>NC_046289.1:87519830-90469587 GCF_004115265.2 Rhinolophus ferrumequinum | reverse complement strand
TGACAGCTATTATTCTGTCTTACCTGGAATATTTCATTAATTTGCACAGCAATTTGTAATATCTTTGTTTTATAGATGAGGTTAGGTAATTTGCCCCAATTTGCGCAGGTAGAAACTGACATAACTAGAATTTAAACCTTTGTCTTTCTGAGTGATTCCAGAACCAGATGCACCCCCCTCTATGTACACATTTAATCACCAGAGTTTAATTAGTCCTTTGTTTATCTTGCTATCCAGGTGCCTCTGAGGAAGCATATTTTTATTCAATTTTTAAATTATTTAATAAAAATTGATTTATTTGGGACTTTTAGAGTCGTATTTTGCATGATAATGATTTTCTTTATTATTCTGAGCAAGCCACCTAACATGTGTTTGTTTATTGATAACATCCTGGATGGAAATTTCATGCTTGTAATTACAATTTAGATGCAGTCACAGGATATATAAAAAACACTCAAAACTCAAAAATAAGAAAATAAACCATCCATTTCAAAAGTGGGCAAAATATTTGGTTAGACACTTCACCAAACAAGATATAAGGATGGCAAATAAGTACATGGAAAGATGCTCAACATAATTTGTCATTAGGTAAATGAAAATTAAAATCACAGTGATATACCATTATACACATTAGAACAGTTAAAACAAACAAGACAAAAGAAACAACAATAAACTGACATTAGCAATTCCTGGTGAGGATGTGGAACAATTGGAATTCTCTTTCATTGATAAGGGGAATGCTAAATGGGAAAACTACTTTGGAAAACAACTAGGCAGTTTATTATAAAGTTAAATGTATTGGTGCCATATGACCCAGCAATCTCAATCATAGGTGTTTACCCAAGAGAAATAAAAGTTCATGTGTACATAAAAACTAATAGTGGATGTTTATAGTAGCTTTATTCATAATTGCCCCAAATGGGAACAACCAGAATCCTTCACGTTGTGAATGGATAAACCAACTCTGGTATATTCACATAATATAATAACACTCAGCAATAAAAAAGAAATGAGCTATTGATACAAACCAATAACATGGAGAAATCTGAAATGAATTATGCTAAGTTAAAGAAGTCAGACTCAAAAGGCTATTGTATATTCTCCCCCCTCGCCCCTCTCTGTCTGTCTGTCTGTCTCTCTATTTCTCTCTCTCTCTCTCTCTCAAAATATTTTGTAAAGCATTCTGGAAAAGGCAAAACTATAAGCACTGAGAAGAAATCAATAGGTAGTAGATTCCAGGGATTGGAAGTTGTGAGGGATTGATCACAAAGGGGCAACATGGGAAAGTTTTCTTTGGCTGATGGAACTGTTCTGTATCTTGGTTATTAAGACTTCATGCATTTATCAAAACTCATAGACTTCTACAACAAAAAAGAGCAAATTTATTGCATGCAAATCAAAACACAAAAATTGAAAGAAATGAAAAATAGAGGCGTGAGCAGAAAGTAACCGCATTACATGCTACTTTTGACACCTGCAGGGCATGAAGAAGGCATGATAGAGTCTGGTGTATGCAGGTAGAAGAGAAAACAAGAGCACAGAGCAGGAACACCTGATTTTTACTGCCTCAGGCTGCAAATGATGCATCCCATGTGCTCACATATGTTGGTGAGAAGAGCTTGTATGATGGCCTCTGGGTGCAGGGGGCTGGGAAATGAACTTTAGCTGTGGTTGTGAGAAAATGAGATAATTGGGTGAATATAGAACATGGTCTCTGCCACATATATTTAAAAAAACTCATGGCATCTTCTAATTCTATTAACATAAATATATTCAATTCAAACAATGAAATAAATTGGAATGATTTGAGTTTTTAATTTACAACCACCATTTTCTAGTCTCAGAGCTAGAATTTAGTCACAGAATCTCTCAGATACATTTGTTTTAGATCCAGTGCTTTTCCTCCATGGATAATTTAGAAGGAGCTGAGTCATAGACTTGGTTAACAAGGAATAAATGAGTTTAATTAACTATTGACAGTATCTCTGAGATGCTTGAATAAAAAATATATGTACATAGATATACAAATATCCATATATACGTATACAATAAATCCTAAAAACAATGTGCTACTTAAAAAAGATGTGAATATTTGATTTCTGTGAAGCCAAAGGATATGTCCATTTGTATATTTAATATTTTGTTTATTCACTCTTTAATTCATTTATAAACT
The DNA here is from genome assembly GCF_004115265.2 of Rhinolophus ferrumequinum. Lineage (NCBI taxonomy): Eukaryota > Metazoa > Chordata > Mammalia > Chiroptera > Rhinolophidae > Rhinolophus > Rhinolophus ferrumequinum. Next base: position 90,467,414 of record NC_046289.1, on the reverse strand, counting down.
CAGTAAATACTTATTGAGTCCTGAAAAATAGGCCCGATACCCTGACAGAGCTTAAGGGTAAAGATGACAATAAATATGTCCCTACCTTCAAAGAAGTTGTAATCTAGTTGGGGAGAGTTATTTCTTACTACCTCAAAACAAAAAAAAACAAAACAAACTATAGGATCAAATAAGCCATTCTTAAGTAGAAAGACATATATTCAAAGTGCCAGTGGCCTCAGAGATGAGGTGCTGCTAACCTGGGAAAGGGTGAGATCAGGTTATACCGTCGATGAGGGATGGGCCTATATATGTTTAAAATTAATATGCATTTTCTAAAAAGAATTTGGGACAGTGTCACAGATTTTATCTAGAACTGAGTTGGGCAATCAGCATCCTCATGATGTATATTAATATGAAATAAGTAATCAACTCCAAAGGCCATTTTGAGAATAAAAAGATTCTCTTTCCTGCTTTGGATATATGTTCCTAAATTGGACTTAAGCATACATGTGCATGGTTAGGTAAATATAGACTTTATATAACCTATTTGAGGTCTTATCTATTTTAGAACACGTTTTATTAAAAAAAAATATGTCAGGTAAAGCATGGATAAATTCACTAATAATCAACCAATACGGCAGCAGTTTTGTAAAATCTTGTTTTTCAGCCAGTGTTCCTTCAGAAAATAGGAATCATGAGCATGACCATGTTCTTCTTTTGATTTTAGTAACATCATAGAACTTTTTCATAAGTTTGATAGTTTAAAATTGGGTTACTAATGGAACTTACAGAGGATAAAAAGTTGCATTAAATTATATTGTCATTAGTTGAAAAATCCTATTTCTGCATTTTTACTCCTGAGGTTGTCATCTCGTACCCACTCTTCCTGCCTTCCCTTTCCCATGTTATAGATGGTCTCTCTGAGAATTTAAAGAATTCCTACTAATAACATTGTATTTTATTAATATTATTAAAATCCTTAGAGTTAAGATCAGCTTATTTGGGCCAGACTATGGGGCAAGTGGCAAGTGCAGGTTGAGGAAATGACATAAACGGGAGGGTATGACTAATACTGACGGCTTAAACAAGAGTCTAGACTGAAGGACACTTATTAATGTGTCTTCTGAGGGCAAATGAAAAGTGAGGTGATAGAATGTGGTATCAGGTTGAAATGCAGAGGGCAAGTAAGATACAGAGACCCAGGAGTAATGGGAGTTAACATTAGAGACAAGCTGGACAGAGAAAAAAGACATTACATAATGAGAATAGTTATTTAGATTTTGCTTGTGTGTGTGTGTGTGTGTGTGTGTGTGTGTGTGTGTGTGTGTGTGTGAATGTGTTGCGTGCATGTGAATTTGTTTTCTGACTTATCAGGAAAGGATATAAATCAAATATAATAATACACATTCCAGGACCTCTGCCTCTGGTCAAGATGGATTAACAGGGAGTGAGTAGGATGCTTAAAACAAATACAGGACAAAACAAGATGATGTAACTAAAAGCTAGTTCTTTGAGAAGACTAATAATATTGATAAATGTCTAACCAGAATGAGCAGGACAAAAAAAAACAAAGAAAACACAAGTTAGGTATAAGAGAGATGGCATCACTACAGACTCTATAGATATTAAAAACATAGGGAATATTATAAATAACTCTATGTCAACATATTTGACTACTTAGTGAAAACAGATTCTTTGAATGATATAAACTATCAAAAACTCACTCAAGAATAATTAGATAACTGCCAAAGACCTAGACCTACTAAAGAATTGAATATGCATTAAAAGTCTTGACAGAATGAAAACACCAGGAAGGAAATTCTATGAAACATTTAAAGAAGAAATAATACCAATTCTATATAAGCTCCCCTAGAAAACTGAAAAAGACTGAGTATTCCCCAACTTATTTTAAAAGGTCAACATTACCATGACAGCAAAACTGGAGAAAAAACATAATCTAAAACAACTGCACAATATCCCTTAAGAACATAAATGTAAAAAATAAAATCCTTAACAACATTTTAGCAAATGAAATTGAACAATATATAAATGGGATATATCATGACCAAGTAGAATTATCCCAGAATGAAAGGTGTTTATATTTGATAACTAATCATGTAATTCACCAAATCAGAAAACTAAAAAAGAAAAATACATGATCTCACAAAAATGCAACCGACAAAATTCAACCTCATTCTTAATAAAACTATCAGGACACCAGTAAAAAGAAGGAACTTACTTCAATTTGATGAAGGATATCTACAAAAATCCTACTTTTAACTTAATGCATCGTAATGAAAGAATGAATGCTTCTCCCCTGTAGTCAGGAACAAATCAAGAATGTCTGTCACTACTTCTATTCAGCTTTGTATTAGAGCTATCAAATAAGTTGATCAGATCTGCAGAAATAAGATTAATACATACAATTAATTGTATGTTGATATACTAGCAAGAATATTACAAATTGAAATTAAAAAACTATGCCAATTATAGCATTAAGAAGGAATTTCTATAGATGGATATAAGCTAACATAGTGATACTAATTCTAAAGAATGTCTTTAATTTTTACTCTTACAGTTATAATGTCTGTTTTCCTGTTAGCTTTGCAAACAGTTGTTTGGAATACAGTGCTGCTTTAGGCCCAGTGCAAAGGTTATTTTTTCCAGTTTTAACATTCTAAAGGTTTGAGGAGTAAGACATGCAAGGCAGTTCCTGTGGGATGGCAGCTCCAATTCCATTTTGAAGTGGCTCAGTTTATGCTATTATTATTTTGTTTTACAACATCCATTACCTCACATAGTGAAGTTTTTTAGCTTGTGATGAGAATTTTTAGAATTTAGTCTCTTAGCAACTTTCCAATATATAATATTGTTAGCTATACTCATCATGTTGTACATTACACTTCCAGAACTAATTTATCTTATAACTGGAAGTTTGTACATTTTGACTACCTTCACCCACTTCACCATCCCCCACTCCCCTCCTACCACCTCTGGAAATCCCCCACCTCAGGAACCGTAAATCTGACTCTGTTTCTGTAAGTTTGGTTATTTTAGGTTTTATACATCAGTGAGATCATACAGTTTTTTTTTCTTTCTCTGTCTGACTTATTTCACTTAGCATCAGGCCCTCAAGGTCCATCCATATTTTGCAAATGGCAGGAGTTTCCTTCTTTTCTATGGATGAATAGTATTCTACTGTTTATATGTACCACATTTTCTTTACCAATTTCTCCATTGATAGACACATAGGTCATTAAGGCAGCTATTGATAAGCAATTGCTGACCTTGATACATAGGTAGAATCTCAGAAAGACGGCACACTAATAATAGTGACTGAGAGGCAGCTTGACATTGTGGATACCCAAGGAGTGGAAGGAGGAGAAAATTAACTAGCTTCCCAATGTTTGTCTATCTCATTCAGAAATTCGCACAGGGGACCATTTGTTACCCATACCGCCCATAAATATTTTTTGTTTACAATTTATGAGAAGTATATGCTACTTCTATATGAATTTCTATTTTCCCATATGGTTCTTATGTTTAACATTAGAGGAAAAAATGAGTTAATATTTAAAGATTTATCTGTTTTCTTTTTTTTTAAATATTAATACTTGATTTGTTTCCTCATTTATTCAGCTCTTGTTTTAACAAGGTATTTTATCTTGCTTTCATAAGGTTCTGTTTTTTTTCATATCCCATTTTTTATTTTATATATAAATATCTCACATTTTATTTATCTACTCATCCATTGATGGACACTTACGTTGCTTTCATGTTTTGGCTATTATAAATGTTGCAGTGAGCGTGGGGGTCCTTATCTCTTTTTGAGATAGTGTTTTTCTTTTTAAAGATTTTTGTTAAAAATATAGCTAACATACAGCATTATATTAATTTCAGGGGTACGCCATAGTTATTCAACATTTATATATGTAAAGAAGTGATCACCATGATAAGTCCAGCAACCATCTGACACTGTACCACGCTATCACAATATTATTGACTATATTCTCCATGCTACACATTACATTGAAGTGACATATTAGTTTTTTTAAATTAGTTTCAGGTGTACAAAACAATGTAATAGACATTTATAGTCCACACAAGGTGATAACTCCCATCCCCAAATCTACTACCCCTTTGACATCGTATATAGCTGTTACAATTCCACTGACTCTATTCCCTTTGCTGTACTCCACATCCTGTGACTATGCACACACACACACACAACACACACACACACACACGTAAAATTATAATTGACATTCATTATTATTCTGCTTCAACTTCAGGTGTACAGTGCAGTGGTCAGGCATCTACACTGCCCATGAAGTGGTCTCCCTAATAAGACAAGTGTCCATCGGATACTCAACAAAATCTTTACATTATTGATTATATTCCCCAAACTGTCTTTCGTATCCCCGTGGCAATCTTGTGGTTGCCAATTTGTGCTTCTAATCCCCAAACCTTCTCCTCATCCCCACCCCCCTCCCATCTAGCAACCCGGTTTTTTCTCTATATCTCTGAGACTGTTTCTGATTAGTTTGTTCATTTATTCTATTCTTTAGATTCCATATGCAAGTGAGATCATATGGTATTTGTCTTTGTCTGACTTATTTCACTTAGCAGAATGTTCTCTAGGTCCATCCATATCGTTGCAAATGGTAAGATTTCATTCTTCTTGGCCAAGTAATACTCCGTTGTATAAATGTACCACAATTTCTTAATCCAGTCACCTACCAATGGGCATTTTGGTTGTTTCCATGTCTTTGCTATTGTGATTAGCAATGCACCTCACTCCAGTCAGAATGGCTATCATCAGTAAATCAACAAACAAGCGAGGATGTGGAGAGGATGTGGAGAAAAGGGAACCCTTGTGCACTGTTGGTGGGATTGCAGATTGGTGCAGCCACTATGGAAATTAGTATGGAGGTATCTAAAAAAACTGGAACTGGAACTACCTAATAACCCAGCAATTCTACTCTTAGGTATCCATCCAGAGAAATCCAAAATGCTGATTAAAAAACTGTATGCACCCCTATGTTTATTGCAGCACTATGGACTTATTAGTTTTATACATGGAAACCTGAACCTCTTACTCCCCTTCACCTTCTCTCTTCTTTTTAAAATTTTTCAATTACAGTTCACAGTCAGTATTATTTTATATTAATTTCAGGTGTACAACATAGTGGTTAGACATTTATATAATTTAAGAAGTGATCCTTCTAACTAGTCTAGTACCCACCTGGCACTATACATAGTTATTACCATATTATTGACTATATTCCCTGTGCTTTATTTGCATCCCCATGCCTATTTTGTAGCTACCAATTTGTACTGCCTAATCCCTTCTGCTTTTTCACCAACCCCCCCCCCCCAAACTTCCTCCCATCTGGGAACCATTAAAATATCCTCTGTATCTATGAGTTTTTTTCTGTTTGTTCATTTTGTTCTTTACGTTCCACATATAAGTGAAATCATATTGCATCTGTCTTTCTCTGTCTGACATACTCCACTCAGCAAAATACCCTCTAGGACCATCAATGCTGCCACAGATAGCAAGAATCCATTCCCTTCCATGGCTGAGCAATATTCCATTGTATATATGTACCACCTCTTTGTCTTTTTTTCCATCAGTGGACACCCAGGCTGCCTCCACATCTTGGCCAATGAACATATGGATGCACACGTCCCCTTGAAGTAGTGTTTTGGGTTTCTTTGGATAAATACCCTGAAATGCTATTTGTCTGTTATAGCCTTTGTTTTAAAGTCTATTTTGTCTGATATAAGAACTGCTACCCCAGGTTTCAGCTTGTTTGTTTGTTTCTTTTCATATCCATTCTCATGAAATATCTTTTTCCATCCCTTTACTTTCAGTCTCTGTGCGTCTTCTGACCTGAAGTGAATCTCTTGTTGGCAGCATATGTAAGGGTCTTGCTTTCTTATCCATTCAGCCCTCCTATGTCTTTTGATTGCAGCATTTAATCCATTTACATTGAAAGTAATTATTGATAGATATGTAGTTATTGCCACTGTGTTATTCATATTTTTGATTTTTTTCACCCCTTCTTAAAGATGCCCCTCTAAGATTCCTTGTAATATTGGGTTGGTGGTGATGAACTCCTCTAGCTTTTTCTTGTCTAGGAAGCTTTTAATCTGTCCTTTGATTCTAAATGACAGCTTTGTGGGTAGAGTACTCTAGATTATAGGTCCTTGCTTTTCCTCACTTTGAATATTTCCTGCCTATGACCTGCAAATTTTCTGTTGAAAAATCAGCTGACAGTCTTATGGGACTTCTCTTGTAGGTAACTGCTTTTTTCTTGCTGCTTTTAAGATCCTTTGTGTTTAACCTTTGGCATTTTAAATATGATGTGTCTTGGTGTGGGCCTCTTTGGGTTTATCTTGCTTGGGACTCTCTGTGCTTTCTGGGCTTATATGTGTGTTTCTTTCACCATGTTAGGGAAGTTTTCCGTCATTATTTCATCAAATAAGTTTTTAATTCCTTGCTCTCTCTCATTCTTCTGATATCCCTATAATACGAGTGTTATGCTTTATGTTGACCCAGAGGTCTTTTAAACTATCCTCATTTTTTTGGATCCTTTTTTCTTTTTGCTGTTTCTGTTAGGTGTTTTATGCTACCTTATCTTCTAAATTGCTGATTCTTTTCTCTGCTTCATCTAATCTACTGTTGATTCCCTCTAATGTATTCTTCATTTCATTATTGCATTCTTCATTTCTAAGTGGCCCTTTTTATGTTTTGTATCTCTATATTTAAGCTTCCTATCTCTTCTTTAAATTCTCTCTGAGTTATTGAGCATACTAAGAAGCAGTGTTTTGAACTCTGTGTCTGGTAGACTGCTTGTCTTCATTTTTTTTTTTTTTTCTGGAGCTTTGTTCTACTCTTTCATTTGGGACATGTTTCTTTGTCTCCTCATTTTGGCTGCCTCCCTGTGTTTGTTTCTATGTATTAGGTAGTGCTGTTTTGTCTCCCTGTCTTAGTAGAGTGGCCTTACTCTAGTAGGTGTGCTGTGGGTCACAATGGTGCAGTCTCCCTGGTCCCCAGAGCCAGGTGCTGCAGGTTTGTCCCTTTTCTGAGTTATGTGTGCCCTCCTATTGTAATTGGGCCTTGGTTGCTATTTGCACATCAGTGAGAGGGATTCATCTTTGGCCTGATTGGTTATGAGGACTGCCGATGAGTACAGTGGAGGAGGTGTCGTGCAGGGGTTGACCCCATGGAGCAGAATGCACTTTAGCCAGGCTCTGGTGCCTGCCCATTCTGCCTTTTAGTTTTGTCATCTTTGATGGTGGCCAGGTGATGATCCAGCTCAGTCTGAAGCTGGCCTCTGGACATGAGGGTTTCCAGGGCTTTCTGGGAGGGGCCCCATCTCAGGCCAATTTCAGTCATAGCCTGTGCCCTTGCTTTGTGGTAGTTCCTGGCATGAGTCATAAAGCAATCCACAGATGGCTGACCCTGTGCAGGGCTTGGAGGTACTTGAGAGGCCCAGCCACAAACCGAGATCAGCTGTCACTAGTGCCAGACTTAGAGCTTCTTAGCAAGAGGTATAGGGAACACCAAAGCCAGATGTTGCTTGTTTGGGCTTTATGAACCCGTAAGAGATTTTTACAAAATCTATAGCATGAGCCAAGGCCAGCTTTCTGTATGGAAAAGCCACTGGAAGTGGCTTGGGTGTGCCTGAATGTTGGGTGGGGGAGGGTCTCCTGGAATCACCAGGGCTGGGCAAATGAATGGTATTAGTTAGGTTGATGGGGACTCAGCTATGGCAGCTGCCTGCGTCTGCATGCTGGGATGGGGTGGGATCAACAAAGAAAGAATGGCTTCTGCCACCTCCTCCATCTGGAAGATAGTTGCGCCTCTAGTCCTCACCCTGAAAAAGACAACTCAGTTCCTCCCCATATGTCCCTGGCACTTTTCGAGCTGCTGCCCCAGTTCTGGAGCTCAGAGGGAGTGAGTCCATCAGTGAGTAAATCTGTACATGGGCCCCAAGGAAAGCCTGGGCCTGCAGCCACCCTTGTCTCACTCAGCCACAGAGCCATTGCTTTTCATAGCCAGAAGTTATGGGGACTTCTTTTCCCAGCACTGGAAACTTAGGCTGGGACCCCTCACTCCTCCAGGGGCTACCTCCATTGCTGAGATATCAATCCTGATTTTTAATGGTCCCATGCTGGTTTGGGACCAGCCTGTTCCACATCTCTGCCCTTCCTATCAGTCTTGAGGTGGCCACTTCTGTATATCCTTAGTTATAGGGCTTTGGTTCAGCTAGACTTCAGGTGATCCTTGATGATAGTTTTTCTGTATTTTAGTTGTAATTTTGATGTGGTGTGAGAGGAGGCAAGTACAGTGTTTACCTACTTTGCCATCTTGACCAGAGAAACGCCTTGAATTAATGTTTTCTTTTTCCTTCTGATAAATACCCAGAAGTAGAATTTCTGAATCGTATGGTATTTCTATTTTTAATTTCTTGAGGAACTTCCATACTGTTTTCCACAGTGACTCCACCAATTTATATTTCTATGAAGAGAATATAGGGTTCCCTTTTTTCCCACATCCTCTCCAACACTTATTTCTTGTCTTTCTGATATCACCCTTTCTAACATGAGAGATGATATCTCATTGTGATTTTGATTAGCATTTCTGTGATGATTAGTGCGGTTGACCATCTTTTTATATTCCTGTTGGCCATCTACATATCTTCTTTGTATAAATGTCTGTTCAGATCCTCTGCATATTTTTAAATCAAATTTGTTTGTTTGCTATTGAGTTGTAAGAGGTCTTTATATATTTTGAATGTTAACCTTATCAGATATACAGTTTGTAAATATTTTCTTGCCTTCAGGAGCTTGCCTTTTCATTTTGTTAATGATTCCTTTGCTGTGCAGAAGCTTTTTAATTTGATGTAGTTCCACTTATTTATTTTTGCTTTTGGTGTCAAATACAAAAAATCATTCCCAAGATATGGCTTTAGATCTTATGTTCAAGTCTTTAGTCATTTTAGTTAATCTTTGTGTAACGTGTAAGTGGTCCAGTTTCATTCTTTTGCATGTGGTTGTCCAGTTTGCTCAGCACCATTTATTGAGGAAACTATTCCCTTTTGTAAAATCTTAGCTACTTTGTCATAAATTAATTGACCATACATGCATGTGTTTATTTCTGGGTTCTCTATGATTTATGTGTCTGTTTTTATGCCAATACTGTACTGTTTTAATTAGTATAGCTTTGTAATATAATTTGAAATTTGAGATCTTTGTTCCTCTTTTTCAAGATTGCTTTAGCTATTCATGATCTTTTGTGATTCCATACACATTTTAGGACTGTTCTATTTCTGTGAAAAATACCATTGGAATTTTGATAAGGATTGAATTGAATCTTAGATTGCTTAAAGTACTATGGACACTTTAACAGTAATAATTTTCCAATCCATAAGCTTATTTCCACTTATTTCTTTGTTCCTTTCAACAATGTCTTATTTTTCAGTGAACAGGTCTTTCACCTCCTTGGTTAAATTTATTACTAGGTATTTTATTCTTTCTGACACAATTAGTAAAGAGATTGTTTTCCTAATTTCTCTGATAATTTGTTATTAGTGTATAGAAATTCAACTGATGTTTTTATATTGTTTTGTATCTTGCAACTTTACTGAATTTATTAGTTACAACAGTTTTTTTTTATTTTTTGTGTGTGTGTGTGTGTGGAATCTTTAGTATTTCCTATATTTAAAATCAGGTCATTTGCAAATAGAGACAGTTTTACTTCTTCCTTTCCAGTTTGGATACCTTTACTTATTTATTTATTTTGCGTACATGCGTTGACTAGGACTTTCAATATTGTTGAATAAGAGTGGTGAGAGTGGGCAACCATGTCTTATTTTTTATCTTAGGAGAAAAACTTTCGGCTTCTCACTACTATGATATTAGCTGTGAGCATGTCATAAATGGTCTTTATTATCTTGAGCTGTGTTCCTTCTATATCCACTGTGTTGACAGTTTTCATGTTGAGGTGGCCAAAATGAAGATACGGAATTTTTATATATAATATTTTTATTACATTGTTTTTCACAAGGGCCTGTGTTAAAATTGTGTCTGTGTCTAAGCAAAGAAAACTGCCTACCTACTGGTTTATCCTGGTGTGAGAGAGCAGAGATAATTGGTTCCTATCACAGATATCGGTCTTGTGGGTACGTTAAGATTTTAAGTGCTTATAAGACTATGGTAAAAATAGATACCTATTGATATTATATTTTGAACCATGTGTATCTGTGGAATACACAGTCTTAATGTGCATGCTTTTGACTGTAGCTGCAGAAGTATTCCTTTAGACAAACTTATGACCCAATTTAGTCTCGAGAAGGGCAGAGATTATTCATTTTCCATTATTTGTTTGTTTTCATTATTTTTTCAATACTCATTTTATTTGCATTTAAATATTTTAAGCAACCTAAGCACAAATGTACAAGTTAAGATGCAGCTAAAAGGAATTGCTTGATATCCATTACTTCATGTATATCAAGCAGAGAAGTAAAACAAAATAAGATGTTTAACTTCTTTTATGTTTCTGCTTTTGTGATTTTTTTTTACAAACTTATCTAACATGCATGTGCTATAAAAACAGTTAACAGGGAAGTAACTTGAAACGATGGCTAGTTTTATTTAATATGAAATTTTCACAAACATCCCAATATAATTGTTAAGAACATTTTTAAGTGTAATTATTAAGTGTATTAAGTGTATTAATTGTTAAGTATATTAAGTTGATGTTAGTGGAATAAAAGTTTTATGAACAGAAAAAGATAGAAAAACAAACTTAATTTTTATTTTGCTTACATTATTCTTCAGTTTAATGTTAAGAACTACAATTTATGTTCATTGGTGTCAATCTTTAGCTTACAAGTGACTTTCATCAAGTTCTCCTGCTTTCAGGATTCACTTTTGAAATGTGAGTGATTTTAATAAATACTTTTCATCACTCTGCCTTTGCTGTACTGATTGATTTATAATGCTTTGGAATTTTATTTATTCTGACAAAACTAACTTTAGTACTGCTCATATCTGATCCAAAAATTATCATATTCATTGGTGAGGAGATGAATATGTGAATATTCCAGAGTATCTTTAAGTAATAAATACTGGAAGATTAAGCCAGTAGAATATTTAGAGATTTATTACATACACAAGCCTTTTCTGCAGAAGCCAGAATGTTGGTGGTAGTAGCAGCAGCAGCTGGAGAGGTCCGGGAGTCCAGTGTGTCAGTGATCTCTTCAGGGCATTCTACTAATTTCGAATCAGAGTAGAATATGAAAAACATTTCCTAAGCATATGGGTTAGCAACCAGAGGTGATTGATATGTGAGGAGTGACTAATTTGGGTCAATAAAGATAGTAACACTATATTTTGGATGATAACTTTCTTAATCATATTTTAAGTATTTAAATATTTATTGACTGATTAGCAACCTTAGCTTTTTATTTTATGAGAAATTGAAGCAAGATTTCCGAGTTATGGTTGAAGAGTTTGATCTACTCTAAGAAAAAATTCATACCGTATTGTACATTTTAATTTATAGGTGAGATGTAAATAAATACCACAGTGTTTTAATAAATCAAAGAACAGCCTTTACTTCAGATTAATATTGGACCTTAAAGTAGAAATAACTTTATACTATAATACATATATATCTGTAAGGAGCTGAGTATATAAATGGAAAATGGCCAGACCATAAATAAAAATAGAAGTTTGGCCCACAACCTCTGTAGCAACCAGACATGGAAGCCAAACTGTACCACAGCTTTAAATGGCCAAGCTTGATCAATACCTGCCAGCTTCCCTAAATTTTGCCCCTATTTAAAATTAGGACCAACAAGAAGAAACCAAATTTGCTTCTCTAACCAATCCCATGGGGTGCCCTGCTTCTACTTAGCCTGTGTCCAGCTTCCTCATGCCAACCATTTCCAATCAGGGCATACTTGAAACCTTTCCTTTTCCCCACTGAAAGCTTTTACACTGCCCTGATTGCTTTTGAATTTCTGCCAAATGAAGTGATGGTGGTCGACTCCCTTGCTATATAGCAAGCTCTGAATAAATAGACTTTGCTTGTTTTACTTGATAGTCTTCGTTTATTTTCACATCGGGAAACATAATCGTAGGAGATATTGAAAGTTATAATATCCTAAGAATAACATCTACGATTTTTATAGCATTTCCAGGTTGTAAATTACTCAATAATAAATAATCTCAGGAAAGTAAAACATTTGCTGAATCTCAGCTAGATATTGAGAAGCAGTCAATTCTTATTTAGGCATTAGCTTTCCAACCATTTCTTGATTCTGAAGTACAGATTTTCACATTCGTACTTATAAAAGTAACTGAGATCATCTGAAAGTTATTTTCATATATAATTTATAGTGGTCCTTTGAGTCATTAACCCAGGATCATACCTGATAATTTAAAGTTTTATCCAGAAAAGAATTCTGACTTTCAGTTAGTTGGTGAGGAATATCCAATATTTAGATAAGAAATTCAATTATCTTTTCATAGAAGCCAAGATGATTCGAGTTCAGAGAGCCAGAGGTACTATGCTGTTTCATTTTAATGCACAGCTGAACCAATTCTGTTTTTAAGTAAGTATATATTTTATTTCAAGAAATTGGATCTGCCTTAAGAGCCATAAGCGCACACTACTGCATTCATATTTGTTTTTAAACTAATTATTTTGCTAACTAATAGATTAAATTTGTTCTGTTAAATAATAGAAGCCCTTGACTTTATAAAAATCTCCTTGGAGTTTTCTCCTGGACTATTATTTAGTTATTTTCAAAGACGAGTTACAACAGACAATGCCAAAATAACTTTTCTGGGGCTTTAAAGGGAAAAAAAAAGGAAAAACACCTGGTAACGTACACTTCAATCAGGAAATCCAAGGATTCAATAGTGGTTCTCAATCTTTTCTAGTTTTCATAACAATAATGATAATAAATAAATTCAAACACATGTAGTGTTCATTATGTGCCAGTTATTGCTCTTAGCCAGGGGTGTCCAAACTTTTTTCAACGTTTTTTACCAAGGACCATATGCGGTAAAATACACAAACAGCCGGGCCACTCACTTGAGGTAAAGTACATACTGCCTCACCTGGTTTATTTAAGTAAACTAAATATATTTTTGGAATTTGCTGCGGGCCAATTAACAATGGATTGCGGACCACAGTTTGCCGTGGGCCGCAGTTTTGACACCCCTGCTCTAAGCAATTGGTATAATGACCCCTGTCATTATACCAATTTTAGGAGGTCAGTATAATAATTTCTTTCTTAACACTTCCTTTACATTTATAATGTTTTTGTGATCTAAATCAATGATTCTTATATTTTAGATCTGAGTATCATTTAAAAAATGGGAAACAATAGCAGAGTATTCTTGTCAAGTGAGGTCTTGAGAAACTGCATGCCACCATAGACACAACTGTCTACTTTCATCACCTTTTCACTAAAAAGCAAGAGTTTAACATCAAAACAGTCAGCCCCAAATTAGAGTAAAGGACACTCCTTTGCTGAAAAAACTAATTATTTTGCTAACTGAAAAATTTTGCTTTATGAAAAGCTTATTTTATTCTTTATTTCTTCAGATTTTAACATGGATAGTAAAAGGTTTATTGATGAACAAAGCCAGTCTCTGGTCTTACCTTAAAAAATAAATTAGAAAATTTAATGGGTCAGACTAATTGTTGGAAAAACAGCTAATCCTTTTGTCAATATTATTGAAAACAGAACAGTCAAATTTCCCTAGTTTTGTGTGGATAAATTAATTGGCTGTTTGAATTCTTGACTTTTTAAATTTTTTTAGCCTAATGACTAAAAGCAGTGAATGTACAAAACTTGGATAGATTCACAGCCCTGTTTGTTCATTTGCTTGTAAAACTGTCAGATAAATGTGTTTTGCATACTAAGCAGTAAGTTTATTTTCCTCATGTTTTTACTTCAATCACTCACCCACAAGAATATCAATATATCCCTATTATACACCAACTAAAGAGCTGAAAAGTGATACAGTTTCTTATATCTTTCAGTTAATACTTGCTTCTCCAAAGTCCTCTACTTTGATGTTAATATCACTATGCTTTTGGGACTACTAAACGTCACACTTCAAGCTCAAGAAATTTGGTGTTTATTTTTAGAGATACAAAGCATCACTCAATTCCCTCCCTAGGGGGTTTAAATTTCAAACTATGTTAATTTGCTATTAGGTGCCACTTATTGATTTTTTCCGTTAATTATCTCTTTAGCTCTTTGGTTGATCTATAATAGGGATATATTGATTATTCTTGTGGATGATTGAAGAAAAAAGTTCCAAATTCTATTTTTAGAAATCAAGAAATAGCTAATAAAGTGAATTAAGGTCAAAATACACATTATTGGTTGAATAGAAAATTGGATGATAATTTAACTCTGCATAGAGATAAATGATCACTGAGAGTAATCTAAATGCTAGATTAATGTTTTATTAATTTGTGAAAAAGAATGGAACTGTAGTTATGTTCTCTGCTTTTAAAGAGGATATTACTTCTGGGATGGGTTTCTTGATCACATTAAAACCTTCAAGTAATCAGAAAATGACAGATGATTATATAGTGATCAACTGGCAAAATGTAACTCAAAAAATATCTGAAACAATGCTGTGAGTGTGACTATAGAGCTATTAATTATGACAAGTTGATTTGATTAGTGATTCACTAATCAAACTATATAGATAGTTATAGATAGAGATTCACTAATCAAACTGTATAGATAATAAACTATATAGATAGTTTATAGACAAAAGGACCCTAGTAAAATAGTTTTATACTACATAGCAAAATGTTTGATTTTAGATTTCTAATTTTATTTGAATAATTAGTTGAAAATAATTTGTAATGAAACATATTGTAGTGGGTTGTACTGTGGTCCCCCCAAAGATATACCCTAATCCAACCCCCAGTACCTGTGAATTTATTTGGAAAACAATTTTCACAGATGTAGTTAAATTAAGGGTCCCTAAGAGAGAGTAAAAACATAGTAGGAGCTATGCATTAGACAAGGCCACTAAATAGAATAATTTAAAGGAAAGATGGATTAGGTAGGAGACTAATTCTGTATAATTCTGAAATCATAATAAACTATAGTTTGGAAATTATAAATATACAAACAAAAACACAATGTCCTAAAATGAGAGCATCCTGAATTATTAATAAAGAAACTATAGCTGGGAAGGAAGGAAGGAGAGAAGGGAAGGAAGGAAGGAAGGAAGGAAGGAAGGAAGGAAGGAAGGAAGGAAGGACGGAAGGAAGCAAGGAAGGAAGGAAAAAAGAGAAAGAGTCCCACAGTGAAAGCATACTGAATTACATAGGTGGACTTAAGTCCAAATAAATTATGTCTTTACAAGAGACACAGGGGATAAAGCCATGTGAAGATGGAGGCTGAAACTGGAGTGATATTTCTACAAGCCAAGCAATTCCAAGGATTCCTGTAGAAACCAGAAGCTAAGAGGGAGTCATGGACAGAGTTTTCCTCAGAACCTCAAGAAGCAACCAATGCTGCCAACACTGATTTTAGACTTCTGGTGTCCAGAACTGTGAGGGAATTAAATTCTATTTGTTTTAAAGCCATCAAGTTGTGGTAATTAGTCACAACAGCTCTAATAAACTAATACACTGATCATAGACTAAAATGTCAGAAGATTGTAAAACTAAAACAGAAAAGTAGTTACAACATATTGATTTGACAGGAGTTAGTAGAGGATTAACTCTAAATTATGAATCTTCCCTACTTTTATTTCATGTCCATATTAACAAGCTGAAATAAAATTAATTTAATTTGCAGCAGCTTTTGATTTAATGTTATGTTCCAACACCATTGAAGATACAGGGATAATATAAATGGATACAATGAAGTCAAAATGTATGAGCAGAAAGTGATTAAAATAAAAATTAATTTGGGATTCAACCATCTAAAATATCTAAAAAAATAATTCCTGAAACATAAATATTTAGAGGGGAAAGTCATTTGGGAAAAAAAAAAAAAAACTTTTAAGTGCTTAAGCAGAACATGAAAGATGCCATTAGTATCATTTATACTAATTAATAAATTATATTAATTGCTGTGAGATTAAATAGCTAACAGCACAACAGCAATCTTTATGCACAGTCTTTCCAGTTTTCAGTCAATTATTATTTGTATAATTGTTAGTAATTTCATCATCTATATGATAGTTACTTATAATCAAGTAAAAAGAATTCCATTGTGTTTTGGGGAGATTTTTTTTTGTTTGCCCTAAGTTACGATGACTCAGAAAAATGATCCAAATTTATCTACTTAAATTTACCAAACATCCATTAAACAGAGCAACAAGCTGACATAATTAGGTCAGGTACTTAGTCCTCTTAAAATGTATTTTAGAAAATGATTTAGTAGTATTTAAAAAAAAATTTCTACCCAAATTATACAGAATCTGGATCATTACTATCATTACCAATTATTATCAGAATAAATGTATGCATCTAAATGTCATAACTTTAAATTCTTCATAAACTTCACAAATGATAGAGTTCTCATTAAGCAAATAAAATGTAGCATCAAGCCAAGGGAATATAGAGAATTAAAATCTCACTTTGGATAAATGTTTAATTAATCATTGTTGACTAATTAATTCAAGCCTTTTATTTCTATTCTAAGCTTTTCTAACTTGATATTAGAATATGTAACAAATGGAGTTTCAAAAATATATTTTGAAAGATGCTATGTCAAAGTAAAGGTTATCTCCTGATGAGATTTTTAATTAATTAGAGGAAAGTTCAGTAGAGGTTTAATATGAAAAAAAACTTCACTGTAAATAGATTTGGTAATGCTACAATTTGTTTTGATGTGCTACTGAGTAAAATAAGTTTGTAAAGCAACATGGAAATATATTTTAATAGCAAGTTTTTCATTTTCAAGCCATTGTATTAAGCTATTATGTAAAATTTTTACTGTAGATGAAAGGAGGTATGTATGGAAAGTATCAGAGAGACATGTTTTGGTGGTATATCAGTTTTAAATTTGATTCCTTGCCTTACAACCTACAATATTGAATGAGCTAACCAGCATAAAATATATCACGTGGTAAATGAAACAGAGAGATACGTACTCCATAAATGCTAACTATTATTACATTAAATTTTTTATTCTTTATTCAAATTTTCTAGATGTTTTAAATTTTTTTGGGGGGGTGTTGTATCTATTCTCTCATTTTCAAATCTCAAAAAATGGAAGATAGTGAATTTTATTAATCCTATTGATTATGGAAAATATGTATCTTTTTACCCTATTTATTAATTAGAAAATGGGCATGAATTAGAGTTCGTGTGTGTTCTTATAAAATGGGATAAGTAGCTGGCTATTTCTGATATTTTCCTAAGTGATGTCAATATCAGGAAATGAATATTTATAAATACCTTTTCCGTAACTTTCGTGTGCTCTTCAAATCTATTAACTTTCACCTTTTTGCCATTTCAACAACCCAGCCCCATGAACACGTTAGATTTTGTCATTTTTTAGAATTGCTATTTTTCTAAAAAATTTAGAAGCAGTGTTTTCTTTGCCTATCACCATTCCCTATCTTAACTGAATCTTTGATCTCATGGAGACTCCTAAGGCCTTGACCACCTTTCTTTCTCTTTTTCTCTTTTCCGTTCTTTCTTTCTTTCTCTCCCTCTCTCCCTCCCTCCCTCCCTTTCTCTCTCTCTCTCTTTCTCTCTCTCTCTCTCTCTCTCTCTCTCCCTCCCTCCCTCCCTCCCTCCCTGCCTTCCTTCCTTCAATTATTGTTTACTAATTTGTTGGGCCTTTTCTGTCTTCACTTTCTCTTCATTGTAAAACATATCATATGATCAATATGAGCCAACCTGTTGTGATTTCAATCCATGGAAAGACAATTAAGTCTGATTAAGGCAAAAAAGTGACATAACAACTACAGGAAGGGCAGCAGTGATTTAGCTGGTCCTCATCAAACCCTGGAAATGGATGGTTTATTCGGTAAATAGTATTAAAACACTTGATTAACCAGGTGGGAAAACAAACTAAAACGTTTAATTTAATTTTATTTATATTTTTACATACAAATAAATCTATCTGTTTAGGAAAGTAAATCTGTAATTCTAAGAATTATAGGAAAATCTTATGATAAAATTGGGAGAAGAATTTCTTAAACAAAGGTCAAAGGGGAACTACTTACTGTATTTTACAACCTTAAATTTTATATTTATATATATCTGTACCACAAAAGATGCCATAAAGTTCAAAGCAAGCTGTAGTTAAACATTTTTAATGCATATAACTGGCAAAAGGTTAACCAGAGTAGAAAAATAATTTCTCAAATCAATATGAGAAAATGTAGGATAAAAATTTGGGTAATGAGTATTATATCAATCAAGGTAAAGCAAGAATAATGTGGTACATTGAAAAGGGGATTTGACAAGTTTAATACAAGGACTATTTACAAAGGTCAGGGCAAGGTTTAGGAAACCTACTAAGGAAAGACCAATTCTGTGGGGCTAGCAGCAGAAGAAAGAAAAATGAATGAGTAAGGGAAGAGAGAAGTTATCAGAACACAAAAATAATAAGAGAGCTGTGTGACAGGCGTGTAACCTCTGGTAGAGGGATACTGCCAACCCCTGGCAACCAGCAGGGAGAATGCCAGTGGCACAAATATCCAATATCATTCCCTTCCTACTCTCTGGATTCTCTGCTAATGTTTCTCATTAGGCAAAGCCAACTGGAAGCCAGGGGGATGGAAGACAGCATCCAACTTGCACAATTAAACCTCTAATTAAAGGTGGCCAAATCTAAGTTTCCAAATGTGTAAAATTTTGCCCAGATGGGTGATGAGAGGAGATCTATTACACATAGATTTTAAATCAGAGAGACTGATTTGGGTGTAAGTTGTTAATAGGGTGTCAGATTGTTTACCAGTTAAAATATCCATGGCTAAGGTTATATCTCCAACGTTAGCCTCGGGCAGGCCCTCTAATTTGAGCAATTTCTATGGTCCCTGTGCATCAGCAGTTTGTTTGGTGATGGGCAATCCAGTGAGAGCTTTGAATGGTAGGGTTTGTATTAGGCAAACTGGATGGGCGGGGGAGGGACATATCATAAGCTAGTTAGTTTGAGTGAAAGGCCATAGAGTGATAAGAAAGAAAGACATATTCTGTCATTGACACAGGACACATTTAAGACATAATAGAGAATGTGTATCCCATATGTAAACTTGGGTTTATGCAACTGAAATTGGCTGTTCTGAGAAGCCTAACATTCTGTATTCTGTATTTATAAGCCATATCTTGTCTTGCTGCAAATAATGATGTCAACTGTGAATCAACTAGTAAAACTCTTGGATGCACTGCTGATACCACGTTGCCATTTTATCACTATGACATATGATCTAAATTATTCTTTCTTGCTCATCATAATGGGATTGTTATGTACACTCTCTATATAATTTTGATGCCTGAGAATCTTTCTGAATTTATAGGACTTTGAATGACCTGGACCAGTGCCAACCCCTGTGATAGTCAAAGAGGGATGAGGATTGAGCTTTGTGTAGAAGCATCTAATTTCAATAGGAAACCATAATAAAAAAGTATCTTATTGGACAGGCAGTAATAACTGCCATTGCTTAAAGAAAGCTGCTCTGTTGCAAAGGTAGCCATATAGTTTCTTACTAGTTACCCAATTGGTATGCATGGCTGAGAACAGTACACTTAAAATGGGCAGAAGATATACTTTATCATCTTACTACAAAATCCTTCAATAAAATATTCTTTTTAATTAAATCTTTAGCATGATAATATATAGAGATAATTCCTGTAGCTGATTAATTACATACTTTTTTGAGGAAAGGAACAGTTTTTTTGAATAGTGGTGATCATGTAAAAATATTAGCTGTGCCTTAGACTTTTCTTTAATTACTTAGAGTACTATCAATTTTGTGTGGCACAGAGGGAAACAAAGCTAAAGATTGTCTAAACAACAAACAAACAACAAAACCAAATCCTTCCTCCTTGTAACAGGCATACAATGAGCTAGAATTAGCATAAAAATGGGCAGCTGACCTAAGTAGTGAACTTCTCCAGAATATAGTAAAATCAGATTAGAGCAAGTCATTTCGACCTTCAGGACTTGCTAACTACATCAGTGGTGATTTCATCTTTTCTGAGAGAGAAAGGGTAAGCCTCTTTCCCAGGATTTCTTATGAGATCCTAGGCGAGTGCTTCATTCTCTCTTTAAAGTTGGAGGTACCATAAAAGAAGAAAAATTAATAATGATACTAGCTAGAGATAATACTAGTTATTGTTGATACTAGTTAGTAGTGATACTAGGGAGCAATAGTACCCTTAGTCACCCCAGTCTCTTCCATACATATTACAGGTATAGAGTATTTTAACTATTATACTGATCACAGACTGTTAAGATTGAAAAAGGCCTTAAGGGATCATCTACTCACACCAAGAAGTTGGTGTTTGAATCATTTCTATTAAATTCCTAACAAGGGCATTTATATATTACCTTCCAAGACTGCTCACTCGTATCTAGGGTTGGGTTTGATTTTAGGGGCTTTCTCTTGGGTGTCTGTCTCCTTATGATTTCTATCTAGTAGCCTCGATTTGACCTATAAAAACCATAATAAAAATGTCAACCCCAGCTTCCTCAGGATAACCTGTCTATATTCAAGGCATCATGCTTTTTCGAGATTTTCTTTACCTTGGGCTGAGTCTTTGGTGCCACATGAGAAATGGAACTTATGGGTAGGGCTGGCCTTAAACAAAATTGTTTATCAGGTAATGTCTGTCTTTAACACCTTTCTAGTGTGTTCACCCCAAGAGGTACATCTCCTTGGTCCCAATAGCTGCCATGTCCCACTTCAGGTACAGTCTAATTGCCACTACATTACCAACGTCTCCATCCATCCCAGGACTCACTGAGCAGTGGCGACCGTAACATTCTTTTGATACTAGTTATCTTACCCTTAATTATTGTTATTTATTTCATAGGTGTGTTTGTGTTTCTCTTCTATATTGAAAGCTCTTAAGACTGAGGAAAAGCTATACATGTTTTCTATCATCAATAATCATCTTCATCATTGCAATAACTAACATTTATTACATGCTTACTGTGTGACTGGCAAGATTCTAAGCCTTTGCCTGTATTAACATTTCAAAGTAACTTCATGAAATAGGTACTAGTATTACCATATTTTCCACATGAGGACACTGAGGCGCAGAGAGGTCAAGCAGTTTTCTCAAGATTACACATACAGTAATTGTTGGAACCGTCATATGAACCTGGGCCATCTGGCTTCAGCGCTCGTTATTATAACTATTGTGTCACATTGTTTCCTACAGTTTAAAATAGGAACTTTCACTGGCTCTCAACATACTTTCCCTGGATGAGTTCATCTGTGCCCCTGTTTTTAACTATCTCTTAGATACCAGATGTACTGTCTTCTATGCTTCATATCTTCATTTTGAACTGCAATGTGTGCAACTCCGTATGAAATCACTATTACTAAATCAGTCCTAATGTGTTCCAAACTGAGTCCATCATTTTCCACTCAACATGTGCCCTTCTCTTGTGCCCCTCCTTTAATTAAATGGAATCATCGTACATCAATTTGCCCAAGCCAGAGATCTAGGCTTCCTCCCAGATTCCTCCTATGCCCGTGCTCTACCACCTCCAATTAATTTCAAAGTCATATAAATTCTACTCCTTTAGTATTCCTCAAATCAGCTCTCTCCTCTCCATTTCACTGTGATTATATTAGTTCAAGTTTTCCTAATTTTTCACTTGGACTATTGCAGGTCTAGCCTCAGAAAATTCCAAGCGTCGCTCCCTTCCAATGGCTCTACCACAGCACAGCCAGGGAACTTTATAAATCAGACAAGTGACTTTGTCCTGCACCTGTTTAAAATGCTTAAATGACTCCCCAACTCTTTCAGGATAAAAGACAGACTCTAGCAAGCCAAACAAATCCTTTCATAATCCGGCTTTGTTCGCTTCTCCAGCCGTGCACATTGTCCTACATTCTTAAGCAACCTGCTCTACGCTTTTTCTCTGCCTAGGATGACCTGCCCCTCATGGTCTTTCCTTGACCAACTCTCACCCACGTTTTGAAGATTAGCTCAGATGGGATTGTCCCTTTCCTTGGAATTGTTCCCCACACCCACAAACACTGTGATAACTGATTCATTTCCCTCATCACTCCATATGTACGTTTATGCTTTTTCTATGTGATTTCAGTGGCATAGTAATGGTTGATTTTTACTTTTTCAGTGTATTTTCCTGATAGCCTGTGAGTTCCTTGAGGGCAAATATTGCAATTGCTATTGTAGTCCCAGTATTTAGCACAGTGCCTGGGAAATGGCAAATTTACAATGAAGTCAATAATGCCTCCCAGTCTATTAAAAGAAATGAGAGAGCTGAAGGCCAGGCTGGGACAAGGTTTTATCTCCATGCTAGTTCTCACTGTTTGAGTTGCTGCCTGGAGCATGATGTTGACATAGAGAGACTCGAAGGCAACATGCGGACACAGGGGAAGTGGGTTGGAATTTATTATTGATTCTGTTATGGGCCTCTGAGGGAACAGGAAGAAGTGGCATTTGCCTACTTTGATACCGTTCCAACAAAATTTTTCATTAGGATTTGCCTTCAGATAAGAAAACGTCAAATATTATAAAGATGTGACTGTTCTCTGAAGTTAATTTTTAAAAATAATGACATATTTGGGACTTGTTCCAAGGGCTGGAAACTTGCCTTTGTTCCTCAAATTATACCACTGCTTCACAACACAGAAAGCAGCATAGTTTGGTAGCTAAGTCCCAGGGTTGGTGTGTCAGGCGGTGTTAGTCTGAGGCTCTGTTCTGCCGTATTACTGGCCTGACCTCGGGCAAGTAACGTAAACCCTCCCAGCCTTGGTTTCCTTATCTAAAAAATTAGAGTAATAGCACAAATACCTACAATTATTATCGTTGTATCAGACACTTACAAGAATAGCTTTATACAAGTGTATCCTATTTAGAGACTTAAACCAAACGCAGAGCATTGCAGGGCCAGTCTAATTGCAAGGACCACTGATAAGTATACGTGGCTTACATCATGTGGGACTTCACCCCAGTATGCCTTTATGCAGGGCCAACTCTAACTGAGTCACAGTGGCACTAAGTAATTCTAAGAAAGTTCGTGTACACTGTGAACTGTGTGATGTAGGCAGATAATAGTAAGAAGTATTACTACTGAGTTCCTTCTGAATACCGGGCACTGTTTAGCTCCTTTACACATCTGTTGAAATATGTGTTAAGTCTTCATACAGTGTTTGACACATTGACACATAAATATGCTACTAATAGTATTATTTATAATCTTCACCAAAACTACAGACAAGGTGGACGTATTTGGTATTGAGATGTATGTGAAACTACTCACTATAGTTAGAAAAGGCACAGTCAAACCCTTATGTTTATTGAGCACTTCATATATGACAGATACTGATTTGAAGTTCAATAATCTCTAGATCATATCTACCCTTATGAGACCATGTGACAAACATTGGTGAATGCCCGCAGGGCTCTGGATAAATTGAATATAACACCATGTGTTACTGAGAAGAATTAATAATACAAATGATTTCTTAAGGAGGAACTTAGGTACATAATCTTGTTTGGAAACTTCATCCTGTGGCCACTATACTAATACTGGGTAATATATTAATATACTATGTAGTAATTGCTCACAAAGATCAGGGTTTTAAAAGAGTATGAAATTACCAGACGGAATGTATTTTTTACCAAATTAGATGAGAGAACAATTTCTTTACTTCTACTTAGAGGCGGGGAAGAGGCAGCTTTGGGGATCTGGACCTAAATTTCTACATAACTGAAAGTTAGTCTCGCTAGGGTTCGGCCTTAAGAAAAGCTGAGCACTTGATCACGCAGACAGTGAGCCGGTGATGCCTCAGCAACGCGAATGTTTAAAACCCAGCTTCTCAGAACAACAGTGAAGTGTGTTTAGGAGCTCTTTTATTTCATTTTAGATTTGTTAAAAGAATAGTAATGTAAAACCATGGAAATGAGACTCATCGTATAAGCACGTTTAAATAGGGGTTACATAGAGACAAGTTATCTAAAAGTATCTCCACTTCTAGGCATTTGAATGTAGTTCTTAGTCACTTATCCCAAGTTAAATGTGATTGCATTGGGATTAGGTGTTCATCCTTTATTTTTAATAACAAAAATCACAACCAGCAGTACGACAGCTAAGGCAGTCCTGGATATGAAGCATTTTGCTGAGAAGGAAAGCCTCATAAGTAATCTCGGTTAAGGTATTTTTTTTTTTTTTTTTTTTTTTTTAAGGAACTACAGAGCTTATTTTCTTCCTAGCATTGGTTTTTAGGACTAGGTGGTTTTAGGACTGTTGGGTCATGCCGGGGAATGTGCTGCAGTAGCTAATTTAAAGTTCTAAGGGAGTTTAAACCAGCATGCATTTTTCATCACAGATAGGTTAAAAGGGTTTTAAAGTACTCTGCTTATTCATAGGCAGCTGGAATCCAATAGGATTGCATATCTGCCACAACTTCAGCAAATATCATTCCCAATTTGGCCCCGTAAAGGAGTAAAGGACAGCACTAGACATTCTTTACACTTTACCTACCTAGAAATAGACTGCAAATGTTATGCCAACTTTAGCTGTGAACTCTTCATTTCAAGGCCCTACATCTTCATTTTAATATGCATTGCTGTTCTTTGCTTGTGTGCCCAAGGAATACTAAATTCATGGTAGGCTATTGAAGGGGAGCAGAGTTTGCCACCCCAAAATTTGCCTCTTTAGGATATTGATTCGTTTAAGCTGGTTATTTTTAAGAAACAAAAAAGTCGGGAAAAATCTTCCTCTCCCCTCACCCAACTACCTAAGTGAATTTAGACAAAGGACCTGCCGCACGAAGGGACTATCATCACAGATAGCTACTATAGTTTAATATAAACTAATGTGTGATAGACAGAGAGGAACCTACCAAGGCCTCTTTGATCAAAGTCCTCTCTGTGTCCTGTTGTTAAAGACGCCCAGCAAACATTCATTCACCAAACATCTGCTTTCCTGTCTCCATGTGAAATGCCTTCCTCCCCTTTGAAGTCCCAAACCATTAACCCTTACTCCTCCCCATCCCCAACCCTCTCCTTACTCCAAGATGGCATATAAGCCCCACTGCCTCCTTTTCATGGGGTCCCATAATCTTACAGAACCCCCACATGTACACACATAATTAAACTTGGTTATTTTCTCCTATTAGTTTTTCTCATGCCAATTTGGCTATGAGACCAGCCAGGAGAACTCAAGAGAAAAGAGGGGACATTTTCCCTCCCCAGCACTGTGAATGAATTTTTCATTGCAGCTCCCTTTGGTCTGGAAGTGTATAGAGTGTAAGAACTCCTGGCCACCAGTAGCATAAGTGTAGCTTTCACTACTTTCAGT
Source organism: Rhinolophus ferrumequinum (assembly GCF_004115265.2). NCBI lineage: Eukaryota > Metazoa > Chordata > Mammalia > Chiroptera > Rhinolophidae > Rhinolophus > Rhinolophus ferrumequinum. The sequence continues at coordinate 90,441,897 of NC_046289.1, read as the reverse complement.
TCTCCATATAGGCCGTAGTGAATTGATTTACAAAAAAAAAAAAATTACATGTTTGGTGTCTTACTGCCACATATGTATATGTATCTTCTAAATGTATTGTCTAAGCAGTGTATTGTATTGATATCAATACTACCTTTTTCAAAATGAGAATGGTTTGACAAATAGAGTCATGTGAAAGAGGAAAAAAAAGGTGTCAAAATAGAGGGTTCATTCATATAGCCGTGAGTCATTGCTATCCCCTGAAGTCTTATATAAAGCCTGTAGCCTTAGACCTACTGTGGATAAATAATGACATGTTATGAAAACCACACCATTGAGTTAAAATGCTTGGTGTCAAACTAATTTTGCCTCACCAGGTATTTCTTCTCATTTATAATACTCTTTTTAAAATAAAAAAAGGGTTCACAAATTCAGATGTGTATCTAATAGGGATGATGTACAATTGTATTTCAAGCTGACTGCAAGCAATCTGTCAAAAAACAAAGCTAAATTCTGAGTAATAAAACCCACCACATGATTGATATCTTGCATTAAAGTGTGAGTTGAAGAAAGCAATTTTGTTTATGGGAAAGTCTTGGCTTGGCACATTTTTCATGTCACATAAAGATGGAAATCTTACCTTATGGTTGTAGATTACAGTTATATTTCAGCTTCTGTAATTGTAAAAGGACATACATCTGTTTTAAAATAACCATTTTCTTCTGATAAAAATAAGCTCATTTTAATATACTTCTTGCTTCCAAAACATATCATATTCTCTCTTGCTTTCATTTCTATGTTAACTCTTTTAAGACTCTTTATTTTACTGTGGTTTAGTAAACAACTATATCTTCTCCAAATTTTTTAGTTTCCAAATTGCTGTGTGTTTGTGGGTAGTCAACGGTGTAAGCAGTGAGTTAAAAGTATAAAGCATTGAATTGACATTTAAGAATATTGTGAATGGAAGAAAACTGTGTTGGCATGGTCTCATTTTTCTGTGTAGGAGAGAAGTGAGTGGTGATATTAAAAAAAACTTGTATAATTTCCGTAGCTTATCACTTTCCAATTTCTTTGTATTAAATGCTTTTTAAATAGACCTTTCTAAAAGTGCACAGTATTTTATAGTTTACAAAATGCTAATGTATACATCATTAATCATCTATCCTTTGAAGTAGGAATTAATGTTGTTACTATTTTTATTGTCCTATTTCATATACCAACGCCCAAAGTTGATTATCTAGAATTTAGCAAACTCAACTTCTGATGTCACAGAATTCTAAATGATTTAAGCTCACTTGCCGTCTGACTAAAATATGGGTAGACCAACTCTACTTTAGCTAAACTAAATCTAAACTTAATCAAAAAAAGTTTTGTTTGTTTTGTTTTTAGGAGGAGTGCATGTAGGTTAGATATGAGAATGGGAATTGGTCTTGAAAGGGATGAAGAAGAACATTCTCTTACCTTTGAAATAGCAAATATATTTTCTATACCCAGGGAATTAATGTTTAATAAATATTGAGCAAAAATGGACATATTAATGCTATAACAGACCTATGTAAAATTTGTGAAAGTTGAGCAGTATATTCTCTCTTTGAACTATCATTGTATACCACACAAAAGTTTCTTTCTTAGAAGAAGGAGGTTAGCTGAATCTGGATTTATCCCAGTGTGACTCAGGTCTGCATTTCTTTTTCTGGTGTCATAGTTTCATGTCCTTTGCCACTTTTCTCATTCCCTATGGGATAGGCTGGTTCTAAATGGTTTCCAGTGATTGATTCCTGATTTTTGGTATTCACTCTCTTGTGTAATTCCCTCCTCTTGTGTATAGACTGTCTACAGTGACTTTCTACTAATGAACAGCATATGATAAAAGTGACAGGTCATTTCTGAGGTAAGATTAAAAAAAACTGACTATGTCTCTCCCTCTCTCTTGCTCACTCCTCTATTTGGCTGACTTTGAAGAAGCCAGCTGCCTTGTTGTGAGTGGCCCTATGGTTGCAAAGAACTTAGACCCTCAGTCTACTAGTCAACAGAAAACTAAATCCTGCCAACCACCACCCAGTAAGCTTGGCAGCAGACCCCACACAGTTGAACTCTGAGATAACTGCTGCCTTGGTGGACACTTTAATTGCAGCCTAGTGAGAAACCCTGAGCTGGAGGATCCAGATTCCTGACCCACGGAAATTGTGAAATAATGCATGTGTGTTTTAAACAGCTAAGTTCTGTAGTAATTTTTCACCCTCCTAGATAGTCTATGTCACTTTATATTATTTTCATGAAAACTCTAATCATTATCTGAAAAGGTCTTAATTTATTTGTTTGATGTTTATCTCTCTTCCTCCCATTAACATGTAAATCTTACAAGAGTTGGAACTTTGTCTTTCTTATTCACCTTTAGTTTCTCAGTGTCTAGAAGAACATCTGGCGCTTTCTTATTGGTCGAATGAGTGAATGAATGAATGAATGAATGAATGAATGAATGAATAAATTTTACTTAGAGTTTTCTCTTTAGGCCCTTGTTGTTATCGCTCCCTAAAATAGAGAAATGACTTAAGGGAAGACCATTTGCGTTTTATCTCTTCCAAGAGAAAGATTATTTCTCAAATATTTTTTAACCTGCTGTTAATCTTCCTTCTAACAGATTTTTCACTATTAACTTTTGCATGTCCAAAGGTCTTCATGAACAATAGTCTCATCATTTTCATTTTGCATAAAATTAGGTAAAAACAAAAAAGTTGGTCCTTTGACATACAGTACATTTTCAAGTTTTCTTTTCTCTGGATTCTAAGGTTGTGTCACTGGTATTTTGATAGAAAAACATATTATCTGTAGTATTTAAATCATTTTATTTTCCATGTTTTTTCTCTGTGAAAGGTGTTAGCTTCCCAAGTAGTTCTTAAAAGTGACAATAAGAAATACTTTCTCTCTCTCTCTCTCTCTCTCTCTCTCTCTCTCTCTCTCTCTCTCTCTCTGTCTTTGTTACTGTCATGCTCTCTCTGTCTTGTTTGTCTCATTGTCTCCCTCTCTTCTTATTTGTTTTCCCTACACTATTGTTGGTTTCATAGAAAATGGAAAACTTATGGCTTTTGGACCAAATTTGATTCTTGGCTTCATTTTCTCCAGTTCTTAGAGTAATTTTGCTATTATCACTGATGGAGAAGCTCATAAAGTAAAGGATTTCTCTTGTTCTTTCATTCATTGTAAAACCTCTTAGGATTTAAAATTACAGTAGTTGAAAAGTTATAATGAGTAAGTTCAATGTTCAAAGAGTATTGGTGGCTACGGTCTAAAGGTGGAGCAAAAGTAAGTATCAGATGTCTTATTACCTATTGTTTGTTCATCATGAGAAAAGCTTGCTAAGGGATATATAACTAATCCTGTACACCTTCATGTTTACGAACAATTTCTATTGCCAGTGATTATATTGTCAAGAAGAAAGTATCAGCTGTCAGTGAGGTAAAAACAATTAAAGTTTACAATCACCAGTTTCTTAATATTACATTGTGTTTAACCACTTTTGAGATATATTATAAATTAAAATTTTCAGTCAATAGATTCAACACATGCAGCTCTATGTTAGGTCCATGTGAGTTAAGGGAGAGTGTAAGAGGGGAAGCAAGTAGGGAGGAAGAGGAAGGGTGATAGAAAAACACAGTCCTAAAAGTCTTTTTAATCATTTTCAATAGACTGAGGTCCTAACAGTCTTCTAGTGAGTGAATAGTTGAAGAATTCACTTTATAGAGGAAAAAGAAAAGGTATGGGTGAAAGTGAAATAATATTTATAGGGTGCCTATGATATGCTGGATAATATTATCAGGCACATCAGATACTTTATCTTATTTAATACTTACAACATTTTAAAAAGTTGCTCGTTATCATCCCCGAGTGGATCCAGTTCTGTCTCCTCACAGCACACCAGAGCAGAAGTAAACAACACAAACGGTCTTTGTACAACTTCAGCCTCAGCCAGGCCCTTAACCAACTGTGAGTTACTTTACTTCCCTAATTACCCAAATAAGATTTCAAGCATTCTGTACTTTCTTTAAATCTCTCACTCTTCCCTTCCCGTATCACTCTCAGGTGATGATTTTGTATCTTACTTCAGAGAGAATAGAAGCCATCAGACATTACCTACTTCATTTTCTATCCGTGTCCCCACCTACTAATTTACTGTCGTCTGTCTTTGCCTTCTTCTCTCCTATTAAAATGGTGGAATTATATCTCCTTCCATGATGTGAGTTAGATACTCTCTTGCCTTTTCAGAAACAAGCTAACAAGTACTCCCTTTCTCTCCTTTATCTTCAACATATTCCTCTTAAGTGAGCCCTTCTGATTAGCAATTAAATACACTACATGTGAGTATAGTTCCAATATTAAATGTATTATAATATTCATATATTATAAATATGTTTATATATTATACTCTATGTTAATTTTATTAGTTAAAATCCATAGAAAAATTAATTTTTTCTCTACTGAGGAAAATAATCATTCCTGTCCTCATATAAGCACACTATTATTATTTTTATCCCTCTCTAGCCTATTTCCGCCTCCAACTATTGCTCTATTTCTGTCCCCTTTTCATAGCAAAATTTTCTCAAAAGAGTATTGTGTACTTCTGTATCTAATTTCTTTCTCTCCTTGTCTATTATCAACCTTCTTGTATGAAGGTCACTGATAGACAATTAAATCCAGCAGTCACTTCTCAGTTGTGATATAATCCTGGAAATTTCAGCAACATTTGCCAGAGTTCATCATTCTTTTTCTTGAGCCACTTTTTTGACTTGGCTTCCAAGATGTTGTCTAGTTTCTCACTAATTCTCTGGCGTTTTCTCTCACTCGTCTTTGCTGATTCCTTCTCACCTCCTTGACGTCTAATATGGAATTGCTCAGGGCTCACCACTGGGACTTCTCTTCTCTGTTTAAATTCACTTCCTTGGGATTCTCATCAAGATTCAAAATTTTAGATATAAGCTGCTGACACCTAAATGAATGCCTCATGTAGTCACTTGCATGCTTGTTTCCCCAACTTAAATAAGTTTGTGCATCATAAAGTTAACATGTCCCACACTTAGCTCCTTCTATGCCCGCCACTCAAACCCCTTCCTCTCGCAGTGTTCTCTGATGCAGCCAATGGCATTCACTCTCAATTTCTCAGGGCCAGAGGTCGGGATCTACTTTAATATCTGTTTTACTCCTCACCCCTCACACTTCATATCTTAGGCTCTACCTTTAAAATATATCCAGGATATAAATCCTCATATCTCCAGTGTCATTTCACCCTAATCGAAATCATAATTCTCTCTCACTTCAGATCTCTTAATTGGTCTCCTTATGTCTATCCTTAACCTATTCCCAAGCTATGAAGAGGCCAGAATAAATATAGTGAAACTCAAAGCAGATCATGCTCAAAACCTTCCAAAAGTTTTCCATTTCATTCTGAGCAAAAGTCCATGTCCTCACAGTGATCTGCAGGATCTTACATTATTTGTTTCCGTTTCAAATTACCTCTCCTACTTCATCATTCTAACTTCTACTCCACCCATAATGGCCCTTTAGCTCTTCAGCTCTTTCTTAACCATGCCAGCATGCTTGCAACTGAGACTTTTGCACTTGACATTGCTTCTGTCTACAGTGGTCTTTCCCCAGATATCTCTTTGACTGACTACTTTGTTCTTCTCATAGCAGAAGATATATTTTATTTATTTTTGCTTTGGTCTGTATCTACCAGTAAAATATAAGCCCTATGTATTTGAGTAACACTAGCTGTTGTAACAAACCCCTAAATTTTAGTAGGCTTCCATAATACAGTTTAGTTTTAGCTCCTATAGCTGTTCAGTTATTTTTATGGTCAGTGGTTTGAGAGAGAATTCTACCCCCATCGTCATTCAGGGACTCAGGCTGACAAAAGCCCTGCCATCTTGTAATTTCATCTTCTAAGGTCATTCCTAATTGACCTTAGAATGACCAACTTTACTTCCATTCCGATTCTAATGCAGATACCCAGTAAGATGGCCACATCCAGATGCAAGCATGTGGGATATGTAGCCCCTGATTGGGCGGCTACCATCCAGTGACAACAAAGAGCCTGAATATTTGGTGAATGAATGGCTGTTTATGCCACATTCCATAAGAGCTGTGATTTTTGACTTTTATTTGCTGCTATATACCCAGCACTAGAACAGTTAAACAAGTATCTGAAATATAAACAAACTAAACAAATAAACCATTTATGGACCTATTACCCTGTTCAGCTGCTACTATCCTTTCTCTTCTCATGCTTATCAAAGTAATAGCCCAGATGTCCTGTTTCACTCGGACTTTCTAGTCATTCCTCATCCCACTCCAATCTGTATTCTACCAAACCTGAACTTCCTCCTTGCAAATAAATTCACCAGAAAATGTGGCAGGATAACATTTTAATCTTTTTTTTTTTTTTAATTCCTGTGAGTCTCTTTCTTATCTGTGGTGTGCTGCCCATTGAAATGGAGCAACTATTACTTTAGGGAGAAGGCAGCACACTGCTGAAAGTAAAGAAGTCAATATTTAGCTTTCATGTCCCACAGACAATTTTAAAATCTCACAGGATTGACAAAGGTCACACAACCTGATTTTCATTTGTAAGAGTTAGGCGGTTGAGAGAAGTTTTTTCTTTTTTTTTCTGTACTTGTAAGGATGTTTTTACATATCAAAAAGTATACTTGGAAATGTGTTTTGGGTGTTTTGATCTGATCTGTAGAGTAGACACAGTATGACTTGGGAATGGTTTCATATCACTCAGGAAGAAGGTGAAAAATCGTTCCTACGCTGCAGTGGGAGAGTTGTCTGGGGTGGGAAGCATTTTAACTTGGATTTTCCAAGAGCAGAGGTAGTGATAAGGACTTCCATGTAATTTATTTATTTGGGGAGGTGATCCTCAGGAACAGGAAGCAGAATTGGGGAGAGTGAAATAGGAAAGCTAAAAAAGCCAAAATATGTATGTTATTGAAGTTCCTGTTGTGAGCAATGGAATTGACTTTATTTTGCTGAAACCTCCTGAGAAATACAGAAACTGCCTTCTAGAACTGTGCTTGGGAAGCGTTTTATTCATTGGCTCCCATCCCAAATTGGTCAAGAGTTACTACTGAGAGCCTTAGCTTCCTTGTACTTCTGAGCTCTGCATGCCATTCAGACTATCGCAGCACTGGGGGCAAAAGTGTAAAATGTGGCAGTATGTCTTAGCAATAGAATGCTAAAGGCATGAAGTGACTGAAAGCCCTTATGGAACTGTCCACACTGCTTATGACTGAAAGGAGGAGAGGTCTTAAGGATATACACTGGACACTAGCAGTATTTCATCCAGGGAGATTCTCAGGTGATAGGACAGACATTTAGAATTAGTAAGGGGCCTGTTTTCTGCCTTTCCCAGATTTTGGACTAGAAGAAACTAGGATTTGAAGTAGGATATCCATATTGTACAAATATTACACAGTAGGTGTGGTAAGGTCTATCTATATCAGCAAACAAGTGCCACCCCAAGCAGCAAAAAACAAAATAAAACAGGCAGGGCAAGCTCTGTAATAATCGGAGGCTAATTATGGTCTGCAGGTACACAATGACCAGATACCTTTCCCTGACATTAGACTGTCCCAAGCAGAAAGGAGAGGAGGGCACAGGGCAAGGTCTCTGAATTTGATTGAGTACTTGACCAAAACGATGAGTCTACAAGGGAATTCACTTAAAACCTCCAAAGTTAATTCACTACGTCTGAAGAAAAAAGAATCAGGAGATACAGGAGCTTATGAGAAAGTTAAATTCTGTTTTAGAAAAATAAAGGTCTTTACATTTTTGTTCACCTGAGTTATACTTTCAGAACTAAAATCTAGAATTCACTAGAATTTTTTTTTTTGGTCTCCATCAGCATTAAACTAAATTGGCCACTGTTGCTTGCAACCAAGAAGGACTAACTAACACGTAACTTGCTTTCAGAGAATTAATTAGCTGCCTATACTGTTCTTTCGGAAATGGACTTGGTGTTTGGAGACAGTGAGATTCCAGTCTATATTCTGGGGAGAGGAACTAATTGCCCACGAGACAAAATGGAACCATGAAAGTGAAGCTCTGGGAGTCCAAGCAACTGCCACCATAGAATAATTTTTAAAAGAGTATGGATTCCAGAGCTGTGTATGATGAGTGCTTCTGATAAAGTAAGAGGATGAAATCTCACATCACTAAATTTTCACTTTGTATCATGGAATAAAACCCAGGAGCTTTCTAACTCTGCTAAAAGACATTTTGTTTTTATTATAACAGAAGTGCTGAAGTCACTAATTGATTAATAATTCTAAAGATTGCTGAATTATTTGTCAATGAAATCATAAACTCATCAGGTCTCTTGTATAAACGTTAGGGAACTGATCAATAACTGATGGAGATTTGACAATGAGGAAAAGAAAAATCTAGAAAGATTTCAAGGATCTGAATGTGGAGTGTGCCAAATTGGAAGTCACCTGAAATGTCCTATTGGCATGTGGTTTGCTAGAGAAAATCCCACTCTGCTAATAGGAGGAAGCTAACAGTTCCCTTCACGCCCATGCTGTTGCTTGTTAGTATCCAGAATCCAAACTCCACGTTGCCAGGGCACGGAAGTGCAGAGTCAGAGGAGGGAATGCACGGTTACACACAGACACATTGGAAGAATTTGCCAATTTGATCAATCAAAAATCTAAAGACACTGAGGGAGTTGGTTTAGAGTGTAATAACTATGGCAGATGTAACAAAAGTATAATTATGCTTTAATTATTAATGTGGCTGTACTTCTTTGAGAATCTGAATGTAAGGGATCAGCCAGAGCTAGAGTTGTAAATCTAATGGTTTCTGGGTTGAATAATAAAACCCACTGATATTGAAAGTTGGCCTGTGCTAAAAGACATGAATTGGCGAGGAATCCCTATGCCTCATGCAGAACAGAGGTTGTAATCTGGCCACCTGCATCCTGGATCTGGCCTGGCGACAATGCTTTGGCCCCCATAGTTTTGGCTCACCCAGTGTTTTTAAAACAGTTGATTTATATGCCAGGAAGCCTACATAAAAACTTTCATTCTCACCCTCTTTTTAAAAGATCTGGCAACATTGAACTCATATTGCTGTGTAGCAACAATTTGCTGCTGTCTGCTTAAAATGGGACAGGTGTGCTTTAGTTTGCTTTTGGCCCATCATTCTCTATACCAACTCTATTCTAGCCCACTGTATTCATTTACATCTCATTTTGTGATCCCTGCTGATAAGGAAGGGATAAAAAGACTGAATAATACAACTCTGGATTAAACCTACCCTATATTTCTCCCATCTAACCAGAGAGGCCTTGAACAATGGATTGATGAAGAAGCAGAAGAATACGTAAAAAATATTTTTAGTGATTCTCGCGGCCTGGGATACTGGTGAAAAGGCTTGCAATTGAACTGGGCTTAGACTTTAGCAAAAATAGAGAAAACCTCAGTGGTAGAGCCGGAGGTGTGGCACTAAACTAACAGAAGAAAACAGACTATACTTTAGAAAATGATCTTATTTTGAAATAGGGTCATTGCAGATATAATTAGTTTAAGATGAGGTCATGCTGGAGTAGGGTGGTCCCCTACTGTAATATGACTGGTGTCCTATAAAAAGAGGAAATTTGGACACACACACACACACACACACACACACACACACACACACACTGAAAATACTATGTGAAGATAAAGGCAAAGATCAGGGTGATGAAGCAGAAGCCAAGGAACGCCAAAGATTGACACTAAACCACCTGAAGCTAGAAGAGGGACGGATTCTCCTTCACAGATCTCAGAAGGAACCAATTCTGCTGACACCTTGATCTTGAACCTCTAGCCTCCAGAACTGTGAGACAATAAATTTCTGTTTTTGAGTCACGTAGTTTGTAGTACTTTTGTTACAGCAGCTCTAGCAAACCAATGCAGTGCCATTACTTTCTGAGGACAAGTTATTTAGCTTTTTCTTCTATTCTGTTCTTTAATAGTCTTTGAATTTTCCTTTTGGTGGAGAGGGGAAGACTTAAGATAAAATCTATTTTCTTTTTTTGTTTTTTTTTGTTTTTTTTTTTAAAGAAAGTAAGAGGCACAGATACATATATCCCATAAAGCTATGAATAAATAGATCACTCTAGACTTATTCAGAATCACCTCTACTTAGCCCTTACTCATCCTTAAAAATCAAAGCTAACACAAAGGAAAGGGGAAGAGAAATCTACACACACACACACACACACACACACACACACACACACACACTCCAAGATTAGATTACTACTCTTTGTATTTTCCCATGGAAAGATTTTAATTACAATAAAAATAATTATTTATGGGATTATTTGTCAATGTCTATCTTCCTACTATATTGCAATCTAGTACTGCATGCCAGAATTATGTTTTATGTCCACTTAGTAGTGCCTGGAATATGGCAGGCACTCAATAAATATTTTAGAATAAGTTAAATCTTCTTCTTAAAGTCAATAGTAGTCATTAGGTATAATGAACAATGAAATTTATCTCATAATTAACTAAACTAAAGTTTGTATTATCTTCTTTAGAGTTCTTAAAGTATCTGCCATCATTACTTTTGTGATAGATTACAATTAATTCTTTCAGAATAAATTTTAAAAAAGGTTTTTTTCCCCTCTAATCCTTTGTTCATTTCACATGTGCCTTTGACTATATACTAATACAGTATATATTTATTTACTATCAAGTTCAATTGTCTAGAATTAAATAAAAGCTCCTTCTACCAATTTAAAAGTAGATAGAAGCACTAATTGCTACTGAGATGAAAAAAACTATAAACCTTTTATTTCCTGATGCGAGATCAATCAAATTTAAATGGCTTTACCCATCTTATTACTTAATGTAAAAGAAATTGTCAAAATTCCCTTTGCCTTGTCAAAAACATGTCAATAGAGAGTTGAACATAATTGTAGCAATCAATTTCATCAATTTAGTAACATCAAATGCTACTAAAATAATGCTCCAATGCTGTTTCACACTAAATGAAAAGAAATAGTAAACAAAGTTATAAAACAGCTCTCTTTTATATTGATATTTCTACATAGTTTCCCAAGTGCCCACCTGACATCGCTACTTCAGTGTTTAACAGGAATTTCAAATTTCCATCTCTAAATAGAACTCTTGATTTCCCCCGCCTTTCAGAGTTGGTTCCTATCTTTTTCTGTCTCACAATTCACTCAGTTTCTCAAGACAAAAATCTAGATGTCAACCTTGTTACCATGCTTATTTTGATCTTCACATCCAAACCAATAGCAAATCCCACTGACTTTAGCTTCAACATGTGTATTTAATATGAATACTTTTATCTAATCTCGTCTGCCACAGCCTAAGCATATGCTGTTATTTTGTTGGGCCACGTCAATAGTCACCTATTAGTGGTCTTCCTGCTTGTAATCATTTTCTCTTAAAATTTATTCTCATACAAGAGATTATTTTACCATCAATGGCTTCCCATTATAGTAAGATTAAATTATAGACAAATTACCATTGTCTGTGTCAGTTGGGACCTTGCAGAGATGAGGTTAGGAATGCTAAGGTTTTGGGGGAGAAACAACTTTAAAAGAAAAAGGGAGAGAGCAGGATTTGGCAGAGATAGCAATGAAATGGCAGTGCAGATCTAAAAGTGTCTCTGCACCCCTAACAACTCGCTGTGCAGCAACAGTTACTCACTAAATAAGTCCTGAGCTGGGTGTTCATGGATAAGGCCAGGTCTTGTAGTCCTTGTGATAGAGTTCCTTTGGCCATTTAATGATGATACCCCAGGAAAAGCATGCCGTTAACTTAAAAGCTAAAGTGGATTAGATGGTGCTGACAGCTGGAAGCAGAGGGGAGGGATGGGGGAGGAGTTGTTTTGTTTTGTCTCTGTTTTTGTGTGTCTCATGTCTCCTTTCCACAGGCTGGGTTTTCGTATGCATGTGCAATGAGGGAGCAGAGATCTGAGGGCTGCAGAAGTGTGGGGTTTCAACATCTACTTGGCTGGTAGCACTGTTTCAAGCTTGATGGTGGCTGAAGCCCAACCTTTGGGTTGGAGTGGGGTCAGGATACCAATGCTAAATTAAATCAGGAGCTGGGTCTTGTCTGAGGCTGGCTGCCCCCAGGCGAGCCTCTGTGGTGTGTGCTGTTGCTACACGGAGTCTGAAACCTCCCATTCAGAGCAAGAAAACTCCAATACGGTCAACTTGAAAGTGCAGTGAGGAAACTTCAGGACTTAGGAACAACTGCGAGTGGGTGTCACCCTCTCTAAAGTGTGTGAGTCTAAGGCTTTGTGGTCAGATCATTGGGGTGTGAAGCAGTAGAGCCCCCAGGAACTTTTAAAACTGGTACTCCAGGGCTGTCTTTCAAGACAGAGCTCCACCCTGAGGCGAAAATGCAGTGAAATGCAAATTGACAAGGGAAGAAAGAGAAAAGGAAATATAATTAGAAGTTTGGAATGGGGAACAGAGTCAGAAAATCTCAGAAAGCAAGGTGTCATATTTTTAACACTACGTAAAAAGCAAGACAAGAGACAGCTTTGTGATGTTAGAAAAAAATATCTGAACCAAGTCTTCTAACAGTGTAGAAAAATAAAATTCATACAAACCTCAGATAAAGTTGCTATGGAAAAAATGAGTATAAGGAAAAAAGAATTGTCCTACAGGGATTAAATTCTGTCAGAAAGATGCTCAAAAAACAGATAAAAACTGTAACATATTATTTAAAAAAAGAACCAAAAGACATTAAGAAAATGATTAAAAACAGTAAAGAACAACATAAACCAGAATTAGAAAGCATCAGAAAGAGGAAAAATTTTAAGTAAAATTAGACATAAAAGACAAAACATTATAGAAATGTAGACTAAATTAGAAGAAATATAAGGAGAAACCAATATTGAAGGCAGGTATCATAGGTGAATAGTGCCCCTGTCTCTTTCTCCCGCTCTCTCACCACCCCACCCCCCAGAAAAAAATATCAGGTTCTGATCCATGAGACCTGGGAGTGTTTCCATATATGGAAACAGAGTCTTTGCAAATGTGAGTAAGTTAAAGATTTTAAAATGGCGAGATTATCCAGTATTCTCAGGGTGGGTCCTAAATTCAATCACATGTATCTTTTTAAGAGGGAGACAGGAAGATTTGATCATATAACCAACAGAAGATGATGTGGAGAAGATGAAGGTAGAGGTTGGAATGATACAGGAATAAGCCAAGAAATGTGGGCAGCCCCTAGAAGCTGGAAGAAGCAAGGAAAGGATTTTCTCCTAGGACCTCCAGAGGGATGGTTACCCTGTTGACATCTTGATTTTGGTGCAGTGATACAGATTTTGGATTTCTGGTCTTCAAAATTGTGAGAGAATGAATTTCTGTTGTTTTAAGGCACTAAGTTTGTGGTAATTTGTTATAGCAGCCATATGAAACGAATATGAGTTTCATATAACAGACAACTAAAGTGACATACGGGAAATAGGAATTCCTAAAGAAGAAAATCAAAGCAAGTAGACTGTAACAAATACTGAAAACAATAAATCAAGAGAACAGTACTCAAATTAAAAAAAAAAAATGAAAGTAGACATTAAAAGAGCATACCATGTACCTAAGAGTATTAACCTAGAATGTCTAATATGAAGACATAATTTTAGTAAATTTACTGGACTGATAAGTAAAGAAATAGAAATCATTTGGGCACCTAGCCAATAAGGTACAAGTGACTGAAAAGAAATAAAATTGAATCATCATCAGTTTTTCTGACAGCAATTTTTTTATGCCAAAGAAAATAGAGTAACATATTTAGGGAAACAATATGTGAGCCAAGGATTTATATTCAGAAAAACTGGCTTTATAATAAAAAGAAAACACATACACTATTATCACTATTCAAAAAATCATAAGTATTATTCTCAAAGAATCTACCACAAAATTAATTTCAGAGTATTAAAATGAATTGAGATATAATAAGTCTTCGACTTGCTGAAGACTGAGCAATTTGAGGTTAAAAAAAAAGAATTAGATTGGATTGAAACTCATAAAGCTTTTTCATCCCTAAATTTATAATATTTTTAAAAGCCTCAATTGGTCACATTTTGAAAATTCATTATCTCAAATATAGGTTAAAAAAAAGACATAACTGAGCATTTATGTTGCTTATTCCATAAGAACAATTCTATTTTGTAACCAAATAGAAGAAAAGAAGTGTCTTATTAAAAAAATATTACAGCTAATACATAAAAAAAATCATAGAAATTAGAATATCGCCTTTTTATAACCCCACTCCATTAATAAATTGATCCATTAATTGTATGAATAATCCAGGTCTGAGCATCAAAAAGGAAGCAACCAGATATAATGTGCTTTCTGATGACAGAACCCAGCAGAAACTGTTTTTGTTTTTTTTTTCTTGTCAAAGGGATTGAATTTGAATTTGGTCAAGCATCTTGATCCAGATGACACAGTTTGCTGGAAATTCAGAGCACTACAAATATACAATTAGCACAATACAGACAGGAAAAACCCATTGGTCAAGTGGCCTGAATTCTTCATCATATAAACTGTAACAACAATAACAGCCAGAAAAATGACATAGAGAGAAAACTACTGTGGCCTTGGAAATTCCCTTCATAACATCATCCCATTTCTTTCCTATTATATTTGAGTAAAAGTTTGACTGGATAAAGAATACTAGGTTGGTAATACTTTTCTTTTAGTATTTTGAAGGCATTGCTCCATTGTTCTTTAATATGTGATTATTGAAAAGTCAGAAGCCATTTTTATTCATGTTCATTTGCTTTTGAGCCTTTTAACCCTCTCCTCTCTTATAGCTTTATGGATATTTACTTTGTCCTCAACGTTCTTAAAATTTGCAATGAGTTTTAGTGTAACCCTATTTCTCATTCCTTACGTTGGGAATTCTGAGGAATTCTTAATTTGAAAAATCACATCCTTCAGTTTTACAGAGATTTTAAACATATTATGTGTTTTCTTTTGAGAAAAATCTGTTACGTTAATGTGGAAGTTCCCGGATCTATCAAGATATTAGCAATTTAAGCCCACTAATATATTAAATATATCATGACCAAATGGGTCATAAATAAATTCTAGGAAGGCAGGTTGGTGTAAGTGCGAAAATCCATTAATTTGCCAGATCAATAATAAAATAGGAAACAATAAGATGATCTAAATAGATACAAGAAACACATTTGATAATTTCAATGTCCATGCATGATAAAAACCTCTCAGCAAACCAGAAAAACAAGGGAGATTTCACAAACTTGTATATCCCAAAACTTATAACTAACATCATAATTAAGGATAAAACAATGAATTCTTTACTTTTGAGTTCTGGAAATAAGAAGTTATATCCACTATCCCCACTCCCAATTCTTGTTCCTCTCTGATATTCTAGACTCAAATGAGCTTTCTTCTTTTGAATTTCTCCAAGTCAGGAGTTTAAATGTCTGCTGGTTGCTCAAGCCAGTTATTGTTCCACATGGGTTCAAGCTTCCAAAAGTGTCTGTTTCTTGTCAGTTATTTTCCTATTTCCTATTTTAATTGTATTCTTGTATAGTTTTTCTCTCTTCCCAGTTAAAAATCTCTTTTCTGTAATTGTAATGAGGTTTCAGGTGATGTGCCAACATGGCATGATTAGTGGCAAGTTCAGTCAGTAGTTTTTCAACTTTGTTTATGGTGTTTTTGTAGTAGATAAGTTTAAAATTTTTGAGGTTTCAAAGCTGTCAGTCTTTTCCTACGGATCGTCTCAAGTTTCGTTTGCTTAGAAAGTTCACTTCCACCTTGATATAATTAAAATATTTGCTTGTAATACTTTAATAACAACCTTAATGTTTTGTCTTTAATCAATTTGTGTGTGTGTGTGCAGGGATATAGAGTAGGTTAGAGGTCTGAGATAATTTTCAAATGGATAGCAAATTGTTCAATATAATTTATTAAATGATCTATTCTTCCTCCACTGGAATCAGTGACACTTTTATTTAGACTAAAGTTCTATATATGTATTTGTGATTTTTTATGAAATTTTTAATCTGTTCCCTTTATATTTTTGTCAATTCCCATGCGAGTTCATATTATTTCACTTACTATAATGATATATTTTGTTTTAATAGCTGGTTGGGCAATATTTTCTGACAATATCTGCTGTGTGTTTTTTTTTGGTCATATGAGCTGTATAATTAGATTTTCATACCCCTTAAAAATTCTGTTGATATTTTATTTGAGAATACGTTGAATTTCTAGATGTATTGTCAGATAGTTGATTTTCATTCTCAGGCAGGACAATTCAAGACTATCACTTCCCTGAGGGTAGTTATCCTGTCTGTTTAGTTCATGATTTTATTCCCATTGCCCAACCTAATGTAGACAAGCAATAAAATATTCATTTGTGAATCAATAAATACATATGTAATCTTTCTTTATAACTGATTTACTCTTTGCAATAAAAATGTAGTATCACTAGTTAGTACCAGGCAGCAATATCTTCTATCATTAGAACATTATTTCTTTACATTCAGAAAAATCTCAATTAAGCAGAAAAAGATAAATTGCTGTGTGTGTGCATGTATGTATGTGTATGTGTGTGTGAACGTACATTTATGGGAACTTGTGCTCAACATTATAAAAAAAGCACATGTTTCATTTTATTTAAACATCTACTGCTAATGACATGATTTCGACTAATGCCAGTAATCATAATAAAATCACTAAAAATGTTAACTGTATGCTGCTTTGTGACTTTAACATTTAATAATTAGGTAGAGTTGTGTTTCTATTAAAAAAAAAATTAGCCTTAGCTCTTCAAATGAATATTTCCTGATTTCATCTAAAACACTGGAGGAAACTTTTCTTTGTCTTCTTTCCACTTTGCAAGCAGGTTATTTCTCGGCCACCAGTCTTACTCCAGACTCTTCAGGATTCTCTACACCTCTTTCTCTCTAAGTGTTGGGAACAGGAAAACTACCAGCCTTGGCGTTGTGCCTCTGGATGCTGGCTATAAGAACAAAAATACCTCATTCGTTACTCTTGATAGGCCCTGATTTAACAAATGGAAGATTCCAAGTTAACAATTCATTCAGACTCTCACCATCTAAGACAGGGACCCTAAAGCTGCAAACATAATAAAGTAAATGAAATAAATTGGAAACCTTTAGGGATAGATAAGTTGCCTCCCTCAGATTATCTGAATTGCTGTCTGTTAATCTTTGGGAAATATTTACTAACATCCTATATTTTCTAAGCGAAGGGGATATAGGTACATTCCCCTTTCCTAAACTAGATGTGGCACATGGAGTTAATGCTTTGATAGAACGCCATGAGAGAGAGTATGATTTATTATAGTGACAATTCTCTGATGTAAATATGCTTTGAATATGTTATGTTAAGCTCAGAGCTCTTGATTTTATATCAGACCAATGCAGGAAAGTGTGAGAGGCGTAGCTATGTAAATTTCTTTCCATTGTATGGTTTGACAGCATGCCAACTTAAATCTTTTCCACTCTTTACTTCACATGTTGGAAGTCGTTTTGTTCATGTATTTTAGGCAGAAAAAAGTAACTTCAGCAGTACTATTTAGCAGCTATTTGCACACACATTAAGGACAACATGAGGTAAAAGTAAACAAAGTCATTTCCAACTGATTAAGAAGCAATTTAATAGAGCTGTTTCAAATATGTATCCTATTACATCTGGTTTTAAAAATATGAGCTACTTTAAATTAACTTGAGATTGTCATGTTTATGTCTTCTAAACTGATTTTTTTCACATAAAGAACATTGTTAACATTTACTAGATCATTAAATCTTAGAAAATGTAAATTTTTGTTTACAGTTGCATAATAGTTCATCTTGTGATTATATAGTGATTTATTTAGCCATTATCCTATGTTATGGACTGAATTATACCCCCCTCAAATTCATATGTTGAAGCCTTAATCCCCAACGTAACCATATTTTGAGGAAAAGACTTTAAGGAGGTAATTAAGGTTAAATGAGGTCAAAAGAATGGGGGTCTTGACTTGACAAGACTGGTGTTCTTATAGGATGAGGCAGAGACACCAGAGATGACTCTCTCTCTCCACAGAGAAAAGGCCATATGAAAACAAAGTGAGAAAGCACTGTGCCAGCTAATTAGAGCAGTGTCACCAAACCTGGTAGCGCCTGATCTTGGGCTTCAAGCCTTCAGAACTGTGAGAAATAAATTTCTATTGTTTAAGTCACCCAATTTGTGATATTTTGTTATGGCAATCCAAGTAGGCTAACACATTTAGTAGTTAGTTTTATGTTTTGCTGTTAGGTTGGTGCAAAAGTCATTGCGGTTTAAAAGGTTAAAAATAACTGGAAAAACCGCAATGACTTTTGCACCAACCTAATACTATTTTACTATCATATATTACTGTTTACTGTTATAGTTTTCTGTTTACCAGTTTATGTTTTTTTCCCAATGTTTTAATATTATATTTATATAATGGAAATTCTTGTCGAAAAATCTTTATGTACATCTCTATTTTTTCTTAGTAAAATTCAGTATTGGAAAGACTGAGTCAAAAAATTATACATTTCTTGGTCAAAAGCTGGGCAAAATTTTTGTCTAGAAGTTTTTGCCAAAAAATATTTTTCACAAGCCATCAGTTGCATATGAGAGTTCCTTTCACCATAGGCTTACCAAAAGTATTTTTGAAACAACTTGTTTTTTGAAGGAAAAAGTAAAGAAGTTTTTTGTCATTCAAATTTTTTTAATTTTTAAATTGGAGAGTCTTTACATAATTATGGGTTGTTTTTATTTCTTCTAAACTGGATTACCTTTCATGTTCTTGGCCCATTCTTCTGGTTGTGTATACTTAATACTAATGATAAAATCCATGATGGTATACTGTAAACAACTTCCCTTTTTTACTTTTTTAACATATAGTTTATTTAGGTTTCAAGAAAAAATAGGTGTACTTAAGTTGTATCTTCATTAGGCATTTAAAATATTCATGTATTCTCCTGTCACTTGATGAATATTTACTGAACGCCTGGCAATACCCTATGTCCTACTAGGATGAGCGCTCTGAACAAAACACTGCCTTTCTCTTCTCAAATCTATATTTTCATGAAGAAACAATGGGAAGCAAGCAATGTGTCAGATGGTGTTAAGAGCATAAAGCAGAGTAAAGGGTACGTAGGAAGGGCCAGGTGTGGGTGAGGTGGTTGCTATTTTACATGAATGTGTCAGGAACTTTCTCCGTCAAAGTGACTTTTACCTTGTGAAGAAAGTATGAGAGTTGGCCATGCAATTGTGTGGAGGAAAAGCTTTCCAAGAAGTGGGAAGAGCAAAGCAAAGGCCTCAGAACTACTGAGTCTTCATATGATATAAGATTTTTAAATTTTATATTGTTGCTACTATTGCATTTTACTCTTTGAGTTTAATATTAAATAGAAGAGGACTCCTCATTTAAGTACTAAAATGATGAGGATTAGAGTGACTCGTCTGTATTCTCTTTGGTTAATTGCTCAACTAATATTTTTGCATTAGGCCATTTCTTAGACACTTGGGCACATCAGTGAACAAACAGATACAACTCTCAACACTTTAGGATTGTATGTTATTGTTATGTTGAAAAGATGGTGGGCACTATCACATGAGTTGGTATAATGCTTAGGATCCTGATGGCAGCATTTCCAAGCATAGATTTCATGGAATACCATTTGAGAATTTTTAATATATTTCCAAGAAAGTGTTTTCTTTGTCAAAGAGATTTTGGAAATACTACACATCTTTCCCTTTTGTGAAAGTTTCTCCCAATAAAGAATTGCAAATGTAAAGGCTTTGACGACAGTGTGTGCTTATATTAACATATTGATACCTATGTGAAATGCCAAAGAAACACATTTATCTTATTTTTCTGGTAAATATTTATTGACATGCTATGGGAAAGCATCTTGTGAAACACTAGATTTGATTATTAGATAAATACATTGAACTTCTTTAGTTTTTCCTCCTGGAAACCAGATGAGTGTTATACTATGAAAAAAAGTACCTTCCCAAGTCATAGTTTATTATTGCAAAATTATCTTTTTAAAAACTTCTGAATTAAACCAGTTATAAGAAATTCATAGTAATATAATATTGAGACCCTATATTTAAGAACCTACTTTATTAGACTGTCTTGCCTTACCCAAAATCTCTGATTTCCATTTGAAAATATACCACCAATGAAAAATCCTTACACTGTGTGGGTAGGTAAGCTTTCCTGAGGGGCTTCACTTCTTGCTGAGTATTCTTTTCTTCTAGTACCTTATGAAGCTTTTTAGTTTACCCTAAAACAAGGAATCGCATATTTGACCTTTCATTGAACTAATTAATTGACTTCTCATCAAATTTTCATTTAGTTGGGTACTGAAATTGGAAATAATTTTAGTCTCAGAATTCTAACACCCAGACCACTGGAAAAGGGAGGAGAAAGAGGTAATACCATTTTCCTGGACCAGGATGTCTTGTCCTACGGAAAATATTCAGAGCTTCAATCTGGTCTGTATAGGGAAGCAAAATTTGCCACCCCAAAATGTATTTCTCTGACATGAGGATTATTTTATTTTTAAGAAACAAATGACTTAGGAGGAACCTTTGACCTTTTCCTTAACTACATAAAATAATTTAGGTAGAGGGCCTGTTTCAGAAAGGGAGCTATTACCACAGGTAACTGTCACATAATATGAAGTAGGTATGGTAAGGGAGACTACCCAGGACCTAGAGTTCAGAGTCCAGTCTGTGTCCCATGGTCTTGCATGGCCTTTCTGCACATGAATTGGCTTCTTCATCTTTGAAGTCTCAAACCACTATACCTTTCTCCTTAGCTCAAGATGACATATAAGCCTCAACTGCCCAACTTGCATTGGGCCCCCATATTCTCATGGAACCCCTCTATATATGATATTAAATTTGGGTTTTCTC
Organism: Rhinolophus ferrumequinum; assembly: GCF_004115265.2. Lineage (NCBI taxonomy): Eukaryota > Metazoa > Chordata > Mammalia > Chiroptera > Rhinolophidae > Rhinolophus > Rhinolophus ferrumequinum. The sequence goes on along the minus strand of NC_046289.1, from coordinate 90,420,953 downwards.
GTGTTAATCTGTCTTATGTCAATTTAATTCTTAGACCAGCCAGAATAACTTGGAAGGGTAGAGAAAAATTTCTTCACTCCCCCATCTATCTTATTAGAGAATTTAATATCTAAGATCTAAAGCATTCAGATAGATTTTCTCTTTGACCACCTACTGTCTGTATATATGACTGCTTGTTTCACTAGATACCTAGTGGTAATCCCATTTTTAAAGAGGCAATTCTAAATAATAAATGTTTCATCGCTTAATGTTATTTATTCATATATTATTCCTACTTATAAATTGTCTTGATTAGTTTTTTGGTTTAGTTGGATACATCTTTGAACATATTTTTTCAGAAAGTATATGTTGAGTGTATTTCCTTTACTTCCACGAGTACTTTCATGCATGAAAATTTCATTTGTTTGCTTTCAAATGAGAATAATAGCTTAAATGGGTTGATTTTTGAATTGAAAAATTTCCCCCTTGAAACTCAAATTCAAGAGTTTTCTGTATTTTTGAAATTAAAAAAGGATATATTTAGTATGCTCCCGTTTTATTACTTATACTCGGTAACTAACCAGGTGTATGGACCTGGCATTTCATTGCCATGGGTTTGCATTTATCAATGGGTTTGTGATTACAAGCTTTGTATTACTACCTATGAAACTATTTTTAGACTAGGGCAAAACATAAAGAACTTGAATCAAAAAAGCTACTAATATCTTATATAGTGAGCTTGAATGAGAACTGTTGCTTCCTTTTCAGAGTTAATTGAAAGTATTATGGTGTTTTGTATGTGGTAGGTGCTCAGTAGATATTTCCTTCTCCTCTTCCTCCCTGTGTGTGGGTACTTATATATTTTGTATACTATCATGCATTTATAGTTTGTAGAGAGGGCTAATACTGAAAAACGATGAATATTTGATTACTACTCAGTGTGATCTGTGGGCAGTGATTTCTTTCAAGTATCTCCCTTACTGGCTTGTCATTATCTCCAGTTTCAATTATTATAGCCTTGAACTATCTCTTTTTGTATTTTCCATGCTGGAGTTGGCAGACCCTTAGGAGTTTATTTTGAAGATGTTCATGTTCTCCCCTGAATGATTTTATTACTGTGTTTTAGTTTTGGTGATAATTAAAAATTATATAAGCATTCTGGATTACCCGATTAAAGTAGAAAAGGTCATTAGAACAAACGTGCCTTAATATTGTTCATTATTCTATTCTGAAGAATAAACTTTTAATATAGAATTATATTAATAGTGGGTAGAAATTTTGACTTAAACCCAACATTATAGTATACAATAATTTAATCAATCATTTACTTATTCATTCAGTCAACACTATTTATTGAGTGCTCAGGAGTAATAAAGGCAAGCATTTCTCTTCTCTTATTGTCTAGTTTGCAGACATTAAACAAATGATTTATACATATTTAATTACATCTATCCTATCATATTTTTAGAAATTCAAAATATTCACTAGAAGATATTAATATTTCAGAAGATAATTATGTAATAAATGTTCACTATAGTATTTTAAGTAGGGCCTGGATTAATATATTTATCATGATTTCCTCTGGGGTGTTAACACTTTGTCTTAAAATGATAAAATAACGTATGTATTTATTTTTGTTCAGTTGAGTATAAGCTTTGCTTATATTCAGCTGCAATTGTACTGCGCTTTGAGGCTATAATCTTCTGGATGGGTGTGTGTGCTGTTTCAGAACTGTATATAATAATTAGTAATGTAATGCATGACATTAGATAAAAGTGATAATGGTAATGTTTTATTTCTCTAAACAATTGTGCACACTAAAGGAAAGTAATAAATTTAGAAGATGATGTATTAGTTGGAACATTGATGACTACATGGTATTCAGTAAATTATAAAAAGAGATATGAATAATTAATCTTGACATAATGGAAGCATAAGTAGAAAATATTCATTTTTTATGACAAAAATAGTTTTGCCCTTTAATATATACTTTTAAATCCCCATGGGAAATGTGCCATTTAAATAGAAGAGTGGGAGAAACATAAGTGTATAATGATGTTTTCCAATTTTAAGCGTGTATGTCAATGAGCAAAATGGGTTGCTTCATTAAAATTTTTTAAATTTATTTTGTACATCATATTACCACCATTCCTGGGTTATGTTTATGTGGCTTCGAAAAATTACAATAGAGACTAATACTTTTTTCTTTGCCAGAATGGTGTCAAATTATCAGCTTGCCATTATAAATAACTAAATCCATAGGGTTTTTAAATGGGTTCAATTAAGTGCTCTTACAGATTCAGGTATATCCAAACCAGGATTTAGATGATATCCCCAGGGTTTAGTGAATGTCTCTCTGTCATGCTAGCAGTTTCAATAGAGAAAATTATCCCAAAGAATGAGTCTAATTCTACCTCCTGCCTCTGACTGGAGGCTAGTCATACCTCCTTTGGGAACTGCAGGAAACCTCCCTCCTTCTTCTGAAATGATTCCCCTGACATACATTCAAGTAAGACTTGAGAAAATCTCCAATGTTAGTGGAGGTCATTTATATAATCAGCTTCATCATATTCTTCCAGAAAGATGCAAGAAACTACAGTTGAGAGATCTCTGTGAAAGAATGAGAGAGAGAGAGAAAGAGAGAGAGAGAGAAATGAGTAAGCAATCTTAGCGTTGACCTGCTAGCCATGGGGTGTCTGCCTTTGGTCCCTCCTCTCCTCCTTGACATGATGACCCTTCTCCACTTATGGATCAGGCAAAAGAACTGCTTCTTATCATTTTTAAATAGGTAGTCAGGCACAGAAAGTCTATCTAGAAGTCGACTTTAGTCTCTCATTGCTGAAACAGTTTTCAAAGTACAAGGTAAATTTTTATGGGGTTTGTTATATTATAACAAAGGGAAATACAACTTTGGAAATGTTGTGTTTGTTTCTAATGAATTATTATTTCTTAAGGGGGTAAAGTTTTCAAAATGAGTTTTATAGTCTCAAGAGGAAATTATGTTTTTTCCTTTTGTGTATTTATAAGATAAATGAATAAACCCCAAAGTCTTCATTTTTATGGTTGTTCTATTAAGATTTCAGCTTTTGTTGTGAAGATTTTCAGCATATTTTATAAAAATAATTTGGAAAAATTAGTTATGTATATACGGCTTAACATATCATGCTTTCCTAAAAGATAGAATATATAACTTTTTGCCAAATGTACACTGTTTACAAATTACTAATTTGATTTGGTTTAAGTAGAAGTAATACGTTTTGGGTAGCATATATATCTGTTACGTAACTTCTAGAACTGGGGACAAATTCAACTATTATTGTACATCTCGCCTTCATTTCACAATATACGCCTGACACATGGATTGCTTTCTATAGAAACCTATCAAAACAATTATTTCCCTTTACCTCCTGTACCATGATATTTTTACTTGGCAATGGATTTTTAACTTAGTTTCATTTTTTTAATTGTGACATTGTTATTATATAACAAATAAATAATGTATGCTGTAACATATAGTAACATGATTACTACCATGAACCATCCAGATGAGGAAATCAAACATCACCAGTATCATTAAAGCTACTCTCCATCATCCTGTGATCTCATTCCTACCTTCCCTACCAGAGGTAAGTTCCTCTTTCTTGAGGCACTCTGTGACTCGACATGAGCACTCCAGTTTTGCTTGATTTCTTCTTACCTTAGTGTTCTCCTTCTAAATCTTTTCTGGCTCCTTTTCCTCTCCAGACACCAGGAAGCACTGAAATGCTCCAAGGTCTTAGTCCTCTGTCCTTCTCTCTCCTCTATCTACAGTCACTTTCTAGGTGAGCAAATGCAGACTTATCTTTTTTAAAATTCTAATTACCTTGAAGATTTCCATATTTTAATTGCCAGCCAACAAATTTACCTTGAACATGAGACTTCTACATCTAATTCCCTACTCGACTTCTCTATGTAGGTGATTAACAGCCATCTCAGATTTAATGCATCCAAAACCCAAACCTCATTTCGTAGCCACCACGGCCTCACTTCCCCTGCTTACATTTTCCCCAACTCTTCCAGATGTTTAATCCAAATGTCTTGGAGTCTCTTTGACTCCTCTTTTTCTCATAACCCACATTCATTGATTCTTACCTTCAAAATTAGGTACAGAATGAATTCTCACTACGTCCTAGTTGCATGCCACGGTTTTCTCATGTCGGGATAATTTTTTAGTTGCTTCCTAATTAATTTTGCATCTTTCCCTCTTTCCTCTTAGTCTCGTCTCCATATTGCATCCAGAGTAACCCTTGTGAAATAGAAAGCTGATCATGTCAATTCTTTCTTCAAAATTCTCCAGCCTCTTTTCATCTAACTCAGAGTAAAAGACAAAGGCCTTATACTGGAGCCTACTGGTCCTCGACTTCTTCTCTCACCTCATATTTATCACTCTCCCTATCCCAGTGCTAACCTACTCTGTCTCAGCTACGTAGAAATCCTTACTGCTCTCAGAATGACCCACGCATACCCTTCTTTCACAACATTTGCCTCTGATTCCCCTCTGCCAATAATGCCATTCCCCCCAAAGCCATTGAATCCCTTCTTCCTTTCCATCAGATTTCTTCTCAAATCATACCTAATCAGAGAGATCTTTTGTGACCACTGTGTGAAATAAGTAGCCTGCTTCCTTCAAGCATACCAAACCTGCCTTATCCCCTTTTTTATGGTGTTTCTATAGATTATTCACCACTTGACCTTAATTTGTTTATTTCCTCTCCCCACTAAAATGAACGGTTCATGAGAACTGTTTTGTTGACTGCTCCATCTTCATCAGTTCACCCATACCAACTACATGAATAAATAAATCCTGAATTTTGTATTAATTACTTTATCACCTTTCTTTATAAATCACTGTATTTATTTTTATGAGGTTGAACCATATGGAATTTCAAATAGTCACCTAAAATTGGCAATTTCAAATGACCAAGTATTATATCTCCCTGACCTTTATATGGTGTTTGGATTTTCATATTTAAAATTTATGTAGATTATATTATATGGTGTATATTTTGATGAGAGTTGCTTGTTCATCAACTTGATGTTCCTGACATTCATCCATGTTGGTTGTGTAGTTGTACTTGCTCATTTATTAGGGCTACATAATATACTTTTATGTGAATATGCAGTGATTTATTTATTTACTCTCAAGATCATGGACAGACACTGAGTTGTTTTCAGTCTCTTGCTCTTTCAGACAATGTTGCCATGAAATTCTTACACATGACTTTGGTGTCCATATGCACAAGCTTTTCTGCTTTATCAAGTGTAGCCTTTGTGGGTCATGGGGCACACATTCAACCTTAACAAGGTAATTACAAATTTTTTTTTATGGGATTAGGGGTTGTATTGGCTCTCATTTCTACTGACAGTTTATGTTATACACTTTATTACTCTGCATTCTTGTCCATACTTAGTATTGTCTTACCTTTAATTTTTGCTTTCTAGAAGATGTAAAATGATGTTTGTGGTTTTAATGCTCATTTTCCTAATTGTTAATGAGATTGAGCATCTTTTCAAGAGTTTATTGGTCCTTCATGTATCTTAATCTGTGAAATGCTTGTTCGTGCTTTGTGACCACTTGTATGGGGGGTGGCTGTGTAATTTGAATTGTTTGTTTTTTCTTACTTATTTGAAATAATTTTTTATATTCTAGATGGAATATGCTTGTATCTTCTTCTGTGTGACTTCTTTTTGTATTTTTCAGTGATATAATTTTACAAAATATTTTACATTTTAATCATGTCATATATTTATTCATGATTTGTGCTTTTGTATATTGCTTAAGACATCTTTCAACATCCAAAGTCATCTGGGGGCCACATTTTGAGAACCAATACTTTAGATTATGACAAATGTAAACAGGTGGTTTTGCTAATTACAGATATATTTCCAGTTGTTGTAGCTTTACGGGCACAAACAAGCACAGCCACTAATAACTTATATAAAGCTGTTTCCCTAGCAAATACTTTTTTATCCATCTATATAATTAAAGAAAATCAGAATCACTTTACCCTTACACAGCAGTGAAAAAGTGTGTATTTATTTCTTGCCTCAGGGCCTCATCAAATCTTCTGCTTTCTATCATAATATAATCTGGGGAGAACTTGATATTGATGATATCCAGAGAATATCTGATGATGCTATGCTAATTAGACCTTTCTTTGCTTATCTGTTATGGCATAACAAATTACCCATTACTTAGCAGCTAAAAGGAATCATTTATATTTTGTTGACAGTTTTGGAAATTAGGAATTTGGGAAGGGTTTGAATGCATGATACTGCCTTGAGGTTCCTCAGGTGATTGCACACATCATTTGGTTGGGGATTTAGTCATTTGAAAGCCTGCCTGGGCTGGACATCCAACATGGCTCGTTCACATGGCAGACAGTTGATATTGACTATCATCTGGGAACTCAGCAGGAGCTGTCAACCAAGTACCTACACATGACTTTTCATGTGACTTGGTCTTCTTCCAGCATGGCAAGTGGATTTTGAGAGGGAATGTTCCAAGAGGAAGTGACAAAGGATGAACATTCCAAGGGTCCAAGGCAGAAACTCCAAATTTTCTCATTTAGCCTTGAAGTCATAAGCCTCACTTCTGTTGCAAATCAGTCATTAAGACCACCAGATTCAAGGATAAGGGAATTACATTTCACATCTTAATGGGAGGAATGTGAAAACATTTGTAGATGTCTTTATCACACCACAGAACTGGTAACTATGAAGAACAAGGACTCTGCCTTAATAAGAGACATGAATTCTAGAGAATAGATTATATACTTGTAAAATCCCAGTGGCCCATCACCTGGGTGGAATTTCTAGTGTTCATTAATTTGGGATATCTTGAAATATCCCTTCTCAAGTGAGGAAAAAATTGTTGCACTTTACATTGCCTACCATAAAGGCAGAAACATGATATTTGGTAGGCCTCATAAGATTTGGGTGGCGTCATATTGTCACAACTTGTGGTGAGCTTCTCTGACTCAATTTCTAGATAAGTCATATAGTGCTTACCTAGGGGAGTGGGGAAGATTAAAACAAGAACACCTGTAGTACAAGTTCCCTGCCACTTGGGTCAAACTTTTCTCCCTGGGCCATGGACGAGAACTCCACTGCTGACCATGATACTCTAAGCCTCAACTGCCTGAACTGCTTATTATGTAGTTTAGTGAAATATATAACCAGCGGTGCAAAATAGCACTGCATTGTGAAATGAAATCAATGTGCACAAGACTGGGCCCAAGTAGATACGAATAGACACAAGGCATTAATAAACAATGTAAGCTGTTGGCTCAGAATCCAATCAGACCTGCTTCTACCACCTCTCCTTCAACTCACATTTAAAGCCTGATGAGGAATGCTCTAACTAGGTAATAGAAGGGAAAAAGTAGGAGCTTAATATCCTGATGGATCTGCATGGTAATATGATGCAAATAGAAGCCTATGATTGCTGCATTTTTGCTCTTCTCATGGCTGGCTTAGAGTGAAGGAAAATCCTCCAAATTGGCAGCAATGTGAGGCGAAGGATGACAGTATATTGTGTTGGTACATTTGTGGGGAAGGAGAGAGTCTGAGTATGGGTCTACAGCAGTGTTTGGCCCTGGGTTGCATGTGGATGGGCTGGTCAGAATTTATAAAGAACACGATTAGAACATCAGTACTATCCTTTATTGATTTCCTAAAAACTGTGAACTTTAAAATTAGTAGTACTTTTATTCAATACTCTTCATCGGGACATTGGGAACTTGGGGAATGGGTGTGCGTTTATTTCCTACTTGGTACCTTGTTCTGTTTTACTGGTCTATCTGGTTTACTCTTCATAACACATCATAGTAATATAAAAAATCACTCAGTATCTGATAGAATACTTGTATGATTTTTCAATCTTCCCCCACCATAAAGTCCTCCTCTTAATAAGTCTCATGACCTTTCTTTATCCTTCATTCTTTCACATGTATTTGAGTGAGGTTATCACCTTTCACCAAAGAAAGGGAAAAGGAAAGAAGGAAGAAAGGAATGAAAGAAGGAAGGAAGGAAAGCTAAAGCAAAAAAAGTGCTTGGATTTTTTTTTTTTCGAATTTTCTTCAGGCTCCAAATCAATTTATACTAATCAATTTAATCTGTCTTACTTGGTATATCCCTCAATTTATTTAGATCTTCTTAATGCTTATTTTTCTCATATATTTCTTTTCAAAACTTTTCATTGGAGTCTCATATTTTATTGTTAATATTATAAATGACAACATTTTGAAATTACTTACTTTTCGGCCTTATGTGACTATATAAAATACAAGCAATTTATAATTTTATTTTATTTTTTATTTATTTTTTTTTAATTTATTTTTAATTTATTGGGGTGACAATTGTTAGTAAAATTACACAGATTTCAGGTGTGCAATTCTGTATCACATCATCCATAAATCACATTGTGTGTTCACCACCCAGAGTCAGCTCCCCTTCCATCACCATACATTTGATCCCCCTCACCCTCATCCCCCACCCCCCAACCCTTTTACCTTCTGGTAACCACCAAATTACGTTCCCCAGATTAATTTTCAAGCCCGTGGCCATCCTATGGTCACCGATTGCCCTCCAATCCCCTCACCCTCCCCCCCACCCTCCACCCCTCCCGCCCATCTAGCAACCCTCAGTTTTTCCTCTTTGTCTCCCAAAGTGTTTCTGATTAGTTCATTCACTTATTCTTTTCTTTAGAATCCACAAATAAGTGAGATCATATGGTACTTATCTTTCTCTGTCTGACTTATTTCACTTAACATAATGTTCTCTAGATCCATCCATGTTGTTGCAAATGGTAAGATTTCTTTCTTCTTTATGGCTGCATAATACTCCATTGTATAAATGTACCACAGTTTCTTAATCCAGCCATCTACCGATGGGCATTTTGGTTGTTTCCATGTCTTAGCTATTGTGTATAGTGCTGCAATAAACATAGGAGTGCATAAAGATTTTTGAATTGAAGTTTTGGATTTCTCCGGATAGATACCTAGGAGTGGAATTACTGGATCATAAGGTAGTTCCATTTTCAGATTTTTGAGATACCTCCATACTGTTTTCCATAGTGGCTGCACCAATCTGCAATCCCACCAACAGTGCACAAGCGTTCCCTTTTCTCCACATCCGCGCCAGCACTTGCTGTTTGTTGATTTATTGATGATAGCCATTTTGACTGGGGTGAAGTGGTATCTCATTGTGGTTTTTATTTGCATTTCTCTGATGGTTAGTGAGGTTGAGCATTTCTTCATATGTCTGTTTTCCATCTGTATGTCCTTTTTAGAAAAATGTCTCTTCAAGTCCTCTGCCCATTTTTTAATTGGATCGTTTGTTTTTTTGGAGTTGAGTTGAGTGAGTTTTCCATAGATTTGTGATATTAATCCCTTATCAGATATATCATTGGCAAATATCTTTTCCCATTCAGTAGGATCCCTTTTTGTTTTATTGATGGTTTCCTTTGCTGTGAAAAAAACTTTTTAGTTTGATATAATCCCATATGTTTATTTTTTCTCTTAGTTCCCTCGAGCGAGGGTATATATCAGTAAAAATCTTACTCCGGGTAATGTCTGAGAAGTTTCTTCCTATATTTTCTTCTAGGTATTTTATGGTTTCAGATCTTACATTTAAGTCTTTAAGCCATTTTGAATTTATTTTTGTATATGGTGTAAGGAGGTGGTCCAACTTCATTTTTTTGCATGTGTCTGTCCAGGTTTCCCAGCACCATTTATTGAATAGACTGTCATTACTCCATCGTACATTCTTGCTTCCATTGTCGTAGATTAAATGGCCATATAGGCATGGATTTATTTCTGGACTCTCTATTCTGTTCCATTGATCTATGTGTCTGTTTTTTTGCCAGTACCATGCTGTTTTGATTACTGTAGCCTTGTAGTATAATTTGAAGTCAGGTATTGTTATACCTCCCACTTTGTTCTTATTTCTCAAGATTGCCTTTGCTATTCGGAGTCTTTTATGGTCCCATATAAATTTTAGGATTATATGTTCTATTTCTGTGAAAAACGACGTTGGCAGTTTGATAGGAATTGCATTGAATATGTATATTGCCTTAGGCAGTATGGACATTTTAACTATATTAATTCTTCCTATCCATGAACATGATATGTGTTTCCATCTATTTATATCTTCCTTCATTCCTTTCTTCAGTGTCTTATAATTTTCTGAGTATAGATCTTTTACTTCTTTGGTTAAATTTATTCCCAGGTATTTTATAGTCTTTGGAGCGATTGTAAATGGGATTGTTTTTTTAATTTGTCCTTCTGATGTTTTATTATTGGTATATACAAATGCAACTGATTTCTGAATATTAATTTTGTATCCTGCTACTTTACTAAATTCATCTATCAGCTCTAATAGCTTCTTGGTGGAGTCTTTAGGGTTCTCTATATATAGTATCATATCATTTGCATACAATGATAACTTTACTTCTTCCTTACCAATCTGGATGCCTTTTATTTCTTTTTCTTGTCTGATTGCTGTGGCAAGAACTTCAGAACTATGTTGAATAGAAGCGGAGATAGCGAACAACCTTGCCTTGTTCCTGATCTTAGGGGGAATGGTTTTAGCTTTTCCCCATTGAGTATGATGTTAGCTGTGGGTTTGTCATATATGGCCTTTATTATGTTGAGATAAGATCCCTCTATTCCCACTTTCTTAAGGGTTTTTATCATAAATGGCTGTTGGATTTTATCAAATGCTTTTTCTGCATCTATTGATATGATCATGTGATTTTTATTTTTCATTTTGTTAATGTGGTGTATCACATTAATAGATTTGCGGATGTTGAACCACCCCTGCATACCAGGGATGAATCCCACTTGATCATGGTGAATGATCTTTTTAATGTATTGCTGAATTCTGTTCGCTAATATTTTGTTGAGGATTTTTGCATCTATGTTCATTAAAGATATCGGCCTGTAGTTTTCTTTTTTTGTGGTGTCTTTGTCTGATTTTGGGATCAGGGTGATAGTGGCTTCGTAAAAAGTGTTTGGGAGTCTTCCCTCCTTCTGGATTTTTTGGAAGAGCTTGAGGAGAATTGGTGATAATTCTTTTTTGAACGCTTTGTAAAATTCACCTGTAAAGCCATCTGGTCCAGGGCTTTTGTTTGTTGGGAGACTGTTGATTACTGATTCAATTTCCGTGGTGGTAATCAGTCTATTCAGGTTTTCTGTTTCTTCTTGAGTTAGCCTTGGAAGGTTGTACGCCTCTAGAAAATTGTCCATTTCTTCCAAATTGTCAAATTTGTTGGTATATAGTTGCTCATAGTAACTTCTTAAAACTCTTTGTAATTCTGCAGTGTCCGTTGTCACTTCTCCTCTTTCATTTCTGATTTTATTAATTTGGGTCCTCTCTCTCTTTTTTTTAATGAGTCTGGTTAAAGGTTTGTTGATTTTGTTTATCTTCTCTAAGAACCAACTCTTGGATTCATTGATCTTTTGTATTGTTTTTCTGGTTTCTATTTCATTTATTTCTGCTCTGATCTTTATTATCTCCTTCCTTGTGTTCCCTTTGGGCTTATTTTGCTGTTCTTTTTCCAAATCCCTTAAATGTGAAGATAAACTGTTGATTAGTGATGTTTCTTGTTTCTTTAGGTAGGCCTGCAAAGCTATGAATTTCCCTCTTAGGACTGCTTTCGCGGCATCCCATAGATTTTGGGTCGTTGTGTTTTCATTTTCGTTTATCTCGAGATATCTTTTGATTTCTTCCTTGATCTCCTGCTTGACCCATTCATTATTCAGTAATAAGTTATTCAGCCTCCATGAATTGGTGTGTCTTCCAGTTTTTTTCCTGTAGTTCATTTCTAATTTCATAGCATTGTGATCAGAGAAGACAATTGGTATGATTTCAATTTTCTTAAATTTATCAAGACTTGTTTTGTGGCCTAACATATGATCTATCTTGGAAAATGTTCCATGTGCGCTTGAGAAAAAGGTGTATTTTGCAGCATTGGGGTGAAATGTTCTGAAAATATCGATTAAATCCAAGTGGTCCAATGTATCATTTAAGGCTGTTGTTTCCATATTGATTTTCTGTCTGGAAGACCTGTCCCTTGTTGTCAGAGGTGTGTTGAAGTCCCCGACTATAATAGTGTTACTGTTGATCTCTGCCTTTATGTCAGTCAGTACCCATTTTATATATTTAGGTGCTCCTATGTTGGGTGCATAGATGTTTACTAGGGTTATGTCCTCTTGTCGGATCGATCCCTTTATTATTATATAGTGCCCATCTTTATCTTTTAGTATGTTCTTCATTTTAAAGTCTATTTTGTCAGATATAAGTATTGCAACTCCAGCTTTTTTCTCGTTTCCATTTGCATGAAATATCTTACTCCAACCCTTCACTTTCAGCCTGTGTGTGTCTTTTGTTCTGAGGTGAGTCTCTTGTATACAGCATATACAAGGGTCTTGCTGTCTTATCCAGTCAGCCACCCTATGTCTCTTGATTGGAGCATTTAATCCATTTACATTTAAAGTGATTATTGATAGGTACATAGATATTGCCATTTTTAAATTTGTAGTTAGGTTGTTTTGATCTTTCTTCTATTTACAGAAGTCCTTTTAGTATTTCTTGCAATGCTGGCTTGGTGGTGATAAATTCCTTTAGCTTATTTTTTTCTGGAAAGCTCTTTATCTCTCCATCAACTTTAAATGATAGCCTTGCTGGATAAAGCAATCTAGGTTGTAGGCCTTTGTTTTCCATCACTTTGAGTATCTCCTGCCACTCCCTCCTGGCCTTCAATGTTTCTGTAGAAAAATCATTTGATAGTCTTATGGGAGTTCCCTTGTATGTAACCCTCCGTCTTTCTCTTGCTGCTTTTAGGATTCTCTCTTTGTCTTTAAGCTTTGCCATTTTAACTATAATGTGTCTTGGTGTGGACCTGTTTGGGTTAATCCTGGTTGGAACTCTCTGCACTTCCTGGACTTGTATGTTGGTTTCCTTCATCAGGTTGGGGAAGTTTTCAGACATTATTACTTCAAATATGTTCTCAATCCCTTGCTTGCTCTCTTCACCTTCTGGTATTCCTATGATGCGCATGTTGTTGCGCTTGATGTTATCCCAAAGGTCTCTTAGGCCATCCTCATTGTTTTTTATTCTTTTTTCTTTCTGTTGTTCCGTTTGGGTTATCTCTGCTACCTTGTCTTCTAAGTCGCTGATTCGATCCTCTGCTTCATCTAGCCTGCTGGTAATTCCTTCAAGTGAGTTCTTAATTTCGGTAATTGTGTTCTTTAGTTCCAACTGGTTTTTTGTTATGATTTCTACATCCTTCTTTATGTTTTCTCTAAGCTCGTTTGTTATGATTTCTACATCCTTCTTTATGTCTTCTCTAAGCTCCTTAAACATTCTTATCACTAGTATTCTGAACTCTGTCTCTGAGAGGTTGGTTACGTCTGCTTCATTTGGTTCCAGTTGTGGAGGCTTCTTCTGTTCTTTTATTTGGGACGTGTATCTTTGTTTCCCAATTCTGGCTGACTGTGTTTATTTTGATATATTAGGTAGATCCCCTAGAGTTCTTAGTTCTTGCTAGGTTATCTTATGTAGTATGTGTCCTTTATATTTGACTCGCACCACGTCGTCCTCCTCTGCGTGTGCTCCAAAGGTGAGTCTTGTGTTGTGTACACTGTCCCGTTCAAGAAGATCTTTAATTGCTTCCCGCTAGTGAGCAGGTGGGGTCAACTCCTCGGCTGACCCGCCGTGAGACTTGGCTCTGCCCCCCACAGGGCGCTCTGCTGCGTGAGGGTTGACCACCTCAATGTGATTTGGCCTCTACGGGCTCCAGAGCCTGCAGAGAACCCCCTCTAGGTGTGTGACCTGCAGGTCAAACCCGGCTGCACTCCGATTTGGTCTGGAGTTGGCCCCCGGATATGCCGAGTCCCGTGCCACCCAAGCTGGGCCCCGGTAGGGAAGTCCCAGAACAAGGCAAATCACCAAGCACAGCAGCAACGACAACAGCAAAGAAAAAAAAATCAAGTACATTCACATGCAAAAAAAAACCCAAAAAACAAAAAACAAAAAAAAAACAGCCGATAACCCCCGCTTGACACAGGCAAAGATATCAAAGATACAAGACAAAGCAAAACAAAACCAAGCAAAGCAAAACAAAGCAAAACAAAAAGCAGCGACCGTCTCGGCCTGAGCCCACCAAGCAATGACCAGGTTGTCCTCTGCTGTACCAAAGAGCCCCCTGCTTATTGCGCAGGCAGAGCCGGTCACCTGGTGCCCAGAGAGACTTTGGGACTGCAGACTTAAATGCGTGGGCCTGAGGGGTCTGGATGATAGTCTCCACAAAGTCAGTGCAGCTTCTGCCCTTGTCCGCACGTATGCACACCGAGAGTAGCACCACCAGCCCTTTGTCCAGAACTCCAGAGTCCTAGGGCACTTCTTCAGTGTGTGTGTATGGGTGCGGGCGGGAGATTTCTGATCTGCTGACCGTGCCTCACAAGCTGGGCCCCGGCAGGGCAGTTTCAGAACAAAGCAAATCACGAAGCACAACAGCAACAACAACAACAAAGAAAAATATCAAATACGTTCACATGCAAAACCACCTGATAACCCCCACTCGACAGAGGCAAAGATATCAGATATAAAGACAAAGCAAAACATAACAAAACAAAGCAATACAAAAAGCAGCGACAGTCTCGGCCTAAGCCCACCAAGCAATGTCCAGGTTGTTCTCTGCTGTACCAAAGAGCCCCCTGCTTATTGCGCAGGCAGAGCCGGTCACCTGGTGCCCAGAGAGACTTTGGGACTGCAGACTTAAATGCGTGGGCCTGAGAGGTCTGGATGATAGTTTTTACAATGTCAGTGCAGTTTCTGCCCTTGCCTGCACATATGCACACTGAGAGTGGCACCACCAGATACATGACCAGTACTTTTGAGTCTTAAGGCACCTCTTCAGTGTGTGTGTGTGAGTGCGGGCGGGAGATTTCTGATCTGCTGAAAGCCCAGAGCTGCGCCTGCCTCACTGCTGATCTCCGGGTGTGTCTCTGCAACTGCACCCACCCCACCCTAGGCAAGCCAGGAAGGGTGGGGGCTGGGGATGGAGGGGTCTTCACTCTCCCAGCCCAGCCGCGCGTCGCCCTCTTCCCGCAGGCCAGAAAAAGTGGTGGCTGGGGGTGGAGGCGTCTCTTCTCTCCTAGCGCAGCCAAAATCACGCACACTTCCCAGTCTGCCTGGGTCAGGGCTGCCCGTCAGGCTTCCCAAAGCGTGAGCCTTAGATACCACTCCTCGGTTCAGGGGCCGGTTTAAGTCTCTGGAAGGGCGGGGTAAGATTGGGAGGGCAGGGCGGGGGGGAGGGGCCCAGGTATGGAGGCTATGTTCTTTGTCTGCGCTAGGGCCCTCCGGGCGGGAGAAATCAGCCGTGGAACGCAGGGAAAGAGCCCGCCTCCCGGTCTCTGCGCTCTCCGCTCCGCCCTGGGCTCCCGTGCGTGCCTGGCACAGCGGGGCTCCACCGCGGTTTCCAGTCCCAGTCTCTGGAAGGGCGGGGTAGGATTGGAAGAGCGGGGTGGGGGAGGGGCCCAGGTATGGAGTCTGTGCCCCCCGTCCGCCGCAGGGCGCGCCGCCTTCCCGGCGGGAGAAATCAGCCGTGGGACGCAGGGAAAGAGCCCACCCCGGTCTCTGCGCTCTCCGCTCCGCCTGGGATCCCGTGGGCGCCTGGAAGAGCGGGGCGGGGGAGGGGCCCAGGTATGGAGTCTGTGCTCCTTGTTCACAGAAGGGCGCCCTGGCCGGTTTCCCGGTGGGAGAAATCAGCCGTGGGACACAGGGAAAGAGCCCACCTCCTGGTCCCCGCGCTCTCCGCTCTGCCCTGGGATCCCGTGCGTGCCCGGCACAGTGGTTTTCGGTTTTCGCCCCCGCCAGCTGAGGCTCCGTTGGGGGCTGGGCTCTCCCGCCGCTGCCAGCTGGGCGTTTTCACGCCGCTCCCCTTTTTCTTTCCCCTGCTTGCCCAATTAGCGCACCTTCAAGTATTTCTTAGCTTCAAGTAATCCACGAATCTCCCCGCTATCCTGTGTGATGAGTGAAAATTTCTTTGATGGGTTATAGGTCCCGTTTGCAACAAGATCTGGAGGAGAACTCAGAAAGTGCGCCCTGCTGCCGCCATTCCTATCGAGTATATCTATAATTTTATTTTATATCAAACTAATTTATTTTAAATAACATTAAAATAAAATAAAACTTACTAATTCTAATCATTTCTCTGGATACCTATGTAGACTTATACATAATAATGACAGTTTCTTAAACTACTTCTCAAAACCATATAATTTGTTTCCTTTTCTCTTTTAAATAATTTTTTTAGTTTTCAATTATAGTTGACAACAATATTATATTAGTTTCAAATATACAACACAGTGATTAGGCATTTATATAACTTACTAAGTGATCACTCTGGTAAATCTAGTACTCATCTTACACAATACATAATTATTACAATATTACTGACTATATTTCCTATGCTATACTTTACATCCCTATGACTATTTTGTAACTACCAATTTGTACTTCTTAGTTCCTTCCCCTTTTCTACCCATTCCCCAAACCCCCTCCCATCTGGCAACCATAAAAATGTTCTGAGTTTGTTTCTGTTTTGTATGTTTGTTTATTTTGATCTTTAGATTCCACATATGAAAGTGAAATCATATGGTATTTATCTTTCTCTGACTTATTTCACTTTAAATAATATCCTCTAGGTCCATCCATGTTGTTGCAGATGGCAAGATTTCATTATTTTGTATAACTGAGCAATAGTCCATCGTATATATGTATCATCTCTTGTTGGGCACTGAGGTTGCTTCCATATTTTGACTATTGTAAGTAGTGCTGCAATGAACATATGGATGCATATGTCTTTTTAAATAGTGCTTCGAGTTTCTTCAAATAAATTTGCATATAAGTGTGATTCTTCTTTGTGTCTTGTTATATATAGTCTTTGTTTTAAAGTTAATTTTGTCTGACATAGGTATTGCTATCCAAACTGTTTGTTTCATTTTTCATTTTAATGAAATATCTCTTTTTCATTACTTTACTTTCAGTCTGTATGCGTCCTTCAATCTGAAGTGAGTCTCTTGTAGGCAGCATATGTAAGGGTCTTGTTTTCTTGTCCATTCAGCCACCCTATGTCTTTTGATGGGAGCACTTAATCCATTTACATTGAAAGTAATTGTTGATAGATATGTAGCTATATCCATTTTATTCATATTTTTATCTTTTTTTTATTTTTTGAGATTTTTCATAATATTGGTTTGGTAGTGATGAACTCCTTTAGATTTTTCTTATCTGGGAAGCTCTATCTGTCCTTCGATTCTAAATGATAGTTTTGATGGGTAGAGTAATCTTGGTTGTAGGTCCTTACTTTCCATCACTTTGAATATTTCCTGCCAATTCCTCTGACCTGCAAAGTTTCTGTTGAGAAATCAGCTAACAGTCTTATGGGAGCTTTCTTGTAGGGAACTAATTGCTATTCTCTTGCTGCTTTTAAGATTCTCTCTTTGTCTTTAACCTTTGCCATTTTAATTATGATGTATCTTGGTGTGAGACTGTTTGGATTCATCTTGTTTGGGACTCACTGCGCATCTGGGGCTTATATATCTATTTCCTTTGCCAGGTTAGGAAAGATTTTAGTCATTATTTCTTCAAATAGGTTCTTGATCCCTTGGTCCCTCTCTTCTCCTTCTGGTAGCCCTCTGATGTAAATGTTGTTATGCTTGATGTTTTCCCAGAAGTCTCTTAAACTGTTCTCATGTTTTTGGATTCTTTTTTGCTGTTCCAATTGGGTGTTTTCTGCTACCTTGTCTTCCAAATCGCTAATTTAGTCCTCTGGTTCATCTAGTCTGCTGGTTATTCTTTTTAGTGCATCCTTCCTTTCAGTTATTGTATTCTTTACTTCTGACTGGTTCTTTTTTATGATTTCTATGTCCCTTTTATGATTTCTATGTGTTCTATCTCTTTATTGAGGTTCTCACTATGTTCCTTGAGCATCCTTACAATCATTGTTTTGAACTATGTATCTGGTAGGTTGCTTGCCTCCATTTCGTTTAGTTCTTTTTCTGGAGTTTTCTCCTGTTCTTTCATTTGAGACATAGTTATTTGTTTCCTCATTTTGGCTTCCTCTCTGTGTTTGTTTCTATGTATTAGGTAGATATGCTATGTCTCCTAGTCTTCTTGTCTGGTGGACAGCACAGTAGGTACCCTGTGTGTGGCACATTCTCCCTGGTCACCTCCTCCAGGAGCTCCAGGAGTGTACCTTGTGTGGGTTGTGTGTGCCCTCCTGTTATATTTGAGCCCTGATTGCTATTGGTACATCAGTGGGTGGGATTGACCCTCAGGCTGACTGGCTGTGACATTTTGCCACATCCTCAGCTTATGGACTTTTGTGTAGGGTCTTACCTTGCTGAGCAGGATTCACCCCAGTGAGCTCTGGTGCCTATTGAGACTGCCCTTTATGTATGCTGCTTGTGGAGCTAATTGGGCAGTGCTCTGATTGATCTGAAGCCAACCACCAGGTATGTTGGTTCTGGGGTCTCTTTGGAGGGGCTCTGGTGCAGGTCCAGGTCAGCCACTGCTTGTGGCCAACCAGGGACAACCTGGTGGGGGCTACAAAGCAATCCCATGTCAGTCACTGCCTGTGCTGGACCTGGAGGCATATGGAAGAGGCCACGCTACAAACTGAGAATGGCTGCCACCAGTACCATGCCTGGGATAACTACACAAAAGGCCCAGGACACCCTTAGGCCTGCTGTTGCCTTCCTGGTTCCTTAAGGCTCAGCTACTGATAGAGCCTGAATCGTTTGTTAGTTGGTTGAGGCAGGGTCTCAGAGAGTCACCAGGGTTGTGTGAACATTCACAAGATTAATGTAGGTTCTGATTTGGTGCCAGTGCTGAGCCTGGAACTACTCAGCAAAAGTCTAAAAACACACTGAGATTACCCATGGCCTGCCTGGGGCCCACAGACCCATGAGAATTGTCCAAGAAAGAGTTCAATGTGCCTGAAACTGGCTGCTTGCTGAGAAAGTGTCTCAGGGATTGAGCAAGTTGGGTGGGGGTGGGGCCCCAGGGAGTCACCAGGGTGTAGCCAGTGGATGGAATGAGTGGAGTTCACCAGGCCAATGCAGACTCAGATTTTGCCTTGAGGGTGTCCTCAACACAGGAAAGATAGCACCCACCTGCTGGTTGCATGGGAGGAGGGTTCTACAAAAGGAAAATAGTGACTGGTCCTCCACTTCTCATCCAGAAGCTATACAACTCAGTCTCCCTGTGTGTCTCTGATGCCTCCCCAGTCACTGTCCCTCCACCAGAGCCCAGCATGGGTGCCTGCAAGCAAGTAAGTTTGTATGCAGGCCCTTTAAGAGGATGTCTGGGTTTTCTGCAGCCTTCCATCCCACCATGACAGTTGGTTCCCTACTGTTTTTCACAGCCAGATGTTTTGGGGTCTCCTCTTCCCCACACTGGTACACAGGGCTGGGGAGCCCAGTGCGAGGCTGGGGTCCCTCCTCGGCATCTGAGGTACACATCCTGATTTTCAACTGTCACAGGCAAGTGTGGGGCCATCTGTTACATGTCTGTACCCCTCCTACCAGTCTTTATGTAGCTTCTTCTTTATACCCTTAGTTATAAAACTTCTTTTGTTCAGCTAGACTTCAGATGGTTCTCCAGGTTGATCGTTCTATGATTTAGTTGTAATTTTAATGTGTTCATGGGAGGAGGCAAGCTCAGCAATTATCTACTTTACCATCTTGGATCTTCTGTAGTAATCAAATAATTTTGAGTTAATCAAAGGGGAGATTGTTCTGTTTGGGCCTGATCTACTCAGGTGAGCCTTTTAAAAGGTGAAGCATCAGAGATGCTCTTTTTATTGTCTTAAATGTGCAGTTCATGACGTCTATAACTGTAAAGAAAATTTAGTCTTCCAAAAACCACATTGGCTCAGAAGAGGACCCTGAGACTCAGATGAGACCCTGGCCCAACCTGTCAAGTGGATTTCAGTTTTGTGAGGCCCTGAGCAGAAAATCCAATTGAGCCCTGACCGAATTTCTGACCTACAAGAACTGTGAGATGATACGTTTTCATAGTTTTAAATTCATAGGCTGTTAAAATTGTGGTAATTTGTTATGTAGCAATAGAAATGCTATTAGTACATCCTTTTCAATGTACTTTAAAGCCTCTTATATCTCCACTTCTTGTCATATTGTCTTCCCCACCACCATCCTGGAAAGGTAATCATTCTAATGTATTTATTTAGTATCCTTTTCTTATGTGTATATATTGGAAAATACATGTTATTTTATAAGTATGTATTTTTATTTTATAAGTTGTGTTATCGATCTCATTTTAATCTTGTAATTATTTTACACAGCAGTGTTTGTGCGAACTATTTAAATTTATATTTACGTCTAGCTCATTGCTTATCACAGCCTTCTAGTGTTCCATGGTTTGCATCCAACCTGTTTTTATGTCCAATCCCC
This sequence comes from Rhinolophus ferrumequinum, assembly GCF_004115265.2. Taxonomy (NCBI): domain Eukaryota; kingdom Metazoa; phylum Chordata; class Mammalia; order Chiroptera; family Rhinolophidae; genus Rhinolophus; species Rhinolophus ferrumequinum. The sequence goes on along the minus strand of NC_046289.1, from coordinate 90,400,452 downwards.
AGTAATGGCACTCCAAACTGCCTCCAGCTCCCTCTGTTGTGATACGCAATGTTGTAGTAATCATTCCTTTTGGATCTGTTGGCAATTTCTCTTTGATATAAACTCCGGATTGCTAGTTCTCAGATATTTCTGTAATCTGACTGAGTACTGTCAGATTGCTTTCCAGAATAGGTGCACGTTCTCCATTACCATTTCAATGTTTGAATATTTCCATATTCCCATGCTCTCTTTAATAATTTATGCTATCTAGCATTTTAATTTTTGCTGATTTGCTGGCTATGAAATTATATCACATTGTTTTTATTTGGATTTCTCTCTTAAAAATGAGTTTCAGCATTGCTTCATGTCTTTATTAGCAATTCACTCTATTTCTTCTGTAGTTGCGAGTTTAATTTTTGAAATTTATCAGTATCTATGTTTTCTTTGTAACAGAAGAGTTATTTATCATGCAGTCATATCATTTTTGTGTGTATTTTACTCTTCCATCGTGTTGATATTAGTGTAACTTTGAGTCTGCGATGTTATGAAATGCCTTTATATTTTCTGTTGATTTTTTGTTGTTGTTGTTAAGTATGCCTATGAGAATTAGTAAAAGTAGGTTGACATTTTCAGGAAAAACATACAACAGCTTTGGATTTTCTTTTTAATTCTGTGCTTAAATATTACAAGCTCACAGACCCTCCCTTTTTCATACAGCTCTCTGCTCACTCACATACCCAAGTTTGTTTGATTGATTGATTGATTGATTGATTGATTGATTGACTTACATTAAATTCACTTGAATGGTTAGTACAATGAATTAATGGCCTTATGAAGTACCAGTAACAATACTCTTATGTCAGAACAGAGTTTATCAAACATGGGTAGGCAGTTGTTTTTATAGTAATATATGTTTTCACAGGAGGAGATATCAACAAAGGAAAATGTAATAGACTGAAAATATTACTGATTGCTGTAGGTTATTGATCTTGGAATAATGTTAATGAGAAAATGTTAAATGTTCTCACAAATATATAAATTCTACTTATCTTTTCTATATTAATTATACACTGTTTTTTCACCCAGTGCCAATTTAATGAAAAGGCAAAAAGAAATATTAATAGATAGCTACCGGTGAAACACTGTTTTTTCCTTTTTATTATTTGCCCTTTTGCTTTATCCAGTGCTTTCTTGCAACAGCTCATATAATACTCACAAAACTCCTGTGAGATTTATACTCTTATTATCATTATTTTACAAATGTGAATCTGGAGGCTTATTGTAACCAAGGGGTCTAAAGCCTGTGCTTTGCCATGTCAGTTCTACTCTGCTATGCTGTTTCTACTTAAATTAATATCCTTGTCGTAATGTAGAATATGAACAGCTGGTTTCAGTCTGGGTACGGCTTATTAAGGAGCATGTGTGTGAATGATGCTGATATCATAGCATTGTTGCTGACACTAATTCTTTCCTAAGCATGCTCAAAGGTGGAGTGGCAGTACATGGTGAATTGGGCAACATCCAATCAAAATGCATTTTCAAGATTTGGTGGTTTTGGTCTTTTCAGTATTGGTGGTTCTCATTGCCTTCCAACCACTATCTTCTAGAGGTTCTTGGATTTTGGACAGAGCTGCACTTACCTACTGTTGTAAGAAAAAATAACTAAAAAAATAACACTAAAAAATAACACTAAACTATGCTGTTTTTAGTGGCTGGAGAAACAAAATGCTGACCTAATAGAAAGAAAATTTGGCTATATAGGTATCACTGTGAGAACACACTATTGCTGCTATAATAATGTTTCAAGATTACTAGGTGAAACTGATCATTAAGACATTGCTTTGAGCGTTCCCTTTATGCAACATTAAACATTTGCATTTTAAGTAATGTGTTTCTGAGTACAAAGAAACCTGAATACTAAAAAACATATGGTTATCAATATACTAAATATATATTGAAGTTCAATTTATAATTATTTAAACTTGGGATCCTGTGTTTGACTCTTATTTTGAATACAGTTTTCTCCCCTGGCCGAGGGTGGGGGAAGCTAACGTCGTATTATGTCATAGGGTCAGACAGTCTGCAGGATGGACAAAGAAGTTGAGCCAGTATTGTCCACATCCTTGTCCTTCTGACTGAGTTTTGAGAGCATAAATAAATGAGAAATGTGACCCTGCTTTAGAAAGGAGGTGCAGAGGGAAGCTGGGTAAATACCGATTGAGAGGAACTGAGAGGAGAAGCACTGTACAAATCCCATGTCCAGGCTGTGAGCTACTTAGTGCTACCAGAGAGGCGATTACATCCATCTTGTTGAGGGACTCTGCTGATACCCAAATACTTTTCTTTAGTTTTAGCTGAGACAGCAAAACACGGATGCACGAAGGTATAGTATGTCCCGAGGAGCCATGGAAAACATGGAATTGCATTAGTTCTGAGTAGGAAACCTGTGTAAGTCTTCCACTCAGGCTTCAGGCATGAGATGTTGGGAAGCTGGATACTTGATATTATTTCCACTTTTCCCTTTGGTCCACGTGCTCGCTAAATAGGCTTATTTTCCTTTTCCAAGGGCCTGTTGTTCGGAAGTACTGATTTGATTTGAACTATGTGGAAAGGCTAGAACAAAGTGGGCCAGATGGAAAGAAAATTACAGGCAACCCCCATATAACATGGTACTTCTATAACACGGTTTCACTCTAACACAGGTTGGGAATTAGAGAAATCCCCGAACAACACAGAGTGTAATAAGAGCTTTTAAGAGCAAAAGATATCTCATTTGAAATTTTTCGTTCAAGCGTGGTTTTCGTATCAGATTTGACTGCAGAATTTTAAAGTTTATTAGCATTTTAAATCCATTTTGTCCATGGAGTATTAAGTTCAGAGTATGAAGATATCTTGTCAAAAAGAAAACGCCCTTGGTTAATGGTGTTTAGTAGCTATGATGAAGAAAAAATTATTTAATATACATTAATATGTTATACTTTTGGTGAAAATTGCTTTAATAAATGTATTTCTCTTAATTATAAAATGATAATAACATTTTTTTAAATTTTCGGAAACTAACCCCTTTTTTGTACTAGTTCTTTGTTTCGCATAACACAGATTCTTATAACATGGCATTTTTAGGAACCTAACAACCGCGTTATACAAGGGTTACCTGTATTGAAGTTAACCCCAAGAAACTATTTTGAATCAGTTGGAAAAATTTCAGTTACTTGCCATATGTTATACTCCTTTTCATTTTTAATCTAGATGTTTAGACACTTGTTAACCTAGGATGCATTTATAAACATTCTGCTTTTAACACTGTGGACCTCTTATAACAAATCATTATCTATACTTACTATTTGAAATTTGCTTTAGGCAATTTTGTCACAATGTAGCAGCAGTCATATACTTTCTCTGTCAAAAATTTATACACAGTTAGCTTTGCCTATTAGATTGCCAACTTTCAATGCTTAAGTAATAGTACAAATGAAGGGCAACTGAAAATATATGAATGCCTTATAAATGAGTGTTAAAATAATCATTGGTGTGAGATGGTTCTGTTGTTTAGGACAGCACTTTGGATTGTTCTCCACCTCAACTATAGCTCCTAGTCTAGATGAAAGAGGCTAATTCAAAGATTGTTTAGCATAATTAAGTGAGAAGAATTTGAGTTTGTCCCTAGAGAGATATGGTGATGATGAGAAACATGTGGCTGGAGGATAAATGGAAATATAAGGCCTAGCAAGGGAGGTAATATTAGGCTGGCAGGACATGGTAGGTGATAACTTTGATGGTAGTGAAAGTCTGGCATGGAAAACATTCTTTGATTAGTGGGATTCTGTGGAAACAAAAGAAGAGGATAGTGTTTATTGTGTGACAAAGAGATGTAGAAAGAGGATGGCAGCAAAGGAGATAAGACCAACAATAAAAGCTAGATGAAAACGAACGAGCAGGGAGCACACAAATATAAAACAAGGTGAGAGGTATTTGAGAGTTGAAGAGAGCTTTAAAATTCCAAAACCTAATTCCCTGTCTGTGTATCCATCCATCCATCCATCCATCCATCCATCCATCCATCCATCCATCCACCTACATACATACCTATCTACCTATTAGTTTTACCTGTCATCTTTTGACTATACGCATCTAGAGGTCTTATAAACCTTCAGATTGATGACATCTTGAAATTATTGAATAAAAGATCAATACCCTTATTTTTAAATTCTAGGTCAGTTCTTGGTTTTCTTCCTCATTACTGACTGCCTTGAGATAAGGGACCAAAATGAGAAAGATGGATTCTGTGTCCAAGTAGTTTTAACAAAAGGGCTAATGGTAGACAAGATTATAGCTAATAACTAAAATTAACTCTTCGGATGAATTCTTTTTTAGTAATATACGTTTTGTCCCAATTAATTAAAAAAATAATTGTTTTAAATATACCATGATACTTTCTAGTTTTTGAAATATGGACTCCATTTAATTTTATCTTTGTGTATTTTAAATCCCATTGTAATAGAAAAGAGTCATACAGAGACCTTCAAGATTAAAGATGGGTATTAGGACTGGGTTTAAATAGATTTCTGTGGTTTCTTAGATCTTTTTTCAACCTCTCCCCCTTGCCCTCTCAAAAGGGCTTCACTATAGATTGAACACTTTTAGACTGAAATTGGGGAAACATTATGTGCATGGAGGTGGAAAACACATTATTTCAAAAGAATGGAAGATGATGGAAGGTTATCTTTAAACCTCAAAGTTTTTCTCCCTGGCAAATGAGCTATAAAATGGTTTTCTCAATATGAGCCCAATTTAGCACTGTCCTAAGTTTCAGTGACTTCTTCTGGATTTTTGAGGTCAAGAAGAATGGAAAAGTGGGCTCCCTGTGATTATCTCCTATAGAAATTTCATGCCTGTGATCAAACAAAAAAAGAGAATTCAAGGATGTCAGCATGTTTACTTTTAATCTGGGCAATATGTCAAGAAAAATATGAGTGATAAAATCAATTACAGCAAATATACTAAGTTGCTTTTTATTTTATTTCTGGTATGTTATTCAGTTTTTCATCAAAGTTAAAATTGAAACAAGCTAATCTATTTCTCATCAGGAAAACTTATATGGTATTTGAAAGAAGTGGAAATCAATAGTAATAGACAGTTTTTAAAAAGAGCACTCCAGTTGGTTTGGGGTTCTTTTTTAGTAGGTTTTTTAAATTAACATGAGTTTCGTTGACTTTACACAATAGCTGAGTAAGGAGCTGCTTGGAATGACATTGAGAGGGAACTTGTGAGTAGATATCATATACTACTCTACAGAAAAGTTGGAAATATCAGTAGGAACTCATTTATTTAAATTAAGTCATTTTGCCTATTTAAATGTACTATTGCCACAACTTCTTATAACCTACTTTTATTCAATTACTTCAAATATCTTCCTCATTGACTCATAGGGGATGCCCATTTCTTGCTCTATTTTCCGTTTCTCTATTGTTAGCATCTTTATTTACTCCTCATTTCTTTCTTCAATTTTAAATACCATTTTCATCACTTTAATGCTTCTCTCCCAATATCCTCCGAGATTTTGTATTATTGTCGTTCTATTTGCACTACCCTCGCAAAACACTAACCCTAGGTGAATTTAGGTTGAGCTGTGATTTTCTGGACAGTTCCTGGACATCTAAACATTGCATAGAAATGTGGCATATTTTCCCTCTATAAATTACTGTCTCCAAATTAATTTGTTTCCTCAATATGTCCAGAAATTTTTCTATATATCCCCTAGCCAGATTTCTATGTTTTATTTTATTAATACTTCTCCACTTTCCGCAAACTGGGGATTTCTTACCATCTTGCCTTCTCATAGACTCAGTTGTCCCCACCTCTTCCTTGAAAAATCCCTGAACTTCTGGTTTTCCTCCTGTGAAATTATGTCACAATTTTAATACAGAGGGTGCCACAAAAGTGTATACACATTTTAAGAAAGGAAAACTGTATTAAAATTGTAATACTCAATATATACCGATAACAAAAGATGAATACAAGTCACGTTTGACTTCTGCAATTACACGAGGTGCTCAAAGTGGTTACCATCAGCGACCAGACACTTTGGATTATGGCGAACTACTGCTTGAGCATAGATAACATCTTTTAAAATGTGTATACTTTTTTTTGGCAACCCCAGTATATATATATATATATATATATATATATATATATATATATATACACACACACACACATGTATATGTATATATATATGTGTGTGTGTATATATATACATAAATACATAAATACATATATATATACATGTATATATGTATATATACATGTATATATATATGTATTTGTATATAATGATCAAACAATATGGTGAATGTTTAATTTAACAAATGTATTACAGTAAAAGACACATTGCCATTAATTCCCTTCATAATACTCCCCTTTGCTTCAAACACACTTATCCCATCTTTTTGCCTCTTTCTGAAGCAGTACTGGAAGTCCTTTTTCATGAGTGTCTTTAGTTGCGCTGTTGGATATATACATATTCCCAATTTATGGCACATAACTTCTAAAATTTTTGTAATTTCCTAAGTGATAAGAGCACTAGGAGTATCTTTTGTTTTTATATTTTGCCTTTGACCCTGGTTCCTGACACAGAATTCCCAAATCTCTTGGAATTCCCTGTGTTATACGTGTCTTTTGTTCTAATGAGACAACTCTTGGTGGGCGCCTAGATAGTTTCAGGATGAGGTTTAGTCACCAAAAAGAACAAACTATGATTAGAAGCTTGGGACTTTCAGCCCTGTTCCACATCCTCTGGGAAGGGGAGACCTGGGGTTGGAAACTGTGTTAATGATTGATCATGCCTATGTAAGACAGACTCCATAGAGATCCCAAAAGTGTGGGATTCAGAGAGCTTCCACATTGGTGAACACACCTATGTGCTGGGAGGTTAGCACACCTCAACTCCACAGTAACAGCTCCTGTGCCTAGGACCCTTCCAGGTCTTGCCCTGTGTATTTCTTTTTCTGGCTGTTCATTGTGCCCTCTATCATAATCTTCATATTATAATCAAGTGGGACATGGAAACCAGTCTTTCTCTGAGTTCTGTGAGGTGTTCTAGCAAATGATGGAATTCAAAGAGATATTTAAACCTCTAATTTGTAGCCAAGTTGGACAGAAGTTGTGAGAAACCTGGTGATTTAAAACTTGTAATTGACATCTGAAATGGGGGTGGGGGAGGGCAGTCATGTGGGACTGAACCATTAACCTATGGAGTCTGAACTAACTCCAGGCAATTAGAGTCAGAATTGCTTGGTGTTGAAAACCTATACATCTGGCATCAAAAGTATTGTGAGTGTGGTAGTAGTGTGAAAGTATCGGTGAACAGTGAGTTTGCCTTTTCACCCACTTAATAACTTACCTGTATTTGCACCCAGTATTTCCTCTTGATCATGAATGACAAAGGAAAACATGTTCTTTTCCCGTGAAAGAGAACCGTTCCATCTCTGCTCTGAACTTCATCTCATGCCACTTTCTCAGGGACCTCACTCTCTGGATTATTCCTTCTCCTGTATGTTCAATATCTTCTCCTTAACAGCACTTTATATCAGATCAGTATTTTAACATGCTCAGTTCTCTCCTAAAATAAAATAATTTTTTCTTCTGTCCCAAGTGTCTTTAGAGTTGACAGTTTTTTTCACATGGAAGAATCTTTAGAGAGTTAAATATATTTTTTTCTTTTTGTACTCACTGCTTTTATTCCTTTTTCTGTTATTCCATCTTTGCTTTCATTCCTTTCTAATTTTATTAGTTAGTTTTGCTGTAGTAACAAATAACCCCTAAATCTCAGTAGATTATAACAACAGATACTTATTTCTTGCTCATGTTACATGTTGGCCACTGGTGGTTTGCTACTTTGGCTCTTCTCCCTGTATCATATTATTCTGGGACCCATTGTGAAGGAGCAACCCTTTTGGAAAATGCTGCTTTCATGGCAGAAAGGAAAAAGTGAGCTGATAGAAACACTTCATGCATTTTAAGCTTTTATTTGGAGCTGGTTAAGCTCTAATTTACAAATTTTCGTGATATTTGGAGACAATCAACTTTTGTATGATTGGTGTAAACCAAGAGACATGGAAAACAGTTTCCCTGAAGCATAAACCAAATTAGTAATGATAACAAAAATTTAAGTCTACAGGTCATGCTATTGGTGCTGAGTACCAGATCCCAAAATTTAGATGTGTCCATGTATCTATATCCATATGAGTCATATCATATATATCTATAATATATAATATATATCTCCACACATAGAACTTAATGTAAAATAAGAGATCAATAACGTTTACTAAATAAAGTGTTCTTGTCAAACGTATTTTTCCTAGGTATTAAGACATACTGTTGGTACGTTTAAGTTTTTCTGAAGTAGTCAGTCAATATCCAAAATAAGAAAGTCTGCTTTTCATTTTATGTAACTTCCTTTTCAAAGTAATTAGTTTCAAATGAAGAAACAGATAGATAGATAGATAGATAGATAGATAGATAGATAGATAGATAGATAGATAGATAGATGATAGATAGATAGAGCAAACACATGCCTGAAAGTTTCAGATTCTTCTCCAACTATTGAAAGTTATTAGACATACATTCCAGGACTATGGCTAACTCTGCCACTCATTTCCATGTGAATTACCTAGCGTGCTGAACAGTTTAGGAGAATTGATGAGTCTTAGCAAAAGATTAATATGTCGCTTTTATTCATTTATATTACTTTGGGTTACCAAAAAGTTTTATCTGAAACATTTCATTTGTCTCTTAATTTGCCTCCTTATGTGTGTTTTCCCTCTACCAAATACATTCTTCAGTATGAGTTTTAAAAATACAAATGTGGTCCTTTCACTCTTTAGTTAGAAACTATCAATAACTTTCTATTTTCTGCATTCACAATAGACACTTCTCTATTCTTCATTCTTTACCCCATTCAGTCACCAAGTTTTACAGATTCAACTTTCATATCATCTGTCATCTATAGCCTTTCATTTCTATCCCTAGAGCTACTGATAATTAAAGCATCTATCATATTGTGCCTGAATTACTACAAGAGTGTCAAAATTTGTCTCTCTTCTTTGAAGTTTGTCTTTCTCTAATACATTCTCCACTCTGCTGTCAGATTAATTATTTAAAAATTAAAATCAGACGATATTGGACACAGACTAAACTAAACTCCATAATATTAGCACACAAAAGTTCTGCCTTTGTCTTTTGACTTTTCTTTTTTTGTGCTAATAACACTGATCTTTCAATCAGGAAAACCCTTTAGCACCATCCTTCTGTAAAACAAACTCCACACTGAGTTTGATCAACTTTATGAAATGTTTTCTGTACCTTTCACTACCTCCCGAGCAGAGAACTCACCATTCCATTTCATCTTTGGTGCCCCTTTTTAATTTTGTTAATATTTCTTTAATGATCACTATAACATTGAGTAGCTTTAAAATACATGCCTATATTAAGTATTTTTATAAATTTTCTTATTTTATTTTCACTACATCACAGAAAGGAGGTATGTTCTCTGTTTTATATCTTTATTTATTCATTCTTTTTACACATACACTTACTAACCCTTAAATGTGCCAAGAATTTTTGCAATGCATTAGAACTTACATAGTGAGTAAGAAAGACATAGTTCCCATAAAAGAACTTTAAAATATTGAAATTTCAAATTCAAAATTTGTAGGTAACTGAACATAATAACACATGCTCACAAATACCAGTGGATTCAGAGGGCATGAACAATATATTTGTGATTTTGTCACTATTACTTTTTATAATATCTAACCCATTGCAGTTGAATAAATAATAGAGTGAAAATTTCTTATGTTTTAAATTCCCTTATTTAATCCCAGTTCATCCACTCTTTGAAACTCCATGTTATATTCACTGCAGCATGAAAACACTTTTGAAAAATGCATGGAATTATAGAAATTACAATTACTACTATGACAGTTGAGTATTTAAATGTGTACTTGCTTCACAGTTTTGTACATCCTGATGAAAGATTAACCTGCAATATGAAACTGCACATGAAATATGACTGAACTGCTATATCAATTAACATCCATTGAGAAATTCCTATTAGGCCTTATAATATGGCAATGACCAAGGTAGAGATGGAATCCATTATCCCTGAACTTCCAGTGTAGTGGGAAGACACAGGTAAGTAAACAATTATAATACAATGTGATAAATGGCACCATTAATGGATGCACATTGGACCATGGCTGATAGAGTTTCTAAATCTAAATTGCCAGGGACCATAAATCTAAATTGCCAGGGACAGTTTTTGGGAGGAAGTAACACTCAAATTTAGACTTAATGTATGTGTAGGAGTTGATCTGATGAATGGTGATGTATAGAGACTATGTAAAGTAGAGAATATCATGAGGAAAGTGCTTTGAGAAGAGATAATGAGATTCTGGAACATTTGATATGATGTAGAGTATAGCATTTATAGTGTGTGACAGGGTGAGATGAAGTTGTAGAGTTAACGTAGGACCAGATCATGAATGATCTTGCAAGTGATGTGTATGAAATTTGAATTTTATCATGGGGGCTATGAGAAATATTAGAGCTTTTCAATCCTAGTAGAAACAAGATTAATAACATATTTTTTGTAGCCCTATGGTAAGCAGAAAAGAAAAATAAATATAGTAGATACACAGAAGATTTTTTTTTTAATTAAAGTTTATTGGGGTGGCAATTGTTAGTAAAGTTACATAGGTTTCAGGTGTACAGTTCTGTAATACATCATCTATATATTACATTGTGTGTTCACCACCCAGAATCAGTTCTCTTTCCATCATCATATGTTTGATCCCTTTCACCCTCATCTACCACCGCCCTCTGGTAACCACTAAATTATTGTATGTGTCTATGAGTTTTTGTTTCTTCATTTGTTTGTCTTGTTCCTTTGTTGTTTTCATTTTTGTATACCACACATCAGTGAAATCATATGGTTCTCTACTTTTTCTGACTTATTTCACTTAAAAGAGTCAAAGCATACTGCTACAAAAAGTCATCCAATCAGAAAGGAAGGCAGCAAAAGAGGAAGCAAGGAAGAAAGGGTCTATAAAACAGTCAGAAAAACAATTAACAAAATGGCAATAGTAAGTCCTAACTTTTCAATAATTACTTTAAACATAAATGGATTATATTCTCCAATCTAAAGATATAGAATCACTGAATGGATTGAAAAAAAGATCTGATGTCTGTAACAGACTCACTTCACTTTAAGGACGCACATATACTGAGGATGAAGGGATGGAAAAAAATACTCAAAGCACATGGTAGCAAAAAAAAAAAACAGAGGAGGCTATACTTAAACAAAATAGACTTTAAGCTAAAAATGGCCACAAGAAATAAAGAAGGTGTTACATAATTATAAGAGTCACACATGAAGAAGATACAATTATAAATACTTATGCACCCAACTTTGGAGCACCTACATATATAAAGCAAATACAGAACTAAAAGGAGAAATAAATAGCAATACAATAATAGCTGGGGATTTCAGTACTGCCCTTTCAATAATAGATAGATCATATGGACAGAGAATTAATATGGAAACAGTGTTTGAACAATACTATACACCATATGAACCTAACAACATATACAGAACATTTCTTCCAACATGAGCAGAATACATATTCTTCTCAAGTGCACATGGAATATTTTCTAGGATAGGTCTATTTTTGTTGATAGACCTTGTTTATGTTAGGACACAAAACAAGTCTCAACAAATTCAAGAAGATAGAAATCATATCAAGTGTCTTTTGTGACCACAGTGGTATGAAACTGGAAATTAGCAATAGGATGAAAGCTGGAAATTCACAAATATGTGGAAATTAAACAACACACTCCTGAACAACCAATGGATCAAATAAAAAATCAAAAGGGAAATAAAAATATATCTTGAGACAAATGATATGAAAACATATTTAAATTTATGGATGTGGCAAAAGCAGTTCTAAGAGGAAAGTTCATAGCTATCAATCAATACATTAAGTAAAAAAGAGCTCAAACAGTCTAACATTACCCCTCAAGAAACTAGGAAAAAATAAGAATAAACTAAGCCTAAAATTATCTTAGATGTAATAAATATTATTGCATAAATAAGTAAAAATTGAGGGTGGCCGGTTAGCTCAGTTGGTTAGAGCGTCGTGCTGGTAGCACCAAGGTTGCCGGTTCAATCCCCACATGGGTCACTGTGAGCTGTGCTCTCTTTAAAAAGAATAAATAAATAAATAAATAAATAAATAAATAAATAAATAAATGGATAGGAAAACAATAAAAAAGACTAAGAGTTGTTTCTTTGAAAAGAAAAACAAAATGTACTAACCTTTAGCTAGACTAACCAAGAAAACAAAAGAAGACTCAAAAATATAAATGAAAGAGGAGACGTTACAACTTATATCACAAAAATACAGAGGATCCTAGATGACTATACACAATTATATACCAACAAAGTAGTAATAGTATTAGAAATTTGGAAAGAGATAACAGGACTTTGCAGATAGAATGAATGTGAGAAACAGTATGAATTGTGAATTCCTTTAACTCTTGGTATTTGTGCAGCATTCACTGGACCCAATTTTAGTTTTTGAATGTCTTTTACACTTAAAATAAAATCTGATTTCAAGGTCTCATCCTGGAAAAATGTCAGGAAATTCAATCTGTCACTATTGGGGTCCTCCTCCAATAAGATTGTGTAATGGTCTCAGGGAACTTAAAACATAGTATTCAGGGAGGTGCCACTAGTCACCCCTGAGTGGACCCCTGAAGTGGTTCAGTGGCTTTGGCATTATACGTGGACCCAGGAATCTTTCTGTGGCTTGCTGGCTTTTGGCATACCACCTGGCCTGTTACCTTTAAAGACTACTTGTTTTTCTGGCATAATCTAAATACATGGACAGGATCTCTGCCATTCTTGGAATACCAACACCAGACTCTCTGTCTCTTGAGAGACAGACCCATTTTCCTTCCTTTCTCCAAGCACATCCCTTTTCTCATCAGAGATTCTGATTTAATTAACTTTAGATGGACCCAGGTATCAGGAACTTTTAAATGTTTTTCCAAGTGCTTCTGCCATGCAATCAGAATTGAGACCCACTTTGATAAGTGGCTGAGGACCTGTGTGGTAATGGGCTATAATTTTTTCTACCTCCTTAGGAGTGGAAGTGAAAAGCCGGAAATTAGCCCCCCACTATGAGCTGCGAGGTTATCTCCGAAAAAACATTTTATTGGGAAAACTCTGAGTCTCTATTTTCTGCCAGAGCCAAACTCCCTGCTCCTCTTTCTGATTTGACTTATACTCATAGGTCAGCAGGCGTAGCCAGTGAGGCCTTCACCTCCATCACTCCCTTTGGATTTATTTTTTTCTGATCCTCTGAAAAGATTTTCTTTTTTTTTTTTTTTGAAATTGACAAGAGCTTTTAGATTTTCTTGTTTAGATTTAACTGTTGTTGAAAAACAAGATGTTAAAATGAGCCCCAAACCCTACAGTACAAAAGAAGGAAAAAAGGTCAAGGCCTTCCAAAGTGAATACTAGATCACATATGCACAGTTTCATAAGGAGGAGGTAACAATTTGATCATTATGAATCAAACAAGGTACCAAAAACAGGGTTGAAGTTGAGAAAACCACTCAGAAACTTGATAGTGTTTGGGAATATGGTGGATAGAGTTTAAAACACAAAGTAAAAGTACCTAAAGATGAGAGGCTGGCTGAGCGTTCTATCATAGCAGATCAGAGGTCTGCACTGTAATCAAAATACACATCTACTTCCATGAAGATTGGGGAAGCCTAAGAGCTTCCCTTGGATATAATGTTAACCATACAAGTATGCTGCCATTTATTTTTATCTTCTTCAATTTCAAGTAAGAAATAATATTAATGCTTTGAAAACTCTTTAGAATAGGGAGAGATGAGAATCCTTCCCAATTCATTCTATGAAACCCACATAGCTGTAACGTTAAAAACAGACAAATACTGTACTAGAAGAGAAACTACACAGCGATATCTCACTATACAGAGGCAAACGTCCTTAAAGTATCAGGCAATACATTCCTAACAATATACATCGTGACCTTGTGGAGTTTATCCAAGGAATAAAAGGTTAGTTTAAGATTTGAAAATCATTCAATGGGATTCACTACATTAAAAGAATAAAGAGAAAATCTGTGTGATTATCTCAGTACATGTAGTTGACAAAATTTTACCGTAAAAATGATTAACAAACTAGGAATAGAAGTAAAGTTCTTCACCCCAATGAAATGCATCTGTGAAAAACCTACACCTATTGTCATACTTAATGGTTAAAAAAATAAATGCTGCTTTCCCTCTAAGATGAGGAAAAAGGCAAGAATGCCCACTCTCATGATTTCTACTTGGCATTGAACCAGGGCAATAACAATGTGGCAAGATTATTTCCCCCCTCAACCCTTCTGTGTCTACATAGTTTGAGAGTCATCCAAGGATGTAGGCAAATCTTACCTACATGTTGGGGCTTATCTGTTTCCCTTCCTTGTGGGAATCCACGGATGTTCTGCCAGTTTCAGGATCTGTCCTAAGTCACTTCAAGCAAGAATGGCTTCAGGATTCTTTCACACAAACTGTGCACAGGCTGGGTAATACACTTAGTTAAAAAAAATTAACACCCTCACAAATTTCACTTAATTTAGCTCTGTTTACTTGCTACTCTCTTTCTTGGTTATTTTAATGTCTCTATCTATCTATCTATCTATCTATCTATCTATCTATCTATCTATCTATCTATTTGTCATCTATCTATCATCTATCTGGTATTTAGCAATCATCTCTCTATCATCTATCTATTTATTATTTTGCTGGAATCCTTGGATTCTCCCCCACATATTTGTAGTTTAGTGGTTAGCCAAAGGCTTGGGCAGAGTTTCACTTTGAGGTTCTTTTACTTCCAGGTGTTTTTAGTTAAACTTTCAACTAATCTTTTAGCCCTAATCTCTGTTGTCTGCCTTCTTAAGTCATGCTGTTAAGGACATCTTTTCTCCATCTCTGTAGTCAAAGAGGTTGAAGACTTCCTTGGGTCAGAATATCATTGCTGTTCTTGCTTCTTCCTTTTGCAGTTTTCAAAAGTCAACTTTTCTACTTTCATCTCCATTGTGATAATTTTTGTGACTTCAAGGAGTGTATTGGTATAATTAGTTTTGTTCAGATTGTATAAGCGTTTTCTAGAAGGGTTCATGTGACCACTTCATTCCACTATGATTATTGGAAATTCTTTTCATTGTCTTTTTATATTGACATATTTATATTTTCAGTAGATATTATTATTATTGTTTCTTAAGTGTCATTTTTCTGAATAAAACAAAACAGATTCCTAAATTTTCAGCCAGCAGTAAACTTATTTTTATCTAGATGCAAAATTGCATCTATCATTTTAAAATGTCGACTTGGAAGAAATAATTTCAGAAACGTCTGTTTCTTTCCTGTCTGTCAAAATCTGCTTTATTTTTAAGTTCTGTTTTTAAGGTCATTAATTGATATGGTTGTCATGCAGGGTTTCATGCAGGGGCTCTAGTCCTGCTCACCACATAAGAACGCAGGATATGATGAGGCCAAAAAGGAACACCCACGGAGCCATAGATAGGGGAGTCATGCCACTATAGTCTCGCTGGCGGCTGGGTTGGAGACACAGGAAGCAGGAGCCACACTATCCACAACCTGCCCTCCACTTTTCTCTGCCAACCAACCTCACTTGCTGGCTGCAATCCGCCATGCTAACTGCAATCCGCTCTTGCTAGCTCAGCCACCATCCGCTTACTAGCCCCCATTTGCTGCTAGCCTAGCCATGCAGTTATATTAGTGGCCAATGGATCACTGGTTACAGCTGACAGCTAACTAGCCACAGCTGATGGCCATCTAATCACAGTTGATGGCCATTTACTACCCAAGTGAGCACCTTTCCACGTGAGGGCGAGAGCCTGGAAACTGCACTCCTGGCTCTGTCCCCACAATGGTAGATTAGCGCTTTTTTTTTTTTTCAATTACACATTGAACAATGGCTACAGTAATCAATTTCAGGAATAAGATTCAGTGAATGTAAAGTAACTCTCTAAAATGAGTTAGGATCTGTCAGGATATCTATTTAATATGCCTGCCTAGATACCATATTAACACACAAGTAAAGAATAAATATAGGGCACTTCAGAATACAAAGTAAAATTCATCAGTTTGTGCCTCCAAAAAAAAAAAATTCCTTGGTTTAGAGACAATAGTCTCCATTCTCTGAATTCAGAAATTCTCATACAAATAAATATCTAAACTCTGAATATTCATTTACATTTGACATCACAACTGTTGTGCTCATTTGTAGAGTAAAAATAGATTAAGAAGTATGTATTTAAAGGGGGGGTGTTATAACTCTGAATAGTTTGCTAATGTTTATCAGACCAATATTCCAAGCCATTTACTTTTTCCAGTTCATTCACATACTTCTTTTATCAAAAAATTATGTTAGACACACTAATGAACATTTTTGAAAATATGTTTTCTATATATTCATTTTTCATTATGATTAATTATTATTGTCACTCAAGATAACAGTTTTGTTTTAGGATTATGTTTTTGACTCAAACTAACATTGTCCAATCTTATTTGCCATAGAGATTTGTGGATTATTAAATATTTTACTTATTAAATTTTTGAATAGGGAATGTGTAGAAGAATGTACGATGATAAAATGTCGGCAATTTGGAGAATTAGAAAGACTAAACTATTAAGAAACAACTTTATACTAAACAGAAATCATTTTCATTTTCAACAGGCTTAGTAATATCTATTAATTTTGAGGTTTCACTTTAGACCTCAAAAGCAATGTGAAAATTAATGTTGATGCCAAATATAATCTAATTTCCTATATTTACTTTTAACGAGGAATTTTATATTGAGGAAATAGTTTAATAATTGTTTTTTTTCTTTTTATTTACTTATGTATATAGACATGTCTATAAGGATACTGTTTATATACATATATATAGCTATGAGAAAAACCTGAATTATCTTGTTCTCCTACATTTGATCAAATCTTCCAACTGAATGAAATATGTAGTTGATAACATTTTATGAATTGTAAAATTTTATGCAGGAAGTGTGAATTACATTTTGGATAACTTTTTTGATTAACTGCTTTACCCTTCATTATGCTTAGCAGGTTTGTCAAAAAGTCTGTGTGGGGACAGAGCAAGGAGTGCAGTTTTCAGGCTCTTGGCCTCACGTGGAGAGGTGCTGGCTCAGGTAGTAAATGGCCATCAACTGTGATTGGATGGCCATCAGCTCTGGCTAGTTGGCCGTCAGCTGTAACCAGTGAGCCACTGGGCACTAATATTACTGCTATGGCTATGATAGCAGAAAATGGGGACTAGCAAGAAGATGGTGGCTGAGCTGGCAAGCACGGATTGAGTTAGCATGGGAGATTGCGGGTTGCAGATTGCAGAGAAGTGGATAGCAGGTTGCAGACAGTGTGGCTCCTGCTTCCTGTGTCTCCAACCCAGCTGCCAGCAAGACTATAGAGGTATGACTCCTTTACCTATGGCTCCGTGGGTGTTCCTTTTTGGCTCATATCCTGCATTCTTATGTGGGGAGTGGGAGCAGAGACCCCGCAGTCCACCCCGCATGACAGTCTGATATAAACAACAATTTGCCAATAGCCAAAAACAATAAAGATAATATTTCAAATATTAGAAAAAAATTTTATTTCTCAATTAATTGATATCCCAACCTCATTTACATTATAATATGCTATTATTTAAACAATACTTAAAATATGGTCAAACACATTGAACAACAAAGAAAGGAAATAAGAAATAGAGGTAGAAGAGAAAAATTGTACTAAAAATGTCTGAGTGAGCAAAGCTGTAAGATGTAATAAGCAAATTTAGTTCTCAGTTTTATAGCCTACTGTTTGCCAGAAGCCTTATCAAAAACAAAAACAGTTAACACATATTTTGTATATTACATGTATTATATATTGTATTTGTCCTGCGAGGCAGCCTGCGGGGTCTCTGCTCCTGCTCCCCACATAAGAACGCAGGATATGGCCAAAAAGGAACCACCACAGAGGCCAAAAAGGAACATCCACAGAGCCATAGATAGGGGAGTCATACCACTATATTCTTGCTGGCGGCTGTGTTGGAGACTCAGGAAGCAGGAGCCACACTACCCGCAACCTGCCGTCCACTTCTCTCTGTCAACCAACCTCACTTGCTAGCTAAAATCCGCTCTTGCTAGGTCAGCCACCATCTTCTTGCTAGCCCCCATTCTTCTGCTAGCGTAGCCACAGCAGTTATATTAGTGGCCAATGGTTCACTGGCTACAGCTGACGGCCAACTAGCCATAGCTGATAGCCATCCAATCACAGTTGATGGCCATTTACTACCTGAGCCAGCACCTTTCTATGTGAGGCCAAGAACCTGAAAACTGCACTCCTGGCTCTGACCCCACAGTATTCTTACAATAAAGTAAGCTAGAACAAAGCAAATATTAAGAAAATAATTAGGAAGAGAAAATACAGTTATAGTATTTATTTAGAAAACAATCTATGTATAAGTGGACCTATGCCGTTCAAACCCATGTTGTTTGAGTTAACAGTATTTCTTCCTTGAATATTTAAAAATATCATCCGTGAAACTGTCCATATCTTGAGAAAGCTCTGAAGGATCTCAGATTTTACCTTGCTTGCAAGCTAACAAAAATTAGTTTGTCAGTTTCATGGATGCTGACAGAAGACATGAGACTCGTGGATCAGAGATAAATGACTTTATTGATTACAGCTGTAGTACCGATCAGAGTATCAGCATTTACACCAGTTCCCCAAGACTTAGTATCTGAAGTGGGCTAGTGGGGTTGCATTACAGGAGAGAAGCCCTAAGTTTAAGGAACCCAAATCTACAACGGGTAGTACGCTTGTTGGACCTTTGCCAAGAAGGAAGACATGATCTTTACAATACTCGAAAATAAGCAAGACTTCTCTTTGCCCTGGAGGGAGAATCTATTTCTTCCAAGTATATTTGCTCTGTAAACATGTTGAAAAGAAGGTACGAAACAAACCCAGTCTGCGCTTTGGCTTGAAAGATGTGCAGACGTGGAAAAGACCCATAGTTGGAATTGTTTCTCAACAGGGCTATCACACGTGAAGACATTTTTAATTGCTGATCCAGTGTTTCAAAATTTTAGGACTATTCAGTTTGATATCCATTTTTGACTCAGTATTGATAAATTAGGCGTGTCTAGGAATATATCCATTTCACCTCAATATTCAAATCTATTGACTTAGATTTGTTTATAATGTCTTCATTATATTTCCGATTGTAATATCTTCACTTACGTACACCTCTTTAATCCTAATTAAGTTTATTTGTGCTTTATCTCCTTTTCCTTGATTAATATTGTTAGAAGTTTATCGATGTCATTAGTCCTTTCAAAGAACAAGCTGTGGCACATTCCACAGTGCTTTGTTGCCTCCCTTTTCAATTGCTCTAGGAATGTAACTAGACTTTATTTTTCAGCCTTCTTAATATGTGGAATTACAGTCTAAGTTTTAGCTAATGTAACATGGACAGAAATTTTAGTTGTGCAGGAGTGATATTGAACATTCCTAGACCTAGCATTAAAAACTCAACTTTCTTTGTAATAATTTTCCATCATCTCTTACTCTCATCAATTTTCTGATGACTTACTACAAATAACTCATTAGTGGATTTAGAGGGTCTGGAGGAATGTCAGAGATACTGCAAAGAAGGAATAGGAATGAGAGTGATAATCACAGCGCCCTGTCTCTTTGTTCCCCAACTCCCTACCTCCATTGAACATAAACAACATATAAACCTTTATTGTGTTAACTCACTGAGGTGATGGAGTTGTTCACTTTAACATTTAGCATATCCCAACTTTTTGTTGATAGTCTCTATTGTAATGTTGTTTTCCATTGCATTAGCTTCTGCTCTGGCTTTTCAAATTTCCTTCCTTCTTCCCTCATTTGCTATATACTGGGCGAGCCAAAACAATGTATACCCAGGACTTGTACTCACATTTTGTTGTCGGTATATATTGAGCATTACAATTTTAATATTTTTTCTTTTCTTAAAATGGGTATACATATTTTTGGCACTGTGTGTGTGTGTGTTTGTGTGTGTGTGTATGTGTGTGTGTGTGTGCGCGCGCGCGTGTATTTCTTCAAATGGATGCTTATAACATTTATTTTCATTATTTCTTCTCTTTATATAAGCATATAAGGCCATACATTTTCAATTAAATACTTCTAGTTACCGCCCATAAATAATAATGTAACATTTTATTTTGTTCTAAATCTTTTATAATTTTCTTTAAGTTTCTTATTTGACCACCAGTTATTTGAAAGTATATTTCTTAGTTTCAAAATATTTGAAAATATCATGTTTAAAATTGTTATTTTTGATTTCCAGTCATTTGGTTTGAGAAGGTAGTATGATGAAATTTAAATCATGAAAATTATTGAGATATGTTTCATTGCTCAGTATGTGATCAGTTTTATTAAACCTGTTTGTTCTGGAAAATAATGTGTTCTCCGTAGCTATTAGGTGCTGTGTTCTATAGGTATGCATTAAATCAGGCTTGTTTATTTTGTTATTAATTTTTATTCAGTCTTAATGAGCTTTTTGTTTGTCTAATATATTGATATTGAGAGAACTATATGAAAAGAGTCCACAATACTTGTGGAATTACCCATTTCTTCTTATACATCTATCAATTTTAACTTTATATGTTTTGAGACTTTGTGACTCTTTTTTTTCTTTTTTTTTATTTATTGGGTGACAATTGTTAGTAAAATTACATAGATTTCAGGTGTACAATTCTGTATTACATCATCTATAAATCCTATTGTGTGTTTAACCACCCAGAGTCAGTACTCCTTCCATCACCATATATTTGATCCCCCTTACCCTCATCTCCCACCCCCCACCCCCCTTACCCTCTGGTAACCACTAAACTATTGTTTGTGTCTATGAGTTTTTGTTTCTCATTTGTTTGTCTTGTTCTTTTGTTGTTTTTGGTTTAATACCACATATCAGTGAAATCATATGGTTCTCTCCTTTTTCTGTCTGACTTATTTCGCTTAGCATTATACTCTCAAGATCCATCCATGTTGTCACAAATGTTCCTATATCATCTTTTGTTACCGCCAAATAGTATTCCATTATTTATATATACCACAACTTCTTTATCCATTCATCTATCGAAGGACATTTTGGTTGTTTCCATGTCTTGGCCATCGTAAACAAAGCTGCAATGAACATTGGAGCACATGTGTCTTTATGTATAAATGTTTTCAGATTTTTTGGGTAGATACCCAGGAGAGGGATTGCTGGGTCATATGGTAATTCTATTGGTAATTTTTTGAGGAACCTCCACACTGCCTTCCATAACGTCTGCACCAGTCTGCATTCCCACCGACAGTGTATGAGGTTTCCTTTTTCTCCACAGCCTCTCCAACACTTGTTACTATTTGTCTTGTTGATGATAGCCATTCAGACTGGGGTGAGGTGATATCTCATTGTGGTTTTTATTTGCATTTCTCCGATAATTAGTGATGTTGAGCATTTTTTCATATGTCTATTTGCCATTTGTATGTCCTCTTTGGAGAAATGTCTCTTCAGGTCGTCTGCCCATTTTTCAATTGGGTTGTTCGTTTTTTTGTTGCATGAGTTCCTTGTATATTTTGGATATTAGCCCCTTATCGGAGGCACTGTTTGCAAAAATCTTCTCCCATTCAGTTGGTTGCCTCTTTATTTTATCGATGGTTTCTTTTGCTGTGCAGAAGCTTTTAAGTTTCATATAGTCCCATTCGTTTATTTTAGCTTTTACTTCCCTTCCCTTTGGAGTCAAATTCATAAAATACTCTTTGAACCCAAGGTCCATAAGTTTAGTACCTATGTTTTCTTTTATGCACTTTATTGTGTCGGGCCTTATGCTTAAGTCTTTGATCCATTTTGAATTAATTTTGGTACATGGTGACAGATAGCAGTCCAGTTTCATTCTTTTGCACGTGGCTATCCAATTCTCCCAGCACCATTTATTGAAGAGGCTGTCTTTTCTCCATTGTTTGTTTTCAGCTTCTTTGTCAAAAATTATCTGTCCATATGTATGTGGTTTTATTTCTGGGTTCTCAATTCTATTTCATTGGTCTATGTGTCTATTTTTCTGCCAATACCATGCTGTTTTGATGATTGTAGCCCTGTAGTACAAGCTAAAGTCAAGGAGTGTGATACCTCCAGTATTGTTCTTTTTTCTTAAGATTGCTTTGGCTATTTGGGGTCTTTTGTGGTTCCAAAAAAATCTGATGATTTTTTTGTTCTATTTCTTTAAAAAATGCCATTGGGATTTTGATGGGGATTGCATTAAATCTGTTTATTGCTTTGGGTAATATGGCCATTTGAACTATGTTGATTCTTCCAATCCATGAGCACGGAATGTGTTTCCATTTCTTTGTGTCTTCTTCAATTTCTTTTAAAAATGTCTTATAGTTTTCAGCATATAGGTCTTTCACATCCTTGGTTAAGTTTATTCCTAGGTATTTTATTCTTTTTGCTGCAATTGCAAAAGGAATTGTTTTTTGTATTTCTTTTTCTGAGATTTCATTGTTAGTATATAGGAATGCAATGGACTTTTGTACATTGGTTTTGTAGCAACTTTACTGTATTTGTTGATTGTTTCTAATAGCTTTTTGGTAGAGTCTTTAGGGTTTTCTATATATAGCATCATGTCATCTGCAAAGAGTGACAATTTAACTTCTTCATTCCCAATTTGGATGCCTTTTATTTCCTTCTCTTGCCTGATTGCTCTGGCAAGGACTTCCAACACTATGTTGAAAAGCAGAGGTGATAGGGGACAGCCCTGTCGTGTTCTTGAATGTAGAGCAAAGGGCTTCAGTTTTTCACCATTAATTATGAGATTAGCTGAGGGCTTGTCATATATGGCCTTTATTATGTTAAGGTATTTTCCTTCTATACCTATTTTATTAAGTGTTTTAATCATAAATGGATGTTGTATCTTATCAAATGCTTTTTCTGCATCAATTGATATAATCATATGATTTTTGTCCTTTATTTTGTTTATGTGATGTATTACATTGATAGATTTGCAGATGTTGAACCATCCTTGTACCCCGGGGATGAACCCCACTTGGTCATGATGAATAATCTTTTTAATTCATTCTTGCATTCAATTTGCTAGAATTTTGTTTAGGATTTTTGCATCTGTGTTCATCAGAGATATTGGTCTCTAGTTTTCTTTTTTTGTGTTGTCCTTACCAGGTTTTGGTATCAGGGTAATGTTGGCCTCATAAAATGAGTTAGGGAGTACTGTCTCTTCTTCAATTTTTTGGAAGAGTTTGAGCAGGATTGGTGTTAGATTCTCTTTAAAAGTTTTGGTAGAATTCACTAGTGAAGCCATCTGGTCCTGGACATTTGCTTTTGGGAAGGTTTTGGATGACTGATTCAATTTCGTTACTGGTGATCGGTCTGTTTAGATTTTCCAGTTCTTCATGGTTCAGCCTTGGAAGGCTATACGTTTCTAAGAACTTGTCCATTTCTTCTAGGTTATTGAATTTAGTGGCGTATAGTCCTTCATAGTATTCTTGGATGATCCTTTGTATTTCTGTGGTGTCCGTGATAACTTCCCCATTTTCATTTCTGATTTTATTAATTAGTGTCTTCTCTCTTTTTATCTTAGTGAGTCTAACCAAGGGTTTGTCAATTTTGTTAATCTTTTCAAAGAACCAGCTCTTTGTCACATTAATTTTTTTTATTGTGTTTTTGTTCTCTATTTCATTTA
Source organism: Rhinolophus ferrumequinum (assembly GCF_004115265.2). Classification (NCBI taxonomy): domain Eukaryota; kingdom Metazoa; phylum Chordata; class Mammalia; order Chiroptera; family Rhinolophidae; genus Rhinolophus; species Rhinolophus ferrumequinum. The sequence continues at coordinate 90,376,587 of NC_046289.1, read as the reverse complement.
GTTCTGCTCTGGTTTTTGTTATTGCCTTTCTTCTGCTGAACTTGGGTTTCATTTTTTCTTCTTTTTCTAGTTCTTTAAGGTGTAACATGAGGTTATTTATTTGGGATTTTTCTTGTTTCTTGAGATAAGGCCTGTAATGATATAAATTTCCCTCTTAAAACTGCTTTTGCTCTATCCCAAAAATTGTGGTAGGACGTATTTTCATTGTCATTTGTTTCTATGTATCTTTTGATCTCTCCTCTAATTTCTTCTTTGACCTGGTCATTCTTTAAAAGTATGTTGTTTAATCTCCATGTATTTGTGTTTTTTCCTGTTTTCTTTTTTCAGTTGATATTCAATTTCAAAGACTTGTGATCAGAAAATATACTTGGTATGATTTCAATCTTCTTAAATTTGTTGAGGCTGATTTTATGTCCCAATATCTGGTCTATCCTTGAGAATGTTCCATGTACACTAGAAAACAATTTATAGTCTGATGTTTTAGGATGAAGTGCTCTATATATGTCAATTATGTCCATTTCATCTAATGTGTCATTTAGGGCTGCTGTTTTGTTATTTATTTTCTGTTTGGATGATCTAGCCATAGCTGTCAATATGTTTTTAAGTCCCCTACTATAATTGTGTTTTGGTCAATTTCTCCCTTTAGTTCTGTTAGTAGTTGCTTGGTATATTTCGATGCTCCCTGATTGGGGGCATAAATATTGATGACTGTTATGTCTTCTTGTTGTATAGTCCCCTTTATCATTATGAAATGTCCATCTTTGTCTCTTGTTACCTTTTTCAACCTGAAGTTTGTTTCATCTGATATCAGTATGGCTACACTTGATTTTCTCTGGATACCATTTGCTTGGAGTGTCAATTTCCACCCTTTCACTTTTAGTCTATGCTTGTCCTTGTAGCTGAGATGTATACCTTGGAGACAGCATATGGTTGGGTTTAGTTTTTTGATCCAATCTGCTACTCTGTGCCTTTTTATTGGTGAGTTCAGTCCATTTACATTTAGGGTGATTATTGATATGTGAGGATTTCCTGTGATTGTATCTTTAGTTTTCTGGTAAGGCTGTGTCTCCATTGTTTCTTTTCCTTTTTGTTGTCTATTATTTCTGTGTGGTGGTATTCTATGATGTTTCCCTCTGCTTCTTCTTTTATCACAGTATATATTTCAGTTCTGGATTTGTCTTTTTTGAGTGGTTACCCTTAAGTTTATGTAAAAGAAAGTTTGATATTTAGAGTATTCCATTTTCTTCAGCACGCTCACTTTCTCCATTCCCATATTCCGGTTCAGGCCTTTACTCTCCCTTTTTTTATGTTTTGGTTGCCACAAATTGCCCCTGTTGATGGTAGTCGAATAGCCTCTTTTAGTATTTCTTGTATTTGTGTATTAGAAAATTCCCTCAGCTTCTGTATGTCTGGAAAGGTCTTTATTCTTTCTTCATATCTAAAGGATATCTTTGCTGGATATATTATTCTTGGTTCATAATTTCTCTCTTTCAATAGTTTGAATATTTGGTTCCACTCCCTCCTGGCTTGTAGAGGTTCTGCTGAAAAATCTGATGATAGTCTAATGGGCTTTACTTTGTAGGTTACCGTCTTCTTTTCGCTGGCTGCCTTGAGGATTCTTTCTTTGTCGCCTTTTTTAGACAGCTTCAATACAATGTGCCTTGGAGAAGGCCTGTTGGAATTGAGGTAATTAGGTGTTCTATTTGCTTCTTGGATTCGAGGATCCAGTTCTCTCCACAAGTTTGGGAATTTCTCGTCAACGATTTGTTTGAATGTATTCTCTGTTCCCTTCCCTCTGTCTTCTCATTCTGGTATGCCCATTATTCTTATATTGCTCTTTCTGATGGAGTCAGAAAGTTCTTGTAGAGTTCTTTCATTTCTTTTAAGTCTCAAGTCTCTCTCTTCTTCCATCCATGTCATTTCCAGGTTTCTATCTTCGATGTCACTGATTCTTTCCTCCATCTGGTCAACCTAAGTTGGCTATTTCATTCTTAATTTCTTCTATTGTGTTCTTAATCTCCAGAAATTCTATTTGGTTCTTTTTTAAAATTTCAATCTCTTTGATAAAATGTTCATGTTCTTTGATTATGTTTCTGAGTTCATTAAACTGCCTTTCTGTGTTTTCTTGCATCTTGTTGAGTTTTTTAAGAACTGTAATCTTGAATTCTCTGTCATTTAAGTCACATATTTCCATATCCTTAAGTTCCTTTTCTGGAGACTTTCACTTTCTTTCTGAGCTGTCTTGTTGCCTTGGTTATTCATGGCAATTACTTATTTATTATTTCTCTTCCTAGACATCTACAGGAATGGCTTCTGCAACAGGTTGATAGGAAGAGGTCTTTCTTTTGTTTTCCGGTACTTGTTGGTAGAATGTTTTATTTTCTCTCCTACTGAAGCCTTTATTTCTCTCTCACACTGTAGTGCTATGTTTTCTCTGCACTATTCCAGCTTCTCACACAATGGAGGGATTCCCTGGGAGACGGGTTTCTCCTCTGTTAACAGTTTGCCTGAGTATGCAGAGAGCTTTTGAAGTTCCAAAGCTCTTCCTGCTACAGGTTCAGAGCCTGTGTGTTTCAGCAATTCTGTTTACTCCTGCAGGGATCCGCCCAGATAGGTGGGGACACGGGAGGGGTGAGTTTTGAGAGGTGGCCCAGAGCAATGGGGTCGCCCACCACCTCATCCAGTCCTGCTTCACAGCTCTGTCCCCTTTGCCAGAACTAGTTGGGCTGTGAATCTCTGTCTGCGGTCCACAGTTCTCAGAACAGCAAATATTCTGTTCTTCTAGCACCGGGCAGGTGGGGGTGGGGTGAGCTCTGGGTGGCTAGTCTCAAGTGACTAAGGCTTCTGTTCTCTGCTTGGCAGTGAGGGCTTACACCACTATTTTCAGCCTTCTTCCCTCAGTCTTTTCTCCGAGGTCTCTGCAGTGAGCGTTGGGTTCAGCCATGTTATATGCTGCCCCCTCAGCCCTGTGGGCCATAAACGGAGCCCTAGCAGTCCGAGTTCTTCCCTCTCCCGCAGCTGCAGTAGTTCCGGGATGCAGCGAGCTCAGAGCACTGAGCTAGGTCTGTCTGCGTCCTGCACCCGTTAGGCCCCGTCTCCTCACTTCTCCCTTCCCTCCTCCCCTGCTTGTGTGATTCGCCCACCTTTAGGTGAATTCAGTAGTGGGCCACTTCGTCTTGCCTGTCTACTGTGCAGGGAGTCCTTTGTGGAGTTATAGTTGTTCAATTAGTTGTAAATTCCTGGGGAGATTTACAGAGGCTCACCTCACGCCGTCATTTTGATGACGTCTTGACTGTTTCTTAAAGTGAATAGAATTTAGAATTTTATAATTTATATCTTTCTGACGAATTTAATTTTTTATTATTGTGTTATGAAGCATCAGTAAAGTACTCAATGTTTTATCAGTATGTATTAAGGGGTATTTTAGGTACAACTATATATTCAGACTCACAGAATCAGAATACACAGCACTTGTTTACACAGATAGGCAGAGTCAGGAAACAGATTGCCAGCAGTGCAGCATCCTCTTCAGGGAAAGTGGTTTTTCATCGGTTTTCCCACAGTCTACACAACCGTACAAGAATTATTTCCTTTAGTTTCCAGGTGATAGCTCAGATGCAAGGAGACCGTATCACGTTAGGGTCCATGTTAGCTCAGAGCTTTATGCCAGTACATCAAGTATCTCTTGTCACATTTCTAGATTATATATTCCAAGGTGCCCATGAGAGATATACTATGTACAGAGATTGCTACCCTCAAGGAATTCTAAAGCTATGGCTTTCTGCTTGGTATTTAGAGTCCATCCATACTTCTAAGTCAAATGCAATTAGCTAATGAATGGTCATTTTTATCACAAGCAATCTTGCTTGGTAATACAGCTGGCATTCGACTTTTGTTAGGTTTCTAGGGGAACAGAGATATAAAGTTAACTCAAGTTAAATGCGTCCTTAGAGAGAGAGACAAGATCTTGTTATCCTTTATTCACAAGTGACTTTAGTTTCTTTAGTAATTCCTTTTGCCTTAAAGTATAAATAAAGTATCTGATATTACTGTAGTTATACCAGATTTCTTTTAGTTAAAAATTTCTTGTTGTATTGTTTTTCAAATTTTTACTTTCAGTCTTTCTGTATCCTCATGATTTTTGATATGTCTCTGTTTAGAGCATATAGCTGGATTTCATTTTTACGTAGTATGAAATTTTTAAAAATTTAACTGGAGCTTTTTTGGTTTTGACTAATTAGTTATTTCTTATAATTGCATTTTTTTTTGACAAGGTATCTTGCATCCATCACTGCTGTTTACCTAAGTCTGCTGTCAACCTAATTATTTCTTTCCTTAAGTCTTTTTTTTGCTAGTTTCATTTAAGATTTTCAATTTGTTTTCTTTAGTGTTGTGTAGTGTCACTATGATATATATACATATAGGTGTGGATTTATTTCATTTTTCTTCCTGATGGGATTTCTAAATTTGTGGATTGGTATTTCAGCTTTTTTGAAACTTTCTCATACATTATTTCTATGAAAATTTCCTCTGTTCAATAGTCTTATATTTCATTTTAATACTTTGATTAGACTTATGGTATACCCATTCACTTTGCCTTATGGCTCTTGATGTGGTTTTCTAATTTTTCATCTTTTGACTCCTCTTTTTGTATTCTGGATAATTCCTTCATATATGTCTTATGGATGTCTAATTTTTCTAATTTTCTTCACTGGAACTAATCTGGTATTAAAGTTTTAACCTGAACATTTAGTCTTAATTTCAATTATATACAAGTTTATGAAAGTAATTTGTAGGCACTCTTTTTTTTTCTTTCTTAAATGCTTCTGCACTGAACACATATTTTAGGCAAAATTTTTATTTTTTGACAATATAGGTGTATATTTTTACTATTTTTTAAGCTTATAAGTCTAGTAGTTAATTTTTGTTATATATTATTCTATTGTCTTTTGTTTTTCTTTGTCACATCATGATGTCTTCTTTGTTAGCCTCTTTTTTTCTGGAACTTTAGCTTTGATAATAATTTTTTGAGACCTGTGATGAAGAGGTGTCTCTCCAGAAAAGATTGCTTTTTCTTTTTTCTTTTTTTTCTTTAAATTAAAGTTTATTGGGGTGACAATTGTTAGTAAAGTTACATAGATTTCAGTTGTACAATTCTGTAATACATTATATCTCATATTGTGTGTTCACCACCCAGAGTCAGTTCTCTGTTTTTTCTTTGGATTAACATCTCAGACACTAGGAATACCAGAATACTACTTTAAACTCAGTTCTTTTTGAAAATTGTTTTGTTCCTGTTTAATTGAGATAAAATTAACATATAAGACTGTATAAGGCTAAGGTGAACAACGTAATGATTTTCTATATGTATATATTGTGAAATATTACCACAAGTTTACTTAATGTTCATCACCTCAGATAGTTACAGTTTTTTTCTTATGATGAGAACTTTTAAGATTTACTCTGTTAACAACTCTCAAATATAAAGAGGATGCCAATATATGTGTGTGTGCATATATATATATATATATATATATATATATGCACACACATTTTAAGAAAGGAAAAAACTGTATTATAATAAAATAGTAATACTCAATATACACCTATAACAAAAGATGAATACTAGTCATATTTGACTTTTGCAATTGCAAGAGGTGCTCAAAGTGGTATCCATCAGCATTCAGACACTTCTGATTATGGCGAACTGCTGCTTGAGCAGCGGTGACCAAAGTGTCCACTTGTATACATTTTTTGGCACCCCCAGTATAGTACAGTAATTTTAACTATAGTCATCATGCTGTCCATTAGATACCCCAAATTTATCCTATAACTGAAAATTTATACCTTTTGACCACCTTTACACAATTTCTCCAACCCCACCTCTGGTAACTGCCAATCTGATCTCTGTTTCTATGAGTTTGGTTTCTTTAGATTCCACATATAAGTGAAATATGCAGTATTTTTCTTTCTCTATCTAATTTATTTCACTTGGTATAATGCCCTCAAGTTCCATCCACGTTGTCACAAATGGCAGAATTTCCTTCTTTTTATGGCTGAATAATATTCCATTGTATATATAAACACCACATTTTCTTTATCCATTCATTTGTCAATGGATACTTTTGGTTGTTTCCATGTCTTGACTACTGTAAATAATAGTGCAATAAATATGGAAGTACAGATATCTTTGACATAATGATTTTATTTCCTTCAGCAATATTGCCCAAAGTGGAATTGCTGGATCGTATGATAGTTCTTAAGCTGAATTCTTATTTTAGAAACTTGAGTAGTAGTAGATTCATATGAAATTTGAATTATGGTTATCATTTTTTATCTATCTCCATTTAATCCCGATGTTTAAGTCAAGCAGTTATTCTTTCAGTATCCTGGGGGAAGGTTTACTTCTTTATTTAGAGAATCATACTTTTTGGGTGCAATTTTAGGGTAATATGTCCTGGTCGACTCTCCAATTAAATAGCCTCTGAGCTTTGTCTTGTTTTGTCTTTGTTATGTGAAAAAATGGCACTCAAATTCATTTCTGGCAAAGGCATCAATGCAAAAGCTTACGTTACATTCTATTTTCTTCTTTGTATTCTCATCATTGCTTTGATTCCTGGCCTGGGTAGTCCTTAGTTTCTTAGATGAATTCTACAGTTATTTTTTTTTTAAATTATTTTATCTGGCAATTTTGGTTGTTTGCAAAAAAATAAGTAGTCTGAGCACCTAGTCTACTATGTTGCTGGAAATTTATACCACAAAATATTTTTAATGTGTATTCAAGATTTCCTTTACCTACTTATACATTTTTACCAAGGAAAAAAGTTTTTGTCTTAATCAAATATAACGAAATTAATTGGGGGACACAGCGTTAATTGGTATCTTCCCTATGATTCTGACTCTTCAAGGCTCTTTCTGTTCTTTAATAAACTGGAAACATTTTGTCTCTCTCTCTGTTCCTATCTTTGTCTCACTCTATCTCTGTTTCTACGTCTGTCTTCTCTCTGTCTCTCTACTCCTACCTTCCATTTTATTTTGTTTCTTACTTCTCCTCTTTCTATCCCTCACCTCTCTCCTATTTTTCTCCCTTTCCTCTTTCCTCCTCATCTTCCTTTCCCCCATTCTTCATATACTCAACCTATTTTTGGTATTAAAATTTATGTTTTTTCCAGAGGGAAGGGGAAGGAAGGTGATAGATGAGGGTAGAAGGGATCAAATATATGGTAATGGAAGGAGAACTGACTCTGGGTGGTGAACACACAATTTGATATATAGATGATGTATTACAAAATAGTACACCTGAAACTTATGTAAATTTATTAACCATTGTCACCCCAGTAAACTTTAATTAAAAAAAAAACACAAGGAACTTTTGGGAAAAACAAAAATAACACAAATATTAATAAAAAGCAACCATTATCCTATCAAAAAATTATATTTTTATTTCATTTCACAAGCATGCCTTTATTTCTTAATTTTTGCCTCAGAATTTTTGCACTATCTGCATTTTATTGTCTATTTTTTTTTTAAGCTCTTTTCCTTCAGTCAGGGCTAGCATTTGCTTACTGGACAAAGGACTTGAGTGGACATTTCTTCAAAGAAAACATACAAATGGCCAATGGGTATGTGAAAATATACTCAATATCACTAATCATCAGAGAAATGAAAATCAAAACCACAATGAGATATTGCCTCCAACCTGTTAGGATGGCTATTATCAAAAACCAAAATAACAAAAGGTAAGTGCTAGTGAGGATTGAAGAAATTGGAACCTTTGTACACTGTGGTGGGGATTTAAAATGGTGCAGCCATTATAGAAAACAGTATGGAAGTTCCTCAAAAAATTAAAACTAAGACTACATGTAATCCACTTTGGGCTATATATTCAAACTAATTGAAAGCGGGATCTTGAAGTGATATCTTTACTTCCATGTTCTTCACGGCATTATTTCCCATAGTTAAGAGGTGGAAACAATCTAAATGTCTATTAATAGATGAATGCATAAAGAAAATGTGGCAAATACACACAATGGAATATTATACAGCCTTATAATAGAAGGAAATCATGACATATGTGACAATATGGATGAACTTGTAGCACATTACATACACTAAGACTAATAAGTCAGTCACAGAAAGACAAAGACTGTATGATTCCACTTATATGAGGTATCTAAAATAGTGAAATCATAGTAGCAGTGAGTGGAATGGTGGTTATTGGGGCTGTTCCATGGATGCACAATTTCAACTATGCAAGATGGTTAAGTTCTAGAGGGCTGCTATATAACATTGTGTGTAAGTTAACAATACTGTATTTTGTGCACTTAAAGATGTGTTAAGGGAATGAATCTCCTGTTAAGTATCCTTACCACAATAAAACAAAACAATAAGACACAGAGGGACAGACAGACATTTGGGAGATGATAGATATTTTTACTATCTCGATTGTGGGGATCGTTTCACAGATATATGCATATGTAAATACTTATCAAATTGTATGCTTTAAACATGTGCAGCGTCTTGTATATCAGTTATACTTTAATAGAGCTTTTGCAAAAGTAGCATGGATAATTTTGTCTTGAGTCCCATTCCATTTTTTTAAAAAATTATTTCGTTAGAACATAAGAGGGATGTCTGGATAGTACATACCTATATTATACCATTTTCTATCAAGATATCCTGGAAAGAAACTGAGATTCTGGGTAGTCCCAGATTCGTAACTTATCCCCTGCCCAATTTTCTCAGTATTGATGATACACTAGTAGCCCGTGTTCTTTAGCCATAGTTCCACTCATTTATATATCTACTCCAGGTACATAGTGTGCTTCTGTTCAACCCAAATTTACAGCTTTGTTCTCTACAGTTCTGAGAATGTTTGATCTGTCACACCTCTTGAAAGTTCTCTTACTTCTGCGCAAAATAAAAAGAAGAGTACTACCTCTGTGAGTTTTTGTTTGGAGAGGCCACTTGTATTTTCCTACCAGCAGAGACTTTTCTGCCGTTTTAACTTAGTAAGGAAAATATCTATAGGTGGATTGAGCCCATCTTTCTCAGGGCCTATCAGACTTTCAGACCTCAAATTTTTTACCAACTGCACTAAATGGGAGTGACTCTCATCTTTTCCTCTGCTGGCTGAAGTTTCTAGATTTCACTTCCCTAAATAAGGGGGTATAATAGAGATGGCCAGAATTTCCTCTACCTAGATTCCTAATAAACACTTGGATTGCCTTTGAATTATAATTTTATATTCTATACCTGGGAGAAATCTATCAATATAACCCACATAATGTTGTTCACCAATATATGGTTTAAGGACATTCTCTAGGTTCAGCTTTGGGCTTCCATGTTTCTTTTCTACCTGTTCATCTTCCTCTCTGTTCACTTAGGGTTGATTTCAAGAAGGGAACTTGCCAGAGGCATACATTAAACTCCTGAGTTTACCAGAATTTCTGTCAACACACTTTTAAAAAAGGTACTATTTGTTCAAACAGCAAAATATTATTTATAAATATTTAAGATTAAAGAAAACTTATTTTGCTAAATGCTAGTTGTAAAACTTAGGAAAATTTTGAGATGATTCATAAATTTACCCTATTATTTATCTTTTATTTCTAAAATGCCTAATTAAACCACTCTTTATACATTGATTACAATCACTATAATATGCTGACTGAAATTGGTTCCCTGATGTGAAATTCAGCGTAATTTTTTGATAGTTCTATTTGTTTGTGGGAAGAACAAAAGATAATTCATTCATTTTCCAATTGATGGTACCTGTTTCAGATTTTCCTGTGGTAAACATTATTCTTTTCCAGTGTGCCCTTTCAGAGAAGGTCCCGCATTCAGAAAAGGTCCAGCTCCACTCTGATTGCTATTTTCCAGATTTTTCTGTATACTGCTCTAGCATATTCAGTCAGAGTGAACATCAAAGTGACTATCTCAAATGTCCTTTTTTTTATTATTTATTTTTAAAATTTATTGGGGTGACAATTGTTAGTAAAATTACATAGATTTCAGGTGTACAATTATGTATGACATCATCTATAAATCCCATTGTGTATTCACCACCGAGAGTCAGTTCTCCTTCCATCACCATATATTTGATCCCCCTTACCCTCATCTCTCACCCTCCACTCCCTTTACCCTCTGGTAACCACTAAACTATTGTCTATGTCTATGAGTTCTTGTTTCTCATTTGTTTGTCTTATTCTTTTGTTGTTTTGGTTTATATACCACATATCAGTGAAATCATATGGTTCTCTGCTTTTTCTGTCTGACTTATTTCGCTTAGCAGTCAAATGTCCTTTTATTCAGCAGTTGTTAGTCTCTAAAACTCAGGTATGTGCTTAGAGAACAACCTATAACTCCCTTAAGCCATCGGGGATCCATTTAAGACATTGTATAGCAGAAAATAACACATAAATGTCACTATTATTCAGTAGTATCAATTGTGGATTTGTAAATATAAGAGAAAATTCAGATCTGTATAAGCATATTGATTGTAACTATGGATCCCTATGTAAAGAGAGAAAAACTTTATTGATTTATTTGTATAATAAAAGTTGGGAAGTATAAAGAATTGTATTTTCAAATTTTGAACATGATTCAATTTTATATGGCCTTTCATGTCATCATAATGATACTGTAAGCTCAATGTATGTGTTTTTATTCTCCATAGAATAGTTTTATACATATATTTATTTCTTTAAAATTATTCAATTGAACTACATGCAAATAGTGTACAGCAGTTTCTGAAATTACTATTGTGGGTGTATTGTGTATAAGGTTTGGTTATGTGGTAACAAACTAAATTTTAAAAACAGCATTTCATATGTAAATTTTTTTAGAATAAAATGTAGTGCCATTTATGACAACATGGATGGATCTTGAGATTGTTATGCTAAATGAAATAAGTCAGACAGAAAAAGTCGAGAACCATATGATTTCACTGATATGTGATATATAAAACTGAAAACAACAAAGGAACAAGACAAACAAATGAGAAACAAGAACTCATAGACACAGACAATAGTTTAGTGGTTACCAGAGAGTAGGGGTGTGGTAGATGAAGGTAAAAGGGATCAAATATGTGGTGATGGAAGGAGAACTGACTCTGGGTGGTGAACACGCAATGTGATTATAGATGATGTATTCCAGGGTTGTACACCTGAAATCTATGTAACTTTAATGACAATTGTCACCCCAATAAACTTTAATTGAAAAAAAAGAAGAAAATTTATGAAAGATGTAGAAAATGCCAGTTAGCTAAAAAAAATTAATTTGAACTCCAATCATCCAGGTGTTTGATATATTTACTTTCACATACTTTTTTCCATTTCTACATTTAATTTGGAATATATGATTTGCATTACTCTTTTCACCCTATTTATTTAACTTAATAATATATTATGACATTTACATACATTAAATGTATGTCTGTATACTATAATTGCTACATCAAGTTTAATTATATGATTATATTATTTACCTAAAAATCAGCCATAGTTAAACAAAATTTTTCTTTTTTTTCTTATCATAATCCACACAGTGGTAAATTCAGCAATTAAATTATTTTACACGTGTTGAGTGTCTACTACACTAGGGCATTAGGTGAGATAATGATGAGCCAAAACAGAATAATTATTCTGGCCCTCAAATCACTTATAATCTAGTGGGAGAAGCAGGTATTAATGAAACAATCATACAAACAAGTGTTAAATAGTGAACGTTTAAAGTGTTTATAAATGAAAAAATATCCAGGGCTTTAGGAACTCATAATCAGGGTATTAAACTATCTGGAGAGGTTAGGGAAACGTTGCCAAGCATGTGATTCTTGAATTAATACACTGAGGAGTTAATTAGGTGGGTAAGGAACACTCGATGCCCAAGCTCTCGGGAAAGTGAGTGGGAAAATGAGGGCCTGAAGAGGGCCAGTGTGGAAGTGATAATGAGAGCAACGAGGGGTTTGTGTAAGTTTAGGTTGGAAAGTGAATGCAAGGGCAGTAACTCTAAGGCCTTCTGAGTCACATTCATAGTTTTAGTTTTCCTTAAGGCTAAAGGGTAGCTGGGTATGAAACGGCCAGACTTGCATTATGAAAAAGATTGTGCTCCTTCACCATGGATGTGGGATTCAGGTCCAAGAGACCCCTGAAGTAAGTAGGATTAATGGATCGGTGGGAGAAATGGGAGAAACGGAGGCATTTCAAATAGGGGGGAAAATCTTTCAGATGTAGACTGGGGCTATCAAGGATGATTGTAAGCACAGAATATTTTTGCACAACGGAACAGATGGTGGCACTCCAATGTTTCAACATGAGAAAACAGGAAACATGTAGAGAGGTGGAAGGACAAAAACATTATCATATACCTGTCACTGGACATCAGGAGTTCAGTGTTGGCAGACAATTATCCTTAGCTCTCTAACATTTCTTCCTGTTTGGCAAGTGAGACACTAATTGCCCTTTAATTCAGGCTATCTTTCCAAGGATATTTGTATAGCTACAGTCTTGAAAGACGGAGCTAGTGCTACCCTCTGAAACAAAGTAAAAGTTTGTTTACAGCTTTGTTAAAATAGAGATGGTGTCTCCCTCCAGGAAAAGGGCATGCATATTTACAGACCATTATAAAATATTTGGGCTCCTGAAGTTTAGGAATCGTTTTTTGTAATGCAACCCACTGTGTGTGCAGGAGTCACGTGGTCCTCTTTCCATCACATTGTGGGAATTGGGGCTCAGGGAAGTCCCTTAAATTTGTTGATATTCTGGCTACTGTTATTGCTGTGATAATAAGCCATTACTTTTTTTAAAAAATTAGTTTCAGGTGTACAAAACAATGTAATAGACATTTACATCACTCACAAAGCTATAACCCCCTTCCCCAAATCTACTATCCCTCTGACATATATAGCTATTACAATTCCATTGACTCTATTCCCTATGCTGTACTCCATATCGTGTGTATGTGTGTTTGTGTATATATGTAATATATATACATGTATAATTATATATGTGTATATATAATTATACACACACACATATATATAATTATACACACACACATATATATTTATATATATATGTATGTTTATATATGTGTGTGTGTATATAACTATAATATATATATATATAATTATAGTTAACATTGCATCTTATTCAGCTTCAGATGTACAGTGCAGTGGTCAGGCATCTACACAGTCCATGAAGTGGTTTCCCTAATAAGACAAGTGCCCATCTGACACCGTACAAAATCTTTACATTATTGATTATATTCCCCAAACTGTCTCTCGTATCCCCGTGGCCATCTTGTGGTTACCAATTTGTGCTTCTAATCCCCTCACCTTCTCCCTTACCCCCACCCCCACCCCATCTAGCAACCCTCAGTTTTTCCTCTATGTCTCTGAGACTGTTTCTGATTAGTTCATTCATTTATTCTTTTATTTAAATTCCACATATAAGTGAGATCATATGGTATTTGTCTTTCTCTGTCTGACCTATTTCACTTAACATAATGTTCTCTAGGTCCATCCATATTATTGCAAATGGTAAGATTTCCTTCTTTTTTATGGCTGCATAATACTCCATTGTATAAATGTACCACAGTTTCTTAATCCATTTGTCTACCAATGGGCATTTTGTTTGGAAACAACCAAAATAAGCCATTCTTTATTTCTTATTCCAGCGTCTTTCCCCGTATCAATAAAATAGTGGCAGGCACACTTGTATTGCACAATCTCAAACCCTTCACAATCCTTTTTATTAGGTTCTGTTTGACATCAGAAAATTGAAGAGCTATTTATATGTTAATTTCATCATTGCTTACCATTTTTCTAGAGAATTCTTTATTTTTAGAATTCAGGACTTTAAACTACATGTTTTGGTTCTTTTTTTTAAGTGCTGATATGCATACTAGCATAAATGTTTTACAAATCTGCCCTCATACCATCCTATTCTAAGTTGTTTATAACAACTATTTTCAATATTTATAGTTGTAACATTTTTGATAAATTGTGCACACACATAGGTGTATACATATATAATTACAAATACTATTATTTAAAAATGTTTTTCCCTTGATTATTCTTTTTTGGGAACTATACATCATAAACTTTATCTCTTTCCCTCTTGTTCATTGTTATGGGATCATAACATTCCAGTCCACATTCTGCATATTTTAGAGGCATCTATATGTTATACTATTAAACCAAAACTTTCTTCCTTGTTTTGCTTTGTGAGTCTCAGCCAATGGGAAGATCCACTAAGCAATCAGCTTTAGTGACATAAGTTTTTAACTTGTTGTTCAATCTAGTTGAACATTAACAAAATATGTTATGGTATCATTGACTAGATTTTAAAACTATAAAATTCAATATTCTGAACTTTCAAACTAGTCTTCCTTTGATCTGTATCAGGCTTTTAAAATATTGTATACTATTTTCTAAAAATTCAGAAATGTTATTTTGAAACTTGCTTCTTGATTGATATGTGTCAGGTATTGTTAATAGTGTTTTAATTTTACTGCTTTAAAGGTCTGGTCTTAAGCTTAGCAAATACATTTACCTTTCTATAATAACACAAATTGTATGGCATCCTATGTTGCCTACTTTAAAGTTATCTGGTTCATATTATTTGCAAGAACTATTCTTTTCAATTTCATTATTTTGAATTATTTTTCAATCAAAAAAGTTATCTCAATATTATACCTACATTGTTTAAACAGTATTCCTAGCCAATCAGACATAGCATGATATTTTATTACTGACATTTTGTTTTGAAGAATGTTTAGTATCTTGAATATATGCAGGATCCATGGGTACAAATATTTTTCTAATCACTTTATTAAAACTTTAGAATTTTAAAATAAAAATCAATGTTTTCATCTTAATTTATTTTAGTTACCTGACTTTTAGACACTCTGCGTGCTGCATGGAGAAATATTAAAGAGGGTTTTTAAGTGACAATGGAATTTGATTCTGATTTTCCGTTATCTTTGTGAAAGGAAAGAATAACATTTAATCTTTCTATTTTTATTTTCTTGGTTGTTATTAAACTGCTTCTTCTCTAGTGAATGACTAGAGCTGTCTTGAGTTTCAGGAGGAGTAAGAAAGAAGGCTTACATATTAATTTTGTAGCAATGTGTAGTTTTTTCTTGCATGTAAAAGTGATGTGAAGATACCAAGTGACACAACTGTAATTCAAAATTTATTTTCTCAAAAGTGTACAAGAGATATTTGGAAATGCAACTCATGATGAATGAATAAACATATTACTCATGTCCTAGAAACATACATGGATGAACCCCAGTCTAAAACTTACAAGCTTACTTGTAAGATTCAATTTATATACTAGGAGATTGGGTGATTCTATTAAAAAATATTCAGGTTGTGTCTACACTCATAAATTTCTTCAGACATATTGTTAACAATCTATCCCATCTGTTGGCAAAATGGAAAATTAATTTTCATTTTCTCTATTCATTTCAATAGAGATTTTTTAAAAAGGAAAAGATAAAGGTATTTTCAGTGGAACAAAAGACACTGAGGAGGAAAATAAAATGCAAACATAAACTTGGGCTAAGATAAAATGGTAAAAGAAAATGAACTCCTGATGAGTTCGAAAGTTTTTTCTGATTTTTCAGATACTTCCACGTGGTAGGCAGATGGAAACATTTTCGTAGTGTTTTTCTTTTTCTTTTTTTGTTTTTGTTTTTTGTCTTATAGTTGTTTTTTGTTGTTGTTTTTTTATTAGTTTCAGGGGTACAAAACAATGTAAGTTTTAAGTTTAGTGTGAAAGAGACTGCTCCTTGACTCCAGTGTCAATCTATTGTCAAAGAAAACTGGGCAATATGACCAACTAAAAGAAGGTCTTTTCTAGCTTTCTTTGCTGGTAGGTATGTTCCTATGTTTGACTTCTCACCTACATGAAAGTGTACGTGTTAGGTGGGACTTCAGGCAAGGTGCCATAAATGAGAGGTGCTCAAACCTTTTTTTTTGCTCCTCCTCTTGGACCCCACACATTTCTCCTATTGCCTGCCTAAAAAGGGTGTAATCATTAGAGATGTAGTAGATATCTTTTATAATGAGGTGACCTTGAGGAAATGGAGTACAGTCTCTTAAGAATAGAACTGTGGAAAAATAGGAGACTGAATCCCTGATGACCCCATAAAGCTGTATATAAGCTCTAAATTGCTTTTTTATGAGAGTGGGAATTACCTTTTATCTTGTTTAAGCTGCTGGCATTTAAACTTGGCTGCAAATTGGAAATACCTGGAGAGTTTTAAATACTTGAGATGCTTAGGTTCTATCCCAAGAAATACTGATTTAATTTATATAGGATGCTGCCTTGGCATTGGGAATTTTCAGAGCTCCCCAAATGATTCTAACATGCAGCAAAGTTTGCTATACACTAGTTTAAAACATTTTTTTTTTTTTTTGGTGGGAGTGTTCTGTTATAACTGAATTTTTAACTGATACATCTATTTTACACAGTTGGATTTAGGTATTATTCTTTGGATTTATCACAGTCTAGGAGTAAATTAAAATGAATCCAGAGTACAAAATACACTGTAAATTTGGTAAAGCTAAGTCAGTTTCTGTTTACTGTTACAGTTAGGAATCTTTGCATAACTTTGCATTTGTTACTTACAAAACAAGCATATTTTATTAAAGATTTATGGATACTTTATTAATATGACTGGCAAAACATTCATATGGTATAAATGAGTAGCAAATGGACTTAAACTGTTTAGGTGTTTTATGTTATAAGAAAGACTATTGGTAATAATATGGAGTTTAAACTTAATAGTTTAATTATTTTAATTGAATTTAATAATAGGGAATTTAAATAAGATGTAAATCTTTTGAAAATATCAACATTTTGAACAACCATCAGGACAGAAACTAATTATCATAATATAATCAAGTACTCCTATTTTTTAATACTGGAATACCACTTCATCATTGCCCTGATTTCATTCTTCTGTAACATTTTTTTCTTTTTGAAATGCTTAAGAATATGAGAGGCTAGGCTGGATTTTCTGGATGCTAACTTAAAGCAACTTTTATAAAAGCTGAGTATGGCTAGTGGGTCATTTAGAATCCTGGGAACCCAAGACACAGTGGATTCTGAATCTACTCACTTGTTAGCTTTTTTCCACAGATCTCACCCAGGTACTCAACAAAGACTGAGCACAGGCAGGAGACATGTAGCACAAGGGAGCAAGACCTGCCAGTGTCAAGGTTTGCGTGGGAGTACTTGGAGAAGCCAGAATCTGTAGCACAAATCAACATTCCCCTGCTCCCACCCCGGATTACTCTTGTAAACTGCAGTATACGTTTTCTGTGCTTTTAAAGTCTCCACTCATCCTTTTGCTTTCCAATTTCCAAGATTATTATATTTCATCAATTATTGTCTGCTTTTTTTCCTTGTTGGTAGAAGCTTGTTATCCCTGTACTCTCATTTCAGTGCGATTTTAGGAGGAAGTTCGTTTATTTATGTATTTGTTTATTTATTGTATTTTTTAATTTAATTTTTTCAGTTACAATCGACATTCAATATTATTTTATATTGGTTTCAGATGTACAACATGGTGGTTAGACATTTATATAATTTATGCAATGATGACCCCTCCCCCAGATTAGTCTAGTACACCCCTGACACTATTTATAGTTGTTGCAACATTATTAACTATATTCTCTATGCTGTACTTTATAGTCCCATGACTATTTTGTAACTGCTAATTTGTACTTCCTAATTTCTTCACCTTTCTCACCCAGCTTCCCAACCTCCCTCCTATCTGGCAACTATCAGTTCTCTGTATCTCTGAGCCTGTTTCTGTTTTGTTTGTTCGCTTGTTCTGTTCTTTAGATTCTACATATAAGTGAGATCATGTGGAATTTGTCTTTCTCAGTCTGATTATTTCACTTAGCATAATACTCTCTAGGTCCATCCATGGTGTTGCAAATGGTAAGATTTCATTCTTTTTTATGGCAGAGTAATATTCCATTGCATATATATACCACCTCTTCTTTATCCAATCGTCTATTGGTGGACACTTGGGTTAATTCCATATCTTGACTATTATAAATAGTGCTGCAGTGAACATAGGGGTGCATATAACTCTTTGAATTAGTGTTTTGGATTTCTTTGGATGATTACCTAGAGGTGGAATTGCTGAGTCATAATGTAGTTCTATTTTTAATTTTTTGAGGAACTTCCAAAACATTTTCCACAGTGGCTGTACCAATTTGCAATCCCAGCAGTGTACAAGGGTTCCCTTTTCTCTGCATTCTCGCCAACACTTGATTGTTGATTTATTGATGATAGCTATTCTGACAGGTGTGAGGTGATATCTCATTTTGGTTTTAATTTGCATTTCCCTGATGATTAGTGATGTTGAGCATCTTTTCATATGTCTATTGGCCGTTTGTATGTCCTCTTTGGAGAAATGTTTATTTAGGTCCTCTGCCCATTTTTAAATTGGATTGTTTGTTTTTTTGGTGTTGAGTTGTATGAGTTTTTATAAATTTTGGATATAACCCCTAGTCAGATGTATCTTCTGATTATCTTCAAATATCTTCTTCCATTCAGTAGGCTGTCTTTTCGTTTCGTTGGTGGTTTCCTTTACTGTGCAAAACCTTTTTAGTTTGATGTACTCTCACTTGTTTATTTATTTTTGTTTACCTTGCCCTAAGAGATATATCAGAAAAAATATCACTAAGGGCCATGTCAGAGAGTTTACTGCCTATGTTTTCTTCTAGGAGTTTTATGGTTTCATATCTTACATTTAAATATTTAATCCATTTTCAGTTTATTCTTGTATATGGTGTAAGAAGGTGGTCTATTTTTAAAATGTACCTGTCAAGTTTTCCCAACACCATTAATTGAACAGACAGTCTTTACCCCGCTGTGTGTTCTTTCCTTGTTTGTCATAGATTAAATGACTCCAGAGGTGTGGGTTTTTTTCTGGGCTCTCTATTCTGTTCCACTGATTTATGTGTCTGTTTTTATGCCAGTACCATGCTGTTTTGATTACTATAGCCTTGTAGTATAGTTTGATATCAGACCTTGTGATACTTCCAATTTTGTTCTTTCTCGATATTGCTATGGCTATTTGCAGTCTTTTGTGTTTCCATATGCATTTTCAGATTATTTGTTCTGGTTCTGTGAAACATGCCATTGGTATTTTGATAGGGATTGCATTGAATCTATAGATTGCTTTGGGTAGCATGGACATTTTTGTAATGTTCATTCTTCCTGTCCAAGAGCACAGTATATGCTTCCATTTATTTGTATCTTCTTCAATTTCTTTCTTCAGTGTCTTGTAGTTTTCCAAATATAGGTATTCTACTGTGGTTAAATTTATTCCTAGGTGTTTTATTTTTTGGATGCAATTGCAAATGAGATTGTTTTCTTAATTTTTTTTCCTGAGAGTTCATTATTAGTGTATAAAAATGCAACTGATTTCTGAATATTAATTTTCTATACTGCTACTTTACTGAATTCATTTATCAGTTCTAATAGTTTTTTGGTGGAATCTTTCTGGTTTTCTGTGTATAGTATAATGTTATTTGCAAATATGGCAGTTTTACTTCTTGAGGATTATTATATTCTAACTTTTATGCATATACAGTAGTACCTCAATATCCATGAAGACTATGTTCCAAGACCCCCAATGGATGCCTGAAACCATGAATAATTCCAAACCCTGTATATGGTACTATGCTTTTTCCTATACATACATACCTCTAATAAAGTTTAATTTATAAATTAGGCACAATAATACATTAACAACAATAACTAATAATCAAATAAAACAATATGACAATGCACTGTAATAAAAGTTATGTAAATGTGGTCAGTCTCCCTCCCTCCCTCTCTCTCTTGTTCCCTCTCTCTCTCTCTTTGATAACTGAGAAGGCAACTTAGTGACTAAAGTGTGGGTAGTGTATACAGGCTGGATAAGCTATACAAAGGATGATTTATGTCCTGGTCTGGATGGAGAGGGGTGGTGCAAGATTCCATCATGCTACTCAGAATGATGCACAATTTAAAACTTAAGAATTGTTTATTTCTGAAATTTTCCATTTAATATTTTCAGATAGCAGCTGACTGCAGGTAACTGAAATTGTGGAAAGCAATATTGCATAAGGAGGGCCTAATGTATTTTTGTGGGTGGGTGTATTTAAAGATGGGCAAGCTCCCAAATTTTATAGAATCTGCCTTAAAATTGGAGGGTCAACTCATTCTCATTTTTTTAGATGGTTATTATGCTTTTGTGTTTATTTCTGCAGGCTTATCTTTCTCTATGTATCATTCTTTTTATTATGTTAGTATTTTATTCCTTCTCTTGGACTATTTAAGATATTTGATTTTTTTCCCTCCAGTTATATGCAGCTTTCAAATTCTATTACTGTGTTTATGTGTTATACTTAAAATTTTAAAGATTTATTTTAACTTTATATTTGTATGATTAAACAATCATAGTAATTTATTTTATATTTATTTTAAAATAAATCAGATTTATTTTATATTTATATACTTCCATTAAATAATACAAACACCTTCCTGCATTCCCCACTGCTCCATTTAAAATCATCTCATGTTTTTTTCTTCCAGAATTTTATATATTTTTATGTTATGGATCAACAATTATGTTGAATCAAACATAATTTCAATTGCTATTTTTCTTAGTGTTGTTTCTTATATTTTATATTTCCATTTCCTTGATTTATCTTCTTTTTATTTTCTTGTTTTTTGACTATGTATATATTATACTGAAGGGCGTAACATGTCTGAGGACATAATATTCTAAATTTCTAATTTTTGTCCTTCTCTTTGAATTCCTGTGGGTTTGGAGGCTCTAAGTAACTAAGTATACTAACTTTTCACCAACCCAAGGTCCTATTTTGTGTATTTCCCTTTTCAGATATTTTTCTCAGAAAAATTAAGGCTTTAGATTGTCAGCAAATCGTGAATCATGACATCAGTCTCTTTCCCCTTCTGCCTTCCTTCCTTCCTTCCTCCCTTGCTCCTCTCTTCCTCTCCTCCTTCCTTCCTTCCTCTCAATTATTTTCTGTATGTTAGCTTATGGAGATACAGTTACTTTATTTAGGCTCTAATCTGATTCTTTCTCTTGCCTCAAACTGAATCTTAGAATCTTTTCCAGAGAATCCTTTCAATTTTTTGGAACATTATTTTTCCACTGTCAAATCATAATAATCACCTGAACCAATAATTAGAATCCATATTACAGGGAATAAACTCCAGAAAGAGGGTTGAAAATATGAAATTTTAACAGATACCTGGAGATTCTTATGCATTAGAAAACTGTTTTCAGGATTCTAGTGTGAGGGTAAAAAAACACTGTTTCCAGTTGTCTAATATATACGCAGGGGTAGAAAGAGCTTAACTGGCCATTTATTCTTAAGCAATTGTAATTACTTACACTGAAAATTACCTCAGGAACCCTTTATTATTTAGATAGTTGTTGATTACTGGTTTGAAATTTATCTAGGACTTTGAAAGGAAGAATTGCTTTCTGGTTTTGAAGAAAGGCTGCTTTTTCCTGTACTTTGGAAGCTTCAACTGAGTCCACTGCAAAATTTTATGGAAAGAGTGCTGAGAACTGGCGAGAAAGAAAACAATGGTGTCCATGGCAGAGCTAAGAGCGGTGGGGGGTACATTTGATGTGAAGATGAAGCTGCCAAGTGGGATCACTCAGGGATGATCAAATGGCTCTATTCCCATGTAGTAGAGAGAAAGTTTGTCCTAGAAAAGGCTGAGGGTTGACTTTGGGTTACTATTGCAAAATTTATTATCACTTTATTTTCTAAATGATGAGGTACCATATTAGAAAATTTACTCTAGGAATAAAGAAAAAAATAACAGAGGGAGCAATATTGTATGAGACAACTGTCATGCCTCCCCGTCATCTACGTATATTAAAGTCAATTAATTATTCAAGATTGATTAGTAAAGACAGGATTCATTGCTGCTGAGTGAAGAGTAGTAGTAGTTTCATTGCCTCTGATTAGAGAAACAGTTAAAACTAATAACATAACACATAAAATTAAACAATAACACTTTTAATTTTATTTCCTGAATTAGGATTGAAGCCTGGGTATTTCTTTAGGATATGTGCTTGCACTTTAAGTATTTGTCAGCAAGTAAAATGATGTGACTATACTACAGAGCAGGCTGTTTTCTCTCATGAAACACGTGGGATAAACCAGGACCTAGTTTTTATCAAAATAAACTCTTAAATCTGTTTCGTTAGTTGACCTCTGTAGAGACTATACACAATGAGTAGCTCTTTTTAAATAATTTAAAAATATTTGTTTTAAACACAGTAGGGTGGTATATTTTAACTCTTTACTTATCTCTCAATACAGGCAGTTGAGTAGCTTTAATGTAAAATTTGTGTTAAAGCTTTTAATGTAAAATTTGTTTTAAAGCTCAAATTGTAACTTCCAGGAAACAGTCAACAGTTCTAGCTGTAAGACTGAGCAGAGTTAGCCTTCCCATGGCTGACCAATCATTATATACCTTTATTTTGTGCTCACTTTTAGTTGATTAGAAACATCGGTGTGTCTAGATTTACCAAGTCTTCACCGAGGGCTCTTTGTCTAGTGCATCTACTCTCTACCAGAGGTTAAGTAAACTCATGTTTTCATGCCTTTTCTCTTTCTCTGTTGTCATTCTCCAGACCTTTGAGGTTCTCTCGCTCAACTTAAGATTCTGGCTTCTTTCTTGCTGAAGGGTATAGAAAACTATTCTTTTCACCTAGGGGCATCATTCTTGATAACTGGACAAAATGGTATAATTCTGATTCTGTGGTCATGTTTTATCTTAGCAAGGAAGACCTGATACCTAGTGCTGCATAATGGAAGAAAGAATCCCTTTCTGCATGACTGTCATCTAGCTTGCTCTAATAACTTCCTTCCCTAAAAAGTCGTCCTGTACGAGTATATGATAAATCTATTCTTCTTACCATAATCACCTAATTCAGGGACAATGATTTTTCATTTTCCTTTTATTAAAATTTATAGGGGCAACAATGGTTAGTAAAGTTACATAGGTTTCAAGTGTACAATTCTGTAATACATCATCTACATATCACATTGTATATTCACCACCCAGAGTCAGTTCTCCTTCCATCACCATATATTTGATCCCCTTTATCCTCATCTACCACCTCCCTCCCACCTTGCCCTCTGGTAACCAGTAAACTATTGTCTATGTCTCTGAGCTTTTGTTTCATTATTTGTTTGTCTTGTTCTTTTGTTGTTTTCAGATTTATATCCCACACATCAGTGAAATCATGTGGTTCTCGACTTTTTCTGACTTATTTCGCTTAGCATGATAATCTCAAGATCCATCCTTGTTGTTGCAAATGGCAACATTTCATCTTTTCTTATGGCAGAGTAGTATTCCATTGTGTATATATAATCACACCTTCTTTTCTTGGACACTTAACAGTATTAGAATTGTAAGAAACATCCTAAAAGTTATTGAACATATAGACCTATGGTTTTCTGCCAACAAATGTTTCCCCCACACTGTAATAAATAGAATAGTCTTTGAAATTTCCTTATTATTCAATCAAAAGATACTATAGTCATTAAGAAGAATTTTCATAGTTAAAATAGTCTTAATGACTCTATCAAGTTCTTTTAGTTTAGTATATAGCCATGGAAGGAAATATCCTCAAATTAAACAAATTGATTTTTAAACATAAAGACCAGATTATAAGGTCTAACTTAGAGTCTTTCTGGGTGAAGCAGTTGGAAAACAGGATATTTAACCACCAGAGCCATTATAATTAAAATGAATATAAATACAGTTTTACAACATTGCAATTATCTGGTATATAACATTTGACTTTTCAAATTGCAACTGCAAATAGAAATCAAATCAACACTGCAAATTCTAATTAGTTATCAGACAAGGACATAAGGTGAATGACTTAAAATCAAAAAAATCTTAAATATTAGCAAATTGAATTATCTTCTTAATTTGACCTTCTACTAAAGGTTATTCTGTGACATTGTATGTCTTTCTCCCTAAGTATCTTTCAATTATTCAATGTACAACTGTAGCCACTTTCCTGAGCCTATGCTTATTTCTTAAGTGACTGCAATGTATCCTCAGAAAATTCTGGAAATGCTCATTTATGCTTAATGAATACTCCAGTTTGTGAAAAACCTGAACACTGAAACTGATTTCCATGTATGGTTATGTGAGAAGGGTACAACTAAATGTAAAGATAAAAAATAATTGTTCAGATAATATGAGTTTATACTGATAGTGTCTGCCACACAGTATGACATGTGTCTGTGACAGATTAGTTCTGGAAGAGTCTTCATTCCCATCTCCTTCTGGGAACATGGGGGAGGGCATTATTTCCTTGCACTCTAGCAGTGATCTGTGATGAGAAGTGATATTGTCACTTTCTGACTGAGGCATTTCATTTTAGTAGGAGGCCCTTTAGTGCTCTCTTTCCTGGCCACTGTGCAAAAGGCCACAAATGCCAGATAGTGCAGCTAAAAGATGACAGCATGTTGTCAGCACTCCATGACTGTGGATTAGACCCCTATCCCTAACACCAACTACAAATTGCCCATGTAAAGAAAAATAAACTTGTATTATCTTAAGCTGATGAAATTTGGAAGTTGTTTATAAACAGAGATAACCTAGTCTATTCTGATTAATATATTATCTTTTTTTGTTTTTTTGATTTGCTATAATTTAAACAGCACAAATCTGAAATATTATTCTCCTTTTGTGGATGAAGTCACAAACTCCAAAAGTTACATGGACCAATTTCTCAAGGATTGTGAGCTTGTAAGGTTAATACCGTGTGTCAAAGAAAATAAGACCTAGCCAGACCATCAGCTCTAATGCATCTTTTGGAGCAAAAATTAATATGACATGATATATGATATGATATGATATGGCATGATATTAAAGACCTGGTCTTGTATTAAAATAAGATGGATATTATATTATATTATATTAAAGACCCGGTCTTATATTAAAATAAGACCGGGTCTTATATTAATTTTTGCTGCAAAAGATGCATGAGAGCTGATGGTCCAGCTAGGTCTTGTTTTCGGGGAAACATGGTAAATGGGAGCCAATTCCAAATCTGGTACCCTTCCTACTATCCCACCTGCATTGTAAGGCAAGTGTAACATACAACTGCACCGTGTTTTATATCAGAACTGTTTCCTGGATTACACAGGGTTACACAAAGAGCAATTTAGGAAAGGCAGGAAGCAGAGCTGCAGTGATTTTTAGTATTTAATTTTAGTCTATCCAAAGAGAAAACATCTGCTGTCTTCTGCTGTAGCTGCCGGAGGTGCTCTCCTTAGGTTGATGCTTAGCCTGAGGGGAGAAAACCAGCTGAATGCACTTAGAAGGCTTTGCTTTCTATTGGGTTTAGAAGGTTACATTGGTGTACCCGCCATCATAGGGATGCGAACAGAAAGGTGAATGCCTTTAATAGTGCTTGTTGCTTCACGTTACTCAGTCTAAGGGAATCATTTTTAAGATTCTCTTTTATCACAAAATGTGTGGCCAGACCATGTTCTGATATTTGGTCTAGCACGAGAATCACTGTAAGCATGTTTCAAATGATATGTTCGTTTCACATAGTGAACCGTGATTATTGGCAGAGGCTAGGAGGTAGAAAGCACTAAAGAGAAAGTTTATCCTGAGTATTTGAGAATAGTGGTTAGCGATGCAGGAACTGGAACGAGAGCACTTACAATCCAGACAAACTTAGAATAGTGATGTAACTTCTTCATTTAAATGCCTTATCTGTTAAATGGGGGAGGAACAATAGATGTTTGTGGCTTTTAATGAGATAATATATATGGAACACTTAACAGAGTGTCTGTGGCAAAGAAAGCAATCAAATATTTTGGTAATGGAAGGTTTTCCAAGTTTTCAACCTGTAGAGATATAGACTCCTGTGTTAGATTAGAATTAAATTGATCACCTCCTTTAATCCTGTGTTTGAATTGGAGAACGCAGACAAAAAGCCATTGTCGGTATTCTTATTGAATTGAACCAACTCATCGCATTAGATAGCTTTTGGTAGGTGATACTCTGGTAACAAAGTATCCCAAATACCTGTGGCTTACAAAAACAAAGATTTGTTCCCTGTTTCCATTACATGTTAGCTGTACATCACCTTAGGTTCTGCTCCATATTTTCTTTATTCTAGGATCTACTATGAAGGTACAGACATCGATTAAGACATTATTAGGCTCATAGCACAGAGAAATAAATAAGTGGTTGAATCATGCAATACCAGTGTTTAGAGGTAGTACATCTCACTTTCACAGATATTTTACTGGCCAAAATAAGTCATGTGACAACCTGATATCAATGTGGCAGGGGTGTTTAATCAATGTTTTAGGAAGAAGTCATCCACATTTTTATAGTAATATGGTCTATAAGAGTCCACACTTTAGGTATAAATATTTATTACTTTCCCTGCGACAAGTGAAATACATGCACCCTCTCCCCACGTGCAACATCAGTCATGGAATCTGGTTCAGGAGGGATTATCTTTGCCTCAGCTCTGGATGTGGTTTTCTTACCTGGAGATCTGTGAACTATAAAAGGAATTTACCTGCCACGCCTACAACCTACTTATATAATGGAAAGGAGCAGGGGAACCCCAGTAAATACTACAATTCAGAAAAGGGAAGAGTGTGAAGTTCTTCGTAATCACTGCTTCTCAGTGATTCTGAAGTCCTTCTATGTAGCTGTCATAAAGGCTTCCTCCACCCAGGATATGTGCAAAACACTCAGTTAGGCTCCGGTTCCCTAGAAGGTTTACTGTTTCAACCTGTCTCATGGCCCTTTTGGAAGTACAATGCTCTCAAACACATGATCAGCTTCTTATCTATTTGATACCATTTAGCCTTTGCCCATAGCCATACTCATAGCTTTTTATAAGAAATGCCTCTTTCTTTAGATTTAATTAAGGGCAACTTGAATTTATCAGGCTCCTGTGGGAGAGCCAAACTTTAAGGTTCTTTCTTCCAAGCCATTTGTCTGAGTAACATAATTTATTGGGTGCTATATTAACCAATTTAGAGGCTTTCAAATGCATTCTATAGCTTCTATTTGATTTGGTCTTGCCATTAAGTTGAGCTTTTTATAGACCTTTGGATTTTTTCAGTTTTAGACTTTTCATGGTTAGAAGTGAGAACCAGTTGCATTTTCTAACTCCAAAGGTCGAAGAATTTCAAAACTCTCTTAATCTGTTTGCAAACTATCCAATTTTTTCCTGAGTTTATCTCTTTCTTATAGATTAAAAATATATATTTCAAAATCAGTCATGGAAACTAAACCACCTCACCAAATTGGATTTTCCCACTTTACCTAAAACCACAAGCTCATGAGGTATACTTATTAATAGGAAATGGACTCACCAGATGTTTGCCACTGAGGCGAATCAGTCCCCCCCCCTTTTTTTTTTTTCTTTTTGACTCTAATAATATTTGGTTGGATGTCGACTCTCTAGTCCCAGAGCCCATGCTACACATTTTAGAATTTTTACAGCAGTACCCTAATTATATTGCTGTATTAGTCCCCTAATACTATTTCTCTATACTATGCTACAGTAATAAGCACATCCCCAATGTTAATGGCTTAGCACAAGAATAGCTTGCTGACATTACATGACAACTATGGTTTGGCTGTGCGTTTCTTGTGGTTCTGGTCTCTGTCTCTTTCATTCCAGAATCCAGACTAATGAGCAGGAACATTGTCAGGTTGATTTCAGAGAGTGAGGAAAAAAAAAAAAAAGGATCACCGTATGAAGGTTCCTAAAGCTTCTGCTTAAAAGTGGCACAGTCCCCATCCCTCATATTTTATTGGATAGAGCACATCACATGTCCAAGCCTGACATCAATAGGTGGGAATATGCACTACATCTGGTTGGTTAGAATAGTGAATATTTTCATAATTACCTAGTTTATTAAGTGCCCTTTTGGTCACAGATATTTGCTTCTAAAATGAATGGACAGCAAGTACTCTTTGAAAAAATAATACAATATACCTCATCCATCTTCTCATTCGTAGTATGAGGAGCTAAGAAATCACAGGACTTCTCAATAGAGTAGGGAATCTCTGTCTGAAAGATCTTGACATGTGAAAGAAGGGCACATGAAGAGAACACACGCTGTATGCATAACACACAGAAGACAGCTCTGAGACAAAGAGAGAGAGCCAAAAACCTAGGTCAGGTATGCACAACGACCTCTCTCACATGACACTCCACTTTGATAAAGAGTAGAGCCGTAAATGATGCTTCCAAACTATTCCCTTCACTGGAGTGGAGTGGAAGTTCCCTACTCCCTTGGAAGTATGTTTTCCACTTGGAAGTATGTTTCCCCAGACTGTTATTCCTTTATCTCATCGAACCTAACAGTGAAATCTATGGATAACTAGTGTTTGTTGTTGTTGTTTTTTCCTCTCAGTTGTACCCAGCTCGGCTCATGCATGCCTGAGCCTATTTTCCTATCAAGATGCTTCCTCAACAACAATTACTACTCCTTTATAGGTTTTCCTAGGATCCAGGATGAGTATCTTAGCTTATCCCCACAGAAATCTCTGAAATGGGGTCAGAATGAGACATGAATAAATTAAATATAAAGCGTGCTTTATTTGTAACTAGAATTTTGCTGCTTGTCTTATTTCCCTCCTTAAATTATACCTAGCCAGTTTGTTCAGTATAACTGAGCTGAAATTAGGTGCCAAGCCCAAATATCAACATAAGTCATAATACACTGCCAGGAATATAAAAATTCATCAAATATATATCTATATATACACAATATTAACCCCCTCACATTATTTCATAAGGATAAATTAAAGTTCAACATCTCTTGCTAAATCCAATAAAGTATAAAGTCCTAACCTTTCCAATTCCACATTCTACTCATTTGCTGTCAGATGTATTTCATTCAGATGCCTGGCTGGAGAGGAATGTCTATCAACAGTGGCAGCTTGGGCCGTCTTCCTTCCTCTTGAATGGATGTAGTTTGTTTGTACTTACAAAGTTAAATCCAGCCAATCTCAGGTCTCTCACGGGAACCCAATTTTCCAAAGCGTTAGCTAGGAGGACGCAACATCCCATATAAAATTCCGAAAATGAAAGAGAGAGCCCATCAAGCCAAAATGCCACGCAAATTATTCCAGCGCACATTAGAGCCGTTATACTCTGGCTAGTCCAACACTACAGCAGAGGTGTAGTTATCTAGAGAAAAAAAAGTAGGGGGAAAGGGAGGGACTAGGAAGGGAGGAAGGTAGTGAAGGAGAGAGATTGGGATTTTATTCTTGCCCAAATGCATCTCAATCTATGCCATTTTTCTGGAATCTATTACTCAGATCCTATCTTAATATCAATTGGAAGAACTCTCTCATTCAAAGGATACTTATGATTCCACAATGATCACATATATTTTTGGGGAAAATCTCAAATGACCTCCTTTCTTAAAGTATGGTATTTGAATACTCCTGTCTTTCTGCCAAATTTTGGAATTTGCAGCAGTGACACTTTCAGTACCAGGATTTACTTTAGACTCCTCTATTTTACCCTTAGGTTCGATCCCTCATACTTAACATTTCTGTTGATTTTCATTTTTCCTTTGAACCTTGGATTCCAGACACTCAAACTGAGGATGAGCCTTCTCTTCCTTTTGTGAATGATGTGCCCATATTTTTAAGATTTCACTAAGCTTACAAATCTGGATTCACAGGCTCGCATTTTATTTTGTCCCAATCTCTTGTACTCCAACAATGTATTCTGTTGGCAGACTCTCCAAATTTCTTCCTCCTGGAGATGACTATGCTGTGCTGAGCAACCCTCCTTTGCCTATGAATTTCTAACTTTACAAATACCCAAGCTCCATTCAAACCCCATATCTTGAATTGGGCAACATTTCTTCACAGAAAAATACAGGAAAAGAGGAAACATAGGTGATATTTTATGGGTCATTCATAGATTAAAAAAAAAAAAAAAAAAAAAAAACAACACTAAGAACCATCAGAGCAGAATATTTTGCCAGAGCTTGCATCTATCTAGAAGTGGAGGAGTTTAAAATTTTCAATAGCAGCAGGATTACCAGAACGACCAATTTACTGGAAATCTGGCTCCAGAGTTTTAGGGAGATTTTTGTTTAACAGTTCCTAAATCAATTTTAGCCATTGACAACAATAAGTTTGCTATTATATCATATCTAGAAATGTTTAGAGCTATTAATTTTACTTCCTCGGGACACTCCTTTAGTCCATTTTTTATGTCTCACGAGGGAATCATGTCAATATATATTTTTTCTAAAACAACATCTTCAGGAGCCCAGGGAGTAGAAACATTTATTTTTTAAATATTTATTTATTAATATCTTATTTTTCTTCATATTTTTGAATTTCCAGATAATGTGTATGTAACTGATATTATTTCATATAGTGGTTGAATCACTTCTACTCACAACTTCTATGTAGCAATGGTATATGCTCTTAGTTGGTTTTACTTATTTTGTATACTCTTAATCATTTACAATAAGCCAATTTGGGTTTTAAATCTTTCATGTGTTTTTCAGATTTTTCTTTTTTTTCCCTCTACCATGCATAAGGCTAGGTTGTAATGTCTGCTTTCTATTTTTACCCATCTGCTCTTGAGCCCATACATTTGTTTTCCTATTATACGTCTCTAGATTCGCCCTTGAAATGTGTTCCATGGTGAGATCTGAAGACACTGAGACACAAATTTTATCAACCCTGCGATCATATTGGATAATTCTACACAGAATATAACCTAGACTTGTATTTTACCTATTTTTGTCTCTTATGGGTCTTTTTAGGATGGTTTATCTTCCATGTGTCTTCTTTAGAGATCTAACTTCATAAATTTTCTGACCATATTTCTGCAAGAAATATATCAAATGCTTTCTCAGATAAAAGCAAAACAAAACAAAGCTGTCACATACAATAAAAAGTTTCCTTGAAATAATAAAAAATTGCTTGAAGTTTTTGAGACTGACTTTCTTAGTCCTCCTTTCTGAAATCTCTCTGAATTTTCTTCAACCACTTGTCTCTGCTTTTAATCCAAGGGTTCCCAGTTGCACTTATTATAGACTCTCTATCTGCAGTTTTGAATGCTTCTCAATAGATTTTTGGATCTGGATGGTCCCTAGAAACATAATTTTATTTTATTTTTCTCTGTGATTTTGTTTCCATTTCTTTTTAAAATCTTTTTGGGGTCCCACACCCTCCATTATCAATTAATAAAATAATATACATAAGTCTGACTTTATTTCCTTATATTTGATTTTACTATCCCACTGTTCTTATTCTGAAAGCAAGATTCAACTTGCTTTTAAAACTAATATGGTTTCTCATTAATATTCTGAGCAAATCTGAATTCTATAGTCAGATAATTAAAATTTATAATCATTAATAATGATGTACTTTTTCCTCTATCTCAACCTAAGTATTATATCTCAATCAAAAAAGTCTCTGCTTTTCAGCTGGCTGACAAAAACATTCACTCCACTCTGATGGCTGCAATGCCCAGATCTCTAAAATCAAAAGCCTTTGTCAGGGCTTAATTAATTAACGATGATGAACCAACTTGAGATTATTGCCTAGAAGTCAGTAGCACACCACATGAATCTAAGAAGTTACAATCTTTAGTTTCTCTTTGTTCTTAGATGACATTCAATACATCTACAGAGGAACAATTGAGGCAGTGTTACAGTGCATTAAAGTTTAAAAGTGGTGATAAATTGCAAAATGGGCAAATTTCTTTATCTTTTGCTATATTCATATACTTTGTTTGATTTTGCAGTTCTTCTCACTAAAGTGGTAGATTTTGTTTGCCCTCTCTTTGAACTTGGACTTGCTTTATAACTTATTTTAGCTAATAGAATGCTGTGGAATTAATAGTTCTAGTTCTGAGTCTTGGTCTCAAGAGAACAACTTCTTGCTCACCTGGATCCCTGCCTCCACCATGAGAAATAACCCACCTACTACTGGGATGAAAGAATTGCATTTAAAAGAGAGGAGGCCATCATGGATCAGCCAACAGTTAGCATATCCCCAAACATGTGAGAAAACCCAATCAAAATCAATAGAGAGTGTACCTGACCCATATCTGATACAGACATATAATTGAGACTAGGGTGACGGCCCAGCTAACCTCCTCAAATCCTACAGATTCCTGTTGAACCTAAATAGTTACCGTGTTAAGCCACTGACTTTTGGGTAGTTTGTTATACAGAAATACAGTGATAGTTGATAATTGATGCTCTAGAGCTCTATGGTATAAGGGATTTATATGCCCATTGCAATTTAAGCTTTGGGACTATAACCCTGGTTGAAAATAGAATGTAGTAATTTCTTTCAGCAATACCTTAAAAACCTGTATACAGAAGCTCTGCCAACTTTGATGTCAGCCTTAATTGAAATTAAATAACTACTTGTCTCAGCCTTATTTTCAATGTGAGAAAATGTAGTTTGTGTCAGGAATGTAGTCAAATCCATGCTTGATTTTCCACCAGCTAATAGTCCCTATCCCTATGGCATGTAGCTACTGAAACCAGATTCAGGGCTACATAAACCCACCATGGTATCATAAAAAGATGTTCTGTCCTTACTATGTGTCATTTGGCCCCTTAATTTCCTGATTTTTCCCTATTTGTAAGGATTTTGTTTGTTTTTGCAATGTTTTGTTCATTCTGAGTCAGGTGAAATAATCATACCTGCTCTGAATGCTGAGCCAATGGAAAATATGAACAGGAGATAGGCAGAAATTAAGGTATGTCTATATTGGATAATGAATATAGCATGTACTAGAGGCCAAAATCCAGCTTTGTACAAACTTTCAGCATAAATTGAAGTTATATATTCTGTCACTGGCAAAAGAGTTATCTTCCTCTGTAGGCTGGGAAGAAGTTAATACAAAGGAAGATAATATACAGGTAGTGGCAGAGGGAGCATACACTGCTTATAAGTAGGCACTTTAGAAAGAGAGAGAGAGAACAAAAACCTTAGCAGTAGAGCAATTACCTACAGGATAGTAACCTAGTTAAATTATACAATGGACTCAGGATCTTGTATGTTGGAGCCACATTTCCTTCTGTGAATAGGAGATAGTGAGCAGATAGAGACCAAAAGTTTCCTTTGGGTAGGCAGTGCAAATCTTCTACCCTCCATGCAAAGTACGTTGTAGGAAAAAAGCCTTTTTTTCCTTACAAAAGATAAAATATACTAATGATAATATTGATTCTTAATATATTTTATAAAGCCCTATATCTAAAATTATTCAGAACATAACTGACCAAGCCTACCATTATATTCTCTTAAGTTACAGAAAACATGGTAATGATATTGGGCATAAAATATTTTATCATGAAATATAGTTTAATAATTTGTAGTCAGGACATGCAAAAAGCTGATATGTAGGTGTACAAATAATTAGTGCTGTTTTCTGTGCATGGGTTGCACCCTCTTTAAGTTAGCCATAGTTATATGACTTACTTTGACCAATGAAATATGAGAAGAAGTGATATTGGTTATTTCCCAGCTGAATAATTTTAGAGCAATGTGTGATTCACGAGATTCCTTTGCATTCTTTGGCTGTGAGAATGGATGTGAGAATATAGAAGGATGTGAGATTATAGAATTTTTATCAGCTAAGTTCTCTGATGGAGTAAATCTTCTTAATGAACCACATGGAATATGTAACCTGAGTGAGAAATAAACTTGTTTAAGCTACGGAAATTTCAGGGTTGTTTGTTACTGTGGCATAACTTTCATTGTCCTGATTTTTTTTATTCAATAGAAAAGACCTAAAGGCACTATAAATACCATAAGTTTCCATTATGTTGGTATGCACTTATAGTGATTGTAATTTTTGTTACTGGAGGCTGAAAGGATGGCACTCTGTGATTTTCATTGGGGAAGTAGTTGGAAATCTGCAGCTTTACAGTAGCTTGGAAGGCAGACAATGCACTTAATGAGCATGTAACTGTAAGAAAATAAATTGAAAAATAGCATAATAGTAGTGTATGTTAGCGCATATTAACTGTTGACTGCATTTGACAAGGAATTACAAAGAAGACATGAGCCCAGAATCTGCTGTCACTGTCTCAAAGTTTGTCGTGAAAGAGAACAGAGAAAGATCAGGAATTTGGAGACTTGTAGAGGTGGAAACACAGCTGGTTCTTAACCCCAAATAATAGTAGATAAAATGAGAAATGCTTTAACCAATAAAGACAGATTAAATCTCAGCCACAGGCAATATTTAAATCAAGAGAATTGCTGATACATCCATTTTGTTAAAACCTCTAAATCAACAAGATGTCTCAGTGTAAAGGTAGTTTCAATAAATCTTTTTAATTAGAAAAACAATAACTCAAGGAAAAGAGACTAAATGTGTGGTTCTTCCACTAAAGGCAGATAGGTTGCAGAGAACTGCAATGAATTTGAGAAATAAAAAAGTCAGTTGTATGAGAAAGCAAAGGGATATTTAAAAAGTCTGTGAAATCTAGGAAACATTATGGGTGCAGTGATTGGTACATGGAATAGGCTGGATTCAACTAAATAAGAAGCCTATGTGATTGTTAGAGGATTGTACTGCCAAAGAAACCACAATATAGTTTCAGAAATTCTGAAATTTTCTCTTCAAGACTTAAAATGACTGTTGGACCCCAGCCTTCTCCATGTAGTAATAAGTAACGAATGGTGGTCATTCTACAAAGATGACATTTCCTTTTCTAATGCCTTTTCTAATGAGTGTATGTCTAAGTAGAGTAATGGGAATGGAATAATCATCCAGAGAGGAGAAATAAAGACCAATTAGAACAATGGATGGGAAGCTCCTTCCAAGGAGAAGAATTGTGAACTAATTAAGAAATGTTTTCCATTCTACTGTAGGGAGTTCTTGAATATCAGCCCAGAGGGATTTCAGAATGTTCCAAGTAATCATTGGGGATATTTTCCATTCTTCTATTTTCCAAGTTGAAGTCTTCATTATACTCTTCCTCCATCATCCACTGGGTGATGGGGGCACTAATTTGGTCTTAGGACTCTGGACCAAGGAACATGAATGTTTGATCCCTTTCTCACACCATATATGAAAGCAACTTCTGTGTGGAGTAAATACCCAAACTTTAAAAACAATTTATTTATACTGGGATTCCCATTTTTCTTTTCTGTTCAAGGTTCTCAAATTAATAAGAACTTGACTGGATACTTTAAATGGAACATTTACAAGGTCAAATCCAAAGGATGAGTAATTGGCTATTAGGATTAATGATGCTTGCTCACACAGTGGCATGAGTGATGTGGTACAGGAAAATAATTAGTGCCTAGAGTGAATCTTAGCACATTTAATGCCTAATTTAATAAATTATTGTTTAAATTCACCAGCTAATGTCCAGTTGGATCAAAGAAGAAGTTGCCCTAGATAATGCATCATTAAGTACATGTGGACTAGAGTACAGGGGATGTGATGTATTTTGACACATTTAATGTTAAACACCAAGAAGATCTGACTGGTAGATGATTGAAGTCATGCGTCATGTATTCCCACACCAGAGGATGAATTAGCATAGGAGAATGTTAAGAAATAAACTATAAACCATGATATAGTTTTATAGAATCCATGCAGGGGGAAAAAAAAGGCAAACTTGCAAACACAGTGTTAATGACTTGCACACAAATGTAGCTTTAGACTACAAACAGCTGTTTTTGGAAAAATCAACCTTGAAGAGGAATAAGCTTTGATTGCCTGAAGCTAAATTATCTGGCTGCAAATCTCAGGGAAAAAACATAAAGCAACATTTTGTAGGTATCAGCATGACTTCTGGCACGTTAATCTGGCACTGAAGCTTGAATAAATGTCATTCGATTCTCTGTTGGAGGTTATGATGGCCTTTAACAGAAACATGTTTAGATTACACAAACTGGAGGGCAACAGCATACAGTATGTTGAAAAAGAGTCTGCTTATGCTGAAAATATTTTCATAAATGGAATGAAGGTAAGATACTTTGAGAGCTTAAATCATTCTGTTTTAAGGTCTCTATGCTGTTATTTCTTTCTTTCTTTCTTTCTTTCTTTCTTTCTTTCTTTCTTTCTTTCTTTCTTTCTTTCTTTCTTTCTTTTTAGGAGTTAGGGGAGTTTAAATTAAGAACTTTTTTTTAAAAAAGAATAAAAGCATGGCCAACCTTTAGATAGATAATCATGTCCATGACAACTCACCCTCTGCTCCTTCATTTCTATTTGTCTCTACTGTTCTCTTTCTTCTCCATCATCAGTTATTCTCTTCCTACTGGAAAATTCCTATTGTTGTACACGTATGCTGTAATAGCTCCAGGTATATATTTGTCGTATCCCTGCAGTCACCTCCCCATTTCTATGCTCACCTTTGCACCCCAATTCCTCAAAATGTCTGGATTCATTATCACCAATTTTCTTAATTTATCTGGGTTTACATGTCTATTCATGCACAAAAACTGATGGTTTCTAGATCATCAGTAGCTTCCATTTTGTTAAATCTAATGATTAAATTCTTAAACCCCATCTAACGAGACCTATCCGTAACATATGATACAACTGACCATCATATCTCCTTGAAAAACATTCTTCACTCAACCACCAGAAAATCTCTTGTTCCTCCTTCATGTTATTCAGTGCTCTTCTAAAAGAGATACTAAAGTATCCTTTCTGGTTTCTCCTCATTGACTTGACCTCTAAGCATCCGTGTGCCATGTGACTCAATCCTTTCTTTATGAGTAGGGATTTTCTAATTGATCTCATTCAATCATGTGCGTCTCATCTGCATGCTGACTCCCAAATTTAAGTCCTTGTACTAACTTTTCTCTGAACTTCACATAAATTCAGCTTGCAGTCTTACAGGCTTTTCAAACTTAACATATCTAAAACAATTCTTAATTTTTGCTATGAAACCCTCAATCATCCACAGTCTAAAAACAGCAGCTCTATTCTTCCAATTTGCTCTGGCCAAAACCCTAAAGCAGGCTGTAGCTACTCTTTCTCGCTCATGTGCCATCATGAACTCTTGGTTTTATCCTTAAAAATATATGCAAAAGCTAATCTTGTTATCCCACCTCTAATTCTTGCACCCTTGTCCAAACCACTCTGTCTCCTCTGAATTGCCGCAGTACTGTTTTTATACATTTCCAACTTTCACGTCCCTTGACCTACATTCTTGTTCCTTATGCTTGTGATGTTCTCCATCTCTTCTTTCTCTCAAAGGGAGGAAAATATCCACATAGCTCAACTGCTGACTTCCTTCTTTGTTCAAATGTCTCATTATCAGAAAGCCCTTTCCTTACTCCTTTATGTAAAACAGCACCTTATTTACTATTAGTCTTATTTTTTTTTTACTCTGTCGAAGTTTTATTGCTAGTGCTTTTTACTTTCTGAGAGACTATTCATTAATTCATTTATCCATTTGATTTTTGTCTGTTACACCTCACCAAAGTGTAGAGTCCAAGAAAGAATTTGTTAGTTTTCTTTACTATTGTGCCTGGAGCACTAACTGGTCCATAGTCGCTGCTCATTGCATATCTATTGAATAGATCCCAAACTTACCTTGATTGCCAGTGATTTTCAATTGTGTCTAATCCCAAAAAATAGTAGCTAAAATTACACTTAAGACTTTTTCCTTTTAACTTTGAACATTCTTTAAAGTCAAAGTCCCACAACCTATATTTCTCTTTAGGGTATATGTTTGCACTTGTAACCTGTTCTCTGCTGGAAAGAGTTTACATGGGATGGAGGTAGTAAGATGACCCTATATAGCCAGTCAGATAAACCAAACCAATCTGAGTGACCAATAGGGTGGTATGTTGCAGCAAAATCTGATTGAGATTTCTGCGACTATACAGAAAGTATGCCGAACTTCTCTTTCTGATTTTTTTTGGTAAACAAACTGATCAATTATTGCAAAAAAAGAGAGAAATGATTTAAAGAAGCCTCAAAGCTTCTGATAAATTAACATTTATGCAACTATCCCCTTGGAGAGGAGTGCAGTATTGGTGTCTTAATGTAAATATATCTTTTATAGATTTTAAGCTCAATATACTATTGATCAAAATCAGTGACCTATTTTTCCATCTGAATGTTGAACATTAAAAAATCTTAAAGGAGATATTAAACACTGCACTTATTTTTTATCCTGGAAACTAATTATTTTATTGGTTTCCTGAATAAGACACTACCTCTTAATTTTTAGTCTTATCTTTTAAAGTAATTTTACTTTTTCTCATTGTATCATTTTCCACTTTCCTATTTTTCCATTCTCTGCTTTGTTCTCTTTTCTATAACAGCTTTATTAAGATTTAGCTTATAAAACTGAAAACAACAAAAGAATAAGACAAACAAATGAAGAAACAAAAACTCATCAACACAGACAATAGTTTAGTGGTTACCAGAAGGTAAGGAGTGAGAGGGGAGGCAGATAAGGGTAAATGGGATCAAATATGTGGTGATGGAAGGAGAACTAGCTCTGTGTGGTGAACATACAATGTGATATATAAATGATGTATTACAGAATTGTACACCTGAAATCTATGTAACTTTACTTTTGTCACCCCAATAAACTTTAATTAAAAAAAAAGAAAAAGACAAAAAAAAAAAGATTGAGTTTCTATAGTATACAATTCACCCATTTAAGGTGTACAACTCACAGTTATGCAACTATTACCACAACCAATTTTAGAACATTTTTTTCATACCAAAAAGAAACCCTATCTACTTTCTCACACTAATCTACTTTCTATGTCTATAGATTTGCGTATTCTGAATACTTCATATAAATTAAATAATATAACATGTGCTCTTTTGTGACTGACTTCTTTCATTTAGCATAATATTTTCAAGATTCATTGATGTTGGAACATCATTTCTTTTTATTGTTGACTAATATTCTATTTTATGCATATATGACATTATGTTTATCCATTCATTAGTTAGTGGACATTTGGGTGGTTTCTTCCTTTGGCCATTACAAATAATGTTCTTTGGAGGAACTGTCAGACTATTTTAAATTTCTATCAACAATGTACAAGCCCACAGACCACAGAAGAAAAAAGCTTGATGGCTCATGCTATACTATGAAAGCACAGTTAACTTCACCACAAGTAACCTGCAAATTAAAATAACAATGAGATACATTTCATACCTATTAAGTTGGCAAACTTTTTAATTTAATAAAACTAAGTGTTGCTGAGATATGGAAAGTAGGACACTCGCTTATAGAGCTGGTAAGAGTTTAAATTAGAATAACTATTTTGAAGAGCAATTTGGCAATACCTGGATTAGCAAAAACCTACATCTCAATGATTCCATTTCAGGAATCTTTCTCTCCATTTACAGCTCTTCCTCTGTCTCTCTGTGTCTCTGTTTCTGTGTCTTTCTTTCTCCTCTCCCCACCTCACTTCACACACTCACATATGGATTCTGATTCATGTTCACAGAAGACTTACAGAGACTATTTGTTGTAGCACTTTTATCATAGTAAAAAATTATAAACATATAGGTAATAGGGCAATGGGGAAATAAGCTGTGGTTTACTTGAATACTATGAAGAAGTTATAAAAAATAAACTAGATGTACAAATTTCAGAGAAGTCGTGAAATAATATTACTTAATGGAAAACAAGTTACAGAGCGATATGTATCATATATATAATAAAGTTACAATTAAAATAAGTATACTGTATACTTTAGTACTGAATGAAAGACAACATCTTTAGGTAGAGCTTGCCTCTTTGTAAAATGGGAGTGGAAATGGGATGGGTGGTGGCTTTTGTATATATCTTTTAAATTTTACTGTTAAAAAAACATGGAAATCTGAAGCAAACAAGGCAAGATATGAACATTTGGTAAATCTGGTTGGTAGGTATCAGAATGTTTACTACATTTTATTTTTTACCTTTTTCTATAAAATATTTTGTAACTAAAATTTTAAAATCTCTAATGAAAATTGAGTTTGATGTTATCTGCTTGTAAACCTCTGTTGTCTTGTTATCTTATAAATGAATTACAGTCTGGTTCCAATCTACTTCTCTGAAGTGCAGGGCATTTTAGTCATGGTTTGAGATCCCCAATTTATGCAGAACTAGTCCCTTTTGTACTTAGATGCCAAATTTGAAAATGGGGGCTAGAATTTATAAGGATAAATTGGACAGTGTTTGCCATGAGTTTAGGTAACATGGCGGAGCCAGGCAGGGCTATACTGTTTTCATTTTTATGTTGCCATTATTATTATTTTTTCTTGATTAAGTAATCAAGGCAGGAGACTCTTGATCTTAAAAGATCAGGGGTGTTGGAGTCCATAGCAGTTAAAGACCTTGATAAAAACCAGAGTTCTTTAGACTCCTATAGGGTTTGGGCTAAATGCTTCCCGAAGCCACCGATATCATAATTTTTAAATTTTAAAAATAAAAAGTGTCTGTCACTCCTGTCATATAATGGCACAGTGTCATGTTTCAATTTGCATGTTTCCATGTGATCTTTAGTACTGATTATTATGCAGTCACATTTCCCCAATCATTCTTGATTCATTTGTTTTTCGAGTTTGATTAAAATCAAGTTTGCATTAAGATTTAAAACTTTCATACTTATATAATCTTAAAACATTTAATGGCTTAAATACAAGGTAATCACTTCTACGTATGCATACTCTGCTTATATTAATTTATTGTTATGTACTAGTAAAAAATATTTTTTTAAATTATCCCTTTAAAAAATATCAAAACAATAACACCTTTCTGAGATTATCAAATGTGCAAGGAAGCAAAAACAAAAAAATCCATCTACTTATAAAGTTCTTTGTCCACTTAAAATATTTATATGTAATATAGCTGTCTATCCACTTAAGATGATTCACCTCAGTGAATAATTTAGTGACTTCAGGATTTGTTTACCTTTCCTATATTGCATAAATATAATGATAGATCTGAGTGGATATTAAATCTGCCATTTCAATTTAGTTTACTGGCTTGCAGTGGACTTTCAACTTTCCCCCCCACAGCAAATATTTATACACTTTCAGTGATAGGAATAAAAAATATTTTACATTATGGGATGTACTTTAAAATGTATGCGTGCACAATGTATATATTCAATGCAATTTCTATCAAAATACCAATGGCATTTTTCACACAACTAAAACAAATAATCCTAAAATTTATATTGAACCATAAAAGACCCCAAATAACCATGGCAATTTGAGAAAGAAGAACAAAGTTAGAGGTATCATGCAACCTGATATCAAACTATACT
Organism: Rhinolophus ferrumequinum; assembly: GCF_004115265.2. Lineage (NCBI taxonomy): Eukaryota > Metazoa > Chordata > Mammalia > Chiroptera > Rhinolophidae > Rhinolophus > Rhinolophus ferrumequinum. Next base: position 90,335,254 of record NC_046289.1, on the reverse strand, counting down.
ACAAGGCTATAGTAATCAAATCAGCACAGTACTAGCATATAAACAGGCATAGATCACTGGAACAGAATAGAGTGAGAAATAAACCCATGCCTATATGGTCATTTAATCTATGACAAAGGAGGCAAGAACATGTAGTGGGGTAAAAATGTCTATTCAATAAATGGTGTTAGGAAAACTGGACACATACATGCAAAAAAAAGAAACAACACTTTCTTCACATACAAGAATAAACACAAAATGGATTTGAGTTTGTAAGGACCCCAAATCATAAAACTCCTAGAAGAAAGCATAAACAGTAAACTCTCTGACATTACCCTTAGTAATGTTTTTTTCTGATATATCTCCTTAGGCAAGGGAAACAAAAGAAATAAACAAATGGGATTACATCAAACTAAAAAGTTTTTGCACAGCAAAGGAAACCATCAACAAAACAAATTGACAGACTACTAAATGGGAGAAGATATTTGCCAATGATACACTGGCGAAAATATTCACCAATGATAATATCCAAAATTTATAAAGGACTCACACAATTTAACACCAAAAAATCAAACAAAGAAACAAATAATCCACTTTAAAAATGGGCAGAGAACCTGAATAGACATTTCTCCAAAGAGGACATTCAGATGGCCAATAGACCTGTGTGTGAAAAGATGTTCAAGGTCACTAATCAGAGAAATGCAAATTAAAACCATATGAGATACACTTCACTCCGGTCAGAATGGCCATCATCAATAAATCAACAAACAAAAGCTGGTTGAGGATGTGAAGAAAAGGAAACCGTTGTGCACTGTTGGTGGGTTTGTGAATTGTGCAGCCACTATGGAAAACAGTTTGGAGGTTCCTCAAAAACTGAAAAGTAGGTACTTATGACCCAGCAATTCCAGTCCTGGGTATTTATCTGAAGAAATCCCAAATGCTGGCTTGAAAAAATATGTGCACCTTCTATTCATTGCAGTGCTATTTACAATAGCCAAAATATGGAAGCAACCTACATGTCCATCAAAAGACAATTGGATAAAGAAATTGTGGTACAATGGTATATTAGTCACCCATAAAAAAAAATGAGTTCTTACCATTTGTGACAACAATGATGGACTTAGAGGATATTATGCTAAGTAAAAGAAATCAGACAGAGAAAGAAAAATGCCATATGATTTTACTTATATGTAGAATCTAAAGTACAAAATAAGTGAACAACTAAAACAGATACAGACTCGTAGATACAGAGAACAAAATGATGGTTGCCAGATGGGAAGGGGGTTAAGGGGCTGGTTGAAAAAAGTGAAGGGATTAAATACAAATTGGTAGTTACAAAATAGTCACAGGGATGCAAAATATAGCATAGGGAATATAGTCAATAACATTTTCATAAGTATCTATGATGCCAGGTGGATATTAGACTAACTTGGGGGATCTCTTCATAAATTATATAAATATCTAACCACTATGCTGTACACCTGAAACTAATATAAAAGTAATATCGAGTATTAACTGTAATTGAAAAATAAAATATAAAAGTAAGTTTCTTTATAAAAAACTTATCTGTGTCATGACCAACTGCATAATCGACTTTTTAATATTCAGAATTTGAAAATGTATTTTATCAAACTCCTTTCATATTTTAATTTGAAAAGCATCAATGTTACTCTTGTTTTCATTCCTCATATTTTGGGTAATGATGTGATATAGAGTATGAAGTTTTGCCAACAATAAATCTGAAGTTCTTAAATGAATATTCAGGCTTTACACTCTCAGTCATTGTGGCATATCTTTCCCCCATTTCTAATTTGTGCTGGTGATAGACTAAATGTATTTAGTTTCTAGATCTGGCAGGGAGATAGCATGGAAACACATGCCATAATTTACTCACCGCATGGAGACAACAAATGGCTCATTAACTATAGCATATTTAGTTATGAAATCATAGAGTGGAAGAGATTTTTGAGGGCTTGTTGTTTAATCTTTCTTCTAATCCAGGAACTTTTGTCAATGTGCAAGATGGATGGTTATTTAGCTACTGCTTAAACTTGTGCTATGTTGAAGACGCCACAGCTTTTAAGGGAAGCACACTACATTTGGCACCAAGAGAATGGATTAGAGGTCTCGCTCATATAGATTGAAGAGATGATTCCTTTCAATTCAATCTCTTGGCCCCTGTTGTACATCCCTGTATCTATTAGTTTCTTCTTTTACTTGACAATCTTTCAGATATTTTAGTTTGTTATTATGCCTCCCTCCTTAAGTTATGTATTCTCCAAATTAATTCCTAAAATCAGTGGTGAAAATAATGTATGTGGTGACAAAATGATGAAAAATAAATAAAAAGAGAATCTTCACTTGAAGAGCAAATGATTATAAAATCAATGCAACCATGGGAAGGACATAAATATTTAAAAAATTTATGTGCCATTGTAATTTCTATGGTTGAGCTTCAACTTGGGTTCTGTACCTCTCAGTAATCAAAGAGAATGCAGATGATATGGTTACTTACATAAAGTTCTTAATGTAATCCAAGCTTTTACTTTGACATAAATTCTGAAAGCACGTATATTGTGGCAATTCATATGTAGCTCTCAGAGTTTTAATGACCAAGGTCCTCAACATTCCTTCAGCAAAGCTATTCCTACGGCATTTGTGTCTAGAACTTTCACAACTCGTGATATATTCAGGGAAATAAAACATTGGGATGTGTCATTCATCTCCAAGTGAACTAGAACAAAATGGACAGTGGGCCATTCATTTAATGAACCTCGGCAGGCTGTCTGACGTGTCACAATGTCGGCTACAAGGATACTGTAATTCCTCAGGGTAACCCATGTCAAGAAATAAGCTTGGTCATCTTTGAAAGATGCACTAGGGAGTTATCACCTGCTAAGATGCCTTTCTAGCACATAGGAGTAGTAATAACGGGAATCCTGCTGCTTGCCACAGCTGATATATCTTCATTAGTGTAGCACCGAGTACAGGTTGCAGTTCAGAACACTCAGTGCTTTTGTGGGGATGAAAGTGCTCATTCCAAAAGTTCATTCCAGATCTATCAAATTAAGTGTTGTTGTTTTTTTTTTTTCTCATTTTATTTTTACTGCACCATGGGGTCAAAAAATTAAACTGAAAATTGAATGACTATTTTCAATAGCTCAAAAATGATAAAAAATAATTTTTAAAGTATTTCTTAAGCAAAACTCATCATTTCTCCATCAGTCTCTTCATTAGAATGTATTTATTTATAACATCGCTGATTTTGATTGATAGGCAATGCAAACATTTAATAACAACTTGACTGCTTATCACTAGTAATTGCTGCAAATAGGTATTTCTAAAGGTAAATTATAATCTTTATAACAATAGTTATTTATTAGGAACCTTCTTATTTTATACTCTTTCTGATGTTCTCTTATCCTGGGGACAGTAAAATTAAAATTATTGGACAGAATATTCTGTTTGATCTAGGGAGTGTTGGAAATCTCAAAATAACTTTACATAAAATAGAACAGAAAGACAAGAAATTCACCACAGCCAAACATAATTGTTTTAAAGAATACTAAATAATGAATGATTTTACTACCTTTACTGTTGAAGACAATATAAATAATAAATTAGAAAGAACCATGTTAATTAGAAATTCAATTTAGTTGAGGTTTACAAGAGAACGTTGTAATTTTCTTCCCTGTGCTTTTTAATGGCCTATACACAAAAGAAGTGATGTGAAAACTACATGGCTAATGCCTCAATAGAGACAAATTAGAACATTTAACTCCAAAGGAAATTGTTTGGTTTGAATTATCTAGTTCATCTTTAATTGTTAGCTGTCTCTTTTCATCTGGCCTTTTCACATGCCTTTTCTTCAGGCTACAGATAATGAGTCCTGGCTGTTATTGTCAACATCTCAGCATAAACAGAGAAATAAGTACCTAGAGACACTCTTCTCGTGTTTGTTGTGTTTATTTTTATGTATATGATACTTATTTTTGCAAAAGAAAGTATATTCAAGCCAGCACTATTATAAACTTTAGCTAGTCAAACAGTTGTAAGACACTAAGTTGCCTGATACGAATTATTCATGCTAGTGTTAAGTAATAACAGAACGGATTCTGCAGCCATTTTCTGTTACAAGAGGCTTTGCCTGTGCTATTTGAGAAGGAACCTGGAGATCAGAGGTTGGAGCCGAGGCTCTAACATTGTGGGAATGTTTCTGATTCTTCAGTCTTGTATTGTGGAGGGAGAAGTCAGTAGTCCAGGGGCAGAATTCTAAATTCTTTACACTGGCTTCTTCCTCTCTGAGAATCCCACTGCAGAGGGGATATGTGCTCTCTGCAGAGGAATCAAATGGAAGTCCCTCAGGTACTTGGTGGCTTGGAAGCTTTGAGATGGGGTGGCCGAGCATCCTGTGTGATGCACACTGAAACAGCACTAGGAGCAAAACATAGATAGAAATGTGCAGTGTTATATCTGGCAAAAATTAAGAGATGTGAAAATCAAATAACTTTTTTTAAAAAAGAAATATTTTGAGCAATGCATGGTCTTGAATTTTTGATTGGTAAAAAGGGAAAATGGATTGAATTCACTTACAATATGTCTTTTAAAAGTTGTATTTGCTCTTCCCACGGTCCTTTGCTTCAAGGAATGAATGCTGTGAACAGGCAGTGAATTAGATGCTTTTAAGAAGAAACATGAAGTGCGCAGAGGAAAATCAGAGCTGTGATAGATAAGTTCAAATCTGTCTAGTGCTCTTGGATTATTGATCCCTCAGGGATTGCCTGGGAAGTACCACAGGAAAGATATTTTTAGGTTGTAGGCAGCTAAAGTACTGTGGTGGGATCACTTATTAATCTTTAAACAGTACTGTCTGTTATTGTGTGTGTGTTTTAGAGTTCAATTTATCTACTTTCTACTGCAAGCACAGGACATAAGGTCACATTCAGAAATACAAACAGCATCCTAACAAAAGATGAAGAAAGGTCATAAAAATACTAACTCTTTGGCCAATTACATAACTACAAATTAAAATGAAGTCCACTATTAAGCTGATAAACTCTGTGTGTGTGTGTGTGTGTGTGTGTGTGTGTATGTGTGTGTTATTGTGCTACCTTGTATTGGAAATGTTATTGTGGGATAGCAGACCTTTGCATGATTTAAAAAAATATATTGGAAAGTCATTAGTCTGACTATAAACAAGAGGAAATTTTGTTTGGTTTACATTTTTTTCTGGTTCATAAAAATGCCATCATGGAGAAAATGTAGGGTTTTTTTTATGAGTGGAATATGAATATCTGTGTTCTTATGCTGTATTATCTAGAAGTTTTCTATAGAGAAAAGGCTGTTGGAAGTCTAGATTAGATGCAGAGTACTTGGGTAAGTACTCTGTGTACAAATGGACAGTGTGAGTGTGTGTGTGTGTGTGTGTACTTTTGTAATTCTGTATCATGTGAGGAGACATCATGGAAAGTTATTCTGATTTTCTTATATATCTCTTTTTATGCTAGTGACAAGGGGGAACTTCTAGAACTCAGTTTGAGAGACAGCCTCTCAGCTTTACAAGAGGTAACTAACAGGCACCTGTGTATATGGAAAGTGAAAGAAATTTCTGGAGCAGTCTAAAAGTAAAATGCTACTATATGTATGTAATGAGAACAGTTCAGATATTAAGGAATTTCCCACAAAGCAAGAATGTACTTCTTATATTTGCATTCCATCATCATGTATTTGCAGTAAATACCTGTTTGGTGTTAAGTTTATTGACTATATGATGTTGTAGGCCAGATTCCAAGTCCAGGGAAATCAACATGTACCTAGATTACCTTCTTAGTGTTTGCATTCAGATTTATTATTATGCCATGAGTCATATCTACAGAAAAAGAATGTTCAAATATTTAATGTAAAAAAAGAGCGAGCAACTTAAGGAAGGGGCGGCATTTATACGCAAACCAATCATTATATTATACCACAGGAAATCACATGAAATGAAGTAAAGGTACCAATATATGACATTACTAACTTTGTTTTGGTTTCTTGGGAAATTACTACATTTCACCATAGACTTTAAGTGAAAACACCACCTGACTTTATGAAATATATTGCTAAATATTCTCCAGCATAAAAAAGAGGGACATATGCATGCATGCATTTGCTTAATATATTGAAGTGCCACCCAATTCAGACTTCACTATGCTAAATATCTTTACAGGGAAAAGTAGAAATTGGTTATTTATGTGGCAGACTACAGTTATCCATTTCATGCTACTGTTGAGCATATTCTTTTTGCATCTGATATAGAACAACAGCATCGACCGTTTGGCCACCAAATCACACTGCAGCTCTAGGTACACTATGGAACAATAGACAGCATTTCCAGCAGCAGAAACCCACGGAAAAGACAACATCAGAAACGTGCCCTTTATATTGATTTTGTCATCCTTATAAGTGTGTGGGTTGCTATCAATAACTGATTATCAGATTTTAATATATGGCAGTCCAGAGAAATTAACACAGTTCATGGAAACAATGTTATATGAGTAACTATTTCAGATAATGCTGCTTTAATTGTTTCCATTAGTGCAAGTTTGAGTGGGGGGTCTGGTTTTATTTAATCTTTTTAAAATGGAGCTTGGCTTATGGTTGCAACAAACCATTTAAAAACTAGTGTCTGCTTACTTAACTCCTGAATTTTGGCAGTCTTGTTAATCACTTGTAAACCACCCTAAGTCGAATATCCTTGACCATTTGAAGACTATGATAGCTTTTATCCCGTGATAAATTGTACATTACATTTCTACTATAGCATGTTTGAAAGAAGTTTTTACTTACACAGAGGGTGCCAAAAAACGTATACACATTTTACGAGAGGCAAAAACTGTATTAAAATTGTAATACTCAATATATACCAATAACAAAAGATGAATAGAAGTCATGTGTATTCATTTTTTGGCACCCCCAGTTATATTGTTTTATTTGTTCACAATATGTAGGTTTCTTATATGCCGAACTGATAAACTTTGCACATACTGAACATATACTGTTTATTCCACAACTATGTTTTGTAGCAAAAAGTCCATTTTTAGCTGTTCAGAGACATCATGCCATATGTTGCTTTCTGCAGTTTCACGATGTGATGCACCTTCCTGATGAAGTCTGGACTTCTTCCAAAGAAGGAAAGTGATAGAATCCTTCTGGTGAACTGTGAAATTCTCCACTCTCACAGTGTCTTACCCAGCAGAAAATGAGCATTCGTCACGGACAGATTCCTTTAGGGGTCTACGAGAAAGGGATATGTTTGCAGGATTCAATTCAATGCCAACTTCATTGGCAGGTTAATTGCTACATCTAAAGTATTTCTGCATCTTTTTGTTTTTTTGAGGGGTGGGAGGTAAACTTTTCTGCCACATACCCCAAAGCAGTTTATATGTTAGATGTTGTTATCAGTGTTGACATGCTTTTGTTGGTGTCTATAAACACTCCCCGAAGAATTGGTGCTGTTTTCAGCAGCATCTTTTTAATTATACAGAAATCAAGCCAGTGACGTGTTTCATTGTTTAGGTTTATATTGATGGAAAAAAAAAAGAGGATTGTAAGAAATATTAACTCTTTTGAAAAAAGACACATGTCATATGTCTTTCACATTTACGTTTGTAAGGCTGTTTCATGTGGGATAGGAACTTGAAGAAATATTTCCTATAAAAATTTTAGAATGGAGTTGAGAATTATACCACACTACTTATCAATATGAGGCACATGCTGTAGAAATAATAGGACACTGGTGTCTGATTTAAATAAACCAATATTGATGTAAAAAAAAAAAAGAGCCACACCCCTCTCACAGCACAGGAGGCTAACAATCTCTGGTGCCACAGTAGCCCATGGAAACACAATGCTGCATAGAATCCTTACCAGTTCCCTGAACACTGGTGTTTTCAAGAAAGAAAAAAAAATGATAGTAATCCACATTAGATATGTTGGGAGGTCTCTGGGCCGCCCAGAGCTTTTCAAAGATTCTCAGAGTTGTTTTGTAGGACTGTTGACCATGGGGATGAGAGACTACTGACCCCTCTGTGAGTATTACATAGTAAGGGATGAACATACTTTCATTTTGATTCTCACTTCTGTTTTTTTTTTTTTTTTTTTTTTGGTGACAACTCACTTTTGCAACCTCTGTCTCTATTTCATTCAGATACTTTTAGCTAGAAAAAGTTCAATTTTAAAGATAGTTTCTGTTCCCTTCCTCATTACCCATTCACTGTTTCAATGCAGTTTGGTTGCTTACTCCTGTTTTGACACTGATCTTTCCTGGGAGTGGGCGGGAATGTTCATGGACTCCAGAGGTAGATAGAACTGGTTTTGAATCTCAACTGTGACACCTAATAGTGGGCAACACTTAATGTTGGGCCAATTATTTAAATTGTTGGTGCCTCAGTATTTTCATCTTTTAAACGGGGATGTTAGTGATATCACAGAATTGTTGTAAGGATTAAATACAGTGATTCTGTAGCAATATTATGCCGGACACTGAGCTATCATTTCCTAAACAGTTATTTTTGTTATTATTGTTTAACACATCTGGTGCACTGTTTCAACTGATACTGATACCTTTTTGAAAATCTTCCCCTTACCTTTTTCAATGTCACACAGACTTTCTAACCTACATGTTGCTACGAATGCTGCATGTTCTCTCTCTTTCTCTTGTCTCCGGTCATATGACTCCCCATATGGGTTCCCCAAACCTGAAGTGCCCTCCCCATTGTCCTGCTGGGTGGATAGTGCAGATCTAAGCATTTGTTGCTTCAATTCTCCTGTGCCTTTCCAGGACTTTCTTGGAAGAGTAAATACTGACCTTTCCTCAGGCCACCTCTATTATGGTGTATAAATCATAAATGGGTAATTGCTTGCATGCTTTTCTCCTCCACTCACTAGTGAATGCTTTGTTCATGTCCTTGAGTTACAATGTGCAATGACTGTATAGAGACTCTGCTTGTATGCACATAATATTACCTGAACACATGTGTGAAGGGATTACCGAAATTTAGCTATCCTTCCATCTCTCTGAGAACTTCTCATCTTCATAATTCAATCCCAACATACAGAAAATCTTTAAAGTTTTGACATCTATTCTTTTACTCTTTCTATGTACTCTACCCTCAGTCACACCTATCCATTTCCCAAGCTTCGGATGATATATGGTGGATGATTCCCTAATCATATTGACCTCTCTTTCTGGCCCCAGAAGTTTTTTTTTTTTTTTAATCTCTCTACTAAATATTTCTACAGTAATAAAACAACACCATCTCAAGCTCTGTTTTTCCACTCCAAACTTTCCCCTTTTCCGTTACTACCATCCAATCAAACATTCTTGTGGCAACACATTTTGCCCACTCACCTATTCTTGAAGATCATTAATCAAGTAATTATAACATCATGTTATATATTTGCAGAACTCCATTGCTCACAAAGCTCTTTAATAAATATTATTTCTTTGTAAATTTTCAAAACCATCAGATGATATTATTTCAGATTTATTGAAGAAACTGTATTTTCCCATTTTATAAAACTTAAATCTACATAACTTATAATTACAGCAAGAGCTACCATTTATTCCATGCCCTCTTTTACATTCCACATATTATTTAATCCTTATAACAATGCTATGAGGCTGTTATTTTTCACAAAAGGGGCATCTGAATTTCAGAGGTCAAAAGAGCATGACATATCCTCTTAATTGAACTTTTTTACTATTAATATTTTCTTCCTCCAGTCTTGCTTTGTAAACAGTTGCCTGAATAATATTCATAAGATGGCATCACTCATCTCATAATATCCTTTTGGTAAATACTCACTGCTGGCTGCTGCTGTCTGAAAATCGTGGCTATTGCCTACCCTGGCATTTAAGGTCCAAAGTAGTTGTCCTAAATTGCATTTCAAAGCTTATGTCAGATTTTCCAATATTCTGCCATATATCATATCTACATTTAACCCTCCACCACAACATTCCCAAAGTTTCCAACATGAATTTTTATTTATGCAAGTAGCTTGTTTTTCTTTTCTTTTTTTAAAATCTCTGTGTTCTCCTGTCAGTTTCTAGATCTATCTCTAATAACCAGTCACCAAAGAATCTTTACCCCATCGAGCAGATATAATCATTTCTTCCATTGAATTCCCATAAGATTTGCACTTTCTGAATGTGCTTTGCAGATTCCACCTCATCTTTCAGCCTTAACTTTTTCTTTATCTTACCCCAAGCTATTCTCTTGAATGTTTCAGTTTTTAGTACAATATCTTATATGTTGCATATTACTGGCTAAATTAAATTACATGATATATACCTCCATTATAGCAGTGATCTAAGTTCAGTATTACCAAAGGTAATGTCAACTCGGAGTATTGAAGTGGGAGGAATAGAAAAAAAATGGAGTCCAGTTCCTACTAGAGCTTAGGTGCTGGATCTCATCCAGAAAGGAGAAGGAAAGAAAAAAGAGTACAAAGCTTTTGTCTGATGGAAAAGACTGAAACGAGGAGCACTTCTCCTTCTTTTACTCTGTATGTGATCTAAAAGGGCGGTATCGTGTTTCCCCGAAAATAAGACCGGGTTTTAATATTAAGTTTTGCTCCAAAAGACGCATTAGGGCTTATATTCCGGGGATGTCATCCTGAAAAATCATGCTAGGGCTTATTTTCCGGTTAGGTTTTATTTTCAGGGAAACACGCTCTGTACAGCACCCATCTGCTGGCAGCCACACCAGTACTTTCTCCACATTTTAGAACCAGATAACACCACCTGCCAATGTGAAGCACTCTCACAATCTCAGATGATTTCTTATGAAATCCACACAAAGCTATTGTCTTTGTCATTGAAAAATTTCAAATTCCCAAAGGCTATTGTATCTCATGTTAGGAAATACAGACATTTTTACTTTTTGATCTCTAATGTTAATATTAATGTAATATCTAGCACATAAATCTATATACTATGTATAGTCACATCGAGTAAAAGATCATATGAACCACTGACAAATTTACATTTATTTTCCTTATCATCAGAGAATATTCTCTCTCTATACATATACATACATATATGCAATACATGTGTGTGTAAAACTGTAATTATAGTTTAATAAATCACCTTCCTTTACAGCAGATATCACAAAAACCAAATAAGATCAAATTGAATTGGTGTTATTATTTTGATCTTTGCTAAAAAGAATGTAATATCCTTTCAGGTTGACATTACATCCTTATAAAATTTAACCACCGTGATTTTTCACAAAACAGCAAAATAGCTTAGGGAAGAGGATATTTGCTACTCCTATCCCCAAAGTAGAATTGGCATAAGAAACTGGTCCAAATGTGTACATTTTGTTATTTATGGAACTGGTCCCTTCATCATACATTCTGTATAAGTGGAATTTCCAACAGCCTGAAGTACTACTGTAGCTCTTTATACAGTTTAGAGTTCAAAACACTTCACTTCATAATAACACAGGGGAAGCAGTAAACACATGCATATAATCCCCAAATATGTATAGGTTTACTTCTCTTTAGATCTAAGGCAAGTTCCCATCCCAGACTAATACCATTTTTTTTTTCTGAGTGTGCAATACCCGTGAGCCTTGAAGTTAAAGAAAAAAGGATATAATTGAGAACAGCTAAATATTTGTATCATATATTGGGCCCCAGTGCATAGGTTTTTGAGCACTGTTCCTCTCCGATGACATCTTCAACTAATGATGAATCTGTATGAGCTGTGCGTGTGAGCAGCCAAGTGGAACAATCTCCACCTCACAGAGCACCTCAAAGGTTCACCTGTTTAGGTAGGATACCTGTCTTCACATTGATCTTCAAAGACGCACGTGGCTGCTTGGCAGTCTTGTGGCTGCTTCTTGGCTAAACCGACTTCTAAGGCAACCTGGGTATCCTAAATTTATCCTTGTTTTATTTTATTTAAATGTTATCTCACATGTTATAATTAGAGTAATATTTTCATTTAGTTCAGGAATTGTATTTCAATTTATAATTGAGTTGTGTGAAATAGCTAATTGCAACTTTTTACACTTACCATGCCTTACATATAGACATTTATACGTGAAGGATATGTCTGAGTCTTCATTTTACTAGTGAAAAATGAGGCTTCTGCAAATGCACTTAATCAAATTTCAAATCAAAATTATTTTTCTTGTGATCCACTTCCAGCCCCATGGATAAATGGGAATACTTTGCAGGCAACAGCATTAGCCAAAAGAGAAAGCAGTAAGCAAGCCAGAAAGCACCTTATTTTTTTAATTTATTTATTTTATTTATTTATTTTTTTAAAAAACCCTTCTGCACCTCTCATTGTCCTCAGTCTCCCCATTCCTGTCCTACTTCAGCTGACTCTAGGTGACCCTAAGGCAGCATCCTTGGTTTAGATCTCAAAGTCTGCTGGGTTCAATGCACCACATGACTCTTTCCACACCCCCATGCCCACATGATAACAGTATTCAGCTCCATTCACTTGAATCGAACTCTTAGGGTTCAATGCCATATGTTATTACTATTATAATAAAAGCAAGTGACATTTGCTCCAACAACATAATGATTGGATCTGATAATACACATATAAACAGATCCAGATGACAGAGACACTAACTTCTTGTATTTTGTTTTAATCCTTAGCATTGACTGCATTGGAAAGCCCACAGGTGTCAGGGGTTACTTTTCACTATGAGGAACCCTGGACGTATCACTTGGAGGACAACCTCATCAGGTACCTGGAGTGGAAGTCAGATTGTAAAAGAAAATCAAATGTATATGCCATTGGTATTTATTGAAACAGAAGATTGTCAATAAAATATGAATACAAGGGATTGTTTTTATACTTCTATTTTTTGTATCATAAATGATGTATTAAAAGAGGAGAAAAGGAGGAAGTAAAAAGTATACCAACAATGTCACCTTAAAAAGGAGCCAATAGATAATGCAATTTTTAATATTGATAACAAAATAATATAGGTTTAAGTACAGTTGTGTGTGTGATTGTCGGGGTGGGACTTTTCCCATAGTCTTCATACACAGAAAAGCAAATATTACAGTTGGTACATCCTTAAAAATATTAATGTAATAGATAACAAAGATTTTTATATCACGGTTTCTTATCAGTCTTCAAACTGATGGGTACTGCCAAGGGCAATTTTCAGCAAATGTAATTTTCTTTTTTTTTTTTTTTGAGAAGACAAAATACAATTGGTTTCTAAGAAAATTGTTTTGGTCTTATCCAAAAGTAAAACTCAGAACAGCAAGGGAAATTGATATTTATTTCTACAGGAAATCTTCCATTAAATAGTACTTTTTCCATAGCTGGCCTTCTATTAGAAGTTTTTTTTTTTTTTTTAAACAAAGGTTATTTCATCTGTTATGAACTTGAAGTCCCAGTATTATTTATTGCTGATTAAATAAGTTACATATGCTTTGACAGTAATCTTGACACAAATTATAGTTAGATGGCTTAGGAAATTTATGGAACTTAATCAGGATGTGTACCTGAACAGAAGAACAAGAAATAACTCAAGTGCACTTCTGGAACCTTTTTCATAATTAGTTTGGGTCCATTGCAACACATGAAGAAATGTACGATTCTATGACAGAATTCTTTGCCAATGATCATGTATGTAACTCATTTTTCTGAAAAATATTTTATCTACATATTCTTCACTAATTGTCATAGACACAGAAGTGTTTCAAATACTACCTGGTTGTCTAACTTTAAAAAATGTAGAGTAAACTCTACAAAAAAAAATGTACATTACAAACTATACATGTAGAATAATGAATATTTTTTTACTGATAGCGAGTCATTAAACCAGAGAAAGCCAATTGGATATTAAAAAAAATTTATCAAAAAAAAAAGATAGTATTTTAGAATATTTGATCTTACACCAGATTTCATTGTCAAGGCCATTCCTAGTGTCCCAAATCATAGATCATGTAGATTGAAGAATATTTAAATTACTACTCTGAATAGCTGAGATATTATGTATGCAGTCTATAGGTTCAAACCCTTAAGGTCCAAATTAAAAAGAGTGGGGAACAAAATCCATCCCTGTTTTATAGTAATGTAAATGAAATGTTCACGCTGTCTAGAATATTTCTGCTGACACTGATCTTGGTAAGGTATTGATCTGAAGGTTCTACCTGAGCATCAGTTAATTGGGGATGAAGATTAAGTTTGATTCAGAAAGCTTTCACCCCCAAGAGTCAAGGACAATGAAAATGCTAATGAAAGGTGAAACAAATGCTTCACTTAATGCCTGACAGTTTTTTGACAAGTTGACTAAGCAGGAACAGACAAGGGTAAGGAAAGAGAGGTGCCTAGGGCACAAAATGTAAGGAGGGCACTCACTCTCCACTGCTGTGGACAAATAAAGATAATGGAGTATTGTATGCAGAAGCAAAGATGCAGAGCTTTTTGCCTCAGACATAGGCAATCAGTTCTTCAGTCATACAGTTAGATGAAATGAGGACCTAGCAACATGTAGTAGGATAGTTTCTCTTATTAGCAAAGGCTGAGGTATCCTTTCCTTGGTGATTTTAGCTCCTTCAAAGCTGTCTATACAGAGATAGACATTCTCATAGTCTGTAAACAGGTAGGTATCTCAAGAAAGTTAACTAATTATACAAGAAAGAAGCTTGGATGATTTAATATTGTATGTTTTAAACAAACTAAAGTGAGAGGGAAATCATCATAGTTCATTCTTCCAAGGAGAAGGGAGCCAGGCATGTAAGCCAATGGTTGCCCCCATATTCCACCATTAAAAGCCATTCTTTTATACAAATATATGTGTCTTGTTCTTTCCACTTTAGAGTCTATATTTTGTGAGCTCATGTCCATGTGACTATGCACACTTCCCCAAGGTACTACCTAATATTTCAGGTTATCAAGGGTGCAATTAATCATAACCCTCTTCTTCCTTGGCTTCTAGACAAATAGAAAACTAGATAAAATCTATATGGAAAATACATGGTAAAGCCTGTTTTGAGAAGAACATTCTGCCCAACATCAAAAGGAGCCTTCTTAATGCTCTTCCAACCCTAAATCTAGATCTGCAAAGCTGACACTTAGCCAGGCAGCCAATGGGAAGGACCACCCACGCTGCCTCACATAATTATGAAGTAATAGACTGGGCAAATGAGGGACTGGACTTACTAGAAGCAGAAATGGGGAGAATGTGTTTTATTGTTGACCATCAACTGCAAGCAGGAGGGAGAGGGAAAGAAGGAGAGAGTAAGAAATCCAGGCCTCAGAGGATGAATTATTTTAATTTCAAGATTATCTATCAACTCTAATCTCATAAAAAGGAATAATTGAAAAGTGGAGAACAGAGTAAAAACCTCTTTCCTAATCCTGTGAAAGGGCAGAAAAAGCACTAATTGTTCTCATTTTTTGTTCAAAGCAGGAATGTGTGGAGAGGGAAAGAAGAGTTTCCCCTTCTGTTAGGTACTGTGTACTAGGAAAGAGTTTTATATGTATTATCTCTTTTTATCCCTATAAGAAACTTATGATATAGGGAGTTTGTATTCCAATCTTATAAACTCAGGACTGAGGCTCAGAGATATTGACTAACTTAGCCCACGTCACAAGGTGAGTACAGAGCAGAGCTGGGACTCAAACTTGTGTTTAACGCCATATAGCATTTAATCACATATCCTCCTACGGCCCGGTTAGAATGTCACCTTTCTAAGATGCTTCCTTTATTCCTCCTTTCAGATAAATCTTCTACTTTTAGCATTTCCATATCTACTTAGTACATCTGTGGGCTCTAGCCACTCTAAGATCTTTGATCATTTATATGGGTGCAAATGTATCTCCTTTACTTGATTTTAAGCTTGATGACGGAAGAGGGGCTCACATCTAAATCATATTGGTGTACCTCATAGGACCTCACAAATGTATATGCAATTACTTAAATTTTACTTCTGAAAATGTAATCATTCCTTTAGTTATGACATTTAAAAAAAAATGGTGAGAATTTGTTGGTGCAGAGAAAATTTGCTTCCTTTTCTTTAAGATAAAATTGATATTTTGACATATTGGACATTATGTCCATTTGTACACAGAATTAATCTCTCCGTATCAAGGTCCTCAACTTAAATTATTTTCTTTAGCAAAAAGCCATTTGACAAAAAAAATGTTCTTTTGAACCCCATAGCTCATGAATTGTTGCTGTCCTGTTAAAACCCCTAGAGCTGTTTTGTACTGTGTGAATTGGTATGCAAAAAGAAATCTATTAACCTGGACCCCTTTTTCTCAACTAGGATTCTGCCTGAGGTCTGACAGGCTGTATTTGAAATCCTACTTCTTAAGTGAGGAGTTTACATGCAAGCCCTGAGATTTTGAAAGCTAACTTTCCTGGTGTGTGCATGAAATTTTGATTCTTTTTCTACATCTGTTATCTGCTTGAAAATTCTGACCTGAAGGCACAGAGCACTTGAATTACAAACCATATGGAACATCTGGAAATTTCTCATTTCCGTTTGGTGGGCCATAACTAAAACCCCATCTCTTTCCTAGTTCATTACTTCACTTACTAATGATTAGTGTAGCATCAATTCTGTTTCAGTTCCCCTTTGCGGCTCAGTAGTTCTCCATGCCTTTTATTTCCTGCTGTCTTGAACTCTGCTTCCCTCACTCCTCTCCATTTCAGTTACTATAATGATAAGCCACCCACCACAAAATATTTTGGTTCAATTAAATATCCAGGAAGGCCAGACACTAACAACACTTTCTCCGTCAAGTTAAATTACCACTTGTTGCGAGCACACCTATTTCAGAAAGTACTTGTGATGTTTTCATTTATTCGCATGCCTCATGCTTATATAAGGGGCAACAAAGCTTTTTGTCTAGAATATATATGTATATTTCATTTATCTACAATTATGTTTACCATTTGATACAGATTTAACTATTTTACTGTTTATATTTTTTTCTCATGTATTTGAAGATGACAATAATAAGTTACCTTTATAGCAATTTTATATTTTATATTGCTCATTAGATTTAGGAAGAGATTCAGAGAAAGGGAAGTTTTGCATAGACAACCAGCAGCTTCTTTAGGATTTTCTTCTTTTTATTATAATATTTATTTATTACTTTGCTTCCTCTCCAACATTCTCCTCAGCAAAGCTTGTCCACTTCCACCCAAGTTTGCATCAATTCCACTTGCTCTTTCTTCCAATTAAATATGTGATAAAATTTTAGAAAGCAAGTAACAGTTTTGGAGATGGGATTCAACCACGAAAACAGGGCAGGAAAATTGAAGGAAGCAATGAGATTTTTATGAATTTGAAAATGAGATTTATTTTCCTTTCTGTTTTCCCTTAGAGATGACCTGCGAACTTTTGGTATGAATAGCACACGTCGAAATATGTTTTTATACTCTGTAACTCTGTATTGACTTTGAAAAAAGCAGTAGAACATTTCCCTGATGGGCTTGAGGCATACTCTTCTCTGATCTGTGAACCAACTGAGAACTGGCCACAGAAATCTGGAATAAAAACACAGTCTTCACGAATGCTAAGCCCAATTTCCAGAATGCAGCTTGGACCAGAACTTTCTTTTTCGCCCCTGTGAACCTTGGGACTCACACTTGGTGAGAGGCTTGGAGCCCTTGGGCTCCCTTCTGTGGGAAGGAGGACTAAGTGTGAACTGCCCTCTCGTTTAGTAGGAAAACACTGGCCAACAGATGGCAGAGTCTCTCCATCTCACAGCCAGGAAAAACTACCAGCTACCTCTGGCAGGAGGCATGGAAGAAAAGGTAAGAGCCTGCAATATTTTTGAGAGGGTTAATGGCTCTAAAATATGAGTTGGTAAGAAAATGGGGGAGGAAATGCATGGTTCTCCTTACTAATGGCATCTCTATTAAGAAAAAATCAATAGTCCTTTCAGCTTTACTGTTTTGTATGCAAGCTAAGTTTTTAAGCTTGAAATGCTGTTTTTTGACCTAGGTACTTTTATATTTTTACGTGTTATAAACTTATAATTGTTCATAACTAATTTGCCAAGTAACCTTGTATTTTCAAGTCATATTAATCAGGAGAGAGGTTTTAACCTAAAAGCAGTCATCAGTCTTGGGGCAGAGACATGAATGGAAAAGAAAACAATTTAGAAGACGAAGAAGAAAAAGAAAAAGAGATGACTTCTGAGAAGACGGAAGAGCAAAGAAAGACAAAATGCTGACCAGTATTTTTTTAATTGACTTTATTTTTTAAGAGCAGTTTTAGGTTCACAGCAAAATGAGCAAATAGTATAGACATTTCCCATACACTCCCTGCCTCTACATATGCACTGCCTCCCCCAGTGTCAACATCCCATACCACAGTGGTCCATTTGTTATAGTCAATGAATCTGCATCATTATCACCCCAAATCTATAGTTTACATAAAAGGGTCACTGTTGGTGTTGTACATTCTATGGGTTTGGACAAATATATAATGACTTATACATGATAGTTTTGTACAGAATAGTTTCAATGCCCTAAAAATATTTTCAGTGCTCCATTGATTCATCTTTTCCTTTCTGTTAACCCCTGGCAACCATTTATCCTTTTACTAATTTTTCCTTTTCCAGACTAGAATATAATTGGAATCATGGAGCTTTTTCAGTTTGGCTTCTTTCACTTATGAATTTAACATTTCTCCATGTCTTTTCATGGCTTGACAGTTCATTTTGTTTTCAAACTGAGTAATAGTCCATTGTCTGGTTGTACCACAGATTATTTATTCATTTACTAACTAAAGGACACGTTGGTTGTTTCCAAGTTTTGGCAATTATGAATAAAACTGGTATAAACATCTGTGTGCAAGGTTTAGTGTGGATATGAGTTTTCAACTTTTTTGAGTGTGACTGCTGGATGGTGTTTAAGAGTATGTTTAGTTTTATAAGAAACCACCAAACTATATTTCAAAATGTCTGTACCTTTTTTCATTCTCACCAGCAGTGAATGAGAGTTCCTGTTGCTCCACATCCTCGTCAGCATTTAATGTTGTCAGTGTTCTGGATTTTGGCCATTCTAATAGGTGGGCAGGGGTATCTCACTGTTGTTTTAATTTACAGTTCCCTAGACTTCTTTTTACAAAAGTCCCAGACTTCCGATGCATCATTTCCTATTCTTGTTTGCCATCTGTATATCTTTGCCATCTGTATCTCAGTGTTGTTTTAATTTACAATAACCTAATGATATATGGTACGGAACATCTTTTCCTATTACTATTTGCCATCTATATATCTTCTTTGCTGAAATGTCTGTTCAGGTATTTGCCC
Organism: Rhinolophus ferrumequinum; assembly: GCF_004115265.2. Classification (NCBI taxonomy): domain Eukaryota; kingdom Metazoa; phylum Chordata; class Mammalia; order Chiroptera; family Rhinolophidae; genus Rhinolophus; species Rhinolophus ferrumequinum. The sequence continues at coordinate 90,315,975 of NC_046289.1, read as the reverse complement.
ATTTTTAAGCAGATTGCTTGTTTTTTTTTACTGCATTTTTAGAGGCTTTTATGCTTTATTTTTAGCATATTTTAGACAGTCCTTTATCAGATATGTCTTTTACAAATATTTCCTCCCATTCTGTAGCTTGCCTTCTCATTCTCTTGACAGTGTCTTTGCAGAGCAGAAGTTTTAAATTTTAATAAAGTCTAGCTTATTTCTTTCTTGCTTTTGGTGTTGTATCTAAAAAGTCATCACAATGCCATGGTCATCTAGATTATATCTTCTTGTTATATTCCAGGAGTTTTTTTTTTTTTTTTTTTTAATTGAAGTTTATTGGGGTGACAAATGTTAGTAAAGTTACATAGATTTCAGGTGTACAATTCTGTAATACATTATCTATATCTCATATTGTGTGTTCACCACCCAGGGTCAGTTCTCTTTCCATCACCATATATTAGACCCTGTTTACCCTCTTCTAGAGCCCCCCTCCCCCCTTACCCTTTGGTAACCCCTAAACTATTGTCTATGTCTATGAGTTTTTGTTCCTTCATTTGTTTGTCTTGTTCTTTTGTTGTTTTCAGTTTTATATACCACATATCAGTGAAATCATATGGTTCTCGACTTTTTCTGTCTGACTTATTTTGCTCAGCATAAAAATCTCAGATCCATCCATGTTGTCACAAACAGTATTATTTCATCTTTTCTACCACCGAATAGTATTCCGTTGTGTATATACACCACAACTTCTTTATCCGTTCATCTATCAAAGGACATTTTGGTTGTTTCCATGTCTTAGCTACTGTACATAAAGCTGCAATGAACACTGGAGCACACATTTCTTTAAGGATAAATGTTATCAGATTTTTGGGTAGATACCCAGGAGAGAGATTGCTGCGTCATATGGTAATTCTGTTCTGAATTTTTTGAGGAACCTCTACACTGCCTTCCATAGCAGCTGCACCAATGTGCATTCCCACCAACAGTGTATAAGGGTTCCTTTTCTCCACAGCCTCTCCAACACTTTTTACTGTTTGGCTTGTTGACGATAGCTATTCTAACTAGGGTGAGGTGATATCTCATTGCGGTTTTTATTTGCATTTCTCTGATGATTAGGGATGTTGAGCATTTTTTCATATGTCTATTTGCCATTTGTATGTCCTCTTTGGAGAAATGTCTCTTCAGGTCCCCTGCCCATTTTTCAATTGGGTTTTTTTTGTTGTTTTTGAGTTGTATGAGTTCCTTGTATATTTTGGATATTACACCCTTATTGGAGGCGCTGTTTGCAAAAATCTTCTCCTATTCAATTGGTTGCCTCTTTGTTTTGTCGACAGTTTATTTTGCTGTGCAGAAGCTTTTAAGTTTGATATAGTCCCATTCATTTATTTTAGCTTTTACTTCCCTTGTCTTTGGAGTCAAATTCATAAAATGCTCTTTGAACCCAAGGTCCATAGTTTAGTACCTATGTTTTCTTCTATGCGGTTCATTGTTTCAGGCCTTATGCTTAGGTCGTTGATCCATTTTCAATTAATTTTGGTACATGGTGACAGATAGCAGTCCAGTTTCATTCTTTTCTATGTGGCTTTCCATTTCTTCCAGAACCATTTATTAAAGAGGCTGTCTTTTCTCCATTGTATGTTTTTTGCTTCTTTGTCAAAAATTATCTGTCCATATTTATGAGTTTATAATTCTGGGTTCATAGCTCTATTCCATTGGTCTGTGTGTTTGTTTTTCTGCCAATACAACACTGTTTTGATTATTGTTGCCCTGTAGTACAAGCTAAAGTCAGGGAGTGTGATAACTCCAGCATTGTTCTTTTTTCTTATAATTGCTGTGGTTATTTGGGGTCATTTGTGTTTCCATACAAATCTGATGATTTTTTGTTCTATATCTTTAAAAAATGCCATTGGGATTTTGATGGGGATTGCATTAAATCTGTTTATTACGTTGGGTAATATGACCATTTTATCTATGTTGATTCTTCCAATCCATAAGCACGGAATGTCTTTCCATTTCTTGTGTCTTCTTCGATTTCTTTAAAAGACATCTTACATTTTTCAGCATATCGGTCTTTCACATCCTTGGTTAAGTTTATTCCTAGGTATTTTATTCTTTTTGTTGCAATTGCAAAATAATTTTTTTTTTAATTTCTTTTTCTGAGATTTCATTGTTAGTATATAGGAATGCAATGGACTTTTGTACGTTGATTTTGTAGCTGGCCACATTACTGTATTCGTTGATTGTTTCTAATAGCTTTTTGGTGGAGTCTTTAGGATTTTCTATATATAGCATCATGTCATCTGCAAAGAGTGACAATTTAACTTCTTCATTCCCAATTTGGATGCCTTTTATTTCTTTTTCTTGCCTGATTGCTCTGGCAAGGACTTCCAACACTATGTTGAAAAGCAGAGGTGATAGGGGACAGCCCTGTCGTGTTCCTGAACACAGAGCAAAGGGCTTCAGTTTTTCACCATTAATTATGATATTAGCTGAGTGTTTGTCGTCTATGGCCTTGATTATGTTAAGGTATTTTCTTTTCATACTTATTTTATTAAGTGTTTCAATTATAAATGGATCTTGTATCTTGTCAAATGCTTTTACTGCATCAATTTTATAATCATATGACTTTTGTCCCTTATTTTGTTTACGTGTTGTATCACATTCATGGATTTGCGTATGTTGAACCATCCTTGTGCCCCTGGGATGAACCCCACTTGGTTGTGATGTATAATCTTTTTAATGCATTGTTGCATTCGATTTGCCATAATTTTGTTTAGGACTTTTGCATCTGTATTCATCAGAGATATTGGTCTGTAGTTTTCTTTTTTTGTGTGTTATCTTTGTTAGGTTGTGGTATCAGGGTACTGTTGGCCTCATAAAATGAGTTAAGGAGTATTGTCTCTTCTTCAATTTTTTGGAAGAGTTTGAGCAGGATTGGTGTTAGATCCTCTTTGAAGGTTTGGTAGAATTCACTAGTGAAGCCATCTAGTCCCGGACTTACACTTTTGGGAAGGTTTAGGATGACTGATTCATTTTCCTTACTGGTGATCGGTCTATTTAGATTTTCCTATTCTTTATGATTCAGCCTACAAAGGCTAGATGTTTCTAAGAACTTTTCCATTTCTTCTAGGTTATTGAATTTGGTGGCATATAGTCCTTCAGAGTATTCTTGGATGATCCTTTGTATTTCTATGGCATCTGTGATAACTTCCCCTCTTTCATTTCTGATTTTGTTTATTAGTGTGTTTTCTCTTTTTATCTTAGTGAGGCTAGCCAAGGGTTTGTCAATTTGATTAATCTTTTTAAAGAACCAGCTCTTTGTCACATTGATTTTTTTATTGTCTTTTTCTTCTCTATTTCAATTAGTTCTGCTCTGATTTTTATTATTTCCTTTCTTCTGCTGAACTTGGGTTTCATTTGTTCTTCTTTTTCTAGTTCTTTAAGGTGTAATGTGATGTTGTTTATCTGGGATTTTTCTTGTTTCTTGAGATAGGCCTTTAATGATATAAATTTCCCTCTTAAAACTGCTTTTGCTGTATCCCCAAAATTTTGGTACGATGTATTTTCATTCTTTTTTTTTTTCTATGTGTCTTTTGATCTCCCCGCTTATTTCTTCTTTCACACGGGTGTTCTTTAAAAGTATGTTGTTTAATTTCCACGTATTTGTGGTTTTCCCTGCTTTCTTTTTGAAGTTGATGTCCAATTTCAAAGCCCTGTGATCAGAGAATATGGTTGGTATGATTTCAATCTTCTTAAATTTGGTGAGGCTAATTTTATGTCCCAATATATGGTCTATCCTTGAGAATGTTCCATGTACACTAGAAAAGAATGTACAGTCTGATGTTCTAGGACGAAGTGCTCTATAAATTTCAATTATGTCCATTTCATCTCATGTATCATTTAAAGCTTCTATTTCTTTATTTATTTTCTGTTTTGATGATCTTTCCATAGCTGTCGATGGTGTATTTAGGTCCCCTAGTATAATTGTGTTTTGGTCAATTTCTCCCTTTAGTTCTGTTTTGTGGGGAGCGGGCTGTGAGCTGACAAAGGCCTTGCACCTGCAAGGTCATCCCTATGGGAAGCCTGCTTGTTCTGCTAATACTTGTTTGTATAGATAACTATTCTAAGACTGTGTAAAAACTGTGTATGAAATAAAGACTGTGCCACTACTCCGCCATCTGTGGATGGTGGACCTCCCGATCCCAGCTTTCCTGTCTCTGTGTCTTTTCTCAATCTCCTCACCTTTCCCCCTCAGGCAGAGCCCTCCTGGTCATATGGGCTGCGGCAGACATATTTTGGTGCTCCCTGATTAAGGGCATAAATATTGATGACTGTTGTGTATTCTTGTTGTATAGTCCCCTTTATCATTATGAAATGTCCATCTTTGTCTCTTGTTACCTTTTTCATCCTGAAGTCTGTTTCATGTGACATCAGTATGGAGACACCTGATTTTCTGTTGATACCATTTGCTAGGAGCATCAATTTCCACCTTTTCGGTTTGAGTCTATGTTTGTCCTTGTATCTGAGATGTTCCTCTTGGAGCCAGCATATGGTTGGGTTTAGTTTTTTGATCCAATCTGCTACTCTGTGCTTTTTTATTGGTGAGTTCAGTCCATTTACATTTAGGATGATTATTGATATGTGAGGATTTCTATCATTCTATGTTTGGTTTCCTGGTCAGACTGTGTGTCCATTGTTTCTTTGCCTTTTTGTTGTTGTCTATTATTTCTGTGTGGTGGTATTCTATGATATTTCCCTCTGTTTCTTCTTTTATTACATTATATATTTCTGCTCTGAATTTTTTTTTGAGTGGTTACCATTAAGTTTATGTAAAAAATGTTTCACATTTAGAGTATTCTGTTTTCTTCAGCATGCTTATTTTCTCCATTCTTGTATTCTGGTTCAGGTCTTTACTCTCCCCACTTTTATATTTTTGTTGTCATAAATTATCCCTATTTATGCTGGTCAAATAGCCTCCTTCATTATTTCTTGTAGTTCAGGTCGTGTGTTAGAAATTTCCCTCACCTTCTGTATGTCTGGAAAGGTCTTTATTCCTCCTTCATATCTAAAGGATATCTTTGCTGGATATATTATTGTTGGTTCACAATTTCTCTTTTTCCATAGTTTGAATATTTGATTCCACTCCATCCTGACTTGTAGAGTTTCTGCTGAAAAATCTGATGATAATCTAATGGGCTTTCCTTTGTAGGTTACCATCTTCTTTTCCCTGGTTGCCTTGAGGATTCTTTCTTTGTCGTTAATTTTTGACAGCTTCAATACAATGTGCCTTGGAGAAAGCCTTTTGGGGTTGAGGTAATTAGGTGTTCTGTTTGCTTCTTGGATTTGAGGATCCAGTTCTTTCCACAAGTTCGGGAAGTTCTCCTTGACTATTTGTTTGAATATACTCTCTGTTACCTTCTCCCTTTCTTCTCCTTCTGTTATGCCCATTATTCTTATATTGCACTTTCTGATGGAAAATTCATTTAGACTTCTTTCATTTCTTTTAAGTCTCAAATCTCTTTCTTCTTCCATCCATGTCCTTTCTGTTTTCAGTGTCACTGAATCTTTCCTCCATCTGGTCAACTCTACTACCTAAGCTGACTATTTCATTCTTCATTTCCTTCATTTTTTCTTAATCTCCAGCAATTTTATTTGGTTCTTTTTTAAAATTTCAATTTCTTTGGTAAAATGTTCATTTTGTTCTTTGATTTTGTTTCTGAGTTCATTATACTGCTTGTCTGTGTTTTCTTGCATCTCGTTGAGTTTTTTAAGAACTGCGATCTTGTATTCTCTGTCATTTAAGTCACTTATTTCCATGTCTTTACGTTCATTGTCTGGAGACTTTTCATTTTCTTTCTGAGATGTCTTGTTATCTTGGTTTTTCATGGCAATTACTTATTTATTATTTCTCTTCCTAGACATTTATAGGAGTGGGTTCTGCAACAGGTTGATAGAAAGAGGTCTTTCTTTTGTTTTTCAGTAGGTGTTGGATAAATGTTTTATTTTCTCTCCGAGTGCAGCCTTTTATTCTCTCTCACACTGTACTGCTATATTTTCTCTGCATTATTCCAGCTTCTCACACAATGAGGGGATATCTTGGAAGGTTGTCACGTCCAGCACAACATAGGCAGTGAGCGAACAAGAAGGGGTGCCGAAGGGTTAAGAAAGAAACCTAAATCAAGAAAGTTACGAAACAGGGGGCCAAAGGTCTTACAGCCTCAAAGTACTGAGAGCCCTGAATGGGGCCACCTTGTGGCTTTTATTGATGCACAAACAAGGAAGTAACATTGTTTTCTCCACAGTCTGTGAATTTCATACATTGTACTAGAAAACTGATTCAAACTAATCACCCTTGCCTGCAAACAGTGGAACCGTGAGTCTCAGGATGTACCGCCCCAAGGGACAAAACCTTTATGCTGAAACTTACTGATATGAATAGATGGAGAACTGATGTTAACACATCATTGAATTTCTTCCCAAGCAGGTTGTGGGAAGGAATGCAGTCACAAAGGCAGAAGCTCTCCTTAGCTGGGGGAATGTGGGGGTCTATGCCCAACTCTATCAATCCCATGGGTTCTCCTGTTGGTCCCCACGTGGCTGGGCCTGGCTTAGGTTGTTCCCTCCATGGGGACTCTTACCTGTCGTTGGCTGATCAGCCATCCCCTGGGGCCAAAGAGGGAGACATAAGGTATAAGCACAAAGGTAAAGCAAAGTCCCTGAAAGGATTAGTCTCACAGACTCTCCTTTCTTTAGGGGTAGGTACGAGGGAACAGATGGGTAGGCTGCTGCATGACAATGGAAGGTGGGCTTCTCTTCTCTGAACAGTTCACCTGGGTCATAGGGTGCCACCTCCGTGGTGGGATGTGGAGAACTTCTGAAGTTCTAAAGCACTTCCTACACCAGATTCAGAGCCTGTGTGTTTCAGCAGCTCTGTTTAGTCCTGCAGGTATCTTCCCAGATAGGTGAGGACAGGGGAGAGGCGGGTTTTGAGAAGTGGCCCAGAGAAATGGCAACGACCACCACCACAGCCAGTCTTGCTTCCATGGCTCCCTCCCCTTTGCTGGAAATAGTTGGGCTGCAAGTCCATGTCTGCGGACCACAGTTCTCAGAATTGCAAATATTCTGTTCTTTTGATCTGACACTGCTACTCTTCAGCTTCTAGCACTGGGCAGGTCGGGGTGAGGTGAGCTCTGGGAGGGGAGGGAAGGGGCAGCTAGGCTCAGTGCCTAAGGCTTCCATTCTCTGCTGGGAAGTGAAGGCTTTAACTACCATTTTCAGCCTTCTCCCCTCAGTTTTTGCTCTGAAGTCTCCGCCATGTGTGTTGGGTTCAGCCATGTTGTATGCTGTCCCCTGAGCCCTGTGGGCCATAAGCGGAGCCCTAGCAGTCCACGTTCTTCCCTCTCCCACAGCTGCAGTAGCTCCGGAATGCAGAGAGCTCGGATCACTGAGCTGTGCCTGCATCCTGTGCCCCCACAACCCCATCTCCACACTTCCCCATTCCCTTCTCCCCCACTCGTACAATTTGCCCACCTTTAGATGATTTTAGTAGTGCACCTTAGTCTTGCCTGTCTGCTGCACAGGGAGTCCTTTGTGGAATTATAGTTGTTCAATTTATTGTAAATTCTAGGAAAGATTTCAAGAATTTACAATAAATTTTTGTGTCGTCTTGTTCTTGGAGTTTTATAGTTTTGCCCTTTACATTTAGGTTGATCATCCATTGTGTATTACTTATTATGAAAGTTATGAAGCTTATGTCTGGGTTCTTATTTTTTTTGCATGTGCATGTCCAGTGGTTTCAACACCATTTGTTTAAGAGACTATCTTTGCTCTATTGTATTACTTGTGTGTGTGTTTGTGTGTGTGTGTGTGTGTGTGTGTAAAAAAATCATTTGACTATATGTATGGGGTCTATTTCTGAGCTCTCTATTCTGTTCCATGGATCTATTTGTCTATAATTTCACCAATACCCCACTGCCTTGATTATTGTAGCTTTACAGAAAATCTTGAATTGGGGAAGTATCAATCTTTCAATTTTGTTATTTCCTTCAATATTGTGTTGGCTATTCTGGATCTTTTGCCTCTGCATATCAAGTTTAGAATTAGTTTGTAAATATCTACAAAATAACTTGATAGGAATTTGATTGGGATTACATTGAATCTACAAGTATAGATCGAATTGGAAAAAACTGACACAATGATAATATTAAGTTTTCCTATCCAATAACATTAAATATCTCTTCATTTATTTAGTTCTTTGATTTCTTTCATTAGAGTTTTGTAGTTTTCCTCGGGTAGATCTTGTACATGTTTTGTTAGATTTATACGTAAGTATTTAATAATTTTGGAAGCTAATGAAGATGACATTGTGTTTTTAATTTTAAAATCTACTTGTTCATTGCCAGTACATAGGAAAGCAGTGGATTTGTATATAACTATATATCCTATAAACTTACTACAATCACTTATTAGGATTATTTTGTCCTAAGTGTCCTTAACTTTTATAATCACTTTACAGGATTATTTTGTCAAGGACCACAGTATTTTACCTTATCAGAATTTTAAAAGACTAAGTGTATGGATGGCAGCTCTAAGCCATTGGAATTAGAGAAAGAAATGCAAGGTCTGACAATTATGTTCGCCATCTGGCCACCGTGCACTTACGTAGGCAACACTATACAAATAGCTCGGTAAGGTCGCATAACCTTGTATATCAGTGTCTCACAGCTATGTTCATGTTGATGAGTTGCGGTGTCTTGCTGAGTGGTGTTCATTATTGTTGTTGCATGTTTCTGTGTGCCATTGCGAGAATGTCTGAGCTTGAATTAAAGCAACAAAACAGACATTAAACTTCTTGTTAAACTTGGCAAGAGTGGAAGTAAAATCAGGGATATATTAGTCCAATTGATGGGAATAATGCCATGAAGAAAACATCAGTGTACAAATGGTTGAAACGTTTTACTGAAGGGAGAGAATGCGTCGCTAATAAAGTGGTCAGGGCAGCCAGTAACAAGCAGAACTGATGAAAACATTGCAAAAATTCATCAAATTGTGCATTAAAATCATCGGCTGACTGTGAGAAGCATAGCAAACCAAGTAAACATCAATAGAGAAATAGGAAAATCTTAACTGAAAAATCTTGGCATGAGAATAATGTGTGCAAAAATTGGTCCTGAAGGAGCTCACCAATGAACAAAAGCAAAGGAGAGTCGGAGTTGCCAAGACCTTTTGGAGAGGCAAGACAATGTTTTGGGTCATGCTATCACTGGTGATGAAACACGGATGTTTCACCATGACCCTGAAAAAAATTTTTAAGTGCACGATAGAAGTCAGCCAATTCTCCACGACCAAAAAAGTTCTGTCACTCCAAAGCAAGAGTTAAAATGATGTTGCTAACCTTTTTTGATATCAGAGGGATTATTCATTATGAATTTGTACCAACTGGACAAACAGTTAACCAAGTTTACTATTTGGAAGTGCTAAAAAGGCTGAGTGAAAAATTTAGACAAAAATGACCTGAAAGTTTCACCCAAAATTAGTGGTTCTTGCATCACAACAATGCACCAGCTCACACAGCACTCTCTGTGAGGAAGTTTTTAGTGAGTAAACAAATAACTGTATTGAACACCCTTCCTACTTACCTGATCTGGCCCCCAGTGATTTCTTTCTTTACCTGAAGATAAAGGAAATATTGAAAGTAAGACATTTTGATGACATTCAAGACATCAAAGGCAGAAAGACAACAGCTCTGATGGCCATTCCAGAAAAAGAGTTCCAAAATTGCTTTGAAGGGTGGACTAGGCACTGGCATTAGTGCATACCATGTTTCCCCAAAAATAAGACCTAGCTGGACAATCAACTCTAATGTGTGTTTTGGAGCAAAAATTAATATAAGACCCAGTCTTATTTTACTGTACTATAAGACCTAATCTTATATTATATGATATAAGACCAGGTCTTATACGTATTAATTTTTCCTCCAAAAGTTGCACTAGATCTGATGGTCCGGCTACGTCTTATTTTCGGGGAAACAAGGTAGCTTCCCAAGGGGAGTACTTTGAAGGTGACCATAGTGATATTCAGCAATGAGGTATGTAGCACCTTTTCTAAGATGAGTTCGCAAACTTAATTGTCCAACCTCGTAGAAGCAGCTTAGATGAGAATAATAAGGAGGCTTCGTGTGACCAAACAAGAGCTATATTTCTATGTCTATCTGTCTGTCTGTCTGTCTGTCTATCTATCTATCTATCTATCTATCTATCTATCTATCTATCTATCTATTTTTCAGATGTACACCTAAGAATGTGGAATTTAGCATTCTAAAATAACAAGTATCTCTGCATAGGGTGCTTTACTATTAACCAAAGGTCAACAAAGAAAGATTTCTACTGAAAAATAGTACTGCTAAATAACTGTAAGCTGTCTTGCTAGGAGATCCTGCAATGGTACACTGATGCCTTTCTTTCTATCTTCAGATTAAACTTTCATGTGTAGACTAGAATTCAATCACCTGGTCAGGCATAGGGTATGCTAATTCCTGATTCTGCTATGAACACTTGAAATCTCTTATCAACAATTTATAAAACTTACATGTCTCCAAAGTTTTATTATTTGCTTACTAAAAAAATTTAAATAATAGATTTAGAGTTTACTCATTTATTTTGATTTATAGAATTAAGAGGTGATAAGTAATTATCAGTTGAATGTAACTATAATTCTTTGGCTTTTCTTATTGATTCAATTAACTGCTTGCTCTTAACCGTGAGGCAAGTTCCACAGCATATGGCAACAATTGTAATTTACCCTAGCCATTTGTTGCAATTTAATATGCATCTATTGATTTTGGTAGTTAACTGTTGTAAACACAAACAATTTTCTCCATTTAGGAGTCATAGCACCATAGTCTGATAGATCTGATGGAGGAATGCTTTATTTCGGTGAGAAAGTTTTTATGCTAGCATGAAAACATCATGACTTATTTTTACTTAAGGCTATTGGAGTTACAATAGATTAGGGAAACAGCATGAGATTATAAAGCACAGTGTGTATTCATGTATTCCTCATGTATACTCATTCAGGAATGGAAAGTATTATCTGTCATTAAAAGTTATTTTAAGACTTTGAGTATATTATTAATTTCAAATTTTCCATGATTACATCTTAGATCTACAACAGGGAGAATATAATGATACTATTAAATGCACGCTCTCTTTTCTAATATCTGTCATTTAATGAAAAGCAAAAGCTTTTAAATCATTGCACTTAGCCTGAAGTGTAATGAAATGAAGTGTTCTCACTTGAACAGAAAGAATAATCAAAATCTAGTTAGGCAATTAACATCTTTGGTTTGGGCTTCACGCTATACTCCATCTTTATGACACCCATATCTTTATCTCTGAGTGGACTCACATGAGAAGCTGGATCTAAGAAGTTGATAAACTGTGCTGGGTCTTTTCATGTATCACGAACTATAGAAGTCTTGGATACAGTTTTATTGCCTGTATCCTCTGGTGTAGTTGTATATTCTTGCTTACTCTTCCTTAAAGACTGTCAGTAATACCTTGGAGGATTGGCATTTTGTCCATGTATAATAGAAATGCTAGGTAGACCTAGCTCCTGATGACATCTCCATATAGCATTCTTGTGTAGCAGGCTCCTTGAAGAAGTCTGGAAGGAGGAATGATCACTTTGGAGAACATACTCTAAAACAGAGTGAAGTAGAGATAGACATTTGTCTGGTTCGCATGGTAAAAGTAGGGGACCTGCCTCAGAGATGTGAATGTTTACTTTTTAGACTAAATTTGCCTCCATTTATCAAATAAATAAAATAATTGCATAACTCCAAATTTTTGTATATGGCAAAGTATTCTACTAAAGAAAAAAAAGTGAGAGCTAAAGTAGTTAACCAAATCTAAATATGTTACATAAAATTTAAAAAAACAAACAAACACATTTGCTTCAATTGCCTAGATATCAATATTTTTTGTTTGTTTGATATGCTTGAATTCTTCATATACCTGCCTCATGTTTCTTTCTACGATGTTATGGTTTCCCTGACTCTGTTAGTAAATGTTCAAGACAAGTAGTTTTATTTATTTGTTAGGAAATACTGAAAATGAATACATAATTTGAGAAATAAAGTTTGAAATTATAAGGACTAATTTTGAAACTGTTTAATAATTATGCATCTATGTATATGGGACTAACTGCATTCATTATACAGGTTCAATGAAGATTAGGTGAATAAGTAAATATAAATATAAGACTGATAATAAGAATGATCATTAATCCTTTTATAGACACACCTTGGAGATATTTCAGGTTTGGTTCCAGAGCACCACAATAAAGTAAATATCTCAATAAAGTGAATCACACACATTTTTTGGTTCCCAGTTTATATAAAAGTTATGTTTACACTATAGTGTAGTCTACTGAGCCCAATAGCATTATATCTAAAAACAGTATACATACCTTAATTTAAAATATAACTTATTGCAAAATAAAAAAAAAATGTTAGCCGTCATCTGAGCCTTCAGTGAGTCATAAGCTTTTTCCTGGCAAAGGGTCTTACCTGATGTTGATGGCTGATGACTGATCAGGGTGGTAGTTGCTGAACGTTGGGGTAGCTGTGGCAATTCCTTAAAATGAGACAACAGTGAGTTTTACCATATCCTTGTATGAATGATTTGTTTGTAGCATGAGATGCTGTTTGATAGCATTTTACCTACAATACAACTTCTTTCAAAATTGGAGTCAATTCTCTCAAACCCTGTCACTGCTTTATCAACTAAGTTTATATAATGTTCAAAATCCTTCGTAGTCAGATCAACAATCTTCACAACCTCTTCACCAGGAGTAAATTACATCTCAAGAAGCCACTTTTTTTCTTTCTCCCATCCGTAAGTAGCAACTCTTCATAAAACTGTTAAAGTTTCGTCATGAGATTGCAACAATTGAGTCACCTCTTCAGGCCCCATTGTCATTCTAGTTCTCTTGCTATTTCCACCACATCTGAAGTCTTGAACCCCTCATAGTCATCCATGATGGTTTGGATCAGCTTCTTCCAAACTCCCGTTAATGTGGATATTTTGACCTCTTCCCATAAATCACAACTGTCCTTACTAGTGTCTAGAATGGTAAATCCTTTCCGGAAGGTTTTCAATTTATTTTGCCTGGATTCATCAGAAGAATTGCTATTTATTGCAGTGATAGCATAATGAAACATATTTTTTAAATAATAAGACTTGAAAGTCAAAATGATTCCTTGATCCATGGTCTGCAGAATGGATGTTGTGATAGAGGCATGAAAATAATATTGACCTCATTGTACATCTCCATTAGAGCATTTGGGTGACGAGGTACATTGTCAAGGAGTGGTGATATTTTGAAAGGGATCTTTTTTTCTGAGTACTGGGTCTCAACCGTGCGCTTACAATATTCAGTAAACCATATTGTAAACAGACGTGCTGTTGTCCAGGCTTTATTCCATTTATAGACCACAGGCAGAGTAGATTCAGCATAATTCTTAAGGGCCCTAGAATTTTTAGAATGTTGAATGAGCATTGGCTTCAACATAAAGCTGCATTAACCATTAAGAAGAGAGTGAGCCTGTCCCTTTGACACTTTGAAGGCCAGGCATTGACTTCTCCTCTCTGGCTATGAAAGGCCTAAATGGCATCTTCTTCCAACATAAGGCTGTTTCATCTACATTGAAAACCTGTTGTTTAGTGCAGCCACTTTCATGAATTACCTTAGCTAGATCTTCTGGATAACTTGCTTCAGCTTCTCCTTCGACACTTGCTGCTTCACCTTATACTTTCATGTTCTAGAGATGGCTACTTTCCTTAAACCTCATGAACAAATCTGTTATCTTTGAACTTTTCTTCTGCAGCTTCCTCACCTCTCACAGGCTTCACAGAAGAGAGTTAGGATCTTGCTCTGGATTGGGTTTTGGCTTAAGGTAATATTGTGGTTGGTTTGACATTTTATCCAGGCCATGCGTTCACTGGACTAGCACTGTCAATTTCCTTCAAGAACTTTTTATTTGCATTCACAGTGTGGCTAACTGTTTGATTCAAGATACTTAGTTTTTGGCCCATCATAGCTTTTAACATGCCTTTCTCACTAAGCTTAATCGTTCTAGCTTTTGATTTAAAGTGAGAGATGTGCAACTCTTCCTTTCACTTTTACACTTAGAGGACATTGGACAGTTAATAATTGGCCTAATTTCAACATTGTCGTGTCTCAGGGACTAGGGAGGCTAGAGATGAGGGAGAGAGACAGGGGAAATGGCCAGTCAGTGAAGTAGTCAAAACACATGCAACATGTATTGATTAAGGCTGCCATTTTATATGAGAACCCTCCTGAAAAAATTACAATAGTAACATCCAAGATCACCTGATCACAAACAAAAAACAAGTGTTGGTGAGGATGTGGAGAAAAGGGAACCCTCATGCTCTATTGGTGGGATTGCAAATTGGTGCAGCCACTATGGAAAACAGCATGGAGGTTCCTCAAAACATTAAAATTAGAACTACCTATGAGCCAGCGATTCCACATATGGGTATTTATCCAATGAAATCCAAAACACTAATTTGAAAAGATACACCTCTATGTTCATTGCAGTGCTATTTACAATAGCCAAGATATGGAAGCAACCTAAGTGCCCATCAATAGATGATTGGAGAAGGAAGATGTGGTACATGTACAATGAAACATTACTTGGCCATAAGAAAGAATGAAATCTTACTATTTGCGACAGTATGGATGGACCTAGAAAATATTATGCTAAGTGAAATAAGTCAGAGAAAGACAAATACTATATGATTTCACTTATATGTTAAATTGAAGAACAAAATAAATGAACAAACAAAAGGAAACAGACTCATAGATTCAGAGAACTAAGTGATGGTTGCCAGATGGGAGTTGGTTTGGAGGGCTGGGTGAAAAAGCTGAAGGGATTAAGAAGTACAAATTGGTAGTTACAAAATAGTCATGGGGATAAAAGATCACTTGATCGCAAATCACCATAACAAATATGATAATGAAAAGTTCGAAATATTGTGAGAATTACAAAAATGTGACACAGACACAAGTGAGCAAATGCAGTTGGAAAATGGCACCAAGGGGCTTGATTCAGGGTTGCCACAAACCTTCAAGTAGTAAAAAAACAAAGCATAATAAAACGAAGTATATCTATATGTTTCTTTTTAATAGTAGATGACATATGTTGATTTTACCTTAACTTATGTCTAATGACATGCTTTTCCCGTTCCTCAATTTTCACCTGTGGACAACTTTAGAGATGTGTTGTTGGGTAGGTAATGTATATTTACTCTCTACAAAATAAAAACATATAAGTTAAATTGCATCACTTAATTGTGAGGTATTTTGCAGATTCAGGATATATTTCTTAAGAGACAAAAAGGAGATACTTTAACTTTTTAAACGTCAGTTTTTTCTTGCCTTGTTGTTATTTTGGTGTTTGTAGAATCATGCTCAGTCATATTGATTTTTGAAATGAAAGTGATATTAAGTCCCTTCTTATTTCCCACTCTCTTCCCTCCTGAGTAATTATGCTTGAGAATCAGTTTTCCTAATGGAAGGCTGCTTAATTTAATAGTTGCAGAATATATCTGGGGAGAGCATTCTCACAACTGTGAAAAGTGAAATGATATTTTACTTGTCAGGTTTATAATCAAGACAATAAAGATAGCCACCTAATCAAACACATCTTAGGAGGTGTGGGAATAAGGGATTGTTTCCCGAAATCACTGACTGGTCAAGTATTGCGGAAACAATGTGGTCTAAGCCAGAGCAATGGCTTCTCGATGATTTTGCCTCTACGTATTTTCAGGCCCCTTTTCTTTTTGTACGTGTGACTTTTTCTCTTTTGCTGTTTTGTTAGATATAAATAGCAAAAGAGTTTACCTGTTGTTGCTATTGAATTCCAGAAATGACATCGGGCACACGTCCTTCCAAATCTGTATTTAATTGTTTGTATTGTATTCTTGAGGCTTAAAACTGGAATTGACGCACTATATATATATATATATATATATATATATATATATATATATATATATATATATATATATATTCAACTTTTATTTAAAATTTTTAAATGAATGAGTGAATAAAAGGAATAGCAGGTGAAAATGGATACTAATTATGAACTGCAGGCAGGGAAGATAACACATGAGCAGAGTACAATAAAATGAAGGAGAGAGCTGTATGAGTACATTGTGGCCAAATGGGCTTAGGCAGCAGGGACAGCAAAATCCTTGTCTCTGACGCAAAGACTTAATAGTGTGTTTGTGAGGCAGCAAGGAGGCAAAGGGAAGGAAGAAAGAAATGGCAGAAGGTGACCTATGAGATGTTGCCAAGACCCAGGTGTTAGGGGCCTTATAGACTTACAAAACGTTTGGGTTTTACTCTGGGTGAAATGAGAGACCATTCAAACAGAGCAGTGACTTGGTTACATTCATTTTCAAGGAGCACGCTGGCTGTTGTATAGATGATTGATGTAGTGGGTGCAGGAGGGAATGCAGTGCTGCCGTTTGGAGGGGTAGTAGTCAAGGTCAAAGAAGATGGTAGCCTGAGTGAGGACAGAAGCGGGGGCAATGATAGTGTCACATACAGTCAGGGACCTCTGAAGGAACAACAAGCTGTGATTGAAGGTTGTAGCATCAAGAGTTCTGTTGACATATTAAGTTTGAAGAGATTTTTTAAGTGTGGAGAGGTCGTAGGCGGTAAATAAGATAAACGGCTTAGTCCAGTGGAGACTGGGATTGCGTGAGATTCAGTAGTGGAAATAGATGAGCTCAACAGAAGAATTGATGTAGATAGAGAACAGTTCTGAAAAGACTCAAGTTTGGGGTGGTATCAGTCACTACTCTTTGTTTTCTATTTTTGACATTGAGTGGTCAAACTTTATTAATTTTAAATAATTTTGAAATTCTAATTGGACTTGTATAAATATATATCCAATCTGTCATTATCTCTAATTCTTTGTTTTTCCCCCATAAAAAGAATATTCTATACTGCTATTTGGGTAGTATAAGGCTGACTGACTTACTACCAACAGTTTTGGGGGGCCAAGAGGGAAAGGCAGGTAGGAATTTCTTCCGTCTGTATCTCGGCTTTCATTTAACGTCATGCTTTGAATTTGGTATTTTCACCCCCACCCCCTGTGCAGACACACACACACACACACACACACACATACACACAACACACCCTCTTCCTATTGTCCAAGTTCTGGTCTTCTGTCTGAGTGTGTGTGTGTGTGTGTGTGTGTGTGTGTGTGTGTGTATTTCCATCCATCTATCTTGAAAAAAAAAGAAAAAAATACATATGGTCTTACAAATTCCCAAACTTGTTGCAACGATGAACGATGTTGCTAACCTTCTTTAATATCAGAGGGATTATTCATTATGAATTTGTACCAACTGGACAAATAGTTAACCAAGTTTACTGTTTGGAAGTGCTGGAAAGGCTGCGTGAAAAACTTAGACAACCTGAACTTTTCACCAGCAACTCATGGCTCTTGCATCATGACAATGTACCAGCTCACATGGCACTGTCTGTGAAGGAGTTTTTAGCCAGTGAACAAATAACTGTACTGGAACACCCTCCCTACTCACCTGATCTGGCCCCCAATGACTTCTTTCTCTACCCAAAGATAAATGAAATATTGAAAGGAAGACATTTGGATGACGTTCAGTACATCAAAGGCAATAAGACAACAGCTCTGATGGCCATTCCAGAAAAGAGTTCCACAATTGCTTTGAAGGGTCGATTAGGTACTGGCTTTGGTGCATAGCTTCCCAATGGGAGTACTTTGAAGGTGACCGGGTGATATTCAGCAATGAGGAATGTAGCACTTTTTCTAGGATGAGTTTGTGAACTTAATTGTAGGAACTCGTATCCATTTCTCTGAATTGTGATAAGGTTGTGAATATTTTTAAATGTTTACTGACCTTTTGTTTTCCCTCTTCTGTCAAATGTTTGTTATAGTCTTCTGTGTTGTTTATTATTTATAATTCATAGCAGTTCTTTATATATTCTAGATACTAGTCTCTTATCAGTTATGTATATTGTCAATATCTTCTCCTGATTAGTGGCTTATCTTTTTACTCACGAAATGGTATCTTTTAATAAACAGATGTTCTTAAATTTAAGACAATTGACTTTGCCAGTTTATTTCTATTAATCATTTTTATCTTTTGAATCCTTCATCACCTGAGATCATTGAAGCTACTCTACCTTTTCTTTAAAACTTTTATGGTGCTGTCTTCTATGTATAAGAGCTTAATCTCTTCAGAATTGATGATGTAGTATAGGGGAATTCAACTATATCATATTTCAGGTTTCTACATATATGGAATTGGGTTCTATATTCTGTCTACGTTTCTCCCTCTCTCTGCCAATATCACACTGTTATTTGTATATTCATATTATGTTAATATCTCACATAGCAAATCCTCTACCTGATTTATCATCAGGGCTAACTTAGCTGTTCTTGAGATTTTCTTATTCCTTTTCAAGCTTTTTGCTTGTTTGTGTACAGAAAAGTGCAGAAATCCTAAATGTACAATTGTACACAAAGTAAATATGCCAATGTAACTAGCACTCAGATCTAGAAATGGAACGTTAGTAGTATCTCAGTATTTCCAAACATAAAACCACTGTCCTGGCTTCTATTTTAGTTTACTTTTGCCTGTTTTTAAACTTTATAAACATGTACTTCTAAACTTCATTTTAGCTGTATCTCAGGTTTTATCAAGTGGTATTTTCATTATAATTTTCTTCTACTCATTTTATATTTTTATTACAATTTTGTCAATGTAAGAATTTCCAAACCTGTAAAGAATTTTTATAAAAATTTATTTGAGTCAAACAGAGGCTATACCTAGAAGTAAGATCTAAAAGACTGAGAAAAATGCTTCTGAGAATAACAATTTGCAGGTTTTTGTTTGTTTTTATGCATTTGAGATTAAGGAGTAAAGGTAAGGAAGATTACATGAAGGTAGGAGAAAGCAAGACGGGGATCAGATTACAGAATAGTTAAGATTACATAAGTGAAATAAATCAGACAGAGAAAGACAAATATTAAATGATTTCACTTATATGTGGAATCTAAACAAACGAAATAAATTAACAAATGAAACAGAAACAATTTCATAAACATAGAGAACATTGTGATGGTTGCCTGATGGGAGGAACATTGTGTAGATGGTTGAAAAAGAGGAAGAGATTAAGTAAAAATTGCCAGTTATAAAAACAGTCATGGGGATGTAAAGTACAAGATAGGAAATATAGTCAATAATATTGTAATAACTATGTATAGTGTCAGATGGGTTCTAGACTCATCCGGGTTTTCACTTCGTAAGTTATATAAATGTCTAATTACTATGTTGTATGCCTGAAACTAATTGTGTATCGTCTGTAATTTAAAAAATAATAAAAAAAGATTACATTCTTGCACGATTTAGGAGGCGTCTGAAAAGGTGGTCAAGTATAAGAAGGAGGGAACTAAAAGGGGGCATTTAAAAGTGTGTTAACCTAGATGCACAGAAACAACAGACAGGGTTTACGTAAGGCAATTTTGTAGACCTGGGGTGTGACTACCCACTATGACCTGCCCAGTTTGGAATTTATGATCAGATCATCCTGTGAGGTTATTTTCTGTAGAACCTCTTTTTTCATCCATAATTTCTTGTTTAACCCCTTAGATTACTTAGAATTTTGAGGTGTTTTATTTTATTTATATATATGTATATATATGTATAATGCCATTCATATATATATATATAATATGCCATTCATTTAGAGATATAAATATAATATCTATATCTCTAAATGAATGGCATATTATATATATATGTATATATATATATACATATATATATATATAATAAAACATCTCACAATTCTGTAATCTGTATATATATGTGGCAGAAGGAAAAGAACATGGGCTCTGTTTCTGATGGCTTTGAGTTCAAATAAATCACTCACTATTTGTCACTTATCAGTTCTCATTGCTTTTCCATTAATTAAACATTTTTATCTATATTTATGTATATGATTCATATACATATATATACAGATTACATAATATATATGGCATATTTTAGTCACATTTTTATTATTAACTTCCAAATTCTTTCGTTGTATTTTTAATGCCATGATGGTGGCCAGTTTTTATAAATATTCCATCAGTACATGAAAAGTTTATGCACCATTGTCTTAATTTGTGTTTATTTGTCCTGTTTGGTTGACAATACTTTTTCTTTTTTTTTAGTACTTCCCTGTTTTCATTTGATTTTCATGGTGTTTTGCTTTTGTTTGCTTCAACCCATTTTTCACCTTTACTAATTTTGAAGTTATAAATTGTATTTATATACTTTTTGTGATTACAGTAGCCCCAAGCTTTATCACCTAGTTTCCATGCTCTTGAGATCAATTAAATTCTAGGCTCTAAACCAGATTTAGAAGGTCCCTTCAGGGAAGATGTCTGCTTGAGTGTTCTCTTGTCTCTTTGTAATCTTGCTTCTTTATATCCTCTGTCCTCCAATTGTTTTCCTCATCCATGTTTTCAGAAGGTATTTTAAAATTTAGTACATCATTTGTGTATTTTTTAAACAGAGACTGTTTTCATTACATATTTTACCAATTTGTTGCAAACGGGAAATTCATTCTTTTTTAAAAACAAATTTTGTAGCAAGTATATTCGGGACGTATTAGGAAATAAACTTATGGACTCAGTCACCCATTTTGAGCCACTCAGTTAACTGGCTCTCTTTGTTTCTGCCTCCTCAACTGTTCTTAAATAATGCTCAATGATATCTACAGTTTAACTTTCAGAAGTTACATGAGCTACTGAGATTCTGGAGTTCAGCCTTTTTGAGATCTTCATATTTTGAGACAGTCAGTAGGGCATAGTGGCAGAAGGAAAAGAACATGGGCTCTGTTTCTGATGGCTTTGAGTTCAAATATGTCACTCACTATTTGTCACTTATCAGTTGTCATTGCTTTTCCATTAATTAAACATTTTTTATTTACATTTATGTTCATAAAGTTTCGTTTAAATCTGAAAAATTATTTAGTATTCCTTTTAATGTTCCAGTGGCATTTCTTCTATGGATTTTCAGAGCTTTTATACATTGAGACTTTTAAAACTTTCTTAATATTTTTTCACTTTGATTAATTAAATTGATGCTCAGATTATATTTGCTGTATATAAAATATGTTCAAAATGCATAATTCATACACACAGACACACAAGGTTTAGCTGGATAGCTAGATATTTTCTTACTGAATGTATGCACAAATATATCACATGAAAATAACAATGATAATAAGCAGTGATGATGTATTTCTGGAAATTTATTCAAATAAACATTTGAAAAAAACTATCTTGGATCTTGTTACCCTTGAGTGTCATTAAAACATGCCAACATTTTTTAATGTAAACAAGATCTTAAGTTGAGTTATGAACACACAATGTGATATATAGATGATGTATTATCGAATTGTACACTTTAAATCTATGTAATTTTACTAACCATTGTCACCCCAATATATTTTAATTTATAAAAAAGATCTTAAGTGAGTATTTTAAAGAATTATATGAAGGTTGGGCATTTATTTACCTTATCAGATAATCTTGTACATTTTTGAATATTCAGTTATTGTGTTATCACCAAAAATAAATTTTCCACATTAAGACATTTAGTAATAAATACAAGCCTACACATTGCGCTTATATTTGGCAGAGCATTAGTACAGTTCATCTTCCTTAGGACCTCACTTATATATTCTCCTGGATAAGTATCTTTTACAATCTGGAAAAGGCTTACTCTTTACCTTTATGGTTATGCATTTATAGTGCTTTTTTTTTTTTTTTCCTTTTCACTGGATGCTAGAAGACAACAAGGAAACTTTCACTCCTTCTTAAAATTAAATTAGGTATCATTCTCTCTGTGAAAACTTTCTCATCTTCTTTTGGCCTAGGCATGTTGCTTTCTGTGATTATACTAAATTTTAAAAATATCTCTTAGACCAATTGTTATACGCGGTCTGACAATTAAGTTCGTGAACTTGCCACCATGCGCTTACATTGGCAGCACTGTACAAACAGCTCGGTAAGGTTTCATAGCCTTGGTATATCAGTGTCTCACAGCTGTGTTCGTGTCAACGTGTGACGGTGTCTTGCTGAGTGGTGTTCATTATTGTTGCATGTTTTTGTGTGCCGTCGCGAGAATGTCTGAGCTTGAATTAGAGCCATGAACAAACATTAAATTTCTTGTTAAACTTGGAAAGAGTGGAAGTGAAATCAGGGACATGTTAGTCCAAGTTTATGGGGATAATGCCATGAAAAAAACAGCAATGTACAAATGAATTAAACGTTTTTCTGAGGGGAGAGAACGTGTCACTGATAAAGGAAGGTCAGGGCAGTTAGTATCGAGCAGGACTGACGAAAACATTGCAAAAATTTGTCAAATTGTGTATCCAAATTGTCGTCTGATTGTGAGATGCATAGCAGACCAAGTAAACATTGATAGAGAAACAGGAAAATCTTAACTGAAAATCTTGGCATGAGAAAGGTGTGTGCAAAAATGGTCCTGAAGGAGCTCTTGCATCATGACAATGCACCAGCTCACATGGCACTGTCTGTGAGGGAGTTTTTAGCCAGTGAACAAATAACTATATTGGAACACCCTCCCTACTCACCTGATCTGACCCCCAATGACTTCTTTCTTTATCCAAAGATAAAGGAAATATTGAAAGGAAGACATTTTGATGACATTCAGGACATCAAAGGCAGAAAGACAACAGCTCTGATGGCCATTCCAGAAAAAGAGTTCCAAAATTGCTTTGAAGGGGGGACTAGGTGCTGGCATTGGTGCGTAGCTTCCCAAGGGGAGTACTTCGAAATTGACCACAGTGATATTCAGTAATGAGGTATGTAGCACTTTTTCTAGGATGAGTTCATAATCTTAATTGTCAGGCCTGGTATTGTGTTATAATTATTTGAAAACTATAATGAGTACTCATAAAGTGTCGACACTACTTAATTCCTGTATGTATTTCAAGTAATCATCACAATTCCTAATATGTACTTGGTGTTCAATAAATATTTGTTGAATAAATAAACAATTTAGTAAAAGAAATGGTAGAATACAATTAAAGTTGATCAAAGGCTGTGAACATAAAGTATTACTAACTGGAAAAGTAAAGTAGGATGTTTCTATACTTGCTACCAAAGAGATGAAAAATAGTACATAATTCACACATTTATTTAATATTTTAAGAGAATTAAATACAGTGTATTACATATAATGGTAGTATTATAAAGATTATGTAATATAGTGTATACTATTCTATAGAACAATAATAAATTACATGCAAGTGTACTATTATATATCATATAGCACATACTATTATAAAGAAAACATTTAATTTCTGTATTTGTTTCTCAGAATCATCAACTATATAAAAATTAAAAGAAAAAGCACTAGAGAATGCATTGTATGTTAAGAAAATGCATTATATATCTTCTGTTACAAGCAAAATGCATTTAATTAAATTACTAGTACTAAATTTAAGAATATAAAGGGGAATATTAACAAGAGTATATAGGATTTTCTCAAGAAAATATTTGGGAAAGCAAGTGTAATAGTAAAGAAGAAGCAAGAACAGGAAGGAAGAGTTAAACTATTTACCTGTCAATTTCTTTCAATGTGCATTAAAAACATTTCTATCTGTTTGCCACTGTAAAAGTCTGCTAAATGCTAGTAAACACAATGTTATTACCTAGTGATCTGTTATCATTTGCTAAATGATAAATTAGTAATATCTCATATAATATTCAAAGCACACTACACTGTATACATTGCCATTGACGGACACGTAACAAAGAGACAGTTTTTTTCAATATTTGACACTGAAAAATGAGTGAATACAGTATAAAAATTCTTAGTTTTTATAATAATCCTGCAATGTATGCATTTAGCAAGAATGTATTACACCTGTTTACCTCCATTTTTTTGTTTTAAGGATAAACTTAAATTCCTAATAGTTTTGAGTAAAGTTTTGGTATTGACCAAGATGTCCTTAAAGTTCCCTCAGCTTGACTAAACTTTGGACAGGCTTCTTCCTGATGATAGCCCCCCCCCACCACCACCTACCTTTTCTTAGAGCGTGTACTTTAGAAAAATCCCTGTTGTAAATTCTCTTTCAGCATCTTTGAGATACAAATTTTCTCCTGCCTCTTGCAAGTTTTTTTGTTTTTTTCTTTCATCCCAGGAATGTCTTTCTCATGAGTCTAGAGGCTATTCCTTTGTAATGTAACCACCAAGAATCTCTATGGGAGGCTAGGAGCCTAATTTCCATAAATGCCAATTAGCCAACAAAAGTGACTTAACTACATTGACCAAACTCCCCTCTAACATTCTCTAGGACTTTTCCCCTAGCTTACATCAGTGCATTTTGTTTCGGTGGAGTTGAGTTGAATCTTGCTCCCTTATTGAAATAATCTTTTCCCATATTGTAATATTTTTGAATAACATCTTCCTTATCATTTTTAACAAGTGCCCAGTATAATTACTTGTTGATAGTATAGAATTTAAATATAAATTATAAATAACAAGTTTACCTGTATTCACCACCTTAACTACTAACAATTAAAAAAAAAATCAGTTGATTAAATCATGGTTGCCATGGTTACTTTGCTCAATTTTCAGATATTCTTTTCTTCTCTTGAGATGAGCAGTAGACCTCTATGATAGTTAATTTTATGTGTCAACTTGACTAAGCCATGAGGTGCATAGACATTTGGTTAAACATTATTCTGGCTATGTCTCTGAGGAAGTTTCTGGATGAGATTAACATTTGAATTGGTATACTGAGTGAAGCAGATTGCTCTTCCTAATGTGAGTGGGCCTCATCTAATCAACTGAAGACTTGAATATAAAGAAAAGGCTAAGACTGAACTCTTCCTTCCTGACTACATGAGTTGGGATATTGGTCTTTTCTTCCTGCCTTTGGACTAAAACTGAAACATCAGCTCTTCTTGAGTCTCCAGCCTTCTAGATCTCAGGTTGGAACCCACATCATCTGTTTTTCTAGTTCTTAGGTTTTCATACTCTGGAACTATACTGTAAGCTCTCCTGGGTCTTTAGCCTGTTGACTGTAGATCTTGGAACTTCTTAACTTCCATAATCATGTTAGTGCAAGCCAATTCCAATCAGTCAATTGATCAATCAATCATTGTCTCCTGTTGGTTCAGTTTCTTTGTAGAACCCTAATTGATACAGCCCCATAGAAAGTTTGGTCTTAGATAGAGCTTTTGATGAGACAAAGAATTTGGTTTACTTAGTAGGACATTCATAAGGGTTTGGTTAAATAATAATCTTCCCCTTTTTCAGATTCCTGTCAGAGAACACATGAGTGCCATAACTAGAAAAGCCCCCAGTGTCTCTCCAAGCTCTAGGACAAATTAAATGTAGCATGACGATGTTTCAGGATGATTTTAAAAGCAGGCAGACATGAGTCTATCCTTTTCCTTCCCTTACCCCTTTGCATTGATTAATCTATCTTTTATCCTTTTTCCTGTATGGTATATATATTGTTTTCTCTCTCTCTTATTATGCACTATCTCACCCTTTCATAAGTATCCCTAGAACAGAATGCTCACCAGGCAGATACACTGAACCTGGAATTACATAGACTGATTTTGAGTCTTACCTCCAACATGTATCCAGTGATTCACTTCTGGCACTTCTTTAAATTTCTTTGAGCCTCCAAAGTTGTTTTATATATTTGTGAGATTTTCATATTTACCTTATAAAACTTCTATATTATACTGAGTAGTGCATATGTAAATGTCTGTTTGTAAAAAATAGCAGAGTTGCAGTATATTGTAAGGATATTGTATTAATATTTTAAGATATGAGAAATTTTTAATTAGAGTTTTAATCTCCATATTAAAATGACTAATTTGTGGTGGTGAGGAATTATGTGGCCCCCATTAGCCTGGACTCTAGGCAGGCTGCTCAAGAATGAGTCCTATTGGTCATGAAAGATAAGAGGCCCAAGATCCAGCCCTACACAGAGAGCAAGGCTATTATATAGCCTGTCTGAACCCTGTGTTACATTTGGCTTATAGGACCAAGATATGTCCATTTGTTATCCAGGGTCTGTAATGTTGACAACATGTGACCAGAATCCATAATGCCTTTACCGTATTAGGAAGTGACTAGCATTTTCAGAGAGTGAAGGTACTCAGTGCCTTATCTGCAGTTTCACTTTCCTCTATTTCAGTTACCCATGGTTAACTGTAGTCTGAAAATATTAAATGGAAAATTTCAGAAATAAACAATTTCTAAGTTTTAAATAGTGTGCCATTCTGAATAGTGTGATGGGATCTCTTGCCATCCAGCTCCAGCCCTCCCAGGATGTGAATCATCCCTTTATCCAGTTTATCCATGCTATATACCCTCCCTGTCCGTTAATCCCTTAGTAGGGCCTTGGTTATCAGACTCTTGGGGTATCTCAGTGCTTGTGTTCAAATAACCCTTGTTTTACTTAATAATGGTAACAAAGTGCAAGAAGAGCTTAGACTCTATCATAGGGATGTATATCCAGGAAAACACAGTATTCTATTCAGTACTACTGCTGTTTCAGGCAACCACTAGGGGTCTTGGATCATATCCCCTGTGGATAAGGAGGGACTACTGCAGTTCTCTTTAGATTCTCTTTGATCTCAAAATGTAATTAAAATGAGAATCAAAAATGGGGAGTTTAAACATTTTAATTTCATGGAAATTCCGTACCTTGTGTCAGTGTCATTCTACAAACTATGCAGTCTCTTATTTAATGTCTGACCTTAATAGTTTCAGAGAATTAAAATTACTTAATTATTTCAGACAAAAAAATGATTTCTCCATAAAACTTCCTCACTTTTTAAAAAATTCAAACTATACTGCCTCTAGAGGATTCTATAACTGAATCATACTTGTTTCTAACCAGGTCAATGGTCAGATAATTTAAAATTAACATCACTAGTTGAAGAGATGAAGTATAGGATACAATACTATTCTCTGCTATTCTTTGACTTGTTTATTTCTTAGTAAGACTAAGAAGATATTTCTTTTGCTTCTTTTCAGCAGACAGCAGAAGACTCGAACCCCTTGCATCCATGAAAGAGACTACATAGGAGTTGGATCTGCATGTTATTAGGTTCTTGTTACTCTGGAGACAAAGGTAATCACGTCAGTCTAAATCTTGGTGAGTAAAAGGGCAGGTAATGGTAAACACACACACTATAAACTCTTATGAGTCACCATTCAATTTCCCTTGCTTTCAGTGATAACCAACTGAAAGCAGGTAGAATTTGGAGATCAAGAATCCAATTAATGTTCCCACAGAATTTTGGAACAGTTTTTAAATAAATAATGGTGATGATATAAAACATTAATGAATGTTGCTGAGAGGGTTGCTTGATTCTGGCCCAAATGGTTGCAAGATTCTCCATGACCCACATTTTAGACTGGACACTGAATGTAAGGGGGAGGATTTATTTTAAAAGTTACATTCATTGTATTGGCCTCCTTAATATCAGCTGCATTACATGGAGCTGCAGGTACAAAGTTGAACTTCCTTATTCCCTCTTTTAGTCCCAACTGAGCATTTTATATATTAAAAAAATAATTATTTTAAGCTCAAAATAACCTTTATATTTTTATCAACCTTTGTTCTAAAGACAGTGTTGAAATACTGTGCTATTTTAATGACCAAAACATAAGACATTACCTTGAGAATTAATAATCTATAAGGTGCTGATGCCTTGGGCCAAACCAGCTGCTACTGACCTGAGTAATACACAGATTTTACAATCATTATTGCATTTCTGAGATTAAAATACAAACCAAATAATACCATCCAAAGATTTTTATTTCTTATCTTATTTTAATTACCTAAGACAAAATGTTTTTACGATTAAGGAAAAAAAATAAACATTTTCCTAAAGTATTCTTTTCATATCTGCTATATTCTTTCACTGTGGTTTTCTACGTTATTCTTCAATTCAAATAGAATGTGTTCGTGCATCTATGAAAAGAAAGGTACTGTCCTAAGCATGTAAATATTGCAGAGACACTTACTATCTTTGTCTCCAAAGGCACACAGCTTTGCGAGGGTCCGTTCAGGTGAATGAAATGTAAAATCAACTGATATTAGCGTTATTCTACAATTACAAAATACAAAGGAAGAAAGGTAGCCATACTTGAGTCACAGGCACATGGAGGAATCCATAAAGGGCACTGGAGAAACGGCTGAAGTAGAAGTAGAATTTTTCTCAGATCTATGTATCAGTTAGGATAGAATTCCTTTGTGGGTGCAAAAACCTTTATTACAGAGGCTTAGACAAATATGAGCTTTTGTTTTCTGACATGAGAGTAGTCTGGGAGTGTGTAGTTCAGGGACTCTAGAGTAACTCAAAACTTCCATGAAGGAACCAACAGCTTTCTCTGTTTTTGCTCCATCATCCTTAGTGACAACTTTTGTGCTACAGATATCACGCATATTTGAGGTATTAAGAAGAAAGGAAAGAGAAAATACGGTATCTGTGTGCTTCTACTTAAGGCTTATTGGAAAAATGTTGTCATATTGCCCCACCTAGCAGCACAGGTAAATCTAGTATTTTAATTTCCACTGGAGTAAGTAAGGAAAAGAAAAAAGAGAAAGAGATGCAAATCTGGGTTGAGTGAGTACACATATTAGCTGTGACAATTCAAATCTTTGACTCTATAGAACTCCTCAGAATTGGAAAGAAAATGGTATTACCTTCTGTCTTCGTCGTTTTGGGCCATAGACTAGGTGGCTTAAACAACAAACATGTATTTCTCACAGTTCTGGAGAACGAGAAATGCAGGATCAAGGTGCTGGAAGATCTGGGGTCTGGGGAGGTTTGGCTTCCTGACTTGTGGACGGCTGCCTTCTTGCTATATCCTGACATGGCAGAGGGAGAAAAGGGTGTGTATGTGTATATATAATACATTATGGGTACATATATACCCATATATACCTATGTATGTACACACTAATATATAGAGAGGAAAATATATCATTTTTATATTTTCAAATATGATCTTACATAATTTCCATAGATCTCATTTTTAGCAGTTGAAGTTTCCCTTGGTCTGGCGATTTGATTTTCACTCTACATCAGTCAGAAGCTTTTGGATTTGGTCATGGACAGCAATGAGCTTTCATCTGTTTTCCTTGTTACTTGGCAGCTTCTACCTCTTTGTAGATTAAAGGGTAAGAAGACAGTGTGAAGAGGGCCACTTTATCTATAAAAATGCTTTAATTAGATAAAAATACATTTAACTGATTTCGCTATTGGACTATAAACTTCTTAAGGCCGTAGTATGAGCCTAAATCAAAATTTTATGTTCCAAAGTGCCTCAGTATCTAGTGTAGCTCTTTTGTGACTGGCAGATGTATGCATTTATATTGAAGAGAACATCTATTGAGCAGGTGTTGTGTATCAGTTTGCTAAGCACTTTACATGAATTTTCTCATTTACCCTTTTCAGGAAACCTCTGAAGTCAGTACTATCATCCCTACTCTACCTACAAGGAAACATAACTCACAGAGCTTAAGAAACTTGCCTACGTTCTCAGAATTGAGTAACTGTGGAACTACAGTCAATTTAGGCTGCTTGATGTCAGAGTTCATCTTGAAATCAACAGCTGCACCTTCAGAATATCCGTTAGTGAATCTAAGCCAAGTTTATGGTCTTGTTGTATGTGCTTCTGGCCAGATCCGTCGTGCTGTGCTCTAGGGCGTCCTGGCTAGGTATCTAGGAGACCTGGGCCAAGGTGAGCTTTGTGGTGATTAACAATGAGACCCTGATTTTGTTGCCTTGCTTCTCCTAGCAGAAATTGTTGACATTCAAATAAAGCACTTTGTGATATGTGACTTGAGTAGTTGTATCATAGGCAACATCACAGGCAAAATAATGCCCCAGAACCCGGGAACATGTTGTTAGACTTGCTCAGCTGACCCTGAGATGGGGAAGAGTAGCCTGGTTTACTCAGGTGGGTCCAATGTAATCGGAGGCCTTATAAGGGAGAGAGGGAAGCAGGAGAGTCGGTATCAGAGTGGGGAGAAGAACACCGGGAGCAAGACCGTCGGGTAGCTTCTAGAAGCTGGAAAATATAAGGTAACAGATTTTCTTGTAGTAGTTTCCAGAAGGAACTTGGGCCTGCCCGCCCCTTGATTTTAGCCCTCTGTGATCCTTTTCAGACTCCTGGCCTCCAGAATTAGAAGATAATGAATTTGTTTTGTTTTAAGCCACCCAGGGTCAAGGTAATTTGTTACAGCAGCAGTAGGAAGTTAACAGAATTATCGTTACATCCAGATATTGTTATTCCTCTTTTGTAGACGTGGAAATAAGGCTCAGTGTTTAAATGGCATGCTTAAGGAAACTCAACCATGAAATACTGATTGGGAAATTAACTCAGGTGTTTGGACCCCAAATCCAATGTGCTTTTTTTATTGGAAAATGAGGAGATTGGATGATATACTCTCTAAGGTCCTATCAGCTCTAACATTTAGTGATTTAAAGTGTCAAACAAAATCACAGATTGGAATGTGAGAATTTGTTGGCTGTGTGTGTCCTCAGTTCTCAGGAGTATTTCTAAAGCAGAAGGTTTGGGCATCGTTTTGCGGCAGATCAAAATAGGTGGCTTTCTTTGTTTTCTCAAATGTGAGCTTATAGCCTTTGCTCCTATGTGTGAAGTTTAGCCACTCTGGTTCTTTCATGTACATAACTGGGATAGTTTTCTCCTTCTGTACTTTTAAGGATTTACTGCAAGTTTACCAAAGTGACTTTCTGCTGGCAGAAACTGACTTTTGTTTGACCTGTTTCTTGAAAGAAATATACCTTTTCAACGATTCAAAACACTTTGAACAAGCAGGATTCTGTTTGGCATCTGCTTTAGAAACATATTACATTATAGTTTGTTATATACATGTTAACTAATATATGCACTTATACGCCTACTGATCTAAATACATTTAATATTTATTTTCATTTCTAAATGTCATTTTTGTGTCAGCATTGTGTTTCCAAAATATAATTTAATAAGGCTTAGAAAGAAGTGTGCAGAAAAATGGTCCATAATTCCACTGACCAGATAATTTCCTTTGACCTTTCAGAAAAAATGAAATTGGAATAATCTGTGTGCATGGTTAGAAAACATAAACAAAATGGGATGGTGTAAAATTAAAGAAAAAGGGAATGAATTTTACGTGACTGGTTGAGTTTATATGCATATCTGTCACATAAAATTTCATCAGTCACTTTCTATAAGCAATGTCACATATTTGTGCAATATATTATGTAGTGAAACAAGAGACAGAAATTGCACATGGAATTCTGATTACCTGATCTGTGATTCCAAAAACCTAGATCCTGACTCTAAGCATTATTTGGGGTCCACTTTGCATAGGATTCAGTTAGTGGATTTAAAAAGTGCATTCAATGAATTTTAATCCAAAATTATATTTTAAAAAATCAACAAATGAACTTGAGAATGATTTAACTCATAAAGGAACAAAAACAACACATAATTTGTTATTATACATTGAAAAAACTACGAATGTTATTTTAATTTTTAATCTTTTCTTAGTAAATATGTGTAAATTTCTTGGCCAGGTGTGTAGCTGAGGGACTTATTTTGGTTTATTTTCCCTTTTCATCCATTGTCAAAGTTCTACTTTGCCACTGATCTCTTCTATGTCTCTTGCATTTGGCAGCAAAATAATTGCTTTCATGAGACATGGCTCTCATTTCTAATTGCAAAGAATTATTGGTTTCTTTGTCAGAAATTGTCTATAATTTAAACTTCACAAAATCTGTGTCAAACACATTCTAATTTGTCACTAGTTGCTTATTCTAAGTATAACATATCCATTTCTGACATCTGAGGGGTCTCCACATTCACATATCTCTGTGACTATATCCGTTATGTGTCTACTGAAGAAACATGATATTGGCCGTGGGCCGAACCCATCACAATCTGTTTTTGCAGGAAAAGTGTTTCCACCTAGCCTAAGCCAAAATAGCCACCTAATTGCAAAAATGAAAGTAAAAAATGGTACCATGGAAACACTTTGTATGTCAGTTTTGCAAATCTCTACTGGTTGCAATACTTCAAGTGTTTTGTTGTTATTGTGTTCGGTTTTGTGTTAGGATTTATTTTTTAAGCTCTTCAGGACTCTTACCACACTGTGGTGCCAGGGTGGGAAAGAATTTAAAAAGTGTAGAAGAATGTCCCTGTCACCGAGGAACTTTTACATCCATCGGGGCTACAGATTATGCACCAAAAGTTAAATATTAGAATTAAATACATTTCAATGGCAAACACATGATGTGTATATAAGTAATCTATAAATGAGTCAATATGTTTTCATTTTTCATTGAAATGCATAATAAGCAAATGTGAAAAGAAAACCTTTCTATGTGTATGGATTATGAAGTCCCAATCGTTGGGCGCTGTTTTATCAGAAACTTTATATGCCTGAATGTAATAAATGATCACAATGCTATGGTGTATCACCATTTTCCCTCTTTTATAGATCAGGAAACTAAGGAAGAAGTTAAATAACATGATGAAAACTATATGGCTAGAAAGTCACATATGAAACAATAACCAACCATGGGCTTTGAATGTCAAAGTACTTGTTCTGTTCTTTCTTCTTACCGCTGCTATATGGATAAGAATTGTCTAGTTTTTCTTCTCCTGTAACAAACTATCTTATAATTTTATAAAGATGCTAACAATGTTTTATCAGACACAAACACTTCTGAAGCTTATTTGCTAGTCAAAGACAAACCATTTGACTTTTAGAAATACCTTTTTCTAAGGCAATAATTATAGCATTCCAAATGATTTCAAGCAAATAGCTTAGACATGGAAGAGGAAAAGTGGTACAAGCAGATCAATAATTAAATTGTGAAAAATAAAAAAAGTGTACCTAAGCACAAGCCATCATTTTTTGCATTAATTTTATAGTTATTAAAATGTTTTCAAAAGGTTCTTTTTTCCTAGAATCAGAATTACTGCCAAGTAATCATTTGTTCATCCATTAGTCATTTGTTGATGATAGAAAGGAACCATATGTAGTGAGGTTTAATTCTAGTTGAAATTATTTTATGCTTTTCTATAAGATTATGAATTGACATTCTGAATCTTTCTTAGGATTTACTTGCAGAGGAAATGTGGCACAAACTGTTATTAATTAATTCCTCATTAAATATGAGAACATTATGTACTAAAAGTCAATAAATTAGATCCCAAAAGAGCCCATTTTGAAAGGTAGCACATGAATAAAAAAATAGATTCTAAAACAATTTTATAGAATGGAATTTAATGATAGTGATTTTTAAAGGGAAATATTTTAAATGAATGGGTGCAATTAAAATCTAGGCTAAATTGGTTTAGGGCTTATATTTTGAGTATCTTTTTGGATTATATTTTTCAATATGTATATTAAAGCTGATTTAATTGTCTTGTATACAAATAATTTATATGTGTATGTGTGTGTATATATGCAATCTCAGCATATTGAATTTCCAGTTCATACAATTCTATTTTAGTCTACCATGAAATGCATTTTTTGGTATGTTTATCAATGTTTCAATTGTTGGGAAAAGGGGGATTTCTTTGAATACACATTTATGCTGGTTGACAATTATTTTATAATGTTTTTATGTACGTGTGTATGAGTGTCAATGATGTGTAGTGAGGTAAAAGAATTGTGGTGAGGGAGTAATTTAAATGTAAAGTAAGGTGAGATTTTCCAGTATTTGAACAAGTAGATGGAACCAAGGGTAAATTTGTGATCCTCCCAGATTTAATTTACGTACTCATATCTCAGGCATTTTATATTTACCCTATTTCATTCATTCTAAGTTACACATTTTTGGTTCACATTTTTTGCCTGTGAAATCAGGATGCACCATACAATTGATGCTGTTTTATAATTGTTGACCAGAAAGCAGTTGTGATATAGTTTCCATTACTGGGCACGCCAGGGACAGGATCAGAGATGTTTGTTTCTACATCGGTTAAGTATACAAGGTCTGACAATTAAGTCCACAAACTTGTTGCAACAATGTTGCTAACCTTTTTGATATCAGAGGGATTATTCATTATGAATTTGTACCAACTGAACAATTAACCAAGTTTACTATTTGGAAGTGCTGAAAGGCTGTGTGAAAAAGTTAGATGACCTGAACTTTTCACCAACAATTTGTGGCTCTTGCGTCACGACAATGCACCAGCTCACATGGCACTGCCTGTGAGGGAGTTTTTAGCCAGTAAACAAATCACTGTATTGGAACAACCTCCCTGCTCACCTGATCTGGCCCCCAATGACTTCTTCATTGACACTAAGAAAAAGGAAATATTGAAAGGAAGACATTTGGATGACATTTAGGCCATCAAGGGTAATATGACGACAGCTCTGATGGTCATTCCAGAAAAAAGAGTTCCACAATTGCTTTGAAGGGTGGGCTAGGCACTGGCATCTTGCATACCTTCCCAAGGGGAGTACTTGGAAGGTGACCGTAGTGATATTCAGCAATGAGGTGTGAAGCCCTTTTTCTAGGATGAGTTCGTGAACTTAATTGTCTGAACCTTGTATACATTGTATTACTGTAAATGTTAAATTTGACATTTAAATGTCAAGTAATTTAAAGATCATTTGAAAAAGAAATAAGTACGATTGTTGCTCGAAAGCCTCCTATTGATAAGAGTTAAATAAAAAAAAATCATTAAAATATGCAGAATTAAAATCGGTCCTAGGTGTTGCCTATTAATGGCACGTCACCATATTCTTTATCCAACATCGAGGTACCTGGCTCTCAGGTATACTTATTTATATTTGTTTATTTGTTCAACCCTAGGGAAGTAGAAAATAGTTTCAGAATTGCTAACCCACATTCCTGTGAGAAACAAATTTACCATCTGGAGCACAGTGTTGCTATATACTGCATTCTGTGTTTAGCCTTACAGTTAAAACACTAATTTTAAAAGTTAGGTGCAACATGTATATAGATGATGTATTATGGAAATGTGCCCTTGAAACCTATTTAATTTTACTAACCAACGTCACCCCAATAAATTTAAGAAATAAAAAAAAGAAAAGAATAATGAAACATGTAAAAACAAGTTAGGTCAGCTGTTAACTATCTCTTCAGAGAGATTTGAAAAATGAGAAGGGCTCCATTCCATTGCTGGTTTAAAGATGGAGGAAGTAGGGCAATAGAAGTAATGTAGGTAGATCTAGGAGCTGAAATCAACCCCAGCTGAGAGCCAGCAAGGAAATGAGACCTGAACTGAGAAAACAACCTAAATGAGGTTAGAAGTAGACTCTTCCCCAAAACTTCCAGTAAGGAAAGCAGCTTTTCCAGCATTTGGATTTCAGCCTGTGAAACCTAGAGCAGAGGAAACCAGGTGAGCCAACCAGGATTTCTGACCTATGGAACAATGAGATGATAAAGTTTTATTTATTTATTTATTTATTTATTTATTTATTTATTTATTTATTTATTTATTTATTTATTTTTTTGACCATTGGGTTTGTGGTACTATTTTTATGGCAGAAATATAAAACAAATGCAGTACCCTTCCCAATAATTTATAACCTCTATCATGAGTAAAGATGAGACAAAAAAAAATACCCAAATCTTCAAAGGTGTCTGTCAAGGGCTACAAAGAAGGACTGAGGAACTACATATAATACTTCGAAGGGGACTACAGTGACAATGGCAACTCAGTGTGAGTTTCTGGATTTGATTAGAAACAGAAGAAAGAGAATCCTAGAAAAACTGAAATTCAGTAAAGTCTGCAGTTCGGCTGATATTCTACGAATATTAATTTCTAACTTGAGAATTATACTTTGATTATACCATGATAACCTTGGGAGGAGCTGGGTGAAGTTACATTAAATTGCTCAGCACTACTTCTGTAACTCTTTTCTAAGTCCAAAATTGCTTTAAAATGAAAAGAAAATTATGGAATGGGGTGAGCATCTTAGAGGGAAATCCTGGAAACAATAGAGGAATAGTCTAAGACATGCTGCTTTTCCAATGTGCTTTGTGACAGAAAATGTGGGGAAATGCACATCGACTCTTCTGAGATGTAAAGTAGCCACACATTTAAGAGTGGTTTCATTTTTATTTTCTCTAGAACAAATGAAATAGTGAAACATCCACTATTCTGAATTATCTTGAATTATATTTAAGTTATACTTTTTAACCTTTAAGAGACAGTGAAGATGGGTGACAGTAGTGAATATTCTCATTTAAAACTCCTACAGTTTTTGTGTGAGGTTGAAACATAACAAATCAACAGAAATTAAGTGCAAGGTATCATCGTGGGTTTTTTAAAGGCACTTGCTAGTTCTTGAGAAAGAAGCATGGAAGGAAAAACAAGAGGAGTATAATTTCTAGGCCATATTGCATCCTTTATGTCATACCAGTCAAATACTTCCTGTTTATTTCACAGCTTTCCCACGAAACATTTTAGAATTGCAATTTACTCTAAATACTCTGTGACCTGAAAATAGTATTGAAATAACCACAAAGCTAAATAAATAGGAGAGAAAAAAAGATGTAAAATCCTTGACATTTAGGGAACTATCCACACACATATATATATATATACTTTTTGATATTTGAAATCAGGTTAGTCAAATGAATCATATAATTTGGGTTCTTCATCTTGTTGCCAGAAATAAGATACTTTTCAAAAAAAATTTTCTTTTGGTATATTCAAGGTAATAGATGGTCATGATATGTTCATGATATATTCATGCTATTAAAATGACATAACTTTAAAGAAAAACACTTCAGGTTCTATTGAACAGAAATAATCACCATTAATATTAAACATTATTTTCAATGCACATTTTTATACATGCAACTAGTTGGTTACAGAGATAATATATAAGAATATATTTCTATTTAATAAATGGATTCCCAAATGTGCTATCTAAATAAAAGGTCTTACTCTATCTTTTTTCTTTAACAAAACACAGGAGTAAAATTTTAGTAATTTCTTATTGCCTTATAAATACTGACAACATAGAATATTTACAAAACTCTCTAATATTAAATATGACATACACTAAATTAATGGATCATAACCTTATATATATATATAATCAACTTATTTTAATTCTTGCTATCATTGATTAACTCACTGCTTGAAAGGAAGAATAATTTGTACTGACTTTCTCTTCTATCACCCATTATAAATTTATCTGCTTGAATATATGGAATTTTCTATCTTCTGTAGTTCTTTACTTAGGTAAGAATAAGTCTTGATATTGAGCATTTTGTACCAAATTTGCCTGGGACTCAGTATAGTTTATCCATTTGTAGATACCATTTTTTTATTTATTTTAAGAATATTTTCCCCTTATTTATCCACTATCTTTTGTGATTTATTAATCTGTTTATATTTTTCATTTGTATTCACTATAATCAATTGAAACCTCTTTATTAATAATTTGCTCTTCAATTGTCAGATATGTCTATTGCATTCCTTGCTGTATCTAGTTTATATTCTTTAATGATGCTAATTTGCTCTTTATTGTGTCTTTAGTTTCCTATTTTTCTATCATTCAGTTACTTTGTCATTTCATATTTGTGTTCTTGTTTACCGTATTTATAGTTTCACAAAATTGTTCTGCTTTAAACCACTCATGGTAAAATCTTCCTAGTCCTGGGGATTGGCTTTGTTTTTTCTTTCCTACCTTCATCCTTTAGTTTAGTTGGCTTTTGAATCCCATATTTTCTTTTTTCCTGCTCAAGAATTTTTTTCTACCTCTCTAAGGACAGAAAGCATTCTCAATTTATATGTACAGGATTAACCACTGGAAAGACTGATTCTCTGTCCCAGTTTTGAATACCGAGGGAAATCTTGAGAATTTCCTCTAGACTTCTCTATTTTAACAATTTGCTTAACCTTTTGGCATATTAGTTCCTTAATATTCAGAATTGGCATAGTAGGGGATAGTATCTGGATCAGACCACAATCTGAAAATATCTAGAAAATTCAGTATATCATCATCATCACTACTATATTTGTTTGAGCTATATGTTATTATATGAGTAGTCATTCTTTAGAAATAATACTAAGTATTAAAGTGTAAATTGAAACGGAGAGCAAAATATTCATCCAACAAAGAACACACTATTGTAATTTTTAATGGAAATGTGGATAATTATGCTACTCTTTGGACTTTTTCATATTGTCAGAAACTTTAAATACAGTATAAATCACTGACATTAGTAGGAAGATTATTAGAGGGAAGTATGTATTCTGTACTTCACTTTTTTCTTGTCCTTAATACTGTAAATATAAACTACTCTTTAATTTTATAGCAAGAAAATACCTTTAAAAATTGGGTTCTGATGCAGGTATCTCCTTTTTCTCCCATTATATGGCACTTCTGCATTATCTTGCTAGAAATAACAGTCATTGTTGGCTTTTCAAAACGGAACCTTTAATTTCAGTTGTAATAAATATCACACTTAAATTCTGGGTTGACTTATGGAAAAATAGCACATAACATTTTGAAGTATTGCTTGAATTATTTAATCTACAGTATCCATTAGACATAAAAACAGACCTAAGTTGCTCTTTTGGTGAAAATGTCCGTCTTTAAAAAATACATGGCAATATTTTTAGAAGTAGTTTAGTTCTTATATTTAAAGGGGTGATTTTCGAATAGTTTCTGAAATGCCAGTGAGTACTAAGAGAGAGTATCCCATGGAGGCTGCTTGAGGAGGCTCTCACCTTTGTCTGCTTGAGTTCTAGGGAGGGATCTGATTAGACCACCATAGTATTGCTATTAAATGATGGGAGGATTATGCTCCCTGGAAATTCAAGGTTTTCTATCCTTGGCTTTACCTCCACAAATACTGCCTTATGATCATTTGCAACCAGCTGAACTTATGTTTCTGAAAGTAGCTAGTAATTTCTAAAACAGGTTCATGGACTTCTTTGTTTTTAACTGATTGTTTTGCTAACATTATACTTCCTCTTTTGATTTCAGTTTTACAAATGGCAAACTAGGAATTCTAGCATAAGGGGAGAATTTTGCAGAGTTAATGCTGAAAGGGAGGTTGAATTATTTTTTCCCCAGAAGAAATTTTATCAAATAGATCCCCCTCTTTCCTCTATAGCCAAAGTCTCTGATACAACACTCAGCCTGCAAGAAAG
Organism: Rhinolophus ferrumequinum; assembly: GCF_004115265.2. Lineage (NCBI taxonomy): Eukaryota > Metazoa > Chordata > Mammalia > Chiroptera > Rhinolophidae > Rhinolophus > Rhinolophus ferrumequinum. Next base: position 90,276,685 of record NC_046289.1, on the reverse strand, counting down.
AGCTGACATTGTGAACAGAAAACCACTGAGCTGGGCAGCTCCGAGGAATCATCAACCCAAATCTCCCCCTTGATTGTAATTAAATCCACCCTGGGTTACCGTTCAGCTGAACTGCTTGTGCTTGTGCAAGTTGTCTACTTCTGTCTGGTACAATTTATTCTCTTTATGGGAAAGGGGGGACATTATCCAAAATCCACTGTCTTCAATTTATGTGATTAATTGATCTTAGCCAATATGTGTAAGCATAGCTGGAAAAAGACAGGTTAGAAGAGCCTGCCAGAGAGGAACTCCTGAACATGCTTCCTCAGGTTTCACTCAGTAGTTAAACACTTCTTGACTTGCCACTAAGGTTTTCTTCAAAGGAAGAAGAGGAGAGGATCAGTAAATATGACATTGCAAGCCCTTTTACCTGCCCCAGAACAAGTATTGAACATTTGTCTTCCATCAAGGTACAAGTTCAGGTTTATTTTCTTATCAGTGCTAGGTCTTCTCAACGTCCTTCTCTAAGGAAAGCTACAGAAAAACAGACTTCCTCCAAAAGAGATTTTGTTCCTGTGCTACTATGGTTAGTGGTGGTGGATGTAGCTTTATTTCTAAATATAGGAATTGTTCTATCTGTCTGATCATTACTATCCATGAAAATAGAAACAGCATGAGTCAACAAAAGATTAACTACAGTCACCAAGAGCAAAAATCTGTGTTTCTTTTGTTTAGCCTATCACAAGGTTTCCCTGAGTATTGCTTATTTCCAAGGGAATGGAAGGAGGCTGTGATGAGCAGAGTTGAGTCACTGTATGGATTCAAAGGGGGCATAACAGTGAATTTAAATTTAATTTATTCAATCTGACATTATTTGTATTACTCACTGTATCTGAAGGACCTTTCTAATTGCAAACCTTTGTTCATTCATGGAATCTGCCCAATTGACACTGATATTGGTGGTTAATGCTGCTAGAATTTCTCCCATGACATTATTCCATCCAAAATGTTTCTGCATGGTCAGACCTTCAGAGGCTCCACTTCCCTAGTTGCACAATGAAGCAGTCCTCTATAGTTGACTGGTTCCACTCTCCATGGATAGCTAAATATAAGAAGCCCATCCCTTTTCTCACTGCAAGGAATTAGTCATGCATGCTGACTCGTCAATATGACACATGAGACCTCTTTAACTCTGGTAGTGTTATTGAAACTTCAACTATAAAAGTTAAATTCCAAAAATCAAATGGCTTACCTTTTCCCTTCCTTTTCCCTTATACCATGGGTTTTATGGGATTGTACTTCAAAAGAATGATCCTCTTCTGATGAAGCATGTCAGGAAGTAGATCTGAATGCAAAGATCCTGAACTTCTGATCATCCTAAATCCTATTTTTACTGCAAGTATTTTGAAAAAAAAAAAAAAAATTCAATATCCTTGTTGTTGAGATATACAACTTTCTGCTAGATATGGGGATTTACTAACCTTGCTGATTACTATTATGTGAATGCTATTATGATTTGCCTGGCAAATTACAGACCATTTCTTTTTAGTACTCAATAATAGCAAAACTATATTTAGCACTTACATTCCTTTTGTCAAGATGCATGCACATTTGTTAGAGGTCTAGTCTTAATTTAGTCTTTTTGTTTTCATAGTATCTATATGTGTTAACCAATATTATCTCAGGGAATCTGAATACTAGCACCATAATAAATCCCTCTCTATACGGTAACATTATTTTTCAAGGGATTACTCTGATCAAATTGTCTTACAAGTTTAAAGATAGTTAAATGTAGTTGATGGGAGAATTCTTAGCACCACTTTAAAGTAGATATCTGATATCTCATGACAGACTTCATTTCTTTCTGTCCTTGATTCTGTATTTCCCTGAAATATTAATAAGCACTCCAGGATACAGAGAAGAATGCAATTGAATGAGGAATTTTCTAGCTTAATAGGCAACTTCCTTTTGATAGAGGCTCACCGCCCGCTGCTTATAGATATAGTACAGGGAGACTGAAACAGCTCTGGTTGTTTCAATGCTTAGCATGAAGATCTAAAACTAAATAAACAACTCATTAATTTCATATCATGAAAGTATTAAACATTGATTACTTTCTTAATTTATGTATACAGTAGTCCCTCCGTATCTGTGGTTTTGATTTTCGTGGCTTCAATTACCTGTGTTCAACCATGGTTTGAAAATATTAAATGGAAAATTACAGAAATAAGCAATTCACTTAAATTACATGCTGTTCTAAGTACCATGATGAAATCTTGTGCCATCCTGCTTTGTCTTGCCAAGCAGTGAATCACCCCCTTTGTCCAGCATATTCACATTGTATATGCTACCCGCCTTTGTGGCTTACAAGCCCTCTCAGCTATCGGATCAATAGTTGCAGTATCACAGTGCTTGTGTTCAAGTAACCCTTATTTTACTGAATAATTGCCACAAGGCTTAAGAGTAGTGATACTGGCAACTTGGATATATCAAAAAGAAGCTATAAATTGCACATTTAAGTGAAAAAGGATGTATGTGTGTGAATAAACATAATAAATAAAGAGTTCAGTCTATCCACAGTTTCAGGCATCCACTGGGGATCTGGGAACATATCCCTTGCAGATGGCAGGGGTGGAGGTGGCGGTGAGACGAATGTATAAAACATCATTGGTGTTCTTATGCTAATTCACTTATTTTATTACATATTAGCAATAAAGGGGATGCAAGACTGTAGGTCGTAATTAGAAATTAACAGCTGAATACACTGAGAGATGGATTTCACAAGCCACTTCTAATTTTTTCACTGCTCTGTGTGTGTGTTTCATGTATGGAAATTTAAAAAATATTAAGCTGTTTCAACTTGGCAGCCTAAGATTCGTAGGAAATCAGCTAATAAAAGAAAAAGTTTTTAACATTATATATTTCTCTTTCTATATATAATTCTATATTTAATATATTTCTATATTAAGCATAGGAACTTAATCAAGTTAATTAAGAGCAGTACTATATCTATTATTGAAACAAATGTGATAATTAGACCAAAGAAATTATGCATGACTAAGTGGAAGAAAAGTATAATTCAGTATGAGACAATCAGATAACAATTTTATAGGATATTTTAGATGCAGTGCTCTTTATCAACTAATTTTCTACGTGAATAAACTGACACATAAGAAGACATAGGGGCATTAAAATGAGTTTTTTGGCTAAAACAAATTTCTTCACAATATAACTTTATTAGTATACATTATTTTGGCGTAAATGGTTCCACATGATTATGATTTGAAAAATGGAATGGATGTACACTTGAAACCTATGCAATTTTCTAACCATTTCACCCCAATAAATTTAATAAATGAAAAAAATGGAATGGGTGGGAAGTAAAATACAGATTTGCATGACTTTTGTTGGTGAGATCATGATCAAAGAAAATATTTGTTAAGAGGCCAGCTAATGGTAATTTGGGGGTTTCTCTTTGCACTAGAAAAACACTGAAGAAAGATGGTGCCAAAAATGTAATGGCAAGTTCCTTGCCATTTTAGGTATGTTTTTAAAAGGTAGCCGACTAGGTGGCAAGTTTCTTCACCTTTACTCAAGCAATTTATGTTGCTGAAAACAGAAACTTATAGGAGTTTCAAACATATTCTTTGTGCCAAGGGCACACATAACCAGCCACACTGAGAAAGGCAGTTGCCAAAGAACTGGCAGTTTGTCATTTAATTAAGAAGCAAAATTAAGAAGTAAGGTGTTACTGAGGCAGGATATTGAGAGGCCCCTCCAGGATAGAACATGATGCTCCTCACTGTTTAAATAAGTAACAAGTGACTGTAACCAGCACCTGCAGCTGGAGAAAAACAAGAACCAGTTTCATCCAGCTAGGCTAATCCCCTTGACTGGGACCTGACCTTTAGCTAATTTTCATATCATCATTATCTCATTTACATCGCGGTTACTAAAACTCCCATCATGCATCTGACTCCATGACAGTTCTCGAGGAGCCAAGTAAGGAAGAAAAAGCAGGTAACTGAGGATCCCATCTACTGGGAGGAATCCGCGGAGCCATATCAATGGGATGTCACCCGGAGGTATAAATAACCCTGGTCAAAACTTTCTCGAGGACTTCCTGAGTTCAACTGCACTCCCTCTCAAGTGTGTATTTTTCCTCCCAACAAACTCCCTGTGCTTTCCTGCACCTGTCTCACTCTTGAATTCTTTCTTGAGTGGAGACAAGAACCTGATCACTGCTGCTCTGGGCTGAATCCTCCCTTGGGCATCCCCATGAACCTCTGGTGACATCTTGGGTTGAATTATGTCCCACCAACATTAAGCTATTGAAGTCCTAACTCTCAGTACTTCAGAACCTTACCTTATTTAGAAATAGCGTCATTGCAGATGTAAATAGTTAAAAAATAGCTCATGCTGGAGTGAGGTGGGGACCTGACACAATATGATTGGCATCCTTATAAAAAGGGGAAATTTGGACACAGAGATAGACATGTTGAGAAGAAAGATGATACAAATAGGGAAAAGATGGCCATCTTCAAGGCAAGAGACAGGCTTAGAAGAGATCCTTCTCTCCTGCCGTCAAAGAAAGAAACCCTGATGACATTTTGATTACAGACTTCTAGTCTCTGGAATTGAGAAAATAAATTTCTGTTGTTTAAGACACTTAATTTGTAGTACTTTGTTGAAGTCTTTTAACTTACACATCAATGTTATTATTCTAAGTATTAAAAAATATGAGTGTTTTACTGAAGAGTAAATATCACTTTACATGGTATTGGTCTCCAAAAACTATTCTCAATTTCAGCACAGGCCTGTTTTTTTTGAGGGAAGCATTTTCTTATTCTTTTTATCCCTAACAGCACATTTCTATTTATTTTCTGATGAATATTTAATATTTAAGTAAAAGTCCTATTAAAACCACTTGCAATGAGATTTTTTTTTTTTCTTAAATATCAGTTTCTAGCCTTGTCTACAAAGAGTCAAACTCTTCCTAATGAACATGGCAATTGATGCATAGGACGGCTACAGGTTTGTGCCATATAAAACACAGAGCTTCTCTGGCTTTGATATTTACAATTCTTTGACATCAGTGCTGTTTGAACTTAAAATAATTTCTGGCCAGTTTCTACAAGTTACAGAAGATTTAGAAAGCTTGCTTCATTTTGCTATTTTCAGGGACATTTCAAACAGAATACTGTGCAACTAACCCAATTGATCAAGGTCAGAGAAGCAAGTTAACTAGTTGGATCTATTTCCTTTAAACTTCCTTTCTATTGCAATGCTACATGTTTATTCCCAAATTTTCAACAAAACAAATAGCAGAACTCTCTATTCATATAATCAAAAGGCTAAAGAACAGTGGGTCTTCCCTTGGTTGTCAATGAATAACTTTCTGTTTTGTTTTTGTTTTTGTTTTTGTTTTCCTATTTATCCTATAATGTCATTCTGGGCATTGTTACACTTGGGTTTATGATAAACCGTACTTTTTAAAAAACTGAATTTTCAAATGACTGAAGCACTATTTCATATTAAATGTCTCTAAGTGCTTCTACATTTGTATATCAAAAAATAGATGCCCCACCACTCATTGTCCTTGGCTCTGCTATATGGAAAATAACCTGTGATTAATAAAACAAGGTTTTAACCAATACAGTTCTTGACAGTCATTTTAGGATAAAAATTTCCTGGTGAAAAATCATGTAGAAAACCATTACTTTCCAACCAAATCAATTTCAGTTGAAACTTTGTATTTGGCTATAAGTGTTGCTCATATACCTAGCTATTCACCTGCACAATTTGTTTAGAAATAAATTTTTAACTACCATATTAAATGTTTTTATTGCTTTGTTAAAAGTTAACTTACTAGTTTTTTTTTTAATTAAAGTTTATTGGGGTGACAATTGTTAGTAAAATTACATAGATTTCAGGTGTACAATTCTGTAATACATCATCTATATCTCACATTGTGTGTTCACAACCCAAAGTCAGTTCTCCTTCCATCACCATATGTTTGATCCCTTTTACCCTCATCTCCCACCCCCCGTCCCCTTTACCTTCTGGTACCACTGAACTGTTATTATCTATGTCTATGAGTTTTTGTTTCTTCTTTTGTTTGTCTTGTTGTTTTGTTGATTTCAGTTTTATATACCACATATAAATGAAATCATATGGTTCTTGACTTTTGATGTCTGACTTACTTCGCTTAGCATAATAATCTCATGATCTATCCATGTTGTCACAAATGGCACTATTTCATCTTTTCTTATGGCAGAATAGTATTCCATTGTGTGTACATGCCACAACTTCTTTATCCAATCATCTATCGGAGGGCACTTTTGTTTCCATGTCTTGGCCACCATGAATAAAGCTGCAGTGAACATTGGAGCATATATATCTTTATAGATAAATGTTTTCAGCTTTTTTGGGTAGATACCCAGGAGAGGGATTGCTGGATCATATGGTAATTCTAGTCTTAATTTTTTGAGGAACCTCCACACTGCCTTCCATAATGGCTGCACCAGTCTGCATTCCCACCAACAGTGTATGAGGGTTCCTTTTTCTCCACAGCCTCTCCAACACTTGTTATTATTTGTGTTGTTGATGACAGCCATTCTTACTGGTGTGAGGTGATATCTCATTGTGGTTTTTATTTGCATTTCTCTGATAACTAGTGATGCTGAACATTTTTTCATATGTCTATTGGCCATTTGTATGTCTTCTTTGGAGAAATGTCTATTCAGGTCCTTTGCCTGAATATTGCCCATTGAATATTGAATAATCCAATATTGAATATTGGATATTGCCCATTATCGGAGGCAGTGTTTGCAAAAATCTTCTCCCATTTGGTTGGTTGCCTTTTTATTTTGTCGATGGTTTCTTTTGCTGTGCAGAAGCTTTTAAGTTTCATATAGTCCCATTCGTTAATTTTAGCTTTTACTTTCCTTGCCTTTGGGGTCAAATTCATAAAATGCTGTTTGAACCCAAAGTCCATAAGTTTAGTACCTATGTTTTCTTCTATGCAGTTTATTGTTTCTGGTCTTATGTTTAGGTCTTTGATCCATTTTGAGTTAATGTTGGTACATGGTGACAGATAGCAGTTTAGAGTCATTCTTTAGCACATGTCTTTCCAATTCTCCCAGCACCATTTGTTGAAGAGGCTGTCTTTTCTCCATTGTATGTTTTTAGCTTCTTTGTCAAAAATTATCTGTCCATATTTATGTGGGTTTATTTCTAGATTCTCAACTCTATTGCATAGTCTGTGTGTCTGTTTTTCTGCCAATACCATATTATTCTGATTATTGTTGCCCTGTATTACAAGCTAAAGTCAGGGAGTGAGATACCTCCAGCATTGTTCTTCTTTCTTAGGATTGCTTTGGCTATTCGGAGTATTTTGTCATTCCATACAAATCTCATGATTTTTTGTTGTTGTTTTATTTCCTTAAAAAATGCCATTGGGATTTTGATGGGGATTGCCTTAAATCTGTATATTGCTTTGGGTAATATGGCCAATTTACCTATGTTGATTTTTTCCAATCCATGAACACGTAATGTCTTTCCATTTCTTGTGTCTTCTTCAACTTTTAAAAATGTCTTATAGTTTTCAGTATGTAAGTCTTTCACATCCTTGGTTAAGTTTATTCCTTTGTATTTTATTCTTTATGTTGCAATTGCAAAAGGAATTGGTTTTGTTTTTTTTTATTTCTTTTTTCTGAGATTTCATTGTTAGTATATAGGAATGCAGTGGATTTTTGTACGTTGATTTTGTAGGCAGCAACTTTACTGTATTTTTTTATTGTTTCTAATAGCTTTTTGGTGGAGTCTTTAGGGTTTTCAATATATAGCATCATGTCATCTGCAAAGAGTGACAATTTAACTTTTTCATTCCCAATTTGGATGCCTTTTATTTCTTTCTCTTGTCTGATTGTTCTGGCGAGGACTTCCAACACTATATTGAAAAGCAGAGGTGACAGGGAACAGCCCTGTTCTGTTCCTGAACATAGAGTGAATGGCTTCAGTTTTTCACTGTTAATTATATTAGGGGAGAGCTTGTCATATATGGCCTTTATTATGTTAAGGTATTTTCCTTCTGTACCCATTTTATTAAGTGTTTTAAATATAAATGAATGTTGTATCTTCTCAGATGCTTTTTCTGCATCTATTGATATAATCATATGATTTTTGTCCTTTATTTTGTTTATGTGGAGTTTCACATTGATGGATTTGCGTGTGGTGAACCATCGGTGTGTCCCTGGGATGAACCCCACTTGGTCTTAAAGATGAATAATCTTTTTAATGCGTTGTTGTATTCGATTTGCTAGAATTTGGTTAGGGTTTTCGCGTCTGTATTCATCAGAGATATTGGTCTGTAGTTTTCTTTTTTTGTGTTATCCTTACCAGGTTTTGGTATCAGGGTAATGTTGGCCTCATAAAATAAATTAGTCTCTTCCTCAGTTTTTTGGAAGAGTTTGAGTAGGGCAGGTATTAGATCCTCTTTGATTGTTTGGTGGAATTCACTAGTGAAGCCATCTGGTCCCGGACTTTTACTTTTGAGAAGGTTTTGGATGACTGATTCAATTTCCTTACTGTTGATCAGTGTATTTAGATTTTCTAATTCTTAGTGATTCAGCATATATAACGCTAAATGTTTCTAAGAACATGTCTGTTTCTTCTAGGTTATTGAATTTGGTGGCATATAGTCCTTCATAGTATTCTTGGATGATCCTTTGTATTTTTGTGACATCTGTGATAACTTCCCCTCTTTCATTTCTGATTTTGTTTATTTGTGTCTTTTTCTGTTTTTATCTTAGTGAGTATAGCTAGGGGGTTGTTGTCAATTTTATTAATATTTTCAAAGAACCAAATCTTTGTTGCATTAATATTTTCTATTGTCTTTTTGTTTTTTATTTCATTTAGTTGTGCTCTGATGTTTATTTCCTGCCTTCTGCTGACTTTGGGTTTCATTTGTTCTTCTTTTTCTAGTTCTTAAGGTGTGACGTGAGGCACATTTTTCTGGGATTTTTCTTGTTTCCTGAGATAGGCCTGTAATGGTATAAATTTCCCCTTAAAACTGCTTTCACTATATCCCAAAAATTTTGGTAGGATGTATTTTCATTCTTATTTGTTTTTATGTATATTTTGAGCTCTCCTCTTATTTCTTATTTGACCCAGTCATTCTTTAAAAGTATGTTGTTTAATCTCCACATATTTGTGTATTGTTTTCTTTTTACTGTTGATATCCAATTTCAAAGCCTTGTGATCAGAGAATATGCTTGGTATGATTTCAATCTTCTTAAATTTGCTTAGGCTAGTTTTATGTCCCAATATATGCTCTATCCTTGAGGATGTTCCATGTACACTAGAAAAGAATGTATAGTCTGATGTTCTATGATGAGGTGGTCTATAAATGTCAATTTTGTCCATTTCATCTAATGTGTCATTTAGGGCAGCTGTTTCTTTATTTATCTTCTGTTTGGATGATCTATCCATAGCTGTCAATGATGTATTCAGGTCCCCTGCTATAATTGTGTTTTGGTCAATTTCTCCCTTTAATTCTGTTATTTGTTGCTTGGTATATTTTGGTGCTCCCTGATTGGGGGCATAATATAATCCCCTTTATCATTATGAAATGACCTTCTTTATCTCTTTTGTAACCTATTTTATCCTGAAGTCTGTTTCATCTGATATCAGTATGGCTACAGTTGCTTTTCTCTGGATACCGTTTGCTAGGAGTGTCAATTTACACCCTTTCACTTTGAGTCTATATTTGTCCTTGTAGCTCAGATGTGTCTGTTGGAGGCAGCATATGGTTGGGTTTTGTGTTTTGATCCAATCTGCTACTCTATGCCTTTCTATTGGTGAGTTCAGTCTATTTACATGTAGGGTGATTATTAATATGTGTGAATTTCCTGTCATTCGATATCTGGTTTTAAATCGTGTTTCCATTGTTTCTTTGCTTTTTTTTGTTGCTGTCTGTTATTTCAGTGTGGTGGTATTTTATGATTTTTTCCATCTATTTCTTCTTTTACTATGTTATATATTTCAGTTCCGGATTTTTTTTGAGTGGTCACCATTAAGTTTATGTAAAGGAAAGTTTCATATTTGGAGTATTCCACTATCTTCAGCATGCTTACTTTCTCAATTACCATATTCCGGTTCAGACTTTGACTCTCCCCCTTTAGTTTTTTTGTTGTTACAAATTATCCGTATTTATGCTGTGAGTTGATTTCTGAGCTGCAGTACAAGTTTTCTTTTTCCTCTTTTTCTTAAGTTTTTTTTTTTCCTTCTTTACCCTGTATGTTATGTTTAAGTGTATGCTGTCCTGTTTGGTGTAGGGGTTGCCATTTCATGCTTTACTACTCTTGGTTTTGTATTCTTTTGCTTTTTTGTTTCAGGTCAAATTGCCTCCTTCAGTATTTTTTGTAGTGCAGGTCGTGTGTTAGAAAATTCCCTCAGCTTCTGTGTGTCTGGAAAGGTCTTTATTCCTCCTTCATAGCTAAAGGATATCTTTGCTGGGTATATTATTGTTGGCTCATAATTTCTCTCTCTCTTTCAATAATTTGAATATTTGAGTCTACTCCCTCCTGGCTTGTAGAGTTTCTGCTGAAAAATCTGATGATAATCTAATGGGCTTTCCTTTGTATGTTACCGTCTTCTTTTCCCTGGCTGCCTTGAGGATTCTTTCTTTTTCGTTAATTTTTGACAGCTTCAATACAATGTGCCTTGGAGAAAGCCTGTTGGGGTTGAGGTAATTAGGTGTTCTGTTTGATTCTTGGATTTGAGGATCCAGTTCTTTCCACAAGTTCGGGAAGTTCTTGTTGACTATTTGAATATACTCTCTGTTCCCTTCTCCCTTTCTTCTCCTTCTGGTTTGCCCATTATTTTTATATTGCTCTTTCTGTTGGAGTCAGAACGTTCTTGTAGAGCTCTTTCATTTCTTTTAACTCTCAAGTCTCTGTCTTCTTCCATCTGTGTCATGTCCAGATATCTGTCTTTGCTGTCACTGATTCTTTCCTCTATCTGGTCAACTCTATTACCTAAGCTGGCTATTTCATTCTTCATTTCTTTGATTGAATTTTTAATCTCCAAAATTCTATTTGGTTCCTTTTTAAAATTGCAGTTTCTTTGGTAAAATATTCATTTTGTTCTTTGATTGTGTTTCTGAGTTTATTAAACTGTGTTGGTTTTTTTTTTGCATCTCGTTGAGTTTTTTAAGAACTGTAATCTTGAATTCTCTGTCATTTAAGTCACATATTTCCATGTCTTTAAGTTCATTTTCTGGAGACTTTTATTTTCTTTCTGAACTGCCTTGTTATCTTGGTTATTCATGGCAATTAGTGAATTATTATTTCTCCTCCTAGTCATCTACAGGAGTGGGTTCTGCAACAGGTTGATAGGGAGAGATCTTTCTGTTCCTTTCCAGTAGGTGTTGGTAGAATGTTTTATTTATTTTCTCCCACGACTGCAGCCTTTTATTTTCTCTCATGCTATAGTGTTACATTTTCTCTGCACTGTTCTGGTTTCTCACAGGATGGGGGGATTCCCTGGAAGGCGGGCTTCTTCTCTGTGAAGAGGTTGCCTGGGTCACAGGGCACCACCTCCGTGAGGGGTTGTGGAGAGCTTCTGAAGTTCCAGAGCTCTTCCTGCATCAGTTTCAGAGTGGATCTGTTTGCTCTTGCAAGGATCTGTGTTTCAGTGGTTCTGTTTGCTCTTGCAAGGGTTTGCCCAGATAGTTGGGGACAGATGCAGGGTAGGTTGTGAGAGGTGGCCCAGAGCAATGGCAGAGACCACTACCACAGCCAGTCCTGCACCCAAGACTCCCTCCCCGTCATTGGAGCTAGTTGGGCTGGGAGACTGTGGCTGTGGGCGGCGGTTCTCAGAACTGCAAATATTCTGTTCTTTTGATCTGACACTACTACTATTCCGCTTCTAGCACTGGGCAGGTGGGGGCAGGGTGAGCTCTGGGAGGGTATAGAGGGGGCAGCTAGGCTCAGTGCCTAAGGCTTCAATTCTCTGCTCGGCAGTGAGGGCTTAAATCACAGTTTTCACCCTTCTTCCCTCAGTCTTTGCTCTGAGGTCTCTGCTGTGAGCCTTGGGTTCAGCCATGTTATGTGCTTTCCCCTAAATCCTGTGGGCCATAAGCAGCGCCCTAGCAGTCCGAATTCTTCCCTCTCCTATGACTGCGGTAGCTCTGGGATGCAGTGAGCTCAGAGCTCCAAGCTTCGTCTGCATTCTGTGGCCCGTCCTGTGGCCCTTGTCCTTGCATTTCCTGCTGCCCTCCTTCCCCGCTTGCCTAATTTGTTGACCTCTGGTTTCAGTTGCTCGTCTTTCAGTCTTTCCTGTCTGTTGTCCAGGGAGTCCTTTGTGGAGGTATAGTTGTTCAATTTATTGTAAATTCCAGGGGAGATTTCAAGAGGCTCATCTCAGTCATCATTTTTATGACATACTCAACTTAGTTCTTAAGAAAAAAATATAATAGAGACTGGGTTCTACCAGAATTAATATTGTCTAGAAAGGAAAGTCAGTACTACTGTAATAGCGGATCTGTGTTTTACATGTATCAAGTAATTTAATCCAAACTACAGCTCTCTGAGAGAAAGAAGCATCAGTATTCAGTTTTTACAGGTGCAGAAACTGAAGCATGGCCAAGTGAGTTGAAGAGACATGTAATTAAAAGAAAGTGTGACATAGTACATAGAGTATAAGTATATACACACTATTCTTTGATCTTGCTGGGGACAGAAATCAATTTGGTCTGAGAAAGGAGAAATGAATTCCTGGAGTTGGCAATTTTGAGCTAAGCTTTGACTTAAAAGCAGGAACTTTACAAGGGGAGAAGAATTTGCCAGAGGGGAAGAATACAGGATGACCAAAATAGCTCATCTGTTCTGTTCGTGTCAAGACTTTTTCAGTGGAAAAGAGCAAAAACCCACTAAAGCTAGCTCTAGAAATAGGGGAAGGCTTATTTTAAAAAAGCACAAAAATCTTAGTGAAAATAGCATCCAGAAAGTGTCATGAATCAAGGCAGTCTGTCCATAGTTTTCTGAGTGTCCTCAATGATAAACTTCTAAGCCAGCTTCTCTTCCTGTTTCTCTATTCTGATTAATTTCCTCCTCTGTTATTTCTCTGTAGACACATAGTTGATGGCTTTCCAGTCTTGGAAATTACCTGACTTCCTGGCCAAGTTCTTCATGGATTACTCTACTTATTTTTCAGTGTACAAATTTTAAGTTTCCAGTAGGGAAATCTGATTGGCCTAGCTCATCTTTTCAGCTTTAATCAGAAGAGTGAGTTATGACCCACTCAATTGTCAAGGTCTACAAGACATTCATAAAATGAGTCTAGTGACTAATAATAATGGGGTAACAATTGGCTCAATATGGGAGGTATACATGCATTTGGTAACAGATAAAGTAAGATTATGGTGGGCCTTTTTTGTCATGCTGCTGACATTGATCTGTGATCTGTAGCAATTGGGAAGTTTTAATTTTTAAAACTTTGGAGTTTATAGTCATACTAATTCTTTAAAAATAATGTTCCTGGATATGCAAAGAATGAGTCAAGATACAGGGAGATAGCTGGGAACAGGTGTGCTCATCCAGGCTAGTGATGAGGAATAACTAAACTAAAATTTACAGGCAACCAATCCCTAACATTGAGGGCAAATTCAAAATGTTCCAAGAAGGTTTCTTAAATATTATAGAGGATGAAATGTTTACTATGTGGAAAAATGACTCAAGACAGATGAAAATTAACAAAAGAATATGAAGAACAAGGGAAAAGTGTAAACCAGAATGCAAATACTGGTGACTGGGAAAACAAAAGAAAAATGAGTAAATGTATAACTGTAGAATTTTTACATCAGCTATCTCATTTTTAAGTGGGGAGGAGATAGAAGGGCTCCTATCCTTTTAAAAAATAATGGCATGTTTTATTCCTACATAACAACAAAAACATTTGTAGGCATGAGCAGATGCAAGCAATCTAGACAGAAGACAATAGTATGAGTTGGTTTTTCTCTGTACGTGGGAAGATATTAATCAGTTGAAACTAAACTCAGGAATGAGCTAGTTTGGAAAAATTGTCCTTAATTGTCAAAACTCTCCCAGATGGATGCATTAAAGAAAAAAACATGCAAAAACCTAACAAATTATAACAATACAACAATAATAAAAGACGACCACCTATTAAACACCACCGTATATCAGGTATTATATGAAGCACTCTATTTAGGTTATTACATTTAATCTTCACAACCCCTCCAAGATGCATATAATATTATAATTTTATAGATAAGGATATTTAGGTTCAAAGAAGTTAATATCAGGTTATAAACTATTTCAGTAAGAAGAACAGCAAGGTATTCAACGGGTAGTGTTTATGTTGGCTGCCCTGGGCTACTGTTGAGAGTAGAAAAGCACCAGGAGAAAACAGAATCATGTAATTCTTAAATTTAAAATCCTTAAAAGAGGGGCTCTTCGATATAGGCAGACATAAGCTCCACAATGTAGGACTAAGAAACAACATTTAAGATGGCATAGTTTAGGATTTCTGAAAACAGATTTTCTTTTTGGAATGAGGATTTCTAAAAATTAGAAGTACTTTTTATTACAAATTATCCAAATAAAGAAATAAAATGTAGATCGACTGAATAAATCAAGTATATGGGGATATCAAATGAGCACAGATTTGAAAGAATGGCACGGATGCTTGAACAAATGGCTTAGAGAATATAGATGTAAAAGTGACATTTCTAGTGTCAGGAATACTAAACGACAGACTGTGCTAAAAGCCTGTGAAAATGAATTTTTTTTAAAGGGTGATGTATGTGTTTTAACTTTTACAAACAAGAAGACAGAGAAGCAGAGAACTCTATCACTTGAAGAGCTAATATTAACAAAATAGTAAATGAAGTAACACCCTTAGAACAGACACTTAATCTCCAGTCTAAAAGTGTTTAAGAAAAAAATAGGCTTAAGAAGAAATGGCACCGAGGATATAAGAAGAAATCATGTAACTGTTTTAAGTGAGGTTGGTTCTTTTTGCCACTAGTGAAAGAACTTTAATATGTGCTTGCACAGCAACCCATTGTTAAAACTATGAAGGAGGAAATCATGCTTTTACTTATTACAGAAATAAGAAAAGAACATTCCAGAAGTTATAAAGGGTAAATCTAATAAACCTCTGAGATTAGTCCCTAGATGATTTATTAAATAGATAGTTTATAAAAACATTGACAAAAGAGAATGATGCTTACTCAAAGTCACCATAGGTCTACCAACATAAGTTCACCAGAAATCAAATTTATTATATTTTTCAACATACTTCATTCTATAGGTTATAGCTGTTTGTACTTTCTGCTGCATTTACTTCTATTTCTACTCTTGTAAAAGAACCCTGATTTTCTTTTGTCGGACCATTTCCACTTCACTCTTGGTTCATGGTGTTGGTAGTACCTTGTCTAGGCTTTGCCAGTCAGAGAATTCCATCTCTTAGGCAAATTGATTGAATCAGCCAGACAATAATCAGAAGCCTGGTACTTTTCTGGGGACATTTGGAAAAAGGAAAGCCCCTTCCTCTGTTACTGTTAAACTAGAGGAATATGAGTTTGTGATTTTCGGTGTCCATTTGGTATCATGAGGGGTTACTTACCTGAGAATATAACCAACCAAACAGAACTTCTAAGAGGAGAGACAGAATTTAGCAACATGGTGTGATTATTTGGAATTTTCAGTTAAATAAAACATAACATGTTTGTTTATGTCACTTTAAGTTAGTTGGAACTGAAAAGAGTTTTAATTCTGATTGGTCCCTGGAAGTGGAGTATTACATCTGGAAGGCTTAAAGTGTAAATTAAATTTAATTGCTAAAGAGTACAGTATGATGATTCCCCATGGTTGAGAGATACTAATACCTGTTACACTGTGGGAAAAATTACTTAGACTGCCAGGTTCATGCCAATTCCCTTGGTTCTCAGAATTTTAATCCTCTGAGGCTAGGGCTTTTGGAAGTTCTGTAGAAAAATGGCAGTGTTTTGGAATGTGTCAACTATTTTTTGTGGCTTTCAGTAAGTTCCCCCAAGAAAGAGACTAGCTTCTTGTAAATAGATTGAAAACAGAGAAGGAGTAAATACAACTTAGTAAAGAGAAGCTCTTTGTGCCTGCAGCCAGTGACACAAGATGGCTGAGAATCTGGTAATCCTGTTTGACAAGACTATAAATCGTAATACCCTGCCCCAAACTAGAGTTCATGGTGGAAAAGGCAGCAAAGTAGGTAAAAGCGAAACAGAGAACATTTTTTAAAACCCTGGAGAAACCACTGTGCTTCTCCATGTAGCTAAGTTTTTCAGTTTCCAACTGACAAATATGAAAAGCATTGTCACTGTAGAATACAATCCTTTGGAAAACACCTTAAAGGAAAGGACTCTAGTAGTTTTATTATTACAGAATAGTAGCCAAGATGGAAGCCATCGTACCTAGTGCTAGGTTGATTGCAGAGCACCAAAGCCTCTTTCAAAAAGGAAGGAGTTCCCAGTCAATGGTCTGAATTCCAGAACTGTGACTGGACTGAATCTCTGCTTTTGGTTATTAGTCCATGAAGTTTTAGTTCCCCAGTATACAATGCATGTGTTGAGGTGGTTAAAGTATCATCTAACCATAGGTTTCTGGACCTTTATTAGATTTACTTTGCCTATAAAGACCAAGAGGCATGCCTGTCACTCAGAAATCCTATGCTCAGATTTATACGCAGCAATTTAATTCAGAGTGGTGAACCTTGCCTCTCAGTGTCCTTCATGACTTAAGAGAGGTTTTACTGGATGCATCAAAGGTTTAAATTCTCTGTCATAGGGGGGAGTAATGAAGGAATTTAGATTATCTCTCTTTTTATAACCATGGGCTTCTAGGCCTACAAAATCTCTTCTCTAAGCACAAGCATAATCTCTGTTTACGGCCCTAAATGGCCTGAAATATAAAAACGACTTAGGTTTTAGAATTATTCATATAGTTGAAAAAATCTCATTTTAAGACAGATGACTAAATGCAGGTAAATATACATGTTTAGCATTATAGTTAGCGGGATAAAGGTACTGTGAAACAATGTAATTGTTCCCAGATTCTTTGTGTGTCAAACATTTTGGTCTCGATACATTTAAATAACTAAATTTTAATCTCCTCCATAGATAAGAGGCTGCTCTAGCTGGAGATCATCAGGTCCTACCACTATAGGTGACTAAAATCTAAGAGAAACGTTGATATTTTTATCTAAGATAATGGAATTAGGATTCAAAAGTCATGCATATATTAATATTTTTTATTGTCCATGAGTAATTTTCAAAAATTTGAAACGCTATTCTTTTAGACATACAGAATAAAGTTTTATCAAAATTACTTAATTTGTTGAAAGAATGAGTAAAACAGTAAATCTGGTCCAAATGAAAATTAGAGGAACAAAGATTATATAGTCTTCCAAAAAAGGTATTAAAAATGAGAATTCTAGGTTAAATACACATATGGTTAACATCCTACAGAGCAATAGAACCATAACCTTTGAGTTTTATCTTTCATACTAACTAGAAATGTGCAAATTAACATGTAAATTCATAGACTCTATACCCTTAATTAACAGAAAATAGCAAAGATCAACACAAGCACATTTCCCTAGATCAGAGGAAATGTGGGCAAACTTTGCCCACTGACCAATCTCCTGTTCACATAAAGTTTTAATGTAGCGCAGCCATACCCATTAATTTACGCCTTTTTGTGGCTCATTTCAGTAGTCGTGACATAGACTATATGGCCTGCAAAACCTAAACTACTTTAAGAAAAAGTTTGTCTATCCCTGCCTTAGGTAATTAAATGATAAATAAAATAATACTAATACTATTTATTAATAGTAGCCCATTTTGATAATTTTTAAACAATGATCTTGATGAGAAAATGGCTGTTCTTTGTATGTGTAGGTCTGATTATTTACATAGATTTAGCAAGAACTGCTAACTGAGTATATAAGCCTCCTTAAGCACTGTGTCAAGAACTACTAGTGCTAGATAATTAGGTCCTTTCAAGAATTTTTTTAAAAAAATATCATGTACTTTTAAAAGCCACTACAAGTTGTTCTGTCCCAAGGCTGGAAAACTAAGTGAAAGAAACTGTGCCTAGATTTCTCTGGCAATATCTGTAGATTTCAGAAACCTCTTCTTGAGGTCCACCAGATTTTCTAAAATTCCTGGACTGCCATAGGGTTACCTTCCTCTCCGCCTGAGAGGCTGGGCCCCTGGAAACTGGGTGCCACACTTGTTTCCTTAGAGAGAATAGAAGGTGTTGGCTCCATATACAAAATGCAATCCTTTTTCATTAATGGTGGGGTTGTTGTTATTAAATTGGTTTATTAGCAAACATGACACTCCAGGTGGTCTTGACTGTTGCATAATCAATCGCATTGATTATAGTATGGAGGAGGATTAATTTGTATTGCACTTATGTAAATTACAATATCATCATGAAAAATAAGGAGACTGAAGCTAAGTAATTGTTACCCAAATCACTTTTCCTTAGAACAAAATAATTATTTTCCTCGAACAATAAAAAGATATCCCAACATTTTGTGTACACAGTTATATATCTTTGCTATTGTTATTTCCAGTACTTAGTCACCCACATTAATTATACTTTCCCAACATTAACTAGACTAACCACTCACTCATGTTAATTTTAACTTTTAGCCAAATTAACTACTATTTCACAGAGAACACTGGGAGTTAGGTAACTGAAAATTGCCCATTATTCACAAGCATTTTAGCAAAGCACAAAGCACGTGACCATACCTAATGATCACCTATAACTACCCGCATCAGTTTTTTACCAAAGATATAAGCATTCTAACACATAAAACTAAGAAGCACAACTTTATATCTTCTAAAACTGTACTTTGTGAGCAACATTTCAGTAATCTATCTTATTTAGGCAATATTAGATCTGCAAGGATTACCTATTAATGAACTCAATTGAATATTATTCAAAGTTTTAAAATTAAGGGAAAATCTTGAAAATTAAGTTTAAGCTGGCATACTACTGAGCAAAATTATTAAAATATTTTCAAAATACAGTTTAGTAGGAGCTATAGTTATACATTTTTTAAAAAAGTCCTAGACATGATGTAAGAATAATATTAGCTCATCTGATAACCAACGTAAGTTTAGGAAGTTCAGAATACCTAGTTCTCTTAGGGGGGAAAAATGCTTGGATTATATATTCCAAACTGAGAGAAATCACAGAAAACATATTTAGCTGGCTTGTTTTTAAATCAAAATTTCAAACCATCTGGTTGGTCTAAGGATTCATGTTGACTGACTGAATTTACATTCTTATATAAAACTGCTGCAGATAGCAGTTTCTATAAGAGGGATTTTTAAAAGCTAGCACATTTACAGTATTAAAGTGCCATTAAAAAAATATTCCTGACAGTTGGGAAGTATATTATACTTATGTAAATGCGTTAATCTCTCCAAATTAGTCATAACAGAGCTGTTGAAGAGATTTTATAACCATATTAATATTCTTTAGAGATAGGAAAATATTTCACATTTACTCAATTAAAGGTAAATGCTTTTCTGGTTCTTCAATCTCAGCAATGAGTCAAGACAGAAGAAGCAAAAAACCTCAGAATCCAGATGTCAAAGGGCCATCCTCCTTTTTAATAGTCAACAAATATTTTTCAAACTGAGATGAAGTCATAACAAACCAAAAAGCCAAGAAGAAAAAAAATATGTAGCAAAACATTTTTGATTTTTGACTGACAGAAAACAAATTCACATCAGGATATAAAACATGATTCACAATCATTGCTACAACCAATGGGGAACAATTTATTGATCATGCTCAATCCTAAACCAAAATTAAAGTTGGCCAAGAACCGGAAACTAGGACCTGGGAAGGGAGGGAAAAGGTGGGGAGAAGAAAGAAGAGGAGGGGAAGAGAGGGGAGATGAAAGGAGAGAAATCATCAAAGATAAAATTCTACTGTTTCAATTGTGGGGGGTGGGGCAGGGATAAGCACTTTTGAAAAATAGTCCATAAGATGCACTTTTCAGTTACATAGTTCTGTTGGCTCCTACAACTTAATTCCCTTAGGCATACTAAAGGAGCATCCATAAGTTTCAAAACATAATTTTCAGAAAGTTGAAAAGATGTTTCATGCAATTTTAAAATGAATGTATGTCAAAGCTATTTATTTTATGAACAAAGGAACAATGACATGTCAAATCTGGTTCAAAGGAGATTTTGAGAAACTGAGTAACTATAGGCATTAAAATATTATGTAAAAATTGATAAATATAATGTTCTACAAGTCAATCATAGTATAAACTTTGGAGTTACCATTTTTACCTGACAAAATCCTCTAAATTCACATGGAATTTCACAGTGCCTGGGCTCCAATTGTATAATAGCTAAGCCAAGTTATTATACAGGTGAATTGTCTTCTAGAATAATTCTCAGTACAGCTTGTCATACGTCGTCCCAGGATGACATTGACAGGTCATCACCACAGCCTATTATTTCTAAATTTTGATTAACTTTTTCTTGTCATCTAACAGATGTAAGGCCCTCTACTGGTGCTGAAATGTACCAGTGAACAAAACACAAGTCTTTGTCTTTATGGGAATTGTAATTGTTGGGGAAATCTGACTAGACAAGCAAACAAATAGTATTGATAAGTGCTTGTAAGCAGTACAAAGAGGTTCCTAAGATAGGAAATAATGGGGGGAAAAGAGGTGGTTACTTTTTATAAGGTGGTCAGGAAAGAACTTTTTCAGAGAGTAGCATAAGGATAAGAAAGATTCAGATGAAGATGAGGTAAAAACATTCAAGATATAGGAGAGACATCTACAATGTATCTGAGAAGGGAAAGTATTTGGCATGTGCTAGAGACTGAAAAGACGTGATTCTTTTAAATGGTACAAATAAAACTGTGTCTGATTAAAAAAATAAACTCGAAATACAGGATTCACATTTGCTAGACTTTTACATAGAAAGGAGATAAGAATTGTAAGGGATCATAATAAGCTCAGTATGGCAAAGCTGCCAAGCTAATGTAACCAGGCTGTGTCTAATTTTATATATATATAAAATATATATATTTATGAAGAAAGGAAATAATTAAATTCCTATAATTGAGCTAACTGAAAAACTGCAGAAGAGTGTAAATATGAAATGAGACATTGATAGTAGCTATATTGTATTGGAACCACTAGAAGGAATTGTAAATACGTAGGGAGAAGACATAATAGAGAAGTCAGAGTTATCACTGAGAAAAAGTACTGGAATGTAGGAGTGTAATTAGGTTGATTTTTGTTTAGCTTTAAAGTGCAGAATTAAGCCTGGTGAATGGAGGTTATAGGGAAGCTCACTGTAAAGATGAGTTTCATTAAAAAAAAAAAAAATTCTATCTTTTGTTGTAGTAAGTCAATTATTACCAGAAGTTTTCAAATCGAAGCTGAACAACAGCATTGCTTTTCTTGCGGAGGAAGTTAAGGATAACATCCATTTCTGAATTTGTCAGACCATCATTTCAGGTTTATTAAATTTCTTTAACTTATTTCTCTGTTTCTGAACCTGTTGCCTTACCACTGCCTGTGATGTCTTCCTCCCTCTGCTTATCACAGCTGAGAAACTAACACCCGCAAGGTGTCGCTAGCCACGAAGTATTGTGCATATATTTTTGTCTTCAATCTACAGAGTAAAGAATGATTGCACACTTCCAACAGTTATCTAATATTAGAATGGGAAAGGATATTAATATGCTTTTTCAAAATAGACTATTTTTAGAGCAGTTTTAGGCACAAAGCAAAAGTGAGCAGAAGGTACAGAGATTTCTCACAAAACCCCTGCCCTCTTTCATGTACAGCCTCTCCATTATCAGCATTCCACGTCAGAGTGACTCATTTGTTGTAAGTGATAAACCTGCACTGACACATCATTATCATGCAGAATCTATAGTTGGCATTAGGTTCACTCCTTTTTTTTTTTATGATACTTTAACCCTAATAAAATGAATTTCTGTTTGGCAAACTTGGCAAAAGTTTAGGAGCAAAGACTTCATGCTGAGAGAGGCTTTGGAGGTACAAGAAGTATTTCCTTAATAGTGTTCAATAACCCATGTAAATACATTGTTTATCATTCTTACTCAAAGCCAGGTCATACCAATGGTATGTTAAAACAGTACCTGCGTCTACTAAAATGATTTTTCCTAGACTTTGTATTACTAAATATACATTACAATTTCACCAAAATGAATCCTGACTTGGTTTTCCTCCCCATTTCCTATTTTGTGACAAAAGCGATAGGAACATGTTCAAGAATTCCGCACCATTCCAATTAGACTGCGTTGCTAATTGCATCAGTGCTTATAGAAGAAAACATTACCTTGGCCTTGGCTCCATTTTCATCCTCTCCTCCCTCCCCAAATTACAGTCCATTGCCTGAAATGTAATCAATTGCTATGTTGGAAATCAATCCCTTGTCTGCCTCCAAAGAATTTCTCCTCATTTTCCTCTACATTAGGGCTATCATATCATGCCAGTTACACAATGGATTCAGTCAGGTCAGAAGCAGAGGGAATCCCTATAGCTATTGGAAATCTCAGAATAGGTGCAGGGTTAGAGGCAATTACCCAATTGTGAACGAGCCAAACGTTCAAGACAGTACATGGTGTGAGTCCCAAGCATCCACCTGGCTCATGGAGGGTGGTAGACCTGAGGGGAAATGAGTACCTGTTCATAAACAGAAGGTTCTACAGAAAGAAATGTCCTGCTGTAGAAATAATGTAATGAGTCCAGAAGGATGAGGAAAATGACTTGACAAAGTATCATAGAAAGTCAGTGATGTTTCAAAAACCCAGCTTTGTGTAAGAAAAAGCATCACGTCATTGTAAATATATGACTTATTTAAATGCAACACATTATTGTAGTATATATTATATTGTGTATTTATGTAAATAAGAAAAGATCAGAAGGCAAAGTCCCATATGTCAGGGGCTCTGTTTGAAGCACATCTAAGATTAGGTGAATAGTGAGGGCAGGGTTGGGGAGAAGGGGTAGGCTTCTGGTGGCCAGGTGGTGTATAAAAGGTAGGGAGTAGGTGTAAACGTGGCTAAATTTCCAACAGAATGGTCCGAGAGCTTAAAAAGCTATGGGGTATGTATGCCAAATGTGTTGTGACCAGGATGATGGAAATATCAGTCGAGAAACGCATGAACCCAGACAAAGAGTAATTAAGATCAAAAGAATAAGTGTATAATCTATGTAAATTAAATGACATTCAATTTTGGGAAGAGAAACTTAGGTGTTAAGGTTCAAGTCAGGTTCTTTTCTACAAAAAAGGAGAAGGGTATCTGATTCTGTTCCCAGTTCTAATGTGTGGATGTTTTCCTTACACCAAGTGGTTTTCAGACACCAGCTGGATGTCTCACAAATTTAACCCAGTTCTGACACTGTCTACTTAGAGTTATCATCAGATCCCACAGGTTACGACAGTGGCAGTCCCAGGAAACTGCCCCACTTCAGATGCTAATGGCAAGCCCAGGTTGTTATGTGTGCACCTGACTGACTGGCTATAAATCAGAGGTTCTCACCACCTCCTTTCTGGCTTTAATTAATTTGCTAAAGCAGCTAACTCACAAAACTCAGCAAAACTTACTAGATTACTGATTTATTATAAAAGGCTAGGGTCCAGGAACAGCCAGGTGGAAGAAAGGCATAGGGCAAGGTATATAGAAAGAGGCTCAAAGCTTCTCTGTCCTCTTCAGAAGTGACATTCTGCCCTGCATCTGCATGTGTTCACCAACCTGGAAGTTCCTAGGTACACTCTTGGTAGTGCGCGTTCCATGGGTTTGAACAAATGGATAATGACATGTATCCACCATTATATAATATTACCCAGCGTAGTTACACTGCCTGAAAAATCCTCTGTGCTTATTTGTCCTTCCCTCTCTCTTAACCTTTGGCAACCATTGTAGACAGATCTTTTTACTGTCTCCATAGTTTTACTTTTTCCAGAATGTCATATAGTTGGAATCATATATTAACAGTATGTAGTCTTTTCTGATTGGCTTCTTTCCATTAGTAATATACATTTAAGCTTCCTACATGTCTTTTCAATGGCTTGAGAGCTCATTTCTTTTTGGTGCTGAATAATGGGCAATTGTCCAGATGTATTGAAGTTTATCTGTTCACTTATTGAAGGGCATCTTGGTTGCTTCCAAATTTTGGGAATTATGAATAAGGCTGTTATAAACATCCATGTGCAGGCTTTTAAATGAATATAAATTTTCAGCCTTTTGGGGTAAATACCAAAAAACATGATCGCTGGATCCTATGGTAAGAATGTTTAGTCTTGTAAGGAACAGCCAAACTCTCTTCCAAAATGGCTGTACCATTTTGCATTCCACCTGGCAATGAATAAGAGTTCCTGTTGCCTTACATCCTTGCCAGCATTTGGTGTTGTCAGTGTTTTGGATTTTGGCCATTCTAATAGGTATGTAATGGTATCTCATTGGTGTTTTAACCTTGATGATATGATATAGAGCATCTGTCATGTACTTACTTGCCATAAGTGAAACCTTCTTTGGTGAGGTGTCTGTTAAAGTCTATGGCCCATTTTTTAACGAGGTTGTTTTCTTTTTTAAAAAAATAACATTATGCTTAGGTTTATAATATGTTTTGACATACATATGCATAATGAAAAGACTACTGTAATCAAGCTAATTAACATGTCCATCTCCTCACATGGTTATTTTCTCCCAATCTGTGGCTTGTCTTTTTATTCTCTTGATATTGTCTTTTGCAGAACAGAAGTGACTAATATTAATGAAGTCCTGCTTAGCAATTATTTTTTTCATGGATCATATCTCTTTAGATGTTGTATCTAAAAAACTTTTAATATCCAAGGTCATCTTGGTTTTCTCATATGTTATCTTTTAAGAGTTTTATAGTTTTGTATTTTACATTTAGGTCTGTGATCCATTTTGAGTTAATATTTGTAGAGTATAAGACCTGAGTCTAGATTCATTTAAATCCCATTTGTTCAGGGTGTATCATTCTTTTCATACCTTGTTATACTTGATTTGCTAATATTTTCAGAAATTTGCTTCTACATGCATAAGAGATATTGGTCAGTAGTTTTCTTGTAATATCTTTGTCTGGTTTTGGTATTAAAGTAATGCTGGCCTAATTGAGTTAGGAAGTATTCCTTCTTGCTTCCATCTTCTGAAAGTTATTGTAGAGAATCTGTATAATTTCTTCCTGAAATGTTAGGTAGAATTCACTAGTGAACTTTTGGCCTGATGCTTTCTGTTTTAGAAGGTCACTAATTGTTAATTCAATTTGTTTAATAGATATAAGTGTATTCAGATTGCCTATTTCTTCTTGTTTGAGTTTTGACAGACTTTGTCTTTCAAGGAATTGGTCCATTTCACCTAAGTTATCAAAGTCGTAGGCTTAGAATCATTCACAATATTTATTTATTATCCTTTTAATGTCAGTGGGATCTGTAGCAATGTTCCCGCTATCATTACTGATATTAATAATTTTTTTTTCCTTTACCTTTTTTGTTCTCAGCTATCCTTGCTAGAGGCCTATAGGTTTTACTACTCTTTTCAAAGAACCAGCTATTGGCTTGTTGCTTTTCTTTATTGATTTCCTGTTTTCAATTTTATTGACTTTTGCTCTAATTTAAGTTCACTTAATCTTTAACCTTTCACTCAGAAATATTTATTGAGTTTTAAAATATGCTTCATACTTTCTCAGGCTTTTGGAAATTAGTAATGAACCAAAACAGACAAAACCCCCCAGCAAAATGGCATGTACAGTGTTCCTGTGACAGAAAGAGATATGACAAAGGATGTAGATCTCACATATGATATGAAGAATAGTTGTTTGTAGTCTAAGAATAATTTTTGGTTTCCATGCATTTTAATTTATTTTTATGCTAGTGATGAAGAGGAAAAATAATAGATTTGTGGAGCTCATTTACGAAGTCATTCAGCAGTCCAGATGAGATTTGAGTTAGGGTACTTGAATTTGATTTGCCATGGTAGAATTTGAGAACACTGTTGATTTAAGAGGGATTTATTGATGCAATCAAGAGGTTTTATGATGGATTGAGTTGGAGGTATATGAAGTTCAAGAATGTTGTATCAAATACTATACTTAGATTCTGAAATTACTATCTAGGTTGTGAAATAGAGGTATAGTATTCAGAAACAGGAATTATTTACTCATAACAAATAGTGTCACCTGAAATAATATAAGTGCTCCAAGTAAGACTTCTTTTTTTTTTTATATCAGCCACCCTCCCCCCTCGCCACACACGCAACTTTGTTTAACAGACTGAATACAACCTGTCATTTGCCAACTCAAAAATACGAGTTGGAATGTTGTATTTTAGGAATTATTATGCAAGATTTGTGCAAAGTAAAGCCTTGATATCTCTCTGTCCATTAGGAAATATTCATAGAGATAAGTGCATCAAATATATATTCTATGAGGAAACTGAAGCATTGATGGATTTTTTTTTTGTTCTTCTAGAAATTTAGCACTAGTACCATTTGAATAATAACTGCTTTGCATTTTTACTTTTGGTGTTTCAAAATATTAGGCAGTGCCTTCATTTCAAGATGCTTACAGTAATAATACATTTAGTAAGACATTACTATTAATACATTATTAAGCATCTCTTCCCACTTGCTATATTAGGTAAATATCCTTTACAATATCTGTTATCCATATTTTTGGAAACCAAAAGAGTATACTTATTAGTTTACTCATAAAGTAGATTGATTTACCTACACACAAACTATATAATTACTAATAGGTGTATTGGTGACTTATATTAGTTTAACTCTTTCTGCAGACATACCTTAGTTTACTGTATTTCAAGTGTATATGCCCTATACTTCTATATAACAGTCTTTAAAATATATAACTAATTGAAAGTTTTTACAGAATTTATTTAGAGAATCCATTTTTAGTCTGGTATATAAAGTTCAACTCATTAGGTAGTCAACCTTTTATCTGATGACAAGACAAAAGAAAAATTGAGTTACATTGACATATATACACATCAAAATTTTTCTACAGGTGTTTTTGAATATTTCCACAACAGTATACAGAAAAGGCAAGATTTATATTAAAGAGAAAGGAAATGTTCCCTACATCCCTAAATGTTTTGAAAACCATCATACCATGAGAAAAATCAATTCAGATAAAAATTGGTTTTATTATCAAATTTTAGGGGCCAGTTTTTATCAGTTCAGTGTATCCATCGATTAGCAGTCAAAACCCGCCCTTGAAAGACCAATTTAACATTTACCTCTGCTTTTTTCTCTTCCAGTTCTCTTTCTTCATTTTCCAATGCTCTTGATTTGGAATAGCAAGATTTTGTTAAATTTAGGCATTGATAGACTGTACTGAAATTTGTCTATGAACATCAGTCTTGGGTCATGGCGTGGATTTTGTAAGACATGGCTTTTGAGTGGTACATTTAAGACTGGTAAAAAGTGTTTGAACTATTCTTACTTGGCCAGCACTACTTGTAAGCAGTGTAATACAGTTTTTAGGTGACTGGCAAGATTTATGAGTGCAGTTAGAAACTTTTTTTTATAGGCACTGGGCTAAAAGGGTGGTTTCTCAGATATTTTTAGACCTTCAAGAAATCACATGAAAATCTGGTGTTCTTTGGGATAATAAAATTTAAACTCTAGGAACTCCTAATTACTTTATAACTGTAATTATGAGTGTTTGTTATCAAATACATTTTACATAATGATTATCTCTTAAAATCAGATGCATCAGAGATTATAAAATACTGTGTTTTAAAGCTTTTACTAGTTTACTGTGTTTTAAAGCTTTTACTAGTTTTGTTTAATTTTACTGGGGAACAGTGTGTTTCTCCAGGGCCCATCAGCTCCAAGTAGTTGTCCTTCAATCTAGTTGTGGAGGGCGCAGCTCAGCTCCAAGTTCAGTGGGCGTTTTCAATCTTCAGTTGCAGGGGGCACAGTACACCATCCCATGTGGGAATTGAACCGGCAACCTTGTTGAGAGCTCGGACTCTAACCATCTGGGCCATTTGGCCACCCATCTGGAAGCTCAGCTGCAGCTCGTTGTCTTCAATCTAGTTGTGGAGGGCGAAACTCACTGGCCCATGTGGGAATCGAACTGGCAACCCTGTTGCTTAGAGCTAGCGCTCTAACCAACTGAGCCCTTTGTTCTATTTGTATATCAGATTTGGTTTATTAATAATGTTAATTCAATATAAATGTCCTCTGTGGATTACATTTCTTTCATGATGAGAACAACAACTATGTTATTCAGACAACTGGGTTTCTTTTTAATTCTTTCATTTTACCTCATGTGTCAAAATTACAATGAAGATACATGGCATTGTACTTCCTGTGTCATCCCCTGGCTCATATCATGTTTTGATTGTCTGTGTGATTAGGTTACTGAAGTGGCTCTGCATATCTTGTTTGTTCTGCTAATTTCTTTAGACATATTACCTCAAACAGAAAGATCTTCTGCATCTCAACATCTTTAAAAAATTCCGTTATATTTTCCCATAAACTTTTAAAAGAGAGGATTTGTCTTTTGTCTACCTTTGAATCATTTAAACATAATTTAATATGCAGTTAAGAAAACTTGAAAAACAACAGAAACATAGAGGGTACCACAAAATGTATGCACATTTTAAGAAAGGAAAAAAAACTGTATTAAAATTGTAATAATATATACCAATAGCAAAAGATGAATACAAGTCATGTGTATACATTTTTTTGGCACCCCCAGTATACAGTGTTTTTTTTTTTTTTTACCATGATTATAAAATGACTGTGTAGCACATACAGGAAACAGTATTGTATGTCATGTTGTCAAACAGCAAATAATATTAAATTGGTAAACACCAAGATTCATGTGATATAAAACCATCATGAATGCACTTAAAAGAGGTATAAACGAAGGTCTGACAATTAAGTTTGCGAATTTTTTGCAACAATGTTGCTAACCTTTTTTGATATCAGAGGGATTATTCATTATTTGTACCAACTGGACAAACAGTTAACCAAGTTTACTATTTGGAAGTGCTGAAAAGGCTGTGCGGAAAATGTTAGGTGACCTGAGATTTCCGCCGACAATTCATGACTCTTGCATCACGATACTGCACCAGCTCACACTGCACTCTGTGAAGGAGTTTTTAGCCAGTAAACAAATAACTGTATTGGAACACCCTCCCAACTCACCTGATCTGGACTGTGACTTCTTTATTTACACGAAGACAAAGGAAATATTAAAAGGAAGACATTTGGATGACATTCAGGAAGGACCTCAAGACTAACACGGCAATAGTTCTGATGGCCACTTCAGAAAGAGTTCCAAAAGTGCTTTGAAGGGTGGACTAGGTGCTGGCATCAGTGCATAGCTTCCCCATAGGAGTACTTCGAAGAGGATCGTAGTGATACTCTGCAATGAGGTATGTAGCAATTTTTCTAGGATGAGTTCGCGAACTTATTGTCAGACCTTCAAATAGTGTCCAAAGTTGAAAGTTGATAAGAAATCAATATTTCAATATAAGAAAATTTGCATATAAGATAGAAAATCATTAGTTGACTCAGATTACAAATTAATAAATTATTTACACATTCCAATTCAGTAATGTTATAGATAATATTTCCTACAGATTGTTCAGTCTTTGCAAAAAATACAATAAACTTTAATTCAGTTTTCCAGGCATGGACTCTGAAATGGGGATTTGCTTGCAGGAAACTTATTGAGGTGTCTTTTCAGTATTAAGACTAGTGCTATAAATTAAATGTTTGTTTTTCCCCAAATTCATATGTTTGAAATCCTAACCCCCAAGGTGATGGTATTAGGAGGGTGGAGCCCTCATGATTGGGATTAGTGCCCATATGGAAGCTCCTTTGTCTCTTCTGCCATGAGAGGTTACAGAGAAAAGAGGGCCCTCTCCTGACTGTAAATCTGCTGGTACCTTGATCTGGGACTTCTAAACCTCCAGAACTGTGAGAAATACATTTCTGTTCACAAACCACACAGTCTATGATATTTTGTTATAGCAGCCAGCATGGACTAAAACAACCTCTGGGGTGAATGATGGAAGCAGGATCTTGTACAGGAGCTGCAATGACATAGGGGGTTCTGCATCCAAGTGTCTCTCCCAGTTGTGAATTGAAACAAGGTGGCGGGGGCTTTGTCCCCATGCATAGATCAGGAACTGGGGAGAAGATTCAACTGAGGGTGGAGCAGCTCCCTTGGGCTGGTGGCACTTCTGGGGAGGGACTCAGTTGTGAACTGGAATCATGTAGCAGTCCTAGCAACTAAGGCAAAGAGTGCTTTAATCTGAAGTTGTGGGGAATATAGGCAGCATACCCTAGTATTTACTGTTGACCAATAGCCCAGTATATCCTGGTAATGTTCAGAACTTTAATATACTTTTAAAATTATCATAAAAACATCATACCAACAAATGTTTAAAGGTGGTACTTATATAATGTTTTAAACAATACAGTAATAACACAGAGAAATGAAACCATTTAAATTTCCCAAAAGAGAAGAAGATAAAAGTAAATTATGCATCAATAAAATGTAAGACTCAAGTTTACTGAGGGGTCCTATAGTAGGAATTTCTTTAAAAACAAGTAAAGTAAAAAATATACATAAAATATGCCAAAGCATTAACTAACAATTTCTTATTTTAGATATTTTTTTTGGCGTGAAGGATGTTTTACACTTTTTCTCTATCTTTCAATGTTTTGTTGATGAACATGTATTATTTTGATAAATAAGTAAACAGGATCAAATATATGGTGATAAAGCAGAACTGACTCTGGGTGATGAACACACAATGTGATATATAGATGATGTAATACAGAATTGTACACCTGAAATCTATGTAACTTTACTAACAATTGTCACCCTAATAAACTTTAACAAAAAAAAAAGTAATCACTTTGAGGAATAGCTTAGTGTGTATTAAAAACGCTTGAGAGTGAGATGTAGGAATTATAACATTACCCAATGCTGGACTGCAATATAATTAGAGGCAGACACATGGTAGAATGTTCTGGATGATTTGGCAAGACTTGGATTTCTTGGTGTTGGTTTACTTTGTCTCTTGGTTTCCTGTTGTTTTTAGTGTGCTAGTTTTGCCCCACAGGTTGCATATTTTTTTATGCTGAATCAAGATCACACTGTCCTGAAAAGCAGGGTACTACCGGTACTATATACATAACTTTTGTAGATAGCAGTTATTTTCAACTTTGTGTTGCATGTCACTGCATCCTCGAGGAATGTATTCAGATTATGTTGAGAGGTTTTGTTTTATTTTGCTCTTTCATGTCACATGTTCAACAAGAAAAGATAATAACAATTATGTTGCCATTGTCTCCTGCTCTTGAGTTTTTCTAACCCAAGAACAATTACCTGTCACTTTTCTAGAAAAAGTGAGACATATGAAGCTCTGGGATATGTGAGGCATTTGGGGGGGTATGGATGTTGGGAGGGAGAGAGAAATAAGAAAACACAAATGGAAAGAGATGAAGAGAGTGAAGCAAAATTGAATGGTGAGGGAAAATACAAAAATGGTTTCCAGTCGGTGCGTCCGTCTCCACTACATTACCAACAGAAATAGTGTGTATACGAGTACCTTATCTCCTTTGGCTGCAGCACTAACACCTTTTCCTAGAAGGACATGCTGCTTTAAATTTAGTACAAGGACATCTGTGCTTAGAGCACAGGTAAATGTTGTGGTAAATGCTGCATTAGGTAAATGCTGTTTTCGATATTTGACATATAAACACAGTGCTTTTGTATTAGCTGTATTTTTGTGTGGTAAATTCTCTAGGTGGCAACCCAAAGAGTATGTAGATATGTGTATATGAAGTAATTGTTACTATAACTGTGCGATGTCTGGCCTCAAAAGAAATGTTGATGTGCTTATCATCTCTGGCTTGTTTCTTGGTATTACAACACAGTATTTCTAATAACTCGCCAGTGAATGTTGTATTTTTCAAGCTTTTCCTTATCAGCTGCTTATCTACCAGAATCATGAAGCAAATGCCATATTTTATGAAATAATTTAGTATTTCTAAATCATCTCTATTGTTGTATAGTATTTATTCACCATCATAACTGAATAATACAGGCAACCAGTTTCTCCATAATAAGAGAGATAAATAGGATTTATGTATTGTATGCTAAAATGACAATGTTAAAAATAATGTATAGAAAAAAATAGACTTGTGAGGAAAAAATTAATATAACCTTAAAACATCAAATCTTTATGACTTTACAAAAGTCCATATATAAAAAGAAAATACTAGTCTCTTGAATATAAATAGTGTTATTAATAGTGTACACATAGCTTACATTTTATTCTACAGGTAAATATGCTTTGTCATAGAAACTCTGAAGGAAGGATATTGTTAATGTCCTTTGTATATAAAGTTAGATTTTACTAAACATTTAAAAATGTGAACCAGTAAACCTTGAAGAAAATACATCTATGAATCATAACGAGTATAGAATAATAATTGATGTCTATAATTATCTTAGGAGAAGTGATTTAATATTTCATTAAAACAGATGAGCATATATATATATATATATATATATATATATATACACATATATATATGTATATGGCATCTAGATATATGGGTGTATGGGGATCGTACCTATAGGAAGAAAGCTTTGTATTAGGATATGGCAATCGTATCACTAGTCATTACTCAAAAAAATGGCAAGGAAAAATAGATAAAAGAGTTAAGAGGTTCAGTATTTGTTTTATAGATGGATATGAATTAATCGACACCCATGTCCCTGATTATTTTAGTCATTCCTGTCAAGGTGGCTTCACAGAACTGTGAGTACCTGGATTGCAAGTTTTACTCCACTATGAATAGCTTAAATCCAACCAAAAGATTAATCTGTGCAATTTGTGCAATAATGAATGTGTCAGTTTGACAGCTCTATTGATTCAAGTTCAATTTAGTTGTTTTCCCTTCCTTTTTTCCTCTCTTGCGCTCTATTCTTCTAAACCTCTTATCTGAGATACAGATGAAAAAATGAAGAAAGACGAAGAGCAGTGTTGAAAGAAATGCAAATGCATACTTTGAAGACATGAAAAGGTATAGGTTTTCTTATATAATGGAATGCCCAAGGAAAATGCTATTAAGCAGCAAATGGAGGTGGATCAGAGTGAACTTATAAAAGGACAAGGAAGAAGTCATTGCCAAGAAAAGAGCAAAAAAGGAGATAGGATCAATATTTTAAATGACAGTGTCAAAATACGTTACATTTTTAAAGGAGTTAAGGCAAGGACTTTAAAATACTTAAAAAACTTGGTAAATGTTCATTAAAGGTGAGCTGCTAATATTACTGTCATATAACTTTCTTGACTAAATCAAGCAGAAGTTTTCATTGATCTTAGTTTTTTATATAGCTAAACATGCCAATGTAAGAATATTTTTTCCCATTAGAATCTTATATAATTTTGATGGTTTTTATCACTCTAGTGTCAAAATTTGAATTGAGCATACTCCTAATAAATGAATATTTTATGTCTACTATTATCTTTTATGTAGGGGCTTTATCACAAATAGAAGATAGGGTTGTTGTCCTTTAACATCCTTAGATAATAAACATATATATCTATTTTTAAAATAAGCATAACGTAAAACCTGTTTCTTTTTTTTCAAATATTAAAGAAGTCTCACTTATATGGACCACCTTAGAAAGATAAAAATAGACTTTCATCTGTTAGCTATGGAGAACATAACTCTCAGTATTTTTATCCACATTTGGGATATATAGGCTCTTAAAGAGACACAGTGATGTTCAAGGACCCCAACTACTAAGTAGATAGCAGATTTGCAAGTATTTTACAGCTTTTAAAATGAAAGTTTTAAATACATGGTCATCGTCATTTCTTTCTCTCTTCTTTTTTTTGGAGTAATTAAAACGTTTTTACTCCCAACATGACTGTTAAATGCAGTTAACAGTGACATACTGCTAAATCTGGATAACGGGGTCATTTTTTTTTTTTTTTCCCCTAAAAAATGGCTACAGTCTACTGTGTATGGAGATGAAGGGCAAGGAAACCCAAAACGAATCTTTGGCTTCCTCTGACCAAATAAAATCTTTGGTAGTTTTCCTTCTAGTATCCCCACTCTCCCGCTTTCTGGCGTCCCCTCTTTCTTTCTCTCTTCTAACTTTATTGAATACTTATTGTGGTACTATGCTATTTGTTGGGAATATAATCAAAACCACATAATTATTTCTCTTGAATTTAATTTTTCTTTCTATTCTTTAGATATGAGATGCCCTAAAATGCTCTATGATCTTAAAAGAGTGGTCATAACTGATCACAAAATCATTCATCTCCAAATCCAAAATATATTTTGAACAAATTCTTTATTGGGACTATCAGTTATCCACAAACATCAACGGACCATTTTTATTTAGCTGGGTAGCTCAACTTACTTTAAGTTTTTCTAAATAAACTGTGCTCACTGATTCATCTTTCTCTCCCAATAAAAGTTCAAGAGAATCCTCCAAATTTAATAAAAACAAACATATTTCTAACTCTTGTGTTCCTAATGTTAATCTCATTTTAGAGCATCAGTCGGAAAATTTTTCTCATTTAAAAGAAAAATAAAGAGATGCTTGGCTAGTTCAATTACGAAATACAGAAAAAAGCATTTGTTGAACATTTTTGTCTTCATTAACTGTTTGTTGAGTGCTAGCTAGCGTTTCTCACTGTCTGGGTGCTGGGATATCCAGATGATTGTCATCCCAATCCCCCAGAAACTAACAATCTGGAGAAGGCAGACGTGCAGAAATAACCCTCATAGGGAATACTACTGTGTTTCCCTGAAAATAAGACCTAGCCAGACCATCAGCTCTAATGAATCTTTTGGAGCAAAAATTACTATAAGGCTGCGTATATAATATAATATAATATAATATAATATAATACCAGGTATAATATTAATATAATATAATGTAATATAATATAATACTGGGTATATAATATAATTCCGGGTCTATAATATTAATATATTATATAATATATTAATATAATATATTAATATACTATATATTAATATATAGTATATTAATATGATATATAAATATAATATATAATATAATATATAATATATTAATATAATATAATACCGGGTCTTATATTAATTTTTGCTCTGAAAGATGCATTAGAGCTGATTGTCCGGCTAGGTCTTATTTTCGGGGAAACATGGTATGAGAGCTGTTCAACAAAGAGAAGCAAGTAATTGACAGGGTGACAGATTTCATAAACATTAAACCCTCCCATTTTTGAAATTTAGTTGATATAATGAGAAGTACACATAAAGTTACAAAGCCATACAAGGCTCCATATAATAAGTGCAAGCTTCGAACCATGTTCAGTAGATTCTGCAGAAGTTCAGGAAGCAATCGTTTTCATTAATGAAAGCTAACAGGCATTATAAGAAGGAAACAGCTTGACAAGGCAAAGAGTGGGCAGGGAACAAACTAAGACAGGAGGTTGTATCTCTAAAGCAAGGTAAATTGAACTCATCACTTTGATCCCCCCATTCAGATTTTGCTTTGCTGCGGTAAATGTTTGTGGCAGGTATTCCCCTGAAGCTTGTGTGCTACTCATAGCTGTGCTGGAAAATTAGCAGTAAGCTGGGAATCAGGAAGTTCTGTTTCTCGTGCACTGTTTGACATTGCTATGTGTGTGACTGCACAAGAAATTAAATGTAGTTTCTTAATCTCTTAGATGAGAGTAATATTGAATATTCCTATGTTGCTTACAGGATTGTGTCTGTAAAATTAGATAACAGACTTGAAAAATTTTTATACAATTAATTCATATATATATGAATGATATATATATATACACATACATATGTATATATGTATATATATGTATATGCATAACTGACTTCAGATCATGCAGACATCAGAAAATACAGAGTAGCTCATGTCATTTTTCTCCACTCTGGACCCCAGCTATGTATGCATGTAGTCTCTACCTCTTGTTCTATAATTGTTAAAATGTGAGTATCAATAATGAAAAATATAGAGGTTTATTGTGTACATTCAATTCCCAAGATAATGGTTTTAAATTAATAGAGCTGGGTACAAAATTTTTATTTCACAATTCATCTTTGTTGTTTTCAGTTTAGGGGGGAGGGGTGTAGTAGAAGAAGGTAAATGGGATCAATTATATGGTGATGGACTCTGGGAGGTGAACACACAATGTGATATATAGATGATGTACTACTGAATTATACATGTGAAACCTATGTAACTTTACTAACCATTGTCACCCCAATAAACTTTAATTAAAAACAAATATATATATAAATATAAATATATATATAAATAAAAATATATATAAAAATATAAATATATATAAATATATATATATATAAATATTTATATATATATAAATTAATTTTGTTGGAAATTCTAAGATATCCTTTAAATTTCCTAAGCCAGGTGTCATCATGCGTTTTACTAAAATGGGTCCGAGTTAAGTTATGCAGCATAAGGCTAATTAATGACAAGTTAAAACACAACCTGAATTCGGGAATGCCATTTCATTCTCTCCTGAGTGTACAGAGCAATATGTTTATGTTTTAAATTTTATTATGTTTGAAAAAGGAAAGTGCTGTCACTGAGTACCAGTTGTAATTGCATATCACTTCCTACTTACTTTAGGTAATCAGAAGCATTAGCTCCCCTGTGGGAAAAATTAACATTCGTAAGATACATTAAAGATCCTATCAGTTTATCATATCTCTGGAAAGTATAGTCTATTTTCTCACTGTCTTTATACATAAATTAAGCAGTCAGAGTTATAAATGTGCTTTCTATTAATTTGTGTTATACATGTTAATTTTTTGTTGTATTATATATTTTCTAGATACTGTAACTTATTTTTTTTGCCTAATTAAAATGAACATCTTATTGTTCTCCACTGTAACTACCCAACTTGTTAGATAGATTTTTGATGGTATATCAAGTGTTTAATAATTTAATTTTTATGTGATTAATACAAAGCTTTGAAAAATTCAACTGTATGGGCTTGAAGTGAATTACTTTGGTCTTTATCATTAGTGTTTTGTATAATATTAAGCTTAAATAAGGAATTATTAAATATTATATTCCTGATATGATTATATAAAATACTAATAATTATATTCATTGAAGAAATTCAATTACAAAACTCAACATCTATGACAAAATTGGTTGTAAAGGGTCTATCTACCATGAGGATTTCTAATTGTTGCTAGAATTATTGATTTATTACTCTATAAAAGTCAGCTGATTCCATGTGTTAAATTACATATTGAAAATTATTAAAGTGAGATATATTTAATTGACTTTTAGGATGATTTCTAATCATGCTTAGCTAGACTTATTGGAAGAGAAATTTAATAAAATATAAGGGGTGTTAAAAAAT
Organism: Rhinolophus ferrumequinum; assembly: GCF_004115265.2. NCBI lineage: Eukaryota > Metazoa > Chordata > Mammalia > Chiroptera > Rhinolophidae > Rhinolophus > Rhinolophus ferrumequinum. The sequence goes on along the minus strand of NC_046289.1, from coordinate 90,239,166 downwards.
GTATACACATGACTTGTGTTCATTTTTTGTTATCAGTATATGTTGAGTATTACAATTTTAATACAGTTTTTTCCTTTCTTAAAATGTGTATACATTTTTCTGGTCCCTTTGTACATAGTTGTTTGAATTGAGGCAATAGTTTAATTCAAACAAAATATTTTAAGAAAACAATTTTATTAGTGCCATTTAAACTGGGAAAATATAAAAACCGTTATTTACCTATCTTTTGAGTATGACCAAGAGATGCATTTTAAGGCATTTAAAAGGGTGGTTAATAATTAACATAAATGGGTTATTTGGAATACCATATTTTGCCATGTATAATGCACGCTTTTTTGCCCAAATTTGTGAGGGGAAAATAAGGATGCTCATTATATATGGGTAGTACTAATTCCATATCTATATAAATGTTTTTAATTCTTTATGCTTATGAGTTAAAAGTGTAACTCTAGAAATCAATAATGATATCCATATGCAAAATAATACCTTGGAATATGATAAGTGGTATTTTTGAACTTATGATGAACATGCAATGACGAAGAGTTCTTGGCCTTCTATGATGTGTAAATATCATAAGTTTGTTACTGGTACATAAAATTTCTTGTACCTTGTATCTGTTCTTGTGTTTTGTAACTATTTGTTACATAAAATTTCTTGTACCGTAATATGTTTAAAAATAAATGCTAAAATTCCTTTATAATACAAAAAACAAGTACTTAAATATAAACAAACAAGATTTTGAATTAAAAAATTAAGACGAAAGATTTTTTCCCCTGAAAGTTTGGGCCAAAAATGTGGGTACACATTATACATGGTGAAATATGGTATATGGCAAAGGGAAAGTTGAGAACCAGTCCATTAAAATAAGGTCTAAAAAAAAATCCTTTACAGTGTCCCAGAATTTAAAATTGCTAGTGTTGTGAGAAGAACATTTTATTCTTTGTTATATGTAAAAATTATTGTCCTGGTTTGGTAGATGCAGTTTACTTGCAAATGGTGATTACAGAACTGGTTATAATTTAATTATAATGGTCTGAGTGTGAGATGTAGCATTCATACATAAATGGTTTTCTGAGGGAAAAATCAACTTCAAGATTAATGAATAAAGATTATTTCAGTGTGTTCAGTAAAAATCTAAAATTTTTAGTGCCTTATTAATATATAACATATTAATTAATGTTCCCATATGTTGCCCCTTTCAAATTATAACAATAAATATTTTAGTTCACAATTAGGACATAATTTAGTTTTCTAGCTTCCTATTAGATTTCAAGGTACTATGCCTTTTCTTCTCTCACTTGTGTGGCCTAAATTCATAGTTAGTTTATTTGTGTTGCAGTTTATTGAATTATATAGTAGTTATAAACTTGTTATTATCTAAGAGTTATATAGTAGCTTATCAGCAAGAGTTGTAAGCGCGAGGACCAAGATATGTCTCTAGCTTTATCATTTGCAGTATATCTTTGTTATTTTTATTATAATAATTATTCTTAAAACTAGTGAATAGCAGACTGAGCCTGCTGGAGCATTATTGATCTATTTTCACACATCAGTTTTTAGAAATATGAATACCAATGAAAATCTGGTTTTAGACATTAAGGTATTTTAAATTTTAAACATATTGGTGAGACACTGGTTAATAAGATTATGTTTCCAGTGTAAAACTCTATGATACATCATCTGTATATTGCATTGTCTATTCAGCTCCCAAAGTTAATTAATCAGTCATAAAAAAGATGAAGTACTGCCATTTGCAACAACATGGATGGTTCTTGAGATTATTGTGATAAGCGAAATAAGTCAGACAGAAAAAGTCAAAAACCATATGACTTCACTCATATGTGGGATATAAAACTGAAAACAACAAATGAGCAAGACAAAAAAACAACAAAAACTCATAGACATAGACAACAGAGGGGAAGGAGGAAAGAGGTGGTAGAAGAGGGTAAAGGGGATCAAATATATGTTGATGGAAGAATACATTAAGACGTTTTATTAAACAAAGAGGAGAATCTTTAGGTGGATCTAATGTTTCCAATATAAATGATACATGTGTATTTAATTAATCATATACTCCATAAAACATTATATATTTATATGTGTACATAAATAATACATAACTTTTTATAATCCAATCTTATAATCACTTGTCATTTTTCTAGTTCTAGTGTGTGTTCCTTTATGAAATAAGAAACACACACCATGAAGAAAAGTGTATCATGTTTCCTTCATAAAACATATACTTGGAATCCCAGGTACTTTTGTGGGAGCTTTTATAGAGATGTGTGAATAACAGCAAAAATAAGCTCAAAACATTGATCAAAAAGAATACAACCTTGAGCTCTGTTCTCTGTATGTAATAAGATAAACCAAGTAGAATTTAGTGACTGTGAAAATAACCATTCAGTACCTGTAAGAGAGCATCTTGACAGAGCATAGATGTTAACCAAATAAAAGACAACCCAGCATCTAGACAAGGAAAAGAGGAGGGAAAGAAAGTTGCTTTAGACATACATACTGTGTGCTAATGAGATCCATGACTCCCATCTGATATCAGATATTACGGTATTAGGTCTTTCCATCTGATCTTGGGCATTCTGGGGTAACACTATAGTCTCAGAAATATAAAATTAATTCCAATGCTTCCTATAAAAGCGGCAACAATATTATTTCTACTACAGTGATATGTAGATTATAACTAGGAATTTTTTTTTAATTCTGAGGCAAGAGATATTTGACTTTGAAATGATGCCTTCTAAGATATAATTCAGAAGCTCTTTTCATATTTAGCAATATACAGTATATAACCACAGGTTACATTTTGTTTTACATATTGGGAGTATGAATCTGTGATTATAATGAGGATTAAGGTGTTAAAAACATCAAGAAAGCCAATATTTCTACATAAAATATCAAACTAGACTATACAGTTGTATTTATCACTTTACTTACAATAGTCATATTTTACACTAACCAGGTAAAATATGATACTCTGAATAGTTGATTCTTAAAATGACCGTGTGGGTGTTGTAGCTTGGAAGCAAATAGATTAATTGGAGGATACACCTTATTTTCAGTGTATGGTTTTAGACACCTAATATATGGAATTTAAGAGATTTTGTGGGTCTGAGTTGAATTTAAGGGAGCATAGTACATAGGTCACCCAAATAAGCTGCCCCAGGGAAGAGTCCACTGAAGTGGTCATCATTTTAAATCTTTTTATTGTATTTCAAAACTTTATTTCGCTACCGACTCAAAATATTAGTAGTTAATGGGGAATAGGGTTAGAGTAAGCTTTCTATAGGAAAATAAAAATAAAACCAAACAAAAGCATATGTTCTTCCCCAAACTAGTAATTTAAAGACAGGAAGCAGTATACAATCCTGAAGTTGGGTATCATGGCAGCTGGTAATCAACAGAAGCTAGCATTCCCACGGAGGCTCACTTTAATCTGATTCCTTTGATACTGAGCTGAATTTTAAGACTCCGCACCAGCTGCTCGTTTAGAAACATGCATTCATACAGCATTCTTGCCCTGCATTTAGTTATTTGCACATGTTAAGTGCTGGAAGAGTAGATTGAAAATCCCCTTTAGAGTGTTGTCCTCCTGGCAAACCAATCAATGGTGAGCTGTGGGACCCGGCATCCTAGAAATTACATTTCAGCCACAATATATCCTTAACTTAAGTTGCAGATTTAGATAAAAAAAGGGTCACACTGAAATTTGATGGCTTATATATTTTACTGGTAAGAATGGCACACAATGAATGAATTTTGCTAAGTCCCTTACCATTTTACTCATGATTTAATCAAAATAAGGTAGTAGGCAAAATGTTTATGTCTTTATTCAGAAGCTTTCCATTACCATTATTTTTTCTATTAATAAACTAAATGTTATATTATGATTGATAAATGAAAGGAATAAAACCCTACCTTTAGGAGTGGTGATTTATCTCAATTCCAGTTGATAGTTTTTTTCCTTTTACAAAATGACAAGTTTCTAAAACAGGTTTTTAAATTATAATTCCTAAATTTGGCTCTTGTCCTCAAAGAGGGAATAATTTAACAAGCTATACTTCCTTTTTTTTATCTTTTTCCTTTTTAAATCAGTCTACTCCTTTTGAGGTAAACAGAACCAAATTATACTTTTTTACTCTCTTGGACAAGCAGATCGCTTGTTCTCAAAAATGGGTTATTAAGATTATGAGTAAAAGCAGCAAGAATAATTTTGGAATGGTTTAAAATGACTTCTGGTTGATTTTGCAGTAATGAGTGATATAAAAAAGTGAAGATTAAGTAATCTCTTGAGTTAACTGGAATGTAAACTTGATATTCATATTTAAACAGATAAGACTAAATAAGACACTAGACTATCTGTTTTAATTAACATAATCAAGGAGACACTGAGTCATTATACTTTATTATTCCATCATAGTCTTATCCTTTTAGGAAATTATAGCAAAAAAAATTAGGAAATACTGTTTCCTGTATCATTTTGTTTCTGGTTACTCTCTAACAATTTGAAGCTAAGTATACTAGTTGAAAGCAACTTTTTACATTCTCATAACAGACTAAGATTAGAAATATTAATCTTTCCCAAAGGTAAACTGATTTGATAGATTAGATGTAGATAAGGAATAACATTACTCTTCCGTCCCAGGGTAAGTCCAAGGATTTTCTATTTGACAACAGAAGTAATGTGTGTTTTCTAAGCCCCACAACTACAGAAGTTAATATCAATATTAAGTTATGGACAATAGTATAACATAGACATTAAGTGTACAACCACCCAGTCAGATGGCTTTGAGTGAAATCCAATCTTTATTACTTTTGGTTCGGATAAGGTACTTCATCACCTGGGGCCTCAGGTTTCTCATCAGCATAATATGGGCACAGCCCCTGTCTCAGAGGGTTTCAATCAACATCGAATGACATGAAACATGGAACATACTCCTTCCTCAAAAGTTAATGGCCTGGAAGGGAAAAAAAAAAACATGGAAAAAATGATTTGGTGTATAACATGTGGGTAGGATAAAGGGATTATTCATAGAAGAACCAAGAAGGATTCTTGGAAAACTGAAAACTTAAACTAACAAGTCTTTCTAAAGAAATAATGCCGAGGGAGGACTTCCTGAAAGAGGAATGTCTTATCTGAAAAAGAAAGGTTAACAAAACAGTTAATAGTATGGGAAAGGCTATTATTATGAGAGATAGAAGCATGCAAATTAGTGACAAGGTATGAAGTACAGGGCAAGTAAAGAAAGTGCTGTGGCTTGTGGAAGAAGTATAAACTATTTCAAATTAGGGTTCCCAAGTCTGAGTCTTTAGAAGCAAAATTATTTGGGCCGCCGTGTCTTAAAGAGTGGGTGATCTCGATATACTCATGCTTTGCTTACTGGCCCCTCTATTCATTTTTTTTCTTTTTAACCACTCTTTTTTGCCTGTGACTGAACTTGATTTACCCATTTTTTTTCTTGCAACTGTAAGATAGCTTTTATGTTTAAAAAAAAAAAAAAGAATTGATTTATTGTTGAAGAGGTAATGCATGCATTACTATAAAAATTACAAGCTAGGAAAGAATACAAGTTCCAACAATTAAGTTCACGAACTCATCCTAGAGAAGGTGCTACATACCTCATTGCTGAATATCACTACAGTCATCTTTCAAGTACTCCCCTTGGGAAGCTATGCACAAACACCAGCGCCTAGTCTACCCTTCAAGCAATTGTGGAACTCTTTTTCTGGAATGGCCATCACAACTCTTGTAGTATTACCCTTGATGTCCTGACTGTCATCAAAAAGTCTTCCTTTCAATGTTTCCTTTATCTTTGGGTAAAGAAAGAAGTCATTGGGGGCCAGACCAGGTGAGTAGGGAGGGTGTTCCAATACAATTATTTATTTACTGGCTAAAAACTCCCTATCAGACAGTGCAGTGTGAGCTGGTGCATTGTTGTGATGGAAGAGTCATGAGTTGTTGGCGAAAAGTTCAGATCATTTTTGTCTAACTTTTTCAGTAAACTTTGTTAACTGTTTGTCCAGCTGGTACAAATTCATAATAAATAATCCCTCTGATAGCAAAAAATGTTTATCAACATCGTTGTAACAAGTTCGCAAATTTAATTGTCAGATCTGGTATACAGTGAAGTACATTTTTCCCAGTTCCTGTTTACCCATGATGGTTGTAGATTTTTTGTGTCTTTCACAAATATGCTATACATTTCAAGTATATGTTACTCATTTAATTTTTTTCTTTTTATATAAATGTGTATAATATGCATGTCTGTATGTGTATACGTGTCTGTACTGTTCTGCTCTTTTTCACTCAATAATACGTCTTGTACTAGTACATACAAGAATATTTTTATTGTATTAGCTAGCCAGCATTGCAGTGTATGAGTGTTCCACATTTTATTTACAGCAACTTCATTGGTGGACATGTAATATATTTCAAATAAAAAGTGCATTCTACATTCTGATAGACTTTTAATGTTTTCCCATTTTTTTAGTGGTTACAATTTTATAAGTTTTTATTATATATCGTTTGTTTTAGAAATATAGTGAAATATATTAAAATATTTCAAATAGTGATACTTCTGAAAAAACTCTGTTTTGGTTTTATTCATTATTTGGTTGGTGAATTCTAAGGCTAATAATTGCAGTTTTTGTATCCATATTCATGAATTACATTTTTCTTTGTTTTTTTGTGTGGCTATTGTGTAGGTAGTAGATATTAGTACTATTAATGAAGAATTTTCTTTTTCTTCCCTAATCCTTTGAAGCAGTTTATATAGCATTAAACGTGTCAGCTTCTTAAAGGAGGTTTTGGTAATTCCCCGGTGAATGGTTTTGTGTGTGGTAGAATTTATTTTTAGGAGAGGTAAGTTATCTTTGACAAATTTCTTCTTGCTTTTTTTTCATAATTAAAATTTATGGGGGTGACAATGGTTAATAAAATTACATAGGTTTCAAGTGTACAATTCTGTAATACATCATCTATATATTACATTGTGTGTTCACCACCCACAGTCAGTTCTTCCATCACCATATATTTGACCCTCTTTACCCTCTTCTACCACCATCCAACCCTTACTCTCTGGTAACCACTAAACTATTGTCTGTGTCTGAGTTTTTGTTTCTTTATTTGTTTGTCTTGTTCCTTTGTTGTTTTCAGTTTTATATCCTACATATCAGTGAAATCATATGATTCTCGACTTTTTCTGTGTGACTTTTTTCGCTTAGCATAATAATCTCAGGATCCATCTATTTTGTCGCAAATTGTACTATTTCTTATTTTCTTATGGTAGAGTAGTATTCCATTGTGTATATATACCACAACTTCTTTATCCAATCATCTATGGAAGGGCACGTTGGTTGTTTCCATGTCTTGGCTGCCATAAATAAAGCTGCAATGAGCATAGGAGCACATACATCTTTATAGATAAATGTTTTTAGTATTTTTTCAGTTTTTTTATTTTTTTATTTTTTTGCGGAGCGGTGTACACCCAGGAGAAGGATTGCTGGGTCATATGGTAATTCTATTCTGAATGTTTTGAGGAGCCTCCACATTGCCTTCCATAGTGGCTGCACCAATCTGCATTCCCACCAACAGTGTATGAGGGTTCCTTTTTCTCCACAGCCTCTCCAACACTTGTTATTAGGTTGGTGCAAAAGTAATTGCAGTTTAAAAGGTTAAAAATAATTGCAAAAACCTCAATTACTTTTGCACCAACCTAATATTATTTGTCTTATTGATGAAAACCATTCTAACTGGTGTGAGGTGGTATCTCATTGTAGTTTTTATTTGCATTTCTCTGATGATTAGTGATGTTGAGCATCTTTTCATGTGTCTATTGGCCATCTATATGTCCTCTTTGGAGAACTGTCTATTCAGGTCCTCTGCCCATTTTTTAATTGGATTGTTTTTGTTGTCGTTGTTGTTGTTTTTATTGTTGAGTTGTATGAGTTCCTTATATATTTTGGGTGTTAGCCCCTTATCAGAGACATTGTTTGCAAATATCTTCTCCCATTTGTTTGGTTGCCTCTTTAGATAAGGTATTTGGCTCATATCCTGTTGTTCACTATCCAGGACACCCTGTTCACCTCTCTGCATTTACTCCACCTTGGGCATAGCTGCATACTCTGCAGGTTTTATCTGAGACCTGCAGCTGAAGGTGTCTACTCTTGATGGGATCCCACTGGTTCACTAATCATTACCACATTTGGCAGCTCTTCCCTATTTTTCAGTTAGAAGTTACAGATATTTCCTAGGTTCATTAGAGATGGGTTCTGTTTCTGCATTGATTTCCCTGCTTTGTTTCAGGGCATTGTTCTAAGTATGAAGAAATCAAGTACCTTTTCTTTGAAATTAAATATAGATTGTTATGGACTGAATCGTGTCCCCAAACTTCATAGGCTGAAGTCCTAACCCCCAGTATGACTGTATTTGGAGACAGGGTTTTTAGGGAGGTAACAGGTTAAATGAGGTCATAAGAGCGGGGTCGTAATGTAATAGAACTGTTGTCCTTAAGAGAGGAACAGAATCCAGACATTTTTCTCTCCTTCCTGTAATGGCCATCTGAGGACATAATGATAGGTGGCTGTCTTCAAGTCAGGATAGAGGCCTCACCAAAAACTGACCCTGCAAGTTCTTTGATCTTGCACTTCCAAATCTCTACAATTATCAGAAAATACATTTCTGTTGGTTAAACCACCCAGTCAGTGGCTTTTTTTTATGGTGTCCTCAGCAGACTAATAGATAAATTCTGTAAAAGAGAACCATAATTGATAAATTAAGAGTGTTAAGTTTCCAATACTTGTCTAAAGCATGGTTGTTGTGTTTTCTCTCTTTCTTTTAGAAATGAAATCATGTTCAAAACTTTAGTGTTTGTCCATACTAGAGGAGAAGATGGATATAGATATACTGCTTAGGTACTCATTTTAATATCTGATAATGTCTAAATTATCCCATTTCACGAGGCTTTTTTATGTAAGATTAAGCTTGTTATATACAACTGTATTCTGTGTGAACTCTGTGATATAGCTGCAAATAAAAAGAGGACGTGTTAAAGTAGCCTATGAGGAAGCATGAGTTCTACCTTTCTATCCTATTCAACTACTTTAGGTAAATAATTTGAATATGTGACTTAAATACCCTCAAAAGATTGTCATATAAAACCCAACCTTTTGTGAATAGTAACACACATACAGCTTAAGGAGGATAGTGTGTGTGTGGCAGGGGGAGAGATTCTGAAATATGCTTTGGATTTTTAAAAATTCTTTAATATTTGATCTTCTTGGTAAACAGTATTTTGCCACTATTATCAACTCTCTACTTTAGATCTGGCTATGTATCTAATTCCAGAAAATATATGGTTGTTCATTGACTTATATAACCTTTTTTCCCCCATGATTTTTAATCCTTAATGGTGATGTCTCTCTTCTTTCTTTTACTTATTTAGATTTTATCCATTAATTATGGTTCAGCTATTGTTACAGAATAAAATGTGTTCCTCCCAAATTCATATGTTGGAGTTAGGGCCTTTAATGAAGGAATGAAGGTTAAATGAGGTCATAAGGGTGAGGCCCTGATCTTATAGAACTGGTGTCCTGATAAGAAAAGGAACAGACACCAGGGAGTTCTCTCTTCCCTCCCCTTCCCTTTCCACTTTTCTTTCTCTCTCTCTCTCTCTCTCTCTCTCTCTCTCATTATGTACACACTAAGAAGTCATGTGAGCACACTGTGGGGGGTGGTTGCCTACAAGCTAAGAGAAAAGGCCTCATAATGAAACCTTCTTTGCTAGCACCTTGATTTTGCGCTTTCCAGTCTTTACAACTGTGAGAAAATAAATTTCTATTGGTTAAGCCGTCCAGTCTATGGTAATTTTTATGGCTGCCCAAGTTGACTGAGACAGATATTAGCCCAGTGATCAATGAAACATGATTATTCCATGACAATTTGATATACTTTTTGAAATTCCACTTAGGCTCTAATTTATATAGTCTTTAATTCATAATTTCCTTTGTTTTTTTCATTTCTTAAACTAATAGACTCTGAGGGAAGTTTTCTTCTTATGTTAGTTTTGTGCAGTACTGTCACCAAGCAGAGTGGTGAGTACACAAACAGAATACTTGTAATTTGATTACTTAGACATTTTGAATGTGCTAAAAGCTGGAAAATTTATCCGGAAAATTTAGCAGTTTCTTTTTCACTACTGAGTATAAAATTTAAAGTGGGTGATTTGATGAATATCTCAAAAATTTAAAAAATAATTGTTCTTATCTTAGCAGGTTTTCTGAGTTTGATTCAATTCATAATAGACGAATACTTAAATGAAGTATTTTTTTCTTATTATGATCATTACAGTTAATATTGTATTATGCAATAAAACAAGATGAAATATATGCATTTGAACCTTTTAAAATGAAGATTTTTATCAAGGAACCAAATATAAATTTTAATTAATGTTATCCTATTGTATTATTTTTGAAGGAAATTTGTACATAGGTACTCATTATACTAAAAAAAAAAAAGATTACCTTTGTATTTTAAATAATTGCTTCCAACTAATAACTTTCAGCTTATAAGCATAGGATCTATATTTTTGTCAAAAGTGAATAAAAATAAAATTTTGAATGCATAAATAAATATCAAATTTAAAAGAAATAAACTTTTCATGGGTAAAATTATGAATTTTCATAAGTTATTACAACTTGACATCAAACCTGCTGGTTTTAATGCACAGGACCTATTTTTTTTAGCTGCTGAGCCTAAAATTGGTGTTGGCAGACAATAAAAAGTTGGTTTCATTTCAAGAATACAACTAAATGCTCATTATAAAAATGGATTTAAAGTAACCAGGGGGAACTTTTCACAAGCCTTACTGAAAAGAACTGCTAGATAATATTAATTAAGACACCAAGAGAGTTCTTTTATTCCTGCATTCTATTGACCCAATATTACTGGTAGAGGAGATAAAAGCAGGAGGTTAAACTTTTCATTTGCTGATTTTAATTTTTGCCTTTTTTAAAATGAGCAGCCCTGAATTTCCTTACTGGTTGTTGCCATTTTGAATATTTTACCGCAGTTTTGAATATGAAGAATAATAGAAAAAATAGAGGAAGAATGTATAAATTAATCAAAGGGGGCTATTCCTAGTACTAAGGAAATATGTTTTGCTCTCAACGACACAAAGATCACAGACATGAGACAAACTCAAACATAAATACGTAGGTATTTACTCATGTTTTCTTTCAGTATTTCATTGAACACTGAATCATATTATAAAAAAATATTGTGAGAAATATAAAGAAATGACTGGCAAAGAACTGTCATAGTCTCAAAGGTCATGTGCTCATTCATTTAATTCACTATGCATTTCTTTATTTATTGCCATTAATCGTCATTCATCTTTCATGTAAATCACCAAATTCTAACTTTCTCAATTCCCCATCCTATCTACCCCCAACATGTTATTAAAATTGTAGACATATGCAAAATATTTTGTTCACCCAACTTTGCACAGCTATTTATTGATATTTTTTGTAATTTCCAATATTTCAGTAAGTGAAGTAAACCCTTGACAAAAACATTTTTTGGAGATTAATTTTTAATGACTTCCTTCCCAACAGGAGTATGTGATGAAAAACACACAAAAAAAGCCACAATGAAAGAGAATCAATACAACAACCACTGGGATTTTTAAAAACATATGTATTTCTAATTCAGTCACAGTCTTTGAATTTTAAACATGAATCTTTCTCAGCCTGTTGCAATAGAAATTGAGAATGGAGTCCTGGTGTCCTGGTACTTTTGTTTTTTCTAAGGAGGAGATCAGTTGGTCGTGAGAACCCATGCAGTTTTCAGTAACTCATTTAGAACAAAATCTATTGAAGAAGCTTTCAATTCACATTATAGCCATTTAGAAAAGCCATGAGAAAAGAAATTAGATTGAATAGCATAGTGTTGCTTTATCAGAGTACACTCAAGAACAAAAGATCCCTAGGGGATTATGAATTTGGGAACATCTTACCTTTGGCTTTCAACATAAAATGTTAAAATGCAAATGGGAACAAGTCTGAAATAAATGTTCATAGACTATAAATTTACTTATTTAGGTAAAACAGAAGAAATAAGAAAGGATACAGCATATTAACATCTCAGGTATGAAATGAATGCGAGATAAGTTTTGGAATAGATAATATAGTTATCACTAGGTGATTATAATGTTAATGGAATTTAATATATTGTAACAAAATATTGGCAATATTTTGAAATGGGAGGAAAACAGTAGACTTAGTTTTCATACAAGTAATAATAGAAGGGGCTGGCTCAACAGGGTGTGAGCTCTCCATCTGTACAATTCCCTACATTTCTCCATTAAGAAGAGTGAGCACTCCAGGCTGTCTTCTTGGCAAAGATCAACAAACGTACTCTCCGCTGGGCCCAGAAAAAGTGTCAGGAGTTAAAGGTGAGAGGAGTATGTGTAAATACACTTTCCAGAAAGTAGAGAATGGGCATATGCAATTTTGCATCCAACTTGAGTGAGGCAGCATCACTAGAAATCAATTTATTCAACACATAATTATGTACCAAGTGCCTATAATGTACCATGCACTTTGATGGGTACCAGAATATAGTGGTGAAGAAGAAAAAAGACCCATTGCAGGTTTCATGAAAATTACAGGTATTTTCAGAGAAAATATCTTTATTGTGAGAGAATGAAACCACATGAAGTCTCAATTTCCTGTAAAATTTTGCTTGTTATATTAAATCATAATGGGGTTAATTATTGCACAATGAAATGCCATTATTAGCTATATTTTGTTGTTTGTCTGTTACCGTGATGGCATTTTGATAATAAAAAACATAAATATTTTTCCAAAGTAGCCGCAGTGTTATTACTTTATGCCTTCGGCATCCACTTGCAGCACTGTCCAGAAACTCTCTGGAATCTCTCCATGGTCATACCTCAATGCAAATCTGATATTTTAATTGAACCAATCCTCTAGACGTATTGCATCTTCCCTAAAAAGAGCAAAAGAACTTCAGATTTCCCTTGTTATCTTTCTCAAGCAACTTATTGTTTCAATGAGGCTGGCTTGCCAGAATGAAAGTCAGCTGAGACTCAAGCATTGACCAGGTTACCACTGAATTTTGCTATGTGCTAATTGCATTTTAATCTCTAACCTTCTTCTAAGATTATTTAAAACCTTATGACTTCATTTTCTATGATACACTGAGGTGTTAACAAATATATGTTAGATTCCTACATCTCATTGTAAAAAATACTGTTTTTTAGGGCTCACAATACTTAGCTTTATATCTACTAATTGCCAATATCTAATTGCCTTTTGGACAGTCTCCTGCATTCCTTGACAATTTTGGCCTTTGTTTCATGATCTTTTAGTCCACTCTCATTTCTACAGTGATTCTAAGGGACTTTGATGTCTTTTTTGATAATCCTTTCAACAACCTGGTTCTTTGATCCCTTAACCTCCTCTCCTCTAATGACCATTTTGCCTACAACCTCACAATCTCATCGTTACCAGGACTTTTTTCCTTCATTTTTATTCTTCTTCATACAAATTGCATTGTAGAACTGTACATAGGAAAAATAAATTGTTGTCTGCTCCTAACCCCATTCTGGTGAGATAGGCCAGCTTGACACGTTAACAGGTTAGAGGTGGTCCTTGATGATCCAAGACATTTTCATCATTGAAAACAGGAGCTACGGAATAATTAACACAGAAATGCCTTCCTCTGATGATGATCTCATTATTACATTTCGCCAGGCCAACATTTTCCACAACTTCTGTCCTTGACTTCAAGAAGACTTTTAGCCCACAGACCCAATGACCCTCTCCCTATTTGTGAATTATTTTTTTTTCTTAGTTCCCTCTTTTACTAGTTAACATGCCATAACTTGTCGTTTAATTACGTTTTTTTTTGGTCATTATTATTAGCATTTGTCTATTTCTCCTACTGTTATTTCTGCCTGGGAAAAACAAACCAAACCAAACACGATGTTCAAGCAAACTATCCTCTCTTTGCCCACACCTAAGCCACTAAACTCTGCTGTAGGAAACCACCCAGCTAGGCATACTGGTGACACCATCCAAGAAATCCAAAGTATCCATATCCTCTGGGCCCTGAATATAATTCAATACTGAATACATTTCCTTAGTCAGCTTGTTCCCCTGTTGTCTGCAATGTGGGAAGAACAGATCCAGAAAAACTATGCTCCTCCCAGATTAGTTTCCCCAGAGAAGAAGCTATTTATATACCAACCAGCAACGTATGACAGCACACATTTCCTCAACCCTTGCCTCTATGGAATGTTAAGAACTCATTTTATATTTCCCAGTCTGATGGGGACAAATGGATAGTATCTCATTCTTGTTTTAATTTACATTTTCCTGAGTAATAGTGAGAAAAATTGCCTATTGACATAACTTTCTCATCTTTCTATTAGGTCATTTTTTATTCCTTTGCAATTTTTAGAATATATGTATTAGAGTTTAGTTGCTTTTTTCTCTCATATATGTTATGAATATTTTCTCAGTTTGACATTCATCTTTTATGTTGATCTTTTTTTATTCATAAATCAATATGCTTTATGTAGCTGTATTAATATACATTTTCCAGAACCTCTGCGTGCTCTATCTTGCTTAAGAAATTCTTTCCAATCACAAATTTGAAAGAAAAAAAAAAGTATTTTCTTAGTTTTTCCATACCAAAAGATATATTATTCTTACCATGAAATGTTTTCTTTCTTTTTTTTTGTTTTTTTCTTCAGCAATTGTTTTCATGGGAAATTTATTTCTTTACATTTTTGCTCTACATTATGATGTGATACTTTTACTTGATCTTCCAAAATAACCATTTAGCTTTCATTGGTGACCCTTCTTTTTCAGGTCATCTATTGAATTATTTTTAAGTTTAGAGATTTTATTTACTTCCAGGGACCTTTTTTGTTTTGTTTTCATTTTATTACCTTAAGTGTTTTAATTTATTTTTTCCTTATAAATAGACTTTAATTTTTAGAGCAGTTTTAGGTTCACAGTTAATGAAACAAAAAGTAGAGAGGGTTCCCATATACTTCCTACTCACTCCACCTGCACAGAGATTCTTTCCTGGCAACATTCCCCACCAGAGTGATACATTTATTACAATTGATGTAATAAATTGACATCAATGACACATCATTGTCATTCAACATCCATAGTTTATATTAGGGTTCACTTTTGGTGTTTTACATTCTGTAGGTTTTGACAAATGTATAATGACACGTACTCATTATTATGGAATAATTTCACTGCTCTAAAAAATCCTCTGTTCTTCACCTATTCCTCCCTTCTTACCTCCTACCCACTGGCAACCACTGATCTTTTTACATTCTCCACAGTTTTTCCTTTTCCCAAATGTAATTAGTTGGAGTCATATAGTATGTAGCTTTTTCAGATTGGCTTTTTTTCACTTAGTAATACTCATTTAAGGTTTCTTCATGTCTTTCTATGGCTTGATAGTTCATTTCTTTTTAGTGCTGAATAATATTCCATTGGCTGCATGTACCACAGTTTATTTGTCCTTTTAACTAAGGACATCTTGGTAGTTTTCAAGTTTTGCAATTATGAATAAGGCTGTTTTAAAATATCCATTTGCAGGTTGTGTGGACATGGTTTTCAAATCATTGGTAAATACAAAAGAGTATGTTGCTGGATCATATGGGAACAGTATGTTTAGTTTTGTAAGAAAGTAACTGTCTTCCAAAGTGGCTGTATCAGTTTGCATTCTCACCTACAGTGTGTGGGAGATTTTGTTGCCCACATCCTTGCCAGAATTGAGTGGTGTCAGTGTTCTGTATTTTGGCCATTCTAATAAGTGTTTTGGGCTATCTCATTTGAATTTGCTTTTCCATGATAACATATGATGCAGAACATTTTTTCACGTGCTTTTTTGCCATAATATCTCACTAATATCTTCTTTAGTGAGATGTCTGTTCAGGTTTTTGGCCCATTTTTTAAATTGGGTTGTTTGTTTCCTTATTGAATTTTAAGAGTTCTTTGTACATTTTGGGTAATAGTCCTTTGTCAGATGTATGTTTTGCAAATATTTTTTCCCTGTCTGTGGTTTCTTTTCTCATTATCTTGACAGTGTGTTTCCCAGAGCAGAATTAAAAAAGGAAATATTAATGAAGTCTAGCTTATCAATTATTTCTTTCATGGATTGTGCCTTTGGTGATCTATCTAAAAAGTCATCATATTTAAGGTCATTTAGGTTTTTTCCTATGTTATCTTCTAGTATTTTTATAGTTTTGCACTTTACATTCAGGTATATAATTTAGTTTGGGTGAATTTTTATTAATAGTTATAAGGTCTGTGTCTAGATTTATTTTTTGAAACATGTGGATGTCATTGTTCCAGCACCATTTATTGAAAAGACTATCTTTTTTTATTCCATTTTATTGTTTTTGTTTCCTTGTCAAAGATTAATTGACTATATTTATGTGGGTCTTATTTCTGAATGTAATTTTTAATATTAAACTTTTGTTTTTTCTATTGGGTTTGCATAAGTTTTTTTTTTTTTTTTTTTACTACATTCCTATACCCTAGTTATTATTCACGGGGGATACGTTCCAAGACCACCAGTGGATGCCTAAAACTGAGAATAGTGCTGACTTCTATATATACCAGTAGTATGATTTTTTTCTATACATTCATATACTTTATGGCTTCTCTTTGGCATGTCTAAATTGCTAATATCACTACTTTTTGCACTTTGAGGCCATTACTAAGTAGAATAAGTATTACTTGAACACAAGCACTGGAATACCTTCACAGTCCATCTGATAACTGAACCCAGCTACTAAGTGACTAATGGGCAGGTAGTGAATATACTGTGGATACACAGGACAAAAGGATGGTTCATGTCCAGGGCAGGATGGAGTGGGAAGGCGTGAGGGTTCATCGCGCTACTCAGAATGGTGCATCATTTAAAACTTATGAATTGTTTGTGTCTGGAATTTTCCGTTTAATATTTTCAGACCATGCTTGACCACAGGTAACTGAAACTGTGGACAGTGAACCCACGGATACAGGGGGGCTCTTGTAGTGACATATTGCATCATGAGACATCCTCGGTATTCTTGGTTGATCTCCAGCAAGTATTTCTGGGAATAGTAAATATCTTCTCTGATCTTATAAGGTAATCATTCCCCTGATAGTGTCAACTTTTGTCAGATTTCTGTCCACACCTTGTTTAAACTCATCTGAAATTAATGCATCTCCAATGCCAATAAAATTTTCTCCTAATCTGAATACTGGAACTTGAGCTATTTTTATGAACAAACTTAGAAAAAATTTAATAGCAGCAAAGATTTGACTGACATTAGCTTGGTAAGAGACATGCTGCTTTTACTGCCTTTTCACAGTACACTTATGCTCTGTTTAGGGCTCCATGTTAACATTTGGGTGAGTGCTAGAACAGTGGTCTCAGCAAAACAAGTAATCTGCTGAATATTATTGCCGGTTCAATACAAAACCACATGAATAAATGTTCAAGTTCTTATTATTTAAAACAAACAAACAAACCTTAGTTTCATGTGGTAAGGTTTTGTTGTGGTTGAATCCATATGGAATAAATATGTTAACTTATCAAAGAAATTTCAAATACAGTGAGTGCAAAGAGCCATCACTGGAAGATAAGTTATCATTGCAGAGGACTGTATGTGAAAAAATGTTGGAGATTAGGTTGAATGTTTGCTGATCTAGAGACACATACCAATATCATACTCGCATGTCTTTTATCTTTTTCCCTCAAAAGCAAAGTGCACAAGAAAATAAATTCTATTCTTCTGGGTTTTTTCTGCCATTGATAATAAGAAATGAAAACTTATTGACATGTTTAATTTGATTTCCTCTTAAATATTATCGATATGCATTTATTTCTCTGATCTTTGAAGACAAGCAAAAGATCAAATAAAATGTATATAATTTGCGAATAGTTGTTACTAGAAAAAGTCAACTTGAAGTGAATAATAAAACATGAAACTAAATAGTATGAAAATATGTTTTGAACTGTAATAAAATTTAGGTGGGAATATGAACTATACCTTAAAGAATAAATCAAGTTTTGAGGGGGATAGTTTGGGGTCATTTCCTAAGTGTAGTAAGGACTTTTGCTTCCCCATGAAACCTCATTACAGCCAGGGTAATTACTAATAGGGTAATGAGGACCCTAAAGTTATATATATTTTACATATATGTATTTCCCCTTATGTGAATGCAGCAACAACACATTTTTTGAAATGTGAACAATGATATAATAAAAACAAAATATAATAAGTAATCTTAAATAAACATTTAAATGGAGTACATAATACTATAAGCACTTTGCATATGAAATGTATTAGGTTGTTGCAAAAGTAATTGCTGTTTAAAAGGTTAAAAATAATTGCAAAAACCACAGTTGCGTTTGCACCAACCTAATATCTTAATAACCATTTTACTAAAGAGAGTTTGCTTACTACTTGCCTAAGCTTTCAGAACTTGGAAGTGGTCAGTTGGGATTCATATCGTTTACATGACAGCACATACAGGCACAATTAATACACTAATAAATTTAACAATAATTTATTTCATATCACCTGTGTGGCATGCACTTCTATGCCCTGAGGTGTAGCAAACAGACAAAATCTCTGCTTTCCAGCGACTTACAATTGTTATTTGGGGAGAGAGCTAATAAACAAATAAATGCACACAGTATTGCCAGTTAGAAGTAAATGTTATGAACGCAATTAAAGTAACCCAAATCATGGAACATTGATGGCCTAGTATGAGCTCTGTGTGGAGGTGGCACCTAAACACAGACTTGAAAGCTGTGTGGAATAACCAGAGCAGATGTGTGAATGAAGAGAATTCCAGGCGGAGAGAAAAGTAAGTGTACGTGCTTTAGGTAGGCATGTGCTTGGCACCGTGAAGGAATATCAAAATGATCAAGGGAAGAGTCACAGCGAATATGAGGAAGAGGAGTCGGAGAACTGATGATCATTCTGAGAGTGAGCTAGGGACCAGGTGGTATATGCCACAGGAGGAACTTGGTATTTTATTTTAAGGATGTAGGAAAGCAGTCAGACGGTTGACACAAAGAAAGTAGCTCGGTCTGATTTCCAGTGTATACGAAAGATTCTGAGTTCTGCATGGAGAGTCAGCATAGCAAGAGTAGGCTTGAGGCAGGTTCTGCTTTCTGTATCGGTCATCGGCAGAGATGATGGGGTTTAGGCGGTGTGATAGCCGTGGTGGAAGTAGTTCTGGACATATTGATAAGACTCCTAATTAAGGAAAGTGCTTCTCTTCTTTGTAATATTCGCAGTTACACAAATCTGTCTTTTCAGTTTAGTTTTCCTTTCTCTAGAAGAGACAACTTCCTTTGAAAAGAAGAGACAACTCACTAAATACCGGTTGAACAAATAAATGACAGAAGTATATCTCTTTCCTATTTTGCAGATCTATTTTCACACGCAGTGTTGAATAATTTATCATTGCATTGAACTCTGGAAAGTTCAGCATGCTCAATAGATTCAAGGTCATTTTTTTCCCTCTAACTATAGTTGTCTGAATAATCCTAAAATGTGGCATATAATGTTGGGTTTAAAACTGAAAATCTTTTTGGTGTTGTTGTCTAGTGAATATCACATTTTCTAAACATCACTGATGCCAACCTTATTGTTGTATACTGATCAAATACACTGCCAATGAATTGTTACGTCAATCTTAACTCTCTGTGAGAGCTGGGATAAAGTACAAAGAATTGTGGGGGGAAAAAAAGAAGCAGTATAAAATGAAAATGGTTTCTAATGCTGCTGTTATTTTTTATCCTTTCATAATTTTGAAGGAGAACTACTGATCACTTCATGTTCAATATATACGTAGGCAATGAATGAAAAGAATGATACATTTTCTTGAGACTGAAAATTAGCTTTGAAAACTGTACTGAACATACAGTTTTTCTGGCACTTTCCTTCTTCCTTGTTTCTCTAAGGACTGTTTTTTTCTGAATCATTGACACCATAAGGTGTAATGATGTAGAGTTGTTTGTGAATACACTTTCTGCCATGTGGAGAAAGCTGGCCTGCAGTGAAAGGGGAAAATGCAGCAGACAGATGTGTAGATTCTGAGGCAAGAGACAGAGATGAGATCTGACTGTGTTCAAACCCTGATAATACGTAGTAGACACCACAAATTTCTTATAAAGTCCCTACTTAATAGGAGCTGGATTTGTAACAGAGAAATAATACAAACAACTATTTAAAAGACAAGCTCAAAAATACTTGGAATAAATGCATGATGCTTCATTGTCAATACTTTAGCAAGAACATTTAAAATATAAGTTTCTATGGTTTTGTTTAAAAATAATCTGTACATTTTCTATATTATCAATTTGTAGATTATATTCATAATCTTTATTGAGAAGGAGAAGCACAGCTACCCCAAAATACTACAAATAAGCAAGGACTATTATTAGTAATGTCGTTCAGTCTCATGGCTTTAAAAATACTATTTATATGTGGTGATTTCCAAATTTGTGTCTGTAGGTCAGATTTTGTGTGTTTAAACTCACATAGCTCATTTGCATATACCCACCATCTCGCCTTAAATGTCTACCATACTTTTGAAACTCAAAAGGTCTTTTCTTCCTTTTCTATATTCAATTCATCTTCAAATCCCATTGGTTTGACCATCAAATTCTGCCTATAATTTGACCACTTCTCACCACTGCCACTGCTGTTTTCAAGCCACAAGCATTTTTCACCAAAATACGTCAATACCTTCTAAATCTGTCTGTCTAGTTCTGCCATTGTCCCTTTCAGGAAAGAACTGTTATGTTGAAACAAAAATGAGATCATCTTACACCCCACCTAAAAAGCTTTTGATAACTTTCCATCTCTTTTAGGGTAAACGCCAAAAATCAGAAAGATGGCCCACTAGGCTCTGGATGATATGCTTCATCCTCAATTCCTTTTATCACTGACTCATTTCTTGCTCATCTCCTCCCTCTCAGTGGCAGCCACTCTGTTCTCTTTGCTACGTCACAAACACTCCTGGAAGCTCTCCTCCTGACTATTGGACTGCTGTTCCCCTGGTCCACGATGGCCGTGAGTGTTGCTCTAGTCTCAGGGCTCAACTATGGATTGATAAAAGCATTTAAGATATCTGTAAGGAGGAACTTATCACACGGAATTGGTTGTACAAGTGCTGGGAATGCATGGGTTGGCAGCAGGAGGAAACCATCTAGCCCTGAGCAAGAGAGACAAGGGCAAGAGGCAATGTTATGAGAACTTAAGTCTGATGTCAACCCGAAAACTCCAGAACCACAGTGAGCCACAGAAACGAGATAGCTGCTGGGGGCACTGACTAAAACAGAGTGGAGAGAGAATACCCTGCTTCCTTCCTTCCCCCTACTCTTTAGTTTCCCCCATTCGCCAAATCCAGCTAAACACCACTGGCCTAGGTCAGAATCTCTGAAATACAAAGCAGATCAGGGTAAGGCTGAAGAATGGATCTGAGGACAAACATGCTCCTTCTGGCGTTCCTTTCTTTATTCAGCTCTTTTCTCAGATATCTTCCTTCAGTCTGGCCTTCTCTGATAACTCTATCTAAAATTGCAGCCCCACCCCCAGCATTCCCTATCCTTCTTTCTTATGTAATGTTTCTCTGTAGTACTTATCATTATTAAATATGATATATTTTGCTTTTTAATATTTCCTTTGCCTGTTTCTCCCAATAGAATGTGAGATTTTAAGGGTCTGGATCATTGCCTGTTTTATTCACTCCTGATTCTCGAGCCCCTGGGATTGTTTCTGGCAAATAGTAATTGCTCATTACATATTTGGGAATGAATGATTGAATATCCAGGTAAATTGACTCTGAAAATGGCTTCATTTAAGAGATGTTTAGGCCCTCACACAGAATGAGTTAATTTGTACTTCAGATGCAATTGAAAAATGTTAGATGAAATTATGTTTCTACATACTGCAAATTCCAAGGAGCCAGTTGAACACACAAAAATGAAGCATCCCAGTAAACAGGCACAGTTCCAGCTAAAAGAAACAGCCACTGAGCCGTCCAAAAACTAAAGTATATAATAAAAAGAAACTATCAAAGGCAAGCATATTACTCCAGGTTTCACTGGAGTGAGAACAAATAGGTCTTCAGTATCACATAATGCATGACTAGGTTACTGCTTCTTACAAAATCTGATTATGTTGGTGACCTTGAAGCATCAAAAAAGATGCACATATTTTATTATGCACTGTTTAATAGGGATGTAAATGCGCAATCAATGCATTCTTTGAAACTTTTCCCCAAAAGCTGTAAAACTAAATAATATCTTCATGCTTAAGGGTTTAAACTATTTCTAGAAAATTATTTTATAGGAAATTTCCTTGATGCTGGATAAATGAAATTGTTCTCTCTGTGTGTTATATATATAATGCACATATAAAATATGATAAAGTATCTTTAAAAATTGTACGATTTAAGTCAGAGGACTTATGTCACAAGTTGTTTGACTTTGGGCAAGTTATTAAACCACTTTGAAATTGAAGTTTTTCATTTAAAGGCTTACTGAAAGAATTAAATGAAATAGCATTGATCTTTTTAATTACCTAACACATTACCTAGCACTTAGGGAATGTCATTTTAAGTCTTTTGAAATGCAATTAAATATACCCAAGTATAGTTGAATGCGTATGTAAATTAGAAAATTGAATTTGGTTAGATGAGGTTTTCACAATCAACAATACTTTAAGGTAGATTGTTTGAAATATAATATGCAGTAAACCTTTAAAAATCTGTTTATAATGACTGTCAAAGTAGAAATGCAGTAGTTCTGATGTATGCTACTATCTACTGTGTTTCCCTGAAAATAAGACCTAACCGGACAATCAGCTGTAACCAGTCTTTTGGAGCAAAAATTAATATAAGACCCGGTCTTATAGTACATAATTATATTATAAATTATAATATAATTATATAACATAATTATAATATAAGTATAATTATAATATAATCATATTATAGTAAAACAAGACCATATCTTATATTAGTTTTTGCTCCAAAAGATGCATTAGAGCTCATTGTCCGGCTAGGTTTTATTTTTGAAGAAGCACGGTAGATATATTATTAAACCACTTTTGAAAATATATGATTTCAGAATATTTTCTGTAAAATTAAATTAATAGTTAATTACTATTTGGGCTGTAAATACTCATAATATTAAAATTTTTTCACTTCTTAGCGTTTTTTGTAATTTTCATAAATTGATAGTTAAGTGGCATCTGTTCTCGAAATTTTTTTATTTTTCTGATGTAAGACCTGATTAAAACCCAATCACTCTTTATGTCTCATGATGCCCATTTCAACATAATTGCCAGGAACAAAATCAATCAGATGATAATGTGTTGCTCCTCTAAAGGTATGCAGTTTGGAAATACAGCAATTTCTTGGTCTATTTATGTCCCCAAATGTAAGCATAAAGAAAATGAAGATGCAATTTTCATTTAAGACATTAAGAATTTTCTTTTTTTAAAACAAAGGAGTTAACTACATTTTCCATAGTATCTGATTTCATTATTTGGGGTTTTATTACATTAAGGTGTGAAATGTGTTATAATTACCAATCCTTACTAATTTACAGAAATACAGTGGAGGTCACTCGAATGCCGTTGATTTTGAGATTGATATGACGAGTGTATAATTAAGAAAAGTTTACCTCTGCTACTAAAATTTACTCACAAAAATGCATCAAAATACTGCCCAAGAGATAGAAATAACATGCATACGATGAACTGGAGTGATAATTTTTGACTAAATCTAAATAGAGCATGAGAAATAATTTGTAGATTACAATATTAGATGCTAAAGAGGAAATATGGGGGGACTGAATAGACATTGATACACCCACCTAGATACATCATCTTTTTTATAGTTAGAGTTATTCTTTTTTTTTCAAAACAGTTTTACTGAGCTTCTCCTACAAACATAGACAGCATGGTGCTTTGTGGGAAACTCAATAAGAATGTCGTATTTGCCTCTATAACTAACACGATAATAGTGATAATAAACATGCCACAGAAGAACTGTACTTCCCAATCCCTCTCTACTCCCCACATCCATGTGCAAGCAATAATAATATGCGTGTGCAGCCCTGTCCTACTCTTCAACTAGAGAATCAGGCCTAGGAGAATGGCAAAAGTTCATTTACTAGTGAGGTGAAGAAAAAATACCTGTCCTCATGTCCATGGGTGTTTTGTGCCCACCTGGCTTTAGCCCTCTTTCCCCAGCTTGTGTGCAGTGATCCAGTTAACAGGCCCAGTGCTGAGGTTCCTATTTCTGTATTTTCCTACCAGACAGAGCAAGGCAAGTCCTCTCATTAATCTACACCCCAGACCTCTTCCCTGCCTTGATTAATTTCTGCTACATCATTAGACTTCAACCTGTCTCTTAATCAGGGCCACAGTGTTTATCCTAGTACAAACTGCTGAGAGAATTTAGTAGTGGAAGAGTCTATCTAGGGAGATCAGCTAAGACTGCCTGTAAGAACTTACCATTGAACTTGGCTTTGATGGACAGATACAATTTTGGTGCACAAAGCCACAGAGGGAATTCTTTCTAAACAAAGAACAGTATTAATAAAAATAAATAAATTAAAGCCAGCATCTGGAAAGTGTACAGGATATTCAAGGAGTCATAAAGTCTTGTTTGCCAGGAGACTACGACCTGGGTGAAAACTGAACTACTAATATCGGAGAATGAATGCCAGATTACACACTATCCCATATGAGGCCCCATCCCAGCTTTCCTGAATGATGACCCAGCCATTTGCTATTTTTGTAATATCTCTGCTAGAAACAAGGAGGGACAACTGCTTAGCACTTCAAGAGCCTTTTTCTTGATACCAGTAAGTTTTAGGACCACCATTTCTGAGTCTCATTCTGAAATCATCCACCACTACATCACACATCTCTTGTCATCCTCCAACTTCTGACTCTTCTAGAACAGCCCTGTCACCTGTATGACTTGCTTTGCTTGGAATTCTCAAAGGCAGGGTTGCTTTATCACTATCTGGGAAACTAATCAGTAAACTGTGAGGAAAAAGGAAGAAAAAAAAAAGAAAATCTATTCAAGTCAACTTCCTTGTTAATGCCCTCATTTTGAAGGCATTGGCATTCTTTCTGGCTTCTACTGCCTTTTTTTTTCTTTTGTCAGATAAAATTTCTGGAATGACCCAGATGCTAACATATCTGCCATCACTGCTCTGTACTTACAAAATGATATCCAAGGTCCATTCCTAAGAATGAGTTTTCTCATGACACTGCCAACACCTGAAATAAACTGCAATGCATGTGCAAAATCTGTACTTGAACTTTGGACTATTCATCATTCTTGGTGACGTGACGGAAATGAGTGTGGCCAACTTAAAAAACTTGAAAAGATTTGAGAACTATCACAGATGAACAACAACAAAATGTTAGGGGGAATCCAGCTTGTGGGAAGCAAAGAACCAATGGAGACAGAACATACCAGAGTGCTGCCACTACTCCCTGTCCCAGGAGCTATACACACTCCTCTATGCTGGGTGCAATAGATGTTGCCACTACCAGTGGCTATTCCTGCTATTCAGCCCTCTGTCTTGAGTCTCATTGCCCTATCCATTTTTCTTTGCATTATTGACTCCAGATTCAGAGTTCTGCAAAGCAGCATATGCAGATCATGGCTCTCACCCCCGTATTGTAGTGAGAAATTGGGCCCTACTTGTCACCAAGACTTAGAAAATGGAGCATTCCTCCAAAATGGGGAAATTCAGATGCAGGACAAAAATAAATATATTGACAAATATCCATTAGGTCTACCTTTTGTCTACCCAACATTCACGTACATTTTTCTTTCACACTTACACGAAAGTGCTCCAAAAATCATTGGATTCTTTACCTCATATCATGCCATACAATAAACTATGTTTAGTATGCAATACTCCTGAGTTCAGGTTTCCATAAAACAGAAAGCAAGTTTAATTATTTCTGTATCTATAAATAAGGGCATCCAATGCAGAATTGCTGGTAAATACATCCCTAAAAATGTTATTGCATTCTAAAGTTACGTTCTAGGCAACTTTGTAATCATTCTTGTATATAATCGCTAGAGTTTTGCTGATGGAAAGAATTCTTCTGTTCTTTCATGCGCCTTCTCTTCAAAGTTTTCTCTTTGCAACTGACCACATAAGGGCATGTTGGAATGTGATTCCAAATATATGTCTGTACACTAACATAGGTCAGGAGAAAACAGCTTCCTCAAAAACAAAAAACGGTTGGTACTATTATACCTCATAGATACGGGAATATTAGTAGTCTGATCTGGGGAGTTAAATGAGCATTGGGAGTTACTCTTGGGCTCTTTGAATTTTCATATATATTTTCATTGCAGTGGTTGTGGTACTTCCTGATGAATGCCCTACATTTCACAAAAGAGATGTGGAGAGGCTATGATTCAGTGGATGTGATAATTTAATAACTTGCAGAATCCAACCCTGACTTTGGTTTTGGCTATTGGAAAAATAATAAATTATGTTAGCATAGTCACAGCAAGTTACTCTGACTCATTGTTAAGAGTCATTCCATTCCATCTCCATGAATTTCACATGCCATTACTACCACTCATATTTTCCGATAGCAGGGGTCTCACAGACCTCCAAAACATCTTGGTAAATTCATTTTCAGGTGAATATATGTGATTATTTAATTAGCTGTTTCCCCTCTGCTGTGAGATTCCAATCCTTGAATACCAATAGAATTTTCTGCCTTCTAACATACACAGGGCAGTTTCCCAAGTCACGCTCCCCACATTTCCCTAAGGAAATTCTGCTTTCAGTCCAGTTATGGTGCTTGGTTCAATCCATGGGTACTGATCTGCTTAACTCATGCAGAAAATACTTTATTGGAAGCATTTTTGCATATTTCCTTTAGTTGGCAAGAAAGCTTGAGAACTATATATTTGGGAAATGGTCAAGAACCAGTGGAATTTGGCAATTAGAACAATCTGACCAAACACCACCGTGGACAGAAGCCACCCCTACAGTGACCATCTCTAATATGAGCTTACCACTGTACACAGTTATATATTGCTTTGCTGCCAATAGATTGAAGTACCTCTTCCATTCTTCCTTGTGACATGTCTTCACGAATCACACGTTTCTAGGTGGTCAAAACTAATTGTCTGAATCTCAATCAGTTGCCCTCACCTTGGCTTGCAGGAGGTAAGGTAAGGAAACATCTCTCTCCCTTAGGCTGTCCTAGTGGGTAGATGCCCTACCTACTCTGGAAACTCACATTTTGAAGAATTTCCTCTAAAGTAGGAAGGGGTTTTCATAAAAGGAAGTCCAAAAAAGAAAAATGTCCGTAGAAAAGTTGGTGGTGTGTCTTCCTTAATTGTCCTTGCATTTCTGTTAGATCACTGACAAATGACCCGATCCCATATGGGGTCCTTCTTAGATCTTAGAATTCACTATCGTGGAATCCTTGAGAGCTCTACCCTAGTGGGAGCAAATGTGGGTGACCCAAATTTTTTAGAAGGTGAAGAGAAGCTGTTGCAGTCTGTGTTCAGGGTGTGCCTTGGGGTTGTTATCTGCCAAGAAAGGTGGAATAGAAGACCAGCCAGTGGAAGCTGTGACTCTGTTTTAGGATATTCTTGTAAAAGACAAAATGAGACATAAGGAAGGACTTAAGTTTAGAGAGGTGATGAAATAAAACTGAAGTGACCTTATCAATATTCAGTACACAGGAGATACTATTTAATGACGTGCTATCTAAAGAGAAGGACATATTAAAATATATGCACAGCTTTTTTAGCCTGGATGACTAGAAGAATGGTGATGCCACCTGCAGAAATAGTGAAGTCAGGAAGAGAAATTTATTGTAGCAAAGGCGATAAATGATAAACACAGTTTTGACTATTTTCAGTAGTATGGGCTGGGAAAAGAAGTGGGTGTGGGATATTGTCAATGCAGAACTGCAATGTACAATCCTTCATGATTTCAGTTTGTTGGTTGGTTTGATTTATTATGATAGGTGATTTTAAGCTCTCAAAGAAACATAAGATGAGATGATGAATGGCACTGAGCATATGAGTTAATGATCATAAACCAGCAATAGATTGCTTGCCATTCCAGTGTATAATCTAGAAAACAGATTTCTGAGGTTTTAAAACCACTTCCTGAATAGTGCAAAGGAAAAAACAAAAACATAAAGCATGTGATTTATGAAGGTCATTAAACAACTCTAAGTCCTTTTGAATAGTCTACACCTTATTAAGATGAAAAAATACTAAAAAACTCATACAAATAACCAGTGTTCTAATAAAAGCAGTATATTATATTTATACATTTTAATTTTTAATAAAACTTAAGGTTGTGATAATTATTTGATGTAGTTAATTGGGTTTTTTGAAAGTGACTTTTAAGGAAATATGTTTTCGGTAATTTTCAAAATAAGCAGTTGAATTATGGCAGCTGGTACGTAATTGCAATAGCATGAAAATTCTACATATTTACACCAATTTACTATAGTCTTTATAAACATATACAAAAATCCATATATTCACTTAAATTTTTTCCTTCTTAGACCACTTTTTTAGAGCAAAATGAGTAACAGTACAAGTCTGCTCACAGACACAAATGCTGTAACAAAAAAATGTTTCTAATATTGAGGTACTTCCATTTGCATTCTTCAAAAGCCTGGTAAATACTCCTGTAGGAATTTCATAGCAATTGGCTTTGGTATGATTTGACAAATAATTCTAATTGATTTATAAAACAGAAACCTAGTCTAACTAATAGTGGTCCTGTGTTCTTCTAGTGAGACAACAATCCAAATTGATGCAGCATTAAACACAACTTTATCTTATTTTATTTGATTTTGCATAGCTTTGGGTTTTTGATCATGATTCAGGTTTCTAATGTTATGGCTGGTAATTTGCAAAACAAATTCAGAAATATCAAAGTCTGATCCTTTATTCATCTGTGTTGGATTCTACTTATTATTTTAAATGGACTAAAGACACTGATTATAATTCTTTTAATATAATTCCAACAAACATCTTCTAACAGATCTGTGATAAAAGTTGTGTTTAATTAAACCCAATGTTAAGAAAGAATTTGCAAGTTTATAGATCTTCTGCCACAAACACTATCTTATTTAAGATTCACAGCAAATTTAAGAATTAGCTCAATTTTTTTATATAAGAGAGTAAGTTTCAAAGTGGACAAGTAACCTATACAATGGAGAGACAAATTCAGGTTTTGTGACTATAAATCACAAACATGTTTTCACCATTAAACTATAATTTTGAGTACGCACTACCATATTTCCTAAGTGTTTTCCTTTTTATTTGCTAAAAGACTGGAGGTGCTATAGGGAAATGTGACTAGGTCCAATACATTTACTTATTCAGCAATGAATAATACTTTAATACATAACATATTCCAGTTTTCTTTCTTGGCAATGATGACACAGTGCTAACAGTGAAACAAAATTCTTGCCCTGGTGAATCTTACATTCTATCCAAAAAAAAACACATAAATAACAAAAAGATATTACGTGATGTTATGTGACATGCACTTTGAGAAAAAAATGCAAAATGATAATGAGATAGGAAATAATGGGTATGGGGAGGTGGAAGGGTGTGTATGTGGCACTGTCACTTTAGAGAGTATCAGCTACTTTAAGAGAGCCGGAGAGACCCACAGAATTGTCTGCAGAGGGGTAGTATTCCCAAAAGAGGGTTCCACACGTGGACAAATTTAAAAACCTGGATGAAACTAGCACAAACACAGGTAAATTAGCAAACAACAAAATTGGCACATTTGAACTGACACATTACAGAAGAGAACACACATAAATTCAATAAATGTATGAAAATATGCTCAAACTCAAATGAAAGACAAATTAAATGTACAGTGAGGTTTTCTTTTAACCTACAAGATTATTAAAAAAAAATTCTGATAATTTTAAGTCCCAGGAATAATGTGCTCCAGCAACTCATTCTTGCGCACTAGAAGAATATAGATTGGTATGACTGCTTTTGGAAACAATTTATCATTTTTGGTAGAGGTAAACAAGTGTACATGCTCCCTAGAAAAATTAACACCTCGTCTCGAGAAGAGATGTTTAAGAATAAGCACAGTAACATTGCATGTCATAGCAAAAAGCTAGAAACAATTCAAATTTCTATTGACAGGTGAGCAATTAAGTAGTTTGTGGATTATTCATTTAGTGGC
Source organism: Rhinolophus ferrumequinum (assembly GCF_004115265.2). Classification (NCBI taxonomy): domain Eukaryota; kingdom Metazoa; phylum Chordata; class Mammalia; order Chiroptera; family Rhinolophidae; genus Rhinolophus; species Rhinolophus ferrumequinum. The sequence continues at coordinate 90,208,838 of NC_046289.1, read as the reverse complement.
AAACTAGGCAGAAGTTCAAGTGTATGAACTATAGCTACAGGCATCACTCCGAATAAAAGCTGGGAAAAAAGTTACAGAATACATAGAATTTGACATAATTCCATATACATAAGATTTTAATCTTTGAAAGATTAAGCAGCATCTTGATTATGGATACATTGATGGTAAAACTGCAAATAAAAGCAAGGGAGAAATAAAATTCTAGAAAGAATGTATTGCTAGGGAGGAGGAGATGGGATTAGGAAGACGACGATACTGTAATAGTCTCTATTTTTAGCTGTCATGGATGCATGCAGGTGTTCTTCTATTTTTATTATGTTTATATCATACACATAGATTAAATGTATTCTTGTGGTTTTTAAGCAATTTATGTTGAACATGATTTTTAAGAGCAATAATGAAAGGTGATTAATGTAGTGGAAAAAAGTGTATTTAGCTTTTTGAAATAGTTTTGTTGTAAAAGCAGGAGAAATATAGGTAGGAAATGGGGAGGGGGTAAAGTAGTCAAGGAGATAGTAATGTGGGTTTGTTTATGTTGGAATTTCCATTTTGGCCAGGATTTTTGGATGGATTGTTTTGCTTTATTTGTATGATAAATTAGTGGAAGTGAGAAGGAAAATTTCAGCAGCAATTTAGAGGTGCCAATTACTACAGCAAAGTCCTTGAGTGGGAGAGAGGGAAATAGAAGCAGTCCCACCACTCGTTATCAGGCACTTTGTGTTCCAACCACACGGAACATTGGCAGGTCTACAGAATGACTGCGTCTCTCACAACACCATGCCTGCCTCACTGTTTACTATTTATCCTTAATTCTCCTCCGTCACTCTCCACCTGTGAAAGTTTTCTCATCCTTCAAGATTTCAGCTCAAACTTCAAATCATTAATCAACCTTTCCTTACCAACCCAATGAAAACCAGTCCATTTCTCCAGCAAGAATTCACAGTATCTCCACATGTCTATTGAAATCACATTTATCGTTCTGCATTCCAACTTTCTCACTAGTCAGTGAGCATTTTGAGGAAGTGATACCTGTCTTACTCATTTGTGTTCATTTTTGCTGTCCAGTACTGAGCCTGACATTGTAATTCATCATAATTGTTTATGCAAATGAATGAATGGAAAATAAAGAGCTTTCACTTAAAAATACTGACTAAGAAGGATTATATGAATGTTCTGAGGGTATAATTAGTTCCACCATGTCTTCCCATCTGAAATCATGTGAAAGTCTGCAGTTAAAAGAAGGTGTAATAAAGACATTTAGAGGAACTTGTATTTATAAAGTATTAACAATTAAATCATCTATGAGACTTAACTAGTATCTATTTCCTTTGGTAATGTCTTTCTATCCATCAAGGTCCTAGCAAGAGCAAGATGCACTCTCAAACTAGTTACTTGGGGACAATTTTAAAGGTTGGCTATTCATGTGTCATTTGCAACAACATGGATCTTGAGATTACCATGCTAAGCAGACAGAATAAGACAAAAACCGTATGACTTAACTCATATGTGGGATATAAAACTGAAAACAACAAAGGAGTAAGACAAACCAATAAAGAAACAAAAACTCATAGACACAGACAATAGTTTAGTGGTACCAGAAGGTAAGGAGGAAGTGGGGTGATAGATGAGGGTGAAAGAAATCAAATGTATGGTGATGGAAGGAGAACTGACTCTGGGTAGTGAGCACACAGTATGATACATATATATATAGATGATGTATTATAGAATTGTATACTTGAAACCTATAATTTTACTAACCATTGTCACCCGAATAAATTTAATTTTTTAAAAAAGTTGACTCTTTACCAAGATATGGGCAGAAGTTAGAAAAACCACCAAGAGAGTGTTAGTTAGGGACTAGCAAAAATCGGAAGACTTTACTACCCCTGGGCTCACATACCTCACCTGATTCTCCCCTTAAATCTGATCTTTCCATCCTCCAATCCCATGCCCAGTCATAAGACAGGAGGGAGAGGATGCTTTGATAAAGTCTATACAAGTCAGCCTCCAGACATCAGAGAGCAGGATGGAGATTGAGAAATAGTAGATATAAAAACACAAATAGAAGTTATCCAGCAGAATTGCTATTATTTTTTATTATTAATAGTATATTTAATAATGTTTAACTTACATATAAGCTTGTCATTTAGGAAAAGCACAGTTCCTATAAAGTAAATAGTCAAAGATGTAATTAACCAAATAAACACTAATATTTATTTATATTCAAATGATATATAATTTGTTTATTAAAATAGGAGTATGTATCAGAGGTATAATGAAGATATTTCTAATAATTTGAAGATGGCTCATAATATTTTATAATTAATTACTTGCAGAATATCTATTATAATCCTTTTTATGTGTATAGTGCTTTGTGTTTTTTTAAAAAAGCTTTACAACTACTATCTAATTGCTAAGAAAAACTCAATAGACTGAATGCTAATTTTCTAGATAATACTCATTTACTTGAATGAAAAAAATTAAAGACCTAATTAGATTTCATAGCACATATGCAAGGTTGAATGTAAATAAAATGGTTAATTGCAGAAAACTGGTATTATAGTTTAAGATTACCAGAGAAATAAAATAGTGATGCCATTAATTTATCAACTATAAATATTGTGAAGAATATAATTAACCACATTCTATATTAATGTTAATTTTTATATGATTTATTAAGTTGGGTCATTTAATATCTTTGATCATAACCAATTAAAATATATAGAAGATATAAAATCCATTTAAATGTCATAAATGGTTCATTTCTGGCCATGATACTATAGTTCTCAAACATGATGTCCTTAATGAAGAACATGTCTTCCCCACACTATCTAATGGCTACAGGGAGAGGAAGAAGAAAATCAGAATTTTATACATCAACATGACAAGTTCTTTTATATGTGGGGAAAACATTGCTTCATTTACTAAGGGCTTTCAGTGTGTTTTTCTTATTTCAGTTATTTCTTAACATAATTTTAATAATTGTATATGTGGGTCCTGACTTCTAAATTAAACAAGTATAAGAAAATTGGAAATTTATTCCAAAATTTTTGTCATTTAAGTAAATTATATTTATTAAAGTTACATAAACCATTTTAAAGCTTATCTCTAATAAATACACTGACACATTCTCACATGAATCATATATATCTATGAAGTTTTTTCTTAAAATGAAAATGCTTCATTTTATTTAATTTTATTAATTTTTATAACTCTCTCAAAGTAAAAGTTTTTTATGGGTCTGTAGAGTTGATTTGAAGCCATATCTAAATTATGACTTCTAAAATCTCTTCCTGTTTTGACAAGTTTATGCTAGTTAAATTATTTTAATGTTTCACATGGCTAAATACTCTTCAATACAATCTATAAAAATTTTTTATATATAATAGATTCTTTAATTTGGTAAGTAAAGTGGTTTTTATTTGTTTTTAATAAGGCAATGGGTTTAAGAATATTGCAAATAGTATTGAAAACAGTGTGCCTCTGTGCCATGATAAATTTGTTTGAGCTGTGCTTAAGTGTCACAATAACATAAAATATTTTGAATTTATGGTAGCTCCCTTCTATCTTGTAATATCCTTGAGATGAAAGACCACATGTCACATCCTTAGAAGCCACACTTTTCTATGGAAATCTTTGAAACGAAATATTAAATTTCTTTCTAAGTGACTATAGTAAGTCCTTGTTTATTGTTGTCAATAGGTTCTGAGACTCTATAGGAAAAGACGTATATTGAAACATTTTATGATAGGCTAATTGAGGCTAATTGATATAAACAAGAGTCAAGTTCCTATGGTATCTCATCAATGTTATAACAAAATGACTTTGAACAAAATGACGTTATTTGAGGTCCTGCTGTAGTTTCTTTCATCTTATGGGAACTGTATATTTTATACATGAGCTTTTCCCTATTCACAATGTTTCTGAAAGCTTAGAAATGAATTTGTGATTAATCTCTGGTACACACATAAGTTTTCATAATAATCACTTTTGTATACCAAGCTCATTCTTGATGTCATTTTGTTTTCCTATTTTGTTGCCTCTCACTTTGTTTTTCCCATTCAATTTACCATGTGTTATGTATTTATTTTATATGATGTAGAAAATGAAATAGAAATAAGTATAAACATAGTGATGTGTAATACAGATTGATTGAATGAATGGTAATAATTATACCGAACATAGGTGCTATATATAAAATATTTTGTCTATTTTTAACTGAATCATTCCTTTAGTTCAATGACTATTGCTCTGTTATTAGCACATTTTTACAGATAAGCTCATGGAGATATAAACTTTACATAACTTATTGAAAGCCCAAATTAAATAGTATAGCTAGAATTCAAACCCATGCAAGTCAACTCCTGAGTACATGTTTATAACTACCAAGATGAATACTGGGTTGAAACAATCGTGCCTGACAGTAGAGATTCAAGGAAATTTACATTGTGAAGCTTGTATCAGTTAACCATTGTCAAAATGCTGTGAAACAAACCATCTCAAAATGCAGTCGTTTAAAACAGAAATGATGTATTTTTATAAATCTCTGCATGGCAGGGCACAGGAAACTGGAAACTCTCTTGAAGATTAAGCTTAGGATATCATTTTACCAAATTTTATTCACTAAAGCAAGTCATAGGGCAAAATTCTATTAGGTTGGTGCAAAAGTAATTGTGATTTTGCAATTATTTTTAACCTTTTAAACTCCAATTACTTTTGCACCAACCTAATAAGAGGTAAATGGTACAGTTAGAGAGAAGTTGAAGAATTGGGTTCACAAAAGAAACCATTGTCAAAATAAAGAAGTAACCAACCAAATGGGAGAAGATTTTTGCAAACAATACCTCTGACAAGGAGATAATATCCAAAATATATAAGGAATTCATACAACTCAACAACAATTTATACAACTCATACAATTCATAAAACTGAACAACAAAACAATCCAATTAAAAAATGGGTAAAGGACCTGAATAGACATTTCTCCAAAGACATACAAATGGCCTGTAGACATATGAAAAAATGTTCAACATCACTAATCATCAGAGAAATGCGAATAAAAACCAGAATGAGATATCACCTCATACCAGTTAGAATGTCTGTCATCAACAAGACAAATAATAACAAGTGTTGGAGAGGCTGTGGAGAAAAAGAAACCCTCATACACTGTTGGTGGGAATGCAGACTGGTGCAGCCGCTATGAAGGCAGTGTGGAGGTTCCTCAAAAAATTACTAATAGAATTACCATATGACCCAGCAATCCCTCTCCTGGGTATCCTCCCAAAAATATTCTGAAAATATTTATCCATAAAGACACGTGTGCTCCAATGTTCACTGCAGCTTTATTTACGGTGGCCAAGACATAGAAACAACCAAAATGTCCTTCGATAGATGACTGGATAAAGAAGTTGTGGTATATATACACAATGGAATACTATTCTGCCGTAAGAAAAGATGAAATAGTATCATTTGCGACAACATGGATGGATCTTGAGATTTCGATGCTGAGCATAATAAGTCAGACAGAAAAAGTAGAGAACCATATGATTTCACTGAAATGTAGTATATAAAGCTGAAAACTACAAAAGAACAAGACAAACAGATGAAGAAACAAAAACTCATAGACACAGACAATAGTTTAGTGGTTACCAGAGGGTAAGGGGGTGGGGGGTGGGAGATGAGGGTAAAGGGGATCAAATATATGGTGATGGAAGGAGAACTGCCTCTGGGTGGTGAACACACAATGGGATTTATAGATGATGTAATACAGAATTGTACACCTGAAATCTATGTAACTTTACTAACAATTGTCACCTCAGTAAACTTTAATTTAAAAAAAAATTGATTCAGTAAAGTAGTCTGCCACAGATCTTCCCCTTAAAGAATTGATAGTAACTCAAGACAACATCAAGATGGCAGAATAGAAGGTCCCTGCTCTTATCTTGCCTGAGCAATGATAATTTGGCAGCTCTATATGGACAAAAGGTGCTTTGTGAGAGCTTTGAGATCCAGGTGGGAGACTGTGAAACTCTAATGGAGCACAAGACTGAGGAGAGCCAACAGCCTGACTGACTGTAACATATCACCATGCATGTTAAAATCTAACATTGTTTTAGAAATAATTATAACTTCAGGAATTGGGACTCAGTTAATTATAGCAAATGATCATTGTGGATTTCTCACTGTTGACTGTAGTTCAGATTTCTAGATGTAATGTGATAAAACTGTCCCTTGTGTTTCATCACAGGCCTATTTTTCCTTTACTTATGCAATTTTTCCTTCATTCTAAAGCTATCCTTCATTTTTCATAGTTATCGTAAACATAGAAAACAGCACTTAAGGAGGAGAGGGGTGATTTTGAAAGTCTTTCCTTTTTAGCAAGATGAGAATAAATATTAGGTATAACTTTATTGAGCCAGTATCTTTTCAATGCACAAATTTTTAAAACCCTGTGACTAGCATGTTTGAAGGTAAAGGGTAATGTCAGTGGATAAGATGTAAAGGCATTGGGTTGAAAAATACCTAAATGTCTGCCAAATTATTGAGCAATTAACCTCAAGCACGTGTTTGTAAAACAGCTATTGTAGTCCATTTTCAGATATTTGCTGCACAACAGAGTTTGGGGTATTGCTCAACAAATGTTTGTTTCTTATTACCTGCTAAATGTCATTAGAATGTTCTGCTTAACAGTGTTGATCAGTGTCTCCTCATCAAAATTAATCAATGGGCAGGAAAACTATCAAAACGCTCAACCATGTACCCCAGATAGGAAAAGAAACAATCAGAAGTATATTGCCTATTACTAGGGGAGGGTCAGTCAAGTGGAAGTTTGTGGGAGTTTTATTGTCAAAAAAGAAAAAAAAAAGTACAAAACAAAACTTTCTCCCAAAGACTAATGAATAGAAAAAAAGAACACTCTGACCATGAAATTTGCAAGCATCACAAAGGGAGGCAAAAGGATTTTTTTTTTGCTTAAGGAGTAAATAATAAAACTAAAAATAAGTGAGTATGGGAGAATAGAATGAGGGGGTGGTACTTGGACTTGAGCAGGAAGTGTCTGGCCACAGAGCTTCTTTTTTAGGAATTAGCTAATCAATATATTTCAAAACAGCAAAATTTGGTATTCTAAAGCTGTCTGCATTTTTTAACTTCTCTCATATTTCAAATCTTGTCTTTGTCATTGTTCATAGACAATTTATTGACTGTCTCCCTCACCTATAAGTAAATATGATTGTGAATAATAACTAAATACATGAATTATTTTTGTGATCAAATGGATTCACTATTATGAAAGATGAATTTAACTCACTAATACTAGTAGTACCCTGTCCACTTCCATGTTTTGGTTTATTTTGTATGAATATTTTAAATATAAAAAAATGTTTATATAGATTTTAGTTTTTAAATTTTAGGTTTTTAATACATTTTTAATTTTCAAATTTACATATATATATACACACACACACACATACGTATATATACCCATATATATCCATATATATATCCATATATACATATATGTGTATATATACACATATATGTATATGTATATATATATACACACACACACATACACACACATATATATGTATATATATATTTCACCATTGTGGTTCTCAAATGTTCCATAAGAATCAACTGAGGACCTCTTTAAAATGCAGATGTCTTCCCCAGACATTTCTGATTTGCAAGATATAGAGCAAAACATGATGTTTGCATTTTTAGTCAGCACCCCATCCTCAGAATAGGAATTCAAAAGATAGTCAATTGAGAACAAATAAACTGGAAGTAGCATTGAAGACCAAAGTTGATTTGAAGATGAAGAAATGAAGATTTGAAGTGCTATCGACCCAAATCTTATATTTTTGTTTTTCTCCAGCATTTCTCAATGGTCTAGTCATAAAAGAAGGTAGCGTTTAGAATTGATCCAGAAATGGTTGTTGGTTGGTTGAGGTGACAAAGAAAATAGGGTGAGAGTGAGTCTATGGAAAGAGTAGTTCAGGGGATCTAGGGTTACAGAGAAGGAGGAAGGGCCTAATGAGCTGTGAAGGCATGAACTAGGCATTACTGATGTATGGAAAGGACTTCTAGTATCAATGCTGAAGGCAAAAAGAAGATGTAGAAAGAATACAGAAGAGAGACCTTGAATTTACAAGGCAGTGTTCAGTATGCTGCCTTTTTTCAAATATAAGAATTAAAGGTTTTAATTATATAGAGTTTATAAGAAAAATATATAATGATACATAAATATGAAGATACATTTAGGGTTTTGTAGTAGTACATATGCATACGTCTAGAAGTTTGGTGAGTCAAGGAGAAAAGACTTTCTGTTTACCGTAGTTCCAAGATGATTATCTTCTGTGAAACTGAAATAATAGGAAAACCAGGCTTATAATGTATGCATGATCTTATGCCAATTTTACCAACTGAAATACTACAACTTAAAAAATTTACATAAATATCAAGACACTTTCCCTAAATATTCTATAAATAATTACAGATGATCAAACTGACAATATATGAATCACATTTTTTATTGTGTACTCTTTAAATTCAACTCTTCTTAAATCTACCACTGGAGAAAATAAGATTTTTGAATGATGAATATATGGAAAAATGAAATCAAATAATTAAAATGAAATGAGGTGGGTAACATGGCTACCATTCAGATTTGTACTACTGTTTCCCCGAAAATAAGACATAGCTGGACAATCAACTCTAATAAGTCTTTTGAGCAAAAATTAATATAAGACCTGGTATTTATATTATATTATATTATAGACCCGGTCTTATAATAAAATATAATTATATTTTATAGTAAAATAAAAATTATATCCAAAAATAATATAATTTTGGAGCAAAATTATAATTTATAATTTATAAATTATAATTTTTGCTCCAAAAGATACAGTGGAGCTGATGTTCTGGCTAGGTCTTACTTTTGGGGAAACACAGTAGAAACTTGCCCCAAAACCTTGGGTCTTAATATTTGAAAAGCATAGGAATGGAAAGCAAGATTCTTTGCAGCAAGATTGCTTTGCAATATAAAGTAAGTAAGAGGCTGATTATTGCTTAGGGAAAATAAATTAGTAGCACAGAGGTATAGAAAGTAGGAAGAATAATAAATATCAAAAGTGTGTGACTATATATATTTCAAATAATGACTAGAAAATTGTAATGCTCTTCAAACATATGAATGTGTTATTGAAAATTCAGTTCTGTATAGTGGTTTACATGAGGCTTAAAGAGAGAGTCTGACATGCAGGTTAAAAAAAATAAATGGAATCCTAAATGGTGTTACATAGTAGGTATTTCACTCTTTCAAGAAAATGTTCATAAATAAATGGCATTTTCTTTTTCTTCCAGAAAAAAATCCAATAAGTTATATTTATAGTTAACAACTGTTGGCTCACATTATTAATTGCAATTAAAAATAAATCTCTTCATTAAACATTGAATGAATTTAACATTGAAGGAACTATTGAGGCATTTGAATATATTTTATAGTCGGTTGAAATTTATAATCTGATCAGGTAATTATGTTAATTTTGTGTGAGTGGTTGAGATTACATTAAAACTACACACCTACTATATGGGGGTGTCAAAATATTGTACACATATGACTTGTATTCATCTTTTGTTATCGGTATATATTGAGTATTACAATTTTAATACAGTTGTTTCCTTTCTTAAAATGTGAATACATTTTTTTGGCATCCTCTGTATTTGTGCTTAAAAAGAAGATAATTACTCTTTATATTGTAGGTGTTATCTGAGGTGTAAGGCTCTTTCATTCAATTCATAAATTGTTTCAGAGGAAAATATATATTAATTGCTGGCTGGATAAATATGACTTTATTTTTAAGCTAATGATTCCAAATTTTTATCATTTAGATGATAGCCTGGTGAAAATATAATACTGATGAAATAAAAGTTAGATCTTTCTCTATAGGAGTCAAGATGAAAGTGGCTTATGTGAAAGCAAAACTGTGGTCCAGTGGTTGAAAAGGAAAAATGCCGTACAAAGAAATAAACTTCCTTTCAAAGCACAAGGTGACTTTCTTGACAGCACTGAAGCAATTGTCTAAGGTGCCAAATACGTGCAAAGAGGTATATAATTTTACCACTTCAGAACTGTTTTTTGTTCCAGAGACATTAATGAAAATATTAAATATTTCCTGAGAAAAATAAAGTTGCTTTACAAGATGCTGTATGCTTTTTCTATGTAGTTATTGAAAATGAGATACTAAAATATATTTAAGTCCAAAATATTTTATCTAAAATACACAAAGGGGCTTTCATAAGCTTTAAACTTCAATTGTTTTTCATGATTCAGTTATTCATTCTTCTCATGTATTCATAGTCACAGTTTTATTATTCATATCATTTTTAAAACAGTTTTATGAACATAAAAACCACCGGTTACAAAGTCATAAATAAAAACCATGGTGGAAATGCTTTGATTGATTTTAAGAAGTGGAGGAAAATAGAGATAATAAAACTAATCCTACTTTTGAGTACTTATATTGTGCAAGACATTGTTACACAGTATACATACATTAACATAATATAATTTTATCCTCATACGAGTCCCAGAAGTTGGGATATTAGTTTTCATTTTGCAGTGTGGGAAACTGAAGATGAGAAAGAAAGCTGGTTTAAGATTACTTGACTAGTAAATTAACAAGGATGCTAATTCAGGTTTGTTTGATTCCAAGGATGGCTTTCTTAACATTTACACCTTCCTGGTGTAGAATTCAATAAGGACTGAAAAATGAAGTCTCGAAGCTAATTAGCAGGGTATGTATGGGGGTACACTCAGTCTATTACTCTTGGCACTGTGTCACATAGGTGTATCTTTAATTTTATGTCTTAGGTATAATTTCAGGCAATTTGCTATATTTGTACCTAGAAACATATCTGAAAATTAACAATCATGCTACCGACAAATAATCACAAATAATTATTTTCTTAGTCTGCTTGATATCTTTCCCTTGAAAGAGCCAAGATCTGTCCCTCACCACTCAGGTTCATTTGGTTTCCAAATCCAACCAGTTCTCAAGAACAGGCCTTTTCAATATACATAACTCTGTCCATCCCCTCTGCTTTGTTTGGGAATGTCATTGTCTTTGTTTGACTCATTGCAACCAGATCTCTCTCCCTGTCTATTATTCTCTTCATTTCCTCAAGACATAAGAGTTCTAAAAGCAACAGTGACAACAAGAACAAAAACAAATACCTAAACTAATTTAATCAGTTATTTACCACCGTACTTTAGTGTTGGATTAGATGACAGGATGATTCTGCCTCTTTGCAGTTATGCTTTATTTTCTTTCTTCCTTTTCCTTTATTTTCTGTTTTTTTTTCTTTTATGTTCTTGACATACAGTACACTGCTCTTATTTAAAGTGTATAAGTTGATGGGCTTAGGCATATGTCTACATTTTGAGATCATCACCATGATCAAGGTAATAAGCCTCTCATCTAAAGTTTCCTTATGTGCCTTTGTATTCCCTCCCTCCTGCAGCTTCACAATACCTGCTGCCTATGAGTTGTCATCCCAATAAATTTAATTTAAAAAGAAAAAGATAAAGGTTAGCCTTGCCAAATAAAAGGGCCACGTATTATTCTGAATCAGGAGGGGAAAAGGAAAAAAATGTGTGATGATACAAAGAAACTTTTTATATATCATAAATCTTTTTGCTTATAGCGAAAGCAATAAGCAGTGTAGTGACAGATGAAAAAAGCGAAACACAAACAAAAACAAAAAAACCCAAAGAACAATACCTGCTGCCACCCTTACTGGTACAATCTGGTTTCAGACACTACAGGTAAAACTTAATGAGAGTCACAGTGCAACTGTCTTAAAGGAAAATTTCCTTAAATTATCTTCTTAAAATCCATACCATTTATTGATTCTTGTGAATGATGGATTTTTAAACCCTAATATCAGTTCTTAAATTTCCTTTGAAAAATGTGCTTCTTAATCTGTGTCAAAGAAAAACTGCACTAGATGGAGTGATACAGGCAGGAAAGATATTTGAGACAATTGCAATGGGGGGATAGATTGAACTCCACTCTGCAGAAACGGAAGGCAGGGGAGTGTCTGAGCCTAGGGATGAACTAGTGGGAAATCACTGGAGGACGTTAGGGCAGAAGGTGGTCCATGTAATTAGGTCATCTGTGTTTGCTGGTTGGTGCTTCTGGAAGTTGGGCTTCTGTCCTCCCAAGGAGACTGGGAGAGGGGGGCATTGCGTTGATGATTACATTTCAAAAGGATGGCACCCAGGTCCTTGGGAATGACATTCCTGCATTGTATAATGGGCTAGGGAGAAAAATTACATCGCAAAGTGCAGAGCAAAACTGTACAATGGCAAGTTTTCTAACATAAATGCCTAAAACCAGGAAGGTCAGGGGCCTGCAGTCTGGAGGAAACCTGTGTAAAGTCTAATTAAGCAGAGGGGAACATTTACCTTATCTTAGTCATCTGACATCTCACTTTGGTGCCTCATTTTGATGTAATTTAGTGCTTTAATCAAAATTACACAAGGTTCTTAAATATGCTAACGGGTACTTAATAACAAGGAAAACTAAATGGCCAAAAAGTTGATGAAAAAATGCTCCATTTCACATGTAACCAAGGAGTTGGCAAGCCGGATGGAAGTACCATTTCATTCTTGGTAGTAGGAAAATATTTTAAAATTTGAAAATACCACATTTCAGAAGACCCAGAAGAATAAAATCATCATACACAGCTGGTGGAAATAAAATTTTATTTAAATATACTTGGTATACAATATTATACTAGTTTCAGGTGTACAACATAATGACTCAACATTTATTACCTTAAAATGTAATCACCACACTAAGCCAAGTCATCATTTGTCACCGTGGGAACGTATCAAAATATTATTGACTATATTCCCTTCTTTTACATTCATCCACCCACTCTCCTCCCCTCTGGCAGTTATCAGTTTGATCTATGTTTTTATGAGTCTGTTTTTGTTTTATTTTGTTTTCTTGTTGGTGTTGTTTTTTAGATTCCATGTATAAGTGAAGCTATACTGTATTTGTATTTCACTGTCTGACTTATCTCACTTAGCATAATACACTCTAGGTCCATCCAGGTTGTCACAAATGGCAAGATTTCATTATGTTTTATTGATGAGTAATATTCCATTGTGAATGTATATATACCACATCTTTATCTGTTCTTCTATAAATGGATATCTAAGTTGCATCCATATCTTGGCTAATGTAAATAATGCTACAAACAAATAGGAGTGTATATATCTCTTTGAATTAATGTTTTCATTTTCTTTGGATAAATATCCAGAAGTGGGATTACTGGGCTGTATGGTAGATCTATTTTAGTAATGTCCTTAGTGGCTGTACCAATTTGCAGTCTCATCAACAGGGTTCCCTTTTCTCCACATCCTTGCCAGCCCTTGTTTTTTGTTGATTTATTGATGATGGCCATTCTGACTGGTGTGAGGTGGTATCTCATTGTGTGAGGTGGTATCTCATTTTGATTTGCATTTCTCTGATGATTAGTGACCTTGAACATCTTTTCATATCTATATGTTTTCTTCAGAGAAATGTCTTTCTATGTCCTCTGCCCATATATATTTTTTTAATTGGATTTTGTTGTTGTTGTTGTTGTGAGTTGTATGGATTACTTATATATTTTGGATATTGACTCCTTATCAAATATTTGTGAATATATTTTCCCAATCAGTTGATTGTCTTTTTGTTTTGTTGATGGTCTTCTTCACTGTACAGAAGTTTTTGGTTTGTTTAAGTCCCATTTGTTTATTATTTTGTTTCCTTGCTCGAGGGAATGTAGCTAAAAAAAAAAGTATTACCACAATTGACGTCAAATAGTTTAGCGCCTATGTTTCTTCTAGGAGTTTTATGCAGTTTTATATTTAAGTAGTTAATCTATTTTGAGATTATTTTTGTATTTGGTGTAAGAGAGTGTAAGCAACCCTTGTTGGAGAGACTATCATTTCTCCATTCTACATTTTTGGCTCTTTTGTGATAGATTAATTGACCATGTAAGCAAGGATTGACTTCTGGGTTCTCTATTCTGTTCCACTGTTTCTATATGTCTGTTTTTATGCCAGTACCATATTGTTTTGATTATTATAGCTTTGAAGTATAGTTTAAAATCATGGAGCATGACACCTCCAACTTTGTTTTCCTATCTCAAGGTAGCTTTGGCTGTTTGGGATTTTTTGTGATTCCATATAAATCTTAGGATTATTTGGTCTAGTTCTGTGAAGAATGTTTTTGGTATTTTGATAGGGATTGCATTGAACCTGTAGATTGCTTTGGGTAGTATGGTCATTTTAATGCCATTAATCCTTCCAATCCATGAGTATGGCATAGCCTTCCATTTATTTGGGTCTTATTCAATTTCTTTTTTCAGTGTTTTATAATTTTCAGAGCACAAGTCTTTCACCTCCTTGGTTAAATTTATTCCTAGGTATTTTATTCTTTTTGATGCAATTGTAAATGGCATTGTTTTCTTAATTTCTCCTTCTGTTTGTTCATCATTAGTATATAGAAACACAATAGATTTCTGTAGATTAATCATGTATCCTTCTACATTATTGAATTTATTAATTCTATTAGTTTTTTTGTGTATTATTTAGGGTTTTCTACATACGGTGTCATGTCATCTGCAAATAGTGACAGTTTTACTTTTTCCTTTGAAATTGGGATGCCTTTTATTTCTTTTTCTTGTCTGATTGCATGGTTAGGACACTGGTGGGAATAAAACATGTAAAAAAGACTTTGGAAAAGTAAATTGGAGTTTCTTGAAAAGTTAAAGAACACAAGCCCAATGAAGCACTCATTCTATTTCTATAGATATAGATATATCTATCTCTCTCTCTATATCGATAGATATATCTATATCTATATCTATATTATCTATATCTATATCTATATATCTATAAATACAACAATGTTCACGCAGATGCAAGTAGACATGTATAGGAATATTCACAGAAATGCTATTTGTAATGGCAGAAAAGGGATAGGGGAGTAACCTAAGAGCTTAAATATTAATCAAAATTAGAAAAATAAACAATGCTATAGCCAGTCAAAGGAAATACAAATAAAAGTAATTAAAATAATTAATCTAAGAAAACTATCAATATGAATAAATCTCCCATATGCAATGTTAAGTGAAAACAAGTTTCAGAAGAATATAGACAGAGTGATACAATTTATATAAATGTTACCAATGAAAAGTAACATTATAAATTGTTTACATAAACATCTAGAGGAATGTATGTAAATGATAAACACTACAATCAGGATATAATACACCTCAGCAAACGAAGACTAAGAAAATGGATTTCAGGAGGTATATTTAGGGAGTATCAATAGTATACTGGCTGGTAGGTACATGAATGTTACTTTAAAATTGTTGATATGACTAGAATGCTTCATTATATTAGTCAAAAAAGGTATATAAATATACAGCAAATCATCCATTATTTATTTAAAAATATGAAACAAAATATAAAAAAAGATAGAATTTAAAACCTGATTATTGAAGTATCAATCATTTACAATATAAGTCATGAAATTATTGAACTTTCAGTTAAACTTGAATTGGATTTTATTCAAATTTTACACACATTTACATTTTAAGTAGAATAAAGGTAGCTTAGAGTATCAAAGAACATTCTCAAAAAGAAAATTAATGAGATGTGAATCCATCATTGACTTTCCACACAAAGGTTCAGGCAAGGGAGTTAGAAGGACAGAGCTGTCCGTAGGAAAACTGACACTAGAACACAAAACAAGACAAATAACAAGAGAAAATGCACTTGATTACCCATAGAAAAATGATCAGCAGTATTTAAAGTTAAAATCGCATATTGAGACTGTGATGTCATATTAATTATATTTATTAAATAGCATATTTTTCCTCTAATAAGAATGCTGAAAGTTTCATTAGGATATTATATTCCTACATTGTTTTAGGACAGTAAGCTAATATAGCCCTATCAAAAATGGAAAGCAAATATAGAAATATGTATCAAATCATAATTATTTTTCCATTTTGACTCAATAACTTTGCTTTTAGTATTTACCTTAAAAGAATAACCTTGAAAGAAAAATAAAACCTATGTATGTGCATATGTATGTAGATCTACATGTATGTTTTCATATATGCATATTATATATATACACACATATATAGAACGAGAGATATGAAAATATCTAATAGGAATGAAATTTTCTTGACTTGAGCTTATCTCTAGACATAATATCTTGAATTGTTACTTGTAAACTAATGGTCAAATACAATGTCTTGAATTTCTTTTAATATCTGGTGTCTAAGTGTACATTGTTTCTGTAAATGCACAAGTATTTGGAGGTGCATTTTCACATACTGATCTTTCATTTGTCCTTATGAATCCCTCGTTTTCTAGTCTACCTCTCCTGATAAACATTGTCATAAATTAGCTACAATCAAAGGTAAAATAGGGTTATTGAAGAGGGAAAAAAAACACCTTATTTACCCACTCAATAAGTAGATTTTTAACAGATACTGTCTTCTGATAAAACAAGTTAGGCCATCTTAACCTTATGCCACACAGTTTTTAGTAGATTTTTAGTAGATTAGTTAAAAACCCTTAATCCACCTGTATGAACAATGATAACATTGAAAGCAAGGTTTTCTATTATAGTATTGATAATGTAATAATAATGGAATGATAGCTAATATCTGTTAAGTATTTATAATGGTTCAGACACTATTCTGACACCTTACCTTACCTTAATTATCTGACATAATCCTCTCACATAGGTACTTTTATCATTTATCTGTAGTTTACAATTGGAGTCTGGGGCACACTGATATAATTAATTAATTAATAATAACAGAGCTGAGATTTGAACTTGGTGATCTTTGTTAGAGCTGACAGAGTGCACTGTTGACTAGTATTTTCAAAGTCAGGCCTTTTCATTTTCTTCCACTGAAGAATTTTTGAGAATTTCTAAAATTAAGGAGAAATGTTGACTTTGAGTCTTCAACAAAATTCTATGTGTGAAGGACATTAAAACAATTATGTGTCAACCAGCCACCTGTTTTTCAAGGTAATAGCTTTTCTATTCTTAATTGTTATTTTTTTTTTCTGCTGTAACTTGATTGGAGAAAAGGCTCAGTTCAGTAGTCTGCCTTCAAAAGAATACCTACTAAAGGCAAAGAACTTTTAAAAGAATAAGTCGTTTTATTCCCTGACAAAATATAGAAATGGTAAGTACAATGAAACCCCTCAAGCAAATTCTCAGCAAAGAGGGAAAATCAACCTGTTAACAAGTAATACTTATTGGATTTTTTTCCAAGATAAATCAAGTACATTTCATTTAAAGTGGAACCTCTTTTCATGGGAGTTGTTGGAAGGCATGTTGAGCAATGCTAGAACTAATTGAAACTTCCTGCATTGTATAGGCAGTCCACAGAAAACAGTCAATGAATCATATCTCTGAACATCTATGTACATGATCAATCCAGTCCTTTGTTAAAGCCATTTATAATATAATACAGAATAAAAATATATTTCATTTAAATAAAATGCAGGCGTTAGTTGTGAATGTTTAGGGGAAACTATAATCATCTAAATAAAGAAGAAAAATGGAAAACACTCCAAATTCAATCCCCTAAGCTAACCACACTACTATCTTCATGTATATTCTACTAGCCATTTTACTTCACATATGTTGCATGCACAGACATAAAAACAAAACAAAATTGTATTATATTTCAGCTATATTATAAAACTGTATTGTATTTCAGCTATATTTATTATTTGAAACTTCTGTTTTCGTTTAGTTGTACATGTGCATTGCAATAAATATTCATCCTAAGATGACTGACTGCTAATGACTAAATACAATTTCCTTGTACTATGTATCTTATTCTAAATAACTGATATGCTATCATTAGCCATTCAGCTTGTTCACTAAAGTGAACAATCATAAATTAATGCTGTTTAACTAAATCTTTTAAACAATCTTCATTAATACAAGCATATATTTTACCATTTTAAAGATACCATGGTATACTAACTGTGACAATGATATAAGCCTAAGATGTAATGAATTAGATATTGATGCCGAAAAATACTTTGAGCACATATTATGTGTCAAGCATCAAATAGTTCAATAAAAATGACTTCAGAAATGTAGCTATTTGGCAGTACTCATTAATCTAAACCAAATGCTAATAGTATATGTGAGGATAGCCTCCTATTTCTTTTCTTTTCAATTTGATAAACATTTCGTTAAAATGTTTTCATTCCTTTTGTAGTTTTACATTCTGTTACCAGATATAAGTTAGCAGGTTTGCATGTAAAACTGAACTCTGAGATCATTTAAATAAGACTCGCTACATCTTTTCCAATCATTTCTTTACTCAGTCATACATTGAATCATATTCAGAATTGCATTCACAGACCATATACTCTTCTCTCTGCCCTATGAATTTCCTCAATAACATTTTTACCTTCAGTCTGAGCAGCTTGAAATACGCCTAAAGATTTGCCTCACCAGATAAAGTGTCCTTTAGCACAACCACCGATAATAATTCCTCATGGCCTTATTTACACAGCTATTAAACAATATGGATCATCCTGTTTTTTAGATTCCACATATAAGTGAAATCATACAGTTTTGTTTTTCTCTGTCTGACTTATTTCACTTAGTATAATGACCTCAAGTCCATCCATATTGTCAAAAAAAAAAATCAAAACAAATAAAAAAAGCCCAATATGGATTTATTTTCTTCCTGAATCTTCCAGTTTCAAACTGATTATCCAGAATCTTCCATAAGGGAAAATAATGTAATTAATTTATGTTAAAGGACATGTACATATATTGTCCTTTTATATTGCAGCAAATTTTGTCATGTAAACAAAAATAATATTCATACAAAACTCAATATCTCATAGCACCATATACAACAGCCACAGGTGGAAAGTATCCAAATGTCTATTAATGAATGAATAGATAAACATAATGTTTTGTATCCATACAATGGAATTTTTATTCAGCCATAAAAATTAGTGAAGTGTTAGTACATGTTACAACATGAATGAACATCAAAATTATGCTAAGAACACTTATACAAAAGGTTATATCCTATATGATTCCATTTATATGAAATATCCAGAATAAGTAAATCCATAGCTAGAGAAAGTAGATTGGTGATTGCGAGGTGGCTGGGAGATAGAAAAATAGGAAATGACTACTTAAAGGGTGCAGACTTTCCTTTTGGGGTAATAAAAATATTTTGGAGCTAGATAGGTAGGGATAGGTGTTGTAAAACAATGCAAATGTACTAAATGCCATTTAATTGTACACAGAAAATGGTTAATTTCATATTATGTGAATTTCACCTCAATAAAAATATTTTAAAATGATGTCTGCACAGAAGGATTTTGGGGGAACATCTTTACAAACAGTCCTCAGTAATTTATTTGTTTCTGAATTCTGGAGAATGTGAGAATCAGGTTTCATTTAAAATGCTTAATTTCAGTTGATAAAAGTGTGGTATATTAAATTGAGAGTTGAAAACAGATTAAGGAACAGGAGCTTTTTCTTGTCACTATTAGAAAAAGAACATTAAGAAATAATACCAACCATATACCACAACAAATTACCACAACTACTTTTTACTCATTAGTCAGTTTAGTCCTGTGTAGTTAATTCTTATAAAAGTGGTTTTGGATAAGCCTCTTCTTTATCATTAAGTCATACTTTAGACTAAAATGAGTCCTGGAAATTTCAGCAGCTCCTGATACACTCTGACACATCTCTGAGCTATGTCAGTTTTCATCTTTGAAGCACAGTCTATTCTTTCAAATATCAATAGTTAAGAGTACTTGGTTCACTTTTTCTACAATATTCTGAGGTTGTCTTTCTTTGTTAGAGACAAGATGTAGCGTGTGGACCTTTAGGGAAGCTGAAGTCATTTGTGATGAGACTAAATACATGTAGTTAATTTAATATATTCTTTGCTGGAATAACATACATAATGATTTCATCAGGATTTCTTCATTGATTCCTCTGGGGGTCCGAATATGTTATGAATAGTGAAAGCATTACCAGACCTACACACACTCCAATGCTTTCTATAAGCATACAATTTCTGGCAGAGTAATAGACATAAAGGATAGTTCAGCTATACAAAAGTATTTTTGATTTAGCAAATTTTCTACTGCAGTTCGTATAAAAGTGTTGAGCTAATTAACAATTATAGAACATACAACGCACCTAATAAACACAATTTTAGCAAATTTAATTCAATAATATATAGAAAGAAAAAATACATCAATACTAAGTGACATTTGTCCCAAGAATACAATGTTGAGTGAATGGTTAAAAAATCAGTTAATACAATTAAACTAGTTAACAAAGTATAGAGAAAACCTTATGCTAAACTTAACAGACAAGAAATAGGCATTTGTCACAATTCAACATCCATTCTTGATAAATCTTCAAGTAAAGTAAGGATATAAAACAACTTCAACAGTTAGTTTCCTGGGGTTGCCAGGGCAAAGTACTACAAATTGGGTACCTTAAACAATACAAATTTACTGTCTCACTGTTCTGGAGGTGAGAAGTATGAAATCAAGGTGTCAGCAGTGTTGGTTCCTTCTGAGTAGCGTGAGGGAGAAACTTCCATGCCTCTCTTCCAGCTTTGGCATCTTCAGGCATTCCTTGACTTGTAGATGGTGTTCTTCCTATGTTTTCACATTATCTTTGCTCTGTACATGTCTGTCTTTTGTCCAAAATAGGCATTTAAATTGAAAAAAAAAAGGAAAACTGTCTTTATTATAAAGTAACATGATTATGTTGAAAATTCAATGAATTCTAAAAAACTGCTATATGTACTAATAAATGTGTTTAGCAATAGTGGAGGATGTAACATTGATATAGAGAAATCACTTGTATTTAAATATACTAGCAACAAGCAATTGGAAATTGAAATCAAATAATCACTACCATTTATAATAGCTTTAAAAAAAAAATCTGAACTAGTTAGGATGGAATCTGATGAAATACGTGTATGACCCGAACACTAAACGACACAAAACACTGTTGAAGAAAGACCTAAAGAGAAAGTCACACTGTATTTATTGATTAGAAAACTGAAAGACCTAGAACAGCCAACACAATTTTTAAAAGTAACAATCATTGAATACGAACATTATTTGATTTCAACCAGTATTTCTCCTTTTTTCTCTTTTCATTTTGTATATATTTTATAAATCTTGAAGTTATCCAGCACCTCCATGATTCTCGGATTTTTTTTTCTTTTTATATATGTGTTTTATTTTGGATTAATTTTATTGCTATGCCTTCATGTTTATTACATTGTTTTTTGTGATTTTTACCAGTAATCTGCAGTTTAGTCCATCCAGTATTTTTTTTTATCTCAGGTATTGTAGTTTTTATCTCTAGATTTCTATTTAGTCTTTTTTCTAATTTCCATGTCTATACTTAACTTGTTCAGTATTTTCACTAGTTTTTGAACAAATGGAATATAATATCTTTTAATGTTCTTTGCTACTAATTCTAGTAGCTGCATTGTTAGAATTCTGGGTTGTTTTAATTGATTCTCCTTATTATGGTTCATATTTTCCCACTTCTTTCCTGACCAGTAATTTCGATTTAGTGCCATACATATATTTTGAATTGTATTGTTTATTGTTTGGGTATTTTTACATTCCTACAAATATATTTGAGCTTTGCTCTGAGATGCAGTTAAATTACTTGGAAACAGTTTTTATCCTTTCAGTTCTTGATTTCAAATTGTGTTAGACAGGACGAGAGCAGCATTAAAACAAAAGCTGATTTTGTCCTAATAATAGTGAGTGAAGACACTTTATCCAATGCCCTGTGAGTTGATGTTTTTCAGTTTGGCTGGCCCTGTGGGAACCTCAACTACTGTTTCCTCTAATCCTTTTAGGTGGTACTTTCCTTGGCCTTTGGCAGTTTATTCAGCGCACGCATTGATCAGTACTCTGATGAGCACCCACAGGATTCCCACAGCAGAGCTTTGCATCTTTGGTTCTCTTCTGTTCAGTTCTTTGCTCTGTGGTTCTCTGTCCTGGTTATGTTAGACCCCCAACTCAGGAAGTCCATCAGTTTCACATGGGTTCTTCTTACCTATGTCATCACCTGGAAACTCTCTTAAGGCAGTGAGCTTAGGCCACCTGTTTGTGTCCTGTCTCTCAGTGATCACCGGCCTTTGTTGCATAATGTCTAATGTCTTGAAAACTATTGTTTCACATATTTCATCTATTTGTTTCTTTGTTGTTTTAGATGGAAGAGTAAATCATATCCCTTTTGCCACATCATGCCTCAAAGCAAAAGTGATCCTTTACTTTTTTAGAAGCAAATATAATAATTTTGTCACAGACTAGCAAAAAAGTTGACTTTTTTTTTTAGTTGACATTATGTTGGGGTGAGGAATCACAAAAGTGACTTGCTGGCTGACAATAAGTTATTTGATAGTAAAAGGTAATAAGTTAAAATCTATATCCAAACAGTTAAAAGTTGCAAAAAAGAGTGCCTTTGACATTTTAAAAATGTTGTTAGCAGAACTTACCCCAATCTTGGACTCCAGAAAGCTCAAAGCTTGAAAGCTAGGAGTAACCTCAACTTAAAAGAAACTTTCTAAATAACTCTTTTATAATAGATTAAAAGCCTCAGAGGAAATTTTATGTACATACACACATACATATTCATACAGATGTTATTTGGGAACACATTTTGGATCAAAACCCTTGGCTGACAGAGTGCTAGTGTCAGTCAAAAAAATGTGTTTGTTTAAAAGAAACCACTAATTTGCTTCAATGCTGCTTTTGTTTTTTAATCAGCAAAAGAACAACACTTGGGGATATACACACATTAAATATATAATAGGACTGACTTTTAACATCTTTAAAGAGAGTACATGGATCTTCCTTCCTAGTTCTTAGTAATGCAGCCCAGAGATTTGCATACATAATTAGATAACCCCAAAACTCACATAACCTGCTGATTTAATAAAACTTAAGTTCATAAGATCTCATATACCTTCTATGCATGCATGAAACATTGTTCTAGACACCGATATCAAAAATATTTATAAATAAAACACAGTCTCCAATTTTGAGGAGTTTAGTTTCTGGAGAGGAGGAAAATGTTGGAATTTTCTGTTCAATAACCTGCAATAACTGTTACGGTAGAAGAGGCAAGAGCTTTGGCAGTCTGGGAGGAAGTCCAAGGGTAAATGATTCCTGAGCTTAGTCTTTAAAAGCATAAGTAAAAGAAACAGGAGAAGGTGGGCACACAGACAGTTTTAAAAGGGAAGGACCCTGTATAGAAACATCCCAACTTGACTCTCATGAGGAACTAGTCATGTTCAATTTTCTATTAGATATTTATTGGCATGATTTTAAAAACACATTTTTCATATTTAAATTTTTTGATCAGTTAAATGAAACTATATAAAGCCCTCTTGTGTCTCCAAGCCATTATCTACCCGTTGTAGGTAGGATATGTTTGGAAACGCTACAGTCTATTCATGGCAGTCTTCTGCTGAAAACTCCTTAATAGCTGTTCTCTCAGTTCCATTAGGGAAAAGCCCCAAGTGTTTAAAATGTGTTCCCATTCCTTCATGTGCTGTTCACTGCTAGTCACTTTAACTTTATCTCAATTTCATGTCACCTTGCTCATTGCATATAGAGCAAGACATATTTATTCCCATGTTGCTGTTCCTTTTAAGTTTCGGGCTTTCTCTTGCCAGCAAACAATCCTACGCTGCTTAAAATTCCTCCCTGTTTTTTTTTTTTTTCTTTTGCCTCCATCAGCAGAAGTCTGCAAGAGACTCCTGCATGCTAGAAACATGGCTTTTTCATCCTAAACCTCCAAACTTCTATTAGCAGTTTTTAAGAAAACTCGACACTAGCTCAAAGACAGACAACTCTGTCTCACCTCTACGGGGTTTTTACGTCTTTACTTGCCAAAGTGGAGAAGGGTGCAGGCGGCCACACTTATACTTCCCAACAATCACTGCCTTGTTACTACTGTCTGTCTGCCTTTGCTCATCACCAGGGCCCTCACTATGAGGTTAACTCCTGTTTATGGTAGTCACACGGAGAAGCACACACCTCCATGTCCTTCCTCATTTTCCCCACCCTAAGGCAAAACTCCGACCTGTTTTCTATATCCCATCTCTTTTATTCAAGGACAGTCCTCCAGCATATCTTCCTACTCTCTAAGGAATTGCTGATTTTTCCATTTCACTGAGAGTTTCTCATCAGCCATCAAGCCTGACAACATTTACCCCTATATTTCCCAATGATCTGTTCCCTTAACATCATATTTTCCCACAAAAAGCTGCCACAAGTTCTTCTTGCTGCTTTTGTTCCCTCTTCTTCACTAAACTCAGGCTTTTCAAAGTTACCAGTAATCTGCACAATGCTAAACTCAGTGGTCAATCTTCACTTCAAATCACATTGACCATTCAGTAGAGTTCATCAAAATTGCCCTTTCTTCTCTTTGAAACATGTTCTTTAATGGCTTTTAGAATAAGGTACTGCCCTTGTTTTCCTTCCATCTCTTTTGACTATTTCTCACAATCCTTTGTGGGATGTCTCTCATCTCTGAGGGTATTATCATAGAAATGTTCCAGGTTTAGTCCATAGTAATCTCTTTCGATCTACATACTCAATTCCTTGGGGATCGCACTCCAAGTTATTTAAATTTCCATCTCCATGTGTCCCAAATGATCTGGCTCTTGTTTCCTCCCTTGCCTCATTTCCTGTAATCTTCTTGTCCTCCCTGTTTCTCTTTACTAGATTCCTTGCTGGTGCTTGAGGTTTGTTAAAAATACATCTACCTCTGGAAATTTGCATTTGCTATTCCTTCTCCCCAGAATGCCTTTCCCACAGATATCTTTGTGGCTCTCTCTCTCTCACCTCCTTTAAACACTTGTTCAAATGTAACCTCCTCAGTGAAAAGTGTCCTGGCCAATCTGTTTAAAATTGCTCATCACTTTTACCCTGGCACTGACCACACACTTTATCTGGTTTATTTTTCTCTGTAGCATTAATCACCTGACTTTTCATATTATTTTACTTATTTATTTATTTTAATTTTTCTGACCGCCCAATAGAATGTAGTCTGTAAGACAAATAATTTCCCCCCCCTCTTTTTTATTTAGTGATGGCTTGCCCCTTCTTAGAAAAGATCATGGTCTATATGTATGTTTGTATGTATGTTTGTATTTATTTATTTATTTATTTATTTATTTATTTATTTATTTATTTATTTCAGGTGTATAAAACAACATAATTATTAGACATTTACACCCCTCACAAAGTGATAACCCCAACAAGTCTACTACCCCTCTGACATCATACATAGTTATTACAATACCATTGACTATATTCCCTATGCTGTGTGTGTGTGTATAAAATTATAGCTGACATTCAATATTAGTTTCAGGAATTATAGTTGAAATTCAATATTATATTAGTTTCAGGTGGTGTCCAGTTCAGTGGTTAGGCATTTATAAAATCTATGAAGACATCCCCCCAATAAGTTCAGTATCCATCTAACATCCTATGTTTATAACATTATTGATTTTATTCCCCATATTGTATTTCACATCCCTATGACTATTTTGTGAGTACCAATGTGTACTTTCTAATACCTTCACCTTTCCCATCCAACCCGCAACCCCCCTCCCATCTAGCAACTATCAGTTTGTTCTCTGTATCCGCGAGTCTATTTCTGTTTTGTTTGCTTGTTTAATTCTGTTCTTTAGGTTCCACGTGTAAGTCAAATCATGTGGTATTTGTTTTCCTCTGTCTAACTTATTTCATTTAGCGTAATATCCTCTCGGTCCATCCATGTCGTTGCAAATGGTAAGATTTCAGTTTTTCTTTTATGGCAGAGTAGTACTCCATTGTATAAGTGTACCAAAATTGTTTTATGTAGTTGTCTATTGATAAGTATTTCGGTTGTTTCCATATCTTGACTCTTGTGAACACGCTGCAGTAAACATAGGGGTACACATAGTTTTTTGAATTAGTGTTTTGGATTTCTTTGGATAAGAAATCCAGGAATGCAATCGCTGGGTCATAAGGTAGTTCTATTTTTAATTTTTTGAGGAAACTCCATAATGTTTTCCATAGTGGCTGTACCAATCTGCAATCCCACCAGCAGTGCATGAGGGTTCCCTTTTCTCCGCTTCCTGGCCAGCACTTGTTATTTGTTGATTTATTGATGATGGCCATTCTGACAAGTGTGTGAGGTTATATTTCATTGTTTTTTAATTTACGTTTCTCGATGGTTAGTGACATTGAGCATTTTTTTATGTCTATTGGTTACTCATATATCTGTCTTCTTTGTAGAAATGTCTATTCAGGTCCTCTGCCCATTTTTTAATTGCATTTTTTTGTTTTGTTTTGTTTTTGGTGTTAAGTTGTATGATTTCTTTATAAACTTTGGATATTAACCCCTTCTCAGATGTATCCTTGGCAAATATCTTCTCCCATTCAGTAGGATATCTTTTTGTTTTGTTTTCCTTTTCTGTGAAAAAGATTTTTAGTTTGATGTAGTCTCATTTGTTTATTTTTTCTTTTGTTTCTTCTGCATGGTAGTATTTATACATACTTGTTAAAGTTATAAATGAATAAATGGTGCATTGGTCCACTTTGTCTAAGTCTTAATTTTCCTTTATCATTCAGTATAGTTAACACTTGTTCCAGCAAGTTTTATCTAACTCTGTGTGACCAGGTCAATGAAAATGTTATAACTAGGATTTGTTATCAAAAAATTTACTGGATGTTAATAGATTGTTTGTTCCAATTTTAATAGTCAATTTGGGAATGTAATTAGTCACAATATTAACATTAAAATATCATTTCTGGCACTTGATTCAAGTAATTATAAGAAGAAAAGCACAAACCCAAAATACTTTATTATTTACAATGAAATCACTATAAAGAACATTGATTAAAATTAAAATGCTCACTTAGTTGTTCTAATATTTTGTGTTTAATTAGAAAGTGCAATTTCTTTGAAAATATAGATTGTGTTATAATTTGTATGATTATGAAAATAAACATTCTGCAGAAAAATAAGAAAATAGCGAAAAATATATATGAGAATACTAAAATCACACAAAATTAATGGTATTGATAGCACTATAATGAAAATTTGATTATTTCTTTCTCTTCTGTTTTATACAAAATTGGAATGGTGCTACTTACATAGCTTTGTAATGTTTCTACTTTAAAAACTGTATTGTAAATATTTTCTCACATCACAAAATATTCTTCTGAAAAATAATTTTAATATGAATATATCATAACCTAATTTAAAATTACTTTTGACATTCATATGCCTTTAAGTTTTTTTCTATTTTATAAAAAGACTTTGAGGAACATTATTGTGTACATTTGTGTACAGAACTCTAATTTTATCCTATGGAGAATATTAGATATGTAATTTTGTGGTGAAGGAACTTTAACATACCTAAGGATCTTGAATCAAAGTGTCAAATTACCATCCTGAAAGATTGTACCAACATTCTTATTAGTAGTTTAAAATTGTTTCTATTTTATTGTGCCGTATCCTGATACAGGTGACAATACATGGGTTTGTAGAAATCTATCATTGTTGCTATTTTAAGTTCCTTTTTATCCAGAAGTTATTTATGAGATACTGTTTTTGTAAGTGGTTCAGCATGTTTTTATAAATTTATTCATCATTTATTTAGCTATTTGGTAAAGTACTTGATATTATCCATTTTCCCTATGGCAGGCTCATTTGTTTATTTTTTTATTTGAAAATTGACATCAAGGATGCTGTCCATTTTATTTATATAATTTTTTTCTCAATTTGTTATTTCTCTTTCAGTTCTATTTGTAGTATTTTTGAAGTAGTGTTTCACTTTTTCTATAATATCCATTAGTCGTTCTTGTATTGTTTATCAGGTTTAATACTTAGAAGTGTATTTATTCACACTTCTACTTCATTTATATGAAGCTTCCTATGTGTCAAGGTACCATTCTTTACAAAGTATTCACTCTTCTAATCCTCACTAAATTCCTATAAGAAGTCACTGCATTTGTTAACATTGTGCAGTGAAGAAACTTAGGAATGACAGTATTAAATGATTTCTCCAAAGTTATAAAAGTCTGTAACTTGCAGAGTCAGAATTCCAATCCAGTCAATCTAACTCCATAGTCCATGCACTTAAGCATTATGATAAACAGACTTTATTTATTTATTTTTTATATTTAATATGTGACTTTATCTTTAAAATTTTAATTATTTTAGTCCTGTTGATTAATAATATATGTAATCAGTAGATTTTTCCCCATTATGAGCACTTATAGTGCCAAGAGTATTTTTGAATAATTCTTTCTTGGTTCATGATTCAAAATGACACTCTGAGTGATACTAAATCCCTATATAGTGTAAATTTTGCTCCTTGAATTTCTATTCAGTTCTCTATTTTGCTGTCAGCTTTTCACAAAAAATTATTGGACTTCAACATATTTTCAATTTTAAATTATACCCTCCCTCACTACTTTCTTAATGAAAACATTTGTCAAGATGTAAAAAAGTCTCCATTAGAATTTTATTTTTAATTTAATTGCTTGAAAAATATAAGGTCATTGAGGGACAATTCACAATTTTATAATATTAAGTTTTCCATCCAGCATGTGGCGTAAACCGCCAATTATTCAAAATTTATTTTATACACCAAATAATCGATTACGCTTTTTATGCAGAGTTCCTACATATATGTATGTGTGTGTATATGTAAAGAAATACATGCCTATGTTTCTCCTCTACTCCTTTCATAATGCTACCACACAATACTTCTGACAGTAGATATGTGGGGATCACCCTCCCTGCCACAAAACAATTCTCCAACACTAGCTGGGTATCCTGCAACTCGGTTCGATTCTGACACTAAGCAAAGTTCGTGCAGCAGCCTCCACAGATTAATGGCTCAGTCCCACAAGACTCTCCCCCACCCTTCAGATGCCAGTCATATAGTAGTAGGCCCGCAGGTTATCCACAGCTTCGTCCGTCAGACTTGGCTACAAATCAGAAGTTCCCATAACTCCTTCCTTGGATTCAATTATTGGCTAAACTACTTCACAGAACTCAGAGAAACATCTGCTTTCATTGGACAGTTTATTATATGAGAAAGGATACAGATGAACAGCCAGATGAAGAGATACGTAGGACAGGGTTCTGAGCATAGGAACTTCGGTCCGTAGGAGCTGGAATGCACCCTTCTTCCAGCATAAAGATAGATGTGTTTACCAACCCGGAAATTCTCAGAATCCTGAAGTTTGGAAATTTTTTTGAGGCTTCATCACATAGGCATGATCAATCATTAATTCAGCTTCCAGCCCCTCTATCCTTCTCAGAGGATGGAGAGAGCAGTGGGGGAGAAGGAGCAGGTTGAAAGTTCTAAGCTTCTAATCTTGGTTTGGTGTCACTGATGACTAGGGTCCACTCTGAAGTTATCCAGAAGCTCACGAAGAGTTGCCTTATTAGAACAAAAGACACTCCTATCACCCAGGAAATCCTAAGGGATTTAGGAGTTTTATGTTAGGACCAAGGATCAAAGACCAAATGTTACAACAGAAGGTGCTCCTGTGCCAGGAACCAGGGGCAGAAACCTATATAAACCTTTATAAATATGTATCTATATATCTATATATCATATCACTTATATATATTATTTATATATATATAATTTACATATATATTTTATTTCTATATATATATTTTATTATTTCTGTTTCTCTACACACACACACACATACACACATATACACACACAAAATGAATTTATGGGAATATATGTACATGGAACAAAAATATGTTAATTATTTATTAAAACTTCTGCAATTGACCAGTCTAATGACTCTATTCATTTTAAGTTCAATTCCCACATTCTGTTATGATTACTCATTTGTGTTTTATCTCTCTAAAACTAGGGAAATCATTAGGACAGATATTTTAAACCATATTATTTACCCCTCAGTAGTTATAATGAACACAATAAATATTTGTAAAATGAGTGAATGCTTTCCTCCTTCCTAAGTATGTTAGAACCCATCAGCCCTTTTTTATTAAATTCCCGTTATCAGCAACCATCAACTTGCAAACCACTAGAAGTAAGACAGTTAATACAGAAACTGGGATTCACTTTTAAAAATTATTTTTGATCCAGAAACAATTTTAACTGAAGAGTTGTCTTTAAAATGCTAAATACTGTTGTTCTTAAAGTTGTTTGAAGTAAGTTCTAAGCGTGGTTGGCGATAGATAGTGTCTTTGTGTGAAAGTTCTCTGTTTGTTGATCATTGAGGGCTGCTTTCCGGACTCTGAAACAAGAACAGCAAGAGTTTTCACTTAATAAGCCCAGGAGTTCCTTAGAGTTTTTTTTTTGTGTGTGTGTGTGTGTGTGTGTGTGTGTGTGTATTTGTTTGTATGTTTGTTTTGCAGCATGCAAACCTTCCAAATGTCAATAATTAACATCTAATAATAGTTTCATAAAAACACAAACAAAAAGCTATCAGAGAATTGTTTTGGGATTTTATTTAATGTTGCTAAGTTCCACTTATTAAGATAAAATTGAACACATCATAACTCTATATTTAAATCTAAACAAGCTGTCCTAGCTTATGTGTTATATATAAATATAGGTTAAATAGAAGTCCTTTTCATTTGAAATTAAGCAAAACTACGTCTTTGTAGTAGGTGGCTTTTTTTTTTTTTTTTTGTCAACATAGCCTTAGGAACTCAACTGAATTTCCTTTATAAGTCCTATGCGCCATAACCTGAATAACATCACAAATGAGAGAGAGCTTTCTGGTCATAAAGAACTTTCATGGTACATTGAAGATCTGTGTATGTATGTGTCAGAGTAGGGTTTCTATGCATTTATTTATTTTATGTTAAATTATTTTTAATACTATGTGATCTGATGTTTTGTCAGGTATGGTTTTAATATTATTGAGTAAAATGAAACTGATTGGACAATAAATACTTTGTATATTTATTGAGAGCTGATATACCCTGATTTGTGTCATTTGTTTTGGGGAACAAAACCATACAAGTGCAAAAGAATTCATACGCAATAATCTGTAACATGTCAGGAATTGTGCTAAAATGATTAATGTTGAAGCAAGCTGTAAAGTATGGGAAATTATTATATCATTTTTCAAATGTAGAAAGTGTTACTTGGAGAGATTATTTATATATTAAAAGTCACATAATTACTAACTAGTATAGTCTGGAGTCCATCAATTTTCTGTTTTACGATTTCTGCTACACTGTCCTGCCATCAAGGGTTTTGACCTGTAACTGGTGAGATTAAATTGTAGTTCAGTACAATGTAACTAGGCACGATTTTATGTGTTTAAACTTGACTTTGAAGGGTGGAGAAAGTGAGATAAATGAAAGAAGGGAAGAAGCATTTCAGAACTGAGGAAGAAATTGAACAAATGCAGAGGTTCAAGAGACTGACCGTGCAAGGGGAGGCTGCTTGACTAGCACATACAGGACAGTTGGGTTCAAATTATATCAGGTTGGAAAGACAGGGTGGAGTTAAGGAAGGTCTCTACGACCAGGCAGAGTGGTTCACTTAGAATGGCGTGTGTGGTGTGGAGCTGTGGTTGTTTGTATCAGAGAAGTAACATGATGGAAGTGATATTGCAGACTGAGGAAAGAGGGTAGAAGTAAATTAGAAGAAAAATGGGTGACATTAGAAGATCAGTTAATGTACTTATTTCAGTGAAACTGATATTAATGATTCTTGTCAAATTGTATGTTTTATTTCTGGACATATCTATAGTCTCAATGCAAACACACATTATATATATGCATATATTTATTTTTAGTATTAGTCAATTAAATATTTATTGAGCACATATTATGTGTCAAACACTATTTAGATTTTTTAGGGTAGAACAAAGGATACAACAAAACAAAGTCCCCATCTTCCAAAAACATATATTTTCGTGGATAATTCATGAAATAAGTAAATAAACACATAAATCCAAAATATATCAATTGTGTGTTACAAAGTAGGTAAAGTGATTTTTTTATCACCTATGAATATTCTTTGTAATATGGTTGTTCACTTATTTCAATATCCGTTTTTTTTCCTTTTTTATGATTTCCCTATGGATTAGTTTATATTACAATCAATTTAGTGATTTAAAACAATTTGTCATAGTTTCCTTTGGTCAGGAATATGGACACTTTATCTGGTTCCACTGCCCGGTGTGTCACACAGCTACAATCAAGGGGTGAACTAAAGCTGCATTCTCATCTGAGGCCCAAGGTCCTCCTCTGAGCTCACTTCAGTTTTGGCAGAATTCACTTCCCAGCAGCTCTAGGACTCATGGCAGCTTGCTTCTTCAAGACCTGCAGGAGTATCTCTTGGATCTCCAGATTTTCTTTTAATGAACCCATCTGATTAGGTCAGACCAACCCCGGGTAATTTCTCTTTTAAAACAAAGTCAACTGATTAGAGGCCTTAATTATATCTTCAAAATCCCTTCATCTTTGCCATATTCTACTGGTTAGAAACAAGCCTCAGGTGTAGCCCACACACTCAAGGAGAGGGTATTACACAAAGGATACAGGGAGTGGGAGTAACTGTGGCCATCTTAGAATTCTGCCTACCATACTCTGTGGAAATACTTTAAGAGAGAACACATAATATTCTGTTTATATTGTCTTAATTTGTAATTTTCACCCTTAATTGTAACCAGAAAGATAGTACTGAAAAAGCACTGATATTTTCCATAAATATAAGTTACACTGTGGTTATGAAAGTTTTATTATTTTTGTATCATAACTAAAAGACTTTTGTGACTATTCTTTTATGAAGGTAATTTTAATATTATTCTATAGAAATAATCTTCAGATACTTGACCTAATTCAGAATTGGTGCTTTGGAAAAGAGTCCCTCTATAAATGTAGATATACTTGAACACTTTCCTGATGTGAAGAATGAGAAATCTTAAAAGATTTTCCCATCATTTGCACTATTATAATATTCTAACATTTATCCATATCAGTCAAGGAGTACTTGTGCCCCACTTGTGTGTTAGACTGCATAATACAAAAGTGTCTAATATTATCAAACAATTTTTTCCTGAATTTAATTTTTAAAACATTTTTATTGGGGAATATTGGGGAACAGTGTGTTTTTTCAGGACCCATCCATCAGCTCTGTGTCAAGTCATTGTTTTCAATCTAGTTGTGGGGGGTGCAGCTCACTGTCCCATGTGGGAGTCGAACTGGTGACCTTGGTGTTATGAGCATTGTGCTCTAAGCACTGAGTCAACCTGCCGCCCTAATTTTTTTTTTATTATAATCTTTTAGAAAATAGAAAGATACTTCAGAGAATTCATTGTATTTTACTGGATTTCATTTAAAAATATTAATGATTTATTAAAAGTTATCAATAAACAAAATCTTAACATGCATAGAAATATTTCTATACTAGAATAATGTTTTAGTTTGAAGTACTTATGCCTTAGATCTTACCAATTTATGTGCTTAGATAATTATATTCCAATTAATATGCAAAAATAAAAATTGCAGTCGTTTTCAGGGCAAAGTTCATTGCATTTAAAATGTGTTATTTTTAACTTGATTGAATGCAATCTACAAATTATATCTTGAGTTTCCATTTTTTGCTTTTTTTATTTCCAACTTAGGCCATAGTAGAAATTCGTTTGATGAGACAAAATAGAAGTTCTGTCATTGAGTCTTCCTTTAACTGGAAACTTTCCTGAGGAGGGAAAAAGGATGAGGGCTTTGACTAGAGAAATTACCTTTGGTTATAAGGGTTGCCCACTCCTCACGCACTATATTCTCTTGTCTTACAAAGTAAATACCATCTAAAAGATTATATGTAATTAGAAACATAACCTCTCCACAATTGAACCAGAACTAATTCCATGCCAGCTCCCTAGAACCTTCATAGTATTATGATGGGGATGTTTATTAGTGGTTGAATATTGTCCATTCATTAAGGGTTCTTTTTCTCCTGTAAAATTTAGATGATTTTAAAAGTTGTATTGATCTAAAAATACTTTTTTCCAGTCCATGTGGCTTTCTCTGTAAGCTTTACCAACCA
This sequence comes from Rhinolophus ferrumequinum, assembly GCF_004115265.2. Classification (NCBI taxonomy): domain Eukaryota; kingdom Metazoa; phylum Chordata; class Mammalia; order Chiroptera; family Rhinolophidae; genus Rhinolophus; species Rhinolophus ferrumequinum. The sequence goes on along the minus strand of NC_046289.1, from coordinate 90,174,626 downwards.
TTAATTGCTCTTGAATAGGTAGCCAGTATACATTAAGTTCCACTGTCGTCAATTATCAGGCAGTAGAACTTAGAACAGTGGGGACTATCTGTTAATAGGATTCTTTGATGAACTCACAAAAGATGAACGAACACTTTTGAAGATGGCATCTAATACATGTGGATTTCATTCTGTGCACAAAAAGAAAGCCTGATATAAAATTCCGACTACCGTATTTTGCCAAGTATAATGCACTTCCATGTATAATGTGCACCCACGTTTTCAGGGAAAAAAATCTTTCGTTTTAGTTTTTTAATTCAAATTTATATTTGTTTATGTTTAGGTACTTGTGTTTTGTATTATAAAGGAATTTTAGCATTTTTTAAATAAATTATGGTACGAGAAATTTTATGTAACAAATAATTACAAAACACAAGAACAGGTAAAAGATACAAGAAATTGTATGCACTGGTAACAAATATACGATATTTATGCATCACAGAAGGCCAAGAACTCTTTGTCACTGTCAATATCAGAAGTAAAGTCTTCTTCCATTTTTACATTACGATTGTCTTCTGAAGAGTCACTTTCCTCACAGTAAATCACAGTAAATTTCATCATCCTCAGTTGCATCCATTGCATTGCTGATGCCACAATTTTTAATGATTTCACAACCATTCCCTTCTATCTTAGGATCTAATCACAAACCTGGGTGATGGATGCTTTCTTGATTGTGCCTGAGGTTTTAAATCATTACCAGCTGACTGCATCCACGAGGTCCACTCTTTCTTCATTAGAGTCCTACAGGCCTTATTTACTGGCACATCAAGAGGTTGCAGTTGGCTGGTTAGGTCACCAGGTACCATAGCAAGTTGGGTTTTCAAGTCTTAATTTCATTTCGTTGAATCGTTGACTGAAATTGCTTTCATTACAAGTTAGTTGTAAGTTCAACAAAACCAATTATCATATTCTAGGGTATTATTTTGCATATGGATATCGTGATTGATATCTAGAGTTACAGTCTTAACTCCTGAGGATAAATAAAAGAACTAAAAACATTTGTGTAGATATGGAATTATTGCTACCCATGTATAATGCACATCCTTATTTTTCCCTCATAAATTTGGGTAAAAATGTATGCATTCTACATGGCAAAATACTGTATTCATGAAGGCCATCATACTAAGAAGAGTAAGTGCTGTAAAGTACTTAGCATGCAGAAAGCACATATTATTATACTTTGTCAAGGCAATGCAGCCTAGTAGATCCTGCTCCTAGAGCTTTACAGTTGTCTACAAAGACATAACATTATTTAATGTGATATGAGGGGATACTGAAAAACACCTCACAAATTCTCCCTCATAATATACAGAACCCGGAGTTAAACCTTGGGAATTCTTGTTAAAATAGAAGTATAATCTTAGCAAGGAGTAGCAAGTCATATGTTAAGGCAATTTATGACATGCTATTCATGAGAATATGATAGTGGATGCCAGTGAGGCAAAGGGAAGGATTTTTGTTTTGTCTCCTAGTAGAGAAGATAAGAGCCATACACTGTAAAATGTCTGAGCTGTCCCTACTCATTTTATACTGTTCTCCTTTTTTGCCTGCTAATCTACCATTTCATTTGATAGCATTTGTGAATTACAAAAAAAGACACACTATAACCTATGACTAGGCATACAAATTGCTTAATTTTCTCTCAACAACACAGAAGCAGGAAGAGAACTGCATTGGCCCTAGAAGTGGACTCAAGTAATTTAAGCAGGTATTCCAGTGTCTTGGAATCCAGAGTATGGCCTAGAAAGGCTCACTGTGGGCACATCCTATTGGCTCCATTGGCTCCTCACCCAGTGGGGGGAGACAAGGTCAGGGTAAAGTCAGAACAGGACCTCTAAAGACAGGGTCCAGGAGAGAGGTACCTGATTGCTCAGGTCTACAGGGAAATAGTCCTCATTTTTGTTTTAAATGTTCTGCTGATTTATACACATTTCCTTAATTTACCGATTTATTTTTACTAACTAGTATATTTTAATAGCTAAGGTCCTTCACTAATATAATAAAATTTTCTTGTCAATATTACATAACATCAATAAAAATATTTTCCTTTGTAAAAGTCACATGTTTTTTCAATTAAGGTTCACATGATAGCATTCTGCATATCTTGGTGAGTCTCTGTAAAAATGTATTTGAAATCTATTGACAATATTTAGGAACTGATGCCATGAATGATAATGAGATTAATTGAGGAAATATAACTCCAAGCATTACACAGTAACCAAGATGTGATTGTCAGAGGTGTAATACTTTATTTTTATTATTGTGATGGTCTCTGAGAAAATACATCTCTTTCACTTCTTGAAATTCCTTCAATCATGCCATTATGATTTTAAGCTCATTTTGAATTTAACTTTTATAAACCTAAATTTTATTCACCTTTTGCTTCATATCTAGAAATGTTAATATTATCTATTTCCTTTTGTATAATTATCTTGATAATTTCTGATTTTTGTGCCTAAACTTAGACTTTAATGTTGAAACAAATTAATTGAGTGATATTGGGAGCTTAATTATTCATAATATAAGGAACTTGATTTCATGATGCTTTTGTTGGTTTATATGGTAATAAAGGGTAAAGACCACTGGATATGAAATGCCGTCAGCAATAGTTTTCATAATTACAGAGGAAATTCAATTTTTAATAACAAATATATATGGTTTTATTTTGGAAGAAGATAAAAAGAAGTTTATTTTTATTAAAGAGTCCTGATAGTTTACCTGGGCAGAAATAATGCATTGACCCAAATGGCAAGAAGACAACTTAGCACAAGGAAAAGTTCTAAAATAGGGAGAAATGTGCCTTCTATGATACAACATGGTAACTCTTCTCTGCTGCCCCATGTTGACACAGTTAATTGTGGAGCAAGATTCTCAGCTGGGCCGTAAAGTGAGAATGTGGAAGAGGAAAGGTCAATGATCTTTGTGTATTAAATAGGATATATGACTAATTCTCTCTTGGCTTGCAAGACAGAATAGCTCCTAAACCTTTTTCCAACATGGTTGGGAAGTAAGTAATTTTGAAGGACATCTCACGCTCCCCTTTTCAGTCAGATTGAAAATGCCTGTGTCAAAAAAAGGGTCTACTTTGGCCAAAGCACTGTTTAAGTTTGACCTTATATATATAAAGACAGTATGTCTTTTAAAATGTAAAATTTATTCATTGAACTATATATTCATGCACTGCTTAACAAAGGGGATATATTCCAAGAAATGCATCCTTAGGTGATTTTTTATTATATGAACAGCATAGGGTGTACTTACATAAATCAGATGGAACAGCCTACTACACACCTAGACATCCTGTAGGGGCTCATACAAAGGCTTGTCAGTTGGAGAAATTGGTGGCAGGAGCAATACAAAGCTACAAGCAGCGTGGTTCCACTAGCACTGCCATCTTTACGGGTGACTTTCCATCCCTTGAACCAAGGCATGTTAGCACTTGGCTCCAGCATGTTAGCATTCCAACCAGAAACTGGCACAAATGTTAATGTGTCAGGGTTGTAGCCAATGTAGTTAACGTAGGTGCTGACTTCCTTAATGATATCCTTATGTCTCTGGCTGTAGGGTGGCTCAGTGGAATCCATTTTGTTAACACCCACAGCTAGTTGTTGCACACCCAGTGTGAAAGCCAGAAAAACATGCTCACAGGTCTGCCAGTTCTCGGAGAGACCAGCTTCACATTCACCCACCGCAGCAGCAACAATCAGGACAGCACAGCCAGCCTGGGATGTGCCTGTAATCATGTTTTGAAAAAGTCTCTGTGTCTTGGGGCACCAGTGATGGTCACGTAATCCTTGATGGTCTCGGATTTCCACGGGGAGATGTCAATGGTGATGCCACGCTCACATTCAGCTTTCAGTTTATCCAAGCCCAGGCATGCTGGAAGGAGCCCTTTTCCATCTCAGCAGCCTCCTTCTCAGATTTTTCAATGTTTTTTTTTTTGTTTTTTTTTTTGGTCAATCCCACCACATTAGTAGATCAGATGACCACATTGCTGGAATCTACGTGTCCAGTGACAATATTATTGATGTGTGTCTTTTCCTTTCCCATTTTGGGTTAGATTTAGCAGTGGTTTTCATTATACTTGTGTTCTGGTGGCAAACACTTGTGAAAAAGCAAGTGTTTAGTGTTATAAATGAAAGACATATTCTGGGTTTTTGTATTCTTGCACTATACACTGAGTGTTAAGAAGAAACTGTATTTGAAATAGACTTAGAGATATAAAGGAAAAGAACTGATGATTGCTAGATGCGAGGGGATGGGGATGGGAGAGGGCGAAGGGATTAAAAAGTACAGATTAATTGTGACAGGATAATCACAGGGATCTGAAATACAGTATGGGGAATACAATCAGTAAGGTAAAGATTATGTAGGATGCCAGACAGGCACTGGACGTATCGCGGGAATCACTTCATGGACAGTGTAGATGCCTGACCAATGCACTGTACACCTGCAACTGAAGTAAAAGGATATTGATTGTCAACTATATTTATATATACTGGGGGTGCCAAAAAGAAAAACGTATACACATTTTAAGCGATGTTAACACTTTGGTCACTGTTGCTCAAGCAGTAGTTCGCCATAATCAGAAGTGTCTGGATGCTGATGGTAACCACTTTGAGCACCTCTTGTAATTGCAGAAGTCAAGTGTGACTTGTATTCATCTTTTGTTATCAGTATTTATTAATACAGTTTTTTTCCTTTCTTAAAATGTGTATACATTTTTTTGGTACCCTCTGTGTGTGTGTGTGTGTATGTGTATTTTTCCCTCCACGGGATGTAAAGTACAGAATAGGGAATGTAGTCAATGATATTGTATCAGCTATATACAATGTCAAAGAGGTAGTAGATTGAGGGGGTGTTCACTTAGTGAGGGGTGTCAATGTCTAACTGTAAGGTTGCTTTGTACACCCGAAACTTAAAAAAAAAAGAAAAAAAAAGAAACAGAAACAAAAAAAAGAAAAAGACTGTATTCTTTTTATTCACATACTGACTGAGCCATTAGTTCTGACAGACTTATAGTCTACTGATTCTACTTATTATATCCTTTTTTCATTGGGAGGCTTGTCTAATTTAGGTACATTTTAGAAAACTATGGGATGAGGGATGGATTGGATCAAGACTTTAGTTTCAGTGCGAAGCAGATCAAGCAACTTTTATTTACCTCACACACGAATTGAGAAATTTGGGTAATTTGTGACTAGTAAAGAGATTTAATACACCTAGGTCCATTGCAGAGTGAGCTCGAACATCGGAGTTTATCATCTTCAGGCTAGTCTGCTTCCAGCTTGTATGTAAGCAGGCCCCATCCATCCCCCGGATCCTGATCAGATATACCTTGTTTCTGAATATTGAGAATCTGAACCCTTGCCTGGCAGCTAAAAGTCTTGCTTGGGCTACAAATGTTTTCAGGAAATGTAATAGTCTATTGGTAATCTCTTTCCTTTTCTTTGCTTACATTTAAAATGCCTTTTTGTTTTTTAACAGTAATGGGCTACGGTATCAAGAGTTAAGATAGAGTGGGACAAAGTAATCACAATATATTTACAGGTAAACCCTGTGGGATGAGATATCTTCAGCTAGCGGGACCTCAAAAGAAACACACAAAAAAAAGAAAATACCCATAAACCTCCTAAAAGATAAATCTGCCTTTATTCCTGAGTCAGTATGTTTAAAATCAAAGTTTGAAATCAAGAGATGAATGAGAGATTGTCCAGAGGATTGCTATCAAAATATGAACATTGGGCCTACTGGAATAAAACAAAACAAAAAAAAACCTAAGTAATAGTTTTATTTGCTTTAAGTATCCGATGAAAAAGTTATAAGAGGATGGTGATTGTCTCCATTTAAATAACAAACCAGAAACTAAAAGTTTAAATCGCAGCTGAAAGAATATGTGCTAGTCATAAAGTTATTTTTTTTTTTCTGACTTGGATTATAAACCATTGGAAACACTAAGCAAAAATAATTTTTGAAATTTCTAGTTCTTTGCTAGAAGAAAGTTTATAGTGTATCACATTTGGTTTTAAGGAAGAGTCTAGGCTAGTAAATTTTTTGAGATTTTTAATCTGTAATTATAGCCATATCTATATAAATTATTTTTATGCTTGTTCATAAAATTTCAAGTCCAAAATTTAGCAAAGGTTCATTTATTTTAGTGCACTCACTGGTTACAAATAATTTTTAGAATCTCTTTTATTTTTTTTCTCCTGTCACATTTCAAGATAAAGCATATAGAAAGTATGGAAGATGGAATATGAAAGAAAATGTATCTGTCTCAGTAAAACTTTTAATGTGCTTTATTTACATTGGCACAAGCCTTTAGAGAATACTGTAAATTATTTTCATCTTAACAAACAAGAAGAGAAAGGCTTAACTTGCAGCAAAAAATGTATATATGTATTTGTTAGACATAAAATGCATTTCATTTCCTATTCTGCTACTCAAACATAAACCCATTTTAAGGTGTTCCTTCCTACGAAGATTTTCACTTTATTTTCTAAATACCCCAGAGAAAGAAAAAATAAAAATGATTTAAACTATTAAAAATGTGAAACTTTTAGTTTAGTAGTACATGAAATGAGCTACAAAAATATACTGAACAAGTTGTGATTTCATTAACTTTTGGTGAACTAAAAACTGAAGAATACATGTGTACCAATTTTAGAAAAGACTTACGAGCTAACGTATGTGCCCCCACAACTATTTTAGTAACAAAATAGCATACCATAGTGAAAGAAAAGGATTGTTGAAATAAATTGAGATATTGGAAGACTTTTGAGAGGAACATTATGTTGTTCCTTTATTTGGTATATGTATGTATTAGAGGTAAAAAGGGGAGCCAAAGGTACAGGAAATAAATTTCTCAGGCATTTATCATAAGGGAAAGTAGGTGGTATAGATGATAGAACCAGCACTGTAAGTCACTTTTATTACCTGTGCTGGTGGAAACTGCATGCAGCTACATAACAATCATTAGAAGGGATTGCATTGAAATAAGTAAAAAATTAGAAAATGGGAAGTACCAATGAAAGATTCATTATTCACAGTTCCTTTAGCAATTTATAACAGAATTGGGAAACTAGAGATTGGAAACAAATGAAGAATTGATGAGAAAGAAAAACTAGAGCACGTTTTACCAAATTATCCTATTTTGTCTCAGAAGCAAATAAATATGGAGCTGAGGATATACAGCACAGAACAGGAACTGTGTATTATGTTTTAGAAATTGTATTTCAAAACTGAGTTCTAATCTTTGATTCAGTGAATATCTTGAAGAGAGTTGGAAAGTAAGCCTGTAATGGATGTGAGGTTGCCATGTTCTCTTCACGCAGCTAAAAGAGCAATTTTGCCCTAAAATTGGAATAATTTTTAGTGTTCAGTGAATTTTTACACATAAAATATGTGAAAAATATAAGAGCAAAATGGGAGTTACAGGGAGGTCATCTTGAAAAGAAATATAATGAGCCTCACACTTTTCTTGCAAGTTGACATCACTGCACTAACAAAGTTTGATTTCAAGTTACTTTGGCATGCCCTTGGAAGACCTAGTCAGCAGAAAGCTGAGAAAAAGCACTCAGTGTTACAAAGGGAACAAATTACATTTCTTTTCCTTTCCAGTGAAAGGGTCATTATAGTATTTATTCCACTATTAAAAGTAAATTAAACCACTCTGAATTATTAAAGTAATATGAGGTGAAATATAAAAGTGTAAAAATGGGGTTTAGTACTAGTCTATAGCTCTTACATTGTAAGAGCAGCTTTGAGTTTTACATTTCCCTCCTTTGTGCTCACAATACCTTAACTTTTCTCAAGAGAATAAGCTGATTAATTTAATATACATAAAAGAGTTGTTTTTAGCTGTCTTGAATGAGTATAAATTTTCACTATGGTTACTCATCTATCATTTGTGACTTCTTAAATTTATTTATTTGGCAGTATTGTGGGATGACACTCATTTAGGCTCCCATTATGGATTTAAAAAATGAAGCAATCAAATACTCTGTCCTAGACACGTGTAGAAGTGACCATAATTAAAGTCTTCCTATAGTAGCTGTTCTTAGGGATACACCCTGAGGAGAAGACAGCCATTAATTCCAACTACAGGGATCTGAGAAGGCCAAAACAGAGCTAGTGTTGCAGCTGATTGATGAAAGATGAGTTGAAGGTCGATGAGTTGAAGGAAAAACTAAAGAGTAATCTAAGGAACATCTTATGAACAAACATTGAGAGGTATGAAAATTCGTAGACTATTTGGATTTTACTCATTTCAAAAAATATTTACTTTCTTGATCCTGTGTATGAAGAATCGTTAGGAGCCTGAAATTTATAATTCAGGGTGCATTTTAGACTGACACTGAGCTGATACAGCCATTCTGGGTGTTAAAATACTGAAATGCTGTGATTCCACTTGGCAGTCAAGACCTAGTCCTTCAAATATGCCCCTCTGTCCAGCCCAGAACCTTTTTGGGTAGTCACTGTACCTTTTCAGGATCTAATGAAGAAAGCAAAAAACTGCCTAACACAGCAGGGGCTCTCAGAGAGCCTGGTTCAGACCAAAGTTGTCTGATATCAATTTTTATTAGTAAATATACCAGAGTGATAATTATGAATTTTGATTTAATCTTTGCGTAAATTGATTAGAATGGCAGATATATCTAGAAAGAAAGATTGAGAACATATTGTGAACAGTCTTGACTATGATGCTCAGGGTTTGGGGGGAATTTAATGTTTTTTATGAGAAGCAGTTGACATGATCAGATACTGTAATTATTTTTTTAAAAAATAACTCTAATGGTAAGGTAGTACATGGCTAGGAGAAAATTATAATTATGGTAGAAAAAGTGAAATCACATAGATAATATCCATTGTGATTCTTTGAAATCTACCAGATTTGATGAAAACATACTGTGAATGTTGCTGCTGAGTGCCATCCAATGGAAAGGGAGGGAAGTGGTGCATTGAACCTTAGTAACTGTGTGACAAGTTTCAACTTGTTTGATGCAGTCAGTTGGGTGTTAGCTATGGTTGAGAGAAGATGTGTTTAAAGTGTGCCATAAATCATGGATCACAAACAATGCATGAACATGAAATGGGCAAATGGTTTAATCCTCCATCAGAACAACTGTCTGCATCACACATCACTTCTGGTATGGCAATGTCTGTCAAATAAAAACTTTATGGTGCATCCTCATCCAACTTATGCACCGGATCTGGCACCAAGTGACTTCTGGCTCTTCCCCAAAGTCAACATGATTCAGGACATTGAGGCCCCTACAACAGCACAACTGAAGACACTTACAAAAGAGGACTTCCAGAACTACTTCAGAAAGTAGCAAGAACAATGGGATAAGTGTGTTCAAAGTGAGGGCGGGTATTTTAAGGGGGAATAATGGCAATGTTTCTTTTACTGTAATAATTTTTTTTTGCCAGCTAAAATCCCAAGTGAAACCCATCCTTTTTCTAAATATTCCCACCATTTCCAAGATTTAGTGCTTTCCGGAGAATTACTTTTACAGTTCACAGACTATAGTACCCTAAGCTAAGACAGCATTGATTTCATTTGATTGCTTCACTTCATATTACTATGTCCTCTGTTGCTCACAATTAGGCTACATTGCTTGAAATTATAATTCATTTTGTGATTATACTTTTGCCGAGGCAGTTCTTATTCCTTCCTTTTAACAATCCACTTGGGAGTTGTTGGTTTTTTTTGCTGTTGTTGTTTTTTCCCCTATCTTTAACAACTACCTGTGACTGTAAGAGAAAAGAGAAGAGTGATTTGCTTTACATTAAGCTGGTGGATTGACAAACCTTTGGGGAGTAACACCTGCCTGATCTGTTTCATACTTATTATGTCTTCCAGGTTAGGCTGATTAATTTAAGGAGCTGACTGCCTTCTGTGAGTGAACAATCTCAGAGTGATGCTATGCTCACATTTTGAAAGCAACATGTGTGCTGAAAGGGAGCACTGCCAGGGATATTTTGGCTAGCTAGCTCAATTCCCAGATCCTTCACAGGATATTATGACAGTGAATTTAACAAGGTCTGTGGTCTGAAACTCACCTTATAGGTTAGGAACAGGATTTCAGCAGTGCGCCCAAATGCCAAATACTAAACAGAATGCTTCTTGGTGGGCAATGTATTAGCTTCTGAATTATACTGTTGAGAAGCATTTTGATCAGGCCAGTGTTTTTCAAGCTGTACTCTTGAAGCTCTAGAACTTCACTGTCCAATATTGCAACTTCTAGCCATGCACGGATATTGGGCAACAGGCAATTCAGAAACAGAATTTTAAACTTAACTTTTGCTTAACATTTTAATTCTAAGTTAGATTTTAATATTACTTAATTTAAATTAAATGCTAAAATGAACTCTCAGTTTAGTTTGGAAAAGGATTATGTTTCAAACATGGGCATGTAAATATACTTTTTGAACTCTATTTTTTTCTGAAAACAATCATAAAGATCACACCTTTGCATTGAAAATTAAGCACCTGAATTGAGATGTATAGTGACTTAAAAAAGTACACCAAATTTGAAGACTTAATAAAAGAAAAAATAAGGTAAAATAGCTCATTAATAGATTTTATGTTGATTACATCGTGAAATAATATATTAGGAAAAATAAAACATTGTTATAAAATAAATTTCACCTAAGACTTTTTACTTTTTACAAAGGTGGTTTCTAGGAGATTTAAAATAACACATGGAGCTCACATTTTGTTTTTATTAGACAGAATTGTTCAGAATATGGGGTGTATGAGACAGAGGGTCAGCAGTGCTAGCCCTCCCATACCAAACTTCCTTAAACAAATTTCAGCCTTTTCTTATACTTTTAGTCTGTTTTACATGTTGGGCTTCCACATAACATTTAACCTCAAGACAGCACTCTGTTGATGAAATAATGTTTAGAAGCCTCATTTTAAATCAGAATGAAGTTTAATACAATAGCATGATGGTATTTGGTTTAGGTTACTGTAATTGAATATAATATTGCCTAGGTGTAGATTTTTTGGTAGTTAATCTGTGTGGTAATTTTTAAGCTATCTGGATGTATGATTTGCTGTCTGTCATTAGTTTTAGAAAAAATTTGACCATTTTAACTTCAGTTATTTACTCAGCTCTGTTACGTCTTCCTTCTCCTCCTGGTATTCCAACTATGCTTATGTTGCAACTTTTGTAATTTTCTCATAGTTCTTAGATATTCTGTTGTGCTTTTATCATTGTTTTTCTGTAACATTTCAGTTTGGGGAATTTCTATTAACCTATCTTCAGGATCACTGATTCTTTCTTCTGTCTTATTTAGTCTACTGATAAGCCCATCAAAGGTATCTTTTATTTCTGCTGTACTATTTTTGATTTCTAGTTTTGTTTTTTGTTTTTTTATTTTTTTATTGGAGAATACTGGGGAACAGAGTGTTTCTCCAAGGTCCATCAGGTCCAGGTTGTCGTCCTTCAATCTAATTGTGGAAGGCGAAGCTCAGCTCCATGTCCAGTTGCTGTTTTCAATCTTCGGTTACAGGGGGCACAGCCCACCATCCCACGCAGGAACTGAACTGGTAATCCTGTTATTAAGAGTTTGCACTTTAACCAACTGAGCCATTCGGCCACCTCTGGTTTCTAGTATTTTTGTTTGATTCTTAGAGTTTCCATCTTTTTGCTTATATTACCCATCTATTGTTGCATGTTGACAACTATTTCCATCACAGACCTTAATATATTAATCATAGTTATTTGAAATTTCCTCTATGATAATTCCAAAAATCTGTCTCAAGTCTCAATCTGATACTTGTTTGTCTCTTTAGACTTTTTACTTGACTTTACCATGTGATGCCTTGTGATGTTTTGTTGAAAGCCAGGCATAGTGTATTGGGTAAAAGGAACTGGGGTAAATAGGCCTTTCTTGTGGGAATGTGTATTAATCTGGCTAGGAGTGCGTTGTGTTTAATGTTTGATGTATCTGTAGGTTCCAGAGCCTTTAGTATCCTCTAGTGTTCTTGCTTTTGTCTCTCCTGATGTCTTTATGCTTCCCTAAGACATCCTCCTGAGACAGACCCTGCATTTTGCACCTCTTTCAGTTGTGATGCACTGTGATTATACTGGGTGTAGTTGTAGAGAGGAAGTGTTCTGTAAACATGTAATTATATCTCTGTGTTTAAATGAGTCTGTGTCCCTGGCTTGTGAGCTTCACAAGTGTTTCTTAGTTTTCCCAGTCCCACCCCACTGGAACGTAGTGGAATCTGAGAAGTGCCCTTACCTCAAGTAGGATAAAATCTGAGAGAGTCTTTCCCCCTGGAGAGTTAGTTTTTCTTATGGAAAAAGGTATGGAAATATTTCACAGTGGTTACTCTCCCTTTGCTAGTGCCCCAAGGGGTTATGTTTTAGCTCCTCACTGTAGAGAACCAGCTAGGGTTCCTGGAGATAAAATAATCCAGTGTCAGGGTCCCCTTGCGAGATTGGTTGGAAATAGTTCATCTCCAACAAATTTCTTTTTCCAAAGGTTTTTGGTCCATGTAAGCAGATCTCATCTGTTACTCTCTGTATTCTCCTATCTCTCCAGATTTTGAATTGGCTGTTTGCCCTGTGACCTCAGTACTGTGTTGGGTCTAAGAAAAGTTACTGATTTTCAGTTTGTTTATTTAGCTTCTTTCTTGTTGAAATAATGGGCATGACAATTTCCAAGCTCTTTACATGTTGGAAGAGAAAACCAAAACCAGTATACTATTTGTATATCACTCTGGGTAATGGTGGCCCTGTAATGCCTTTTTTTTTTTTTTTTCCTCCTGAAAGTTATATGTTTGAATTGATACATCCACTCTTCAGGAATACAGTATCATTTTATTTCATTCCAATTAAGAAATATGTTTGCTTTATTTCATACATAGATGCTGATTAAATTAACTTTTATTTGGCTATATTTCTCCTCAATTAGTGCAAGTTAAAACAAGTTAATAATATGGTGATGGAAAGACCTGACTCTGGGTGGTGAACACCCAATGTGATATACAGATGATGTATTATAGAATTGTACACCTGAAATTTATATAACTTTACTAACAGTTGTCACCCCAATAAACTTTAATAAAAAATAAACTAAGTTAATGTTTATATCTCTAATTTTTGAAGAAATCATAAACTATGAACTTGGTACTGTTGGAGGTACAAAGAAAGGTAAAATAGAATTTAAGCCCCAGTGAAGCTTATCATGTATATGGAGAGATAAAGCTATTTTTAACACACTTAATAATGATTACTACCTGATGAAATTTGAAGAGTGAGAAATGGTTTTTAAAGCCAGTACTATGTAAAAAGAATATTCTTTGGAATCTAGGTCAGCATGCAGAGCATGGGACCAGCACATAAAGTGAAAACATGTAATTAAATTGTCTTATTTTATAAATGAAAAATGTAGATGAGAAATACTTCATAAATAATTTTGGTGTACTTGAGGATATTTCTATATTTTTGAAAAGGTTATTGATTTAATACATTGTTTAGGATTAAAAAAATTAATTTATCACTGATCCACCACCTGTATGCATACTAGCATTTTCAGATGGTGTATCTCAGCTAAATTAAGACAATCTAGTGATATCATTGAGAACTAAATATATAGAGATGACCCTAGTTATAAATAAAAGTTGAGATTACAGCCCATCTTTATCAGGCTGATTAACAATATTCTGAAGAGTGTGATACTGACTCTGGAAATGAACACATTTTCGTACATATGCACATCCAAACTATGGTGATCAACAAATAGTAGTTCCTAAATTATATTTACAATATTTTTGTTTCCTCTGTTAAAGTCAGTTACTGTTAATTTTCCTGTGGGAAATTGCAAATTTTTTCAAATAGCACTTAAATGCTCATATTTTTTAAAGGAAGATACGTTCAAGATATTCTTCTTATGCATTTACAATCTCAGCAATAATTATCTTTAATTTGTTTTCAAACTTTGATTTGTAGGCTGAAATAAACTTCCTGTAACCTCTGAGTAAAGCATGAATAAGTGAGGGATTTAAATATGAGAGATTTTATGTTATGTCCTGGTATGAAAATATGGTTTATCAAATCTTACCTCTTACTACTAGCTAAAATGTAATTTCTGCTCATTTATACCTCCTCTTCCTATAATCCCATCCTGAAAAGTCAGTATAAAATAGTCATTAAAAATGTAGACTCTGAAGTCTGGGTACAAATTGAATTATAAGTCTTATTAGCTATTGACTGTGGTAAAGCTTTATAGCCATTATGCCTATATTTCTGTGTGCAGTTTCCTCTTAGTACAACGGGAAGTACTATCTATATCATAGGGTTTTAAAATAATTAAAGTAACAAATTCACTTATTCACTAAATATTTGTAAATTACCTACTATGTGTCAAACCCTGTCAAATGGAGAGTGGTTGGTAATTTGATTACAGAGATAGTAGGGAGAAGAGTCAGCCCTTGTGAAGCTGGAGAAGTCATTAGAGAGTTATGTTTAGAGGAGTAACATGATCTGCCTTGAGATTTTTAGGAATTGTTCCTCTGGCTTCTTGTGGAAAAAGAGACCATAGAAGAGCAACAGTGGGTTCAGTAAGACCAAGTAGGAGACGGTAGCAGTGGTCCAGGAGAGACACGACTGTGGGTTAGTTGAGAATACTGGGTAAATGTGATAGAAAGGGCTAGATTCGGGATATATGTTTTAAGTAGAGCCCACAAGATTTGTAGATAGATAGCCCTCCAAGTTTTTACGTGAGCCACCTACAAGAATAGATTTGACTTTCACTGAGATGAGAAAAGCTGAGTAGGACTTCAACTGGGGATATGGCTGGGTATGACCCACAACACGCGTGTTTCATACAAAGAGTTCAATAATCATGAGCTTTTCTTTCCCACCACACATGCTATGTTTATTCCTGCATACCTTTAACTTTGCTCTTGCTCCTTGTTATCCTCAATTTTCCTTAAGAAGCCAGTGAGCAATTCATCTCTAATCTCACCCCAATAATCTTTCCCTTTTGTGAAATCTAAAATGTATAGATTTTTCTCACATAATTCTATGTTGCTTTATATTTTTCTGTCATTCAAGCGACTATAACAGGGTATGGGTGAGTGCACAAAGCTATGACATTACATATCTCTAAAACTTTCAGATGATTTGGTGTCAAGCACACTAACAATTAAAGCCTAAAGCAGAACAAGAGAACAAGTCATCATCATGAAATATTCATTATAGATTTTTTTTTTCCCCTCTGAGAACACTTGCAGACATTTAGGTGTTGGGTATGTTTATAACTATAGGCTCAAATGTCTACCAAACAAGGCTCTAAGTTCTGTTGGAAAACTGTTATCTTCTTTGTAGAGACATGTTTGTTAAATATTTCTGATTTATGTTCCTATGCATTGGTTATTTTTTGCCTCTTCCACTGAAGAAGTTTTCTTGTTGGAATTCACATGTGATTAAAACTCTTCACATGTGCCAACTCCCACACTTCCATTCTTAATATCTCTTTCACAGAATTCCTTGCCTTCCATCTTCTAATCTTCCTTCTTTCAGGCCTCGGGGTAAGCTACCAGTCCATTTGCCACTCAGGGCAACAGGCTGTTTCAGTACCAGAGAAAAGGCCTGTGTGATAGTATCTTCCGGGTCAAGAACCAGAAGGGGAGAATATGAAAGAATGAAACAAGGGAGGAGAGGAAGCCATTCAAAGGACATCATTGAGCTGGTTATCACTGAAGGTGACTGGGCCTCAATCCCACTCGGGACCCTCTGAAGAACCATGTGAAATACCCCTCAGCATTATCTGCCTGAGACATGAGTGAGGGATTATGTGTACTGGCCGTTCAGTTCTCTATTTGTCAAGGATTGCCCCAGGGAGCAGAAACGCCTCCGACTTCCAGGTTTGTTTTGTGCCAGGTCTAGAGTGGTTAGTGTAGCTACTACTACACTGCATCCTGTGTAGTAGTAGTCAGGATGCCCAGGACAGAAAGCAAGAAATACATTCATATTACCTGTGGCTGTGTGGTCTTAGGCTACATTTGTGTACAGCAGGTTGCCACAGCAATGGTGGAGCAGAAAGATCAGCCTAAAAGATGTGAGAGGAGCATAACAGATGCTCTATACCCAGAAAGTATACTTTCAATAATAAACATGATGCTTCTATTAAAATAATTTATTTACCAATGTTCGTGGGTTATAAAATAGGCCTTATACATTTTGTCCTGAGTATGGATCATTTTCAGTTAACCCCTATCAAGCTCCGCTTAGTTTGTAAAATTTAAGTTGTGTTTCTGTTATCAGTGTTTCAATGAGGCAGCTGTCTTCTAAACTGTATTTCCTAGTTTTAACTGATTATCTAGATGGCTTGTGAAGGAGTAGATTAAGGTTTTAAAAGTATAATTATCATAGTTGACTTAGTGTTCTATGTGTCATTGAAGTTTCTTTTAGCAGGAATGGTCTATGTCAGCACTTTATAATAATCACGGCTTCATTTACTTTTGAGGGATGTAATTGGCTGCACCGTTTGGTGATTTTACAGGGAATGAGGGGAGAACCATGGCTTTAATCTCTATGCTGCATCCGTCTTCGCTGCAGAGCTTCCCCCGCCTTTCCAAGGACTAAATTCCAAAATTGAGATCCTTTTCTGCAGTCGAGGCTTTTACCCTCTGTTACAATGCAAATAATATACGCTTTAAAGCTTAATGTATTTGTGCTAATTAGATCCTCACCTGAAGTCAGGTTTTGATATTGATAGTTAAGGACAAAGTGATGAATGGGAAGACAGTCTCATGAGGTCTGAGTTGGACTTTAATGATGGAAAAATGTCTGCCGACAGCTCAATATTTCCTAGAGCCTCTCTTTAAAAGAAGGAAGTATTGCTAATACTCAGCCTAAGAAAAGTGAGAATAAATGGCTCTTTAGAGAGAAGAGGGAAATGGGAAAACACTTCTGACACAGTTTAGTAATGAACCTGAAAAAAGAGAGGGGTAAGGAGAAAGATCCAATTCTTTCTTTGCTCATTTATCCTACCAAAAAAATTGAGTGTTTTATAGAACAGTGGATTTAAATAGAAAGTGAGTTTGGATTAAGAAGGAGCAACAGTGCTATGCATTTGCCAGTTTGAGATTGGATAACACTGGTTCCTTTTTTTTTTTTTTAACTGAAATTCCATTTATTCATTCCTGCTTTTGATAAATATTTATCGAGAGCATCCTATTTGTCAGATCCTATCATTTGAGAGACATCAATACGTTATTGACCTATCACAAGAAGCTTTCAATCAGAAATAAATTTCAAAGCTAGACTAACCCGTAGAAATAAATCTGTTTTCCTCATTTTAGAGAATTGGGGAGATGCTAACTCCTGATCACACCATGTATTAATCCCCAAGTTAGTCATGCCTCAGAAAGTCTGATTCCCACTCAGTGCTCTTTGCCCTAAATGGGAACTCAGACACTGCCCATATTTCGGGCTTATCTTCATTTGCCAACCATGGTGCAAGCCTCCTGAGAATGTTTGGGTCTCACTGCACAATGAAATGAGTCATATTAAAATTTTGAGAAGTATGTCAGTGATCCACAAGAGCAGGGAGACCTTATCTGTCCTTTAGGTGAGCTCTAGAATAGCAGATTTTATTTATTTTTTATTGTTTTATTTTGAATTATTTTTATTATTTATTTTTTCAATTACAGTTGACATACAATATTATATTAGCTTCAGGTGTACAACATAGTGAGTAGATATTTGTATAACTTGAGAAATGATCGCCCTGGTAAGTCTAGTATCCATCTGACATCATACATAGTTATTGAAATACTACTGACTACATTTCCTATGCTGTACTTGACATCCCTGTGACTGTTTTTATAACTGCCAATTTGTACTTCTTAATCCCTTCACTTTTTCCACCCATCTTCCCACCCACCTCTCCCATCTGGCAACCATCAACGTCTTCTCTGTACCTATGAGTTTGCTTCTGGTTTGTTTGTTCATTTATTTTATTTTTCAGATTTCATATATAGTTGAACTCATATAGTATTTCTCTTTCTCTAACTTATTTCACCTAGCATAATACCCTCTGGCCCGTCCATATCCATGTTGTCATAATGGTAAGATTTCATTATTTTTTATTGCTGAGTAATATTCCATTATATATATGTACCATCTCTTCTTTATGCATTCGTCTATTAATGGACACTTAGATTGCTTCCATATCTTTGCTATTGTAAATAATGCTGCAATGAACATAAGGGTTCATACGTCTTTTGAATTAGTGTTGTGGATTTCTTCTGATAAATACCCAGAAGTAGAATTGTTGGGTCATATAATAGATCTATTTTTAATTTTTTGAGGAACCTCCATACTGTTTTCCATAGTGGCTGCACCAATTTGCAGTCCCACCAACAGTGCACAAGTGTTCCCTTTTCTCCACATCCTCGCTAATACTTGTTTGTTGATTTATTGATGATAGCCATTCTGACAGGTGTGAGTCTGTTTCTTTTTAGAGAGTAAATATCTTCCTGACTTAAATCAGATACACTATAAATAAGGCAGGTCTAATTCTGTTTAAAATTTTAATAGAGGTTCATGGATAGGGTTAGTAACAGTAGGTCCTGGCTTGGAAGACCCACTAAACTGTTATATTGAATGAAGTTAGTAAGTTTTAGAATTTCTAACATTTCTTCAGTGACAATTTTCATATATAACTCATAAACTTTAGCAATGTGTTTAGAGACAGAACCATTTTGAAACTACAGCTTAAAAACTTACTGAATTGGTTAATTTACCCAGCTTCAGTGAGCCCCATTTTCTTTATCTGTAAAACAGAATAAAATATATGAAACATATATTTTGGCAACTTTTATTGTAAATTTATTATCTCAGATTTCATCTCAAAAAAGGCATTTTATAAAATGCTAGCACATATGTAGTAGTACAGAATATAAGAGTTATATATAAATAATGGCTAGACAGTAGATGGACGGGATGAATGGGTAGATGGATGGACTGATTGATAAAACAAGTACTTTTTTCATTTTCAGTGTCTTTTTATTTTATTACTTATAATCAGTCATCAACAATTTACTATACAGATGTTATTAAAAGCCTTCAATTCATTTAAAAAATTTAAATTCTGATTAAGACTTTATGATCAATGCAAATAGTATCTTTTATCCACTCCCAGATTCCTGGTTGTGAATCCTCTTATGATAGAGTGTAGTGATGTGATTTAGATGGCAGTGCTTTGTAACTAGACTACTACTGCACAAATAGTTTATTCTATAAGTTAGAAAGGGATACATGCCACGATTGAGATGAAAGTCGTGTCAGTTAAAAGTGAGAGCAAGGAAGAGAGGGAGATAATTTTTTTGCTAAAAGGATAATTTTTTTGCTATAGGCAGACTGTCTGTAGTCTCATTTATAACCCTAACCCTAACCTATGTCCTAAGTGTATACCAACTTCAAGTAATACTTATATCTTTTAAGCACTGAAAACTTAATATCAAAACAGAAATCATGGTTTTTCTGACTCAAAACCTATTCCTTTCTTCTCAGTTAATGCTGTCCATGCCAGTCATTTTCTTTCACTTGTAGCTAAAAGTGACCATGTAATATGTAAATAGAAGCGTTGTGTAATAATTCCAGAAAGGGAACTTAAGGGAGCTGACTCAACAAGAAATAAGGAATTTTGTTTTTTCTTTTCATCTTCCTCTTTTCCAGAATACATAATAGGATGCCTAAAGTTCTTAAAACCTTAAGTCACTTTCCCCAGACCTTGCACTGTGCATCTATCTCCTCCATCTCCTGAGTTATATCCTTTTACAATACACTGGTTATCTAGTGAGAAAAAGGTTTCTATGCATTCTGTGTGCCACTATAGCAGCTTCATCAAACCCCAGGAGAGGGTTGTAGGAACCTCTGATTTATAGCCCGTTGTCAGAAGCACAGGTAACAACCTGGACTTTGAACTGGCGTCTGAACACCAGGGAAGGGATTGTTGGAAGCTCCAATCTCTAGTGAGTTTGTCAGAAGCACAGGTGATAACCCGGGCGTGTTATTGTCTTCTGAAGTATGGATGGAGGGGCAGTCTTGAAGGCCTAAACCCTTAACTTGTAGAATCTGACACAGGCTCCTGGTAGATAGTGTCAAAACTGAGTTGAATTTTAGGACACCCAGCTGATAGCTGATGTCCTGAGTATTGATTTGATGTGTGGGGAAGACCCATCCCCCCCCCACACACATTGGAAATTGGGTCCAGAAACTCAACACTCTTACTCACTGACAGCTATCTTTCTGACCTGACCTCAAAGAGTTTCCTGTATTTCAATTCATTGATTCTTCAGAAGGACACGCATGCCTCATTTCTTCTTTCCTATTAAGTTCCGACCTATCTCTAAAACCAAGAGGGTAAGAAAGGCGCAGTAAGACCTAGTCCATGTTTCAACACCAAAAATGGGCCTTTAAAGAGCCAAGTGCTTATTTTAATTGACCCAGAAGATAAAGACAATAGAGGAAAATTTTACTGAGTGCTAAAAACTGTGAGTTTACTTTGGGGATTGGATCCTAACTTGAGGACATTGCACCACAATGTAGCTCAAATGCTACTTCCTCTGGGAGACATTTCAGATAAAAGAGTGGGTCCGAATTAAATGTACCTTCTTTGTGTTCTAGTTAGAGTCAAGTGCATGCCACTATTACAACATTTATCTCCCTGCATTGCAATTAGGCTTTTAAATTACTCGTGTGTCTCTTCCACTACATTGGAAGTCTCTTTAGATAGGGCTTGCATCTTGTATTTCTGGATCTCGAGAGCTAGGGCTAGGCTAAATATGTAGTATATGCACAATAAATATTGATTGATTGAATAAAAGAATGAATCAATGGTACAGGAAAAAGAGGAATGGGTGAATTACTTATCAGTGTGTTAAGACAGATGCAGTAGCACAGAGTAGCTGAGCATAGTTTAAGGTTATACAATTATTGCCCATAGAGCCAAGGCTTTGATTATGGTTTCAATTAGGAGCCCATACATTGTGTGAAGCTCTGCAAAAGCCCTAGAAATGGAGTCATGTAATTATGTCACAGAATCCTAGCTTTCTGCTCTGTAAAACTGGCATTATTTAACCTATACTAGAGAATTGTTGCTGAAGTAAATAAAATAATAATATTAAAGCTTTCATCATATTCCCCAATTTATAGTAAGTCCATAATAAACATATGCATTCTAAAAAGTTATTTTCATATACCTGAAGTAGTCACAGTTGTTAGGTTGCATTAAATCAAATAAACATTTAATGTAAAATATTCCTGATTCATAAATGCATTCTAATATCAGTTCTTAATTTTGCTAGTTGAGAGTAAAAAATGTGATGCATGAGTTGTAAGCAGATTGGTTTTAGACAATAGATGCTATCTTCCTTTGCAAAAATTATGTAAAAACTTAAAAACTATTTAAACCATCTTCCCATTTCAGTTGATTTTCTACTTTCTGTTAGTGGTGACAACATATTTAAAATGTCAGATGCATCAAGTATCTAGTGTCAATACAACATTTTAACCATATTTTAGGGGGTGGTATAGTTCAATTATTTGTGGCATTTAGCGGCGCTTAATTTTTTAAAACACTAAGAAGTCCACAGTAAAAGATACATGTTTAGTGATGACAATTGTAAGAATGAGAAAGAACACTGTGCTTCTAAATACATTTTCAGATCTCTTTCAGTTAAGCTTATTCTCTTAGTGTCTTGTGTACCATGCGTAGCTGGATAAATTGGTGGGAAGAAAATAAAATGTAGAAAAAAAACCTGGAAGTAGAAATGAAGCTTTATTGATCCCCAGCAGATTTCTTTTTATTCCAAACTTCTCAGCTCTTCCAAAAATCTGAGCCAATTGAAGTGAATTCAGACATGACATTTTTGGTGAGTTTGCTTTATTCAGTAAGACTAACAAATAATAGCATTTCTCCTAAACCAAACTACAGAAAGATACAGCACTTTTTGTTGATACTGTATTTTCAGTTAATGTAGGAGATAAGCATTATCTTGTACTTTATGGGATATAATAGGAAAAGTGTATGTTGGATATGAAAGAATAATATATCATACTCATTCAACAAAACTTAGTGAACATTTATTATGTGTAACACTTTATGATTCAGAAGTCTATAGGGATAATAAAGTTATGAAATCATAAGCCTCAGCTTCAAGACCTTATATTAAATTAGAAGAGACAAGAAACAGTGGAAAAACAACAAGAAAAAGCTGCTAATAAAATATTTGTAGAAACAGATTATTTTGTTTGAGAAATCTATCAGTTGATTGGTACAGAAATATAATTATGCATCACGTAAGGACATTTTGGTCACCTGTGGAGCACATATGCGTTGGTGGTCCCATAAGATTACAAAGCTGAAAAATTCCTATTGCCTACCATGTTTCCCCAAAAATAAGACCTAGCCGGATAATCAGCTCTAATGCGTCTTTTGGAGCAAAAATTAATATAAGACCCAGTCTTATTTTACTCTAAGATCGGGTATAATATAATATAATATAATATATAATATATAATATAATATAATATAATATAATATAATATAATATAATATAAAGACCAGGTCTCATTTTACTATAAGACCAGGTCTTATATAATACAATGTAATATAAGACCGGGTCTTATATTAATTTTTGCTCCAAAAGACACATTAGAGCTGATTGTCCATCTCGGTCTTATTTTCGGGGAAACACGGTAGTAACATTGTAGTCTTCTAACATTGTAACCCAATGCATTACTCATGTGTTTGTGATGATGCTGGTATAAACAAATCTGTGTTGCCATTCCTGTAAAAGTATTATATGTACAATTATGTACAGTACATATTACTTGACAATTATAATTAAAGACTATGTAATACATTGGATTCTGTATTTACTATAGTGCTCTTTTATCATTATTTTAGAGTGTACACTTTCTACTTATAAGAGTTTGCTGTGATACAGTATGCCGTGTTATGCCTGCAGCAGCCTCATGCATCTCCTGTTTACTTTTCCATGTCTCCTGATTGCATTATTTTGTCTTGTATTTAATTTAATGTTGTGTTGTTTTGTATAGTAACATACCATACAGGCTTATAGCCTAGGAGTAGTAGGCTATTTCAGACAGCCTAGGAGTGTAGTAGGCTGTACCAGCTAGGTTTGTGTAAGTCCACTCTTACGATGTTCACATGATGAAATTGTCTAAGGACACATTTCTCAGAACCTTTCCCCATATATAGGTACATAGAGCAATATAAAATATACCTTAATAAATATTGCCTCAATTTGTATGTTGGTATGGGATTTTACTGCTTCAAAATATTTTCAGTATATTGTTTTACATAACAGTCATGCCTGCATGATAGCCTTGTTTATTTCACTTTTCTAGATAAGAAAATTATACTCACTGAAGTCATGTTCACAAATTAAGAAAAAGCATATGTGTTTCTCCATTCCAAATTGAGTATAACAGAACTGCTTTCAACTGTAAATCATTATTGATATGCATGTTTAATTACATATAGCATTTTGTATGAGAGGCAATCCAGCAACGCAGTTAGTAGCTTTGGCCCTAGATTGTTACTGTGCAGAAGGTCCAGCTGCTCGTCCCACGAATGTCAAAACTCGAGAGGGGCGGTTGATGCAAAGAAAGGCAGGTCTATTCCAAAATGCTGCCGTTAAGGGAAGACAGTGCACTCCTTGTCACAAAGCCTGCCTTCCCGTTTCTTCATAATGCCAAAAGGTTTTATAGGCAGGTAAGGAGAGCCAGAACAAAGAAAGGGGAAGTTGGGCAGGTAACCCCAGGAAAAAGACCCTTCACTGAGGCTGGCCTGCCTCAGGGATAGGAGTGGATCCCATACAGATGCACAAACCTCTCCCAAGTCACCTGGCCAGGAATGTCCCAAGTTAAACAGAACCATTGGAACTGGTATGCATAGTAAATGCACAGCAAACAGAGTCATTAAGGTTTGGCATTTATTTTTTTAACATATTATGGTACAAGAAATTTTATGTAATAAATTATCACAAAACCCAAGAACAGATACAAGGTACAAGAAATTGTATGTACCGGTAACAAATTTGTGATATTCACTCATCATAGAAGGCCAAGAACTCTTTGTCTTTGCGAGTTTCTGGTAAATTCAACAAAACTGATTATCGTCTTCCAGGGTATTATTTTGCATACGGATATCATTATTGATTTCTAGAGTTACACTTTTAACTCATAAGCACGAATAAAAGAATTAAAAACATTTATATAGATACAGAATTAGTACTACCCAAGTATAATGCACATCCTTATTTTTCTCTCACAAATTTGGGCGAAAAAGTGCACATTATCCATGGCAAAATACGGTATCGGTTGCTTCCAAGTTTTACAATTATAAATAGAGCTGATATAAGCATCCCTGTACAGGTTTCTGGGTAGACATCATTTTGACACCGTTGGGTAAATACCAAGGAGAATAATTGCTGGATCATGTGGGAGGAGTATGTTTAATTTTATAAGAAACTGCTAAACTGTCTTCCAATGTGGCTGCACCATTTTACATTCTTACCAGCAGTGAATGAGACTTCCTGTTGCTCCACATCCTTGTCAGCATTTGGTGTTGTTAGTGTTCTGGATTTGGGCCATTTTAAAGGTGTATAGTGGTATCTCATTGTTGTTTCTATTTGCATTTCTCTGATGACATGATGTGGAGCATCTTTTCCTATGCTCATCATCTTTGGTAAGGTATATATTAGGGTTTGCAGCTCTTTTTAAAATTAGGTTTTTTTTTTTATTGTTTTAAGAGTTCTTTGTACATTTTGGGTAACGATCATTTATCAGATATATCTTTTGCAAACATTTTATTCCAGTCTGTTGCTTATCTTCTCCTTCTCTTGACATTCACTGAACAGAATTTTTACTTTAGATGAAGTTCAGTTTATCAATTATTTCTTTCATTGATTGTACATTTGGTATTGTATCTCAAAGTCATTGCCATATCTAAGGTCATCTAGCTTTTCTCTTATGTTATCTCTAGAAGACGGTAATTGTTTTTTCATGCAGATAATTTGAAGGTACTTACATATACTGAGCTGTTAGTGACCTGTATGTTATTACACAAAAGGTTATTACATAAGAAATTTCTTTTCAAAATGTTTTACGATTAAGCAGAATTCTCTAACTTTGTATAAAGAATCTACAAATAGACATGTAAAAAGAAAATTCTCTACACCAATAAAAGCAATAACAGGCAAATGGTGACATTGTGATTTTATAATAAGAAATGTAATTTTTCCTTTCGTCCCTTCTTGGCACAGAGTTCCTAAACACTTGGAATTCCCTAAGTGATGAAAACAATTAAGGTATTTTGTTATATTAATGAGGTGATTCTTAGAAAGCCTCTAGGTAACCCTAAGGATGGGGTCCAGTTGCCAGGGGAACCAGCCAGGTGATTAGAGGACTGGAATATTTAATTAGTCCCACCACCTGACCTCTTCCAGGAGTGGGGAAAGCCTAGAAAAGAGTGATCACCAGTGGCCAATGATTTAATCAATTGTGTCCATGTCATAAAGCCCCTGTAAAAACCCAATAGGATGGGGTCTGGAGAGCTTCCAGGTTGGTGAACCAGAGTGTATCTGCATGATGGGAAGTTGATGTACCCCAAATTCCACATGGACAGAAACTCCAATGTTTTGGACCCTTCTGGACCTCACTCAGTGCATCTCTACTTTGCTGTTCATTCTCATCCTTTAATATCCATTGTAATAAAGTGATAATCTGGTATGTAAACTGGTTTCCTGAGTTCTGTGAGTCTCTCTAGCAAATTAATTGAACCGGAGGAGGGACTTATGGGAACCTCCGACTTATAGTTTAGTTGGTCAGAAGCACAGGTTAACAATGTGGTCTTGTGATTGGCATCTGAAGTGGGGGCAATGTTTTGTGACAGAGCCCTTAACTTGTAGGTTCTGAAGCTATCTCCGGGTAGACAGTGTCAGAATTGAGTTAAATTTGTAGGACACTCAGTGTCTGCTAAAAATCGGAGAATTGTTTTGTTTGGTGGTGTTGAAAAAATACACACTGGACAGACAACCTATTTATAGAATCAGGAATAATTCATAACTAACCATGAGATAAATTAATTTAGATTGAAAAAAAATCAATGTTAACACCTGGAATTTGTACTTTACAATATGAACCAAATCTGTCCTAAAAACATGAAATGTTCTTTGTACCTCTATGACTCAGACTTTTAGGACCAATACAAATTTAAAATTGTGTAGCCCCCTCACTTTTCTTAGGAGTTACTTTATGAAATAAGCAGAGTGCTATTTTCTCCATTCTATTTGCCTTGAGAACTGACGGTAACATAATTTTCTGTCCCTGAGCTAAGGACTACAGGGACCAGACAAAGCAATTTAACCTAAGGAATTTTTGTTTCTACAAAATAAGCCTGGGAAAAGAAATAACATAACTTACTCTTCAAAACTATCTGCTGATCATCAAGACTTGCTTCAAGACTCTTACCTCATCTTGTCAACTAAAATTAAACTATTATGTTGTAAACTTTTTAATTACAATAAGATTTCCAAAAATCTGCCTTAAAAATCATAGTGTCTAAGTCCCTAAAAAAATCCACCTTAAAATCATTCAGCCCAGTCCCTAAAACCCTTTAAGTATACAGCAGGTTCTCAAATAATGTCCTCATTACATTAATCGTTGTTTCCTTATAATGTTGCCGAGATGACTTAGGAATTGACTCTTGTTTATATCAATTAGCTTAAGGTAAATTTGGTTTTGTTCTACATTATGTCACTCAAAGTAAAGAACCTATAGAGGACGTTATGTGAAGACTTAATATATTCCTCTGACTTTACCCTTCTGAGACACTACTAAGATTCAGTCAAAATAACATCCCCCACCCCTTCCTGCAGGAAGTCTAATAAATTTAGCTCTGCTTGATCAGTAACAAAGATTTTGGAGAGTTGATATTTGACAGCTTCGATCTTACCTTCAGCTGTGCTGAGATCTTACTGTACCCAGACACTGTAAATCCTAGACTATAACCAATTAAGAAGTAAGGATTGTGAGAGGATAGATCAATTCATTCCATGGTTTTAGATTTTGTGAGTAAAGCAGTTGGAAGTGTCAGGTAGAAAAAGAAGAAGGGTAACAGTTGATATTTGAAAGTAGCTCTTCATGTATTACTTGTCTCAGAGCATCAGACCACCAAGAGTGAGGGATAGGAAGAAGATATAACTCTAATGTATCTTACTAGAAAAGAGGAAAAGGACTAAGTACACATAGTCACAGAGTGGAGAGTGAACAGAGTAACCTGCAACTACTTAACACTTTTGCCACAAATACTAATTGAGCTTAGGTAGATATTATTTCAAACCGTGGATTAAAAAAAAAAAAAAAAAAAAGAAGAGAGACTTTGTTACTAGAATAGATTAGAATCTCAACACTGAAATCATTGGGGAATTTTGAAATATATCAAAGCCAGGGGACCCTATTCACAGGAATTATGATTTAATTGATTGGTTTAGGCCTTAGTTCTAATATGCACAGAGGATTGAGAAGTATAGACCCAGGACAGAGTTTGGCAACTCCAGTTTGTGGGCAGAATCTGGCCTGCTGTTTTTTTTTTTTTTGCACCGTTTACAAGCTAAGAATAGATTTTACAGTTTTAAAGAGTCAAAGAAAAAAATAATTCAGGACACATAAAAATTATATGCGATTCAAATTATAGTGTTCATAGTTAAAGTTTTATGAGAACATAGCCACTTTTCATTCATTTGGATATTTTCTAGTGGCTTTTATGTTATGCAAGCAGAGTTGAGTGCCTGGGACAGAGACCTAAAACCTAAAATATTTTATGTCTGGACCTTCACAGAAAATATTTGCTGACTCGTGATCTAGAAGATTCGGAGGAAAAACATATCTCGAAGAAGAAGGGTCTGCTGCAGAATTTAGAATAAAATTTTAGGAAACTTTTTTTATATGTCGATACAAAACTTAACCATAAAAAAATTGATGACACATAATTATGTGGGAAAAAAACACATTTAATGACTATAAAGGTACAAGAGGAAATGAAAAAAGATGAATTCAATCAGGAAAGCAGGTAGATGAAATGCAAGAGTAGTGCGGGACATATTCCTGTCCGTGCCTTTACAAGGACAAGTGAAAATTTTACTCTTCTTCACTGTGGTTTACCTTTTACAACAGCAGAAATATAGAATGGTAAAACAAACACCAAAGAAACACATCCAGTGGCAAACAAACCTAGATTTTCTGATGATATTGCTTCTGCGCAAGCTTCTAACTTTCAGGAAGCTGAATCCAATGCCTGCACTGAGATTCCTTGGGCTATAACTTGCCTTAGGGAGATACACTGATGTGTTCTCCATGATCTGTGCTAAACTAATGTTATTACTGTGTTTTCCCGAAAATAAGACCTAGCCGGGCAATTAGCTCTAATGCGTCTTTTGGATCAAAAAGTAATATAAAACCCAGTGTTATATTCTATTCTATTATATTATATTATGTTATGTTATACTCGGTATGATATGATATGATATGATATGATATGATATGATATGATATGATATGATATTATTAAAGACCTGGTCTTATAATATAGTAAAGTAAGACCGGGTCTTATATTAATTTTTGCTTCAAAACATGCATTAGAGCTTATGAACCGGCTAGGTCTTATTTTCGGGGAAACACGGTAACTCGGCACATCATTGCAGTTCAAAGTCATTATTGTGGATGTCAGCGCTTTAGGCTTCACTGGACCTCTTTTTACCAGCAACTCCATATGGCCAAACACAAGCCAGGGCAATGACTAGCAGTTCATACTTTACAGATTAGGCTTTTAAGATCTTTCCTCTTGACATTTACCAATGGACTTGCCACATTGCTGACAAGCCTGCAAGCACATTGACAATTGGAGGTGGTGAAAACCAAGAGACCTTATGAAGGAACAGATCTGCTCTTTTTTATAGAAATGTAACTCTAAGCAAATAATCTTTTTTAAATGAAAAAACATATAGGTCAAAATTGGCAAAATTAAATAATATGTCATTTTTTTTGGGGGGGGAAGGAGCATGGCAATTATTAACAAAAATTCAGAATACCAGTTATTTCTTGGCACAGAGCGAACAATACTTTTTGGAGGCACACACAAGGAGTTCAAAGGTAATGCTGTTGTTTACTTGTTTTTCACAAGATTTTCTTTTTAATCTGTAAACTATATTCTCTTATATGAAGGTATGGTTAAGAAAATTGCAATATGAAATATTGGAATATAACATTAAATATGATTGAACTTGATGATAGTTTTCAATAGATACAATAAAAATAAATTGAAAATCATGGACCTATTATTTGCTTATGTATGAGCTTTTGTGCCATACATGAGGTTATATATTTCAGAACATAAATCTTCTTTTATGTCAAAGACTATCATAGCAGAGTAATCAAGAAAAGTTTCACAACAACCTGAGAGGCTGACTCAAGTATTTAGTAATAAATACAAGAACTGGCAATTAAGTTCCAGAACTCATCCTAGAAAAAGTGCTGCATACCTCATTGCTGAATATCACTATGGTCACCTTCAAAGTCCTCCCCTTGGGAAGCTATGCACAAATGCCAGTGTCTAGTCCACCCTTCAAAGAAATTTTGGAACTCTTTTTCTGGAATGGTCACCAGAGCTGTCGTCATGTTACCCTTGATGTCCTGAATGTCATAAAAATGTCTTTCTTTCAATATTTCCTTTATCTTTGAGTAAAGAAGGAAGTCATTGGGGGCCAGATCAGGTGAGCAGGGAGGGTGTTTCAATACAGTGATTTGTTTACTGGCTAAAAACTCCCTCACAGACAGTGCTGTGTGAGCTGGTGCATTGTCATGATGCAAGAGCCATGAATTGTTGGCAAAAAGTTCAGGACATGTAACTTTTTCACTCAGCTTTTTCAGTACTTTCAAATAGTAAACTTGATTAACTGTTTGTCCAGTTGGTACATATTCATAACAAGTGTTCCCTCTGATATCAAAAAAGGTTAGCAACATCGTTGCAACAAGTTCGTGAACTTAATTTTCTGACCTTGTAGAGCTAGGTAGAATAGAAAATAAATAAAATAAAATAGCTATTATCTATATATGTAAAAACATGAAGCATTTTAAAACTTATTTTTAAGTTACATTATAGTACCATTGGAAATAATCCTCTAAACTGAAAACAAAAAACATGAATTATTTTTCAGCCATCTTTCAATATTTAAATCTTAAAGTATGGAATGAATTCATGCATTTCTTTTCCTTTTCTTTCTTTCTTTTTTTTTTTTTTAAGGTAAATCCTCACATTCTATTTCCAAAGACATTTTTGTATGTGAGACATTTGACTTTCCCAGCTTTTGCTGACCTTACTCTTTCCATTTGTGGGAGTTGAGCATAAATATTTCATAATGTCAAAGTGTAAAATATTTAAATGTCTCATTTCACACCACCATATATATATATAAAGATGCTTCAGAAATGCTCTAGTGCTAATGTTTCCTGGAATGTTTCATATATATATTCATATATATACATATATATGAATTCATATATATATATATACATATATATATACAAATATATATAATATGTATTCATATACATATATATGAATATATCAAATATTGACAATTCCCTTTCATGATATAAATTATACATATTTCATAATACAATATTAAGTTAAACGTTTTGAAAATGAATAATTCCTGAGTCTAACCAAGATATCTGTTGTAACATCAATTTTCACTACAAATCCTAAAATATTTCATGTATTTACCATATTTCATGGGCTCTAAGTTGTAATCTATGATAACACAAACTATTATGTACCATCAAGAAATAGAAAAAGCTCAATAGGAAAGATGGTGTCTGCCTGCCAGCTGTACAGGATTAGGATTCTACACAGGGAAAATGGCATTATCCTTCCAGTCCTTGCCCTGCAGCCACACAATGCAGTCTCTCACTATATGTCTCTGATGCTTCCTGAGTCACTGTCCCTCAGCCAGAGCCCAGGTGCTCTTCAGATGTTGATGAATATTTGAGCAACTTTTCAGACCTCAGAATCATATGTCCCCAGCTGCTGTCTCTTCAACCCCAAGGAGTCATACCAAAAAATAATGACATCCGTTAACCCCTTAAGAAAATTACTCGTGTAATTCAAAGGTCCTAAAGAAAGAAAGAGAATTTCATGTAATTGAAGTGTAAATATGTATCATATGTTTACCAGTGTTCTGAAAGGTTAAAAAAAAAGTTTGTTGATAATAAGCAATAAGCCATTGCTTATGATCTACCTCACACTGTCCCATTTTATTTGTTTGTTGTCTCTCAAGCTCGCATTTGGGAAGATACCATACTAGAGGCCTTCATTTGAAAAATTCCTACTGTAAAAAAAAGAAAATTTTTCTTTGAGGCTACATCCTAAAAGGCTTATTTTTCTTTTTTGTAAGAAATGTGTTAAAAGTAGTCTTAATATATTTTATGATCTCTAAACAGTCCACAATAAATTTGCATTTTTGTTAATATTGAAGTAAGATTTAACAAAACTTCCACGTAAGCAATAAAAAGTGTGTGTTCTGCAAGATACACCATTCATATGAAATTTATCACTTTTCTGTACATTGATATTGAATGATCAGAAGGAGAAAATCAGAGATGATCCCATTTATAATTGAATCAAAAAGCATAAAATACCTAGGAATAAATTTAACCAAGGAGGTGTAAGACCTATACTTTGAAAACTAAGACATTGAAGAAAGAAATTGAAAAGGAGACAGATAAATGGAAAGATACACCCATGGCTTTCAAGAATTAATAACATTAAAATGACCTTAATACTTAAAGCAATCTTATAGACTCACTGTTATGGCTATCAAAATACCAATAGCATTCTTCTTAAAATTAGGACAAATAATCCTAAAATTTATATGGAATCATAAAAGACCACAAATAGCCAAAACAATCTTGAGAAGGAATCTTGGAGGTATCATGCTGCCTGATTTCAAACTATACTACAAGGCTATATTAATCAAAACAGCATGGTATATTTCCTTCGGCTCTGCCATAATAATCACTTTCTTTCAACAAGCCCTCTTATTGAAAGAAATGAAGGTTTTTATCCTTTAGCAACAACTGTATTTTAACATAGCTAATACATTTTACTGAATGGTAAAGTTTTTCTATGAGATTCATGCTGTATAAAAACTGGAAGCACAACTGGCTTCAAGATAGAGCAGATGTTTTCCTTTTTCTAGATTATTAGTGCTGAAAAATATTCTGTAAAAAACAGATATTTTGTAAGAGATCTCTGTACCTTCAGCTTAATTTTGCTATGAACTTAAATGAGCTCTTACAATAAAAATATATATTATGTATTAGTATTATATATTTTATATATATACAGAGGATGTCAAACAATGTACACACATTTTAAGAAAGGAAAACTATTAAAATTGTAATCAATATATACTGATAACAAAAGATGAATACAAGTCACATTTGACTTCTGCAATTGCAAGAGGTGCTCAAAGTGGTTACCATCAGCAACCAAACACTTCTGATTGTGGTGAACTACTGCTTGAGCAAAGTGTTCACTTGTATACATTTTTTGGCACCCCCGGTATACATAAAGTACTTTATGTATATGTGTGTGTGTGTGTGTGTGTGTGTGTGTGTGTGTATATACACACACACACATATATACATATATATATACATATATACATATATATATGTATGTATGTGTATATATATGTGTATATGTATATATATATTCTAAAGGGTGGCTTTAAATATGACTCTGAAACAACTGGACAAAAAATATAATGTTCTGAGAACAGGACAGAAGAGATCACATAGAAAATGTACTTAATCAAATTTATAAGTTAAGTAGCATCAAGAGTGATTTAACCATTTCACTAACTACATAGTGAGTATGGCATTTCTGCATTACACCCACAAGGGCAATTCATACTCTAAAATCAGCTGAAGAAAGATTGAGAACTTCTGAGTATTCTCTACAGAAAAATCTAATCAAATATGTACTAAGCATCAATGACCCATAAAACACTGTGCTGGGACAACTAGACTTCCCAACCTCAAGGAGCTCCCAAGTTTGTGAGATAAAGAGAATTTTGAAGGGATGTTGGGAGAAGGAAATTGAGGTTCTCTGGAAAAGAATATTCATTGTGGAAAGGAATAGGCTATGATTTTCCAGTGGTAGAAGTGGTGGAGGGAGAGATTTCTACTGAACTTTATCTGACAGCAATTTTTAGAAGTTTTTGAGCACAAATTGAACTACAAAAGATGTTTGTGAAGATAGAAATGTTTAAGTAGGAAGATTCAGGAGACAGTGGACTTTTGCTGTGGTCCAGATCTAAGATACCATGTTTCTCCAAAAATAAGACCTAGCCAGACCATCAGCTCTAATGCATCTTTTGGAGCAAAAATTACAATATCATATAAGACCGTGTCTTATATTAATTTTTGCTCTAAAAGATGCATTAGAGCTGATGGTCTGTCTAGGTCTTATTTTTGGGGAAACACAGTAATAAAAACCTAGAATAAGGAGGTAGAGATGAGCATCAAAAAATAAAAAAAGAATAGTGAAACAGATATTTGAAAAAGACATTGTGGGAATTTAAGCCTAATAAAATTATATTAAGATACTGTAATGTATTTGACAAGGTGGTCAAAGAATATTCTCAGAATCTTTTCCTGTTCTGCTATGTTTCTATCACATTATACAGCAAAGTCCTCATTAAGAAATATAAGCTTTGTATTATTGTTACTGGGGTGAAGAACAATTTTACATACACACACATGCACACGCACACACGCATACATACATACATACATACATATATACATATATATATATGGATTTCTAAAAGATATTTCAATATCCTTTATTTGTAATTATACTACAATTTTAAAGATATAAATATTATCCAGCGGTAAATTCATAATAAAACAATTTGTGACTTGTGATAAAATTTAGAGTAAGCATAAGACAAAATTGTGTCTGGTGTGGGAGCTAAAAATGCTGCTTGTGTTACACAAAGTTGAGCACTTATATAATGTCCTTAAACTTGGATTAATGGTAAAATGAGATTGAGTCAGTTAAAAAACAAACAAACAAACAAACAAACTTTAACTTAAAAAGTATGCCTGCTTCAATATTATTTCTACTGTCAAAATGAGATTTGTAAAATTTTTCAGTTATGGGCCACTGATAGAAACCACACCATCTCAGTAAAGTGGTAAATTTGATTTTCCTGAACAAATCAGAATCAGGACTATAATTTGTTTGCTGTGGTCTAGTTGGCTTTGGCTAGTTTATGCTGTGGCCACAAACAACCTTCAAATCTTTGTAAATTAAAACCACACAAATTGGCTTTCTCACGCCCTATATTCATCTTGGCCTAGTTGGTGTTCTCTTCTCTGCTGGACATGAGAGCAGAAGAGTCTTCGTCATAAGCACTGACTCTCATTATACAAGTCGGAAAGAGCAAGAAGAATCATGCTCTGGCTCCCAACAACTTCTGTCTGGAAATGACACCCATCAAATCCACATATAGCTCCTGACTCAAATCAGAACATGGTCCAGGGCAAAGTTGGTATCTGTCTGTTCTCATTAATAGCAAACCACTTGGATTCAGGTGGTTCCTATGCTGCAGTCCTATGGCTTTAGGTCCTATGGCTTTCTCTAGGTTTGTTATATAAAAGAAATGAAGATAACCCATATATACCGGGGTTGCCAAAAGAAAAGTATACAAGTGGACACTTTGGTCAACGTAGCTCAACCAGTAGTTTGCTGGAATCAGAAGTGTCTGGAAGCTGATAGTAACCACTCTGAGCACCTCTTGTAATTGCAGAAGTCAAACGTGACTTGTATGCATCTTTTGTTATTGGTATATATTATTACAATTTTGATAGTTATTTCTTTTCTTAAAATGTGTATACATTTTTTTTAGCACCCTCTGTATTACTCCCTATGTGGTTTATTTCTTCACAGCGGCTAGTACTGTTAGCTCAAAGTCTACCAGCACCAAACTCAAATTCCTACACATCCAACTGCTTTGAATATAGCCCAATTGGTGTATATATATATTTATCAATTTAGAGCCTGCCTGCTTTTCGTATCCTGTGAAACTTTACCCAACATCTGCCAGCCATAGATTAGATAAATTCTGCAGCTATAATGAACCCCATACCACAGTGCCCTTCAGATCTCTCTGATCCAGATACCCCTAACCTTGCTGCTGAGTGACATTACCTAGACAGGCAAATTCATCTCAAATTTTCCTTTCCTGAGGGAGTTTTCTTCCCTACCTGACCCCTGTATATTTCTGATACTTAAACATAATTGATATTACATTTGAAGGCAGAAATTGTGATTCTTTGGATTAGTAAGCTATTTTTAAAACTAACAGTTGTTGAGCATTTACTTCTCAGAAATAATGATAAGAGCTCTCAAACTCCAAATTTTAGATTCTTATTATTAGTGTGTTATCCTGTCTCTATTCATGATAAAAATGTGAAGTTTGATATTATGAATTGCAGTGTAATACCTTACTAAGACACAAACTAAATATGGCTTTCAAATCACAGAAACTAGAACATCAAGTATAAATTAATGATTGATCATTGTCATTCATGACTCATATATTCCAGTCATGAATATATGTATGAGCTATATTATTATTATGTTGATATTATTTTAAATTTATTCCCTCTAGTAAATAAAGCTCAAAGTTAAACACATTTATTTGAAAGAATAATAGATAAATATGACATTGCATCACAACATCAGTGATATAGAAGAATCATACTTAAAGCGAGGATGTATTGAACTGTTGGTTTTGCCAGGCAGGCATCACTATACGAGTATATTTTCATTGCATTGCTACTAAAGCCAATCTCTGTAGAGTTTGAGGTGATTAATGTATCACTAAGAAGTAGCAATCTGCCTTAAACTCAGGCAATTATTTCTATTGTGTGTGACCTTGATGGAGAATTTTGCATTAGGGATATGAAGGCAGTTGGAAACAAATGATCCAATCAGGGTGACTATAAAGCCATCCAAATTTTAAAAAGTTTCACAGGGAAAGTAGAAATTATTGAACTCACAGAGGAGTAACTAAGTTTTGGAAGATTTGACATTTGACAAGTGAACCAAAATTGATCTTTTAGTCAATTTTACAAGATTTTTTTTTTTTTTTAACATTTGAGTAATTACAGAGTTTTAAAGTTTACATGTGGGAATTGTTTTGTTTTTTCATATTTGAAAACAGATGGTGTCATACACCATAGTCATATTTTAACGTTAGAATTAATAAAATAATGAAATCCAAAGACCAAATACCATTTATAATAATGATTATTTCTGTATTGATCTAGTGTCTGATAATTATACTTAGATAAATAAAAAAAAGATAGAACAGAGTCCATGCCGCTATCCCATGCCTTGTTGCATGTGTTCTGTACTTAAAAATAAAAAGCTACTCATATAGAAATTTCTGTGTGAAATTCTGAAGTCTTAGATGCTTGAAATACTGTCATTTCTTGATTAGCAACTAGATTCCAAAGTTATTTGTAATTTTACACTGTTTCAAATTAATACAATTTATTCATTTAAAAATGTCTTTTGCAAAATTAATCTATATAGATGTAGTCAAATGGATAGGTACAAATATGTTTGCGTCTGACTTCATATATGGAAACATACCATGTGGTTAGACATTTTCTAGCTAGTTTTTGCTAGCATATGGGAAATTTCTGCCTTTACATATTGTGTAGCTAAACTTTTATTTGATATTCTTGAGTTTTGTGTCAGTAATGGGGAGAATATTTTTGGCAACTGTGGTCATGCAGCAGCCTACCTGTATGTCCCCTCGTACCTACCCCTAAAGAAAGAAGAGTCTGTGAGACAGATCCTTTCACAGACTTTGCTTCACCTTTGTGCTTACACTTTATGCCTTCCTGTTTGTCCCCAAAGATGGCTGGTTAGTCAATGACGGGTAAGATTCCTCAAGGAAGGAAAAACCTAAGCCAGGCACAGTAGCATAGGGGCCATCTGGAGAACTCACCAGGTTGATAGAAGGGGGCACAGACCCCCATCTTCCCCCGGCTAAGGAGAGCTTCTGCCTTTGTGGCTACATTCCTTTCCACATCCAGCTTTGGAATAGATTCAATAATGTGATAACATCAGCTCTCCATCTATTCATATGTATAAAGGTTTTGTCCCTTGGTGGGGGGGGGGGTACATACATCCTGAGACTTATGGTTCCGGCTGTCTGCAGGCAAGTGTGATTGGTTTGAATCAGTTTCCTAGTATAATGTGTGAGATTCACAGATCTTGAGATTAACAAGCTTTACTTCCTTTACTTCCTCATTTGTTAATTAATAAAAGCTATGCGTTGGCCCGATTCGGGGCTCTCAGTCCTTGAGGCTGGAGTCCCTTGGCCCCGCTTGCACTCTATTCTTGGCTACAGTCTTTCTTAACGCTGCGCCACCCTCCTCGCTTCCCACAACTTTTGTCGTGCAGTATGCAACAGGCAACCCTCTTGCTGTGTCTTTCCCTACTTCTCAACTTCTCTGCTCATCATCTACAATTTGGGAATCTGTGAAAGAAACAGAGCAAATCTCCTGTGATATTGGGCAGGAGATGAGACATAGGAGAAAATCCTGCAGGAAGATTAGGTAGGAAGCCAAACATGATGGATAGTAGAAGAGATGAGACGTATGGAGGCAGGGGTACAAATATTCAGATATGTGTGTGGATCATCCCTTCATTGTCAGGTATCTTATTAAATAGATTGAGGGGAAAACAAAACCAGCCAACTAACCAACAAACAAAAAACAAAACATGGATGGACCTAGAGAACATTATGTTAAGTGAAATAAGTCAGACAGAGAAAGATAAGTACCATATGATCTCACTTATATGCAGAATCTAAAGAAAAGAATAAGTGAATAAATTAATCAGAAACAGTTTTGGAGACAAAGAGGAAAAACTGAGGGTTGCTAGATGGGCGGGGTGGGGTGGGGGGGGGGTGAGGGGATTGGAGGGCAGTCGGTGACCACAGGATGGCCACGGGGTTTGAAAATTAATCTGGGGAACGTAATTTAGTGGGTACCAGAGGGTACGGGGGTTGGGGGGTGGGAGATGGGGGTAAGGGGGATTGAATATATGGTGATGGAAGGAGAACTGACTCTGGGTGGTGAACACACAATGTAATTTATAGATGATGTGATACAGAATTGCACACCTGAAATCTATGTAATTTTACTAACAATTGTCACCCCAATAAATTAAAAAAAAAAAAAACCCACAAAACAACCTTCGGTCCCAATTCCTATTGAGGCGCCTGGCAGTGGTGCTCTGCTCTGGAAATTGAAGAGCAGTAGCATCAGGAGATGTGCAGGAGAGGTAAGACTGAGGCAGAAGTTCTGATTCCCCTTAGCCTTAATACGCCACACAGACAATCAGGAAACACCCGCATCCCCAGGTAGGGGACCAGAAGTTGCTAAGAGGACTGATCCACTAGAGGCTTGAAGTTGGAACAAAGAGGTTTTTCTCTTACAAATGGCTGAGAACAGGAACAATGGCAGTGGGTAACAACACACTGGCCCTAAAAGCATATAAGGATGTTTTCAGGGCAGTCCCCAGTCCAATGATCAGATCAGACTGCTGCCTAAAACCCTGTAGACACTGTGCATGTCACAGCTCCCATTCTCTCCCAGTCGTGGAATCATTTGAGTTACTTGATTCTACAAATAACAATTAGGTGTTATCTTGGAAAGAAGCAATCAGGTAGGAGTGAGGGATATAATTGAAACACTATGCATTTACCTTAAAGCGGCTGAATTATCCAAAACAGACGGTGTAAACTAGAAAACACTTCAATTCCTCAAAATATTCAAATTATTTTGAATATTTATATTGTATTCAAAATACTCAAGAAATATTTTCTCCTCGAATATTCAATGGAGTCAGTGCTTACTTATATTAATAAGATTTGGTTTGTTATAAATCCAAAGTGTTACGTTTTCTTTGTTTATTTGAGTAGTAGTGAGTAGATATTCTCACATTAGTAGTAATATCATACCATGTATCTATAATTATTACTTTGGCTTTTCTGTTTCAATATGCATATTTCTATTTAATGTGTGTTTGTATTGCTAAAAAGTGCTAAATAGAAATGACA
Organism: Rhinolophus ferrumequinum; assembly: GCF_004115265.2. Taxonomy (NCBI): domain Eukaryota; kingdom Metazoa; phylum Chordata; class Mammalia; order Chiroptera; family Rhinolophidae; genus Rhinolophus; species Rhinolophus ferrumequinum. The sequence continues at coordinate 90,135,310 of NC_046289.1, read as the reverse complement.
AAAATAGTGTTAAGTTGGTTGTTACTTTCAGTTGAAAACTTCTGTAACAGAGCAACAAATACATCTGTCTTCCTTTCTAGGTTGTGAACTCTCATTTCCTCCTAGATATATTTACCTGGATACCAGCCTGTCAAGTGAATTTAGTTCTCCTCTACTGGGTTCTCATAGGACACTGCACATATACAATATTTAGACTTAATCTATATTTTGAATGGGAAATTTTAGCCTGTTCCCTCCATCGGCATGGCAACTCCCTGATAATAAAACTTTGGTTTTCCATGATCTTCAGCCCATAATGCATTGCTTGCCACATGATATATACTAAATATATATTTGTTGGGTACTGAATAAAGGTAAACCCAGAAAAAACAAACCTAGAACCAAATATTTATCATTTATAAATGTTTTCTTTTTCCTGATTTTAAATAATTTTCAAAGTGCTTCACTTTAGCTATTTTATCAAATCTTTTGTAAGGTAACTCCTATCACTAATATAATTTCATGTTTATTTACCCAAATATTCTAACTAACTTGGGAAATGTGAATCCATTTACTTTGTGTCCTTAACAAAAGCAACAAATTGGTGTTTTGAGGATATGCACTCAGTTCTAAGGTGGAAGTGTTGCCTGAAAATAGACATAATTATACAGTATCATTATTACACTGTCATTAGAGATTACTTTAGAATATAATTAACCAGAGAGATGACACATACAATGCATAACTCATTTTTGTATTTTGTGCATATACACAAAAGAAACAGAAAGTTAATAAGTACTTTAAATTAATGAGAGTTTCCCTGAATTCCTGCGCTCTTTCTCTGACTGATTTAAAGTTCAGTTGAAACAGGCATCATCTTTTCATCTTGTACGGATTCTGTTTGTGACATTTCTGAATTAAAAATGAGATGAGAATTTTAGATGTTTTAAAGCAATATTTTAAAACATGTTAAATCAATCTTTGGTCTCAGTTGCTTAAAAGTAAGAATTGTGACTCTCCTGCTTAATGCAATGCATAAAATTTATGATACAGTCAGTAGATTAGGAGGTTGACTAAATACACAGAGGTTTTTAAATAAAATAAATCCTATTTTAATTAAAATCGAAATATTGAGTTGAGTTTAGGAGTAACTGAATAAGCAGTAGAATGTAATTTGGAGGTCACAATGACAAATTCAGGAATTATCAGAGTTACTAGGTCTTATATTAAAAAGTGTTAAGACTATAGAGCTGAGTAATAGTCCATCTACTTCACTCCTTCAGTTTCTTGGTTTGAAAAGTGGATAGATTAGACAGAGAATACCTATAAATTACTTTGCAGCTTTAAACATTTTATTCAACCTGTGGGGAAATGACGAGCTCCTACAGTGTGTGAAGCATGGATTATTAAAAATAAACAAATATACATAACCCCCCTAAAAACTCACATTATCTTTTAAGGAAGAAGAAACCATCTTGTTTATTCTTTCTCATTTTTAGACGTTAGAGAAAGTAAATGACTTAGCAAATTGGCAAATACTATATAGAATTAATGAGCTATTTAGCAGTTAATTTAGAGGAAAAGTCCATTAGTAACTAACTTCAATGGATTATTTATAGTTTTCAGAATTTGAAGGATGATAAATTCTATGTACAATTTAAGTAGGAAATAAAAATTACAATTGGAAGTCATGTCTTTGAAGAGTCAATATTTTTCTGTGTTCTACGGCCATAAAGACTTCAGAAAAATACCCCATTGATTTTTACCGTTATAAAAGAAGTGTATTCTTATAACTAGTCAAAATATTCATGGTACATAAAGAAGCAAATATTACATTTCTGGATAAATAGGACATAGAATAAGTCCCTGATAATCTCTCTTCCATAGCCTTCTCGGAAACAATGAAATGCAGATGAACAAGTTTAAGCATTAAGACTGTGATTCATTTCTAAATACTGGTTATAATTGGAGCAGAGGGGAGTGTATTCTCGGATAAAGGAAGAAAAAGGCAACTTATCTAATTATGAGAGCTTGTCTAATATCTTGGTAAACAGTCTGACAACTGATCTCTTGGTAAATAGACCAGTGATATTGGCTAGAAGGAGAGTCCTCGTGTATAAAATGCTTTGAGCAGTACGACCTTAGTTTAGGATTGCTTATGGTAACCAAATCTAAAATCTCTGGATTCAGGGGTTATGGCTCCCTGACAAATGTCACATGAACCCGGTGAACATATAGATATAAAATGGACATGTTTCATATCCTCAGTGCTCTCCCATTAGTGAGATGACCTGAAAATCTCATTTGAGGTATCATCTGTTACTGTTGGCCATGGAATCTGATGTAGGGGAGAAGGATCTGGGGAGCCACAGGAGATGTCTTTGACCTCTCTTCATCTGTGCTTCTTGATTTCTTATGTCCTTGAATTCATTATAAAGCTTGATACTGTATATGTCTGATTTGACAATTTACTGTTTGTGTTCACATGTATAAACTAAAGCAAACTGAGAAAAACAAAAGTACATGACTGAAGATACCAATTCTATGCAAATCTATGTGATACAGAGAATGAGCAGGACTTCATTTTCTCTGTACCTGTTAGACCAGTACAAAGGGAAAGAATGCTTTTCTGTATGGCTAGGATGAAGACATGTAATTTCCTGACTATTTAAAGGAGATTAGCATGTGGAAACCTATGGACACTTTTCAGAGTTAGCATGCTGTTGTTTGTGGTTTTGATCCTTGGATGGGTGGCATAATCATGCTAGTATAGGGTGAGCCAGAGCTACTGATATATGACACATTGCTTCCAATGTACATGCTTCAGACATAGGGCTATTTGAAATGTTATCCTTAGAGCTGGGTAAAAGGGGTCCCTCGAGTAATTGTATAATTTAGAAGGCCTCACTCTGGCCTTGTATTGGTTGATCCTCATTTCAAAGGCCAAGGGAATTATTCATCTGAGTTCATACCCCTCCTTGTATACTATACATTATTAGTGTTTCCTGCCCAAATGACCTTGAACACACTTCAGGGACCTATGTTGCCTGATTCCTGGATCTGTTCTCCCAAATATGGACTACATAGCTTGTGTGAACACCCTAGACTTGAACATACTAGGAGTTGATTGACTTTATATATGAAGTCTTACAATTAAGTTCACAAACTCATCCTAGAAAAAGTGCTACATACCTCATTGCTGAATATCTCTATGGTCACCTTGTGAAGTACTCTCTTGGGAAGATATGCACTGATGCCAGTGCCAAGTCAACGCTTCAAAGCAATTTTGGAACTCTTTTTCTGGAATGGCCTTCAGAGCTCTTGTGGTATTACCGTTGATGTCCTGAATGTCATCAAAATGTCTTCCTTTCAATATTTCCTTTATCTTAGGGTAAAGAAAGAAGTCATTAGGGGTCAGATCAGGTGAGTAGGGAGGGTGTTCCAATACTGTTATTTGTTTTCTGATTAAAAACAATGCCATGTGAGGTGGTGCATGGTCATGATACAAGAGCCATGAATTGTTGGTGAAAAGTTTAGGTCGTTTAACTTTTTCATGCAGCCTTTTCAGCAGTTGCAAATAGTAAACTTAGTTAACTGTTTGTCCAGTTGGTACAAATTCATAATGAATAATCTCTCTGATATCAAAAAAGGTTAGCAACATCCTTGCAACAAGTTCTCAAACGTAATTGTCAGACTTTATACATCATGCACGTGTAGACCAGGCTGGGCCTCAGGAAGCCTGAGGTTTGTCAAGACTGAGTATAACTAGATGCAAAAATAAAAAAAGGAAGACAGTCCATGGACCAGGCATCGATGGTAGAACTATGTGGAGTTACAAAACTCTAAATTTAATATAGCTGCCTATTTATCTTTGTCAAAATTAAGAGAATGGAACTTACATTTTTTTTTTTTGAAGGTAGAGGTATCCCATATACCCCTGTACCCACACATGCACAGCTTTCCCCATTATCAGCGTCCTCTACAGAATGGTACATTTGTTATAATTGATGAACTTTAATTGGCACATCATTAACCCCCAGAGTTCATAGGTTGCATTAAGGTACAATACTCTTGGTATTGTACATTCCATGGGTTTTGACAAATGTCTAATGATGTGTATCCACCACTATACTACTGTGTAGCATAGTTTCACTGCCATAGAAATCTTCTGTGCTCCATCTGTTCTTCTCCTCTTTCCCCCAACCTTTGGCAACTACTGATCTTTTTACTGTCTCCATAGTTTTGCCTTTTCCAGAATGTCATATAGTTGAAATTGTACAGTATATAGCCTTTTCTGATTAGCTTTCTTCACTAGCAATATACATGTAAGTTTCCTGCATGTATTTTCATAGTGTGACAGCTTGTTTCTTTTTACTACTGAATAATACTTCATTGTCTGGATGTACCACAGTGTACTTATCCATTCACATACTGAAGGGTATCTTGGTTGCGTCTGAGTTTTGGCAATTATGAATAAAGCCGCTATACACCTGTGTGTGCAGGCTTTTGCACGGATGTAAGTTTTCCACTCCTTTGTGTAGATGCTAGGGAAAAAGATTGCTGGATCATATGGTAAGAGTATGTTTAGTTTTGTAAGAAATCACCAAACTGTCTTCCAAAGTGACTTTACCATTTTGCATTCTCACCAGTAATGAATGAGAGTTGTTTCATATCCTCGCCAGTATTTGTTATTGTCAGTGTTCTGAATTTTGGCCGTCTAATATGTATGTAGTGGTATCTTATTGTTGTTTTAATTATCATTTCCCTGATGACATATAATATGGAGTATTTCTCTCTATGCTTATTTGCTATCTGTATATTTTCTATAGTGAAGTGTCTGTTCAGGTTTTTGGCCCATTTTTAAAATTATGTTTTTCTCTTATTGAGTTTTAGGAGTTCTTTGTATATTTTGAATAACTGTTCTTTAACAGATTGGTCTTTTGAAAATATTTGATCTCAGTCTGTGGCTTGTCTTTTTATTCTCGTGACAGTGTTTTTCATAGAGCAGAAGTTTTTAATTTTACAAAAGTACAGCTTATACATTCTTTTTTTCAAGAATCATGCCTTTATTATTGTATCAGAAATATCATTGCCAAACCCAAAGTCTTCTAGATTTTCTCTGGTTATCTTCTGAGTTTTATAGTTTTGTGTTTTACATTTTTAAGTTGTAATATTTTTGATTGAATTACTTTAATAGATGTTCCATTATTAAAACATTCTTGGATTCCTTGGGAAATCTCAGTTTGTCTATAATATATTTATACTTACAGCAATTTCATAAATAATACCTGTTTTTACTTTTCCTTTATTGTGTAGCACTATAATGCTGGCTTCATAGAGTAAATTGGGAGTGTTCCCTCTTTTCCTAGTCTATGGAAGAGATTAACAATAAAATCACACGTTATTTTTCTTTTTGTTTCTGATAGAATGTAGAATGGCTCTATAGAAAAAAAAATAGTACTCTTTTGTTTTTTCCATTTGTTTTATAGTTAATGGTCTGTTCAAGCTTTCCCTTCCTACCCAAGTAAATTTCAGATAGTTGTATTTTTCTACAAAATTATTTAATTTCTCTTATTAAAAAATTATTGGCATTTTACATTATTATTTCATTATCCTGTTAATCTCTCCTATAGCTGTAATTAAGTTCTTTCTATTCCTAATATTGCCTACATCTTAGTTTTATTTGAAAAGATTCTGCTAGAGGTTTAAATTTTGTGCTATTTTTATATTTTACTTTGTATTTTAAAGTTTAATATTCATACAGAGAAATGATCATATGATAATTTTATAACAATCAATTTTCACAAACTGGATACACCTAGATAATGCACCCAAATTAAGAAACAGGATAGTCCCCAGACTCTAAAGACAGTCATTAAGCAGTCATCACTCCCCACCACTGCCCAACTATGCTTTATCTAGACTTCTAAGAGGATAGTTTTTCTGTTTTGGTATTTGCTGTGAACTCCTGACTTCTGTTGATGAACATGCTTCTTAGGTTTGTGAAATTCATCTATATTATTGCATTTCATTTGAGGTCATTTATCCCCATTGTGTGTAGTATTCCACTGTGTGAGCATAATATAAATTATTCATTCATTCTACACTTGAGTTTTTGGATAGTTTCCAGAGTGGGGCTATTAAAATATGAATGTCATGAACAGGCACATAAAAATTATTTTTAAAGCATGTTAGTTGGTTATATATCTAGGAGTGAAATTTCTGGGGCATAGAGTATGTATATATTCAGTTTTAGTAGATACTGACAAACAGTTGTTTAAAATTTTGCCAAATTAAGCACCACAACCAACTGTATGTAAAAGTTTGTTTAACCTGAGTGCTTTCCAGTGCTAGGTATTCTGGATCATTTTGAACTTTAACCATTCTTGTGAATATATGGTATTATATCATTTTGGTTTTAATAAATCACATTTATCTGATCCTTAATATATATTTACTGTTAAGTTTCTAAGTTATGAACTTAATTTTTCTTGGATATTTATCCATAAAACCCTTCCTTGTAACTTTTGCCAGTTACTTTACCTCTTTATTTTCTAGTATGTAAAATAAGTAGATCAAACAGAAAGAGTTACATTAAGTTTGAAACATCTTATTCAATCTCTATGAAAAATTGAATTCTTGCAGTATGCCAAAACTGTGTTACTAACCAAATTGTAGATACTACATATGTAGGATTAATTAGCTATTTGGCAGTTGTCTTAGAAAGAGTCTATTCGTAATTGACTTCAGTGGGTTGCTTTTAGTTTTAAGCATTTGAACGATGAAAATTCCACTTACCATTCAGATAGGAAAGAAAAAAAATAATAGGAAGTCATATGTTTAAGAAGTCAATATCTGTCTCTTTAAGCCCATCTCAAAGTTCAATATTGAGAAACTTAAAAATATATCTAATTGATTTTCCCAATTCTATTTACACATACCATGTGAGATATATTTTTATATATCAATACACAGATTTTATATGTCAATTTTTATATATCAAGACCTCTAGTCGATGTCTGAAACTGCAGATAGTACATATAGTATTTTTTTCCTATACATATACATACCTTTTCACTTAAATGAAGGACTTTATGGCTTCTCTTTGGCATATCCGAATTGCCGGCATCACTATTCTTAAGCTTTGGGGCATTTATTAAGTAATATAAGGAATTATTGGATACAAGCACTGCAATTCTTCAACAGTAGATTTGATGGCTACTAAGTGATTAACGGGCAGGGAGCATATACAATGCAGATATGCTGGACAAAGTGATGATTCACATCCTGTGCAGGATAAAACTGGACTGCACCAGATTTCACCACAATTTAAAACTTTTGAATTGTTTATTTCTGTCATTTTCCATTTAATATTGTCAGACCGTGGTTGATCATAACTGAAATTGCAGAAAGCAAAACCTCAGACAAGGGGACTATTGCACCTGATGAATTTGGAAGGCTATTTTTTTTTTTTTTATGTGAAAGGATATAAATTAGCTGCTTAAAGGTAAAAAAGGTAAGAAATGTGAAATAGAGTTTTAGATTTGAAGAGATGCAAAACTGGGAGTTTAAAATGAAACGGGACAAATATGAAAGAAAGAATGATTTAACAAAAGTTAATCTGAAGAGAAGTACAGTTGGTATCAATATGAAAGCCAAATTATAGATGTGCAGTAAAGAGTTAATTCAGCAGGCCAGGGTTATTCAAACCCTGTACATTCCAAAGAAAAGAACTGGAACTACTAGACAGAGCTCTGAGCCTTGGGATATTCTGCCTAACAGTAGTTTTGTATGTTTTAGGACTTGGGCCACACCAGGTAATAATAATAATGTGACTAATGGTGAATACCTGTTTTTGCATGCTCAAGGCTTTGTGTAAAGCCGTGTCAGCTTGACCACTTGCACTCTCCAGTCAAGCTGTATATGCGTGACCATCCGGAAGAGTGGTCTGGTGTTCTTCCCTGGTTGGTGGTATTTCACACATTGTCACACACTGTGGCTGAGAGAGATAAACACTGTCTCTCTGCCTTTGTAAGTTTGCTATTGATTGCTCCTTGACTTCACTGTATGCTTTTTCCCTTTGCTGATTTTAATCTGTATTATTTTTTTTGCTGTAATAAGCCGTAATAACTGTGAGTAGATTGTTAATCTGATTTCTGTGAGTCCTAGCAAATCATGAAACTTAAGGTGGTCTTGGGGATGGACCACTGGCACAGTTACCATTTTTTCTATCTCAACAGTAGACCCACAAATTGGAGTATTTTAAAATGTTGAATGTAATAGAGATGAATGAATACCTGAAAATTTGGCATTTTTTGTTGATAGTAAAATTATTGATAGTAAAATTATGTCACATGCTACAGCTAAGCAGAAATATATGTTCTTTAGAGTTGGTTTGCAAATAATTTAAAATCCTATCACTTAATGGCCATATGCATATAAAATAAGCACATGGAGTTGCTCTAATATCCATTGCTTCGATAGCTGCAGTATCACCTTATTTGCTTCTAGCACCTTTCTGCTATTGCTAAGACACCTTTAGGGCTCTAAAAGCAGATTCTGAATAAGAGTCATTTATGATAAGGTTGGAAAAACAATATCAAATCAGTAGTTTGGTTTTTCATGGTTGCTGTGATGAGAAGCAGGTACTGCATAAAAGTCAATGTGAAACCAGAAATGAGGATAACAGTGTCCAATCTGATTCCAAAGTTTGAGAAGTTTTGTAATGCTCAAGCATTGTTTGCATATATTCCAATAAGTAATGGATGTTAACAATAAAATAAAAATATTTTTATTTCAATTTGTATTCACTATTTTTTTCAAATGACTATTAAGTTTTTAGTACTTAAGTTTTTTTGACTTAACCACTCAATGAACATACTATTATGTATTTATTTTGGTCTAAGAATGATGTGGAATAAAACAAAACACTAAGGGTGTGGAGAATGAAGAAAGTTTGGGAATGTCTTATTTATGACCTGTTAATAATACAGATCGCAAGCTTTTCTTACTTCAGACTTATTGAATCAGAATCTATATTTCAAAGAGAAAACTAAATATTTAGCAAGCACTGTAACAGTTCTGGTGGTTCACGTCTACATTTTCATAGTCACTCTTTATTACTGCCTACGATAGTTCTTTGCCTCATTAATGATTGTAGATATGAAATTAAATTTAATGATATTGTTCATTTTCATTATGGTCAATTGACAGGCTGTTTTACATTTATATTTTATATTAAGGTGTTGTTATTGTTGTTATTTTTTATTACTGTATGTATATGGACATTTTTGCAGCAGCCCACAAGTTTCAAAGCAACTGTAATCTTGAGACCTCCCATTGGAACTGATTAGCACTTAAAATGTTTATGAAAATTCTAATTGTTCCTGAATAAATGCACTCTCAGTTAAATTTTAATGAGGTTATTTATTTAGTTCTTTTTACAATACGCCTTTATATTCTGCATATTCCTTTGAAGGTGAGTATAATGAGCTAATATAAAATAGTTCTGTAAAGAGAACTTCCATATGATTCTTTGATCTGTGGAAGTGTTACAACTTTGTCACTCATTAGCTCACAAATGTTGAGAGTAAAGGGCACCATTAATTCTTGCAGGAACTCTTACCTCTGGTCTTACTATGGAGAAAGATACAGGTTGTAGATGACTATTGAGTGAAAGTTAACTATACAGATTAACCATTATGAGACACGCTATGAGAAAGAAATGTTATGCAATAAATTCTTTTACAAAAAGCAGGACACGATGTCTCTTCATAATCCGTAATTCCAATTTTCTTATTAAGTGCTCAGAGTACTTCAGTAGTAAATAAACAAGTTGAACATAGTTAAATTCAGTATTGACTACCAAGCCTTTATTTTTTTTCAAGATAACACCCATTATTAGTTCAAATGATTAGTGTTCCTAGCAAGATACTTTCAGAAGTACTATACAAAAAAGGTGGTATAATATTAAACGATACTCAACGAGTGTTTATTGAGTGAGAGAGAGAGCCAAAAAAATATATACACATTTTAAGAAAAGAAAAAAACTATTAAAATTTAAAATTGTAATAATATATACCGATAACAAAAGAAGATTATGTCATGTTTGACTTTGGCCATTACAAGAGGTGCTCAAATTGGTTACCATCAGCATCCAAACACTTCTGATTATGGCAAACTACTGCTTGAGCAACAGTGACCAAAGTGTCCATATCTATCTGTCTATCTATCTATCTATCTATCTATCTATCTATCTATCTATCTATCTACACTGTAGTGCCAAGAAATGTATTCAAATTATGCTGATGGTAACCACTTTGAGCACCTCTTGTAATTGCTGAAGTTAAATGTGACTTGTATTCATCATTTGTTATCAGTATATGTTGAGTATTACAATTTTAATATCTTTTTTCCTTTCTTAAAATGCATATACAATTTTTTGGCACTGTATATACATGCTATATATATATCATATAGCATGGAGAGACAGAGAGAGGGAGGGAAGGAGAGAGGAAGAGAGAGAATATGGCTTGGGTAAGGTAGACAGGTAAGGAGACAGAGAATATTCCAGCTTTGGAAATAATTTTAGAGAAATTGTATTTTGTTATATATATATTCTCTTTTCCCACGAGAATGAAAGCTTCATGAAATTAGAAACAGTGTTTGGTTTTCCTTCATATGCTGCCCCAGATAATGAGAATGTTTTCTAGAATATTGCATATGTCCAGAAAACCAAAATAAAAGAGAAAAACAAAACCCCAAACTTACTGTTGAATAAAAGGAATCTGAAAATATTCAGTCAAGTTGAGCATAGATCAAAAAGTTTAGCATAGAAAGAAAGTCAGGTTGCATAGCAGAAACCAGCTCTTGATTCATTACCATATGTTAGAGACTGAATGTTTGACCTCCTCCAATTTAAACATTGAAGCCCTAATCCCTAGTGTGGCTGTGTTTGATAATGGGGTCTCTAAGGAAGTAATTAAGGTTAAATGAGGTCATGAGGTTGGGGCTCTGATCCAATAAGATTAGTGTTCTTAAAAAAGAGACACCAGCGAGCTGAGTCTATCTCTGTTGGACGTGCACCAAGAATAAGCCATGTAAGGATGTAGTGAAAAGATGGCCATATACAAACTAGGAAGATAGCTCACACAAGAAACAAAATTTGTCCTTGATTGTGGGCTTCTAGCCTCTAGCACTGTGAGAAAATAGTTTTGTGTTGTTTAGCCACCCTATCGGTGGTATTTTGTGATAGCAGCCCAAGAAGGCTAAGACACCATGTTTTTAAATTTAATATATATTCTGTATCAAATGGGGAACCATTTAAAGTTTTCAAGCAAGCGATATTAGGAAATCATTTTGGCTGCATTGTGGAAGATGACTGTAGGCTCTTGTGAAGAAGTGGCTGTGGGAAAGTTTAGATGTATTTAAAGGCGTAGATTGACAGAATGTTATATCAATTCCATAACATAATGAATGATTATTATGACTTAAATTTGTTGATTAAGTGATGACAGTGCATTCAAATTTGGGTGGTTGGAGAAAGCTGAAGAGCTATGTTGGTCATGTGGAATTTGATGTTGTGAGATATCCAATAACAACACCAAAGAAGCAGTCCAGCATATATCTAGGAGTCAGAAGGAAGGGCAAACTAGAGATAGAATTGCTCTTCATGAAGATTGATGTGTGAATTCAAACCATGGAGAGATTTTTGTAAAATGAGTAGGGAAGAGGACCTAGAAGACAGACCTGAGGAAGAAAACAATTTAAAGAGTTAGAGGAAGGCAAAGAAATTGCAATGAAATATATCCAATCGTGGAGTGAGAAGATAAAGCAAGACGTTTTTGAGGAAAAATTACAGAAAGGGCATTTTCTAAAGTGGGAATATGATAAATGATTTCAAATTGGATGTTGTGCATTTTTTCGAAATACGAAGAAGGCTTTTTCCTCTTATTGAAGCTGTTACCCAGAGCAAGATGTGGGTGAATGTGGTAAAAAGTACAAACTTCCAATTATAAGATAAATAAGTTCTGGAGATGTAATGTACAACATGATTGACTATAGATAACAATATAATTTGGCATATTTAAACTACTAAGAGAATAGATGTTAAACATTCTTATCAATAGGAGAAAAACAAATATTAAATTTCATAATTGTATGAAGTGATGGGTGTTAATCAAACGTATTGCGCAATACATACATATAGTAAATCATTATGTTGTGTGCCTTAAACTTACACAATGTTACATGTTAATTATATCTTAATAAAACTGGAAAGAAAGTGATTAAAATATTCAAATATTTATTCTACTTATCAAATTTAATTGCAAAGACAAGAAAAAAAAATGAAACTACTATGAGTACACAGCTTAGTGCCCTGTATGTAGAAATCCTTCAAAAGTAAAATATTATTTTACTTTTAAGGTGCGTTCATCATTCAAAATCTTCTTAGCTTATATTGACCCACTTGCTTAGCATGGTTTTATGGACGCTGTACAAGTACAGGAGTCACTTATTTGTAAAGAATGTCTAATGTGTATTATGTAAAACATTGTCAGTTATTTGACAACAAAATCTTTCCCTAATGCAAAAATATAAAAATGCATAATTAAAATAATTACGAAAGAAAAATGACAGGCTTTATAATAGCAATATGATGGTTTGAATATTATATTTTAAATTTCTGATTATTTGAATGCATTTGGTTTTTATTTTAGAGCTAAACTATACAGATTCTTTTTAAAATGCTCTCGTATGAAATTGAAATGTATGTTAAGTTCCATCACCAATATGATGACAGAAAAATATGGAGAAAAATTATTTTCCTCCTGTTTCAGCTTATAGGTGAGATTGTTTATTGTCACATGTTTCTGGAGATAAAATGCAAAATATTACTGTAGGCAATTAATACCATTTTTCCATATGAACTGTATAGTAAACAAAAGAAAAGGAGTTTCAATACAACAAAAGAATGCTGAGTAAAAGGGAGGAAAACTTACAGAGCAGTAATGTTTTTAAGTATTGCAATCATTTAAAGACAACCTATTTGGAGGTGTTTTTCAAAAAGGTATCCTTTCTTTCTTTTGTAGTGAGTTGTAATGTATTTAAAGATGCTTTTTTGGATTGGATAAATCATGAGTTTACAATTTCTTATATAAAAAAATTATTTCCATTATGTAGTGCTCAAAATAATAGCAAGAGAAAGAACTTTTTTTAAATTGGATGATATCCCTACATTTGTTAACTTTAATAAATATTCTCCCAAACTTATTTTGCCATTCTCATAATTACACAGAAATATAGGATACCTTCATCCCCGAACTCAAAGGGGATCACGGGAAGTTCTGCTTGCTACTAAAATTGTGTAAATTTATTTGTTTATTTTTTTATTTTATTATTAGTAGTATTGTTATTGTTATTATTATTATTATTTTGGTTAGGCATTTGTATTCAGAAAAATGCAGTAGGCTTGCTTTGGAAGAATAATTTAAAAAAATATATTGATCTAATTGTTTAAATGTGAAAATCAATTGCTTAATAAGAGCAGAACCAGGTGTTTTGAGGCCTAAAGTTTTTACTATTTTGATAGCCCTTTTAAAAACAGGATGTAAAATTATAAATAATAAATTTGATAATTTATTTCCATGTATTTACTATTGAGAAATGACAACAAATTACAAGTTATAAAATGCTTATTAATACTGCAAACACCATAAAATTCAGAAAAAATAAATGTACCCGACACATCTCTAATTGTTCCCATATTTTTGCCCGAGTCTTCAGATTTCTTCATATGACCATGATTTTGTAATAATATTTTCTGTAGAATAGAAAGCTCATTCAGTGTTTCCTCTACTGTAGTTGATCAAAATTTTGCTATTACTGAAATTTGACTCAACACATGGACTTGCTTATTGTAGCATCACTACAGATGTATGCTACACAAACTGAAAATTCTGATTTCTCTTTTACATGGTTGCCAACATCAAAGGTAAAAGAAAAAAGTTGTATGCCTAATTACACTTAATTACATACACTGCATTATTGTGTATATTTCTGATAGAAGAATTTGGCTAGGAATTGATTAGAATTAAATCCTCCATTTTTCATTATGATCATGGAATCTTTGGAAGGATTTTCATAACTTAATCTGTTCATTTCAAACTTTGTTTATCTTCCATTGTGTATATACATCCAATGCGAGGGACCGGGGGCACATTCTGTCATGATAAGGTCTCAGCCTCTGCCCCTCTGTGTTCTGATGCTAGACAAGTTGGCATAGTGGAACTTATCTCTACAGGATCGCTACCAGTAATCTAACTTTACATGAAAGTCACTGCAATTCACATAAAGACATTCCACTACACCTTAACTAAATGTAACACAAATTCAACTCCTTCTTTCCTGGATCCCCCAAATGCTCCCAATCAATCCAGCAACATGACTGTTTATAGTGTACAGGGCTTTTACCTGACTGTAGTTCAAATATTACTCTTGCATAATTTTTTTAAGACATAGGATCATATGAGCACATTGCTAACACTTCTCCCAGGGCCCAGGAAGGGGTCCCTGAAAGTGAGTAGCCCTGAAAGTTAAGCATTATTAGCTTCACATTAGTCTACCTCTGGGCTTCTATTCTTTTTTTTTTTTTTAATTTATTGGGGTGACAATTGTTAGTAAAATTACATAGATTTCAGGTGTACAATTCTGTATTACATCATCTATAAATCCCATTGTGTGTTCACCACCCGGAGTCAGTTCTCCTTCTTAATCACACATTTTTATGACTACTAAAAACAGCTTCTCAGTAATAAAAATAATCTATAATATATTTCAGTGACTGGCAAGGTGATTAATTATAGGCTGAAATCTGGGTTATTCTTCATGAGGAAATAATTGCTATGATTATCTTTAGAACTGATATGCATTTAAATGAAGTATTTTTTAAGAAATGTTCCAATTGTCTTGATTTTGTAAAGTTTCCAAATCTCATTCTTTTTATGGAAATCAGTTCTTATAATAAATGGGCTCTTAAGAAAAATCATTTTAGTGATGACTAATTAATAGAATGATGTCAAAGATGATGCACTTTGTATTTTCC
The DNA here is from genome assembly GCF_004115265.2 of Rhinolophus ferrumequinum. NCBI lineage: Eukaryota > Metazoa > Chordata > Mammalia > Chiroptera > Rhinolophidae > Rhinolophus > Rhinolophus ferrumequinum. The sequence continues at coordinate 90,120,228 of NC_046289.1, read as the reverse complement.
ATTTATTAATAATAAAATAAGTCAGACAGAAAAAGTCGAGAACCATATGAGCCCACTGATATGTGGTATATAAAACTGAAAACAACAAAGGAACAAGACAAACAGACGAAGAAAGAAAAACTCATAGACATAGACAATAGTTTAGTGGTTACCAGAGGATGAAGGGGGAAGGGGGTGGTAGATGAGGGTAAATGGGATCAACTATATGGTGATGGAAGGAGAACTGACTTTGGGTGGTGACACACAATATGATATACAGATGATGTATTACAGAACTGCACACCTGAAATCTATGTAATTTTACTAACAATTGTCACCCCAATAAACTTAAATAAAAAAAATTAAAAACATAATGTTCCCTTTACCTAAAAAAAAGAATTATTGTGACATATTAAAACTATCATAAAAATCTAAACAAAATATGTTAATTTCATTATGAACTAGAAAACATTAGCTTTCATTTTTATAAAGATGGTTTTATTTTACATGAATTGATTAAGCCTCGATTGGTTGTAACAGGTAAATAATATGTAAAAAGAGAAGTTATTTTGCTTGAAAATACAGTCTCTGACAATTTCAATGTAACAAAACTCATTTGTCTATTAATGTTTTCATACACTTACTTTTATAAATAAGTAATGGGAAATTAGTCCATACAAGTTAAAAGGATTTTTGATAGCACTAACATGTAAATGGATTTTTAGAATTAGCACTTTTTTTGGCTGTAGCAAATCAAAATTAACCCTTAGTGACTTGGCAAACGTTTTCACTTCAGCTTCAAATTCAGTGAAGTATTCTCTTCAGATAAGCTGTAAGTTTGGTCTAACTTGTTCATTTATTTCTGTTCCACAGTCAGTATTGAGAGCCATTTTCCAAAATCAGATGTGCATTCTCCCAGGAGGAACATTCTAAACAAACACAGAAAGCCTTTCAAGGGAATCTTTGGGCTCTTAAAAACTAGTCACGTAAAAGTAGACACTGTTAAGACAATATTCACTTCTATTAAAGATATTTCTTTGACTGTCAAATGACTCTCTCATTGTGATATATAGTTTCAAAATATGTCTGGAAAAGAAACAAAATATGTTGCACAGGATGATTATTTTTGAAATTCAACAGCAGTGTCCAGACTCTCACCTAGTGAGGACTGTGGCATGTGGACGTGATTTCTCTAACATAAGAATTTCTAATATAATTTTGAAGATATGGAGTTGTACCTAAACAATATATGTATCTAAAGTAGTCCTCATTCTAGGAAACACACAGTAGGCATTAAGATTGATTCATATTATCAGTACTTAAAATGTATGGGAAAGGTATTAATAAGAAGTACATAGCATCTAAGAGTTATCTTTAATAATTTATTCTTTTTGAAGCTAAAGTAAGTCTTATATTAGACAGCACTTTCTCTAAAATAATTTGACCTCAATGTCTATTTTATAAAATATTTGTAGTTGTATCAAATGAGGACATTATTATGTTTGGCCAAAGAGCATCATAACAATCCAAATCAAGTAGATAAATTTCCATCATTAGATCAACTTAAATAAAACGAAAAGATGTGGAGTGATGTATGAAAAAATATTTCTTTATAAAGTTATTAGAATATGTAAATGCTATATTCTGAGTAATTTTTAGATCGTAGAAGTATCATAATATTAAGTAAATATACATTAAAGTATTGTATATTAAAGAAGTCTTCTTAAGCACATGCATGACTACGTGATAAGTGAGTCATTGACATATTTCTTATAATTTTTGAATGAAGCATGTGAATCTATGGTGCAATGATGAATACATAGGACAATCTAAAGTAAAGTGAAAATATCCAGGGTGTGCAGCATTATAAAACCGGTTGTTTGATTCTGGAATTTGGTGGAATCTACCTGTGATTATGGCAGTGGCATAATCTGAAAATATTCTGCCAAAATTCAGAGGCTGAATGTGGCAATGTCTTCAGTTGCCAGGAGAATAACATAAATGTGTAAAGCCAAAAAAGCTTTAAGAATAGGGAATTGCAGGCAGTGTGTAGAAGTAGGGAGAACTTATTCCAACTGAAAACACTTGAATAAATTCTTTTAAACATCAGCCTGCCCATTCAAGATAGCTGCAGGACAAAGATTGTCCACGGGCCTTGAGTTTCTTATTCCTTGCCATGATGGTTTATTTAAGAATGGGGAAGGCAACAGTGTTTGTTTCCCTTTGGTTACCTCCTAAAGGCTAGGAAACATATCATACTGATTTAAAAAGGAATTTTAATATCAATTTTTATGACACAATTTGCACACAATAACAAATACTGATTTTAAGCGTTAGTTTAGTGGCTTTGATAGATATGTAAACCCAAGTACTCCTCACACTAAAAAAAGGTACAGTGGTACCTCGGTTTTTGAACATAATCCACAAGCTCTGAAACATTCGAAAACAGCTGACAGGCCTCAGGATCTTGCACTCAGGGGAAGTCGTGTGACATATTTGACTTTTGAGTCGTGTTCAAAAACCGAAGCATTTACTTCTGGTTTATGGCATTCATAAACCAAAATGTTCATCAACAGAGATGTTTGAAAACTGAGGTACTACTGTATCTAACATTTTCATCATCCTTATAAAGGAAATTTACTCATGCTACATTTAACACATCACTACTTTCAACACTGTTGTCTGTCAGTGTAGATTAGTCTTGTTTATTGTTTCATATAAATGAAATCATCCAGTTTGTACTTTTTTTGTTTATTTCCTTGTTTTTGAGATATGGTTGAGTATATCAGTCATTTGTTGCATTTCATTGCTGTATATTATTCCATTAAGTAAGCATCTCTTCTGTTGATGGACCCTTAGTCTATTTCTGATTATGGCCTACTGTGAAAAAAGTTGCTATTTGTCGTACATATACAAGATTTTTTGTATGTTTCATTTTTCTTGGTTGAATACCCATGAATATAGCTGCTGTGTCATATCTTAAATGTATGAACAACACTATAAGAAACTGCCAAATTGTTTCCCAAAGTCGCGTTACTATTTAATAATGCATTGGAGCTCCCATTACATTACATTCTTGACGATACTTGCTATTGTCTGTATTTTTAAAAAATTTCTGCTATTTTAATTGGTATCTAGGAGGTTCTCATTGTAGTTTGATTTAGATTTCATAGATAAATAATTCTGTTGAACATCTTTTTTTTGTACTTAAAAGCCATTTTTATATCCCTTTTGTGAGGGGTCCTTCCAATTTTGGGCCCATTTTTATTTGGTTGTTATATTCTTGAATAAGAATTCTTTAATGGTTTTTCACATATTATAGACAAATGTTTTTGTTTTATAATTTTTAATGTGTATTGCCTATATTTTGTGAAATTCATTCCTAAACTTTTCATTTTCTTAATGCTATTTTAAATGTCTTTTTAGGATTGCAATTATTGCTATTATATTGAAATAAGACTAATTTTTATATTTTTGCTTGGTAATCTGTACTCTTTCTAAATTAATTTATTACTTGTAGTGTTTTCGTAGATGCCTTAGGATTTTCTATTAGCATAACCTCTGTGAATAGACAGTTTTATATATTCCTCAATGTTTTTTGTGACTTTTTCTTTTTTCCTTTTCCCCCTATGGCAATGGCTAAGGCCCCCAGTAAAATGTTAAGCAGAAATAGTTAGATTGGACATCATTGTCTTTATTACTGAGGGAAAATGCCAATCTTTTATCATTAGACATGATATTACATATATATTTTTTTCACAGTGCCCTTTATTAGGTAAAAGAGGATCCCTTTACTTGACATTTTGAATTTTATCTAATGTCTTTTCTACATCTATTGAGATATTTTATACTACATTTTTTTCTTCTTAATGTAATGATTTACTTCAATATATTCAAGAAAACTTATATTCCTAGGATAAATTCCTCTTGGTCATAACATCATTTTTATAGATATACTAGAAATTATATACTAATATTTTCAATTACTTTTATTGTGGTATAATTTACATACATATTTATTAATATTTGTTAAGATTTGTGTGTATATGTGTTCATAGCAGTCTTTACTTATTTTTACTGGTAATGTTTTTTTTTCATATTTTCATAGTAAGATAATAGTGGCTTTATATATTGAATTTGGAGGTGGTCCCTGTTTCTCTCTTTTTCTGAAAAAGTTGTGTTAACATTGATATTATTTCTTCCTTAAAGGTGTCGAGAAATTCACCCCAAAAGCCTCTTGAATCTGATATACTCAGGTAAGAAGGGATTTAAATTAAAATCCAATGTATTTGATGTTGTTATTTATTTATTGATTGATTGATTGATTGATTGATATTGTTTTTTATTTTGTTAAGATTTTCTATTTCCTCCCATGGCTTTTCTGTAGCTTGTCTCTTTCAAGTAATAAGTCAATTTCATTTATGTTGTTGACTATTTTAGCATTAAATTGTTCTTAATATTACCATCTTTAGAATTGAAAATGATACTCCATCTTTCATTCCATTATTTTAGTGACTTTTTTAAAACTTTTTATTGCATTTATTTGGGTGACATTGGTTAGTAAAATTATAAAGTTTTCAAGTTTGCAATTCTATAATATGTCATCGATATATTGCATTGTGTATTCACCACCCAGAGTCAGTTCTCCTTCCATCACCATATATTTGACCCTCTTTACCCTCCTCTATTACAACCCCCACACCCCTTACCCTCTAGGAACCATTAAACTGTAGTCTGTGTCTATAATTTTTTGTTTCTTTGTTTATCTTGTTCATTGTTGCTTTCAGTTTTATATCCCACATATAAGTGAAATCATTTGATTCTCAACTTTTTCTGTCTGCACTCCTGAATATGGAGTTGCTTGGATCTTTATTATTATAGGCCCTTAAGACCAATTTATTGTAGTTCTCATTTTATTAGTAATTAGAATCAACCTCCTTGTAGATAACCTGAAAAACTAAATTGTAACATATGCATACAAATGATGACTATATGCTGGTACAAATGGGAAGGCAATGGTATTGCCAACGTCTTCTAGCCTAAGGCTACTAGGAACAAACCTATACTTGAACAATTTAGGCTTATTGCTCTTTGCAATGAGGGAGAACACATATCATAGGGAACCATGGAGTATTGTAGTAAGAGGAAGTTGAATGAACTTACAGCATTTGGGCGCTTGTTAGGTGATTTTGGAGAGTGCTTTCTTTTGAGTTGGATGCTGTCAGAAAGCAGGTAAAAATTTAACATTGGTTGTCTTAATAAATTGGATCTATTAGGTAGGAAGAATTAATCAAACCTAAAGCTATACAAGGTAAAGAAGCAACAACCACTTATTTTAACTAGAATGGGAACATTTTTGTTCATTTTTGTAGTCAGGTTTTATCCAAAGTAATTCTGGAGTAGTTTTATTTTTGTCCTGATCTATCAGAGTTATGGATTGACCTTGCTGGAAACATAAAATTATTCAGATTCAACAGGGAAAGAGCAAATCTTAGATAGAAGTCAGAGCCTACTTTTCTCTACCTCTGTGTGAGATATGAAAAAGAAAGAGAAAAACAATAAAAATTTAAAAACAACATAACAACAGGGTCCTTGTGCTGACTGATGATGTAATGTGCCATGAACTGAAGATTAAATCTGATTAAATTTATTTGCACTTTAGGTCAACCTTCCCATCCATGAACATAATGTTTTTTGTTTTTTTTAAGAAAAGAAATTGAAATTAGAGTATGTGAATCAGAATAACCTAATGAACTGTTAAATGTGAAATCTAAGTTGTTCTTATTATCCAGCAGAAGGGGTCTCAGGAGGAAAGAGCGGTTTTATTCAAAAATCTTATATTTTCCTTCAACTTTGAGAAATTTCTCCATTGCTTTCAGTAATTATCATTATTGAAGAAAGACTGATGTCAATCTGAAATGTATTTTATTATAGGCACCCTATTTTAATCTCATGTAGAAGTTTTTATAATTGTCTCTTTTCCTTTCTGTATAAAATACTACACTGCTAAATAAGTTAAGTTGCCTTCCATTTCTCTATATGAGGCGTGACAATTAAGTTCGCGAACTTGCCACTGTGCACTTACATTGGTGGTACTGTACAAACAGCTTGGTAAGGTTCCTAACCTTAGTATATAAGTGTCTCACAGCTGTGATCGTGTCGACATGTGGTGGTGTCTTGCTGAGTGGTGTTCATTATCGTTGTTGTGTGTTTTTGTGTGTCATCACGAGAATGACTGAACTTGAATTAGAGCAACGTATAAACATTAAATTTCTTGTTAAACTTGGCAACAGTGAAAGTGAAATCAGGGATATGTTAGTCCAAATTTATGGGGATAACGCCATGAAGAAAATGGCAGTGTACAAATGGATTAAACGTTTTTCTGAGGGGAGAGTGTGTCACTGATGAAGAGAGGTCAGGGCGGCCAGTAATGAGCAGAACTGATGAAAATATTGCAAAAATTCATCAAATTGTGTGTCAAAATCATCAGCCAACTGTGAGGATCATAGCAGACTAAGTAAACATTGATAGAGAAACAGTTAGGAAAATCTTAACTGAAAATCTTGGCATGAGAAAGGTGTGTGCAGATATGGTCCCGAAGGAGCTCTTGCATCACAACAATGCACCAGCTCACACAGCACTGTCTGTAAGGAAGTTTTTAGCCAGTAAACAAATAACTGTATTGGAACACCCTCCCTACTCACCTGATCTGGCCCCCAATAACTTCTTTGTTTACCTGAAGATAAAGGGAATATTGAAAGGAAGACATTTTGATGACATTCAGGACATCAAGGGTAATACGATGACAGCTCTGATAGCCATTCCAGAAAAAGAGTTCCAAAATTGCTTTGAAGAGTGGACTAAGTGTTGGCTTTGGTGCATAGCTTCCCAAGGGGAGTACTTTGAAGGTGACCATAGTGATATTCAGAAATGAGGTAATAGCACTTTTGCTAGGATGAGTTCTTGAACTTAATTGCTAGGCCCTCGTAGACTTGATAGAAAGTGACTGTGTGTGATATTCTAAGGTTCATCATTCTTATTTTGTCAAGGAATAATTCAATGGGTCATTTCAATCCAGAAACACATATTCTCCATTTCTGTGAAATTTTCTCACATCATTGAAAAATTTTTTTCTGCCTTTCTTAGATCTTATTTTCTCCCTTTGTAATTCCTATTAGTCAATAACTTTGAGTCCTTTAAATTGATTTACAAGATTTTCTTTACTTTTTTTTTATCTTTTTGTACATTTTTAGTTTTAGTAAGCATTTATTTATATTTTCTGGTCTTTTTTTCCTGCTTTATGGCTGAATTCTCTTGCCCTGAGATTACTATTTAAATGTAGTTTTGTGAGGTGCTGTATTCTTTAAAGCTTTGTGTTCCCTTATTTATATTTGCTTCTTTCCTGATACATATTTTTATTTGCTCATTTTCTTTTACGTTTCATATGGGTGCATTTCTCAAGTCTGTGATGATCCTTGATTGTTCATTTATGTTTAATAATTAAAAAAAAAAGAAAAAAAAAACAAGAAAGCACCTTTGGGGCTCTTAGTCTGTGTGTATCTTATTAACATATGGACTGCAGATTAAAGTGATTAAGTATTGAGATTGTTGAGATATTCAGTCTCTAGCATAGAACACTCTTTTTTCTTTTCCTCACCCCCCTGCCCCCCAAATTGATAACTACCAGGAGTTCTGTCCAAGAGGTAAGAAATGTTGACTCTTCACATAAATATTTAAACATATTAGGTTCTTTCAAATTCTATTATCATGTCCATCCACTGTACAAACTGGCATTTCTAATTCCTAAATTTCTCAGGGATCCTTATGGCAGATCTTCCTTGAATGGATGCCAAATTTGTTTATTTCTTATGTTCCAAATCCATTGATTTTCAGTTTTAGAAAGTTGGAACAGTTTTTAGTCTTGAGTTTCTCATCACCTCTCCCTTACTCCAAAAATTATCAAAGATTACCAATTTATAATTTTAATTATCTAGAACAGTCAGTACTACATTCAAACCAAAAGATTTTAAGTTAAACAAATATCATTTGTTTAGATTATTTTTATAATTCATCTACCTACTGCTGGTTTCTGATAGGTTTTATTATTCTTTTACTATTGTTCTTTAGTTAGCACTTTTTAGATTATAAAGAGAAAGCAGGTGTTTGTCATTCACCAGACATACACTATGACCTATTTTTTTCCATTTATGTTTCTCTTTATTCTTTTATAATAGTAATATATTTGCAAGCTTTATTTATTTTGGTCTCTAGTCTTATTTATGTCATTATATATCTAGTCTTTAGCAGCATTGTACTCATTTTTATCAGTCTTTTAATTAAGTTTTCTTGATTACATAACACTGTTTAAAGTCTAAAATGATTAAAGAGTTCTCTGTGCAAATCTGTCAATTTCTCAAGGTATTTCCTTTTTTTCTCATGGAGGTCATTTGAGATAATTCTTATCGGAGACATTTTCAGCTCTCTTGATTCATATTTTAGAGTTTAATCTGAGAAGTACTATAATTGAACAGATTTCTCTTCACCTTTATGAGAAAAGTGTATCACAGTGTAATAAAATGTTATAGATTTTTTCTGTTTGTTTCAGAGAGAATTTGATATAAATCTAAACTCTACTACTTCCTACAAGTTTACTTCTTTGAGCTTAAATTTCCTCTCCTATAAAAATAAAGTTGACAATCCCTGGGATTCCTAGAGAAATTTCTAGAGAAAATATCTATGAATGAAAACATCATATACAACTTTTGGATTATAGGAACCAATAGAACAGTTAGCATTTCACCTGTATAAACTTAAGATACTTTTGTCAGACTAATTCAGTAATCCAGGTACAAAGTAGGAATGGGGAATTACATTAATGAATATAGAAAGTGTGCCTATTAGGAGTGAAAATACTTGAGTAAGTCAATTATTGATGAATGACAACGGAAGTAACTATTTGGTCTGGATATATATCTGTTACTAATTGGCAAATGTTATAATAATGTAACTTACTCTAATGAGAAACCTCTGTGGGAAGACTTTAATGACACAATTATTCTCTCCAATAAAATAACAATTAGTTTGTCTGGCATTGTACTAATTGTTATTAACATAAGTTATTGGCAATACTTAAAAGCTAAGTATTGAGTCACTTCAGAAAAAAATCTTATGTTATAAGAGTAATTCACACATACCTAACTGATGTTCTTATGCTGAAAATAACAATTAGTGTAAATTTTTCTAAACTTTTTGAATTAGCAAACTTTACTTTTGAAGAGTTTTAGATTTACAGAAAAATTGAAAGGGTAGTATAGAGAATTTTCATGTGCCCTCCTCTGTCTTATAGAAAAATTTCCTTGTTATTCACATCTTGCATTACTGTGGTTTATTTATTATAATTAATGAACTGATTTAATGTATTATTATTGATAAAAAGCCATAGCTTACATTAAGGTTCTCTTTTTGTATTGAACGGTTCTATGGGTTTTGACAAATGCATACTGTAACGTGTCCATTATTAAGGTATTATATAGAATAGTTTCATCAATCTAAAATCTCCTGTACTCAACACAGTCATTCCTTCTCCCCTCTCCATGAAATTGTTAGCCATCATTCTTTTTACCGTCTCTATAGTTTTACCTCTTCCAGAATGCCATAGTTGTCTTTTCCATAACAATAGTGCTTCACAGATTGTCTTCTTTCACTTATAAATACACATTTAAGAATCCTCCATGTCTTTTTGTGGCTTGATAGATCATTTCTTTTTATTGTGGAATAATGTTCAATTGTACAGATGTTTCCAAGTTTATTTATTCATCCACCTATTGAAGGCCACGTTAGTTTCTTTCATAATTGTACTAGTTTTTCACAATGAGTAAAGCTACTGTGAACATTTGTGGCCAGGTTTTGGACACAGATTTTCAACACATTTGGATAAATAGGTAGGAGAGAGATTGCTGGATTGTATGGTAAGGAAAATGTTTAGCTTTGTAAAGAATTGTCAAACTACTGTGTTTCCCCAAAAATAAGACCGGGTCTTATATTAATTTTTGCTCCAAAAGATGCATGAGGGCTCATGCTCAGGGCATGTCATCCTGAAAAATCATGCTAGGGCTTATTTTCCGGTTAGGTCTTATTTTCGGGAAAACACGGTGTATTCCAAAGTGGCTGTACCATTTGCATTCTCACTAGCAGTGAACCTCTTGCTCCACATGCTCACCAGCATTTGCTATTTTGCTATTGTCACTTTTTTTTTTTTTTTTGCCATTCTGATGATTGTATATTGGTATCTTACTGTTGTTTTAATTAGCATTTCCCTGATGGTCTATGATGTTGAACATCTTTTCATATGATTAGTGGACATCTGTATGTCTTCTTTGGTGAGGCATCGGTTAGAATCTTTTCCCTATGTTGCATTTATTGTTGAGTTTTAAGAGTTTATCATATATTTTAGATATAAGTTCTTTATTAGATATGTGGCTTGCAAATATTTTCTACCAATTATTGGCTTGTCTTTTCATTTTCTTAAAATTATGTTTTATCAGAGCACGCATCCTTAATTTGAATAAAGTATAACGTATCAATTTATGTTTTCCATGGATCTTCCTTTGGTGCTCTATCTTAAAACTATTCATCAAACCAAATATGACCTATAATTCCTATATTATTTCTAGAAGTTCAGTAACTTTGCATTTTACACGTAGAGCTCTGATACATTTTGAGTTAAGTTTTGGAAAAGGTGTTGTTGGGTTACAACCTCCTTGGGAGTCCTGGGTGTCATCTGTAACTGGCCTGGCCCTCAGGTACAGGAGGCAGGAAGACACCGAATAAAAACAGCACTCCAGGTTGTTGGTTACAGGTTTAATAAGCAAGAGAACTTACTTCTAAAGCTTGTCTTGGGCAGCCTCAAGATGAATAGTTTTCCACACCCACCCGTATAATCTTAAAAGTTTATGTAGAAGTTTAACTAGGCTAAGTCACATGCCCACATTAGTATCTCAAGGCTGTGTCTTTGGGCAGTTTCTACCAGGGGGAAGGCAAGCAGAGTATGCCTTCTAAGCACAGTGGAGGAAGTGGGAAGCCTCCATCCAGCTACCTGGGCTAGCTTGCAGGTAAACCAGTGGTCTTCTTGATGACCTTCCTCAACAGTTATAAGGTCTGTGCTTAGGTTAATATTTGGACATCCAGTTTTTTTCAGTATCACTTGTTTTAAGTCTTTTTTTTTTCCTCACTGAGTTGTCTGTGTTCCTTTGTAGAAGAGCAATTGATTATACTTATGTGGATCTATTTATGTGTTCTTATTCCATCTCATTGGCCTATATGGGTATGTGGTTTGTTTTTTGTCTTTTTTGTTTTTTTTCTTTTTTTGGCAGTATACATCTTATATTCTATTCCCAGTTTTATTGAAATAAAGATATACAGCACTGTGTAAGTTTAAGGTATGCAGCATGATGATTTAACTTAAGTATATCTGACATTTATATGTTTATACTTAATCAATGTCATGCTGTATTAATTACTGTACTTTTATATTAAGCCTTGTAATTGGTAGTGTCAGGTTCTCAAATTTGTTCTTCTTCTTCAATGCTCTGGCTATTTTGGGTCTTTTGCCTTTGGATGTAAACCTTAGAATCAGTTTGTTGAGATTCACATAACAACTTGTTAGGAGTTTCATTAAGATTGCTTTGAATCTGTAGATCAAATTGGAAAGAATTAACATCTTAAAAATATTGAGTCTTCTTACATATGAACACACGATATCTTCAGTTATTTATTTATTTCATCATCATTTTATAGTTTTCTTCATATAAATCCTGTACATATTTGGTTATATTTATACCAAAGTATTTCACTTTTATGCTACTAATATGAATGTTATTGTGTTTTTAATTTCAAAATACATTGGTTAATTTCCGGTATACAGGAAACAATTGACTTTTGTAAACTAAACTTGTACTATGCAACCTTGGGTATTTTCGTTAGATATGATTAAAATATGTTTACATCTGGGACCTAAGATCTGCCTGAAAAAGGACAGGGAAGGTGAATTTTCCTACAGATACCAAGACTCATTACTAAGATATGGTGATTCATATAGTGAGTTGTTTGTGCTATAAATATATGATTTTTTATTTATTTAAAAAATTCAGGCTATATATGTACTTATCTGTAAAATTAGGATATATATATTATATAAATTTTTATAAGAATATATAAATTTACAAATGTACTGGAGGAGAGTGCAAACCAAGTGTGTGTGTGTGTTTATGTGTGCATGTATATGTGTGTGCATGTGTGCGTGTGTGTGTATGTATATATATTATTGATACGTGGCAGTTCTGATAGTCCTGTATATTGGGGGGAAAAGAACATATTCTATGACAATTGCCCATCCAGATGAGACAAAATTGAATTCCTAATTTATAATACCCATTTTTAATCACAAACAGATTCATGTCTGTGTAAGATAAGTTATTTAAAGTTGGGAATTTGGTAATATTAAAATTAATAAATTTATTGGTATATGTAATAATGAAATATAAAATCATAGTCCTACTAGCAACAGATTTGACATCTGAATGTCTGAGACAACCATTATGGCTATTCTTTGAATAGAGGTCTGCCCTGTATTTCTGTGCCACACATAACTTAGAAAATTTGCATTTGCTATTATTTAAGACAGAAGCCATTCGATTCAATCAATATTCTATTGAATCAATATTCTATTCAGTCAACAATGTATTCAACCAATATTTTTTTATATTGATACCATATACAATTAATTTACCAACTTAAAAAACATTGTATAAAATACATTATTTCAAATACAATTTCTGGAACTAATTAAATGAAAAATATTGGTCAATATTGCAGTAAAAAAGCAAGTTAGCATTGATTAATATCAGTGTTATAATTAGATTATAAAACATTTTAAGAAAAGCATCCTAAATTATTGTATTAAATGGTCATTGTGAGATTTGTAATGATAAATTTTACCTGGTTTTCTGTTGTTATTAACAGAAAAGTGGAATTATTTGAAGTCGATAGATATGCTTAAAATCCTGTTTTCAAAAGATATTTTAAAATAAGTAAATGATATGTTTACATACATTACAGTTGTATGTAATACTACCAATTTGTGTGTTTGTTCATTTGCTAACTTTGGCTGTGAGATGCAGGAATTTTTATTTTTTAAAAACTCATGCTATGATTGATATTGGTGTGTAATGAGAACAGGGAAGAGTGGGGAAATTCTTTGAAGCACAAGCCCTGACTGTATCTTTATTTGTACCAAATGGCTTAATCCCACTAGTTGAAAAAATGAAAACTCTTGAACGTTTAGTTAAATCTGTAGGAGTTTGGGCAAAGAAGTGAAGATTTGCAAATCCTTTTAATGAACCAACACAGTTTTATTAGTTCTTGACTGGAGGGTGAGTATGGAAGGAGATGATCAGAGAAAAACCAGACCCTTTGAACTGTTTGAAATTTAGTAGGGGATAAGGATGACTTGGTACCATGGACCTTGAGGTACTGGGAGCTGATAAGTTCTTCTCATTGTGTTCTTCACATTTGTTGGAGATGACTTCTCTTTCTTCTCCTTCTTCTCCTCCTTCTTCTTCTTCTCCTTCTTCTCCTTCTGCTCCTCCTTCTCCTCCTTCTCCTTCTTCTTCTTCTCCGTCTTCTCCTTCTCCTCCTTCTCCTCCTCCTCCTCCTCCTCCTTCTTCTGCTTTTTCATATTGATGATAAGAGACTGTCGTGTAAGAACAATGAAAGGAAAAAGTGGATAAAAGCCTCTCGTTTCCTCTAGTAGAGGTCTGTCTCATTCTAGCTGTAGATTAACAACGTTGCAAAACCAGATTCTCCCAAGTAGCTTAATGCTCACTTCTGGTCTCAGACACATAGATGCTAATTTTCTTTCTCTCTTAGGTTACACTCACAGAATATTCAAACGGTCTGTATGGTGGGTTTCACTGAATTTGGGATTCCAAAAATGTGGATGTATGATAGAAAGGTTGAAGCTGCCGAGTGAATAAAATATGTGGCCTTGCCAATGCTGGCAACAATTAGGCATGAAAGATTGAAAAAAGTGCACAGTGGGATTACTCAATACTAAAAGAGATCCTTCAAGGAGAATCTCAAAGCTCTAGAGCATGAATCGAACTCTCTTTTAGTTGAGCTAAAATTAAAATATGGTTAGGCGGGTAATGCCATAGCCAGTAAAAGGACAGCAGACACACATGGTTTTGTCCTGAGAATGTCATACTGAAAGTCTTAATTATGCACATTTCACCATCTAGGGAAGGGAAAGAAAATCTGGAACTAATGAAGTTTTGTGTTGTTCTCTCGAAAATAGCCAACGACCTCAAGGACAAACATGAATTTTTCTCCCTACATGTCAAGGACCAAGTAGTTTCTACGCAAGTAGATAATGGACACGCTGGTCGAGAAAATCTGTGTCCATGAGGAATCTGGTCCCTACTTTGATGAAATGATGTCTATCACACAGATTCTGAATACTCCAGTTATGGAGGTGTATTATTTCCTGGAAGCTGGAAAGGCTGGTTTATTTGATATTTTCAAGATTTTTATATTAAAATTATATTCCCAAAACATCAAAAAGAAATAACAGAACAGCTCCATTTATGGTCTCCTTGTTTGAAAAGATCATGGCAATAATTTACTCTATCAGACATAACTATTGATCTTCATTCCTGAAATCAAAATGGAATTTTATAAGACAAAATGATCAAAACATTGATTTTTCCTCTACTTTTATTCCTGTACAAATTTTCAGACCTTAACATATTTTTCTCCTTAACCTCTGGTAGTCCTCATCTGGCTAATATGCTCATTCTAAAAGAGCAATGGGATTCTGGCAGGCAATATAGCAGGACGTAACCTTTTTGTCAGACTTGGGCTACACCAAGTGTTGTAGTGTGTTATAGAATGAATGTTTGTATCCCTCACAAATTCACGTTTGAAACCCTAGCCCATAATATGATGATATTAGGAGGTGGGGACCTTTTAGGTCATGAGGATAGAGCCCTCATGAATAGGATTAGTATCCTTATAAAAGAGATCTCAGAGAGCTCTCTTTCCTGCCCTGTGAGGACGCAAGAAGTTGGAAGTCTGAAATGTGAAAGAAGATTTTCACCAGAATCTGACTATGACAGCACCCCACTCTGGGACAACCAGCCTCCAGACTGTGAGATATAAATTTCTGTGGTTTATAAGCCACTCAGTCCATGGTAATTTGCTATAGCATCCTAAACTAAGATACTGGGTAACATGGATCATTTAGTGTTGCTGTACCTTTACAGCTAGAGGGAAGAATCCTATTTAAAAGTATAATTGTGTAACATGGATCATTTAGTATTTCTACACCCTGTAGCTGCAGTCAGATTTCTATTTCTTCAGTATTCATGGTAAAACTGTAATCACATTGTCAGGCACATGGTCGAGAAAGATATGTGGTCCAGGAAGAGCAAAAGCTTCTCAATTTCTCCTATTCATTGACTGCCAAACAGTTATGATTACTTGGTACTGAGGTTATTAAGAAACAAACTGTTGATTCAATGTCCTGAATCTAATCTTTAGTTGGACATATGGACAATCAGGGTTAGGGTCAGAGTAGTTACACATTGTAGACAGTGCCTTCCTATGAAAAACATACGAAGAATAAATTCTTAGTGTATGTGTTATTCTCAGAAAATTCTATTTCTTGGTATCAATAAGTATAGGACCATTAATTATACTTTAGTGCAGTACTATCTCTGTTAAGAAACAGTTAATTACTTTGCTAATGAACTGGATTCTTTCCCAAGGTTTCTAGTTTCTAATTGCCAATCTACTATCTTATTCAACACTCATTGCTTAAGGAATGATAACGGGGGAAAAAAAACCCAAAAATAATGAAATTTGGAGATGACTTGATATAGTATGGTAATTTCTCACACCATCACCTGCAAAATGTGTTGTTTTTTTTTTCTTCATCACTCAAGACTCACCGTTAGAGCAGTTAATTTTCATGGCACTCACAGTTAGTTCTCATCCAGAGAGCTCTCCTTATTAATTTTCTAAAGAAACCAAGATGTCTGTGTTGATCAGTATTGTACCTTGCACAGGCTGTTCATTAATGTCAATATAAAAGTTCATGAGCTGTAAAATCCTGAGGTTAAGATTAAGCAGCTATTACAAGCGTACCTTCTGGCCTAATGTAAAAAGCTCAGAGAGTAAATTATTCGCCTGCATATCACTGCTTAGTGGTTCAAGAGTGATTATTTTTTACTATTTTATAAGTTCACATGAAAGCTTCTTCACATTTTTTATACTTCCCTTGCAGTAAACTGGGAATGAAAAAAAACAAAAAAACAAACAAAAAAAACAACAAAAAAAAAACAACCTTCACTCTGAATGGAATCTGTTATTTTTCATCCTCTGAAGATTTATACTTCAATTGACTTTTTCTTTCAGTGTAAGAGAAAAGATATACTTTCTAGCTCACAACATTCTCTTTACTGTTTTTTAGGCACTTTTTTTTTTTTTTTTTTTGGAATAAAAGTAAGATGAGGGGTACTTTGTCTCTTTGTATTTTTACTTGATATAGCCAGTTTTCTTTGCTGCTGGCCAAAGACCAAACTCTAATTTTAATATGCAGGACAAAGAATATCAACATAAAATGTACTTCCTTGATAAATGTCACAGAGATATCCTAACAAATAATCAAAACCATTTTCTAAGTCTTTTCATCAATTTAATGTTGTTATTATTCTAAATGAATGTTTAGAAATTCTTTTTTTAACCTTTCCAAGATTTGTAAGTGTAAATCTGCTGTTACTTGCTGTCTTGAAAAAGTTGCACAACCTCAATTTATGTCTGTTCTTAAATGGACTAGCTAAGATGAACCAACAGCTTTCTACACTTAGTTATGAGACTCTCTTGTCCTGTCTAATGGAAATGGGGTTGGTTATAAAAATAAACCCATTGTCCATACATACTCAAACTCTAAACTTGGCTTGACTTACTTGATATATGTCTCACCTGGATGCTAAAATTATACTTGGTTGCAAAGGACTTTTACTAAGTATTACCTCAACATCATATGTTGTCTGCCATAGAAATGAAATTCTATCTGCTCACCTAATGCCAATCTAGGCTTATGTCTGGTGATGGGCTGCTATCTTTTGGGTTATTTGGAACTTCATTTTCTGTGAATATGTCATACTGATTGTATTAGTTAGGTAACTAGCAGCTAACTGTACCAATATAGACCCCAAACTGTAAATGCCTCAAACGCAGTGCAAGTTTCATTTTCACTCACATAGTAGTTATAAGTAGATGGTACTTGCTTTTGTGTGGTTTCCTTGTGGTGATTCAGGGACTCAGTCTGTTTCTGTACTTTTGTTTCACTGTTGCCTAAGGCATCACTGTCCTGCAGCATTTTCTGTAATGATACATATGTTTTATAACAGTAGTAGCCAAGAGTTATGTGGCTTTTGAGCACCTGACATGTGGCCAGTGTGGCTGAGGAACTGAATTATAATTGTATTTCATTTTAATTAGTTAAAGTATAAATTGCCACAGGAGGCTAGTGGCTGTTGTATTGCAGAGTGTAAATTTCGAGCACTATTGTTGCTATCTGCGTCTGGATGGAAGAGGGGGGCAGAGGCGATGGAGGAAACAGCCCCTTCATGAAAGCCTTGATCGAAAAGACACAAAAATTCTGCTCACAATTCATTGCCTAGGGTTCGGTAACCTGGACATATTAAGTTAAAAGAAAGCTAAGATCTGTGCTCTTTCTAGTATGTGCCTAAGAGGAAGAGGAGAGCCACAGACTCAGTGAGAAGCTAGCATGCCCTCTGCTGCGCTGAGCAAAGGAATACATGTATTCAGCTTCCGAACATAAAAATGTAATCTATTTTTAGTTAAGGAATTAAAACATCATGACAGAAGACCCAAATTTCTTTTTGTTATATTGACCACTTCAGTATCAACTAGAAGTTAGCTTTGTTTAGTAAATACATATTTTATGAATAAAGGAAGCATTCACCTGAGGCAAATGAACCTTAAATGTGTCTTTCAAACTTCCCCTGGTCCTTTGGATCTGGATATATATTGCCACTGGTCAAACTCATATACTAGCAGCTCTTATTACCATAAACCAGGAGCAGGATTCAGAACACTGTCTCATTGAATCACACGCACACGTCTTCTGTAGGTTTCTTCTGCTCCTTTTCAATGGCATGGATAACACTGTGTCTACCTGATTCTCTCATGTGAAGCATCTTTCTATTTTTATTTTTCTGATGACATTTTGGTGGCTCTGAATCTCCTGGCCAGTCTTATAGCTGACTCTTACCTGCCATGAATGCTGACAGTCATGCTTACCTAGATATTTGCTTTTATGACCAGTTGCTACTTAATGGCCTATGCCCCATGTGAGTTGACTTGACTAACCCACGTATGATTGACTTCCAAATATCCACACAGAAAGCTGAAGAGCCTTCTGTGGAATTTCACCTTTTGATCTGACATGACTTGTACTCTTGACTCTTATTCCCTTTCTTGTTATACGTTTTCCAAATACCTGTAATAAACACCTGCCAGGGCTGATGGTAACTAGCAAATTGTATCTGTAATATATATGACAGGATTAGTGTGTATATGCATAGGTATATTTTTCCTAGGTTTGCTTTAATGTGTTTCTATTGACTTTGTAGTTTCCTCTGCCTAGCTTTATGTTCAAGTAGTGTTTCATCAAGGATCTGAGAAGAACTTCCAAGAAATATGTAAGTTAAAAAAATTGTTCATAGGAAGGGATCAAAGATAATATTTTAAACCCTTCTTTTGGGATATTTTTCACATTTTTGAATTGCGCCACTTAAATGTACAGATGTTGCTTTGTACAAATAGAGTGGAAAAATGTAAACAACTAAGATCGGACAAGTAGGTGTCTTGACAGATTCATGAGGAAAAAGACATGTCAGCTTTTTGACATTTATACTTTAAATTTTGCAGCTACTCATTTAATTTTTTAAGTAAACTTTGTTACTTTCAAACTATTAACAAGAAAATTTTTGTTTTGAAATCTCATCTAGATGACAGAAATTTTAAGATGACTTACTTGTATGTTAGAATTATCATATATATTGGTCTCTCAGAGAAAAAAGACTGATGTATAACTTTTGTGGTGAGAAATGAGGAGTTAATCGGATTAGCCTATGTAAAGCTAATGTAAAGCTATTAGCTTATGTAAAGTTAACTACTGCATAGTAGTTGTTAATAATTCACTCATCAAATATTTTTGATATTTATTTTTAGTTTCTATTATAAAGTTATTTTTATCTGCATGCATTTATTTGGTGTTGTATTGGCTGTTCATTCGCTTATCTAGCCTTGTAAAAAAGTTTAGAGAACTACAATCGACCTGATAATGACCGGGAAGATAAGAAATACTGCCTTACAAGTTGTGGAGTACTCCCCAAACTCATTTCTCATCAACATTAAAATGGTTAAGATATCATGAGAAAACGAACTAGTATAGAATTAAAAAAAAATTATTGCAATTAATTATCCATACAATAGTTAAATCAGATAATTAATTTGCCCAAATATTTACGCATATTTTTCCAGCATGTCCTAGATTTGAGAGATAGAAATATGCCCAAGTTGCAGCACTTGTTCACCAATTTACCTGTCATTGCTTTATCATAGTTTCTATCACACTGAATTTTATTTACTTATGTGTATTTCTGTCTAATACACTACATGACAAGTTGCCTACAGGTAAGGACAAGATATAGAAACTCACTTGGGCCTGAATTCAAAGGGTTTAGTTTCAAAGAATATGAAAACTTAGGCTACAACTTTTGTAGAGGAGAAAACTAGTGTTGGGATAAAGAAGAACCTTTCTGGATAAATTAATAGTTGCCCACAAGTGAGATAAGAAAGTCTCCAGGATCAAGTGGAAGAATTGAAATGTAGGCCTAGAGAAAATACTATTCTATGCCTCACATTTTTTAATGTGGTATATTCAATATGTAAAACCTAATTTAATATATATATATATATATATAATTTCAACTAAGATGCCAGCTCATGGATTCCCACTGAGGGTTGGAATTCTACCTTCCAAGAAGTGTCACAGATGTTGAACTAATGACTGACATGTTGTGCTACATCATAAAGAATCACTCAGCTGGGAACCCAGAAGAGGAAGTAAGATGGGCCCCATTTATCCTAACTTTTCCTGACCTGTACTTGCAGCAACCAATGCCCCAAAAGGGCAAGGCAATTGAAAGAATGCTTGTGGGGTGATATTCAGAGTTACGTCACTAGACAGGAAAACATTTGACCAGTTGATATAATAAATGAGGGTCAAGACATCTAGAATACATTGTAGAGAAGGATGGGAGGAAAATGGTGAATATCATTAAGGACTCAGGGTGAGCTGGAGGAGCAGGGACTATATTTAGTCATAATAGTTGTCTTTTATGAAACTTCATACAAGTTGGGTCTGGTTGAAGGGAACTATAGGATGTATTAGGATTAGTGATGAATATGTCATATCTGACAATTTAGTTCGCAAACTCATCCTAGAAAAAGTGCTACATAATTGACTCATTGCTGAATATCACTACAGTCACCTTCGAAATACTCCCCTTGGGAAGCTATGCACTGATGCCAGTGCCTAGTCCACCGTTCAAAGCAATTTTGGAACTCTTTTTCTGGAATGGCCATCAGAGCTGTTGTCGTATTACCCTTGATGTCCTGACTGTCATCAAAAAGTCTTCCTTTCAATGTTTCCTTTATCTTTGGGTAAAGAAAGAAGTCATTGGGGGCCAGACCAGGTGAGTAGGGAGGGTGTTCCAATACAATTATTTATTTACTGGCTAAAAACTCCCTTACAGACAGTGCCGTGTGAGCTGGTGCATTGTCGTGAGGAAACAGCCATGAATTGTTGGCAAAAATTTCAGGTTGTCTAACTTTTTCACACAGCCTTTTCAGCACTTCCAAATAGTAAACATGGTTAACTGTTTGTCTAGTTGGTACAAATTCATAATAAATAATCCCTCTGATAGCAAAATAGTTTAGCAACATCATTGCAACAAGTTTGCAAACTTAATTGTCAGATATATATCTATATATCTGAGTAGGACTTGGGTTGATTGTATTAAATATCTCTCAAGCACTTTAAGTTCTTATGGCTTCATCTAATATACCAACATAACTGTGGCAACTCATTTTGAGTGGGTGAAACCTGAGTTTCTCATGTCAAGCACATACTCTGCACTTCTTACTTCTTGCCCTAGTTCATCTCTAAATCCTTGATGTGAGGTCTTATAGGAAACTTGTATCTCTCACATATGGACAGCTTGAAAGTACTAAAAAGTAATGTTCCACGGAGTAGTCTTTTATTCTATGAAGGGAGAGAGTGACAAACAAATGTTTCCCTATTTCATCCTTGGAGGGCATGGTTCAGAGATACTTTTCCTCAGAGCACCTCAACAGGTCTCAGGAGAATTGAGAATTAACCACACACACAGTGATGGTTAAGTCAGTAATGTACCAATATATTATTAGCTCCCCCTCCTTCCCTGTGTCACTCCTCCAGTCCCTCATTTCTGCTCTTACAAACATGCTTTTGTCTCAGACATTGCAATACGAGTATCTAGGTTAAGGAAAAAAAAATAGTAAAGGAAGTATGCAATGTCAATTCCTTCTGGTAATAAAGGGGGAAAAGGCACAGCTAGTTCTAGACAAAATTTTTAAGTAGAAGAATTTGCCTTTTATGCTTTCTCATTTTCCTCTTAAGAATCTGTCTGTGCTTATTCTCATTACTGTGCAGGCCTCCCATGTTCTCTGCATTTCATTTTCTACTTAAGATGATTGATTTTCAATGACATGCTGAGTTAAAAGTGAAAAAAATGAACGAAATTGTCCAAATATGTAGATTGGTAGCATAAATGTATTACTTCACCAAAGTATATTTTGCCTTTTAGTAACAAATAGTTGCTTAACCTAAAACATGAATTTAATACTAGATTGTGATGGGACTCTGATTGATGTAAGGAATATAGTTTTGGGGAAAAAATGCCTCAATGTCCTTTAAATTACTTTTGCTGTGGAAGAAAAATAAGAACAAACAGCAATTGCTCTTTCCTGAATATGTCTATCTATATCTATTGTTAATAAGCTTTGAAATAACGATTATATAGATTCCAAACATAAGTTAAATTTTGTCAAATTTTCCAAGCTGACATAGGATAGAATTTCAGTTGTTGAATTGTAAGTTGTCAAGCTAATGTTCTTAGTTTATATTTGATGCAAGGAGTCTACAATTTGGAATGTATTTTGGGGAGCACTTAAAAATTTATATTATTACTAAAAATCTTGTGGCTAAAAGAAATAAATGGAAAGTATTACAGTGATCTTATATGCCTCTTTCAGGCTGATTTTGTCAAAGTTATTTTATCAGACTTTTTAGCAGCATTGTTATTGAGAAGTAAATGACTTAGCTATTAACATATTTTGTAGAAAGTAATATATAAGGAACCTCAAAGATGACATCATTTTCATGTTATTTCACAATGTGTTTTCTAATATCTACTTATAATTTAACATTGATTTAAGAAATTTCATTCCTGTGTTTCCCTGAAAATTATATTAAACTGTTATTGAAATAGAAAAATCACATTTGTTTTCTGATTTTATATTGGTAATTTTTGCTCTGATTTAGTAAAATTTTAAAAGTACATTTAAGTATTCTATCTGAGTGGTTTATGTTTATATCTATTACAACACTAGTTTGTTCTAACTGATCAT
Source organism: Rhinolophus ferrumequinum (assembly GCF_004115265.2). NCBI lineage: Eukaryota > Metazoa > Chordata > Mammalia > Chiroptera > Rhinolophidae > Rhinolophus > Rhinolophus ferrumequinum. The sequence continues at coordinate 90,097,425 of NC_046289.1, read as the reverse complement.
TCAAAGTGTAAATATAGTGCTGTACAAATACATATGTACAAGTGTTTTTAGTGTCTTCAGTTTGCCTGTACTCTTTACATCATTAAATTTTTATAATATGGAAAAGTTTTAAGTTAAAAAGCTAAGATAGAATGTAAAAATAAAGTGCCTGTGGTTGTTCTGCATAATAAGAGTAACTGGTAGTGAACATTTTCTGTCATTTACTTTATTTTTATGATTGCTCATGGCCAAATAGTGCGAAAAGTTGTAGATGCAAGAGTTTTCCCTCTAAACACGTAGACATGACATTAGTGAAATGGTTTGTGACACAGAAGTGAATAACTTTCACGAAACATAAATAAAGAAGAGGAATAAAGTATAATTGGCTAATACTTGAGGCAATGGGATGTACCAGCTCTCTTTTCATCCGTCATCTAAATCTTTTTTTCCATTTGTGAGGTCTGTGTTTCTTGAAGCTGTGGGAATTATAAGCTAACATTAGTTTAGAACTTAATATTTTTCAGGTGTCTTCAGATATTTGCATACATTATCTTATTAACTTTTTCAAAAAGCTCAACAATACATGGTAATAATTATGAAAGCTGTGCGTAAACTAGTCTATGTGATGACACTACCAAAAGACTCAGCTATTCATTAATTAGATAGAGGCTAACTCAAATGTCTTCAGTTCTTCCATTAAGTCATTTGTCTCCTTCAAGTTTATGACTAGAGTTATTTAAAATTTTTTCTTATATCCAAAGCTCACCATTGTCCTTTAATAAATGCAAAAAACGAAAAAAAAAGGTTGAATACATTCTTTGTAACTTATTAAAGAGTTATCTGTATCCCTCTATGCATCTTTTCACTTAGAAAGTTAGGGACACTTAAAATTGGCAAGTTGACATTTTAGAATTCTAAAAATTGCTCAATCAAGAGGTAAAATAAAGAGAAGAGTTATGGTTGAGAGGGTCTGTTTCCCTGGTGAGACTAAAACTATTACAGCCTTTTCAAGCTGCAAAAACAAACATGAGTTAAAAATATCGTTATTCATTTATTATATGATCATACTAAAGAAATGTGAACAGAATGGCAATATTTATTATTAATAGACATAATTCATGAGTCGGTTTGAAATAACTTGGAACTAAACCAACATAAGAAAACCAAATGTCAAGACACAAAAAAAGCAGTTTATCCTAAAATATACCTATTGCAAGAAGCATTCAGAGCCTAAATGATAGTCTGTTATCTTTAACCATCTCATGTATTAGCAGCTTCATCCTTCTAATTCTTCAGGATGAAAAACTTAGAATAATTTTTGACTCTTACCTTTCTCTCAGAACCTATATGCAATCCCTTATCCCCTCCTGATAGCTTTACCTTCACAACTGATGCAGAATCCAGCTGGTCTTCATCTCCACTGTACCTCCTCTCATCCAAAACTCCGGCATGACTTGCGTGGGTTCCTGTGGCCATCTTTAGCCATTTTCCTGTTTCTGCCCTTGTCCCCTTTAGTCTATTCTAAACGAAGGAAGCCTTTTAACATGTGTCAGATAATTTTACTTTACATCAAAACCTTCAGATGGCTTCTTGCCTCACTCAGAGTAAAAGCCAAATTCAGTAATATAGGCTTCAGGGCCCTAGATGATATGGCTTGTTGCCCTTCACACATAGCCCTCCATCTTATCTCCTATTACTGTCTTTTGTCCACTGCATTCCACCATTCTATTCTCCTCTCTTGTGGGACATATCAAACACACTGTCTCCTCAGAACTTTAGTGTTTGCCATTTGCTCTTTGCTCTGCTAGAATCTTCTTCACTCATGTGTTGTAGGACTCATTACCCCAAATCCTTTAGATCTTTCTGTAAATGTCACATTCTCATCAAGGATGGACCTTATTTAAAATTGCAACACCTGCTTTCAACTCTGCTTAGTCCCCTTCCTTTATTTTACTTTATTATCACCAGCTTACCTATAATATATATTTCACTTATCCATCTTGTTGATTTTCTGTATTCTTCCTTAGTAAAAGTGAATGTAAGGAAATTTGTTCTCTTCAATATTGTGTTTACTGTCTGACATATAGTAGGTGCTCAATAAATATTTGTTGAATGGAAGAATGAATGGCATAAGAAAAAGGGTTTCTAAGTGTTTGGAGGCTAGAGTCTTTTGCTCATGACTGAGTGTCTAGAGATTATGAAGGCCTGATCTGTGCTGTCCAATAAAATTATATCCACTTTTTGTGAATGAAACATCTATAAACTACACAGTGATGAGATAGTTTATAATTAAATCTCTTATTTTATTAATCTATATTATCTTCTTCCTCTTGCTAGTGTACTGGTGACCATACTATCACCACCTGTTGTTTCATAGTGTTAATGCAAATGTAAAAAGAGTGAAAAATTTTACTGGCAAAATGATAACTGAAAAGAACTAAGCATAAGTAAGGTGTTCATTCTTTTGGGCTATAATTGAAAGAAAGATACCTTAACTTAATTTTGGAACTTCTAATTGTGTAACCTTGAAAAAATCATGAAAACCCTTTGACTTTTTGTTTTAAAAGTTGTGCATTGGGAATGTTACTAGCTCTATTTCATGGGCTCTTAGGAAGGATTAAAGAAAGGAAGGGAGGGAGGGAAAGGAAGAGAAAGGGAATGAAAGAAGTTGTAAAGCTATAACAACTGAGTTTTGGGCATCATTTTTGCGTTATGAAAAATATGGCAGGATCATGCACTCTCCACAAGGTTATGGTACAATGTGCACTTCTGTTGCACTGTATTATACTTTCACTGCTGTGGTAACTCAATAACTTTTAGCAACCCAACAATAATTTTTGTCATTAGAAGACTTTGTAGACATAAGTACACTATCCTGTATGCAGTAGCCCCCCCCCCCCAATCTGTGGTTGCTTTCTACATTTTCATTTACCCACAAACAACCACAGTCTGAAAAGTATTAAATAGAAAATTCCAGAAATCAACAATTCATAGGTTTTAGATTGTGCACTCCTCTGAGTCCTGATCAAATCTCATGTGGTCCTGCTTTGCCCTGCCCAGGATGTGAATCATCCCTCCATCCGCATATCCATGCTGTATATGCATATACTACCCGCCCTTTATTCACTCAGCAGCCATCTTGGTTATCAGATCGACCGTCTTGGTATTGCAGCGCTTGTGTTCAAGTCACCCTTATTTCACTTAATATTGGCCCCAAAGTGCAAGAGTAGTGCTGCTGACAATTTGGCTATGCCAAAGAGAAGCCATAAAGTGTATGGATGTATAGGAAAAAACATACATACATCAGTAGTATGTACAGGTTTGGCACTTTCGGTGGTTTCAGGCATCGGTGGTTTCAGGCATCCGTTGGGGGTCTTAGAACATATCCCCTGTGGATAAAGGGGAATTTATTATAATTATAAAGCCCACTATCATCTGTTCTCACTCGCTTTCCTGCATACATTCATTTAATTCCTTTAATGCTTCCTCTAGTTAGTGTCTTCATTTTATCAAGCTTTGAAATATTCTCAACCTTTTAACTGCTTATTGATCTCCAGGATCTTAAAGCCAGTTTATTACTACAGAAGAATCTGAACACTATTGGAGAGAGAGAAGCATGCTAGACTTGAATTTTGATGATCTTTATAGTATAAGCCTTAAGGAACTTAAATACTCTATAAGAAAATTGTACCGTGAAACTTGGGCCCACTTCTCTACTATTTATGACACATTTTCTCTCTGAATCTGCTTTGTTTTTGATCATGACAAATTGAATTTTATGGTGCTTCCCAAGTCTTGATCTTATTTTAAAGAACACTTTGACTTAGGCTTTTTGTATAGTAGTTCCCAAATAGTGTTAAAGTGAATGCGAAAGAGTGAGATCAGTGCTAGTTCATTTCAGTGAGCTTTCATTCTTCCCGTACATTTTTTTTTTTTTCTCATTCCCTGATAAGTTTGTCCTTCTTTCCAATGGAAGACGCTGCTTCCCTCAAGCAATTCCTGGACTACCTCCTTAGTGCTGAGTGCAAGTTCTAAAACTTTAAGGAACAACATAACTCCTGTTTTCTTTCAAAGTCCTCTCCATGCGGTTCTTCTACTCCTCTTTAATAATACTCGAGATCTGGTCAGGCATTGAAAACATTTCTATTACATATTCTCTCTACTTTAAATCCTGCCATGACACTTGTCTACTGCAAGTCTCATGTGGATGTTTTATTCAAACACTGTTTGCTAGCTATTTCCTAACTACCTTGACTCCACGCAGTACTCACACCCACGGTGACAGCCTAAACCTTGTTACTATCTAATACTATCACAAATCAAAAATATTAAATTTCAACTCCTCACTTCCTGAAAACAAACTGTTTTGCCACCCAGACTTCTCATATCACAACGTACAGTACACCCACTCTATAATTCTATAAACTTTCTATAAACTTTATAGAATTCTATAGAATTCTATAGAATTTTATAGAATTCTATAAAGTTTATAGGAATTCTATAAATTCTATAAACTTTTATTGCATCGATCCCAATATTTTCTCAGGGTCTCAGAGGGGTTTTGTTATTTCACTTTTCTAGACTGCCTAAGACCTTGATTCATCATCACCTGAAGCACTTTCTCACCATCCCTCTCTAATTTCTATCCCCCTCCCTTCTACTATAGCCATTTGACAAAAAACAAACAAAACACGCAAACAAATAAACACCTACCTTAACCTTGAATCAACCCAGATAAAACACCTCAGAGATGTGAACTGTTGCCAGTGGAAACTCAGGGAATCCAAAGCCTTTTTCCCTCAAGCTTTGCCTCTTCTGTTATTCTTATTTCAATTTGTGGTACACTGAAATACCCAGTTACCTACAGATGGAATCTGGAGAGGCAATCTAAATCCTTTTTGTACCAAAACTTCACATCATGCCACTCATGAAATTCTAATTTGTCTTTAAGTATTTCTCAAGTTTGTCCTATCTTTTTTCCCCAGCCTTCTACCCGTGGCCTATTTCAGCCCTTGACATATCTTTTGTATACATTATTGTAAAAGGCTTTGAAGTGGTTTTCTTGCCTCCAGTTCTGAAGCTTTATCTACAACACATTCATAACTATATCACTCTTCTGCTTAAAAACCATCAGGTGCCTCCTATACTGCCATCATGACTGAGCTAAGAGTCTCTTTTCTATGTTTCTACAATATTTTCATCTGTATTATAGGACACAATACATTATATTGTTATTTTATTTTATAGGATAGCTTATTCCCACTAACTATAAGTTCTTTGAGAGTTGTAATCATGTTTATTTAGCTGTATGCTGCTAATAGTATTCCTGGGGGGGTAAGGATTGTGCTTAATAAGTATATGATAAATAGAATAAATCATTAAGATTACTAATAGCAGAAACCAACCACTTTTACAACAAGGTTGAAACACAATGCTGACTCACCACATTTTATTAATATTGATATAAATGTGAAAATACAATGCATATTCAAAATATTGTTATTTAGTGCTTAGTAGTTAAGCATATAGGTTGATGGTTTGTATAGGAAAGGGTAAATTTTGCCTTCTTTAGCATATAAAGAAATCTGGTAACAAAGGTGTATATTTGACCCTGAAAATATTTGTTGTGTCAGTTTATATCACTATCAAAAATGTTTGCTATGAAAAGAATGTACAATGGCAAAATTTGCTAGTTCTGAGTTTCTGTCTGCCTCATGTTTTCTCATTCTCCAGGTAAATGCACATTGGCAATTTCATGGACCCCCACGCTATTTACATGTCCCCTGCATGATACAGGGTCAGTGAGTGATTATTGCCTATCTAAATTAAAAGGAATTATTCAATTGTAGTTTTATCTTTTTAACCAGTAGCTCTCAACAATCCCATCCACCCACCCCTATCAGGGGACATTTGACAATGTCTGCAGACATTTCTCATTGTCATAATGGTGAGAAGGGAGCTACTGGCATCTAGTGGATAGAGACCAGAGATATTGTAATCACCCTACAACGCACAGGACAGCCCATAACAATGTCCAAATGTTCACTGAGATCTGTAGGAAATCCCAAAATGTCAATATCTTGGGTGGGAAAACCCTGGATTAGATATTACCTGTTTCCCCGAAAATAAGACCTAACCGGAAAATAAGCCCTAGAATGATTTTTCAGGATGACATACCCTGAACATAAACACTAATAAGTCTTTTGGAGCAGAAATTAATACTGTGTTTCCCTGAAAATAAGACCTAGCCAGACAATCAGCTCTAATGTGTCTTTTGGACTAAAAATTAATATAAGACGTGGTCTTATATAAGACTGGGTCTTACCTTAGAGTAAAATAAGACCAGGTCTTATATTAATATTTGCTCCAAAAGACGCATTAGAGCTGATTGTCCAGCTAGGTCTTATTTTCAGGAAACATGGTATCTTATGTTGGAAAATATTCCAATAAAGAAAATTACATTTCATTAATGCATTTACCAAACATTTAATACTGATCGGTATCATAACACGTTGTACTAATGTTGTAGGAAACAAAAGAATGAATTCTATAAGAAACCTTTCTTCAAGGAGCTTATGATGTAATCTAGCAAGAAAATAGACTTTTCATATATATTTATTACTTAATACATATATATATTTTTACTTACTGAATATATAGCTTAGATATACATACATACATATGCACACATATATAGAGAAATATAAATAAATAGTAATGGAGATAAAAGTAGTTACCGAGGAAGAAAATTTTGAAATTATGTTGGACTTCAAAGATTTATTTTAATCTAAGTAAGAATCTACAAAAAAATTTTTGAAAGAAGCTTTATTTTCATTTCATCTTAAAGGGTTAGTAGGATTTATACATGTTAAGTAGGAGGTAAGAAAATTCTAAACTCTTATAAGAACTGTAAAATATGCCTTTATTCTTATATTCTTCACGTTTTCTATGAAGAAAAATTTCATTTTTCTATTCTTCTTCATTTTTTCTATCTCTACATTATATTTCACTCATACTTACTATAGTCAAGTCACAGTCTCCAAAGGAATCAGATTCATAGAAATTATTCGTAATTATTATTTTTCAAACAAGTTGCTAGACTCAGGAAATACAACAGTGAATTTTTTGAAAAAAATGCAATTATCTATATGTATATATTCATATCCATATATGTAAATATCCATAGAGGCAGAGATGAATGAGCAATTTTTGATTTATGAGAGACCATGAGACAAACAATCAGTAAAGGTGAAACTTGGGTTGAACGTTGTTGAATAAATAGGAATTTGAGGACAGAGGGAAGAGGAAAAGGCACCACCGTGTGTGAGTAAAGTCAGAGGTGTGAATGTTCTCGTTTTTTGGTGAATCATCCTGGATAAATATCCTAGGATTAGGGAGTATATGGCCTATGTTCATATGTAATTCAGCTGTGGACTGTATGTATAAAGGTTTCATTAAACTTTTAGTTTAGTTAACAACACTATAACCCAATACTAATTATAACATTTTATTTTCTTTCAAATTCAGAGGCCGTGAATATCACATATTGCTCTCCATTTTATGTGTGTGTATGTGAAGGAAATGATTTTGTTTTTTTGTTTTGTTATTTTTAATAATTAACTCTGCATTTACGTTCTCTGACCACCTGTCTCAGGCTTCCCTTTGAGACAGATATCCTGGGACTCACAGCTTTGACACTGAGATCCTGCTCCTAATCATGTTTAATAGTCAGTCTTCCTTTGTTTGACACTTGGTACTGAGACAGGGCGCTTTGTAATCACAGCAAGATTAGAGGGAGATGATCAAGGAACCCGGTTGCGATAATTGGACAACTTTGCATTTTGAGTGTTAGAAGTTTGCAGTGAGGCTCATTTTATTTTTTCCTTTAGAGTTTATTCTCAGAGCATATGGAAATTTTATGTGTCATTGAAAATTAGGAGGTGGCCCAGACTCACTGCTCTTATTTCCTCCTCAAGCTTAATCAGTCATCACACCCTGAAACTGCCTGTCTTCCCAGAGTCTCTCTAATTTATCCCTGCTCCCCATTCCTACATCAACCTCTCTGTTCTTGCTTTCACAGGGGCTTCTCTAACAGCGCCTCACCAATGGCCCTGCATTCTGGTTTCATTTTAATGCTGCAGAGGAGATTCAGAATGCCAGTTTGCTCCCATTGCTTCCTTACTGTAAACTTTCCATGGCCTCCACTGCATATGGAGCAAGATCCAAACTGCCCAGAGAGATGCACGAGGCCCTTCAAGTCCTGCCTCTGGCCTAACAGGCACACCCTTTATGTAAATGGAAGAGAAGCAGTTGCTGCACATGCAATTCCAGTCAAGCTTGTAGCAGACAGGTAGTCCCTTCACTGGAAGACTCACTGCCCAGCTGGTAGGAGTGTGGCCAGCTTATGGCGGCCAGCTGTACCTCTTTCATGTCTGCCTCAGCTTTTGAGCTGAGTTACACTGTTCTCAGGGTGGCCCCAACCAACAGCTGAGTAAGACTGTGGTAGTAGAGCCTGGCCACTTCTGCCTGATGCAGGACCCTCTAACGAGGTATTTTTGCTCCAGAGCTCCACGTTGGGCAGTCGGAGACTTTGTCAGCCTGTGTTGTTGTAGTTTTCAATTCCCCCTGAGGGATCCCACATTACTCCCTTTCCTTTCACAGGCAGGTCTAATTCTCCAATAAACCTTTTGTACTCTTACTTCCCAGAGCTACCAACAAGGTTCATGGGCCCAGTACTATAAAGCTTCCCTCAGCTAAGAATTCCTACTTTGTGTCCTGAATTTTCATGGAGTTTCATCTTGTCCATTGAGATTTTCCCTTAAAACTGAAGCCCAGCAGTTCTTTTCTTCACTTTGTGGTTGCTCTCATTGAACTATAATTGCATTTACTTGTCTTACTCTCCCAACACCTACTCTTCCGAAGGACATTCTGTATGCCTTATTTGAGTCTATAACTTTAGTGCCTAAAATTATACTAACAGATTTATTCAATTACTGATTTAGCAGTTTTAATTTAATGTTTATTAAGTGAAAAGCCCTGTGCTAGGTACTAAAGTTATAGATGTAAATAAGGAAAATAGCTTTGGCCCTCATTCAGTATACATATACATGGTAAAACTAATTACACAATTATTTATCTTTACTAGTATGGTAAGTACAAAGAAAGAAAGTTAGAGGATTATAGGGATATAAAGTAGGATGGATCTGACATAGTCTGAAGGTTTGGAAAATTGCGTTCAGGAAAAGTTATATAAGCTGAATTCTGAAGACTGAGTAAGAATTAATTAGCTGAAGTAGGAGGGAACCTAATAAATGTTTATTGAATGAATAAAATAATGTAGCTTATGTTTATAGAACTACGCTCCAGAGACAAATATAAAAATTTTATTAACCATATCGAATGTTCCTTTTTTTATTGTGACCAATTACATTTAATATATTTTTTCTTCCAAGAAGCATCTTTCATTCACATCTTAACTACCATCTCCACAAAACTATTTAAATGTACTTTCTAGTTGAAAATATGTCTAGTTTCATTTCTCAATGTATCATGGGCTAATGGTTTGAGAGCCGATTGGAGCTCAATGGAGTCTTGGAGCTACTATTTTCCATGATTTTCAAATATTTATTTTTAACCTCTTCAGTAAACTATCAGAACAACAGGATTGATTCTTACAAATGTTGTTTATAGCAGAAAATTAACAGTATAGTTTTATATATACTGGCAATAGAATCTTCAATTGTAATGAGATTTCTATAAAACATATTAAATAAAATGTTCCTTTTAAACATCTCCTAGATTTGTAGAAGTTATTCAGTAGCTACTTGTTGAACTGCTGAAATGTGAAAAAATATACTAATAATTTGGGGGGAAGAAAAGCTTCTGGAAATTAATTTAGAGCTTGGCTTAAAAGATACCAAATAGCTGGTTGGATTAATTTTTTATTTCATCACCACGTTGTTGGCCCCATACAGACACAAACTATTTCTATTGTTTCCCTTTTACTTCACCCCTTATGCCTCATTAGGCTTGGAATAGAGAAATGGCTAGCACAAAATCAAGCATAGACCAATCATTCCCCATAGGCGAGAGCAAGCAAAATCAATCACTGTCCACTCAAGTGGTTCTCCGCTATTGACTTTAAACTTCCCTAATCTAGAGGTTACTATACTGTTAATTGCACTGAAGTTGAATGTTTCTGCTTCAGCGTATTACTTAGCTATCTTTAGAGAATGCACACTATTATATCTCTATTAATTTCTTATGTGAATTGATGAAGGTTGAGGATCTTTGACCTGTGATTAGAAGCCTAATAATAATACCCTAAAGCATTTATGAATAGCACTTCCATAGAAACTCCTAATTTCCTGAAGAATTTATAGCTTACCATTTCAAATCTCACTGTATATTGATTTTTATAAGTTCTATGTATTAACCATTAATATATCCACATAGTAGAAAGTTGGCCCATATACTATGAGGATACATTTTTTAAACAGATGCAAATATTTGATTTGTGTTGTTTGACACTTATTATTGCAACCTAATTTTTTCCCCACAGTCACAGTTATTAAATATAGTAGTTGATTACTGTTACAAAAATATTCATCCTATTAAGAATTGTGCATAATTTCTTACTATACACATAGTAGGCAGGAGGCATTATGGCTTTAGACAGGTTGTTTTGAGCATGAAAACTTGTTTTTCAAACATGCCTTTGGTTTAGAAACAGAGGCAATCGTCAGATATCCAGATACAGTCATGTGTATCTTTATATGGTCTTAAAATATAGCTAACACCCTGACATTCCAATTAAAACCCCACAGATTTGAAACAAGTTAAATTCAGGAATGAATGTGGGCATGTCTGCATAAAAACAAAGTAGACGAAAACAAAATGATTCAACGTATTAGTTAAATGTTTGGTAAATTAAAAGCTAAATATGTAGTTATTGGTCAAAAATGTTGAGTCTGTTTTCTTTGGTTGCTGTTGTTGGGATGTCATTGCTCCTGTGTAGCCATGTCATGGTGAGCTCTCAGAAACTTTGAGAAGTCAGTAATGCTGTCCTTTTTGAGTGACTTACCTCCCTTTTGAGTGACTATATCTTCTTTTTACTGGATCTATCACTACCTGATGCAAATGTACTGAATAAATCATATTTTAATAAATGAACAATCACATACTAATAAAATGCATTTATTGAAACTTTTGCTATGTAATTTACATACATTATTTCATTTATCCCCTATCACCACACTGTGAAGCATGTATGATGTATGACCTACGATCATACCCATTTAACAGATTTAAAAAAAAAAAAAAACAGGCTAGGAGAAATAAGACAAATTTACCAGTGTTACAAAACTAGTAAGTGGTCCAACAGACAGGTTGTCTTCATAGATGCGAATGCTATAGATTTTTACTCTGGAAAACAAACAAGTAAATATATAAATAATCACAGCTCAAATAAAGGAGAAAACATAGCTGCCCTTACTCCATTAACAAAAACAATTTGTTGGGAGACAAATGGTGCATGTTACATTCAGAGAAATGATGAAAACTCATTCCCAAAGAATAACATAAGGATAAAATTTTATTTTGACAACCAGAGATATACTAAATATTTGAATTAGAAACTGTTTCTTGATATTGAGTTCTATAGTCAAATCACTTCATATCCAGTATTTTTATTTCCCTATTTAAATAATGGAATGATTAAGTACCTTAAAATATTGAGAAGAATTGGAGAAAAAAGTGAATATGTCAGCATGCCTCCAAAATCCAAATGGGAGGTGTGATCTCAGGTTGGAATCCAGGAAGGAAAGTGTCTATAACCAAAGCAAAAATAAATGAAAATTATACAGCTGAATATTCAGCTTCTCATGGTAAGAATCTTTGTCAGTTATATTGTGGAATTTGAAAAGCAATACCTATCTAATTAGACCTGAAAACAAGTCAATCAAAAGTATGCAAATTTATCAAGCTAAAGATAACCCTATAATGTTTTGATCATGTGATGTAATTTTGTTTGAAAGTACCAGGCAAGAACAACACTATAAAGTCTGTATGTGGTATTCTATTATTAAATATTTTGACATTTACGTTATTCACAAATCTTCCGAAATGCTCAATTATAGGTTTCAAAAACAAAACAATTTAAAAACAACTTGAAACTGTTTTCCAAATGCTACCAAGTCTAAATATTCACCCACAAATCCACTTACATGACTCCTGGCTATAACTGGCATGGAAACTCAGCAGCCCACGATGGACTACAAACACACTGAATAGGGAGAGCCCCTCCAGTCTTTACTTCTGGGCAAAACTGTTTCTGACCCCAGTGTGCTAAAAATGGAATCACATTTATTGTATTTCTTTGTGAATAGTAACTGGAAGTTCAGAAATGTTATCTGTGCCGTGAAATGGGGTATAGAATTAAGAAGACAGAAATTGTGTGCATACTTTTAAAATAGCAAAGACTGGAAAAGAACATAGAAAAATGACAAATGTAGATATAGAATTGTGTAAATATTCATGATTTTTAAAAGTATTAAATAAGTAAAAATCAAAAACAAGAATGGTGCCATTATATTAAATACATATTAATTTGTATTTATTTATTTAGCCAAATCTATCCACCAAGAATGTTTATATCACTTTCCTTTCTTTCATTTATTCATGTCACTCATGCTTTGATTATTTTCCAGTTATCTCATATTTACTAAGAAACTGGTTTATCTTTTATATTATTTCTAGACAGGGGTATATATTTTTTAAACAAACAAAATTAATTTTTTAAAATGTCATCAGAATACAATAGATTCCTTAAATATAAGATTAATTATGTTTCAAATGTAAAAAGAAGAAACATCACCTGTATATCCAACTATTAGCTTGTCAAACAGCATTAGTAGTTTTATAATTTTTATTCCACTGTTAGCGTATAAATTCATGAATTGCATTAGCATTTTTACATATATTGTGGATCCATTTACTACCTTTGTTCACTCCTATAGATAAGGGTGCCATAGTTAAAAACCACTTCTTTGTCATTGCTTTATCATTTATAATATGTATATAAATTAAACTTGCATGAGTCGAATTATACTTAGAACATTAGATTTTCCTTCACAAAAATAGAAACGCAACTTTCACACACATAAATACACACACACACACACACACACACACACACAGAATGAAAAATCAGAATGAACCATATTTTAGTGTTTCTTCAAACCAAAAGTTCTCTTTATATTCTTGATACATTTTATATTATTCCGGTTCTGAAATGCTTTCCTTAAACACATTCTGATATTCCAAAGTAGATATTCACTATAGTTCTTCATTCCTGACATCCCAAAATAGACGGCTCTTTGATATTACATAAATATGATAAACAATTTTTTAGTGATCGACTATTCTGTTATTATAAAAATGATTTATCACATTTGAGGAAATATTAAATTTATAAAAATATATAATGTAAGGTATTTCATTTTCTGTATTCAAGAAGAATATATTATCTTGCAATGCCAGAAGAGCATCTCTTAGTTTTGTGTAATGAACATATACGTAACAGATTTTTATAGCTCTGGTGATATTTTTAATTGCCTTTGATTGTCTCTCAAAGTGTGTGCCTAAATACAGGAAACTAAAATTGTTCTTAGTCTACTTGATGTGCAAATTCAACAACAGATTTTCAGTTTTCTTGTCACTTTATATTTTGTATGGTCCTTTTACAGTTCATTAGTTTTCTCAAAATCAGCTGATATATAATTATCATTAAACTCAGGTAAGTTTGTTCTAAAATTAGCTTGCTTAATTATAAGGAGTAATTAGTATAGTAAAAACTTCCAGCTTTCTGTAATCAAATTGTTTAATTTTATAGATACAGGGAAATTTTTCCTGAATACACATCAAGGTCAAATCAATGAGTTATGAAACATTTCATAGATACATTTTTCACTTTTAAATTAATTTTAATCCATCACTTGCATGAATTTACCATACATACATGAACTCATGAATGTATTATAAACAAGTCTTTGTTAAATAATGTTCTCTTTAAAAAATGAGTAACATTTATTTTTGACTTTTATATTACTGTTATTTTTCCCTTCTTAATGATAATTCTAACTTCTGAAATATGAGAAGTAAAGGGCACTTGGATTCAAAAATAAGGTAGTCATTGGAATTTGTGCACATTCAGATCTTGACAAAGTCTGAGTTTCCAGTCACATTTCAGAGTTAATAAAGACTTTTACATTTCTTATATGGCAGTAGCTTTCTGCAGATATACATCTTGCTTCCTTTAATTCGTTGAATATGAGGTGTGGTCAAACAATATTGTGAATGTTTAAATAAAAATACAGTAAATGACACATTGCCATTAATCTCCCTCAAAATATTCTCCCTTGCTTTGAACTCACTTATCCCATCATTCTTGTCACTTTCTGAAGCAGTTCTGAAAGTCCTCTTTCGTAAGCATCTTTAGTTGCACTATCGTGACTGCCTTGATGTCCTGAATCATTTTGACTTTGGGAAAGAGCCAGAAGTCACATGTTGCTAAGTCTGGTAAATAAGATGGATGAGGGCACAACATAATGTTTTTATTTAACAGAAATTGCTACATACCAGAAGCGATGTGTGACCTGGAGCATTGTTGTGATGGAGGATGATTTATGGCACACTTTAAAACACATTTTCTCTCAACCATAGCTCACACCCAACTGACTTCACCAAACAACTTAAAACTTGTCAGACACTGTTACTAAGGTTTGATGTGCCACTTCCCATATTGAAGATCTCTGCCCTTCCATTGGATGGCACTTGGCAGCAGCATTCACTGCATTTTGTGATCACAACAGACAGGCTCCATGTCACACATCACTTCTGGTAGAGTAATATCTGTCAAACAAAAACATTACGGTGTGTCCTCATCCACCTTATTCACTGGATCTGGCACTGTGAGACTTCTGGCTCTTCCCCAAAGTCAAATTGACCATGAAAGGTAAACATTCTGAATCGGTACGGGACATTGAAACAGCCACGACAGCACAACTAAAGACACTCTCAAAAGAGGACTTCCAGAACTGCCTCAGAAAGTGGCAAGAAGATGAGGTAAGTGTTTTTGAAGAGAGGGGGAGTATTATGAGAGGGATTAATGGCAACATGTCTTTTACTGTAATAAGTTTTTAAAATTTAAACATTCACTGTATTTTGTGATCCCACCTCATACAATGATTTTTCATGTGCTAGCAAACCAGTAATTTACATCTTTGAAACTTTAAATCTTTTTATTTTTTAATATAATCATAATGAAAAAATTTCAAGGCAATTTTATGATTGTACCTTTATTGTCTAAGAACTTGAATAAGAGTCAAAAGATTGAAACTATTACACAATATCTTTAATGTCCTCCCTGTGTGCTAGCAGTAGTAATCTATTCTGTGCCTCCAGGATTCCTGAGTTGAAGTGAAAACACATGTACAACCTTACCTTAAAAACACTGATAAGAGAGCAAATATATGGTTTAAGAGTTTAGTGCTGTATCAATTGCTTTTTTGTTTGTTTTCTGTTTTGTTTTTTTCATGTGTGTATTTGTTGGTTTTCTTATTTAGGGGAATCAGGATTTGTAACATTGAACAAGGCTCTTAACCTCACTTTGTGGGTCTTTAAAATAGTGACAATAACACAATAAGCTAGTTGTTAGAATTAAATAAAGTTTGATTTGTATGGTACCAAGTAGAAGAATGCCTTGACATAGCTCATACTTGTTAATATTTACTTAACTTCATACTTGTGATGATAACAAACTGCATGCAAACACATAGTTGGTAGGATGAAAAACTAAGACTATTTAAATTGACGGTATTTTACTTTTCAAGGAAAATCTTACCCAGGAAGATAATATTGTACTAAAATTATCGTTTGTTTCAGAAATGTTCTGAAAATCAAGTTAATGTGAATAATAAGCTGCTCCATTGGCCTGCCTTCTCAGGGCAATGGGTCACTCAGCAAAGGAAGCTATTCTCTTATCAAATGAATGGTCACTCAAAAAGACACTTTCTAAACCCTCATCACTCTGTCTACCAATTCTTATTTATCGTGTCATGAATTATGGATTGCTGTATTGAAAGAGCCACCGTAAATCAAAGTCTAATCCTTCTAAATATCTACCCCTTAACTACTTTTCAGAGACATGACTAAGACTCTCAATGCGGTGTTGTCTATTATTGCAGTAAGTAACAAGCTCGTCTTTGCTTGACCAGCTGGTTATTTCAGCAGACTGTTTAGGTTATCAGCAGATGAAAAGCTGATGATGATGATAGTGACATTTATGCTTTTGTGTAGTTATTTATTTTCAGTAACCATTTATAGATTTAAGGGTTGCATTTTTACCTTTCATAAATTGGGAGTTTTCTATATTCATTTTACTGATGAGAAAACATGTTTTGTGAAGTCAATGTCTTATAAATAAGTGGATGAGTTCAGCTAGAATTCCTACTTTTTGAATTTTCTCTCTAGTGTTGTAACTATTATGTTTTTCTTATTATAAGAGTCCTCTGTCATAGGTTACAGTTTCAGTCATCTTCGTCTTTTAAAATAATTTTAAAGAATGAAGCCAATATAACTGAAGACCACATACAGCTATATTAGTGTTGGAAGCATTCTAAAGAATGTTTCCAGTGATTGTTTGAAGTTATTGTCTATTTCTCAGCCAACGTAGTCACAGATATAAATTTAATTTATTCCCTTTATTCCTACGACATATCAATATTTCAGAATTTTGGCAGGGACAATTGTCACGAGGACCTCAAACTCTATCACTCAAAACTTCACTGGTGATTTATCTTCACAAAATATTCCCTTTTTTCAAAATCCTAGTTAAAAAATATAATTGTCTTTGTCAAGTATTAAAAGAAACTTAGCTCATATAATTCATCTCTTCTTTCATAATAAGTGTACCAGAGAAAGGTCACTTGCTTATTATGTAAAGACTTTATTTACAGAGTCTAAAACTTCTTATGCCAGACACGGGGACATACAAGAGGATGAGGTCTTCTTTAAAGAACTAGTTGCTGGACTTAATAGGGGGATCACTTCATAGATTGGGTAGATGCCTGACCACTATAATTAGTCACGGGATGTAAAGTACAACATAGGGAACATAGTCAACGGTATTGTAACAGCTATATATGATGTAAGAGGGGTAGTAGACTAGGTTATCAATTTGTGAGGGGTATAAATGTCTAATCATTATGTTGTGTTATATGCCTGAAACTAATATAAAAATAATAATAATAATAATAAAGTACTAGATAAAGGTTCATGGAATTAAAAAAAAGAAGTAGTTGCTCTGCACACATAAATATACGAAGGGAAGAAAACGTATAGAATTCCTCTTTAGAAATAAATGGAACTGAAGTCTTTACTAAAATGTCTGTTTTGTTACAGCCTCAATTACCAAGTACTTATTAACCTTCTAGAAAGCAGCATGTCAAATTCTGTCATAGTTTTTGTGACAAAGCAAATAATGCATTTTACAAATATTAATTAAAAAAAAATAATTGACTGTATTCGTAGTGTTTTTTTCTGGCTCTTACCATAATTAATCCACATGTATACAAAACCATCATAATTGCAGTCATGAATTAACTAAATAAAGTCCTGAACCACTCCATAGCAACCTTGTAGGAGAATATTTAATTATTAAACAAGACATTTTTCAGTTAATGGTCAAATATAGGTCCATTTTCAGTTTATACTCTGAAGCAAGAAGAGGGCTTTGAATAATCTCCTGTTTATACTACAGAGGATAGAGAACTCAGTCGTCTAAGACGAAAATTGCAGATTTTGGTGGAAAAAATGAGCTGAAACAATGTTCTTAGCTTAGAGTTGCAGATTTGGGTAGTCGTTTCCGGACTATTAATCACAAGGAAAATGAAGGAATTCCACAGAGCACTTTGAGCAAATGCCTAATCAAAGACGGTCTTGTAAATAAAAGCCAATAAGTGTCCTAAAGCAAGCACCAGACTAATTAGTCATCTCATCCCAAACCAGTTCTTGGAAAATAAGGAATTGCTTCAAGTTGAATTTGCAAAGAGCCTAATCCTCACCCTCTCTCTACCAATCTCTCTGGCTCAGCATTAGTATAATTTCCTTACTGAGGCAGAATTGTAGTCTGACACCAGAATTCACTAGTATATATACAGAGGGTACCAAAACAATGTATACACATTTTAAGAAAGGAACAAAAACTGTGTTAAAATTGTATATGCAGTATATACCAATAAAAAGAGATGAATACAAGTCACCTTTGACTTCTGCAATTACAAGAGGTGGCCAAAGTGGTTATCGTCAGCATAGTATATATTTTCTTTGGCACCCTCTGTGTGTGTGTGTGTATGTATGTATGTATACACACATATGTATACGTAAATGATGTGTTCTTGTTATGGAAACTTCATTTATTTAATCAAATTATAGTTTTACCATGATAAATCTCCTACTGTAATTATTTTCCATACAAAACAATAAAACCATGAACTGATGTCTATCACCAACCCATTAAAGTTCCAGTTTCCAGAGTGAGCAAATCCCAAGAAAAGTCTTGTGGGATTCCTTCATATTGAAACTTATTTTTGACTGCACATAATATGGATTATAATGTAACTCTCAGATAAATATCTACTTCTTTAAAATAGTATGGTAGCTATGACTGAATGATCCCATCATTATCATTTTCACATTCCAAGCTGTTTTGCCCTCCAAAGTAAAATTTGCCATTTCATTTCTGATAAGCTTGCCAAATTCTAAGAACTTTACAAACTTGCATCCTGCTGTGAATACAACGTGTCAATTCTTGATGAATGGTTTTTACACAGTCTGCTCATTCTCTTTAGTCATTATAGTGCTTTCTGGCTCATATTATGCCAATTCAACTTTTTTTCACATATTTTAAGTTTATTATTTTCCAGAATCTTATATGTATTGCCAAGGTGAGCAGATTACTTTGATTGTCATGGCACTGTATATTATAAGTTATCTGCAGACACAGAATCTAGCATGTTTAGAAAAAAAAAGCTAACCTTTTAAATGTTTAGATTGAGGCTAAAATTAGCTGCATAATCTCAGTTCTCTTTTTCCAAATTTCTATAGTTAATTGAAAGAGCTAAAGTATTTATGGAAATGTATATATCTAATGTCATACATTTCCTAGGTATCTTACCCACACTTATAAAGAGACATTGAGTTGTACTTAATATATGAATGGTTCGTTTGGTCTCTTTGGACTGCTTTCTATTAGATTAGTAAGTGAAGAATGTAACTAATTGGTCACTACTTTTAACAAACTAGAGGTCTTCAACAAATAATAGGTGGAATGCCATTTAATGCATGTAAGATGTTAACAATCTAGTAGAGAGAGCAGGACACCCACTGATTTAGAGTAATCTAATTTGAAGATGGAGAATTGAAGCCAAAGAAAGTAAGTGATTTGACAAAATATCACTCTTAGTTAATGACCCAGAAAGAATCAAATTCCATGTCTTTTCCCAATATCTACATCTGATGCCACAATCCCAAATCTGGAGGTCTCCCTGTACTTTTTCCTCCAATCTAATATTTCAATAAGTCACTAACTCAGATTCCCCAGATTTAGAGCCTAAGCAGGGGAATTTCATGCAAGTGATAACTTTAAGGGTATTCTATCAGGAGAAACTTGCAAGAGATAAAGATAGAGAGATAGAATGAGAGGAGGAGGAGGAGGAGAAGAAAAAGAAGAAGAAAAAGAAGAAGAGTTAGTCTGCTCAGATTGCCAACAAAATATCACAGACTGGGTGGTTTAAACAACAGAAATTTATTTTCTCACAGTTCTGTTGTCCAAAAAATTCAAAATCAAGGTGCTGCAAATCTAGCTCCTGGTGAGACCTCCCTTCCTGACTTGCAGACAGTTGGCTTCTCCCTGTGTACACACATGGCCTTTTCTCTGTCCATGCTGAAAGAGGGAGTAACCTCTGATGTCTCTTCCTCTTACAAGGACTCATGTCCTATCAGACTAGGGCACAACTTTTATGACCTCATTTAACCTTAATTTTCTCTCTAAAGGCCCTATCCTCAAATACAGTCTACTTGGGAGTTCATACTTCAACATAAGAATTTCAGGGCACACAGTTAATCCATGCGGGAGGAAAAGACACACAATCACACAATTGTAGGTAAAGTCTAGGCTTAGTTTGATTCAGAGGGAAGTATAAATTGCACCACAGAATTGGTCTTGTTGAGGCTAGAAAACTAGGCTTTTGTACCAGTTCTCTCCCCACTTCTAGCCCAAATACCATCAAATTGGCCAGTCATATTAATCGATTTTGGGTTGATATAAACTGCAAGATTGCTGCATTTATGCAAGGACAGTTCTTTGGAAGAGCTGGCAGCAACATAGGCAAGAGTTATGAGATGGGCATACCAAAGCAGTAACATCTCTAGGAATTTGGGTAGGGACCAACAGAATCTGCCAAGTCACTAAATTCTGCATGGGTTTCACTTATTGGAATGTCACTTCCTTAATTCAGACTCCATCGTTTCTCATCAGGATATTGTAATACTCTCTTAACTGATTTTCCTGCTTCTAGTGTTTTTCTTTTCTCTTTCATCATTCTTGTTGCCAGAATGTATTTAAAACACAAATCTGACCATGTCACATCTCTCTAAGATCTGCCCATGATATTAAGAATATCTTAATATCTTATGGGAGACATCAAATTCTTGATGCTATACCTAAGATTCTTCTTATCTGAATCTTCTCTACTTTTCCATCTTCACTCATTGCAATTTCCAGATCAATATCCCATACTTAATGACACTGAAAAAATATATTTTTTAATTCTCGGTTCACCTAAAATTTGAGGACTATTAACATTCAGTTTTATTCACTTGGATTTCCCATTAGTCCTTTTGTTCAATTGACTTTCTTGTACCTACTCTGTAAAGTGGCTAAAATGTCACCTATTACAGGAAATCATTCACTCACCAAAACTCAGGCAGTTTTAGCTGCTTGCAGGGCTATCTGAGCAGCACTCATTTATTAGAGTATTTCATATTACATTATAATTAGTTGTTTACATATTTTATTGGTAGTAGAAACCACATGCCTTTAAAGCAGAAAGAAATAATTTGTGTCAAATAAGAACAAAAAAAGGGAGTGTAGCTATGAGTTGACGCAGTTCTTTTTTTCCTCCAGTTTTATTGAGATATAATTGGTATACAGCTCTGGATAAGTTTCAGGTCTGCAGCATATTCACTTGAGTTACCACAATAGCATCCATCATCTCATATAGATGCAAAAAAAAAAAAAAAAAGAAAGAAACAATGTTTTCTTTTCTTGTCCTAAGAACTTTTAGGATTTAGCTCTTAGCAACTTTCAAATATATCATACAATAGTGTTAACTATAATCATCATGTTGTATATTGTATCCCCAGTTCTTATAACTAAGAGTTTATGCCTTTTGAACACTTTCATTTAATACCCTTACATCCGACTTACCTCTTGTAACCACAAATATGATCTCTTTTTCTGTGAGTTTGGTTTTTTGTTTGCTTGCTTTTTAGATGGCACATATAAGTAGCATAATACAGTGTTTGTCTTTGTCTGACTTCAGTTAGCAAAATGTCCCCAATTTCATCCATGTTGTTGAAAAGGGCAGGATTTCTGTATATTTAATGACTGAATAATGTTAATATTCCATTTGGGGGTGTGTGTGTGTGTGTGTGTGTGTGTGTGTGTGTGTGTCTATCACATTTTCTTTATCCATTCATTCATCAGTGGACACTTAGATTTTTTCCTTGTCTTGACTATTGTAAAAATGCTACAATAATAAACATGGGGGTGCGTGTATTTCTTTGACATAGTGTTTTTCTTTCCTTCAGATATATACCCAGATGTAGTATTGCAATATTAATGGTAATTCTATTTTTAATTTTTTGAAGTACCTCCATACCATTTTCCATACCAACTATACCAATTTACAATTCCATCATTGGTGCACAAAGATTCACTTTTCTCCCCATTCTTACTAGCATTTGTAATCTCTTATCTTTTTGAAGATAGCCATTCTTATAGATTACCTGTAATAGCTCATTGTGGTTTTGATTTACGTTTTCCTGATTATTAGTGATGTTGAGCACCTTTTCACGCACCTGTTGGCCATTTGTATGTCGTTGGAAAAATGTTCAGGTCCCGTGCCCGTTTTTTAATTGAATTATTTGGGTTTTCTTTTTTTAGACTGAGTTGTATGATTTTTTTAAAAATAAATTTTGAATATTAATCCTTATCAGATATATGCTTTGCAACTTTTTCCCATTCTATAAGTTGTCCTGTCATTTTGTCAATCTTTTATTTTGCCATGCAGAAGCTTTTTAGTTTGATGTAGTCAAAATTGTTTAGTTTTTATTTTGTTGCTTGTACTTTAATTATCGAAAGTAATTGCAAAGACCCATGTCAAGGAGTTTTGTCCCTATGTTTTCTTCTAGGTCTTACATCTAAGTTTTTAATCTATTTCAAGTTAAATTTTTTAAGTGGTATAAGATAGGGATCTAGCTTCATTCTTTTACTTGTGAATATCTAATTTTCCTAGCACCATTTATTGAAGAGACTTTTTTCTCCATTGAGTATTCTTGGTTCCCTTGTCAAATATTAGTTGCCCTTCTTTGAATGGCATTATTTATGGGCTATCAATTCTGTTCCATTGATCTATCTGTTCGTTTTTTATACTAGTGCCAAATTGTTTTGATTACTGTGCCTTTATAATATAGCTTCAACTCAGGAAGCGTGACTCAAGCCAACTCATTCCCCAAGTTTTCTGGCTGGAAGACGCCACAGGCATTGCTTTGTGGATGATCACGATAGCCTACTGGACTCTGCTCGAGCACTGCATGGCTACAGATCTTCTAGGTGTTCTGACCAGGCTTTCTGGTTGGGCAGGAATTACACTTAGCAATAACTCAGCTCCCCAACTGTGTAGGGGATGGTGGAGGAGGCAGGTAAGGATCTTCATTTTAGATCCCAAATCAAGCAGACCTGTGCCACTATCTTGGCTCTGTGGGTGAGCAAAGCTGCAGGTTGGGTGCAGCCAGTAGGAACTGTCTGCCAAGATCTGAGTGTTGGTTGTTGCAAGACCTTCCCTCCTTCTCTGTCACAATCAGCTTCCCAGTGTTCAAGCCCCAACACATTCCCCCACAACCCTCATGGGGTGAAACTGGAGTGGGCACTCCCAAAAAGCAATACACAATGCCGGGGGAGTTAGATGCCCATCACTGGCTCTTTTACCACTGGAGCAACTGTAGGTTTAGGGGAGGAGTCCTTTAGGTGTAGTGCTGCAGTGGCCTGAGAGAGCAGCAATGCGGTCAGCCGGCAGCTGTCCCTTACCCTCCTAACACAGTCTGTCTCAGTCTCTATGACGCACGGAGGTGCTTCAGCTTCACCTTCAGGTTTTAGGGTTTTCTCAGTGGAATCCTGTCCATGAATAGTTGTTAGTTGTTCTTCTTGTGAGGGGGAGTGACCTGCGTTGCCATTTTGGTGATGTCACTCCTTAACACAGTTCTCAAAAGTTAAGTCAAACCTGGATGTAATCTCATAGGTAATACAGAGCCAACATTGGTTATTGAGCATTGGAAAAAAAAACAACACAACAAAAGAAAAAAAAAACAGTAAAGTTTATTCATAGTTTACTTTAGGGAACTGCAAATTAACAATCATGAAATACCACTACACACTTATTAAGACAATTATCCAAAACACTGACAACACCAATGCTAGTGAAGATGTAAAGGAACAGTCACTCTCATTCATTCCTGGAAGGAATGCAAAATGGTACAGCAACTTTGAAAGACAGTTTAGTGGTTTCTTATATAACTAAACTTACTATATGATCCAGCAATTGTGTTCCTTGCTATTTACCCACATGAGTTGAAATCTTATTTTCACATAAAACCTGTACACAGATGCTTAGAGCAGCTTTATTCATAATTGCCAAACTTGGAAGCAGCTAAGTTGTCCTTCAGTGAGTATATGGATAAATGAACTGGTACATTCAGAAAGTGGAATATTATTTAGTATTAAAAAATAAGCAATGCAACCATGAAAAGACATGGAAAAAATGTAAACATGTATCATACTAATAGAAGAAACCCATCTGAAAAGGCCACACACTGTATGATTCCAACTCTATGATATTATGGAAGAGGCAAAATTATGGAGACGGTAAAATTATTAGTGATTGCCTGGGGTTGGAGGGAGGAAGGGAGGGAAGAATAGGCAGAGCACAGAGGATTTCTAGGGCACAGAAACTACTCTGTATTATACTAACATAGATACATGTTTGTCCAAATCCAGACATTTGTCCAAACTCATCGAAAGTACAGAATCATTTACCCTAGTATAATAGACTCTTGGTGAGAATGACATGTCAGTGTAGGTTCATCAACAGTAACAAATGTACCACTGTGGTATGGAGTGTCAATAATAAGGGAAAGTGTGTATGCGTGCGTACAGGGTTATATGGGAACTCTCTATTCTTCCCACTCAATTTTACTGTGACCTCAAAACTGCTATAAAAATAAAATTTATTTAAAAAGTTAAGAGATATATATTATGATAGCACTAGCAAAGAGAAAGAGTAGTTATATTAATTACAGATAAAGCCAACTTCAGAACAAGAAAAATTAACATCAATAAAGACAGGCATCCTATAATGATAAAGGGATTCCATAATGATAATCATCTGAAAAACGTAATCCATAATATGTATGCACCTAACCACAGAATATCAAAATTTTGAAGCAAAAACAGATAGAACTTCAAGCAGAAATGAACAATCCACTATTATAGCTGAGATTTCAACTCCTCTCTTTTGGTAAAGGACAGATAAGAGGCAGAAAATTAATGAAAATAGAATTAACCTAACCAGCATCACAGTTAACCTGATCTGATTGATATTTATAGACTACTCCATCAAACAACAGCAAAATACACATTCTTAAGCTCTCATGGAATATTCACCGAAGTAAAACATAGTGGGCCGCAAAACACAGCTTAACATATTTAACAAAATTGAAGTTAGAAAAGTATATTCAATGACCACAATGGAATTAAACTAGAAATCAATAAAAGAAAAAGTGGTCAAAATTCCCAAATATTTAGAAATTTAAGAACACATTTTTAAATAACACGTAGGTCAAACTCTCAAGGAAAATTAAAAATATACTAAATGAAAATGAAACAAAATGTTACTGATCTAAATTTAGGGAGTGCAGTGAAATTGCTGCTTAGAGAAATTCATAGCATTAAACACACATATAAGAAAAGAAGAAAGACGTAAAATCAATAAGCTCAGCTTTCTCCTGAAGAAAACAGATAAAAAGTAAGCCCTTATAAGAAAGAAAAATTACAGATCAATATTTTTCATGAACAAAGATGCAAAAACCCTGAATAAAATATCAGCAAGTCAAATCCACAAATGTGTAAAAATAACTATATACCATGATAAAGTAAGATTTATGTCAGGTTTGCAAGGCTGGTTCAAAATTTGAAAATCAAACAGTGTAATCAAATACATCAGCGGACTAAAGAAAAAAAATCATGATTACATCAATAATTCAGAAGTAGCATTTGACATAATCCAACACCCATGCGTAATAAAAACTCTAAACAAGGTAGGAATTGAGGGGAACTTCCTTAACTTGCTAAATAACATTTTAAAAAAGAAAACTATAGCTAAGGCTATACTTAATGCTGAGAAACTGGACACTTTCCCCTTAAGGTTGACAAGGAGGCAAGGTTATCATTTTTTTAACACTCCCGTTCAAAAATAGCTTGGAAGTCCAAGCTAGTGCAATAAGATAAGAAAACGAAATAAAAGGATTAAACACATTTGAAAGGATGAAATAATATTCTCAAGATCCATCTATATGTTATCACAAAAGGCAGTATTTCATCTTTTCTCATGGCTGAGTAATATTCCACTGTATATATATACCACATCTTTTTTATCCAATCATCTATCAAAGAGGACACTTCAGTTGTTTCCATGTCTTGGATGCTGTGGATAATGCTGCAATGAATAGAGGGGTACATATATCTTTACAAATAAATGTTTTCAATATTTCCGGGTAGATACCTAGAAGAAGGATTGCTGGGTCATATGGTAACTCTATTCTTAATTTTTTGAGTCTCCATACTGTTTCCCATAGTGGCTGCACCAGTCTGCATTCCCACCAGCAGGGTATGGGAATATTATGCTAAGTGAAATAAGTCAGAATGGGAAGAAGTCAAAAACCACATGACTTCACTCAAGTGGGATATAAAACTGAAAGCAACAAGCAAACAAGCAAGACAAACAAACAAAAACTCATAGACACAGATATGGTGTTTACTAGAGGAAAACGGAGAAGCGCAGGTAGAAAAGAGTAAAGGGTGTCAAACATATGGTGACAAAAGGACATGTGACTTTGGGTGCTGAACATAGTGCAACACAATTCAGGGTGATGGAGCATAACTTCCTACCCTGGAGTGTGGAGTATACATAGTAACTTCCTTCTAAAGAGTACAGGATGGATAGGACGAAAAAAAGGAAACTTTAGTGTGGAAACCTGACAAATACTGCTTTAGTCAGGAAATCAAGGTCAACATCTACAGTGTTATGTTGTTGACTGTAATACTCGATATGCTGTGATAAAATGGCACTTTACTTTCGTGGTCTTCCTTCCAAAAACCCACAACCTCACTCTAATTACAAAAATAAAAAATAAAAATAAGAAAGACAAATCCCAGAGCAAATCTAAAACAAACAAACAAACAATCATCTAAATGTTTGTATTTTAAAACTCTATTAAGTCGGGATGTCAAAAGTGGAAACCAAGGTTATGAGTCCTGTATTTATTTCATAACTATTCCCTTTGTTATTGGAAGCTAAACTGTTCAGAGTTCCACAGTAATTAAAAAAGAAAAGAAAAAGAGAATAGCATTTTTTTTTTTTACTTTATGCTAGTCATGATATATTTTTAGAGTTAGAAAGCTGTTAACATAGAACCCCAGTTATAGCTGTATTGCTTGTTTTAATAGCTACACTATAAAACAATCCCATGTAATATACTTCCGGTTGCATTTCTAGGGTATTAAAATATTTTAGAACATAATTTATGTTAAGTTACACAGAATTTTGAAGGATTTCACTTCTATTTGCTAGAATTCAGTGAACTGTTGCTGTTTTAATGGCAATCTGGGTGTACTTGCATATCAGTTCTTTCTAATGTATGAAACACTTTACTACTGTATTGCACTATTTTTAATTTTCTTTGTTGTTAAAAGCAATGTTATTTTTCATACTAGTACTTTTCATTTCCTTTTACATCGTCGTTTTTCCCCCGAAATGATTTAGCATAATATAAAGATTTCTGCTTTAAGTTAACTTGCTCAGTTTAGTCAGACGCTTGAAGAAAAAAAAAATTTAAATAGTATTTTATAAAATACACATACCTTTGCTCCATAAATAATTTAAACATTGTTCTAACATTCCTAGAAATTGGTCTTTTTAAGCTTCATTTGAATGTGTATTTATAGCACATTTTTATCACTTCTGAAGTGGTATTTATAATATATTTTATTTCTGTGGTGTCATTAGAGAACACTTATCCCTATTATATCATATTTAATCCTATTTTTCTCTATATTTAACTTAGCCTTGCTATATTTAACTTAATGTTGCTCAGGAATAACAGTTTGAAAAATAAAAACAATTTAATAGACTTAGAAAATCCACAAAAATTACTTTTACTGATGGATACTACTCCCACATTTTCTTAAGCCTCTCATCTCTATATTTGCAACGAATTGCCAAGACTTTATAAAGGTTACCACTCATGCCAGTCAGCTTGTTTACTGAAGGAATTAGGACTGTATTGCCAATACTTTCCTGAACTGCTCAAGGATTGAATTTAAAATTAGACACTTCATAGTAAGTGACTTCCTAAGATCCCACTTTGACATTATATGGTCAACAGATAAATCAGATCATTAGGGCCTTAATATTACTATTTGAAACACGTGGGCTTGAATTCTATTTAAAAAAGATTAAGGGAAAGATCTTTACTCTACCCACTTGAAACTTGTTAAGTCAATTGTTTCATACTCTGCTCTAATCAAAATATTTAGTGTTGTTCAGGAAATGACTTTTCTGTTCTTCCTGACTAATATCCCCATGCCCTAGCTTAAAACCAATTAAATGATGCCAGGAAGCCATTCTGAAAACTCTATTTAGAAACTCTGTATGTTTCCTTTCCAACACAGAGAGCAAAACTTTTAAAATATAATCTTTAAAAAAATATTCAAGAACAATTCTGTCTCAAAGATACTTTAATGCCTCCTGTCCCCACCCCAAAGATGTCCACAGCTATGACTATATTATGACTATATTACTTCACACTATAAAGGAACTTTACAGGTGTGATTAAATTAAAATATTGAGTTGAGGAGATTATTCCAGATTATCCAAGTGTATCCAATATAATGACACAAGTCCTTAAAAGCTGAGAACCTTTTCTGACTGTGGTCAGAAGCTGTGATTATGCAAAAATGGTCAGAGATATGAAATGCTGCTGACTTTGTAGATGGAGGAAGGGAACCATGAGCTGTGGAATGTAAGGTGTCTTTTAAAAGCTGGAAAGGGCAAGAAAATGGATTCTCTGTTCGAGGCTTTAGAAAGGAATATGGCCGAACCAACACTTTGATTTTCGCCCAGTGCAACTAGTGTTGAATGTCTAAACTACCAGGACTTTAAGATAATAAATTTGTATAAAGACATTACATATATGGTAATTTGTTAAATCAGCAGTAAAAAACTAAGACACAATCCAAAACGAAGTCTATGGCTTTCCATTCAAAACGTGTCCTCTTACTCTGTTGTTTTATTTATCAGTGTATTCATGTATCTTTGACAGTTATTTTCTCCGCTATATTGTAAATCATATAAAGACAACACCAATTCGCTCACCAATTTTCCCTATCTCACCTTAGATTAATCATGTAATATTATATGAATCTCACCTGCCCTATCATAGCTATGTGATATATGTTACCTGTTTGAAGGCATGAGATTAAAAACAAATGTTTCTTAAAGTTTTGTAAAGGCTAAGATATTGCTTACATGTTAGGAAAATTTAGTGAGGTAAGAATATGTGTTTCTGTATTTCTCCCTATTCCCTACTCCTTTTCCTTACTTCTAAGCAAATACTCAAGCCCCTTGCATTTTTTTTCACTTCGGGTATTTTCTGTCGGGCAGAAAACAGTAGTTGCCTAAAACCTTCTTTCTGACATTTGTGGAAGTCTAAACTTATTGAAGGGGCTCTGCTGGGTTCTTATTGCCCTACTCTTGAGGTCAAGACAGAAAGATAGGCTAAAGTTTCCAGACAACAAAGAGGTTGAAAATTGAGAGGTAGGGGAGTGATGAGAGAGAGTAGAGATATGTCCACAAATCTGTACCACTTCTTTGGGGGTGGTAAGAGTTGGAGGGAAGAAGGTATTTCTAAGTAAATTTTAGGTATTTCTGCCATTGACTGTGGTATGTGCTTTCAGAGGCTAGCTTATGAGCACAGAGGTCCTGAGCTGGCTTGGAAGCAACAGAGCTATTAGTCTGGAGGGTTTTACAGACTGTACAATGGACATCTCAGCAGGAGCCAAGGTGGACTGCTGTCCATCACAGATTCTTCCCTAATTTCATGGCTCTGTGTAGAATCCTAGAACTGTAGGATAAGTCTGGGGTAGCAGATTGAGTATTTCACCCCTCTGGCAGAAACGGGGCTCAGAATTGGAATTAAACTGATATCAAGACAATAACGATATGTCTCAGAAAGCTGAACAATTATATGAAAATCTAACATATTAAACTATACAAACATTTTATATTCTCAAATGCAGGATTTCGGCACTTAACTTGCACGTTTGTACATGACAACTCTAATGAAATAGAGTCTAATGATCTCATTTTCTTCAAAAGATTTGACTAAAATATATCTGAGGATCCAGTGAAATAAAATAGCTAGACTGTAAAAAAAACTAATACATGGAGTACCTAGTTGGGGAATGGGAATTTGAATCAACAGGATGCTGTAGTCAGGTACACATGTAAAAGTAAGAGGAGGTATTGTTCTGAGTACTGACCTCAAATCATCCTCCGAGACCAATTACCAGGAATTCATGGCTGACTGCTTGAGTGTGAATTCTAAGACGTGTGGGAGTAAAAACTAAAGTTTGTCATTTTATTACTACCTTCACCAAGAAATTTTAAGAAGGCTAACTTCACGATCATTGGTAACCACAGTTTATCACTGATACAAGACAGAAATAAACTGACCTGTCGCGTAATAAAAAAAAAAAATCTTCGTCCTGTAGGGTAACTCAATGTATTGATTTTCCTGGATACTTACCTTCTGGCAGGGAAGATATTATTATACTCAGTTGTAAAATGGGGATACAAAATGAATTTTACTTCTAACTAATTATTTTCAGTTGTCTAGAGCACACCAAGTGAATGATGCTGGGCAGTGTGGATAGATGACGGAATAGTTATAGAGTACTGGCAAAATCCTATGTGAGTAAGGATGAAAATATGTTCACAGCAGAAGGTACATCATTGAATAAAATGGTGCATACATTATTTCTGCTAATTAGCAGTAATTCTAGGTATTTCTGCCAATCCAAACCTTTCCTAAAATTTTCTTCACCATTAATTTCTTGCTAAACCTCCTCATTTAATTTCCCGGTCTTTAAATTATACCATTTTTTGATTCTCCAGATTTCTTAAAGCAGGCAATTGCTTTAATACACATTTGTAGAATTGCACTCATATTCAGCTCTGCCACAGTGGAAAATTAATGGTTGAGAATAGGCACCTGCTTTGGGGGCAGATCCCCGCAGGTTCTGCATTGACAGCCACAGTTCACAAGATGCACTCCACCATTTTATAAGCGTCCGTCCTGCAACTCTTCAGGACTACCTCCAAGCTCTCTGGCATTACACAAGAACTGAAAGACAAACAGTTGTTTCAAATAAACTGTAGGGGCGTAACTCTAAATGCCTGCTTTAGTGAAATCCACTGGATGAAAAACAAAATTGAATGGACATAAAACGATAATTCCTGGATTGTGTACTAACTGTTTCTATTTATTGAGGTAAATATGCTACTTTAATATCTTTTGATTTAGAATCTTTCACTAAGAATTCTATTCTGGAAATAGTCTAACTTCTTTCACCCCGACTTTAAGCATTAGGCTGTATAATAAAGAAGTAAATTCTGACTCATGTAATTATGCCTAATTTTTTTGCATGAAGCATTTCATTTAAAAAAGCCATTTCCTTTAAGAGAAAACTTAGAAAATGGACATTTAATTCTATATCTAGTTTTAAAAAAGTCAAAGACCTTTTTAGAATCTTAGAAAGTTCTTTAAAATTATAAGAATGATATATATGTCAGTGTATATATTTGTATGTCGATTTCCTTCTTCCTCAACATTTTCTTACACATGCCAATAACTGTAAAATCTTGTATATTTTCTCTCCTCAAATCTCCAATAGTCTCTTCCCCTCATCTTCTGCTGGTTAATTTCACTGAATGCATCCTCAATTTGTCACAATCAAATATACCAATGTTCCTTCCTTGGTTCCATTCCTACCCCATTTCTGCTCCCCGTCTGCCTGCCAGGGGATTTCCTTAGAGATTTCCTTTCCCCACTCAATGTGAGGGGTTCACCTCTGAGATTCGGTACATAGTGACAACAGATTGACATATTTATAATGTGTGACTTATTTAGACACAAGTAATGATAGTTCAGGTAGTATAGTACCAAACCAGTGCAGTCCCTTTCATATCTATTTTTCTCGAGAGAAAAGTAAAGAAACATCAAGCCAGTTCATTGTCCTGTGAAAGTCTCTTCCTGATGTCTCTTAAAAGTTTCTTCCTAATGTGACTGGCATTAAACATGCACACACATCCAGACATGATTTGCAAAATGCATGACCTCTACAAACAAAAACAAACGAACGGAGAAAGAAAGGTACAGACACACACACACACACACACATACACACACACACACAGAGACAGCTATTGATTGGGGTTAGTCAGTCTAAACTAAAATCATTATTTGAAAAGAAACATTTTCATAACAAAACAATTTACACTCAAAATAACCTGTAATATGCATTTCATTATTAAAAACAGAACTGCCCTCTCTTTGATGAGGATTATCTCAAAATGATGAATGGAAATGCTTTGTATTTAAATAAATTTACAATTATATTTTTTATGAAATAGTGGCCCAACTCCCAAAAGCAAATTTATGTTTTCCTCTAAAATACAGGAAGTATTTTTTTATGCCACTAGATCATGATGAAGATGATTATAATAAAGATTATGATACAATGATAGCTGATACTTTACAAAATGGATAATTTTATTATCTCCATTTTATAAATTAAAAAAAATAAATACTGAAGCACAGCTATTGAATAACACCGAGTCACAAAGTGTACCATGACATTCATTAAATGATGGTTGGGCTATGAGTGGATTTATAAATGAATAGTTTGATAAGCAAAATATTGAGCAACTTTTATGAACAATTATAGGACAGAATAAATACAGACAACTGCTCTGAAGAGCCAAGGGGTCACTCCCAACCTTATCTTCTTATTCTACTTCTTGCTATTTTCCCATTTCCTAGTATTTGCTTTGACTTCTAAATATTTCCTTCCCTAATATTCATAAGGGAAAAAAATTCAAAGTTATTATAAAAGGAAATCTTCTCTAAATAATAAATTATATTCCTCATTATAAGGAATAATTTAGAAGTCACTACAGTTAGACAATTTTCACCTAAAGAGTTTATGCTGGACAATTTCTATTAGCCCATAAACCATGTTACTTTTACACTATTACTTGTATCTAAGCATCAGAACTAAAGCTCCAGAATGGAAATTAGCACTCAAAGTGAAAACTCACTCTATTCACAATAAAAATTAATACTATTCACTCTATTCACAATAAATACTATTCACTCTATTCACAATAAAAATTAATACAGGGACTGGGATATTATTTATCAGCTATAGTTTTAAATCACATTGCTTTATAGATACCACCCAACTATTTTATGTAATTCTAGCCACTCTTGGAGAATAATAAAAATCTCCTTTGTTTCTATGAATATAGTAAGATGACATATTTGTAATCATGTATAATATTTTCAAAGTTCCATTGCAGTTGAAAGGTTAATGTATAACTATTTTTCGCAAACAAAATACCAAATAGCAGATATTATTTGCCATCAGCCATGATATCCTTCATAGTTTCATTCTAAAATGAGTGTGAGGTTTTCCTTCTCTCTCTTCTATTACTCAGAGCAAGGAAGCCAATTCCTAGTTTTAAGGGTAAATCATGAATAACCTAAGAAGCCTATTTTGGTGACCCATTCCTCTTGCCAGTGACTTGTTTAGTACGGGCATGTGAAGCAATCCTAGCCAATGAGATAAATAAAAGGATCTACTGAGAGATTGCTTGAAATTGTTTCTTTGATCTTACAAAATTCAATAAGAAGGAGATAATCCTTCTGTTTCTGGCTGATATTGTTATATCTGTATCATATGCCTGCAACTGTATCTGTGATCTTGGAATTTTATAGTAGCAGGCAGCCTCAGGACAAATTCAGTACACTTAATGTGACAGGATGGAAATATGGTAATAATTTGGGACCATGATGATGTGATTATTCTGCTAAATTAACCAATTCTGGAGCATATTTTTCCTTGAATCCAGTTATATGAGAATGAATTCTTTCTTATTATTTGAGACAGTGGAGTTGGAATTTTCTTATTCTTGTGGTCAAAACGCTGGAATAAATACATATATAAATGCCTCCATCTCAAATTTTACATTTTATTTGCAATTTCTGTATCCACTACCCTCTTAAGTTTTAATAATTTGATAAAATAAATTCTAGGTTTAGATATGTGGCCAATAAAAATCACTTTCAGATTATAGTTCCAGATTCAGATTTACCGTGCCGGAATATTAGTGAAACACACATGTGTGCACTCGTGTGTGTGTGTGTGTGTGTGTGTGTGTGTAATATTTTAGTAATCATTTAAAAAATATTGTTAAAATTATAAATTTAATCAATGGCACTATAAGCTATAAAAATATATTTACAACCTTCCAAAATATCTTCACGTAGAATATATAGTTAACCAAACAGAAACTTGTTTATCAAAGAAATGCATATTATATTGCTGTCTATGAAAGGTCTAGTATTTGTGAGGATGGGAGATGATCAGTTGTGGAGAATTTATGATATTTAGTGTAAATATTTAATACTATTCAATAAATAGCACCCATTTATTCCTAAGGTATTAATGTATAGCTCTGGGGTAATGGTTAAGAAATAATCTGGGTTAATTATATCTTTGTAATTGCTTTGTGACTGAGGGCAGATTACTTAACTTCTAGGGCCCATATATATATATAATGGGCATTTCATTGTGATATGTTCCTTTAAAAAAAATCATAATCATTTCTTTACCAAAAGAAATCTTAAGTAACATCTCTAACATGGAAAAGAATTTTCATTTAAATACATATATACTGGATGCTATTTATTTCTAAATTATTCCAGTAAGAACTAAAAATTTATGCAAAGAACAAAAGGAGACTTCCACTTTTGGTTAAGTTATGAAATATTATAAGAGGTTGTAACCCCCTATTTAAAAAAAAAAGTTAAAATAAGTCAGATAAATTATCAAGTTATAGTTACTTTTAAACCCATCAGAAGGCTGTTGATGAATTGGATTGAATAACAGATAGGATGATGCCCACCCACCTTGGTAAAGGCACATATTCTTTAGTCAATCTCCTGATTCAAATAGTAATCTCTTCTAGAAACACTTTCACAAACATACCAAGAAATAATGTTTTACTAGCTAGTTGGGATCTCTTAGCCTTGTCAAGTTGACACATACAATTAACCCTCACAATGTACCATATGCATGAACAGATAAAAAATTTTAGCAGGAACATGGAAACTATTAAAAAAAACCCAGTAAAATGGAAATGCTAATAATAAATATATAAATACACTATAAAAATGTAAAAAATTCAATGAATGGTCTCAAAATGATCATTTGATCCTCTTGGACTCAGGTGAAGAAAGATTATTGAAACTGAAGATAGTCCAGATTGAAATATAAGGATAATAAAAAGGTGAAGAAAATATATATCAGACTGTCTGAAATATACTTACGAAGCAATATTAAGTGTGTGTGTATGATTATTTCTAGGACAAGATAAAGAGAAGAGAGAAAATAGGGCAGAAAATTGTTTGAGGAAATAATGAACAAAAATTTCCCAAAGCACATGAAAAATATCACAAGAGATTTGAGAGCTTAAAATATCAAAAGTTGGAAAAATGAAAATAAAACAGGATTAGGTACATAATTATAGCTGCTCAACTCCAAAGACACAGAAAATCTTAGAGCATTCAGAGCCCAATGCAAGACGCTTTAAACAGAGAGACAACAATAAAAATGATAGCTATTTCTCATCAGAAATAATGAAGGCTAGGAAACAAAATGTGTCTTTAAAGTGTTAAAATGAAACAAAATGCACCTTTAAAGAGTTAAAGATGGGGTAAAAATATACCCATCTACCCACAATTCTATATTAATGAAAACATCGTGTAGACATAAAGGTAAACTAATATTTTCAGAGAGACAGAAGCTGAGTGACTTCATCTCCAGCAGACCTGCACTACAGGCATGCTGGAAGTTCTTCAAACTGAAAGAAATAATTACAGATAGACATTTGCTTCAGGAAAAAGATAAAAAGATAAGTATCAGATAATTATGAAATACCTTCTAAAAGTAACCTTATGCACAATTCATGACTATGTGTGTATGTATATAACTAGTGACTATTTTAAGGAAATTATATATCATGGGATTGTTACATATTTAGAAAAATATAATGATAAATAAGAGCTCAAAGTGCAAGAGGAGAGAAATGGAACTCTACTATTATAAGGTTCTTGCAGTGTTTATAAAGTTAGTTTAATAATATTATTTGAAAATAGACTATGAAGTTACCATGCTGACTGGACTCTCTAGAGCACTCTCTAAAATAATCCAAATATCTTTAACTGAAAATTCATAGAAGTTATAAACTGAAATACTAAAAAAATGTATTTCATTTTAAAATGTTTGCAAAATATAAGAAACAGGAAGAATAACAACAGTTGAAAAATATAGAAGACACAATGCTAATATGGTAGATTTAAATCCAGGCATATAAGCACTTACATTAATGTAAATGGACTAAACACTTTTAAAGACAGCAATTGTCAGATTATATTGAAAAAATAATAAGATGCTGTTTAGAAGAACTACATTCAAAATTAAAGTACCAAACCAGTTAAAAGTAAAATAGTAGAAAACTACGTTCTATGCAAATAACATACGAAAACTTTTATCACTATGTTAATATCAACTTAATTAAACTTGAAGGCAAAGGGATATATTAGAGATAAAGTAGTATATTTTTTAAGATAGATAAGTGGATTTTATCTAAAAAGTCATAACCATCTTTAAGTATGTATTAACCTGAAGACAGAACTTCAAAAGATACACATATCAAACAACAGTAATTCACCTCGGAATATGATGGTGTATCATATGGTAATATAATTTCTCATAGTGCTAAACTAGAGGACTATGAGGAGACAAAAGAAGAGTAAAACTCAATTAAATGTCAGTTGGGTGGATATGAGGATGAGTGTTCTGGATGAAGACAATATTAGCAGTAGCCAAGACACATGGTAAAAAGAAGTTCAGGGTGTTTTTGCAGCTTTACCACTGCTTCGATCTGCCTGGAGAAGAGAGTATTTGAAAAGGAGTGCAATTAGAGCTGAAAAACATATTGCAACCAAATATATAAATTTCATAAGAAACCACACATTTATAATTTGCTTTTCAATTTGCATGAACATAATTATGAAAATTACAACTTGCAAATTTATTTTACCTCAAAAAACAACGTTCTGTGCTCTTGCAAAATAAAATTGAAGTTATAAAAAGGATACAATTATGCAAAATGTTGAAAATGAAAATATACCTTCTAGAGTCCATATAATAAAACATGTCAGAGGTATTGTTAAACCATTGAAGAAAACTTCTGCAGAATTGGAGATGGTGATAATTTGATTACTAAGTGTTTTCATATTCTATCAAATCTTCTGTATTCATCTATGCAACAACTTACATTTCCAATTACTGATGTTAACAAGTAACTTGATTTAATCAATTTAAAGAAATGTGAAAATCAGAAAATGAGCCCTGCTAACTTAACACTACAAATTAAGAAGAAGAAAAAAAAATGAACCCTGCTAACATAAGGCTACCAAACTACAAAGAAAAATTGCCATATTTTGTTAAATCTGGAAGAAATAACAAGAAGACGCTGAAGGTGGTACATAATTCCTGTTCTCAAGCAAGGTGGAGATTTTTCCAAAAAGTATCATGGTGCTGAGTGTCAAATTCTGTGGCCAAGGTTTTATAATCTAGTATTACATGAGAACAACAGCAGAAACCTATGTTTTCCTACAGCAATTGAAGTCATACCCACCACATGAGTACAGGTGAGTTGAAACTCAACGGAGAAACCTACTTATATCACATTACTATTATTTTACCATTGTCATTATTATTATCATTATCCATACTTAACCTCCAATCCAGGGAAAAGTATTAGAAATGAGAGAAGGATGATAAAAATAGTGTTAACTCCAACTGAGAGTGTGTAGATTATGTGACTTTCCTATGGACTTTCTCATCTCCCAAACAATGAAAATTACACAGAAAGATGCCAACAAAGCAGAATACAAAACAGAGTCGGTAAGGGGGCATTAGATTCTATAAATCCAATAGAAGCTGTGCCTTAAACGATCCCTCCTTCCAAACCCATACAATTCTTAAATCAACTTTAGCTTGAATATAACAACCCCCTTCCAAAAATGAGTAACATCTATAAAGAATTCAGCATGGCTTTTGTACACAAGTTTATTACAAAGGGAGATAAGCAAATTCAGAAGACTTTTCACAAATATTTGTTCTATGCCTAAGACTGCACTCTACTGAATATATACTGAAGTATCTAAGATGTAATAAAGATTCTTATAAGCTATGCTATGGGAATTAATATTTTTATTGTAAACAATTGATAAACAATTGTAAACAATTGATAATTTTGGAAACCTGTCAGCAGAATAATCAATTTAATAATATTGTAGTGTTTAGATACATATTGACAGAGAATAAAGGCACGTAAACCTGTGCCAGAATATCCAGGTGGCAATGAATAACTATATAATCTATGTTAGTAGCATGGGAAAAAGAGAAGCATTTGAGGAAAAGGAAAACAAAGATGTGTTCGGTACATATTATATGCTAATCTTTTCACATGATACCTCAAGTAATTCTTATAACATCCTACTAGTTAGAGGTTATTTCCATTGTATCAATAAGGGAATTGAGACACAAGGATGTTATTTTGTCCTGTTCAAGATCACAGAAGTTGTAAGTGGAGAAACCAGGATTTGAAACTAACCTTAATGAGTCTCTAAAACCCATTGATTCTAAAACACTCTTGAGTAAAGGGATACATTTTTTTAAGTAAATTGAATTTTCACTCTGATTTTACTTGAGGTTTGAGGAAGAGACAAAAGAGAAAGTTAACTGTATAATTGTTATGGTGGGTATTATGCCACTTACCAAGATAGAGGCTTGAGGGAAGAAAAATATGTTTTAGAGTGAAAAAAGAAAAAAAAAAATCAGGCTTGCATAGAGTAAGCTTGAGATGTTCACAGAGCTTGAACGTGAAGATTTCTAAAATTATGTTAAAAATATATGCATGGCATTTAGAAAAGATGTTATCAGAGTTTCTAGAAGGCAGGATTATATTTAGTCTACCATTGTAAACCTAGTTCCTTGCAGATTAATGTGAATCGATGATATTGAACTCTTGGGAATTGGTGAGAATGTTTATAAACAGAAAGAAAAATGTGACAGGCTTAGAACATCAGGGCTCAGGACAGAGGATTCAAAAGGACACTAAGATTGAGGAGCTTCCAAGTTGAGGAACCACAATGCTTTTATGCACTACCATGCTGGGGCCCCAAGTTCTAGAACAACAGAAGGTCTTTGTTGAAGACCTCACCCTATGTATTTCTTCATTTGGCTGTTGGAGAGGATACAACATTGCAGAATATATAAATGCTGTGTTTGCCTCTTCCCATGGCCACATTAAAATTACAGTTAAATTATAAAACAATCAAACTGGAGAACCACCTGAAGTCTAGCGGAACAGAAGTTTTATGAAAAAGGATATAAAGAAAAAGCAACAGCAAGACTGGTAGGAAAGGTAGAGATGTGGAACGGGTGACCCCATACGTGTGTATGGCAGTTGAGAATCAGGAGGGCTATCTCAGCCAGGGAGGTTCCCTCTGGAGGAGCGAGGGATCACAGTCCCGCTCCAAACTCCCCATCCCTGACTACCAGTGCTGGGAAGAAGAGCCCTGACAACATTTGGCTGTGAAAAACAGTGGGGATTCCAACTATTTGACGGGGACAGAGGGCTGTGGGAAAACTAGATGTCTTCTTAAAGGGCCCGTGAACAAACTCACTAGCTAACAGGCACTCACCCAAGGCTCTGGTAGAGAGATAGTGTTTCGGGAGACATCAGAGACATACAGGTAGAGGCTGAGTTGTATGGCTTCATAGTGAGGAATGGAAGGACAGTTGCCATTTTCCCTTTATAGAACCCTCTTCCCAAGCAGCTGGCAGGTAGGCACCAGCTTTCCTGTGTATAGGAACCACACACACAACCACTTCTTAATCTACATTGGACTGGTGAACGCTACCTGCTCCAGCCACTCACTCCACCTTGGTTAGTCCCTACGGCTCTGTCCCACCCAACTCACTCAACAATTAAGGAACTTTCTGGGCAAGCAGTCAGCCCCACCTGCATTGCACTCTTTCTCGGACAACTTTCAGGGATCCGTGGACCCCAGGCACGTGGTGGCTGCCTTGGTGTGTTCTGAGGCTTTTGCTGAGTGGCTCCAGGCTCAGCATTGTCACTAAGCCTGAATCTACATTAGCCTGGTGAATACACATTCCACTCTGGTGACTCCCTGATACCCCACCTTACTGAACTCACTTAATGTATGAGGCTCTATCAGCAGCTGAGCCTTAACTGCTGGCAGGTAGCAGTAGTCTTCAGAGTATGTTGTACTTTTTATGGAGATACTCCAGACCCCGTGGTGGTGGCAGTCATCCTCAGTTCACAGCGTGGCATCTCCTACAGACCTCAAGGTCCAGCACAGGCAGCGACCAACCATGGATCTCTTTGTAGCTACTACCATGTAGTCCCTGGCCAGTCATAGGTAATAGCTGACCTGGGTCTGCACCAGAACCCCTCCCAATAGGCCCCAGAACCAATATACCTGGAGGACAACTTCAGACCACAGCAGAGCACAAGCCAATTAGCCCAAAGGACAGTCTCAGCATGTACCAAAACCCACTGGGGCAAATCTTGCTCCATGGGGTAAAACCCTCCACACAGCAACCCATAAGCTATGGATGGGACCGATCCCCATATTCAATCAGCATGAGAGTCAATCCCATGCACTGATATACAAACAGCAATTAAGGCTCAACTATAACAGAAGGGCACACACAATCCACACAAGAAACATTCCTAGAGCACCTGGTCTAGGTGACCAGGGAGACTGCGCCACTTGGTCCCACAGGGCACCTACTACATAAGCCACCTGGCCAAGACTGGGAAACATAGCAGAGCTACCTAATACATAGAAACAATCACAGAGAAGCAGCCAAATGGGGAAACAAAGAAGTATGTCCCAAATGAATGAACAGAAGAAAACTCCAGAAAAAGAACTAAATACAAGGGAGAGAAGCAACCTACCAGATACAGAGTTCAAAACAATGGTTATAAGGATGCTCAAGGAA
Source organism: Rhinolophus ferrumequinum (assembly GCF_004115265.2). Lineage (NCBI taxonomy): Eukaryota > Metazoa > Chordata > Mammalia > Chiroptera > Rhinolophidae > Rhinolophus > Rhinolophus ferrumequinum. The sequence goes on along the minus strand of NC_046289.1, from coordinate 90,056,324 downwards.
CTTAGTGAGAACTTCAACAAAATGATAGCAAGCATAAAAAGGATATAGAAACCATAAAAAAGAACAAGTTAGAAGTGAAGAATATAATAACTGGAATGAAGAATACACATGAAGGAATTACCAGCAGACTAGATGAAGCAGAGCATTAAATCAGCAATTTAGAAGACAGGTTAGAAGAACATTAAAAAGAAAAACAAATCCAAAAAAATGAGGATAGTTTAAGAGACATCAAGCATAACAACATTCGCATCACAGGGCTACCAGGAGAAGAGAAAAAGCAAGGGATTGAGAATCTATTTGAAGAAATAATGAATGAAACTTTCCTAACCTGGTGAAGGAAATAGGCATACAATCTTTGGAAGCACAGAATTCCAAACAAGATGAACCCAAAAAGGCCCACACCAAGACACATTATAATTAAAATGCAAAGGTTAAAGACAAAAAGAGAATCCTAAAAGCAGAAAGAAAAAGGCAACTAGTTACCTACAAGGTAGCTTCCAAAAGACTGTCAGCTGATTTCTCAATAGAAATTTTGCAGGCCAGAATAGATTGACATGAAATATTCAAAGTGCAGAAAAGCAAAGACCTACAACCAAGATGACTCTACCCTGCAAGGCTATCATTTAAAATTAAATGAGAGATAAAGAGCTTCTCAGATAACAAAAAGCTAAAGGAGTTCATCACCACCAAACCAGTGTTATAAGAAATGTTAGAGACTTCTTTAAGAAGCGGGGTGGGGGGGATATAAAAATAAATAATATAAGGGCAATAACTATGTGTCTAACAATAATCAGTTTAAATGTAAATGGATTAAAAGCTCCTAAAAAAAAAGTTGTAGGGTAGATGAATGGATAAGAAAACAAGACCCACACGTATGCTGTCTACAGTGACCCACTTCAGATTGAAAGATACACACAGATTGAAAGTAAAGGGATAAAAAATAAATTTCATGCAAATGGAAACAAACAAAAAAATCAGGAGTAGAAATACTTATATCAGAAAAAGTAGACTTTTAAAAAAGGCTATAATAAGTGAGAAAGACGGACATTACATAATAAGGGATCAATTCAGCAAGAAGATACAATCCTTATAAACATCTATGTACCCAACATAGGAGTACCTAAATATATAAAGCAAATATTGACCAACATGAAGGGAATGAAGGGGAAGATCGACAGTAATACAAACATCGTAGGAGACTTTAACAATCCATGGAACTTAATAGTTCATCCAGGCAGAAAATCCTCAAGGAAACAATGGTCTTAAATGACACACTAGAACAGATGGATTTAATTGATATTTTAAGAGCATTTCACCCCAATGCAGCAATACAGAGGGTGCCGAAAAAATGTGTTCACATTTTAAGAAAGGAAAAAACTATTAATTTGTAATACTCAATATACCGATAACAAAAGATGAACACAGTTGCATTTAACTTCTGCAATTATAAGAGGTGCTCAAAGTGGTTACCATTAGCATCCAGACACTTCTGATTAAGGCAAACTACTACTTGAGCAACGTTGACCAAAGTGTCCATTTGTGTACATTATTTTTGGCATCCCCAGTATATACATTCTTTTCAAGTACACAGGGAACACTTTCCAAGTCCAATATTAAACCACAAAAAGAGTCTGAATAAATTTAAGAAGATTGAAATCATATCAAGCATATTCTCTGACCATAGGGTATGAAACTAAAAATCAATTACAAGAAAAACCTGAAAAACACACATACACATGGAGGTAAAATAACATGCTACTAAATAATGAATGGGTCAACAATGGAATCAGGAAGAAATCAAAAGATACCTTGGGACAAAAGAAAACGAAAATACAATGACCCAAAATCTATGGGAGGCAGCAAAAGCATTCCTATGAGGGTTTTCATAGCAGTACAGTCCTACCTCAAGAAACAAGAAACATTTCAAACAATCTAACCTTACACGTAAAGTAACTAGGAAAAGAAGAGCAAAGTCCGAAGTGAGTAGAAGGAAAGAAATAATAGGGATCAGAACAGAAATAAACAAAATAGGGTTTAAAAAAGAAGAAAAAGCAATTAAAGATCAATGAAACCAAGAACCGGGTCATTGAAAAGATAAACTAAATTAATAAACCTTTAGCCAGACTCATCAAGAAAAAAAGAGAGAGGATCCAAATAAGTAAAATCAGAAATGAAAGAGAAGTGACAACTGACACCACAGAAATACAAAGGATTATGAGAAAATATAACTAACAATTATATGCCAGTAAATTGGACAATCTGGAAGAAATGGATAAATTCCTAGAAACATACAATCTTCCAAGACTAAATCCAGAAGAAACAGGAAATCTGAACCAACCTATTACTACTAATGAAATCAAATAGTAATCAAAACACTCCCAACAAACAAAAGACCAGAACTGGATGGTTTCACGGGTGAATTTTACCAAATATTCAAAGAATTAACACCTATCATTCTCAAACTATTCCAACCAATTCTAGAGAGAAAGATCCCAAGCTCATTTTATGAGGTTACAATTACCCAGATTCCAAAGACAGTACAAAAACCGAAAATTACTGACCTGTATCCCTGATGAATATAGATGCAAAACTCCTCAAAAAATATTAGCAAACCAAATTCAGCAATACCTTACAAAGATTTATTCCTGGGATTCGAGGTTGGGTCAATATATGCCAATCAATTAACATGATAAACCACATAAATAACATGAAAGATAAATATCACATAATCATAACAATAGATGCAGAAAAAGTGTTTGAGAAAATAACAGTAACCACTTACGATAAAAACTCTGAACAAAGAGGGAATACAGGGAACATACCTCAACATAATTAAGGCCATATGCGACAAACCCACAGCTAACCTCATACTCAATGGCGAAAAGCTAAAAGCATTTCCCTTAAGATCAGGAGTAGGAAAGGTCGGCCACTTATCATTTTTATTCAACAGTTTTGGAAGTTCCTAACCACAGCAATCAGATAAGAAAAAGAAATAGAAGATATCCAAATTAGGAAGGAAGTAGTAAAACTGTAATTATTTGCAGATGACATGATACTATACAGAAAGAACCTGAAATAGTCCACCAAAAAACTATTAGAACTGATACATGAATTCATTAAAGTAGCAGAATACAAAATTGATATCCAGAAATTCATTGCATTTTTATACATCAATAATGAACTGTCAGAAAGGGAAATTAAGTAAATTCCTTTTAAACTTCCATCAATAAATAAATAAGTAAGATACCTAGAAATATATTTAACTATGGAGGTAAAAGACCTATACTTGGAAAACTATAAGACACTGAAGAAAGAAACTGAAGAACATAAAAATAAATGGAAGCATATTTAGTACTCATGGACAGAAAAAAATAATATAGTTAAAATATCCATGCTACTTAAGGCAATCTATAGATTCAATGCAATCCCTATCAAAATACCAATGACGTTTTTCACAGAAGTAGAAAAAAATAACCCTAAAAATTTATATGGAACCACAAAAGACCTGAATATCCACAACAATCTTGAAAAAGAACAAAATTGGAGGTATCATGCTATCTGATATCAAACTATACTACAAGGCTATAGTAATCAAAACAGCATGGTGCTGGCATAGAAACAGACAAATCAATAGAACAGAATAGAGAGCACAGAAATAAACCCATGCCTATATGGTCATTTAATCTATGACAAAGAAGGACAAAACATACAGTGGGGTAAAGACTGTCTGTTCAATAAATAGTGTTGGGAAAACTGGACAGATTCATTTTAAAAATAGACCTCCTTCTTACACCATATACAAGAATAAACTCAAAATGGATTGAAGATTTAAATGCAAGAACCCAAGATACAGGAAGAAGAAACCATAGGCACTACACTCTCTGGCATTGCTCTTAGTAATATACATACATATATATATATATATATATATATATATATATATATATATATATATGAAGAAAGAATATTTGATATATGTTATCAAGCAAGGGAAACAAAAGAAAAAAAGCAAGTGGGACAACATCAAACTAAAAAGGTTTTGTATAGAAAAGGAAACAATCAAGAAAATGAAAAGACAGCCTTCTGAAAGGGAGAAGATATTTGTCCATGATACATCTAATTAGGGGTTAATATCCAAAATTTACAAAGAACTCATACAACACAACACCAAAAAAAACAAACAATCCAATTCAACTATGGGCAGAGGACCTAAATAGACATTTCTCCAAAGAGGACATGCAGATGGCCAATAGACATATGAAAAGATGCTCGACATCACTAATTATCAGAGAAATACAAATTAAAACCAGAGTGAGCTATCACCTCACACCTGTCAGGATGACTATCATTAATAAATCAAAAACAATAAGTGTTGGCAGGATATGTAGAAAATGGAACCCTTGTATACTCTTGGTGAGGTTACTAATTGTTGCCGCCAATGTGGAAAATGGTTTGGAGGTTACCCCCAAATTAGAACTACCTTATGACCCAGCAAATCCACTTCTGGGTATTTATCTGAAGAAGTCCAAAATACTATTTCAAAAAGATATATGCATCCCTGTGTTCACTGCAGCACTATTCACAGTAGCCAAGATATGGAAGCAACCCAGTGCCCATCAATAGATGATTGGATAAAGAAGATGGTACATTTATACAATGGAATATTACTTGATGTAATTGGCAGAATAGAGAAAGTTGTTGCAATGGAGAGGAAGGTGAAGGATAATAAAACTAATGTAAGTTATCAGTCCATAGAAAATATTTTCAAATGATTGAGTCCTAGCTGTGACTGCACTTGAGCTGTAAAGAGTGTTCACTTCTTAGACTATATAAGACATTTGAGACTTATGAAACACGGAATGTAACTGGAGTGAATTATTTCTGCAGAAAATCATTTGCTCTTAGAAGTAGCTGTGACTAAATGAATTTGTGGTTCATAAGACAACAGAGATATCTATTTAAATCCAATTTGCTCTTTTGAACAAAAATAAATCCTTCACATAATTGCAGATGCTCCTGAACGTATGATGGGGTTAAATCCTGATAAACCCATTATAAGTTGAAAATATTACATTGAAAATGCATTTGATACCCCTAACTTACCGAACATCATAGCTTAGCCTAGCTTACCTTAAATGTGTTCAGAACACCTCCATTAGCCTACAGTTGGGCAAACTCATCCAACACAATGAGCATACTGTAGAGTATCGGTTGTTAGATTTTATTGGGGAAGAGAAACAGGACTTTATTGGGGAATAGTGTGTACTTCCAGGCCTGTTTTCCAAGTCAAGTTGTTGTCCTTTCAGTCTTAGTTGTGGAGGGCGCAGCTCAGCTCCAGGTCCAGTTGCCGTCGCTAGTTGCAGGGGGCACAGCCCACCATCCCTTGCGGGAGTTGAAACCGGCAACCTTGTGGTTGAGAGGATGCGCTCCAACCAACTGAGCCATCGGGGAGCTCAGCGGCAGCTCAGCTCAAGGTGCCCTGTTCAATCTTAGTTGCAGGGGGCGGAGCCCACCATCCCTTGCGGGACTCGAGGAATTGAACTGGCAACCTTGTGGTTGAGAGCCCACTGGCCCATGTGGGAATCGAACCGGCAGCCTTCGGTGTTAGGAGCGTGGAGCTCCAACCGCCTGAGCCACCGGGCGGGCCCCCTCAGTTGTTTACTCTTGGATGGCTGACTGGCAGCTGTGGCTCTCTGCTGTCCTGCAACACAAGAGTATCCTATCATATATCACTAGCCCGGGAAAAGATCAAAACTCAAAATTCAAAGTATGGTTTCTACTAAATGTGTTTTACTTTTTCATTATTGTAAAGTGGAAAAATCATAAGTCAAATCATCTTAAGTCCAGGACTGTCTGTATGGAGTTTTAAAAAGTAATATGGCATTAGTGCAAAAAGTTTGGTGTGTATATTAAAGGGCTATTTATTTCAGAGAAGATTGAAAAACATAATTAAAAGCTTGAAAGATTATTAGAAAGTCACACATGAATTTTTTTTCAAGTTTTGAAAATAGTTGGCAATCAGGAAGTATCTCTTGACTGTGTTCCTCTGTGTCTACCAAATCGTTTTCTAGGAAGTGCTTACAGTTTTCTCAAAACACCCACTTCTTAAAGGAATCAGTCCCTGGTAAGTTTGACCTGTTGGCTTCGATGCTCTCTGCAAAGCAGGGATGAAGCTCTTTCTTACCTTTATTTACCACTGTGCTTCTCAGCATTTTTTTTTCCATTGTTACCTCCACGAGAAGCCCTTTAAAACATGTTTTTCTGAATCAATTCCATGGAGTGTTATCACAAATATACTGTCTACTTGTTATAGACACTATAAATATCAGTGTGTTATGCATAAAAAGAGTAAGATTTTTTTTTACCCTTACCCAAGAACAATTTTTGTCCCCTTAGGATTCATCTTGTATCATTGAGAATTTATATACCTCATTCAAAATAAACAATGTGTGATGGCTTGGTGAAGATGCATTATTGAGAAAGCTATAAAATTAACCAGTACTCGTAGCAGTTTTGTTTTTCAGAAGCAAAGATAGATGTCATTTTGAGCATAGTATGACATACAAAAAAATAAATTAGATGACAAACTTTAGTTTCCCATTTAGAAATGTTGGTTTAAATATTGAATCAGATACGTGACTGTGAAATGTAAAGTATTATGAAATGTAGTCATACTTGCAGAAGTTTAAATGTAGAAGTATATGCATTTTTTATAAACATGATAGATCTAACGCAAAAAAAAGCAAATTATTTATTCAAAAACAATATTTATTGAACACTGGGCATTGAACATTGGAAACATGACTGACCTCAATGAGACCATTGTCTAATGGAGGGGGACAGAGTTCCCCAAATCAGGTTAGCAAAGGTCAAGTTCAAAGGTATACAAAACTATGAAGATTTAAATTGAAAATGCTCACAGGCAGACCAGCTGGACAGGCGACAGCTGGCAGGCTATAACAAGTCTGTGGTGTGGCAGAATCTGGATCCTGAGGTGCTAGAAGTGAAGAGAAGCAGGAATAAAATCTGTTCCACATAGAAAAGCAGTTGGCAAACGTCAAATGAGATCAGTAAGTAGTGAAGATTTCAATAAGGCAGGCTGGGTCACATCCAGATTTTTTTTTTTTTTTTAAGGAGGAAATGACAATCGTGGGGAAAACCACTGCTAGTGAAAGAGAGATAAATAAATCAGGCCAAAGCTTGATGAATAAAGCAGCTGAACGCAGGCACGAGACCCTGGGTTAATGGAAGTGGGGAATGAAAGGAAAGGAGTTTAAGAATCAGGTGTCTACAAACTAAAGAAACACAGGAAGAGACAAAGAGGCAAGATACATGTGGCGCTAGCAATAACATAACAACCACTGACAGAGGATTTGAGGCTATCTTCCTTTACCTCTTGCTGTATGTTTCTTAAAATAAAGCACCTGTGAACAGGTATGTAACAGATCACCTGAAATGAAAACCATCGATTATAGCAATAACTTTAAAAGAAGTCTTTTCTGGGAGTCCCAAATTCCAACTCCCTTTATCATTCTGTCCTGTCAGTCCTCAGCACTGAATCATTCTTTTTGTTTTTTTTTTCTGTAATTGCTCTCAAATTAAACAACATTGTTAGAAAAAACTAAAAGCAAACCAAAGCAAAACACAAGGAATTATATTGGCATATAATGCTAAGTATCAATTTAAGAGGACTGATTTCCCGATATATGATAAATTCCCTCATTTACTACCATCCCAAGTATAAACCTACAACCAGAAACTCACTTTTGTACTCCACAGTACACTGTATTGCACATTTTTTTGTAATAATCATCAATAAATGTGTCATGTGTGTCTTCTCCAATCGATATCAGCCTCTTGAGGGCAGGGACAGACAGTCTGGTTATCACGATTTCCCTAACACCTAGTACAGTGCCTGGAATATATAAATTATTATCTGTGGAATGAGAGTGTGCAAGAGTAGAAGAGCAACACTGGAGGGAAGAAGAGAGAGGCTGAGAAAACGGGAGGGAGGGGAAGAAAACAGAGAATGGAAGTTTTTTCTCTTAAAGTGTAAAGAAAACTTCATTTTTTTCCTCAGAGTGGCAACTTGGGATGGTTCTTACCCGATGAACAAATACTAGTATTAAAATAAATAGTTATCCTAATTCCTTTTTATACATTCTATGGGTCTATTACAAGATCTACGTTACAGAGAATGATTTAATCACATTAATGTATTGAAAGCCTGTTTAGTTATTTATTTGAGAATTAAAGAAAACATTTGGTCAGATGTTATTCTTTTTCTTTCCAATTGTAAAATCTTAACAAACATCTCCAAGGATATAATTATTTAATAAACACGAGAGGCTTCCCAAGGAATATTTATCACCATTGTAACAATAAAAAATAAAAAAACAAAAACCATACCCACTGGAGAATAAACACCTAATGGAGAAATATCAGTAAAATAATAATATTCTTTAGGACCATAAAAATAATCCCATTTTACAAAACTATTCTACATGTTTTAGTTAAACTATTTTATAAAGTGCTAGGAAGAATATGTACTGCTATAAAGAAAACCAACTTTGTGAGCTCTCAGAGGCTCTGCCATGCTTGGTTTTCTGAGGCCATAGCCTACCTAGCCACCCCATGCCATCCACCATTATAGCCAGGGGTACCCTGTGGGTCCTTGCATCCTCAGCCAGTGAGGTGTGTTCTTGCCACCCTCATGTGGAATTTCAACTATAATTCCGCCATATAAAAAAGTCTGATAGAGTAAAAAGCATTAATCAATACTATATTTATATATTTTAAGGATTAATTAGGCATCTGTTGCTTAACTTCGGTGTACTAATCACTGTTATATATTTTGAGAAATGGATTCAGAGTTCCAAAGATCAGTTTACGAATGAAAATCTGGCAGAAAAACTGTCAGTGGAGCTATATCCATAATTTCCTAAAATACGTTTTTTCACACTTTGCGTATGGCAGCCTAGTTAAGCCCACCATGCTACCGCTTTTTCAAAGAAGATTCTAATTCTCAGTGATTTTGGCAAGAGTTTGCTATATTCTGGGCTAGCCTGCAAAGCCTCAAACACGTCACATATCTGTGCTTAGGCAGCCTAAACTTAGACCCTTTAAACTTGCTTCAGACTTGTACGTCTGCTCTGTGTCAGAGTACCTTTCATAAAAACCCAATCTCTGACCAACTCAGAACAAAACTCTTCTAGGCTCTCCTTCTTTAGTCACTGTGTCGTGCCCCTTGGGATAGCTAAGTGCATTAATGGCTGCCTAACCAGACATGTTTTAGGCAATGTATTCTCAGCATCACCTGTTTTTTTTCCTGGAACTGTGTTTCCTTTACCTCTTGTTTTTGTGGCCCTATTTGATAATACCTACTTTTTCAAAAACAAATGTGTGATCTATTTTGTAGGTAGTTTTATAGAGCAGGGACATAAAGAATGATATGCTAATTTGGCTTCCTTTTGGAAACACGCAGCAGTTTTTCAGCTGTAATACACAGAACCACAGAATATACTGGTAGTTTTGGTTTAAGCGTTACTTCCTTAAATAAAATGATACAGATGTTGCAGTTTAAAAATCAACTTAATGACATTACTGTTCTTTGTATGTTTTTCTACTGTTCAACAGTATATAACATTTCTGATACAATTGTTGGTGGAGAAAGGTAATTATTTCTTTAAAATTTAATCTTTTAAGAAAGGAAACATGAAGTCTAAATCAGAAGTCAGATTAGCATACCATTATGCTAATGTAATGTCCAAAATATTTTATTCTTTATATCCATTGCATTTGTTTCCTATTTTCCCAACAAAAATCTGATGTAGAAATTTTGTGATGGAGCTTTTGTTTGGTACAGTTATATAAATTCCTTATTAATATATTATTAGAGACACTACTTTTTGAAAAAAGCAAATATATTTTCCTCACCTTAATATACTTGGAATGACTGTTCTGAATAATCACTTTTCTCTGATGCCTCCAGTAAGGAAAGAGGGAAGTGGCTGTAAATGGTGACTGTGAATCTCACAATTCCCTCTCCCCTCAGAATTACTTTAACATCTAAAGGTACCTGGAAGCAGTGTGGTATACTGAAAAGAGCTTTGATTGGTAAATCCCCTGGCTTTGTCTCTAACCACTTACATAACTTTAGACACATCATTTAAACTCTCTAAACCTAAATTTTCTTATCTACAGCATAATCTTAATGGCAGAGTGATTGAGAGGCATCAGTGAAATAGCCAGCACTAATTATGTGTCCAGATGATTAATATGTAATAAATATCAGCCTCACATTTCTCTTGATTTATTTTACTTATTTATTGGCATGCTATGTGTGTTGCTTTGCTAGTAATCAAATACAAGCCAAGGTCATTTCATTCCATTATTGTTCAACACACACACAATTATATTCTAAGTAACTGTGGGAATTCTTCCTCTCTGCTGCAATACCTGCCGAAGTACTCACCTTCTATTTATTGTCCTTTCTTTGTTACGCTTACAAAAATAGCAATTGCTTAATTTTAAATTAGTATTGCATACAATGAAAATAAAATTATTTTATCTTTAGCTTCCATACCTTTTTAAATGTTATCAATGTTTAAATGTGTTAAATATTGGGGTAAAAAAATGAGGAAGTGTGACTTATTATTCTATATTGGACTTTGCTGAAATATCTTGAATCATTTGAGATATGGATTGATTGGTCTTTGAGACTTGTACTGTCAAAATTTATCATTGGTTATTATAAAGTCAGACCTAACAGGTTGAGAGAATAAAGAGCAGTTTTTGCACTAGAAAACCAGGTAGTAAAAAGCCATGGAAAGTATGTTACATTTATCAAAGCAATAAAGGTAAGCTCCTATGGTGTGTTATTTTAATTAAGTATTGCAGTATAGAAAACCTTTTTAAGCTGTACAATGTGAATAGAAAAATGTTTGCAACCTCTCTGGGTTTTAGAAATTTGAAAATGTCGTATTTAACAAATCCTATATGAATAAGTTCATTTGAACTACTTTGATCTGACACAGAACCTGACAGGGAACTTCTAGTCTCTTCAAAACTGTACCGATGGAAGAAGCACTGGCTTAGGAAATTATAAGTGAACTTTGCTCAGATAACAGCCTCATATGGACTGACCTGATTAAATAGCAGCCACTATCTTAAGAATCATCAGAATCGATGGCTGATAAAGGGGAAGTTGATTCTGAACTAGAAATTATCTTACAGTGTCCCCTCTTATCTGTAGGGTATAAGGTCCAAGGCTTCTAGTGGATGCCTGAAACCATAGATAGTATATTATGTTTTTCCCTATATATACACACCTATGTGAAGGTAAATTTATAAATTAGGCATGGTAAGAGCTTAACAATAATAATATATTAGAACAATTATAACAATATACTGTAATAAAAGCTATGTGAATGCCTTTGGAACCATTATTAGCTAAAACAAGAATTACGTAAATGCAAACACTGTGATACCACAACAGTTCCATCTGATAATCTAGGCGGGTACTAAGTGACTAAATGGGGGTAATATACAGCATGGAAAAGATGGACAAAGGAATGATTCATATCCTGGGCAGACAGAGCAGGGCTAGACAAGGTTTTATCACACTACTCAGAATGGCACACAATTTAAAACTTATCAGTTGGTTATTTCTGGAATTTTCACACCTAGGTTGACCGCGGGTAACTGCAATTGTGGAAAACAAAATGGTGGACTACTGTATTAGGAATGTCAGCAATTTGTGTCAAGATAGATGGGTGATGGCATGATAGCGCTAATTCTTGTGAGTCTACTTATTCTAAGACCTTATGAATGGGCTGCATTTATATTGTATTCCTGAGGGTAAAGAGGTCAAACTTATTCTTAAGATATTTTGATTTCTGACTAATCTTCTCACTTTTTGATCTTTTAAACTATTTGCTTTGTCATTTGATAGTTACATATGCATAATTTCTGAACATATCTTGTTTCAAACATACTTCCTTGCACTGACTTTTGCTTTTTATGTGTCCTGCAAGGAGAGAGGTTCACCTCATTGTGGATCTGTGCTCTAATATGACCAACTGTCCAGGTGTTTTTGTTTCCTCTCGATAGGTACTGATCTGTACCTAGCCTTTTTTCATATGTGGCTATGAAAGAGAAACAAGGTTATGTATTAGAAACATACAGACACACAGGTTTTACATAAGTACATGCCCCTGAGCGACTCAGACTAGGGATGTCTGGTTGGAATTACCTGCGCAGAAGTGGAGCCCTGGGCTCAATGATAAGGCATGGCAGCCCACTGAGGTGTTGATACTTATAAATGAACACTGGAATAAATAGAGATGATTCCAGGATGTGTGAAAACTGAATATTTAATTTTTTGGTTGCTGTTTAAAAAATAAAAAAAGTACAAAATTACAAGTACAAAATCATATGAAAATGAATGCTCATTTAGAATTAGAAAAATCACCACCACAAAGTAAAATTTAAGAAAAAGGTCTATAAACTATCACAAGCTTGAAAATATCCAGGAAAAAATAATATTAGGTTTATAAGTAACTGCCTGACATATCATTCAAACCATAGTTTTCTCTAAAGATTTGGATGCACAATCTATGATTACTTCTTCACATATTCTTGTCAGGAGAGAACTTCTGGTTTGACCATGCTATAAAATCCTTTGCTTAATAATTTTTTACATGTAATTACTAAAAGAATTTTCTAAAGACTACCTTCTATCTTTGCTCATTTCAAGGTTTCTTTCCCCCACCTCACATGTTTTGGGAGTAGGTGTCACACAACACTTTTATATTTCCATAAGATGTCTGGTCCTATTCTTCTTGCCATGCCACTTAATGTGTTGGTACAGAGGGAGGGAGGGATATTTATGGAAGCTATTTCTATAATGGAATGTGTTACAATAGCAGAAAAAACAGCTATGAACCACATAAATATATCATACTACAGCCAAAACTCAATACATCGTTAGCTAGATGCCAGAATTGCCAGAGGCCATGCCAAAGCCACCCAAAGAAAGAGAACTGTGAATTAGAATAATTTAGAGTGTGAAAAAAAGGTGGTTTTAACCTTTTGCAATAAAAATCTTACTTTCCCAAATTGTACAAAAATAACACAAAAATGTGAATACATTATTAGTGCATCTCACAGCACAAGTGAAAGGTCCTGAAGCTTAAGTGTTATTAGCTTTACATTACAATTTCTTTTGATTATATACAAAATATAATGTGCTTAGTGCTGTCTTGGGAATGGGGAAATGATAACTCTGATAATGAAAATTTTCAGTGTATCAGTTTGACAACTTTGATGTTATTGTTGTTTTAATGATTGCAAAATCTGTAGAAATTTACGGATAAGAAACTATACTGTTCAGGAATAAATAGAATTTAATAAGAGGGACAAATTAAATGCAGAGGGGAAAAATTGACTTTGAAGGCTATTTCTGTGTTCTTTTGCTTGACTTGGTGTTTAGAATGAGACTGACTTGAGCATCTACAATTGCTAATGGAAGGAAAACAGAGACATGTAGAAGTTTAAAGATGAAGGGTTAATTGATAGCTTAAGTTTACTGAGAAAACAGAAAAATGAAGGGGATTCAAAGCATAAGAGAAATGATCAGCTTGATTTCAAGAAAATAAACAATTCCATTCCAAAATAAAAGAATGAAAAAAGGTTGAGGTTGCTGTAGATAGGATTTATGTTATGACTTGTTTTACAATAATACAGTATTACCTTTATGATCACAAAATACGCAAGTTTCCAAAAGATAAATACAACAGACTTGAACAGGGTGTGCTTCTGGACTTACTAATCAATAATTTTAATACTGAGAAATATTTTAGTACTTTTGTTATACCTGAATGAAAATTTGACAACTTAAACAAAGATTTTATGATAAGCACAGGTTTTTTTTGTTTGTTTTTTTTTTTTTTTTTTTTTTTTTTTTGGTTTCTTTTAGTTGACATTCATTATTATACAGCTTCTCCTTCAGGTGTACAATGCAGTGATGAGGAATCTATATCATCCCTGAGGTGGTCTCCCTAATGAAACAAGTGTCCATCAGATACCCTACAAAATCTTTACAACTTTATTGATTACATTCCCCAAATTAACTTTCAGAACCCCGTGGCCATCTTGTGGTTACTGACTGGTTTCTAATCCCCTCACCTTTCCCCTTATCCCCGAACGCCTCCCATCTAGCAACCCTCAGTTTTTCCTCTTTGTCTCCAAAACTGTTTCTGATTAGTTCATTCACTTATTCTTTTCTTTAGATTCCACATATAAGTGAGATCATATGGTATTTGTCTTTCTCTGTCTGACTTATTTCACTTAACATAATGTTCTCTAGGTCCATCCATGTTGTTGCAAATGGTAAGATTTCTTTCTTCTTTATGGCTGAATAATACTCCATTGTATAAATGTACCACAGTTTCTTAATCCAGTCATCTACCGATGGGCATTTCAGTTGTTTCCATGTCTTGCTATTGTGTATAGTGCTGCAGTAAACATAGGAGTGCATAGTTTTTTGAATTAGAGTTTTGGATTTCTCCGGATAGATACCTAGGAGTGGAATTGCTGGAACATAGGTAGTTCCATTTTGAGATTTTTGAGATACCTCCATACTGTTTTCCATAGTGGCTGCACCAGTCTGCAATCCCACCAACAGTGCATAAGGGTTCCCTTTTCTCCACATCCACACCAACACTTGTTGTTTGTTGATTTATTGATGATAGTCATTTTGACTGGGGTGAGGTGGTATCTCACTGTGGTTTTTATTTGCATTTCTCTGATGGTTAGTGAGGTTGAGCATTTCTTCATTATGTCTGTTTGCCATCTGTATGTCCTTTTTAGAAAAATGTCTCTTCATGTCCTCTGCTCATTTTTTAATTAGGTTGTTTGGTTTTTTTGGAGTTGAGTTGAGTGAGTTTTTTATAAATTTGTGATATTAACCCCTTATCAGATATATCATTGGCAAATATCTTTTCCCATTCAGTAGGGTCCCTTTTTGTTTTATTGATGGTTTCCTTTGCTGTGAAAAAACTTTTTAGTTTGATGTAATCCCACATGTTTATTTTTTCTCTTACTTCCCTTGCGCGAGGAGATATAGCAGTAAAAAATCTTACTCTGGGTAATGTCTGTAAAGTTTCTTCCTATATTTTCTTCTAGGAATTTTATGATTTCAGATCTTACATTTAAGTCTTTAAGCCATTTTGAATTTATTTTTGTATATGGTGTAAGGAGGTGGTCCAGCTTCATTTTTTTGCATGTGTTTGTCCAGGTTTCCCAGCACCATTTATTGAATAGACTGTCTTTATCCCACCATAAATTCTTGCTTCCATTGTTGTAGATTAAATGGTCATATAGGCATGGATTTATTTCTGGACTCTCTATTCTGTTCCATTGATCTATGTGTCTGTTTTTATGCCAATACCATGCTGTTTTGATTAGTGTAGACTTTTAGTATAATTTGATGTCAGGTATTGTTATACCTCCCACTTTGTTCTTGTTTCTCAAGATTGCTGAGGTTATCCGGGGTCGTGTATGGTCCCATTTAAATTTTAGGATTATATGTTCTATTTCTGTGAAAAAAATTGTTGGTAGTTTGATAGGAATTGCGTTGAATATGTATATTGCCTTAGGCAGTATGGACATTTTAACTATATTAATTCTTCCTATCCATGAACATGATATGTGTTTCCATCTATTTATATCTTCTTTCATTCCTTTCTTCAGTGTCTTATAATTTTCTGAGTACAGATCTTTTACTTCTTTGGTTAAATTTATTCCCAGGTATTTTATAGTCTTTGAAGCAATTGTAAATGGGATTGTTTTTTTAATTTCTCTTTCTGATGTTTTATTATTGGTATATACAAATGCAACTGATTTACGAATATTAATTTTGTATCCTGTTACTTTACTAAATTCATCTATCAGCTCTAATAGTTTCTTGGTGGAGTCTTTAGGGTTCTCTCTATGTAGTATCATGTTATCTGCATATAATGACAATTTTACTTCCTCCTTACCGATTTGGATGCCTTTTATTTCTTTTTCTTGTCTGATTGCTGTGGCTAGAACTTCTAGCACTATGTTGAATAGAAGTGGAGAAAGTGGGCAACCTTGCCTTGTTCCTGATCTTAGGGGGAATGGTTTTAGCTTTTCCCCATTGAGTATGATGTTAGCTGTGGGTTTATCATATATGGCCTTTATTATGTTGAGATATGATCCCTCTACTCCCACTGTCTTAAGGGTTTTTATCATAAATGCCTGCTGAATTTTATCAAATGTTTTTCTGCATCTATCAATATGATCATGTGATTTTTATTTTTCATTTTGTTAATGTGATGTATCACATTAATTGATTTGTGGATGTTGAACCACCCTTGCATACCAGGGATGAATCCCACTTGAGTATGGAGTATGATCTTTTTAATGTATTGCTGAATTCTGTTCGCTAATATTTTTTGAGGATTTTTGCATCTATGTTCATTAGAGATATCGGCCTGTAGTTTTCTTTTTTCGTGGTGTCTTTGTCTGATTTTGGGATCAGGGTGATAGTGGCTTCGTAAAAAGTGTTTGGGAGTCTTTCCTCCTTCTGGATTTTTTGGAAGAGCTTGAGGAGAATAGATGATAATTCTTTTTTGAACGTTTTGTAAAATTTACCTGTAAAGCCATCTAGTCCAGGGCTTTTGTTTGTTGGGAGATTGTTGATTACTGATTCAATTTCCCTGGTGGTAATCAGTCTATTCAGGTTTTCTGTTTCTTCTTCAGTTAGCCTTGGAAGGTTGTATGCCTCTAGAAAATTGTCCATCTCTTCCAGATTGTCAAATTTGTTGCATATGGTTGCTCATAGTAATTTCTTAAAATGTTTTGCATTTCTGCAGTGTCTGTTGTCACTTCTCCTCTTTCTTTTCTGAGTTTATTAATTTGGGTCCTCTTCTTTTTTTAATGGTACGGCTTTTTTAATGAGTCTGGCTAAAGGTTTGGTGATTTTGTTTATCTTCTCTAAGAACCAACTCTTGGATTCATTGATCTTTTGTATTGTTTTTCTGGTTTCTATTTCATTTATTTCTGCTCTGATCTTTATTATCTCCTTCCTTACACTCCCTTTGGGCTTATTTTTCTGTTCTTTATCCAGATCCCTTAAGTGTGAAGATAAACTGTTGATTAGTGATTTTTCTTGTTTCTTTAGGTAGGCCTGCAATGCTATGAATTTCTCTCTTAGGACTGCTTTTGCGGCATCCCATAGATTTTGCATCGTCGTGTTCTCATTTGCGTTTGTCTCGATATATCTTTTGATTTCTTCTTTGATCTCCTGGTTGACCCAGGCATTATTTAGTAACATGTTATTCAGCCTCCATGAATTGGTGTGTTTTCCAGTTTTTTTTCCTGTAATTCATTTCTAATTTCATAGCACTGTGGTCAGAGAAGACAATTGGTATGATTTCAATTTTCTTAAATTTATCAAGACTTGTTTTGTGGCCTGACATGTGGTCTGTCTTGGGGAATGTTCCATGTGTGCTTGAGAAGAATGTGTATTCTGTAGCATTGGGGTGAAATGTTCTGAAAATATCGATTAAATCCAAGTGGTCCAATGTGTCATTTAAGGCCGTTGTTTCCATATTGATTTTCTGTCTGGAAGACCTGTCCCTTGTGGTCAGAGGTGTGTTGAAGTCCCCTACTATGATAGTGTTACTGTTGATCTCTGTTTTTATGTCAGTCAATATCTGTTTTATATGTTTAGGTGCTCCTATGTTTGGTGCATAGATGTTTACTAGGGTTATGTCCTCTTGTCAGATCAATCCCTTTATTATTATATAGTGCCCATCTTTGTCTTTTAATATGTTCTCCATTTTAAAGTCTATTTTGTCAGATATAGTATTGCAACTCCAACTTTTTTCTCATTTCCATTTGCATGAAATATCTTACTCCAACCCTTCACTTTCAGCCTGTGTGTGTCTTTTGATCTGAGGTGAGTCTCTTGTATACAACATATACAAGGGTCTTGCCTTTTTATCCACTCAGCCACCCTATGTCTCTTGATTGGAGCATTTAATCCATTTACATTTAAAGTGATTATTGATAGGTACATAGTTATTGCCATTTTAAAATTTGTAGTTAGATTGTTTTTATCTTTCTTCTATTTATAGAAGTACTTAGTATTTCTTGCAATGCTGGCTTAGTGGTAATAAATTCCTTAAGCTTATTCTTTTCTGAGAAGCTCTTTATCTCTCCATCAACTTTAAATGATAGCCTTGCTGGATAAAGCAATCTAGGTTACAGGCCTCTGTTCTCCATCACTTTGAGTATCACCTGCCACTCCCTCCTGGCCTTCAATTTTTCTGTAGAAAAGTCATTTGATAGTCTTATGGGAGTTCCCTTGTATGTAACCCTCTGTCTTTCTCTTGCTGCTTTTAGGATTCTCTCTTTGTCTTTAACCTTTGCCATTTTAACTATAATATGTCTTGGTGTGGACCTGTTTGGGTTTATCCTGGTTGGAACTCTCTGCACTTCCTGGGCTTGTATGTTGGTTTCCTTCATCAGGTTGGGGAAGTTTTCGGACATTATTACTTCAAATATGTTCTCAATCCCTTGTTTCCTCTCTTTGCCTTCTGGTATTCCTATGATGCACATATTGTTGCATTTGATGTTATCCCAAAGGTCTCTTAAACAATCTTCATTGTTTTTTATTCTTTTTTCTTTCTGTTGTTCTGTTTGGGTGATCTCTGCTAACTTGTCTGCTAAGTCGCTGATTCGATCCTCTGCTTCATGCAATCTGTTAATACCTTCAAGTGAGTTGTTTATTTCAGTAATTGTGTTCTTTATTTCTAACTGGTTGCTCATTATGATTTCTCTATCCTTCTTTATGTCATCTCTAAGCTCCTTAAACATTCTTATCCTCAGTGTTTTGAACTCTGTCTCTGATCAGTTGGTTACCTCTGTTTCATTTGGTTCCATTTCTGGAGGTTTCTTCTGTTCTTTTATTTGGGACATGTTTCTTTGTTTCCCCATTCTGGCTGACTCCCTGTGTTTGCTTCGATGTATTAGGTAGATCCCCTAGAGTTCTTAGTTCTTGCTGGGTTATCTTATGTAGTATGTGTCCTTTATATTTGACTTGCACTACTTCGTTCTTCTCCTCTGTGTGTGCTCCAAAGGTGTCTCTTGCATTGTGTATATTGTCCTGTTAAAGAAGATCTTTAATTGCTTTTTGCTTGTGAGCAGGTGGGGTTAACTCCTAGGCTGACTAGTTGTGAGACTTGGCTCTGTCCACCGCAGGGTGTTCTGTTGCATGAGGGTTGACCACTTAAATGTGGTTTGGCCTCTGTGGGCTCCTGTGCCTGTAGAGAATTCCGTCTGGGTGTGTCACTTGTAGGTCAAAGCCGGTAGTACTCTGGTTTGGTCTGGAGTTGGCCTCTAGGTGTGTTGAATCTTGTGCCTGTTAAGCTTGGCCTTGGTAGGGCAATTTCAGAACAAAGCAAATCACCAAGCACAACAACAACAACAAAGAAAAAATCAAATACATTCACATGTAAAAACAACCGACAACCCACACTCAGCACAGGCAAAAATATCAAAGATATAAAGACGAAACAAAACAAAACAAAAAACAAACAAAAACAAAAAAGCAGCACCAGTCTTGGCTTAAGCCCACTAAGTAATCTCCAGGTTGTCCTCTGCTGTACCAAAGTGTCCTTTGTGTATTGTGCAGGCAGAGCCAGTCACCTGGTGCCCAGAGTGATGTTGGGACTGCAGATTTAGATGCGTAGGGCTGAGGGATCTGGATGATAGTTTCTACAAAGTCAGTGCAGTTTCTGCTCTTGCCTGCACCTATGCACCCTGAGAGTAGCACCACCAGCCCTGTGTCCAGTTTTTCTGAGTCTTAGGGCGCTTCTTCCGTGTGTGTGTGTGTGTGTGTGTGTGGTGGGCGGGAGATTTCTGAGCTGCTGAAAGCCCAGAGCTGGGTTTGCTGCCTACTGCTGATCCCTGGGAGTGCCTCTGCAGTTGTAATTGCCTTGCCCTAGGCAGGCCAGAAAGGGTGGGGGCTGGGGATGGAGGGGTCTTCTCTCTCCCAGCCGAGCTGTGTCACATTCCTCCCGCAGTCCAGAAAAGGTGGTGGCTGGTTGTGGAGGATTCTCTTCTCTCCTAGCCCAGCAAAAATCACACTCTTCCCAGCCTCTTCCCTGGGTCAGAGCTGCACGCAGGTCTTCCCAGAGCCTGAGCACTGAGGCTCCTCTGTAATCTGACACTTCTCCTGAGTTCAGGGGCCAGTTTACATCTCTAGAAGGGTGGGGGTAGGATTGGAAGAGCGGGGGTAGGGGCCCAGGTAAGGGGTTTGTGTCCTTTGTCTGACTTAGGGCCCAACTGGCTGCCCCCTTGGCAGGAGAGGTCAGCTGTGGGACACAGGGAAAGAGCCCACCTGCTGGCTTTTGTGTTCTCTGTTCCATCCTGGTATCCCCTGCCTCTCTGCAGCTGCGGTTGCTGTCAGCGTTTCCACTGCCGCAGATGTGGGCCGCATTTCCACTGCTGCAGATGCGGGCTGTGTGTCCACTCCGCTCCCTTCCCTCTTCCCCTGCTCGCCCAATTTGCCCACCTTCAAGTAATCCTTGCACTAGTCTCTTAGCTGTTCTGCATGATGAGCAGAGAGTTGTTTGATAGGTTATAGATGTCCCGTTTGTCCAGGTTTTAAATTTTAGAAAATTATAGTTTCACATGCAGTTTAAAAAATAATAATACAGAGATGTCCCAGGTATTCTTTACCCAGTTTTCCCAATGGTAATAGCTTGTAAAACAATTGTACAATATTACCAGAAAGATATTGACAGTTTAAATACAGAACAATTACATCAAAACAAGGATCCCTCATGTTGCTCTTTTATAGTCAAACTTACATCCTTCCTTCTCAACTTTCTCCCCTCTCCCCCACTCCAGTTTCTCACCCCTGGCAATGAATATGTGTTCTCCATTTCTATGAATTTGTCATTTCAATATTGTTATGTCAGTGGAATCATACACCAAGAAACCTTTTGGTATTAGCTCTTTGCTGCAGATTCGTTTATATTGTTGTGTGTATCATGGTTTATTCCTGTACTACAGAAGGTTATTCCAACTTACACATACATAAGTTCGTTTGACCATTCCCATATTGAAAGACTTTTGGGATGTTTCTGGTTCGGAGTTACTAGGAATAGAGCTATGAACTTTTGTATGCAGGTTTTTATTTGAACATATGTATTCGTATACTCTGGGATAAATGCCCAAGTGTGCAGCTATAGGATTGTACGTGTACATAGGTTTAGTTTATAATATTTTTTTTAAATTGTTCTTCAGAGTAGCTGTATACTTTTATGTTTCACCAGCAATGTTGAGCAAGTTTCTCTGCATACTTGCCAGCATTTGATGATGTCACTATTTTTTGTGTTAGCTATACTTATAGGTGTGTCGTGATATTTTATTATGCTTTTAGTTGGCATTTCCTTAATGGATAATGACATTGAATATCTTTTTGTGTGCTTATTTGCCCTTTGGCATATAGTTTTTGGTAAAATATATGTTCATGTATTTTGAAAATTTTCTAATTAGACTGTTTTTTACTATTGAGTTTTGAGAGATTTTTATATAATATATATACCAGTCTTTTGTCAGATAAGACGTTTTCAAGTAAGTTCTCCAGTTTTATACGTTGTCTGTCTTTCCATCCTCTTTTGCAGAGAACTGTTTTTTAATTTTTGAGATAAAATTTTTCATTTTTCTTATAGGGGTAGTACTTTTGATGTTAGGTCTAAGAACTCTTTGCCGAGCCCTAGATACCAAAATTTTTCTGCTTATTTTTTCCCCTAAAAGTATTATAGTTCTACAATTTATATTTAAGTTCTTGATTTGAGTTAATTTTATATGTATTGTGTGAGGTTTAGGTGATAGTTTCTTTGTTTCTTTCTTTGTTTTTCTTTCTTTCCCTTCTTTCCTTCTTTCCTTCCTTCCTTCTTTCCTTCCTTCCTTCCTTCCTTCCTTCCTTCCTTCCTTCCTTCCTTCCTCCCTCCCTTTCTCCCTTCCTCCCTTCCTTTCTTTCTTTTTTTCTTGACTATGGTTATCCAAATGCTCCAGCAAACAAAGCTATCCTTACTCCACTGAAGTGCTTTTGTACCTTTGCATAGATGTATTTCTGGATCCTCTATTCTGTTTCATTAATTTATTTGTTTCACCCTTCACTAACCACACCATCGTGACAGCTGTAGTTATATACTAGCCTTAATAGTAGGGAGAATGATTCCTTCTACTGTATTCTTTTTCAAGGTTTTTAACTATTCTAGTGTTGTATCTTTCCACATAATTTTTATAAGATTTCATAGCCTATAAAATCCTGGTTGAAATTTTGACAGGAATTACATTAAAATCTGTAGATCAGTTAGGAGAGAACTTGTATCTTTATTATATTGAATCTTCAATATATAAGCATGGTATATCTTTCAATTTAGTTAGATTATCTTTGTTTTTCCTAGTTTTTAAATTTTCATCAATAGATCCTATATATGTTTTCATTAAGCATATACTTCAATATTTTGTTTTCTTTGGAGTAAATATAAATGGTATTGTTTTTATTTTTGATTTCAGTGTGTTCATTGTTAATAGATGGGGATATGATTAATTGTTATTAGTTGGTCTTTTATTCTGTGAACTTTAAGCTCACTTGTTAGTCCTAGGAGTGTTTTAGTGGATACCTCGGGATATTATATGTAGGCAATCATGCCTTTGCTCATAGTGATAGTTTTATTTCTTTTTAAAATAATTCATATGCATTTTGTTTCTATTTCTTGCCTAATGGCAGTGGCTAGCCCATCTAGTCTATGTTGAATTAAACTTGTAAGAGCAGATATTGCCTTGTGTTAAAAGCATTCAGTATTTCACTCTTAAGAATGATATTCAACACTGTAGTGTTTTTCTTGGTTTGGTTTGTGGGGGGGCTTTTTTTTTTTTTTTCAGATGCTTTATCAAGTTTAGGAGTTCCCTTTTATTCCTAATTTGCTGAGAGTTTTTATTTTTATTATGAATAGGTTTGGGACTTTGTTGAATGTCTTTTCTTTGTCAATTGAGATGATCATTTTTTTTTAACAGGTCTATATGGTCAGTTACACTGATTGATTTTCATATGTTGAACCAATCACATACACGGAATAAATACCATTTGGTTATGGTGTATAAGTTCTTCTAGGTTCCATTTGCTAATATTTTGGAAGATTTTTGCATTTCAATTTATTAGTCTGTAACTTTGTTTCTGTTTTTTCCTTTATTTGGTTACAGGATAATATGGCCTCATAATATAAGTTGAGAATTACTTCTTCTTGTTCAATTTTCTGGAAGAGATTGTGTAAAATTGGGTTTAATTCTTCTTTAAATGTTTGGTAAAGTTCAAGAGTTGAACCATATGCCATGGGTATTTCCTTTAATTACAAATTTATTTCATTTATTAGATAGAGGACTCTTCTAAATATCTTTTTCATATTGGTTGAGTTTTGCTGTTTCTGATTTTTGAAGGATTGTTTCAAATCTTCTGTATTTGTTAGATTTATGACTGTAAAATTATTGATAATATTCCTTCATCTTTTATTTAATGGCTGGAGAATTTGTAGTGATTCTCTCTGTTTCATAGCTGAGATTGGTTATTTGTAGTGTCTTTTTATTTCTGTTAGTCTTATTCGTGGTTTCCCAATTTTATTGATTTTTTTCAAACAACCAAATTTTTATTTTATTTTTTCAATTGCTCTCATCTCTTTCTTCTGCTTTTTTTGACATAATTTGCTTTTTTGTCTAGTTACCTGAGGTAGGAATTTAGAATATTAATTTGAGATCTTTCCTCCTTTCGAATGTAAGCATTTGATGCTACAAATTTCTCTCTCAGCAGTAATTTAGTTACCTTCTACCTATTTGATGTTTGAAAAACATGTTTCACCATTCTTTGTGATAAGTTTGCTAATGTCAAAATCTTTTTTCTTTTCTTTCATCTGTGAAAGTCTTTACTTTCACCTCCTACCTAAAGGGTAGTTTTCTTATACATAGAATTCTTTTCTTTCGGTACATTTTTTTGTTATTATTATTACTTTTTTCAGAAAAATATTGTACTATTTTCTTCTGTCTTCCATGGTTTCTGATAAGAAATATGGTGGGAGTCTCAGGGCAAGTTGAGAAAGAGAGATTTTTCCCTGGCCACTTGTCACTGGGCCTTCCGATCAATCCTCCTTGCCTTTTCTGCTAGGCTTGTCTGGTTTTATAGGCCAGACTATTACTTAATGTAGAGGAGGAATGAGACTCTTTGGACTGCCTTCTGTTGCTAGCCTGAGATCAAGAAAAGCTAGGATCAGTTTACCTTCTTTTGTTGAGTGGGGGTCATTCTGCCACTATTATTTCTCTAATCCTGAAATCTCAAACCAGTACGACTTTCTCGTCTACATTTCAGAATTAGCCTTTTGTTGTCTCTTGAGTTATTTTCAGGTTGTGTAATTGTAGTTGGTAGGGAGAAAAAGAAGAGACAAGCTTTTGCCATCTGAATAGGACTAGAAGTCAATAACATTTTGATCTGAAATTATTTGGTGAAAATATGATTTAGGTAAAGTTTTTATTATATGACTCAATACATGAAAAATGCTTAATAACAAAGGTTGCTACTTCATTCACTTTTCCATTTAGAAAAGCAGAAACTCCATCTAGGGAATGGTGCTAAATTCTGATAAATGGACATTCAGAGACATTTTTTAAAGTTAAAGTTATTGTTTATTAATCCATTTGCAGAAATGATATAAAATATACACATTCTTGGTTATCTTTATATTTTCATTTTTTTATTATTATTTATTATTTTGATATTCCCAGATATGTGCTAGTATTTAAAGATAGTACCAGATAAAATGTAAAGAAACCATAATGCTTATTGTTTTCGTGCAGCATGGTTTCTGCACCATTTCAGGAAGATGGGATTCCTGATCTAATCCATTTTATTGTTATTCTCAAGATTGTCAGCCAAAGCTCCTTCCTATACAACTAACTATTTACACGTACCCATACACACACACACACACACACACACACACAAACACACACACACATACCCCACACATGAACTAGGAAGTGAAAACCAAAATGATGTTTAAAAATGATTTCAGAAATGTCTGGTCATAAGAGGCACATATTCATTCATTAACAAGTTTTGCATAGCAGTAAAAATATCGCTAGTATAAGTTTTGGGCTATCTGCTCATAATTTTTCTGCTAATGGTATTTTAATTCATAGATTCATAGGAATGATTGGGGACTTTAAAATGTTTTAGTCTCAACTTATCATTTATAGATGAGTAAACTGAAAAGGTAGAAAGGTTAAATTACCTACCCAAGGCTATGTATCTTGTCGATGATAAATCTAGAAGTTTTTCTCTTCATGACTCCCATAATACAATGACTAGGGCCATACATGTTATGGGATCTTACTACTTATGTTTTCTAGGCAACATTTGCAGAATAAATTGCAGAACATCAAAGTCATTTACTTTAAACAAATAAATATATGACTTCCCTAAGTTAGAAGGTGTAATGTAGAGCATAGTATCAGTAGGAAATCAGGTAAATATAGGCTAACTACTTGGTTCAGCAAAGTAGCTACACTTGATCCATTAAACACATATTTATTAAGTGATAACTATGTATGAGGCACTGAGCTATTACTTTGAATATACATAAAAATAACAGAATTTTGTGCTATTTAAGAGCTTATGGCATTCAAGGGGGAGACATATATAAGTAATAATTTGTGTTGTGTATTTTAGAAGGTATCAAGGAAGAGTGTACAAAGAATTGTGGACCACGTATGAAAGTAAAATAATTTTAATATGGCAGAAGTTAGAGGGAGCAGGGGAATATCCCAGCAAGTAGCATTAAATGACAGCCATATTCAATGGCATTATTGAAAACCACGGTAAGAAGTCTGCTTAGTATAGTGGTTAAGAGTAGTAGACTCCGGAGTCAGCCAAGCTGCGTGACCTCCAATTGTGGCTCTGTCACTGATAAGATGTGTAACTTTTCATAAATATCTTAATGACTAATTGCCTCAATTTCTATAAATGGAGATAATAATAGTGCTCATATCATAAGATTGGTATGAATGAAATAATGTCACAGAGATAATGAAGATAGCACAATGCTTAGCAAAAGTAGCCATTCCAAAAATATTGACCATGGTTTTTCTTTCAAATACATTTACCTGTCTTCAAATTAACCCATGTTCTTTCTGTCACTTTTCCTTCTGTTGTTTCTGAGAGAGTACCTGGTACATAAAAGCCACACCATAGCTACTAAATAATGCAAATGAGAGCTTAAATTGCAATTTAACTACCAAATTCACAAGTTTTCTTAAAAATAAGTACTTCTCATCTCAATATGTCTGTTTCCCAAACTAAAACAACAACAACAACAACAATGGAACAATGTTAACTAAAAACCCTTTTTGTAACAAGGAAAAAGCTCGGTTAAAACCACACCTTTCATGAAATTTATTATTTGAAAATCTCCTTCCTTCTTTAAGAAAATGTTTTTTCACTTAGAACTATACAGTGTTTTTTTAGATCCACTTCATAATTTGGGAAAATGATATCTTGGAAAATCACAATTGTATAAGAACATAAAAGTCTTTGAAGACACATTCATAGACTCATACATATTAATTTTTGAAAGATGATATTGCATTAAATAAAGAAACAACCATATGGAACAAGAAGAATAGGAAATGGTGAACATTTGAAGAAAAAAAAGATAAGGTGAAAATAATATAGATGAAAATGAAGAGATTGAAAATAAAAAAAGAAATAATTGAGGAGAATGTAATTGTAGCATTTTAATAAGAAGGAATAGATTCCAAAGCAATTAACATGTTCACCTTAAAAGAGTCTCCTATATTTTATAATTTTAAAGAAATGGATCAAAATGAATGTAGGAGACAACATTGGGATGAAATAATAATATGTACACTATATGTATTCAATTGTCTTCATTCCTAAAAATAACATTTAGAGAATACACAGTATTAGAATAGCATTGGCAATAAATATATATACCATTTTGTGAGCATGAATACATATTAATTGTTAAAGCAGAGCATACACCTTTGCAGGTATAAATAAATGTTCATGCAGTTACGTACTGAGCACAGATGGTTCCATGAGAGGGCATCAAATAAGTGGATCATCTCTTAAGAAAAATTGTAAAATGGTTAAATACTTAGAAGTTATATAACACTTACCAGCCTACAAAAATTAGCATTTTGAAGTAGAAACATGTTGTATGCATCATTTCATACCAAAATGATGACCTTTCTATGTCAATGAGAATGTAAACTGGTTTATTTCGTAATTATTTGACATAACAAACATTTTTTCTGTCTGAAGCAAATAATTTAATTTACCTATTGAAAAAATAACTTCAGTGAGAGAAGTTTCAGCCCCTAAAGCCAACGGAGCTGAAGCAGCTAAAATGTGAGAACTCAAAAGGGGAGAACAAACCACCCAGTGCTGCTACTCCACCTAAAGGAAAACACCATATCACACATATTTAACAATAACACAAAAACCTTCTACGGGACTGTACAGATCCCAGAACACAGGGAGGCTCTTGACTAACAACAGATTGAGTGTCAAAATATAAGAGAAATTAAGATTAGACAAAATCTGTTCCTTTCTATGTGGACTTCTCAACCTACTAAGTGCATGTTTGATTAATTTATCAGATTGTTAATTTCATTGTTGTACTGTAGAGAGTTTCTCCAGGTTTAAGAATAAAAAGAAGGGAAAAAGGAAAGATGGAAGGAAGGAAGGAAGGAAGGAAGGAAGGAAGGAAGGAAGGAAGGAAGGAAGGAAAGAAGGAAGGAAGGGGAGAAGGAAGGAAAGAAACAAGGAAAGAAAGGTCTTGTGAAAAAATTTAACAACTAAATAAAATGAGTTTAAAAATTTCAAATCTCAAAATCCACTGTTTTTTGATAACTTTGATATTGTTTTTGACCCCTCCTTCTTTCTGTCTCTGACAAAAACAAAACAAAATTTTTAAAAATATCAAGCAAAAACAACTAAGAAGATAAATAAATAAATAAAAATCACTGGAAAATATTGTATCAGTAAATATTATATCAGAAAAGCAATCAACAGAATAAATTTTTCACAGAAAAAGTTAATAAAATTAACATTTAAGTATTTTGCAGGGAACAATTTGAATATTTAAGTATTTTGCAAGGAATAATTATTGAACAATTATTAGGATCTAATGATAACTAAGAATATAAGTAGGTGGAGAAGATTATTACAGATAAATAGGGACATTGCATCATGATAAAGGGGTCTATTCTCTAAGAAGACATAACAATCCTTTACATTTATACATGTAGCAACAGAGCTTCAAAATACCTTAGGCTAAATAAATAAATAATAAATAAATAAATGTAAAGAGAAATAGACAAATCCAGTATTATAATTAGAGGTTAGAAACTTAAACACTCCCCTTTCAGTAACTGATAGGTCAAGCAGATATTTATAAGCATATATTTGACCAAAAAGTAACATCAATCAACTTGATCTGAATGACATTTAGAAACAACTGCAGATTATGCAGTCTTCTCAAGCTTACATGGAACATTCACCAACATAGACCACTTTCTGAGTCATAAAACACACCTGAAAACATTTAAAAACTAGAAATCATGCAAAGTGTGCTCTCAGACCACAAATGTTAAGCCAGAATTTACTACGAAAAACATAGCTGGAAAATCGCAAAATACCTGTATAATTAACAGCACACTTCTAAATAACACATGGGTCAAAGAAGAAGTCTCAAGAGATATTAAATAATATATTGAATTTAATGGAAATTAATATACAACCTATCAAAATGTGTGGAATGGAGAAAAGTACCACTTACATGCTTTCAAATCTGTAAATTTCTCAATATCAGAAAAGGATAAAAATCTAAAATCAATAATTTAAGTTTCTACTTTAGAGAACTAGAGAAAGAAGAACAATAGTAATCTAAAACAATCTAAAGAAAGAAATAATTTAAAAAAATAGAGCAGAAATCAGTACAGAATTCTTTGAAAATAAAACTGGAAAACCTCTAAACAGCTTAACCAAGAAAAAAAAAAGAGAGAGAGAGAAGACACTAATTACTAATATAAGAAATAAAAGAGGAATCATCACAACTGATCTCAGGGACATTCAAAGATTAATAAAGGAATATTTTCAACAACTCTATGGCCATAAATATCATGAATTAGATGAAACACACCAATTCCTGAATACGTACATACTATCAAAATCACACATGGAAAAATAAATAATAGGCCTATATTTATTAAATAAATTAATGTAATAATAACACTACACAAAAGAAAGCATCAAGCCCAGACAGCTTCAATGGTGAAGTCTACCTAACATTTCAGGAAGAAGTGATGCCTATTCTCTATAATCTCTTCCAGAATATATAAGTAGGGTGAACACATATTACTGTCATTTCTATGACCGTATTTGCAGATAGGGCCTTTAAGATATGGTAAAGCTAAAATGAGAATTTCATGGTGTGCCGCAATCCAATGTGGTGGGTGTCCTTAAAAGAAAAGGAAATTTGGGTACACAGAGAGACACCAGATATGCACGTGCACAGAGGAAAGACTATGTGATGACACAGTAAGAAGGTGGCCATATGAAAACCAAGGAGAGAGACCTCAGAAGAAATCAAACCTGTCAACATCTTTATCTTGAACTTCTAGCCTCCAAAACTGTGAGAAAATAAATTTCTGTTGTTTAAGCCACCCAGTATTTGGTATTTTGCTAGAACAGCCCAAGCAAACTAATACAACTTCCCAATTCATTTTATTAAGCCAACATTAATACCAAAATCTGATAAAGATATTAAAAGAAAAAAACTGTAGATCAATATCTCCCATTAACATAGATGTAAAAATTCTCAGCACAAAATTAGGAAGTTTAATCCAAGAATGCATAAAAACAAACATACCCTATGACCATGTGTGGTTTATTCCATGTATGCAAGACTGATTCAACATTAAAAAACAGAAAACAAAAAAACAATTAATGTAATCTGCCACCTTACCAGATTAAAAAAGAAAAAAATCATCTAATCATATCAATTGATGTAACAGAAGCTTTTGACAAAATCCAAAAACCATTTATGATAAATAATAAATCTCAGCAAAATAGGAATAGACAGAAACTTCCTCAATGTAATAAAGAACATCTTCAAGAGACTTATAATTAACAATTCTACTTAATTGTGAAGCATTATATGATTTCCCCCTAATATAAGGAACTAAGCAAGAATGACCTGTCTTACCATTCCTATGTGACATTGTACCAGAAATCCTAGCTATTACAATAATACAAGAAAAGGAAATGAAAGGTATGCAGATTATGAAGAAAAAAAAAAACTGTCTCTATTCTCAGATATGATTATCTATAGAAAATCCCAAAGAATCGGCAAAAAGTCTCCTGGAACTAATAGGCAATTATAACAAGGTTTCAGGGTAAAAGATGAATATACAAAAGTTAGCTGATTGCCTATATAGCAGCAATGAGCAATTGGAATTTGAAATTTAAAAACAATGACAATTGGGATCTACATATACGTACGAAGTCAGACAATTAAGTTCGCGAACTCATCCTAGAAAAAGTGCTACATACCTCATTGCTGAATATCACTACGGTCACCTTCCAAGTACTCCCCTTGGGAAGCTATGCACCAATGGCAGTGCCTAGTACACTCTTCAAAGCAATTTTGGAACTCTTTTTCTGGAATGGCCATCAGAGCTGTTATCGTATTACCCTTGATGTCCTGAATGTCATCAAAATGTCTTCCTTTCAATATTTCCTTTATCTTCGGGTAGAGAAAGAAGTCATTGCGGGGCAGATCAGGTAAGTAGGGAGGTGTGTTCCAATACAGTTATTTCTTTACTGGCTAAAAACTCCCTCACAGACAGTGACATGTGAACTGGTGCATTGTCGTGATGCAAGAGCCATGAACTGGTGAAAAGTTCAGGTCGTTTTTATCTTTTTCACACAGCATTTCCAGCACTTCCAAATAGTAAACTTGGTTAACTGTTTGTCCAGTTGAAACAAATTCATAATGAATAATCTCTCTGATATCAAAAAAGGTTAGCAACATCATTGCAACAAGTTTGCAAACTTAATTGTCCAAACTTGTATAAGCATGGGGAGAAGGTTGAAGATATTGTTGAAGTATGGAAGCATAGAATCTTTTGTGTGACCTACATTGATTCACTTATTTATTCATTTATCTATTTATTTAAGAATTATTTACTGAACCCTTAAAATTATTTACTGAACCAGTGAGGTAATACAAAGATGAGAAAAAACATAATTGATTTCTTTAGAAAATTCTAATCTATAAGAGACTACAGAATAAATACTAGACTCTTATATATGCAAAACTGTATTTTAAAATATTTAAAAATAAAATACCACAGCAGAGGAAGAAAGTTTATAACTGCACAGTTGGATTAAAAATAGTGACTTTGGAGGGAATGATGTCAGCAAGATGGAAGAAGAGTAAGCCCCACCCTCCCTCCCCTCCTGAGATTTCAAATTAACAACATATATACCAATTCCCTTTATGAGAAATCCAAAAATCAGTTAAGAGGCTTCAGGGCATCCTAGGTGAGTGTGAAACCAGCTGCATTGAAGCTGATAAGAAAATTTTGGCACCCACTCTCCACCTCCCCTCCCTCAGCACTAAACAATGCAATGGAGAAGAAAATTCCAACTCTCAGCTATTTGTGGAGACAAAGAAAGAAGACTGGATACATCTAAAGTTTTGACTTTTCAGGGGGGTGACGGAGAGACAGGTTTCTGTTTTGCCTGAATCTAGGGGTCTCTGGGAAAAATGATAGTTTGGAATAAAATGTATGCACCCACAAGAGCCTCTCCCACATGGAAGAGTAGAAAGCAATCAGAAAAAACAAAACAAACAAACAAACAAAAAAACCACCCATAAACAAAAGGATACAAACAAACAAAAACCCAAAAAACAATTCCCAGCTTCTCTATGTGGAGAGAGAGTTGGAGCATGCATCCAACATTCTGGCTTTGCAGGGAGTTGGGGGAGAGGCTGTCTTTTCAAGTGTTTTTTGTATTGGATGTCTCTGAGTGCTAGTGGGACCAGTATATTTTAGATGTCTGAGAGCTAATGTGAACAAGAGAGGAGGGAGGTTTGTTTGTGCCTTGCTCTGGCTCCAGAGGACCCATGCACTGTACAGCAGACAGATACTGATTAGCTTGGTGTATTCTACATCAGCGGAAGAGAAGATTTGTAGTGTGTATCTAACATCCCAGTTTTATGGGGGACTGCCCAAGGGCCTGGTTTCTGTCTTTCTAAAATCTAAGAGCTGACAGGAAAGGGTACAAATTGGGAGTCAATAAAAACAAAGGTGACTTTGAACTAGTAGGTACACATGTACATGCCTGCCTGAAACTTTCTCCCCTGGCACAGAATGCTCATGAGAAAACTCCTAGCTTCTGGCTTCCCCTTGGAAAGAGAGAGAGCTGAAGTGCAGATCTAATATTTTGGCTTTTTAGGGGGCTGTCTGAAGGACTGGTTTCTTTTTTGCCTATTGAGAATGCTAATGGCGCCCAGAATATTCTAGATCCTGGGGGCCATTGAGAACAAAGGAGAGGTGGGTCACTTAATTGTCACCTCCTGCTGCTTCACAAAACCAGATGTACCACAAATGGACAACAGAGAGAACAAGTGAGACAAACTCCTGAAAAGGGAAACCAGTAAAAACCTATATAATCGAAAATTTACAAGCACATGCCCAGAGAAGCCAGATCCACAGAAGAGATATGAGAGACCCCTAGAATGTCTAAGGGGTTGATCATCAAAGTTATTTCCCTATGAACCCAAGCTGTAAAGACTGGGAGGGATGGCTGTTTTTTTTTAAATTCCCAAATACCAACACAAAATTGTAAGAAACACGAATAAGTAGGAAAACATGACTCAATCAAAGTAATAAATCTCTAGATATTAAGCATAAATAAATGGAGGTCTATGGATCACCTGAAAAATAAGATAACCATCATAAAGATGTTCATCAAGTTCAAGAAAACAATATATGAACAAAATGAGATAGGTAATATAACAAAGACCCAAAGAGAAATTTTGGATCTCAGGAATACAATAATTGCATTGAAAAGTTCATTAAAGGGATTCAAGAGAACTGATTAAACAGAAAAAGAATAAGCCAACTCAAATACAAATAATTTGAAATTGTCTTGTTAGAGGAACAAAAAGTCAAAGAGAATGAAGAATGTTAAAGAAAACCTAACCGATGTATTGGATAACATTAAGTTGACCAATATATACATTATACATATTATATACAATAATATACAGTAAACATACATACATATTTAATACAATAATATATATTATACATTATATACATACAGGTATTATGCACACACACACGCACACGCACACATGAACACACACACATACATTCTTGGATCACAGAAAGTAAAGAGAGGAACAAGTCTTACTTGAAGAAGCAATGGTCAAAAACTTCTGAAATCTGGAGTAGGAAATGGACATCCATATTCCAGAAGCTCAGAAGGCAGAAAAATAGAATGAACCCAAAGAAACCCACAGTGAGATACATTATATTCAAACTGTCAATAGTCAATTACAAAAAGAATCTTTTGAAATCAACAAGAAAAAAAAATGACACATTTGTACAAGGGAAATCCCAGTAAGATTATCAGTGGATTTATAAGCTGAAACTTTGCAGGGCAGATGGGAGTGGGAAAATATATTCAAAATGCTGACAGAAAAAATAGAAAACAAAAAACAGCCTAAGAATGTTTATATCTGGCACAGATGTTCTTTAATAATGAAACAGAAATAAAGAATTTCCCAGATACATAAAAGCTAAGGGAGTTCATCCACCACTAGACTTGAGTTACATCCGTGTTTCCCCGAAAATAAAACCTAGCTGGACAGTAAGCTTTAATGCGTTTTTTGGAGCAAAAATTAATATAAGACCGGGTCTTATTTTACTATAATATAAGACCCGGTATAATATAATATAATATAATATAATATAAT
Organism: Rhinolophus ferrumequinum; assembly: GCF_004115265.2. Lineage (NCBI taxonomy): Eukaryota > Metazoa > Chordata > Mammalia > Chiroptera > Rhinolophidae > Rhinolophus > Rhinolophus ferrumequinum. The sequence continues at coordinate 90,022,152 of NC_046289.1, read as the reverse complement.
ATAATATAATATAATATAATATAATAAATATAATATAATACCGGGTCTTATAGACGCATTAGAACTGATTGTATGGCTAGGTCTTATTTTCGGTGAAACACAGTATGTGGACCTAATAAACCACCCAAATATATGAAGAAAACACTAAAATAATAGGGGAAATAAATAGCAATACAATAATGGCAGGAGATTTTGATACCCCACTTTTAATTATGGACACAGAAGATCAAAAAGGAAATCGAGGACTAAACTAACACTATAGAGCAATTGGGCCTAATAAACACATAAAAAACATTCTACTCAACAGCAACAGAATACATACTTTTCTCAAGTGCACCTGGAATATTCTCTGGGATAGATCACAGGTTAGGCTACAAAACAAGTCTTAATAAAATAATGTAATACCAGGTATAATTTCCCATCACAATAAAATAAAACTAGGAATCAATAGCATAAAGAAAATTGAAACATTCACAATATGTGGAAATTAAACATCCCACTCTGGAACAGCCAATGAATCAAAGAAGAAATCAAGAGGAAAATTAGAAACTATCTTAAGACAATTGAAAACAAAAATATGACATGCAGCAAAAGCAGTATTAAGGAGTTTATAGTAATAAATGCCTACAAATGCCTTAAATAAACAACTTTACACAAGAAACTAGAGAAAGGAGAAGAAACTGAGCCCACAATAAGCAGAAGGAAGGAAATACAGATTTGAGAAAAAACAAATGAAATAGAAATGTAAAAGACAAAAGAAACGATCAATGAAACTAAGAGTTGGTTTTTCGAAGAGAGAAAATAGACCAAACTTTAACTAGAGTAGCCAAACAAAAAAGAAGATGCAAATAAATGGAATTGTACATGAAATGGGAGATATTGCAACTGACACCACAATACAAAGGATCATAAGGGTCTCCTATAAATAATTATATGTCAACAAATTGGATAACCTAGAAGAAATGAATAAATTCCCAGAAACATACAACCTACTAAGAATGAGTCTGAAGAAATAGAAAATCTAAACAGGCCTATAACTAGCAAGGAGATTGAATCAATAATCAGAAGCCTCCCACCAAGGAATAGACCATTATTGGATGCATTCACTGGTAAATTCAATCAACCATTTAAGTAGAACGCTACTCCTCAAACTCTTACAAAAAATTGAAGAGGAGGGAACATTTGCAAAATCATATTATGAGACCAGTATTATACTGATTCGAAAGCCAGAAAAAGACACTACAGGAAAGCTACAGACCAATAGTCTTGATCAATATAGATGGAAAAATTCTGAACAAAGTACTAGCAAAATGAGTTTATCAGCACATAAAAACTATTGTACAGCATGACCAGGTGGGACTTCTTCCTAGGATACAAAAATGGTTCAACATACAAAAATCAATCATTGTGGTGAACCATATTAACAGAACAAATGATAAAAGTCATATAATCATCTCAATACATGCAGAAAAACCATTTGACAAAATGTAATGCTTTTTCATGATAAAAACTCTCACCAAACTAGGAATAAAGTAAATTATCTCAACATAGTAAAGGTCACAGAATGTAAGGCCTGGAACCATAAAAGTGGTAAGTTACTTGACATTGGTCTTGGCCATGATATTTTGGACCTTACACCAAAAGCAAAGGCAACCAAAGCAAAAATAAACAAGTGGAACTACATCCAACAAAAAGTTCTACACATCTTCTTTATCCAGTCATCTATCGAGGGACACTTTAGTTGTTTCCATGTCTTGGCCACGGTAAATAAAGCTGCAATGAACAAAGAAGCATATATATCTTTACAGATAAATGTTTTCAGATTTTGGGGGTTGATACCCAGGAGAGGGATTGATTGCTGGGTCATATGGCACAATGGAATATTATTCTGCCATAAGAAAAGATGAAATAATGTCATTTGCAACAGTATGGGTGGATCTTGAAATTATTATGCTGAGTGAAAAAAGTCAGATAGAAAAAGTAGAGAACCATATGATTTCACTGATATGTGGTACATAAAACTGAAAACAACAAAGGAACATGACAAACAAATGAAGACACAAAAACTCATAGACACAGACAATAGTTTAGTGGTTACCAGAGGGTAAAGGGGCCGGGGGGTGGGAGATGAGGGTAAGGGGGATCAAATATATGGTGATGGAAAGAGAACTGACTCTGGGTGGTGAACATACAATGTGATGTATAGATGATGTATTACACAATTGTACACCTGAAACCTATGTAACTTTACTAACAATTGTCACCCCAATAAACTTTAATTAAAAAAAAAAAGTTCTGTAAAGCAACAGAAACCATCAATAAAATGAAAAGGCAACCTACCAAATGGGAGAAAATATTTGCAAATCATGTATCTGATAAAGGGTTATTTCCCAAATATAAAGAACTCATACAACTGAATAGCAAAAGAAAAAAGAAAGAAAAGAAAAGAAAAATCAAATTAAATAATGGGCAGTTGGTCTGAATAGATGTTTTTCCAGACAAGACATACTGATGGTCTGCAAGTACATGAAAACGTTCTCAACATCACTAATCATAAGGGAAATATCAATCAAAACCACAATGCGGTATCACCCCACACCTGTTCGAATGACTGTCATCAAAAAGACAAGAAATAACAAGTGCTGTTGAGGATGTGGACAAAGCAAACCCTTATGCACTGTTGATAGGAATATAAATTGGTGCAGCTATTATGGAAAACAGTATGGGGATTCCTCACAAAATTCAAAGTAGAACTACAATATGATCATGCAATTCCACATCTAGGTATTTATCCAAAGAAAATAAAGACACTAACTTGAAAAAACTATCTGCAGCCCTGTTTATTGTGGTAATAGTTACAATAGCCAAGATATGGAAACAACCTAAATGTTCATCAGTAAATGAATGGATAAGAAAATACTATATATATATATGACATGATATATATGTGTGTATATATATATATATATATGACATGAGATATATATGACATGAGATATAATACACATAATATATATGTGTATATGTATGCACATAAAAGCAATAAAATATTATTCAGCCTTAAACAAGGAAATCCTGCCATTTGCAGCAACATGGGTAAACCTTGAGAGTATTAAGCTCAGTGAAATAAGTCAGACAGAAAGACAAATACTATATGATCGAATTTATGTGGAATCTAAAAAAAAAAAAAACATGTCGAACTCATTGATACAGAGAAAAGATTGATGTTTGCCAGAGGCATTTTGGTGGGGGGTAGGTGAAATGAATGAAGGAGATCAAAAGATAAACCTTCTAATCATGAGATAAATAAGTCCTAGGAATGTAATATATGCCATAGTGCCTGCAATTAATAATACTATACTGTATATTTGAAAGTTGCTAAGAGAATAGATCTTAAAAGTTCTCATCACAAGAAAAAAAAATGTACCTGTGTGTTGGTGGATATTACCTAGAATTATTGTGGTGATTATTTAGCAATATACACATATTGAGTTATGTTGTACACCTGAAAGTAATATTATATGTTAATTATATCTCAATATATATGCCAGGGGTGCAAAAAATTGTGTACACGTTTTAAGAAAGGAAAACTGTATTAAAATTGTAATACTCAATATATACTGATAACAAAAGGTGAATACAAGTCACGTTTGACTTCTGCAATTACAAAATGTGCTCAAAATGGTTACCATCAGCATCCAGACACTTCTGATTACAGCAAAATACTGCTTGAGCAACGTTGACCAAAGTGTCCACTTGTATACATTTTTTGGCACCCTTGGTGTATAAGATATTCACTGCAGAAAGAAATAAGTTGTCACCTGTACATGCAAAAGCATACATTATTATTATTATTTTTTAATATATAGAAAACTGGGATGTGCATTTCTTCTTTATAGATCCTGGCAAGTTTTCCATAGTTATTTCTAAATAAAATAAAAAAACAAACAAAACTGATGAAATTTATCTACGTATCTAAGAATGGTTTGTTTTTCATAAGTAATAGAAATAGAGGTGAATAAGCTATGCTCAAGTCGTTCACATTTTAGTGAAGAGAAATAAGCAATAAATAAAATAAGCAAATGGGTAAATGATAGACCGCAATGTACTGATAATTATGAAAAAATGAACAGCTACTTTCCTTTAATCTAAGTATGTTATTTTTTTCTTAAAAATGTGGTCAGTGACCACAAGAAAGCACAAACTAAGTAAAGCCAAGTAACTGCAGACTTCCACAGGATACTGATCTTCATCCTGGAGTATATGTACTCCTGAAAAACTCAGACTTCCAGCAGGTTTTCACATGTAGATTTCTTAACAGAATCTGTTTTTAAATACTTGTCTTCCATAGGTATTTTCTCTACCTGAATATGACTTTCTCCCTCTCTCCCTTCCTTCACTCCATCTATCTTAGAATTCAGTAGTTGAAAAGGGACATGTGTTGGTAAAAGAAAAGGATGAAGTTACACCTTTTTGGCAGAAAGCTAAAAATCTAATCTAGTTGATAGATTGGCAGTGAGGGCCAGGTGTACCATTCGGTAATATATGGTGACTATTTTACATAAACTGAATGACTTAAATCTGTAGCTCCAAGGTTTTGATAAAAGTATATTTAAAACACATATCCAATATCTAATACAGAAATTGTGTCCATTGAATCTATTTAAAATATTATGTAGCAGCTTTAAATTCTACAGGGAGATACACAGTTTTTAATACATTAAAGATATGTTAGCAAAAATATTTGGAGAGCATTTTCATTGAGTGGACAAACATCAAGTTTAGCAATGCTAGACAATAAAATTTATTCAACCTTAACAAAGGCATTTGCTTAACTGTTAAATTGGACTTATCCCTTTTAGGAGAAGATCATATTTATGTTTTAGTATTAAAATTTGAAATACTTTGTTTAAATGTTTGATTGAACTTAATTAGTCAGCAGGACAAAATAACCAGAGTGTTCTAATTTTTCAGTTTTCTCAGATTGGCTATATCTGATTACTCCAATGAGGACATAGTTTCAATAATTTGGCATAAGAATATCTTATTAGCCTTTTCCATTTCTTTAATGACAATCACAAAAAGGGTTTTGGCTGCTCTTGGTGGTTCTCAGAACGAACCTGATGAATACTGTATGATATCTAATGCCATTGATAGAAACATATTTTTAAGACACTGTCCCCAAATCACACTTAGGTGACCTTAATCGCATAGCTCAGAAAAAGCATGGGGTCTCTCCCTTTCTTCCCTTCTCTGCACTGGATGCAGTCATATATTGCTCAGATCCCCCAATCCCTTTAGGACCAAAACATTTTTTTTTTTTTTTAATTCTCCTGGGGCTAAGAGTTCGCATCTGAGCCCCCAACCTCATTGCCCTATTTACTCAAGGACACTGCCAAGGTCAAGCTCAATGACTGGTCCATGCCCAATTCTGGACAGTTCTAAACTGCCAGACTAGCTTCAGAGCTCCCTGTAGTATTAAAAGGCTTTTGTTGAGATTACATCCATGATCCAACAGCTTCTGCCCAATCTCGCTTCCTTTATTCCTGTATAGGAGTGATTCCAAAAGCACTCCCATATGAACTTCATGCATACACAGCTCGGCCAGAAGATCTGTTTCCAGGGAAGCCTAACTCATGACATTCTCTCTACTTATATTCAATTAATTATAAAATCTGCCCATTTATCTCATATGGAGTTCCAAAATCTGCTACCTCTTCCCATCCTCACCATTACAATGTTACACCAGACCCTCACCTGGCTTCTATTAATTCCTATATCTACTTCCATTTATTTCCTCATTAAACCCATCCTTCATATTGCTATACAATGATCTTTTACAATTTTAAACCATATCGAGCCACTATCTGTCTTAAAATCTTTAAGTATTATTTTATTCCTAGAAAAACCAATTCCTTAAGAAGACATACTACATAGGTCCTATAGAATCTAATCTTTCAAACTATTCTCGTTCTATACTTCAGCAGTCCTGGACAATTTGTAGTTGTCTGTATATTTGATGCTCTTTCACTCCTTCATTGATTTATACATGCTCTTCTTTCAATCTGGAATTACTTTTATTTTTTTGTCCCTCTAAACTGATAGGCAACCTGCATCGAATCAGTTTTTACCTCATCTGGGAAGACCTCCCTAGGCACAGTTCACCTCTCTTCCTAGGACTGGTACATATCCTTGTTGCATGACTTTTTGTATTATACTCTTTTTTCTTTTTTTAAACATGTGCACTAAGTTTTGAACTTCATGCATATGTTGTTTTATTTATCATATTAAAATAACATTAAAATAACATTGTTTTATTTATCTATTTCCATGGTACCTGATTCAGTAAATAACTGAAAGAAGTGGCATTGATTAGAGAAATATTGTTAATGGGGAAAAACTTGCATTTCAATTCTATTTTATGATTATGTAGGATTTTTGGAGAACATTCCAATAACTCTCCATCAGAGGGAAAGATCTTCCTTCCCTCCAGACTTCAAGCAATTAAGAACCTGATACTTAACTATTATTTTATGTTCATTAAAAGAGAGAATATGGGAGATAATCAAGGAATATAAGACCGTGTTTTTGCCCTAAGGATGTCTATAACTAGGAATAAGGCAATAAGATTAAAGGATTATAACAATAGAATATGTCCAAAGGTATGTAAAATACATATTCTTAAAAAAAAAAAAACTTTAAAGAAGAGTCAGAAGAGACTTTGAAGGATAAAAAGAAAGCTACAATTATTAATCAACTACAGTTTTCTCATTTAGTCTACATAGCACCTTTCTGAGTTAGCTACTATTTCCTTTACGCACGGGGGAATTGTGCCCCTAAACACTGACATTAAATAGCTTTAAGGACTTGAAGGAAGGACTTTTTGATTCTCTCAGTGATCATCTATTTTGCTTTTCTAAAATTCACTTCACTGCATACCAATTCAATGCTATCTCTTTTATAATTTAAATCATTTCATTCTTTCCTTTAGAAAAAACATGCAGCTTTTTTCATAGATTTCTTATCTTTAATTGACTACCTTCCCTCTTTTTGTCCCCAAATGCCTAATCAATAAGCATGTATCCTAGGTGTTTTGATGATTAAAGAACATATCAACATATTAACAGTGAACATAATTACTGCGGGATTATCCATCTGGTTCAGAATCCATTTCTCTGAAAAATTACTGGAGTGCTGCAATATATAAAGAAAACATATGCTAAGCGAAATAAGTGAGACAGAAGTTGAAAACCATATGATTTCACTGATATGTGGTGTATAAAACTGAAAACAACAAAAGAACAAGACAAACAAATGAAGAAACAAAAACTTATAGACACAGACAATAGTTTAGTCGTTACCAGAGGGTAAGTGGGGACGAAGGTGGTAGATGACGGTAAAAGTGATCAAATATACAGTGATGGAAGGAGAACTGACTCTGGGTGGTGAACACACAATGTGAGATATAGATGATATATTACAGAATTGCACACACGAAACTTATGTAACTTTACTAACAATTGTCACCCCATAAACTTGAATTAATAAAAAAAAGAAAAGAAAAAAGAAAAGTTATAAAATTCCAGACCCTTTGACAACAGTAAATAGCCATGCAGTTGTATGCTCAAAGTCAAAGGAGACTATAGGGTTGAGAGATAAAACTAAGCAGATAATCACAGTTTGACATGTTGGAGTGAACTGGTGATGGGTTATTTTGTAGCCAATTTCTGGAAGTACATAACTATACAGATGCTACATTCGGGACACTGCCACTTGGTATAATTGTTATAAGCAGCAATAATATGGAGGGTAAGGCTGTTCAGATGAAAAACTGAATTGTGTGGCAAAAGGCTTCCTTTGGAAAAGGAAAATTAAAACATCTTTTGTAAATGATGAGCATGTCAAGTTTACTTGTTTAGCCATGTGATACCATATCATGAATAAAACGGACATAATAATGTCTGAAATATATACGGACATTATTATCTTGAAAGAAAACACATAGAATAAATGCAATCATTGTACAATGCCATGTGATCAGTTGTAAAACAGAAGGTGAAGCATGAGGTCCAGGTTTAAAACCTTGGCATTTAAAAGTTTCCTTAATTTTCAAAGTGCCGTTCATAAACATTAGTTATTGCTTTTTCTGATAAATTGCTTTTCTTGAATACACCTTACTTGAAGCCTGAACAATAGGCTGAGTTTGTAATTACTAATAAGAATGCATCACAAATAACTGAGGAGGATTAGCTATTGTTTGGCATAGTCAGGTTAAGTCAGGGCTTCCTGATCCATATGCTGGAATATTCTGTTCTCTTCCACAGGTCATCCTCAGCCTAATTGCAGTGAAAATCAATATATGCAAAGTCTTTTAGGTGGAAATGCAACTTCCCTGTGTGTAGTTTGGTCTCTTCCTGTTAATGCAAATAGAAAACTTCTTATGCCTAAATTATATCCTTCAAATAAGCTGTCCAGTCTTGCCTAGGAGAGATGAGCAGCGGATAGTAGTGCATAAGTAGTGCACAGTTTGAGGAAAGAACAGGGCAACATCTTTCCAACATCAATTAGAATTCATGTTTTGTGTGTAAAAATTGCCATTCCTGGTTCTAACTGGTTCTTACTCTTAGTTTTAATCCTTTTCAGTTGTCAGGCCAGAAGAGGTATGTCTAATATACGCCTGATCCGTTGGGAGAAATAATAGTTGAAATAAGAGCATTAATTTATACACTTAGATTAGATTTACTTTTGTATGTGCCTAAAATTTGGTTCAAAAATCCAATCTTTTTCCTTGGTTTACAAAAATGGTGAAAAATATATATGTAAGTGTATACACTTTTTCTCTATTTTCTTTATTCCATCAATCAATCTATTTATGGCCTATTTTGATTTTAGTGTGAAAATTTTAGGCATCTTAAAAATTGGCAATTTTGACAATATTTTAAGTAGAAAACAGTACCTTGTTTCTGTGAAGATAAAGGCTTATGAAAATACTTCTGTGACAGGCAATAGTAGAAATTTAAAGTACTGGTACTAATGTGAAAACTTTCAATCACAAAATTTTCTATAATTTCCATTTCTCTACATGATGACATTTTTGCTAAGTTGCAAGAAAATATCAGAAAAGATTACAAAACTGAGTTTATATTGATGTTATACAAATGGAGTCTATGTTGACAAAAAATGCTATTCGTTTAATTACTTCTTCTGTGTGGGTATTGATGAATTTAGGATTTGGTTTTACTTCTATAAAACCACGTTAACTTGTTGTATATAAAATATTATATATGTGTGTGTGTGTGTGTGTGTGTGTGTGTATGTACATGTGTGTATATATCTGTCTCTATATGACAGACATTTCTTTATTAGATTTTAAAAAAACACCTTTCACGTTTTCACCTATTTGAAAAATATAAATAGAAAAGTATAATTTTAGATGATTCATGCATCTGCTAAAGTAAACATATTATTATTACCAACAGTTATATCATATAGTTAGTTTATTTGTTCTATCCAGTTGTCAGTGAATTGATTTAGAACAAGAAAATGGAACCAGCAGATGCAAACCCACTGATTTTTGGCAGCTGGAAGTTGAACAGCTGAAAGACATGACATTTTGAAGCAGGCATGAGCAAGAATATTTGGCACAAGCTGGTCAGTTTACAACAGCAATATTGCTTTCTAAGTCACTAATGCATACTATAAACAAAATATTAGGGTTGGTAATGAGAAAATAACTCTATTTATTTCAGTGTTGACCTTCTGAATTCAAATTCAGCATCTGCATATATTACATAGACTATTTGAAATATCTCTTCTAAGTGGATTTTAAAGCACAGGAAAATAGTTCAACTTTTAAAAACGCTTAGGTTTTGAATTCAACTCAAAATATAGACATAGTGTCTCAAGGTTGGATGTTCAGCAATAAAATGTCAATGTTTACTAACAAAGCCATAAACCTAGTAGCAAACAACGGAATGCCTCAGAATATATAAAACTTTGTCATAAAGTTCATTCAAGGAGTACATCCAATGTACTTATTATTTCTTATTCAGAGCTTCATTGATGTTCATTTAATATATAACTCTTAATATTAATTACTTGGTATCAGCCTATAGCAGATTGGAATATGAGACTATTAGGAACAGCTAAAAGGTGAACTAGCTGACAGTCTTGAGATTGAAAGAAGGAAAAAAAAAAGAAGCTGTCTTGGAATGATATCATCATACAGTAAAAGGATAAAGATCATTTATGAGTCTGCTGAGTCTTGCAGTAAAGTTTCAATTATGGTCAGGTCAGTTTAGGCAGCAAGAGAAGGATAGAATTAAGTCTTAAGGAGGAAAATATGACCAGAAAAAGTGTGTAAAATTTAAAAAGATACTTGTGCTTAAATAGATAGGACTTAGATGAAAGAATCAATTGATAAAAATATCATAATAAATGGTAAGCAATAAATAAATAAATAAATTAAATAAAAATTGATCCTTGAATGATCTCATGAAGTAGAATTACCTACTTAACTCTACATAGTTCACCTCCATCTGCATTGTTTTATGAGTTAAATAAAGAACACAGTATCATTTAATCTCATCACTACTACAGTTTTTTTGGGGACTTATGTAATGAAAACAACTATTATTATTCAGAGTAATATAGTATAGTCAATGCATTTATTCATTACAAATTGTGTGCCAAGCACTCTGCTCAGTGCTTTAAATGAATCATCTGACTCATAAAGGATTCATAATTGTATATAGAACATAGATATGAGTGTCTAAAACCTTATCAACTAAAAAGACCTATGCATATGAAAATACTGAATATATATCACATACCATAAAATTAGCAATTTGTTCTTGTGCACTGTTGAATCCTAATTTTTTTAAAGTGGAAAAACATAATTATTACCTTCCCTGATAAATGTTGTATTTTTAATTCAATAAACCTAGATATTTTTCTTTTATTTACCCGCCTGACGTACTGATTTCAGGTATTTGCAGAAGTTGGCAGATACTTTTAAAATAAAATTAAAAAAAAAAAATGACTGAAACTCCTTGAGAAAATGTCTGTTATATTGCCTATGACTTATACTTAGAGATGGACTTTCAAAATAAAATAATTGGTAATAATTGATGATCATACATTTCTAATAGGTAATGTCTCTAAACCATTCTGTGTCCATTTACTTAATAAATCTTTTGGAACCGAATAATTCAGTTGTTTAAAACACTTTTATTGCGTGTCTTATGTGCTCTGGGAACTGTGGTGAATCCTAGAGATATAAAAATGAAAAATACAGGTCCTGGTTCCAGAAGATTTCATTGTTCAACAGTATTAATTACAGTTAAAGAAAAATACATTAAATCCGACATTGAAACTTTGAGTTTATTAGTACTTTGTATGAATTATTTATTGATCTTGTCCTAAGATATTAATTATACAATTTCTTTCTAAATATTTAGTAAATTATTGAAATCATAAACAACATTTATCTTGATCACTTCTTTAAAATGCCAGCCATTCAAGGTTATTGTGCTCCCACAGTGTGTCTTGTGTTTTTGGCACCAGGGGACAGATATAAATAAGACACATTTGAATGGTATGAGGTAGCAAAAAATAATTAGTAATTAAGATTTGATTCCACAGACAGCAATTAAGGCCAAAAAAACCTGTTTAATAATATTCGATGTAGGAAGTAAAATTGAAATGCAAAAAATCTACTTCCCTCAGTAATAAGTACTTTTAAATATTAGGAAGTGTATGGAATTGCAACATCATGTTATCTTAATTTAAAGTTTATTCAGATACTTAATAGAATTTTTATAATATGAAACACTTCATCTTTTTAATTCTCACAAAGCTCATCCATCTAAGCAATAAAGTAAAAACAAGCAAACAAAGAAACAATAATTAATATGGGCAAAGAAAATTAAAAAACTTAAAATGACAAATATACTTTGAAATATATGCACATATTATAATAACCAAAGAAATGGAAATTAAAATAAATAAAAAGTTAGCATATCAAACTGTGAGAGATAGCACTAAATACTCATAGATATGTTGTGAAAAAAAGGACCTTTTTTATAAGGTGTTTGGATATAATTAATGTACACAGGTGTTTTGGAGGACTATTTATCAAGATGGATAAAAATCCTTAATATTAGATAAACCCAGACCAATAATTCCAATAATACACAATTATGTTCCAAAATACTGTAACAAGGATATTCATTAAAGTGTTACTGTATTCATATTGTATTCCTATTGCACAAATTGTACATTGCTTTGAAAAATCAGAAAAGAACAAACGAACATAATGAAATTAAAATTACTTGCATTTCCATATAGAGACAACAATCATTGATATTTTTGTCTACATTTAAATATATGTTCAATTCTTCACAAAAGTAGATTATGGACTTACACAAACATACTTACGTGTATGACTGTTGGTTTGGAATCCACATAGCTAAAATAGAAAAGACCTCCAGTAATACTAAGGAATTGCATAAATAGAATATGGTACATCAATAAGGATTTTTAGTATGACTTATCTTACTGGTTGTTTCATAAGAGACTCTTTATAGCATCTTTAAATTTTTTTAATGTTCTTCTGTGGATATATATTTAGCGTTTCTCAGCCAAAATGATGCATGCTATTTCAAAATAGATTGTTTTGGCATTTATCAAGAACAATTTCCAGAATTAGGTTTTGCTTTGGTCATGATTTAAAGCCTTGGAACTATAGCTCTTAAAAGAAAACACAGAGGGAATAAATGTTTATATTATGGACACTGAATGTGGACATCAAGGCCAACAATCATTAAAAAAGAAAAGTAAAAAGAATAAAAAATAAAATGTAGTACAAAAACTAAGACACTAAAATATTTTTAAAAATTGCTTGGAATATATCATTTACTGTGATAAGTCCTTTATGTACATTATCTCTGCGTTTTTAGAACTGTAGTTTAGCCGCTCAGTGGCCACGGAATCATCTTAGTGTCTGAAAACACATTTTCTTATATAATAATATAGAAAAGTATATTTCAGAGCTCATCACTTTTAGAAAGGGTAAGCATTATTCTATGTAACTTTTGTTTCAATTTTATATTATGTCTTTGTGTGTGTGTGTGTGTGTGTGTGTGTGTGTGTGTTTGTCATGCAGGCATCTCTGTTCTTAATGTAATATACTTCTTACAGTAGGTCATGGGCAAAACAGTTGAAAGTCACTGTCTTATTTAATCACCATGACAAAATTTGCGTTAAGTACAGGTGCTACTGATAATTTACAGAAGTCAAATTGAGTTTCAGAATTGATGATCTTCCCACTTTTATATTTAGTATGTGGCAGAGTCAAGTCTTGAGCCTAAGATTCTGAGTGTATCAGAGTTCCATGATTTAGATTTCTCCCTCTTTTTATAGGTATCTGCTCTTTCCCATATTTTCTAGTTCTCTCTCTCTCTCCCTCTCCCTCCCTCCCTCCCCTCCCCCTTCTCTCTCTCTCTCTCCCCACTTTATTTATGATCTAGAATAATTCTGCTGTTAGTTTTAACCTTTTCTTCTACAGTAACCTAGCAACCTCTGGGGATTTGCATCTTTCACAAGCACACAAAAGAAACAAAAATATTACTAAGGCAAGCAAAATCTCCTCTATCATCAATTTGGAAATCCTCTCATATATGAAAAGATTTGAAGTTATCCCTTTGAATTTTTTATGAATTTTAGACTATGTCAAGATGTCTTGTGTTCTTCCAGGGTTCCAGCAGAATCACAATCACATTAACATGTTTGAGTCTGCGGGGTTTTACACACACACACACACACACACACACACACACACACTCACACACACACACACACACAAAGAAAAAAGAAAAAAGAAAACAACAAAAAAATGAAAACAAATCTCACAAATCTACCTAGGGCCCTCTTTATGATGATACATAGTATTCTAGATATTATGAAAAGCAGAACATGTAGGAGTTGGATAACTACAACAAATATAAATGTATTGCCAAGCTTTTAAGAACTTATAAGATAAATATTCAAGAGAAACCCACCCCCCACCCCCCAAAAAAATCATACAAACAATGTATCTGATTCTGGAAACCAGAAGGTAGGTTAAAAGGCTCGATGAATGCAGAAGATGGTGTCCCTACGTCCCGCCCCACCATCACCACCACACCATTGCAAAAGTCTAGCACAGCAAATCACAATTTGGTACATTCTTTACCACACATGCAAAAACTAGTGGCATGAGGCAATGGATGGGTTTATTAACTTGACATTGTGGCAATCGTTTTGCATTGTATATGTATGTGAAATCATGTTATACACTTTAATTGTGTACAGATTTGTCAATTATACCTCAGTAAATCTGGAAAAAAAGAATTTGGGGCGTTATAGGCCTAAAGGGAAACTGCACATTGCTCCTATCATGAGAAAAAGTCAAAAGATACAGCTAGTATTTCAGAGAACTGGAAAAACCTAAGGCTAATACATATATAAATATTGCTTTTTTCCTATTTCATTTGTCATATAAGAAATGCAAATTGTTTAAGTAGCTTTATTGAAGTAGAGTTGACATGCACGTAATTAAAGTGCAGTTTAGTAAGGTTTCTGTATCAATAAACATGAAACCATCACCACAAAAAAGATAATGGAGCTATCCATCACCTCCAAAAGTTTCCTCATGCCCATTGTAATTCCTCCATACATCCTGTCACTCTTCACTTCAATGCCCACCCCTAAGCCCTCATCCCAATCCTTAGCTCGCCACAGTTCTTTCTACCTTATATCATTATAGATTAGTTTGCATTTCCAATAATTTTATATAAGTGAAATCATTAGTGTCACATCATTTTCCTGTGTATGTGTGTGTGTGGTGGGGGGAGGGGTGGCAATGTCTTGTTTCTTTTACTCAGCTTAACTATTTTGAGATGAATCCATGTTGCTGTATGTACCAATTTTTATAATTAGTATTTCATCATACAGATATACCACAGTTTGTTAATCAATTCACCACTTGAAAAATACTTATTAATAATTTTGAACTATAATGATTACAAATAAATTCGCTATGAAGTTTTGCATAGCATTCTTTTTGCAGACAGTCTTCCATTTCTCTGTAAACACCTGCTAATATAATACCAGAGTCATATGGTGATCTTAGGTTTCTCTTTTACAACACTCTTTTACAAACCTTATCAGGTACTCCAAAGTGGCTGTACTATTTTATGTATAGGAGCATTCTACTTACTCTACATCTTTACCCCCACTTGAAATTTTGTTATTATTTAGAATTTAAATCATTTTATTAGGTATAATGGTACCTCATCGTGGTTTAATTGACATTCCCTAATGACTAATGATTTTGAATAAATATTCCATCCATAAATCTTTTTTGGTAAAGTATCTGATTAAATCTTCTTTAAAAAAATATGTTGTTTCTTTTATTACAGTTGAATTTTGAGAATTCTTTATGTATTCTGAATGTAAGCATTTTATCAGATTCATGACTTGCAAATGTTCTCTCCCACTCTGTAGTTTGCTTTTCATTATCCTAACAATATTTTTCTGGAACAAAAGTTCTTAATATTTATGAAGAACAATTTGTCTTTTTTCTCTTTTAGTGATTGTGTTTTTGTGTCATATGACAGAAATCTTTGCCTCGCAAAAAGTCACAAAAAATTCCTATCATGTTTTCTTCTAGAAGTTTTATAGTTGTAGGTTGTACACCGTTTATTGAAAAGACTATTCTTTGTCCAAGGAAGTGTATTTGCACTTTTGACAAATATCAATTGACCATATATGTATGGGTCTAGTTGTGAACTCTACATTCTGAACTACGTGCCTAGTTCTGAACTCTATATTGATCTATTTTTCTATCTTTATGCAAGTACCACATTCTATTGATTACTGTAACTTTATAACACATCTTCCAACTTTGTTATTTTAGAAAAATTCTTTTAGCTACTGTATTAGGGTTCTTCAGAGAAACAGACGAATAAGATTATATATATAGATATATATATATCTATATATATATCTATATATATAGATATATATATATAATCTTATTTATAGCTATATATAAAACATATATAGCTATATATCATCTTATATATATAATCTATATAATCTATATAATCATATATATATATATATATATATATATATATATATATACATGTATATATATATCTCCTGACCAGTCCTAAGATCTGCATTTTGAGTCAGCAAGCTGAAGACCCAAAGGCTGGCAGGCTTGATATCCAGGAAGAGCTGATGTTTCAGTTTGAGTCCTAAGGCAGGAAAAAGGCAATGTTTTAAGCAGTCAGGCAAAAGAATTCTCTCTTACTTGAAGGAAGGGTTGCCATTTTGTTCTACTCAGGACCTCAGCTGATTGGTTGAAGCCCTTCCACATTAGAGAGAGCAATCTGTTTTGCTCAGTCTAACAATTTAAATGTCAATCTCATATGAAAACACCCTCACAGAAACATCCTGAATAATATTTGACAAAATGCTGGGCATTCTGTGACCCAAGCAAGATAACACATAAACTTAACCATCAAAAGTCTAGGTCCTTTGTATTTCAATATGAATTTCATTTGATTGATTTCTATAAAAAAAGCCTGCTGAGATTTTGATTGGAATTGTACTGAATCTGTAGATCAATTTAGGAAGAATTTAAATAATAAATATATTGTGTTTCTTGATCCATAAACATGGTATATATCTCACCATTTATTTAGGACTCCTATAATTTCTTAACTAAAGTCTTGTAGTTTACAATGCATAGTTCTTGGAATTTTTTTGTTAGAACTGAGTAATTTATATTTTTATGCTACAGTAAGTGGCACCACTTATTCCTGATATTTGCAATTTGTGTCTTCTCTCTCTCTCTCTCTCTCTCTCTCTCTCTCTCTCTCTCTCTCTCTCTCTCTCTCTCAAATCTGAACAGAAATTAATCAATTTTATCAATTTTCTGAAGGAACCAAGTTTTGTTTTCATTGGGGTTTTTTTTGTTATATTCTGTGGCATTGATTTCTGCTTCGATCTTTATTTCCTTTCATTTACTTTCTTTGTAGTTCATCTTCCCTTATTTCTCTAGTTTCTCAAGGTAATAACGCACATTGATTAGAAACCTTTATTCTATTCTAATTTAGACGTTTACTACTCTAATTTTCCCCTTTAAGTTTAGCTTCATCCAACAAATCAGTATGCTGTGTTCTCATTTTCACTAAGTTGAAAATATTTCTATATTCCCTTTTCATTTCTACTTTGACCCTTGTGTTATTTATTTATTTTAAATTTTTTATTAAAATATAGCTAACATACAATGTTATATTAGTTTAAGGTATACACAATAGTTATTCAACATTTACATACCTAAAGAAGTGATCACCATAAGTCCAGCAACCATCTGACACTGTACCACACTATCACAATATTACTGACTATATTCCCAATTCTGTACATTGCATCCCCATGACTTATTTGTTTTATACCTGGAAATTTGAACCCATTATTCTCCTTCACCTTCCCCCCCTTTTTTAAATTTTCAATTATAGTTGACATTCAACTATATTATTTTATATTAATTAATGAGATTATTCTATATTAATTTCAGGTGTACAGCATAGTGGTTAGATATTTATATAATTTAAGAAGTGATCCCCCTGACTAGTCTAGTATCCACCTGGTACTATACATAGTTATTACCATATTATTAACTATATTCCCTATGCTTTCTTTACATTTCTGTGACTGTTTTGTAACTACCAATTTGTACTTCTTAATGCCTTCACCTTTTGCACCCTGTCCGCCAACACCCCTTCCATTTATTACCCCAGTAAATATAGTACCCATCTGACACCCTAAATAGTTATTACAATATTGTTGACTTATTCCTTAAGCTATACCCTACATCCCCATGACTACTGTGTAACAACGAATTTGTATTTCTTTCTCCCTTCCCATTTTTCACCTATTCCCAACCCTCCTCCCATCTGGCAATCATCAAAATGTTCTCTGTGTCAGGCCAACTTGTTGTGAGGACTGACTGTGACTACAGTGGGCGGGCGGTTGTGCACAGTCTAACCCTACTAAGCAGGGTTCGCTTTAGTGGGCTTTTGTTGCCTACCCAGTCTGCCCTTTAGGTGTGTCCTCCTTGGAGGTGTCTGGGTAATGCTCCTGCCCAGCCCAAAGTGGCCTCTGGGCCACCTGCCAGCACCTGGGCCTCCTGAGAGGTGACAACTGCAAGCCAAATTTAACTACAGTCTGTGCCCTGCCCAGGACCACCTAGCATGAGCCACAAAGCAATCCACAGATAGCTGCTGCCCACACTATGCTTGGAGGTGCCTTGAGAGGCTAAGCCATGAACTAGTGACTGGCTGTCACTAGTGTTGGGCTTCAGGTTGCTCAGCCAGAGGTTCAGAACATGCTGAAGCCAGGTGCTGCTTGTTTAGGTTTTGTGAGCTTTTGAGAGGTTTTAGCAATGTCCATAGCATGAACCAGTGCTGTTCAGTTATACAGAAAAGCCACTGGAAGCAGGTTGGGTGTGCCTTAAAGTCAGGTGGGGTGTGGCCACAGGGAATCACTAGGGTGGGGCAGATGAAAGGTGATAGACAATTTGATGGAGACTCAGATTGGCATCTGCCTGCATCTGCACACAGGGAGGAAGGAGGGCTCAACAAAAAAACAATGGTTCCCGTCAGCATCTCTGTCCAGGAGAAAGCTGCCCCTCCAACCCTCTCTGTGAAGCTAGACAGGTCAGTTCCTCACCACATGTCCCTGCCACCTCTTCAGCTGCTGCCCCAGTGCTGGAGCTCAGAGCAAGTGAGTCCATCAGCAATTAAATCTGTGTATGGTCCCTTTAAGAGGAGAGCCTGGGAGTGCAGCCACACTCAATCTCACTCAGTCACAATCTCTTCTGGTTTTCACTGCCAAAAATTATGGGGGCTTCTCTCCCCAGCACTGAAACTCTGAGATGAGGAGAGGCTGGGACCCCTTGCTCCTCAGGGAGGACCTCCACAGCAGAGATATCCCTCCCAAGTTTTAATAGTCACACATGGGTATTGGATCAACTCATTCAGCATCTCTGCCCCTCCTACCAGTCTCTAGCATGTTCTTAGTTGTAGGGCTTCAGTTCAGCTAGACCTCAGGTGATTCCCAATAATGGTTGTTCTGTGGTTTAGTTGTAATTTTTATGTGGTCCTGAAAGAAGATAAGCACAGTGTTTACCTACTTTGCCGCCATCTTGACCAGAAATTTTACCCATGTGTTATTTAGAAGTATGCTATTTAATTTCCAATACATGAAACTATCTTTCAGTTATTGATTTTTAAATTAATTCCTTCATGGTCACAGAACTTACTTTGTATTATTTGAATCCTTTTGAATTTGTTGAGCTTTGTCTTATGGCATAAAATATAGTGAATATTTTTGATAAATGTTTTATGTGTACTGAGAAGAGTGAAGTATCCTATAAATATCATTTTGATTAACTTGTTTAATACTGTTGCTCAATTTTTTCAATCCTTACTGGTTTTTCTGTCTATTCTCTCTAGTTTTGAGAGAGGAGTTTTGAAATCTGCAAGTAGTACTGTAGATTTATTTATTTATCCTTTCGATTTTATCAATTTGTGCTTAAGTATTTTGACTCCTTCTTATTAGATGTAGAAACATCTAGGATTGTGTTTTGTTTGTGTTTTTGATGAATTGATCCTCTTGTAATTGTGTAATTATTCTCTTTATCCTTTGCTCTGAAATCTGCTTTAATATTAATAGAACCATCCCTATTTTCTTTTGAAAGATATAGCATAGTACATCTTTTTGATTATTTTACTTTTAACTTTTTCTAATTGTATATTAAACATGGTGTTCTTGTAGGCAGCATGTATTTGGGTCTTGCTTTTTATTACATATACTAAAACAAGTTCTGTCTCTTAATCTGAGTATTTAGCTCATTTACTTTTTTGCTCATTGATAATCTTGGGTTTACATCTATCATTTTGCTCTCTCTTTGCTGTGTGTACCCGTTAGTGAGAACATTTTTCTTCCTTTTCTACCTTATTTTAGACAAATGAAATATTTTTTTTTAAGAATCTCATTTTATCTCTTTTTTTGCTTAGTAGTTGTATTCTTTAAATGTTTGCTTTAGGATTTATATACATCTTTAACTTATCACACTTTATCTTTAAGTGATATATTTGTTTTATATTATGTTTAATATAAGAACCTCATAACTATATACTTCCATTTATCTCTTCCTAGTCTTTGTGGTATTTTTGTTGAAAAAAGGAAAATAAAAAGCAGCCCCTTATGTCCAGAAACTAATCTCATGTTTATAGCTAAGACTTGATGTTATTACAGAATGATTTAATGCGTACTGCTAAAACATTTTGTTCTATTGAACATAACAATGTGACAGAATGTCTATATGAGGTTACTCTGAGACCATGATAAAATGAGACAAAAACAAGGTCACTAGGCAATTCACAAAACACTACACATCCCTCATTCTTGCTAAATGGCTTTACCAATTACAACTTTATTCTCGTACTAGTCTTTCCGCCTGCAGAAAAGATTTACTGAGATGCCCAACCATATAGTTGTCCCACTTTTAGACAGCACCCAATCAAGTATGAGCCACTGTTTCTTTAATACCTTTCACATATTATCCAGGCAGAGATTAAATGCTATAATACAGTTTTTTCAAACATCCTCTTAGTAAGGCACTCCATGGTTCCCAATGCTGGGTTCTCTATCATTGCAACAAATACTAAACTAAAGGTCTTTAAATGCAGGTGCTTTCCTAGTGGGCATTGGTTGAAGAACATTGACATTTCCATATATTTTCTTCTACATACGAGTATGTTATAAAACAAGATTATCCCATGAGAATGTGGAATAAATTTTAAAAAAAAGCAATGCTTAAAATCTCTCTTTGAGAATAAAAAAAAGTGCAATCATTTTGATCACCATTTTCATATTATCTTATAAAATTCAGAAAGTAAACAACCTATGATCTGTACTTCTTGATAAATACTTAATAGATATATGTACTAGGTAACACCTCCAATATGTCCAAGCAATTCTGTTTATAATATCAATGAGCTGTAAACAATTTGTTTCCATCAATAGGGAAATGGATAAATAAATCACAACACATTCATATAGTGAACATTAATGAAATACAGTTGCATGCATCAAAATGGATATATTTCCTATTCAGTCAGAGAAGAAAATAACCAATATGATACCACTAAATATAAAGAGTAAATCATACAAAACTAAATAGTATGTGGCTGGGCATATGTAGATTTGTACAAAAACTATAATCGCAAATTATACACATAAGATTCTTGTAAATGGTTTCCTCTGGCTGAAAAGAGAGAAAAAGTTGGAATCAGTGATAAACAGGACTGAAAAATATGGTTATTTTGCCATTTCCTGGTACTTAACTTGGGTTGTGAATTAATGGGTTCTTATTAAATTTTTATCATGCATATCTTTCTGTTCATGTGGCTGTGATGGATAGATAGATAGATAGATAGATAGATAGATAGATAGATAGATAGATAAAATCTCTTAAAATGTGTATACTTTTTTTGGATATATATATATATATATATATATATATATATATCTCCAAAATATATGCATATTTTGTTATAGTAAAAGGAAAAATACCCACTTATATATATTAATAAAAATTTTCCAAATTTGAGAATAAGGAAAAAACTGACTGTGTCATCCTTAAAGACCTTACTAGGGCATTTTCTAACAAGGCTGCCTGAGTGAGTGAGGCTTCCTGATACTTTGGAAGACTGCAACTTTAAATAATTGATTGGGGTTTGCATAGTTTATAATTCTATGAAACCAAATAAGTGTGATTTTTTTTCTGTCCGTTAAAGAGAGGATAACCCCAAAAGCTTTTCAAAAATCATTTGTTTGTAATTTACATATCTCATTTTATTTTCTTCACTGCTATATATAATGTTAGTTCTCAAATCTCTGAACTCGCTTTGCAGCCTGCTGTTTCCCTCATTATGTAAATTAAATTTTGATACATGTGTTGTATTTGTTTGAGCATTATATTTTTAACATTTTGAGAATTATAACTCACTCTTACGGAAGTCCCACTTATACGTTATACTCATTGGACTGGAAAACTGCTCATGGTTCAAAAAATCACAAGTACAACTTTGAAATCCCTGACCTTCCTGATCTGTGAGTTTTTGCTGAGTTGTAGAAGAATGGCCTTATTTTCATGCGGTCACATGTTAATACCTAATGACCTAAGGTGTTTTCCTTACAAAAATTAGGAAATAAACCTATAAGTGATAACTGAAAGTTGGTGAAAGACAATTAATGCCTCATCATTCTGTTTATCTATCAAGTAGGAGTCTGAAATATCCGTCTGACTTGGTCTTGGAGTTCAGGGTGGCAGTTTTCCCTCCAGAGTGAGAACCTTGTTTATCTGGTTCTGGTTGGACACCTGTCTTTTTAAATTTGAAACTGGTGTACTGTCTGGGATGCCACAGTTTCAATTATTAATAAAAATCTGTGAAAGCTTCAGAACCTGAAAGCAAATAATGAAATTCAGATGTCTTAGTGTTTCTTCTGTTTAAGGAATTTCATAGCTTGGAGAGCTTAGTATCAGAAAGTAAATTGGGGAGAAAATATGTCTTATAAATGAAGAAAGAAGAAAATATGTGTACATGAGTATTTTAGGGTAAGAAATTATACTTTCTTAGAGGTCTGCCTACTTTAAAGGTTTTTTGTTTGTTTGTTCCATTTAACCTCTCAGGAGTTGTTTTCATATCTTTCGGTGCCTATATTTTATTTCATGTATGGATAAAGTTGTAAAATGGAAGTTGCAGACTCTCTATGCTTTTAGGCATTTTATCTATAAAAGACAAGAGGCTTAGTTTTTCTTCCATTAATATTAGTGTGAAATCTTTTCCTAGGATATAACAAATTCGATTATGAAGTTTCTTAACTTTAAAGAAGTTCCTATTTTGATTGGCTAATAAAGAATAAATGCTTATATAAATCATATCGAACTGCTCATATAAATCTAATAGAAACTAATTTGAGTATACCAAAAAAAATAGTTTAACTATACCAGACTTTTCAGAAAAATGCCTTCTCACAAAAGCTGATAACACAGTCACTATTTTTGAAAATTGTATGTAGACTATAATAAAAGTATATATTTAAAATTTAAGGATTGAGTTTGTTTTCTCATAGAAAAACCTAGTTAATAATAAAGTCCTTGAACTTGTGATGTTATCAAGATGGCCAAATAGGAAGTCCCAGTCATCAATTGCCCACGGAAATACCATTTTACAACAGAGCAGCACAGGAGAGATTCTCCCATAGGCTTTAAAGATGTTAAGATGACATATATGAGAACCATGTGGCTAAGGCCTGAGGGCAGTTTCTGGGAGCTAATAGTGACCCCTAAGCAACAGCCAGAAAGAAAATGGGACCTCAGTCCTACACTTATGAGGAACTTAATCACACAAACAGCGGGCTGGAATTTAGAAGCCCTAAATTTCAGTTAAGATTATAGTGCTGGTCAACCAGACACCTTGATTTCAGCCTGGTGAAACTGAGCAGGGAACTCAACTAAGCCATGCCTTGGTTCCTGAGTCAGGAAAATAAATCTGTGAGATAATAAATCTGTGTCACTTTAAGCTGGAAAGATAGTAGTAATCCATTATGCAGCAATAGAAAACATACAGTATGGATACTGTGTCTTTTCCTTTAAGGCATGTAAATAGGTATGTGTGACTGTAGGGAAACATACAGTAAATATTTGTGAGCTCTGCTGGTCTTATGTATAACATATGTAATAACCCTTCTTCCAATTTTTTGCATGTCTGTAGAAAAATTATTTCAGTTACAATTATAATTAATATGGATGATCAAGACTGTAGTAGAACTAATGATATTAAAGAAATACAAATGTGTATTGAAGCTTGTGTGTGTGTGTGTATTTTAATCAGTATTGTAGTTTTCCGTTATTAAAGGGAAAAGGGACTAATAGCTTAAAGTCAAAATGTGTGGTTGTATCAGAAGGTGAAAGAAGATATTAAAATATCAATTTGCAGATATACAGAGAGTGATAGAACATTTGAGGGAAAGTGAACTTGATGTCTTTTAGTTTAAATACCTGCAGATAATGAGTCTGAAAAAAAAAAATGAAATGTGCTAAAATTTTGACAAAGTTGGCTCTTTTTGGATTAGGTTATTCAAAAGAAAACTTAAATCTTCTGAGTTCTTTATTTCCAATTGTTATATTACTGCAAGACTAGAATTTTTTTTTCTCTTTGTTAAAATGACAAATTGGTTTTGGAGTATTAAGTTTGCTCTTAAGGAGAGCTAGTGTGTAATCTGCCAGGTAAGAAAACTTTTAATCATACTAGAATAACTTTAGGTGCTTTTCTGCTGAATTTGTCTTGCCTGTAATTATTTTTAAAAGGACAAACAAATGATAGAATATTCTCACTCCTCAAACAGTTAAAAAAAATCCTTACAATTGTATTCTGCTATATTTTTAAATAAGCCATTGTCATTTGGAGTAATAGGTTGCCTGATCTGACAGAATAAGAATTAACTATGTAGGACTGAGTAAACTGATACGAAAAAAGAAATATGTGTTTTTAAAAAATGTATCATGATTAGATTCTTGAAAATTTAATATCTGATACATCTATAAAACAGACTTTTCTCTTCTTGATCTCATTTCAGTAGATTCTCATTTTGTAAACTATAATAAAACATTTAAAAAAATGATATCTTGCTCTTGCCAAACACGCAAGATTAAGGAAAAAAATACTTTTACCTATGCTCTTTATTTTTAATGGCTGTATAGATATTTACATATGTTTAATAAGAAATTGTCTCCTTTGTACTATGAAATAATTGGACACATTGATTGTACAATCAAGGCTATACCTGGAGTTTTATACTTGATAATAGATTTTGTTTAATATGGAGTGACAAGCCTGCCATTAAAGTTTGGACTTCATGTGTAGATGTCTACCTAACCCTTCCAGGAAACTAGCCTGTTACCTGTTCTTTGACTTGCCAGGTTGCTGCTGATAGATTAGGAAAGTTAAAAGATTTGAGTTGACTTCAACTAAAGGGAATGAACCCAAATTTATAGATATAAATGAATTTCTTGGTTTTTCTGTGTATACTTAACAGTTAGGCAAGAATGTGGTTTGCCCCTGCTAAGACTGTTTTGGTCATCGGCACCTTATATAAGGAGTATACTGTCTAATTCAAGAAAATTGCCTGACGATACATAATAGTTCAATGCTTAACCGGACTGAAAAGTAAATTTGCACACCTATCAGTTCTTTTGCAAAGGCCTACAGAAAATTTTGCCATAGTTGCAAAACAGTTCTACTGTAAGGCATTAAGGTAACATGACATGGAAGAGTGGAGAGTAAAGGAGGGGAAATTTGAAATATTTAGTAATATCTACCATCTCTTAAGTGTGTGTTCTATGTTAAGCTCAATTCTGGGCAGTTAAAATGTTATGCTGTTGCGGAAAACGGCGGGGACCGAGAAACTCAAGCGACACGCAGAGATCAGGGAGAACACAGCTTTATTACCCCGGCGGGCTCAGTGGGATTGCTCCCAAATACTGAGCACTTACGGGGGGGTTGGCCGCTTTGTTTCATAGGGTTAGGCCTCCAGGCTTGGGGGGGGATTTGCACCATTGCTATTGCGGCTCTAGGGATTGGTTAAATCTGGCTGGGGTGCCGGGGAGGTCCGTCCCTAACAGCTGTGATCGCTCAATACTGTTTTGACCGGAAAGCCTCTAACTGCTGTGCTTGCAGGAAAACTGCTCCGATAAGATATCGGAGGAGGGAGGGGGACGGAAATCTCCTAAGGCTGTGCTGGCAGGAAAAAACCATCCCAACAATGCTATATAATCCTCAATACAATTTTTGGAAGTGAGTCTCATTCCCTCTTCACAAATATTAAGCTGAGGTTGAATAAGTTGCAGTAACTTACCAGAGAACATGCAAGTAATTGAGTCACGAAGCCAGGAATCAAAACCAGGTTTGTGTTGCCTAGTCAGGGGTCCTCCCTTGAATACTTAGTGTAACTGAATTCTCCATTTCCAGTGAAAACATTTTGGACATACAAATGACCAGTTAATCCTTTACTTTCTTTTCCTCCACTTTTTTGATTTGTGTACATTTTTAAAAACTAAGAGGTGAAACTTAAAGTGGAAGTAGATACCTAAATTAGATAAAATATGTGCTCTCTTCTGGAACAGCAGTCCAACAGACATTTGAGGACTCTGTAGATTGTTTTGCGTAGTACAGGCAATTTAACAATTTAATTTTTCTAATCCATGAGTACAGAATATCTTTACATTTTTTGTGTCTTCAATTCCTTTCTTTAATGTCTTGTAGTTTTTAATATATAGATCTTTCACCTCCTTGGTTAAATTTATTCCTAGACATTTTATTCTTCTGGGCATTGTTTTCTTAATTTCTCTTTCTGATAGTTCATTATTAGTGGATAGAAACACAACAGGTTATTATGTATTGATTTTGTATGCTGCAAATGTACTGAATTTGTTGATTAGTTCCAACAGTTTTTGATGGAGTCTTTAGGGTTTTCTATATATAATATTATGTCATCTGCAAATAATGACAATTTTACTTCTTTGTTTCTAATCTCGATAACTTTCATTTCATTTTCTTCTTGCCCAATTGCTTGGGCTTGGACTCCCAATACTATGTTGAATAAAAGTGGTAAGAGTAGGCATTCTGTCTTTTTCCTTATCTTTGAAAAAAAGCTTTTAGCTTTTTACTGTTGAGTATGATGGTAACTATGGGCTTCTCATATATGGCCAACCACAGGCATC
This sequence comes from Rhinolophus ferrumequinum, assembly GCF_004115265.2. Classification (NCBI taxonomy): domain Eukaryota; kingdom Metazoa; phylum Chordata; class Mammalia; order Chiroptera; family Rhinolophidae; genus Rhinolophus; species Rhinolophus ferrumequinum. Next base: position 89,995,244 of record NC_046289.1, on the reverse strand, counting down.
TAATATCAAGCATCTTTTCTGACCACAATGGTTATACCACTGCAAATTAATTACATGAAGAAAACTGGAAATTTTACGACTATGTGGAAATTAAACAACATGCTACTCAACAACCAATGGGTCAAAGAAGAAATCAAAAGAGAACTCTAAAATACTCTGACACAAACAAAAATGGAAATGTAACATAGCAAAATTTATGGTATGCATCACAAGCAGTCTGAAGGTAGCAATAAATACCTACCTCAAGAAACTAGAAGTCACAAATAAACAACTTAATTTTATACCTCAAGGAGCTAGGAAAAGAAGAACAAATGAAACCCAAAGTTAGTTGAAGAACAGATATAAAGATTAGCGTATAAGAAAGTGAAATAGAGACTAAATAGACAAGAGAGAATATCAATAAAACTAAGAGCTATTTCTTTAAAAAAATAAACAAAATTGACAAACCTTTATCTAGTCTCACCAACAAAAAAGAGAGAGGACAAAAATAAATAAAATCAGAAATGAAAGAGGAGGTGTTATAACGGATACCACAGAAACACAAGGGATCATAAGAGACTACTTTGAACAATTATACACAACAAATTGGACAACCAGAAGAAATGGATAAATTCCTAGAAACATACAACTTACCAATGCTAAAATAGAAAATCTGAACAGACCAATTACTAGTAAGGAGATTGAATCAGTAATCAAAAACCTCCCAACAAACAAAACACCATGACCAGATGACTTCACTGGTTAATTGTACTAAGCATTCAAAAAAGAATTAATGGCAGTCCTTTTCAAACTCTTCCAAATATAGAAGAGGAATCTTCAAAACTGATTTTATGAGGTTGACATTACCCTGATCTCAAAACCAGACAAGGAAGCCACAAGAAAATTATAGGACAATATTCCTGATGGAAATAGATATAAACATCCTCAACAAAATATTAGCAAACCAAATTCAACAATGTATTAAAAGGCTCATACACCATGATCAAATGGGATTCATTCCAGGGTGCAAGAATGCTTCAACATTAGCAAATCAGTCTATATGATACACCACATTACCAAATAAAGGATCATCTCAAGAGATGCAGAAAAAGCATTTGATGAAAGTCAACATCCATTTATGACTAAAAAGAAAAAATATCTCAACAAAGCAGGTATGGAGGGAATGTACCTTATCATAATAAAGGCCATATATGATTTACTATGTCTTATGCTTACTGGGGAAAAAACGTTTGTCTATTTGTTTGTTTGTTTTTAAGGAAATCATTAGCCACAACTTCTGTCCCATGAGGGAGTCAGAGTGTTCAAACTTAAAAGTCAGGTATCTCTCATGATGGCACTTAGTGAAATCTACCAATTGTGGGGACATCTCCTTCCATGAAGAAATAATTTTAAATTATTCTCTAGCTTCTTGCCTCAACATGTATTAATAATCCCACTACAGAGAATCAACTCTTATGACACTACAGTCCACCCTGAACTTCATTAAGCACTTGCTTATTTTAGCTGTTATAACTTTTTTTAAATTACCACTTTGAGTGCATTTATGTGTTTTATTAGTATGATGAGTATGTGATTTACAGCTCAGATAGCCTCTTAGTGTTATTTGTTTGTTTGTTTGTTTTTCATGCTGCCTCACTAACCTGTCTAAGGCATGGTAATATTTCATAAGAAGCTAATAGTCTATAGTAGTATTGTAAATATAAATCAATTTTAAGTTTAAACATCTTCAACGAATTTCCATTCTCTTTTAAAATAAAGTCAAATCAGTTATCATTCCCACCCCGCTCCTTACTACATGTAGCTTTTCGTACTGATTTTTTTTTCTCTTTTTCTGAAATCCCCACTATTGATGCTTTCTTTTTCCTGTCAACCTGTGCAAATGCTGATACTCCTATCTTTTTCACTGAACCTTTTTACTAGTCTCGGCCCAAGTCTCAGTACATTAAGCAATTACGCATGTGCTCTTACAATGTAACTCATATAGCACAGGTCTTCCCTGATTACAGGGAATCATTATTTCACTTTCTGTCTTCACTCCTTTAATTATTTGTATTTTTCATTAGACTAGAGCTTGGTGAGCACAATGCCTCTGTTTGCCTCAGGCCTTTCAGCAGGATTTTGCAGTTTGTGTGCTGAACAAAGGGTCCATCCAAGAGTGGATGTTTAGGTAGGACTTACGTTCCACTCTTACTAAACCATTTACTCTTTCTGTCAATTTCTACTCAGATGGGGTACAGTTTTGCAGTAAATTATCAAGGTCTTTTTAAAATTCTTGCAGAGGTCCTGCGTATGCAAATGGGTCCCTGCACTTGCTATTCTACATAGTATTTCTAGGATTAATTCAGTGTCTGACAAAGGTAAGACAAAAAAAAGTGTTAATTGAATGGATTAATTATGTTACCAGCTGATAAATAGTGTTTCTTCCATTCAGTAACTGTATTTTAGCTTTATGCCATTTCAGGTCAGGAAGTAATTGATGTAGTTGTAAGAAAAACAAATTTAGAGCTCCTGAGTTAATTATTTGAATTCTACCATTTACCAACTGTGTGACCCTGGGGAAGTTACTTAACCTCTCTGACTTTTAGATCCCTCATCTGCTAAATGGAAATAGTCACACTAGTTATTCCATAAAATTACCACAGGAATTAATTGAGCAAAAATATATAAAGAACTTGAGACAATGCTTGGCACATAAAAATGCTTGTTAAGTTCTTATTACTATTTTTACTGTCAGAAACAATCCTGTAAAACTCATTATTAAATACTTGAACAGTATTGTTTATTGCATCTTTCATTAAATTTCTTAAAGGAGAAATTTCCCTCTGGTATCTGTTCTAGGAATAGTGTTGCTTTTGCTGAGAAATGGGTTATTTATAATTGATCATATTCTCATCCTTGTATTACTACTTGCATAGTCAAAGCTGAATCTGCAGTCCACTTATAGCAAATTAATAAGACTTTACAACATGTAATTTATATACTAACTTGCATAGGTCTTGCTTATATTTCATTTTTAGATTGTATTTTTGTTACTTCAAATTGATTTAGGAAGTTAATATTTTATATCAAATAATCAATTAGTAAAATATTAGAAAAAAACTGTGACCCTAATTTTGTATGTAATTTTCACCAAGATTCTTAATTGTACAGTATAGTTTTTAAATATATCCAAATGGTAAAATACAAGGTTTCAAATGGGAAAATATTAGAAAATTTTGCATGATATCCTATATACATATAATATCTTTGTATTATTTATTCTTAAAGGATATTATCACTTGATAAATCAAAACATTATTATTGTAGCTATATTTACATGCTGCCATAAAGTTTTTACTGTTATTTCTTTATAATACACATACTAGGAACCATATATTTTGTGGAAAATGGCTTTTATAAACATTACTAACCTTAAGGGCTGTACTAAAAAACATAAAAATTTTCCTAAGAAAGTAAAACACGCAGACACACACACCAGACAAACACAAAAATCCCTGCCTATTCTAAAGTCACAGTGAAAACTTTAATGTTTGATTCAAAACTGCTGTACTTATCAGAGGCATTAATGGCCCCTGGAGATCCTGTTAAAACTATTATATGAGACTAGAATAATTACTATTTTCCTGGTAGTTAAAGTTATCAATTGCTTAGACTTCTTTATTACGTTTTAATTGGCAATGATTTAAAAATATGTCAACACCGTTCTGATACAATTGTAACATGGGAAACGTGGTGCTTCTGTATTCTAAATTTAAAATTCCTTTTAATTTTAACTGGGATAGAAAATGGAGCTTCTGAGAGATATGTAATTGCGATTTTTCCTATTCTATGGTGTGATTCCATATATAGCTCTGAATATTATTTTCCCTCTTTACAAAATCTTCTCAAGGTCACATGTTGCTGTGCCATCATATTTTAAAGTAACTTCTATAGAAATGCTGTACCAAATTGATATTAACAAGTTTAAAGAAAATTTACCCATGAGATCTTAGCATCTCTCCTGAGTAGGTATCTTAGCAAGTGAGGGTTATGGACTTTATTCTTTCCTCCATTCTCTTATAAAGAATTATCACACAAATATCCACAATCAATAGTAAAAATAACACCTTTAATGGCCTAGGTCGTTGGAACCCAAGAAAAACTGCCTGAGGGAATAGCCTTGTGAATCTCTGATCCCCCACCCTCCAACCCCCCTCACACACACACACCCAAACATTTTAAGAAAAAGGAAGTAAAGTCCCTGCAATAGTTGTAGAATCTCCCTGCTTCCTTCCTGAAGAAAAATGTCTTCAGGGGACATATTTAACTAAGGGGCAAAAGGCGAAAGAAGGAAAATTTGTCCTGCTAATCCCCTTTGCCAAAATAAACCCAGGAGTTCTCTAATTTAACTTCAATTGATTGATCACGTTGTTTTGTTACCAGAGGTGTATTTGACTTGCTCAACGTCATAAAGTTAGTTACCAGTAGGGATTTAATGATAAAAATGTGATATTCTGTCAAGTTAGTCTCTACCAAGTTGCTTTTCTCTTACACAGATGATGGCATTTGTCTTTCAAGGAGTGGGGACAAATATTCCAATTAGCCAAGTTCATGAAATTTCTCAAAGCTTTGATTTTGTACTCTTGACAGTGACAGATTAGTGACAGACTTTAAGCAGCCAAATGACAGAATCAGGCTTAAATTCTAAACTGGTTACAGTGATGAGAAGAATGATAGACTAACAGAGAATAATGAAGAGGCTATGATCGTGGTCCAGACCTGAGCATGAGAGCAAGCTTCCCCAGTAATAGAGAATGTGGGCAGAGTCTGAAGAAGAAAGATTAGGTAAACATTTGGGAAATAAAAACCATAGATTTTCGGATTAAACTTCAGGGCGAGGAAGATCTTGAGAATGATATTTATAGCCTCTATCAGGTTTGAAAGAGTTAAGCATAAGTGAGATAGAAAAACCACGGGCAGTCAGAGACATGGCCACCGTGGAGGAGATTGGGGCAGAGACCATGGCAGGGCCAGAGGAGATAACTTTAATGGCTAACAAGGTAGATCCAAGCTGCAGAGCACGCCAGGACTGTCAGCTCAGGTGTGGAGGTGGAGAGCCTTTCAGCTTGTACCAAAGCCATTCAAGCTGCAAAGCCTGCCAAAACTATCAGCCCAGCTACAGGGAAGGGCCAATCAGCTTGTAGTTAACAATTTCAAACTTCAGAGAACATGCGCAGTCTGAAGAGATAATAGTCTCTTGTCAATCACAGGTGTCAATCAAGTTGTCCCACACCCGGAGAGGAACAGCCCATCTCAGATAAAACCCCCAGGCTCTTGTGATCTACGCCTTTTTGAGCCTTGCTTTTGCTCGGGGCTGCTCCAAACATTTTGGAGTGTACTTTTTCTTCTAATAAACTGCTTTTTCTCTACTTTACCTCAGTATCTCGTTCAATTCTTTGCTCGAGACACCAAGAACCTGGAGATTGCACAGAGAAGAGCTTACTCTCCGGTAACATAAGAAATGACCAAGAAGGCCTTAACATATCTCTCTGCTTGACTGAACTTTAAAAATCTTCTTTATGCCTCTAGGGCCCTAATTGCCCTCTCACCCAGGCCTAATTGTGGAGGACCTCCTTTTTCTTAGTGCATTTATTTAGGAAACTTGTAAATTGTTTTCTCTGCCACTTTGAGATAAAAATCATTTAAAAAGCTTCTTGCCAGTTTACAAACCCAAAACTGTATTTCTCACAGACCAAAACTTTCTCTTGGAATTGTCATCATCAACAAACATAGCATCTCCGTCAATCTCTGTGGAAGGGTAGGAACTTAACTCCAATTTGCAAAACTACCTCTTGTAATAAAGATGCGAGAAGTTCATTTTTCCTTTGGATAAAGCGAATTAGTCAACATAGATAGTTACTGCAGTTGTTTTCTTGTTTTTGTTGTCTGTTCACTCTCAGCTCCACCCTGACTTCACTTCTCTGAACCTGTGTTGCTTTTTATCCCTAGATACCAGTGTATGAACTATCAATTCAGTAAGGACTTTTCTCATCTGGTGGGCTCAGTTAAGTATTCGATAAATCTTGGTCTTCTTAGCATTAATTTCTAACTAGTTATCTAGCACAAATATTATAATTTTGAAATGGAAATTATATTAGTGTTTTAAGGCTGCTACAAAGTATAGCAAAGTGGGTGGCTTAAAATAACAAATGTGTTGTCTCCCACGTCTGGAAGTTAGAAGTCCAAAACCACAGTGTCATTAGGCTCTCCAAAACTAGCAATCCTTGATGTTCCTGGGTTTGTGGATGTGTCCCTCTAATCTCTGTTGTCACAAGGTCATTTCCCCACTGTGACCTTCCATATCTTCCCTTTCTGAATGTCCAAATTCCCCTCCTCTCATAAGAGCACGAGTCATATGGTATTATGGGATCATTCTATTCTAACATGACTTCATTTTAAGTAATTTAATCTGCAATGACTATTTCCAAATAAGGTTACGTTCTAAGATACTGGAGGTTAAGATTTCAGCATATTTTTGGGGGGAGAGAAAAGGGGGAGAGAATTCAACCCTTAACAGAGATTAAAGGATGATACCATGCCTTCAAATTCAAAGTCCTTCATGAAGCTCTGAGTACTTACATCTAATCACCTTCTGTTTATCTAGGATACTTTAAAATGAGGGAATTCAAATCGATCCAACAAGGTGGGAAGCACAAATACCAAGTGCTTCTATCATAACCTGTCGAATAGTTTTTGAAAAGCATATATTTTTCCCTACTTCTATTATCATTTTCACAGTGGGTTTGATGAATTTTAGCAAATATCAAAGATGATATAAAAGACATACTTGTGAAAATACAACAAGCTCCTGCAATGCAATTCAGAAACTACCACTTGGTGGCAAGATAATGCTGTTGTTAAAATATGCCTAGCAGTGACCTAAATACTTGCTCTTTTCAATTATAAATCCTTGATAAATTTAACATAGCTTCGTAAGGGGAGTCAGGCTAAATCATTCATACCTTTTTTGAAGAAAATAATTTGCATAATAAAAGTGACTAGTAAAATACACATGTAAAATCCAATTCAAACAATGAGTTCATTGTATTTTGGCTATCCTTTAAAAAGACATCTAAAGTGAAACATGAAAATGAATAAGAACATAATCATTTCATAGATATATTTTATATCTCTTTGTTTCTTTAACTATTTTAGACCAAGGTGTGGTGTCATAAATATTTTTTCAGTTCTAACCTATTGGGTTGAGCATAAGTATTCAATCCAGTATTTATATTTATCTCCTGATAAAACTTTTGAACGTCTCCCTTTATTATTGAACTGCTGCCACTTTTTACAAGAATTAATGAAGCTTCTGACAAAGCAAATGGATTCCTTACTTACCTCATCAGCGGTGTGGTGTCAGTGTTGTACTTAAAAAATGTATACGATTTGGTTAATGAACTCCATGTTCATTCTAAAATACTAAAGGAGCATAACTGTTTCCAAGGATTCTCTGAGAGGAAATACAGTAATAATACGAAAAGCCTATTCATATTTGTGAAGGAAAATAAAAAGGGATAATTAGAAATATATTTGTGGGTAAGAAATTATGTGGTTATAGAGAATACCAAAGATTAAATGATATTCTTGAGCAACGTGGAATGCATATAATTAGTCAGTTGTTTTGTGGTCAAACAAAATACCCTTTTTAAACACTTATTTAGGTTTTTCATAAATAGTTCTTTTAGAGAACAGTTGAGAGAAAGAAAGGAGTAACCTCTCATTGACATGTGAGAGATAAGAGTTTGATTTGTTGTAGTTTGAATTATTGAGGCAAAGAATTATAGTAGTTAGGTAAGCAAGACTTGGCATTCGACACTTGGTTTGGGTCCCCTTTCTATCATCCACTAGCTATGTAATCTTGAGCAAGTTACTTAATTTCATTCCACCTCAGTTTCATCACTTGTAAAATGGGGGAAACAATAGTACCTATCTCATCGTATTGATGTGAGAATTAAGTAGAATTATCCATTTAAGGTGCATAGCATAGAATGTGTTATATTGCAAACATAAAATATTATTTTTTAAAATTATTTTTTCCTAAGCATCCATGAGCACATATTTCTCTAAGATATTTGGTGAACCGTGAGTGTCTTGGAAGACTCTCAGGAAAGATGTTTTTACCAAATTTCCTTTTCCTGAGTCTTTTCACAACTCACTAAAAAATTTCAAATAGGGAAAAATTATGGGGTCATTTTGGTTGCTCCACAGATCAATTCTTCTTGTTCTCTCTGGCCTTTGGTACTTTGCTTTGGCTGGCAATAGGAATTCAAAGAATGCCTGGCGGTGTTATGCTTCTGGGAAAGTGCTGAAGCCCTGTAGTGATAATGCTGAGTGTAGCTCCAGGATGAGCTTTTCAACTTCTGCGCCATGGTCTTTAATGAATATTGCCAAGGGCTGCCGACTTTTAAACTTCTTTTTTTCTCAATGTTTTGTCTCTTAACATATTGCCACAGCTGATAGAGAGAGATATCACCGTGTCCCTCAGGATGTTAAAATATTCTACTCCGTGCTTATTGTCATTGGCAAAGGGGCAAAGCTGTATCCAAGCAATGATCTTGAAATGCACTGTGCTAATTAGGTCTTAGAGGAATGCTCCTCTTTGTTACTTTTAAGGTTGGCTATTTGTTAACTGAACAAAAGCAATATGGGGATACACAAATAAACCGCCTTGGGAAATTAAGTTTAAATACTGAAAAATAATTTTTATAGAAATATCTAGCGTCTCAGGACTTCAAAGTTTGTTTTAATGTATTTATAGGTAGTTTTGATGTTGATTAAATCTATAAGCTATTTTGAGAAATATTTTTGGCAGAGTCACCTCACGTAACAAATAATTGGCATCAATAAAGGTTTGAGGGGATCCAAGAGACTGGAGTATCTCTATACAGCACACTAGAAAGAGACATAAAAGTAAGCCACTGGCTATTTTGAGGGACAAGAACAGTACTTCTTCCTCTTACCCATTCCTACTCGAAATACACAAATACGGGGGGAGGGGAGAAAATCATGCTTAGCTGCTTGCTGTTGTAGTCAAAACATAGACAACATTTTTCTAGCTATGCTGAAAAAGCCTGGTCAGTTCAGTGATGATACTAGAAATAATAATTTAAAATATATATATATATATGTGTGTATTTATACATATATACATATATATAAATAGTGGTGGGGACAGAAGGGATTAAAAATGCTAGTTAAAAATTCATGCTTATTTATTGCATCTTGATTGTATTCCTGTATTGTGAAGAAAGATGGCCTCCAACAAGGTAATTGCTCACCCAGGTAGAGGCCCAGTTTGTCAAATGTTATAGTACTTCTCCTTCCTATTCCTAAAGTCAGTCACAGAAGAACAAATACTGCATGATTTTGCTTCTATTAGGTACATCTTAAACAGTCAATCACACACCAACAGAGAGTAGAATGGTGGTTGCCAGAGACTAGGGGCAAGGGCAAATGGAGGGTTGCTGCTCAACAGAGATACAGTTTCTATTACAAAAGATGAGTCAGTTCTAGAGGTCTGCTGTTCAACATTGTACCTGGAGTTAACAGTACTGTATTGCACACTTAAAGTTTGTTAATAGAGAACATCTGGTGTTAAGTGTTGTTACTGCAATACCATGTTTCCCCGAAAATAAGACCTAGCCGGACAGTCTGCTCTAAGGCGTCTTTTGGAGTAAAAGTTAATATAAGACCCGGTATTATATTATATTATATTATATTATATTATATTATATTATATTATATTATATTATATTATATTATATTATATTAGACCCAGTCTTATATTATAGTAAAATAAGACTGGGTCTTGTATTAATTTTTCTTCAAAAGATGCCTTAGAGTTGATGGTCCGGCTAGGTCTTATTTTTGGAGAAACATGGTAAAAAAAAAGCAACAACTCAAAATTGTCTATATTCAGTATTTCAAGATAGATAAGAATGTACACAGTTTTCCTATTAAAACAAACACAAGTCATAATCAGTAGAGAACACTTAAAGCATAAAGGCAGCTTAGTTTATTTAGATGATAGAGCATATCATCTAAATGGCAGCTGGGGTGACATGGGATACAGGAGAGATTGTATCCCGTAGTTGATGGAAGATTTATGTTTTCCAAATAGGGAGGAATTTAAAATGTTTTGGAGAACTAGACTTCACAGAAGAGGACTATTACTGAAAGATCCCTAGCGGTCACAGAGTTGATAGAGAAAAGAATTAACATTGTGGGGAATATATGGTGATAATTCAGAGGTGAATGAGATCACACTTTATGGTGGTGACCAAAAGCAGCAACGATGGGTAAGATAACTTGGGTTTTACAGAGGCAACGTAGGAAATTTGTTGGACTGTGTGGGATAGGATGCAAGTTTATATTACACCAGAAGATAAAGGATAGATTCTGATATGTTTCTAAAGGGCAAATTATGATCTCTGCTGAAGGATTCACTTCCAAACAGACACAATGCTAACAACAGACCACCTTTTGCCCTTTATTATTTCTAAAATTATAAAACCTAAGGAAAAAAAAATGAAATAAAAAATGAGTAGGTTGTTTTGGTGAACAACATACCTGAGGCAAAAGGAGGTGAGATTATGATTAGAACAATGAGCCATTTGTGTCTCATAACAGAGATTACCTCCCAGGATAATACAGTGTTTATAATACTAGCATCTCTCAAACCTGGACAGGGAGTAGACTGACAAAATACTTTCAAATTGTTGTTCTTATCACTCTGGTTTCTATTTATCTGTCTTATCACTCTGGTATCCCATCCTTGTTATGGTAACATATTATTTTTAGTTAGATTAATACATTGATTACAACTTTCAAATCTATTTTTTTTATTGTACTTTAAGAACCTACTTTCTTTTTTGACCAGATAGATTTCATGCCCCTGTTTTCCTAGTTTTAGCAAAGAGGACTTATCTTTTTTTTAAGTTTTTGAGTCTTTTCCCTATCACTAAAACATTTCATGCACTATTTATGAAAGCTTAAGAAGTGATTCATAAAGGAAACTACAATAAGCATTTTAAGTCAATTATGAAAAATATATATTCAATTTCAAAGGGGAAAAAAGTAAGTATAAAATACAAAATGCATTGAAACTCATTAGAGTAGAAGTAAACAACATGATAGCACAGTATGAATGTGTATTGCTTCCATGTAGTTGTTAAGGATTTTGAAAATTATCACTTATAAAATGGTTGGGTTAAAAAACTATAATTGAGGCTTTTTGTTAATCATAGAATTATCTGATATCAAAGATCACGAGTTGACTTTTTCTTCCACATCATTTGTGGCAAATAGAAATTACTAGTGAAATCTGTATTTTCACAATGTTTTAGAAATCTTTGGAAATTTTATAAAAATATACTTGTAAGGTATCTGATAGACATTTATCTTATTAGAGTCTACTTCATGGATGGTGTAGATGCCTGACCACTGCAGTGTGTACCTGAAGCTGAAGCTGAATAATAATGAATGTCAACTATATATTTTTTAATATATATATATATATATATATATATATATATATATATATATATATATACACATATAGTCACAGGAGGTGCAGTGCAGCATAGGGGATAAAGTCAATGGAATTGTAACAGCTATATACGATGTCAGAGGGGTAGTAGATTGGGGAGGGGGTTATCACTTTGTGAGGGATGTAAATGTCTAGCTATTACATTGTTTTGAACACCTGAAACTAATTAAAAAAAGAAATCTGTTTTATATATGTATGTGTGTGTGTGTGTGTGTGTGTGCTTTCCATATAATTGATATGAATTACAGAAATCGCTATACATAAATTCCATTCTTTGGAATTAAACAATAATAGCATAAAGATTTTAGAAATTAGATAGATAGTGGGTTGTGTGCATCAAAAACATTTTGTTATTTTCAGAGATGTAAATATGTATTTAAAAGCTGAAAATATTTGTTGTTATATTTCTTCATTAAATATCTGCTCATTTTTCTCCAAACCTACACAAACTGCACAATGTTATTACATGTCTCGATTTGGGTATTATTCTCTCTGAACAGTAATATAAAAACAGGAAATTTCAGAGAAGCTATATTATTTCTTTCAAATAAATTCATCCTGGATCTTCATATCTTCATCTATATAACTCAAGATGTAATGAGTCTAATGGCAGTAAATTGGCCAAGATTGGGGTTATTCTCACAATTTGGGTCTTTTAGTAGAGACTCACAATTACTAGAAGACACTGGAAACAGAGTGGATTTGAGGAAAAACATAAGATATGATTTGTGGGAGTAATGAGTCAGGGAAAAATTATTTTTCTATATAGCTTTTTAAAGTGTTAATGGGTAAGATTACTGCATAGTTTATAAAATATACTCTACCAAATCAGAGTTCCTTGAAAGATAAATAGGGATTCGAAAATAATGTAAAATTCCTATTTTAGTGCCTAACGACAGCAGCTTCAATAGAAAAATTTTCAAAGACAATTGAACAGATTCATCATTAGATGTATAAAAACAGGTTGGTCCTTTGAGTTTCACCTCCCCACAGTAAGCAAGGTCTGAATACAGGTGGATAAGTGGATACTCTGAGGATGATTCCTGTTCAGCAAAATGGATCATTTCTGGGATACAAACACCTGCTAGCACATACATTTGACTTTGGCCTGGATAGAAAGATGAATTGTTCTGGGTTGTCTGGGCTACCTGAGGGAGTACTGGGGGGAACTAAAGACAGGAGTTGTGCCACACCTCTTCTTCTTCCTGTCAAGTATCTCCGAGCCTTAGAGCAGCACTTTCTGTGTGTGGTTCAGAATAAGCGCGCAATTTATATTTGTGGAACAATGACTAATCAACTTTCCTTCTTGTGCTCGTTCTCTTCTTTGCTCACCTGAACATAAAAACACTTACACACACTTATGCATACAACTTTTCCTCAGTTATGCATTCATCTCTAATTATCATTAACAAAGGATAAAAACAAAACAAAACACTTCTTAAAAATGCCTACTTTAATCATCTTTATTAATTGCAATTGCACATATTGGAAAATAGTAGTACTTATATATGGAAGTTGTTATTTATTCAGTCTCCAGAGAAAGCTCACTTCTTCAAATGAATTACGAATTCTTTGCACTGACTTTGTAGCCTCCTGCCTTCTCTAGAGTACCTGGTACAATACATAACACGTTGTGCCTACTAGGTAAATAATTGTTTAAATGAGTGAAAGGGAACTAAATATTTTAACTGTGAGATATACACACATGAAATAGTAGGAAGATCAAATTTACCACAGCACTATCAACATTAACAGTAGGAGTTAGAAATTTCTCAATCCCTAATATGTATGTACTGTTTTCCATATATAATTTCAGATATTTTTGAAAAGGTCAGTTTTATTACTCCCAATTTACATATGAAGAAAGTAAGGTTGAACCACTTGACATGTCCAGGGTCACCAAGCAGAGAAGTAGAAGAAATCTTTTTACTATTTCACACTCCCTCCTAAATTATGAAAACCTTATTGAAATCTTGACTTAGATTTTCCTTAAGGTTTTATAATTTAGATTTTATTTTTCTGACCGATATAATAAGGTCTTAGATGTCTTAAAATGTTCTTCCTTCTCCATTCTCCTTTAACTTATCTGCTTAGCATAAAAATAAAAAAAAATAAAACTTGTCTTTATTTTTCTTCCATTCATTTCATATATTACTTTCTTCAAAGATACTAGTGAAAAATGGTCCAGTCCTAATAACATATTTATGCGCTTTTAAAGTGAATCAGAACATTATAAAGAAACACTGCTACAAATATTTAAATTACTAAACTGCTTAGAAAATATATTCAAAATTGTGATAAAAGTTCCAGCTAAATCTGCATCTCCTTCTATCAAGCATAAACATTTATGTAAACTAAAAAAAGTAAGACTATTCATTTTTAAACTTTTTTCACTTTTATTCATTTAGTTATGCTGCCTCACACTGCAATTATCTTTATTACAAAAGCCAAATATTTTAATTGCCCTAGAAATTAAATAAGTGCAGTAGTCATGGTTTTACCTTGGAACTTTTTCTCAGATCCTCAGTGGTTTAACTTAACTACTGAGCAATGACAAAAGTAAGAGTGTTAAATGTGAATATTAAGAGTAAAAATGTTCATACACCTGTGAAGCCATCATCAAGGCAATACACATATCCATCATATCTCCAAACTCATCAAATTGTAAACATGAAATATATATATATGGGGTATAATTTTTTTATATAATTATACCCCAATAAGCTGTTTAAAAAACAGTAAAAATTTTTTTGAAATATAGAATATATATTCAGATAATGGGACTGTGAAAATTATTTTCTTTCTTCTTCAGAAAACAAAAGGAATAAGAGTGAAAATAAAGACTAGCTACACACAGGTCTTTCTGTCATACCCCAAGGGGGAAAAATTAGTGTTAAAATTTGAACATTAGCTAAAAGACATACTCACTAAACTCAACATAAATTTTCAGAGGAATTTTATTCATGTTGAAAAGATTTAGTAGTTAATGGAAATGAAGACCTTCATTTCCTATATTACAACAGACCGGTTAATTCAGGCTAACTATCCTGCTAAGAATAACTAAATATGCTTAAAACAAATTAAAGTTGCTTCTGTGTCTGGAGAAATAAAACTTCATCCTAGGACTCAAAGTAGTCCAATACATTTTTTCAAGGAAAACCTGAAGCTTAGAATGAAAAATAGTAAAGTCCCTGAAGAAAAAGCACCATGAGTGAAAATGAGTTTTTAAAAACAGACGGTAAACACAAATCTACCAAGCCTTGACTATCAGACTTATCAGACACAAAATAAACTGCTCTGCTTATTTTATTCAAATAATTTTTAAAGTCATCAAAACCTCTGCAGAAAATAGGCACTATACACATTGACCTACCCATTTTTTTTTTTTTTTTTTTTGGTGGGGTAGGGTGAGGGAAGTGAATAGAAATTGAATAAATTAAATGTTGAGTAATTAAAAATAAAAACTGAGTGAGTGGATTGACAAGCTAATTAAACATACTTGATAATACGGCAAAGGAAATAGAAAATAAGGCAGCAATGTTATGTAGAATACAGCAGGTAAGTGCCAAAGATAGGACATATCTAAGAGAAGTTAGACAACATGGTGAACAGAGTGAGGATGTCTAATTGTAATAAAAGGAGATTAGCAAGAATGGGTCACAGGTAACATTGAAGAGATAGATAACCGGTGAGACTTTTACAGAATTAAAGGGCAAAAACCACAGATTCACGAAGCCCAGTGAATCCTAAGCCAGATAAATAGAAGAAATATACATTTATGCATAACATAGTGAAAATGAACAATAATAAAAAAAAAAATCAAAGAGAAAATCTTAAAAACAGTCAGGGGGAAAAATATGTCCTTCAAAGGAATGAGAATAAGACTGATAGCCCACTTCTGAACAGCAACAATGCAAGACAGGATACTGAAGAAAAAAAAGTTTCAATTTAGAAATTTATACCCCCAAAAATATTTTCAGATTTACACAGAACTTGCCATCATTCAAGGAAATTTGAAAGGATATCCTTCAGGCAGAAGGAAGGTGATCTCAGAAGGAATGCCTGTGATACAGGAAGAAATGGAGAGAAAATGAATTGGTAACTCTGCGAATAAATCTTAGCAAATGGCACCTTTATTAAACAATAATCTTTATAATTATAGTTAAAAAGCAATATAGAATTACAGTAAATGACACTTTCAAAATCAGTTGAGAGCATAGCAAGTGGTGTTAAAGTTTTCTAAGATCCCTTGTTACTGAAAAATAATTTGCTTAAAGTATTGTTAATCATTCGATTTTGATAAATTAACTGCATACTCACCTTCATATAGCTGTTAATTTTTGTAATATGTAAATATATTTTCTATTTTTTAAAATAGAATTATGTTAAATGCCCTCTTTCCTTTCCCCACACAAATATTGCAAATAACTGCAGGAGAACCCAAAGGTATAACAGGATTCTAAAAGCTAAGTTCTCTTATACAGGAATATTCATTTAATTTTAAACAGTAAATACATAGGAGAAATGTTTCCTTGTATGTATGTCATACACGTTCTTCCAAATAAAATTGAATGCATAGAATACAATAAGAACTATATTTGAAAAATGATTAGACTTTTAAAAGTGTGATTTATAATTATAACTTTTACTCTCCTATGATTGTTGGTGAAAAATTATGGAGAAGCGTACATGCAATTTCAAACAAAGCTTTAGAAGTATATGAATGCACAAAAAAATTTCAGAATAATTGAAAGGAATGGTTTTCTCTATGTAAGATAATATTTTAATAATAGCTTTTGAACATATAGTACTTATTCATCTCCATTCATTTTATCATAATGCTAAAATAATGAATTTGCTCACAGTGGGCTATATCATTAGAAATTAATGTTGGATTTACTGTATTCTGTTAATAAAAATGCAAAGGGGAAATTTCTCTTTTTAAAATTGAAACTGGTAGTAGCTCCTTCTGCCTCTTAATGTTGGTGCATAATTTATATTCACTGAAAAGTTTTTCTATTGCTTCCTTTCACTTATAGTCATTAGTGGAGTGAAAAAAAGGAGTTGAGATCCTGAAAAAATGACCTTCCTTTAGGGGTAAATATGCCTAAGTATGAGTTTGGTCTCCTCTGTAGAATAAAGCTGATGGGCAGTCTATCAGTTTGGGTCTAGAGAGAGAGAGAGAGAGAGAGAGAGAGAGAGAGAGAGAGAGAGAGAGAGAGAGAGCATTCAGATGTGCTGCATAAAAAAAAAAATCAAAGAGTTTTTACTCATTCTCTCTCTCTCCCTCCTTCCCTCCCTCTCTCCTTCTCTTGCCCCTTCCGTCATTTTGCCCTCTAAAAGCTGAGGACTCAGTTGACAAAAGTGTCAGAAATATTTTTTTAGAAACAAGGAAATCTAAAATTAAGTTCTACCCCATCTTTCCATATTGCTAATCTTCACTAAAGCATGCTAAGTACACAGATGAATACATGCTCTATTCCTTTTCATCTGGAGGAAAAGGGAAGATCTGCAGCTGTTGTTCACATTGTCTTCATCTCAGGATGCAGCAGTGGAAACATCCATCATTTGAACTAATTCAAAGGACATAGGACATGTGAATGGAAGTAAAGAAAAGATGTTAAGTTATCTCTAACCACTAACAATCTTTGGGGTATTTGAAAGAATAAGGAGCCCCCATTAAAGTTTATGTATATTTATAATTCAGAAAACAGCAGTCTTGAGCTATTATCTGTGATATGTTATTTAACATAATTATGTTACAAATTCTTAACCAGATGTTATATGAATTACTTATGTGCTTAAAATTTTTGTCACTTTATATTTCAAAACATATATTAAAATAATAAAGTCAGAGGAAATATGTTCTCCTTCAGGTAATATCCTGCTCCCTTAGATATGTTTGTTGTATTTACTCACAGGAGGGGGGTAAATTTTATTTATAAATTCTGCATACAGGGAAGTGCACAAATTATAAGTTGATGAATTTTTACAAAGTGAACACACCTATGTACCATAAACCAGAACAATAACTAGCATATTACTAGCATTCAGAACCTATTATTATGTTGCAGCCTACTTACTACCCCATAGATTAGCATATTTTGGAATTTCATAAGAATGAAAAAGTGCTTTTACTTTTTGACTGGCTTCTTTCAACATGATTTTGTTTGTCCAGTATACCCATGTGGTTGCAAATGCCAGTAATTCAGTTTTTAACATTGTATTATATTCCACTGGGTGAAATATTTTAATATTAATATTTTAATATTATAAATTATGCTGTTATGAACATATGAGGTATCGAGGTATGATTGAAAACTATGGTGAATGTTTAAATTTTTTAAAAAATGTATTACAGTAAAAGACACATTGCCATTAATTCCCCCCAAAATGCTCCCCCTCACTTCAAACACACTTATCCCATCATTCTTGCCACTTTTTGAAGCAGTTCTGGAAGTCCTCTTTCATGAGTGTCATTACTTCATCCTCCTTCATGACAACACTGTATCACACATCTCTTCTGGTACAGGAATTTCTGTCAAACAAAAACATTACCTTATTCACCAGATCTGGTACCCTGTGACTTCTGGCTCTTCCCCAAATTCAAAATTGCCATGAGAGGAAAATGTTTTGAATCAATTCAGAACATCGAGACAGCCATGACAGCACAACCAAAGACACTCACTAAGGAGGACTTCCAGAACTGCTTCAGAAAGTGGCAAGAATGATGGGATAAGTGTGTTTGAAGTGAGGGGGAGCGTTTTGGGGGGATTAATGGCAATGTGTTTTTTACTGTAATAATTTGTTTTATTTAAATGTTACCAGATTTTGTGATCGTACCTCATATGTACATATGTTTGGTGAATGTATTTACATATGTCTGCATTGTATATAACCCAGAAGTAGAATTTCTGGGATACAGGACACATATACTGTGTTTCCCCAAAAATAAGACCTAGCCAGACAATCAGCTCTAATGTGTCTTTTGGAGCAAAAATTAATATAAGACCTGGTATTATATTATATTATATTATATTATATTACATTATATTATAAAGACCTGGTGTTATAGTATAGTAAAATAAGACCAGGTTTAGATTAATTTTTATTCCAAAAGACACATTAGAGCTGATTGTCCCGCTAGGTCTTATTTTTGGGGAAACACGGTATATTCAGCTTTAGGAGTTAAATTACTTTTGAACCACTATTCCATCAGTGGAATAGAAGCACAGAGGTGAGGCAGATTAAGTACTTAATTTAAAGTCAGGCTGGCATTTAGTCCTGTGCACACTACTTTCTTTACTAAACAATATCAGGCATATTATATAATTTTATGGACCCTCTGTTTATTTATTGGTAAAATGCAGGTATACTATGCCATACATTCTTATTTCCATACTAAATAAAATAATGTATATTGAAAAATGCATAACAAATTTAGTGCTTGGTAGGTATTTATTTGTTTACCCCTTTGTCTGGGTGTTAGTAGAGTTAAAAAATAAAATTATGTGAATTTGAATGATTAAATCAGAGCTGTGAGAGTCATTTGGCAGTCTCTGCTCTATCCCAAGTTTTCTCTTGTCACTCGTCCCTATTGATTTCTTTGGTACTGCATAAGCTTGGTGTGCACAGTAACTAATGCTCATTAATTAAGAATTTATTAAGCGACAGCTCTGTGTTCAGCATTGCTATGTGCTATGTGGAGAATGCAGAATTAGCACAATCATCATTTCTTATCCCTTAAGGTACTCAAATAAAAACTGCAGAGGCTCAGGAAATATTTTAATAACAGAACAAATTACAATCTGGTTACATTATAAAAGCAGTGATACCCTCTGCTTCATTCTTCTTCCACATGACTACAGTTGTTAAACTGCAAAATTTAAAATTGTAAACATATAAAGTTTAAAAGAAAACCTAACATTTGTTCATTTTACCAATCAGCTATATACAACTTTCAAGAATATTTTCTAAAACAATCTTTTCAAAAAGCATTATACAGAGAGTCAAGATGATAGAACAGGTAAATGCAGTGCCTTCTGCCTCCCATGACCACATTAAAATTGCAACTAAATTGTAGAAATATCAACCTTGAGAGTGATCTGAAGACCAGCTGAAGACCAACTCCTATAACTAAGGATATAAAGAAGAGGCTACGTCGAGATTGGTAGGAGAGAAGATGAGAAAAGTGCAGACCCCAAACCCACAGGTAGTAGCTGAGCACCAGGAGGCACACCTCAGCAGCATAATTACCCCCTGAAGAGTGAGGGGTCCCAACCCGACACTATGCTTACCAGCCCAGGGGTCCTGTGCTGGTAAGAGGAGACCCTACAACATCTGACAGGAAAAATAAGCAATTATTCTGTCTGTCCATCTTCGTGAGATTGAAGGTGGCTGGAAACTTCAATGCCCCGCAAAGGGCCCTCACATAGACTCACTCACTTGCAAACATTCACCCTGGGCTTCATTGTAGGGGCAGCAACTCTAGACACACCAGGTACATACAGGGAAAGACAGAGTTGCATAGCTTCAGGGCAAGAGCTAGATAGACAGCCACCATTATTCTTGTGTGGAACCTGCCTCATATGTAGCCTACAGGTGGGCAGCATCTAGCCTGTGTTAAGCCTTCCCCCACAGGGTCAAATATGAAACCACATTGGCCTGGTGATTCCGTGCATACCTTAACCTGGTGACTCCCTGGGACCCTGCCCCACCAGCCAGTGCGGCATTGCTGGGGTTTCTCTCAGTTTCTGGGTGGCCAGCTCTACCCTGCAAGCCTGTGGGATGATTTTACAGCATCAGATGGCCCATGATGTCCTGGGAAAATTTGTTGTCAGGACGACGGTCTCAGCTCATGCTGCAGATAAACAAAATCAGAAATAAAAATGAAGGGACAGCGCAAACAACAAAAATACAAAAAAAAAAAAAAATTAAGAAAATACTACAAGCAATAATCCACCAACAAACTAAACAATCTGGAAGACATGGATAAATTCCTAGAAGCATACAATCTTCCAAGCATGAACCAAGAAAAACAGAAAATCTGAACTACCAATGAAATTGAATCAGTAATCAAGGAGCTCCCAACAACAAAATTCCTAGACCAGATGGCTTCACAGGTGAATTTTACCAAACATTCAAAATAGAATTAATACCTATTTTCCTCAAACTAGAGATGGTACATATATACAATGGAATATTATTCTGCCATAAAAAAGAAGTAAATATTACCATTTGCAACAACATGGATGCACCTAGAGGGTATTATGCTAAGTGAAATAAATCATACTGAGAAAGAAAAATACCATGTGATCTCACTATGTGTAATCTAAAGAACAAAATTAATGAACAAAGAAAACAGAAACAGACTCTTAGATACAGAGAACAAACTGATGGTTACTAGTTGGGAGAGGGGTTGGAGATCTGGGTGAGAAATTTGAAGAAATTAAGAAATATAAATCGGTAGTATCAAAATAGTCATGGGGATGTACAGTACAGTATGGGGAATATAGTCAATAATATTGTAAGAACTATGTATAGTGTCAGATGGGTACAGAAATTATATAAGTGCCTAACCATTTCGCTGTACACCTGAAACTAATATAAAATAATATTGAATGTCAATTATAATTGAAAGAAAAATGGTCACGGGAATATAAAGTACAATATAGGAATGTAGTCTGTAATATTATAATAACTATGTACAGTGTCAGTAATAGAGTAATAGACTTATTGGGGTCATCACTTTGTGAGGTGTATAAATGTCTTATCACTATTGTGTTTTGTACACCTGAAACTAATATAATGTATGTTAATGGTAATTGAAAAATAAATTTTTAAAAATTAAAAACAAGAAATATTTCAACTGAAAAATAATAAAATTTATGTATCAAAACTCATGGGATGCAGCTAAAGCAGTATCTTTAGATAAATTTATAGCCTCATATGTCTGAAAATTTATGAGTTAATCATCTAACTCAAGAAATTATAAAGAGAACAGAGTCCAAAGTAGTGACATGGGGGATAATAAAGATAAGATCAGCAATTAAAAAACAATAAACATTGCATATAGGGTGTTAGTTTTAATAAACTTTTCTACTGATTTCTAATAAGTACAGATGAATAATATTTTGCAACAAAAATATGAGAAACATAAAATTATTGAAGATGGCTGCTCATCAGAACTGAGATTCTCAGATAGGTTTTGCTTTTCTGTTAATCATTGTTCAGAAGCAAATCAGATCAGTTGATGGATAAGTCTAGCAAAAAGAAGTTAATCATAAGCAATATGACTTTTTTCTAGTAAGAAATGAAGAAGTGAGAGTGATGTATTATTTTTATGTCAGGATTGAAGAGTTTAAAAAACAATATCAGTGAAGACAGAACAGTAAGAGTGATACTGTCCTGGAGTTTGAAATATAGCAGGGGTTTATCAGGCCTTTGAAAAGTGGTGGTGGAATGTCCTATGAAGATGGCAGCATGGATGCAAATACATAAATGAATTAAATAACAGGGTATGTGTATTGGGAACTAAAATGGTTTGTGTTTTTTTTTTTTTGAGCTTAATTGCAAATGGAGACATAAATGGGTAGAACATAAAATAGGTGGAATAAACAGGAACTGTATCATAGAGGCTCTTTTATATTTCCATCTACACTAAGGAATTTTGTTTTTTGATAAACATTGCTTTTCATATTTCTATGTGCATAATAGCTTGTATTTCTTTTTTTTAAATGCCGGTTCCTGAGAGCTCTGCTACCAGCAACTCCAACTCTCTTTGATTTATTTTATTTAATGGAGGACCCAAAGAATTTGTATTTATAAGGTTTACACTGGGAGAAACACTGTTTTAGGCATTGAAAATCTAAGTAGAGGAATGATATTGCCATATTTCTGGTTTATAGGAATAATTTGAGAACAGTGAGCCCAGGATGATTGTTTGGGAGGCTATTGGAAAAGTATAGGTGAGCAATAAAGTTTTGAAATATAAGGATTTATGACTAAGATAGTAATGCGGTGCACTGGCAAATGGCATAATAAATGGTATAAGAAAAGCATGTCCTTAGTTTCTATTTCTCACATGTACAAAATTTCTATCTCACATTAAACACAAAAATTCCAAATGTATCAAAATCTAAATATGAACAATAAAGCTTTTCGAGGAGAAAAACTTAAAACTTCGGCTTAAGCATAGAGTTTTAAAATAGAATATACAAAGCTTTAGAATAAAAAATGATAAAATGGACTATGTTAACATTCACATCTCATTCATTCAAACATCATTAAGAGAGTGAAAGGGCAACTGAAGAGTAGGAGAAGCTATTCTTACATGTATATTCAGAATATATAAAGAATTCTTAAAAATAATAAGAAAAAGACAGAAAACAATGAAATATAAGTTAAAAACTTACTTTGAAAGTAGATAATCCAAGTTGTATATTAACATATAAAGATTTGCTCGTAATATAAGACATTAGGGAAATGCAAATGAAAACTGCAATGTAATACCTCTGCAATGTAATCCCCAGTGGAATAGCTACAATAAAAAATAATTTAAAATTCAAGTATAGACAAGGATTTTCAGTAATCAGAACTCATACTCGTATACTGCTTGTAGGAATGCACATTGTTACAACTTTGGAAAATTATTTGGTTCCGTCTCCTAATCTGAATGAATAAGTACCTGTTTTAGGCATTGAAAACCTAAGTAGAGGACTGATATCGCCATATTTCTGGTTTTATAATTCTACATCTTTTTATACAGCTACCACAAATCTATATACAGATTTAACAATATACTTTATAATGTTCACAGAAGCACTATTCATAAGAACCACAAACTGTAAACAATTTAAATTCTCATCCAGAGTTGACCTAATACATTGTGGTACCTTCAAAGAATGGATACTACATGGACTAATTATCTACTGCTGCATATAAAACCATTCCAAGCTTACTAGAATAACAAACATTATGATCATAGGTACTATGAATCGAGAATTGCAAATAGGGTACGGTGGGGGTGGATTTCCTCTGTTCTATGATGTCTAGGGTATCAGCTGGAAATATTCCAGTAGTTAAGGTTGATTTCAATGGCTGGGAACCGAAAACTTCTGAAGGCTTCTTCACTCCTGTGTTAAATATCTGATTGGGATTACTAGAAGGCTGTCTTCAACCAGAACAATTACATGTGGCTTACATTTCTCTGGGCATTTCTGCTTCATTCTAAGAAGGGAGAGTCCTTAGAGGGAGCATTTGAAGCGATAGTGTTTCAAGAAACCAAAGTAAAAACTATAGTGTTTCTTCTGCCTTAGCTTTAGAAGTCACAAACCACACCTTATCCCTTAAGCCACATTGTGTTGATTAAAAGCAAATCATTAAGGTTACCATGCTTCAATGGGAGGGGAATTAGACTCCGTCCCTTGGAATGACAAGGTGACTTTGCAGATCATGTGGGCTGGGAGATTCTTCTGTGGCCATCCCTGGAAATACAATCTACCATAAAATACATTGGTAAGATTACAGTTCAACCAATCAATCTAGATGCATCTTTCAAACATATTGTTGAGTTAATGAAGCCAGACACAAAAGAGTACATGTTGAATAAATCCATTTATATACCGTATATTATAACTGATAACATCATTGTATGCTTTCACATGTAAAGTTGGTGGTTACTCATTGGGGTAGTGATTAAAAGAGAGCAGGTTTCTGAAGTATTATTTATTTTATGTTTCTTTTTTGAATACTAGTCACAAGGTTGTGTTTATATGTGAAAATTCATCAATTGTTCACTTATGGTACAAACATTTCTCCTCCTGAAGTATATACATTATACTTCAAAAAAAGTTCAAGTAAAAAAACCCAAAAAAACAAAACAAAAGAAAACAAAAATCTTTCCATTTGTTTATATTTAGGATATATGGTCTTTGTCAATATTTTAAAGTCATTTCTAAATTTTTGTTTCCTTTTTCTTCACTCGTTGCTTTGTAGTTTCTTTATTTGTTCGATCATTATGCTTCTGCACAGAACTCTTACAAAGAAGCATGCTACCTTGTTAGAAATAATACTTGTAAAAATAAGGCTGGTGTAGTTCCTCATTATTCACACAAAATAACTTATTTCTAAAGGTAAAATTAAAGTCACTACTAGAGCTCCTCTTTGCTAAAAAGAGTAAAATGGAAAGTATTGAATAAGACATGAAGAATTACAATACATGAAGCAATTGTGATCTTGTTATTATGGTACTTATATATGTTTGGAAATAGCCATTTCCTCAAGAAATTTGGAAATTGCCCTTTTTTTCCTTCTACTTTTTAAAAAACCTGCATGTAATCTATCATCAAATCTTTTCAGTTTTTGCTTTAACACATATCCAGAATCCAACTATCCCCTACCGCCTCCACTGCTATTGTTCCGTTCTAATCAACCATTATCTTCCACTCAGATTTTTCAATAGCATCCTAATAAGACCCCCTGTTTTGCTTTTCAACCCTCACATTCTAATTCACACAGCAGCCTCAATGATCTTTGTAATCTGTCAGCTCATGTACATCATAGTTGCTCTTATGCAACTCATCCTCCAATAGCTTTGATCTCAGAATAAAAGTCAAAGATCTCACCAAGTCATACAATACCCTACAATGCTTCAGCTCCTTCTGTTCTCCCAACTTGTTTTCTTTACTGAGCTACCTTGCCTTCCTGCTTTTACCAAAAAGTCAGGCAAGTTTTCCCCTTGAGTCTGTATTTGCAATTCTCTCTACCTAAACTTCTTTTCCCCCAGATCTCTGAATGCTCCGTTCTTTCCCTTCCTTCTGGTGTTTGCTCAAATTCCACATTTACTTTGAAATGATCTCCTCATCACTCTAATATTTCAACTCTTTTTCTGTCTCCATCATTCCGACCTCATTCAAGTCTTCCCAGCTTAATTACGTCCAAAGCACTAATCAACTTTACATAGTTGTTATGTTGCATGCGTCTCATGCTTATAAGTCTTCTCTACCTTACTTTCATAGTGAGTTCTGCCTCTATAAGGATGGGGGTGAGTGGGAGTTCAGAGGGTTGAAGTGTGGTGGTGGTGGTGGTGGTGTGTGTGTGTGTGTGTGTGTGTGTGTGTGTGTGTGTGCGTGTTCTGTTTTCTCTTTCTGAAACAATATTCTCAATTCCTCAACTTCTCTTTTTCTCTATTGTCTCTATTGTCCTCAACTTTCATTTTTAAGCTCAAATGTTTTCCCCTTAGGGAGTTTTTCTCTTCCGTCTAGAAAAAGTAGTTAGGGCTTCCACCTATTATTCTCTATCATATTTCCCTGTTCATTTCTTTCATAGATCTTGAGTTATCTTGTTCATTTAATTTTTGACTTGTTTTCCTTCATAACTAGAATATAATCTCAGTTAGAAGACCTCATTATAAAATTAATGTGGGAATAGAGTGAGATTTTTACCTGGACATTGGCCTTTTTTTCTCTTTCGGCAATTTCTCTTATACTAGATAAAGCTTATGTTTGTCTTTTGAGTATATTTTTTATTACATCTTAAAAGATAGCTAAAAAACAGAGTTTGGTAATATTTTCATTTGCCAACATATAAACTTTACCATTTCTACTTGTGAGGATATTCCGTTTTCTTTCCCAACTACCATATTTTTTTCATAGAAGAAGGGAAGTTTCCTTCATCTACCAGGTCCAGGGATGAGCCTGACAAACCTGATGGTAATCCCGAAGTCAATTAACTACAAAAATCTGTTTGGCTCCAGAATTGTTGTATGACTGACTCTGAGACAAGAAGGTGAAATAGAGGTTTGCTGGGGGCTAAAGATAAAGAAGTTCTCTATTTACTAAAATAAATCACCAGATATATTATTATTCATTCTGTTGATTTTGTGTTATGTGATTGTGAAGCTTTGACATTTTGTAGTTATTTTGTTCTCATGAAGCCTCCCTCATCTTAGGGATGAAGATAGATGAATTTATTGTCAGGGAACTTGGAAAGATACAGAATAGATCAACTGGATTTAGCTAGATTGAATCAGCTGTATCTCTGGACTTCTAGTTGTGTGAGCAAATATATTTGCTTATTTTATCCATTATAATTGGCTCTTCTGTACTTGCAGCCAAAAACAGCTCAACTGAAATTCAGAGTTTTGATTCTCTTATTTAATAGCACTTTCTACTATTGTACTCAGTCAGAAGATTCTGTATATCATCCGTTGCTTTGGGCTACTGATTTACATGTCATTGTAGCTGTTTGAAGAGGCATTTCATGGTAGAGAGCTCATGCCTATTAGCTTCGCATTGCTTTGAATACATATCACATTTTATCTAAACTTTCAAACATGAGAACCTAGTTCCCGTCATTGTTACTGTTATTGATCAGTTTAGTGTCTTCCAACATCTAAAATCAATTACAAGTCAAAGGTGATGCTATTTTATTCTTCATTCCACAGACTGTACACTGATGGGAGTTTCTTTCAGGTAGTAAGAGACCAATTTCAGAGTTTGTCTGCCTCTTTCAAAGTTGTATAATCTTTCATCATTTAATATTGATTCATTTTTCAGTCAGGTTGGAAATGTTTTAGAGAGTAACTCTTAGTAAAACTAACCAGTCTTACCAGTCAGTAATATCTCAACTTTCCTGACAGTATACTGTACTTCCAGATGAGTTGAAATTTTTCTCTCATATAATTTCTTACATACTATGTTATCTTTGTAAGCATATAGAGAAAGTAGTAATATTCTCTTTTGAAATAAATCTATAAACAAATGCACATAATAATTTTCCTGATTTCATGGTAGGTTCAATTTATTTAAGAACATGGAAAACTTGCAAATACGTGGCATAATATTTTCCTCTCTGTTATTTTCCATCTGTTTTAGAGTCTCCAAAAAATCCTATGCTACTGATTCCTAGGTTACATACACATAAAAATATGTTTGAAAATATTGTGGTTATTATTTTATTTATGAAAAACAATATTTTTCCTGGTTACAATTTTGAAATGTTTAACTCAACCACAATAAAATAACTTATTTAAGAGAATGACTAATACAAAACACTTTCATATTTTAACGCGTTATATAAGTAAGAACTAAAATTTAGATAAATAACATGGATATGTTATTAAAAATAGAAGAAATGTATTTGAATTTATACCTTTTTTTTTCTGATTGTTAGATCAGTCCTATACCACAATCTCTCAGAATAATTTATTACATTACCATCTACAGAACACTGTCGATTTAACAAAGGGTTTCTTTTTTTCTGTTCTATACTAGTTTGTTACTCTTAAATAAAATATGAGTTAGACTATTCTCAAAAATATTTTTTAAAAACTAATCTATCATATTATAATAATGCTTATATGTGGAAAGATAGCTATGCCTCACTATATTAACACTTAGACTCATTTTGGTTGCATTGGCATTTCTTTCATTATTGTGCTGAGTTTCTATTATAAGAATTTAGTTAAACTTAGTGCATAATCAAGAGTAGGGAACTGTACTTGATATATTTAAAACATTATCTGTTTGAAATAACATTAATGAGTCAATGCTTGAACCTAGAACAAAATAAACATTAAATCCAATATTTAAAATCATAGCCCCAAATATCCAAGTCCAGTTGTTTTTAGAAGTTAATTTTTATAAACAATTAGGAGGAAATAACATCATCTTTCACAAACTCTTCCAAAGAATATATAAAAGAAAACATTTCCAAATTTGCTATATAAAATTTCTACACCAAAACCTGTCAAGAATATTACAAGACACTGAAATTATAGGCAATATATCCATGAACGGTGAGGCAAATATTTTAAAGAAAAAATTAGCAAAGTGAATTCAGTGATATATGATAAAAGGAAAGAACAAAGGAGTTTACGTCAGAAATGAAAGATAGTTCATATTTGAAGGTTCAACATTGTAAGCCATCACATTAACAGAAAAAATGAAATATCTTATGATCACCTAGATAAATGCAGAAAAAGAACTTGATAAAAATTAGCAGCATATTTTTATTGTATTGTGATAAAAATAAATATTAACAAATTATGAATAGAATGGACTTTTAAAATTTGAAAAGCATTTTTACAAAACACCCATCAGAGCCATAATGCTTAATGGTAAAATACTGTAAGCTTTCCTCTTGAAATAAGGAATGGGACAAAGACATTCACTATCAACCCTTTTGTTTAGCATTGCGATGGTGGCCCTAACCAGTACAATAAGATGAGAACAATAAATAAAATTTAATTGTCATTATTCGCAAATGGCAGTAGATGTCCTATAGTATCCAAAAGAATCTATAGACAGTCTATGTAAGTGTTTAAGGATATTTTTTTGCAACAGCACTGATTAAAAAGTTGGATATACAAAAATAAATTTGTTTCTATATACTACCAATATCAGTAGATTTTTTTTCAAATTAGAGTAGCATTCAAATGCTACTTTAGCATTTGAATATCATGTATGATATTCAATGATATTCATGATATTCAGACTTATCTAGCATGATAAGTCTGAAATCTTTCAATGAAAACTGTAAAAACATATTAAAGAGATTTAAAAAGTTCTAAGTAAATGGGAGAATATGCCATGTTCATGGATTGCAAATTTAATTTGGTAAGAATGCCAATTCTCTTCAAATTTGTCTATGGATTCAAAAGAACCATAAGTTTTGTTTGTTTCATGGAAATTAACAAGTTGATTATAACATTTATTTGAAATATCAAAGGGTGAAAAATTCCAAGATAATCTTAGAGAATAATATCTGAAAGATTTCAGCTACCAGATATTTGTACTTATTATAGAGATAAATGAAAGAGTGAGATATTGACATAAAGATAAACCAATACACAAGGGAAACAGAATTCAGCATTCGGAGAGAGACACATTCATATATGGTTCCTTGATATATGACAAAATATAACACCATATAGTGAAGAAATTACGATCTTTTCAACAAATGGTATAGGGTCAAATGGATTTTCATATGAATAAAAACATTTAACCCTTTCTTCAAAACATATAAGTACCATTTATACTGATAAATTGTATTTCTACTAGAACTTTTTTTTTGTTTTTAAAGGAGGGAGAAGCTCACTGTGGCCCATGCAGGAATCGAACCGGCAATCTTGGTGTTATTATCACCCGCTCTAACAAACTGAGCTAAATGGCCACCCCAATAAATTGTATTTCTAAGTGAGATTGCTTAAATTAGGAAAAAAAGGAGAAATATAACTTTATGAGCTTGGAGTAGAAAAATATTTCCTAAAACAAGCACAAAATCTAACCATAAAGGAAAAGTATACATTTGATTACATTAAATTTAAGAATTTCATGTTACCAAACATGAAAGAGCATGCAGATACTTTGGACAGGGTGTGAAAATGTGTTTACTTTAGATATATCTAGCAATTCTCAAAATACAAATAGCATATGTGAAGACTATGAAAAGAACTATAAATTAATAAACAAAAGTCAGACAACCAAACAGGGTGGCGGGGGGGAGGGAAGATCAAAGACTTGATCAAATACTTCATGAAAGAGTTTTTATGATTTTTTAAAAAGCCACTGGAATGGAAGCTTGAAAAGATATAGAAAGGATAAATAAAACCTGATGGATAAATAAAATCTGATTCTGGATGAGTAGGAAGAGGACAAAACTTTAGGAAATGGTGAAAGAGTTGTCCTTAGATGAGAGGACAAGATGCTCTGGATTGCAAGAGGGAGGCAGGGAAGCAGAAGGTGAAACTCAGTTTCTAAAATTGATCAGTAGATGCTGTTCAGAAAGTTCACGTTGAAGAGTTTTTCTTTTCTTTGTAAAGAGAGGAATGTCTTCTGATAAAAACAAGGATTCAGAATTAGTGCAACATTGAAGTTTGAGGAGAGTGGAGATCTCAATATGGAAAACCAAGAATAAGTTGAACAGGAGAACTTAGTAGAAATTTTGGGAAATATTTATGGTCAATCTGAAGTTGTCAGTCTTGAATTAATTTATAAATTAGTCCTAGAATCAATTTGCTGTATTTTGTGAACCGAGCTCTCAGTGGAGTTTTCCCTAATTCTTAGCTTCTATTTTAATTACTTCCAATCTGTGTGTAGCATGTCTATTTCCTTTGAAATTTTTCTACCTAATTAGCTTTGATTCTGTCATCAAGATTGATTTTGCTAAAAAAAAAAAAGAAGGAAAAAGCATGATTTCTAATGAGTTATAAAAGTATATTAATTTTTCTAATATAACAAAAGTTCTGGAGAAAAATACTTAAGTTCCTTCAGTAGTGCAATAATATTAGGGCTCTGAGTTGGTATCTGTGCAACTTTTTTGCTATTACTTTCATGGTCAGAAGATGAATTCTGCAGTCCCAAATACTGTCTTCTCACTTATATTCTACAAGTAAGCAAGAAAGAAGAGAAAGGAGAGCAAAAGTGTTTTCCTATTATTAAAAAAAAAAAAAAAAAAAAATTCCCAGAAGTGCCCTTCCTCAGGCTCAACCCCCTTCTTGATTCGACTTCTGGTGCTGCTACCAACTGAAAAATATTTTGTTAGTAAGAAATTGAGAGAAAAGTATACTAGGTAAATATCTACAATATTTGTTATAGTTCACCATTCAATAGCACTCTTGTCAATGGCTTAAACTTTCTTGCTCTTCTGTCATTTTGTCATATCCATATGTAAAAGCTCCAAAGCTGGACATTTATGCAAGATTGAGGAGGTTGTGATCAGAAATTGCATGTTTGACTTGCAGTACTTTTAAATATAGAGAAAAGACAATGCACAAGATCTGTTCATGAGAGCTAGTAAGTGAAGTAAAGCAGAGGTGAAGGTCATTGCTGATGAGTAGGTCAAGGAATTAAAGATCAAACTTAATAGCACACTGATTTCTAGATAGCAAAAGACATACAAAAATTTAAATGGAATTTTGCTTGTTTCTCTTTTAAAAAATATTTATTTATTCACATATTTATTTATTTATTTACTTTATTAGGGTGACATTGATTAGAAAAATCATATATGTTTCAAGTGTACAATTCTGTAATACATCATCTGTATATCACATTTTGTGCTCACCAGTCAGTTCTCCTTCCATCACCATATATTTGATCTCTTTTCCCTCTTCTACAATCCCCTATCACTTTACCCTCTGGTAACCACTAAACTGTGGTTTATGAGTTTTTGTTTCTTTGTTTGTCTTGTTCGTTTGTTGCTTTCAGTTTTATATCCCACATATGAGTGAAGTCATATGATTCTTGACATTTTCTATCTGACTTATTTTGCTTAGCATAATAATCTCAAGATCCATCCGTGTTGTTGTAAATGGCAGTATTTCATATTTTCTCATGGCTGAGTAGTATTCTATTGTGTATATATACCACAACTTCTTTCTCCAGTCATCGAAGGACACTTTAGTTGTTTCCATGTCTTGGTCACAATAAATAATGCTGCAGTAAACATTGGGGTACATATATCTTTATGGATAAATGTTTTGGGATTTCTTGGGTAGATACCCAGGAAAGGGATTGCTGAATCATATGGTAATTCTATTCTTAATTTTTTGAGGAACCTCTATACTGTTTTCCAAAGCAGCTGTACGAATTTACATTCTCACCAAGAGTGTGTGAGGGTTCCTTTTTCCTCACATCCTCTCCAACAAAAAAGTAATTCTTATACATTTTAGAAAACTAGAAATATACAAAAAAGGAAGAACTTGATATTAAAGTAGATTTATTTATTTTGAATAATGTATTTCCTACTCTAGGCAAAATTCATATAACTATAACTCCTCAAACTGCATGTAGTCTAGGAGATGTATATGCACAAATGCAGAAAAGGTTATAAATTTCAGAAGTTTTAAACCAAAAATGTACATCATGTAGTCTTTTCCCACCAAATTTAGTTCAATCTCAAAAATAACAATAAACCACTAATATGTGTAAGAAAACCCAACAGAAATCTCATAATACTCATAACAACTACATCTTGTACTTTTTCCAATGTTTTCACATTGAATCTTTCAAACATGAAGAAGATATACAGAATAATATAACACATATCTGTGTGTCTATTTCCCCAAACACATTTCCATGCTTTTTCTTCAAAATTAATGACTATACCCCATTTTTTACTTATTATCCCTTGCCTTTATAGTGATATTAAATAAATATGTTCAAATTATTTAGTTATATTTTATGCTAGTATGATATTATACTGTATAAAATTATCTTCAGATTCCGTTTTATCACTTATTCATGTAAGTTTTATTCATATTGATACCTAAAAATGAAATTTATTTCTTTATTTTTTTGTGGTGCAATATAAAATATTTGCCACTTCTCCAGTGGGAAATTATTTATATCCTAGTGATGTCATAAGTGGTCATAAGATTTGTTTCAGGCAATGAAATGTGGAGAGAAGTGATGAGTATCAACAGTATGTTTTTACTATTCTATTTCTTCCCCCTTCCCACAAAAAGCTTAATGAACCATAACGGGGACATCTCTATCTAATTATTGCTAGAGGGCAAAGGTTAGAGACCAGACCAGTGGCTAATCTATGATGTAGTGTGAGAGAATAATAAATTTTGTTGTAAGCCACTGGGATCATTTGTTACTGCAGAATAATTTAGGTTAAGCTGACCGATGCAATTTAGTTTCATTGCTAGTGAATATTTTATTGTGTAAATAGACCTAAAATTTTTATCCATTTTTTTGGTTGATTGTTGTTGATTGAATTGTGTTCCCTCAAACCCAGTTTCATATGTTAAAGCCCTTGACCTATAGTGACTGTATTTAGAGACAGACCCTTTAAAGAAGTAATTAAGGTTAAATGAGGTCATGAGAGTGAGACCCTAATGCAATAGCACTGGTGTCCTTATAAAATAGGAAGAGACTCTAGGGATGCTGGGGCACAGAGAAAAGGCCAGGTGAGCATACAGCAAGAGACAGCCGTCTGCAAGCCAAGGAGAGAGAGTCCTCAGGAGAAATAAAACCTGCTCACAATTTGATCTTGGACTTTCAGCCTCCAGAACAGTGAGAAAATTAGTTTCTGCTGTGTAAGCCACCCAGTGTGCAGTGTTTTGTTATTCTAATTTTAAGAATTATATTCTAGTACAAACACTATTATAATAAACATACTTGTTCATATTTCTTTCTGTACAAATTTGAGACTATCACATAAACTAGAAGTAAAAAATAATTACAATAGTAGAAGCCATATCTTCAATGTAGATTTTAATGAACTGGCTTTGCTTTTTTATATTCTTATCAGATTACCACTATTTGGACTATGGATAGCTCTTCACGAATATGTAGTCTCTCTCTGATTTTAGTTAAGCTCACTGAAGATAGCAGATATACCAAACATTATCATATTTCTATTAACACAAATGTAATGAACATTTCTGGTAAATACTTTTTATTTTCTAAGGGTGATTTTAACATGCTATTATTGCCAAACTAGAGAAAGCATAATTACCAGATAGAGTTTGAACAACTCTCAGGTTAACTAACTATTAAAATGAAGTCAATCCTGAGCATTCTGTACTTTTATTACAAATTTATCTGTTGAAGAGACAGAGGACATTTACTTCATGTACTTGATAAAATGTTAACCCTTGATCATCAATACAAATATCTTTCCTTCTGAATACTAGATATGTACTTATTATTCTATTCAAAACATAGCAGTCATTTCAAGGTAAAAGCTAAATAACCTGATCTTACATGATATTCAACAGGAATAATTTGTCTGTTCTTTTTAGATAAAATGTTGCTTTAGAAAGACTACTGGAAACACCAATCAAAAATTATAATTTAAATAGTTTCATTACAGAAATAATGAAATAGTCTAAACAAGAAAAAATCTTATTTCCAGCATTTTTATTCCAAACCTTTAAATACAATAATAATTCCCCAAATAAATCAGGTAATTTCTACTTTCCTCACCATAATGCTAGTTTGGTCCTTCGTGACCTGAAAGTTAATGCTTCTGAACATCTGGTGCAATTACACGTCTAGGTATGGCTTTCCATTCTTTAGTGTGAACAGAAAGATCCAAACTAGTGTATTGGGCAAGGACAAAAAGTTATTTTCAATACATAGCATATTACAACACAAAAATGTAATTTAATTCACAGAATGTTTTTTAATAACAACATAATTTATGGTAGAGTTTGCTTCACAGAAATAAAATAAAATTAGAAAAAAATAACTCGGAAAAACAAATCCTTGTTTTCTGAACATAGGATACTTTATAAAATCCTGGATAACTAATGTATGATTTTTAAAAGGAGCATAGCCCTGAAAACAGAAACTGAAGAATTGGCACCAGCTAACATGTACAAATTGAAAAATAGCAGTAAAATTTAACTAAGCTGAAATAACTTAGCACTTGTAAAAACCTCAAGTCAAAATTTACCTTGTAGTTTCACATTTAAGAATTGTTTATTGTTGGTACTAAACCCATGAAATACAGTATCAGAAATAGAAACACTGCAGGACATTTTACCATTTCCTGCAGGCATTACTTCATCATGTAATATTAGGGTGGTGCAAAAGTAATTGCGGTTTAAAAGGTTAAAAATAATTGCAATAGAATCAGGGATAAAATTGTTGAAGCCCAAGAAAAAGGAACCCATTAAGCAACCTGAGGAGATTGCAATGGAAATGCATATCTATTAATCTTAATAAAATTCATCCAATAGCGATACAATATAAAGTGGTATACCCTTCATGTGACCCAAAACAAACATCACTTATAGTCTGAGGTTTATTAAAATTCTCAAGTCCAAATACAGTAGAAAGAGCAAAAATAATTAAAATAATCAAAAGAATGATGAGAATTTAGACTGACTTTATATCTAAATATTGTTATTTTGACTAAATATAATATGTGTGTTACTATTTTTTTGCTTTTGATGCAGAAAGAAGTTGTAATTATTAGCTTTTCCCAACTCTATCCAGGTCAAATAAAAAATATATTTTCACAATATTGCATAATTTTGCTAAAATTATTGTTAAAACGTCAGTAATCTAATAATTACTGAGCACAGAAAGTATAAAACATATATTAAATTCTTTAGGAAATAAAATGAAATATAATCACTGACTATGCCCTCAAAACCTTGGTAGTATTGTTGGCAAGATAAAATGTGTAAGTATTTACATATAAATTTGATTTTATTGTATACAATAGAGTATAGACTGTAAATATTTTTCTAAGTCTTCTTAAAAGTAACCTGAGTTAATTTACTAGAGTTTTTCTTTTATTATTATCTGGATTATAGATAAATTTATATACATTTGAGAAAGAGGAAGATAGAGAAATCATTTTAAAACCTTCAGATCATGTGTATTAAGTAGAAGTACCATGGACTAGTTTAGTGAGAGTATCTGGAATAAATAAGATTCAATTTAACTAAAAGAATAATCAATTGAATTTGTTAGCAAAAATCTTCGAGGGTAAAAATTATAATGAAGGTAACTGATTTTTTTTAATCCCTGAGAAGATATTAATACAAATAAGGAAGTTTTGATTAAGATGGTTCAGTCAACAACACAAGTTTCCCCTCAATTCTCAAAATTAGAATACTGACCATTTAATAAAATTTAATCAACTAATCAGTCAGAGAAATTCTTCTTTTGAAAATATATTTGATTAAAACTATGTCCAGTATTAAGCTTATCTTGAAATATCCAAAAGATTTTGAACATTTAAAAAGGATATCACAACAAAGTCCATGCCTAGAGATTTCAATTTTGAATTTATATATAAAACAGTAGTAGAGTAACAGATATGGGCAAAGTCATGGGGAAGGTTACGTTGCCCAAGGGGAAACATAAAGGCTTCAGACAGTATGAGATATATGCACTTAGATGGCAAGTCATCAATGACTTCTCACATAGCAGTTTCAGTGGCCCAGAAGGCTGCTGAGAAGATTGTCAAAAGACTTACAGATTTATTTGTCTTGTTCCTTTGTTGCTTTCAGTTTATTGAGGTGACAATGGTTAAGATACGTAACTTTACTAACCATTGTCATCCCAATAAACTTTAATTAAAAAAAAGAAAGACAAAAACAAAGGGACAAGACAAACAAAAAAACAAAAACTTGTGGAAAAAAAGAAAGACATAAATTGAGGACCTTGCACGTTGCTTGAATCAACATTTTTTAAAACCTTTTCAAGATGATCAGAAAGATGGAAAATGTTTAAGGAATGAGTTTTGAAGTTTCTTCATTTTTCAGTAATATTTGAGCATAAATGTATTTGTTTCTTTTTTTAAGTAAATAACCATATTAACTTTTTCAAAGTCGTGGTTACTAGTAGGAATTAGAGCACCTACCCTTGATAATAGTAGTTTTTCAGCTACACGTTATTTTACCAGTTAGTCCTTTTAAATTTCTTATTATTTGATTCCCCCCATAGAATATAACTCCAAAAGGCACAGTTTCCTCTGTTCACTTCATCATGATGTCCTCAGTGATGAGTTTATGTAAGCACTGAA
Organism: Rhinolophus ferrumequinum; assembly: GCF_004115265.2. Classification (NCBI taxonomy): domain Eukaryota; kingdom Metazoa; phylum Chordata; class Mammalia; order Chiroptera; family Rhinolophidae; genus Rhinolophus; species Rhinolophus ferrumequinum. The sequence continues at coordinate 89,958,157 of NC_046289.1, read as the reverse complement.
TAGATTTTTTTTTTAAGGGAATTATAAATCCTATGATATGTTCACAATAACACAGTGTTTCTAATTTCCAACATTATTTATAAATATTTTTATAATCAAGTATATTGTAATAAAGAAAATGTAATGATACAATCCCAGTACCATTACAATCATTTGTGTATTTCCTTCAAAACTTTTATGTTATTCTATATATAGAATTCTGTTTAATTTATGTCTCTGTGAATCAATGAGATTATACTAGGTTATGATGAGGTACCAGACAACCAAAAAATGCCAACAGGTTAACATGGTCAAAGTTTTATATATTATTAATGCTCTATGTTTTGTGTGTGTGTGTGTGTGTGTGTGTGTGTGTGTGTGTGTGTGTGTGTGTGTGTCTGCGCCCAAGGTCATTGCGGCAGAGGAGAGTCACTGTAGTAACTCACGTACTGGGTTTTAAACCTCCCACCTATAAATGACACAACTTAATGCTGGTTAAGTCATTTTGGTTTGCATTTCATTCGCCAAAGCAAGATTATGACCAAAATTACTAATCATTGTCACCCCAATAAACTTGAATTAAAAAAAAAGTGAGAAAGTGCAGACCTACCATTTGTCTGCAATATAAAGACCTGAAATTATTTCACAAACAGTAATATTGACTGCTTAACACTTTCAGTTCACTGCTTGTGGAATTTACCCTAATCATAGAAAACAGAAAGGATAATTGATTTTACGTTACACAAATATAATTGAAAAGTACTAGCTACAATTCAGTCATCAAGGCAGGCTCAAAAATATAACTTACAAAAATGTTATGATTTAGTTTCCATCATTAATTAGAAATTGAGAGAATGAAAGGAATGAAATATCAAAAGGTATAACATTCAAATTTAATGTAGTATGTGCCATAATAGTGAATAGTGTTCAACTGTAAGTTAATGGCTGAGATGTCGCGTCCCACACGACTGAGAGTTGTGGGGAGCGAGGAGGGCGGCGCAGGGTTAAGAAAAGAAAGTAGTTGATGATAGATTATAAACAGGGCCAAGGGACCCCCAGTCTCAAGGACTGGACTCACCTAATCGGGCCTATGCATTAGCTTTTATTAGTTAGGTGAGGATAAAGCTTGTCAATCTCAAGATCTGTGAATCCCATACATCATAATAGGAAACTGATTCAAGCCAATCACCCTTGCCTGCAGGCAGGAGAACCATAAATCTCAGGATGTTTGTATTTCCCCAAGGGACACAACCTATATCCATATGAATAGATGGAGAGCATATCATTGAATCACTTCCCCTGCAGGTTGTGGGAAGGAATGCAGCCACAGAGGCAGAGGCTTTCCTTAGCCGGGGGAAGGTGGGGGGCTGTGCCCACCTCTGTGAACCCCATGGGTTCTCCTGTTGGTCCACACGTGGCTCCGCCTGGCTTGGGTTGTTCCCTCCATGGGGAATCTTACCCGTCATTGGCTGACCAGCCATCTTTCTGGGGCCAAACAGGGAGACATAAGGTGCAAGCACAAAGGTGAAGCAAAGTCTCTGAAAGGATCTGTCTCTCAGACTCTTCTTTTTTGGGGGGCAGGTACAAGGAGACAGACAGATAGGCTGCTGCGTGGCCACACTGAGAATTATAACTGTGGTAATAGTGATGATGTTGGAGAAATATTAAATTTTTCTGAAGACTCTTATATGAAGCAAGAAGCCATGATGGAGCTGGTAGTTGAGATTGAGGTGTTTCATTTCAGTAGGTACACTATGAGTGTAGTGACAAAAAGACTATATTTGTGAGCCTAAGAAAGAAATAATTTTAACAATTGCTTATTTTAGTTTCAGTGGTAACATATTTTTAGTGCTCTAATGCTCTTCATCATAAAAATATATTGGATGTTTTTCCAAAACATCTAAAAAAAATTGTTTTTCATTGAGAGTTCTAGAAAGAATAGTCAGTTCAGACGGTTTCCAGGAAAAAGCAGTATCAATTCAAATAGGTAAACACAAAAGATCAATTACCGTCTTAGATCAAATTGAAAATTATTTGATATCATTATCTTTTTCAGATCTCTCCTTCTATTTTGATGTTTTTATGCTATCTTTACAGATATTAAAGCATATAGTTTCAATGACTTGTCTGGAAATCGTGATGGATAACTGAAACAGGAAATTTATTTTAAGTGAGTCAAATAAGGGTTTATATTTGAATGAAACATCTAAATGTTTTTGTAGTTTTATGATTTTATGTAACAATCAGGGTAACTGTTGAATATTATATATTTCCTAATTTGATTGATTTAAAATAGTATTTCCTTCCCTGCATTGTATTGAGTTAGACATAAAATTCAATTAGCATATCTTTCCTTTTTCTCCTTTATTTTCCTTTCATCGATTTAGCAGATAAATGTTTCAAATTCCATTTTCAGTAGATATTTTATTATAGATGTCTTTCATAAGATGAATTCTAATGTCATTTTAAAAGAAATTGGAATCTAACCCAGTTGCTCTACTGCTATTTATATATAATACTTTTTTTTTTTTTTTTTTACAATATGAGGTACCCTTATTCTTATTGAAGACAATTCAAAAGTCTTCAAATGATTAGAAAATCTTTAAGGAAAATGGCTAATTTACATAGTATAATAAAAATGCTACTCAATAGTTAAAGTTATTCATAGATTTGGGATGACAAATTTCTTAAAGTTGTCAAAGGGAACCAGTTACAGAATTTTGAGACTATGGAAACAAATTATATTATTATTAATTAGTTTATGCAAATAAAAATTTTGCAAGACATCCTGAATAAATTAATAAAGAGAAGCCAATGATCTTCTTTATCATATACCTATTTAAAGTTCTCAATGGTGAGAATAGTATGAGAGAGGATTACAAATTATTCCTTATCTAAAATAAAATCGCATTTTATTTTCCATCTATCCAATGCAATAATCTCTCTTTCTGATTTGGTGTAGAAAATTAAAGTGGAATCCAAATTTCACCAGAGAGGAATGGATATAGTTACTGTGTGAAGGCACACACTGGACTGAACAGATATTTTGGATTAGTTTTATCAGATATTTGGATTAGTTTTTGGATTAGCTTTATGCTAATCTGTTATTTTATTAATCATCCTTATACATCTGAAAGATTCGCCTTCAAGATATATTTATACACTTTATTTATTTTGTGAACCCCAATACATAGATAAATCAGGTTTCCATGACCTGCAACGGTCAAGTTTGTTGACTTTATACTATTCTGAAAAAGCATATTAAAAGCTAATTTGATTGTTCCTGAATATTTCCTCCTTCTATTTTTATATACTGACTTCTATAAATATTGTCATTTTTACTTATTTATAAATCATATTGAAATCATAAGGTATAATTTGGAGTCTTATCTACAAGTGACTAATGTACTTTTCCATTTATTGATTAGAATATTTTAATATTAAATTCCTACTGATGTTAGGATGATTACAATGGATGCTATATCTTTGAAAGCTATAGAGGCATACATATGTTGGATCATACGATCATCCATTATGTTAATAATTGTCTCAAATTTATGATTCATCATAATAGAGCCTACCACACATGGGAAAAAGACAATAATGTGTACTTAGATGGTTATCAGGAAATGTCACATCCTGCAGGGCAAAAGCACTGGGAAGCGAGAAGGGCAGTTCAAGGTTAAGAAAGACAGTAGACAAGAGTAGAGTGCAAGCAGGGCCAAAGGAGTCAAGCCTCAAGGACGGAGCCCCAAATCGGGCCAATGCATGGCTTTTATTAGTAATCATACATGGAAGTAAAGCTTGTTTTTTCCATGGTCTACGAGTCACGTGCCTGACTGGCTGTTCTTCCCGAAAGCCCCCATTGTGCTCCAACATGTACTGTGATTTCACACCCATGCATAACCGCAGGGAATGGAATTACTGTACTGAAACCATCAGATAAAAGAGCCTGACTGATATTATTCCATCGGTTCCCAGCTTTCTGGGACACTCCCTCAAGGAAGCTTTACTGGTAACATTCTATTGGGTCTCAGCTTTCCGAGACACTTCCTTGTGATGTCACCCGGAAGGCGCGGGGAACACACGGTTCGGCAGCTGTAAGGCAACAAGGAAATAATCAGTTATTAATTCAGGAGGGAAAACAGAAAGATAAATTATCAACTTATGTCAAAAGTAAAAATAAACCATCGTTTAAGTCTTCATTTTGCTTCTCTTGATCTTTTACACTATTGCTCTAAACTAACACTGATTTGATGGATGGGTTCAAGAGGCTAATCCTTTTTTGTTTGCTTACTTGTATTTTTCTCTGAATTATATCTTGAATTATTCCCATAGTAACTTTAAAAATATATAACTAATGAGTCCATGTTAGATTTTGTTCATCTTCTCCAACACTGTATTTAGTAAGTTGTCAGAGAAAAGATTAGTCTCATTATCTTATAATAACATTACCCAGATAGCATTTTATAGCTCTGGTAGCTTTCAAGATATGTTATATGATATTTTATCAATAGACTCTTGGTAAAAATAATGATTGAAAAGCGTTAGGTTTGGAAACCTGTAGACTTCCTAGAAACATACATAAGGCGACAATTTAATGGACAGTTGTAAACTTTCAGGTGATTTATACCTGTGAATTAGATGAATGCTTTCAGAAAAGTTATGTATGAAGAAGTTGCTTTCAGCAAAATTACTTAAAAATACATTAAGAAGATGGTTTTCTACCCCTATCTATTGATTTTTTAAAATGTTAATAGATGGTCTATCACAAAAAGAATAGATTTTCAGTAATACATTATTTCAAGAAAGTTTTAAGATTAGTATAAAAGGACAAGAACTAACATTAATCTTACTAAAATTCTCACAACAAGCAAATAAGACTATTCTTATTCTTACTATAAATGTTAAGAAACAGGGTTAAGGAGGTAAGAGATGTGATTAGGATAAAAAGGTAGAAGATATTAAAGTATATCCATCCCACTTTTAGTAAGCAGGCAGCAGATACTCTATTTGTATTCATAGTTACACTAAGCTTACTCTGATATTGTGTTTTTCATAATTCATTATCAGTCTTCCTCTGATATTCTATTGCTTCATAATTCCTTATCAAGCTTCCTCTGACATTCTGTTCCTCATAATTCCTTATCAGAACCTTTTACAATTGCTCTTCACAGTGTATCTAGAATATGTAATTAGTTACATCCTTTAATATTCCTTAGAAGTGTTAGTTTCCCTAGAATACCCAAGTAATTTTTTTTTCATAAACTAGTTCTTTTATAATAGCCAGAAAGTTTATTTCATTTCTTTTATTCCCTGGAACTACTACTTTTCATTCTTTCTTTCCTACAGAATTTTATCTTAAAGTAGTATACGTTTATTCTTGAAGTCTTATTGATTCCACTGTCATACAACTCTAAACATAAAAGTATGTAAATTTAAATGTGTTTTTATTATTTCCTGTGGTCATAGTCCCAAGTGCTCAAACAATTATTTGAAAATTATTTTTATAATCATTATTAGAGCAAAATAGCTCACAATAAACATATTTCTAATATTAGTATATATTACTATTAAGGGTATAATTTTATTAGCAATATATATTACAAAATTCATGAAGCTAGTTTTCTTCATATGACTCATTTGAATAAAATAATTTTCTTATTGCTAATCTGAGAATAATAAATTACATTAATTTATTCAATTATTCTCATTTAATAAATTCTAATGCTATTTTTCATATTTATAGATGTAAGTGTTGGGAAAATCTGCACATGTACGTGCAGAGGTGGAACCCGAAAATTATTTCAACTCATTCTTTGAATTTATAACATTATAATCATAGGTCAAAAATCAATAATGGCCTACCATACAGTTACTTTCAATAATCAATTTACTGACAAGTTGGTTAGAGCTCCCTCTCCACTATGGTAAACCAACAAATTTGAAAACAGCTCTCTTACAAGAGGATTTGATACCCAGACATTGGTTATCTTTCACAAAGAGCAGTGGTTCTCAACAGGGCAACATTTTGCAACCCTGGGGATTTTTGGCAATATCTGGTGACTTTTTGGATTGTCACAGCGATCAGAAGAAATGCAACAGGCATATAGTGTGTAGAAGTCATGGATGCTGCTCAGGATCCTAAAATGTACAGGACAGTTCCCCAAAACAACAAAAAATGATATGGCCCATATTTTCAAAAATAAAAATGCTGAGAAATCTTGATCTAGAGGGATATTTCATTGATGAAGCTATAATTAAGTGATGTTGGGGTAAACATGATTTGCTATGAGTTTGTTATCTGAGTACAGTTTGTGCCATATTCTTCACTACATCTTTCTGATGATCTTTCTGCTGTCTCAGGACACTTCTATAAGAGCAATACATTTTTTAGGGAGATCACTTCAGGGATAGTGTAGATGCCTGATTACTGCACTGTACACTTGAAGCTAAAGCTGAACAATAATGAATGTCAACAATAATTTTACATATATTTTCACAAGAAGTGGAATACAGAATTAAGAATAGAGACAGTGAAAATGTAATGGCTGTATGCGATGTCAGAGGGGTAGTAGATGGGGGGAGGGGGTTTATCACTGTATGAGGGATATAAATGATAAATGTCTAACTATTACATTGTTTTGTACACCTGAAACTAATAAAAAAAAGAGGAAAAAAAGCAATACATTTTCGACAATGGAGAAGGAATGAAAAAGCAGTCTCATTACAGTAAAACTGTCATCACACTTGCTGTCCTTCTCAACAAAATATCTGAATTCAGAGCACACCACTATAGGTCAAAGTTCCAATTTTAAAGTAAATATAATGCTTTTCCATAACAGAAATATCACTGAGATGGGAAGCTATAAAGCTTGAATGGGTGTATGCTGCCTTGATCAAAGTAGGCTTTGATCAGTATTTCAAATTGTCTTTTTCTTTGATGTTTTGGAAATTTTCACACCTTAAGACATGAAATTAAAATTCAAAATGGGTGAAAATATTTTCCTTTTTTTAAGTGGAAGAGAAGGAAAACCTCACAATTTCTTGACTGGAGACACATATTTGGCAGATCAGTTTTATGAAGGGGAATTCATGTAAGTTGAGGATCTAGCAACTAATTTCCTTTAGAGCTGTCCTTGTCAGTTTTGTATGTGAAGGAATATGCATCAACTGTGTTTCCCCGAAAATAAGACCTAGTTGGACAATCAGCTCTAATGCATCTTTTGGAGCAAAAATTAATGTAAGACCCGGTCTTATATAAGATTGACCTTGTATCTACACCTTGTCTTGTTCACTTATAAATTATAAGAATGGGTCTTATAGTAAAATAAGACCAGGTATTATATTATATTATATTATATTATATTATATTATATTATATTATATTATATTATATTACATTACATTATTATATTATATTATATTACATTATATAAGACCCGGTCTTATTTTACTTAAAGTAAATAAGTAAATTTGTGCTCCAAAAGATGCATTAGAGCTGATTTTCCGGCTAGGTTTTATTTTCAGGGAAACATGGTATATCTATAATTATAACTTTATTTATGACTCTATATCTACAATAGGGGTCATCCTTTTTGTTTCTCTGGGAATTGCCTGTTCACAGGTCTTTCATGGTAAATGCCCTATTTACTTTTCTAATGAACTTTTCAATGAAGCATAACAGATTAAGAAAAGTATGAACATCATAAATAAATAGCTATACAAATTTTCACATATTTGTAACCAATACTAGATCAAAAAGAAGATGAGTACAGCACACCAGAAGGTGCATTTCTTCATTAAATTTAGGTCTCTTCAGCATTATTTTCTAGTTTGCAGCATAGCGATCTTGCACATCTTTGTTTAGTTTTATTCCTAAGTGTTTGATTTTTGATACTATTGTAATGGACACTTCATTTTTTTTTTCATTTTATATTACTTTTCTCCTCTTCAATAGACTTAAAAATTAGTTTTATAGATTGACCTTGTATCCACACCTTGTCTGGTTCACCTATAAATTATATTGTAATATAGACTTTTTAGATATTTTTGCATTCACATCATATAAACTCCAATAAGAGAAAGAAAATATCCAAATGAAGCATGGAGAGACAAAATAGTGGAGAATATAAAATAGAAGAGATAATTAGGATAGAGTGAAAAAGTCAAACATAATTCTATTTGGATCTAAAGAAGAAAAGGCAAGAGAAAATGAGGAAAAAGCAACTTAAAGCCACATTTTAGGGAAAACAGTATCAAACACAACAAAGTGATCTGAAACATAACAAGGGAAAAAAGATCAATTTTAAAGAAGTAGCAACAATGAAATCATATTATTCAACTAGACAATGGAACACAGAAGGCAATGAAATGGATTCTTTATGTTGAAATATAATGTGACAGTCCATAATTTTATGCAGAGTAAATATAACTTGGATGTAAAAGAAATATATTTTTAGTAAAATAAAACTGACAGCATTTGAAACCATAAAATCCACATACAAGCAGTCTGCAAGCCTAAGAAAAATGACAAAATAATTATAAAGAAAAAAATGGAAAGATAAATATACAGGGAAATATACACAGAAATGACTTGGGGAAAATAACAATAATATCTCAGTGGGATTAATATACAAGGTGTGATTGAAAATATGGTGAATGTTTAAATAAAAAAATATTTATTACAGTAAAAGACACATTGCTATTAATCTCCCCTCAAAATACTCTCCCTCGCTTCAGACCCACTTATCCCATCATTCTTGCCACTTTCTGAAGCACTTCTGGAAGTCCTCTTTCAAGAGTATCGTTACTTCATCCTCCATCATGACAACGCTCCGTGTCACACATTGCTTCTGGTATATGGCAATTTCTGTCAAATAAAAACATTACAATGTGTCCTCGTTCACCTTATTCACCAGATCTGGCACCATGTGACTTCTGGCTCTTCTCCAAAGTCAAAATGATTTAGGACATCCAGGCAGCCATGACAGCACAAGTAAAGACACTCACAAATGAGGACTTTCAGAAAATGACACGAATGATGGGATAAGTGTCTGAAGAAATGCAAAGTATTTTGAGGGGGATTAATGGCAATTTTGTTGTAATCAATTTTTTATTTACACATTCACCATATATATATACATTTTAAGAAAGAAAAAAAAACTGTATTAAAATTGTAATACTCAATATATACCAATAAAAAATGATGAATACAAGTCACATTTGACTTCTGCAATTATAAGAGGTGCTCAAAGTGGTTACCATCAGCATAATTTTAATACAGTTTTTTCCTTTCTTAAAATGTGTATACAAGTTTTTGGACCCCTCTTTGTGTGTGTGTGTGTGTGTGTGTGTGTGTGTGTGTGTGTATACACACATATGATTAGAAAGATATAAAAATGAATAATTTATATTAAATTTTAATTTGGGGATACATAGTATAATTTGTAGTATAAAAATTAAAATAATAATAGAAAATGTTAATAATAAATCAATAGAAGGGAAAAGTTAGAATTAAACCAACAAATAGATAAACAGAGCAAAACCCCCACCTTGATCCAAAGAAGAATAAGTAAAGGTAAAAGAATATAGCACCAGTAAGAAATATAGCAATACTAAACGCTGTGTTGAAATACAAACTATAAATCTATGAAGAGGTAAAGCATAAAATATAACTATATGGCAGTGAAAGTAGAAGTAAAAAGCTTCACAGCCACAAAGTAACTATTTTAACCTGTCTTTTTCCGTATCTGTTACACTCTTCATTTTGACTTAAGATATGAAGTGTGGTTGTACCAAAGACCAGAGAAAGGCAAATAACCTCTGCACACAGTGAGCTATTATCAGTTTTGATATATAGACTCAAGAGTATGGTAATAGATTAGTTCATATTTCTCATGTATATCAGATCATCTTTAGGGGGAAAAAAATCAACCAATGATAAATATTTATAGAGCGATATGAATAAGTTTTAAATTCACTCTTTTATAAGTATAACCCACCACAGACCTCAGTGGGAACCCTCACATAATTTTATTATTTCTTAAAGAAGTTATAGATTCCTGGAGAATGGTTGGTTTGAGAATACCAAGAAGGAGGGTTTAAAGGGTGACAAGAAATATGTATCATGGATGATATGATCAGATTTTCAAAATTTGTTAATTACTACAACTAAAATGTCACACCCCATGGGAAAATTAAGAGACCTATTATAAAAATTTAACTGACTTGATTCCCCTCTCCCCACAACCCATAAAGAGAAGGAGATAATTAATGCATGAGATACTGAGAGATAAATTTGTATCCTGCACCTAACACCATGCTTAGGTTTCTGAGAGATAGCGTCCAGAGGAAAGTCTAGCCCAATGAATATTCTATATCATTAATAAGAAATTTAAAAAATTAAATCTGTGGTTTGTTCTTCTGGTCTCTATCCCACTCAATTCACTCTATTTATTATTATTATTATTATTATTATTATTATTATTATTATTATTATTATTTCCATTCAGCCAATTTTGTTACATGAATGTTCTGAACTAGGCCACAAAAGCCGATAAGCATTACCTTGTTTCCTTCTCTCCTAGTTTCTCCCCTGGCACCTTTTGGATTCTCAGTATGAAATGCTCCTTCCTATTAGAAAGCAGTGATGGTTATGTGTATCTTGCCATTCATGAATAATGTATGAGACATGAGACTTATGGAGAGAACAGAAGCGCGTTTATAATCCTATTATTTCATCTAAAAATATTTTTACTCTCCAGATTTAAAATTGTCATATGTTCAAGAATAAAAAGAGAAAAAAAAAGCACCGAATAACTTTTTCTAATATGTCTTGAGAAAGAAAACCCGAAAATACACTTTTAACAATCCGATACTCTGGGATTTGAAAGGTTAGGTACTACCAATAGACTACGTGTGCCATTATTTGGTTTGGAATTGATGCAAATACGGCCCCTGTCACTATGAACCCCATAATTGTCAAGTCAATAACACTGTACAATTATGAACAATAATATAAACTGGGGTCTTGCAACTGCCCAGAAGTTTTATTTTGTCCTCATTTTTCTAGTTTCTGAAACAGCTTCATGTCTTCTCCAGCCTTAATCCTAAAGCTATCTACTCCCCCTTGATGCTCAGCATATAATTTTATTTTATGGCTCATATAAAAAGTAAATGCCATGAGCCAAGAGCTTTCTCATTTCCCTGACATCAAATCTCTACCCTCACCTCTGTCTATAGACAAATTTGTCTCTTTAGCTCTGTTTACAATGGATGAAATGCCTTTCTCTTGTCAAGAACCAGTCTCTCCGTGTGCCTTGTGGATCCTCACCGCTGCTGAAGTCTCTGAGAATTTACATGAGTTGTTGAACACCCTCCTACATCCTCAATCCTTCGCCATCTGCATCAATCCTTGAAATCTCCAATTGTCACTCTGATTATATGACCAATACACTCATCTATTCCCTTTCACAGCCAAATGTTTTGTAAGAATTGCCTGGATATGCAGTTTCCATTTCTTTTTCCCTTTCATATGTCCACGCAATCTAATCTGGCTTTTACTCCCACAATACCACCTAAATTGCTCTGTCTCTCTTTTTTCTTCTTTTTTTCTTTTTTACACTCAAAATAGAAAACATCAAGTGAGATAGCTGCTGACTCATTAAGATTCCTCCAGTAAACATGTGTTTTCTTCTTTTGATATCTCCTGGCTGGGCTGATTAAAATAAGTGCAAAGTTAGCTAAATCAACTTTATTAGCTAAAGTAAACTATTTATAAATCTTTAGATAGGATTTAAGTGCTTAAATAGCAAGATAGAAAAGCTGTCACTGTACCCCGCTAGGAAACATCCACAAGACCCTCCCGGTAAAAGACTTTGGAGCAGCCTATGTTCCTATCATTCTTGTTCTTAGATACTCTGCTCTTATTTTACTTTTATGGACTCTTTTATTAACCAAATACAGTTTACAGTGCAAACCATGTCATTAATGAGAGTTAATGAAGTGCTATTAATCATTACCCAAGGACCTCATGTGTAATCAGGACTCCCCCTACAGAGGAGGAGGCATGGTCACCTTCCTTTCTTGTTCAAGTTAAGTCAATCATTTTCTGTATTATGCTATCAAAAATATTAAATGAATCACTTATAATGGCTTTCATGTTTTTAAATACACTGGATTCTTCAGGTATTATCTGACTTGATTTCTCAACACTGTTTGCCACCACTGATTTTTCCTTATGGTAGCACTCTTTTCTTGGATTCTACATTTGTTTTCCTCTTGCTTTGCCCTAGTGTGCTTTGCAGTCTCCCTACTATTGAAGGAACATTCTCCCTGGATCTTTTGCCTTTCTTCCCATTTTGTGTGAGGCACTAACTGCATTGTTTTACTCTAACTTTACAAGGATATTTGTATAGCAAACAGCCTTGGAAGATCGGGTGTTGTCATGCTGTGGAGCATGCTTATTGTCCAGTATAAGAAAGGTAACTTCTTCTTCCAGAGCAAAGAGTAGGAAGACTTACTGCCCTTTGTAAAAATGCTGCTCTCCTATCTCAGGGTGTCTGGCCTGTAATACGAGGTTGGACAATGAAATTTGCAAACTCATCCTAGGAAAAATGCTATGTACCTCATTGATGAATATCACTATGGTTACCTTTGAAGTACTCCCCTTGGGAAGCCGTGCACAGATGCCAGCACCTAATCCACCTTTCAAAGCAATTTTGAAACTCTTTTTCTGGAATGGCCATCAGAGCTGTTGTTATATTACCCTTAATATCCTGAATGTCATGAAAATGTCTTCCTTTCAATATTTCCTTTATCTTTGGGTAAAGAAAGAAGTCATTGAGGGACATATCAGGTGAGTAGGGAGGGTGTTGCAATACAGTTATTTGTTTACTGGCTAAAAACTCCCTTACAGACAGTGCCATGTGAGCTGGTACATTGTTGTGATGCAAGAGTCATGAATTGTTGGTGAAAAGTTCAGTTTGTCTAACTTTTTCATGCAGCCTTTTTAGTACTACCAAATAGTAAGTAAACTTGGTTAACTGTTTGTCCAGTTAATAGAAATTCATAATGAATAATACCTCTGATATCAAAAAAGGTTAGCAACATCCTTGCAAGAAGTTCGTGAACTTAATTGTCAGACCTCAGATACATGAGTTCATATACACGAACTGTATATGTGGCCATCACTCTAAGCCCACATGCATTGACCTGCAGGACTTTGGGGTAAAGAGAACTCTTGCTGAGACACTCATGTCTCAGATATAGAGTCAGAGTCTCATGTCTTTCGCCAGTGTTATTGAAACTCTTTCAGGCTACATTTTTAGTTTGCAAGTGGGGCAAAATCTCAGACCCTTCATAACTCTTTTTCTTTTTGATGACCATATAACATTGTGTAAGTTTAAGGTATGAAACACATTGATTTGATACAATTATATATTGCAGTATGATTACCACCATAAGGTTAGCTAACACCTCCATCAAGTCACGTAGTTATTTCATTTTGTGGTAAGAACATTTAAGATCTAGTCTCTTAGCAACTTTGGGGTACATAATACAGTATCGTTGACTATAATCACATCTCTGCGCATCAGATCTGCAGAACTTATTCATCTTCTGAATAATGGAGTGTTTATGCACTTTAACCAAAATCTCCCCAATTTCCCACCCCTTTTCCAGGCTATGGTAACTATCATCCTACTCTCTGTTTCTGTGAGTTCAAAGACAAATACTGTATTATAGTACTTGTCTGTGAGATCTAAAAACGCCTTCATGGTTCTTGACACTCATCCTTTCTGGAATCTCTATATAGTGGAATTCCTTGAGCACTCATTCTCCTCTCACTGTTAGCTCCTAGGTGATCCCATCCACTCATAAATCGAAAGTCTTTTTATGCTATTAATTCATAGACTGATATCCATCATCTTTGTTCTGTTCCAAGTTCCAGATGCATGTATTTATCACAAAAATAACATGTCCAAGATTTAACCCTTGGTTCCCTCGAAAATCTCTCTCTATTCCTGTTTCCCCACTCATATTTCGGGAAACATGCCATATGTTTTCCTGCCTCCATGACATACATAAGTGTGTGCCTCTGCTGGAAGGACTATCAAATCTGTTCCTGCCTCTTAGGTTTTCATAAAGAAAGATGCCCCTGCTGCTCCAATACAAATTACGCCCATTATTTTTACTCAGTATTTTTCTTCACAGAACTTGTCATAATTTGTCATCATATATTTATTAGTGTGGGGGAAATACTGTCACAGTCACCATGCCTCTTTTAATTTTTAAGTTGAGTGAATTTAGGAAACATGTTTCCTTTCTGATTCTCTAATTTATTCTTAGTGTCAAGTATAGTGTTTGACACAGAGTAGCTATTGATTGATTATTTGTTGAATGAAGGCAGGCAATGACTGTGTTCATTAAATCTCTTCCAAGATCAGCCTATCCTTCCTTAAGCATAGCCATATATATAATGTGTATATGTTTATAGATAGTGCTTGCATATATATGTATATATATACACACACACACACATATATATACATATATATATATGTATATATGTATATATATATATATATATCCATCCATAAGGTCAAAGTCAAAATTGTTTCAGTGACCAATAGTAAATTATACATATATTCATAATTTATTTAATAAACATCTCATTAGGCATTTAGATTTTTTTCCCTTTTGTAGTTTAAATGAATTGTAAATGGACAACGAGGCTGATAAATTTTTGTTAGAATCTTCAATTAAATCCTCAGTTATAAAAACTATTTTCCTAAAATCAGTTGGTAATGTGTCATTCCCTTTGTCTGTCAGGATAGGGTAGATCATACTGTAGTAGCAATGTAATTCATTGTCTTATCAGCCAGAAGGCTTTATTGGCTGAGTAAAGCTCCATCTTAACACATGCTTCCCACATTCACCATGATACAGGGTTGTGCTCATTGAAAATTGCATTGAGACTCTTCAAATTTCTATAAGAAATTATAGAAATATACATTTCTTTCTCATTTACCAGCCCTTGGCCTAAGCAGCTCACAGGGTTATTCCTAATTTCAAAATTTCAAGCACCTGAACAAAACCCAGGACATTTGTCAAGTCTCCTATGCATTACAACACTTCTCTTTTAGAAACTGCACTATTCCTTTCCCTTCTCATTCAGGATTCTACTTTGATGTGGTCCCTTAATATTTTCTGACCTCCCCCTTTTATTTGCCAATACTATCAAAATTCCTTTGCCTGTGTTATTCACTTAGTCTAAATTTTATTGTCGTCACTCTCACCTATTGTAATGCTTCTCCTTCCTTTCTACTTTCAAATACTATTTCACTTGATAACTATTCTTAATTCTCAAAGTCTTCTTGCAGTCATAGTTCAAGATAGAGATTATACTCCATGCATTTTCATATTAGTTTGTACCATGTGACATTGCTAACGTTTGATTATGTTGACCTTCAAAAATAGCACTTCATGTGGTTTAACTTAATGTTTCTCGATGTTTATATATTAGCAGTAATATAGAGTTCTAATAAATTTTTATATATTTGCATTGAGTCTTTAAAATTGAAAGAATTTGCAATTTTCAGAAACAAAATACTTGAAGATCTAAAGGGAAGAAACTGATCATCATTACTCCATTCAAAACTATACGAATTAGATAAAAATGTTTAGTTGTTACAGAAATTAAATAAAATCAAAGTCAAGATCTCTAAATTTAACTAGGGTTAAATCTGCAGTATGAGAAAGTCTTAATTTGCAAATGTATTGTAACTGTCACTCACTCATTAGGATTGGCTCTTTTGTACAGAGATCTTCAGTTTTATTTTTCTAGATTAGCTGATAACACCATAGAGAAATTATTATATTTTTTAACATCTGTAATTTTGGAAGTTCTTCCATAAATAACATATATATTAAAAATAATAAAGTCTCCGATTTTAATTACCTGGTATTATTTTCTCTTGCACATTTCATTCTCTTTTTAAAGTCCAGTAGACCATACCCTATTTATCTTACATGGTCCAATAGCATATATTAGTATAAGAAAAACAATTTTAGATATTTTTCCCTAACCACAACAAAACTCTAAAAGAATACAAAAAACATTACATGTGACTTGTACTATTATAGTCACAAATCACTGCTTTGAAATATTAAAAACCATATGATGATTTTATGTATATGATTGTTCCACTCTTATTCTTCCATGAAGATTGAAAAATTAAAAATCGCAAAGCAGTTTACGCTATTTAAAAGCAGATGATGTATAAGAGCCACTTAAGTTGCAGAAGTGCTACCTGTCATTATATCTCCCACACCAGTGAAAGAAATTAGGTGTTTGAAAAGCTATAATGTGCCTTTTACTTGGAGTGCTCAGGCTTTAATTTTCTCTCTGTGGAATTACTCTGACATGATGAAGCCTGTCTCTGTTTAATCTGAATATGATACTCTTTCTTTATAAAAGTAAAATATAAAACCCTAAGAAATATTTTTTCAATTTGCATTTATACCATCCATTAAAAATATAGTACGCTCAACAATTTCCATTGCATACACAAATATGCTAGTTTCCTGCATTTTAAATCTTTACAACAGGACATTGAAAAGGACTCATTCTTCCTCAGTGTCTATTGAAATGTCAGTGAGACAGAATTAGATACCAAAATGATTGTGAGACCAATATACATATGAAGATTTTCAGAGAAAATGATCTACAACTTTTGAGTTCCAGCACCTCCCCCAAGAATATATGAATATATGAATATATATAAAAGATCAGAATATGAGGAGAAATTTTGTAAAATAGTTATATGACGCTATTACCCTATTGATCAGGGCTTGGAAAAATTAGAATATTTAAATATTTCCATTGTTTTCTAGAACAAGGACCCATGCTTGAACCACATCTCAGAAAGGTATAGTGGAATTGTGGGTGGAGGTCTGAATTCCCACCCCCCACCTATTCCCTCAGCCATTCTAGGTTGGAAATGATTTGTTACAGGGCTCACTGCTTTAGCAACAGAGCCCAGATAACTTCCAGCATTTGTTGGATTTTTAATGTTTCCATTGGATCTTTTGCCCATGGTGGGGTTGCCATGGACCATTTTCAGTAGGACTCCTTGATGGAGTAGGGAATCGTAGCAAGGAGAGGCTGGATTTATTCTACCAAACACACAATAGCTGACAAAGGAAAACAAAGTGACCTCTTAGAATAAAGAGACAGGCAATCTCATAAGGAAACTGCAGAAGATGTACTCCAGGAAGGACCTGCTAAAGGGCTAAACAACAACATGCTCCTGAGTAAATTAGCACAATCCCCTCCAGGCAATTTAGACACTCTGGTTTTAACCATTTAGCAGACATGCCATACTCCAGGTCACTTAGTTTAAGAAGCACTCTCCTGCCTCTTACCTCTCTTTCCATTTACTAATACTCCAGCTGAGAGCAAAAGAGCTCCAGAGAATGCAGGAGGGTTGAGCAGGAAAAAAGGAGGAAAAAAAACCAAACCTGCTCCAATCCCTTTAACCCTTAGATGCACCATGCAAAAGAGGCCAGAGAGGAAGAGAGAAGATATAATTCTAAATCAATTTACAACATTAAGACGTAAACATACATGTGATGGGATGCTCTAATTACTGCCTTGAGATGTATTTTTTAAATTTTATTATTAAAAGAGCTTTTTAATATCTGGTAATTATCAGGAAAGTTATTGCCTTGTACTAGTCTACGTTAAAGGGCAGGGGAGTTTATAGAATTAAATGTATTTGAAGGGACTGTAAGAGACCAAAATAGAGTTGGGTATTGATCCAAATTTTCTTGTTTTATACATATGTATATATTTACACATAATTGTTCAACATATACGACATCTAAGACTTTTTCATAAAAAAGTAATAAAAAATGAGGACGGGCATGGAAAGCAAGTTTGGTGTGAGACCTCTGTTTTGCCTGGAATTATAAATTTAGACAATTTTCTGAGACTTATAGTTTACTGTAATTTTCCATTGCTGAAATGAGAAGTTAATTGTTAGGCCTAAAATAAATTTAAATAATAAGCAATATACATTTAAAATATAAAATTAATAAAGATAAAAGTAAATGTTAGCTTTTATTCACTATGTAAATAACACTTTCTCAGCATCTACTGCATGGCAGGAGCTATTGTATCTGTGGTAATAACAGTAGCAGGGGCTACTTCTGAGTGTTTTTAAACCACTAACTCATCATATTCTCACAAAAACACTATGAGCAGGTACTGTTATTATATGCCCCACGTTAATAGATGAGCAAACTGAGGTTCACATTCATTAATCGCTGTAACTTGTTCAAGGTTATACAGTGTAAGATCATAGATTTTAAACCAGACAATCTGACTGCAAAATCCAGGCAGGATCTCAGTCTCTGCATTATAGACTTTTGGCAGTGAACAAGACAGAAAACAAGAGTACATTTCAATGGGAGGTCTAATAGCGTTTTTAATATGAAACTGTTACCCTGTTTGACACACACAAAAACAAAATACCCTTAAGGTTATGTTGTTGTTGGTCTAAACTCACATGAGGAAATTGCAGCTTAGAAAGTTTGTGAATTGCCCAAGTTCTAAAAGCAGTTGGCAGGATTAATTTCAATTGTGGTCTCACTAAAATAAAAACCTGTCTCCTTAACCAGTGAACCAATATTATATTTATTGTCTGAGTAAAATATTTAGACAAAGACAAATTCTCATTTCAAATAAT
Source organism: Rhinolophus ferrumequinum (assembly GCF_004115265.2). Taxonomy (NCBI): domain Eukaryota; kingdom Metazoa; phylum Chordata; class Mammalia; order Chiroptera; family Rhinolophidae; genus Rhinolophus; species Rhinolophus ferrumequinum. The sequence goes on along the minus strand of NC_046289.1, from coordinate 89,939,426 downwards.
TACAGTGGATAAAAAATGTTATGTTGTAACAGATGAAATGGACATTTAAATGCAATGTGTGTTTGTGTGTGTGCGTGTGCGCATATGCTGAATATATATGACATTTCTTTAATCAATAAAAATAATATTGTTGTAAAATAAATTTGTACATGTAAAACATGAATTGAAATAATTAAAAAAAATAAATCATAGAAAAAGAATTTCTTTTAAGTGTTTACAGGGCATTACTATTTATACCATCAACATGTTAGCAGCTATTAGCATGATATTTATTGAGTGTACACAATGTAGAATGCAAAGGTAATATAATGTATCATCTTTATTAATGAAAGACAGCAGAGACACACAGGGCATTATGTGCATTTTACATAATATATGTGTGTAATGAGAAAAATCACTATTTACTGGTTAGTGTCCTAGGAGTAAAATTACTTGAAAAGAGTATCTTCATAAAAATATTTTTCTTGCTTATTTTTATAGCATCTATTCCTAGAAGTATACTGAACACATGAAGTATTTGAGAAAATCAATATTGTCTCCTGGCCAGCAGCTTTTTCAAAATGTATTGGGAAAAACAAAGTGTTGGAAGGTCTTACAAGAAGATGTTTTGGTAAACAAACCAAAGAAACAAACAAAAAAACAAACAAGTAAAAAAGCACACATATATTTTCAAATATGTTTTTGCTTGCAGCTTTTATTTCAAGAAGACATATTTGTTTTAAAGTTACATTCATCTTTGTTTAAGTACGTGATGCCATTTTATAAAAGGGTGTTAAGGAATAAATTAACCTGTTGTAGGATTTTTTCTGTAGAGAAGAAATACGCATGTTTATGCATAATAAGTTGTACCAATGCTTTCTGATGTAATACACACACACACACACACACACACTCACACAAACATGAAGTCAGACTATTAAGTTCAAGAACTTGTTGCAATTATATTGTTAACCTTTTTTGATATCAGAGAGAGTGTTCATTATGAATCTGTATCAACTGGACAAGTAGTTAACCAAGTTTACTACTTGGAAGTGCTGAAAAGGCTGCGAGAAAAAGTTAGACGACCTGAACTTTTCACCAACAAGTCATGGCTCTTGCATCACGACAACGTATCAGCTCACAGGGCACTGTCTGTGAGGGAGTTTTCAGCCAGTAAACAAATAACTGTATTGGAGCACTCTCCCTAGTCACCTGATCTGGCCCCCGATAACTTCTTTCTTTACCCAAAGAAAAAGAAATATTGAAAGAAAGACATTTTGATGACATTCAGGACATTAAGGGTAATACAATGACAGCTCTGATGGCCATTCCAGAAAGAGTTCCAAAATTGCTTTGAAGGGTGGACTAATCATTGGCATCAGTGCATAGCTTCCGAAGGAGTGTATTTCAAAGGTGACCATAATGATATTCAACAATGAGTTATGTAGCGCTTTTTCTAGGATGAGTTTGAGAACTTAATTGTCAGACCTCAAGCGTGCGCACGCGTGCGTGCGTGCATGCGTGCGTGCGTGCGTGCGTGTGTGTGTGTGTGTATAGAAAGACATAAAGTAATACATTTAAGAGAACTACATTGCACAATATTGGGCAAAAACATCCTTTCTAAGTTAATTTAAAATAACATGATTAAATTGTTAAGTGGAAAATAAATTGATGACTATGGTTTTATTTAAAAATATGTTTATAGATGTTTGTTATCGTCCCCATATCTGACTATACTTGTCAAAATAAAAGAAAAAGATCCCCATGTTTTTAGTCTTTTCACATGCTATGTGACTTTGGTGTTATAATGTGGATTCAATTTTGCTATATGTGCTCTCTATAGATAACACTGTTGTGTGACAGCATATGAAAATATGTCTGAACTATTATTTTCAGTAGGGACTTTCTTGGCTCTCTAGGGTTAAAAGGTAGGCATGTGATAACTGTAAAGAAGCATTTGAGAAAGAAAACTGTTTGACATCAAATACCTACCCTATAGTTTTATTTGTAAAAGGGCGAATAAAAATGCATTTGTTTAGTTTCTGAGAAGATAAGTTTTGTAGAATAGAAAGAAAATGGGTTTCTAAAATCTGAATTATATGAGTTGAAATTTCAGATCCACTGCTTTATAACCCAGTAGCTTAAGATTTCTGGACTTCAATTTTTTCATTACGTAATTTATAATAACCAGCTGAAAGATGTCTTGTGAAGACCAAATAAGGACTTATAGATAACATGGTACAGTGAATTCTAAAGTCAAAAAATCTTCTTACTGTAAACATATAGGTTAAGAAATAAATATTAAAAAGACAGCAGAATCTCAAAGGAAACTTCTTTATGCACCAGAAACAAAGACAGAATGGCCCCATAGAACAGTGAGCATGGTTGAAACCACATGTAGGTTCAGAATCATGAAACAGGTGGATATAAGGAGGTGCCAAAGAACTCTTCTGAAAACTGAATTCGAGAGCTATGTTTAAAGACTAAAGTCAAGCTTTTGGGTGAAGCATAACCCAAACCCAGTATGAAATGAGGCTGAAAAGAGCTGGAAGGTGGTAGAAAAAGACATAGCCTTCATATGAGGACCTGAGTCAAATATGCTTTTGGATCAACCATATTTCTAATGTCCTGTAGTCACTCAGAAACACTATCTAAGATATCGGTTTTAATGGAGGATGATATGAGTCTTTTGAGGCAGCTACAAAATAGCAATTAGAGAGAGAGAAAAATTAAAGGAGCAGATCGTCACATAGGTAGATAGATCCATGGAAAAAAGAAAGGAAGGCTGGAAGGAAAAAAGGAAGGCAGGAAGGAAGGAAGGAAAGAAAGAAAGAAAAAGACAAATGAAAAAAGGAGGAAAGAAGCATGGCAGAAAGAGAGAGAGGGAAATCCTATACAAAAAAAGCTTAGAAATAAAAATTCCAAAATGCATGACAGAATCTAAGGCTAAGAAGATTGGCTAGAAAACTCCACAATTCAAAAAGTGATTTTCAGAAACTAAATTAAAAATAACTATTTGAGTATGTTCACAGAGATAAATGAGAATATAAAAGAAATGACTAAACCAATTAAGTCAGAGATTTAAAAAAAATTATTCAAGTGGATATGGAAAACTTGAATACAATCATTGATACAAAAAATGAAATATGATAAAATTAGTTAGATACAAGAGGAAAATAGGAGTTGTTGTCTAATGGGTATAAAGTTTCAGTTATACAAGGTGAATAAGTTCTAGAGATTTGCTGTACAACAAACATCATACAATGGGGATATGTTCTGAGAAATGAATTGGTAGGTGATTTTTGTCATTGTTTGACCATAGAGTGCACTTACTCAAACCTAGATGGTGTAGCTTACCACACACCTAAATTATATGGTGTAGTCTATTGCTCTTTAGGGGAGGAAACATAATTTTCCTTCTATCCTTCTGGGTTCTTGGCTTAGAGAGATTAATGGAGAAAAAACAAACAAGTATAATATGTGTACCTCCTGTTTTCCAGAAGAAACCCAGGAAAACTGAGTAACTCACCAAATACCTAAAGCCACCACCTTAAATACCATCTTCATCTTAAATACTGTCTTCAGCTGATAACAAAAGGTGATGCTGGAGTGGGAGTCAGTTATGGGAGGTTACCAGGAAAAGCACAGCAAACAAGGGTAAAGTTGTTATGTAGATTTAAGTCTTTGTCTCCTGCCACTGATAAGCTTTTCTGGAGATAAATTCATCACCCCTCTTCTTGGTCCAGACACACCCTTACAAATGGAGATTTCCCTTACAAATGTAAATGTATTTTACAAAGGGTAACTTCTACTTGTTTTTTCAGAGCTTCTCTTATGCCTGTTGTTTCTTAAAATTAACCAGCCTAAAATAGTCCTAATGCCAATTAGCTATATTTTGGGGTGACAAATTCTGTTCCCTTACAGTTCCTAAGCTACAAACCTGTACAGCATGTTATTGTACTAAATACTGTAGGCAATTATAACATAATGGTATTTGTGTACTGGGCTCACTAGCAATTCCTTTTCTGGGTGTTTATCTGAAGAAACCAAAAACTAACCGTGGAAAGATATGTGGACCCCCATATTCATTGTATTATTATTTATAATAGCCAAGACATGGAAGCTACCTAAGAGTCCACTGATGCATATATGGATAAAGAAAGTGTAGCATATAAATACAATGGAATATTATTCAGCTATAAAAGAGAAGGTAATCTTGTCATTTGAGACAAAATGTATGGACCTGAGGACGTTATACTAAGGCCTAAAGAACAGGGAAGTGAGGAGGAAAGGAGGGAGGAAGTACAGGAAACGGAGATGAGATCATTCTTAAAAAAAGGTACAGTGACAGGGAATTGTGATGGATGATAATACTGTTAGCATTGCAGGAAAAAAAAAAAAATTCCACCCCTGTGTTGCCATGACAGTTCCAACAAGGGCCAAGTTAAAACAAGGGAATCTCACCTCCTGATAGGAGGAAGTAGTCAGGGAAGACCTGACTTGGGAACCCTATAACGCCACCCCTAAATCTTGAATATTTCATGCCCCCATTTGAATAAACCCTAAGCTTCTTTGTTCTTCGGCTCAGTTGCTCTTCTTCTGGGCCTGCCCACTCTTATACCATTTTGAAAGTGAACCTTTTTTTTTTTTTTCCCTTAAATAAATCTGCTGCTTGCCAGTCTTTGTTCACATGACTTACTTGGTACATCCTTGTATTCTTTCCTATGACGTTTACCAAGAACCAGTTCTCCAGTAACAATACCTCAGAGAAATACAAGTGTTCTATGATCTCACTTATCTGTAAAATCTAAAACAAACCAAAACATCAAACTCATTAATACAAAGAATAATTTGGTGGTTCCCAAAGGTGGGCGGGATGAGGGTGGCAAAATGGGTGAAAGTGCTCAAAAGGTACAAAGTTTGGTTATAAAGTAAATAAGTCCAGAGGATGTAATGTACAACATGATGACTATAGTGCATAATGCATTATATATTTGAAAGTTTCTGAGAGAGTAGATCTTAAAAGTTCTCATCACAAGAAAAAAATGTTTGTAACTATGTATGTGTGGTGATAGATGTTACCTATACTTACTGTCATAATCATTTTACGATATACACAAATGTAAAATCATTATATATGAACATAATGTAATGTTATATGTCAATTATATCAATCAAAAATAGTCAAGTAAAATAATTAAATTATATATTAAAATAAATTTTGACATTAAATTAACCATAAAACATAAGACAATCAAATCATTTGATTCCATATTTTCTTATAGAAGAGGCAGAATTAGCGTAAAACATATTATAACCTTCTTTTAAAGAAACTGCTTCGAGAAGCCAGCTTCTAAATAGTGCATTATGTAAACTATATTTAGGGGATCTCATATTAAAAATACTAATACCTAATAGCAACTGTTATTATTGTTATTTTTAATTTAGTCATTCAACTTAAAAACATTTGTACTGAATCTTTTAGGGCTATAGCATAGAATAAATGCACAAAGCACACTGAAACATCAAGATATAGCAAATACAAGTTTTGATTATGATGATATTTTATATTTTCTCTTTTGTTCTTAGTCATGCAAAGAGATTGCCATAACTCATAGTTTTAAGAGGAAATAATATCTTTCTTTACTGAAGTCCAAAAGCATTTTTCTCTGACTCCTGTATGGGTTTTTCTTTTATGCGTTGTTACAATTTATGTCGTTATTATCTCTCACAAAAGGTGGCAAGTGTCTTGAGAGCAGGCAGGTGCCTTGTGTTATTCATCATTTCTTTTTTCCAGTGCCTCCCAGAGGGCAGGGGACATGCTAGATATGAATCAAAAAATATTTAAAGATGAATCTATAAAATGAAGTACTAACCAACAAAGCATTAATAATCACTTATTTGAATATAATTAATACCATTTGATAAGTATATAATATGAGAGATATCTAAACATAAAGACTCTGAAACAGTAGCCAACATTTTTAGAAAAGCAATAGTAGAAATATCACTGAATTCCACAAATCCATTTAAAACATTGCCTGATTTAATTAAATTAGATTTTGTTTTTGTTAGTTTCCTTTTTCTTCCAATGTTTTCTTTTCTACTGTCAATTTTTTTGTATTGTGTCGGTAATCATTATTTTGTTAGATGTGATAAGCAAAATTGTCTAAGAGGTGTAGCGGCACAACAACTTCATTTCTTTACTATGACTTTTTCCTTAGTTCAAGCTCCCTTTGTTCAGTCTAATAGAACTATGACTCACTGGCCTTTTTTCAACCAGAGCTTTCCACCTTTGTGCATAATTGCATGTCCACTTCCTTAATCATAAATCGCTTAGGACATCAGTTTCTGTCAGCATCAAATGACAAAAATGTAATAACCAGACCCCAAACTAGAGCAGAGTTTTGGTCAAACTAAAGATAACATCTTGACTTCAGTTATGTTTCAGCCTCAGACCTGTGAAAATGGAATGACCCACTGACCACATCCTCATGAAACCAGACAGGACAATGCCATGGGTGATATCAGGACCTGACGCAATGATCAACTACCTTCTACCCCAGCTGCCACTAATCCGTAGAGCTTATGCCTCCAGCTCCCTTGGCTCCCATGACTAATGACTCTTTCCCTATATAACCTATCCCTTGGGGCCAGGGCTTTAAGCACTAGCTCACCTGGGTCTACTGGCAGGAGGACCATTTCCTTAAATAAACCTTTCCTTTCTTTGCTGCAAACTCCCGTTTGTGTCTCATTTGGCTTTGATGTGCACAGGCAAACAAACTCCTTTTGTTCAGTTATAAATGTACATATATTTCTGAACTTTTTTACATGTGATACTTTTAAGAAGAATTACTGTGTCATGTAAATTTAAGTGGTCTTAAGTTTCTATTTTTATATCGTTCATAACTTCACGTATGTCATAATAACAATTTTCATGGTGTAATTTATGTAAAACAATGCAATAGCTGAATTTAAATAGGACAAGTGTATAAAAACCTGAAGGAAAATAAAACTCTCCAAGTTATAAACTAAAACACTACGTAGGGTTCAACTCTTCCTTTGACTTTGTTTATGGAGATTCAGATTTGGTTGTGGGTGACCACATTTTTCAGTCTCAATATTTCAGAGATTTTAGAGTGGTTTGTGTTATAAAATTAGAAGAAATTGGATTTTAGACCTTTATGTTGACCCGCTCTTCAACTGCTAATGAAATCATTTTCCTTCATATTTGAATTCCCTTGTAATCCTATCATTTACCTCCTTGAGGTAAGATTACTCAATTGTGTTCTTTGCGACTTCTTGAAGGTTTTGGGACCTGTCACCTTTAGCTCATCCTCTTGGTCAATGGGAATTTTACAAGATCATAGGCTCCTGGGGTGTAATGAAAGTTAATGAGGAGGAGGATGTCTCTTAACTGACTTGAATTCCATTCCAGGGAATTTTGTTTTTCTATCCTGTCCCTTAAAATAGCACTTCTTTTATAGAGACTTATAGCTTTTTACTACTCTTTGTGGAAAAAAACACAACAAAAACAAACCAAAAAAAACCACTTTGTTTTTGAAGTATTGTTGTACAATGGTGAAAATAGTCATCTGTATTTAAAATGTAAAATACAAAAACAAAAAAAGAACACCTCAACAAAACAGCAAAAAGAACCTCATAAGTATAAAAAAAGTGACAAGAAAGAAGATGTAAAAATGAGTCAAAAATGAAACAGCATATAATACTTATATAATACTTTAAATATATATAAGAAGGAAATAGCCCGGCAAAAATAAGCAACACCACTAAAGGGCAAGAAAACATGTTAATGCAGAAAATCTTGATATTGCCAAGGGCATGATTAATTCTTTAACCTCCGTGTTCATTGGAGAAACTAAAAGGTTACACTGTACTTGCAGATTGTATGATGTATGTGTCTAAAGACAGGAATATAAAATGATAAAATAAAATATATTTCAGTAGAAACAAATTTTTAAGAACTCTCTCATCATATATATGTGTGTGTATGTGTATATTCATGTTTATGATGAATTGCAATCAAGGCATTAACATCAAATTATCTCTATAGTGAGAACATAGGGAAAGTAGTTCAAATAAATACACACAAACACATATACATATCATGCATAGACACATGAGAAATTGAAGGATTCTTTTCCACGTTTCCTTTTAATTTATAAATATAGTATATATCAGTGCTTTTATTGTATTTCATCATAGACAGGCACAATAATTTACTTAAAATTCGGTTGTTTCAAATGTTTAAATATTATGAATAATTATCTGATGAGTATATTGTATAAACAACTTTGAGTACTCCTTTGTTTATTTTATGGCACATAATTATAGACTCATTTGTCATTATACAATGTATTTATAATTGCTCACCACTTTAGAACTAATTCATTATAACAAATAATTGTATTCATTTATTACATATATATATATATATATATATATATATATTAAGTGCATAAATATATTCCATATATTTTTCTAGAAGCAAAGATATAGCAATGAAAAAAGGAAAAAAGAAAACCTCGCCTGCCTTCATGAATCTTATATTTGAGAGAGACAAAAATATAATAACAATAAAAATACATAATATATTAGATGCTCAGTTTTCTATAAAGGAAAATAAAACAGAAAAGAATAGGTGATGTTGGAGAAGGGTAATTTTCCACCGAGAAGGTAATATTTGAATGAAGGCATAAGGAACACAAGAAAATGTCCTATGCAGTTCCTCGAAAGAGGGAATTTCAGCAATAGGAAGCACCCAGTGCAAAGGCTCTGAACCAGCAATGAAATATACAGCAAGGAAACCAGGGTGATGGAAATAGGAAGTGATCCTGGGAAAGTGTTAGAAGAGAACTTTTGAGAGGTAGCTAGGTCTGCAGATCACATAGGGCCTTGTGCACTATTTTAAACTTTATTTTATTTTGAGTGGTACTAGAAACCTTGGAGGCTTTTGAACTGAATAATATAATCTGATTTACTTTCTAACAGGATATCTCTGCCACTAAATTGAAAATCAACAGAGGAGGACCAAGAGTTGCATCACGCTTTAAGAAGCATTTACAGTAACCCAGGTGAAGATAACTTATTTGAGATGGTGGCTCTAAGAGGAGGTAAGAATCTAGTTCTTTCTTAAATACTGAGCCAGTAAAACATTGTCGAGGATTGGAGGGCTTTAGATGCCTCCAAAATTGGGCTTTAGCAATCAAAATGATAGAGCAGTCATGAATTACTATGGGGAATATTTGGAAGATGTAGGCATGGGACTGAGATTAGAACTCAGTTCTGAAAATGGTGAATTTGATATGCATAGGAGATATTGAGTGGTCCCTTAAATATGACTGTTTAATGTTCATGAGTGAGGTCAAAGCCAGGGATGTAAATTTGGGATTCACAAGTGGATAGATGTTTTTTAATGCCAGGAGGCTGGATGATAATTAAGTGATTAAATGACATAGAAAAGTGAAGAGGTTCAAAATTGGAAAACTGGAGATGTCAGAAATATAAGTTAGGTGAGAGGAGGAGGAATAGCATAGGTTGTAGAATAGAGGAAGTCAGTAAAGGTAGAAGGAAACTTGAGAAAACTGTAATGTCTTAAAACCTCATAAAGTGTCCTGGGGCCGTGAGAGTGATCGGGGTCTTTAAATTCTATTCACAGATCAAAATGAGATTTGAAATATAATTGATATAAACGATTTAGCTATCATTTTTAATCTGAATTTTTAATCAAGTATGCACAAAGTTTATGTCTAAAGGAAGACTCCATTTGCCAGTTAAGAATTAAATAAAGGTTTACAATTTATAATGTATTAAAATGTAAAAGCAAAAGAAAGAAAGAAACATAGGTTATTTTTAAATTATATGTAATAAAAGGATTTTGGTCACTGTGACATAAACATATAAAAATATATTTCATCTAGGTTCTCAGCAATTAGATCTAATAAAAAAATCTTGGTATCTTTAAATAACAAATCTTAACACAATATTTTAGGAACATGATGTCATGAATACAATTCTGTTATTTGGATGTGCCAATTATTTGCTGGAATTCATTCTGTGAACTATGGAATTTGAATTAACCTAGCATATTAACATATGAAATTCTCAGCCCAGTAAGACAAAATCTACACTCTAATATGTCACCATGTTTAATCAATTTTTTTTCCAATTTGAAATAGTTTCTCATTGTTCTGATTATGAAAAGACTATAGCTATTTTACAGTTATTTCACACTCTGACTCTAACCCGCATCTTCAAGTACATCTCCCTGCATCTCTTTGCCTAGTCTTTCCACATTTTACATTAAACTTTTTGTATCGTTTGAGTATAAACCCTTTCCTAAGTCAATTTAAAAAAATATGCATTTGTAACATGATCCCAGCTAGCTTTAAAAAGCAAGCACTCTATTCATCACCCTCTCCCATTTCCTCAAAAGATTTTAGAACATAGTCTTACTTACCTGTCTGACTCCTACTCCTGGTTCCTGTGCCAAATCTTCTCATTGTCAGCATTGTGAATGTCTTCCTGTTGTACTTAGCCCAGGCCCTTTGCTTTGGCCTCAGTGGTCATAGGTTTCATTTTCTTTCTTTCTTCCTTTCTTCCTTCCTTCCTTCCTTCCTTCCTTCCTTCCTTCCTTCCTTCCTTCCTTCCTTCCTTCCTTCCTTTCTTTCTTTCTTTCTTTTATTATTTATTTATTTATTTATTTATTTAATCCATCCATCCTTATTCTGTTACTTGATCACCTGTCCTGTGCCCTCTGCTGTAAAGAACATCATGGTCTATAGAGGGCATGGAGAGATTCGGCCCCAGGCTTGAAGTTCATTTTTCCTGTAGGTTATGCAGGTGTATGCTTGGGGGATGATATTGGTTTCATTGAGGGCCTAATTCAAGGACCTTTTGTAGTTTCTTTCCTGGATTAGTGTCTGTTTTATGGATTTTCCTTACCACGATATATGGTTAATTGCCCTTTAAGGATTTAGGAACAAAAGTGAACAGTGAGCAAAATTATCAAATAAAATATTAAAGTAAAACATACATATTGTAATGTAATGTTTGACCTAGTTCTTTGTTAGTGAGTTAGTGTACCCATCCTCCAATTACTATAAGTGTGGGTTGTTCGTAGCTAATAGCTGCCCTTCTTCTATGATGAACTTGGCTAACTGGACTTGGCGAAGTGAAGTTGCCATCTCTGGAAAGCGTTCCTCCCTCCATAACTGATTGACACTGAGGTACAAAGGACCAAGCCCCTTGTTTTCTTGCTTCAATGAAGCAAAGAAAATTCTACTGGCTGATTCATCTCCAGAGCACTCTCCCTCCACTGCCTGATTTCCAAACTACACGATATATGGAATTGTTATATACAATAGTGAAAAAACAGAATAGTGTTTATATTATGGGACCATTTTTGTCAAAGACAATATAGATGTTATCTTTTTATGAACATAGGATCTCTCTGGAAGCATACACAGGAAGAAAATGTAAACACATCTGTGTTAGAGGTGTTGAGGGGAGAAAATATAAGGAAGCAAATTTTTTCTATTTTTAATGTTATACCATGTCCATGCATTACTTATTCAAAAGTTTTATGGTTATTATTCATTTTTTAAAGCAACTGCTTTTTGCAGTAGCTTCTTACAGTTTGTGTGGAAGGCTAGCTATTGTTAAGAATCAGAGATAATGTCACAGAAAATCAAATTGTGATCTCCTGGGTCTGGGACAAAAAGAGAAGTAGGGAAGGAACAAGTGCTGACTAAAATTAGGTGTCCTGATGAGTTAGAAGGAATCACAAGTTCAGATTGGGGTTTGGAGGTTGTTCTGTGTGGGTCCAGCTGCCGAAGTGCATACTAGTCATGTAGACTCTGCCTCTTTTAGGGGACATTATAACCTATCTACTCACTGGAATGAACTTCAGTGTTCAGGCTGATGGTCAAGGCAGAGATGTCAGTTTGGCAAATGGCTGACTCTTTAATTATATATGTTTTATGAATTGTGGTATTTTAATTGAACAATTCATACCTATGTTTATATAATGTCAAAAACGACTTGCAAATAAAGGAAATATATAGGAAAGTTTTGGGGGAGGAGTAGAGATACATCAGATGAACAGGAAAATATTAAATGATGTTTTTTGATAAAAATTGCATATTAAAATGTAAGCAAAATTAGATTTATTGAACCAAAATATATTGAAAAGAAAGACTGTGTAAGTGATTCAATCATTATCTGTTAAATTTTCTAAGATATTTACTGAAGCCCAAATGTAGTTATCTTGGAATGACCTCAAAGTTTGGTCATATGTATTATATCTAAATTCATTTGATTTGTTTTATCTTTTGTCATAAAAGTACTGTCCAAGTCCTGATGTCCACTGTGTCATTCGATAACAGGGGCTGTGAATAATAAATATGAGAAATGTCACCTGGACAGGGATTTGGAAATTAATTTTTAGACGTGAGATTAGGCTAAACACTGTAAAAATATACTGCTTAACCTTTAACATTCCTGAGAATAATGATTAAGTTTACATACTTTCTGTGATAAATATCACATACTTCATATACTATGTATCTATTCCTATTAATTTCGTGGAATAGTGGCACTCCATGTCAAAATTTTGTTAAAATAGTTTTTAGCTGTTTAGCATTCAACCATGTAGTTTTAATTTATAAGTATGTTTGACATGCCAAATTTATGCCGTCTACTAAAGCATATATATTTGTAAAATGTTGTTTTTAACAAAAGAGCTTCAAAATCTACCTAGGAGAATGAGATATACTAATAAAAAATATTAGTAAGTCATTATTCTTGACAAAGCATGTAAAAATTTTGCATCATATTGCTTAAAGATTGTAAACAATATAATAGGAATCCTTGGTTACTAATAATTATATAGAATGTTAATATTAGTACCACTTCAAAGAACAAAATTTAAGAAATGGTTTCTTGCCTGGTTAGCTAAAAAATTCACAGTACAAAACGTAAATGTGTTTTGAAACCACTATTTTTGCATCATGATTTGTAGCACTTTTGTTATAGTCCATCCTATTATAGCAGAGAGAAATATTATTTTATACTTGCAGAGAATAAAAACTGCAAGCTCCATCTTCAGTGCAATGAAGAGAACTAACAACCATGAAACAGAGATAAGGTGGAGCTGCATAAACGATGGAGAGAAAGCAGGACAAAGGGAATCGAAGCAGAGAGAGTGTTACCAGGGGTGACATTTTTCCTCGGTTCTTGTCTTTTTGAAGGAAAGAATTTAGTCAAGAAACAGCATTAACTGAGTTGCAGAAAAGAAAGGTTTATGGTAAGGAAGTACACTCTGAGATATGGAGTGGGCTGACCCAAGAAATGGAAGCAGTGTCTCCTTATATTGTGTGAGAATTTTTATCTCTATGGGTAGAATTATCTTGCCCTCTCCCTCTCTAGTATCTTTCTTTTTTTCTTTTTTTTTTCTTTTTTGCTGGTTTGTCCTATCATTCTGTTTTGTTCTGAAAAGAGCCTAAGTGTGAACCCATAAATTTCCCATGATTTATTTGCGAAGCCCATTAAAAAGAGGGCAAAGCTATACTGTACGAGGTCTGATAAGATCACAAACTCATCCTAAAAAAAAAGTGCTACATACCTCAATGCTGACTATCACTACACTCCCCTTTGAAGTACTCCCCTTAGGGAGCTATGTACCGACGCTACCACCTAGTCTACCCTTCAAAGAAATTTTGGAATTCTTTTTCTGGAATGGCCATCAGAGCTGTCATCGTCTTACCCTTGATGTCTTGAATGTCAGCAAACTGTCTTCCTTTCAATATTTCCTTTGACTTTGGGTAAAGAAAGAAGTCATTGTGGGGCCAGATCAGGCAAGTAGGGAAGGTGTTCCAATACAGTTCTTTGTTTACTGGCTAAAAACTCCCTCACAGAGAGTGCCATGTGAGCTAGTGCATTGTAGTAATGCAAGAGCCATGAATTGTTGGTGAAAAGTTCAGGTTGTTTTCGTCCAACTTTTTTAGGCAGGCTTTTCAGCACTTCCAAATAGTAAACTTGATTAACTGTTTGTTCAGTTAGTACAAAGTCATAATGAATAATACCTCTGATGTCAGAAAAGCTTAGCAAAATCATTTTGACTCTTGATTTGGACTGGCAACTTTTTTGGTCATAGAGAATTGGCTGACTTCCATTGTACACTTTTTGACTTTGTTTCAGGGTCATATTGGTATACCCACGTTTCATCACCAGTGATAACACGGCCCAAAACATTGCTTGTCTCTCCAAAAGGTCTTGGCAAACTTCAACTCTCCTTTTCTTTTTGGTTCCTTGATGAGCTCCTTTGGGACCATTTTTGCACAAGATTTTCAATTAAGGTTTTCCTGTTTCTCTATCAATGTTTACTTGGTCCGCTATGCTCCTCACAGTCAGCCAATGATATTGATGCACAATTTGATGAACTTTTGCAATGTTTTCATCTTGTTACTTGTAACAATGTTTTCTGCTTGTTACTGTCCACCCTGACCTCTCTTCATCAGTGACGCATTCTCTCTTCCCAGAAAAACATTTAATCCATCTGTACACTCACTGCTGTTTTCTTCATGATGTTATCCCCATAAACTTGGACTAACATGTCCCTGATTTTACTTCCACTCTTGACAAGTTTAACAAGAAATTAATGTTTGTTCATTGGTCTAACTCAAGCTTAGATATTCTCACCATGGCACACAAAAACATGAATGCCACTCAGCAAGACACGGCCACATTTCAACAGGAACATAGCTGTGAGACACTGATATACTAAGGTTATGAACCTTACCGAGCTGTGTGTACAGTGCTGCCGATGTAAGTGCATAATGGCAAGTTCGCGAACTTAATTGCCATACCTCATATGGTCCTAAGAAGCAGGATGTACATTTTGATACGGTGGTTCCCCAAAAATAAGACCTAGCCAGACAGTCAGCTCTAATGCAGCTTTTGGAGCAAAAATTAATATAAGACCTGGTCTTATTTGGGTATATAATGTAATATAATATAATATAATAAAATATAATATAATATAATATAATATAATATAATATAATACTGGGTCTTATACTAATTAAGGGGAGGACTTTAATTAATATATATTAATTAAGGGAAGGGAAAGGAAAGGAAGGGAAAGGAAAGGAAGGGAAGGAAAAAGAAGGGAAGGGAAAGAAAAGTTGGGCAGCCTGAAGACAGGAACAGGAAAAACCTCTACCTAGAAAGCAATACTTAGCAGAAAAGTATCGCCAAGAACAGAAGCCTGAACAAAGACATTAACATAATTTTAAATAATGAGCCATAACATAATGTCCTGTGTGGGGCTAGAGTACAAAGCAGAAATATATGACAAGGAAGAAATACTGATATATCAGAAAGAGATATATAATCTGACAAATTTAAAGCAGTTGAAAAAAATGAAATCATAAAAACATTTGAAAAATGCACAAAGCAGTTGTGATGCCTCTGTAGTCACTGGAAATGAAGTCTAGAGAGAACAAATTTTTTTTTTAAAAAGTAAGCATTAAAATGATGAATGAGATAATTATAGAGGCAAGCAAATAAGACTTAGTGTTACATTATTGACCTCTCTATAAAAAAGCTAAATAATAAAAAATCAATTATTGAAAAATAGAATTTAGTAAAGATTTCCAGATATGAGATGACATATCTTCAGATGGAAAAGATGTATCTTTGAGACATGTATGTCCCAAGAAAAGTAATAGTCTATTCAACATCAAACATGTTAATAAATTACTGAACTTCAAAGATTGAAAAAAATCCAATTAAAACTATTAGCCATATTCTATAAAACAAAATTTAGAGGCTTCAAAAATTCCTTTCTAAGGAGTATTTTGGACAGTTCCATTGGCAGTACTGGAGCCTATATCCATATTGATTTGGGATGACTGTCATTAAGAAATGAACATGAACACAACTTGTTTATCATTTTAGTCTAATGATTTTGGTTTTTGATTAGGCATTCAATAAATATTTGCTGCAGTAATGAGTCAAATAGTAGTTTGGCTAATTCATTTACACTAAAATAAATTCGATTCTTTTAGTTGTACTCCTCTCTGGTAATTGTGCAAGTAAATGTACTTGCCCTTGATCTATAACACAGAATTTCTGAACTTTAGTGAATGTTGGATACTACTACATGGAACTCTACTGTACTATGTAATCAAAACATTATCGTAAATAAATAATATAGAGATTTTACTTGAAAGATATACATGAAATACTTTTTAGTTTATAATCTCACATTTTTATTCTGGTAAAATAATTTGATTATCTTATATATGCACTGAATTTGGCCCCTTATAGTTCTTATGGAAGTTTATTTTGATAAAACAAGTCTTCAGTTAAGGGTATTATAAGAAAGGGCCCAATATTTGATATTAAAATCATAATGTTCATTGCTTTGGAAAAAATGGGAAATTTTCTTAGGTCTTACATTAGGGAAAATAAATAACTGTTCTTCTCCTTTTAATTTAAAGACTTCAGTACAAAAGAAACAACACAGAAAAGGGTTAAAGATAGTTGGGGACTGACAGACAGTCTTCAAGAGCAGGTAGAATTTGAACTAAGTCTTGTGGAACAAACACATAAATCAACAAATGTACTTCCAAGGACAGTCTTTTTATGTATAATATCTGGCAGTGAGGAGAAGTTCCACCTCTTCTGAGAGTAGGTTGTTTGTCTAATTTGAAGCAGCAACTGAGATTTCTGGATATTAATGTCTGTGAGCTTGAGCTCCTGCTGGGCTGCTTAGTAAGGCCCCTTGTAACGCTTCCAAAAAAGCAATTTTGGTTTCTGTTATCAGTGCTGTTTGTTGAAGGTACAGCTTTGTCCAGTCTTACAAGTTCAATGACATGCACAAGAGGCAACCCCCAAAATGTATAGTTTGTGACCTCTGAATCTAGTTATGCGGGACGTATGTTATAAACTTAAATCATTTTAACTTTATTTTTTAGTGTTTATCTCTCTGTCTCATTCTCATCTGTACTTTATCTTTCTATCATTATCACTCTCTTCCTTTCCTACTGGAGCTAATATAATGCTGTCGAAAACGTTATATAATCTAATATGTATCAGTTTTTTTCAAATTCTGTGGATTTCAGAATTAATCACTTTTTACAGTGAAATGTCAGTCACAATAGCTTAATGTTATGGGATTTTTCACAATGATGAGTTTTCTGCTGAGTAGAGCAACCTCTCACCAAAAAAGCATTATAATGTGCTAAGGCTTGCAAGTCTTGGCAAATAATGGGAGTTATTAGTGAATAGTGTTCCAAGGGCTGAGAGGTGAAGGCACCCACTGATTGAGAAGGAAATGTTTTATGGGTCTATATTGAACAATATTGCTTGAGCATTATAGGCTTCTTTATACAGTATGCTAATGCTATATCTAGTCTACATATTTCCAAGTGATTAATTGTATCATTTCCCAATAGCCATTTGCACCTCATGGGGGAAATCATACATATGTATTAATCGTCTCTGAATTATTACTTTTTAATTTAAAAAATCCAAGGAATTAAACAATGAAAGGACTATAGAGATATAGAAATACATACTAAAAAAGGTCTTAGTCAAGGCTGACATTGCCTGTGTTTTAATCTTGTACAAATATAAAAGTAACAAGTTTGAAGAAGTAAAGTATTTTAATAACCCTTTGAATTATAGACTGATGCAACTTTAAAGCCCTAAATATTAGTCCCCTAACATGTTGGTTGAACAAGAGTGATAAATGATTGCATGTCACACTGTGATAGATGCTGTTAAGGGATGTGACTGTTCCAAGGAAGGGGGGTGACGGTATGAAAAAAATCAGTATCAACATAAAAGAAATTTTCAAAAGGAAGGGAAGAAGACATGAGAGAGAGAGGAAGGGATGGGGGAAACAAGAAAGGAAGGAAAGAGAGGGCACTTCAATTGGAATTTATAGACTTGAAACATGAAAAGGAAGAAAAAAATAACTTTAGGTAACACAAGCAATGGAGGACTGGAAACTTATGGTGATTTGAGAATTGTAAGTAGAACAAGGCAGTTAATGTAAAGGTTACAGAAGGAAAACTACAGTTAATAAAATATAAGAAATGAATTGGAGCAGATTATGAAGAAGTGGACCAGCTATGTAAAAGTGCTTTGTTGTACTTGCTGCAGAAAATGAAGTAACATTCAATGGCTTTAAATAGAGGTAATATTTATTTATTGTCATGAATATCAATAGTTTCCTCCTATTTACTTAGTTGAATATTTTATTAATGAAAGCTATCATAAAACATTCAAAGTTATGATTTTTTTACATTAAAATGTATTGGGGTGACAATGGTTAGTAAACTTACATAGGTTTCAAGTGTCCATTTCTGTAATACATCATCTATATATCACATTGTGTGCTCACCACCCAGAGTCAGTTCTCCTTCCATCACCATATATTTGACCCTCTTTTACCCTCATCCACCACCCCTCTCCCCGCTTGCCCTCTGGTAACCGCTAAACTGTTTCTGTCTATGAGTTTTTGTTTCTTTATTTGTTTGTCTTGTCTCTTTATTGCTTTCAGTTTTATATCCCACATATAAGTGAAATAATATGGTTCTCGACTTTTTCTGTGTGACTTATTTTGCTTAGCATAATAATCCCCATCCATGGAGATAATTAGATATCTAGATAATAGATAATAAGATAATCTGGATAATCTAGATAATAAGATCCATCCATGTCACAAATGGTACCATTTCATCTTTTCTTATGCCACAGTAGTATTCCACAGTGTATATATACCACATCTTCTTTATCCAATCATCTATCTATTGAAGGACACTTTGGTTGTTTCCATGTCTTGGCCGTTGTAAATAAAGCTGCAATAAACATTGGAGCACATATATCTTTACAGATAAACGCTTTCAGATTTTTGGGGTATATACCCAGAGGATGGATTGCTGTCATTAAATTTTATTAAATATAGTAATTTAGTATCTATCAAATACTTCTTGCTTCCTTTCCTTGCATACTATACCCACCAGCGTCTCTAGATCTTTATTTTCTCAACTGGTTTCCAGGCCTCCCATCTTGATCTTTTCAAATTCATCCTTCAGAATTCAGTTACAAAAATCTTTGTAAACTAAAGATCTTTAAAAATCTTCAGTGGTCTTTTTTCACTCCCACAAAGAACTATTGCATTGAAAACGTGGATTATCAGGCTCATTATTATCTCAAACATCAGCTCCATCTGTTACCTCCTACTTCAGGTTCTAAGATTCAACTCTACTTATCATTTCTCAGCATGTATTTTTAACTCACTGAGACTTCATTTTCCCTATTATTATTTTCTTTGCCTGAAATGGATCACACACTTTTTACTTTGCCATATTCAAATATCATAAAAATTTCTGGCCCTCATTATATAGATGAGGAAACTAAGGAGGATAGAATGTAATAACTTATCAAAATCACAAAAGCAAGTAAGGATCAGGATCTAAGCCTGAGGAATTTAGCTCCAGAGCCCATACCAGAACTATGAAACAAGGTTTCCAGGAAAATTTCTGTGGTGGCGGCCCAGCTAAATAAGGGTAATAGGAAAACACTCCACCTGCAATGGGAAATGGAAATACACACTTGTAAAATTTGGCTCTACCCAATGCTTTATTTGTTTGTATTCGCCACTTAAATTGTATTTTTCTTGTTGTGTGTGTGGAGCTGATCTCAGTACTCTCCTACACTAGTTTGATTTCAAAGTGTCCTAAGACCTGTGTTATTTAAATCACTGTGTTTCACTTTTTTGTAAATTGAATCTTTGGGCTAACCGGTTTGCGCTCATAATAACTGATAAAAGACTTGCAAATTATTCTGCTGAACTGGTTGTAAAGAAATAAAGGGTGTCATGTAGATATTAAAGTGCAAGGTTAACGTTGGTTTGGTACACCTTCAAGGAAATGCTCAACTGAACACAGAATGGTTATTCGCCGGTACTAAGAGATTGGTGGATGTGCTTTGCTGTTGTGGAAAGATCATAAACAGTCATTGCAGTCTGGAGGGTTGATAAAAATTGCACGAAGATTAACATGGCCAAAGGCTTGCCTTGATTTCAGGGGATATGGAGGGAAGTAAAAAGAAATTTTTACATAAAATGTGATCTTTCAATACTAGCAAATCAAGAGAAAATACACTTTGAAAGGCTGAACTTTTTGATTTTATTTTTTTAGTGAGAACCTTTCAATTATTTTAACTTATTCATGGTGACCAAAAATGAAGTAACATCACAGAAGCACCTCAGAAGGCAAAAACTGGGAATACTGGTTTCCAGTCAGGCATAAGAAGCTTGGAAATCATTATTTGTCCTAAGAAGTAAAAAGCTAAACAAACTGAAAAATAAATAACTCTTCTTAGATCCATAAGAAAAATAAGGTTACATGGCAGAATGTAGATTAGATTAATGGGTGTAGACAGACACTCATAGCATATCTGAGCAGGTATCCCTATGCTGAAACCTTCATGAGAATCACTAATTGATGAATTTCTGAAGGCTCAGTGTGAACAAGCAGAGAATTAAAAACTCCAGGGGACCACGTCATGAGGGAGTGGGCACACATTTGTGAGTTTTACCTCCTGCAGTTTTACCAGGTTCTCACAGTAAATAGTGTAGAAAAACTCCTTCATGCTTCCAGCAGAAGGGGGAAAGGAACAATTTTGAAGTTTGCTAGAGCATGCTGTGCTTAACAAGGTACGTCCTCAGAAGAAAGTATTTAACTGTGGTCTGATCTATAGGGATTTTATCAAAGCCTGACTCACCCGAGGGAAGAGAAATAGCCAATTCCAGGTGGCTCTAGCTTTCCACATGCAGGAAGGGAAATGCTCAAAATCCAGCCCACTTGAGCAATCCTGTCCCACCTAAGGGGGCGGGGGTACTGACAAGCACATGGGAAGGTCCCAGTCCAGAGGCACAGTTTTACCGAAAGACTAAGAGAGCTAAGGAAACAACTACAGAATGCGTCCCCTCCTCTAACACCTTACCTCCACATTATTAAAGGCTTATTTACAGCAGTTCATGTTATAGTACATCAGTATACCAGTACACCAGTACATCATGTTCAGCTATTAAGAAAAAAGAAATAAAAGACACACCAAATGCAAAAACACCTTTTGAACAGATATAGCAAACATTTCTTTTGTGTGTATGGTGAGAATGCTTAAGATTTACTCTGTTAGTAAATTTCAAGTATACAATACTGTATTATTAACTATGGTCACCATGCTGTACATTAGAGCCTCAGAACTTCTTTATCTTATTACTGAAAACTAGTACCCTTTGATCATCTCCCATTACCCCACCCACCCCCACCCCAGTCTCTGGCAACCACCATTCTCCTCTTTGCTTTTGTGAGTTGGACTTTTTTTTTTAAAATAGATTCCACAGATAAGTGATAGCATACAATATTTATCTTTCTCTTTCTGGCTTATTTCACTTAGCATAACTCCCCCTAGGTTCATCTATGTTTCAATAAATGTCAGGAATTTCTTCTTTTGTTAAGGCTGAATAACATGAATAACATTTCATTTTGTGTGTGTGTGTGTGTGTGTGTATGATATAGATAGAAATACAGATATAGATATGTATCATATTCTCTTTAGCTATCTATTTACATTCCACTACAATATACATGGGTTTTATTTTCTCAACACCATTGCCAACACTTGTTATCTCTTGTCTTTTTGATGATCACCATCCTACCAGGTATGAGGTGATAATGTGTTGTGACTTTGATTTTCATTTCTCTGATAATTATTGATGCTGAATTTGTCATGTACCTGATAGACATTTGTATGTCTTCCTTGGAGAATATCTATTTAGGGCCTTTGCCTATTTTTCAGTTGGACTTTGTTTGTTTTTTGGGTGTCTTTTTTATTTTTTTATTTTGTATTGAATTGAGTTCCTATATATTTTAGATATTTAGATACATAGTTTGCAAATATTGTCTTCCATTCTGTGGCTGGCCTCTTCATTTTGTTGATTGTTTCCTTTATGGTGCAGAAATGTTTTTAGTTTAATGTTGTCCCACAGTTTATTTTTGAATTTTTCAGTTTTCCTCCTGTTATTGATTTCTATTTTCATACAATTAGAGTCAGAAAATATGTTTTATATAATTTTAGCATTTTCACATTTGTCAAGACTTATTTTGTAATGTAACATGTGGTCTATGCTGGAAAATGTTCCATGTGCATTTGAGAAGAATATTTATTGTGGATTGTTCTGTATGTGTGTCTTGTATCCATTCAGTATATAGTGTTATTTAGACCCACTGGTTCCTTATTAATTTTCTGTTTGGATCAAATATCCAAAATGAGGTAATAAAGTGAGGTAATAAAGTCCTCCATAGGTGTTGTATTGCTGTCCATTTCTCCCTTCAGCTTTGTTAATATGTGTTTCAAATATTTAGGTGCCTCAATGTTGGGTGCCTATATATTAACAATTATTACATCCTCTTGATAAACTGATCTCTTTAGCACTATATAGTGACCTTCTTTGTCTCTTGTGAGCAATTCTTACTGAAAGTCTATTTTTTATGATATAAGCATAACCACTCCTGCTCTCTTTTGGTCACCATTAGTATGGAATTTTTTCCCGCCAATTCTTCACTTTCAACCTATGTGTGTCCTTAAAGCTAAAGTGGGTCCCTTCTAAGTAGAATCTTGTTGAATCTTGTTTTCTCATCCATTCAGCCACTTTGTGTCTTTTGATTGGCTAATTTTATCCATCTGCATTTAAAATAATTATTGATAGGTGAGGTCTTACTGTTTCCATTTTTGTTAATTGTTTTCTGACTTTTTAAAATTTTTCCTTTGTTTTTTTTTTCTTCCTCCCTGATTGTGTTCCTTTGTAATTTATTTTTTGTTTAATGGTATGTTTTAATTCCTTTGTCTTTCTCTTTTGTTTAACTATTATAGACTTTTACTTTGTGGTTACCATGAGGCTTAAATAGAATATCATCTGTAATTTATGTATGTATTTATTATATGTATAAAACAGTCTATATGAGCGAATAACCACTTACATGCAATTGAATACAAAGCTTTACACTTTTGCTTTCCTATCCCCATGTTTTATGCTCTCTATGTCACTTCTTACATCTGTTTATATTGTGCATTCATTAACAAATTGTTGTAGCTGCATTTATTTTTAATATTAAGTTTTTTTACTAAAGATAATAGTGATTTACACACTATCATGACAGTATTAGGGTATCCGAATTTGACTACAATTGACCCTCGAACAACATGGGTTTGAATTGTATGGGTCCACTTGACACAGATTTTTTTTTTCAATAAATATATTGGAATTGTTTTTGGAGAATTTCTTACTAACATGAAGTGGTCGTATTGATTATACTAAGCTACCATAAAGCAATCATATTGCTGCTTCTTTGTATAAAATCATGAATTGTTATACCTGTAAATAAATATGAATTTCTTTTTCACATTATCTTTTCATTTCTCATGTCCAGTTCTAATAATACTTTTAGCATCTACAGGATTCTGTATCTTATAAGACAATATTGATACAGGTACTGACATACAGACAATTCATCTTGTAAAGAGACAACATAAATTTATGGTATTAATAAATACAGTATAGTACTATAAATGTATTTTCTATTCCTTATGATTTTCTTAATAACATTTTCTTTTCTCTAGCTTACTTTATTATAAGTATATAGTGTATAACACATATAACATACAAAATAAATGTTAATTGACTGTTTACGTTATCAGTAAGTTTTCCAGTAAATAATAGGCTATTAGTGGTTAAGATTTTAGGCAATCAAAAGTTATAAACAGATTTTTGATTGTGTGGGGGATCAGCACCCCTAATCCTCACGTAGTACAAGGGTCAATGTATATATTTAGCTTTACCATGAGTTTTATATTTTTGTAGGTTTTTGTGTTGCTATTTAGTGTCCTCTCACTTCAAATGGAAGAACTCCCTTAACATTTCTTACAAGACAGGTCTAGTGGTGATTACTCCTTTAACATTTGGTTTTTTGGAAATGTGTTTATCTCTCCTTTATTTTTGAGGGACAGTTTTGCTGGATATAGTATTCTTGGTTGGCTTCCACCTTCCCCCTTCAGCACATTGAAAATATCATGTTACATATTTCGTGTTTGTTGCATCACTAGCACTTAGTACAATATGTAGTACATAGTAGGCATTCAATAATTATTTACTGAATGAATACTGAATAAATGAACAATGAGGTTTGGAAGTTTTACTTATCCCTGGGAAAAACAAGAGCTAGCTCCATGAGATCCACATTTTACTCCATAGAGTAGCAGAAGTAGATCCTAACACAAAAAATCTGATCTCCCTCTCCCATCTGATTCCCAACCTGCAAACCAAGCAAGCAGGCAACCAACCAACCAACAAACAAAAAGATAAATGAAAACAAAACAACAAAAAAACTATTGCAAATAAAGCAAGAAGAAAAACAAAGGAGAGACAGGCTCAGATTTCAGATACATTTCAGTAATAGGTATGCCATCACAAAGATCTTTGAGCTACTCTATTTAAATATTTTCATTGATTTACTCACCAGAAATGGGACAGCACTCACCTGACTTTTAGTATATAACTTCCTAGTATAATTTATTTGCTGATGCTTTAGCTCATACATAACTATAATTTTCTTAGGAAAAGAGTAGGCCCATTTTAAAACTCTCTTCTTATAAATAAATAAGCAAGATAGAACCTCTTATATAACAGTCCACAAAGGAAAGAGACTATTTAAAGAAGAGATAACAAGTAGTGATTATATATTGCTTACTATGTACTCAGTTACTAAGTGCTCCAATCCTCTCTTGTTAGGTACTCCACTAAGTGCTCATTTAATCCTCACAGCAACACCTAATAAGGCAGATAGCATTGTTATTATTCCCATTTTTTTTCCAGATAATAAAACTAAGTTAAAGAGAAGTGAAATGATTTAATCAAGTTTACACAGCAGAGGTAGGATCGGATCCCAGACAGTATGGCTCCAAAATCCAAATTCTTTGATCACTTGCCTCTATTGCCTCTTACACAACAAAAGAATGATGAACAAAGCTACAGAAGGAAACCATTTGAACTGTTACAAAAATGAGATATACTCATATGTTAAAAACAGCAAGAACTAAAAGGAATGTCACTGAACATGTGTTAAATGCCATGGAGAACAAGATGGTGAAAACAAACAAAGAAACAAATGTGTTCTACATATAAGAGAAAAAAAACACATCCAGCATATGCACAGAGAGTTTTCTTGAAAAATACTGACAGGAAAAAAAATAGAATAAAAATCTATTACAGATATAATAAAAGAAAATCTTACCTAAATAAAGATATGAATCTGTATAGTGATAGTAAATACCATGTTCCAAGAAAAATTCATGTACAGTGGTACACACAGAGGTATATCTTGACTGAGTGTATTGCTATTTTATGTCCTCTGCCATTTTTTGCTCTTTTTTACTTTGCCCCCTGTACAAATCAATTCTATGAGAAGCTATTACAAATCAAAACATAAATATACAAATAAAAATATAATGTACAGTACTCAGATATGAACCAAAAAGGAACATTCATTCATACTCACAGTAGCTTGGGATTTGTTGAATCTAGTAGTCCCTGGTGAGGTTTCTAAAGATGGCAAAAAGTTGACTGGTTATTAAGACTACTATGACCATATTGAATACTAGAATATCTAATCAGCACATGACCATTTAAACCCAAAAATTTATGGATTGTATATTTCTAAAAATGCTTCTGTGCATTGAACAAGTTGTAAAAGATTTACTTTCCAGATCAAGCTCACTTTAGCCTTAAGATCAAGTTCTAATTGAAACTGTTGACATGTACAGAAAGTGTTCTAAATGTGGCTATTGTGATTCATGAATTTAAAAAGGAGTTTAAAAGCTTTGTGTATGTG
This sequence comes from Rhinolophus ferrumequinum, assembly GCF_004115265.2. Lineage (NCBI taxonomy): Eukaryota > Metazoa > Chordata > Mammalia > Chiroptera > Rhinolophidae > Rhinolophus > Rhinolophus ferrumequinum. Next base: position 89,913,456 of record NC_046289.1, on the reverse strand, counting down.
TGTGTGTGTGTGTGTGTGTGTGCGCGCGCGCGTGAATTTAATGTATTTTAGGTTCTTCACTTCTCAAGTACCTGATTTGGCTTTTTCAAATGCTTGTCTCTTAATTTCAAGATTTGGCAAATATGCCTTCAAAACAGATACTTTTTATATTGAAAAATTACTGAATGAATGCATAATAAAGAACATTTAAAGAGTTAGTGGAGACCAGTGTGTGTGATGGGAAATGTCTACCCTTTGACTTTATAAGTGTATAAGCAAGATTTACTTATTATACTTGAATTTGGAATGGTCTGTGATCCATCAACTTAGCACATTTCAATTACTACATAGAAAGTCAAATAAAAGTCAAATTCAAAGCCCAGAATAAAGAGAATATTGAGAATATAACAATTTAAAACACTTTTTATGGTACACCAGCATTAAATTAATACTGCTCAAATAATACAGAAGATTTATAGTAACACCAAGAGTTTCCTTCCAATGTACAAAAGAAAATCATGGAAATGTTTTATATTACATATTTTTAAAACGGAATAGTTTTATAGCCTTATAGATTTAATTAACCCAATACAAACAAACAAACCCACCCCATCTCAATTCTACACTCTGTCCTTTTTTTCTTTTTCTTGATCAAGGTGAAATCTTATTTTCAAGGTAGAGTTCTACATTTCCATATTTCTTAAGCCATATTTAATAAACTCATATATTAATTTTGGATGTTTCTCTCTTCACTCGTATACACAAAACTCCAGAAGATTAAATATTCGCATATCCTATCTAGATAAATCTTTCATTTGTTCTTAAAACCATCAAATTTGGGGTTTTCAACATTTTCCTTCCTCATAATGTAAGGAATGGAATTGGTAGATTTGATAAAAACTTATTTTTTTACCTTGCTGCTCCAGAGTTTTAAATGTCATTTGGATTGGGTTTTAAAAGATGAGATGTGAAAGTGGAGATGTTTCTTGGCTTAAGTCCCTTAGTAGGGATGGATATTAAGGTAGAAGGGTAGTGACCAAGGCCAAGAGAAGACTAGCTGTGGACTCAGGGCTCTTCCATCACTCTTGGTGCTCTGTGGCTTAGAGGCTATTCTGGCAGCGATTGTGGAGCTGATAAGCAGATTACTAGGATCTGCCACCTTGTGGGAAAAAGTGCCAGCAGGAGCAGTACCAATGTGAAGGCCATCACAATAGTCACAGTAGATCACTCTCTCTGTCTTTTCCCAGCCCTCCCTGACACCACCCCTATCCTAGAGGCCTCTCCAGACCCCTACACTCCCACTGCTGTCTGGGAGACCCACTCTTACCTGAGGACTCTGGACCTTGGCACTGGTCAGGGGCAAACATATTGAATTTTAAACATAAAAACAAACAAACAAAAACCTGACCAAGTTTTCAGGCAGAAAAACACTAAGCCAACTAATGAACGGAATAAAATCAAGTTTGGCCCAGATATCTCAATAGCAACAGTCAATTCCAATTTACAGTAATGTAATGACAGCTGAATGCTAAGTGATGGAAAGGGTGAATTAGATATTAAACACAAACAGTCATTCATGCGTAGGTACAGAAGAAAGACCTTTACAAACGACACAAGAGCTCAGGGAACATAGAACCCATAGACTCTCTGGAAAGCTGTGGCTTGAAGATGAAGTCCTGCCCACAAATACATTCAGTGAAATAAAAGATACAAAGATATAGAAATCATGTTATGGCCTAGTTGCTGATGAGCAGTGAATCTATTTAAATGTGGAAAAGTACTACAATTGCAAGAATTATGGTACACAAGGGAACAAAAATGTTATAAACTATGACAATACAAGGTAGAGTTGTTATATAATAAAAACATTGAGATAAAGTGGGAGAGGAAATGCAGGAGGAAGTAATTTGCACAGTAATTAAATTATATGACTTATCTTACGACAATAACTTAAAAAGGAACTAAAAGACACCTGTATATTTAACAGATGGCACAATATATCCATGCATTCCATGTATGTACACAAAACAAAACAAAACAAAGGAAATACCAGAAAGAGTTTATGTTGGCATTTTCTTTACTGTAATAATGTGTGCCTGTATTTTGTATATAAATATTTAGCATAGGGCATGATTTAAAAAATGGGTTGAACTTGGTATGGTATTTTTGGAAAACATAGCAACACTTCACCTCTCCTCGAATATTTTGTTGGATATTTTTCTGCCAATGTTGATAACTCCCCATATCTTGGAAAGATTCTGTAGCGTTTCAGTTTCTTTCAGACGCTAAAATATCTCATACAGTCTAAATCAGTCTTTAATCTTATATCCAATTCAGTGTTTCTCTACATTCCCCAGTCAGGGATAGAATACCAGAAAGGAAGGAGTTGATTATTTTCATCCTCTTTATTTTACCTCTTTCTTCCCTGCAACTCAACTTGAAGGATAAAAAAAACAGGAGGGATAAACATTCCACAAGGAAAGGCTCTTGTATTTCATGCTGTTAGTAATTTTATCTTTCATTTGAATTCGCTCTTTTATGAGATCCATCTAAACGTCAGTTTTAGAATGAGAGTACTTTAATGGGTTCCTTGGAGGGTCCGTCAACACATCATCGCCAAACCGTACCATTCCCTGAGTATTGCCTCCTTTGTTTGACCTCTTTGGAGGTCCCTCTTCATGCTTGTTTCAGTAGACCTGCCTGATATCTGCTTTTCCTAGCATTTAACATTTCAAAATGGTCTCCACGTGAACACTTACCTTTTACCACTATTGCTCTCTATGTTTTTTTTTGCATTGTTATTAAAGATTGCTGTCTCCACCGTCCTGCCTCCAGATTTTTCCAGGTAGGAGTATGGCACTTTATCTCCCAAGACTCCAAAGGCAAGAAATCTGTGGTGCTATGCTGCCGTCGCAGTGTGGGGCTGGCCTACTAATTCTTTAGTGAGAATTTAGTGAGATTCTGATGTCTGTTGTAAGGGCAAATACAAATTCAAAAATAAGAGGTCGTTCCGATAAATCTAGTACCCATCTACCCATTACAATATTATTGACTACATTCCCTGTGCTGTACTTCACATCCCTGTGACTATTTGTAACTACCAATTTGCACTTTTTTAAATTAAAATTTATTGGAGTGTCTAATCTCTATGTTGTATATCTGAAACTAATATAATATTGTGTGTCAATTATAATTGAAAAATTAAAAAATATATATTAAAAAAAAGTGGTCTTTCGACCTGTTGAAAATAAGGGAAAGTAAAGGACAAGATTCCCTCCTCCCTATTTGTAGTGAATTTACTTTAGAAACTAGATGTAATTGTAATTTGTTTCTCTATACCTTTGAAATGTGTATACAACTTTAAAAAATATAAATAAGCCTCTTGCCAGCTTTATGACCTTGGAATGTCTTTTTCAAGGACCTAGTAACCATCTTTGAAATGTAAACATAAAGGAAGATAGTGCCCTATCTTCCAGTTTTTATGGAAAGGTAGAAGGCTAATTTCCTCAGGGTGCCTAGCTCCAAGCTGCAACACTACCTTCAATCATAAAGATTGTCTTTGCAATCTCTTAGCAGATTGCCTGTGATGTCCATCACATTCTGGTTTAATGCTTATTCAATATAGAATTGTTTTCTTTTTCTCCTACCTCTCTAGAGGTGTTTGCTGGATAGAGAGAAGATTTTAAGCATATTTCCCCAACACCATCCTCCTGCAAGCATAGTTCTTTTATAGCACTGCTACCTGCCTCAGAGTGCAAAAGCATCCTCCCTTTCCCAACAGGAAACATTTAACATTTATTCTTCTTGATACTATTGGAAATGGAATTGTTTTCTTAATTTCCATTTTGAATTATTTGTTGTTAGTGTATCGAAATGCAACTGATTTTTGGGTGTTGATTTTGAATCTTGCAAAGTTGCTGAGTTTGTTTATTATTTTAAACAGTATTTTGCATGGGTTCTTTAGGTTATTTATTTATTTTCAATAAACATTCATATGCAAGCCAAGGGGTATGAAAGTATACACAGTGAAAAGACTCATTCTTTCCCTTTCCCTTCAGGCATTCAATTTCCTTCCCCAGGTATCAGTTTCTTATGCACTGTCCCAAAGATATTTCTTAGATACATAAGTAATTATATCCTCCTATTCACATTATTGTGTACTTTTGTCTACTTTCAGTATATCATAGCAATATATGATATGCTTCCTTATTTTATGAAATGCAGAAAGCTGCATTTCTATTAGTTACTTTTTTTGGCAGCAGTATAGTATATCTGTCATATTTTATTTCTTTCTACTGTTCATTCATGCATTTCAGAAAGACTTCTCTGAGTAGCAGTTTAATATATTTCTTAATTTTGTCCTTTACCTTCCATGATATTGTATATATATAAATGGCTAGTAACATTTGCAAAATGATTCTCTATTTTACTTTCCTTTTTCTTAATGACTTATACAAGTAATATAACCATCTAGATTTTTGTCTCAGGGAGTCTGCATAAAATATTCAATTATGACAATGAATCTTATCTCCTTTCAATTTCTTGAGTTGAGAAATCTCAGCCAGCATCGATTCCAGATCTGAGCTCCACATGTTAAGGTACTTCCTGATTCCCACCTCATGTTTCTTCCCTTTGATCTCACGTTTCTCCCCTTTATTCTTTTCTAATAGAGTATTAATTTCAGGAATTACTTTGGCCTTTTCTCTTAGGCATCAGGCAATTGTTGTAGTTATTTAAAATCCCTGTATGGCTCTGAAACTTCCTTTTGAATTATTTGAGTTGAATTTCTTCCGACCTTTGAACTTGTGGGTAAGCTACATGCTCAAAAATCCTTCATGGCTTAAACGGAGAATGACTTAGGAAAAAAACAATCTATAAATGCTTAGCAAGGCATAATATTAACCATTTAAAGCTAGAGACTCTTTCGTACACTCAGAACTTTGTTGCCTTAAATTTTTTAAAGCAGCAAATATTTTTATTAGCTCCTAATATATGAATGGCTTATATGTGGAAGAGTTCATTCCCTATAGCTGAACAGGAAAAGATGTAATTGTATAATGAATTCACGGATAAACACCAGTAGTCTGCATCCTGAAGCTATTTGAGCCCGTTAAATCCTACCATGTAGCTGAGGCCTGCCTGGATGGCATTAACTTGCCATGTCATTTGTGGTTGGCACTTGTTGAGGTCACACTTGCACTTCAAATTGGATTAAGCCAACCAGTAGTCACAGTCAAACATGTCTCATGTGTTTGCCTCCGTTGAAGCCTATAGATCTCCTGTGATTGCTGAGACTCACGGCCACTTTTTTAGGGTCTGGCACACAAATTAAGAAACTGTTGATAACTCATAGAAATAGCCACTCACCTGATGATAAAGCATCAATAAGCTGGAGTAACTTGCCAAGGTAAAACATTAAGAAGCCTAAGACTTTATACCTTTTGCCAATTGCAAAAGGCCAACATGTTAAAGCCAAATTGTAACAGCTATACATTTATATAGTTGTGGGAAACAGCCTCATGGCTTGAAATAGGCATTTATAAACAGCAGAGTCAAAATACCTGCCCATATCAAAAAGCTGTAGGAAACACACATGCACCCTATTTTAATAATAATCTTTCTGTAATGTTCATTTTGCTCCTCCATATCTAGTCCCTATGTATTTCTCAGCTATGTATAGTTTTCAGTTATCTGCCACATGTTGGGTTAAAAAGAGGCTAAACTAATAGACCACACTCCTGCACTCAAATGCTAAACTCGTTGAAAAATAATGACAAAAAATATGTGTACTGAAGACCAACCAGATACTGGTGAACTGTTTCCCTCGTACTGAGTCTTAGATTTAGACATGCATTTCTAGCAGGGTTTGTCTGAAACAGGTATCTTCTTTTAAGCACAGAGCCTACACCTGGAGAAGAATAGAATCATGTTCTACGTGGGTCACTCACTATTGAGGATGATAAAAAGTCTGGTCAACACATGTCCTTCCTTTTCCTCTAAACTTGCCAATTACATAAGCCATTTCATTTTTCCAGCTGTGCAGTGGGTGAATGGATGGATCTAAGTCAGTATTTTTACACTAAGGTGGCTTCTACTTAAAAAGAACAACAGGAATGCTGTAGAAGCTTACTCGTATCTCCTTCAATCCCTATATCTCCTTCCCAGACTTCCACCAACACATCACATTTGAAACTACTTCAAGCTAACATATTTCAGCTGAGCTTAACATGCTTCTCTTGATTTATGTCTCTAAAACTTCAATAGATCCAGACCCATATTCATTTTGAATAAAAATAGTATTGAGGGGGAAAAAAAGGAAGACTTAATTGAAAACGTCCTATGGCTACAACTCAAGACGTACCTTCCTCTTCTAATAACTATCATTAGTGACAATATAGGATTATGTAAGTTTACCTAGCTCATTGTTGTATCATTCTTTTTAAACAAAATCGCTTGTGGAAATGCACATTATTTTTGTTACTCGAGGAAAAATCTGCAGCTTTCTGTACACTTTAATTCTAATCAATCTATATTTGTTAATGTGGGTATATTGTGTTATTTCTTCATAATTCATATTATTAAAGAATGAGCAGTGATGGATGTTCACCAGAACAAGAAACCTCCATCCATTTAGAGGGCTGGTTTGATGAGAGATACGCCATATGGCCTTGGTACAGAATCTTAAAAAAAATTATGAGCCTCTGTTTTGTCTGCTTCACGAATTAAAAATATATCACATTTGATCCAGTTTGAGTTAATTTTGGTACATGGTGACAGATAGCATTCTAGTTTCATTCTTTTGCATGTGGCTTTCCAATTCTCCCAGCACCATTCATTGAAAAGACTGTCTTTTCTCTATTGTATGTTTTCGGCTTCTTTGTCGAAAATTATTTGTCCATATTTATGTGGGTTTATTTCTGGGTTCTCAATTCTATTCCATTGGTCTGTGTGTCTGTTTTTCTGTCAATAACATACTGTTTTGATTATTGTTGCCCGATAGTACATGCTGAAGTCAGGGAGTGTGATACCTCCAGAATTGCTCTTCTTAGGATTGCTTTGCTATTCGAGGTGTTTTCTGGTTCCATACAAATCTGATGATTTTTTATTATATTTCTTTTAAAAAAATGCCATTGGGATTTTGATGGGGATTGCATTAAATCTGTATATTGCTTTGGGTGGTATGGCCATTTGAAGTATGTTGATTCTTCCAATTCATGGGCATGGAATATCTTTCCATTTCTTTGTGTCTTCTTCAATTTCTTTTAAAAATGTCTTATAGTTTTCAGTACATAGGTCTTTCACATCCTTGGTTAAGTTTATTCCTAGGTATTTTATTCTTTTTGTTGCAATTGCAAAAGGAATTATTGTCGTTCTTTATTTCTTTTTCTGAGATTTCATTGTTAGTATATAGGAATGCAATGAACTTTTGTACGTTGACTTTGTAGCCATCAACTTTATTGTATTTGTTTATTGTTTCTAATAGCATTTTGGTGGAGTATTTAAGGTTTCTATATATCGCATCATGATGGAAGGAGAACTGACTCTGTTGTGGAACACACCAACACACCAATGTAATATATAGATGATGTATTACAGAATTGTACACCTGTGTAACTTTATTAACAATTGTCACTTCAATAAACTTTAATTAAAAAAATATATATACAACCAAAATGCCCATCGGTAGATGACTGGATTAAGAAACGGTGGTACATTTATACAATGGAGTATTACGCAGCCATAAAGAAGAAAGAAATCTTACCATTTGCAACAACATGGATGGACCTAGAGAACATTATGCTAAGTGAAATAAGTCAGACAGAGAAAGATAAGTACCATATGATCTCACTTATATGTGGAATCTAAAGAAAAGAATAAGTGAATGAACTAATCAGAAACAGTTTTGGAGACAAAGAGGAAAAACTGAGGGTTGCTAGATGGGCGGGAGGGGTGGGGGGGTGGGGGGGAGGGTGAGGGGATTGGAGGGCAGTCGGTGACCACAGGATGGCCACGGGTTTGAAAATTAATCTGGGGAACGTAATTTAGTGGTTACCAGAGGGTAAGGGGGTTGGTGGGTGGGAGATGAGGGTAAGGGGGATCAAATATATGGTGATGGAAGGAGAACTGACTCTGGGTGGTGAACACACAATGTAATTTATAGATGATGTGATACAGAATTGCACACCTGAAATCTATGTAATTTTACTAACAATTGTCACCCCAATAAATTTAAAAAATAAAATAAAAAAAACATATATATATATACATATATATGTCACATTTAAAGCTTGTTTCAAAGAATAACCTTTTTAGTCACTTTTTAAAAATGAATGCTTGGCCATCATTAGATCATCTCTCATCCCTTCCCAATTTTCTTCATTCTACCGCAAACAACTTATACCTATGAAGAATTTGATTTTTGTGGTGCCCCTTTCCCCCTTGCCGATGTGGCAATGAAGTCTCCAGGTTTAATACTCTCTCTAGACAAGCAAGGCCTTTCTATGGAGATTGTGTGGTAACTATAGAAGATACTAAATGTAAACACTACAGTACTTCCTGACCATGTTTCTTCTTGATTTTTATGTGATAGAGAAGACAAATACACAGATACATACCATAACTTTCTAATAGGCTATATTAAATCCTCAGTAAATTAATGTAGTGACTCAGTTATCACATATTAAAATTAAAACTACTCTGCATGCCAAAAATTATATGTTAATGAATCCAAGTAGATTTGATTTTCTAAATGTGGGAAACCATAGTTGGAAAGGCATTATTGTATTTGTTCACTTGTTTATTTTTTTCCTATACCCAAGATTGCTATCAAAATATTTACCTTCCCCTCAATTTTGCTGTGAACCTAACTTCTTTTAAAATACATATTTGTTAGGTCTTTCCCCCATCTTTATTTCATTCAAGGTATCTCTGGACAAAAGGAATAAATAATTCCACTGGGTCATTTTCCTTAACAATCTAAATGTCTGCGGTTTTATTCATTGACAAATGTATCATTTTAATTTTAAATAATTTTTATTTATCATTGTTCCAAATATAGCCGTACGTAAACTGAAATGCAATAGTGTTTTCTATTAATACTGAGTAATGAAAACAATATGCTGAAAATAATCTTTCTTTACACATATGCAAAATCATATTCTAGCCTTTAGTTGTATCATTAGCTGAAGATCAATTTCCTATGAAATGATGTATTTTCTTTCATGTTGGGGAGTTACTTTCTGCAATAATTTACTGGTGTTGGGCTTTGCAGTATAACAGTCTATGTATTTTCAGAGGGTTATAGATTTCATGCTTCTCTAATTGCACTAGTAAAATATAACTAATAGACATTTAATTTGACTGTATCTTGAAGGCTAACCCTTCCTCATGAAATAATGTCTCTCTAAATTGCAATCCCATACTGAGTGATTTTAATTATATATGCTTCTTGTGAATGTGTCAACAAATTTTTCATTCCCCAGTCACCTGAGAGAAAATTTTCAAATAAGAAGAAATTGCCCCCATCGGTACAGAGTAATAACTGTTATGTTGATGAAAGCTTTGATATGAAGAGTGTATAGATTGGTGAACCCCTGGGGTCACTTAGGAAGGCTGCTGAGTTAACAGTCTGCAAGGTTAGACCTTCCTTGCTTGTAGTTGGAAACGGCCTCAAGTCCCCATGTGGACTCATAAATGGTATAGAATGAATACCTAAACTCAAGCCATTATCTAGTATTCTCTTCAAAGAATAAAGTGTTTGTGTTCTTATGTGAAGGGGATTATCAATATTAGTTTTTCCCAAAAGAGGACCACTTCTATTTCCTCCTTGCAAAGAAAAACATTTCTACTGACTCTCTTTCTCTGATTTTGAAAAAAAAAAAAAAAAAATAGCTCATCTGTGTCTTGCTGGAGAGTGGCCCTTCTGAGCTCCTCAGGATGAGACGCTATCAGGCACCAAATTTGATTAATGCGAAGCATAAAATGGAGTTTAGTGAGATAAGTGTTAACATTTTTTCATATGAAAATGAAATGAGGGAAATTGGGTAAAATGTTTTATAAATATTCTATCATGTGTATGGTAGAATTCTATCACAGCCCTTTTTTCTCCCTTCGCAGAGTTTTTTTTTTCCTTTTTTTTTTCTTAAGCATCAGTTTATGGGTGAATGCACTCAGACCTAAGCCAATATTTCTCCCACTTCAGGCTCATACCTGTGGGGTGTGCTATGCTGTATATAAAGGAGCATGTGCCAGTATGGGCAAAGAATCACTCTCCATCTGCTGTCCTGCAGTTCTGCTCCAGGTAGAACTTTCTTTATTACCTTTATCCCTCTGCCAGTACCAGCACCTGGATGTAGTTTAACTGCAGTCACTAGGCTGTATTTTAGGCAGAAACCTGACAGGGAAGAAAAACATATTGTGGGGAAGTGCAGAGTATTTCACCTTTCTTTTACACTTAGGAGGGTGATAACTAAAAGCTTTACTTGCTGAGAATTTGATCTCCAATATAAACACAGGATTTCTCTAGTTCCTGTCCATGTAATCGCCACCCTCTAGAACAAAATCTCCTCATTATATGGCATTTACAGGATATTGCTCAGCTCTCTGCAGTTGATAGTTGAGCAACAAAATAGCTCCCCGTGGGTCAATTTCAGACTTAACTGAGGTCGGTCATGACTCTGACCTTGGTGAGCTGAGCCTTTTCCTGTGTTCCAGTGTAAATGGCCTCAGCTCCAGGAGGTTTAACCTTGCAACGCAAATCCTTTCAGGGTACATATGCACAAAACCTTTTCTTTGCTGTAGACAATTTTTCTGTTCATTAGATCCACACATACATTTAATCTAAACATTTGAATTGATGTTGAAGTGATTCAACATTAAGTGAGGCTTTTACATATGGGTGACTCTTTTTGACAAGAATTTATAAAATAGGTGTGAATTTGCTCCATAACACACATGTAATATTTCTTTTTTTTTTTTTATTAAAGTTTATTGGGGTGACAATGGTTAGTAAAGTTACATTGGTTTCAAGTGTACAATTCTGTAATATTTATTTTCTTGTTTTTATGAATCAAATTTGATGGTGAAGGCTAACAGTACATTTTCAGCATCCCCTCCACCCCCACGCACTTTTATTTTATTTGTGAAGTGTTGATTTGCTAGTTTTGCTATAACATGTCACTACAGACTTTGTGGTTTAAACAACACAAAATTATTACCTTACTGTTAGTATGTAGGTCAGATCCACAACACAGTTTTCACAGGTCTAAAATCAAGGTGTGAATGGTGCTGCATTCCTTTCAAGGTTCTAGGGGAGAATCTGTTTTCTTGCCATTTCCAGCTTCTGGAGACTGCGTGCATTTCTTGGCTCACAGACCTCCTCCATTTACAAAACCCATGGCAGGCTGTGGGGACAGAGCCCCAAAAAGCAGTTTCCAGGCTCTCGGCCTCACATAGAAAGGTGCTGGCTCAGGTAGTAAATGGCCATCGACTGTGATCAAATGGCCAGCAGCTGTGGCTAGTTGGCCGTCAGCTGTAACCAGTGAGCCATTGGCCATGAATATAACTGCCGTGGCTCGGCTAGCAGAAAAATGGGGGCTAGCAAGAAGATGGTGACTGAGTCTGCAAGCGGCACAGTGAGGGTTGAGGATTGTGTTGCTCCTGGTTCCTGTGTCTCCAACCCAGCCGCCAGTGAGAGTATAGTGGTGTGACTCCCCTACCTATGGCTCCGTGGGTGTTCCTTTTTGGCCTCACCATGTCCTGCGTTCTTATGTGGGGAGTGGGACCAGAGACCCCGCCTGACACCCTGCGGGCCGCCCCACCTGACAACTGGTCCAGCAAGCAGAGTCCCCCGCACGACACATGGCGTAGTCGGCAGGATACCCCGCCTGACACCCTGCAGGCTGCCCCGCATGACACCCCACATGACAAATGGCGCTGTGAGCAGGGTATAGTGCCGGCCAAAGCCCTCCAAAGGGCGGTGAAGCAGTTTGTGCCTATGAACACTCAGTTGCAGGAAGACCAGGAGGAGCAGCTGCCGGAGAGCTGACCCCCGTGGAGGGGTGGGAAGACGTTGATGGTTCCCCAACCAGCAGAGGCCGGAGAAAGGGAAGGTCCTTGCAGCCCTGTGGGCTGGGAAGTGCTTGCTGAGGCAGCCTGGATGCAGGACTTGTCCCAGGAGGAAACACTTGCTGAGTCCTCCGTGGGAGCTGAGGGTGAGGTCAAGGTCATCCCTCACCCCCAGGACAGCCCTGGCGAATGACTATGGACTATGGGGAATTGCCTTCCATCCCTAATTTAATGGACAGCTTCACTATTTGTTTGGGAACATACCACCATGTAGTGGAACTGGCAGATGTTTGCTTTTGTGTCTTGACCGGCCACCATTGAGAATATGTAAGCACCTTGACTGTGAGCCGCTGTTGTTCCAGCACAGTGCCATGAGAGGCTGTGGGGACAGAGCCCCAAAAAGCAGTTTCCAGGCTCTCGGCCTCACATAGAAAGGTGCTGGCTCAGGTAGTAAATGGCCATCGACTGTGATCAAATGGCCAGCAGCTGTGGCTAGTTGGCTGTCAGCTGTAACCAGTGAGCCATTAGCCATGAATATAACTGCCGTGGCTAGGCTAGCAGAAAATGGGGGCTAGCAAGAAGATGGTGGCTGAGCCTGCAAACGGCGCAGTGAGGATGGAGAATTGTGTTGCTCCTGGTTCCTGTTTCTCCAACCCAGCCGCCAGCGAGAGTATAGAGATATGACTCCCCTACCTATGGTTCCGTGGGTGTTCCTGTTTGGCCTAGCCATATCCTGCGTTCTTGTGTGGGGAGCAGGACCAGAGACCCTGCCTGACACCCTGCACGACACTTGGCGTAGTCGGCAGGATACCCCACCTGACACCCCGCAGGCCGCCCCGCAGGATCCACTGCATGACAGAGGCCCAGAGAGTGGCAGTGCCCTGAGAGCCCTGGCTGTGTCCAGGAAGTCTGGCTGTGTCCAGAGAGAGTGGCAGTGCCCTGAGAGGCCCTCGTGTGCTCGGGGAGACTGGTGGTACCCTAAGAAGCCCAGGAAGTCTGGCTGTGCCTAGAAGTACTGGTGGTGCCCTGAGAAACCGTGGCTGTGTCCGGGGAGACTAGTGGTACCCTAAGAAGTCCAGGAAGTCTGGCTGTGCCCAGAAGTACTGGTGGTGCCCTGAGAAACCCTGGCTGTGTCCGGGGAGCTTGGCTGTGTCCAGGAAATAGCATTCACCTCCAGGCTCCTCGCACAGGGCCCCTCGCGGAAGACTCTTGTCGCGTAGATTGTGAGGCAAGACCCTGTAGGGGTGGAGTGTGGGGACAGAGCCCCAAAAAGCAGTTTCCAGGCTCTCGGCCTCACATAGAAAGGTGCTGGCTCAGATAGTAAATGGCCATCGACTGTGATCAAATGGCCAGCAGCTGTGGCTAGTTGGCCGTCAGCTGTAACCAGTGAGCCATTGGCCATGAATATAACTGCTGTGGCTAGGCTAGCAGAAAAAAAGGGGGAGCTAGTAAGTAGATGGTGGCTGAGTCTGCAAGCGGCACAGTGAGGGTTGAGAATTGTGTTGCTCCTGGTTCCTGTGTCTCTAACCCAGCCGCCAGTGAGAGTATAGTGGTGTGACTCCCCTACCTATGGCCCCGTCAGTGTTCCTTTTTGGCCTCACCATGTCCTGCGTTCTTATGTGGGGAGTGGGACCAGAGACCCCGCCTGACACCCCGCACGACACAGGCTGATGAGTTATTTTCATACCCCATCACCCTGACTTCTGTCTCCCTCCTCTACTTTTAAGAAGCCTTGTGATTACATTAGGCCCACTTGGATAATTCAACCTAATCCTTTTATTTTACATTTAAGTGAATAACAACTTTTAATTCTATCTGCAACTTCAATTCCCTGATGCCATGTAAAGTGACATACCCATGTCGGGAATCTGGACATACTCATTTTTGGGAAAGGTGGCATTTTTCTGCCTACCATAAGGAATAGGGAATTTCAGGTTCTCACTCAGACTAGATGGGTTTCGTAATTAGGCTTCAGTTGTTGCTACAATTACCAGTACTGCAAATGTTCTCCAACTGTTGGGTACCGTGTTCTTCCCTTGCTCCTTCAAAAGTGCACCAGAGGTCACTGGGCTTTATAACCTGCTTCTGCGTGCATGCACACATCCTCTCCCCATGTGAGGGGCCCCATCTTTGGGGCACTTTGTGGGAGTGTCTCAATTCCTGCCAATGGCGGAATCATGGGGGTGTTTGTTCCAGTCTTTGAATTGTCTGGTCCTCTGGTGTCCAGAGTTGGGAATCCTCTCTTAGGGGCTAACCATGCCTCCTCTTCCGTTCTAGTCACCAGCCTCTCTTCTCCTTACCCTCATCCTGCTATGCTAGCTTAATTCTTTAATGGAGTTTATCTTCAAACTCAAAGGCGAAACGTGGTGTTGGGGGATGTCCTCTATGGTCCAATAACCCAGGGTAGTTGTCAGAACCTAACTTTAGAACAGTAAGGCTTAGTTATTGTTCTAGGAAGGAAAACGTGTAAGTGAAAAATTTCTAGCATTTCTTTCCTTAAATTTAGTTTCCTTCTCTTTCTTTCTGTTTTTCTGTTTCTCTTCCGGTTTCTTTCAGAATGTATTGTCCTTGACTCTTTTCTGATGTATGTAAAGGAGAGAGAAGATATACTAGAATTGATTATTTATTCTTACTGCATTTACTTTTATATCATATTAATGTCATGCATACTTCTGAAATTAAGTTTCCACCTGCACATGTAGTTCTTTTCTCTGGGAGTGAATATTTTAATTATTGCAGAGAATGGTGGGGGCTTAAAAGATGCTTTGTTTCATGTGGTACACAGAGTATAAAAATTAAAGTGAAAAATTGTTAGGTATACATGTAGAGAAAGTATATAATAATATAACAGTAGACAAAGTAAGGGCAGAAAATCTTTTCGGGCTGTTATGATAAACTTAAACGATAAGTGGGATGATAAAGTTAAGATAGAATGTAGTAGTCAATGAGAATGATACTAAAAATGCTAATTAGAAAAAAAGAAAGAAAAAAAAATACGAGGGCAAATAAATCAAGAGGGAAAAGGAGAGAGAAGAAAGAAAGAAGAATGGAAAAAAGGGTGAAAGGAAAGAGAAAGTCCTAAAGTCAAATAATATTTTCATAAGAATGTGCTTGTCTTTAAAAGGGACACATTTTTAAAAACATAATAAAATAAACTCCTTGTGCCATTAAATATTACTGACATGACCATATTCCAGAATAAGCTTAGATAAGTAATACCAGGCAGGAAACTGATAAAATGAAGAAAAGTAGTGGCATCCATGTGAAATAGATTAGTGCATTATTTAATGCACAGCCTGGCAATTGCTACACCGTATCGCACGAGGAAATCCATTGTATAGTCACTACACTACATACACATTTCGAATTAAGCCGAGAGTTGACTTTGAGATGCCGAAGATGATTTTAGTAGTGATTTGTTTTAGTAGTATTGCCTTAGGATACCATATTTTAAATATGATAATTACTCTGGAAAATTTATAGCTATGACCAAATTATTTTTCTTGTCTTGCGTTTTTCCTTTCTTAGTGATCTGTAATTGTTTTTGCAGTGGCTCAACTTGAGATATTATCCTATATAATGAAAAAGGTCTGGATGGTTTCATTGCTTCCCTAGTATCAAAGGAGCATAGTGACCTAGCTTCCTGTTTCCTGGGGACCTCCAAACCTCTTGAATTACACTTTTGTTACAATGTCACTTAAAAACCATGACCTTGTTTTCTGAGAATTCTGTTACTTTATTATGCTACTTACAAAAAGTAAAAAAAAATATACCTAATTTTTTTAGAAAAGCACTTATTTTTTTTCTTTTCTTTTGTATATACATTGGAAATAAATTTTGCAGTCTGTAATTACAGGACATGACAAACAGTATCTCTCATTTTAAACAAAAAATATAATAGGCTGCTAAATGTCTATCATTTTTATTTCTCTAGAGAGGAGCAACTTATTCTTTTCACTGCTCTGTACCAAAACCTCCTAGAAGATTACCTAGCACGTAATATGCTGTTAAAAAATAATTCGTTGAATGTATGAATATATAATATTTCATAGTGGCTCCAAGTTAATAAATCATTGGCATATATTTCCCTTTTATCTACATATGAAAATCATGGGGGGAAATGAGGAGTTTATGTCTCACTGATATGATTAGATTCACTCAGATTTACTCATATTTTTATTGTAAACAAGTTTATAAATTCTGGAAGATTAAAGATTGAATATTGCTATAATACAATCTCTGAAATTATAAAAGGGGAAAAGCCTTCCACATTTGTCTGTACTTGTGAACAGAACATTGGTCTAAAGGAGTAAACAACCCTAAGAGACACCAGCTGACAAGGCAGGATGTACACAGGCCTCCAGGAATGATGATTTTATATTCAGGAAATCTAATGTGGGCCACCCAGCACTCTCTGAGCAAGTTTATGTGACAGTCCAAGGCAACAGCCTCTAGTTCCAGGACCTGAAATGGGATTTCCTTCCTCTTCCACCCATTAAGTCTTAGGCTCTAAAGATGTACTGGTGAATAAGTCACAGTCCTTGATCTCAAGGAGTGGAAGGTATAGTAGGGAAGAGAGAAAAGAAAACACACAGCAGGGCTGTGTTGTACATGGATGTTGAGCTAGAGTGGGTGTAGAGAAACAATTCTGATGAGCACTGAGAAAAGGCATCGACTCTTCTGGAAGTCAACTTCCTAAGTTAGGGAAACAACACTATCAAATCTTTTTCATGCTGAAAAACTAAGGGAGAATGTCATTTTTTCCAAAATCAAATGTTACAACTTTATGGGTAAATGCTGGAGAGATATTCCGTTTTTCTGGCTTTCATCACACCTTCCTATCATTCTGGGTGACTGAAAATGAATAGAAATAGTAAATTACTGTAGATTATTTTTGTCTTTGCCACTGCTAAAATTGTTTCCTGAAAATTCCCCATACAATTTAACTTAGCTATTATTGTCATCAAAAAACAAATCATTTTTGTTTGTACTTTTTTAGGTGGAAAAGCCATGATAATAAAAATGAATTTCCTAAAATTTCATTTTCCTTCTAGCTCCTTTCTTTTCTTTCTACCCTAAAACATTCCTATTTTCTTCTCTCACCTTAGTTCTTTTACTGTTTGCTTCCTGCTTGTGCCACCATCCACATGTACACCCTTTCTGACACCTGCAGCCTGATTTTTCTACATACCTTGTTTGTCATACTCTAATTCTCTCTGACACACAATTCCTGCCACTCACATTACCTCATAGACATTATCTTTTAAATGGCCTATCTCTTACAATTCCTTTCTTCTACATATTCCTTCTCGGTCACTACAAGCCTATCCTCACTTATTATCTGCCTCTCATACATATTCCCTGGCTAATGTCTAAATCTAAACAAGGCCAGATATGCTTACACTCAGAAAGTCAGTAGTGCCAAAGCATCACTCTCAGCTGCACAGCTATTTCACCAAATAGTGACCTAGAAACATTGAACTTCTTATAGTATTAAGAAGGCACTTGACTGAATCTCAACATTGACCTTCTGTCTCTAATGTAAGTGCATACACACCCACACCTACAACCACATACGCACACCCCTCCCTCTCTCAGTGATTTCAACTCTTAGTTGTATTGGGTGCATAGATGACACAGGATACAGCCTGGATTGTGGTGCATGGTACACATGGAAGAAAAGGAACTGAGAATCCTAGTATTTTATCAGTTAAATATCTTTGAAAAGAAGACGAGTGAATAAAATGTCTGTGTAACAATTGAATCCAAGGCTTAAGGAAAGTGGAATGGAAACTGCCCACCCATATACTTTATATGACTATTTCTTTTCAAAAGAAAGAATATATCATGAAACTTTATCTGGATTTATTCTTATTCAAGACAGATTACAAGAATAATTTTACAGTGAAAACTGCAAAGTGAAATCTATAATTTACAACAAATTAACACATATTTGCATACCTGAAGATAAATTTTAAAATAACATTTTCACTGATTATTTTTCATTGGGAAATATGGTGCTTTTTATTATGTTTCTTACTAATAAAGTGTTTGGAAGAAAACTCGTATTTCATCATGTTCTACACAGGCCACAGAATTAACTAAGAAAAAGTGTGGCACAGATTGAGGGTTTCCCGTTTACCAGACTAAAATAATAAAAGGGAAGCTATGTAAGTCTAAAGAAAAAAGAAAAAAAAAAAAACATTGTTTAAATCAAGTTAACATATATTAAAAGAAAAATTGATCTTTCTGGCTCATACTTGAAAAATCTGAGCGGAAACTTTTAATTTTTTTCTAATTTCCAAAATTTGTAGTAATATGTTATACCAAGATGTATATACAAATCAAGCAGATTATCAAAAGCATCTGGTACTATTCAAAAACACGTCGTAAGTGTAATTCAGTATATTTTACATCTTCAGGCCTGACTATGAATTAGAACTTTATATTTTCTCTGAGTAATTGGAATTCTTTATCTCACCTTGCTTTGATAAAATGATAGTCTTTTTTTTTATTTATGTAAGATTTTTGTTGGCCCACCTGCTGAAGTCATTATGTGCATTATTTTATTTTATCTAAAAAGCTATTCTATTGTATATATCTGGAATTAATAAAGCTACATTGTTTTTAAAATATTTTATATGCAGGTAGATAACAGTTATATTTCAACATCCCTGAATTATAGGGTTTTTCCCTATTTTAAAAGTTTCTTTCATTACTTAAAATAAATTATTTTCTAAGTTTTGAATATCATATGGTCACTTCTGATACAAATACATTTTTCAAACATCATTTTTTTTTTCAGGATAATCCACATCACTCTCTATTTCTGCTTCTTTATCCTTTCCAATGAGAAGACTTAATATATCTCCCACTCTAACCATTCTGCTTTTCTTCCATAATTTTTCCCTGCTCAGCCTGACTTTATCTTTTTAGAATGCGTCCTCAATTTTGCTTCTCACATTGTAGCATTTATGGCATCAAGTGCATTTCTACTTGCTGTATATATCTAAATTTGTGGTTCCTTTTCTCTTCAAGAAGCTGTTAGTAAATCAATAGTTCAGTTTGCATTAACTGTGTCTTAGAATCAAGAAAATATGACACATGGGATTTACAGCCAGTTACTTGAATTCTTTGGAAATTGGTTTTCTCATTTTCTTTCAACGTCTAGGCCCATCTTCAGGGTCATATCCTACAGAAAAAACTGTGCCATTTTTTCCAAGTCTTTACATCTCTGACCACACTGGAGTCGTCCTCAACATCCTCTTCCTGCTCACTCATCTCCTTTTGATCACTCTCTTCATCGGAGTCCTCTTCAAACACTTTTTACAGAGCCTTTTTAGGGAACATTTTTAGAGATTATAATACTTTTGAGTTTTATGAAAAATGGAAAATATATCCTGAAATCATTAAAAGCTCAGGGAATCTCAGTGAGAAGATATTATGGAAAAATGTTTTCATAATTTGATGCAATTAACATGATACTAAAAGTATTAATTCAAGTTCCAGGAAGCACAGCGTTTGTGTGAGGCCAGATGTCTGGACTGGATTCTGGGGACTGCTTTCTTAAAATGAGACAATTTGACACTAGTCATAGACATTACATATAAGTTTTATGGCAGGGCCTCTGGTCCATCCCTCCCTCTCTGTGGGTCCATACACTGCTAATCTCAAGGGCCACACTTGCCCATGAAATACATTTTTGAAAAATTTGGGTATGTGTGAGGCAAGGAGTTAGAAGTGAAAACTTTTACGTATCTGGGCTGAAAGGTAATGATAAGTAACCATAATGGTGGTGTTCCCAGGAAAGGTACCTGTTTACACATATTATCCAAGCATAATTATCCCTATTTGTAAAATAAGTTGTATCTTCATCTACTTAGTAAGGGGAGAGAATATTGTACTCCTTGGTCCAGGGAAGCATCAAGTAATCTTGGAACTCAGTGAATGAGACAAAATCTACCCAAGGCAACAGCATCCTAAACTTGCAAGTTTGGAGTAATAGTTTCACTTCTCTGGTACCCTTCGTAGTAACAAAACCTTAACACCCTCAGAGACACTTCTAGAACAGGAGGTTCCAGAGACCTCTGCAGAAGGGGAAATTGTTTGTTAAAGATAAGCACACAATAAAAATAATTGTCACATAGGAAATTATGCACATGAAGGAAATAAAGCTAACCCAGAAGAAAAAACAACTACCTATGGGCTTGAGATAATTTAACATCTGTACAGACTATGGCTCTGCCAGTCACCTACCTCCCCATTCTTTCTCCCCACTTTTTGCTAATGAAAGTCACACACACAATAAGTTTTACTTGGGAACGTAGCTGCTGGCCATGTGACTAAGGTTTTGAATGGGGTTGCTTTCTGCATCTTCCATATCACTTTCTTGAAAATTATTAATTATTCTCCAGCACCTTCTTGTCTCTTTCCATCAGCCAGAGCAAAAACATGGTGCTGGTGAGCCAGCATTGACCCTGCCAGACATGATAACGAGGATAACATTCTACTCAATGGCAGAATAATGAGAAACCTGTGTCCCTGACAGTCTTGTGGACAGAGCTGCCTACATTCTCTGCCTGACTATTATGTGAGAAATAAATACAGTTCATATTATATGAAACATTATAATTTTGAGTCTCTTTTAAAGAGCAACTTAAACTATTTTTTAACCAATAGAGGTACCATAACATAAATATAGTAAACAAATAAAATAAATAAAAGAAGGAAGAGAAAGCAGAATGAAAAAATAAGATACCCTGAAAAAAACATACATTTGAAAGAGATTCAAGTAAAATAGAAAAAAAGTTAAAAACTTGAAACAAAAATGGAAACATTGCATATATATATATGACAATGCCAAAGTCAATATTATCTGAATAGCAATTTCAGAAGGGGAGCATAGTGAAAAGAGACAGTATTTTAAAAGATAATGAGTAACAATTTTCCAGAATTAGGATGTAAGAATTCTCAGATTGCAAAATATACCTCATTCCAAGAAGTGTATAAATATGGTAATAAGTCTGCAGAACTCTTAAGGTAAATAGAAATTAATATAGGCAACTAGAATGATAGCTAACTTCAAAACAGAAATAATAAATGCAAGAAGTAAATGAAATAAAAATTTCAAATAACCAAGGAAAACAATTGTCAGCTAAGAATTCTACAACTTAAATTTCTATTAAAGTTGAAGATAAAATAGTCATTTTAAAATAAAAATTACAGATTTCGTATTTATGTCCTCAAAATTATTTTTAAAATGTGTTTAAGTAAATAGACACTTGAACTCAAGAAGATCAAATTCAAAGGAAGAAGCAACATGAAGGGAAATAAAGTAAATATAATGTTAAATATAATTACCTACTGGGTATAAAATCAAGAATATTATGTTGAATAGCTAAATAATTAAGGAAGTGGAGCATAGAAGGTTGAGGAGTTCTTGGTTACATGTTTAACAGACTCTAAGGTTTTTATATTATTAAAGAAGAGCATAGATATATTGATAATCTTAAAGTTTATCAATTCAGTTGGTCAAGATCATTGTCTACACTGAGTTTCACCAATTTCCACCTTCTTGTTCTTTTTTATAGTCATTAAAGTTATGCATTCCACTTCACCATTTTCTGAAACTTCTCTCATCAAAGTCAACAATGTCCTCCATTTTGCTTAATCAAATATGCAATTCTCTTCTTTATGAATTGGTAGCACTTGACAGAGTTGATGACTCTGTCCTCTTTTAAATATCTTCTTTACTTGTCTACTAAGACTCAATACTCATTTAGTTTTCATTCTACCTGTCATACAAACTTAGTTTTCTTTTCATATCCCCCTTCACCTCTCCAACATCTAAATAGTGCAGGGCCCCAGTATTCAGTTTTTGGATCTCTACTCTTTCCTATCTATACTAATTCCTTTGGTAGTATTATCAAGAATGATGGTTGTTAGTAATAGTCTATGTTCTATGTTTCTAAAAATATATATTTCTAGCTTGGATTTCTCTCTTACATCTCAGAAACTTATAGATATATATTTACTTGCCTGAGCCATTTCAGTGTTTATTTGACACCTGAAACTTAACATTCTTTTCTGTGCCAGTTAATGACAATTTTATTTTTATAGTTGTTTAGGCTGTAATTCTTAAAAACATCATTTACATTTCTCTTTTTCTTACATCCTGCACTCAATATATTGGCCTCCTCCTTGCTTTATTATCAGAGTATATCCAGAATCCACTCATTTCTTACAGCCTGAACTGCTACAGCCCTGAAACAATTTCAAACACACAGATCACATACACCTCCTTCCATTATATTTTGTCCTTTTCTCTCCTTCACACCAATTACTCTTTTACTAAATGATTTTTTTTTCCTAAAAAAAATTGTCTGTTTTTTACTAAGGTTTGTTTCTGCTTTTTTTACTACTGTATAACACTAGGAGCTCAATAAATATTTTTAGATAATATTATTGGATAATTAAAGCATGGAGATTTAAAAGTAAGTATTTGAAGAAGAAATACAATGTATTATTTCAAGCCAATATAAGAAAGACAATTTCCCTAAAAATAAGAGGAATTTAGCAGATTGAATATTAAAAAAATGCAAACTGAGAATATGAAATAAGTCCCAGATAATTTCACTTTTCCTCATAAAAGAAATATGTAAAACATTGTAACACAGACAAGTTAAAATTAATGAATTGGAAAATGTTTATCAGGCAAATACAACATAAAGAAGGCTATCGTATCATAACTGACAATAGACTCAATTAAATTTAATGGCAAGAAGTACTATAAAATATTTCAAAGATGATTAAATAATGAGAAATTAATAATTAAATGTGTTACTAATATTTAAAGACCTAAACTTAAGAGGTAAAACTATAAAACTTTTAGAAGAAAATATAAAGGGAAAGCATCATGACATTGGATTTGGCAGTGACTTCTTGAATATGACACCAAAAATACAGACAAGAGGAGATCCAAGATGGCAGATTACATGATTTTTTACCTTAATTACATTAATTGAGTTTCACATGTTAAAACAAATTTTCATTCCTGTGATAAATTCCATTAGGTGTGGCATATAATCCTTTTTTATTAATATATTGCCAGATTCAGTTTCCTAGAATTTTGTTGAGAATTTCTGTATATAAGACATTCATAAGAGATATTGTACTGTAGTTTACTTTTCTTGTGATGTCTTTCTCTGGTTGGCTAGTTTGCAATTGCCTTTTAAGCTATATCTATATCTTGATTAGATAGATAGATAGACAGATAGATAGAAGACAGATATGAAAATATAGACATACACACTTTTAAATTATCTGTTTGTGAGTATACAAATTTTAAAAAATCAGCAGGAAAGGCCACTATGATAAGAATAATTATTTTAGATATAGACACTAAACTTGCTCTATGCACTGTAAGGCAGAAAAAGAGAATAAAAAGTAATAAATGACTTGTACAATAAGTGGGAAATGTGAAATATAATATCAGAAGTAAGTGTGAATTACACAGTATGGCACTAGGTTAGTTAAAACCACCAATGTAAGTGAGGGCCCAAGATGGCAGATTAGGTAAACACTGTGCTTATTTCATCTCAGTATCACACCAAAATTGTGAATAAATTATAGAACTATCAACTTCCAGAATCATCTGAAGACTAGCTGAGCAAGACTAGCTGAAAAAAAGATATATGAAGAAAAGCCCACATTGAGATTGGTAGGAGGGACAGAGATATGAAATGGGGTGACCCCAACGTACAGATAGTAGGTGAAAACTGGGAGGGACACCTCGATGGAGTTCCCCTCAAAAGAGGGAAGGGTCCCAGACCCACACTGGGATATACAGCCCAGGGGACCTGTGCCATGCCAGTAAGAGGAGTTCCCAGAACATCTGGTAGTGAAAATCAGCAAGGACTTTGTCTGCCTATCCTGGTGAGACAGAAGGTGGGTGGAAACATAGACGTCCACTTAAAGGGACTGCGTACAGACTCAATTGCTTGCAAACACTCACCTGGGCTCCAGAAGAAGAAGAGTGGAAACTCCAGAGGCCCAGAGACATGCAGGGAAAGACTGAGCTGTGTGTCTTCAGGGTGAGGGCTAGAGGGACAACAGCCATTATCTTTGTGTGGAACCTGAGACACATGTAGCCTATAGGAGGGCACCATCTTTTCCTTGTTGAACCCTTCCCCAAAGGGTCAAATCTGAGACTGCAATGGCCTGGTAAAATCTACATGTACGCACCACCCTGATGATGCCCTGGGTCCCTGTCGCACACAGCTAGTACTTCATCACTGGAGACACTTTTAGCTACTGAGTAGCCAGCCACGCTTCACAAGCTGCAGAAGTCTTCTACAACAGTGATGGATTGCAGTGGCCGGGGGAACTTTTGTTGGTGAGCAGTGAGCCACAACCTATGCTGCAGCCTCTCTTGGGCAGCTCTCAGGGATATGTCAGCTCGAGGCAAGTGGTGGCTGGCTATATTATTCTCAGGGCATTTCACTAAGTGGTCACAGGCCAGACACTGGCATAAGAACTGAACCTGCATTAACACTGTAAAAGACACTGGTCACACCTCATGACTCCCTTGCACTTCCACTAGTGCTGTATTTCCTGAAGCACTCCCAACACTGGGTCAACCAGCCCAGCCTGTACATCTAAAGAGGTTCTTTCAATGGATGAGCCTTGTGGGCATGCTGGCAGTTGGCAATAGGCCTAGAGGGCCCTAGGCCTTTTGATAAGCTTCCCCAGGCTCAATACTGGTGGCAGCCAGTATCAGTTCACAGCAAGGTGACCCCCACATGCCTCCAGATCCAGAACAGGCAGCAACCAACCACATATAGCTTTGTTGCGCCAACCAGGTATCCCTGGGCCAGTCATAGTCAAGTCTGAAATTGGCCTGCACAGGAGAACTTCTCAACACCAGAAACAGCATAACCAGAGGCCAGATTCAGACCACACCAGAGCACTACCTGGTTAGCCCTACAAATGGCATACACAAAGGGTGGTCTTAACAGGAAGAAGGACCTATGGGGGTGAATCCCCCTCTGA
Source organism: Rhinolophus ferrumequinum (assembly GCF_004115265.2). Classification (NCBI taxonomy): domain Eukaryota; kingdom Metazoa; phylum Chordata; class Mammalia; order Chiroptera; family Rhinolophidae; genus Rhinolophus; species Rhinolophus ferrumequinum. Next base: position 89,888,361 of record NC_046289.1, on the reverse strand, counting down.
GGGGTCAGCCCCCATACAGGAGCTCCAAACTGTGGGTGTACCCAATCCTCACTGTCAGTTAGCTTGGGAGGCAATCTCACCCACTGGTGTGCCAAAAGGAATCAAGACTCAACTACAACAGGATAACACACACAATAAACTCATGGGACACTACTAGAACATATGCCAAAGAGATCAGTAAGACTGCATTATTGGACCACACAGGACATATGCTAGAGAAGGCCACCCATCAAAGACAGAGAGAAATAGGAGATCTACCTAATACACAGATGCAAGCTCAGAGACACAGCCAGAATGAGAAAACAAAGAAACATATCCCAAATAAAAGAACAGGAGAAACCTTGAGAAATACAACTAAATGAAATAGTTACAATCAACCTACCAAAGACAGAGTTTAAAACACTGGCTATAAGAATACTTCAGGAACTTAAAATTTCAAGAGATAGTAAGTATAAAGAAGGACATAGAAACTAGAAAAAAACCTGTCAGAAATAAACAATACAATAACTGAAATGAAGAATACACTAGAAGGAATCAAGAGTAAATTAGATGAAGCAGAGTATTAAATCAGTGACTTAGAAAACAAGGTAGGAGAAAACAGCCAGTTGGAACAACAAAAAGAAAAAAGAACTTAAAAAAATAACAACATGAAAATATTTAAGAGACCTGTGGGAAAACATCAAGCATAACAACATCACAACATAGGAGTACCAGAAGGAGAAGAAAGGGAGCAAGGAATTGAGAACCTATTTGAAAAATTAATGACTGAAAACTTCTCTAACCTGGCAAAGAAAATAAACATAAAAGCTCAGGAAGCACAGAGAGTCCCAAACAGGATGAACCCAAGGAGGTCCACACCAAGACACATAATAATTAAAATGGCAAAGGTTACAGACAAAGAGAGAATTTTAAAGGCAGCAAGAGACAGTCAACTAGTTACTTACAAGGGAGCTCCCATGAGTTCATCAGCTTATTTCTCAACAGAAACTTTTCAGGCCAGAAGGAAGTGCAGGAAATATTCAAAGTACTGAAAAATGAGGGCCTACAACCAAGACTACTCTAGCCAGCAAGGCTATCATTTAAAATTGAAGGAAAGATAAAGAGCTTCTCAGACAAGAAAAGTTAAAGAAATTCATTGCCACCAAGCTATTATGACAAGAAATATTAAAAGGTCTTCTTTAAGCAGAAGAAAGGAGAAAACAGACAAACAAACATAAAAGATATGAATAACAACATGGCAATAACTAAGTACCCACCAATAATCACTTTAAATATAAATGTATTAAATACTCCAATCAAGATATAGGATGGATAAGATAACTACACCCATGCATATACTCTTCACAAGAGACCCACCTCTTATTAAAAGACACGTAGACTGAAAGTAAAAGGATGGAAAACAGTTTTTCACACAAATGGAAATGAGAAAAAATCTGAGGTAACAATACTTATATCAGGCAATACAGACTTTAAAATGAAAACTATTATAAGGGACAAAAAAACATGTTACATAATAATAAAGGGATCAGTCCAACAAGAGGACATAACCCTAGTAAACATTTATGCACAAAACATATAAGCACTTAAATATTTAAACCAAATATTAACTGACAAAAAGGCAGACTGGCAGTAACAATCATAGTAGAGGACTTTAATACCCAGTGATGCCAATGCACGAAACTTCCAGACAGAAATCAACACACAGACAGTGGTCCTAAATGACACACTAGACCAGATGGATTTCATTGATATTTTTAGAGCATTTTACCCCAAAGCAGGAGAACATACATTCTTCTCAAGTGCACATGAAACATTTTCCAAGACAAACCACATGTTAGGCCACAAAAGAAGTCTCAATCAATTTTAAAAGACTGAAATAATATCAAGCGTCTTCTCTGATCACAATGGTATGAAACTAGAAATCAATTACGAGAAAAAAACTGAAAAACTCATGAACACATAGAAGCAAAATAGCATGTTACTAAATAATAAATGGGTTAACGATGAGATCAAGGAGGAAAGCAAAAAATAACTTTAACCATATGATTTCACTGATATGTGGAATATGAAACTGAAAGCAACAAAGGAACAAGACAAACAAATAAAGAAAAAAAAAAAAACTCATGGATACAGACAATAGCTTAGTGGTTACCAGAGGCTAAGGAGAAGGGGGTTGGTAAATGGGGGTAAATGGGGTCAAATATATGGTGATGGAAGGAGAACTGACTCTGGGTGGTGAACACACAATGGGATTTATAGATGATGTAATACAGAATTGTACACTGGAAACCTATGTAATTCTACTAACCATTGTCACCCCAATAAATTTTAATTAAAAAAAAAGATAACTTGAGACAAATGAAAATAAAAATACAACAACCCCAAACCAAAAGAACACTGCAAAAGCAATCTTAAGAGAAAAATTCAATGAAGGCCTGCTTAAAGAAACAAGAAACATTTCAAATAAACAGTCTAACTTTGCTCCTAAGGAAATTGGAACATGAACAGCCAACAACACCAAAAGTGAGTACAAGGAAGGAAATAATAAATATCAGAGTGAAAATAAATGAAAAAGAGACTAAACCAACAACAACAAAAACAATTTAAAAGATAAGTGCAAACAAGAGCTGGATTTTTAAAAAAAGATAAAATTGACAAACTTTTTCTTTTTACCACACTCATCAAGAAAATAAAAGAGAGGATGCAAATAAATAAAATTGAAAATGAAAGAGAAGTGACAATATACACCACAGAAATACAAAAAAAAAAAACAACAACAACAAAAAAACAAAAACTTAAGAAAATACTGTGAGCTACTATATACTAAAAAATTGGACAATCTGGAAGGAATGGATAAATTCATTGAAGCATACAGTCTTCCAAGGCTGAATCAAGAAGAAACAGAAAATCTGAACAGACCAAATACTACCAACATACACAAATCAGTAATCAACAAGCTCCTAAGAAGCAAAATTCATGGACCAGATGGCTTCACAGGTGAATTTTACCATACATTCAAAAAAGTAATTATCACCTATTCTCCTCAAACTATTCCAAAAAATTCAAGAGAAGGGAAAGCTCCCAAACTCGTTTTACAAGGCCACCATTACTCTGATTCCAAAACCAGACAAAACATTTCAAAAAAAATAATACTATGGGCTGATATCCCTAATGAATATACATGCAAAAATCCTCAAGAAATTTAAGCAAACTGAATTCAGCAATACATTAAAAAGATCACACACCATGATCAGGTGGGATTCATTCCTGGTATGCAAGGTTTGTTCAATAACCACAAATCAATTAACATGAAACACCACATAAACAAAATGAAAAATAAAAATCATATGGTCATATCAATAGATGCAGAAAAGCATTTGACAAAATCCAGCATCCATTTATGATAAAAATTCTCAGTAAACGGGGAATAGAGAGAACATATCTCAACATAGTAATGGCCATATATGACAAACATACAGCTAGAAGCATATTCAATGGGGAAAAGCTAAAAGCATTCTCCTTAAGATGAGGAACAAGACAAGGATGCCCACTTTTTTCATCACTTTTACTCAACATAGTACTGGAAGTCCTACCCATGGAAATCAGACAAGAAAAATTAAAAAAAGGCATCCAAATGAGAAAGGAAGAAGTAAACCTGTCATTATGTACAGATGACATGATACTATATAGAGAGAAACCCAAAGATTCCACCAAAAAAAAAAAAAAAATCAGAACTGATAAATGAATTTAGTAAAGTAGCAGGATATAAAATTATTCATCAATCACTTGCATTTTTATACACCAATAACAAACTATCAGTAAGAGAAATTAAGAAAACAATGCATTTATAATTGCATCAAAAAATAGGAATAAATTTACCCAAGGAAGTAAAAGACCTATACTGAGAAAGTTATAAGACATTAAAGAGAGAAATTATAGAAGATCCAAATAAATGGACATATATACCACACTCATGGGTAGGAAGAATTAATATAGTTAAACTGTCCATACAACCCAAACTAATCTATAGATTCAATGCAATGTCTTTCAAAATACCATTGGCATTTTTTCCAGAACTAGAACAAATAATCCTAAAATTAGTATGGAACCATAAAAGACCCTGAATACCCATGGCAATCCTGAGAAAGAAGAACAAATTGGAGGTAACACACTATTTGAAATCAAATTATACTGCAAGGCTATAGTAATCAAAACAGCATTGTACTGTCATAAAAATAGACACATGGAATAGAAGAGACAGCTCCAAAACAAATCCATGCCTACATGATCATATAATCAATGACAGAGGAAGCAGGAATGTACATTAGGGTAAAGACCGTCTATTCAATAAATGATAGTGAAAGCACTGGAAAGATACACCCCCCCAAAAAAGAAAATGAAACTGGACCACCCGTTTATGCCATATACAAGACTAAATTCAAAATGGATTAAAGACTTAAATGTAGACCCCAAAACATAAAACTTCCAGAAGAAAATATAAGAAGTAAACTCTCAGACATTACCCTTAGTAATATTTTTAATGATATATCTCCCTGGGCAAGGGAAACAAAAGAAAAAATAAACAAATGGGACTGCATCCAACTAAAAAGTTTTTGCACAGCAAAAGAAACCATTAACAAAACAAAAAGACATCCTACCAAAAGGGAGAAGATATTTGCTAATGATATATCTGATAAGGGGTTAATATCCAAAATTTATAAAGAACTCAATTCAACACCAAAAAAAAAAATAAATAAATAAACAGTTAAAAAATGGGCAGAGCACCTGAACAGACATTTCTTCAAAGAAGACATACAGCTGGCCAATAGACATATGAAAAGATATTATCAGAGAAATGCAAATAAAAATCACAATGAGATACCATCTCACTCTTGCCAGAATGGCAATCATCAATAAATCAAAAGACAAGTGTTAGTGAGGATGTGGAGAAAAGGGAACCCTCGTGCACTGTTGGTGGGATTGCACATTGGTGCAGCCCCTATGGAAAACTGTATTTCTAGGAGTTTCCTCGAAAAATTAAAAATATAACTACCTTATGACCCAGCAATTCCACTTTTGGTATTTATCCAAAGGAATTCAAATCATTAATTCGAAAAAATATATGCACCTTTATGTTTACTGCAGCACTATTCACAATAACCAAGATATGGAAACAACCAAAATGCCCATCGACATACAATTGGGTAAAGAAATCATGGTACATTTACACAATGGAGTATTACTCTGCCATAAAAAAGAATGAAATCTTACCGCTTGAAACAACATGGATGGACCTAGAGAATATTATACTAAGTGAAATAAATCAGACGAAGAAAGACAAATGCCATATGACCTCGCTTATATGTGGAATCTAAAGAACAGAATAAACAAACAAAACAGAAACAGACTTATAGATACAGAAAAAAAACTGATGGTTCCTAGATGGAGAAGGGTTGGGGGATGGGTGAGAAAGTGAAGGGATTAGGAAGTACAAAAGAGTAATCACAAAAGAGCCACAGAGATGTGAAATACAGTATGGAGAATATCATCAATAATGTTGTAAAAACCATGTATGGTATCAGATGGGTACTGGTCTTATCAGGGAGATCACTTCATAAATTGTATAAATGCCATATATATATATATGCCAAAAAATGTATATGCATGACTTATATTCATCTTTTATTATTGGTATATATTACAATTTTAATACAGTTTTTCCTTTCTTAAAATGTGTATACATTTTTTTTTGGCACCCACCTAAAATCATGGGATGTAAAGTACAGCATAGGGAATATAGTGAATGACATTGCAATAGCTGTGTGTGGTGTCAGATGAGTAGTAGACTTGTTGGGGTTTTCACTTTGTGAGGTATATAAATGTGTAATCATTATGTTGTTTTGTACACTTGAAAGTAATAAAAAATATTAAAAATAGCACAAGCAAAAGAAAGAATAAATTGGACTTTATTAAAATGGGTAACTATTTTGCATCAAAGAACACTATGAACAGAGTAAAAGGGCAGATCATGGAGTGGAGAAAATATTTGCAAATTGAATATCTGATTAATTTCCAGAATAAGTAAAGAACTCCTACAACTCAACATCAAATAAACCAAATAATCAATTAAAAAATAGACAAAAGATTTAAATAGACAGTTCTCCGAAGGTATACAAATACCCAATAATCCCATGAAAAGATGTCCATTATCACTAATTATTAAGGAAATGCAAATAAAACCATAACGAGATACTGCTTCATACCCATTATGATGGCTATTGTAAAAAAAGAGAAAATAACAAGTGCTGACAAAGATGTGGAGAAATTTGAAGCCTTGTACATTAATGGTGGGAATGTAAAATGGTGTAGTTAGTGTGAACAACAGTAAGGCTGTTCCTCATAATCTTAAACATATAATTATTACATGATTCGAAATTCTGCTTAAATACACAAAACAATTTGAATCGAACTCGAGACATATTTGTACATGCTTTTTCTTAGTAGCATTATTCACAAGAGTCAAAATGTGGAAACATTTCAAGTGCTGTTGATTGATGAATGGAAAAACAAAATGTGGTATATACATACAATGGAATGTTTTTCAGGTTTACAGGGAAGGTAATTCTGACACATTACATGAATGAAACTTAAAGACGTTATGCTAAGTGCAATAAGCCAGACACAAAAGAAAATATATTGTATAACTGCACTAATTGAGATAACTAGGGTAGTCGAATTCATAGAAATAGAAATTAGGATGGTGATAACCAGGAACTGGTAACAATGGGGAGTAAAAGGTAATGCTTAATGGGTATAGGGTTTCAGTATGGAAAGATGAACAAGTTCTGTAGATGGATGGTGGCGATGATTGCTTGGCAACATGAGTATACTTACTGTATTTAAAGAACTGGACACTTAAAATGGTTTAAATGGTAAATTTTATGTAATGAATATTTAATCATTATTTTAAAATATAAGAAAAAGAAGGAAGAGGTGTTCAATTGCATCAAATGCAGTGCTGACAATGGAAAACTATGAAGGCACATACATAGCCATGAGATTTGGCAAAATGAGGACCTTTTGGTTTCTGACAATAGCAAGTTGAGTAATATTTCTATGGCGTTGGATTTATATATATATATATATATATATATATATATATATATATATATATATACACAATATATATATACATTTATATTTAAATTCTTGTGTCTGTGAAAGTCTTGGCTACTTAAAATGTTTTCATTGGATAGATAGCATACCTAATTCTTTGTTTCCCCAATAACTTCTAACACAACACAGTGCACTTGGTTGTAGCACAAAATTATTTATGGAATTGATACCCACCAAAAGAGAAAAACTAGTTTTAAAATTCACAAAAGTATATTATTATAAAAATTCTGAAATGCTATACTGCTGAAAAGGAGGCAGACAGTGAATATTCCGTGTTTTTCCTCACAAATCAAGTTGTCGGCTTTCTCCTACTTTAAAATTTCATAAAGGATTATGTGACTAGTCTATTTTCTGAATTTGTTCCATTGAACTATCTAGTTACATGACCATGCCACACTGTTTTACTTATTTCAGCTCCATAGAATAGCTTCAGCATTCTTTCTTATCTCCAATATTCTCATTACTCTTCTTTCTCAGATTTTTATTCTAGCTACATTTGCTTATTTATTTTTCTATAGAAATTTACCTAGTTGTTAAAACACCCCGTAGGTAATGTTCTTGAGGTAATGTTTATTTATTGGTATTACTTTCATGGAAATTTACATCTTTTTAATGTTTATCTCTCCAGAACATAATATACATTTCCTTATTCATGTCATGCCATATTAGAGGTTTAGAAACATATAGCTATCTTTATATAAAATTCACTTATTTCTTTTTATTATTAAGGTATTTTATGTTTGGGATTCCTATTGTAATGGGGTATTTTCTTTCAAATATATGCTTTCTTAAAATAGGTGAAGGCTATTGTTTCAACTAGTTAGTTTTATAAACAACTACATTACTTGTTTTTCTTATAAGTAGTTTTGTGACAACTGGGTAGTCTTTTGGAAGAATAAATGCAGTTGGACTCATAGCTCTTATCTTATATTGGGATACATACAATATCAATTAGATATGTATAAATACAAAAACTAAAACCATAAAAGCCCTAGGCAAATCTGTAGGAAAATTATTTTTTAAATTTGATTAAATATATGTAGTGTGTAGTCTTTATAACATTAATGAAATCACAAGAGATGTAGAAAATTAATATCTTAAACTACATGAATACACACATTCTGCAAAACAGAAGCTATTTCAAGTGAAGATGAATAACGATAGGAGAAAAGATTTTCCAATTTATGTCACAGAAAAAAGGCTATGTTTCTCAATCCATGAAACATTTCCTAAAATAAATATGGATAAAAAGTCTAATCACCAAATAGAAACACATCAAACAACATTACTAAAGTATTCACAGAAAAAAAAAAAACTAAATATATGATAAAGTGCTAAATATCACTTTAATTTAAGAAATTCCATATCAAAATTTTATTGATTATTTTTTTAAATTTTTTACTTTATCAGATTGGCAGAGAACAATAAATTTTATAATACTCCTCTTTATTGTGGGGGAAGAGTCACTCTCAAATATTATTATTTGAACTACAAATTAATGTAATTTCTTTGTAGGGCATTTAGGGAAATCAACCCAAACTACAACTATGCATTCCTTTGATCAGAACTTCTACTTCCTGGAACCGTTATATATTCTCTACTCATCGTAACATTGTTTATTATACCTAAAGATTGAAAACAATATAAATGTTTTTCAGTAGGGGTCTAGTTAAAGAACTTAGAGACCAAAAGTACAATATAATGTATGTGATATGGGAAAGAGTTTTATGTATTGGAATAACATTATCTCCAGTGTATACTGTTATTTAACTTCAGAACATGGTGTACACTGTGCTACCATATGTGCAAAAAGAGGGGAAACAGAATATCTTTGAAATTAGATTTATTTGTGTCATCTTTGCCTGCTAGATCTTTGAAAGCATATGTATGAAGATTTCCTATTTTACTATAAGTTCCTTATTTTGAACAGGCTTATATAACTCAATATGAGTCATTTCTCTCATTGTAGCATTTTATTCTCTTTTCATTTTAAGTCCCTCCAAATACCATGACAATCAGAATATTATCAGGAAAAGAATCAGATTATCACAGAGCCTTGTCCCGTTTCAAAAATATTTGTTCTGGTGTATCTCTAGATATCTTCTTGGAGGCACGTTCAGATTCTAAAATATTTAGAATGACAACTGCATTCTTCACCCCTGTCAGACTTCAGAAAAACAAACAAAAAACACATATCTTATCACTCTTAAATATCAACTCTAAGAAAGGTAAAAACAATTCATATAACATACAGTTGTGAAGATCTGCACCCCGAGTTGCATGGCATTATTTATTTTGGTAAAATAATGAAAATAATATTACCCAGAGCAGGTTTGTCTCTAGATAGATGCTTCATAAGGCAGAGCCCAGACCATACTCTAACTTTTTCTGATACTGTCCTTAACACATTCCTCCTCGTGAGGTTTCATGAAATTTGATTTAACAAGCAACACAAAGTTTTTGACTTCTGCTTTTGCTCCTCGTTTGCTTGCAATGACAAAAATGAATGGGCATGTATTTCCTTTCACAAAGTAGAAAGGTGATCATCTCCCCTCTGACACTGGGTGAACAGTTAAACTGGTAGATAGATATAATAATGGCAGAATATAGAAATGAGGTGGAAATGGCAAACCTGATAAAGGGGAGTGGAAGAAGCCTTTGCCTTCCATTTTTGAACTAGAAAAAATGAGAGGTTTCCTCAAACCTCTCATCATCAAAAAAATGAGAGGTTGAAATAACTCCAAGGAAGGTACTTAGCTGAGCTTATGCTGTCTTAGTTGCATTGCCCAAGTACAGCCTATTATATCAAATTAACAAATGGCCCAAAGTAGCAAGAGATACAGTATAGACCCTCACTGTTGTGAAGAGGGCTATGAAAAAATCACGTCTTGTCAACATGATTCGATCAAATTGAATTGTAAAAATATATCCTTGGCCACGCAAAGAGCACTTAATGTGCTACAAGAAAGTACAAAATCAAAGGACATTGGGATTTTAAGAGGGAGTCATGGACCAAACCTGCCCTCTGTGGTTTATACACAATTTCCTGCAAATAAAGCTAATTGAGACTAATGTAGTTAAAATTTAAGACACCGATGATTTTTATTTTGATTCACTGATTTATTTTTTCCTCTCATTTTGAAATAATTCAGTGACTGTATAATTTATTTATAGAGGAGATAGGAGAAATGCCAGAAATTTTTTGACAATGGTTTTCAGTGGAACTGAGGGAACAACCATTTTACAATTAAAATAACTTTTGAGCAATTCTCATGTTTTTTAAGTGTTATAATATCCATGTTTGTTTTTGAAACAAAGAAACTGGGGAAGAAAGAGTCTAGTGACTCAGACCTAGTTATGAATTATCAGCTTGGATAATGCTAAATTCTAATCACTATTTGAATTATGTGGTGACCTCTCACAACTAGAGCAACACAATGGCAAAGATTTATTTGCTCACTTTTATCAAAGTATTGAAAACCTGTTATGATTTATTCTCCTATTTTAAAATTGATCATAATTTTAATTCTTAACCTTTCTCTGAAGACCTATTACCATGCGTAAGTTGTACCCATCAATTTTAATTATGGTAGTAGTAAATTCTCTGATAGAGGCCTAAGAGAATGTAACTAACTGCTCACTATGTCTGTAATCGGATACTGTAGTTTCACACTGTCACATTAGGATAAAAAAATTACTGAAAGTATGAAATAAAAATTAAATATATAAATCAGTCTGGAGTTCTTTTTAAAGATGCTTAGAAAAGAAAACAAATGAAGTTTTTATAATTGCAATTATTTAAGAGCTTCACATTCTTTTATTTTTCAGACTGGTCATAGTGGAAAATATTGCCAAAATTATCACAAAGGAGAGGAATAACCTCAGTATTATAAATGGAGTGAAATGTGATTCCACACTGGGTAGAATGGCTTTATATAACTCAGTAATGTTTTTAATGTCTCCTTTGGTATTTTTTCCAATAGTTAAAATAGTTATTTATGTATGTCGTCAGTTATTTGAACAATACACTAATGTCTATTTCTCTTAAATAAACAACAATATCATGTCTTAGCAACCGTTGGAAAAATATTCATTGCATTTGACAGTCCCTTATGTGACCTACTTTACAGACTGTTTCAACATTTAATCATCCCTGGAGACTTTCGAGTTTGTCAATGTAACTGTCAGTGTTAATAATTTATACTTTCCCTATATGAGAAAAGCATTGGACACAATGGGACTAGTAAATAAGAAAAAAGTAAGAACCAGGGTGTCGTAAATTTGAAAAAAAGTTCAGAAACTTGAAGTAAGAGAGCATTGTGCATGTGATAAATTTCAAGAGAAGTGAAAACAGAAAGGAGAGGACCATTAATTTACAGGTTTGAGTTTCTATATTATGAAGCATAACAATTATTCGGGGAAAACCTTTTTAGACCTTAAACTCCCAGAGTAATATTTTCTGTGACTGTATCATGTCTTACATTTATTCCTTCATTCTTCAATTATTGATTAAATATTTCTACTGTATTGGGGGTGGTCCCGTGATTAGGGTTGGAGGTGTCAACATCTTCAAAGAACCTAATGTTTTGTAAAAGTAACTGGGTAAATTAATCCCAAAATGCCCGATACCATTTTATAGGTATTGTGTGGATATCTATGTGGGATTCTGCAGAAGGAAGAATGAAGAAGTGTGCCATGCCACCTGGAGTTGTGCACTTAGACTGGGGTCTCTAGAAAACAAAAACAGAAGGGCAAATGCTTATAGATAAAACATTATTAGGGAGTATAATTCCTGGAAAGGAGCAAAAGAAAACTGAAGCAAAGAAGGAAAATAAATAAAATATGGCCATACCTCCCTGAGAAGCTCTTTTCTCTATTTCCCGGGACATCCTCACAGAGGCACTATGAATGGCCCACGGAACATAGGGAGAAGGAAGGCAGACAAACTTTCTATTGGTTCTGATATCCCATTGGTCAAAATTTGCCACCATGAGTGAAAATTCTCCATCATTGCTAGGTGTGCATGCTGAACACTTGTTGAGTCTTGATACTTCTCATGCCGGAGCAGTAAGAGGAATGCCCCATATCTGGTGGCAAGAGTTAGCAGGGTATTTGTGGGAAGTGTCACTCTTTAAGGTGTGCATGGAAGCAAGGAGAGGCATCAGGAGTAGTGGCCTCAGAGACGCGTCAGCTGGTAGCTGTAGCTGTGGTAATAGCAGCAGCAGCAGTAGCAGTAATGACTTGCATGACCATGGGGATCACACAAGTCTATGCACACAAATGCAAGTGTGCAGATCTGGAATGATTCATAAACTGTATCTTCTGCGTGCTTCTTAAATGTAGTCTTGAAAAATAACTAGACGTTCACCAAACTGGCAAGGGAAAATGTACACGCATCCAGAGGGAGCATCATAAGAAATTTCATAATCATGTATAGCTATGATTATATTACTCTTGAATCCATCCCCATCTCTCTATTGATACAGCCACAATCCTGCCTCAGGTCTTGAAATTAATGACCTCTTGATTTATAAACTTTTAAAAATCACTACGTATGTAGTTGCTCTGTCCATATTCAAGTTTTCCTCTTCCATTTCATAGATCCATTTTTCATCATCCCATGCAAATCTGGTTGTGGCATTTCAAATGTTAAAACCCTTCAGTGAATTTCCCTTCACTTGGGATAAACTTCTCAATCCTCCCCACAGCCAACCAAGGTTTCCAAGCACCAACCTGTGTTTTCTCTTAGCCCCAAGCTTATGGCTCACTGTTTCCCTTATGTGCCAAGATCCTTCCCATTCCTGTATCCTCCTTGAGTGCCTAGCAGAGTGTCTGACACAGAGCTATGCACATAATCAGGAACAAAATGACAATATTGCCCCCTTAAAAGCTCCATGGAGCAGGAATGGCAGACTTATGGATGTGTCAAAAATTGAAATAGAATCTACATAACATTACATGGAATCATTTTTGTTGCTGTTTTCTTGTGTTTTGTTTGGAGAGCAGAAGGGCATTAGCGTATCTGTAGAGAATTAGCCCCTGAACATAAAAGAGGAGTGCACATCTAGTTATTGACTATAGTGCATTCTCGAAGAAAAACATAATAGCAGTATTTGGAATTGTGAAATGCTATGACACGATCAGAGGAAATGGAGTAATCCTGTGTCATTGGCACGTGGGTATGGAGGGAAACGCTGCAGATACTAGGACTAGAAGGGGACCTTCACTTTAGTATACTTTACTCTTTGCAGTCTTAGATTTACATTTTCCTGCAAAAGTATATCCCTTCATAAAAAGTTACTCTTTACTCTAACAAGTCCATTTGTTGTTATAATGTATGGGATGTTTCAATTCTAAATCCCATCCTATCATACTTAGTATTACTGTAAGATTACATTGACATCCTTGTGTTAAAATGTCCAGTCTACTTCTGTTCCTTATTCAAATCCAATTTTTGGCCTACAGCCAGGTGAGGCCAAAAACTACTGCCTTTTACTTCCTTGTGATTTTTCTTGATTTTTTTAAAAAAATCAATGCACTCACCTTTATTCTTTCTATGTCAAAGCAACTGTGCTCTAAAATATTTTTTTTTGCACGGTTTTATTAGCCCTTGTGAATCAGTCAGTTAGGCTCTTGCCAAACATGTGACTCACATTCCTCTAGAGATATGTTTTGTTTTCTTCTCAATAGCTATTTTTTTTTTTCTGGGATCATAAGCAGTGACCTGTTCTTTGACACTTTCTATAAATACAAGTTCTTTCCTGTTCTACTGTCCTTTTTATCCAGAAATATAGACTTCACATGAAAATAAAGATGTATGGATGATCTTTAAAAAAAAAGACCTTTTATTTATATTACCTACTGTTTAACATGAAACACATTTGTATTATCTCAATACTGGGTAATACACAGGATGAAAGTAACTAGAAATCCTAACAGCCTTCCCTAGGTAACATTTTCAACATGAACTAAAAATGAATAAAAGTAGTAATAATTATATAATAGTAATAATAATGACAGTGAACTCTTTTCCAAACAAGGTTGTACACACTTTGCGTAGATTAATTCAAGTCTTCAAAGCTCCCTAGGATGTTGACAATAATATAATATATTCTGTTTAAACTAGCCATCATTAAAGTAGAGAAATCTTTAGGAAAACAATAATAAGTGAATTTCCATTACCCAATTATGTAACCTCAGTCTGCAGGTCATAATAATGTTACATGAACACGATTTTTCTGAGTTTACATACTTATTAATCCTGACCTAGAAGTAGGATCTCAATAATCATTCCCACCATCAAATTGTCCTGGTTGATCTTGGCATCCAAAAACATTTTTAAACATGTGTTTGGGAAAATGGCCGTTCAGGTTGGGTCGCTGAGTGCAGGTGCCATGATGGTAGTTGTGGTGTGGACATCAGCTCTCTATATATCTTCAATCAGTGCCCCCCTCCATTGTGTAAGTGAATACAAACACAAAAGGGGAAATAATTATGTGTGGGTATTAATGCTTTTGAAGATGTGAAGGTCAAGAGGTACTCTTATTTGTGACTTTAAATCCTTTACATTTGTTCTTTTTTATTAAATTTATTGGGGTTACATTGGTTAGAAAAATTACATAGGTTTCAAGTGTACAATTCTATAATGCATCACCTATATATCACATTGTGTGTTCACCACCCAGAGTCAGTTCTCCTTCCATCACCATATATTTCATCCCCCTTACCCTCATCTCCCACCCCCCACCCCCCTTACCCTCTGGTAACCACTAAACTATTGTCTGTGTCTATGAGTTTTTGTTTCTTGGTTTTCTTGTTCCTTTGTTGCTTTCAGTTTTATATCCCACATATGAGTGAAGTCATATGGTCCTTGACTACATTTGTTCTTTATATCATTGAGGGTTAAGAAAGTCAAAGAGGAAGCTACTAGCATAATATTTTTGCCTAAATAATAAAATCATTATTTCTGGACAATTAAACTAAATGTTTAGCTTCTATAAAGCATCTCTTAAAATGTAAAATACTTTTTAAATTTAATGTTTAAAAGTCTCAATGAAAATGAACTTTTAAGTTGTATACTCACAATAATGGCTTTTGAAGTATCTGATTTTAAGTCACAATTCAAAAAGCAATAATATGTTATTTATAAAGATTTTTGCACTGACAAAATTGTTTTGTAATTACTTTTGTTATATTCCTTCAGAACAAATTAATGAAGAATAAAAGTATTAGTTTTTAGCCTAAAATAAAAAATAAAATAACAACAAGTAAATAGGTGGTCTGCCATGCATTGCCCTGTAATACAGTAGCAATAATAAAATGTAGGTCATTTATCTCTCAGGTATACACTCTGTTTGGTAGTCTGGGATACTCCAGGTGAATTATTTCATAAATGTCAGTTGGAATATTTGCACAAAATAGACCTCAGTATTTGTTTTTTTGGGTGAAGTGCCATATCTTTTCTCTTATCTGATTTGACATATTAAAAAATATGAGAACTAGATATAAATTGGTAACTGTTTTAGTGACTGTACGTTAATTTTCAATGAAAAACTATTTCTCAATTAAAACTCATTTTTATCATTAGATATTTTTTGAATGCTAAGTATATATTTTGAAATAATTTTAATATATAATTTAATCATATATAATTTAATATATATAAAACTATAGTCGAATTATCGTCTTTATTTTAAAAAGATTTCATATAAATTCTCCTTGCAAATATTTGAAAAATCGTTAAATATAATAAAATTGGATGAAAACATATGTAAAGCGCATCAATAGACCAATAGTTTTGAAATATTGTTAAGCATTAGAATCATCTGATGACTCTGTTAAAAATGTACATATCTGAGTCCTGTATGAGTCCTGTAACATCTATTAAATAAAATCTCCAAAGGAACGACCTGCACATCAATATTTTATGTAACATAGACTCCATGTGGTTCTGACACCTAATATAATTTGGAAATTACTACTATAGAAAATGTATTTATCCTGTATAGAATTTAACACTATATTGAAACTTCATCTAACTTGCCCCTAATATTTTACGAATATCTAAAGTGTGTGATGGAAGGAGAACTGACTCTGGGTGATGCGCACACAATGTGATATAGAGATGATACATTACAGAAATGGACACTTGAAAACAATGTAATTATTACTAACTAATGTCAGCCCGATACATTTAATAAAAATAAAAAAATAAAGTGTATGTAAGGTACTTTTTTAATGATCATTTAGTCTAAAATTTTGTGTTTTCTCCCTCTCTAAAATGAGCTGTTTCAGAAAATGCACTTAGGTAGAACAACGGGTACCATTCTGCCTATATACTATTCCAGTGTAGTGTGGTAGAGTTAGCATTCCCATTCTTTCTCTCCTTGCACCTACAGTATTTGTCATGTGACTTTTGTGGTTATAGTCACAAAGGGACATATATATATGCCCCTGTCCACCGACATTGGCTTGACCGTATGATTTACTTGAGCAGATGGAATGTGTTACTAAAGTGATAGTGGGCCAGTTCCCAGCTAGGGTCTTTCAAGACACTGTATGTTCTATCTGTCATATGGTGCATTCTGCCTCCGCCACAAGGAGAATATAACCCTAGTAGTTTCTGTTCCATCAGTCCAGGCCCTAACACAACAACAACACATACTCGTATAAAGTAGAGCCACCCTAGTCAAAATACACAGCCTTGAGTGTACATAAAAATATATTGTTATATACCACTGAGATTTTATGGTTGTTAATTATGTAGCATCATAACGGCACTAAGTAACATATATATATATATATGTGTTATATATGTGTGTGTGTGTATATATATATATATATATATATATATCTGGGATAGCATATTCTGGGGCTAATATTCATTATTTTAAACAGCCGTCTTTACTATTTCTTGTTTATGCTTGTATTTCTGCCAACTAGCATAGAATTGGGACGGGTTTAGCACTTAAATATATGTAGAATTATTACGTAAAATACAGTGATTGACTTGAACGACTGAATTTACCTTTGATTTCTAGAGATATGTAATATTTTATTATTGAAATATATTGAATGTATCTATGTTTTCAATAAAATATAAATTTACACCATTTATGATAACAAATCTTCTTGGTTCTTATAAGTATATACACAATAAGACTACATAAAGTTCTAATATTTTTACCATTTTTTACTTATTAGCATTTTTAATATATAACCTACTGCTTCCTGAACAAGATAAGTCAATGCCATTTGTAATTAAATCTATTTTCTGGCATTCTAAGTATTATACTAAGGTTCATTCATTAAAAATCATGGTAATATGCTATTTTTGTCATTTTGACAGTCAGTGAACTGAGATTTCCCGGTGAATGAAATTTGAAGTTTATGTAACAGTATACTGAATATGATTACTTCTGTTAGTGACATAAATGGACTTGAATGTAAATATCTGATAACATGATTTAGATCATTGTGATTCCAGGTTAGTTTAATCTACAAACCTCACAAACAACCATATATTATTTTTTGTGGACTCTTGAATTTATTTGAGTGCATTTTAATTTTTACTATTTCAATGGCAAAGTTCAAGTAATAGATAGACATTATAAAGAGCATGGTAGAATACCCTGTCCTTATTATCTTTGAATGAAGGAAAATGTTGTGATGCACAGCAAGTTGCTAAATTTTAACGGCTCTTCCTTTGTTTTGATGTACTAAGTCAAAATGTAAATATAAAGCGCATTAGAATATGATTCTTTCACACTTCAGTTTTGGAATTGCTTCTTCAGACCACCTTTATCATGAACAAATCTCTTTACCATTTTGACTTGTCTATTCATTTATCATCTCTCATTAATTATAATTTTTTAGTCTTACTGTATCTTTTGAGATGCTCTCCAAAGTAAGCTGCTCTTCCTTCCAATCTTTTTTCATACTCATGACTTTAGCAAAGGAACTGAATATACTCTGTTTCTCTCTTCCACCAGAACCTCTGTCTGAGAATAACCTCTTTCCATGTGATTTGCATCCTGACACCATTTTTACCATCTTTCTCATTGGGGCCACCTGTGAAACGCCAGGACACCTATCCAGTTCCTTCAGTGATTTCAGCTCATGGATCAAATTTTTCATATTCAACTCATTCTCTACCATCATTTTTGAAATCTTAAAAATGCACAGTGAAGACTCTTCTAAAATTGTGGTCTCACTGTTAAATTTTAAAATTACGATAATCTTCACTGTACTTTAGGCAACCAACAAATAACTAACATTAAAATGTCTCTATCAGAAATCTCTTATTTCTTATATGGTCAATTCTGAAATAGTTTTTCTCACTATATACTCATGTCTTTCTTTCACTCTCATTCTCATTAATTTTACTAATGGCGACTCTTACTAACTTGCCTATCACAGATGTTAGGAGTGCTCAGTCTCCTTGTGGCTTCCACTCATGCTTTACCCAATCTAATTTCTATAGACTTTCAAAGCAAGGTACACATGATCCTAGATATTTTTCACCTCTTTTCCTGTAGTTCATATCTTCCAATTGCTGGATTTTGGTGAGTCTACTATCTGTTACCACCAGTATCTATTTTATCATGAACAAAAACAAAACAAAATAAATCTGCAGTATTTTTTCTGGAATTCAAGAAATGTGATATGTCATCCAATCTCTCACCATTATTTTGCGAATTTTACTTGTTGCCTGATGCTAAGTACCCATTTCTTGACTAGTCACCCTCAATGAAGAAAGGGTAGTCCTCTTCCCTCCATTTTTTTTTTACTTTTTTTGACTGTACATATATTTCCCCAGGTCAACTGTGCAGCATCTCGCCTACTGAAGAAGAGCCACAATAAAATATCAGATCTTGTATGAATCTCACCTTGTGCTTTCACCTTCACTCTTGGTTTTCTCCAAACTCTGAGCATGTATTTTGCTTTATACTTGCTAATATCTCATTGCCTCTAAGTCCATCAATTACAAGACTTTGTTCTGTTATAATTGTTCGAGATGATCTTAGATGGTCCCAAAGATCATAAGGCAAAGTCTAGATATAGACATGATGAGGATACATTTATTTCTAAGACATTTAATACAGGATGACGGTAACTAGAACAGCACTCTGTTCTAAAGTAGAAGCCCTACAATTTGTAAAACAAACTCAGAAATTTTTTTTTTCATTATTGGTATCAATGGATGCTGACTAATCAGAAAGAAAATCACTTAATTTATCAGATTCACAGACAGCTTTGTCTTTGGGAACTATTTTATAAAATGTTGATTAAATATTTATAAAATATTTTATAAAATGTTAAATTCTGTTACCTCAGTCCACATCTGAGACAAGGACACTATACTATGTGTCATGTGCATTGCTGAATCAACAGTGAATGGCAGCATTCAGATATATAATACTGCTGAAAGAATGTATGAATGTTAATAGCTTATAACGGCAACCCTGGTTATGATTGCCTTTTGTTCACCATGTAGCTTCTGAATTGTATAGCCTCTCTCAAAACCCTAACCTTCTTAACTGAGAAAATGGTGAGACTAATATAAATTACTGCATGGTGTCGTTGGGAGGATAAATGATTTAATATATACAACATCTTCTAACAGTCCCTATCACCTTGCATGAACACATTCATGATATTATTGCTCACTAAATATTTCCTTGCAGTATTACCTCTAAGCTCAACTGACACTGCTCTCCAAACATCCTAACTAGCTACTGATAACACTATTCTAAGATCTTCCTTTAGTCCTTTTTTATTTATTTTCTGAAGCCTCTGTTGCTCCTTACCAGCTCCTCCTGTTTGTGAGACTTGGGGTTCTTACGTCACTGCACTATACTTGTGGGTATTCTGCCTCTCTATTACACTTTACTAATGCTTATCTTATCTCAGGAGTCTGTCCCTAAATTTACTCTACTTACAAGCTTTTCTCCATGATTTTGAGCTCAGTGTTTCTGTAGATCCGATTATCCTGTAACATGCTTTGTTTTGGCCTAGGCGCAGGCATTGGTGATTTGTAATCTTTACTGGCAGGCCACCCCAGATGAAAAGGTAGAAATGGACTCTTCTCTAAACCATGACTCACCTTCAGTATCTTTTCCTTCAGTTCAATATTCAGCTTAAATGCTTGTTCCATGAAGAATTTTCTATACTTCTACTTTATGTAATCTTTATTTTTGAACTGGATATAGACTGTTTTTTTTCTAATTCAGTCAAATCTTATTTAATATTAATTTGCAAATTTGCCTCCTCTTTCTTTGGAGTTGAGCAGTTTGATATTAATAGTAGAAAATATATTTTACCAATGTATGCCTGGCAAATCCTAGGAGAAGCTTTTTGCTCAATAGACACACAACATAATATGATGGAATGGATTAAAAAGGGCAACCATACTTCTGACGGAAATAATAGTAACAACATAAAAGGCCTGGGGAGGTCTCTGAGATCACTCATACCCATTTGTGGCTCTAGGAAGGACTATAACCTGGAAAAGTATATAATTAAAAGATTTCTACACTTTGTTGTGCATAATATCTAATTACTAATAGGTGAATTACACATTATGTTTCTACTCCCACCTCCCCAGGGAATGATGAAATAAGATCCTCTTCCTTAACTGAAAACTATAAACAAATGAAGTGTCTTACTATGCTCCTCTTTCTTGCCAGTTTTCTTCCTTCTTTAATATTTTATACCCTTTCTTCTTCCTTCCTTCCTCCCTTCCTTCCTTCTGTTCTTTTTCTTTTTATTCTTTCATGCTATATTATCTTTAAGCACAAATATCTTCCAGTCATGTCACCTTGAGATCATTTCACCCAGTGCTCTGTTTGGCCACCAGTCTCTTTTCTCTCTTCTCAGCAACAGTGAGGTGGATACCCTTTCCACGGGTAAGAGAAATCCATGGTTTGTTGCTTTTGCCAGTAACAAAAATGTCGGAGAGTGGGCTGGCAAAGCTGTTGCCATTGGCATCTTTCACATGACCTACTTCAAAAGCATCAGGGTGTCTCTCTCTGTGGTGATCACACCAATTCTTCCCAGGTTAACATCTCTGGTCACCATGAACCAAACTTGAGAAAATCAGTAATTTTGCCAGTCTCCAAATCAATCTGAATGATGTCCTTCACCTTGATGAGGGAGTCAGGGGAGCAGATGGTGCGAGCATCATGGGTCACCAGATGAGGGATTCCTTTCCTGCCCAAAAAGATCTTTCCCACTTTGCACAACTGTAATCCGATGAACAGCAAAGTGACCCTTGGTGTCGTAGATCAGACGGAAGTTCTCTCTGGTCTTGCCGATGCTGATGACATTCATAAAACCAGGAGGGTAGGTGACATCAGTTCGGACCTTGCCATCGATCTTAATGAACCGCTACATGCAAATCTTCTTGACTTCATCTCCTGTTAGGGCATACTTCAGTTTGTTCCTTAGGAAGATGATAAGAGGGAGACATTCTCCAACCTTGTGGGGACCAGTATATGGATGAGGAGCTAACGCACCACTTAGTTTATGCAGCATTTAATGCTTTGAGGCTGCTACACACTTCAGTTGTTTCTTAGGACCAGCAGCCATGGCTGCGCTGGGCATGGAAAGAGGCTATCTTTCCTTGTCTTCCTTCCTTTCTTCCTTTCCTTCCTTCCTCCTTCCCTCCCTTCCTCCCTCTCTCCTTTCTCTTTCTTTCTTTCTTTCTTTCTTTCTTTCTTTCTTTCTTTCTTTCTTTCTTTCTTTCTTTCTTTCTTTCTTTCTTTTTTTCTTTCTTTCTTTCTTTCTTTCTGTCTCTCTCTCTCTCTCTCTCTCTCTCTCTCTCTCTCTCTCTCTCTCTCTTTCTTTTCTTTTTCTTTCCTTCCTTTCTTTCTCCATCCCTCTCTCCTTCCTTCCTTCTTCCTTTTTCTGTTGTTTCTCTTTTCTTTATAATAATTCTTGATTCTAAATACATTGAATTTCATTTATTTTAACAAATTTATACATGCACATGATTTAAAGCATTAGTCATCCTTACATATGTGTTATGTTATGGGCTAATGCACTGAGCAAAACTCTTCTTCAGCTATTTTTTCCTGCTACTTTAATCCTGGCCCCTAAGATAACTTTTATTTTATTATAAACTTACTTATGCATTTGAAATATTTTATTATATCCATCATTACTAGGTATTTGGTAACAAAATAATTTTCCTTGGATGTATACTATACTATATTGCTAACATTTTAATTAAATTGTCTTTAATAGATGAAAAATAAAGGCAAGAACATCCCATTTCGCTGACAGGCTGGTGATACTGTCTGCATATCTGTCTGATGTTTGGAATCTCATGTTTATAATTCAAATATAGAACATTTTAAGGTTTAATTTAGATCCATGCAGAAAACAATATTTCAATTATTATTTCAATGTAAAAAAACACTAAAATTTTTCATATTTGTTCATGGTTTTACTTCCAGTTGTTGATAGGTTATTATGTTATATGATCAATTTAAATATATTTCTCTATATATATTATTATCCTATTATGAAAATCAATATTGAATCGATTTTCCTCAAAAAATTAAATTTACATTAAAAATTGAAATGGTAAATGCAGATACAACTTTATTTTTAACATTTACAAATATCTAATTTTTATATTGGCATAATTATTTGGCTTTATTTTGACATTATGTAAATATCGTTTTACCCCAAGATATTCACTATTATGAAATTCAGAATAGACCTGCTTGAGCCTTAAAAAAGAAAGAATTTATTCTTAAAATAATTTAATTTACGATATTGGATTATTTTTTAACTTGATTTTAGTAACTGCAACCTTATGAAATTTAATCCACAAGTACTGACATCAAATAAGTATGAGTAACATCTTATATAATTTCATATTCAAGTAAGAACAAATGCAAAATACAAATTGTGTTTCTTTGGTTCACAACTATGTTGCAAAATTTAAGAAAGAATGCAGTCATAGGAGAAATTCATATTAATTATTCCAGCATATCTTTTATACCTGAATGCTTTATTAAGACAGAAAAAAAATTCAATTGAAAAATATTTATATGGTAATTGTGTACTGACACTCAAATGTTCCTTGTTTTAAATCTGATAAACAATATTTAGTATTTGACTTAGATGAATATAGTAAATATTTTTTTTTTCTTTTAAATAGACTAATTTTTTAGAGCAGCTTTAGGTTCACAAAATAGGTTCACAGCAAGTGTCATATTCCGCCTGCCCCACACATGCATAGCCTCCCCCATTTTCAACATCTGCATCGAAGTGGTACATGTTATGAACCTACATGAATGTATCATTATCTCCCAAAGTCTATACTTTACATTAAGGTTCCCTATTGGTGTTGCACATCATCTCAATTTAGACAAATGTATAATAACATGTATCCACCATTACAGTATAACACAGGATAGTTTCACTGACATATAAATCCTCTGTGTTTTGCCTAATCATCCCTTTTTCCCTCTTAACCCCTAGCAACCACTGATATTTTCACTGTCTCTACTTTTCCAGAGTGTCATATAGTTGGAATCATACAGTATCTAGGCTTTTCAGACTGGTTTCTTTCACTTAATACTACTTGTATGCACTTAAGTTTCCTCCGTGGCTTTTCATGGCTTGATAGCTCATTTCTTTTTAGTGCTGAATAGTATTTGATTGTCTAATGGAAATATGTGCACAATACATATTGGAGCAAAGGATAAGCCATTAACTATTTAGGGGGAAAAATAACATCTTTGAACCAGATAATTAAATGGTTGCATAGAGATGGCTGCTGCAAGTATATAAGTATATAAGAAAAGGTAATATTCAGGAAACCACAAGTTTACAATGTAAAATGTGAAGAGCTATGACAGTAAATGTGTCTGAACAATACAGTGGGAACAATATTGTTAAAAGTCAGGTATGGTTAGAATATGATATTTTTTATCAAGGGGCAAACAATATAAATCTGTCATGCTATGATTATATTTTTATTTGAAAAGATTATGCTGATAGAAATGTGGAGAAATGACAAAAAAAAATTTAAAAGTCGAGACCGGGTATTGATACAGAGGCTCTGTATTTCGATGATTGAGATGGAACATGAACCTGAGATCAACTCAATGACAGTAAAATGGAGGAGGAAGTTGGTCTGGGAAATGGTTAAAAGGTTGAATAATAGTGCTTCATAAATATTTAGACATGCAATATATAAAAGAGAAAGAGGAATTTCAGATGGCTTCTGCTTTTTAGCTTTGGTAACTGGAATTATGGTGGAGTGGCTTTCAGAGTCGTAAAATAAGGGGGTAAAGGTAAAGTTTGCAGTGGTGGTAAAAATTAGGTTTTTTTAAAAAAATCTTTCACTATAAAATAGTCATTCCTGTGGAGATCTTTGTTTTGTTGCAGGGTATCAAAAATTCCAGACAAACATCTGATCTATAATTTGAGAATTATAAGTGCTTAGCAGATGACAGTGATGATCTAGAGAGAAATCATTGATTGTTTCTTTGTTCTCAACGTAAATTTACCTTTAGTTTATTTAAATGATGTAATAATTATGTTTGGTACATTAAATTCATCATTCACAAAGGCATTAGCATTTGGGGAGTATATCATCTCACTCCCTTTATATTCTAAAATCATGAAGACTTATGTTATTATTTTTAAAATATAATCATTTGTATTTCAAGTTTAAGAGTACTATGTAGGTCACTTTTCCTTATTTATATTCTGGGTCCAGCTACTTCCTGAAATGGACTGGATACATTTTTATTTGTTTTGTTTATCTATTGTGACTTGGAAAGAGAAAGTAGAGTAGGAATACTGTAGCATTCTTTCACAACTTTCCTAGCTTGGACTTTCTTTCATGCTCATATTCTCCCTCTAGTTTTCATTGCCTCCCTTCCTTCCCTTCCTCCTTCCTTCGCTTCCTTCTCCTGCCTTCGTCCTTCCTTCCTTTCTTTCTCTCTCTTCTCTTCGTCTCTCGCCTCTCTCTCTCTCTCTCTTTCTCTCTCTCTTTCTTTCTTTCCTTTCTTTCTTTCTTCCTTCCTTCCTCCTTCCTTCCTTCCTTCCTTCCATCCTCCCTCCCTCCCTTCTTTCCTTCTTTCCTTTCTTCCTCTCTCCCTTTCTTCCTTCTTTCCTTCCTCCCTTTTTCCTTCCTTCTTTCTCCCTCCCCTTCTTCCTCTTTGTTTCTTTATTCATTCCTTTGTTAGCTCTGTCTGTTTTTCTGTCTTTCTATCTCTATCAGACTTGTATTTATCATTCTTAGCCCCTCACAGCATTGCCTCTCTTCTAGTGATCTGATGCTATAGCCCCTGTACTCATCTTTTCTGGTCACAGGATGGTCAGAGAGAAGCAAGAAAATAAGATCTTGGACTACTGTGGTTTTTGTGTAAGATAACAAAATAATGTTTTTTATATCATCATTTCTATGTGTGAAATGGTACATGTTTTCATTATGGAAATGGATATCATGGACCCAAAATATTAATTGCAGAAAACAATTTATATTTGATAGAGAAGTACTGATTATTGTACTATATGATAGTGACTTGGAAAGAGCAAACCTCAAAGAAAAATAAAAATTGTACTAGCAACTTAGTGTGCTATTTTGAATAGTCTTGGACTCTACATCACAATACTATGGAAGATAAAAAGATTTTTCAAGAAATTCTGGGCTAATTGTGAGGATAAGAATAAGAAAATCTCCTTATCTCATACAATTTGTAAGTAAACATAAATTGAACTTTTAAAAACATTTTTATAAGACTTTATTTTAGCCAAACTGATGACATATCCATGAAGCAAAACCTCAGATGTTCTTGGGGATTAGATTACAGGACAGTTAACAAGGTTTTGTGCTCTCTTGAGATGTATAAACCTAGATGCACAAAAATGATGGACAGTGTTTCCTTAAGGAAAAGATAATCCTTTCACTAAGGAAGTTATATGCCTGGGCGAAACTACCCACCATGACCTGCCCAGTTAGGAATTTATGATCAAATCAACCTGTGAGGTTACTTTCCATAGAACCCCCCTTTTTTATACACAGTTCCCCCTTTTGGTCATAAATCAACCCATTGATGACCAAACTTTTGGCTGGATAGTGTGGTCTCAAGCACTAGGAAGGCTCATTCTTAGGAAGTCTCCGTATTGACTTCATCTTTTTGATCAGTGGGGATGGGGCAATACTGTAACCATGTAATCTGAGTTGAGGCCCAGTTTTTCCCCCAAAGAGAAGGCTAGGTAAATGGAAGGTAGGTAGGTCTCATAGCTTTCATTGTGGGGGTAGGGGTGAGTGGGGAGGGGATCATTTCTATCCTGTGAACTATCGTGATCCGAGTTTTGCCTTTTGTCTCATTTTTCTGTATTTGGCATCTAGTATAACATTTGTGTAAGTTGTAAAAAGAGCATTAACAATTATCTTATACATGTTCAGTAATGATAAAGAGTTGGACTATATAGAAAAACCCAAAGCACAATTGTAACTACTATCATGACCAATATTATTAGCAAATAGGTAGAAACAATCAAACAAAATGGATTCTGAGTTCAATCTCAATCCATAAGTATACAGGCTTTGTTGATGCCTTGGGATATCTGTCTACCTCTAGTGTTGTGTTGGGAACTTCTCATTCTCATGGAGTCTTTGATATCCATAAATATAGGTAGATGTCCATTTGCTATTAGGTACCTGATAGATCCCCTTCCAATGAGGTTGGAGACTGTCTTTGATTTGATGTCCTTTCCAATAAACAGAATCTTCAGGTAGCAGTCAATGATATTTAAAGTCTTTGTCTCCTGTGAGTTCACTGTGAAAGGAAGCACTTACCAATTTGGCATTTCCTTTCTTTGTTTTAATAGTTTTTTTCAAATTTTTCAATTATGGTTGACATACAATATTACATTAGTTTCAGGTGTACAACATAGTGCTTATATATTTATAGAACTCACGAAGTGATCACCCCAATAAGTCTAGTAGTACCCGTCTGACCCCATACATAGTATTACAGTATTATTGACTCTATTCAATATGATATAAATCACACTCGTATGACTAATTTATAATTGGCAATTTGTGCTTCTTAATCCCTTCAGCTTTTTCAACCATCTCCCCAACTCCTTTTTCATCTGGCAATCATAATTTTGTTCTCTGTATTTATGAGCTTGTTTGTTTTGTTTGTTGATTTTGTTTTTTAGATTCTGCAATAAGCGAGGTTATATTGTACTTGTCTTTCTCTGCCTGACTTATTTCAGTTAGCGTAATACCCTCTGGGTCTATCCATGTTATTGCAAATGGCAACAATTCATTCTTTTTTATGGTTGAGAATGTTTAATTTTATATGTGTACCACTCTTCATTATTCATTCATCTATTGGTGGACACCTAGGTTGCTTCCATATCTTGACTATTAAAAATAATGCTACAAGGAACATAGGGTTGCCTATGTCCTTTCAAATTAGTGTTTCAGGTTTCTTGGGATAAATACCTACAAGTAGGATTACTGGGTCCTTCTTTGTCTCTTGGTATAGCCTTTGTTTTAAAGTCTATTTTGTCTGATAGAAATATTGCTACCCGAGGATTTTTTAAATTTCCATTTGCATAAAATATCTTTTTCCATCTCTTTACTTTCAGTCTACTCATATGTGTGTCTTTTAATCTGAAGTGTGTCTCTTTAGGCAGCTTATGAATGGATCTTGTTTTTTTACCCATTCAACCCACCTATGTCTTGACTAGAGCATTTAATCCATTTACATTTAAAGTAATTATTGATAACTATGCACTTATTGCCATTTTGGTATTCATATTTTTGATCTCTCTTTTATCTCCTTTTTCTTATTAAAGAATTCTCTTTAACATTTCTAGTAATACTGATTTGGTGGTGATGAACTCCTTTAGCTTTTTCTTGTCTGGGAAGCTCTTTATCTGTCCTTCAATTCTAAGTGATAGCTTTGCTGGGTAGATTAATCTTGGTTGTAGGTCCTTGTTTTCCATCACTTGAATATTTTGTGCCAATCACTTCTGTACTGCAAACTTTCTGTTGAGAAATCAGCTGACAGCCTTATGGGAGCTCTCATGTAAGGAGCTCCCATGTAGGTTTCATTTAAAAGTCCCTTTGTCATTAACCTTTGACATTTTAATTGTGATTTTTCTTGGTGTGGGCCTCTTTGGGTTCATGTTATTTGAGATTCTCTGTGCTTCCTGGGCTTGTGTATCTGTTTCCTTCACCAGGGTTGGGAAGTTTTCCATCACTGTGTCTTCAAATGAATTTTGATTTCTTGCTCTTTCTCTTCTCCTTCTGGTAGCCCTATGATATAATATTGTTACACTTGATATTTTTCCAGAGGCCCCTTAAACTGTCCTCCTTTACTTTTGGATTCTTTTTTCTTTTTGCTGTTCTCACTAGTTGTTTTCTGATACATTATCTTCCAAACCAGGGTTTCAATCATCTGTTTCTGTTTGTCACGCGGGGTGTCCGGCAGGGTCTCTGGTCCCGCTCCCCACACAAGAACGCAGGATATGGCTAGGCCAAAAAGGAACACCCACGGAGCCATAGGTAGGGAAGTCATACCACTATGGTCTCACTGGGTTTACACGACGTGCGACCTGCTGTTCGCTTTGCTGCCAACCGACCGACTCTCCTCCACTCTCCTCCACTCTCCTTCAGTCTCCTCCTCTCTCCTCCTCTCTCCTCGACTTCCCTCCATAGCCGTGGCAGTTATATTAGTGACCAATGGCTCAATGGTTACAGCTGACGGCCAACCAGCCACAGCTGATGGCTATCTACTACCTGAGCCAACACCTTTCCACATGAGGCCGAGAGCCTGGAAACTGCTTTCTGGGGCTCTGTCCTCACACTGTTGAATCACTCTAATGTATTCTTTATTTCAGTTACTATATTCTTCATTTCTGACTAGTAAATTTTTATGTTTCCTATCTTCATTTTTATGTTAAAGTTCTCACTAAGTTCATCTACTTTTCTCCTAAGTATACTGAGCATCCTTATTCCCAGTGTTTTTAACCTGCATCTAATAGATTGCTTGTTTCCATTTTGTTTAGCCCTTTCACTGGAATCTTATTCTAATTTTTTTATTTGGGACATTTTTCTTTGTCTTCTCATTTTGGCTGCTTCCCTGTGTGTGTTTTTTTTTTTTTTTTTTTTTTTTTTTTTCCCTATGTATTAGGGAGATCTTCTATGTATACTGGTCTTGGTAGAGTGGTCTTATGTAGTTGGTGTCCTGTGATGCCCAGTGGTAAAGTCTTACTGGTCACCTAAGCCAGGTGCTTTAAGTGTGTCCTTTATGTGGGTTGTTGTGCCCTCCTGCTGTAGTTGAGCTTTGATTGATATGTGCATATCAGTGGAATGGATTTGCCCTCAGACTGATTGACTGTGAGGAGTGACTGTAATTACAATGGAAGATCTGTTGTTGTACAGGAGCTGAACTCATGGAGCAGGATTCACTTTAACGAGGCTCTGGTGCCTTCCACGTCTGCCCTTTGGATATGTCTTTTGAGAAAGTGGTTATGTGATGCCTGGTGTGGTCTGAAGCTGGCCACTGGGTGTACTTGTTCTGGTCCTCTTGGGAGGGGCCCCAGTGTAGGCCAAGTTCAGCTGCTGACTGTACCCTGCCTGTGACAACCTGATATGAGTTAAAAAGTGATTTGCAGATGGTTGTCACTTGTGCTGGCCTTGAAGGTGTCTGGGAAAGGCTAAGCTAAAAACTGAGGCTGGCTGCTACTAGTGCCAGGCTTAGTGCTGCTTAAGAAGAGGTACAGGGCAACACTGAGGCCAGACACTTCTTGTTTGCGATTTGTGACACACTGAGAGATATTGGGAAAGTCTGTAGCATGAGCTAAGAAAGACCATTTGTATGGAAAAGCCACTGGAAATGGCTTAGTTGGGCCTGCAATGTGGGTGGGGTAGGGTCTAAGGGAATCACCAGTGTTAGCCAGGTTGATAGAGACTCATACATGGCTCCTGCCTAAGCTTGCTGGCTGTGTGGGGGGTATGGCTCAACAAAGGACAATGGCACCTTCCCACACATGTCTGGGAGAAAGCTGCCCCTCCAGCCCTCACCCTGAACCTAGACAATTCAATTCCTCCCTACATGCCCCTGACTCTTTTTGATCGGCTGCTCCAGCTCTGGAACTGAGAGTGTTTGAGTTTGTCTGTGAATAAGTCCATGCACAGGCCCTTTAAGAAGAATACCTGGGGATCCAGATGCCCTCTGTCTTACTGAGATACAATCTCCACTGGTTTTCACAGCCATAAGTTATGGGAATGTCTCTTCCTCACACTGGAACCCTGGGCTGGGGAGCCCGGGGTGGGGCTGGGATCCCTCACTCCTCAGGATACAATCTCCATAACCAAGATATCCCTCTTGATTCTTAACTGCCACACATGGGTGTGCAACCCACCCATTTGAATGTCTGCCCCTCCTACCAGTCTCGCCATTGCTTCTTCTTTATATATTTAGTTATAAAACTTGTGTTCAGCTAGACTTCAGGAAATTCTCAATAATGGTTTTTCTGTAGTTTAGTTGTAATTTTGATGTGGTCACAAGAGGAGGCGAGTGCAGCATTTACCTAATCCACCATCTTACTCAAAAGCCTGTAACTTTAATATTTTATAGTAGAGTTTAGATATTAGATAGTTAAAATTTTTATTAGCAAAACAATGCTATTTTAATGCATTGTTGCCTTCAGGAAAATAATTTTCATATCAAACTAAATATTTCTAGCCACAAACTATTTCACCTATTGTAAACCTATTGTTTTGGTAATGTGAGGTTTTCTAGGAATATATGTGAAAACTAGTAGGTATGGCTATATGTATGCTTTGTCAAATTCAACTTTTATGTGAGTTTTGCCTCTTGAAAGTAAAACTGTTCGAAAGATAATTTGAATATTTTTCTTACTTTTCTTTCTTTTCTCTGTTAATCTGTTTTACATTTCCATGGCATGCTTTTATTGTAAGAGGCTCATATTTTTCAATCCTGGGCATTTTTCCACATTGAGAAATAAAGTTCCATTGCATTCCATGTTCTTTCACTCATATTTCTGCATTAGCAGGTGTCTAAAAATTAACCTTATTCAGGCTGTGGATTTCTGCTGACACACAATGGCACTGCTGCAGAAGCAGAGCTAAACTAAATAAAAATCTGCTTGCCTGTGCACTAATTGCATTTCCTATAGGCTTTTCCATAAGGATAATTCCAGAAGAAAGCATAGAAGTGAAACTTTTATTTTGATGAAATAATGACAAGATTTTCTTTTTTTGTGGGTTATAAACACTCCTTAAGGTTAGGGTTGGGCTTAGCAAAATTAAAAAAAAAAAAGAAAAGAAAAAAAAGAAAAGCCCAGATATTTCTTTTGTACCCTCTCAGCTTTAACCTCCTCTTTTTCCTGCTACCAGTATTTCTTTTCAGTTGGATTTTATTTCTCTCATTGTAGTCCCTTTTGAAATTAATTGTACAATTTTTGCCCTCAAAAACAGAACCAACTAATAAATCCTGACACCCTCCCTCCTTGTCATCTACAATCCAAGCTCCAATTCTTTCACCATAGGAGATAGTGAAACTTTCTCCATAGTGTTATGTCTTAGGGTCAGCAGTACCGAATGTGTTTGGAGAAATTGCAGTGGACATACCAGAGGTCTTACTTGTAACATAGGGCTTGCAAAAGCAAGGTGTAAATGAAACCGTGACAGATCTTAGAAAGTTTCAGGCAATCAGTAACATATCACAAATGCTACACAAAATGTAATGAAATTTTACTCTTGGTAAATAAATATTACTTACTCTACAGATAATATTCCTGGATACCCTGCATTAATCTACAAAAAAAAAAGAAAAAGAATTGTCAGCATCTACTTCGTTCACATTTTTATGAGATACATGGTGATGAATTTTGTTTGCTATAAGAACTGATTTTGTTTGTGATTTTTTTCTGCCTCCAAATAAATTTTAGTATTAGGAGTCAAAGTTTTGTTTCACATACTGTGTTTTCCCCAAAATAAGACCTAGCTGGACAATCAGCTCCAATGAGTCTTTTGGAGCAAACATTAATATAAGACCCGGTATTATATTATATTATATTACGTATATTCTATTCTATTCTATTCTATTCTATTCTATTCTATTCTATTCTATTCTATGTATTATATTATAAAGATCCAGTCTTATATCATAGTAAAATAAGACTGGGTCTTATATTAGTTTTTGCTCCAAAAGACGCATTACAGCTGATTGTCCAGCTAGGTCTTAGTTTTGGAGAAACACAGTATCTTTCTTTCTTACCTTTGCAGAGTTTCCATTGTTAAAGTTTAGCATGCTTGTTTGAAACCACACAAACAAGCAAAACGTTGAAACAGATTAAAGCTTCGGCTGTACCTCTCCACAACCTACACACATGCTCTAAGATGCTCTCACATTTTATGTCCCTTGCCTTCCTTCTTTGAGGTGCTACCTGAGTACAATTTTAGAGTCTGTGTTTATTTCCCTCATCATCGTCTATGTATCTCATGTCTGCTTGTTTGAGAAAACAAAACAGAACTCTAATTTACATAATATTTGGCAAAGAAACAAAGCTCAAACTTCTGGGAGTATGGATCATATTTTGAAAAGGCAGTGTTCATAATATTGTTCCTTAGTCACTTTTTTAAGCAGGTTTTGAACATATACACAAAAGCTCTCCTCCCGCTTCAAAACCCATAATCATGCCTGGATGTTTGGTCCATTCATTATCTCAATTATGCAGAGAAACAAAGGGCAAAATATTGTAACAGTTTTACACAAAGCACATAGTGACACATTGGTAATAATACTCCTTCCTTTCATTTTTTTCCTCAAGATTAAGAGTATTTTTGCACAAATTGTGCTATGCAAGGAGCTTTGATGATATAGAAAAAATACCACATTTTACAGAATATAGATTTTGTATGAGCTAAATTTCAACTATAATTATAACCATACCATTTTTGATTTTATAAAATATGGTTTGAAAATATTATTTTCATGCAAACAGTACTTTTATGGCCCACATCAAAAGATCCCTCCAGTACATCAAAATAATGCCAGTGTTTTTAAAAATTTTATATAGCTTCCAGCAAGACTGAGGCTCAGTTCTGCTAAAGAATAGTAAAAACATGACCACTTTGGAAATTGTTCAAAAATTATTTCTGCCTCTTATTAAACACTTGGAGTCTATACAGAACTATATACGAAAAGGAGACCAGATTAAACAAGGCAGGAAGATTCTGGAGGGCATAAACAAGGGAATCCAGAGAATGTGACTAGAGATTTTGAGTATGTGTGTGGCATAATTATATTTCATATGTGCTATCTCATCAGCTGATGTGCAAACCAATGAGGATTTGGGGAGTTCTGAGAATCTGGCCTGTCAGATGAGTCACATGCTATCATTTCTCCTGCTCTGAGAACATCCACAGAAGTAACCAGGTTATTTGTCTTTAACAAATATGCATCCTTCAAATGTGTGTGTTGACATCTTTATGTGAACCACATAGCCTTCTCATTTTGATGCCAACCCACTGGCTCATCTCTATGACGTTTATAACAGTGCTGCTATCAATTTCTAGGTAGTTTGCAAAACTTTGATTCTCTGTCAGGGTGAAAGAGCTACAACATTACATATGCTAGGCCCACTCATCTTAATACCACCTCAAGGTCAATGTGACTTTAAGTTATTAAAGAAAAAACAACAGCCCCTTTTATACAAATTGGCAAGAGGACTTTCATTTACATGACATAAAATGGATCTGAATTAAAAATCCATTCAAATATTTATTTTGGTTTCACAACAACACTTTACTACTGTGTGCACTAAGGCTAGGTAAACATAAAGATTTTAGTAGGAGAAAAGACAAAAAAGACAAGGAGAAAAAAATGTTCTTAAAGTCAAAATAAATTTTGAAAATCAATGTGGCTGACACTAGGGAGTTAGCAGAAATACTTGAATACATTTACTGTGCCAGAAAAGTCGGAGTTATTTTAATTGAGGCCTCTGAGAGAGATGTCAGTTTATGTTTCAGGTGAAAATATTAAAACATTAGAGACTAAGGCTCATTAAAATATATGTTTTTGAATATATTATTGTACAATGGTGTTTTCAACAATGTATTAATTATATAAAATTATATTTAAATACACTAAACAATTCATCTCTAAGCTCTTTCTATAATAATAACTTTGTGAAACATAAAATTAGACTTTAAGGAACTGCTTTCTTTCTATCTTTAGGACAGTTTTAACTCTTAGTGCAATTAATTCCTAGAAATCAATAAACTGATTTGGAGTAAAATCTTCTTTTACCAATTTACTGGGTAATACCTAAGAAATTTGTCCATTTGAATTACATTATTCAGTTGCATTTCATTAAGCTAAATTAAAAATTCTTCATGCACTGAAGGTAAAAGCTTTCTAAATGGCAATTTGTGTGTATGAGATCAATTAAAGGTAATAGATCCTTTACTGACATCAACACAAATTATAAAGTTACTGGAAAATCTTTGTACATTGGAAGCTTATGTGTGTGTTATATTTGTCTATAATTTAATTATACACAACAGATTTGAGAGAGAAAACCATAAATAAGTAGATGCTGCTTCATTGCTGGAAAGTGGAGTGAGCTTCACTTGATACATCATTTAATTCAATTATACATTCTAATATAACTTATTTTAACTCGATTGCCTAATAGTCTAAATTAATTATTATATTTAAAGGATGTTTTAGAAGGAAATGTGGAACAAAAAGATTAAATTTTTTAATAGGAAAAAATGTGTTTAATTAGATAGTATAGCAAATCATTAAGGCCATAATATCTTAGTGAACACACACACATACACACACAGACATACAATTTTTAAAAAAATAATGACTGGATAAAATCTTTCTAAAAATGTCATAGTGACTGGAATTTCCAAATTAAGTACTATTGTTCTGTTCAGAAAAGAAGACTTCAATTTGTTCCTTGTGTACTGTGTGCTTAAAACAAAATATAAAATATTTAACTGTGTTTAGCATACTTTGGGTACACTGTAAGTATTTGTTGAATAGATTTGGAACACTTAAATTCAATTTATGTAATTCTTTTTACTTAAGCTTTACCTGAGAAGATTAGATGGTGCAAAACATGTAAATTTATTTTTCAAATTTTGTATCTGCAGGTAACATGTGAACATTCATGAAAAATTGAATTTTACAAGTATAGGTTTTTAAATATGAACTATTTTTTTAAGACTAGTAATTTAAGAGTCTGTTTTTGATGAGAGTGATGTCATTTATTGAAGATTAAATAGGCAGATTGCAAACTTTCCAAACATACATATTTGACGGTTATTTGTAGCCATAAAATATATATTTGCAATCATAATATTACTCAATAAAGTTATGCACAGTGAGGTACTATTTCAAGTGCTCAGTTTAAAACAAAATTACAACATAGCATCAAGCATGTTGAGATGACTTACAGATCTGTAATCATTTCTCTGAAACACGAGGAGCTATCCACCTTGACATGATCGAGTGTATTTGGCAATGTATAAATTCAAGTCATTTAGGCTCCCTGAGGTTTAGAGCATCTTCTGGGCCAGTTACGTTTATATTTATCTCAGTGGAAGAGAAAGCTCACCACCAAAGCCTACAGGGCTTCCACTAAGTTTATAGCTTTTGTTTTGACTAATATATGGACTTAAAATTACCTGTGGATTTTAAATTCTTTTCATGTGGTTTATCTATAAGAATATAAAAGCTTTTCCCACCAGTCCCTCATGTTTAAAACATGAAACGAAGCTCAGAAAACATTGGAGACATATATCTTGCATAATATTTTCTTACAAATCCTTAATATATTTTTGCTATTTTTGAAAAATGTTGACTTCCTGTCATTTCAGTTAGCCTCCAATAGACTCTGTCCAATTCTGTCTCAGACCTAAGATAAAAGGAATGTCTACACATAAATAGGTAAGAGGATGAGGCAAAGTATTGATTGCGATTTTAAGAAAGGATAGTGTGCAATATTGAAAACAACATTATTAGCAATTTAAGGCTAAAACCAAAGGGAGCCTGATGGTTGGTGTACCCACTTCCATAATCCCAGGTACTCACAATTCTGGACTGGTTTGAAAACATTATGAAAGAAAAATTGGCAGGAGTAAGGGGTGTGGGTAAGGATTGGTCAGGGAAACATAAAAACGTTTTCTCCTAGCTGTAGCATTTTAGTGTTTCCCATAAGATATTATTCTCTCCCCAGTTCTGTTCTTGGAGGATGGATGGAGGCATTGGGTTTGTTCTTCTCTTTAAAGGGGAAAAGACAAAATAATTTTGGTGGGGGGTATTTTTCAGAAGAGAAGACTTATTTTGTGCCTTAGGTTATTGACTCCTTAGTCATCAGACTTGCACCCTGGCTGGCGTAGAAAATGTTTTAGGGAGAACTAGTACATAGATATTAGTCTGGTAATGTTTGTTTGCTCATGTTCTGGTTCTAAAGGAACCTGAGAGATGAGTGTGTAAGATATATCCTCGCTGACCGACCTCAAATGTACAAGAAATTCTGTGCTACAGATTTGGAAGGGACAACAGCAAGGTGTCTGGAGAGACAGGAGATTAGCAAATTAGATGAAGATCGGGGTGAGGTCAGCTGATAACTGTTAAAGATATGTGTAAAATTGAGTTTATATCAGCCACGCATTCTATTGTTGACAAATAGAATGAGGACCGCACCCTTGTCACTATTTATTAGGTGTTCTTCATATGAGGTTGGACAATTAAGTTCACGTACTCATCCTAGAGAAAGTGCTACATACTTCCTTGGTGAATATCACTATGGTCACCTTCGAGGTACTCTCCTTGGGAAGCTATGCACCCAGTCAAGTGTCTAGTCAACACTTCAAAGCAATTTTGGAACTCTTTTTCTGGAATGGCCATCAGAGCTGTTGTCGTATTACCCTTCATTTCCTGTATGTCATCATAATGTCTTCCTGTCAATATTTCCTTTATCTTTGGTAAAGAAAGAAGTCTTTGGGGGCCAGATCAGGTGATTAAGGAGGGTGTTCCAATATGCTTATTTGTTTACTGGCTAAAAACTCACTCACAGACATTGCCATGTGAGCTGGTGCATTGTCGTGATGCAAGAGCCATGAATTGTTGGTGAAAAGTTCAGGTCGTCTAACTTTTTCACACAGCCTTTTCCGCACTTCCAAATAGTAAATATGGTTAGCTGTTTGTCCAGTTGGTACAAATTCATAACTAATAATCCCTCTGATATCAAAAAAGGTTAGGAACATCGTTGCAACAAGTTCGTGAACTTAATTGTCAGACCTCTATTCCAACATATAAAAAACTAGCACTACCCACTCATGTGGGACACAGAGAGCTACATTTAAGTTTTTCCCTTTCCCCTTTCAATTCCCTAATGGCAGAAGCATAACATAGCAAGGGAACACAGGAAGAGTATGGAAAAGCATATTATGAAATTTCACCTCACTAAGACATTGAGCTGATGCTATTTTTTAGTGAGTGAAGGTGGCACTTGAGTCAAATACGTTGCAATGTTGAAGTAGACAGGCTTAGGTCGTACTAATAAAAATTGACTGAAATAATGACTTGCTATTTGGGAAACTCATTACCTGAAATCAAAGTTGTTGTAATGGAGTATATCTGTTAGACTTACTAGAAAAGCAAAATAATTCCATGTGTCAAGTCATCATTTTCAAAAAGTTAGAAACATGCCTCTCATACAAACACAGACTGGGCACTAGTCAAAGTTTTATTTAACTTATTCAAGAGTGACTTTGCAAGATATGAAGCTCTTTAGAATATAATTTGATTTCATACTCATTTGAGAAAAATTTGCTGAGTTGGAACACAGATTGGTTAATGTTCCATAGGACAACAAAACCATAACCTTTGGGGTTACCTTCTCTACATAGAAAGCATTTACATATCTCCTGACAAAAAACTGTATATTTTACCCTGTAACTTCAAGAGACCAGCCTCTGATCAGTAGTCAATAGTAAATTAAATATTAGTTGGTAGGTCTGTTAGGTTAGAGGTCATCAGTGTGTGTGTGTGTATGTGTGTGTGTGTGAGTGTGTGTGAAAGGCCTGATTGGAAATATTTTAGAGTTGTGGTACATACGGTCTCTGATGCAAATACTCAATTTTATTCATTGTAGCACAAAAGTATACATAGACAGTACAGAAGCAAAGGACCATAGCTATGTTTCAATACAATTTTATCACGGACACTGATATTTGAATTTCATGTAATTTTTAGGTGTCACAACACATTCTTCCTTTGATTTTTTTTTTAACACTTAAAATGTGTAAAACAGTCTTAGACTGTGGGTCATAGAAAAACACATGGTTGGTCAGTTTCGGTCAACAGGCTATCATTTGCTTGTCCCCGTGTTAGACAGTCTATGGTATTTAAAGGACATGCAGTCATGTTTTTGCTTTATATCTAAGTTTTCTTAGTACATGCCTTTACATCAATGAGTTGAAGATTTTCAACCACACCTGTTCCACCTACAATGAGAAGTTCTTATTTATAAATACTTAAAATATATTAGACTGTAATCAGAAAGATAATGGACAGTAAGGTACATTGAAATGAGTTTTTCTAGCTTTAATCTTATATATTCCTAGACAGGTGAGTCACTTGGAACTTTTGGGTCTCTTGTAATACAGATATACTTGTACTAAATGATTTCTAAGATTATTCTTAAATATAAGAGTATTTACTACAAGTCAGTCCAAAACAAATGAACATTATTTAGAACAACATTTTCTCTAAATTGTTTTTTCATACTTGTAGAGAAATTTTTGTAAAGTAAGAATTGTATTCTCAACCTCAAACTCATGTCAACATCATCTACCTTTTCTTCAGTTTAGTGTGTAAAGGGAT
Source organism: Rhinolophus ferrumequinum (assembly GCF_004115265.2). Taxonomy (NCBI): domain Eukaryota; kingdom Metazoa; phylum Chordata; class Mammalia; order Chiroptera; family Rhinolophidae; genus Rhinolophus; species Rhinolophus ferrumequinum. The sequence continues at coordinate 89,849,257 of NC_046289.1, read as the reverse complement.
TTGCATTTATAGTGACTTAATATGTTTCTCTTCGTGCAAATTCAAATCAACAAGTATATGAGCCCTGGAAGCATGAGCCTTAGAAAACTAAGCAATGTTGGGGGTCAGGGAGAAGGTGGGGTGGAAAACAAATAAATAAAGTTGTATAAAATATTGGCAGTTACCATTTTATTACAGGATGCTGAATATTGAAACTGCAGTAAGAAAGGAAAAGGCATTCAAGCCTAAATGAGCTATCCAAAATAAATTCTAGTTCTATAAAACTTTCATAAGCGAAATTATTTAAAAGGGGAGAGGCTAAATCAATTAGAGATTGATATGGAAATTTTAAACAAATAAATTTTCTTCTCTCCAACATATTTGAGGCATGAAAATGGCACTTGTGGCCCATTTTGCCATCTGAAACTATTTAGAATCATACATACTCCAAAGAAGAAATGAATTTTGAGATAAGGATGAATTTATTTTTTAGTATCAGAAATAGTACATAATAAAGAGAAAAAGTAAATATTTAATTTCATCACTGTTAACCAGATTGGTGACAATAGGAAAGAAACATTCAGTAATGTGATAGTTGACAAGAAAATATTTCTATCTGTTTTTATCACATTGCTTCAGAGAGAGAGATAACTAGCCCATCGGCAAAGTGCAATTTGAATAACTTGTAAGAGTTCTGTACCTGAATGTTTATGGACAGAAAGGGAGAGATTTAAATAATCTGAATATTTCATTTAGAATGAAAGTTTGCATGAGAAATTTGTTACTCAAAAGTATTTTTTGTCCAAATTAACTTTCTCTTCTCTCCTCACCTATTCAGGTAAACAAATTCCTAGTTAATTAAAAGTGGCCTACTGTGCACCATAAATTCAGTGACCTTGCTCTTTGTGGAAATATAAAATAAATATAGAACTTTTTCTTTTTATAATTCTTAAAATTATTTTTTTATTACAGTATAGTTGGCATACAATACTATGTTAATTTCAGGTGTATAACAGTGATTCAACATACATATATATCTTAAGATTTGATTGTTTGTCACATATAGCAAGGAAAGGTAAATTTAAGAAAAGTCATCAGTGATTATGAAAATGTTTAACATATATTAACATAAATAAGGTTTGAACCCCGTAAGAATGATGGAATCTTTTCTGATTACAACAGTTCGGTTAATTGCATTTTCACATTGTTTAAGTTATTGTAAGATTCATATTCATTATGTGTCTACCATGTTTCAAATGCTATACTAGATAGAAACTTCATTTTTGTCTTGTTCTTTTTTTATTGCATAGGAAGAGAGAAAGAGACTAAGAGAGAGATACCACTTCTGAACAGGGATCATGCTGTCAAATGTTAATAAACTAACATAGGATAGTTCAAGAGATAGAGGGAAGATGAAATAATACAAAATGTCGTTTGTTATATTACAAAGTAAGCATTTTTTATACTTATAGTTATTGTGAATAAATTATATTAGTATCCCTGGGGTATTGATAAAGCCCTGTTATGTAAGTTAACCTACATTTTAATAATAAAACATATATTAAAGTGGGACAACAATTGAGTAAAAATAATATTAACATTAATATTTATAATTATAATATTTCAGTTTAAATTACTATGAATATTAAGATTGAAGAAGAACTATATGACTTAAAATTCATAGGCTGAAAATCATTAAATTTCTGATTAAAGAACTACAATTTTAAACAGTGTAGTGAACTAAATGGTTAATAGCTTATTGTAAAATATGAAGATAATGTATAAAATATACTTTCAATAGTTTTTTTTCCCTTATATTTTTATATCAGTTTCTTTCATGTTATTATACCTGTCCCAATTCACTTTTCTCTATAGGTTTTATACATGTTATATAGACCATGTGGCCTTCAGGCGTCAATAAGAATTGTCTTTTGTCATGAGACAATGTGTTTTACTTATTGACATATCTACAGGTGTACATTTTCCCCAAACCAGCTGCATAATTTAAATTGAAACATATCTTAATTTTCACAGATGGCTTATCAAGATTGACATAGTGACAATAAGCAATTAGAATATATCTGAATTTGGACAACTTACACACATATTTCTACTGATACCTTCATGACATTGGCAGAGCACTTGTAAGAAACTCTGAAAAGCAATGAGTGCAGATTTTAGTTAAAGGTACTTACAAAAATCTACCTAAAGAAATGGATTGTATATCAAATATATTCCCACATTCTCTAGTAGTTTTAATGTGAGCTTTTATTGGAGTTATTTTAACATGAACATTCCAATTTTGAAGATATATATATATATATATATAAAATGATAAAAAATACAGTGAATATTTAAATAAAATAATTATTACAGTAAAAGACCCATTGCCATTAATCCTCCTCAAAATACTTTCCTTTGCTTCAAACACACTTATCCCATCATTCTTTCCACTTTCTGAAGCAGTTCTGGCAGTCCTCTTTTGTGAGTGTTTTTAGTTGTGCTGTCATGGCTGCCTCAATGTCCTGAATTGATTCAAAATCTTTACCTTTTATGGTCATTTTGACTTTGGGGAAGAACTAGAAGTCACATGGTACCAGATCCGGTGAATCAGGTGGATGAGGACACACTGTAATGTTTTTATTTGACAGAAATTGCCATATATCACAAGCGGTGTGTGACATGGAGCATTGTTCATGATTAATGATTTATGGCACACTTTAAAACACACCTTCTTTCAACCGTAGCTCACATCTGACTGACTGCCCTGAACAAGTTGAAACTTGTCACACACTGTTACTAAGGTTTGATGCGCTGCTTCCCGTATTGAAGATCCCTGCCTTTCCATTGGATGGCACTTGGCAGTAGCATTCACCATATTTTTTTATCACACCCCTATCTGCTAATGTGACATAATGCATAGATTATAAACTATAAAAAGTGAATATCTTCAAGGAATTTTCTAAAAATAATTATACAGAAGAGTTCTAATACTTTCTTTCCACATCCTTTGAAGTACATTATTCTCCCTCCAGTAACTCAGGAGGCCACTACTGTAGTTCAATAATTCATAGCCCAGGGATGGGGGAGGTGAGCTTCCTGCTATGTAGTTAATATATACCAGAATTTGGTGGTTGATGGTAGAATATATGTTTTGAAAATCAGATGAAAACCACTGGTCTGGAAGGCAAAACTGGCAAAGTCTGAATACTACAGATATTTTTTCTCTGTTACGTATCTAAGAATCCTTTCCTTTACAATATTATTTCAAGAAATGAGAACTTTGCTGTAAAAGAATAGGGAATTAGATAAGCGTAGTGTCATTTCAAAAACATGTCATTCCAGATAGCTAATAGTTAAATCTGAATCCAATAGCAAGGAAACTCTAGGCATTTTTACATATTATCTAGGTACTTAGAGAATAAACACAATCCCTAAAATAGCTAAAGCCCATTTTCACATTTGTAACTTGTCAATAATAAATTTTAAAACAATAATTATTATTCTGTATATTAATTTGTGTATTAGTTGACATTCATGGGAGTGGTGTGTAGTTTCTTCCTAAGCAATACAATAATGTACAAGGAGCAGAAGACAAGAGAAGTGAAAATGGATTGTTATAAATAACCAAGAAAGAAAAACATTTGTAATGCTGTTACATCTAAAACAACTTTTAGACATTAACCTTGTTAGTCAAATGTTCATAGTGATTTCAAATCATTTCCTAACATCGAATTGGTTTTCCTTTACAAATGCATGTGCTCTGGGCATCTCAACATGTAAAATGCAGGTTGGTAAGCCTGATTTAAATGTCCAGATTAGTTGATTAAAATGCTAATGAACAACTTTAATCATGTTAGTACATAGCTGACGACTTCCATCTCTGTCTTGGCTCACTAGTTAAGTAAAGGTAGAAATGAAACAAATGATGTGTGTAAGATAACTGAGCTATTTGATTTTCCATCAAAATCAAAGATTGTCTCTTTATAGGGTGTCTGTACACAAAACAGAAAATAAATTATGTTTTGTAGTCTGTATTTATCAAGACTATATTCACTCTCTTAGGTAAAACATAGATTCACTGAGTGACCTACAATAGCACGTTATTTATTTATTTTAATTCAGGCTAAGAGGCTAAATGTTATAATTAACCAAGTTTTTCTCACCTCCTATTTATATATAACACACCCACGGGGGTATGAAAAGTGGGTTGCGATAGATAACTCTAACTCATCCTTGGCTGGGGCGAATCAGTCATTAATTTTCTGAGCAGTAGAGCTCAAAGCATGCTTTCTCTTTTCAAGTTTCGGAAAGTAGGTTTGCAAATCCCGAGAGGTTTCCTTTACTATTCTAGGTCAAGCATCAGGTTCTTTTATACAGAATGAATGTCACTTATGAAAACTGCTTGTGAAAAAGACTTCATGTCTTTTAGAAATGTCAGGCTTTGGTCTACTAGATATCTCCAACTTTATCCTTTCGCTTTCCCAATGCACATCCTAACAACTAGACTGTGAACTAACCAAGGGAATTAAAGATATTTTTTCTTTAGGAGTAAAAGTTTCCCTGATACAGAAAACAAACTGATGGTTGCTAGAGGGGAGGAAGGCTGGAAGAAGGGTTAAAAAAGTGAATGGGGATAAGAGGTACAAACTTCCAGTTGTAAAATAAATAAGTCACAGGGATGTAATGTACAGCACAGAGAAAATAATCAGTAACATTGTAACAACTTTGTATGGTGACAGATGGGTACTAGATTTATTGTGGTGATCACATTGTAAGGTATAGTCATGTCTAATCACTATGCTGTATACCTAAAACGAATATGATATCGTATATCAACTATACTTTAATAAATCATACATTTTAATTTTAAGAGAAAAAACAAATTTTATTCAAAAGCCCTTGACTTCAATTGTGTTGTAAAAATAGTGCAGTGACGTAAGGGATCAGCAATAATAAACTGCTCCAAGCTGATCGCTGAATCATTTATTTTATAAATATACACCATTTATAAATTTGAAAGAAGATTACAGAATGAGGATTAAAGAATGCTAATTAAATTACATTTATGATCTTTTATTTAAACTATAATTTGGGAGAAGAAATATATAACTCATTTTTGTACCACTATAATTTAGTATACAATGGAGATGATTTGTATATACCCTTCATTGCTTTATGGCTTTCATGTTGCATGAGACCTAGAAAAGATAGTTTCAAATTCCTAATTCTGTGGCCTGGCATATTCTAACGCACTCCAAGTTTTCTATGAATTTCTAAAGACTCGCATTTTACGGCTTCTGTTGTAGTGTGAACCAATACTTGTCACTTGCAAGACAATTTTGTAAAACGTCAGAACAAAACAAAACAAAAATCCATCCCATGATTAGTTTTTCCAGCCAATGTCTGGGCCCATCAGAAATTGTCAAAAGTACTAACTTTCCTTTCTAGAGAATTTTTTTTTTTTTTTTTAATCTGTAGTCGCATGGCACTAGTTTTAGACAATGTCAGCTCTGAATCTATGGGAACATGGGTCCCCGCGCCCCTTTCCCCTACCCCTGGCCCCTCCAGTGTAAAAAATCCCTTCTACCTCAAACTTGATGTCTCTGCTACCCTATATTGTATCATTCCTCATCATTTCTTAGGACATCAAAGTTTCTAATTTATATACTGACGAGGAGCCTCACCATTTTTCCTCTTTTCCCCCTTTAGAGCAAAGGCAGATTACAAGGTGTTATTTGAAAGGTAACCCAATGTACAATCTGCCTCCCTCCTTTTCTTGCAGCACATACATTGGTAAGATGAGAGGATCGCGCCCCTTTTGTAGGTGAACCGATCCACATACCTGGCCCTAACACTAACTTGCAAATACCAACCTTGTTCCTCATTACTCAAAAGCGCTGTTACAGAAGTGTTGCCTATCTCGTTACATAAAAATTTACATTCAAATAATATTTCACTTTATAACTGTGGACATTTACACAGCCTAAGGTGACACTTATAAAAGGTATTATTACATAAATGAATGTGGTTTGGGGTATTTATTGTTCGACTTAATAAAAATTGTAAATATATGATAAGTAATACAGGAGGCAGATGACAATAGTGAGTGATAAACGATTGCTGGTTTTATCAGTTTAAATGTTTGCACAGTAGTGGTTTTAGTAAATCCTGTAATGAAACTTTCAAAATCCAAAAATTATTGTCAAAATGGATTGGTATAGTTACCTGGTGTTCTGCTTTTAAACTTTTGTTGTTTGGATTTTCCACAATGTGTTTATTGTGTTGGCACTTTTTAGCCCTATTGTCCGTCAAAAGAATTTGGCAAATAGTTCTGAATTTTATGGCTTTTGTTGGTAGTTAATAGTTAATTGTTTTTCAAAACTAAAAGCAGCTGTAGAGATTATTGAGTTTAGCAATAGTTTTATTTATATATTTACATATCTCACAAATAGAAAAGCATAAACATATTTCAGAGTAAATTTAAGCAGTACAAATATTTTCTAAATACTTCTACATTATTTTCAACAATAATATGTTTGAAAAACTGTTTTTGTGATATAATGCAATGACTGAAATTTTAGAGTTGATATGAACATGCTGTGATTATAGAATTTTATATGAGAAATAATTTAAAAGTAAGAATGTGTATTAGGCAAAATGTACAAGTATGATGGGAATGATAATATACGTTACATCTGCCTAATGAAAAGAAAACAGAAATAGCTACTATACTCTTAAATTAAAGAATATGTTGAGGGCAGATTAGCTGGGTTTGAATTCGACCTTTAATTCACATTATTCACTCCGTGACCTTAGGCTTGTTACTTTATATTTCTATACTTTGACTTTCTACATATTTAAGATGGAGAAGAAATTGTGCTTGTTTGCCTCCTGGGTTGCATATATATATGATGCTTGGTAAGACATTTTGGTGTTAGTTTTTTTTTTTTCACTAGACCTTTTGAATAAGAAATATCTGTCAAGTTGGATGTCTCAGAATTAATGCAAGATAAAAGTTAGTGGAATGACCCAATAAGACAGATGGAAAAGGACAGAGCCCATACTTGGTAGAGCACAATAAGGCTGGAAATAATATGTAAAATGCCCAATGCCACAGACATGACTAATTGAGTTGATTAAAGTTTCAAGATAGCCACTCCCAAGTAGACAGGATCCGAAGTTCTCTGAGAAGTATTTTCTCCTGTGTGTCCATTTACCTTCTAATGTCAGAATTGTTGGTGTACTTCCTATAATCTTATAAGAAACACCTCACTTAGTATCAGTTTATAGTCCCATTCATATCTACCCCTCGTCCTTCATGTTGCTTCTTTGTGTCTTCCTCCTTTTGCTTTATTGGGATTATATTATGTTAAAGTCTTTGAAATATCATCACATCAGTGAGAAATATTAATATCGAGGATATATTGTTGATATAACACTCTGCTCTGAATTATAGAAACTATGATATTAATAACAAATAAAACACTCCAACCCCCCAAAACCGGTCTAGAGCAGAAAAAGAAAAGAGAAAGAGACATTGGCAAAAAAGCAGCCCAAAACCTTTCCCCACATTTTTATTTTTATAGTGGGGTACAACACATGTACTACTTGTGAGATCCATTAAGGCCAAGAATGTTAGGGAAGTGAAAAAAATCCTGGAATGTAAAACATTCCCAAATTGCAACAGAACTAAAAGAAGTGTGAAATTGCCTATAATAGTTCAACCTTCTTTTTAAGACATTGTAGCATATTCTATACCAGATACTTTCATTATTTTCAAATCCTAATGAGAAAATTAAACAAAGCTCATTACTCTACAAATATAGTTTATAATTATACTGTATAACACTTACTTTGTTTTCCATTTTAATGAAAACCTTAACATTAAGATTATACCTATGCAATAACTAATACAATGAGAAAGAAAAAAATTAGATAAAACAATGAATGCACATTATCTAGAAATGTTTTTATTTTAAAATATATTGCTATTGTTTTGTTACAGTCTAGTCCCTATTGTTCAGTCTAGTCCCTTAATGACAAACACTATTAAGCCAATTCTTGGAAAACTATTTTTTTCACCTTATTCTTTGCTTATTAAACTTGACTTATTTTTGTTAGTAATTACAAAATGGGGTAATAAAAATAACAACAGCAATAGCAATTAATTGAGGAATAAAATGTACATCTTAAACTAATAGGTGTTACCACTGGAATATATTTCATTTAAAATGAATTTATACAATAAAAATCAAGATTCCCAAGAAGTTGTAGAATTTTCCAAGACCTAAACTTCACAGTAGTAGAAGGATACACAAATGATCTAGGTTTTTGAAAAATATAAATGATAATTTTTTAAAAGGGGGGGGTTTAGTAGGAAAAAATGTATGTAGAAAAAATGTTATAAAAATCTAAGGATCTCAGGGTTGATAAAAATTATTGTACTAACAATAAATATTAATATTTATGTAATATTTTATAATCAATAAAGGTCTTACATATGTTAGAGCATAGTAGTGAGAGCTCAATAACATCATGACTAAAACTATAGGCTCTTGATCCCAAGTATTTGGGTTTAAATCCTGGCTGGTTTTTTGTTTTGTTTTGTTTTGTTTTTATGTCTATAAAATGTCATTTAAAATACTTCCCATTTCACAATTTATTTGAGAATTCAGTAAATAAATGCATGTACAATATGTGCAAGAATACCTGGCTCATATAATCTTGGCTCATTTCATAAATGTTAGCTATTTGAGTTATAATTACATAGATTACTATGCCTTCCAACAACACCTTGGGTACATAGATAGGTTAGGCACAAATCTGTGTACTTTTCCAGATTTCCTTGATCACTTCTTTCCTTTCACTGGGACTGCCCACCTCCAGAACAGTGTTGTCACGGCCTTTATGGTGGCATGTACACCTCACACAGCCTGGAGTGGCCCTCACACCCCGCAGGCCAAACTCCATCTGTGCCAATTTACCTTCCCACTTCCAGATGAGGAGAAAATGTCACATTTATGGATATGGAGTATGATTGATTTCCTAAGCCACCACAAAGGAGCCAAATGACAGAACCCTGAAGGGTCCATGGAGCAATCTTGACCTGTAGTTAGGAATACCTGGGTTTGTGTGAGGCAATTTTGTTTTTCACTGTTGTCAAGTATAATTATTGATAGTAACATTTGTACATCTAAAACTTTCACAATAAAAAGTACAAGGTACGGAATATAGTCAATAATATTTTAGTAACTATCTATAGTGTCAGATGGGTAATAGACTTATTGTGGTTATCACTTTGAAGCTATGTTATTTTGTACATCTGAAACTAATATAATGTCAATAGTAATTGAAAACTAAATTTTTAAAAATTAAAAAGACCTAAATTATAAAATACTAGAAAGAAATATAGGAGAAAATCTTCGTGATCTTGAAATAGGGAAATATTTTAATATAACATCAACAGAATGATCCATTAAAAAAAAACAGCTAAGTTGGACTTCGTCAAAATTTAAAACTGCTCTCCCCATGATACTATTTAAAAAATGAAAAGACAGGCCACAGCTTGGTAGAAATTATCTGCAAATCATATATCTGATAGAGGATTTGATTCTAGAATATAAAAAGAATGTGTAAAGTCAATAATAATAAAATAATCTAATAAAAATTAGGACAAAATGCAAGAATAAATACTGTGTCAAAGAAAAGATGCACATAGAAACTTAGTTCATGAAGGATGCTCAATATGATTAGTCATTAACAGAGTAAAATTAAAACCACAATAAGAGGTAATACACAAATATTAGAATGTCAAAAATGCTAAACGCAGTAAGGATATGGGACTACTTGAATTCTCAAAAATTACTGATGGGCAACAACTATGGAAACTGGTATGGGTATGGCACTTTCTTATAAAAACCCACTTAACATATGTCCCAGCAACTTCACTCTTAAGTGTTTACTTACTCAAGAGAAATGAAAACTTACATAAAATCCTATATGAAAATATTTATTTATAATCACCAAAAATGGTAAAAAACAAACAAATAAACACAAAAACAATGTTATTGCAACTTCCATATACCCATATAATGGAATAATACTTAGCAATAAAAAGAACCACAAAATGTAACAATATGTTTGAGTCTCAATCACATTTTGTTAAATGAAAGGTACCAGACTCAGAAGTATACAAAGTGAACTATTTCATTTATATAACTTTTTGAAGATGAAACACTATTGTGACAAAAAAAAAAAACAGATAAGTAGTTCCCAGAGTCTAGAGAGAAGAAATAGCTACAAAAGGACACAGAGAAATTTTTTTGTGTAAAAAAACTGATCTTCCCCTTGATTGTGGATATAAGGCTACATGAGTTTTTCAAAACTCTTAAAACGATACAAAAACAACAAAATAATTTTTCTTTATATAAATTATACTTCAATCAAAAAAGCAAGTTAAAAAGGAAAATAGGGTGAGATTTCAAAGGGTTTATTTTTCTGAGAAAAGGAAATTAAAGAATCCTAGAAATATATAAATAAAAAAGAAAAATAACATTTTGAAGATTTCAAAATCTCTTGCTTTACAATTCTCTAATATTCCTTCAAATTTATAAAGCATTAACTATATTTAAAAATACTATTTCTATGGTACACAAATCAAACTTTATCAAATAATTTGTAAGTCATATAAGTGTAATGAAATCAATTATGGGGGGGTTAGTGTTATGTTTTATGGAAATGACTTTTGCACATTTCAGTATTTACTTTCTTATCCATTTTCTTATCTGAAAAATAGACTACATATTCCAAGGTAATTTGTAGCCTAGAGTTCTAATTCTATGTCTACACTATCCTAACATAAAATTAGAAATACTTTGTGCAATTTCCTTTTCATTCATTTATCACTGATAAAAGAGAGAAATGCTTGGCATATTTGGTACCCTCTCCATATAATATCATCTGGACTTGAAAATTTTTGTTTTCTTAATAATGATGTCACACCACTGCACAAAGGCAAACTTGATTGCAAGTTGTGGTATTGATAAATAATTAATATAGAACCTAAGAACTCAATGTTTATATATATATCAACATATATAATATGTATTTGCCTGTACTACATATATATAGTGCAGGCATATATATATATATATATATATATATATATATATATATATATATATATATATATATATATAATGCAGGCACATATATATTATATGTGTGAGGTATATTCATGCATATATACATATATTTCACATATACACAAGCATAAATATATCACTGCAATAAATATATGTCACATGCACACACAAAGACTATATATGTGTCTATATATGTATATATGTGTGTATACCTTCATAAATATATGAATCTGTATAATTGCATATATTCTTTCTCATGTAACATATTTTCTCAAATTATAAAATGCATTTATAATTTACCTTAATGTTTTCTTAATCAGAAATCAACTTGTCAAGGCCATTAAAATGCAACTTATTTCTTATGTATTCTAGGACCATGGACTGACAAAAGAAATAGATGCCATACCATCAAGTGAAGTATTGAGAATAATCCACTAGAAATAACTCCCAGATACTCCCTTTCATTTTGAAGTTGTCAAAATTCCAACCAGTGTCTTAAGCCTGGTTAAGCCAGTGTGTATTATCATCCACAGTGAATTTAATAGGCACATAAGTGACCCATCCAAACTCTGCATCTGCCAGTTCTTTGCGCTCCCTATTGTCAAAACCATGTTCTTGCTTTTCACCACAGTCACTCAATCACAGTCATATCTTGCCGATTACTTTGTTGGAAGATAATCTCCATGGATCTCACTCACATTTCTACATATCTTGTGAGCAGAGGTACAGATTGTCTTTGTTCTGGATTATCTTTCCAAGGATATTTGTATAACAGACACCCGTGGAATGTAGAGATCATGTTTTCCTCTGGAACAAAGGACAGGAGTGCTTAGTTCCCATTTTCAATTATTCAGGATTCCTGAACTCAGAGACAACACAAATGATTGTACATGCAGGTGTGACCAGACCCTCTTTGTGATACCTTGTGGGAGCTGAGGCTTGGGGAAACAATACAAGAAAATGCTCATATTCTGGCTATCACTATTGCTATGAGTCATACATTTATCTCTAACCCAGGATTCTTATTTCTTTTACCAGCTTCCATGAAACTGTTAGACTAACTTGTTAGCTGTTAAGTGGAGGCTTTCTGGAAGAGGCAGGAAGAGAAAAAATGGTAATGTAGCCAATTAACAGGATTTGAGTGAAGTCCATGTGAATTGGTAGTGAACAAAATGACTAAATTTTATGGTTGAGTGGATGATAATGATCTCTCACTCTATTGTCTGTTAATAAGGATGAGTGGGGGAGGGGGTTGCCTGCTGAATACTAGGAAGTAGGTTCAAAGACAGTTGCCCCTAAGTGTCCAGTTTGTTGCTCACTCTCTCTTGCTCTGGAAACTTCCTTGTCAATCTGGCATCAGCCTCCAGTCCACTCTTCTGTAACAACTGGTACTAAGTTTCATTGTGGATGAGCAGAAGATTTTGCTCCTTTCAAACAATAGTTACAAAGACACACATACCTATATCACTACACTGAACATAAAAGAGAGAAATTTGTATACGCTTGTCATACAGGAGACCCTGCTCGCTGTGCCATTTGTCACACAGGGCGGCCTGCGGGGTCTCTGCTCCTGCTCCCTACATAAGAATGCAGGATGTGGCTAGGCCAAAAAGGAACACCCACGGAGCCATAGATAGGGGAGTCATACCACTATATTCTCGCTGGAGGCTGGGTTGGAGACACAGGAAGCAGGAGCCACACTGTCTGCAACCTGCTGTCCACTTTTCTGCAATCTGCAACCCGCACTCCTCTGTGCTAACTGCAATCCGCGCTTGCTAGCTCAGCTACCATCTTCTTGCTAGCCCCCATTTTCTGCTAGCGTAGCCACAGCAGTTATATTAGTGGCCAATGGCTCACTGGTTACAGCTGATGGCCAACTAGCCACAGCTGATGACCATCCAATCACAGTTGATGGCCATTTACTACCCGAGTGAGCACCTTTCCACGTGAGGCCGAGAGCCTGAAAACTGCGCTCCTGGCTCTGTCCCCACAATGCTACGGGTCCAAACCTGGTGAATTATTAGAATTTTGGCTGGTTCACTTGGGAGATGAGGAGGTAAGATGTGCAATGTCTGTTAAGGAAAATAGCAATGCTGTGTTGTCTTAAGACTCAGCACCTCCTAAAGTCTGTGTTACATCAACCTTAGATAAATTCAGAGATGGCATTAAGAATACCAGTGTTTTTCAGTGGATTCTGGCTTTATAAGATAGATTTCCCTGAGACTGTAAGGAAGGGGCAATGACTGCCATTCATACTCTTACTACTCTGGATACAGTTTTCAATGATGAAATAGGTGAACCGTTGGAGAAAGAGAAACTGACCCAAAGAAATCTAGATAATTGTTTTTTTTTTTTTTTTTAGGACACAAAAGTTTTCTTTAAATATTTCTTTGGGGGAGGGGACGCCACACTCCTCAATTAAGAGAAATATTTTTAGAGGTCTTTTATTTTTTTACACTTATGCCATGAATTCATAGGGAATGGGTTCCAGCAGCTCAGGCTCCTTTCCATTGGTTCTCACAAAGTGTGCTTCTCTGGGTGGGGCAGGCTGGCGTTTCAGTTGAACCCAGGTACCTTTCTCTTTGGCTTCCTTCTTTTTCTGATCATTTTCCTTCACCCGTTTCAGGAAGCTATCTCGGCTCTTAGAGTGCTTAATATGCTCAATACGAACATTAATTCTCTTGGCAAGAATCTTGCCCTTGACTTGTTTGTTTACAACAATGCCAACTGCATGCTGAGTAACATTGTAGACCCTTCCCGGTTTGCCATGGTAACATTTGTGGGGCATTCCTTTTTGAACAGTGCCCATTCCCTTGATGTCTACAATATCACCTTTCTTGTAGATTCGCATGTATGTGGCCAAAGGAACAACTCCATGTTTTCTAAAAGGCCTAGAGAACATATAGCAGGTGCCTCTCCTCTTTCCCTTTGTGTTGGTCATTTTGACGAATTACCGAGTCACCACACCCCGATGATTCGGCCTCGTTTTTCTCGAGCCTGGCCCCTGCAGGGCCGTGGAATAAGAATCTGGTTCACAGCCACAGCCCAGGCCCGGAGCACGCCACTCCTAGTCTGAATGGCCATAACCCCACCACCTAAGCCACTGGGTCCCAGACAGTCTACACATTCCCGTTAGGGCCGCAGTGCATGGTCTTAGCGGCCAAAGGGTTAGAACCCAAGGCCGTGCAACGAGAGCTGCGGAGAGCCACGCGCATGGCCTACCTGGAAGATCTAGATAATTGTTTTTCTTTAGTCCTATACCTAGGGAAACTCTGCTAGTCGTATGTTGAATCTAAGAGATAACCTAGTAAGTGTTATCTTGATAATGGAGGCAGCAAATGCCTGACGAGATGGACTCTTCAAACCAGGTACACACTTTTCAAGTCAAGCCTGTGTGAATCAAAGGGCACAAAACCCATAGCCATAGCCAAAAAGCAATGTGTCCGTGTCTCGGTGACAAAAGTCCCAAAGCTGTCAGTAATGATGACCTTTCTGCCAACTGCAAAGCTCCAGGTGGACTGCAAACTTTGCAAGTTTGTTTGATTGAGCCACAAGCAGACATCACAGTACTGGAAAGTTTCTCCTTCAAACACACACTGTGATGAGTTCCTTCCCACTATCCCTGCCTCAGGTAGTACTCTGTTTTTAAGAAATTGAATACTAGAGAGATTAAGGTCTCCTGGAACCTGACGGGGACTGGAAGCCATATGCATCCTTTTGAGTATGCACAGGAATATGGGGAAGAGAAACCAAACTTTTATGTCTCTGTTTGATATACACATCCAAGTCACCATTTTGCTGGGCCCCTTTGGGATTAAGTAGTACCAAATTAAACTGGTAATGTTTCAAGTGGGTTCTCAATGGAGGGGAATAGTTGACATGACAATTTGAGTGTGGGCTTAGAAGTCAATTCAATTTACTCTTCTTATTTCTTTTACAGATGAATGTATAGTAGGAATTAATGTGTTATATGCTAATAATTTTTGGTCCCATAAATGACAGAGGGAATTCTCCTGATTGGAAAAATTCACATACGAGTATAAAGAAGTCCTAATACTTTGGGCGCTACAACACTAATGACACCTTCAAGATACAAATTCTATGACTGCTGACTTTGCTGGAAAAGGGAGGCAGGATTCCCCTAGGGATACCCTGAAAGGGTTTGAATTCATTACCTTTCTGACATAGCTAATGTGTGCACTGATTTTTTGAAGCAGTTATTAGGGCTCTTGTTGAATCTGAATGCCTAACCCACGGAGCCTAACTCTCTAGACTGATATTTCCGTTATGGATGATCAACTCATTTTCTGTGGTAAATAAGGTTCTTAGGAGTCTATAAGTGTTACTTGTAGAAAATAAATGGTATGCATGAAAGATCTGTCAGCCTGGTCCTAGTCATATCTGTACTATACGTGAGAAAGTAAACAAAGTGAAAGCTATCCTTTGGGGGAATCGTTATCCCTCGCTTTGCCATCTGAAGCAAAGCTAGTTGCTCATTGATGTCTTCAAGCCACAGACATTCCCATAAGTTCTTGAACCTGGTCTAGTGATGGCTCAACCATGCTGAAACCAGATGGTCTCCATTCAAACTCATTGCCAGCTGTGCAGAACAAAAGAATGGGTGTAAATACTCACTTATTGGGTAGAACTCAAGGGATTATCATTGTTCTGGCCAATATTCCTTGCTGAACCTTGTTTGATTTTAGTAATTCTTGAGTTGTTACCAGTGGCCCTAATCTACCACTTGGAAAACTACAGATTAGCATATTAAAACACTCTTGTTTGGGGCGCCACACCTGGGAGGCAAATCATAGCTGTTGATCTAATCATTAAGGTCATTCATATACAGAGATGCCTGCACCAGGCCCATTCTCAGATGATGCCATGTAGGAAAGAAGCCAGCTGCTGATTGAGTCTGTACACAGCAGATTGCAAACATTTCTGCCTGGATCCATCATCACACCAGACTTGGCAAGACATTCACCGTCATAGATTGTACACAAAATAAAGGACTCTGTTTCCGATGCAGAGGCTACCACTGCATAAAGATCTTATGACTCATCTGGCTGTGTCTTGGCACGCTGCTGCTTTTTATTTTCCTATCTGTAACTCAATGCCATCTGAATGATATTTCTACTGGTTATCAGTCTGGCCCCTGGATTCAAATCTAATTCTGATTTGCAGCTCCTTTGTCCATGGACCTAGATGAATAGAATAATGACTACTTGGTAGAGTGTACTGCTTGGTGAGTCACTCCAAGCGGCTCATAGGCTCATAGAGACCAAGTTAAGGGGCATGACATTTTTCTATAGATTTTATAAACATATCCTTCTCCCTCAAACTTTTAATGCTTCTGGATGAAAAAAAAAAATTTTTTTCCCCTTTGCAAGCAGAGTATGATTGGGAAAGTAGTGAATTTTTACCTATCAGAATGGAAAACTCTGATTTTTCATGCTGAAGGGAAAGCAATAACCCAAGCATCTGGAAGAGATGAAGACAGTGGGGATGTTAATGTTGTTTGTGATTTTCTAAAGACTATCTGGAGGTGTTGTGTCTAGGAAACTGCACTGGGACGTGGGGAACACTCTCAACCTGTACCACAGACTGATGCCCTACTTGGCAGACTCTAATAGGCCCTAATATTTATAAACAATATTTTCTTTCTAGAGGCACCATTTGTACTTCACACGGTACTCATGGTGTGGAAGCTAGGAATTAAATTGACTCCCTCTCAAATTTAGGACTTGCACTTTAGAAGGAATTGTATGAGAACTGGAAGTGCTTAAGGAAACCCACCAGCAAATCACGTGCCCCTCAGAAGACTTTGGTGATCTTTTCAAATTGATGCTACCTTTACTTACTTACAGAAGCTTCCTGGAAGGATAAATAACTTACTTATACACAACCTGTGGGCAGTTTTTCGTAGACTGTGAAACAAAATTTGTTTCTGACTCTCGCTTCTATCAGACCTGGGGAAACTTCTTATGATCTAGATTGAAGACCAGACACAGAAGTGTATCCCTTTTGGCACCATGACAATCATGCCCAAAACAAAATGTTTGTTTGCAATTTTGAAAGAAAAGCCTAGACCCAAACACAATGTTAAATTTGTTGCTAGTTCTTGGGGATGGGGGTTAAACAATTCAAGAATCATTATTCATCACATGATGTGAAAGTGAGTCTAAATGCTGAAGTGAAGGCAGCTGAAGAATTATTGGAAACTCGAGATAAATTGACTGTGGGGGAAAGTTACTTGCCAGAGCAAATATTAAATATGTATGACATCTCCCAATTCTGGAGGCAGATGTTAAAAAGGATTTTCATCCATAAGGAGATCAAGTGAATGCCAGTTTATAAGGCTTTAAAGGACAGGATAATAGTCTTGCTTGGGGGCAACGTTTCTGGCTACAAATTGAAACCCTTTGTGATGTGGCACAGTGAGAACCTCAGGGCCTGCAAATATACTAATAAGCACGTACTATCACTATCTTACAGGAGTAATAAGAAGTCATGAATGACCCAGCTCCTCTTCCAAGATGCCCTCCTGGATTGTTGTGCCAGTGATTGGAGAAATACTGTTTGGAGAATAACTTACCTTTCAAGATTTTACTAGCTGTTAGTAATGCTCCCAAATATTCTCCCTTTCTAGGCGATCTTCATCCCAACATCAAAGTGGTTCTTCAGACACCACCTCTTTGATGCAATGGATGAATTAAGAAGTTATAGTAGTTTTTAAGGCCTGCTACCTGAAGATGACGTCTGCCCTGGCTATTTCTGCAACTGAAAGACACTAAGAAGACACTGCTGCAATTCCGGAAGGATTACATCTATGAGCACATTAGGATCCTGTCTTTGGCTTGGTAATGTCACCAAGGAGAGTATAAATGGCATCGGGAAGGAGATACTCAAGAGGTTCGCCCATGACTTCAAATGATTTGCTAAGAATGAGGAGGTTGCAAAAATCAACAAGGTTGTGGTTGAGATGGCACACAGCTTTAACCTGAGTGTGGATGAAGATGGCATTGAGAAGCCCCGAGAGGTGGTGCCCGTGGAATTGACTAATGAGGAGTTGTTGGAAATAGAAAAGGGATGCATAGCTGAAGAAGAAACAAGAGAAAAGAAAACGGCAGGAGGAGAAAAAGAAGAGCCTCCAGGAAATTTACAGTGAAGGATTTAGCAGAAGCTTTTGCAGACCTCAACAAGATCTTTAAAATGTTTGAAAACATGGACCCCAACACCAAAATGTTTTCATTAATAGAGAGGAATGTTCATGCTGCTTACAAGCAAATTTATGATAACAGAAAGGAACACAACCAGCAAATCACCATGGACAGACAGATGTCTGAAAAAAATGACACCCCCACAAGAGGAGCTCTGGCAGGTCCTCCAGGAGGCATTCCAGAAGAAGGCATTGATATCCTAGGAGATGACAGCTCCATGTGTATTACTGCCCCCGAAGACCTTCCAGTGGGACGAGACATGGAGGTGTAGACCATGATATTGATAATCCTGACCCTGTGTAGGCCTAGGCTAATGTGTGTATGTCTTAGCTTTTAACAAAAAAAGTTTAAAAAGTAAAAATAAAATAAAATAAAAATAGAAAAAGCTTATAGGCTTATTCTAGGTAAAGAAAGAAAACATTTTGTACTGTTGTACAATGTGTTGATGTTTTAAGCTGTGTTATTACAAAAGAGTCAAAAAGTTTTAAAAAATTTAAATTGACAAAGCAAAAATGTTCCCGTAAGCTTAAGTTAATTCATTATTGAGGAAACAAAACTACTTTTAATTTACTGCAGCTTATGTGGACAGTGTTTATAAAGTGCACAGTGATGTCCTAGACCTCCATGTTCACTCACTGCAGAGCCAATGCCAGTCCTGTAAGCTCCATTCACGGTCAGTTCCCTATACAGGTGTGCCAGTTTTTATCTTTTATGCCATATTTTTACTGTACCTTTCCTATAGATACACAAATACTTACCATTGTGTTACAATTGCTTACACTATTCAGTACCGTAACTCTGCACAGATTTATAGCCTGGGAGCAATGAGCTAAATGTGTAGTGGGCTGTACCCTCTAGGTTTCCGTAGGTGCACTCTATGATGTTTGCACAAAGGGGAAATCACATTAATAACACATTTCTCAGAATGTATCCCCTTTTCTCAGAACATACCCTTGTTGTTAAGCAATGTATGACTGCACTTTGAAAGAGATGTAATTAATTTGTACCCTGAACTCCTAAGACATTAAGCTCAATTGAGAGAAAAAAAAGGCTAACCTGAAACACAGTAGCATGTACTACACTGGATGAAGTACAAAACCACCTAATGGGAAAAGCACCAACAAAAAAAAGAAAGAACAGGACCAGTTGAGAATCATTCAAAAGACAGGCCAAAATGGTTTGCAAATGGGAACAAAAGATGTTTTAGTAATCAATAGTTGAATGCAAAGCTAAATGATGAATAAATTTAGAAGGAATGCCTTTAAAATTCACAGACCTAGGATAAAAGACAGGATTTTTCTAAAGCAGAATGACACAATGCCTTAGTTTTTCTTTATTCTTGAGTACAAATTTGTTACTCTCTCTTGAAATTATTTGCATTAAGTGTTCTCAATGGATTGCCTTTTTAAAACTACTGGTAAGAAATCCTAACAAAGTCAGAATTATATAAAGCCTGATTGAACCCAGATCTATTTAGTGGTAAAAAAAAAGAAGTGGGTAATTTGTTACTTAAACTTTACTGAATAGGGCTCAATTTTGCTATTATATATGTCACAGAAAACAAAGAAAAAAAACTTATTTTTTTGTTCTGGAAATATTGTATAACATTCCTTTGAGGCTGAAGTAATAAATTTCAATATGAAGTTCTGAAATTATATTACAGATGTTGGTTATAAAATGTTCAAATAGAAAATATATTCTGTTGGGAAGAAACAGAAAAATGTTGATAATTATTCTTTTAAATAGAAGAAAGAAGGTGATCTCAAGTGGGAAGCAATAAATCAAAAGTAACTCAAAAAGAAACAAAAGCCGAATGTAAAACCTAGAGGAACAAATACAAGACTAAATAGATCATCAGAAAATGGAGATATGAAGGGAGAAAGTGAAAAATAGAACTATAGAAATAAAAATAAAAAAACACACAATGAGAGTAAAAGTAAAAATCTAAGAGATAATGACAATAATAATACCAGAAAAGATAAATGGTTGTATTTAAGTTTTTAAAATATGTTTTGTATTAAAAAGACAAATTGCACTTTAAAATGATCTCCTATTAAATCTACTAAAAAAAATTGCTTGAAGGAGGCTGACCAGGAGTATTACTTACATTTAAGCGTGCCATTTTTTTAAAACTTCATTTCAATTTTTATTTCTTGAAAATATTTTTAATATTCTCTAAAATGTTTGACCAAAACAATGACAACTGAGTGACAAATATAATTTTCATGATTATAATGTGAGGAAATCTTTCCAACATTCTTCTTAAGTGATCAATCAATTAATTAAATAAAATCACAACCATTCTTTTAAAAAAATCACATACACATACCGAAGCATCATAGTGACATTGAGGACACAGCAATACAAAAAACCTTTTACGAGAAATATTAAGATGTTGAAGTGTCAGCTACTCTCATAGTCTTACAAGTATACGTAAGATAAAGATAAGAGCAGAAAGGTTTGGCTTACGGTTTGGTATTCCTGTGGTTCGGCATGTGGTCTCATATTCAACAATGATTGAAAAGAAAATCTCATGATTGTGGTTTTTGCAAGACTGTGACATCTGAATTATCTGTCCCAATTTCTAGAAATTAGCAGGAGCCCAAGATCGATATAGTTAGCTGTTGATTATTTGCGTATGTATATATAAATAGAATCAATGTATTTTAAAGTACTGTACTATCCCCTTCTTTTCTCCATCCTTACTGGGTGGATCTTGGTATGCTTAAGTTTGGAAAGTGATAGTGGTTTAATTATAAACTCTCCTGGGGAACATTTTGTATTTTATGGAGTGCTTTCTGGAGAAATAACAACCATAACAATTTTGAGCTCTGCCATCAAAGAAAAATGATGAAGAGATTGGTGATAAGTTAGCATTTGATTTCCTTTGGAATCGAATTGATTACCCTAAAAAACCTTGCTATGATCAGTCCCAGATTCACAAGGTAAAAAATAAAATTTCCACATGGCTTAGGAATTTACTCTGGGAAGTGAGTGGTTGAAGCCTTGCCTTATTTGGAGACAGAGTAAACAAAAGACTAGAAATTAGAATCTTTTAATGCTTAATAAAAAAGTTCCCAAGCAGATTTTCCTTTGGTTAGGAGACCATCTTAATGGTTTTGCAATGGTTAGGTAGGCCCAGAAATTTTGGGGCTTCGGGAAGAAACTAAAACTCTTTTAGACATGAAATCAATGAGAGTTCAAGACTTAATGAGTGAGAGAGGAAAAGGGAAGAATTTCGTGATGTATTGGGGTCCAGGGGGAGGGATAAAGAGAAAGTAAGTAAAAGACAAGTAACGAGACAGACTGATGCAGAAGTAAGAGGTTCACCGCCAGTAGGAACATCTTCATGGTAAGAACTTTTAAGACACAAATATGTAGTATTCAATTTAAGTTAGAGCCTGTATTATGCAATACTTCAATCCTGTGGAGTTTCTTTAAACAGGAATAGCAAACGTAAATTGAATTTGTTGATTAAATCAAGGAGAAGGAGAAAGGAGGGAAAACTGTTTGAGAAGATAATGCGCTTATAAGAAGTGAGTGAGAACAAAACATAGATGTAGAACTCTGGAAACAGCATGGAAAAAATAGGTCTGAGAGAAACAAAGTTTTCTGAGAATCTGTGTATGCAAGGTGAAGATTGGCTCTGTCACTCAGAGGATGTTCTAAAGAGGCTGTGAAGATATTGTTCTTAAATATTATTGAAAGAGTGACTATAGTATTCTGGAGGACTCAGGTGACAGGGGCTCCGATGAAAGTTTAGGATTTAAACCAAGTGGATGAATATAAATTTGAAAATGTCTCTTTCACTACTATTCATTTTAATTCACTTATACTTATCTGATTTGTATTGATTGATGTATTGCCTGTTTTGCAGTATTATTTAATCCCTGTGGATGGTGTTCCCATTGACCTCGCATGACTCTTAGAAATAAAAATGTATGTTTATGGTGAGATAGACATAACCACTTAATATTTTGATAAAGGAGTATCCAATGCTTTGTTAAAAATAAAGTTTATCTCACATATCTAGAGAGGCCCAGGTATAGCATACATGCATAAATGATGTAATTAATAGTCTTTATTTCAGGATAATAATTTGTCATTTCTCTAGGTACTACTGTGTTTATTTCAGTTCCCTAGAAAAGCTTACTGCTATCACATATGATGAGGCTATTGTGTAATTTATTAGAATCGAGAGGAAATTGTCTAATTAATTAGACTGGTTTAAAAAATCATTTTTTTAAAGTCCTATTCTTCCCTGAAATCCATTAGTAATTCTTATTGTCTGATGTGAATAATGTGACAAGTCCAAAGCTTGACAATACCTAGTGCAAAATGCTATCACCTCTATCCTGCAAGAGTAGTGAGATCATAGGGGAGAAAAAACTGTCCTTTAGCTTTTGTGAAATATCCTTGCATGACTTTTCACAGTGCAAAGTTCATTCTACATTTAACTAAACCCTTTCCATACACACATGCACTACGCTATGTAAGAGGAAACACAGAGAAACAAATGATGGAAAACATTGGCATGGAAATTTAAACTTTCTTGTAATTTTGTAGAACAAAGACAGATGGGATATAAATATCTACAGGCATCATTCAGGGTTTAGTCAAGAAACCAACGTCACTTAGAGTAAATGGGTTATATTTAGTTACTTAGAGTAAGTGGGTTAATGTAGGGAAATTATAGCTTAATTAATACTTGTTAGAAGACTGGAGAAGCTTAGATAAGGAATTTTGCAGGGAATTGTAGAGCAGAGTTTGCATGGAGGCTTCCACTAGTCTCAGGTTGCTGTAATTCCAAAGTGGTTCTTGTAGAAGAACCCTTAAGAATCTGGGTGCAATCTCAAATTGGCCATTTGCTGAAATCAATATTCTTGCCTTAGGTACTTGGGAGAATAATGGCTGCTTCCATTTTCTAAATCTTTTGTGACTACCTCTCATTGATTGGTATAAACTAGAGTCCTACTAGAAACTAAATATTAGTGATACATTTCAAGGATTTATTTTTTCACTAATAGATGACACCAAATGTTAATAATATCTAACAACGGAGTAAAAAAGCATGCTCACTTCGACAAATATGGGGTACATTTTGATGTGTTAGAGAATAATTATAAATGTTACAATAATCACTGTTTTAGAAAAGTTTAATATTTGAATAGGAAATATAATCACATTCACAGGGTTTAAAATAAACAAAGTTAACCACTCTCTATATTATCCATGAATTTGCTTAATAAAGGGGGTAAAAAGAAAATATATAAGTATGTATTTTAAAAAGGGGCATGAAAGAATGTAGAAGTTAGCACCGATGGTGACTTGCTTTGCTGAGGAGTGTGTGGGCAGGTGGAAGAATTAAGGGCTAAAGAGTTGGTAGAGATCAGTGTGAGGACAGTTTTCAATGCACAGTCTCTAATACCTTCTAAAAAATTTTTTGTACTTTCTGATTGGGAATTTATTTTGCATTCAAACAATAGACAATTTAAAAAGTATGATTTCTGCCACATTTTAAATTTACCACTGATACAAACATTCACAAGGGCATACCTACTGGATAAATTCTTATAAGTGAAATTGAACCTGAGGCATTATTATTGAATAGTTTGCAAGGAGACAACATTAGTAACATCTGGAAGGTTATTAGAAATGAAATTTATTACTTCCACCCCAGACTTACTGAATCCAAATTTCGAGAGATGGGACTCAGGGATTTATATTTAATGAGCGCTATAGGTGATACTTACCCATGCTGACCTGAAGAAAACATTTTCATACGTTATGGGCAAATCTCTCTCGCGAAGGTTGGTACCAATTTACATTTTTCAGCAATTCAGTCTTCATGTAATGCAAGGTATCTTCAAACTTTGGGATTTTCACCAAGTTGGTAGGTGAAAAATAGTGTTATAGTATAATTTTAACTTTTATTTGGACTATTACTATTGGGTTTATAAAACATATTTTCACATCTTTAAAAGGCACTCAAATTTCTCTACATATTCTAACAACATAGATGTATTTGTATTTCATATAAATGGAACTATATGTTATGCACACATTTATGTCTGATTTATTTTGATCAACATGTTTGTGAGAATCATCTATATTGTTTTGCGTGGTTGTAGATCATTGATTCCCCATTACCTAAACCGCATTTTCATTCATATGAATGTACCAACATCTATTTATCCATTCAAACGATTAATGGTTTTAGGGTACTTTGAAGTTTGGTGCCATTATAAACAGTGAAGCTGAGCACGTTCTATGTCTTTTGGTAAATATATGAGAACAGTTCTATTGGGCATGTATCTTAGACGAGAACTGTTGAATCATTCAGTATGCATTGATCCAAATTCAGTAGATATTGCCAAATGATATTTCAAAGTAGTTGTACAAATTTATTCTCACATCTGCAGTGTATAGGATTTCTTAATTGTTCTACATCGTTGATAACACTTGGTGTGTCAGCCTTTTTAATTTTAGGTGTTCTTGTGGTGTATACTGGTATCTCATTGTAAGTTTAATTGCATTTACCCTATGACTAATAAAGTTGAGCACCTTTACATGTTTAATGTCCTTTTTAATAAAGTATCCTTTCTCCAGGGGAAGGCTATATCTTATGACTGGCTAATATGGAGTATACAAATAACTAACTACGTTATCTCAAATTTGGGATATCTCTGAGGAGATATTCTAGCTCCAGAGCTCTCCACGAGATTGAATAAAATCCATGTTGTAATTGCCTCCCAGTTCAGTTTCTACCCCTAACTAATCCTGTTTCTCTCAGTCTCTTGTAAACTTTGGAAGCAGATTTTAAATTTTATTTTGGATTTCAGAAAGGGAACACCTATTGGTCATCAGTCAATATATTGTTATAACCTGCATCAGTCACCTAATTTCTGAATATGTAAATTTCCCGGAGCAAGGTCTGCCCTGGATTAGTTCTACTTTTGGTTCTGTGTCTCTGGAGAACCCTGTAATGGTCCACACTAAATGAAAAAGAGAAAGAAGGAGGTGAAGAGGGAAGAAGTAGAGCAAGGAAGGTGACCCACGTTAAAAGTTGTAGAAATGCCACCACTGCGATAGCAGAGGGTTGGAGAAAGAGATCAAGAGCCTTAGATAATTGGGCATGTTAGTATGAATGTTAAACTAGAGCTCGAAACTGCCATTGGAAAATGTCCATGAAAAGGCACAAAGGACTCTCTGTTTACCACAGATAAGGAATCTTCCAGAGCGTGAGCAGCAGGAGCAATAAGAATCTCAGTGGTAACTGCCCTGTGTAAGGCAGGGCTGCTGATTACAGGTGCTACTGCACAACCGGACTCCCTTTTAGTGATGGGAATAGTAGGATCCTGAAATAATAGAGGCCACAATATGGTCTCAATTATTAGAAGGTATGAAGGAGCAATTATTGTAATGAGTTTCTAGTTCAAAGTGGCAGACAGAGGAGCCTGACATGAAGAGAATTATGCAGATGGCTAATAGACATGATGAATTTAGGAAAAGAATAGATTGGCAATCAACAGGTCTGTTATTTAATTTACAATAAAAAATGGATGATCAGTCAGCTGAGAATATTCACACCATTAAAATTATCATTCCATATCTGGGTTTTGTGGTTTATGGATTTGTAAACCTTTGTCTGAAGAAGAGGACTTATTTCCATTAGAAGAGCCCCTGTATATGGTTATGATACCTCCAATTCTGTCCTTTTAATCGGATAACCATATGTTGCAAAATCGGAACATTCCGATATTTTGAGAAGTCCTGGAGATAGGATTTGAGGTGACATTAATACCCAGGGATGTGACATAGCATCATGTCCTCCCCCACAATGAGTGCAGGGTATGTGATGTGAAGTCTAAGAGGTAACTGGAGCCTTGGCATACTTCATAGACATAGACAATGGTCATGTCCTTGTTCTGAAATGTCAAGTTAGAATGTACGTATTTGTGAGTTGTGAAAACTTCTTATTTGTTCTTGGCATGTGGGATAAGAACTATTTTAATGGAGAAAATCAAATGGAAGCTTCTGATTTTGATCTCCATTATGACCAAGATAGTAAACCCAATAAAATGTCACATCCCAGGGGTATGGCAGAGAACCGTGTCATCCTTAAGGAATGCAGGCATGGTAGTCCCATAATAACGCCATCTAATTCACCAGTCCATAACCTACAAAAGCAAAGTGGATCCTGCCATATAAAGTTTTACCACAATATCAATTTAGTAGTATCTTTAACTGGAGCTTCCATGCCAGACATCATCTGTGAGCAACATATTGACAGTTTATAGACACAATATGCAGCCATTGATCTGTAAATTGCATTCTCTTCCTTCCCTGTTGACAAAAAGTATCAGAGATACTTCACATCCATGCTGGACTGTATTAGTCAGAATCTTAACAGGTGACAAAAACCACACAGTAGTTTGAACAGAAAAGTTTTATATAAAGTATTATATTAGCTCCTTATTGCTTCTGTAACATATCACCACATCCTTAGTGTCTTAAACAACATTAGTATTCTCTTAAAATTTTAGAAGCCAGAATTCAATTTCTCTGACCTAAGGTCAGGGTTTTGGCATTGCTGGTCCCTTCTAGAGGTTCCAGAGGAGAGCCCGTTCCCAGCCTCCTTCAGCTTCTGGAGCCTGTCAGCATTCCTTGATTTGTGAATGCATCACTTCAATGTCTGTTTCCCTGGTCACATTGTCTTACCTTCTTCTGTAGTCATATATCCCTTTGTCCACCTCTTAAAAAGATACTTGTGACTACATTAAGACCTACCTGGAAAATTCAGGCTAATTTCTCCCTCTTAATATTTTTAATTTAATCACATCTGCTGAGTACCTTTTGACATATAAGGGAACATAATCACAGAATGCAGGGCGGCTATTTTGGGCGGAGGACATTATTCAACCTGCTACAAGTATAAGTAAGAGATTGGAGTAATGGGAAATTAGCTAGCAAGAGAAAAAGAGAAGCCTAAAGAAGATAAGAGTAGCAGATATACTCAGCAGCTACTACCCCTAGGACTGAGAAAGCACATACACAGACCAGAGGACTGAAATACAAATCTAACTAGAAAGGGCACAGCTACAGCTCTAGGGAGAGCAAAGATGTTTTCTAAGGTTCTATGTTGGTAGAACTCATTGGAAATTTCCTCTCTGGACTGTTGGGAGTATCTGTCACAGTCATGTGTCCTTGTGGTGGCAATTTGCTGCTAAGCTGCCTAAGAAGGTCCCTGGAGAAGCCTGTCATAGGGAAGTAGCCCACCAGTGACACTGCTACTAAGTAACCTGAGTAGGGTATGCTGAGAGAGGTCAGTCACAGAAAAGTATTTTGCAACTCTGGGACAATACTATTTTAGTGGGTGCTGAGGGAAGCTGCCATATTCTCCTGGCTGCAAGGTGCTGAAGCAAAAGCAAAACAAAACAAAACTGGAATCACTTGTCTCCTGAGAGGATCACTTCAAAACAAGGGAGAGAAATCTCATTCTCTATCGCTGTCCTTCATTGGCCTCTATTGACAAAATTTAACATTGTGCCAGCTAGCAAAAGTATTTATAGCTCCACTTTTTTTCCCCTAGAACAAGCAACGTAAGGTGGATTGGAGTTGAGAATAAATAAGTTGATAAATGACACTGTCCACCTATTTGGATATTTAGCTTCTGTAAGTTCTACATGCATTCGAACTTCTGCACATGAATAAAATCACTTCATATTTCCACCATAAGATACAACTATCATTCTAACAAGTGAAGAAGTTCTCACTATTTCTCCCTAACAAGGGAATTCACAATCCTGAGTCATTATAGCCATTTTTTATATTAATCAGGCATCAAATTTATTACAATTCCACTGACTATTGTGTTATCTAAAGACTAAATCTCCAACAACTTGTACATTAAGCAAAGGAAACGTAAGAGAGAAGAATAAAATGGTTAGAATAGACACAAAAATAAATATATAATTGGCAAAATATCTAATTGACAAACACAGTTCTTGATTTCATAATTAGTCACAGGCTATAATTGTTATCTATGGCTTCCTTCTATTACTCATTTGGTATTTCTCTACTCTCAGCCAGAACCTCAGATGGTCAGTTCTTTTACTTGATGGATTGACCCAAAGCCATTGCGTCCTCATTGCTTTTCTGTGTGTTTTAACTATAGATTTCCATTAACTCTTGGCTATGGAAGTACTAAGAGTTGCCTCATAGAATTCCATGGGCTTCAGAAATAGTCCCATGTTTTCACTGTGTAGGAGTAACCCAATTTCCCTTGATAGCCGAGATCAATCACTTGAGCCTGAAGACTAACCCTTGTTTTTCTCTATTGGTTTACTGGAATAAAAAATTCAAAAGCCCAGGTGGTAGTCTTATCTACCAATCCGATGGAGAGAATCCAGCTTGGGGATTAAGAACTCCAGACCATCAGAGTTCAATTTTGCTAGAATGGGGAGCAAAACATATGTAAGAATTGAATTCAATAGTGAGAGGAGTGACTTCTCCTTTTTGATTCCTGGGCCCACATATTCTGGCTATGGGGGAGATATCACTATATAATGGTCTCTGATTCATCCTGTAAGATTGCCCCCACTCTTCAAAGATGTTTTCTCCCAACTGACTACATAGCAAAATCTTCAGTAAGCCATTTTGTAATTAGACCAGGCGCTAATTGTTACAAACTTTGTTGCGAAATGAGTTCCTTGTCAGATGTTATTAATATGGCAGATACGATGATGGATAGAAGCAATACTGGCAAGGAAAACAAAGTCATATACAGAATATGTGTCTATCCACATGAGGAGGAATTTTAATCCCCTTTATGATGAAATGGGCCTGATGAAGGCCCAGTGGAGGTACTGGTCTCCCTGGAGAATGGTGCCATATCAGGGCTCATTGCTGAGCTCTGCTTTTGATAGAAGAGCCGTTTAACAGTAACATTAGCAAGGTTAGCCTTGGTAAAGGAAGCTTATGGTATTGTGCCATGTGTAGCCTTTATCTCCATCAGCATGGCCACCATTAGGGTATATGAATTGATGAACCAGGTCCCTATGTCATCCATTGCTGTTGCTTGAGATCTTTCCCTTAGGACATGCTTATAATTGGTCTCTTATGACAGAATGAAGAGGGGGGAAAAAGGCCAAGTTAGGTACATAGGTTAGCCAACAATTTTTCTTACAATTTTTTTATTTTGTATAAATATTATGCATATTATGTAATTATGTCTAACAAAATTAACCTTCTTATCAAATGTACAGGGAAAAAATATCAAAATGACCATATACTAGTCCATAAAAGAAACTCTCTATACATTTAATAACTGAAATTACTCAGATTATTCTCTGATCACAAGCAAATTAACCTAGAAATGCATTTAAAAAAAATAAAGAGTAAATACCTAATTGTATGAAAACAATGCAGCTCTATGAACTCCATCGATCAAAGAAGACATTATAGCATGAATCAGAAAATGTAATTAACTGAATAAAGATGTAAAAACACATGTCAAAATTTGTGGGAAGATGCTAAAACGATATTTAAATGGGAATGTGTAAAATAATCCTATATTAGAAGAGCAGAAAAGATGAAGACTAAAATCAATGCTTCAATTTTCCTCTTAATAATGACCTCAGAAGAATAAGCAATTTGATTTAATGCTATCAAAATATGTAGTAAAAAAGAGAAAAACTTAAAGAAAGTAAAATAAAGAATAAATAAAAAGAAAAAATGAGATAGAAAATAAATGCACCTAGTGAAACTCTACAAAGACAAACAATTATATTACTACAAAGACAAACAATTATATTATAAACACATAGTGATAATTACCAGGAAAAAAAGAAAACATTAACATTGCCTGCATTTTAAATTAAAAAAATGATATGTTACTTAAGAAGATACTATAGGTATCAAAAAGGCAAAAATGATATATAAGACTTTTCATCAATAAATTAAACATTTTTGTATGAAATAGAAAAAATACTTAAGAATACAAGTGAACAGTGTTAGAAATGGACAAAAAAATTGAAAATCTGGATACTTGGAAATCTATTTTAAAGAAAACCTGCATGCAGATGTCTTTATCAATAAACTGTCCAAATCACAGGGGCAGAAATAACTCAATCCAGAAACATATAAAGAAGGTTCCTAGTGGGGTTCACTTCACATACTCGTATGCAAGGTTGATTTAATATTGGAAAAGTCATTTATATAATTGTCATGCTAACAGTAC
The DNA here is from genome assembly GCF_004115265.2 of Rhinolophus ferrumequinum. Taxonomy (NCBI): domain Eukaryota; kingdom Metazoa; phylum Chordata; class Mammalia; order Chiroptera; family Rhinolophidae; genus Rhinolophus; species Rhinolophus ferrumequinum. Next base: position 89,818,670 of record NC_046289.1, on the reverse strand, counting down.
TATTTAATTCTTACTGATTTTGTCTCTAATTTTCTATCATCTATTGAGAGAAATGTGTTTAAAATTACCGTTTCTGTTTTTGTTTTTTTTTTTCCGATTTTTACTTTTTTTTTCAACTTGCTCTATATCTTTTGAAGTTATGCTATTGGGTATAAAAATATTTGTTATACATTTTGTGAGCAGGGATTTTTTTTTTTTTCCGAATCCAGTTTACCAGTTTCACTATTTTACATGTATATTTATTTTCCGTCAGTGTAATTATTGATATAGTTCATTTTGTGTCCACCTTTTTTATTTGTTTTCTATTTGGACCACCTAACTTGTATTCCTTTAAAAATTTCTTTTTTGTGTTCCTTTGGATTACTAAAAATATTTCATTTATCCATTTATTAATTTATTTCAGCCCTGTAAATATTCCATCCCATTACTTTGTGGATTCAATAATTTATTTGGTCATGTAACTTTCAATTTTATTGTTCCTTTGAATATAATGTGTCTTTAATCTCTTGATGACTTGACTTTTTTTTCCTTTAGATTGCCTTACTGTATTATTTCCAGGTGTGTTCTTCTGTCTTTTTATCTTTATTCATGTTCACAGTAATTCTTGAATCTGTATCTCGATGACTATCTTCAGTGTTTCAAAGTTCTTGGTAATTATCTCTTCAAGGATTGTATTTCTCCCATTCTCTTTCGCTTATTCTTCTGAGGCCTTCATTGTTTGCCCCATGTGACTCTTTTACTCTTTCTTGAGTTTTTATCCATTTTTCTTTTCCTGCTTCAATCTGTCAATGACCTATATTTCAGTTTATTAACTATTTCATCCAAGAATAATTTACTTATTATACCTTTTTATTAAATTCTTATTTTGAGATATCATATTTTTAGTTGTATAATTTCCATTTGATATGTTAATTTCAGTTATCAGATGAACTAGAGAATCTTATCACCTATCTTATTGAACATATTAATCACAATTATTTTAAAGTCCATATATGAAAATCTCATTATCTATATCACCTGTTTTAGAAATAGAAATAGTTTCAATTCTATTTGTGTTTCTTATTCCTGCCACCACATACACATTATAATTTGTTATTTAATGCTATCAAAATATGTAGAAGTTCTGCTTGGTGTGATCTTCCTACACTTTGTGTTGTTTCTACATTAGGCATTCAGAGTAAGGAGAGATAAATTAAATTTGGAGGACTCCAATATGATTGGCATGGGGGCTATTATGAAAATGATACAAGATGAGACTGGACATGCAGTAGGAAAAGATGAGGAAGAGCCTTGTAGTTCATCTTAATGCATTTGGATTTCATCCTGTTGGATGGGGAGACATTAAAATATTTTAGACTGGACAGAAAAATCAGATTTTCATTTAAGAAAAATATATTGGCACAGTTCAAATGGTGAAGTTTGTGGACATCAAATAGAGCTTTTGCTTTTCAATAGTGTTGGAGCAAAATTCTAAACAGTAGTCCTGGGAAGCACGTAACAGGCCTTATTTTAGCCAAATGCTAAAGTTGGATTTACTTTAAAATAATTCTAGGGATGGCCGGTTAGCTCAGTTGGTTAGAGCGTGGTGCTAATAACACCAAGGTTGCCAGTTCCATCCCCCATGGACCACTGTGAGCTGCACCCTCCTTAATGAATGAATGAATAAATACATACATACATACACACATAATAAATAAATAATAAATAAAATAATTCTAAAAACTAGAATTAATAATCACCTCTCAGAATTATGTTATAATGTCAAAGTAAATATCTATTTATTAGTTTGCTCAATAAATAGGTACTGCATTGTATCGTTTACATTGTACAATGTATACATTGTGTACAATGTTTACAAAGCTGCAGCATTTTGTAAACATTGTACAAAGGCATTCAATAATCTAGGCATTCTTTTGTACATATGATTGACTCCAAAGTTTGTATAAACCTTCCTTGCATTTACTATTTATTTTGTCATTATTTCCACAGCCAATTTCTGCTTTGTGACTATAAAGAAGTCTTTTGGTTAAGTTGTGAAAGTTAAAAAAAATTGCTTGACACAGTTCCGCTTTGCTGGGCGCGCGTTGGATTGTCTGAAACGTCGATTGCAGCTTTCGCTGGGACTTCGCGGCTCCGGAGCCCAGCATGTCTTCCTCACGAGCTACCTCCACGGCAGCCAAAACTAAGGCACCTGATGACCTAGTCGCGCCTCTGGTGAAAAAACCGCACATCTATTATGGAAGTTTGGAAGAGAAGGAGAGGGAACGTCTGGCCAAAGGAGAGTCTGGGATTTTGGGAAAAGAAGGACTTAAAGCAGGAATTGAAGCAGGAAATATCAACATAACCTCTGGAGAAGTGTTTGAAATTGAAGAGCACATCAGTGAGCGACAGGCGGAAGTGTTAGCTGAGTTTGAGAGAAGGAAGCGAGCCCGGCAAATCAATGTTTCCACGGACGACTCAGAGGTCAAGGCTTGCCTTAGAGCCTTGGGAGAGCCCATCACACTTTTTGGAGAGGGTCCTGCTGAAAGAAGAGAAAGGTTAAGAAATATCCTCTCAGTGGTCGGTACTGATGCCTTAAAAAAGACCAAAAAAGATGATGAGAAATCTAAGAAGTCCAAAGAAGAGTATCATCAAACCTGGTACCATGAAGGACCAAATAGCCTGAAGGTTGCTAGACTGTGGATTGCTAATTTTTCACTGCCCAGGGCAATGAAACGCTTGGAAGAGGCCCGTCTCCATAAAGAGATTCCTGAGACAACCAGGACCTCCCAGGTGCAAGAGCTGCACAAATCTCTCCGGTCTTTGAATAATTTCTGCAGTCAGATTGGGGATGATCGGCCTATCTCCTACTGTCATTTCAGTCCCAGTTCCAAAATGCTGGCCACAGCTTGTTGGAGTGGGCTTTGCAAGCTCTGGTCTATTCCTGATTGCAACCTCCTTCACACTCTTCGAGGACATAACACAAACGTAGGAGCAATTGTATTTCATCCAAAATCCACTGTCTCCTTGGACCAAAAAGATGTAAATCTGGCTTCTTGTGCTGCTGATGGTTCTGTGAAGCTTTGGAGCCTTGACAGTGACGAACCAGTGGCAGATATTGAAGGCCATACACATACAGTACGTGTGGCCCGTGTAATGTGGCATCCATCAGGACGTTTCTTGGGTACCACCTGCTATGACCGCTCGTGGCGCTTATGGGATTTGGAAGCTCAAGAGGAGATCCTGCATCAGGAAGGCCACAGCATGGGTGTGTATGACATTGCCTTCCATCAAGATGGTTCTTTGGCTGGCACTGGGGGCCTGGATGCATTTGGTCGAGTTTGGGACCTGCGCACAGGACGTTGTATCATGTTCCTAGAAGGGCACCTGAAGGAAATCTATGGAGTTAATTTCTCTCCCAATGGCTACCACATCGCAACTGGCAGTGGTGACAACACCTGCAAAGTGTGGGACCTTCGACAGCGGCGCTGTGTCTATACCATCCCCGCCCATCAGAACTTAGTGACTGGTGTCAAGTTTGAGCCTATCCATGGGAATTTCTTGCTCACTGGTGCCTATGATAACACAGCCAAGATTTGGACCCACCCAGGCTGGTCCCCACTGAAGACTCTGGCTGGCCATGAAGGCAAAGTTATGGGCTTAGACATTTCTGCTGACGGACAGCTCATAGCCACTTGCTCATATGACAGGACCTTCAAGCTCTGGATGGCTGAATAGGCAAGACCATGGGAAAAGGACTCTAACCTCAAGCTCTCCCTTAAGAGCCATTTTCAAAAGAAAAATTGATGAGTTTTGTTCTATCATGTTTTTTTCTAGTTACCATGTATAGACCCTCAGTAGATTGGATTTCCTTGTCAGCCCCCACTCCAGGCAGGCAGCCCACTCCCTGGGTGTTGATGAACCCCTTTCAGAGTTGCAATTTTAATTTCATCTTCAGCCCTGCCAAGAACTGTGTAGACATTGTTTTTATTAATCTTTGGTTTAAATGCCGTGTTGCCTTCCTCACAGCACTCAGGATTGTGACTGACTCCATTTTTAATTCTTGAACCTTGGCTTTCCATTACTCGTACATGCTTCAGGACTACATGTGACCCGGAGAGCAAAGTGGCTGGACTGGAGTCTGGAAGCCCTCAAGTAAAGAAGCACGTCTCAGCACGCACTGGTTAAACAGTGGCTGACAGAGCAAGAACCCTTCCTCTACCTTGAGAATGGGAGGTGAAGCGGTAGACCCACAACCAAGCTCAGGGTTATGCAGTAAAGAAGATTTTACCTCTTCCTGTTGGGTTCGCTTGGAATGCTGCCTGCGTCAGAGAGCATCAGGAGACTCAGAACTGAACATTTGCCTTGTCAGAAAATGTCTTCCATTTAGCTTTGAAGTTTGGCATCCTTCATGTTACCACAAAGCTCGGCCATTGTGTCAAAAGTCAGTGAAATTTCCAGAAAGCAAACATGATGTCTCTATTGTACAACCAAAAAAAAAAAAAAAAAAAAATTGCTTGATTTAGATAAATTAATTTGCAGTAGAGTTCTATAATATTTACATTACTAATATGATCACCCAGAAATAACATATAGTCAAGTAGATGTTCAATGTGTAAAGATTGCAATGGTTTAGTTGAAAACCAGATATTTTGATGTATCTAATAATGGTCCACTTACAAATAAATTGGAACCATTGATTAGTCAGAAACTAATTCATGAGCTTTAAAAATGATTATAGTAGAAAAAGTAAAAGACATACTGATTTCTATGGATTACCCCATACTTTCTAAATACAAAATTCAGTGTAATTCTGAGACTTCTAATATGATAACTTCTTTATAATAATTAGGAATATATTAATCATTGAATGAAATATTGAAGTATTCTACCACCCCATGTTATTCTATATTATGAATGACAGTTTATATATTCATTGCAGAAACTCAAGGACTCACAGTTACTTTTGCCTCTTAGGTTAGGATTGAATGTTATGTTTAAGACTAAACAATATGTCTTTTCTTTGTTAATTACCACTTTGAATATCATGAAAGCAGGCTATTCTGCTTTTAATAAGACAATTGAACTCAGATTAAAAATATATTTAAGTAAAATCTCAAATCTTATTCTTATTTTGCGTAAGTCAAGAATTGCCTGAGCTACCTAATTTTCTAGATTTTATGCTTACTTATGTACATATATACATTTGTAATTTATTTTGCTAAGGAAATAGACTTGACGTGTCAAGTAGAGCAATTACTCTAAAGTAATCGAGGCTTATACTAATAATTTACAACCTTAAAAATATTAATTAGTCTAGAGCTCTTAGGGGTTAGTTACTAGTTTCCGATAGACTTGAAAAAGCACAAATGTATAATACCATTTCATCACAAGACACTTGCTTTGCTTAGAAATCTGAAAACATGGAGTTTTAGATAATGAAAATTCCAGATGATAACTGGAACATTTTAGTATTCTTCTTGAAACTATATCAAAACAATTCTACAGCTGTACAGAGTGATAAAAGTAGTCAACCATGTTTAGAAGACATTCTGGAATGAAATTTCTGTGTTATACAAGAAAACACATTTCAAGCCCTGGTGCTCAGGTGTACCATCAAATTAAAGCAGAAGAAAATTATTAAACAATTATGATAATGTGAAAGTAGCTCAACGATCTGCTTTCACCAAATATTATCCAATGTGAACATTTTATGACTAAGTAGACTTCCAAGTCTTCAGGATAATTACTAACTCATTAAATCCTTAGATGTGATGTAGTGTGTGTGTGTGTGTGTGTGTGTGTGTGTGTGTGTGAGCGTGTGTGTAAATTAAAATGAAAAGATGGTACTTGAGTTCAGCTGTTGTGGAGTGCAATCAAGGGGTATGCACAGAAAGAGGTGAGCAGAAGAACAAAGAATGAAAAAGTAAACAGAGAAGTTGTGGTTTGAGGTAAATTTATATAAATATTTCCAAACTGAGAGACCCCAGCTGAACAGTCAGGATGCTTACTTTAACTCCCCATCTATTCATCATTCTATGTATGTCTCTCTCTCTCTCTCTCTCTCTCTCTCTCTCTCTCTCTCTCTCTCTGTATTTGTTTGTGTTATAAGTGACAGAAATTGTGTTTGAATCAGTCCAAAGGAGTAATAGAAAAGAAGAATAAAGAAAATTTTAGAAAGAATAAAAAAATACAGTATAGGATCCTATTCCCTGTTTTTATCAGCGAAACAATGTTAGTGACAAGAAAGCAACAGAGATATTTGAAAATCATGCATTAATATAGAAAGTCTCAGTTTGGATAAAACATATGTTAACTAAAGTACAAAATCCAGCTGCTGTATATGCTCTTTACAAGCATAATTATAGGCAAACTCCCAGACAAACCTCCACAGTTAGACAACTTTGGATAAAATAATGCAGAATTGGTATAATTTCTATTTCTCAGAAACTAACGGAAGGGCAGATAATCAACAAAATGTAGAAGAATTGAACATTATTAAAAAGTCACATTTTATAAAGCACATGTGAAAAATTAACTGAATATATATTAGGCAGAAAGATTCAAGGGGTCTGATCGAATATCTGAAACAAAGTTAGAAAGTATCACTTTTAATTTTATTTTATAAAGAAAATAAATAATATTGATTTATAAGCTATTGTTAATTGGGTTTTCTGATATTTCATTCAAATTATTTCTGAAATAAATGCACCAAATTCCGGATAAGACATATTCTTTTGCCACAGCATTCTAAGTCTTACAGCAATTCCTATAGATATTTAATGTCTTTCTAAATATGTTAAATTATAGTAAGGCTCTTAATTTTTGCCTCTGTTTATAAAGATTTTGAGTAATTACCCCTAAACACATTTTTTCCCATTGGTTTCTTTATTTAGTGGAGATTGAAAAAAATGAATAGGCGTGTGGGTGGAATTATACCGGCAACATGTATATAATATGAGAAGGGAGGAAACTGAAAGGATGAGAGTTTTAACCTTTTAGGTTCCAGTTTTAGGTAACTGCTTTTTATTTAAAAGACATACTAAAATATGTCAAAATGTTAGTGTTATTAAAACTATGACTATTCTTATATATTAACCTTTGGAGCTTTTCTTGTTAGTAATTGAATAATTTTATTAAAATTCAAAAAGAATTATGTAATGACTTCTGACGTTATAATTGGAAAACATGAGAATTCCAGCTGTTATGTGAAACCTATGGAATTTGGATATTCAAATCATTTGTGGAGTTTCAGAGTCATCATATGTTGAAGACACTTAGGTTGATTCCGTGTGTTAACTATTGTGAATAATGCTACAATGAATGCCAAAGTACATACATCTTTATGAATAAGTGTTTTCAAATTTTGGGGGTATATACCATGAAGAGGTATTGCTGAGTTATAATGTAGCTCTATTCTTAATTTTTTGAGGAAACTCTATACTGTTTTCTATAAAGGCCACACCAATTTACATTCCCACCAACAGTGTATGAGAGTTCCTTTTACTCCATATCTTCTCCAACACTTGTTATTTCTCTAGATGAGGGCAGCAGGGGGAGAATGAAGAGGGTAAAAGGGGTCAAGTATATGGTGATGGAAGAAGACTAGACTTTGGGAGGTGAGCACACAATAACTGCATATCATACATATGATGTATTATAGAATTGTACACCTGAAACTTATATAATATCATTAACCAATGTTACCCTGTTAAATTTAATTAAACATAATGAAGTCGTTATGATGGAATTGCTTTCATAAATGTATTTCAGATGGCTCATGGCTAGTGTATAGAAATACAATGGATTTTTGTCTAAGGACTTGTGTTCTGCAACTTTGTTTAACTCTTTATTAGTTTCCATACTTTTTTTGTGTGTGGATTCCTTAGAAATTTCTACATATAAGCTTATGTCATTTGTAAATAGATATAATTTTAGTTTTTTGTTTTTAATCTTGTTCTCTTTTATTTCACTTTCTTGCCTGGTTGTTCAATCTAGAACCTCCAGGACATTGTTGAATAATAGTGGGGAGAGTGGACATTATTGTCTTGTCTCTGACTTTAAGAGGAAAGCACTAGTAAGTATAAGTAGGGATTTTTCCTAGCTACCTTTCATCATTTTAAGTGTTTTTATCATGACAGGGTTTTTTGATTTTTGTCAAATGCTTTTTTCTGTGTCTTTTGAGTTGACCATATGTTTTTCCATTTCTTCTCTACATGACATATTACAGTAATTGATTTTTGTATATTAAACCAACCCAGCATTCCTGAGATATACTTGGTTATAGTGTATACCATACCATTAGGTTATGATGTCTTATCCTTTATATATGTTGCTCAATTCAATTTGCTAGTCTTTTATTGAATATTGAGATCTAATTTGTAAAGGACATTTGCTTGTAGTTTTCATTAATATCTGTCTGAATTTGATATTCTGATAATACTGATTTCACAGAATGAGTTGAGAAGAAGTTCTTCTAAGTTTTGAATTGGTTTGTGAATTGGTTTGTGAAAAATAAGTGCTAATTCTTTAAACATTTATTAAAACTCATAAGTAAAACTATCTGAGCTTGGATTTTTCTTTATGATAACATTTTTGATTACTAATATATTTTGATGTATTTAACAATGATTTTATTACTTTCATGGAGAAGCTAATTTTGGAAGTTTTTATTCTGCCATCCTGAAACTGTGTCTTTTTTGGATTTAATTTTAAAAGAAAAGTGTCTCACAAGAAATCTTCACTTTTAATAAACATTGGTAGTTTCAATCTGCACCCCCTTCTAGATTTAAATTCTTAGTAGGTTATTTTTAGATTAAGCTTTAATCTAACTTTTCATAAATATTGAAGATATGTATGAATATTGCATAATAATATTTAGAAATAATGGTGAAGTGCAAATTGAATACATCAATAGCTAATTGTTTGAAAGGTAGAAAGTATTTAATTAATCTATAAATATTGTGCTCTAATATATTTGAGTAGATATCATGGTGTTGAATAACTACCTCATTTTTGTTAAATTTCTCGAGAGATAGTATTTTTGACTTGCATTTAGACTTTTTTGTGAACAGAATATTTAAAGAAAAGAAATATATGATGTGGTCTCTCTAATAGATTCCAGAATAAAATTTAGCTCTACCTATGACGATTCTTATAAATATGTGGGGATATGCCCCTACTTGTCTGCCTATCCTGGGTCCTGAATTTTGATGTCAGGTTATAGTCATGTAGTTCTAATGTGGATAATGTAAAGTAAGAAATATTAATAGGTTATAATATCCTTGTTTTTCGGGGACATTTGAAAATTGATATGAAACTATTTTACTACAATATGAAGTCAGGATACTATATATGCAAATGGATGACTAATGGATTTATGTGTCATTTATACGTGATAATCTGAAAGAATAATATTTTCATAGTGAAGTGAGTCTCAAAATGCACCTCCAGGAGTTTTTTGAGGGAGAATTGGAGCAAGTTTACAAAACTGATGAAGTTGAAATTAGTTAGATAGAATCCTATCCAAAGTAAAAATAGAAAGTACAAGTTACGATGTATGTATAAAATATATAGACATAGGATAAAATATGGAACAATTACTTATATTGTTATTTTCACAATTTATTTAGGATAAATCTATATTGCTTAAAAAGTTATATCACATTTGTACTTTAATTAAGTATATACTGTTTATATCATCCCCAATTTTTAACACCAAGAACCCATGTGTCTAACCTATAGCCTTCCAATAAATAGTTTGTTTTGCATTTTACATATCTGGATTTTTCACTTCTTCTTTCCAGGTTTCTTTCCTTTAAGTTTTGAACCATAAAGGAAAATCTGAAAAAGTCATAAGTGACTCAGCCCCTCTCTTCCCAACAAAGTGGCTCAGGTAAAATAATCATGTACATCTGACCTTTAAATATACTACTGCAGTGATTGCCAAAAGGGCAGTTCGATGCTTTACTGCTCTGCTGCACTTTTACATGTAATACTCAGGAGTTGACATTTATAAAACTGCTGGTGAACTCCGGAGACATCCCTGATAGCCGAGGTGTTATATAAATCTCTTTATCATTATAATAAATATGTGTGTTAGAGAATAGCACTGAGATCTTTTGAAAGAAAAAGGATGTTTTATCATTTAGTTGGATAACTGAAGGATAAATATAATTTCATAAAGTTATTTGCTGTGAGTATGCAAATTCATATTCATCTTACTAAAAGTAACCATTTAAGTAAAAATGTCAAAAGCAAATGTAAAATACTTTATATAATCCCCATCTGTTATTGCTTTTTATTTGTTACTTTCCACATATAATATCCCTGATACAATGTTTATTTGGCAATAATTTTCCTCATGGACAGTTAATGGGAGATATTTCATGTGCAGCAAAAACGAAACAAAAATCTTACTAAAATAATTTTGTGGGCTTCGTTGAGACAAATTATTGCTAACTTGTTTCTATGTTTTAATAAATTCAAATAAGAAAATGAGTGCATATTTAAAAAAATATAATGATGCTTTTAGCTATGATATCCTACTTTAGAACATTTTCAGTCATCAAATATATGTGCCATATATAGGTTTAACCATCCTGGTGAATTTCCGGAAGACTACAATTATACAGAATTTAACTTTGGGATAGGCATTTATTTCTATGCTAATGTGTTCTTCAAAAATTGAAATATAGTGTCCAATAATTTGCATTAAAAACATCACTATATCTGCCATGTTGAAACTTTGATACACATATTTAATGGGAACCACATTTTCAGTTGATTCTTCTTGAATTCAACTACTTATATAATATATATGTTTATAATTACATTTATTATTTTAATTTAAATATACTTTTAAAAAACATGCAAGATCAAATTTCACTAACTTTAAAAATCAGTGAAATTTACTGATAATACCATAGAAAATTTTTGTCGCACTTTATAATATTGTACAGCAAATTGACTAATGATATATTTCTGGATCGACACCCCATAAACACACTCACCAATAAATATATTTTCAAATTAATTCATATTGTATTGTAGACCTAAAGATAAGAGCTAAAGCTATAAAAATTTCTAGAAAAACTGTGAGAAATTTTGCGTGACATTCATTTAATTAAAGTATGATCCATAAAAGTATACAATTGATAAGTTGGACTTCACTGAAATTAAAAATTTTAAGAAAATGCAAATTGAAACACAGAAAGGGAGAAAATATTTGTAAATGACCTATTTTATAAAGAATTTGTATACAGAATATATAAAGAATACTCAAAATGCAATAAAAAGTAAACAACAAACCCAATTGAAAAATTGATCAGATACTTTATCAGAGAAGAAATATACCTGGCAAGTAATCATATTAAAAGATACTCAACATCATTACTTGTTAATGAAATGCAAACTAAAATGCACTGATTAGAATGTCTTTAAAAATACAGGGAATACTAATACTGGTAAAAGATACGGGACAATTGGAACTCTCATATTTCTGGGGAAATGCAAAATTGTACATTCTTCTAGTAACAGTTCAGCAGTTACTGATAGAGTTAAACATACGTTCATCAAATGACCCAATAACAACACTTCCAGAAATTTGACCAAGTAATATGAAAACCTATGTTTGCACAAACCTGTACATGAATGTGTATGGAGACTTTCTTTATTCACAATTACTACAAACTGGAATCAGCAACATGTTCCTCAATTGTGAAATAAATTATGAAACATCCAAATCCCAATAATAGAATACTATCCTTCCACAATAAGGGATGAACTATGGCTACAAGTGATAATACAGATGAATCTCAAATACATTTTGCTAAGTGAAGGAATCCAAACTCAGAAAGTCACATGATATCATTTATATGACTTTCATTCAAAGGCAAACTTGAGGAACATATAACAGGTAAATGATTACCAGAGTCTGGAGGAAAGTGGAGAGGTTGACTGCAAAAAGACCTAAGAAAATTTGGGGAATGATGTACTTTTCATATCCTGATTTTCAGCAGTAGCTCTAAGACTGTATACATTTGTAAAGATTCACAGAACAAGGCAATTAATAGTGTGAATTATACGGTATGTTAATTATGACTTAAATTTTAAAATGGAAAAATCTATATTCAGCACTTCATACAATGCTTGGGTGTTATAATTGATCAATCAATATAACCTAGTAATATAATTGTAATTGATTACACAAAGATATATAAAAATGAATAAAGATGTAAAGATTCAAAAATAGAGAAACAATTTCAATGCAAGTTACTTTGTTGTCCGTCACGTTTTCTCAAAAACCTCTTTTATGGAACCAGTCTCTAAAATTGAAAAAGATTATTTCTCCTCTGTGCATTTTAATTCACCATTTGAATAAAACAACATTATACCTTGCCCTAGGCATATAATCTGTCATTAGCATAAAATTGATTTAAAATATATCAACATAGAATATGAACAGTAGTATTCAATGAATTGTTCATACAGCTTTTTTGAGTTTATTAGAAACAGGTTTCCGTTGCCTTTTCAAATTTCTTGTAATATCATCTTCATTGTTAAATCAAAATACCCCTAGAAGAATTAACTTGTGAGATAAATCTAAAAGTAATTTAATATTCCTTAAAACATCGTCTTAAGCAGTATTCAGTATCTTTTAATCTTTAAATGAAAGCTGAAGTAATTATTAATGTAGTAAGTTTTTCCAAAGTATGGCACAACTACTAACAGTGATAACTGTCTTTAATCAGTTTCCAAATATTTTAATTAAATGTACAAAACCCCAAGACAACTGTTCAATAGTAATAAAATTACATAAATTTGCTATGTAGGAATTATGGTTTCAGAATGTGCCTTCTATAACAATAAAAGAGGAGTTTTTATTGTACCATTAAAACTTAAAGTAAATATTAAATGCATTTTGAATAGAAAGATACTTTGGTGTTATTTTTATAGTATTTCATAGTACATCATTCTCTTCCCTTTGACTCATCTATCTGTTTAAATTTAAAGTGGGTTTTTCTCTTGTAACATTAGTTAGGTCTTATTTTATTTATTCATGTTGGCATCTGTTTTTCAATTGGTGTATTTAGAATATTCCTATTTGAAGATACTATAGTTGGAATAATATCTATTATATTTATATCTGTTTTCTATGAATTCCATTTTTTGTTATTTCTCCCTCTCCCTTTTTCTGCCTCCCCTTGTTTTAACTATTTAATATGATCCCCGTTTCTCTCCTCTTTTAGCATATCATTTATATCTATTTTTGAAAATATTTAATGGTAGCACTAGAGTTTATATTGTATATTTCAAAACAATCTAAGTTTTTTTGAATAACCCTCTACTGTTAAATGTGCCCTTACTGTGCTGCTACACATGTAGTGCCAAGTACCTTAGAGTATTTCCACCCTTCCCACCCTTCCTTCCTTTTCTGCCATTGCTTTCACTCCGTTTACTTATCCACATGCCATAATCACCCAGTACTTGTATACTATTATTATTTTACAAAGGGTTATCTTTCAAAACATTTAAAAATAAGATTTTTTTCCCTCTTTATTTATTCCTTTTCTAGTGCTCTTCCTTTATGTAGATCCAGTGTCAGAAATTTTCCTTCTCCCTGAAGAACTTCTTTTAACATATCTTGCAGGGCAGGTCTGCTAGTGATGAATTCCCTCAGTTTTTATTCATAAGAATAATTTTATTTCTCTTTCGCTTCTGAAGGATAATTTCCTGGAGATGAAGTTCTAGTTTGTTTCTTCTTTTTTTATTCAACACATTACGTACTTAACACTCTTCATTGCTTGGATAGTTTGTGCAAGAATTCCACTGTAATTTTTATCCTTTTCCTCTACAAGGAAGGTGTCATCATGCCCTCCCTGGCCATCTCTTTGTATATGTTTTTCTGCAGTTTGAATATAACGTGTCTATATATGAGTTTTTTTGGTATTTATCGTAAGAATTGATATACTCTTATCTCCCTGGGTGGGTGGCGTGGCCATTATTTCTTTTAACATTTTTCTGCTTTTGGCCATTATTTCTTTTAACATTTTTCTGCTCTTGGCCATTATTTCTCTTAACATTTTTCTGCTCCATTTTCTACTTCTTGTATTCTACTTAGATGTTGTTACATCTTTTGATATTGTTGAGCAGTTCTTGGATGTTCTTTTTTCTTTTGTTGTTATTTAAATCATTCTTTTTCTTTTCTCTCTCTCTTTGCATTTTGGTCTGTAAAGTTTCGATTGATCTTTCTTATGCTTCACTGATTCTTTTTGGCCATGTTGAGTCTACCAATGAGTTCATTAAAGTCATTCTTCATTTCTATTACTATTTGATTTCTAGCGTTGTCTTTAAAAATATTATTTCATTGAGTGAACATTGCCTAATTATTTTTTATAGCTTTCCATCTTTCTCTTTACATTGCCCACCCATTCTTGCATGATGTCTTCTCTCTTCAGTAGAGCCCTTACCATATTAATTATAGTTATTTTTAAATTCTTTTCTCACAATCCCAGTATCTATTTCATATCTAAATGTTGTTCTGATGCTTGCTTTGTCTTTTCAGACTGTATTTTTTGTTGCCTTTGGCATGCTTTTAAATGTTTTATTGAAAGCTGGACAATTTGTACGTTGCAGTAGGCTAGGTGACGCCTCTACCCCCCGCAGGCCCAGAGAAGTCCCCTCAACCAGTGAGTTCTTGGCAGCTCACAGGAAAGAATTCTAGCACTAGCTGAAGTGCAACTAAAGCAAGGACAAGTTTACTGAAGCATAGAAAAGGCAAGAGGCAGGCTATTCCATAGTCAGAGCAGCACCGCTCCTGCTGGGGTTTGAACCATATGTCCTTTTAATTAGGGGCTGTACATTCTAATTTGTAGGAAGAATATTCAGGGTTTCTCAGAAAAGTTTGGAGAATTCACAGAAGGGCTCCATCAGCCATTTTGTGTCCTTTTAAGGTCATTCTGTTTCCGACAATGGTGGTTTGGAGTGTGCCATTTAGCATGCTACTCTATTGAGCATATAATGAGTTTTTTTGTCACTCTCAGATGAAGTCTGCTGCCTTGTTGGATTTAGCTGGTTTAAACCAGCTCACAAACTTCTAACTGTCCATCCCACCTTACGGTCTGATACTATGTTTCAGTCTCAGTTTCTTGTTCCACAGCCAGCCCTGCCTTTCATCTACCTCAGTACTAAATAATAGAACCAAGGTACATAAATCTTTAGTAAGAACGTATGCTAATTTGGCTAGTGCTTGAGTTGTGTTATTTAATGGTTAATGTGTCTAATGTTTATTTTAGCTTTATGTACAAGAGGCTTTAACTTATTCCTCTAGCGTATTTTGTTTTTGTTTCTTTCATTGGCTTCGAGGCTTTCCTACATGCTGCTCTTGGAGAGATTCTTTGTCTTATAACCCCTTAGATGTAATCTACTATAATTAAACTGGAACCCTGTTGGAGTGGGTAAGGTGTTAAGAGGAACATTTCTGTAAAGTTTAAATTTAATATCCATCTTTTAATGGCCCTGCGTCTCAGGTGGCTGTCACAGTGCTTCTGTCCCTTCTCTAATGCTTTCATTTTTTTTTTTTTCTTCATGCTCTACTCCTTTCTCTAACAGCAGAATTACCAGTCTGTTTCTTTAATGTTCTGTCCCCTGATGGAAAAAAAAAAAATTTTTTTTTCTTCCCTCCAGGAAGACTGGAGAGGCTGAAACAAGGAGAAATTCTCTTCCCCTAGATGGAATATAGTTTCAGAATTGCACTCTGGTGAAGTTATTTCCCTTGGCATATAGGCCTTTGTTATTGTTAAGTCTCTGTTTGTTTCAGAGTGGTTACTTTTTCCCTTTGTCTTCTAATGCCATTAGAGATCTTTCTCAAATTCTCACTTTGAGAATCTGATGGGATTCTCAAAAGAAAATTCACAAAAGACTGGAGTCCCTTTATAATAGAGTAGCACCCCTCAAGACTGAGGCCTGTAGTTTCTCATTCTCACATTGTACCCTTTTCTGAAAAATCTCTGGAACTCTTAAGTCAGCCTCTTAGCAGTACCAGATGAGTTCTAGTAAATATTAGAAATATTTCTCTATGAAAGTACTCATCATGATATAGACAAATTGGTCATGTATCACCTGTCAACAACATAATTCTGGCATACTGTAAAATGTGATATAGCCAGAAACAAACACTCCAGGAATGTTTGAGCAATGTGAAGTGGATTGTACCCAATTTGCACCCTCTGTGGGCTTTAACTATGTTTTAGCTATTACGTGTCTATTTTTAGAATGAGTTGAAAATTCATTTTGCTAAAAACTTGCAGCCCTAATAGTCACTAGAATACTGTTTGATTTTATGTTCCAACTTAGGGCATTCCAACATTTGTATCATGTGATCAAGGCATACTCTTTATGGAAATAATTATAAAAGAACTCTGAGAGCTGATACCCTTTATTCAAAAATCACACTGTCTTAACCACCCATAATTTTCTGGAAAGGTTGAAAGACGCAAATGGCATCCTTAAATTAAAATGAGTAAAACTTTCAGAAAACCTTGAATTCCTTTGGCCAAAGTCACTCCGATTAACCCAAAGGGCCATAGAGTTCACTCATTCACAGACATTTGATTATCTTCCATGAAGTGATAACTAAAATGTCTATGCATTTAGAGATTTTAAAATCTTTTATGCTAGCCTGGGCCCTGCTACATGCATGTGAGGTAAAAATACTGCAAAGGACTCCTGTACTGTATCCTGACCCATCACCAATAAGTTGAGATTGCCTTCCCTCCTTATGATCTTGAACAAGGATAATCCATTTATTGGAAAAAAAAAAAAAAAAAAAAAAAAACATCACAGAGAAAACTACTCTTGAACCTTCTTGGAAGCAGCTTTATCAGATCATTAACAACAATACCAGCAAGTTTCAGGGAGTCAATCCTTGGGTTTCGATTTCACAACTGAAGAAGTAATTCAGAATTACACATAATTGGAAGGACACCTCAATAGGGGACCTCAAAGTGAGGATTCTTAGATGTCATAGAGGAACAGCTCATCTTCCCAAGTACACAGGTGTTCCAAGACCTTCAGGATAAGCAGATGATGTCATATAGTGCACCACTTCCATTCAAGACATCAAACCTGGACCTATGTCTAAGTCTTGTTTTGTTTCTTATTTTCTTGCTTAGGATCATTCTTCTTCTCATTTTTTTATAGACCCCTGTTTTTTGTGTTTTTTTATTTGTTTGTTTTGTATTTAAAATGGCCCTTTTCCTCTTTCTTTTACCTTTATTATGTTTTAAAAATCAAAACATACAAAATCTAACACAATTTTTAGATTAGCCCAAACATAGTTACTGCCCTCAATTTCACCTACTACTGAATATGCCATCCATCATCAGAAACCCCGCTATAAGCATTTCTGGCCGATTCTCTCATTAAATACTTTAGGGGATTACAACTGAATAGTATTTCCACTTGTTACTATATGGACACATGACCGTAAATAAATTTGATTTTGCTGATATTATTCCCTCTTAGAAAAAGAAAAAAAAATCATTACACATCTATTTATAGGTAATTCTAAATTTGAATTCAATAATCTTCTTAGGGAAATAAGCCAAATAGTTGCCACCTGAAGAGATTGATAGAGATCCAAATATGTAACCAAGCTAATGTAAGGCTTTGATTCTGACTTTGTGTTTTGAACAACTTTTTTTTTTCATGCACTTCTAAGTGCCCCTAGCAGATTTATTTGCAGCCAGGGTTCCTGAATTTGTTTGCCTCAGAAAAATAGCTCATGAAATTTAAGAATGCATTTAAAGAGTTGTCTGTACACGGAGACCCTAATTCTATAAATAACCAAGTCTGGAAATTCTAACCCAGGCACAATGTCCAAAACAAGGCCACTCTTGATTATTCAAACATTCTATTCTTCAAAATCACTGATTCTTTTTTTTTTTTTTTTTTTTTTTTAGTATGAAGCGGTGTCCCCACTGGTGCTAATCATACAAACAGAAAAGATTGAAACAAACATCTAGTATTTCTGACAGAAGTTGTCAAAGCTATCACCGGTGTCCTAGGTGGCGTATAGGTCAGTCTGAACTCGTTGACATGACTAGTGACATAGACATTTACACTGCTCTCAATTTCTTGTTGGCTAGTAGACATGGTGATGTCTGTGCCATTGCTGATACTTCTTGCTGTATTTGGATGAATGAAGCAAGCAAAGCAGAACAGGCTATATATTGTCTTAAGGAAGAAGCTACTTGGATGTTTATGTGCGATCCTCATGGCCTATGAAATTTGGCCTTGGTTGGGAAGTTTGGGTTCCTGATTCCAAAGCATCTTGCATGGACTATTAATTATTGTTTTTGGTGTAGTAGTAATTGTGCTGTTCCATTACTCTCTAGCCAGAATCTTAAATGCTTCTGGGCAGCTGCTCTCTTGTCATGTTTATACATGACATGATTACCCTGATGATACAACAACAATAAGGCTAAGAAGAGCTTCTCATACAGTTGCATAAGGACACCAGTACATAATTCTCAAGCAGTGAAGATCTAGGTCTAGCCTTTTTTCAATTGGTCAACTTCTCACAAGTGACAGCGTGATTAAAAAACAAAACAAACAAACAAACAAAAAAAACACACCTGAGAAACTGAATACACAAATGAACAATGGCATCTGGCGATCAGATATGACAATTAGAATTCTGACCCACAACCTCTAAAGGAAATGGCCCAGGAAGATAAACCACAATTTGTGCAGAAATTGACCCAGAAGAGTCAATAATTGCTGATTTGGTTGTTTTTCCTTGCTTCTAACTAATGACCAACAAATGAAGGCCAAGTCAACACCAGTAGTTATGGTTTGAGGAGATTCGGGGAGAAATAGCCCATACTTAATACAAAATTGTTTTGCAGCAAGAGTGAAGGACAGGAAACTCCTTTCTAATGTATAAGAATAAAACTCCAAGGAGCTAGAAGTTGGGGATTTACAATTAATGTATTTCATCACATAAACGTTTAACACATTCCTTCTTATTCATTTCAAATTGCTACTGGTACAACCTGCATTAACAGACATGACTAAAGTTCCCTATACACATCGCAGTAAAAATACTCTTTCCAGTCTAGATATTTTGTTTTGTTTTTGCTTTGACATGCTTTCTTTCCTATTTAAAGAAAATCACCTTTTTCAAGGCACAGGTCATTCAGTTTATGTGCCAACTTCCACTTTCTCCTCCAGCTGGGCAAAAGGCAAAGTCTTGCACTGTAAGATGTTCTTTTTCCCACTAATGAAAGCTTTTCACTGTTTGTTCTGTAAAGCTAAATGGTTGACTGCCCTTTTGCCACTCATCAGGATGGAAGAGGTCAAGGGCTAGGAGATGGCTTTCTCCACGAGGCTGTACTCTCTGGATCATTGTCCATTAACAGCAAAATGCATCTGGGCAATCTTTGCTTGCTGAATATGAGTGCATTTCTGAAAGATGCTGCCAAGTGGGTCGGAAAACCTAGAATTGGTGTCACTATATATTATAACTTCAGTTCTTACATAATATGGCAGGTCATATATCCATTACTATTTTGAAAGCTGTCAGTGCTGTGTTGGTGAGATTGTCTGTCACCCCTGGCTGAAAAATCACCAGGAAAATGAGGGGGTGGGGGCACGTTTGGTCAGTATCTTGGCTTGGGTTCTGGTCTTAGTCCTCATAAAGTTCCACTGTATAACTGCACAGTCACCAGGTTATTCACATCTTGTGTCTAAGAAGCTAGCAGTCTTAGATTATCCTCTTTGGGTGGAGTATGGGGGCATTGGACTCTCGGGAGAAGCGTGAGAAGTCCATGCTCACTGGGCAATGCCATGGGCTTGGGAGGCCCCTGGCTACCCAGTTTGGTATGTATTAGAGGCTAGCCTAGGTTGGGGCTGTGTCAGTGGGAGGGTGTGAATTCATATAGGAAAAAGGCTGCCGGAGTACCTCCAGGGTACAGAGAGCTGGGAGGCAGTGGAGGGCAGGTCTAGAGCCTATCCTGTGTGATGAGTGCAAGGAAGACCTCTGACAAATGTCTTTAGTGAGAGACTGGGTGAATGCTAAGATATTCCTGGACAAGTCTGGTCCTCAGATGGCCAACGGGTAGTTTTCCTGGTTTCAGGGATACTGGAGCAGGATTTTTAAGAGTTCGGAGCCAAGTATGAATGCTAAGACCAGAGGAATTGTGAGCCATGCCAACAGAAATCTAATAGGATCTAGCCTGAGCCTCGTTTTGACGAATAGTTATCTGACTCCAGTTTCTTCCTGGTCATATCAGCTACAGATACAAGTCTTTGGGTTTCGAAGGACTCGAAGGTTTACTGTAGCCTGGGCCCAGCACCTGCTCCAGTGTGTCCACAACGTTTGGGATACTCTTATCCTTTGTCTTCCTTTCAGCCCTCGAGCTCTGGCAGGGTCCTCTGGGAGGGTGCACTGAAACCAAGGTGATGTGACCGGGAGGTGGGACCGGCAGCTGAAAGTCAGGGGATATGTGTTTTTTTAGAGTGCTACCCTATAAAACAATCAGCTTCACATTTAAAGTTCTCCTTCTTAACCAAATCTCCTTTCATGACCACAGTGTTGGCAGGCCACTTCTCCAGGGTCCTGAGTTAGAGCCATTTCCAGGTGGGATGAGTGATTGGGATTTGGGTGGGGAGAGGTACAAATGCCACTGATACATCAAATTCACCTTTTTAAGGAAGAATCATTCGACATGTTGGATGATCCATTCAATCACTAACCACATGAATGGACGCAGCTACAGTCATTTCAGCAAGCATTCCTTCATTTTTGACCCATAACGTCTTAGAAACTGAAATGATTGCAGTGTTTCTGGGAGCATTTTATTAATGCTGCTGGTATGAGCAAACTCCACAGTAACTTGATTAAATACGTGTACATAAAATTAACAGACTTCTGACATATTTTCCTTAAATCTTGAAGATATTTTGTCTAAATCCTGCACACTTGCAACTTGTGTCCATTATTCACACAGTTAAAAAAGTCATCAAAATTTCAGGCAATTCCTTTAATTAGGACTTTAAAGTAACTGCTGTTACACAGGGGTCTGAATAGAATGTAGGCAGGTGAGAAGCAGGACGGTCTAAATCAACTCTCAGTTTTTGAAACTGGAGTCCCCAGCCCCAGCTAAAAAAACATCCTCTCCATGTTGGTCTCCAGGAGCAGCATGTCATAGGCTTAAACTGGAATGGCCTCAAGGATTCTTTCAAAGGGGTCCCAAAGCTGATTCCCACCCACTTGTCTTAATCAACTCACATTTCAGGGAGGGTCCTTCCTAAGGCGACTAATGCTTTTCTTTAGTAATCTGCTTGGGCTTCTAATAATGAACTGAAGAATGTTACACTGCCCTTCTTTGGCTGTATAGTTTCACATGACTGCTGCAAATTGATCTTTGCTCTGGTCTACTGTATTTCCAGCTTCACCCATTTCTTTCTTTGTGGTATCTATTTTTGATTAAAGCCCCTGAAAGCTGACTCCTGAAGTTCTGTGAGCTTAGTTCACCGTCCAAAACCATTAAATGAGTTGTTTCTTCTGTTTCTGGATGTTTGGCATCTCCACATGCATCCAGCATCTTCCCCAAGAGAAAGTCTTAGAGCTGAGCTGATGCTTCTTGCATATTCTGAGTGAGAAATGTCAAAGCTCTTACCCTGTGCTTCCTCTGGCATTGATGCCACGCTGCCCCTGGAAGCACATCATCAGGCTCTTGTGGGAATGGTGGCACATTGACTGCACTATGTTCATGAAGCTTGAGGGGTAACAGATCTTCTCAGAGGTTGTCTGTTTTCTCAGCTCTGCCCACTGTTGGTTGTCCAGCTACCTGTGTGTGGTTGAACTTCTTTACTGCAGGAGAGCCAGCCTAACCGTAGGGGATCAGACCCGACAGGGCAGCAACAGCAGCAGCAGAAGTGGCTCCACAGGCTGGCTAGTGGCCATGTCATTTGTCACTTCTAGGAGCACAGCCCTACTTCCGTTTTTGTGTTCCCATTTCTGCCATCTTACTTCAATTTGCACTCTGGTAGTATCTCCAAGTTGAGTTTGGCTAAACTATCATATCATTTGCATGGATTCATGGAAGCATGATGCATCAGATGAAATATGGAAGTATGAAAACATATGGAATGTATGTGATATCACTTTATTTTGAAATTGCATAATTCAAATATAAACATTTAATACCCATACAGTTTGAATCTTTGTAGGAGAAATTCTTCTTTCTAGGATGTATTGTTTTTTCTTTCAAGAAATAATTATAGAGTTACTTTATTGCCATTTCTGAGACAACATTTTAATTTTAACTTGGTTATTGCTGAAGTGTATCCTTGAAAGTGACTTATCTCTTTAACAATGGTGAAATATATGCTACCAAAATAAGAATTTGCTTTCTCTTCTGTTAAAGTCCTTTCTGAAAACATTCCTTTCATACTCTTTACATACACTAAAAAACTAAACATCAATATTGAAACGGAAGTTAAGAGATTTTGTTTCTGAGATATAACTAACTTCTATGCACTTTATCTGATATCCAGTTCTCAGTTAATACTGCCTTTAGTAACTACTCTATTGTCGCCACCAATGCCATTATTTTATGCATGAAACAAAGAGAACTTATGAGCATTCGTTTCAGTCTTCATATTACATAGCGTTGGAATGGTCAAGTACGCAGTAGAGTAGTAAAAAGGCTTTAGACAACCTGAATTTGTAAAGACAGCAATGCTGTGGATGCACATTTGAGAAAACATTTAGAGTTTGTTTATATTTTGCAAGTTCAGCATTGCTAAGTAATCAAGTTTACAGGAAGAACTTATCAGTCAGAATCCTTCAGGAATGACAAATGGACAGTTAAATTGTCAAAGTCTGCATTTCAAAAAGAAAAATTATTAATTCACACACAAAAGAACAGAGGCATTCTGGAAAATATTTTCTAGGCATCATTTTTACTGGTTCTCTCACCAATCATGCTAATTGTTAATTCACATACCACATACCAATAACATAGATTTTTATTGAAAAATAACTCAATAACTGCATTATTTGTCACTTCTTACCTACATAGCGGACATAGTTTCATAAAGTATTTTCTTTCAATTAAGTATCTTTCCTGAATACTTGTTAGCATTAATTTTCAAACAGTAAAGTTAGCTCAAAAATTTGTCTTTTTTTTTTTTTTTTCAAATCGTAAGCATTGGTGAATTTTATCATAGATAGGATGAACAACTATTTCCTTACATCCATTCCTCAGGAAAAAAAAAATATTACATTGTGTAAATAATGATTTGTTTTTGTTAAAAGTATAAATTGATTGGTGTTCTCTGAAAAACAGAAAGTCATCCTTGATAAAAAGGAGTTATTGCTTGAGGAAAAAGTGTACATACTGATTTTGAATTGGATCTATAGTAGGAGATGCATGAGGAAAATTTCAAAGGAATAAGGAGATAATCAAGTATGCTTAATTTTTATAAAACCAAAAAGAATCATAGAGTTGAATTTTATCACGAAGGACCCTATAGAATTTTTTATCCCAACTCTGCTTTGGTGTAGTGTGAACACCTTACCTAGACATTCCAAACATACTGCTATGATTATTGTAATGTAAGAACATTATAACATAAGCTCATCTTACATAATTAGCACTTTCTCTGTTAGCTATCACCTAGGTTTTTGAATGCTTTTCAAGGGTTTCTAAAAAAAATAAATAAAAATGTTTGTGTTTTATTTTGTGTAGTCATTAAACTACATAATTATTTGGCTTTTAACTGATAGCTTTAACTAAAAATGGACCTTTTCCACTAAAAGTGCAGAACTTCAGTTCATGCACATGTATACAAACTTTAGTCAACTTATTTTACTTTTTCTTCCTTGTTCTCCCAATTTAAATCATTTCAATTTGAAATATTGTGTGTAATAAATTTCCTATTTAGAATGAGACAGGAAAAAAATGAACAACTAGAATAAAAAAGACTAGATTGGGAGGACTGGCAGTTTACATAACTGTAGAGAAAAATTACAGGAACTTTTAAGCAGTTTTCATTGTCAACTCAAATTTTATGTTGTTGTTTTAAAATGTCCGTTATTTTTACCATGAGACATCTTGTATGGAAGGTAGCTTGGATCTTGCTGCGACTTTCCTGCGAGGGTACTATATTTTATTTTTAAGTAGTTATTTATGCCTTCTATTAGGTTCAGTAGTTCTCCTGTGTCCGTCTACCATGGGCAGTAAACACAACTGTGTATCCAGTGTTTAAGAATTATTATTTGCCGTCATCACCATCTTCATGATAATCATGATTACGATCTTCAACATCTGAAACATCACTACTAGAGCAATTAAAAAATTGAAATGTTGCTTGTGCCAGTGGATGAATTGAAGATTTGCATATATTCTTTTTCCATTTATTTGTCACAATTCTAAGTACCATATTTTACTTAAGAAAACGTGTCGGAACAGTTATGCAAAGAATCTAAGTAGCCATCTGATTAAAAACATGATATCAAAAATACAAACCCTGGTTGCAGAGATGCTAAAAGGCAGTTTTGTGGCAGTGTGTCTGTTTTCTATATTGGATGTACAGACATTCTCTTAAGAAAAGAGTCGATGTTCCATGGTAGCTATTCTTTGTTTTACCATTTGTATTATTTTTATGTACTCCCCTCAGATTCCTACTTCATCCTACATGCCCTTGTTTGGCCAAAATATTTGAATATTTCTGGCTTTCGAAAGGTAATCCTCAAAATAAAATAGTTATAAATGGGTTTGAAGCAAAGTGGAAGAAAATATTCTCATTCTACAAAAGTCAGTTATGTAAATTTTACAGTTAACATAGTTTTTATGCTCTTGTTGGTAAAAACATGAAAGCTCTTCCCATATGTTTGAGAATAAGGTAAGGACTTTTACTTTCATCCTGTCTGATTTAGCATTAAGTTTGAGATCCTAGCAAAGTTCAACAGTGGAAAGAAAGAAAATAAAATGTATACAGTTTACAAAAGAAGAAATAAAACAGTTTTACTCACAGTGAAGGTAATATTCTACACATGAAAGCCTAAGAGATATACAAAAATACCACTGGAATTTATCTGGTAACTTCTCTTGTTATAATATCACTATCTAAAATTCATTGTAAGTCTGTTTATTATAAACAAACAACTATAAAATGAAGATATCATTTACAAAAATACTGAAAAATATGAAACATTTATGGACATATGTAACAAACTAAGTATAAGAGCTCTATAGTAATACGTACAAAACTGTGATGGAAGTCAAGATGACAGACAAATTGAGATTTATATAATGTGTATGAATTCAACAATTCAGTTTTGTTACAATATCAATTATCCCAGAAATTATTAGTTAACACAAATCCTAATAAATTTCCAGAATAATTGTTTTTATAAGTTGACAAAATGATTCTAAAATTCACGTGGAAATTCAGAGAACCTAAAATAGCCAAAATAATTTTGAAGAAATATTTTAAACATTTTGAGAAACACACCAATTCATAATCAAGACTTATTGTGGTATTGACATGGTGATTGATAAGCAGATCAATTGAACCAAATAAAATGTCCAGAAATAGACACACATTTATAGAGCCAAAGGATTTCTTTTTTTAATCATCAAATCCACTTAATGGAGAAAGGATGTGTTTTCAACAAATTGTTCTGATGCAGTGGGATATTCATATGTAAAAGCAAAGAACACACAATTTGGGACTGATCTTTGACATTTACCTGAAAGCTGGAAGTATATATCTTCTACAAGAATGCACCGTAAAATATCTTTACAAACTTGGCAGAGTTAAGATATCATAGAGAGGATGACAAAATAAGCCAAATGCTTTAATGAAGACTTCAAAGAGGAACTTATATATTTTACCAATGAATGAATATATAAAGAAGCAATCAGCCTTATTAGTTATTAGGAGAATGCAAATTTAAATACAGCACTGGTGGGCAAGGAATTCCGCAAGGAGTCCAAAACCTACCTGTGATTTTTTTTAGGCCTGACCATAGGCAATTAGACAGGCTTTACCTGGCAGGCGTCTCAGGAGTAAACTACCCTCCCCATACCTGAATTGATGCAGATAGTGAGTGCATTGCAGTCTCTGAAGGGAGTTTTCTCCCAGGACTCAGACCTCTCTGGTCATGCTCTTACATATATCTGCATTTCTAACCAAGGCTTACATTTCACAGATTTAATAAATGCATAGGATCATCAAAAGGATCGCACCTTGATTCAGATAACCTATTAGTCTTAATACAACTAAAGAAAATTAAATTGTATTAATATTTTCAGTAAATATTCAGTAAATATTATTTAACAAGTAATTATTAGCTACATCTCATTGTCCTGCACTATATAATGCAGGGCCATAGGGATGATGAAGTTTTCATGGAACTTACGGCATCCTGAAGAAGACAGCTATAAAACAGGTTTGTCAAATATGCTGAGTTGTATGACAGAAAAGAGCAAATAGATTCATTTGCAAGAACATATTTTAAGAAACATATAAATACTTCCTAAACAATTCTCTATTTTTGAATGAATAATTGAGAATTCACAGAATAACAACAAAAAAGTATTTATGCTCTCTAGTGCTATGTCATATTGTAATAATCTGTATTCTCTTTTTAAGTTAATAGATGCCAAAGGCAACCCATTAATAGCCATTATAATCATTATAACAATTATGGAAAATATTTAAAGATCACTAATTATGTAGCTTACATTGTTTAAGTAATTTGTATGGATGACCTCTACCCTTTCTCTATGGGATGGATGCTAATGCTATCCCCACTGCAGCAATTCTAGTTTCTATCTATAAGTTAACATAGTTTGCAAGATTAAAAAATGTAAGTGTTGGCTCTTAATAATATAAAAATAATATAATTATTAAAGTTGTGCATTTTTAATCAATTCAGACTTTAGGAGGACATAAAGAGATTTTGAGAAATGATTACTTATTTGACCAATTTTTTAAGGAATTTCAGTAATATTGCATGTAATTAGATTATGAAATAATCAAGAGAGAAACTTCAGTATGATGAATGTTGTGATTCTTTATCGTGATTTTTATTTTCTTAAAGAGAAACACATGACTCAGGAGCCAAATTTTTAGAAGAATGCCCTTTTCTACTTCAGTTATCAAGATAAGGTACTTTCTCTAAGCACAACTATGACATCTTTTAACTTCGTTATTCATTCCACAGTAGAATGACATAACTAGTTGTTAAATCTGAAAAAAACAAATCACTGGACTTAATCCACAGAGCTGCTTCTTCATCTTTTCAATTTCTTATCTTGGGAAGCCTGCCCTAATTGGTGCGGCCTGTAACTGGATGGCTGCGTCAGCTTGTTTCTGGAGTTCAGTATTAGAACTCCTACTGCATCTAACCAAAGATTTAGTATAAATAACACTATATATGTTGATCTCTTTCTACCATTCCTTTGCATTGTTTTTAATTTTTTTCAGATCTAGTGTAGAAGAGATGTTATGTTCAAGCATCCTATTTAGTGTATCCTATAGTATCCTATTTAGTGTGGGGGTAGCCATTTCCTGCTTCTGTCCATAATACTACCCGTGGTTCGTATTCTTTTGCTTTTTTGTTCCAGGTCAAATAGCCTCCTTCAGTATTTCTTATAGTGCAGTGTGGGGACATCCAGGAGTGCAGTTTCCAGGCTCTGGCCTCACATGGACAGGTGCTGGCTCAGGTAGTAAATGGCCATCAACTGTGATTGGATGTCCATCAGTTGTGGCTAGTTGGCCGTCAGCTGTAACCAATGAACCACTGGACACTAATATAACTGCCGTGGCTACACTAACAGAAAATGGGGGCTAGCAAGAAGATGGTGGCTGAGCTAGCAAGTGCAGATTGCAGTTAGCATGGTGGATTGCAGCTAGCAAGTGAGGTTGTTTGGCAAAGAGAAGTGGATGGCAGGTTGCGGATAGTGTGGCTCCTGCTTCCTGTGTCTCCAAATCAGCCGCCAGCGAGAATATAGTGGTATGTCTCCCCTATCTATGGCTCCGTGGGTGTTCCTTTTTGGCCTCACCATATCCTGTGTTCTTACGTGGGGAGCAGGACCAGAGATCCCACATGACACCCCGCATGACATGCAGGTCATGTGTTAGAAAATTGCCTCAGTTTCTGAATATCTGGAAAGGTCTTTATTCCTCCTTCATATCTAAAGGATATCTTTGCTGGATATATTATTTTTTTAACATTTTTTATTAGTTTCAGGTGCACAAAACAATGTAATAGTTAGACATTTATCATTTATATCCCTCACACGGTGACAACCCCCTCTCCCCATCCACTACCCCTCTGACATCGCACACAGCCACTACTTGGCTCATAATTTCTCTTTCAATAGTTTGAATATTTGATTCCACTCCTGTCTGGCTTGTAGAATTTCTGCTGAAAAATCTGATGATAATCTAATGGACTTTCCTTTGTAGGTTACCATCTTCTTTTCCCTGGCTGCCTTGAGGATTCTTTCTCTGTTTTTAATTTTTGACAGCTTCAATCCAACGTGCCTTGGAAAAGGCCTGTTGGGATTGAGGTAATTAGGTATTCTATTTGCTTCTTGGATTTGACAATTCAGTTTTTTCCACAAGTTTGGGAAGTTCTCATCGACTATTTGCATATATTCTCTGTTTGAATATACACTCTGTTCTGTTCTCCCTTTCTTCTCCTTCTGGTATGCCCATTATTCTTATGTTGCTCTTTCTAATGGAGCCAGAAAGTTCTTGTAGAGTTCTTTTATTTCTTTTAAGTCTCAAGTCTCTCTCTTCTTCCATCTGTGTCATTTCCAGATTTCTATCTTCAATGTTACTGATTCTTACAGAATCATACACTTGAAACCTATGTAACTTTATTAACCATTGTCACCCCAATAAACTTTAATTAATAAAAAAGAGATGCTATCCTTTGAATCTCATTGAAGAACTCAATATACACATTCTTTTTACACAATTATCTCCTTTTGAAATCCATTTACTAAATAAAGATTAAATTACTTATGGTAATTGTACCTCTGAAGCACTTTAAGCTAATAAATTATCAAGATTACTTTAGTATATAGACCAGTGTGCATTGCTACTAAGGTCTTAGTAGAGTGACATATACTTTACATATAATAATGATGGTGTTAGTTAATTTTATGATATGAGAAAATGAAGGGTAA
Organism: Rhinolophus ferrumequinum; assembly: GCF_004115265.2. Lineage (NCBI taxonomy): Eukaryota > Metazoa > Chordata > Mammalia > Chiroptera > Rhinolophidae > Rhinolophus > Rhinolophus ferrumequinum. The sequence goes on along the minus strand of NC_046289.1, from coordinate 89,789,469 downwards.
AAGAAGTATAAAATTAAAAATTTTAACTGACGCATTCATGTTCAAATGGATGATAAGTTAACAGCTAAGTCCTCAAATCTAAACAATTGAACTCAGGCATGAACACAAAAAGAGATGGGTAAATCCCAATAATTTACAAATTATAATCACTTTTTATGTTTAATTTTTAAATTTTATATATATTTTACACTTATTTTTACATTCAATATTATTTTATATTAATTTCAGGTGTGCAGCTTAATAGTTAGACATTTATATAATTTAAGAAGTGATCTTGCTGACTCGTCTGGTACCTACCCATGTGGCACTATACATAGTTATTACTATATTACTGACTGTATTCTATATGCTTTACATCCTTATGACTATTTTGCAACTAACAATTTGTACTTCTTAATCCCTCACCATCTTCACCCCATCCCCCAAGCGCCTCTTATCTATCACGCCCATATATTTAGTACCCATCTCACACCACACTTAGTTATTACAATATTATTTACTATTTTCCTTATGCTATACCCTACATTCCCATGACAACTGTATAATAACCAATTTATACTTCTTAATCCCTTCCCCTTTTCCAATTACCCCCAATGCCCCTATCATCTTGTAACCATCAAATATTCTTGGTATCTAGAAGCTTGTTTCTCTTTTGTTTGCATTATTTTGTTCTTTAGATTCCAGATATAAGCAAAATCCCATTGCATCTGTCTTTCACTGTCTGACATACACCACTCAGCACAACACCCTCCAGATACATCCATTCCACAACCAATGGCAAACACCCATTCCCATCCATGGCTAAGCAATAACCCATTATATATATATATATAATGGGTAAAGAGTATGTGAGATATATATATATATATATATATATATATTTTTTATTAGTTTCATATATATATATATCTCACATACTCTTTACCCATTCATCCATTGATGGATACCCAGTCTGCCTCCACATCTTGGCCATGGTAAACAATGCTGCAATGAACATATGAATGCACATGTCCCCTTAAAGTAGCATTTTGGGTTTCCTCAGATAAATACCCTGAAGTGGGATTATTGGATCCCTCTTTGTCTCTTGTTATAGCTTTTATTTTAAAGTCTATTCTGTCTAGTATAAGTATTACTACCTAAGATTTCTTTCTCTTTTTCTTTTTCTTTCTTTCTTTCTTCCTTCCTTCCTTCCTTCCTTCCTTCCTTCCTTCCTTCCTTCCTTCCTTCCTTCCTTCCTTCCTTGCTTTCCTGCTTTCCTGCTTTCTTGCTTTCTTTCTTTCTTTTCATGAAATATCTTTTTCACATCACTTTACTTTCAGTCTGTGTGTGCCTTTTGATCTGAAGTGAGTCTCTTACAGGCAGCACATGTAAGGGTCTCATTTTCTTATCCATTTAGCCACCTTATATCTTTATTGCAGCATTTGATTCATTTATATTTAAAATAATTGTTGACAGATATGCAGTTATTACCATTTTATTATTCACATTTTTGATTTTTATTTTTCCATCTTAAAGAAATCCCTCTAAGATTCCTGATTTGGTGGTGAACTCTTTTAGTTTTTTCTTGTCTGGGAAGCTTTTTCTCTGTCCTTCAATTCTAAATGATAGCTTTGGTGGGTAGAGTAATATTGGCTGTAGGCCTTTGCTTTCATCACTTTGAATATTTCCTGCCAATCACTTCTGGCCTGTAAACATTCTGTTGAGAAATCAGCTGACAATCTTATGGGATCTCCCTTGTAGGAAACTAACTATTTTTTTCTTGCTGCTTTTAAGATTCTCTCTTCGTATTTAACCTTTGGCATTTTAATTATGATGTGTCTTGGTGTGTATCTCTTTGGTTTCATCTTGTTTGGGACTCTTAGCACTTCCTGTGCTTGTATGTCTATTTCCTTCACCAGGTTAGGGAAGTTTTCCATCATTATTTCTTCAGATAGGTTTTCAATTCTTTTCTCTCTCTTTTTTCCTTCTGGTATCCCTATGATGCAAATATTAGTACACTTGATGTTGTCGTAGAGGCCCCTTAAACTTTCCTCACTTTTTTTGAAAGATTCTTTTTTCTTTTTACTTTTCTGATTAGGTGTTTTCTGCTACCTTATCTTTTAAATTGCTGATTTGATCTTCGGTTTCATCTAATCTACTGTTTATTCTCGCTAATGTAGTCTTCCTTTCCATTATTGCAGTCTTTATTTCTGACTGGGTCTTTTTTATGTTTTCTGTCTCCTTTTTTGTGTTTTCTATCTCTTTATTGAAATTCTCCCTAAGATCACTGAGCATCCTTGTAACCAATGTTTGGAACTCTGCATCTGATAGATTGCTTGTCTTCATTTTCTTTAGTTCTTTTTCTAGAGCTTTGTTCTTTTTATTTTTTTTATTTTTTTTATTTGGGACATGTTTCTTTGTCTCTCCATTTTGGCTGCCTCCCTGTGTTTGTTTGTATGTATTAGGGCTGCCATGCCTCCTGGTCTTAGGAGAGTGGCCTTATGTAGTAGGTGTCCTCTAAAACCCAGTGGTGCAGTTTTCCTGGTGTCCAGAGCCACATGCTCCAGGTATGTCCCTTATATGGGTTTTATATGCCCTCCTGTTGTAGTCGAGCCTTGGTTTCTGTTTGCATGTAAATGGGAGGGATTGACCCTTGGGCTGATTGCTTGTGAAGAGTGGCAGTGATGGGCGAGGGGTGGGGCGGGTGAAGGGATTGAAGGGCAGTCGGTGACCACAGGATGGCCACGGGGTTTGAAAATTAATCTGGGGAACGTAATTTAGCGGTTACCAGAGGGTAAGGGGGTTGGGGGGTGGGAGATGAGGGTAAGGGGGATCAAATATACGTTGATGGAAGGAGAACTGACTCTGGGTGGTGAACACACAATGTAATTTATAGATGATGTGATATAGAATTGCACACCTGAAATCTATGTAATTTTAATAACAATTGTCACCCCAATAAATTTAAATAATAATAAAAAAAAGAGTGGCAGTGATTACAGTGAAGAAGATGTGGTTCAAGGGCTGACCCTACAGAATAAGGTTTGTAGTAGTGGGTCTCTGGTTATTGCCCAGTCTGCCCTTTGGGTGTGTCATCCTTGGAGACAGATGGATGATGCTCCAGATTTGTGTGAAGCTGGCCACTAGGCATGCCAAGTTTGACTGTAACATGTGCCTTGCCTGGGGCCACCTGGTATGAACCACAAAACAATCCATAGATGGCCACCATCCACACAGGGCTTGGAAATGCCTGGAAGAGGCCAATCCATGTACCCAGGCTAGTTGTTGGTAGTGCCTGCCTTAGGACTGCTCAGCCAGAGATATGGGACATGCCGAAGGGTGATGCTGCTTGTTTGGGTTTTGTGACCCTTTAAGAGATTTTAGGAAAGTTTGCCACTTGAGGTAATACAGGTGGTTTGTACAGAAAATCACAAGAAGTGACTTGGGTGTGCCCAAAAGTTGGATGGGTCGTGGTCTCAGAGAATTTCTGGGGCGGGGCAGATTAAAGGTGATAGACAGTTTGATGGAGACTCAGATATGGTGTCTACACACAGGGATGGGGGAGCATTCAACAAAGAAACAATGGCTTTCACCAGCTTCCCCCTCCAGGAGAAAATGCCCCTGCAGCCCTCACCCTGAAGATAGACAATACAGTTCCTGCCCATATGTCACTGGCACCTTTCAATCTGCTGCCCCAGTGCTGAAGCTCAGAGTAAGTGAGTCTGTCCGTGAATAAATCCAGGCATGGTCCCTTTAAGAAGAGCACCTGGGACTCTGGCTGCCCTCATCTCACTCAGCCACAATCTCCGCTGGTTTTCACAGCCAGAAGTTATGGGGACTTCTCTTCCTGGCACTGGAACCCTGGCCTGGGGAGCCTGGGTAGGGCTGGGACCCTTCGCTCCTCTGGGGGGGACCACCACAGCCAAGATATTCTTTCCGAGTTTTAATGGTCACACTCAGGTATGGGACCAGCCTGCTCCACATCTCCACCCCTCCCAACAGTCTCAAGGTGGCTTCTTTTGTATGACCTTAGTTATAGTGCTTTGTTTCAGCTAGACTTCAGGTGATTATCAATAATCGTTGTTCTGTAGTTTTGTTGGTATCGATGTGATCCTGACAAGAGGTGAGCACAGTGTTCATCTACTCCGCCATCTTGACTGCAAAATCTCTCACAATAACAATTTGAGCTTTATGAGTTGGCTAAGAAAATAAATTATTCACTGACTGACTTCCATGGGAAATCCTTATGCATTAGATCTGGACGGAAGTTGTTGTTTTTTTTTTTTTTTCTCCTAAAGTGGATGAAAAAGCAGCTTGTATAAAAACTTCAATTAGCACTGCTACTTTGTGATGCTAGTACACATATCATTTATGAAATCTTTGGTAATATTTTCTTCTTAAGATAGATCAAATTATCTCTCCATCAGAAGATTTCAATTCAGATTTATTAGAAATTTCTTGTGTTGAATCAAATTAAGGATTTGTTGATATAAGCAGATGTTTTATATATGAATTTACTTTGTATGACACATTGTTGCTTTTAGCAGTAGAGAATGGTTATTGGAGGAACTAAATTGCTCTACAGGGTGTAGATGGAGCAAGCCAATGAATGGCTCCAATCAAGCCACCCACATTCTGGCAGGATATCTGTGACTATGGCATTAAGGAGGCCAATACCCAAAATGTACTGCTAATTATAATCTCTATTCTAAATGCAGGAGAATTTAAATGACTTTTGACTGGTGAAGTCTTATAGCAGTGTTGAATCTCTATAATTTAACCACATCAAGGCATCTCTTTATTCTCATTAAAAGAGTATCAGAAAAGAGATAACTATACTCTATACATATGCACACACACAAGCACAGACATATCAGACATTGGGATTCGGACATATTTCTTGTTATATCTGGGAGATTTGGGACTCAGACCCTTTGAGGTATAAAGACTGAGGTGACACATTGTTCTGAGAGAAGGATCCCGGTATAACAGGTTTAACCCAGTGTGAACCCTTACTCATTATCAGAAGCTATAATTTGACATAGAGCATATTGTCTGTCACACTAGTCATTTCCAGGGTCAGGACCTTAGGTGTCCATTTAGATATTAAGGCAAGAGAGTCCTCCATGTAATCCATAAAGAACTGGGGCACATGTTGATATACTTTGGTAATCCTCTAATAAAGTACAAAGCTGAAGGTAAAAGGGTGTCCATCCCACCCCCTCAAACTGACCTTTAGTGGACTGTCACCAACAGCCCAAGTGGGAACTGTGCTGTACAACAAAACAGGAGAGTGACTGTGCAGAGATAAGAGTGAAGGAGACTAGGTGGCCCTGTGAAGCCAGGCAGTCTGCCAGCACGAAGGTGCCTAGTGAAGAAGTGACACTAGCTTTATTTTATGCTCTACAGAGCTGTAACCACGCGCAGTAGAAAAAGTTGTAATAATAGCAATTATATCAAGGTCCACTCAAATGGGGCACATACACAAACACCCTCTACAAAGTCCCACACATGCTCTGAGTGGACTTCCTAGAAAGCCACGATCCTGCACTCTGCAGGTGGAGGTTTAAGCCAGTGGAAATTTCCCACTGTTTCTTTCTAGTGAGGAAGGCAGAAGAAACTTTGAGAGAAGCATATAAACACAACATAGTTTATTAACATTTAATGCCTTGTTTCCCCGAAAATAAGACCTAGCTGGACCATCAGCTCTAATGTGTCTTTTGGAGCAAAAATTATATTAAAATAAGACCGTCTTTAATATAATATAATATAATACCAGGTCTTATATTAATTTTTGCTCCAAAAGACACATTAGAGCTGATTGTCCAGTTAGGTCTTATTTTCGGGAAAACACAGTGGAAATGAAGACAAATAAACCAGAAAATATGCCAAGCTTATTTTTATTTCTCATAACTGGTACAATAATACCTCTACATATGGCTTAATGTATGTAAGTTAATTATTTTTGAGGGGTCAGTAAAATCACGTTCCTGTCCTTATTTATCTTCTTATTTCTCCTTCATTTTAGATATGTCCCCCTTTCTAGTTACATGAAGCTACCTGCAGTGATATGAACACACATGCAACACAACTTATAACAGTACATACAGATTTTAAAATGAGGCAAACCTCTATTTGAATTCAAATTGTGTCATTAAATTATTATATTATCATAATATACACTCCTTTCTTAGCCAGCTCACATCCAGTGACTGATTTCTGCTAGAGTATAATAATTGTTACCAGTTATCATTGTCAAAATTTCCCTTACTTAATTAAATGTTCTATGTATCTCTTTAAAAATAATTAATTCACATAATGTCTGTGAGAATGAAATGAAATAATATACATAAAGTGCTTTTAACAATGACTAGCATCTATCAAGTGCTTGTTAAGTGTTAGTCTTACCACTTATAATTAGCTGTGAAATAGTTTTCTGTTTTTTTGCAATTAGTCAACCCAAATCCACATATATATTTGAAACCTAGTTCACATTCTGGAACTCATCTTGCCAATTAGAGGTTCATTATAGGAAATTTAGGTTAAAACTTAATGGCTCAGCATTAAACTTTCCCTTATTCAATTCCAAGTTTTGTCTTCTCTCTTACTGTCAATAAGTGAGATGTTTTGTTTTATTTTGTTTGTTTGATGGTTTGTTTGCTTTCCCTGTGCCTCACCCCATGGTTGAGGGTTGGGGTTTCTGCTTTCCTTCACATGATTATTGTGATGATAGCATCAATCACCTCTCCATTGACAAGGCATGCATATTAACTTTTATGAAATCCTGCTGCAATCCAAATAAATTTACTAATGTTATTTTCAACTCCATTTCACAGAAAAGCAAATTAATACCCAGAAAGTCTATATAAGTTGTTTGAGGTCACCAAACTGCATGTAGCAATATGGGATTGCTAGCAGTGGATCTCTGGCTCCAGTACCCTTACTCTTAACCACTGTGCTACGTTGCTCCTCATAAAACACTTAGCGTAGTCTCTAGCACTTAAAGCCCTCGAAATGAATGCAGTTACCCATTTCCCCATCTCATGTTTAGTGGTCAAGTTTCTCTGACATTCTCCATAGTCTTTCCAGGGTTGCTAATCTACATTTGATCCTCTTATTGCTTGATCACCTAACCTGATTGGCCTTCCAGTCTTCACTTGATGCCAAACGCCTCCCCTCTGTTTTGAACTTCAGATTACCATTTCTTCCCAAATTATTATTTCCTAATCATCTGTCTAGCCATTAGGGATTTGCCTCCAGTTTGTTTGTATGAGGTATATACCCAAAAACGAGTTATGTTTTTCCACGCCATTCACAAGGCTGGTTTTGGTGTTACTGGAAAAGTTTTCTCTTGACCTATCCAAAGCTTTTATTTTATCTGTATTTAGGATAAACAGCCTCTCTTGCCTTTATAGAACCTAGTTACTGCAATTGTTGTTGGCAGACAGCCTTCAGCTGCTACTGGACCTTTAGTGACAGCCTCAGTTCCACTTTCCAGGCCAGGTCACATCTAATAACTGATCAGTGCAGGAGTATGATGGCCTGCCATTTTAGCCTAATTTGTGACCATTGTGAAAAGCCATTACAGAGCTCCTGGTGAAGTTGCTTGAGGCTGCTGTTGGATTTGTATCATAGATGATGTCACCCTCTGCCCAATTTGTCTCTCTTCCACAGGTGTCTATCCCATGGGTACTCCTTAATAAACCTCCTGCATGCCAAGTTTCATTTTAGAGGCTGCTTTATGGAGGAACCCATTTTATAACACAACTAATTCATTGTCTGTGTCTTTCCTGGGACTTTGAACTCTTCCTCTTTATAGGTTGCTCCTATTAGTATTTATACACATTCAAATCAACTTTATATTCCAATGATAACAATGATAGAAAATCTTTCTGAATTTTGCACCATAATAATCTCTCTCCTAATTTCAGCCAGACATAGCAGAATGCTTGAATGGTTGTTCACATTATCTATCTGCATTATTTATTTTATTCTCACCATCTTCTTATTGAACTGCCATATGTTTGCAAATATTCCACTAACATTGCTCTTGTCAAGATTCAAAATACTGCCTTGCTTCTAAATCCTATACATCCTTTCCCATTCACACTACATTTGAATTAGCCTTTTAAGTAAAATTTTATTCCTTCAATAACAATCTTATTTTTCAGTTTTACGAATACTACTCATTCTGATTTTCATCCTAATTCTCGAGCTATTGCTTTATGAGCTCCCCTTTAATAATTTTGATCATCAGTTACAATGATGGGGGATGGATCCCCACACCACCAAGCAATTCTTTGACACCAGCTGGATATCCTATAATTCAACTCAATTCTGACACTACGTACCTTGAGACAGCATCAGATCCCACATGTTAAGGACTAAGTCCCACAGGACGGCCTCCCCTCCCCAATTCAGATACCAATCTCAAGTTCACGTCATCACTGTCACCTGTGTTTCTGACCACCTGTCTTTGGAAAGGAGGTCACCATAACATTCTTCTCAGGTTCCATTAATTTGCTAGAGCAGCTCACAGAACTTAGAGAAACATTTTACTTACTAGATTACTGGCTTATTAATAAAAGTATATAGCTCAGCAACAGCCGGATGGAAGAGACGCATAGGGTAAGGTATGGGGAAAGGTCTAGGAGCTTCCATGCCCTCTTTAGGCTTGCCACTCTCCCTACATCTCCACATGGTCACACACCAGAATTTTTCTGAATCCTTTCCTATTGGATTTTTATGGAGGCTTCATTACATAGGCATGATTGATTAAATCACTGGCCGTTGGTGACTGAACTCAATCTCCAGCTCTTCTCCATTCCTAGAAGGTCTAGTCTTATCACAAATTTGGCTCCCCTAGCAACCATTCCCCATACTTAAGTTACCTGTCTTTCCAAAGGTCACTTCAATAACATAACAAAAAGACGTATTTCATTTTTTGCTTTCCTCACTTAGGAAATCCTAAGGGTTTTAGGAGCTCTGTGCCAGAAACTGGATGAAGATTGAATATATATTTCTTATTATAAATCATAATATCACACCCTTACTCTTCCCATTGTTAAATGTTGCTGCTCCTTCTCGTTTTGTCCTTGCTTTAACTCTCATTCTTCATATAATTTATGCATCATCCACTCATGTAATTTCAAAAACCTTACAATGTGAATATTATATTTCACAGGAAATAATACTTGCTGAAGTGAAAGCATAATAAACACTTAAACCTCATGAGGAATAAAAAAAATAGAGAAAGTTTGGGGGAATTGTTTTTCAAAGATATAATGGCATAACATATTCTAGAAGTGACAAAAGAAAACAGTCTTCAGATATAACACACGTAGATAAATTATTTTGAAAATCCTAAATTACAAAAAGAGAAAATAAATCTTAAAAACTTAAAAGATACAAAAAGAACTTGCAAACTACCTAGAAAAAAATGAGACTTACACACACAGTATACTTCACATCAGCCACATACATGCAAAAAGTCAGTGGTATAGTATATTCAAATTGCCAAGGGATCAGCAGTAAACAGCTGTCACCTAAACTATGCCTGAAGGAAAGAGAGATAAATAAAGAGGGTCATATAAGTACTTGAGTTTAGCCATACCAGACCCTAGTCAACAGATTTCTGGAAGAATGGTCTTTAGCACGTTAGGCCTAGCCTAGAATCAAGAAATGGAATATGAGGAACAATAACATTCAAGTAACACAGTGAAGATGTGGTAATTGTCAAAATCTATGGGTTAACAATGAAAGCAAACTTTCCTTTAATATTGAGAAGTATGTTTTAGGAACTCCAATAACTATTGGATTTATATTTTTGTTACTAATATATCTGGTAAGTAAAAATATATTTGTTAAAATATTTGCAAAGCAAATATATTTGTACACTTAAAAATTGTAGACTGTGCTTGCCTACCTATAAATCTATAATTATCTGCATATAAGATTTAATGACCTAACATGGATTATTAACTCATTTTGAGCCACTATGATAGTTCCCTTAAATTCAACCTGTATGAAAGGACTGTTCAGAGTTGTCCAAAATTAGGAAACTGATTAAAATATGTTTTTAAAATTCTACACAGCAGAATTAAAGTAACTCTAAATGACTAATCTTAAAACCCAATTTAAATTCTCAATCTACAAAGAAATAACATAAAAATGTATAAATATGTTTTTTAATTTGATCCATATTGTTACACTTGTACTAGAGTGTAGAATTATTTTCATTCATTTTTTTTCCTGCTAAAAACACTGTGCAACAATCTTACAGATTTCATGGTGGTGAGGACTGTTTTCCCAACATTACTAATTGGTCTGAAGGCATCAGATAAATATAGAGCAGGAACAAATTGTAGAAAATTGACTTGGAATATAGATGGGAGGGAAGTGGAGAAGAAGATATAAATATGAATTAATTTGAGATTTTGTTGACTCACATACTTGTATGTTTTTGCCATTAAAATATATTATTAAATTTCAGCTAAACGCTGTATTTAAAAATCCTAAAACATAGTGACACAAAAGATGTAAAAGCAAAGGGATGGAAAGGAGTAGGAAGAGGATACCAGACAAATATTAAGCTACATGAAGATGATTTAACAATAGCAATACCAAACTAAATAGATTTTAAAGCAAGCCCACATACATGAGATAAAGAGGACTATTATAATGTTTAGAGAGAGAAGAATTCATCATGAAAAGAGGTATGTTGCCACCTAACTAAGAAAGTTGAAGGATTTTAGTTGATATTTTAATGTGTTTCACTTCTAGGAACTGATTTTTTTTCAGTAAATGTCTGATACTGTACAGAATTTTCTCAACTTTTCTCTACTTTTTTACCATCTACCTCATCCCATTTTTTAAATTATCACTAGTGTTTATGATTCTCACACTCAGTTCTGAAATCCTCCAGGTCTCCAATTTGACAGTTACTTGATTCTAGATATTTGTCTTTTTTATTTATGTTAAAGATTTTTATTAAAATATATAGCTAACATTATATGTGTTTCAGGTGTATAACATAGTTGTTCAACATTTATATGCTTAAAGAAGTGACCTCCATGATAAGTCCAGCAACCACCTGACGCCGTACCACGCTATCACAATATTATTGACTATATTCCCCATGCTGTATGTTACATCCCTATAACTTATTTATTTCATACCTGGAAATTTGAACCTCTTATTCTCCTTCACCATTCCCCCCCTTTTAATTTTTCAACTGCAATTAACATTCAATATTACCTTATATTAATTTCAGGTAGTGGTTAGACATTTGTATAATTTAAGAAGTTATTCCCCTGACTAGTGTAGTACTCAACTAACGCTATACATAGCTATTACCATATTATTAACTATATTCCCTATGCTTTACTTTGCTAGATATTATGTCTTTACTAGTGGTGTTTACTGGTTATATTTATAAAATCAGTGTTATCCATGGAATTATGTATTACTAGTATAATGGAACCAATAGAAAAATAAGTGAATTAATGTAATTGTCTCAGGTTTAATAAGAGGAAATGTTCAAAGAACACGAAATCAATAGTTATATTAGCTATCAGTGTTTCTTTCTTCTGATATTTGCTGTTTTATGTTGTTACTTTGTGAAATATTTCCTTAATTAGTATCTATTTTTCTTAATATGAAGTGTGTAAGTGGCAAACTTTACATGTTCCTTTATATCCAAAATTAACATTTGAATGTTCACACAAATGTTCTTGGATTAAAATATGTGCACATTATTCTCCCTTAATCCTTATCCTTATAACTATCTGCCTATGTTATTTATTAAACCTATATTAATAAAGTATTGTTGTTAATATTAATAAAACATATGTTCAATAAATAATATAAATAATAAATTAATATTAATGAAACTATATTATTTAGTAAACCAGTTTCATTTTGTAATTTAACCACATATATTTAATGTTGAAAAATCTTTTATTTTCAGTTTGCTTATATCTCCTTTTTACCTTCAAATCAAACAATCTGCTTTTTATCTTAATCCTTTTCCCTAATGGCATAATATACTCAAAATTAATGTGAGGTTCGGTTGTTAGTTTTTATTTATAAATAAAGAATTTGATGGATTCCTGTCAATAACTACTGTGGGTTTCTGGCTATTATGTAATTATATTATTCTGATGTGAAGCAGAATATTGTCTGTGACTCTTCGTCCCTTTGTGAAGATCCATATTTTCATCTCATCATTTCCTTCTGCAGAAGAATATCTTTTAACATTTCTTGTAGTGTGAGTCCATTAGTTATTAATCATTTTACCGTTTATATATTTGAAACAATCTTTCTTCGTTTTTTGCTTTTGAAAACAATTTGTTTCTATTTATAGTATATAGGTGTCAGTGTTTCTATTGTTTTAAGGATTTTGCTCCACTGTTTCTCATTTGCATTATTTCCAATGAGAAAACTGCTGTTGCGCTTAATCTTCTGTATGTAATATGCCCCCAACCCCTCAGCTATTGTTATGACTCTGTCACTTGCTTCTTTTATTAATGTGATTCAATATGTCTTGTTTCTTGTGCCTGAAATGTATTAATCTTATTGTACCCATCAGTTTATAATTTTTATCACTTAGAAAGTTTCCAGTCAAAATTTCTACAAATATTATTTTAGTTCCTCCACCTCATCATGTTTGGGGCTTCCTATTACACATATATTAGGTTGCTTCAAGTTTTCTGTCAGTTAATTGAAACTCTATTAATTCTTTTTGTCTTTTTCTTCTTGTATTTTATTTTAGGGTCTCCATTTCTGTGTCCTAACTACCATTAATACCATCTGGTGTGTTTTTAACACATACATTGTAGTTTTCATCTTACAACCTCAATTTGCTTCATATTTATATCTTCTATGCACCAATGTTTTTCAGTATATAAAATACAGTCATAATAGCTGATTTAAATCTCATTTGCTATCCTAACATCTATGATAATTGTTGGAGCATTTTGGTTAATTGTTTTTCTACTCATTATGGGTAATATTCTCCTGCTTCTTTGCTAATCTGATAATTTTATTTATTTATTTGTATCTACCACATGCTTTTTATTTATATATATTTTTAATTTTTATTAAAATACAGCTAACATACAATATTATATTAGTTTCAGGGGTACACCATAGCTATTCAACATTTATATACCTAAAGAAGTGATCACCATAAGTCCAGCAACCATCTGACACTGAACCGTGCTATTACAATATTATTGACTATATTCCCCATGCTGTACATTACATCCCCATGACTTATTTATTTTATACCTGAAAATTTGGGCCTCTTATTCCCCTTCACCTGCCCCCCCCCTTTAAAATTTTTCAATTATAGTTGACATTCAATATTATTTTATACTGTCAGGTGTATGGCATCATGAATAGACATTTATATAATTTAAGAAGAGATCCCTCTGACTTGTCTAGTTCCCACCTTGCCCTATCCATAGTTCTTACCATATCATTGACTATATTCCCTATGCTTTATTTTACATCCCTGTGACTATTGTGTAACTCCCAATTTGTACTTCTTAATCCATTTACCTTTTTCACCCTGCCTCCCGACCCCTTCTCATCTATCACTCCAACAAATCTTACACCATATTTAGTTATTAAAATATTATTGACAATATTTCTTATGCTGTACCTACATCCCCATAACTTCTTTGTAACAACCAAATTGTACTTCATAATTCCTTACTCTTTTCTCACCCACACCTCCAACCCCCCTCCCACCTGGCAACCATCAAAATGTTCTCTGTATCTAGGAGCTTGTTTCTGTTATTTTTTTTGTTGTTGTTGTTAATTTTATTCTTAGATTCCACATATAAATGAAATCACATTGCATCTCTCTTTCTCCATTTGACACTCCACTTAGCACAGTACCCTCCATGTCCATTCATGATGCTGCAGATGGCAAGAACACATTACCGTCCATGGCCGAGCAATATTCCATTGCATATATGTACCACTTCTTTATCCATTGATGGACACCCAGGCTGCCTCCACATCTTGGCCATTGTAAACAATGCCGCAATGAACACATGTGCCTTTGAAGTGGCATTTTGGGTCTTTGGATAAATACACCGAAGTGGGATTATTGGGTCCTTCTTTGTTTTTTTTTTTGTGGTTGTTGTTGTTTTTTTTTTTGTGTGTGTGTAATAGCGTTTGTTTTAAAGTCTATTTTGTCTGGTAATAGCACTGCTACCTCAGCTTTTTTTTGTTTTGTTTTCCATTTCCATTTTCATGAAATATCTTTTTCCATCCCTTTACTTTCTGTCTGTATATGTTTTTCAATCTGAAAATCTGAGTCTCTTGTAGGCATTATGTATAAGAATTTTGTTTTCTTATCCATTCAGCCACTGTATGTCTTTTGATTCGAGCACTTAATCCATTTACACTGAAGTAATTATTGATATATATATATATATATGAGGTTGGACAATTAAGTTCACGAACTCACCTTAGAAAAAGTGCTACATACCTCATTGCTGAATATCACTACAGTTACCTTCAAAGTACTCCCGTTGGAATGCTATGCACTGATGTCAGCACCTAGTCCACCCTTCAAAGCAATTTTGGAACTCTTTTTCTGGAATGGCCATCAGAGCCATCATTGTATTACCCCTGATGTCCTGAATGTATCAAAATGCCTTCCTTTCAATATTTCCTTTGTTTTGGGGTAAAGAAATAAGTCATTGGGGGTTAGGTCAGGTGATAGGGAGGGTGTTCCAATACAGCTATTTGTTTACTAGCTAAAAACTCTCTCACAGACAGGGCCTTGTGAGCTAGTGCATTGTCATGATGCAAGAACCATGAATTGTTGGTAAAAAGTTCAGGTCATCTAACTTTTTCACACTGCCTTTTCAGTACTTCTAAATAGTAAACTTGGTTAACTGTTTGTCCAGTTGATACAAATTCATTATGAATAATCCTCCTGATATCAAAAAAAGGTTATCAACATCACTGCAACAAGTTTGTGAAATTAATTGTCAGACCTGGTAGCTATTGTCATTTTATTATTCATAATTTTTGATTTTAATGTTTTTTTTTTGTCTTAAAAAAGTCCCTCTAAGATTCCTTGTAATAATGGTTTGGTGGTAATGAACTCCTTTAGCTTTTTCTTGTCTGAGAAGCTCTTTATCTGTCCTTTTATTTTATTTTATTTATTATCATTATTTTTTAAAGATTGTATTGGGGAAGGGGAACAGGACTTTATTGGGGAACAGTGTGTACTTCCAGGACTTTTCCAAGTCAAGTTGTTGTCCTTTCAATCTTAGTTGTGGAGGGCACAGCTCAGCTCCAGGTCCAGTTGCTGTTGTTAGTTGTAGGGGACACAGCCCACCATCCCTTGCAGAAGTCGAGGAGACAAACCAGCAACCTTGTGGTTGAGAGCCCGCGCTCCAACAAACTGTGCCATCTGGCCATCTGGCCACCCGGGAGCTGAGCGGCAGTTCATTGACATCATTCTAGTTGCAGAGGGTGCAGCTCGCTGGCCCATGTGGGACTCGAACCAGCAGCCCCGTTGCCTAGAGCTCGCGCTCTAACCAACTGAGCCACCTGTCTGCCCCTGTCCTTTGATTTTAAATGATAGCCTTGCTGGGTAGAGTAGCCTTAGTTGTAGGTCCTTGCTTTTCATAACTTTGAATATTTTGTGACAATCACTTATGGCCTATTAAGTGTTTTGAGGGAAATCATCTAACAATCTTATGGAAGCTCCACGTATGTTGGTTCTGAGGCCTCATGAGAGGGGCTCTGGTTCAGGCTAGGGTTATCCACTGCCTGTGACTGTTTGGGTACTACCTGGTAGGAGCTACAAAGTGATCCATGTTTATTTACTGCCTGTGCTAAACCTGGAGGCTCCTGGGAGAGGCCACACTATGAACTATGAACTATGAAGGACGTCTACCACCAATACCAGGCCTGGGGTAGCTCCACAAAAAGCCCGGACACCCTGAGGCCTGCTGCCACCTGCCAGCTCCCTTAAGGTTGGGCTGTTATTAGAGACTCAGTAAGTATGCAAGTTGGGTGAGGCAGGGTCTCAAGAAGTCACTAGAGTGGGAAGAGTTGTGGTCACTAATTTAATGTTAATTCTGGTTTGGTGCCAGTATTGAGCCTGGAGCTACTCAGCAAAAGTCTCAGAGCACACTGAACCCTTAGCTGCCTGCCAGGGGCATGCCCAATTCTGATTGTTTTTCAGGAAAGAGTGCAATGCAGGTGGGGCTGACTCTTTGCGGAGAGAGTGCCTCCAGTGTTGAGGGAGTTGGGTGGGGTGAGGTCCCAGTAAGTCAGCAGGTTGGTGTCCTAGAGCTCACCTGACCAATCAGATTCAGATTCAGCCAACGTGGGGGAGGGCTCAACATATTAAAAATGGCGGCCACCTGCTGGCTGCATGGAAGAAGGAATTTACATATGGACCATACTGACTGTCCTCTGCTCCACCCCCTGAAGCCACACACCTCAGTCTGCCCCACACTTACGTCTCAGATGCCAGCCCAGTCACTGTCCTCTGCTGGTGAATGCCTATGAAGAAGTGAATCTGTGTGTGAGCTGTCTAAAAGGATGTTTGGGTTTCTCGCAGCCTTTTATCCCACCTGGAATGTAGGAATCCCCACTGTTTTTCACAGCAAGATGTTGTTGGAGATCTTCTTCCCTGTACCAGTACTCCAGGCTGGGGCGCCTGGTGTGGGAGGTTGGGGTTCCTTGCAACTCTTGGTGGAAGCTCTATGGCCAAGATATCCCTCCTGATTGTCAACCTTCACATGGAGGTTTGGGGCTCATTCTGTGTCTCTGCCCTTCCTATCAGTCTTGATGTGTCTTCTTTATATTTTTAGTCACAGGACTTCAGTTTGGCTAGACTACAGATGGTTCTCCAGGTTGATTGTCTATAATTTAGTTGTAATTTTAATGTGTTCATGGAGGGACACAGGCACAGTGTTTATCTACTCTCCCATCTTGGATCACTCTCAGTAATCTGGTGATTTTATTTTATATTACAGACAATGTTTATTTTAACTTCTTGAATGCTGGATATTTTTGTAATCCTATAAATATTTTTTGAGCTTTGTTCTGGGATGCATTAGATATACTTGGAAGGAGTTAGTTCCTTTTAAGATTTGTCAGGTAGGATAAAATTTGTGTTTAGTCTAAATCTTATTCTTCACAAATAAGTAAGACTCCTCTGAGTACTCTACCAAGTGCTCATTGATTTATAAGGTTTTCCAGTCCAGTCTACTGGAAATAGGCATTATTCTCAGCCTTTGTGAGTACTAGCTACTATTACTTTTAATCCTTTCTGATAGTTCTTTCCCCAATGTTGGTTTTCCCAAGCCCATATGCTGTTGAGTACTTGAGGGAGACCTTCTGCAGATCTCCAGAGTTTTCTCTCTGGGAGGCTCTCTCCTTTCTGATACATTGCCCCACAAATTCTAGCTACCTTCATCTCCTGAAATTGCAACTCTATCTTCTTAATTGAGGAAGTCTGCTTTCTTAGTCTAGATTGCCCCCACCCCCTGCACTGCCATTTGGAAACTCAAGGTAGTATGGCCAGGTAATCATAAAGTTCACCATGTTACTGGCTCTTAGGGATCGGTGTCCTTTGTTTCAATGTCTTGAAAATTGTTGTTTCACATATTCTGTCTGGATATTCAGTTATTTCCGGTAAGAGGTTTAATCTGTCCCATATTATTTCATATTGACTGACAATGGGAGTACAGGATAACATATAAGAAACTCTATTGGTTTCTTCCTACTCTGATTTACTAAGTGGTATTGTTTGAAGAATTTCCATTGCAATCGTGTAAGTTGTTTGTCTTATTGGGAAAGTTGTTCTATGGTCAGAAAATGTCCATAGACCAATACTTTGTATAAATTGTACCTATATAATTGTATTTATTTCCTTGTAGACAAAATGAACTCATCAAATTTTAATGAATTTGGAAGTGAATAATATCTGAGCTTTTTAAATGAATGACTTTCAAAGACTACAGTCCAAGATTTAAAACAATTTCTGCTCCAAATCATGTTCTCTATGTCTGTTTTAAATTTAAAATTATGAATCAGACTTACTGTAATAAAAAGATTAATCTGTGTTTCATGCTGATTAATCTAGAAACTAAAAATTGAAAGAATATCTTAGGACTCAAAAGTCAGTATAAATCAGTATAACATATACTCCAGATTTCTTTGATCTGTATCTCTTTCATAAGTCTCTGTGTATCCCAATAAGCCTGTTGTATTGTCCTTCATGTCCTTTAATGGAGTCTTTCATGGAGAAGTACAACAGTTGTTTTAAGCACTATGTTAAATTTTAGACTTACTTTTGCAACAATATTGTTTAGGTGCATGAGTTTTCCATTAAAAAGCTACCTTGCTAAATACTTCGCATTTATTGGTTTCCTAGCATTCTTTTTCAAAACAAATAATGATATATTACATATCTATGAACCTGTTGCAAAACATTTTGTTCTCATATTTCGATATACACTAGATTGTATATGTTACTTCCTATTACATGCTATTATTATATAACCCAGATGTTTTATGCAATATAACATATAGTATGTCATATTGAGTAGGGAAGACACTCCTAGAAATCATCTAGACAACATTTATGTTCCTTCTCTGGACCATAGAAGGCTATTTTTGTTATTTGATGGTTTCCCTGTATATCATTTATCTCCCTGACTTTGGTACCTCACTTACATGTGCTTACATATAAGGTAGAATATATATTAAACAGATAATCACATGATAATATCTACAGTATTTATTTCACAAATGTTAATATGTAGGGAAATACTGATGATAAAATATTCTCTTTTGAAGAAATATTAACCAAGTTAGGAAAAATAAAGTGCCTTTCTTTATTTTTTTTTATATTAATCCCCAGACTTCCATAAAACAGTATTATATTGAGATTACAAGAAGTGATGACATGACAGGCCTAGACTGGTATCTCATAGAAAACTAGTCTTTTGAACCATTGCGGTTTGTTAAATGGCCTTTTGTAGAAATATTTGTTACCTATATGATTGCTTTGGTTTTAGGAAAATAAATCTATTAAAAACTTTGAGGCAGCCAAAATGAGATACCACTTAAACATTCATTAATTGGCCACTATAAAACAGCAACAACAAATAACAAAGGTTGACCAGAATGTGGATAAACTGGAAAACATGTTTTTTGCTTATGAGAATGTAAAATAGTACAGCCATTGAGGAAAGCAATATGGTAACTGAAAAAAATAAACATAGAATTCCCATATGATTCAGCAATTCCACTTCTTCGTATAAACCCAAAAGCATTGAAAGCTGAGAGTCAAACAGATATTTGTATACCTATGTTCATAGCAGCATTGTTCACAATAGCCAAAAGGTGGAAACAACCCAAATTCCTATCAATTAATAAATGGGTAAATTCAATATAGTTTATCCATACAATGGGGTATTATTCAGCCTTAAAAATGAATGAAATTTTCCTTCTTTCTATCACATTGAAGATCTTAAAGACATTACGCCAAGGGAAATAAGCCAGTCACAAAAGGGCAAATATTGTATGATTGCACTTACATAAGGTACCTAAAATAATCAAATGAATAGGTATAGAAGTAGAGCTGTGGTTACCAGGGGCTGAGGTAAGGGAGGAATGTGGAATTATTTAATGGGTACAGAATTTCAGTTAGAATGATGAAAAGTATTTTAGAGATAGTGATGATTATTGCACAACAATGTGAAGGTACTTAATGCCATTAATTGTATACTTAAATGTAGTTATATTGTAAATTTTATATTATGTATATTTTACAAAAAACAAACAACCAAAAAAAAAACAAATCACAACTTTACAGGACTATCCAGATTTTGTTTGTCACAGTTGTTTAGTTATCACTTGGAAACTCAAGGAGTTATAGCAGGTAATATTACCTTTAAAGTATAAATTTAAACTTTATTAGATGCAACTATTTGATGAAAGCATAAGGACCTTTAGCTGAGCTTTGAAATGAGGTCTGCATTACTGAATATCAAAAAAGATTGACATAATGTATTATTTTTCATATGAAATAAAAAAGAAAGCATCTTTTTCTGGCCTTTAGCATGATTCTTGCAACTAGACTTCCATTGCCAAAATACCTTTGGCAAGTGCACCAAATGTATATGTATAACTCTCTTCTAAAACAATGGTACTAATTATGATATTCAAGGTTATTATACTAGGCTGTTTCTATTTTTAGCCTATTATGCAACATCTATTGCGAAAACTTTTAGCCACACTGAAGTATACAGGGCCAGATATCACGTCACTGCTTTTCTTTTAAAACTTTTTGCAGTTGTATGTTTTTATAGCAGCTGATTTACAAACATTGCCAAGATTAGACAGTTATAGTATATCATTGCTGAGGCACAGAAGAGCCAACTACTACATTTTGCTAGGAAAATACATGAACATTTTATTCCACTTTATGTGGGGAATAAAGAGAATTAGTTCAGCTTATGTGTAGAATTCTGTAAAAGTGGGAGTCAATATTGGGATGATGTAGGAAGATGGTACAAAATGCTTTCAAGGGGATGTGTCAAATGTTGGAAATGCCCTTTGGATATACTTTATACATGGAATCAATTTCGTTGGAGACTTAAGCATTTAAATTATATTTAGGCATATTGAGTTGATAAATAATTATTTACAGATTCTTGGAAACTCAAATAGGTTTAGGGATTTTTGTAGGGATTCTAGATTGAAAATTATATTACATAGTCATTTCCTGGAAAAAAAATAGGTGAAAAGGGTACACAGACAGTAATGAGCTGGCTTCTAGGACACAAATTCCTTTGCGATGAATTGACTTCCATTTTTTACAACTCAAATTATCATTCAAAAATTGTAATCTGGTCAATTTGTTTCTGCAGTAGAGATCTTATATAGGTCTCTGCTGCCTGTAGAAGATGTCTACATTTCTTAGAATGGCACATCAAGTTCTTTTATGATTTGTACGCATGAACATTTAGTCCCCCTCTTTCTTTTTTTGTTCCACCTCTCCCCTTCCCCATGCCTTTGTATATATGGTATGAAACTTATTACCCTATATATCAGAATTTTTTCAAAAACTCTACAGCATTTCATATATTACTTCTTTACCCAGGATGTGATAAACATTTCTGCTTTATAAGGGATGAGAGGGTACCATTTCTGGTCAATTACTACTATCTTAGGCATCTTGCAGACAAATCAGCTCTTTTCAGGTGTCTGGTTTGGAAGAGACCATAAGAAAAACATAAATATCATAAATAAATACACTTGGAAATTTCTATCAATTTAGGGATGAAATAGGGGGAGGTAACTATAACATCTTTTAGTATCTTATTTATGACAAAAACCTCTTAGTACATATAAATATATAATTGGCATCTAACTTTATTTTTAAAATATAGATTAGTGAAATCATTTATTCTTTCTATTTTACAGATATCATCCTACCAGCCATAAATTAAGAACAATAAGCTCTTTAATGCTGATAATGTAGTTATGCTGGTTCCACATTTCAGTAGTTCCTCTTTAAATTAAATATCCAAAACAGGTTACAATGAAAGCACTGAAAATAACAAATTTATTGAAGAAGAAAACAAATAGCTGGCTCGTTGGAAAAAAATTAAATACAGAAATTTGATTCAGTTAGAAGTTTGAAAATTGTCACAAATTATCACCAGATAATTGTCATAAATTATCACTAGATAATTTAAGCCCCACTAGAAATAAGCCCCACTAGAAATAAGATCATTTTTGCTGAAAAGACTTTCTCAGTCGGCTTCAAAACAAAACTTGACACAAACATCAATTTTATCTTGTTCATATCTGAAGGCATAAGAAAGTACTCAGTAATATAATCTTTCTTTAATGCAACACATATGTTTTGGTAATTGAGGGTTTAAAAGTAGCATTAAGTAGCATTGAGGACACTTGGGATAGAGAAATTCCCAGGTTTTCTACATAAATATACATTGAAAAAATAACTGCTCAGAGAGTGATTTGTTATATGATCTATGATACTTCCTTGAAATTATAAGCTTTAGATATACTAGAGTTTCAAATAAGTAATACATTAGCCTCATATATTTATTTTTATCCTTTGCTTATCTCATCAAATTAAAGTTACTTTTTCTAAATTCAGCAAAGAATTTAAAGTCATAATCTTGGTTATTTTGAATGGAAAACAGAATTATGTTTCCTCTATAGAACTGAAAAACTATTTTTAAAAATACTGGAATAATTTAAGTCTGCATTAGAAACTAACCTCAGTACAAAATTAATGAAAATTGAGCATTTAATCAAAGTATGTTTTCATATAGTTATAATGTATTACATTTTTTTCATAGTGTGTTAGACAATTTTATTTTAAATGATGATATTTTAAGTTATGTGCTTATGGAATGGAAAAAGAAAGACTGTTTTTTTTTTGAAATTATTTTTGTTATTTACAAAACTATAATTTTTTTCTGAATTGCTGTTAGCATTGATCTCAAGACTAAGTATGTGCTTATACTTTTCTCTGGAATCTCTGTTCCATTGTCTATTTTTATACTCTTGTGTCAAATTCATACTTTTTATTATTATACTCTTCTAATATCTAGGAGTGTTTGTTTTGTTGCTTTGACTATCCCCAGACATTTGCATTTCTACACAAATCTTAAAATTAGCCTGTCACTTTCAATAGAAAAATCTGTTAAGATTTTTATTGGGTAGAATGTCAATTTGGAGAGAATTGGCATCTTTCCATTATGTATTCAGTCTTCCAAACCACGATCATTATATAATCCCCCCTTATTTTCACGTCTTCCAGTAATGATTTGCAGTTTTTGGTGTTGAGGTCTTGTAAGTCATTTAATAGATTTATTGTTGGTTACTTGAATTTTTAACTTTATCAAATATACATGCACATAAGAGCATGCATCATAGATGTAGAGCTCTGAATTTTGACCTCTGAACATACCTCCAGACATTTGTAACTCACCTTCATAAAAAGAGTCAGAATCGTACCAATAACTTGGAGTGAAAGCTGTGGCAAAAGGTGGTGGCAGCAGACAGAAGAATGAGTAAGCCTGAGGGGAATGACACTAACCTCTGCCCAGGACAGGCAGAACAGCTTCATGGGAAGGAGACAGCTTTGTAAACCGCTTTAAGTCAAAAGCTGGAGCTGAGAAGAGCCAAGGTGGTGCCTCTTTCGAGGCTCGCTCTTCTGTGTTCTGTCAACTTCACTACTAGGACCCCTGTACCAACAGGAGCTCCAAGCCTGCAGTGCTCACAGGTGTGTCCTCAGCAGAATTCACAAGACTACAACATAAATACTACTCTAACATCTAACAGCACAGATATTTTTTTCTATAAAGATGAAACCATACATGATGTAGTATTTTAATCTAGCTTTTGCTCAAAATTATGGATGTAAGTCACTCACATTTTCCCGTAATTATAAATATTTTATTCACACTGTTGTATTGATTTCATTGTTTAAAATTATTACCAAAATGTTATCTCATTACAAGTCCCTATATTTACCACTATTTCCTCAAATAGGAAATCAGGATCTCAAAATATTATATCAAAATGTTCATAATTGGATTACTACATACACATGAAGTATAATTATAGATGACGAATCATCATATAAGCAATCAGGTAGAGTGAGCAGTGGAAAAGTTAGAGAATCAAGAGCTACACACCATATATCTTTCAAAAAATCATGAAGTTATAGAATCGTGAGACACCTTTACCTCTACTGACAGCTGGTCAGATTTTAGTACAGCAGTTTCTTAGATTCATGTAGAGTCTATTGAGCTTATTAAGTAGTGGCTGCCTTTAGAAATTAAGCTGCTATTAAATAATGCATCAATATCCAAATTATACACTTTTATTATAATGATATAAATGTACCAAATTTTAGATTTCAGAATATATGACGATAACTCTTAACTGCACAAAATAATCAAAACCCAAAACTTTTTCTCCCATTTAAGAGTTATGTGTAGTACTCTATAATCTTTCCAATGGAGATGAGCTAGAATAGAACAATGTAGAGTTATTTTGTTTTGTAGAACATTAGAATGTTTTTGAATTTACAGATGTTGCATGACATTGAAAATGTGAATAATGTGTCATCCAGACCATGAGTAGGGTGCTTACGTATTTCCAAATAAAATTTAGAGATTTAACATGTTGCAAAATAAAAAAAAAAAAAATAGGTTGGGAAACTATCTGGATTATTTTTCCATCACTAGGCTATTTGTACTATTGTAAATAAATAAATTAGTGTCAATGAGATTGTGACTGTTTGAAACGTCTTTCTCTCACACACACCTTTTCATGGATATTAAATTTGTATGCCTTTTATATAAGAGAGACACAAAGAGAGACACACACAGAGATTCATCCAGAAGTTCCAATTATTTCAGACCCATTTTAGATAGGGAAGGATCATATGAAAAAACAAAAGGCATAAGAAATGGTCTGCCCTTATTTGTAATAATTTATTAGAGAGTTCTATGTTTCTAAGAACACAATGCATGATTTTACCCCCTAAACAAGAGACTGGATCTTCAGGTAGAATTTAACTATTCCAAATGTCTACACTTTATATGTTACTAGTAAGATTTCCAACATCAAGTGGTGATTTGGTTTCCTAACAGGAAAGCCAAGACTTTTAAATTTGCATTTATGGTGATTTAAACAACACTAATCCTGCTTTTATTGTATAGCTGTTTTAGTTTCAGATTCATTGGCAACCGGACATTTATTCCTGGAGCTGGCTTTATTTCAAGTCACTTTCCTGGTGGTTTACTTGTCTCTCTCTCTCCCTCGAGACATTTCCTTAATGGAGATTTGAGAAGTCGATAAGAAGACTGCAAAGGGTATTGAATTTAATAGTGAGTCACCTGATGGGGCTTGATCACTATGACCTTCTCACCCCGATATTCTTCTCTCAAAAGGAGATAATCTATGGTGCTAATATTCTCTCTAGGGACACTCAGGCATTTATCTGATTCCCTTTTTCTCACCTACACTGTATTGCTCTTATCTATGTTCAGGATTGCGTAAAGTGATTTTCCCTTCAGAAATACTAAGCAGTTCAACTACTCGTCACTTTACTTGCTAAACAAACAGATGCCTTGGAATCTTCTGGTCTTTATATGACCATGTTCTTTGACTCTGTGTTAAAATTACATATTGGCATATTTGCAGAATATTTAAAAATTACATTGCTGATTTCACTGGCATGTTGTCAATTAGTGGTATACTTACTCACTTATGCATAGAGTTTAGTTTGGTTAAGTATTAAAGTATTAAAGTATGAAAATTCCTCATTTACTTATTGCTACCTGAGAATACTTTTCAGAGATGTTTCATTCAGCAAATTGTTAGATATTCAGCGAATTTTAAGGGGGGAAAAATGGAGGATTTTCTTATTTCTGAAATCCAGAAGCTATTGAACAATTTTTAGTAATTGCAGAGAATGGCATAACCAATTCTCTGAAGATTTGCAAAGGAATGAACAGAGAACTTTATCTGAAAGTTTAAATAGCACTTATGGGAAAATTTTGAGAAAATGTCACTTGTGAAAACATGCCAATAAGTTTTATTTTCACTGCATTTATATTAGTGGGAATTTCCATGAATGAAGTCTTTGATCTGACTTCTTTCACTTACCACGTTTTTGAGGTTCATCCATGTTGCTGCATATGTCAGTTATTCATTCACTTTTATTTATTATATCATTCACATTTAAAGTGATTATTAATATAGTTAAACAAATATTTACCATATTTGTAACTGTCATCTATATTTTGCACTTGTTCTTTGTTTCTTCTGTTTTTAAATCTTCCTCATTTTTTCTGACTTCAGGGCTTTAAGTGAGCATTTTATATTAGTCAATTTTCTCTAGTCTATTACTATATCAATTATACTTCTTTTAAAAATATTAGTTACAGTAGAGTTTGCAATATTTATTTATAACTTACCTAAGTCCACTTACAAATAACAGTATAAGCGGCAAGACACATACTTTTTATGGGAAAGTTTCCAATTCCTTACTCCTTCCCACTGTAACACTGCTGTCATTCAATTCACTTTTCTGCATATTGTCAACATTCTAACATTGTTAGCATTATTTTAGACAAACAGTTACCTAGTAGGAACTAGGAATAAGAAAAAGAAAATATTTTATTTACTTTCATGTATTCCTTTTCTGACCTCTTTTTATGTAGATCTAACGTTTTGATTATTATAATTTTCATTGAATGAAAAATGTTTAATGCTTCTTGGAAGCCAGATCTTCTGTCAACAAACTTCTTAGGTTGTGTTTGTCCAACAACCACCTTTATTTCTCCTTCACTTCTGAAGTATAATTTCACTGGATAAGGAATTCTAGGTTGGTGGGTTTTTCTTTTTCTTTGAATACTTTAAATATGTCATTCTACTCTCTTGTTTGCATGATTTGTGAATAGGAATGTGATGTAATCCCTATCCTGGTTCTTCCCAGCTAAAGTGTCGTTTTTCACTTAGACTTCTTTTGAGATTTTCTTTTTGTTTTCCTGCGTTCTGAATAGATATGCCAAAATGTAGATTTTTCTTTCTTTCTTTTCTTTTTCGGTACTCATTTTGATTAATGTTTGCTGTAGTTCTAGGTGTAAGAGGCTTCAGTTTTCTCTAGTGTTCTTACCCCTCCTCTGCCATTTTCTTTATATTTTCCTAAGAACTTAAATAGAGTTTATTTTTTGCCAATCTTTCTCTGTTATTGTACTCTAACCCTGTTGAAGTGGATGATGGAAGGGTGGGTGGGAGGGAAAGTGTTCTATAATTGGATGATTATATCTTAATCTTTTAGTGGGCCTGTGATCCTGAGCTGTGACTCTCACAAGTGTCTCTTAGCCACCTCTGTCTCACCCCCTACACACACACACATAAGACAGAAAGGCCAAAGGGCACTGGAATGAGATAATGGCTCTTTCTCTGATAAATCTTTCTAGTAAAGTAGTTTCCCTTGGAGTGTTGGCCTTTGTTGTGGAGAATGCTCTGGGAATATTTTGCTTTTCCTCTTCCTCTAAACCAATGTGAGGACAATTATCTTCCTTCCTTCCTTCCTTCCTTCCTTCCTTCCTTCCTTCCTTCCTTCCTTCCTTCTTTCCTTCCTTTCTCTCTCTCTCTCTCTCTCTCTCTCTCTCTCTCTCTCTCTCTCTCTCTCTCTCTCTCTTTCTCTCTCTCTTTCTTTCTTTCTAAACATGAGAACCTGGTGGGATTCCTGGAGGTACAATCCAGAAACATTTTGACAAGAACCCCAGGAGTTTCTCATTCTCACACACTGAGTCTCGAGCAACTACCATATCTCCCGGAAAATAAGACCTAGGCTGACCATCAGTTCTAATGCATCTTTTTGAGCAAAAAATAATATAAGACCCAGACTTATTTTAATATAATATAAGACCAGGTATAATATAATATAATATAATAACTGGTCTTATATAATATAATACAATATAAGACCAGGTCTTATATTAATTTTTGCTCCAAAAGATGCATTAGAGCGGATGGTCCAGCTAAGTCTTATTTTTGGGGAAACATGGTAGTTGAAGTGACTTAGTTGAAGCCAGTTTATGACTCCAGAAGTTTCTGTTCCAGGTGAGCTGATATAGATTGTTATTCACTGTATTTATCAGTCTCTATGGAGTCCAGGTAGTAGTTTGTCCACTGACCTCAGTTCTCTGATAGGTATAATAAAGTCACTGTTTTTCAGTTTGTTCAGCTATTTTCTTGGAGTGATGGAAAGACAACTCAAAGAATTTTACATGTTGGAGCTAAAACCAGAAATCCACAATCACATTTTAATGCCAAGAAACTATTTCACAAGTTATAAAGAAAAAAGAGAAAAGAATAAAAATATATAATAAAATGTTTTCAGTACATTGTCTCCATTCCTGACCATTTGAAACATCTCTTTGAACGTTAATTCCCATATTTCTAAATTTATGAGGATGATGCTAGGATATTTTAGAATTCATATCACATAAAGCAAATGAAAATGCCCTTATAAATATTAATGTCAGTTAAGAACTAATATTTTTGCTGATTTTTTCCTATTAACTATTAGCTTGAATGCAAATAATACAAAAAACATACTCATAGTATTGTTATATACTATTTGAATAACATTTGGTATGCCTCTAACACTTTTCCTTTCCCACATACCTCAAGATATTACACATACTCGTATGCTATACATTCTGTAACTTTTATGTGGATTATATGTGGTAATTCATAAAGCTAAATGATGATCTTTCTTTTTATTTATTAAATTTATTGGGGTGACATTGGTTAGTAAACTTTTACAGGTCTCAAGTGCACATACATTCCTATAATACATCATCATCTATAACACATCATCTAACGCAATATCATCTGTATTGCGTTGTGTGTTCACCACCCAGAGTCAGTTCTACCATTCGCTTTTCCCCTTCCCCTCTGGTAACCACTAAACTATTGTCTGTGTCTATGAGTTGTTTGTGTGTGTGTGTGTGTGTGTGTGTGTGTGTGTGTTTGAGGATTTTTCTTTAAAAATTTTAGGATGAAGAAAATTTGTGATTAAGTTATAGTGTAATTTTTCTATTAAATAATCAGAAAAGAAAAACCTTTCATGTGCCTATAGCTTATTTTGATAAATACAGGGAGCCAAATAATGAATAAGCTTTTCTCCTTGCCCTCATTCTTATCTATTGATAGTGATCTCTGTTACAGGGACCCTATTAGAGAATCTTGACTAACTCATCATTCACACAGATTACCTCACTCCAGGGAGAACCCTATATGCCTCTTCTCATGAAATTTCTGGCCTAAAAACTGGTATTAATCAGTTTCCTTTCATTCTATTTTTCTGTCAATCTACGTATCACCTGTCTTTTTTTTTTTTTTTAATTTGTTTTCCTCCTATTAACTATTATGTACTTACTTGAAGTATATGCTCTAGGACATACAAATAATAATTGAAGCTGATTCTAATGTCAAAGAGCTTACAGTTTTGGTTGAAAGATTAAATGTGTAAGTAACAAAGAAGCCTGCTAAAACCAAGGAGCAGTTTGTTTCCATAATTTTGTGAACACCATATAATCTGACATAAAATAAATGAAAATAAGTTAATATGGGACCCTCGAGATGGGAGAACTTAATCTGAGTAGTACAGTAAAAGATAGTTTTGAGAAGGTGAGGTTTAGAGAAACAGAGGGGATAGATACATTTTTTACTTTAACACAGATTTTGAATTTTCAGTTTTTTTCATTGTATGGAATTATTTAATCTTTCTTAACCACATTTATAAGAAAAACCCACTTCTCCTGTGGTTCTCTTCTGTACTCTCACACTATTACAACACTCACAACACTTCTGACATCATACCTGTGTGGTGTTTTCCCACACCAAGCAATTCTTTGTGACACCAGCTGGGTGTCTTGCAGTTTAACTTAATTCTGACACTACTCACCTGGAGTCAGCATCAGATCTCACAGATTAAGAGCTCAGTCCTGCAAAACTGGCCTGTATTTCAGATGCCAATTACAGTTAGTAGGTCCACAGATTCCCCACAACTTCTGTCCAACGAGGCTACCTATCTGAAGTTCCTATGATTTTTCTCCTTATGGATTTGATTATTTACTAAAATAGCTGACAGACTCCATGAAAACACTTACCTTTACCAGTTTAATATAAAACACAAGATATGATAAAGGGTATAAATGGACAGCCTGATTAAAAGATACATACAGGGAGGCCTGGGAGGATACTGAGTATAGGAGGTTCTGTCCCCGGGGATTTAGGGTATGTCACCCTCCCAGTACATGGATGCATTCAGCAACCTGGAAGCTCTCCAATTCTTTGGGAATTTTTACAGAGGCTTCATCACATAGGCGTGGTTGATCATTAACTATCTTCAACCCCTCTCTCCACTCTGGAGGACTGGAATTGGGACCAGAAATTCCAAGCTTCTTATTATGCCTTGGTCTTTCTGGTGACCAGTTTTGTTTAGGAACCTTCCAAGAGTCACCTCATTAGAACAAAAAAACCCAGCTATTGTCCAGGAAATTCCAAGGATTTAAGAACTCTGTGTCAGGAAACATGGTCAAACATGAAATGTTAGAACAAAAGATGCTCTTAGTGTTCCACATAGGAAATTACAAGGGTTTTAGGAGCTCTGTGCCAGGAACCATGGACAGATATATATATATATATATATATATATATATATATATATATATATATATATATATATATATATTCTATTATTCTATAACATCCAATGCAAATTTAATATAAAAATAAGTCAATTATGGATGAAATCATTAATAAATATTTTATCATGATATTAGCTTAACCTCACATATAAGGGGCACATGAGAAAGAATATGTATGTGATACAGTAAAAAAAAATATAGTTCTAACAAAATTCAATGCTGCTATGTAAATATCTAAAATGTGGTGTTCTCATTTATCTACGTTTGCCTTTTCTATTTCACATGTATTTGAGAGAATCAGAAGAGAGAATATATTTTGAACTTAGGAACGTGTTGGCTATTTTTGAATTTATTATTTTAGTTTCCCCAGGTACTACATTGTACTAGCAATGATTCTGAAAAACTTTCATTCAGAGAAGAAAAATACATTGAAAATAAGGCATCTTGTTGTCATTCCTCATATCCTTTTGTCATCTATAATGACTAAGCTCTGAAAGATATGGGATTACTCTTCTACAAAAAAATCAATAGTAACAGTCTTCCTTTTGTAATTGAGAGGACTCTAAGGATATGTGGAGCATAAAAGCTTGTCAATTTATTTTATTTTATTTTTTTAAGAATGATGTATGTTGAATGAAATGTCACTGTGTTGGACATGACCATTCTATAAGTACTACAATTTCCTTCAACTTTTATTTTTTTAGAAAATAATTGAAGTTACTTTTCTCTGTGATCAATCCTTCTTTTAGAGTGAGGATTAAAATATTAGTCCATTGTTCACCTTCATGAAAGCAGTTGTCATGCACTTTTATCGCAAGTGAATAAAAGGAAATGGAATGTTTCAGTACCACCTAGAGCTTCATAGTCTGCAGACAACCATCAACCATTACATTCTGTGAGCAATTCTACTTTTCTTTAAAAAATCTATCGGAAATAATGTTACGTTGCTTTATTTTATCATAATATTGGCATTATAACTCGTATTTACCTTAGTTTATATAATGAATTCTAAATCAATATATTTCTAAATTACAATACAAAAGGTCATATCGTAATACTTGAAGAATATTCAAATTAATCAGTCCAGTATTATAATGCATAAAGCTAAGTAAGTATAAGTTAATGTATAAAAATATGTTCTATATTTGCCATTTGAAAAATGTTTACTCAATGAAATATAAAGACATATAGTCCTGAATCAGGATACATAGAACTAGAAGTCCATAAGAGGGCACTAAAAGGAAGGCAAACTGTATACCTTTTTCTCATAGGATAAAAATAACATGCCCTTTATATGCATAAAACCCAATACTGTAAGTTACTTAACACTCCAAACTCCTTACTTATGTTCATTTATTTTAAAATTACTTCATAATGTGACTATCTAATTAACTCTTTACTTCTATTTTATATATTCCTGCTATTTTAGAAATAGCATGTATTTAATTATTAACTAGTTAGTATATTAATTTCTTTGATGTTTTTAATATTATGTGTTATAGATGATCACTTTTGTATAGGCCATGAATAAACATAATTCAATATTTTAATGCTTCATGTGTCCTTTTTGAAAAACTGCTATCTATTTATGTGATCTTTTACTTTTTATATTTAATGTAATTATTTTATACAAAAATTACAATAACACTAATTAATAATGCTATAAACTGAAATTTTAAGTTTGAGAAAACATAACTGACTCAATGATTCCTGAAAACACTAGGAGAAATACAAGTGTAAATAATTTTTAGAAATGATACAATTCTAAAATAAGTGGAACTTAAAACATTACTATTTTGGGGCTACTACTACGATTATTTATTCAAGAACTGTTTATGGAGTTGATATTATACAGTTTACTTCCTTTTAATAACAACCATCCTAAGCATGTGTGTGCAATTTTTTAAATCTGTTGATGTCTTTAGGATTTAATTTATTATCAAATTTTAAAAATAAGTTCCATGATCAGGTGAGCAGGTGCATTCTTCTGTCGAAGAGGAGGAGTTAGCAAGTCACCACCTTTGCTTTGTTTACAGTGTGTGTAACTGGGTTAGATTTTTTATTTTACAATCCAAATAGCATTTTTATTTTGAGATGTAATAATATGCCCAAAAGAAACAGTTGAGAAGTTTCACTTTAAGTTGCTTAGAGTTTAGACAATATTTTTAATATATAAGTGTTACTCTTGATTTCCTCTCAGGCATGTTATTAACCATATATTTATAGTTGCAAGGACATAGGTTTTGGGAACACCTGAGTTAGAGTCTAGGCTCAAATATGAATTCACTCAGTTATCTTCAACTAGGCATTTGACTACTCTAAATCTTGTCTAGGTAACAAGTGGATAACTGGAAGTAAAAACAGATGTCTCTTTTCATGTAAAATATAAATATGTAGTGGTGACTACAGGTATTGGTGGTATTTTAATATCTGAGAATAATATTTTCTATGATTAATTAATTTCAATACTTTCTTAAGCTTACTTGCATATACCTATTTAATATCTTTAATAAAACTACTAATTATTATAAATAACATAATTAAATCAAAATTTACCTTTACTTTATGTACAGAATTAAGAGAAAATAAATTCTAGGCTAAGAATTCTTATTTAGAATTGTAAATTGAATTATTTGTCTCATCTTTTACTGTTGTGAAACATAATGTAACATTTACATGCTACTGAAGAAAAACAAAAGATTAGTTGTATTTTAAGTTACTTTAAAAAGAAACAGTAAATGTGAATTAAAACATCTGTTTCCAAATAGGGAAAACCAATTAAATTTGTGTGTTTGTTGTATCACTATTTGTGAACCATAAATTACTTAAAAGCGCTAAACTACATTCTCTACTTTTCTTTATTCATTCCTGCAAATCAGCCTCAGTGATGTAACTTACGGAATTTCAATAAATGTTCAAAATCAGAGGTGAGTCTCAGGATAATAATTTGCTTTCCTCCACTGATTTTATCAAAGATATAGGTGTCAGTTAAAAGAAACTCTCTCTGGATGCTGTTTTTATTTTATGGCTTCTAGGATATGAGGCAAAATATATGAAATATTTCTATCTACCATCTTCTGATACAAAATACTTAAAAATGTTAGATAAATTTATTTAAACATATAATTCAGCTGGCAAGAAAGTTAGGACAATGCTCAGAATACCAAAAAAAAAAAAAAAAGGAAAGAAGAGAGAGAGAATATAAATATATATTTATATAAATATATATATATATATATTTATATATGTGTGTGTGTGTGTGTGTATATATATATATATATATATATATATATATATATATATATATATATATATAATATATATATGTATATTTCCAGAAAGGACAGCCAACACTGTATTGGGAGTATGCCCTGAAGTCATGTGCTACTCCAAAGTACAGAACTTTGCTTTTATACGGTCAGGAGCAGAAAGCAGGGGACAACGTCTCTCCCTCCCATCTTTCTGCATTGCTAACTTATTCTTTTATGATTCATGTGGAAACAAACCTTTGTCCATGTATTTGAAATGCCACATGTATTATGTACACATTTTATAAGTACTTGAATCTGTTTTAAGACTACTTCCAATCCCTCTGATCTGCCCATCAATCATGCTGACTGTACTAGATTAATTAATATATAACTTAATATACATCATGCTGTCTAATACAATACGTATGCCTTTGCAAGCTAGTTTGATTTTTTCATACACTTTGCAATATTTCACAAAATACTATTGAGAGTCTGACTGAATCCTATTAATATATTTTAAGTTCAATGAACTATTTTCAACATAGAGCCTTCTTATCCAATAAAAATAAAATTTTTATCTTTTGTTTATGTATTTTAAATCCTTCAACAGAAGAGATTTGCGTTTTTTCTATTAATGACATGTGTTCTTCATATATCTTAAATCAATCTAGTTGCAATTAAATGTCAATAATGTACACAATATTATTATGTGTTATTCTCTCCTCCATTATAAAACAATCTCATCTATATATCCTATAAGTCAATCTGTATACAATGATTGATCTCAAGTACAGATATGGCAGTGTCCTCTGAACAATTCATTCTTTAATATTTAATTAGTTTAATAGGATATCAGGATTCTCCAATTTTTAAAGAAATTATTCTTGACAGAATGTAATGAAATCATGTTTTTCTCATTAATAACATGAAGAAGAGATGGTGGCAGGCTGACATCTCTGAGGATTCCTCAGTCTCATTGATTGAATGACAGTTAAGAGAATGTTCCCATTGTCAAGGCACTGAATTGTCTAGGTACAAGTTTTCCCAGCTTTATTCTTCCCCTAATTAAGCTTTAAGGTGAGGATCATTATTATTTTGTTTATCCCAAAAGTTTTTAAGAGTAAAACATACAAGTTTAACAAGAGAAAAGGAAGGGACATAGCAGAATTAGCTATAGAATTCAGGTAATGTTCACTACTGAATCTATATGATTTAAACCAAGTAGAGTATTTTTCTAGCACCAAAAGGCCATAATGTTAGTGAACACTTAGTACAATTTGCTTTGAATTAGTGGATACTGCTTACACGTGTGTATGTGTTGGTGAAGTGATCAATGTCTAATGAGAAATTTCTTCTACAGTGCTTTCATTGACAGCTGCCTACATAATCTAATGGCATTTCTATTTTTTAACTTCCCTGTATGCACTCATTTTATTCAAAGACATCAGCTCATCTCATTCTATTTGATGCATGTGTTGATCTTTTCCCAGCCATGGATGTCATTGTGATATTGTGCTTACAAAATGTTTCAATAAGTCCTTGAGACACTTATGTTGCTTACCAAGAGCATAATTGTCCTCTTTGTGTTCACTTGACAATTGCCTTGGCAGCGATGTTACAGTGATTCATTTTATATAACCAACTCTACAATGCTAAACTGCAAATTTCCTAAGAACAGAAATATTTTAACAGTCACAATATCATTCATTCATTCATTAATACAATCAGGTATTATTATTCATTGTGAATTTGTGTTTTGGGGATATAGGCAAATACAACAGATCGACCTTTAGAAAGTCAAGGAAACAGCTCAGAAAAGTTAAAGTACATTATAAGAATGCAGTATACTATTAGAGAAAAGTCT
This sequence comes from Rhinolophus ferrumequinum, assembly GCF_004115265.2. Lineage (NCBI taxonomy): Eukaryota > Metazoa > Chordata > Mammalia > Chiroptera > Rhinolophidae > Rhinolophus > Rhinolophus ferrumequinum. The sequence goes on along the minus strand of NC_046289.1, from coordinate 89,754,097 downwards.
TGTAATTGTAACTGAGAGGAAAAGAAGTTGCTTTAAATTAAAATGTTGAATAAGGGGAATAGGATTTAGCACTGACTTTGAAAGAGGTTTTTGTCAGCTTGCATTATTCCTGGCTCCATTAGAGCTGTTTATAATGGGCCACAAGTCAAAGAGAGGAAGGATTTTAATGTATTCACAACAGCCACTCTGAGCACCAGTGTGGTTTGGCGATGTCCCTTTACCTGATTAAACTGCTAGACATCTCCAAGGTGCAGAAGAGTGCATGGATGTAGTTTACGGGCCATTTTAGTAAAGTTGGCATGAGATAACTGATTTTGAATTTGGAAAGAATCAATACAGGGCAGTAGTTAAGACTTTCTAACTGAAATTACTTAAATATGAAAACATATCATCTCCAACTAGTGTAAACTGGACAAAGGGTGAGTCTTGATGTTTGACCTGATTATACCCTGGAATTACCTTGTTTCAGTTCTCTTCCATATATTTTCTTCAAAGCCACTATCTTATTGAAATGGTTGCAGATTCATAACTGTATTTAGTATCAAGAAACATAGTTTTTGTGATAAAGCTTTCTGTTAAGAGAAAGGGAACATTTCCTACTAATTACAAGCAAACTTATCATCATGTCTTATTTTTACATGTTGATTTAAATGCTAATTTTTGAACTAGTTCTTGGCAAGGATTACATTTTGACTAATCAGGAATCCTTCTGAGTCAATGAGAGTGGTCAGCTTCCCTGAAGCACATTAATTCCTATGGATGAAGAATGGAGGTTGGAAAAAAATCACGGTTCTCTGGAGAATATTAAGTGAGGAATGGATGTTTGATGAGTGCCAAAAAATTTTTATTATTTTGTAGAAATTGTGAAATTATTTAGACTACAATAAAAGATTTATAGTATTTTAAAATATTTATTATTCAAGCTTATTTTCTTAATTAATTCTGATCATTTCTATATTTCTTAGAATATATCCATTTTTTACATATTTGATTTTTTTATTATATTGTTATTAGCAGCATTTAAATCTTTATATCTTCTTTACCCCCCTATCTTTCAACTACTGTCAGTAAGATGATAAAGATCCAAAACTACAATTTTTTATTCATCTGTCACTTTTTGCAATTTTATTAATTATTGCTAACAATGAAATACTTTAGTGTTATGTATATATATTTTTGATGGTTAAATATGTTTTTCTATTGTTACTTTTCTACAGTATATATTCTCCTACATTTGTCTAGAATTCAATTTTGTCAGATATGAAATTACTGCCCTAATTTATTTGATTTATCTTTGATTTGTACAAATTTATTCTTTTATTTGAATATTTTTATGTAATTTTATGTGATTCAGTCTTTGTAAACAGCATATTATGATATTTGGTTGTTCTACACAACGGAAGGTCAGTTTATACAATAGTGATTTTGTTTTTTTAATTTTTTTTCATTTCATTTAATTTATTATTATTAATTTCTGGTTTACAAAACAACATAATGATTAGACATTTACACACCTCACAAAGTGATAATCTCAACTAATCTACTATCCATATGATACCATACATAACTAATACAATATTGATTATATTCCCTATGCTGTGCTTTACATCCCTTGACTATATATATATATATATATTTCTTTAATTATAATTGACATTCAATATTATTTTATATTAGTTTCAGGTGTACAAGCACATGCTTAGGCATTTATATTATTTAATAAGTTATCCCCCCGATTAAGTCTAGTACCTATCTGACTTAGGTACTAGAGTATACATATGTATAGAGTATACAATGTTGTAAAACCATACATAGTTTTACATTATTGACTGAATTTCCAATTATGTATATAACATCCCCATGAGTATTTTGTGACTATCAGTTTGTATTTCATAATCCCTTCACCTTCCTTACCCTTTCCCCCAATCTTCTCCCATCTCTCAACCATCAGTTTATTCTCTGTATATATGAGTTTATTTGTTTTGTTTGTTCATTTATTGTTCTTTAGATTCCACATATAAGTGAGATCATATGGTATTTGCCTTTCTCAATCTGACTTATTTCACTTAGCATAATATCCTATAGGTCCATCCATGTTGTTACAAATGGTATGATTTCATTCTTTTTTATGGCAGAGTAAATACTCAATTATATAAATGTACCACAGTTTCTTTATCCAATTGTATATTGATGGGCATTTTGTGCTGCAATAAACATAGGGGTGTTTGGGTAAATATTCAGAAGTGGAATTGCTAGGTCTTAAGTTAGTTCTGTTTTTAATTTTTTGAGGAACCTCCGTACTGTTTTCCATGGTGGCTACACCAATTTGCAATTTCACCAACAGAGTACAAGTATTCCCTTTTCTCCACATCCTCGCCAATACTTGTTTCTGATTTATTGATGAAATGCATTCTCAATTCTCACAGCAGTATCTAATTGTGGTTTTTATTTGCATTTCCCTGATGATTAATGATGTTGAAAATCTTTTCATATGTGTATTGGTCATCTGTATGTCCTCTTTGGAGAACTGTCTATTCAGGTCCTCTGCCCATTTTTAAATTGGATTGTTTGTTTTCTTGGTGTTGAGTTGTATGAGTTTTTTAAATAAATTTTGGCTATTAACCCCTTATGAGATGTATCATGGGCAAATATCTTCTTCCCTTTAATAGCATGTCTTTTCATTTTGTTGATAGTTTCCTTTGCTGTGAAAAAACTTTTTAGTTTGATGTAGTCCCATTTGTGTATTATTTCTTTTGTTTTTCTTGCCTGGGGAGATAAATCAGTAAAAATATTACTAAAGGTAATGTCTGAGAGTTTTACTTCATATATTTCCTTCTAGGAGAAATCATGTGAATCATATGGTAAGTATACTAGGTTGATCCAATCTCTACTGATTTTCCTTCAGAATGACTGTAAATTTTACTTATACATAGTTTATAACAATTTGTTTTAAGTTATTTGTAGTAAATGATCAATGGTTTGGGGACCAATTGGCAGTGATATTTGCAGAACATTAATTTGTTGAAGAGAAATGGATGACTTGGAAGCAGAGATACAACTTTAAAGACAAAGTGGAAGTTGCCTTAAGGTGATGTCAGTGAGAATACAAAAGTAAGGATCTTTAAGTCATTTGCTTAAAATTAAAAATAATGTAGGATGGGGACTGATTTTGACATTAGAAATAGAATAATTCATATAATGTTAAACAGGATAAGTGCTATTGACATTTAAAGAACAGAGAAGGGGATGGGAAATAAACTTTCATGGACCACACTGAGTATTTTTCATTTGCTGTCCATCAGTAGACTCAGGTTAAAAGATGGTCACAACATAATGGGTATAAACTGCTCCTTGATTTCATTGCTGATAACAATTAATATTTTCTGGGCTGGGTTTGAGTTCATAGCCAAGAGTTGTTTTCATATATTTACGGTCATAGGAGCTTCTCCATATCTGTATACACTGACAAAGAAATTAACCACAAGTTCTACATGCTCCTTAGTGACTGACTATACTTACTCTAGAAGAAAGTTTGGTATTTTCAGGGATTAATATTTCATAGACTGTTGACCAAATCTACAGCTGAAAGTACTGGAGTAAAAAAAAAAACACAAGATTTGATAATAGATTAAAATTCAAGTGTATGCCTCTTTCCTACTTCTCCATAGCCTTAGGAGAACTAGTCAATATCTCTTAACCTCAGTAGGGAGAAACATATGTAAGATTCATTCTATCTTTATTTTACTAGTTTATATCTTTATTATTTCAACAAAAACATATTGAGTGTTATATTTATGCTAAACAGAACAAAAATTACTAATGTGTATTCATGAAATATCCTTCTCTGAAGAGACTTAAAAGGAGTAAATAGATAAGTTAACCATAGTCTATAATCTACTATATTTGGGGGGTGCCAAAAAAATGTATACAAGTAGGCACTTTGGTCAACGTTGCTCAAGCAGTAGTTTGCTGTAATCAGAAGTGTCTGGATGCTGATGGTAACCACTTTGAGCACCTCTTGTTAATTGCAGAATTGAAGCGTGACTTGTCTTCATCTTTTGCTGTAGGTATATATTGAGTATTACAATATATTTTAATAGTTTTTCCTTTCTTAAAATGTGTATACATTTTTTTGGCACCCTCTGTATATTCTATTGTAATTGTATCAGAAGGTTAAAATAAAACAGACAACTATCAAATCATATCAGAAGACCTAATGCATTATTTGATATATAAATTAGAGTAGTGTTGGAAAGCCCACGTAAAAATTGCCTCTAAGCAAAGCAGACAGTTCATTCTAAGCTAGAGACATGAAAGACCACAGACAATTTATCAAATTGAGCTTTTATGCTAAATAATCATCCTCCCTATCGCTGAAATTTACAACAACAAAAATTTATTTATGGTGGACAGAATAACCTTGTGGCAGAGGAAAAAAACATATGGCAGCCTCAGGAGCTAGATCTTATATGGATTTTGCTAAAAAGTGACATACACCACATCTTCACATTTATCAATGTTCAAGGGTACCACAGGCCAAGTCTGACTTCTTTGGGGCAAGGAACTATAATTCTGGGCTTAACAGACAAGGACACCATAGAATTTGAATAATGACAAAGACCACCACAGAGTATTTTGATGATTGCCTATAAAATTTGTTAGGCTTGGAACACAATATATCTTTGAAAAGTGATAGATGTATTTGGTAGTGGTGCTGAGGCAAATTATTGTATCTACAGAAAAATTAATTTACTACTCTTTTATCATGAAAAAAATTAGTTAATGTGGAAAGTCAAAATTTAATCAAAGGAGAACTTATAGAAAGCTCTATATATTATACATCTGGGATAGGAAAATATTTTTTATTATTTATTTTATTTTCAGTTACAGTTGACATACAATATTATATTAGGTATACAACACAGTGATTTTAAATATATATATCTTACTTAGTGATCACCCTAATGAATCCAGTACCCATCTGTCACCATTCATAGTTAATCCAATCTACTGACTATATTCCCCATGCTATACTCTACATGCCCATGACTCTTTTGTAACTACCAATTTGTACTTCTTAATCCCCTCCCCCTTCAACCTTCCTCTCAACCCCAACCCCATCAAGCAACCATTAAAATGCTCTTTGTATCCATAGCTTGTTTCTGTTTTATTTGTTAATTTATCCTGATCTCTAGGTTCCACATATAAGTGAACTCATGTGACAGTTGTCTTTCTCTGTCTGACTTACTCCACTAAGCACAATAACCCTTGGACCATCCATGTTGAACCCAAAAAGACTCACACCAACGCACATCATAATTAAAATGTTAAACAATAAAGAGAAAGAGAGATTCTTAAAAGCAGCAAGACAAAAGCAGTTACTTACTTATAAGGCAGTTCCCATAAGACTGTTAGTTGATTTCTCAACAAAAACTTGGCAGACCAGAATAGATTGGCACAAAATATTCAGTGATGGACTGCAAAGACCTTCAATCAAGATTACTGTACCCAGCAAAGCTATCATTTAGAATTGAAGACAGCTAAAGAGCTTCCCAGACAGGAAAATGGTAAAGGAATTTATCACCACCAAATCAGTATTACAAGAAATGTTAAAGGGACTACAAGAAGGAGGAGGAGGAGGAGGTGGAGGAGGAGGAGGAGGAGGAAGAGGAGGAGGAGAAGAAAAGATAAAAATTCTGAATAATAAAATGGCAATAACGACATATGTATCAATAATTACTTTAAATGTAAATGGATTAGATGTTCCAGTGAAAAGACATAGGGTGGCCAAATGGAGAGCAAAACAAGACACTCACATATGCTGCCTACAAGACACTCCCTTCAGACTGAAATACACAGAGAGACTGAAAGTAAAGGGATGGAAAAAGATATTTCATGAAAATGGAAATGGAAACAACAAAAAAGAGTTGGGGTAGTAATACTTAGACAGAGTAGACTTTAAAACAAAGGCTATAGCAAGAGACATAGAAGGACCCAGTAATTACACTTCTGGGTATTTATCTGAAGACACCCAAAAACGCTACTTTGATGGGATGTGTGCATCCATACGTTCATTGCATCATTATTTACAATAGCCAAGATATAGTGGCAATCTATGTGTCCATCAATGGATGAATGGACAAAGAAGAGGTGATACATATATACAATGAAATATTACTCAGCCATAATAAAGGAATGAAATTTTGCCATCTGCAACAACATGGGGTAGGAAAATATTTTTAACTGTCATATCATTAAAAAAACAAAAGTTGGTGATTTTGCGAGTATTAATATTAAAAGTATCATATTTATTTTAAAACACCATACTGAGAATAAATGGGAAATAAACTGGAAAGCAACCAGAGGTTATTTGCAAGCCAAATAAATTATTATATGCATTTATTTGCTAAATATATTTTGCATATAATTTTCAACTGGTGAAAAGACAAAAAAGCTAGGAGAATAATTGCCAAAAGTCATGAAGAAGAATTTCACAGGAAAAAAGACCACATGTGGCCTATAAACCCACAAAAACAATGTTCAAACTTGTAAATAGTTGTGGAAGCACATTAAAGTTCTGCATTTTATACCCAATACCCTTATAAAAAGTAAAGGGTCTGACAATATCAAATCTTGGCAAAAATGATGCAGACTCTGCTGTCAAGAGCATATTGTGGTATTGCCATTTCTAAATCATTTTAACAATACCTTTTAAATAAACAATGTATTCTGTTTGATCCAGCAATTTCACGTCTCCCTATGCATCCTAAGATAATTCATTACATATGTGTAAGGAGAAGTGTAGAAGAATGTTTACTGTAGCATGGTGTTTTGATAATAATATAAACTATTGGTACAATGCATTAAATTATGTAGTAAAATAGAAAAATAAGTTATGGTACTACTGAAATTACATAGCAGTGAAAAGGAATATATTAGAAAAATATGAGTCTTAATGTATAAATCATGAAAACATATCGTGTTTCCCCAAAAATGAGACCTAGCTGGACAATCAACTCTAATGCGTCTTTTGGAGCAAAAATTAATATAAGACCTGTTCTCATATTATATAATCTTATAGTAAAATAAGACCGGGTCATATATTAATTTTTGCTCCAAAAAGCGCATTAGAGCTGATTGTCCAGTTAGGTCTTATTTTTGGGAAGCACGGTATTAAAAAAATAAATTGCAAAATATAACATTATTTACTTAAATGATCTATTAAAGATACTTACATAACTGGTAATAATATAAAACCATGCAAGGAATGGCAAATGCCATATTCAGGAGAGGGTTTACTTATCCTTGGGAGATGTGGAAGGAAGTACGAGTAAGAGGGTATTCAAGTTTATCTTTATTTTTTATTGATTATATTTAAAATATTATCAAACTAATATAAAATGAATGACCAAATGCTGAGTTTTCAGAGCCAACTGAAAGTAGATGTTGATACTGTGGAATTAGATGATTGCATTCAAATACTAGTTCTGCCATTTGCTAGCTGTGTGACCTTAAATACGTTACTTAATTCCTCTGTGTCTCCTCATTTATAAATGGGAATGGTAATATTTATACCTCATAAGTTTATTATGAAGAATGCTTGAGTTAATATTTGTAAAATGTTTAAAATGTAACAACCCTAGGTTGGTGTTTGAGAAATAAGGTAAAATTAATTAAATAGGTAGTGTGTATTTGGTTGGTTACCAAATTCTTATAAAATAATTTAGGTAATTGTCATCATGTCAGTTTTAAAGCAGTTACATGGCCAAGAACAATTTAATGAACAAAAGAAAAAGAAAATATCTATTTCTTTCAAGAATCTTGACTAGAGAAAAAGAATGGCAAGTCTATAGTCACGTGACCATGAGAGGGCTTTTTAAAATTTAATTAAAGTTTATTGGGGTGAAAATTGTTAGTAAAGTTACACAGGTTTCAGGTGTATAATTCTGTAATACATCATCTATATATCACATTGTGATATATAGATATACAGATATACAGAGTCAGTTCTCCTTCCGTCACCATATATTTGATCCCCTTTACCCTCATCTACCACCCCCTCCCCCTTTACCCTCTGGTAATCACTAAACTATTGTCTGTGTCTGTGAGTTTTTTATTCTTTATTTGCTTGTCTTGTTCACTTGTTGCTTTCTGTTTTATATCCCACATATCACTGAAATCTTATGATTCTCTACTTTTTCTGTCTGACGTATTTCGCTTAGCATAATAATCTCAAGAGAGGATTTTGCTTCTAAAACGAGCAGAAGACCTGAGTGAAAGGCTGGGTAGACGATTCTTGGAGAAGAATTTCCCTAAAATCTGTGAGCTGATTTAATCCTGAGCCTAATTAAAAACTTATTTTTGGAGAGGATTAGGGGTACTTCTCAGGTAAGAACCAAGGGAAAAGATACAGACAAAATAAAAAAAAAATATTATTAATTTTGCAAAAGAAGTTGACACAATGCCTAACTGAGGGCTCCTGTTTCTTGGGAGGATGTGTGACTACCTTCTGACAACTACAAAAATTTGAGGGGAGATGTAGTAGTAACAAATTAAGATTGATAATTAGTGGCATCTCAAAATCAATGTTTTTTAAAAATTTCCATCAGAATCATGGAACATAGTATTAAGGAGTAGATAGTAAAAAACAACTGATAAAAATGTCTCTATTATTTTTTTGAAAAACAGTTTGGAGTAGTGATTAGAACAGAGGCTCTGATATCAGAACTCCAGGGTTCCATTTAAGACTCTGTTTTTGCCAAGGTATTTAATGTCTCTGGTTTTTTTTACCGTATCTGTAAAATGGGCACAATAATAGAACTTACATCACAAAATTGTTGTGAGAAGTAAATATGTTAAAGTACCTAGAAGTAACTGAAACATAGACGATATATGCGTATAACAAATGCTATCTATCCTAATACTTCTACTATTATTATTACTATTGAGAGCTATGATCAAATTTTTATCTATGCCTCAAGATTATTCCTTTTTATGAACTAATATTTGTTTTAGTATAGATTTAATAAAACATGAACAGAATGTTAAAATCAACTTTTTCAACATAAAAATCGCATATGGATAAATCATACTGACTTCAGGATAACAATTTCCTTTGAGAATGGAGCAGAATGAATAAGATAGAGGAAGTTCAAATGTATGTGTTTCACTTTATATTTCTAACTTATTTTATAAGTTTGAAAATACTACACCTAAGAATTGTTTTAATTGTTAATCATAGTCACCCTTCTCAGCATTTACTGTTCAGCGAGCACTGTGCTAAGAACTTTGCATGTGTTCACTCGTTGTTTTTTATATCCTACATGTTGTTTATATATGATGTCTGACAATTACGTTTGCGAACTCATCCTAGGAAAAGTGCTACATACCTCATTGCTGAATGTCACTAGAGTCACATTTGAAGTACTCCCCTTGGAAAGCTATGCACCAATGCCAGCACCTGCAAAGCAATTTTGGAGCTCTTTTTCTGGAATGGCCATCAGAGCTGTCATCATATTACCCTTGATGTCTTGAATGTCGTCAAAACGTCTTCCTTTCAATATTTCCTTTATCTTTGGGTAAAGAAAGAAGTCACTGGGGGCCAGATCAGGTGAGTAAGGAGGGTGTTCTAACACAGTTACTTGTTTACTGGCTAAAACTTCCCTCACAGACAGTGCCCTGTGAGCTGGTGCATTCTTGTGATGTGAGAGTCATGAGTTGTGAGCGAAAAGTTTAGGTCATCTAACTTTTCCACGCAGCCTTTTCAGCACTTCCAAATAGTAAACTTGGTTAACTGTTTGTTCGATTGGTACAAATTCATAATGAATAATCTCTCTGATATCCAAAAAAGATTAGGAACATCATTGCAACAAGTTCGCGAATTTAATTGCCAGACCTCATATATATTCTTCTTTTTCTACTCAATATTTAACGAGGACACATCTTTAAAAAGCAAGAGATGAAAGAAAATAAGAGAAAAGTTAGGATGTTCTTTTCAGGGATATTTTTTGAACAAAAGCTGCAAGACTGCACTTTGTGACTCTGAACTGTGAACAAACTACTTGGCAACTTCTTGGGTCCTGAGAGCACATTGTGGCAGAGAGCCCAGACTGTTGCTTGATGCTGAGACTGTAATCATAGCCAAGGAAAGGAGCTGAGAATGGATTAAGTCAACCTACTTCATCGGAGAGTATTTGTTTTACAGTTTTACACTGAAGATGTTAATCGATTCTTTAGAAAGTGCAGTTCACCAAATCAGACTATCTTAGGGAAAGACCAATCTGAATTAGAAAAAATAATTTTCTTTGACCAATATTATAATGATAAATTTTGTTGAATAAGAAATAATTTTATTATTAATACTATTAGTACTGATGCAACTTGCAACTAGTACAGCTATTGAAGTTTCTGCTAACACATTTTTTAGAAATAGATCAAAATAAATGTTTAGCAAAACAGAGCTTTGTTAGATTTGCATTATGATACACTTAATTTTAATGCTATGTATCATTTTTTACAATCATTTTAATTTCCTTAAAACGACCTTCACACATTTTTATTAACTAGGAAAATAACAATAACTGAAATCTATTGAGTCCATACAATATATTAGCACATTGTATACTTTTATAAAGTCACAGAGCTGGTATATATTCAGGATTTGAACCCAGTTCTTTTGATTTCAAGAGCAATTAAATTCCCCCAACTGTCAGTTAATCTTCTAACATTAAAGAGATATAACATGTGCTTGGGACATGAATGGATATCTCATTATTGGATTGAACCTCTTTTATCTGTGCTAATGCTCAATCTTCCCTCTTCCTCTTAGATATCAAAAGTCTAGTTATTTATACTCATTTATGTAATTCTTATTGGTTTTGAAGTGTTGTAATTTTATACTTTTCTAAAAAAAAAAAAAAGGGCATTATTCAGATATACAGTGGACAGCCTTTGTTAAAATCTGATGCATGCTCGACAGGAAACCTAGCCTGCACACAATCTTTCAAAAGAAATACTATCTTGAAAGCCATACTTTAATTGGGAAGAAATTCCAAAGATTAGGGGTGGAGGTTCACAGGGGAGCTTACAGTACATGGAACACAGCTTTTCAGTAGAAACTGGTAATCGTAGTTTTGCTTGTATTTTGTCCTCAGTCTCCATCCAAACTGTTACGCAGTCCTTTTCCCTTTTAATTTCTACCTATCACCCACCTTAGGCTCTGATGCCTTTATTCATTCATTCATTCATTCATTCATTCATTCACTTATTAGTTTCAGGTGTACAAAACAATGTAACAGTTAGACATTTACACCCCTCTCAAAGTGATAACTCTCCTCCCCAATCTTCCGTGTTTCCCTGAAAATAATACCTAGCTCAACAATCAGCTCTGATGCGTCTTTTGGAGCAAAAATTAATATAAGACCTGGTATTGTATTACATTATACCTGGTATTTATTATATTATACCCAGTATATATTATATTATATTATATTATATTATATTATATTATATTATATTATATTATATTATATTATGTTATATTATGTTATATTATGTTATATTATGTTATATTATGTTATATTATGTTATATTATATTATATTATATTATATTATATTATATTATTATACCTTATCTTATATTATAGTAAAATAAGACCAGGTCTTATATTAATTTTTGCTTCAAAAGACGCATTAGAGCTGATAGTCCAGCTAGGTCTTATTTTCGGGAAACACGGAACTACCGCTCTGACACCGTATATAGCTGTTACAATTCCATGGACTCTATTCCCTATGTTGTACTTCACATCCATGACTATATAGATATATTAAATTATAGTTGACATTCAATCTTATTCAGCTTCAGATATACAGTGCAGTGGTCAGGCATCGACACAGTCCATGAAGTGGTCTCCAGAATAAGACAAATGCCCATCTGACACCCTACAAAATCTTTACAACATTATTGATTATATTCCCCAAACTGTCTTTCATATTCCCACGGCAATATTGTGGCTACTAATTTGTACTTTCTAATCCCCTCACCTTCTCTCCCATCCCCACCCTTTCTTGATGCCTTCTTTAGCAAGCTGAGTTGAGGCTGTTTCCATTGAGAACTAGACATTCACTCCATACACAGAACAAAAAGTCTTTTTCTTATCAAGCAAGAGTATTTTGAAGAAGAAGAAGAAAAAAAAAGACATTCAATAAAGGCACATTTTTTTTTTTAACAAAGATATTCTCTTCCCATTCACTTGGAAGATAACATTGCATCTACAGCAATAAAATATATAATTGTAATAATTGTCCCATTATCAGAGTGCAGATCATTTTTAATACTAAGCACTTTTAATTTTAATGACGTACATTAACATTTAAATGAAAAAGCTATCATACTTAACTTGAAGTTTAGCTTTTCTTAAATTGGTTTCCTACCATTATTTTATTCATTGGACCAATATATTTAATTGTGAAGTTATCAGTTATGCTAAGATTGAAATTTCTTAAATTATAATATACTACTTTTTATTATAGGGTAAAATAATTTTGATGGTATAAAACATTAAGTTCATGTTTATCTATATTTCTGTATTTTATAATAATTTATTTTGAGATCCAGCATAGAAAGAAGTTATAGAGCATAACTTCTTGATTTAAGAAAGTTACATTTCGTTAATGTCTTGCTTTAAGAAAATTATATTTAGTTATTACTAAAAAGATTTACAGATTTTAAAAATCACAGTATATCCAGCTAAAGAATATTTTGAATTATATTAAAATAAGTAAGGTGTTTTTTTTTTTTTTTTAAATCACTGTATGGCTAATTTTCTACACTGAATTATCAGAAACATTTTAAAGGTAGTGAATTACTTGGATATTATTTATTTTATTTTATTTTCAATGAATATTCAAAATATATAGATACTTGAATGACTCAATTACGATACAAAACTGTTTCAGTACAATGTCAACATCTATATGATTTCCTTTTCACCCATTACTAGCTCCAATTAATCCTGCTACTGACCCCCCAGCAGCTGGAGACATAAACAAAGCCTTGAGATCTGAAGGAATTCAGGTGGAAAGTAGAGTACAGAGATAGCTCTCCTTGAGGGTACAGTCACATTGGAAACTAGTTGTAGAGAATGTGGATTTAAAACGTGTAAGCACTAACTACTCTGTCAGCCCACTGGGTGCTGCTTGAGTGTGTCTACCATTCTAGGTCACCAAAGTTAAGAAATACATGAGCAGATGGACTAATTTTTTTATGTTGATGAGGCACAGAGTCACTAAGAATTAGGGAAGTACTTTCTAAATGCTTCAAAAAAACAACAACAAAAAAGAAAGTGGAATGGTTATGATCTTTCCATGTTCTCCAACAATTATGTATGAGCAATATCTTGAAATATGCAAAGCTGCAAATAATTGTATTAAACAAACAAACAAACAAACAAACAAACAAAGAAAAAACTTCCAATACCTTTAATTGGGTGCTCTCAAGACAGGGCAGCTTAGTAGATGGGGAAGAGGAGGACATTTCTTCCTGAGTCCCACTGGACAATTGGTCAGTCCTCATCCAACAGCAGCTAGACCTTTCTGAAGTCAAAGCAGTAGGATTCCATGATCGGGAAGACCACTGGTCTCTTGGTACTTCACAAGCCTCTCAATCTCCTGAAGGGTAGGTGCTACCAGGGATGAGGATGATAGAGAAGTCCCCCAAAATTCACTTTCCATACATCCATTCTCAGGAGCTATTTCTCCCTGTCAAGTAGTAAAAATGATTGGCAAACCAAAACACAAGCGGAGCCATCAAGGGCTTACTCATACTATTCAAAAATGAATTTGGATTGCCCTGCCAGGTAAATAAATGCATCTAGGTGTTTCTGGTTGAGAAGAACGGGAATGTGGAATGAGTAGGACAAGTTACAAGTAGTAGGAGGTATAAATACCTCATAAACGATTATAGAAATGAGGTCTGTAGCAAATATGCATAGTTTTCTTTGGTTTGTTATGTACATATTGGTGTTCATTAATCCTTCAGTCCTCTATCTCTAATATTTCAGAGTATTAGTGATGGCTGTAAATAGATGCGTATATTTAATTTTATATAAATTATATGTAATTTACTATCAGGTATTTATTTGGTCATTAATAGATTACACAGTATCTGCATCATCCAGAAGTGGATACAAGTTATAGGGATGGCTAGGTGATATACTGATGAGTAGAACTATGTGCCTTTCCTCTTTGGAGAAAAGATGAGTGTGTCTTCATTTGTAAAAAGGATAATTACACATAATTAGGCAGAAGTATGATGCTATATAACTGGCTTAGGAGGATGAATAAGAATAAAAACCAGCGCAAGAGATAGATAGTAACAGTCTTGACATTTTAACATTATTCTTGTTCCTTTCTAGGCTCTCCCCAGTATCACAGGGCCTGGAAGCCTAGACACTAAATTTTCAAGGCAGTTTTGCAAGCATGTTTACAGTTTGGGACTTACCAACAAGAAATATATGTATAATGTGGAATGCAGGGGATAAGGAGAAACCATTATAGTTCCCGCAGTAGTAATCAAGCAAATGGGCTTTGATACATGGCAGAAGGTTTTGCCAGCAGCCTCTGCCTTGTTTTCCTGGGAGTTACACATTTTTGTGCTATACTCAGCAGGGATTTTCAGGGGCAACTCCTAAAATTCCACACCTTCTAATTTTCTTAGCAATAGCAGGTGTGTTTCTATCCTTTATTTCTCCAGCTCTTGCAACAGTATTATAAGCATCTAATTCACTATGTGAAATCTTTTTCTTCTTAATGTTCCAAGACTGTTTTCTGTTTTCCTAAAGAAAACTCAGTAATACTAGAAAGGCAGTATTGTGTTTGAGGAAAGCTCTCTTCCTATCCTGCTCCCCTTATGGTTCCCCAATTTAATCAGAATTTGTTTACTGAACACTGAAACTGCAGAAATTTTTACCTTGTCTTGTAGAACCTTCTAGCCAAGATTCCCATTATCTACATTGCTCAGAACTTAGCATTATCCAGTGGGAAAACAGACCATACATTTCAGGCACTTGCAGTTTCCAGTTTTTTGCAAGAACCACCAAAAGCTCCATTGATCTTTCTTTACCTGAGGACTAGTATTTTCCACCCAGAATCATCAAATGCCTTAAGGGAAAATGTTTGCTGGTGATTCTCTGTTCACCTAAGAATGTTTCTGCTTCTGTGGAATTTGTCTTTATCTAGGTCCCATTCCTTCCACATTTCTCAAGATGCCTTGAAAGCTCTGCTTGTGTTTTGAAATGAGGCTGGCTTTTTTATTCAATCCCATCACAGGAGCATTGGCTACCAATTGACTGCACTGTCTTACAAAGTGGTAAATTTTCTATTACCAGGAAAGCTAAATTGCAAATTGGATAAACATATGTAACTCATTTTATCGACTTGATTATAGAGAGTTAATCTACTTTAAGCATGGTATGCATTTTCTAAGTAATTTTCCAATATGTGACTCTATGATCATCTTTCTAATATAATAACTATATTGCTAAAACAGTCCCTAGAAGTACTGCATATCATATGTGTATGTTTGTGTATGTACATACAATAGGGTTGGATTAATTTAATTTTGCCAGTGTTATTTTCTCTTCTGATGAATTAATTATATTATACAAAGCCTTTAAGAAAATTAAAGATGTGTTCACATGGCTATTACATGTTTGGGAATTTAAAGAGAGTAAATGTTGATTGTAGAAAGTAGTGGTCTTAAATTTGATTTTGCATCAGAATCACCTGGGGGGATTGTTAAAACAGCCTGCTGAGCCCCACCTAGAGTTTCAATAGATCTGGAGTGAGGTCTGAAACTTTGTACTTCTAACAAGTTCTCACCACTAATGCCATTTCTGCAGACCACACTTTCAGAATCACTGGTATAAAGCAATGAAAGAAGCACATGATTTAACTTCCTTTATTTTGTGTTACTATGTAAACCTGAAATGTAAAAAGTGTAAGTGGGGGCAGAATGGCCCTCACAGCTTACAGTTCTGCTTCATAATTTGCACTTACAAATGGCTTGTCAAGTTGGTTATATGATCAGCTATTTAAGTATTGACAAGACTTTTTTTTTTTCCTTTACTGCTGTTCTCAGCTGTGCCAACTTGGAACTGTAAGCAAATTATTTTGTCAGTCTACATATAACGCACATTACTTTCTCTTTCTGTACCTCAATGTATCTTCCTCCAAAAATTTCCTGTAGAACTTGCTGCTTTCCTCTGAGGGGAATAGCGGAACTCAGGTCATCCATCAAACGGGTGCTCCATGTCAGCAGCTTTTGAAGTGATAAAAGGTGATTCTTATATGACATAACCATCAGAATGCTACAAAGAAGAAGTCACAGTTGTCAACTTGGGTCATAAACCACAGGAAATCTCAATGAGCCTTCTAGTACCTGCCAAGACTCGTATTAAAGAGACAGGAGGATGGAAAGATAGCATAGCTACAAATGACAGGTAAATATGTCTTTCAATATTAAAATGCATACAGCGCAGCATCTGCATTATGGTCACTATTATGTCACCATTTTCCTGATTTCTAGAAGTAGAATTCATATCAGGCATAACATTCTAAGAGATAATTCACATGTGGAAAATGCAGCTACTCATTTAAGCATAAAGGATTTAATTTAGATAAAAATAATAGAAATGTGATTGTTTTGGGTTCGTTGCTCAGGTACATATATTAATTCCTATAAAAAAAGCCTTTGTTTTGAATTTGCCAAATCAATATATTTGATAAATTTTATTAGTCAAGTAGGTTTTGTGTAATGTTAATTTAGTGATTTAAAAAGAACAAGATATTTTTTTAAATTTTCTTCCTTTATTTTTACATTTCTCTATTTAACAAACAAACAAACTTGGCATCATTTCCAAATAGTTAAAGAAAGAAAAAAATAATCTTGGGTTTTTAATGTTTGATTTCATGGAGGACAAGCTTGCTCACGTTTTGGAAACATGGGAAAGGTGTTCTAAACCAAGTGGATATATATTATTAATAATAAAACAATAAAGAAAAATCTCCCAATGTCAAAAAACAGTGTGGAACAAGATAAAAGTTGTTAAAATTGAAAAGCGTAAAACACTAAAATTTGAAGTGCAATTTTAATGTAAAAATATATTCTGTCTGAGATTTCTCCATAATATTATAATGCTCAAATGTAGACTGATCCTGTCTGTCTCTTAACCTTCCTCTCATATTTTTAATTTTTTTGCCATGTTTGCTATACAGGCTGTAAGATTATCTGAATATGATTTCAGGGTTTCCAATATTTTTTGTTGTCGGTCGTGATCATAGTTTCAATCTCCAAAGGCTCTTTTGTGTTCTCTATATTCTTTTTACAGGATCAGTTTTGTTATTTTAAGGATGTAATTCATTATATTTGTCAAGGTTTTTATTTGTATTATTTTTGTCATTATTTCTTACAAGGCTTATTATCACATATGTTCTTTATTTTTGAAATTATCTTCCTTTGATTTTTCTTTTTTTTTAATTAAAGTTTATTGGGGTGACAATTGTTAGTAAAGTTACATAGATTCCAGGTGTACAATTCTGTAATATGTCATCTATATCTCACATTGTGTGTTCACCATCCAGAGTCAGTTCTCTTTCCATCACCATATATTGGATCCCCTTTATCCTCATCTACCACACACCTCCCTCTTACCCTCTAACCCTTTGATTTTGTTTCCTTACAGCTATCTAATTATTATCATTGATATTTATATTTAAGAAAAGAAAAGAAAGAAGAAATGGTAGTTGGGTGCATTCCTGTGCTCTCTGATCAGTTGGATTGTTTCTAGATCATTTTTTCTAATGGTGCATTAATAGGAATAAATTAATTTTAGTGGCTTGACACAAAATAGTGTTTCTTGTTTGTGTTGTATTTTTGTCTGTGGTTTGGATCTATGTTGTGCTTTAAATTGCCCTCACTTTGGGACTTACATTGGCACAGCAGTCACTATTTGGAATTTTTACTGGTCATCATAGCAGAAAGAAACAGCACTAGAGGCTCTTTTGTCAACAGTTAAATGCTCCCACCTGAAAGTGGTGCTCATTGATTAGAACTAGTTAGAGGGGCCACATTTAACCACAAGAAGGCCACAAATTGCAGTTTTATCATTAGGCCCTTGAAAGCCAGACAATAAAGCTAAAGATTTATAATAGTCATTAATCGCTACTATAGGTCACAAATTTACCAAGAGCTCAATGCTTTATAGAATGGGATATGTTGATTCCTAGACTTCAATTTGATAGTTTAGCTGAGAGGCTTCTGTAAGGAAGTGGATTTTCCAAATGCCATACTGAGAAGGATTTTTTTCTAGGAAATCAATCCACACTAGAATGTCAGCTTTCTCCACATTCTTCAATCAATTGCACTAAAGAAGAATGAGTTGCTATGTTTCCTTGATGTAAATGCTAACGACCTCAATTCTGCATAATGAATGAGAGGAACAAAGGGATTGGAGGTGGACTCTGTTTTCAATCCTAATTTTTAGCCTTGCATAGTTTTATACTTAATAAATCTGAGCCAAGAGCACTTTAGGGTGTCAGTGTATGAACTGTAATACAACTTCTGTTGCACACCTGCAGAGCTTACCTTAGACAGTAGCTTTCTATGAATTTCAGCCAGTAATTGTGCTCCATCTAATTTATCATTGGAAGAAATTTGCTGTTATAAATTGATTTTTATCTATTTTTACATTTTGGTTTTAATCCAGTTTCAGGAGTGAGAGTCATATGTGTTCAGTAGCTCTGTCCAAAAGGAGAAGCTAAGGTGTGTTTTGTATTTTTTTGTTATTTAATTTAAAAATATTTTATTTTTGAATTGAGTTAGATTTATTGAAAACTTGTGAATACATATAGAGTCCCACATACATATACCCAGTATCCCTTATTATTAAGATTTTATATTAGTGTAGTATATTTGACACAATAAATAAACCAATGTTAATACATTATTATTATTAACTAAAGTCCATATTTTAATTGGATTTCCTGTTTTTAACTTAATGTTGTTCGTTATATTCCAGGGTCCCATCCAAAATACCATGTCACATTTAATTCTTATGTCTCCCAGCGCTCCTATTGACGGTGACATTTTCGCAGACATTCCTTGTTTTTGATGATATTGACAGCTTTGAGGAATGCTACTTGGATATTCTGTAGGCTCTCCCTCTCAATTTTTTTTTTTCTGTTTTTCTCATGATTAGACTGGGATTTTTGAGAGGGAGATCACAGAAATACAGTATAATTTTCACTTCATCATATGCAGGGTTCATAGTATTAACATGTAATCACTGTTGAAGTTAACCTCGATCAACTGACTAAGTACAGGCCAAGTTGCAACACAGTAAAGTTATTTTTTCCCCTTTTCTATACTGTTGTCTTTGGAAGAAAGTCACTATGCACAAGTCACATTTAAGGAGTGGGGAATTAAGCATCACCATTATGAGGGTGGAGTATCTACATAAATTAGTTATAATTCTTTTGCAAAATATAATTATCTTTCCCCTCAACATTTATTCATTCTATCATTTATTTATATAATTATGGACTTAGAGGTACCAATTTACATTTTCGTTTATAATCCAATATATCCCATTCTATCCTACTTTTTCTTTGATTGACTGTTCAAGCTTTGATAATAGGAAGTTCTTTAAGTTGGATCCTGTGTCCTTTTTATATATCTCATCATTGTGTGTGTGTATTCTGGTTTTAACCGTGTTCTCATTTTCTGGTATTATAATTGCCCCAGGCTCATCTTGTATATTTGTTAGTCCATTCTGAGAATCAGCTATGTTTTCAAGCAGGCGTGGCTTCTTTAATTGAAGAAAGATATTAGAAACCAAGATCTGGAAAATACATGTGCTTATTATGACTGCAGGACATTGGTTCTATGTCCTCTCAACTGTAATGAAAAACAAAAATATGTGTGTACACAAACCCATGAAGGTATTTATTATCTGTCTATCACCTATCTACAGAATATGTGTGTATGTATCTCCACCTGTATTGATAATACATTAAACATGAATTCATCATGATGACTTGAACTCATCTTTTAGCACATGCATCATTTATGGTTTATCCCCTTCTTGGTCCGTATCCTCAGACTCCAATAATGGCAAAACTGGCCACAGTCATCTGATTCTTTTACTCAATTGTCCAGTTCCAATACACATGAATAGTGTTTTCAGAATTCTTAACCCATGCACACGGGAAGAATTTTGTCAACTGTAATACAGTGCTTATGTTCAGTTCATTTTTTCGTTAGTCTTACATCTTATAGATGCTATTCATTTCCAAAGTTACTTAGATTGGCATCTTCTTCCCTCATGTCAATGAAGTTGTTTCATACATTTACAAAATGGTTACACTCATTTGTCAAGTCTACAACCCAGTTTGTGATACCTCAGGTTTGTTTGTCAAGTCTGAATTCTACCCTGTGATATCTCAACCTCCTAAATATATATGAGGTCTGAAAATTAAGTCCGTGAACTTGTTGCAGTGATATTGCTAACTTTTTTGATATTGGACGGATTATTCACTATTAATTTGTACCAAGTGGACAAACAGTTAACCCAGTTTACTACTTGAAAGTGCTGAAAACATTGCATGACAAAGTTAGACGACCTGAACTTTTCACCAACAAGTCATTTCTCTTGCATCACAACAATGCACCGACTCACACGCACTGTCTGTGAGGAAGTTTTTAGCCAGTAAACAAATAACTGTATTGGAACACCCTCCCTATTCACCTGATCTGGCCTCCAATGACTTCTTTATTTACCCAAAGATAAAAGAAATATTGAAAAGAAGACATTTTGATAACATTCAGGACATCAAGGGTAATGTGTTGACAGCTCTGATGGTCATTCCAGAAAAAGAGTTCCATAATCACTTTGAAGGGTGGACTAGGCACTGGTGTCAGTGCATAGCTTCCCAAGGGTGACCGTAGTGATATTCAGCAATGAAGTATGTAAAACTTTTTGTAGGATGAGTTCTCAAACTTAATTGTCCGACCTTGTATATGTAAAAGAGGTAAAAATTATTAATATGAAATATGTGAATGCATTTCTCCCTTTTTACAGTTTTGTTGTTGTTGATAACATTCTGTTCGGTCAAAGTTTCTATCTATCTACACAATGAAGTGTGCCCCTCCAAGAGTGGGGGAGTGATGGTGAGAAGTTAGAACTCTTATAATAGAAATAAAGAAAGATATAAAATTTGGATTCTTAATTTAGTAGCAATACAATAGTCTGGGAAACCTGTTTTTTTGTTGTTCATTTTTGTTTGTTTTGGTTTTTTTTTTTTTGGTTGTTGTTGTTTTTAGTAAAACAAAAATAAATGTATCCTTTATCATGTATTAAAATATCAAGGGTGAAATCTAGATGACCAGATTACAAACTATTTCACAGTGTAGAATGAAATTCAAAGACTTGTGTTAAGAATTTTGCTGACGACTCGGTGGTAGAAGGAAGACTATCAAGAATAAAAGAGTCTGGGGTAGAAGAGAAAAGCATTAAGTTTAAGATCCTGCTCTGCTGATAAATCTGGGGAGGTATTTGATATGTTGATAGGTTGATAGGTGGAGGCAAATGCCAAGAAAAGCTTACTGCCCTTCTTTTCCTTTGGGACCCTGGGAGAAAACTTCTCAGTGGAGAGGCCTTGCACTGACATGGGGCGGTCTTAGCAAGAAAAGAGAGAAAAACAGAGTGAATGTGCAGAGAACGGGATTATTTAATAGCCCCAAACTTCAATGATCTTGCTGGTAGTGCATCAGCACATAAGCTTTCTTTCATCTGTTTGATGATTATAGAGGTTAGCCTAATTAAAAGCCCATCCGTAACATTGAAATGTCATAAGTTACCGCCACCAACCCTAGCAGGAGGTGAAGTGACCCCACAGCTGTGGATGTAGCATAGAAATCCTGGACCAGGGACTGTAGAGAGAATACAAAGAGGCTTCGAGGGCTTGGGGGAAAGATCAAAGATGCTGCATAAGCTTTCATGAAAGGTTACTGGGCCCTAAGCAAGACAAGAGAATGACCAGATCAGGAGTTAAAGCAGCCAAGAACATTAGCAGCAGTGACATGGCTCTCATCCAGGAAAGGACATGTCTGCCTCAGCTTTTACTCAAACCAGACACTCCATAAAAGCTACAGTAAGGAACCAGTGGACAAAACAATAATCTGTGAATACCTCTCTCCTCTGCTGTCACAAAATAATGGAAAGCCACTGATTCTTTCCAAGTACAATGAGCAGTGGAAGGAGAAAAACCATACACAACACATTAGTGTCAGAGAAACTTACAAAGGAGAAAAAAATCAGAGGATCAAAATATATCAAAATAATTTGCTTTCCTTTTTTACCCAATCTAAATCAAGGAAATTTATCTCTGGATATGTCAGTTTTCTTTGTAAAAACCATTCAGATGGAGAAATAGTATTAGCAGTTTTCCTATTATGTTACTGATTTTGTTTTATTTTAAACCAGGATAGTTTGTTTTCTTTACCATTATTGAAATTTATAGGGAAGAATGTTAATATCAACTTCAAACTTTATTTTACATACTTTGAGAAAGTTTTAAACATGAAAAAAAAAGGCAAAAAAAGTTACATTTTTCCATACATTTGATTCTGATTATACATTCTAAAAATGTGCATCATCAAGTACCTGTGTACATATTGGCAATGCCAAGTTGTCATATACTATGTATATACATACATACATATATATGGACTTTAATTTAACTTTAAGTAGACTAAATTTTCTTTAACTTTTATAGTCATATATATGTATATATGACTATAAAAGTTAAAGCAATTTCGTTGGTAAAATTATAGGAAAATATAATAATGACCAATTGTATTAATTGTCAGTGATCATCTTTTCTTAGAGAAGTTGTTTATTTTCCAATGGTTCTGATACAGCTTGTACAAGAAAAAAATAATAACCACAAAAAGGTTGTAAGGATAAAAAGGAATACAGAAAACGTGAGCTTCTTATAAGGATATTATACAATTTAGCTCCCAGTTTTAGGATGATGTGTTTGAATGTCACATGTGCATTCTTGTACTCTACTAATTACAGAAGACAACTGTTCTTGTTTGATGGGCAAGGTGTTATTCTTATTAAATGGACACCTGTTTTTTTTTCCGTTCTTCATATATATATATATATAAAGGATAACCTTAATTTATTTCGAGATTTTCCTCCATTTTAACCAGCCAACTTCTACTTCAATCCTACTCTTTTTCTCTATCGAGGTGTAATTGAACATGTTAGTTTCACGTGTACAACATAATGATTTGATATTTGTACATATTACAAAATTATCCCGCTAAGTCTAGTTAACATCCATACATATTTAATCCATTAAAAATGAGATCATTTAAAACTTTTCTAATCTTGAAAAAAAGATGTTCACCTAAAAATGTACAACACTCAGGAAGCTGTTGACCAGTTCTTTGTGGGTGGATTTAGCATTAAATGATTCCATTCGACATCTTTAAGTAAGTAGACATTGAAGGTTACATACAAGCTTCAATGAAATTGCATGCCTCCAGATCTGCTTGTGCTACTATATATATTGAACTTAGGTTTTCATTGATATAATCATTCTTAAAAACGTATTACTGTAGAAAATATAGCCAGGCATATTTAGTTTCATTACAGTTCTGACTAGATTGCTTTGAGCTTTATTTAATAGTAAGGTGCAATTATTCGCCACAATGAGCTCAGTCATGTCCCAATTTCAACTAGTTGTCTGTTTTGGTTTGTTGTTGTTTGACTTTCTCGTCTGCCCTCTTACTCCTTTGTCCTTTCCCTCAACTACTTTGCTTTATGCCTCCTCATACACTAGGAACAAAATATCCACATTCTCCCTCTTGGAATAGGAATAGAAAGGTTTATTGTGGTACAGCCCCACTTTTGTAAAAGCAGGTAATTTTTTAATTAGTTTCTGAGATCCATTGATGAAGAGAAATTTTGTCTCAGGACAGATTATACCCAGAGTATCACCCATACCTGATTTATATGATTTAAGGTAGTGTAGCAAATGAGACTCAGGATTTTTCAACTGATACTATTTATATAAGATTTTGGACTTAAGAGTTAATGCTGTAATTTTTTGAGAATTTTTGGAACTTTTGGAGGAGGTGAATGCATTTTGCAAATGGGATGACATACAGTGATGGGAAGAGAACTGACTATGGGTGGTGAACATACAATGTGATATATATATATATATATATATATATATATATATATATATATATATATATATGATTTATTATAGAATTGTACTATTGAAACCTATATAATTTTACTAACCAATGTCACCTCAATAAATTTAATAATTTTAAAATAGCATATTTAATATATGGTACAGGAGGAGAAGGCATATCTCCAAGTCTTAACCCTTTGTTCCTGAGAATCTGACCTCATTAGAAAAAGGTCCTTTGCAGATATATTAAGTTAAAGATCTGGAGATGAGCCTATCCTGGATTTAGGGTGGATCCTACATCCAACTATGAGTGCTTTTATAAGAAACACACAAGAAAAAGACATAGAGATACCTAAAGGGGAAGACCCCACCCCTTTATGTATGTGAAGATGGAGGCAGAAATTGGGGTGATGTATCACATTCCAGTTGATCACAGTAAGTCTAATTAACATCCATATATAGTTTGGCAAACCAAAACGTGGCAAGATTTGCCAGCAACCACCAGAAGTTAGCAGAGTGGAATGAAACAGATCTCAGAACTTCCAGAAGAAACCAAATATGTTCATAGCTTTAGAATTCTGGTCTCCAGTACTGTGAGTGTATAAGTTTTTGATGTTTTTAGATTCCAACTTTGTGCAAATTGTTATATCAACCATAGGGAACTTATATACAAGTCTAACCATATGACCTGTAATCATACTCTTAAATATTTACTCAACTGGTTTTAAAACTTATAACCACATAAAACATGCATGAAAATGTATATAGTAGCTTTATTCATAATTCACAATTACCAAAACTGGAATCAACCTTCAACAGGTAAATGTATACAAAAACTGGCACATCTGTTGAATGGAATTGATTAAAAACAAAAATAGCTGCAAACCACACACACACACACACACACACACACACACAAAGATGAACTTAAATAGATGCACATTGGTAAGTGAATAAAGCCAGTCTTAAAAGGCTACATGCTGTATGTTTCCAATTATTTGGCAATCTGTAAAAGGCAAAAAAAAAAAAAAAAAAAAAAAGTAATATTTGCCAAGGATTTTGGTGGGAGTGTTATTGGAGGGAAAATGAATACCAGAAGCACAGGGCATTTTTAGGACAGCAAAACGATTCTGTATGATAGTATCATGGTGAAAAGAAGGTATGAAGCATTTGTCAAGAATGCATAGAACTTTACAGCCCTAATGTATGCAAATTAAAAAAAATATGTAGGATGTTGGGGACATCACGATAGAATGTGGAATGTGATAAAAGAATCAAACTGAATTATTTATTGCTTTTTGCTATCGAATAATTCACATAGTCTTTCTTCACTACTTTTTATTATTTTTGTTTTTTTCCCTGTAATGGCTAATCTCAAATTATCTTTGTTTGTTGGTTCGTTTTTCTGCATAATAAGGTCTGTCCTTGAAGTTCTCTATTAAATTTTACAGTTCTGTCACTGTATTGTTTAGCTCCAGATTGTCTTTTTTTAAAGAATTTTTTATTTTACAATTACAGTTGATGTACACTATTATATTAGTTTTATGTGTACAACATAGTGATTAAACATTTTATATAACTTACAAAGTGATGACCCCAATAAATTTAGTACCCATCTGACACAGTGCATAATTATTAAATATTACTGATTATATTCCCTATACTAGCTATACTTTACATCTCCATGACTATTTTGTAATTACCAATCTGTACTTCTTAATCTCTGCCCTCTTTTCGTCCATCGTTTCAATCCCCCTCCTATCTGGCAACCATCAAATGTTCTCTGTATCTATGAATTTATTTCTGTTTTATTTGTATGTTTATTTTGTTTTTTAGATTACAAGTATAAGTGAAATCATATGGTATTTGTCTTTGTCTGACTTATTTCACTCAGCACATTACCCTCTAGATCCATCTATAATATTGCAGATGGCAAGATGTCGTTATTTTTTTATGGCTGAGTTATGTTCCATTGTGTATATGTATCACTTTTTCTTTATCCATTCATCTATTGATGGATACTTAGGTTTTGTCCATATCTTGGCTATTGTAAATAATGCTGCAGTGAACAAATGGATTCATGTGTCTTTTAGAATTAGTGTTTTGGGTTTCTTTAAATAAATACCCGGAAATGGAATTACTGGGTCCTTCTTTGATCCTATTGTAGCCTGTTTTACAGTCTATTTTGTCTGATGTAAGTATTGCTATGCCAGCTTTTTGATCTATTTATTTTTTGTTTCCATTTTCATGAAATATCTTTTTCCATTCCTTTACTTTCAGTCTCTGTGTGTTTTTATCTGAATTGTGTCTCTTGTAGGCAGCATATGTAAGGGTCTTCTTATTCATTCAGCCTACTTATGTATGTCTTTTTCTATATTAGTTTTAGTTGTATAAAACAACATAAGGATTAGACATTTGGAGTCCTCACAAAGTGAAAACCCCATCAAGTCTACCTGTTTGACATTGTACCTAGTTATTACAATACTATTGACCATATTCCCTTTGCTGTACTTTACATTCTGTGACTACACACACACACACGCATGCACACACATAATTATAGTTGATATTAAATATTATTTTATATTATTTTCAGGTGTATAGTGCCTGGTGATAAGGCATTTATGTATCATATTTTGCTGTGTATAATGCACACTTTTTTGCCCAAATTTGTGAGGCAAAAATAAGGAGGTGCCTTATACATTGGTAGTACGAATTCCATATCCATATAAAATTTTTAATTCTTTTATTTATGCTGATGACTTAAAAGCATAATTCTAGAAATCAGTAATGATATCTGCATATAAAATAATACCCTGGAATATGATAATCAGTTTTGTTGAACTTACCACAAACTTGCAACAACGAAGAGTTTTTGGCCTTCTATGATGAATGAATATCATAAATTTGTTACCAGTACATAAAATATCTTGTACCTTGTATCTGTTCTTGAGTTTTGTAATTATTTGTTACATAAAATTTCTTGTACCATAATATGTTAGAAAGCATATGCTGAAATTCCTTTATAATACAAAAAGCAAGTACCTAAATGTAAACAAATAAAAATGTTGGTGTGCATTATACATGGGGACACATTATACACTGCAAAATATAGTAATCTATGAAGTGATCCCACTGATAAGTGCAGTACCTATCTGACACCCTACATAGTCTTTGCAACATTACTGATTATATACTCCTACTGTATTTCACATCCCAATGACTATTTTGTGACTACCAATTTGTACTTCCTAATCCGTTTACCTCTCTCACCCATCCCCCAGAACCCATCCCATCTACACTCTATGTCTTTTGATTGGAGCATTTAAAGTAATTGTTGATAGGTATATAGTTATTGCCATTTTATTATTCAGATTTTTGACATATATTTTCATCTTCTTTTTCTTAAAGAAGTCCTTTTACATTTCTTGTGATACTGATTTGGTGGTAATGAACTCCTTTACATTTTCTTGTCTGGGAAGCTCTTTAGCTGTCCTTTAATTCTAAATGTTAGCTTTACTAGGTAGAATAATCTTGGTCATAGGTCCTTGTTTTCCATCACTTTTAATATTTTGTGCTACTCCTTTCTGGCCTGCAAAGTGTCTGTTGAGAAATCAGCTGACAGTCTTATGGGAGCTCCCTGATAGGTAACTAACTGCTTTTCTCTTGCTGCTTTTAAGATGCTCTCTTTGTTTTTAAAATTTGGCATTTTAATTATGCTGTGTCTTAGTATTGGCCTCTTTGGGTTCATCTTGTTTAGGACTCAGTTCTTCCTGGGTTTGGGTGTCTATTTCCTTCACCAAGTTAGGGAAGTTTTCAGTCATAACTTTCTCAAATAGGTTTTTAACAACTTGCTCTCTTGCTTCTCCTTCTGGTAGACATATGATATAAATATTACTATGCTTGATGTTGTCTCAAATGTCCCTTAAATTATCTTCACTTTTTTGGATTTTTTTTTTCTGTTTTGTTGGGTATTTTCTGCTACTTTATCTTTTAAATTGCTGATTTGATCCTCTGCTGCATCTGATCTGTTGATTTCCTCTAATGTATTCTTCATTTCAGTTATTATATTCTTCATTGCTTACTGGTTCTTTTTTTATGTTTTCTGTCTCCATTTTTATGTTTCTTGTTTCTTTGTGGAGTTCTTCCTGAAATCATTGAGCATAGTTATAACCAGTGTTTGGAACACTTTAGCTGGTAGTTTGCTTGTCTGCATTTTGTTTAGTTCTTTATTTGGAGTTCTGTTTTCTTTCATTTGGGATAGGTTTCTTTGTCTCCCTTATTTTGGATACCTCCCTGTGTTTGTATGTATTAAGTAGAACTGCTATGTCTGCTGATTGGTCGAGTGGCCTAATGTTGTAAGTGTCTTAAGGGACCCAGTGGCATAGTCTCCCCAGTCACCTGAGCCCTGTTTGGTAGGTGTGTCCCTTGTATGTGTTGCGTGTGCCCTCTTGTTGCAGTTGAGCCTTGATTGCTGTGGGCACATCAATAGGAGGGATTGACCCTCAGGACAGTGAGAATTGTCCATGACTTAAGTGGAGTAGTTATTGTGCAGAGACTCACTCACCTTCAGTGTGTCTCTGGTGCCTGCACAGTCTGCCCTTTGTGTGTGCCGTTTGTGGAGGTGGTTGAGTGATGCTCTTGTGTAGTCTGAAGCTGGCCACTGGGTTTGTTGTTTCTGAGGCCTCGTGGGAAAGGCTCTGCTGCAAGGTCACCTGCTGCTTGTGCCCTGCCTGGGCCCATTTAGTATGAACTACAAAGTGATCTGCAGATGGTTGTCACTTGTCCTGGGATTACAGGTACCTGGAAGAGGCTAAGCTGTGAACCAAGTCTGGCAGCCACTAGTGCCAGGCTCGGGCTGCTTAGTAAGTCATGTGGGGCATGCCAAGGCCAGATGCTTTTTTTTTTGAGGTTTGTGAGCCTTTGAGAGATTGTTGTAAAGTCCAGAGCATGAGCCAAGGTAGACAATTTGTATGGAAAAGTCACAAGAAGCACTTGGGTGTGACTACAAGTTGGATGCAGTGGGGTCTCAGGGAATTACCAGGATGAGGTGAACAGTGTTAGCCACATTGATGGAGACTCAGGAATGGTACTTGCCTGTGTATCCAGGCTGGATGTAGGGAAGGCTCAACCAAGGAGCAATGGATTTTGCTAGCACTTCTGTCTGGGAGAAAGCTGCTCCTCCAGCCCTTACCCTGAAGCCAGACAATTCAGCTCCTCCCGCTATGTCTCTAGCACCTTTCAAGCTGCTGCCCTAGTACTGGAGTGCGGAGCGAGTGAGTCTGTCACAAAGTAAGTCTGTATGCAGGCCCTTTAAGAGGAGACATGTGCCCCAGCTACAATCTTTGCTGGTTTTCACAGTCAGAATTTATGGGGACTTCTTCCCCTGGCACTGGAACCCTGGAGTAGAGAGCCTGGTGTGGGGCTGGGACCCCTTGCTGGTCAGGGCACCTCTGAAGTCAAGATATCCTTTCCAATTTTTAACCCCCATACATGGATGTGGGGCCAGCTTATTCCACATCTCCACCCCTCCTACCAGTCCGACATGGCCTTTTCTGTATGTCCTTAATGATAGGACTTCTGTTTAATTAGACTTCAGGCAATTCTCAATGATGGTTGTTCTGTAGATTAGTTGTAATTTTGATGTGGTCATGAGAGGAGGCAAGTACAGCAAGATATGTATTCTGCCATCTTTACTGGAAGTTAATATGTATTTCTTTGCTTTTTTATGGTTTCTGTTTATTAAACTTCTCATTTTGTTCATGTATTGTTTTCCTGATTCCATTTAGTTGTCTGTGTTCTCTTGCATTTCATTCAGTTCTTTAAGATGATTATTTGGAATTGTTTGTCAGACAAATTGTAGATCTCCAGATATTTGGGTTCAGTTAGTGGAATTTTATTTGTTTCCTTTCATGGTATCATATTTTCCTGGCTCTCTATAAGCCACGTAGCCTGTGTGGTGCCTGCCCATTTGAAGTAGTGAACACTTCTTTCAGTCCTTACAAGCTGCTTTTAGCAGATGAAGACCTTCTTCTATCTGTTCCCCAGGTTGGTGGAATTACCTTTAGAATTGCAGTCTTGCTGAGTTAGAGTTGGTTACTAGGCTGTTGCTGAGTCTGCAGTTGGATCTGCAGTTGGCAGGCTTGTTTCCAGGGTCTTGGTTGAGTGTGGATCCTGTCTGGCTCCTGGGTGAATGGGACTCCCTCCAGTACTTTGTTCTGGAGGGTAGCATTGGGACAAGTGTTCACTTCAGGGTCCACATTTGGGTCTTCAGACAGCAGTCCTATTACCTGTTGTGTAATAGGTGTGACTTCCACCAGGCCCTGGGGAAGGCTGCTGCATTGTTACTGGATGGGTCCCCGGATGGACCATGGTGACAGGGGCTGGAAACAACCTTAGGATTGTTTCAGGTTCCACAGCCAAGATTGTGGTATGGGTTATTGAGTGACTTAGTATATCAATATATTAACTTCCAAATGACTGTGAATGAACAAAATTTAAGACAATTTTGGGTTGCCATATCTGATGTATAAAGTCCACCTACAAAGCATATAGGCATATATTAAAATCTTCTTAGGTAAAATAAACATTTTTACATAGCTCATTTTAAAAATATTTACAAACTAGAATAATGTTAAACATGAAAACAAGGTGAAGGAGCTCAGAAATCTTGTCCTTTTAAAAGAATTCATAAGATAGTACATTTAATGAAGAAAGATGAGGACACTCAACTATTAAAAGAAAAGATGTGCAGAGGTAGTAGACATAGTATTCTTCTAGAAAGAATTATTAAGACTAAATTTTGAAGTTATCTAGAGGCTGATTTTAGTTCAATTTAAATGATGAACCTAACTTTTTGGACACTGGATTTGTATTATAATATCCTCTTGATTACCAGAGATTTTTCTAACAGTGGATAGATAGCCCTCTTCCAATTATGGGACAATTAGTCTCTCTAAACTCAGCCATGAATTAGAATAGAAATATATTCTAATTTGTGTTATGATGCTTTCTAAATGAAGTATTCTACCATTTTATACTTTTCCTTGATAAATATCTTAGTGTATCATACAACAAGGGTGTATCATTCACATCATTATTTTCCAGATGTAATGCCCAGAGATTAGTTTAGATCATAGAGAAGATATTCCTGTGTTCTTGAGAAACAACATGACCTAAAAATAGTTTTCTTCAAATAAAATTGCCAATCTTGAATACGATAGAAGGATCATTTACATCATCATAGATAGAATGTGCTTTGTTCTTCTGAAAAATGTGCAATATTATGTATCAGTAAAGTTATAAATTTTATTGTTCTTTGCTTTATTTCCTTTTCTGTAAAAATAAACTGGAAACTAAAAAATACTTAAGTAAAAATTACAAAAAATCGTGCCTTATGGAATACATCAGCAGTATTTCAACTCGTTAGAATTAAAATAATCTTTAAATTTATATTTACTTTCTAATTATGACAAATACTAAAACTTCAATAGCATTGTAAGTGGTAACCTTTCCCTTTTAATTTCTAAAAGTAATGCAGATGTAAAATTGTCTAACGCTTTATCATTTTATATCAATTGCATTGTAATAAATACCAATTATCCTGAAATCTCAGTCCCAAATTCTAGTTTTCAACATTCTTTTTCTGAAATAAAATTGGTACTGAGACAAAATGCAAAAGTAATTAGGTTACTTTTTCATATTGCTAATATATCATGTAATTGAATGATGGTTTAGAATATTTAAGACATCTTTGAGTTTGGAACCTATTATAGTATTATTTATTTACTGATAGCATTTTTTCTCCTCTGTCTCCCCTTATAATTCTAACTAGCTTTATGGGATGAAATTGCCCTTCAATAATGCCTGATATTTTTTCAATTGTTAAAAGTTTAGTATTCTCATTTTCTACCTTCTTAACTATGTGAAAACATTATAACGTATGAACATTTGCTTTCTAAATATTCTGTGAACTGATCAGTTTAAGTGAGGTGGCATTTCATCCCATTATTTAGTATAAATGTAACCAGTAAAGCAATTCATTAGCCCCTGTGATCATTTGTATTTAAAGTATATCATGCATATTGATCCCTCATGCATTTCTTTTTCTTTTTAAACTATAATCAAATAGATGGTACTCATATTCATTTTGAGAGCTTAGATGAGTCTATATTTCATTTCTATTGATGCCAGTTTCTGGATTTCTTGTTGAACAATACAAATACATATACTGAATATACACTAAAACTTTAAGAAACTTGCATACCTTTTCTAATTATTTTAGGAATACAATTACATTAAATTACAACTACATGACAGCTTAACCAAAAATGATATACTAAGCAAGAATGTAAATAGTATGTAGTACTTTAAAATTTATGATTTGATTTTCATAATATTTTCATCTCTGATTAAATTCTATTGTTTTTCAGTGTAATTTACATTTTCTTTTCAAGGTCTACTTACCTTATGTGTCAGGAGGCCAATGGCTTGATTCGATCAGCTGTTTTTCTATGATTATTGCATGAACATGAGGTCTGCATTTTTCTCTTAGTCCAATCCATTGATGCTAACTTAATCCAAGATATTTGTTAAGAGAAAATTTGAATGTACTTGATAATTAACTTAATATTGCTTATATTCTTTAATCCTCTATAAAAACTATTACAGCCACATATTAAAAGGGTGCCCCCAAAATGTATACACATTTTAAGAAAGGAAAAAATGTATTAATTGTAATACTCAATGTACATTGATAACAAAAGATGAATAGAAGTCACATTTGACTCCTGCAATTACAAGAGGTGCTCAAAGTGGTTACAATCAGCGTCCAGACACTTCAAGCAGCAACTACTGCTTGAGCAAAGATAACATCTCTTAAAATGTGTATACATTTTTTGGCACCCCTGGTATTATGTCTTCTACTTTATTTTATGTGCATTTATCGACAATACCCACATAAACTGAAAGTTTGAAATGTGTACCAAATTCCAAATGAGATGTATATATAATAACTCATCTACTCACAAATATATCTCATTTAAAGGTATATTAAACATACATACACCAATTATTTTTCATGCCTGTAAGTGGCTAGAGGCATAAGTGTATCCATTATACTTGAGCATTAATTGTTAAATTTATGTACTTTTATGTAACCGGGCACATAACCCAGAACCTCTTGGAGCTAAGTATTTAAGGTTAGAAAAGGATGGATTAGGAGTAATTTCCTGCCATTAATTTTCATTCTTACACTTGCAAGATGGAATATTGTAGATTCTAAAATATTAGATACCTCTAGTATTACATATAGAAAGGATATGAATGAAGTAACTTAGAGGAATGTAACTTAGCCCACTCAAAAAAATAATAACTAAGCCTACTTTGATATGGAATGTGAGAAGCTGTGAAGTAGAAAAAGGGATGTCGATACTATCTTAATCTTTCTTAGGGAAAACAATATATTTATTTATCTCTGCAGACCAGGAAGAATCTCTGTCCTCTCCATATTGGGGGGGAGGGGCACAGATTATTTTATTTCTATTATTATTATCTTTCTATGTAAAAGCACATAATCAAAACTAATGTATAATTGAATGCAGCTCTCCTCCCTCACAGCTAAGAATCAGGTGGATGAAATGAGTAAGACTTTGAAGTAAAACATGAAAACTCCTTGTAAAACTTGCAGTGTTTTAATTTTCTATTCAGAATTTCTAACCCTCTAATAGCAGATTCCATGCCTATTTAAAACTTGTCAGCACTGCAGATATTCTGATGAAATTACAATAAATGTCAGTGAAGAAGGATTTTAATAAGTAAAATAGTTTCTGAGTTAAGCATATTTTCATATCCTCCAGAATTTCACCACCTGCTCAAGCTGCACATTTTTCTGTCTCAGAATAAAGAATATTCATATTTTTCTAAAGGTGACAATTAAGCTAGTTCAGTATTGGAGTTGTTTAAAGCATCAGTTAGCATTTACCTAAGATCATCAAACCTTAACTTAGCCAAAATAGACAAGATGGCATAAAGGAGTGACTCAGGAGCTCTAGGAATATGCTGACCGTATTAATAACGGATCATGGTTGTCTCTGAATTTGATATTAGATAACTTTTCTTAATAACTCCTTATTTAATTTCTTCACTGAATCTAAACAAGGGAATCATTTGTGTTAATGGGAAAAGACAGATAATTTAAGGTATATATTCTTATGTACATATGTAAATATGTACTTGTCTAAATTCATTAGCCCTTAGAATAAATATTTTAAAGAGGAAAAAAGTCATCGATTACCAGAAAGTATTTGTAATATTTAGTAGACTAGACATAGAGAGTTGGTACTTTCTTATTTCCTTTTTGCATTTATTTGCCACTAATGTTTAAAATTAATGCTTTTTTAATTTATTTATTACCTACAGCTGCATGACAAACTACTCCAGAGTTTAGCAGTTTAAACAACATTTACTATATCACCATTTTTGAGTTATTTGGGAGTGACTTAGCTGGGTGGTACTAGTTCAGGGTATCTTAGGAGATTACAGTCTAGATATCGCTGGGCCTGCACTCAACTGAGGGCTTGACTAGTCTAGAGAATCCACTTCCAATAAGATTTTCATATATGGCTGTTAAGAGGAAGCCCCTGTTCCTCAGTGGCTGTGGGCACATGATCATAATTCCACATCACGTGGACCTCGCCATAAGGCTGCTTGAGTGTCCTCCTGATATCCCCAGAGTAATTCCTTAGAGCACAGGTGGCCATTAAAGCCTTTGACTACATGGTCTTAGCACACGTGGACATTTTTGCAATGCTCTTGATTACACCGATCTATCCTTTTGGACATAGGAGAGGACTATAGAGGAATATAAGTACTAGGAGATGAGGTTAATTAAGGTCCATATTGGAGACTCTGTTCAGTATTTAGCTTTAACTCTTCCACTGTGTTAACTGATTTCAAGGTGTGTTTTCTTTCAAAATGTGTCAAAAATACACAAAAAAACAAAAAGTTGATATTTTGACTATTTTATGCATTTAAAAATAGCAATTTGAGCTGCTTTGTGTATAAACAACATGATTTTATGTAGAAAATGTCAAGATTATTCATTCAGATATATCTGACTGTTGTGGCAAAAGGGTTAAACTATAATCAAGGAAGGTTGCAAATGAAATTATTGCTATTTTATATACATGCACATTTTAAGAAACTTTCCCCAGTAGAAGTTGCGAGATTGGTTTTAAAAACTTTCAAAATAGGCTTTTAAAAGTTATTTCTTATTTTTCTTAATTAAAAGTGTTCATTGAAGGCAAGAGAGTTATTTCAGAAGTTTGACTCATTTTCTCCTTTATGGTGAATGTTTTTATCCACTATTTCACATATGGCACACTCTTCTGGTATTTGAATAATTTTCATCTTTCTGGGTCTCATTCATGCTTTGTCTAAAATTGACTACAAAATCACCGAAAACTCTACCCTTCTCTAACAATTCTAATCATCAATGCAAATCCATTACGTATTTTTTCATCATTAGCAAATGATTTATATGTGTAAGGTGCTTTTTCCTAAGAAGAATACAATTTTCTTGAATGGACAACACCTTATATTCTTTTCTTTTAATTCCTCAATATATCACTCAGGATAAGCCTGAGCACAAAATAATATTTATGCGTTGAATTATATATACAAAGGTATATATTGAGGTACATATGTATTGAGGTCAGAAACCCATCAGTGATGCTTTGTATCAGAAGGACTCCAACTTATTTGCTCCTTGATGGAAAGAGAGAGTCTTCAGATGACTCTCTCTTTAGCCTACATTATTCCATTATCTACCGTTAATTCATGATGACTTTCCTGAAAAAAAAAAAAAATCCTCTTGATCACAATAACTTAGAAAAATAAAATTCTTGAAAATATTTTGCATATTCTGTTTATATAATACATAAAGCTACTCAGCAGTCAATTTTATTATCTTGTTTAAAGATTTCTTTTAAATTTGAGCTGCTATTTTCAAGAAACCTTCATCCTGGGGATTGTGTCGTAACTCAATTAGAACTGACAGGTCATTTCAAATTCCACTTTTACTTTAACAAATCACTGTACCAAATTTCCTTCAGGCTGTACTTTGATGGTTAATTAGCACACATATCTTGTAGCTAAAAGAAGATAGGCATTTTATGGCAAGGGTTTTTTTCCTAATTAAGTGTAACGGCTTATTCATTTCCAGTGACTTTGAGGTTAACTTTTAAAAATCATGTTTAACACCTTTATTTTTCTTCGTTGTAGGACAGAGACTTCTGTGATTTCTTCTGTAACCAGTGGTGAGTATTATTATCACTTTATATTCTAGTAATGGTTCTGATCTAGAAAGACAGCTTACCTTCATTTAGTTTTTGTTTGCTCTTTGTTAAACTCAGCAAACTTGATTGTCAAGTATGTAAAAGTGTACAATGCTCTGTAATCAATAGGTGTTTTGAATTATGAAAAACATCAGAACCCACCTAGCCATGTGTTGGAGAAGATAGGTTACGAGCATTGAATACATACTGTAGGAACTTAGGGAGCTCCCATTAATTTATCAGTAATGGATGTATTCTACACCAGTTTGAGCTCCAAAGTATGTTTACAGACGGTTTTCAGTCTCAATTTTCCTGTCATATTCTCCTCTCCTACCTGGCTTTCCCCTTCCTATGACTACGCAAAAAGACACCTGAATTCTGACTGCTGTTTTAAAAATGAGTCATGATTGCTCAGACATTTAATCTTGTGATGTGTCACCTGACTTGGAGACAGCTGACCTGACATCTCAAGAAATCCTTCTCTGGTGGCACTGC
Organism: Rhinolophus ferrumequinum; assembly: GCF_004115265.2. NCBI lineage: Eukaryota > Metazoa > Chordata > Mammalia > Chiroptera > Rhinolophidae > Rhinolophus > Rhinolophus ferrumequinum. The sequence continues at coordinate 89,716,993 of NC_046289.1, read as the reverse complement.
CACTTCTGTCACCTCTAGCACACACTGTTTCTCATTCAGGCAATGAGGCTGCAGCGGTCTCTTCAAGTCACAAACAACTACTGTAAATAACCACCAGGTCTATAGTCTTTCAAAGTGTAAGGGAAAGAAAAACATTGTTCCCACCAGCCATATAGTGGAATGATCATGTTTCCTATAAAACCTGGCCTGACATTTCAACCTAGTTGCTATTTAAGCTTAAAAACTCCCAGAGGAAGTTTGGGCTATGTTAGACTCCAGTGTCAACCATATCACAGGTGGAGATTCATGTTCACAAGTGTTACTGTGTTTCTGCAGGATCTAGTCCACAAGTTTCATTTGTTGTTATATCATGATTTCACATCAGGGGACTCATTGCTCTACTGAACAGTGTGGTTCACTTTCACATGGTTAAAGAAATACAGATTTCAGGAGAAAGGTAATGAGGGCTTTGTTCTTGCTCGTTAAGAAAGCATTGTGGCTCTTTATAAATAATGGACTCCACTACTCCTCAGCAATAATAAGTATCCGAATGTATTTTTCATGCATAGAAAAATAAGTCCCTCCTCAGCATACAAACTGATACATATCTGAAAACATGCATATGGATGTGTACTTTCATCAGTGCCTCAATGTTTGTGTGTGTGTGTGTGTGTGTGTGTGTGTGTGTAGTTTGTTTTTTTTTTTTTAACTTCATTCTTCAATAAAAATTCTAGGTACAAACTGGAAACAAATTACAATACAACTGCCAACAGGGATAACTTGAAAAAGCAGATAAAAGTAAGAGTTTTAATCTCTCTATTGTGTATTGATCTCACTCTAGATAAAACACTATTTATAGGCAAAAATAAAAATAAGAATGACAAAGAAACAACTTATATAATTGTATGTTTTAAGAGACCAAAGTAATGTCTTATGAATTCTCCTAGAAATTGACATATGATCACTTTCTTTGTAAGATGGTAAAATGTTAAACCAAGTGCTCATGAGAACAAATTGTCCTATAGTTTACCTCTACTGCTATCAGTTTATCCTCCCATGTCTTTGTTATGCATTTATTGACAACAGAAACCTGTTAACTTTTGGTATCATGGATTTCAGATCATTTTACTTCAGGGGTTGCTCACTGATGCTATTTTCAATTTTCAGTCTAGTGGTGGGCTTAATAAACCACTTAAAATACAGCAGATTTCCATCTATAAGTTTATCTGCCTTATAACGAAGTCTAAAAAACTTGTTGTTGGCTTCTAGGTATCGTAAGCAAAACACAACTGGTTTATTTCAACATTTCAAACAACGTTTATAAAATAACACAAATTGCATCTCTCAGTAGTCAGACTGGCACACATCTATGTTTATGAATCAACCAATTACATTTAAACTAATACATTCAATAATTAGTATCTTGATAGCGATAACATTTGATTAGTGCTAGGAGTTACTTAGAAATTTAATATTTAATGGGATGCTATAATTATAATATAAAATTGAAAACCAATGAAACACAATGATAAGATAAATTACAAGAGTGCTGTTATAAATTATTTTCAGATTACACCAACTGAGTGGACAGACTATGTGAAGAAACTGATGAGTATATAATCTTATTATATAAGACAGGTTTTAAACAGAAAGGTCACCTCATAGCTTTTCTAGGTAATTCTGTCATTTTAATGGTTCAAATAAATCATCATTTATAAATCTTTTCAGTATTTAATTTCCTGAACATTCTGAATATAGAAAAGCATAATGCTAATGAAATAGCATCTGTGTGGATTTATTTGTATACATGGAGAGTGTCTACTCTCTTATCCTTAGACAAGGACTTCCATCTAAGAAGTGATATCACCTGACAGGAATGAAGAAGCAATAAATCACAATTCAATTTGCAATCTTGCTAGTCCCTTTGACAATGGCCAATGAAATCTCCAAGGATTAATTTCAGGTTAGTACCAAAATCTAATCTAATATCGGTAGGTACTATTTATTTTCATAACTTCTATGCTGTTGTCTTTTTTTCAATAATTTATTTAAATGAGGTATAAAATAGATATGATAAAATGCATAGATAAGCCAGTGAGTTTTGAAAAAAAATGCATACAGCCACGTAACATACATCCTTAGCAAGGAGTAGAATTTTGATTGATCGTTTATGTCCCTTTAAGTCGATTCTCTGTACCACCGACTCCCAGGTATGATTTCTGTCTTCATAGATTTGTATTGTCTGCTCTCGACTTCATAGTAATGGAATTAGATAGTCTCTGCTTTCTTGTATGCCACTACTATTTCTCACAAAAATAGCTTTCAGCAATATCTCTGCATCCATATTGTTGCATCTAGCAATGTTTTGTTCCTTTTTATTGCTGAGTAGTATTCTATGTTAATAATGTGCCACAGGTTATAAATTCCTCTGTTGATGGACACCTATGTTTTTTTTTTTTTTTTTTATGATAGCCCATAGAACTTTTTTTTTTTTAATTAGTTTCAGGTGCACAAGACAAAGTAATACTTAGACGTTTATCATTTATATCCCTCACACTGTGTGAACCCCCCTCCCCCATCCACTATCCCTCTGACATCGCACAGAGCCATTACATTTCCACTGTCTCTATTCCTAATGCTGTACTCCACTTCTTGTGAGTATATACATACATATATATATACACATATATATGTATATATAAAATTATAGTTGACATTCATTATCGTTCAGCTTCAGGTGTACAGTGCAGTGATCAGACATCTACGTCACCCATGAGGTGGTCTCCCAAATGGGACACGTGTCCATTGGAGACCCTACAAAATCTTTACAACATTATTGATTACGTTCCTCAGATTAATTTTCAAAACCCCGTGGCCATCTTGTGGTTACTGATTGTTTTCTAATCCCCTCACCTTCCCCTTTTCCCCACCCCCACCCATCTAGCAACCCTCAGTTTTTCCTCTTTGTCTCCAAAACTGTTTCTGATTAGTTCATTCACTGATTCTTTTTTCTAGATTCCACATATAAGTGAGATCATATGGTATTTGTCTTTCTCTGTCTGACTTATTTCACTTAGCATAATGTTCTCTAGGTCCATCCATGTTGTTGCAAATGGTAAGATTTCTTTCTTCTTTATGGCTGTGTAATACTCCATTGTATAAATGCACCACAGTTTCTTAATCCAGTCATCTACCTATGGGCATTTTGGTTGTTTCCATGTCTTGGCTATTGTGTATAGTGCTGCAATAAACATAGGAGTGCATAAAGATTTTTGAATTGGAGTTTTGGATTTCTCCGGATAGATACCTAGGAGTGGAATTGCTGGATCATAAGGTAGTTCCATTTTCAGATTTTTGAGATACCTCCATACTGTTTTCCATAGTGGCTGCACCAATCTGCAATCCCACCAACAGTGCACAAGGGTTCCCTTTTCTCCACATCCGCGGCAGGACTTGTTGTTTGTTGATTTGTTGATGATAGCCATTTTGACTGGGGTGAGGTGGTATCTCATTGTGGTTTTTATTTGCATTTCTCTGATGGTTAGTGAGGTTGAGCATTTCTTTATATGTCTGTTTGCCATCTGAATGTCCTTTTTAGAAAAATGTCTCTTCATGTCCTCTGCCCATTTTTTTAACTGGGTTGTTTGTTTTTTTGGAGTTGAGTTGAGTGAGTTTTTTATAGATTTGTGATATTAACCCCTTATCAGATATATCATTGGCAACTATCTTTTCCCATTCAGTAGGATCCCTTTTTATTTTATTGATGGTTTTCTTTGCTGTGAAAAAACTTTTTAGTTTGATGTAATCCCACATGTTTATTTTTTCTCTTACTTCCCTCACGCGAGGGGATATACCAGTAAAAATCTTACTCCGGGTAATGTCTGTGAAGTTTCTTCCTATATTTTCTTCTAGGTATTTTGTGGTTTCAGATCTTACAGTTAAGTCTTTAAGCCATTTTGAATTTATTTTTGTATATGGTGTAAGAAGGTGGTCCAGCTTTATTTTTTTGCATGTGTCTGTCCAGGTTTCCCAGCACCATTTATTGAATAGACTGTCTTTACCCCACCGTACATTTTTGGTTCCATTGTTGTAGATTAAATGGCCATATAGGCATGGATTTATTTCTGGACTCTCTATTCTGTTCCATTGAATATGTGTCTGTTTTCATGCCAGTACCATGCTGTTTTGATTACTGTAGCCTTGTAGTATAATTTGATGTCAGCTATTGTTATACCTCCCACTTTGTTCTTATTTCTCAAGATTGCTGAGTCTATCCAGGGTCTTTTATGGTCCCATATAAATTTTAGGATTATATGTTCTATTTCTGTGAAAAACGTCATTGGTAGTTTGATAGGAATTGCGTTGAATAGATGGACACCTATTTTTGGTTACTTATAGGTTTTGCCTATTAGAAAAACAGCTGCTATGAAAATTCTTATTTAAAGATTTTTTTGTGGTACAGTTTTTATTTCTCTTGGATAAATAACTAGAAATGAAATTCATGGGAAAAATTTTAAGGCCCAAGTGTGAAATATGTAATACTATTGTTTTTTGTACTTTTTAAGTGAATTTACAGGTAAACTTGATGGCATAAAAGTCATTTGTGATTGAATATAAAAACCTATCATTCTTCTGAAAGTGGACTTGACTATATGTTGGATTTAACCCAATATCTTTTCTCTTTGTGACTGCAGAAGAAATAGCCTTGTATCTTAAATATAAATAAACAAACAACAAACGATGCTCAGAGCTGAAGAACAGTGATGAAGAATAAAATGTAAACAGATAATGCAGAAGAGAAGACATGGGAATGTATGTCAGAAGCCTAATTGTTAAAATATGATTCTAAATTCAAAGTTCAAGGACTTTATTCATTGGACTAGTTTCTTGCAGTGCAAAGTAAATACATATGAAACTAAATCTCTAAATCATTGTTATTATTATTTATTTAATCATTTTTGAAAACTGCAATTATTAAAATAGTTTAATTTTAATGAGTTTTTGGAAAATGTGGTTGTCTGCATTTTTGATTGTTTACTTGTTTGCATTTAATATGAAATGTTATTCTTGAACTGTGAGGTAGATATGGTGGATTGTCTTTCTCAATTTCCATTCCTCTTTCCTTTCTTAGAGAAGTTGGAAATCTACCTTTTACTTTTCCTATTCCTTTGCAGCTTTGATTCTGGATTAAAAAAAAAAATGAATCCACAAATTAGGAACGTGTGCATAAGGTTTGGAAGATAAAAACTAAGCAGAGACCAATATACTGGTTATTTTTGTACTTTTTGGTGGCAAAGAGGGTCGTAACCATTTCAAGACTTTCTGTAGCCATCATTCAGGTCTCTTCATCCAGTTTGCATTGTGTTAAGAGAGCTGTGGCATCAGTAGTGGCAGCTTTTTGATTCTGAATTTTTATTTCTTTAATTTCATTTTCAGGGGTGTATTCTTGAAGCCTGGCTCTAATTCTCAGAAGTAGTAGGAAAGTGCTGTGGTATCTGGGAGTTATTCCTCACTGGTATCCATTATGGTTTGTGACAGTACCTATTTAAAACCATCTCTGTAGAGTCGTTTCTGTTTCCTGTTTCCTGTACTTGATTTGGCTGATGACAGAAATGGATATAAAAACAGCTGCTCAAGGATGGAAATCTGTATTTTGTTTTGTTTTGTTTTGTTTATCTGACCTGCTTGGATATGCATTTACCTGGCAGCTACATTTGGACGATGACAGTTGTATAGTCCATGGAAATCAGTGGGAAAAAAGTACTAAGGAAGACATGGCTTCTGTGAATAGAGTAACGGCTACAAGAAAGTATCATGGTGAAGAGAAGGAATGTAAGAACTCGGAGATGGGCCAGCTACTTCCGACAATATTCAAACGGTTAAAGAAAGATAGGTACAAGCTCCATCCTTTTAATTCACAGATCCACGTACAAATTTTATATACTTAGTAGTGCTAGCACCAATAAAAGCAAAAATCAGATGCAGAGATTTATCCTATTATTGAATTAATACGTTTGCTGTTCTCTTACCTGAAGGCTGGAACATTGATTGGGAAGGAGTGGAGCTTCAGGATTGGAGTGGGTCATTTAGGTGGATTTATCTAGATATTACTTCTGTGTATTCCTAACCCCTGAGCCTCTCCTGATTGCTGTTCATGCTTTGGGGGAAACATTTTAATCACTCACCTGAGACTATTGCCTTGGAATAAAATACCAACTCCCATTACAACAACACTCCTACTACCTCACAGCCTCTAGGCAGATAAGTAGATTCTGATAGCAGTTCACCCCAGGGGACAAGTAAAAGTAAGATCAAGTTAAATACACTAGATGACAAATATTACATTATTTTCACCATTCATAATGGCAAAGAAATCTGAGCAATTTATTTGGAAATGTATTCTAAGTGAAGGATAAGGAAGAAAATAATAGGTTAGATCAGGGCAACTTAATCAATATGGCTTGCAATATACTACTGAGAACAGCCAAGAGTAGTTCAGTTTGTTTAGTTGTTTAACTAAAACCCAGTCTTATATGTAGATGACACTAAATGAATATGGAACACCAGACATTTAATGGTAAAATGTACACGTGTACCTGGTCACTGACTCCAAAATCATGCTTGTCTTTGTGAAATATAATGCCACTGTGTACTACCAGAGATAGGGCTTATAGTCAGATGCTAAGAGTTTTGGCATGAGTCATTTTCAGAGTAGATTCAGTAGTTGGTTACGAAACCTACTCCCTACTCCTGCTACATTGCTTCTCACCCTCGTCCTATCACCATAGTCTCATGAGGGGTTTTCTATGATCCGTTAACGGAGGAAAACAACATTTTAGTTTGTGTAACAGAGGTTCTGCATGATAAGCTGACACCAGCTAAAAGTGGAGCACTGCAGAATTAAAACTCTGGTTTATGAGAACAAGTGACTGAATTTCAGTAAGAGAGAAGCAATGGGCTGATGAGCATGGATTGTATTATATTGCTTTTGCTCAGTGTCCCAGCTTCCAGTAGCATCTAGAATACTAGAATGGCCTTCCAAAAAATGTAGAGTCCATGTAGCAAAGGAATGGAGATAGGCATGGCATTTTTTCACAACTAGTAACCCACTCATAAACCATTTTATTCCTTTTCATAAAACACTGGACATTGACAGTTTAAGTTTTCTTTTTTGTTTTGTTTTATAACAGCTTTATTGAAATATGATGATAAACAAAGAATTGCACATATTTAGTGTATACAATTTGATGAGTTTGGACATAGACAAACACCTATAATCCCATCACCACAATCAAAGCAATAGACATATCTAACATTGCCTGGTTTCCTTGTGTCTCTTTTTGTGTGTGGTAAAATCACTTAACATGAGGTCTACCTTCTTAAGAAATTTTGAAATGTAAAATACCATTTTTTTAAAACTATACGCACGATGTGTTGTATAAGCAGATCTCTACAACTTACTCATCTAGTGTAACTTAAGCTTTGTACCCACTGAACAGCTATTCCCCATTTTCCCCACCGTTCCAACTCATGGCAACCACCATTGTATTGTCTTCTATGAGTTTGACTATTTTAACTATTTTGACTTCATTTAAGTGGAAGAATGCATTTTTCCTTCCGTGACTGGCTAATTTTGCTTAGCATAATATCCTTCAAGTTAATCCATATTGCGATAAATAGCAGGATTTCATTCTTTCTTAAGGTTCAGTAAGTATATAACTCTTTTTCTTTATTCATCTGTTGATGAGCACTTGAGTTGTTTCCATATCTTGGCTACTATGAATAATACCACAATGAACATGGGAGAGCAGATGTCTCTTCCAGATCCTGGTTTGATATATACCCAGAAGTGGGATTGCTGGATTAAAACAGGTATAGGAAAACATACTGAACATTATTAATTATCAGAAAAATGTAAGTCAAAATGGCAATGAGATAGCACCTCACACCTGTTAAGATGGCTATTATAATATATACTTATACCCAAATGTTGAGGATGTGGAGTAATTGGAACTCTTGAACACTACTGGTGGAATGTAAAATGGTACAGCAGTTATGGAAAACAGTATGCGGTCCCTCAAAATATTAAAAATAGAGAGTTTAGGAGTCTTAGTTTCTAGATGCTATGAACTGAATCGTGTCTCCCCAAAATTCATACGTTGAAGCCCAGATCCCCAATGCTATTTGGGTATTGAGCTTTTAGGAGGGAATTAGACTTTGGAGAAGTTTATGAGTCTGGGGCCCTCATGATGGAGTTAATGCCCTTATAAGAAGAGATACCAGACTTGCTTTCTCTCTTACTCTGCCATGTGAATACGCAGCAAGATGGTGACTATCTACAAGTGAAGAAGGGAGCTCTCATTGGAAACCAACCATGTTGGCACCCCTGATTGCATACTTCCTGCCTTCAGGACTGTGAGAAAATAAATTGCTGATGTTTAAGCCACCTGATCAATGGCATTTTGTTATGGCAGCCAAGGAGACTTAAGACACTATCCATATTGTCTTTCTTGCTTGATATATATATATACATATATATATATATATATATATGTATATATATGTATATATATATACACATACACATATATCAAGCAAAATGCTATATGTATATATAATATATATATATATATATATTATATATATATATATATATATATATATATATATATAATATATCTTTTCACCTCTTATTTTATATGTACTGGTGGTAGTAAATGTGAACATCTATTACACTTCCTAGGTTACAGTGTATCAAGGTTTTACTAGATTGTGACAGTTATTGAGGACAAATGAGTACTACTAAAACCTATTGCTGAAATTCTCTGACCTCTTTTGGTGAGAATCCGTTTTGGTAACAGCAAAGCCTTCTTCATTCTCATTTTCTGATCCTTTGCCCATAACTCTGAGGTTGGGCCACACAATTATATCAGTTGCCTCAGAAGTAGTATGTGTCTGATGAGTCCATTTTCTGTTGCTTAGAGGGACATATTTGAAACCCCAACCTAAACCTATTCCTTCTGACCTTGGAAAGATGTTATATGCTTAGGGAATAAAGACATGTTTCCTGCTTAAAATTTTTGATTTTCTGCTTTGAACCATGACTGAAATGTTAAATGTGCTCATTTTGAAGGATTTGACACGAAAAAATACATGTACAAAGAAAGAAATTGAAATCACTCAAAATTTTACTATCAATGGATATCAAGAGATGAATAATCATTACTGAGAATATTTTGTATAAATGTCCACATCACCTTAAGTGTACTTTTAATATTTTCACCAAAAATTAGAGTCTAGGTTAAATGCTGATAAGTACCACAGTACTTCAAAAAGACTGATATACTCTATGCTTTTAGGATAAGAATTCTATAAGAAATATGTCAGTTAAAGTTTTTTAAACTAAAATGTGATTGCAAAAGTTTAGAACATGAAATTACTTTTACTTTTTTTTTTACTTTTCCCTTTTTATTCTCTCCTTACTGGTCAAAAAATTTGCCTTTTTTTTTTTTCTTGATTCCCTTCTTTTGCTTCTTTCATGAATACAGTTATCTTCCTTTTCTATTCTCTCCTGTCTTATGAGACACTTTAAATCTTCATTTCCATATTTTATTCTTTTTTCCTGAGCTGACACAGCGTATCTCTTTTATCACATTTTTCAGTCTCTGTGGAGCTGTAAGAAACTAAGCCAACTATAAATCTTCAGTACACAAAGTAAAAAGAAAATATGACACTTTTTGTGTCCTAGGTAAGTCAATGTCAGGATTAGAATTTCTGCAGAATATACCTAAAATAATTATAGCAAAACTCCAGGCATTTTAATATTTTCATGTATTAATACTTTAGAAATTCTAGATAGAGAGTAACAAAAACAAGGAATTCTGACTTTCTTCTGTATCCTCAGACCTTTTTATTAAGTACTGAAAACATGCAACCACATTAATAAACCTATTAAATAAACAAATAATGTTCTATTTATTTTCAAAATTTTAAAACTATAAAATATATACCACTTCACCCCTGCTGCAAATTTTTGTACAATATTGATTGAGAGCATGATAGTGATGAGATAGCTATAAATTGAACGTATTTATTTAAAAACAACAAAACTTCTACTAAAAAAAAAAAATTCATTTAGACCTGACAGTATGTATATTAAGGAAATAATTACAATCAAAATATATTAAACATTTCCATTTTAAGTGCAGTTTAGGACTTAAGAAATTCCTTGCATTCTAAATATAAGTAGCAACATTTTCAGAATAATTCAGTTATTGACTTAGTTACTTTCTTTAGTAACTCTGTAACAATTTATCTTTTAAATTTTAGTTCTTCTTAAAATTTATTTTATTACATACATAAAATTTGACTACTTTGTCATCACATTTAGAAAACAGATTTGTTCGATGTTAAATATATCAGTGGTACACCAATTTATTTATTTAAAATTCAGTCATAACTTTGAACCTGAAATTGATATTTTATTATTTTCCTTTTGTGGAATCATTTAGATGTCTTTTTAAGGAATACCATTAAATAGTTTTTATTTACATTAATTCGAATCATACACTTTATTCCAAGATTTATATTTGAAGGTAGGCCATTCAAAATACCTTGGGTATGAAATCACATCTTATAAAACATGAGCCATCTTTTTTCCATACCAATTAGCTTTTTTAGGGTTTCACCACATATATATTTATGCAGTTATTATTTGTTAGTAATTGTGCTAATTTGTGAAATGACAAAATTAGAAAATTGTGGTTTCTGAGTTAAAAGATATCATAATCCAAACCTTGATAACAAACTTAATATAGTATAGCAAATATTATCTAATATATTTCTATATTTCTTGTTGAAAATTTATTTCCAAATGAAAAGGCAATGAAAATGTCACATATTCCTTAAAAGAAAGAAAAGTGTCCTCAATGTGTGAGTTGGTGTAAAGAAGCACCACTAAAATGTTATATATGAAGGGAGAGGGGAGTAGGGGACTATCTTTTTATGATTCTTAAGATGGCTAGTATACTAGTTTGCTAGTGCTACCATAGCAAAATACTACACAGTGGAAGGCTTAAACAACAGAAATTTATTTTCTGGCAGTTGTGGAAGCTGGAAGTCCAAGATCAATTTGTTTATAGATTTGGTTTCTCCTGAAACCTCTCTCCTTGGCTTGCTGATGGCTGCCTCCTACCTGTGTCATTTTTATTGTGCACTCACACCCCTGGTGTCTCTTCCTCTTCTTATAAGGATGTCAGGCCTGCTGGATTAGAGCCTGATCCCTTAATTTTATGATCTCTTAATTACCTCCCTTAAGGCCCTGTCTCCTTCAGTCACATCAGAGATTGGGGCTTTGCTGGGAAAGGCAGATCACGAGCATGCACGCAGCCGCATAAGAAGGGGCCTTGGACCTAGAATACTTCCTTAGAGCTAAAGAGCACACACAACCTGTTTCGGGCCTATCATCTTGTGTGGGAATATCTTTCTCTATTTCAGACTCTGTGTGCTCCTTTGTTCTGGTTTGTTCTGGCTCACCTCCAGCATTTAGTATTTCTAACTCCATGGGAGACAAAAGAGGGTCCTTCGGCTGCAGCATAAGAGGGATGCTAGTAGGCCAATTGCCCTGTGTCACCTGCTGGGGAAATCTGCTAGTCTCGGGGACCAACGGAATGAATTGATAGGAATTGATTTTGCCCTGTCCCCTCTTTATGTGAGTATAACATTGTTCCACCAAGTGTTTGACTGTTGTGTTTTCCTTGGCAACTCCGATGCCAAGATGCAGTGGACAAGTGTTTGGACTTCTATTTCTGGTGGCTGGCATTGTGATAATCATTGCTATCCTCCATGGAGTTGGAGTCCAACTCTGACATTGACAATGGGTGCATATTGTTTCTGCCCAACAGGTGTCAACATGTGAATTTTGGGAAAGACACAATTCAGTCCATAATGTCTCTTAAATAAGTTGGAAGTAATTTATTAAGTAAGCAGATGTGTTGTGCTTACTAGGTGTCAGGCACTATTGTGTGTTAAACAAATATTAACATTGAATCCTAAGAATAGCTTTAGAGGGTGGGTCCTATTATCATCTCCATTTTACATACAAGGAAACCAAAGCACAAAAAGTTTCAGTAATTTGTCCAAGGTCACACAACATAACCAGAGTGCAGAACTAGGTTGTCTAGTTCCCGAGTCCTTGTTCTCAACTGTTATGCGAGGCTGCTTATCTAATTCAAGGATATGAGGGCTAATTTTCTTAAACATTGGGAAGATAAAACAGATGCCCTGGCCCCACGAAAGGGCCATACGTAGCTCTGAGCAGCAGCAGTAAGACCACGAAGTAACTTGGGGAAGAATGTGGAACCAAGTGGCTCATGGAACAATCAAATCTGACTTAGGAAAGAATTATATAGGAATAATCTTTGGAATTGATTTCCCCACCTCCTAATCGAGAATGAAAACTTGGATCTGTTCCTAGAAAGGCCCAGTCACTCGCTCGGAAGCTTGGCAGGCTGTCCTCTGCCGGCTTCCACAGCCTCGGGTTGGCTTCCTGCACTAGGTGTGCTGACCATGTCGCCATAATACGTATGAACCCTGTAAGTAACATAAGCTTATCAGTGAAAGATGAGCTACCAGGTATCTACTGATAACTTCTTCAATAGTAAGTTGTTGGGATTTTTGTTTTGTTTTGTTTTGTATATTGTTTACCTTTTGAGAGGTAGAACTGGTTCCAAATGCTCTTTTTGTGTTTCTGACAGTTTTGCTGATTGGGGCAGAACATTTGAGCTGTGGTTTGGTGGATTTTAGATTTTTTAAAAGGTGATTGTCTGCACTATCTTCCAAACCTTAGGTTTCACCATCTAATTCTTTAGACGTTCAAACGATTAAAAGCTTTTTATCTTAGTTTACACAAGTTTTCTTTCTCTTCCTTTAGTAATGACGAAGATATTACATCTGGTTTGCAGTCCAAATGTAGAAAAAGTGAACTGACCCACAAACTTTGATCTGCCCCCACTCTTTTTTTAGAATCCCACCATTCCCTCTCTGGGCAGTAGAAGGTATTTAAGAGGAAGTGAATATCCTTAATGTCACTCTTTTGAGCTATGAAGGTCAACAGCTTTGTGGCATCCCAGAATAATTTGAGGTCTTCCAAGAACAAAAGTATAAGAAGAGGACATGGCAGACTGGGTGATATCTGTAGGGGACAAAGGCAGGATTCCTTTCCCATTCCCTCCATCTACCCCCTAACCAGTCACAGCTCCTCCTATAACACCCCTCTTCTGAAAGTCTACAGCTGAGGAATTATAGGCTCTCAGGTCTCCCAGCCAAAGTACAGTGCTATCTGAAAAGTCCACTGAGACGAGTAGATGAAGGCCCCTGGTTTTTTCTCGTATTAATGAGCCACTGAGTCTTGTCCCCCAGTGCAAGCTCCTTCCCTGTGCCCTGCAGCGGGGGGCTAGGAACAGGGCTGGGATGCCAGCAGTTCCAGGAGCACAGACCTAAGCAGTGCTCCATCTCCCCTTACCTAGCTCAGGGGTTACTGGTCTGTGGCAGATGCCACGAGTCGCTCCTGTGGCTGTTCTCAGTGGCTCTTCCTAAATTCCCACCACAGGCAGCGCTTCCTCCTCTCTCCCTCTTCCTACTTCACTTGTTTCCCTTTCCTGTGCTTTAGGCCTCAAGCAGGTCCCTGGCAGTACTCAGGGCTTGGGACTACAGACTCCTGCCCTAGTGACATTTTTGTCTTCACAGTCTGCCAGGGCCTGCCCTGGGGAGGTGGACAAATGACCCAGGACCTTTCTCAGTAGCTAATCCCCCACCCCTCAATTGTCTTTTTACCAGTTCCAATTGGGAGAGAGAAGAACCTTCAGCACTCCCCAGAATTGGAGCTACTCAAACATTAGAGCTGGAAGGGAGTGTATTTAAATAACTCTTAGATCTCTGGCCTTAGACCAGTGACTCCCCCTAAGTCTAGGGACTTCACCTCTTTCTTGAAGACTTGTGGGGAGAGGGGTCATCTCTGAACACAGGAATCAAAGGGAAAACACATTCAAACAACTGCTCCCAAATTGACCAGCCATCTGCAGAGGTCAGTGACATGGCCCTAGCCTGCCTCTGAGATGTGCCACTTATGAGCAAAGCCTCAAAAGGAAGAGGAGACTCAGCTGTCCCCAGCGGATTTTGCTCACATTCTTCGAGGCTGGAATCTTTCAGGGGAGCACCTTCCCTTTGCTCAGAGTCACGTTGTCAGGCAGTAGGAACTGACGACCTTTCAGGGAAGGCCTGAGGCTGCTCAGCACACCCAGGTGTCAGAGCAGCACATTGTAATCAAAGTGTGAATTAAGTTTAGATTCAAATTTGGGGGAAGCAGGCTAAATGACCACCCCACTATACGTGTGTGTGTGATTTCTCCATTTCCCACTGCAATTTCCATTTTTTAAATAGGAATTTTCAGCACCTGTGCATGTCTAATGTGTGCTCGGAACAGTTAGAGTCCCTGGTATTGTTTTAACATATGTGCATGTTAAGATGAATCTCCAATGTAAGGAAAATAAAACTCAAAAAGCTTTGTGTACATATTGAAAGAAAAAAGAATTATGGCCTCTGCTTTCCATCATCTCCCACCATTGTTTAATGAACTGCACCATTAGGAGTTTCCAATATATGTGATAACTTTACATAAAAAGAAGGTAGACATTTATGTTTATGGTTCATGATTCATTTAGATGTAAATGTTTATGAGCCATATTTTCAACTAAAATTTAAAGATAAATCTGTAAAACTAGTTTTGACGTGAATAAGTGACTTCTAGAGACTATAACGGTGCCACTGTAATTTGGTCCATTATAAAACACTCAATAACATTACCTATATGTTATTCATTTCTCTATTCGTGTTATAAAATACTCATTACAAATGAATCTCAATATTTAGTAGTGAATGGGTTAAACTGTTTTGTTCTAATGTAAGAGAATTTTAAAAAGGCAAAAGTCACCTTAATTGCACTAACATAAATAAAAGTAAAAATGAAATTATTTAAAGAGTTTGTGGTATTATCAGAGCCCAATGGACAGACATTTTAGACTGTGAAAAAATGTTTTTATACACATAGATATTTATGTTATTCTATGTAATATTCCTTGACTAAAATGTAACATATAAATATTCTATATACAATATACATCTAGTTATAACAATCTCTATCAAAAACCACTTCGTTACTAATTTTCTTTGCACTGACAAAAATAACATTAAAAGTATTGTACCACTGTGTTCAATGGCCTTTGTTATGTTTTAAAATTTGCCCATAATTACCTGAAAATAATTTAAACACACTAAGTCAATACCAGTTATTGATTAAATTATATGTTCAAGTTGCTTTGACATTTAACTGAGTTTTTAAAATTGAAAATGTTAGATGCAAAAGTGCCACATCCTTAAAGGGCACTATGTTTAAGAGCTGTTAACTTTGTTGAAACTCTTAGGACATATTAAAATTACTTAATATATTTTAGGTTTAGTTTCCTTTGGTGTGTAATGAAAACCAAAGTACCTATATTTCATGGGATACTGTTGGGACTAAATTAAAAAAAAAAAGTAGGATGATTTTTACAATGTCTGGCACAGGGTCATTTGGCTATATCTTTGAAATGAAGGCTGTATCCTGTAACCTAGCAATTTAGCCTACACGTAGACTTTTCAAAGTAAGTCAACATATTGCATAAAGGATGTAATTGTGTTATTTGCAGTAATGAATACTGGGAACAGCTGAAATATGCCTCAATATATGTTAAATGAATGTTCTCTTGTTTATAGATAAAGATAACAGAAAGGCTTTCTAGTTCTGTGGCTTTAATTTATGGTTAAAGTACAGTGACATTGTGGTACAATCATAAAACAGAATACTGTGCATCATCTGTGAGGAAGAAAGCTCTATACATGCTGATATAGGAATACCTCTACCATGTTAGCAAAAATAGTGGCATGCAGGACATTCGCCACCATGACATGTCATTTCCCAAGTTGTACTGCACAACTTCAGGGAACTCCAGGTAAGGTGAATTGCTTATTCCCCATGGAGTTCTGATCGTGTAAATAAAACAAACTTTTTATTAACATACTGGATTACTCTCCTATTCTTGCTGTAACAAATTACCAAAAATTATATAAAAAATGGCTTAAAGCCACACAAGTATGTTATTACCTCATAATTCAGGAGGTGAGAATTCCAAATGGGTCTCACTGGACTAAAATCAAGGTGTCAGCAGTGCTGTATTTTTCTGGAGGCTCTAGGAGAGATTCAGTTCCATTGCCTTTTTTTAGCTTTAAGAATCCACCTGTATTTTTTGGCTTGAAGTCTTCTTCCTCCATATTCAAAACCAGCAAAAGTAGATCAATTTCTCATGCTGCCATTCCTCTGCATCTCTCTCTCTCTCTCCTTCCTTTTCCACTTGCAAGGACTCCTGGGATTATATCGAGACCACCCAAATAATCAAGAATAATCTCATCATCTCAGGTAAACTGATTCACACCCTTAATTGCATCTGCAACCCAATTCCTCTTTTCCTGTAAATTAACAAGATCACGGATTCTGGAAATTAAAGCATGGAAGTCTTTGAGCGGGGGCATTATTTTGTCTACTAAGGTCTTGTTAGTACTAAATTAAGTCAGAAGGTATCATTAGTGGATGCTTTAGGGGAGGATTTTTTTTAATAACTTAAATTTTTCTACTTTCTGTAGAGTTTGAACATTTTTATCATGTACGTGCATTGTTTATAGAAGTAAATTTAAAATGTAATTTTTTTTTTGCATTTGCTAATTTCAAATGCCTAATTATGCATAAGAAAAACTGTTTTTTTAATGTATATTAGCTCCCCGTCTCCAACTAGGACATGAGTGACAATAGGTAGTAGCTGATTAAAGTTTTCTTATGGACTTTTCCTGAGTGGGTGAGCACTATGTTTAGATATCCAGCAACCAGTAACAAATCTGATGAGGTATTGGAATAGAAATGCATCAAAATGCAGTTTTCACATTTAGACTTTTAAGTCAGGAAAATTTCATGTTGTGTATGATACTAGATTAATATCTTGAATATGTTATCTTTAATATGGAAGTTGAGTTATTCTTCATTTTTTAAAAAATGTGGGTTTTTTTTTTTTTGGTTTGTTTTTAGATAGCAGAGCTTTGCATAGTGATTTGTAATGTCACCTCTATAATATAATAATTATCCTGATCACCATGCATCAATTTCTGGGTTTTCTGTTCTGATCATAAATATTGCTTTTACCCATGCATAAATACACAATGGTTTGTTTGCTATGCTTTGCCACTAGTGTTGCTTTAGCAATTCTCCCTCCTTATTCTTCTGTATAAAACACTGCCTTTGTTGTTCTTGAAGTTTTACACTTTTATATGAGTTGAATTTTATCCAAATGACATTAAAACTGTGTGTTTTGGTTATTATTATATTATTTAAAAAGGTATATGTGGAGAAGAGCGTAAGGAGGTTGGAAGGAGATTTGACTTTGGGAGGTGAACACACAATGCGATATATAGATGATGTATTATAGAGTTGTAAACTTGAAGCCTATATAACTTTATTAATCAATGTCACCCCAATAAATGTAAGAGAGAAAGAAAGAAAAAAAGAAAGAAAGAAAATAGAAAGAAAGGAAGGAAGAAAGAAAGAAAATAAGAAAGAAAGAGAAAGCCACAAAATTGTTCCATAGTTTGCACAGATGAGGAGAAAGAATAATATGATAAATTTGTCTTCAACTATGCAGACATAATCTATAAGCTTCTGTTAAATAAAAATTGCCTGGAATATACAATTGCTCTTATCATAATTGTTTCAGGTTGGAGACAATTGTCTCAGGTTGGAGGCAAAATATAATTGAATAATTGCCTAGATGCAATTCTCTTCAGGAAGAAATTGCCAACTGAAGTTAAGATGAAAGCAAAAACTTTACGAAAAGTTACATCATGTTAGAGTTTTCAATAACTATAGAAAATGTGCTATATAAAAAGGAAACCAATTTTTGTATATTTCAAAGAAATATAAGTATTATCCCATGGCTCTGAAGTTGATAGCTTCAGAGAGATCAGGTGTCTTCAAAGCAAAACTGTCAGGTATATTAAGGCAATGATTATGTTTTCCTAGTGCTAATCATAGTTCTCAACATATGCATTTGAAATGAAGAAATAATTTCATTAATTAGTATCCTAACAAGAATGTGAAAAAAAACATAAATAAGTCAATGTAACTTCCCAGGTAGCTCCACTAAGTAATCAGTCTTTAACAAATATACACTGAATATAGAAATAAAGAGATCACTCTGATCACTGTTTCAAACATAACAGAGTAATGTGAATACATTTAAGAAGTTTATAACGAAGAATATCATATCCATTAAAAAGACTTATAAAAATAAAGATTATTATTACAATGACATATCTGTGCAAAAAGTAAGGGATTGTGAGAGTAGAGACCAAAGTTAGACACACCACAATATCAATGATAATGAACTTAACATTACAAACTATAAGGAAACATGATTGAGTAAATCAGGGTAATAATAAAACATTACCAAACTGAATTAGCACAACATTTTCAAATAAAATTCACATTATAGTGTGATCAATATAGAATAGATTCCAAAAATGCCAAAATAGATCTGCTCATATAGTAGTTAAGGTGGAAGGAGAGTTATAGGATGATGGATTTCCACATGCTATTTTCAGTAAAATTGAGATGCCTAAGAACAAAAGAAAACTCGTGTTTTTAAAACATGGATAGTAGAACACAAATTTCAATTTTCCTATGGAAATTGTATATAAAGTAAAGCCACAGAAAAAGTAACCATGCAGTTGCTGGTGAAAGGTAGCAGAAAAACAGAAGTTTTCTAATATGGTTAGAGTTAACATAATTTCAATTACACCTGAGGTGGTGTCAAGTAATGAATTATGGTTCAGGGAATATTTTCAGAAAAACAAATCTTCAAAAAAGAAGTAACTTGAAAGATGTGATGAACTATAAAAAGTTCACAAAAAGAGAAAAACAACATGAATCTTACCAACAGAGAATATTCCAAGAAAAGAAGATTTTGTTCCCTCTTAAAGCAAATATTCTCACAAGGATTTATACTTTGACTGTCAGAACTCAAACAGTGAAGTCAGCAATTATTTATCTACCTATGAGCAGAGGTCATTGCAAAGAAATAGAAGCAAAATTATCTTTACATTTCTGAGGGGCATATTTAACATATTTGGCTTATATCTGTAAGAAAAGAAAGATATTGGAAATCTAAATGTGCAGGTTATATATATATATATATATATATATATATATATATATATATATATATATATATAATATACATTAAATATACATTAAAATAAAACAATTCAACAGAGAATAAAAAAGATTAATAATCTAAAAGCAAGCACAAGGAGTATTTGCTTTCATATTAAAGATATGTGTTACACTAAAAAACTAAGAAAAATAATGCTTAATTTATTTCAGAATAAGGGTATGTTTATCATAGGCATTTAATCTCATAATATACTTTACATGGCTAGAATGTTCAGGTCATATGATAGTATCAGGTAAAGCCGATGGCACAAATTTTTGTTTAATTTTAAAGCTCATTCTTTAAAGTTTGCATTTTCTTTTAAGTTATATAAGCTCTACTGACTCTAAGTGGCTCAAAGCAACATTGGAAATTATTGAAATTAATTGAATCAAAGAAATTATTTTTAGCAAGTAACTGAATTTTTAGTTTCCACATCTTTACATTTTCAATATCTTCACAAGAGGTATATGTTAAAGTATAAATGATTTTTTAAATTTTACTTAACACTAGAAGGTATGTTTCCACCTTTGCTTAAATATAAATAAAAGATGTATCCAAGTGTTCACAACTATAGACATGGTTCTACATTGCAAACTACACTATTCCTCTTAACAGCAGTCAACAGAAAACTGTAAAAACTTGACATCTGTTTGACGGTCTCTGAGCCATTTGCCAGAATTTTACACAAGGAAAATCTCACAAGAAAGATCAAAGGAATTATGAAGAAATAAGGAAGGGCTGTAGAATTTGGGAGCAACAATTTCTTGGTTATGTTAAACTCAACCTTGTCATGTTTATTTAAGTATTATACTTTTCCAAGTGGGAGGATAATCTTAGGCAAAGTTAATTTGGCTAGTATGAGAATAGACTGTATCTATTCTGTTATTTGTGCATATTTTTGGTTCTTTATTCTCAATAAAATATGATGTACAAAATTTTAAATAAAACACAATGGCTGAATGCTGCGTAGGAAACATTTAGGCTGACACAGGTGTGATATAAAAATGAATGTTTAAAGAAAATCATCACAGTAAAAGACACACTGACATTAATACCCCTCAAAATACTCATCCTCACTTTCAACACACTTATCCCATCATTCTTGCCACTTTCTGAAGCAGTTCTGGAAGTCCTCTTTTGAGAGTATCTTTAGTTGTGTTGTCATGGCTGCCTCCATGTCCTGAATTGATTCAAAACGTTTACCTTTCATGGTCATTTTGACTTTGGGGAAGAGCCAAAAGTCTCATGATGCCAAATCCAGTAAATGAGGTGGATGGTGACACACCACAATGTTATTATTTGACAGAAATTGCCATACCAGAAGAGATGTGTAACACAGAGTTTTGTCATAATGGAGGTTGATTCACAGCACACTTCTCTCAGCCGGGGCTCACACCTGACTGAGTGCACTGAACAAGTTGAAACTTGTCACACACTGTTACTAAGGTTTGATGAGCCGCTTTCCATATTGAAGATCCCTGCCTTTCCATTGGATGACACTCAGAAGCAGCATTCACTGTATTGTTTGATCACACCTCATGTAAGTAACTCAAAGATGCCTCAAATAAAGGATGGTTTTAAGGAACTTTGAGAGTGTAAAATATTTTTGTTTAAAGTTTATTTGTTTAGTTTTTTAGTAAGAGAAGAACCAAAGTTTTTTTTATTGTTTAGCATTCTTACAGCAAGTATATATTTTGACTCATTATGGGTCCTGAATCAAAAATAATGTTATGTTGGTCAAGATGACCTAGACAGAAGTATAGTTTTAATTCATTAAACAGATCTCTCCAACTGCTATACAATAGTTGTGCTAAACATACTTAGATGATCTCTTTTCCTCTAATTCTTAACAGTAAATGAAGCAAGGTGAGAAACTTCCTTTGACCCATCTTCTCAAGGATGAACAATGAACATTAGAAAAATGTGTACAACTTAGAAAGACAGAGATAATGGAGTTTGAGCAATACGGACAGTGACTGCAAGTGTATATGCCAAATCTCAGAATAAGATTTGCTGCACTGGCATGAAATCTGCTCTGTTAACCTGATATTCTGGGTCCTACTTACCTTATTCCTACAGCTCTCCTGGGATTGGAGAGATGAAGCCATATGCACACATGGTCCAGAGGAAGACTTAAACCTAAGTACCATAAGCCTTTCATTTCCAAGGTGTACACAGTGAAAATCTTCTATCCACATAGCAGAATGGTGTAAATGTTGCCGTGGAAGGGGATCAGGACCTTTACTTCTTTTCCAAGTGCCTTGTGTTAAATGGTGTTAACCTATTTATCTCACTGGAGGATTGCAAAGCTCTGCCTATAAGTTAATGAAGTTAACAAAAATAAATCATTCCAAATAGCTAAGGATTTCCATGCCTCAGTTTTATTTGTTAACTGGGAATGAATCCATGACATTACAGTTCATTTCAGGTTGTGCTTGAGAGTGCATCTCTGAGATTTAATGGCACTCTCTAAATATTCTCTAAGCTTTGCTGTAGTCTCCTCTTATAAAGGTAACACCTTAAATACCCCCTTGAGGGATTTAATAGAAACTGTCTCACAGCTCTTAATGACAATTCCATAACAACTCAATCTTTAATAAACATCGGTTGAGTTTTCACCATAAGAAAAATGCATTTTGGTTTTTGGGAATTCAGAGATAACTATGGTATTTTGGTTCCATTATATAAATGCAGTTTCAATTTCCACAAGGTTACATATCTACTGATAGTACTGAGATTTGAATATAGGTATTTCTGATTTCAGAAAGCCATGTGCTTATATACTTTCACTTCCCAGCATAATCCCCAATTAAAGAAGCTTAACATCATGTGGGATGTGGGAGCAATTGTATAATAATGAAGAAATATACGTAAAACCAAATAAATAAAATGAAAAAATCACAATGAGATAAATGATGCACAAAATATAAGTTCTCTGGCTTACTGGGAAGATTTAAGGTCATACTCTAATAGAAATTTCTCAAAAGCTCTTTACATAGTTTAAAATTGGGTTTTATTTTTCAGTCAAACAATTAGTTCCTTCTTATAGGAGATCATGTTCCTGAATTACAATTGATGAAATCAGACAGGATCAGGGGAAAATCCTGCTGGTTAACTATATCAGAGCTTCATAATTGCTGTGAAAAATGGGTAGGAAGGCAGGCATCCACCAGGGTGCTACTGTGACAAATAAAATAAAATTATGCCTGTTAAAGTGCAATGGAATTTGAACACATTGTGCCAATTTAGAGATTTTCACACTCTTTAACACATCTTATAGCTCTATACAAAGTCTGCTAATACATTAGGATTTGCATCATCATATTTTAAGGAATTATAAAGCTACAATTTGGAAGAGTTTGATTTTGAGACCATAATAGACAAAGAGAAAAAATATGGACTGAACACTTCAGAAAAAGACTGACAAATGGAAGGATAATTAATTCTTGACAACTGTGGCATTGCAGAACACTGAGGGATTTCATTCTTTTCAGTAATGGGTGCCGGGTCCAGCAGATTTCCAAATGGACACATTGTCCTATCTCACCCCTTAAAAAATCAACTCTAGGGGGACTGCCAATCCAAATGAGAAAATAAAATATAGAAAATTCTCTTGACTATGAGTTTGGAAGAATTTTTTAATCAGCACTAAATAAAAATGCCTGAGAATGTCTTAATCAGTAAGAAAAAAGCTGTGAATTTGTGAATTTGGGCTACATGAAAATTAAAGTGTTTTGTTAAAACAAACAAATAAAAATCTTTAGCAGTGTGAAAAAGCAATTCAGAATGGTGATAATAGTAACAAAACAATAACTGGCAAAGTTTTTGTATCCAGAATATAATGATAACAAGAACTCTGCTAAGCTTCAGCAACATGAAGCTCCCTAAGGAATTTCAGGCCTGCTGGCTCTTACGCAACTCGTATCAGACTTGTTTGAAACCAGATTTCCAAACATCTGTGATATGAAAATGGAACATGTCCAATCAATCACAAAGAATTGACAGTCCACCTTGTGAACAGAGACTTGCATTTAGAATCTTGCCTCATTTGGGATATGTGTTCTTTTTGCTCTAGCCCTTTCAATGTTTTTGCTTGGACAAGTCCCCGAACCTGCACATGAATAGTACAGTAAGCCCTTGACAGACAGTGATAACTTCAACTTAATTTTAGAATCTTATTGGAGCATCATTTTTCTTACATATTAACAATAAAAGGAACTCTTAAAATAAATCAGAAAAAAGTCAACTCAAAATGGCCAAAAAAGCATTTGCAATTGACCAGTAAAAAATGAAAATATTAAAACAAGATAGGGAGGCAAATTTTCACCTCTACCCTCTTAGGATTTTTTATTTTTTTTTTTGGCCTGGGTTTAATTATTAAATTGACATAAAACAGATCAACAGGAGATAATGCATAAAATTTACTTAATGCAAGTTTTATGTGACACAGGAACCCCATAATGAATGAAGACCCAAAGTAGTGGCAAAATCCAAATGCCCTTATACCAGATTTAATAAAGAGGGGAAATAGTGAAAAAAGTCGCTAAACTCTGTGAGAAGTATAAAGGAAAATATGAAGTATTTTAACAAGGACTGTTTGTACAGAATTTTCTCCATTTCCAGCTGGTGATAAGAATGTCACCTTTCTTCTGGTATAGGGAGGACATCTTCCACATGGGAATTTCATCTCTTGCTTTGAAGACAAAGAAGGAAGGTCAGAGTGTTCTTCATGCATCTGCTGTTTTTCAAGTGCCTTTAACTCAAAATAGTCAATATGCAAGCATATTTTGGGATAGCATGTTCTGAACTCCTTCAACAGCAAAGGGAGGTAACTACACATCTGCTGGAATATACCTAACGAAAAAGAATTGAACTTAATGAGGTTTGGCAAGGATGTGGAACAATGGTAGTCCTTGTGTATTGCTGTAGGGCAGGTAACATGAAACTGGTACTTTGCAAGACCGATGACATTTATTAGGGTTAAATATATGCCTTCTCTATTACCAAGCAAACCCCTTCTAGAGATGTAACCAACAGAAGTAAGTATATACTTGCACCAAAGAGAAGAGCAGTGTATTCATAGCAATATAATCTGCAGTAGCTGATATTGAAAGAAATTTGACAGGAAAATAGACAAATAGATTGGGACATATTCTTAAAAAACTAACATTGTATAGAAATGTAAATAAATGATGTATGTGGATAAAGAATAGCATCACTAATATATTAACAACAACAACAAATCCAGACCAAAAAATACTGGATTCATTTATATAAAGTTAAAAACAAAATAAAAACCATACAAATATTTGGGGATAGAGGTGAGAATAATGGTAATCGTTGGTGAGCTATAATGCCTAGGAAGGTTGAGGGAGACTTCTGTGGTGATGGTAATGTTATATTTCTTATTTTCAGTAGAGATTTCTAAAAATTCATCAACATATAAGTTTGTGACATGTACATCTTTCTGTCTGCATGCAATATTCAATTTAAAAATTCTTAAGAGAAAAAAAGAAGGAAAATTGTAGGAAGAAGGTGGCATAGATTTTTACCTGCCCTTTCCTTCATACCTCCTTGTCTAGAATAATACACCAATAAAGAAGACACTGGTTCTGCCTGGAGGATGTCTTTAAAATGTAAATTCTGAAATCTAGATGAAATGCACTTCTAATCAGCTGTGTTGAAGACTGATGATTATTCAACTCCCAGATGAAGCCTGATTGACAGGAGTGTGTAGACTTACTTAATAACAGAAATAATAGCTAACATTTGTTGAGTGCCAGGCATAGTTCTAACAGATTTACATATATTTTCTCATTTAAAATGAGCAACGATGCACCCATTGCTAATTGGCAGTGAGCCTTTGTAGAGCACCCACATTTTTCAAGTTTGAAAATGTCAACGTGTTTGCAATCGCAGGGTGAATGTTACCTGGTCTTTACAAAATGTAGGAAATCGCTGCTTGTAGCTGGAGCGATCAGGGAGTGGAAGCTCCTCTCCGTTCACACACCTCACTGCCTCGCTCCAGATATTTCATCAATTGAGTAGATTGTAATTGTTTGCCAAGTGTTTGGCTCCTGACTTACAAAATACAGAAATGAAGGACTCTCAACCGGTTTCTATTTTCCTGTTACCCAAAATAAAAAAACCTTTCCAAACGATAAATAGACTATCTTAAAACCATAATCTGTATATTTGAAGCTGACAGAGTGATCAACACTGAAGTTGTACAAGACCAAGTGGAATGTTTCATACAGTAAGTTTATAAGAAAATTGATGGTAAATGTGAGTGTCAGTGTAAGAGACTTGGAAGGCACATTAAGGTGGCCTATGTTAAAGAAATAAAAGCCTTGCACTTGTTAAAATGGTAAAGAACTATTGAGGACTATTGAGACAGGTGTCAAGACTCACCTTAAAGGAGAGAAATCAGATTCAACTCTGACTACAGCAAGGACAAGTGGAGATTTATAGCCAAAACAGAATGGGGGCGGGGGGGTTAGGGGATGGGAAATTACCAAGTGACATCAAGGGTAGGGGGCGTCTTGTCAACTATGCTTAAATGGATTCTTGCTGAAGACAGGCCAGAATAATCAGTTATCAAGGATGGGGAGATTCTCACTGAACTGACTTAACAGGATTCTTGCTACAACAGGCAATGCAAACCTAGCAAGGAAGGGATCTAAACTAAGGTCTAGACCAAGCTCAGACGATTCAGAGGTCAAAGAGTCTCTGTCACCTACAATATGAAAAAATGGACCATTTCAAAATGCTAGAAAAAAATATCTTGGAAAAGACACCAAACTTAGTAAATGAAAACAAATAAAATTAATATCACAAAGAGGAATAGAGAAACTTGTTTTTTCAAAGTGAATATTTTAATTTGATTAAAATGATATTTCACTTTGTAAGAATTATTTTAAAGTTTTACATTGGATATGTTTTGCTGTTACTATTATTTTAACAGTTAATTTATGCATATAAATAATAAATAAAAACTAATCACTTTTCACCCTAGATTTTCATGATAATTTCCAGAAGCAAACTTGTTGACTAGTCTTAGTTATCTTTCCAGAAATATTTTTCCAGTTTTTGAGATATAATGACATATAACATTGTGTAAGTTTAAGAAATATATGTTGATTTGATACACTTACATACTGCCATAAACCTCCACCATGTCACATAATTACCGTTTCTCTTTGTGGTGAGAACATTTAATCAATCTTAGCAACTTTCAAGTATATAATACAGCATAATTAACTATAATAACCACTCTGTACAGTAGTACCCCAGAATTTACTCATCTTCTAACTGGAAGTTTGTACTCTTTGAAATATATCCCCATATCCCCCATCCCCAAGCCCCTGGTGACTATAATTCTATTCTCTATTTCTACAAGATTGAGTGTTTTAGATTTCACATATAAGTGATACAATACAGTATTTGTGATTCTCTGTCTGACTTATTTCACCTAACATAATGCCTTCAAAATCCATCCATGTTGTCACAAATGGCAGGATTTCCATCTTTCTCATGGCTGAATAATATTCTTGTGTGTGTGTGTGTGTGTGTGTATGTGTGTATGTATCACATCTTCTTTATCCAGTCATCCGTTGACAGACACTTAGATTGTTTCCTTATCTTGGCTATTGTAAATAAGGCTGTTATAAACATGGGAGTGCAGGCATTTTTAATTTTTTTGAGGAACCTCCACACTGGTGGGAATTTATATTCCCACCAACAGTGCACAAAGGTTCCCTTTTTTCCACATCCTCGCCAACATTTGTTATCTCTTGTCTTTGATGATAGCCATTCTAAAAGTTGTGTGGTAATATTTCATTGTGGATTTTATTTTCATCTCCCTAATGGTTAGTGACTTGGGCATACTTTTATGTAGTTATTGACTATTTGTAAATATTTTCTGAAAAAAAATCAATTTGGTTCTGCCCATTTTTTAATTGGATTGCTCAGTTTTTTATTAATGAGTTATATGAGTTCTTTATATATTTTGGATATTAACTGGTGTGATTCTTTACAAAACACAATAACATAGTGGAAAGGCATCTTATGGGATGGGAGAAAATATCTGTAAATCATCTGTTTGATAAGAAGTTAATATCCAAAATAGATAAGAATCTCCTGCAACTCAGTATCAAAAAACATACAAATAAACCAATTAAAAAATGGGCAAATGGGGATCAAATATATGGTGATGGAAGGAGAACTGACTCCGGGTGGTGAACACACAATGGGATTTATAGATGATGTAATGCAGAATTCTACACCTGAAATCTATGTAATTTTACTAACAATTGTCACCCCAATAAATTAAAAAAAAAAGGCAAATGACTTAAATAGACATTGCACCAAAGAAGACATACAAATGACTACCAGGTATACGAAATAGTGCTCAACATCACCAATCATCAGAGAAATGCAAATGAAAATCAAAATCACAAAGAGATAACATGTTATACCTAATAGTATTTCTATTATCAAAAAACAAAAGATAACAAATATTAACAAGAACATGGAGATGCTGGAACACTTACTCATTGTTGGTGGATATTAAATTGGTGTACCCATTGTGAAATACAGTATGGAGGTTCTTCAAAAAAATTCAATAAATAGAACTACCATGTGATCCAGCAATCCCATGTTTGTGTATTTATCCTGAAGAATGAAATCATGAAGAGATATCTGCATGCTCATGTTCATTGCAGTATTATTCACAATAACCAAGATATAGAAACAACCCAAGTGCGCATTGACAAATAAACAGATAAAGAAAATGTAGTATACACATACAATGAAACATTCAGACCCTAAAAAGGACATCTATCATTTTTGACATAGATCAACCTAAAGAACTTTTTATTTAGTGATACAAGCCAGTCACAGTAAGACAAATACTGCGTGATTCCACTTCTATGCGGTATCTAAAATAGTCAAACTTATAGAGGCAGGGAATAGAATGGTGGTTCCGAAGGACAGAGGAAGAGGGGAGATAAGGGAGTGTTGTTCAATGGGTATAAAGTTTCACTTGTGTAAAATGAATAAATTCTAGAAATTTCTTCTGCTGTATAACACAGTACCTGTAGTTATAATATGGTGCTGTGTATGTTAAAATATGTAAAGAGGATAGATTTTGTATTGTGTTCTTACCACAATGAGACAAACAAAAACAAACACACATACACACACATACACACAAAAGAAATAGGGAAAATGTTGGCAGTTATGGATATGATTACTACCTTGATTTTGGTGATAGTATACAGATGTATGCACATGTACAAACTCATCAAAATGTATAGAATAAATATGTATATTTGTTTATATATCAATTATACCTCAATAAAGCTTAATATATATTTTTTGGTGAAAAAATCCCTCAATTTAAAGGATAAAGAAAAAATAATACAAGCTTACAGAGAGAAAGCATAGTTTACTTATGGGGCAAAGACAATTATAGTATGATGTTGGGTCTCCCATGTGCAACAGGAAGCCAGCAGAAGTGCAGCTCTATGGAGAAAAATATCTACCGTTAAGAACCCTCTGCCCAACCACATAACAGTTGTGCTGTCTTCTTTTAGAGCAAAACCAAACAAAAAACCCAAAACAACAACCAAAACAAAACTTGTTTTTTGTTTTACTATTTTGTAAAAGTCACTAGAGGATAACTATGAATGATAACTGAAGGAGAAAAAAAACTTATAGCGATGTATCTGATCAAATGGAAATTTAATCAGAACAAGGAATTCAGAAAAGTATAGAAAAAAAAAAGAAATGGATCTGCTGCCATGTTTATTCAAAGTTGAAATAGGTTATGATGTGCCTTGAAATTTATGTGAAATTTTTGTATAAGAATCATTAAAATAAAAGTGATACAATTAGAACAATGATTTTGATACTCTCGACTAACTCATGAAAAGTCAGGACTCCGTGGGAGATTGTTTTCAGGATAAGCATTCTAAATTTTGCTCTGATGATGATGTACGCACATAACATTTTGTGTAAGAATATGTTTAATTTTGTGTGAATCATAATTTTATATATTAATAGAAAAAATTAAGTATGTGAGGGGATAAATGTTAACTAAATTTATTGTGCTGATCATTTCACAATATACATAAATCAATATGTTGTGCATCTTAAACTGGTATGTTTTATGTCAATTATACCTCAATAAAATTTGAAAAATAAAGGTTATAAAACATAAAAAACATATTTTTTTTATGTTTGATAGGGATAAGACAGTAACCACCAGTGAAATAAAACTTACAGTAGAGTATCAAAATAAATAAGAGAGCATTGTGATGACAAGAACATACTAGGGACATTTTAACTAAGCAGGCTAAAATAAAGAAACAAAGAATAGCAGTAAGAAAACAACTAAGCAAAATAGTTTGGGATAATGGTTTTCTGCTACCGAGTTTTAATTTAAATTTTATTTTTCCTTATTGGCAAACTGCTATAGTAAATTGTTCTCTTGTGCGTTGACCTACACAATTTTGTGATTCTCATAAGGACCTGAAGTTGACAATGTGAGACATCATGGACTATGCATATCAGATTACCTGAGGTTCAACAATTTTTCAGTGGTGTTGATTTTGGGGAAAAAACAGCTTCTAAGCAGTGATATTAAATATGTATTTTTAAACAGTCCTAAATGTTTGTCTGGTTTCTGATAATGCAAGGTCCAGAGTCTGACTGCTAGTGGTGAAACTCTGATTTAGTCACTTAGTAGCGATGTGATACTGGCTATGTGTCAGTCAATGTGTACTTCAGTTTCTTCATCTGTATAATGGGGATGATGTTTGTATGTTTCTCATTGAGTGAATAAGGTAAAATTGACTCTAAGGCACTTGAATAATGCCTGCCACATTGTTAGCGCTGAGGTAACAGTCCCCTACATTTGCCCCAGAGTTCCACATCAAGCCTGGACCCTGGTGTCTCGCTGCTTTTTCCAAAGCTGTGAAAAGCTTCTCTGCTGAAACACAGGTGCACTTCAAAAGTACGGGAGAATTGACAACTCCAGAAGGAACCATTAGCAATGGAGCATACGGGTGGTAGATAAATTCTCCAGGCTACTTGTTCTCTCATAAAACAAGTCTAATGTACATTCTACACAGTTAACCAGATGGTCTGCAGCAAGGATAGCCTATCTTTTCACAGTGATGACCAGCTTAACAAACTATTTTACTTTTATGCTTTCTCTGTCTTACTTGCACCATTCTCTTTTTTTTTTGCTTCTTGGAGTCATCTTCCAAGTAAACTTGCTGCTCCCGAATCCTTGATTTAGATAAGTTTTACATTTCCTTCCATCACTGTATTCTAGGAAAAGGTGTTCACAATTGATTACACTGAGATACAATATTCTATAAAGCTTTCAGTTAGGTAACAAAGCTGACAAACAAAACAACAATACACATAGAATAATTAATTTATTGTACACAATGTAACTCAGAATCTAGACTTTCATTGTTAATTTTAATATGTAATATTAATCAAGCCCAGAGAGGTCATGGGACTGGTCCAAATTACATATATAGTTCAGATGTAAGTGGCTTGTGTCATTAAAATCAGCAACACATATTGACACTGAACTTAAACAAAAGGAACAGAGGGGAGAATCTGTAGACATTATCTCAAAACAACAAATATGCAGACATAATTCCATAAAGAAAACTAAGACTTCATGTCATCAGGGCTATTTTTGTTTTTAAACTTTGAGAGAAAATAACCCCTTGGCCACAAAATCCCATACTTCCTAAAAATCCAACTTTAAAAACTTTTAGATTTGAAAACCATGAAAAAGACATCCTTTCTCAATGCTATGGAATTAATAGTTGCAACTATACGATAACCCAAATTATAATAACTAGAGTTAGTCAGAAGATACTCACATGTTTGCAATCTGCTGGCTAAGATTCCCAGTACTTGAGAAAAATTATCTGCTGATTCAAAATTGATGCAATGTTTCACTGCCCTTAAAATCTATGCTCTGCCTATTCATTCCTTCCTTCTTCCTAATGCTTTTGATAGGTTGCTTCGTGGAAGTAGCACAGTTTGCTACATTGTACAAAGTATTTTATATTCTTGTAATCTGATTAGATAATTTTTTCTCATTAAACTTTGTTTTAATGGGTCTCACAATTCTGTGATAGATTTTTGGTCAAGTTGTTTCCATTAAAAAGTACTGCTTTTAAAAAGTAATAAGTTCAAAACTGCCACACAAAAAAATGGTCCACAAAACATTCTCCTTTCCTTCTGAAGATTTTATGGTGCATTGTAATCATTAACCGGTCTTTTATTATTAAACTTAAATGGCCAATTGAGACAAACAGTTCTGAGATCATTCTTCCACCACTGGTTAAGACCAGGGTGGCAGGTATTGGGGATAATATTCATTTAGCCTTCTGAGCTTTCTGGGCAGACTTGGTGACTTTGCAAGCTCCAGCTGCTTTGATGACACCCACAGCAACTGTCTGTCTCATGTCACGAACAGCAAAACGGCCCAGAGGAGGGTTGGCAGAAAAGCTCTCAACACACATTGGCTTGCCGGAACCATGTCAATGATGACAGCATCACCAGATTTCAAAAACTTGGGGCCATCTTCCAGCTTTTTCCCTGAACGATGATTAAATCAGCTCAGCAAATTTGCAAGCAATTTGAGCTGTGTGACAATCGAGCACAGGTGCGTATCCTGCACTGTTTTGGCCTGGATGGTTCAGGAGAACTACCTGAGCAGTGAAGCCAGCTGCCTCCATTGGTAGGTCATGTTTGCTGTCACCAGACACATTGCCACGGCAAACATCTCTGACACACACATTCTTGACATTGAAGCCCACGATGTCCCCAGGAAGAGCTTCACTCAAAGCGTCACGGTGCATTGCCACAGGCTTTACTTCAGTTGTAACATTGATTGGAGCAAAGGTGACCACCATGCCGGGTTTGAGAACACCAGTCTCCACTCTGCTTACAGGGACATTACCAGTGCCACCAATTTTGTAGACATCTGGAGAGACAGACACAAACTCTTGTCAGTTGGACGAGTTGGTGGCAGAAGAAATCCAGAGCTTCAAGCAGCGTGGTTCCACTAGCACTGCCATCTTTATGGGTGACTTTCCATCCCTTGAACCAAGGCATGTTAGCACTTGGCTCCAGCATGTTAGCATCCCAACCAGAAACTGGCACAAATGTTAATGTGTCAGGGTTGTAGCCAATGTAGTTAACGTAGGTGCTGACTTCCTTAATGATATCCTTGTGTGTCTGGCTGTAGGGTGGCTCAGTGGAATCCATTTTGTTAACACCCACAGCTAGTTGTTGCACACCCAGTGTGAAAGCCAGAAGGGCATGCTCACGGGTCTGCCAGTTCTCGGAGAGACCAGCTTCACATTCACCCACCGCAGCAGCAACAATCAGGACAGCACAGCCAGCCTGGGATGTGCCTCTAATCATGTTTTTGAAAAAGTCTCTGTGTCTTGGGGCACCAGTGATGGTCACATAATCCTTGATGGTCTCGGATTTCCACAGGGAGATGTCAGTGGTGACGCCATGCTCACATTCAGCTTTCAGTTTATCCAAGCCCCAAGCATGCTGGAAGGAACCCTTTTCCATCTCAGCAGCCTCCTTCTCAGATTTTTTGATGGTTCTTTTGTTGATCTCCTCCCATTACTAAATCAGATGACCGAACACATGGCTGGAATTTACGTGTCCAATGACGACGATATTGATGCGCATCTTTTCCTTTCCCATTTTGGGTTAGATTTAGTGGTGGTTTTCACTACACATGTGTTCTGGCAGCAAACCCGTTGCAAAGAAAGACTGGTTAGATATATTTTTAATTATTTTGAGGAAGCAGGTGCTTAAAGAAGGAGATACACCTTAAGTTACAAGGTCAGAATTATATCCCAAGTCTTTCTGATTTCAGGGAACATGTTATTCTAAACATGAAACTCTGCTATTTTACTGGAAATAGCCATTCCAAAGTAGAACCAATTTCGTTAGATGTGGTGTTATTTTAACCATTCACTTTTCTTTCAGCTAAATGGAGATAAAAATCAACATTCATTCATTTATTCATTTATTTATTTACTTAAACTTGACTTTTTTCAACAGCAATTTTTGTTTCACAACAATATTGAGTGGACAGCACTGAGAGTTTTCATACAACTATGACCCACACATGTATTGACTCTCTCACTATAAACATTTCCCATCAGAGTGATACACCACCCAAAGTCCACAGGTCACATTACTGTTTCCTTTTGTATTGTACATTCTATGCATTTGGAAAAATTTATTATGACATGTATTTAATGTTATAATAATATACAGCATAGTTTCACAGCCCTTAAAATCTGTGCTTTACCTATTCATCCCTCTCTTCTTCCTAACCCCTGGAAACCACTGATATTGTCTTTATAGCCCTTTCCAGAATGTCGTATATTATAATTGGAATCATATAGCATGGAACACTTTCAGGTTGGTTTTTCTTTCACTTAGTGATAAGCATTTAAGATTCCTCCATGTACGTTCTTGGCTTGATAATTCATTTCTTTTTAGTGCTGAATAATATTCCATTGTCTGGATGTACTGCAGTTTATTTATCCATTGACCTTCTAAAGGATATCTTGGTTGCTTCCAAGTTTCAGTGATTATAAATAAGGCTGCTATTAACATCCGTGTGCAGGCTAGTGTGTGAAATTAAGTTTTAAACTCCTTTGGAAAAGACCAAGGAATGAAACTGATGGATTGTATGATGAGTATAGTTTTGTTAGAAGCTGCCAAACTGTTTTTCAAACGGGCTGTACCATTTTACATTCTCTCCCTAATGACTGAGTGTTTTTGTCTCTCCACATTCTCATAAGCATTTGGTGTTGTCAGTGTTCCAAATTTTGGCCATTCTAATAAATGTGTATCGGCATCTCATTGTTTTAATTAACAATTCCCTAATGACACATAATGGTGAGCATTTTCTCATATACTTATTTAGCCAACCGTAAGTCGTCTTTTGGGAGGTATCTGTAAAGATATTTTGCACACATTTTAATCAGGTTGTTTGTTTTCTTACTGTTGAGTTTTAAGAATTCTTTGTATGTTTGGGTAACTGTCTTTAATCAGATATGTCTTTTGCAAATACTTCTGCCAGTCTGTGGCTTGTTTTTTCATTAACTTTATAGTAAGTTTCACAGATCGGAAATTTTTAAGATAAATTCCAGATTTTAAATTCATTCTTTCATACACTGTGCCTTTTGATGTTGTATCTAAAACATTGCCAAACCCAAAGTCATCTAGATTTTCTATGTTATCTAAGAGTTTTATAGTTTTGCATTTTACATGTAAGTCAATGATATACTTTCAGTTAATTTTTCTGAAGGATATAAAGTCTATGTCTAGATTAAATTTTTTTTTACACATGAATGTCCAGTTGTTCCAGAACAATTTGTTAAAAAGATTATATTTTCTTCATTGTATTCCCTTTGTTCCTTTGTTAAAGATGAGTTGACTATATTTGTGTGGGTCTATTCCTGAGCTATTATGTTTCATCACTCTATGTGTCTATCCTTTTGACAAACCACACAGTGTCTTAACTATTGGAGCTTTATAGGTCTTTAAGTTGATAATGTCACTCCAACTTTATTCTTCTAACACTGTGTTGTCTGTTTTGGGACTATTGCTTCTCTGTATAAATTTTTGATGCAAGATTACACACACTCACACATACACACACACAGCTTCTTGCAGGATTTTTTCTCTATCTTTGATATTCTACAGTTTGAAAATAGTATGTGCAGGCGTAGTTTTTTTGCATTTATAATGTTAGTATTCTTGAGCTTCTTGATCATTTTTTATCAGCAAAGTTTTCTTATGTAATTTATAATAATGTTACCTTGAACTTTGCATTTTTAAATTATAATCTATGATTTTTGTATCTATATTTAATTCATGATTGCTTTATATGAACTTTGTTTATAGTGATGATTTTTATATTTCTGTCTTATGATTTTAAAATAAAATCATTTGAGACACTGAATATAATTTAGACCAAAAACACAGGGAAATCTCGATGTCACATAGTTCTAATTTGTTTTTATCTTTCTTTTTTGAGATTGCATTTCTCTGAAATATCTTGGTAATTGTTCATGTCATGTTCAATTTCCTTTTTGAGCTTAAAGATAAACAGTGATTTACTAGGGGTATGTGTTTCAGGCCTAAGAAAACGAATATACTGAAACATGATGACACAAAAGATGAATTCTCCTCTGCCAGCACTTCTGTCCAGTCTCTAATCTTGCTTTATAATTAATTAGCTGTCAGATCTGCTAAACTTCCATGAAGAGACTACACAGATGTCACAGCAAATTGTTCCTGAAATTAAGATCTGAACTGGGAATGTTTTTCATCCTGACCTTACAATTCTCTTTATTGATTTTCCTATCATTTTCACCTATTTAGATCAGAAAGAAATGGAAATTGTGCTTTATTTGTTTCCAAGAAGGAATTGTCATGCAATAATTGAAAAAATGATTTAATGTTTATCTCTAAAATTATGTGTGTATTATTTATATGTGTATGTGTTTGTACATATCTGTACATACACATACATATAATATACATACACACCTTTAAGTAACTCATCACTGAAATGTTGAAGTTACAACACATGTAAGATGTGTTGTAAGATGATAATGCATGTAAGATGATAAATTATACAGTTTAGATGTTTAATATTTAAAATGAATTTGTAAAATGAAGGCACTGACATTTTAATTGGAATAAATGATTGAAACAATATTTTTGAGCTTTCTCTCACTCTAAATTACCTTAACATATTTTACATTTTTATGTGTGTGTTTGTTAAAAATGTATTGATTTTATTTATAAAGAAGTCAATTTAGAGCCAGCTCAGTGGCTCAGGTGGTTGGAGTGCGGAGCTTCTAACGGCAAGGTCGCAGGTTCCATTTCCACATGGGCCAGTGAGCTGCGCCCTCTACAGCTAAGATTGTGAACAACAGCTGTCCCGTGAGCAGCGGGAGGTCATCTTGAGCTGCTGTGAGCTGGCTACCTGGGCCAGGGAGCTGCGTCCTACACAACTAGACTAAGAAACAAGGGCTTGAACAGGAGTGGGGAAGGCAGAAGAAGGGGAAAAAAACGTCAATTTAAATATTAACATTTCTTATGAAAGTTCCAATGCACACTTTGGAGTCATTTGAAAAATAAAATGGCCTCATTACATTGCAATATAATTAGATAAATAAGAATTTATTAACTTTATGATCATTTAATATTAAATGGAGAATATGTAATATATTTGATCATATATTCACGTCTATAAATATGTGCCATATTTTTGGCATCATGTAATTACAAATTCTAAGTTTCCTAATGAACACTATATAATCAGAATGTTCTGATGGCATTAAAAGTTCCATGTATATATTTCAATTGAATATAATTCCATTGTATTAAGTACACAGGTATGATATTATTAAGATAAAAATGGCCTAATAACTGAGTATTTAATATTTATAGGGATAATCCAATGTAAAGCACAGTGTTAACTAATGAGGTTTTACATAAATATCTGTACACTGAAAAATATTTCTTTTAAATGGTTTCCCAAAATACAGTTCCTAGGCATACATCTTGGTTAATGTAGAATTCTTCATTACCAGAAGTGCATAAAATTACCTGAAGAAGTGGATAAAGCTGAGTTCTTTCTCCTTCACAACCCTCTGAGTTGGGCCTTCCGGTTTTGGAACCGCACCGACTCTCATCTGGGGACAGGACGTCCAGGTCCACGAATATTGCGAGCATGTCTCGGCTCCAGCGGTTCCAGGTAGCAAATGTGGATAGTAGAGCCAGTCCTGCTTGACCAGAAGCAGGTGTAGGCCCGCCAGGCACGCGCTCAGGCTGGCTCAGCGGCTGTCAGTCCTCCACG
This sequence comes from Rhinolophus ferrumequinum, assembly GCF_004115265.2. Lineage (NCBI taxonomy): Eukaryota > Metazoa > Chordata > Mammalia > Chiroptera > Rhinolophidae > Rhinolophus > Rhinolophus ferrumequinum. The sequence goes on along the minus strand of NC_046289.1, from coordinate 89,679,715 downwards.
AGGCAGCCCGCAGGGCAGCCCCATCACCACACGCTGTCACAGCAGGCCAAGCAGGCTGTCCTCCGCTGCCATTCCTCCTGAGAGCATCTTGGCACGTGGAGACCCAGGCTCAGTCACTGGCCTCGGTGTGTGACCTGCTCTGCTGCTGTGACCCTCACTGAACTCCAGAGCGTCCTGGAGGACCAGCGGCCTGAACTCAACTTGCCAGGCGGGACTCCTGGAGTCTCTCTTGCAGTATTGAGCCCAGAGACTCAGAACGGAACCTGGCTTGATTCCACATTTTTTATCGACTGTCTCGTGCCATCATTCAGTGCTCTACTTCCATACTTGTGTTTCCTTCACCTACATAATAGACTACTCACTCAAAACCAGGTGAGAGCATACTTCTAGTATACTAGGTATCTTAAGACAACGGTAGTCTTTCTTGACTGTATCAATGATTAGGCAATCTGATGGACATCATTTAGTATATTTACTATCCTGCTATTCAAATACTAATCTAGTGATTAAATTGATAACACTTTATTAAAAGTTTAATATTGGTTGGAATTTCAGTTTTCAATCTTGACTTTAATTTCAGTTCTAATTTATCATAGTAATGATATCTATAAATGAGATATCTTTATTAGGTGCTTACAGAGTAAAAACGAGATGTAAAGTTTTGTTCTTGTTAATAATTTAATAATAAATTTAATAAGTTCTCCAGTATATACAGATAGACAGATATATATATATATATACACATATATATATATATCACATAGCATTATATATATATATGTAATAAACCAGTAACACTAAATTTCAAACTGTTACTCTATTCATTAGCATTGTGATTGTTCTGCAATAATTAAATTTATGCTTTACATTTAGATAATTTTTAATACACTTTTAATGATCACACAATCTTCTAAGTAAAGCAGTTGCTTTTTTGTACCTGTTACTTTTACCCAAGTATTTTGTTAGCTATTTATGTGCACATTAACTAATGTCACTTCAATAGTTGTTTACACTGAACCAAAAGTGAAAAGTCTATTAAATCGATACGATTATAGAGACACCCTTTTTTCATTCTAAAGGGAATATTAAACATGGTTGTCTTTTGTTTTATCATTTAATGGATTTTTATTAATGTGTATCTTTATAAGATTTTAAAAATAAGGTATGAAATCACATCACTGAAATTCCTCTTTGGCATCATTGTTTTTGCAAATAGTGTGAAACTACTGTAAATTATCAGATTTCATAAAATGGCTATATAAATCCAATATACTGTGCAGACATGGTATACAGAGTCAACTAATATAATACAAAATAAAAAAACAAGGTTTGTTCGAATTAATAACTTAAACAACAAATTCTCTAGAAAATTTAATGAAAAAAATTATATTTATGATGGACAATATAAAGTACACTGACTCTAAAATGACTTACAGTGCATAAACCTATTTTCACTTTTATTAAACGGTAGAAATGAATAAATGTAATCATGTATACATTGTGTTCGGGAATTTTGTGTTCTATACTTAGGTTACAGTTAGTAAACAAATCTTTTTTTCTTTCCCTCAAAAATATTTGATTCACAGGAAAGCGTTCTATAAGCAAAGATTTGATAAAGAACATAGATAAAAAATTCTTTCTGGAACAGAGATAAAAATGAAAACCACTGCTGTGTTCATCAACACACCACTGAAACCAAATATTCACTTTGATTTCAGTGATTATGCACCATCGAAATACCAAACTCTCCAATGGAATTACCGTTAAAGTCATGTGTGGGGAAAAAGAAACAGTAAGAGTGACTATCATTGTTTGATTATATATCCCAGTTCATGAAACATTTAGCTCTGCAATATAATATTTTGTCTTTCCTATACATACTGAGAATAAAGTATTTATGGATTTTTCTCTACTTTTTTCATAATCTTAAAATCCCTTAAAATCAATTGTTAATTTCACTCATTTCTTGCTTTTAAATAAACTTTTTACAGTTGTACTGTTCCAACAACTCAATTAAACTTAATTATCTTAAAATTAAATTTATTATTTCATAAAAAATAATACTATTATCCAGCAAAAATAATTTATGAATTCACTATTAGATGATGCCAAATGCACTTAAAAGTTCTAAATTAAACCAGTTAAAATTTCAGGTTAGAGATATGACTTCCAAGGTTACCAGCTAAGTTTACAAAAAGGAAGATGTATTTAGGGTTGTGGTAATTTCTCAAATATATTTGAATACTCTATTAAAGATAACATTTAATTTCTTTTTTTTAATTAAAGTTTATTGGGGTGACAATTGTTAGTAAAGTTACATAGATTTTGGGTGTACAATTCTGTATTACATTATCTATAAATCCCATTGTGTGTTCACCACCCAGAGTCAGTTCTTTTCCATCACAATATATTTGATCCCCCTTACCCTCATATACCACCCCCACCCCCTTACCCTCTGGTAACCACTAAACTATTGTCTGTGTCTATGAGTTTTTGTTTCCCATTTGTTTGTCTTGATCTTTTGTTGTTTTTGGTTTATATACCACATATCAGTGAAATCATATGGTATTCTGCTTTTTCTATCTGACTTATTTCGCTTAGCATTATAATCTCAAGATCCATCCATGTTGTCACAAATGTTCCTATATCATCATTTCTTACTGCCGAATAGTATTCCATTGTGTACATATACCACAATTTCTTTATCCATTCATTTATCGGAGGACATTTTGGATGTTTCCATATCTTCAGCACCATAAATAAAGCTGCAATGAACATTGGAGCACACATGTCTTTATAGATGAATGTTTTCAGATTTTTTGGGTAGATACCCAGGAGAGGGATTGCTGGTTCATACGGTAAATCGATTCGTAATTTTTTGAGGAACCTCCACACTGCCTTCCATAGCGGCTGCACCAGTCTCCATTCCCACCAACAGTGTATGAGGGTTCCTTTTTCTCCACATCCTCTCCAACACTTGTTATTATTTGTCTTGTTGATGATAGCAATTCAAACTGGGGTGAGGTGATATCTCATTGTGGTTTTTATTTGCATTTCTCTTATGATTAGTGATGTTGAGCATCTTTTCATATGTCTATTAGTCATTTGTATATCCTCTTTGGAGAAATGTCTCTTCAGGTCTTCTGCCCATTTTTTAATTGGGTTGTTTGTTTTTTTGTTGTTGAGTTGCATGAGTTCCTTGTATATTTTGGATATTAGCCCCTTATGGGAGGCACTGTTTGCAAAATTTTTCTCCCATTCAGTTGGTTCCTCTTTATTTTGTCGATTGTTTCTTTTGCTGTGCAGAAACTTTTAAGTTTGATATAGTCCCATTCATTTATTTCAGCTTTTACTTCCATTGCCTTTGGAGTCAAATTCATAAAATGCTCTTTGAACCCAAGGTCCAAAAGTTTACTACCTATGTTTTCTTCTATGCAGTTTATTGTTTCAGGTCTTATGCTTAAGTCTTTGATCCATTTTGAATTAATTTTGGTACATGGTGACAGATAGCAGTCCAGTTTCATTCTTTTGCACGTGGCTATCCAATTCTCTCAGCACCATTTATTGAAGAGGCTCTCTTTCCTCCATTGTATGTTTTTTGCTTCTTCATCAAAAATTATCTGTCCATATATATGTAGTTTTATTTCTGGGTTCTTAATTCTATTCCATGTAGAATAGAATAGGTCTGTGTGTCTGTTTTTCTGCCAATACCATGCTGTTTTGATTATTGTTGCCGTGTAGTATAAGCTAAAGTAAGGGAGTGTGATACCTCCAGCATTGTTCTTTTTCCTTAAGATTGCTTTGGCTATTTGGGTTCTTTTGTGGTTCCAAACAAATCTGATGACTTTTTGTTCTATTTCTTGAAAAAATGCCATTGGGATTTTAATGGGGATTGAATTAAATCAATATATTGCTTTGGGTACTATGGCCAATTTAAGTATGTTGATTCTTCCAATCCATGAGCATGAAATGTCTTTCCATTTCTTTGTGTCTTCTTCAATTTCTTTTAAAAATGTCATAGTTTTCAGCATATAGGTCTTTCACATCTTCGGTTATGTTTATTCGTAGGTATTTTATTCTTTTTGTTGAAATTGCAAAAGGAATTTTTTTTTTAATTTCTTTTTCTGAGATTTCATTGTTAGTATATAGGAATGCAATGGACTTTTGTATGTTGATTTTGTAGCCAGCAACTTTACTGTATTCGTTGATCGTTTCTAATAGCTTTTTGGTGGAGTCTTTAGGGTTTTCTATATATAGCATCATGTCATCCGCAAAGAGTGATAATTTAACTTCTTCATTCCCAATTTGGATGCCTTTTATTTCTTTCTCTTGCCTGATTGCTCTGGCAAGGACTTACAACACTATGTTGAAAAGGAAAGGTGATAGGGGACAGCCCTGTCGTGTTCCTGAACGTAGAGCAAAGGGCTTCAGCTTTTCACCATTAATTATGAGATTAGCTGAGGACTTATCATATATGGCCTTTATTATGTTAAGGTATTTTCCTCTATATCTATTTTATTAACTGTTTTAATCATAAGTGGATGTTGCATCTTGTCAAATGCTTTTTCTGCATCAATTGATATAATCATATGATTTTTGTCCTTTATTTTGTTCATGTGATGTATCACATTGATGGATTTGCGGATGTTGAACAATCCTTGTGCCCCTGGGATGAACCCCACTTGGTCGTGATGAATAATCTTTTTAATGCATTGTTGCATTAGATTTGCTAGAATTTTGTTTAGGATTTTTGCATGTGTATTCATCAGAGATACTGGTCTGTCGTTTTCTTTTTTTGTGTGTCCTTACCAGGTTTTGGTATCAGGGTAATGGTGGCATCATACAGTGAGTTAGGGAGTACTGTCTCTTCTTCAATATTTTGGAAGGGTTTGAGCAGGATTGGTATTAGGTCCTCTTTGAAGGTTTGGTAGAATTCACCAGTGAAGCAATCTAGTCCAGGACTTCTGCTTTTGGGAAGGTTTTGGATGACTGATTCAATTTTGTTACTGGTGACCGATCGGTTTAGATTTTCCAGTTCTTCATGGTTCAGCCTAGGAAGGCTATATGTTTCTAAGATCTTGTCCATTTCTTCTAGGTTATTGAATTTAGTGGCATATAGTCTTTCATAGTATACTTGGATGATCCTTTGTATTTTTGTGGCATCCGTGATAACTTCACCTTTTTCATTTCTGATTTTGTTTATTAGTGTCTTCTCTCTTTTTACCTTAGTGAGCCTAGCCAAGGGTTTGTCAATTTTGTTAATCTTTTTCAAAGAACCAGCTCTTTGTCACATTAATTTTTTCTATTGTTTTTTTTTGTTTTATATTTCATTTACATCTGCTCTGATTTTTGTTATTTCCTTTCTTCTGCTGAACTTGGGTTTCATTTGTTCTTCTTTTTCTAGTTCTTTAAGGTGTAACGTGAGGTTATTTATTTGAGATTTTTCTTGTTTCTTGAGATAGGCCTGTAATGATATAAATCTCCCTATTAAAACTGCTTTTGCTACATCCCAAAAATTTTGGTAGGATGTATTTTCATTGTCATTTGTTTCTATGCATCTTTTGATTTCTCCTCTAATTTCTTCTTTGACCCAGTCGTTCTTTAAAAGGTTGTTGTGTAATCTCCATATATTTGTGTTTTTTCCTGCTTTCTTTTTGAAGTTGATATCCAATTTCAAAGCTTTGTGATCAGAGAATATGCCTGTTATGATTTAAATCTTCTTGAATTTGCTGAGGTTAGTTTTATGTCCCAATATATGGTCTATCCTTGAGAATGTTCCATGAGAATGTTCCATGTACACTAGCAAATATGTATAGTCTGATGTTTTAGGATGAAGTGCTCTATAAATGCCAATTATATCCATTTCGTCTTATGTGTCATTTAGGGCTGCTATTTTATTATTTATTTTCTGTTTGGATGATCTATTCATAGCTGTCAATGACGTATTTAGGTCCCCTAGTGTAATTGTGTTTTGGTCAATTTCTCCCTTTAGTTCTGTTAGTAGTTGCTGGGTATATTTCGGTGCTCCCTGATTGGGGGCATAATTATTGATGACTGTTATGTCTTCTTGTTGTATAATCCCCTTTATCATTATGAAATGTCCATCTTTGTCTCTTATTACCTTTTTCACCCCAAAGTCTGTTTCATCTGACATTAGTATAGCTACACCTGATTTTCTCTGGATACCATTTGCTTGGAGTGTGAATTTCGACCCTTTCACTTTGAGTCTATGCTTGTCCTTGTAGCTGAGATGCGTCTATGGAGATAGCATATGGTTGGGTTTACTTTTTTGATCCAATCTGCTACTCTGTGCCTTTTTATTGGTGAGTTCAGTCCATTTACATTTAAGGTGATTATTGATATGTGAGGATTTCCTATCATTCTATTTTTACTTTTCTGGTAAGACTGTGTCTCCATTGTTTCTTTGCCTTTTTGCTGTTGTCTATTATTTCTGTGTGGTGGTATTCTAAGATTTTTTCTTTTGTTTCTTCTTTTATTACAGTATATATTTCAGTTCTGGATTTGTCTTTTTTGAGTGGTTACCCTTAAGTTTATGTAAAAGAAAGTTTGATATTTAGAGTATTCCATTTTCTTCAGCATGCTTACTTTCTCCATTCCCATATTCCGGTTCAGGCCTTTACTCTCCCCTTTTTTATGTTTTGGTTGCCACAAATTGTCCCTGTTGATGGTGGTCGAATAGCCTCCTTTAGTATTTCTTGTAGTGCAGGTTGTGTATTAGAAAATTCCCTCAGCTTCTGTATGTCTGGAAAGGTCTTTATTCCTCCTTTATATCTAAAGGACATCTTTGCTGGGTATATTATTGTTGGCTCATAATTTCTCTCTTTCAATAATTTGAATATTTGTTTCCATTCCTTCCTGGTTTGTAGAGTTTCTGCTGAGAAATCTGATGATTATCTAATTTGTTTTCCTATGTAAGTTACTGTCTTCTTTTCCCTGGCTGCCTTGAGGATTCTTTCTTTGGCATTGATTATTGACAGCTTCAGTACAATGTGCCTTGGAAAAGGCCTATGGGGGTTGAGGTAATTAGGTGTTCTATTTGCTTCTTGGATTCAAGGATCCAGTTCTTTCCACAAGTTTGGGAAGTTCTCGTTGACTATTTGTTTGAATATATCTCTGTTCCCTTCTCTCTTCTTTCTCCTTCTGGTATGCCCATTATATTGCCCTTTCTGATGGAGACAGAAAGTTCTCGTAGAGTTCTTTCATTTCTTTTAAGTCTCAAGTCTCTTTCTTCTTCCATCTGTGTTATTTCCAGGTCATCTTCGATGTCACTGATTCTTTCCTCCATCTGTTCACTTCTACTTCCTAAGCTGGCTATTTCATTCTTAATTTCTTCTGTTGCATTCTTAATCTCCAGAAATTCTATTTGGTTCTTTTCTACAAGTTCAATCTCTTTGGTAAAATGTTTGTTTTGTTCTTTGATTGTGTTTCTGAAGTTCACTAAACTGCCTTTCTGTGTTTTCTTGCATCTCGTTGAGTTTTTTCAGAACTGCAATGTTGAATTCTCTGTCATTTAAGTCACATATTTCCATATGTTTCAGTTCATTTTCTGGAGACTTTTCACTTTCTTTCTGAGCTGTTTTGTTGCCTTGGTTATTCATGGAAATTAATGACTTATTATTTCTCTTCCTAGACATCTACAGGAGTGGGTTCTTCAACAGGTTGATAGGAAGAGGTCTTTCTTTTGTTTTCCAGTACGTGTTTGTAGAATGTTTTCTCTCTCTGACTGCTGCCTTTTTTTCTCTCTCACACTGTAGTGTTATGTTTTCTCTGCACTATTCCAGCTTCTCACACAATGGGGCGATTCCCTGGAAGGCAGGCTTCTCCTCTGTTAACAGTTCTCCTGGGTCGTAGGGCACTGTGTCCATATGGGGATGCGGAGAGCTTTTGAAGTTCCAAAGTTCTTCCTGCACCATATTCAGAGCCCATGTGTTTCAGCAGTTCTGTTTACTTCTCCAGGAGTTTGCCCAGATAGGTGGGGACAGGGGCAGGGTAAGTTGTGAGAGGTGACCCAGACCAATGGTGGCGACTACCACCACAGCCAGTCCTGCTTCCACAGCTCCCTCCCCTGTGCTGCAACTAGTTGTGCTGCGAATCTGTGTCTGCGAACCACAGTTCTCAGAACTGCAAATATTCTGTTTGTTTGATATGACACTGTCTCTGTTCCACTTCTAGCACTGGGCAGGTGGGGGCGGGGCGAGCTCTGGTAGGGTGGGGAGGGGACGGTTAGTCTCAGTGCCTAAGGCTTCCGTTCTCTGCTCTGCAGTGAGGGCTTAAACCACCATTTTCAGCCTTCTTGCCTTAGTCCCTGCTTCCAGGTCTCTGCCATGAGCATTGGGTTCAGCCGTGTTACATGCTGTGTCCTCAGTGCTGTGTGCCATAGACGGAGCCCTAGCAGTCTGAGTTCTTCCCTCTCCCGCAGCAATGGTAGTTCCGGAATGCAGCAAGCTGGGAGCACTGAGCTAGGTCTGCGTCCTGCGTCTGAGTGGCTCCGTCTCCGCATTTCTCTCTTCCCTCCGCCACTGCTCACGCAATTTGCCCACCTTTAGGTGAATTAAGTAGTGAGACTCCTCGTCTTGCCTGTTTGCTGTGCAGGGAGTCTTTTGTGGAGTTATATTTGTTTGATTTGTTGTAAATTCTAGGGGAGATTTCCAGAGGCTCACCTCACGCTGCCATTTTGATGACGCCCACTCCACATTTAATGTCTTATAGTCTCTCTATATATTTAAAGATAATAAGTGAAGCATGACAAGAATAATATATGAATGAGTCACCAAGCATTCAAAATATGCCTCATCCAGAAAGTAACCTGAAATATTGTGAGCTAAGCAATAAAATTTTTAAAAAGCAAAGTATAAATAATATTGTCAAAAGATGCCTAAGATTCCAGCTAAAGTTTATTGAAATTTCAGATTTGAAACAGCTTTACTGAAGAATAATTGACATAAATATTGCATATATTTAAGATGCACAATTTGATGTTTTGATATGCATACATTGTAAAATGATCACATAATCAAGTTAATTTACATATCCACATAATTTTTATTTCAGTTTCCTTTTTTTATTTTGTAGTGAAAAACTTAATTTAAGATCTACCCTCTAAGCAATTTTAAGAATACAATACAGTATTGTTAACTATAGGCACCTTGCTGTACATTAGGTCTCAAGAATTTATATATCTGACATAACTGAAACTCTATGAACACTATTTGATCAACATCAGCCCATTTTCTCCTTCCTCCAGGCCCTGGCAACCACCATTCTATTCTCTGATTCTATAAAGTTTTCACTAGTTTAGATTCCTCACATAGATGAAATTATGCAATATTTTTCTAATTTCGACTTATTTAACTTACTAAATATAGTGTCCTCCAATTTTATCAATGTTGTTGCAAATGACATTATTCCCTTCTTTTATATAGCTAAATAACATTTCATATTATTACAATACAATTATATAATATATAAATAATATATACAGTATTTTATATAGTGTATGAATGTATATGATATAATTTATGTCTGTATAATAAATTTATTATAGATAATATTCTATATAAAGATCATATTTTCTTTATCCATTCATGGACATTTTGGTTATTTCCATATCCTGGTTATTGGGAATGATGATACAGTGAACATGGGAGTACAGATATTTTATTAAGATTCTGATTTTAAGTCTTTTGTATATATACCTAGAAGTGGGATGTATGGATCATATGGTATTTTTACATTTAACTTTTTGAGGAACTTCCATAATAATTACATCACTTACCATTTCCATAGACAGTATACAAGAGTTCCAAATTCTCCACATCCTTGCCAATACTTACATTTTACTCTTTTGTTTGTCAGTAATAGTCATTCTAACAGTTGTAAAGTGATACCGCATTATGGTTTTGATTTGTACTTTCTTGATGATTAGTGATGTTGAGCATCTTTTCAGGTACTTACTGGCCATTTGCACGTCTTCTCTGGATACAGAGTTCATTCAAGTCCTTTTTTTTTTTTTCCATTTTTTAATCAGATAATTCATTTTTGTTTGTGCATTTGTTTTGATTTGGAATTCCTTACATATTTTGGAGATTAACACCTTATCAAATATATGGTTTCAAATATTTTATTTCATCCCATAGATTGTTTTTCATTCTGTTGACTGTTTTCTTTCCTTTATGTGCAGAAGCTTTTTAGTTTGACATAGTCCCACTTGTCTAATGTTATTTTTGTTGCCTGTGTTTTTGTTGTTGTTGTTGTTGTTTTAGTGGCAGGTTCATGAGATCATTGTCATGGCCAATGCATGACAGTTTTTCCCTATATTTTCTTATAGCAGTTTTCAGATTTTTTGATGTTAGAGAATACTATTAAATACTGGAGAGTCTGCAAAACTATTGAAGGTTGAAATAAAAATAATAAAACCAATGAACAACTTCCTATATCTCTTTGTTGATTTTTATTTCATTTAGTAGTAATTTCTCAAGAAACTTCACTTTATTATTATGAGTATTTAGTTCAATTATTACTAAGGCTTCATTTCATTATCCATTACTTAATCAATAAGGACATTAAAGTCAAAATAATTTGACTTTCTCTTCTACTTAAAAGGGTAGTAAAAATCTTTATGTTCATAGAGTGATAATAGTGACTCTTTTAGAGTCTTTAGAATATTTTAGGACTGTTTCAGGACCCTGTGGGTATCTCACCCCTCAATTTTTTTAAAAGTTTTTTTACCCTCATGTTTGCCCTAATTGATATTGTCTCCTTAGTCAGCTGCAATGGTAAATACCTGCCACTGATTGTTTTTGATAAATTCTCTGAGGCTAGGTCTTTTCCGTCAGATCAGTAATGATAAGTACAGTAGATGGGGCTCTTACATGGAGCTTTAAGACAGGTCAGAGAATGACGATACTATGGAGCTTTTGGAGAGCTCCAAAACATCTCCCCTGCCAGTGTATACCAAAGTGCTGCTGTATAGGGTACTATGTACCTAGAAAGGATAGGAGATAGGGCATGCCACCAAGCTCACTGTTCTGAAAATCAGTAGATTATTTTTGTAGATAAATCACTTTTGAATTGTTACAAGGCTTTGGTAAATTTCCAGAGTTCTGACTAGGTTAATTTTAACAAGTGTTTCCAGTGTTCTTACTTTTGTAGAAGAATAAATTTTCAGTTTTTACTCTCCCATTCCGAAAGTGCTTCTCAGTTGATTGTACTATGTTTGTATATATTTAAGTTGTGAAGAACAGGTGAAATACAATATTTACTTTCATGTCTCACATCTTAATTTTGCAATTGTCATTTTAGCAGAAAGAAAATCATTAGGGATTAATTTACCCATTTATTTTTTTTAATTTTATTTTACGTAAAACAAATTACAAAGATACAGTTCAGAGATTCTAAATAAATAGGCCTTGACGAGTTTGACATAGCAAACTTGATAATCTTGTAATACTAGGATCACAATTAATAGTGGTTTATTTTGTGGGTGAAGATAAATTTAAAATATATATATATATAATGTTCTTAATTTATTTATAGAATGAAAAAGAACCCAAGCATTCTCTTATTTATTCATTTCAGCTGAAAATTCTATGACAGTTTTATTACACTCTAAAATTCCTGAAGGAAAACAATAGATGCATAATGAATGCATAAATATTCAAATAACCTCTTGTAAGCACATGCAATATTGAAATAATTTAAATTTCCAAAGCATGGACATTTTATATATAGCACAATGATAATAAAGAGATCAATATGACTACACGGAATTTTGTTTTCTAAAAATTGTAATAATGCTAACATTTTCCCCTTTGTGATATATTTTAATATTCTTGGCTGTAATGTGGATTCAGTATGAACATAAGTATGGGGAATCTGGAATAGCACATCATCTATAAATTAACATGTACTTGAAGGAATGTTAATAATGCAGTCTATATTATTATGAAATAAAAGCCTATGGAAGCAGTTTATATATTGGAAGCTACTTTTTAATTCTAGCACTAGAATCTGTCAGTGATTAGCTAGTCTTCAGATAATTGATTTGGTCTGCCATGCCACATTAGATATGAGTATGGCTTCATACCCCGGTTTCCCCAAAATGCCTCTGCCCATCCTGCGTACATTTTTCAAAAAACTTTCAGAGCTTTCAAAATCATTGAATCTTGTGGATAATTTTCCCCATGACAGAGTAATACAATCTTGAAAATGCATTACAAATGCTACAAATATATACTAGGTACAATATGTGATATCTGTTTAATTCTTTATCATCAACCCTATTTTGTAATTTTTTAAAGATTTGGATTAAAAATATAGCTAACATACAACATTATATCAGTTTCGGGTGCACACCATAGTTGTTCAACATTTACATATTTAAAGAGGTGATCACCATAATAAGTCCAGCAACCATCTGACACCATACTCATACTATGTTATCACAATACTATTGACTATATTCCCTATGTTGTGCATTACATCCCCATGACTTATTTGTTTTATACCTGGAACTTTGGACCTCTTATTTCTCTACACTCTTTTCAATTACAGCTAACATTCAATATTACTTCGTATTAATTTCAGATGCACAGCATATTGCTTGGCCATTTGTATAAGTTAAGAAGTGATCTCTCTGACGAGTTTAGTACTCACCAAGCATTATGCATATTTATTACCATACTACTGACTACATTCCCTATGCTTTACTTTACATCCCCATGACTACTTTGTAAATACCAATTTGTACTTCTTAATACCTTCACCTTTTTCAGCCTGCCCCCCAACTCCTATCTATCAACCTGAAAATATTATACCCATCTTACACCATACATACTGTGTTTCCTCGAAAATAAGACCGAGGCTCATATTAAATTTTGCTCCATTAGGGCTTATTTTCAAGGAATGTCTTATTTTTTCATGTACAACAATCTACATTTATTCAATTACAGTCATGTCATCTTCTTCTGGAACATTGTCATAACGTACTAAATGCGTCCATTCAGCTGAGATCTTAACTAGGGCTTCTTTTCAGGGTAGATCTTATTTTTGGGGAAACACGGTAGTTATTACAATATCATTGACTATATTCCTTGTGCTGTACCTTACATTCCTATGAACTTTGCAACAACCAATTTGTACTTCTTAATCCCTTCCCTTTTTTTCATCCATACCCCCAATCTTCCTCCCATCTGGCAACCATCAAAATGTTCTCTATCTATGAGTGTGTTTCTGTTTTGTTTATTTATTTTGTTCTTTAGATTCCACATATAAGTGAAATCACATTACATCTGTCTTTCTTTGTCTGACATACTCCATTCAACACAATACCTCGCAGGTCCATCTATGCTACTGCAGATGGCAAGAACCCATTCCCTTCCATGGCCAAGCAATATTTCATTGTATATATGTAGCACCTCCTCTTTATCCATTCATCCATTGATGGACACCCAGGCTGCCTCCACATCTTGGCCATTGTAAACAATGCTGTAATGAACATATGGATGCACATGTACTCTCGAAGTACTTTTGGGTTTCTTCAAATAAATACCCAGAAGTGGGATTACTGGGTCCTTCTTTGTCTCTTATTATAGCCTTTGTTTTAAAGTTAATTTTGTGTGGTATAAGTATTGCTACCTCAGCTTTTTTGTTTGTCTGTTTGTTTCTTTTTGTTTCTATTTTCATGAAATGTCTTTTTTGGTCCCTTTATTTTCAGCCTGTATGTATCTTTCAATCTGAAGTAAGTCTCTTGTAGGCAGCACATGTAAGGGTCTCGTTTTCTTATCCATTAGTCACTCTATGTTTTTGATCAGAACATTTCATCCATTTTCATTGAAAGTAATTGTGGATAGATAAGTAGTTATTGCCATTTTATTATTTATGTTTGATTTTTTTTTCTTCCTTAGATAAGCTCCTCTAATATTCCTTGGGTTTAATGGTGATTAACTCTTTTAGCTTTTTCTTGTTTGGTAACTCTTTATCTGTCCTTTGATTTTAAATGATAGCCTTGCTGGGTATAGTCATTGTGGGGATAGAGTCCCAGAGAGCAGTTTCCAGGCTCTCAGGCTCATGTGGAAAAGTGTTGGCTCAGTTATTAGATGGCCATCAGCTGTAATAAGATGGCCATCCGCTATTACCGGTTAGCCATTAGCCACTAATATAACTGCCGTGGCTATGCTAGGGGGTTGGTTGGTTGGCAGAAAAGTGGACGGCCGATTGCAGTTAGCAAGTGGGGTTGGTTGGTGGGTTGGTTGATAGAGAAGCAGATGGCGGATTGCATCTAGTAAGTGGGGTGAGTTGGTGGGCAGAGAAGCAGACAGCAGATTGTGTAACGTGTGGAGACTGCTTCCTGTGTCTCCAACCCAGCCACCAGCAAGAATATAGTGGTATGAACCCCCTATCCATAGCTCCATTGGTGTTCCTTTTTGGCCTCACGATATCCTGTGTTCTTGTGCAGGGAGCAGGATCAGAGTTCTTGCATGACAGTCATCTTAGTTGTCGATCCTGCTTTTCATCACTTTGAGTATTTAATGCCAATCCCTTCTAGCCTACAAAGTTTCTGTTGAGAAATCAGCTGGCAATATTATGGTAGCTTTCTTATAAGTTACTAATGCCTTTCTCTTGCCAATTTTAGGATTCTCTCTTTGTTTTTAACCATTGCTATTTTAATTATAACGTGTCTTTGCGTTTGGCCTTTTTGGGGTTCATCTTGTTCGGGACTCTCTGCACTTCCTGGGCTTGTATATTGTCATGTGGGGCGGCCTGCAGGGTCTCAGCTCCCGCTCCCCGCAGAAGAACACAGGATATGGTGAGACCAAAAAGGAACACCCAAGGAGCCATAAGTAGGGGAGTCATACCACTATATTCTCGCTGGCGGCTGGGTTGGAGACACAGGAAGCAGGAGCCACACTGTTCGCAACCTTCACTGCTCCGCTTGCAGGCTCAGCCACCATCTTCTTTGGACAGAGGCAGGAGTGCATTTTCCAGGCTCTTGGCCTCACGTGGAAAGGTGCAGGCTCAGGTAGTAAATGGCCGTCAACTGTGATTGGATGGCCATCAGCTGTGGCTAGTTGGCTGTCAGCTGTAACCAGTGAGCCATTAGGCACTAATATAACTGCCGTGGCTAGGTTAGCAGAAAATGGGGGCTAGCAAGAAGATGGTGGCTGAGCCTGCAAGTGGAGGAGTGAGGGTTGCGGACAGTGTGGCTCCTGCTTCCTGTGTTTCCAACCCAGCCACCAGCGAGAATATAGTGGTATGACTCCCCTACCTATGGCTCCATGGGTGTTCCTTTTTGGCCTCACCATATCCTGTGTTTTTCTGTGGGGAGCAGGAGCTGAGATCCTGCAGGCCTCCCCTCATAACCCATGGCGCAGTGAGCAGGGTCTCCCACATGACGCCCCGCACGACATATGTCTTTCATTCGCCAGGTTAGAAAAGTTTTCAATCATTATTTCTTCAAAGAGGTGTTTGGCCATACCCACAGCTTATGGGGTGCTGTGCAGGAGGCTTACCCCTCTGAGTGGGAGTCGCCCCAGCAGGCTCTGGTGTCTGTTGAGACTGCCCTTTGTGTTTGCTGCTTGTGGGGCTTATTGGGCAGTGCTCTCCTGTGATCTGAAGCCAACCTCCAAGTGTATTGGTTCTGGGGCTGCTTAAGAGGGGCTCTGATGCAGGCTGAGAGCAACCACTGCCTGTGACTGGCTGAGGACTACCTGGTAGGAGCTACAAAGTGGTCTGCGGTTGGTCTCTGCCTGTGTTGGACTTGGATGTGTGTGGGAGGGACCAAGCTGTGAGACAAGGATGTCTGCCACCAGTAGCTGGTCTGAGGTAGCTCTGCAAAAAGCCAGGACTCCCCCTTGGACTGATGCCACTTGCTGGATCCGTAAGGTTCAGCCACAGATAAAGCCTGTGTGGTACTGAGTTGGTTGAGGTGGGATCTCAGTGAGTCAGAATATTGGAACAGCAGAGCTCACCAGGCCAGTCAGATTCAGATTTGGCCATAGCATAGGGGGTGGGCTCAACACAGGAAAGATTGTGCCTACCTGCCAGCTGCATGGTAGTAGAACCCCACACAGGGGAAATAGAGACTATCTTCCAGTCCTTCCTCAAAGCTACAGACCTCAGTCTGCTTCCCGTATGCCTCTGACGCCCCCTGAGTCACTGTCCTTCTGCTGGCAAATAGGGTGAGTGCCTGCAAGATATTGAATCTGTGCACAGTCCCTTTAAGAGGATGTCTGGGTTTCCTGCAGCTTTTTATACCACCAAAACAGTCTCAACCTCCACTGTTTTTCACAGCCAGATTTTGTGGGGGCTCCTCTTGCCAGCACCAGTACTCTAATATGGGGACCCTGGTGTGGGGGTCCTGGGGTCCTTTGCTCCTCTGGGGAGAACCTCTGTAGCTGAACTGTCCCTCCCAATTTTCATCCACCACACGGAGATTTGGGGCTGGCCATTTTGCATTTTCACCGCTCTTACTAGTCTCTATGTGGCTTTTCTTTTTATCTTTAGTTATAAAACTTCTGTTCAGCTAGAATTCAGATGGTTCTCCAGGCTGATTGCTCTGTAATTTAGTTGTAATTTTGATGTAGTCACAGGATGAGGCAAGCACAGCATTTACCTACTCTGCAATTTTGGATCGTTGGCCCTATTTCATAATTTTTATTAGCCATATCAAATTGCTTAAAAATTTACTAGTGTGGCTTTTCCATTTGCACATTTATTTTGAAACTGAAATTCATGAGTAGTCTAGGTTTCTTTTCCTGTATAATAGAACAGTACTGAGCACATGAAGAGAAATACATGACACAGCATGAATTAATATTAGTCTTATTAATATTAATATTAGTATTTTTAAATCTACTTCATGCTGATTACTACATATGTTTAGTCAATAATATTTCTTTTAAAATGTATTCTAAAATTTACATTTTCTTTTTTTTTCAAAACACAATTCATGTACTTTAAAATAATTTACCTTTTTGTGGTAAAATATACATAACAACATTACCATTTTAAGCTTTTTTTAAAAAAAATCTACTTCATGCATTCAAAATAATTATTTTAGTGTCGAAAATTATTTTATATATAGTATTGTATTTATCATTGATAAAGCTTTTAATATATATTCCTATTCAGTTTTAGGTAAGCTATACACAGAGAAATATATAGACACACCTACACACAGTTGAACTACTTACTATGATATATATATATATATATATATATATATATCATAGTATATCGTATATATATATATATCATATATATATCATAGTATATATGGCTTTTTTGCTGTTCTTGTATTGAAATAAGACCGATTTTAGCATTTTCTTTTATTGTACTTTTTAAAATTAAGATAAAATAGTATATTAAAAATGCTTTGTGACATTTAAACCGTATATTCTGATTAACTAGTTCCCCCATGTTTACACTAGCATTCAGGAAGTGAACTGAACGGCTACTCAGTCAAAACACGGAACATGGAAAAGGTCATGAATGTATGATGGTGAAAATCACCACAGAAAGCTTTTGATCTGAGAGATATGTTCTTCATAAAATAGGCTGTAAATTGGCAGAGCAAAAAATTCAAGGCAAATATTTTTCAACATTAAGTAGTGAGAAATGAAAACATACTAAGACAAATGTTATGATGAACATGTGAACAAATATAATATCCTTCTTTTATGCCATGCACTCTCAGACTTATTTTCTAGGAATATTTTTCCGGATTCACACATGAAATTACAGTCATATCACCCTACATGAAATCACTTTACATGCAGGTCATGATAATTCAACATATTTAAAATAAAATATCTTGCTCTGTACTTCGAATACAGATAAATTTGTCTTTCATAGTTCCATAGTGCCTTGTCCAAATTTCAGAAATACAAACAGCTCTGAAAAAAGCTTTTTTTTTCATAGTTTATTTGGTGACTAAATCTAATTTCTCCTGAGGAGAGACCACGTATAATTTTTATTTATTAATTTAGGATTCACATTCATAAACTTTTAGTGTGTTTAATTTTGGATAGCTCTCCCAGATCCTGCTGGGAGGTATCCATAATTAATAACATATACATATACCAACTTTCTGAAATAATAAAAAAAAAAATCTGAATTCTGAAATACTTTTGACCCCCGTGTTTTAGACTGACTAATAAACAGATGGTGTAATTTTTTTATATTTACAAGTGAAGTAAACAAATAAGTTGAAAATGTTTATTGGAAGATTTTTAACAGTTAAAAAAATCTATATTTAAGATTTCAAATGCAGAGTGATTAGTTTTACAAGTTACATTCTATGGTTATTAGAGATGAAATTTTTATCATAAAATGTAAAGAATATACTTTATGGTAATAATCATGAATTTTATAAAATTAACCTCTTCTGTGTTATCTTGTTGCTATTTGTGGATTAATATCTTCCAACTTTCATGTAATAATTTGTTTATGAATGATCCAGAGAACATGTTTTATATGGGTGTTATTTTTGTAACCTTACAAAAATCATTTTACTACCCTAAACAATTCACTAATTCATTAGGATTACTTTTATATTTGTCTTTGTTAACATAGACTTTTATTAGTTATGTCAATTGATGCTATATATTTTTATATTATATATTGATAGGATGTATTTTCTAGTATATCTTACCATTAATAATTTCCCCAAGGCTTAACATACATATATTTTTAACTCTTTGTTAGAAGTATTATGTATAAACTGATGAGTTATGAGAAACACATTAAGTCATGTAACATATAATCATTGTATAGCGTATGTCCATTAACTCACAAAGTTCTCTTCTGCCCCTTTATAGGTGCCCCTTCCTCTTGCTACATGGCCCATGGCAAGTACTGATTTGCTTTCTGTCATTATAGTCTGCATTTTATAGCATTTTCAACACCACTTCGTTGAAGTAAGATTGACATATAAAAAGCTGTACATATTGATGTTTACAACTCAATGAGTTTGGTATTAAATATATATCTATGAAATCATCACTTCCATCAAGATCACAAACACATCCATTACCTCACAAAATTTACTTCCACCTCTATTATTATTATTATTATTATTATTATTATTATTATTATTTGTGGTAAGAACATTTAATGTAAGATTACTTACCGTCTAAACAAATTTAAAGTGTAAAATATGTATCATTAGCTATAAGCACTATGCTGTATAGTAGATCTCCAGAACTTATTTATCACATATAACTGAAACTTTGTACCCTTTAGCAATCAACCCTCCCCTTTCATACTCCTCTCAAGCCTTGACAACCACCATTATGCTCTCTGTTTTTTGGAGTTTGTCTTTTAGATACCACATATAAGTGAGATCATACAATATTTGTCCTATTGTGTCTGGCTTATTTCACTTAGCATAATGCCCTCCAGGTTCATCCATGTTATCACAAATAGCAATATTTCCTTTTTAAGGCTAAATAATATTACATTGTATACATATATATACATATGTACAGATGCATTTGTGTACATATATAAGTATGTGTGTATATATATCACTTTTTCTTTATACATTCATCTGTTGATGGATAGTTGAATTATTTTCATATCTTGGTTGATTTTTATAATGCTTCAGTAAACATGGGGGCACAGATATCCCTTCAAGATCCTGATTTCCATTCCTTTGAGATATATACCCAAAAGTGAAATTGCTGGATAATATGGTATTTGTATTTTTCATTATTGAAATGAAATATTATTTTCCATAATAACTGTCCATTTAACATTCCAACCAACAATATTCAAAAGTTTTGATTTCTTTGCATGCTTTCCAACACTTGTTTCTATTATCTTTTTAATAATAGCCATTCTAATAACTGTGAGGTGATACCCTTGTAGTTTTGATATTCAATACCTGATGATCAATGATGTTCTTATAAATGGAATTTTATGATAAGTAATATTTTTTATCTGGATTATTATGCTAAGTAAGCATTATGCTGTTGTGATTCACTGATGCTGCTGCTTATATCAGTTGGTCTTTATTGTTAATTAGTGTTCCATTGTTTGTTACTACTACAATTTGTTTATTCATTCACCTGTTGATGGACGTTTGTGTTTCTTTTCCACATTTATTTTCAGCGTATTGTTAGCTTGATTTAATTTTGCTCATACACATAATGATTTTTCAGCCTGTCTTCCCCTGCCCCGCCACCATTAAGTCAGAGAATTTCAAAACCTATAGGAACTAGAAAGGATTTCTATAGGTATCTCAGAAAAGCAACAAGTATCTATTGAACTGAATGTCATTCTACATGTCCACAGGGTCCTGGAAGTTCTGAAATAACCTATTCTTACTTTTTAATCTTTTGTAACATTTGACTTTTACTCACCTGGAAAATTCAATATGTTGAATATTATAAATAATTAAGAATTTGAGCAAGACAGTGTGAAATTATACAAATGAAATCCCTTCACCTTTTTAAGGACAGTAGAAAAATAATAAGCTTTTCCAGTTGACAAAAAATCACTGTCGTGTTGCATAACTCTTAAATATTCTTGGGTTTATCTGTTTTTTGTTTTTTTAATGTTTCAATTGGGGTTGACATTCAATATTATTTTATATTAGTTACTGGTGTGCAGCATAGTGATTAAACATTTATATAATTTCTGCAGTTACTTCCCACCCCCCATTAGTCTAGTACTCACCTGGCACTATATATAGGTATTACAACACTAATGACTATATTCCATCTGCTGTATCTTATCTCCCCTTGATTATTTTGTAGCTACCAATTTGTACGTCTTAATCCCTCCACCTTTTTCACTCAGCAAACCAATAACTCTCTTATCAGGAAATCATCATTTTGTTTTCTGTATCTATGAGTCTATTTTTGTTTTGTTTGTTAGTTTGTTTTGTTCTTTAAACTCTACACATAAGTGAGATTGTGTGTTATTTGTCTCTCTCTCTCTGACTTATTTTTTTAATTATTAAAAAATTATAAAAACATTGGGTGACTTATTTCACTTAGCATAATACCCTCTAGGTTCATCCATGTGGTTTCCAGTAGCCTTTTGTCTCACCCAACCAGGTGGAATTCTCGCTGATTTTCACAGTAGATGTTGTGGGGAGTCCTTCCTCTTCCAGGCACTGGAACCCCAGGTTGGGGAGCCCAGTGTGCGGCTAGGACCCTCACTCCTCAGGAGAGAGCCCCACTGCTGAAATATTCCTCCCAATGTTCAATCACTATTTTTGTGTGTGGGCCCACCCTGTATTGTGTCTCTGCCCCTATGACCAGTCTGGATGTGGCCTCTTTATATTCTTAGTTATAGGAGTTCTGTTAAGCTAGTCTTCAGATGATTCTTCAGGTTGATTGTTCTATAATTAAGTTGTAATTTTAATATGATCATGGGAGGTGGCAAGCACAGCATTTACCTACTCCACCATCTTGCCTGGTGACTTATCTGTTGTTTTCTTTCTCAGAACTACGTAATTGTAATAATTAGAGGTCTTTTAAAAGTTGAGGAAGGGACTTACCATCATTGCCTCATTTACATTTTAGATTGAGTAATGGTTATATACCATAAGAATTACAAATATTTAAAATCTCATGGACAAATCTTAATACACTATCATTACAAATAAGTCATAAGAATAACGTTTAGGTTACCCAATTTCAAGTTATCATTCAGTAAGTACAGTTTCAGTAATGTCACTTGAGGCCAGTTTGATAATAACTTGTTTTCATTCCAGGATTTTACTCATTTCAAAAAGACTTTATTTTTTTATAGGAGTTTTAGATTTAAAACAAAATTGTGAGGGAAATACAATTATTTTCCACATACCTCTCATTTTTTCCACTTCTTGGAAATTATGACCAATACTTCTATGAACAATCTAGAATGATTCTTTATTGTGAAGACATTTTTCATTTCTCTTCTGAAAATATCTAAGAGTGAAATTGCTGGGTCAATGGTGACTTCATTTTTAAACCTCATGAGAAACTTCAAAATTGCATTCCAAAGTGTTTATGTCATTTTGCATCTCCATAAACAATTAATGAAAACTGCAGCAATGCAGTGAATGTTCTACACCGATGCTTTGTATTGTTGACTTTATAATTTTTAACCATGTAGTGGCAATGAAGTAGTATTTCATTGTGGTTTAGTTTTCATTACTCTGATGGCTAACAAGGTTGAGTATCTTTTCATTTGTATTTCTTTTGTGAAGTGTCTAATTTAGCAGTTTTGCCAATTTTTATTAGGTGGTTGTTCTTGTTATTGCAAGGTATATATATATATATATATATATATATATATATATATATATATACACACACACACACATACACACACATATATATATATATATATATTTTTTTTTTAATTGGGGAATATCTGGGAACAGTGTGTTTTTCCAGGATAAGTCAGTGTTTTTCAATCTAGTTGTTGGGAGGTGCAGCTCAGCTCCAAGTCAAGTCGTTGTTTTCAACCTAGTTGTGGAAGGCACAGTTCACTGGCCCATCTGGGAACTGAACCAGCAACTTTGTGGTTAAGATCTCGTGTTCTAACCAACAGAACCATCCGGCTAGCCACAATATATTTTAAGATACATTCTGCATACAATTTTTTATCAGATAAGTGTTTAGAAGTATTTTCTATTATTTTGTGTCTTTCATTTTTATTTTCCACTGAGTATGTTTTAAAGAGTTATTTTTTTTTAATTTTTATGGGTCCAGATTAATGTATATAACTTTTTTTTGTACAATATAATTGGTATGTACTATTTAAGAAATCTTTGTCAAACTCAAGGACACAAAGGTTTCTCTCAGATTTTATTCTATACGTTTTATATGTTTAAGTTTCACCGTTAGGTCCATGATTTACTTTGATTAAATTTTTGTATGTGATTTTGGGCAAGAATGAAGCTTCATCTTTCTTATAGATGCATAGTCAGTATCCCAGCACCACTAGTTGACAATATTTCCTTTTCCCCTTTGCATTTCCTTTGCATCTTTCTTTAAAATCAAATGTTTAAGGGTCTACTTCTCCAGTATCTTTTTTCCTCCAATAACCTATATGTTTATCTTTATATCAATATATCATTGTCTTATTTACTGATTTCTTTTTAATGAGCCTTGAATCAGGTAGTGTGAGTCATTCAACTTTGCTCTTTATTTTCAATTTTGTTTTAGTTATTCTTGGTCCTTTGCATTTCCACATAGGTTTTTAATTAGCTTGTTAATATTTTTTCTTTTTGTCTAGATTTCGACTATATTATATAATGCTAGTTTTCTTCCTTTATAACTGCAGTTACCTAGGGTATATCCTGGGTCAGTATGCATCTCTCTATTACATATTCCCTTGTCTCTATCTAGACATTCTTCTCAATGATTGTTTATCCTACAAAGCCTTTTTTAATTTAAAGTTTGTTTCTTCTGCCAATATCTATTTTTAAAAGCTACATTCATATGTCCAATGTTATATGCCATCTGTCAAAATTTCAAATTAGTTATCTCATAGGAATCCTATCTTTAACATGTTCAAAATGAATAGTGTTTGTGCTTCAGTGTATTGCATTTTTTTTTCTTCCTCATCAGAAATAATGGTACTTCTGTCTATTTATCCAGATGTTCCTGCCATAGAATTAAGGGTCTTTCTTAATTCTGTCTTTTGAGTAATGCTACTAAATGTCTTGTTCAACACTTACTTTACACTCATTTCTGGTCAGCAGAGGCTGAAAAAGTTATTATAGCTAAGTATCTAGATGTGATTTGTTAGGCTTAGAAACAACTAGCTTAAACAAAGTGTCTATATATCTCTTCTGTGGAGATAGTACAGTAGGTTCATGCGAATGGGAATTAAGATCTGATTAAATGGATCAGCTTACCAGAGGTTCCTTGGTACCAGTTATGAATTGTGCTCTAGAATTTCTGTAATGTCCTGATTTTGGCCATATTCCTTTACATATCCTCACTCTCCCCAGTCAAATGCTCTCATATCTAAGTAAAATTTCAAATGCTATGAATGAAAAGATCACAATAAGAAGTCAAGTGTCTCTATAGGATTTAGTTCACTATTTACCTAAGTATATTTTCAGAAAATAATGAAGCCAGTAAGTATATTATAGTAGACTGACAGTTGGAGACAGGGCCTCAGAATATGTAGACGACTTCTTCCAATATAAAAATGATCAAAAAGGAGAATATTGAAACTGGAATTCATAATATGTTTCGTATTGGTCAAGAAAGTTTTTTTTTTATTTTATAATAGTATGCTTATCTGATTACATTTTATATATAAATAAATATTGATAATATTAAATATGAATTAAATAAAGTTAAGAGATAAAAGAAAAATGCAAATAGGAAGTTTGCAGGTTGCTAGAAACTAAACCAGAATTATGCTTATCCAAGAACCCATAGTTATGAAAGAAAATCAACCCTGACATAAAGGATATCTAACTGGGGCAACCAAGCCAGAAAAGACTGCGTAAAAATCTTCAGCTAACTCTGCAACCTTATAACAAAAACTTACATGCACAAATATCTTGTATCTATAATCACCATTCCTACCTTGAAAGACTACAGGATTTACCTATGTATCAATACGTTTATGATTAATAAAGTCAAATGTGTGTTAAGAACTTGAGTTTGAAAACCTTTCTCCATTATGCATTAACTAAAACATCTTTGGCAAAATCTTTGTTTATCCATAAAATAGTGAGAATACAATTATCTTCCAAATATGTTTAGTCTAATTATCAATAAGTACTTAGAATAGCTCCTGTAACATACCCATTACTTAATAAGTGCAAACTAATGTTATTATTGGTGTTTTTCTACCTTCCTTCTAAAAAGTCTGTGAGGTAAATGTTCTTTTTCTTACTACACAAATGAAGTACTGTATTTGAAGTATTTGGAAGTCAAAACCATCAAATGACAGTTAGAATTTTAAAACTGTATCTGTTTCATTACAAAGATTTTATTTGTTCTGCAATATTTATAATCTGGTATGTCAGAATAAGAATATTCTCAACACACTAAAACAAAGAAAAATTCCCAGGTAATTTAAGGTAGGGAATTAAAAATTTGTGGTGTGTATGTATGTTTAAAGCAGGGATAGATGATTCTACTAATACATGTATAAATAGTAAAACCAAACATAGATACTTCATAGTTAAATATAGCTTCAGTTTGTGATATTCATTTTGCTGTTTTTCTTGTTTTATGTCATTTGTTTCTCTGTAATTATTTACCTTTCCTGCTAATTGTCATATTGGACATGCATGAAAAAAATGAAAGTTTAAAAATTTTTATTTACTGAAATTTGATATTAAGAATTTTTACTATAAGAAGTAATATTTCAGTACTGTATATACCTAAAAATTTAATATGAAGATTTAAAAAAATTAATCATGGTAAAATATACTTCATTATTGCAATGTATCGTTTCTACGGCAAGTGCTACTTTTGATTCATTGGAAAAGGAATTTACACTTTCTCTTAAAATCCAAGCATAAGTAAATTACTATATGACAAGAAATTGGTATTTTTTTAATAGTCTTTGACACAGTAAATATACCAAGGTGAATGGAAATACTATTTGGAAATTGTTTTATGAATACATTGTTAAATCATTCATGCATAAAGTTTTTGAAGCTCTTTATAAAAAATACAGACTGTGGAATATTTTCCTAAAACTCATGATAAAGTTCTTTACTGTAGAAAATGCTACTAAAGAATCGAACTTGAGATAATGCCTCTGCAGTTTTTATTTCACAAGGTTTATAGGATACTTTGCCTTGAGTCATGCAACTTTGAGCAATTAATTTGTACCAATAAGTCTTTTATGACAATTTAGCATGATCTTTGGAAACATTTTTATCCATTATTTTCATAATCATAACATAACTGCATTCTTGGAAAAGTTAAACTTTTATGTGGCATTTCATCAAACCCAAATCAAGCAATCTGTACTATACTATAGGCCTTGTAAACACATGGCAGTGGCTATTTTAAGGTATAAAGACTTACAGATATTTATTTTCCTATTTTTTATAATTACTACAAGGTGCAATTATAAGAGCATTTTGGATGAGAACTGCATTCTGACACAGGTAGAAAGGTAAGAATATGGACATTGCAACTGAGAAAGACTCCTCAGATAAAGAAAGCTTTTGGCAGCAAAGCTTTTGGAAACTGGTACATTTATCCTGAAGACTGTGCAAAATAAGAGGCTAAGAACTGTTAAAAGATAAACTGAGGCATATTAAAATTTTTTTAAGTGTTGATTTGAGCAAAAATCTAATCGAATGGGGCAGCGCCACCAGAGGTGGTTAGGAGGGCTCTGCTGACAGGAGCTAGGAGAAAGACTTAAGCATAGTGAGTGTGGAGGCACACTGAGGGAATTATCGCGTAGGCTACAGCTTCAAGCTCCGTTGGCTGTTTGTAATTGATCATCCTTAACGCTTTGATTTTGTAACCTTGTAGCATTTACAGACTTAGGTTTCAGTTTGCTTATGTCATCGCAGGATATTAGAGACATTTCAGTCTATTGGGCTCCTTGTTTAATTTTAACATAACGTAGTAGAACATCTGTTTAACAGAGCAGAAGTTTCAGCAATATTAAGAACTAAACGCTACTGTTTAGAACCTGTGGGGAGAAGGATTCCCCCAAAATATGAAAGCTTCTCAGTTGAAAACACTAGTATCAAAGGCCCCCTGAATCTTATTAAGAGCTCCAACCCAGAATTAAATCTCTACTTGATTAATAATGATCAGCCCCTATTCTATTATCTCAGGAAGTAAAGATAACATAAAGGTAGAAAACATATACACTTTTATTTTAAACATAAACACTTTTATTTTAATTTACAATCAGCGATATTCTATCAAAAAAGACTAAACATACCAAAAAGGTAGCATCACAAAAGGCATGACTAGTTGGGAAGAAAACAGATTAAGACACGTAAACAAATTAGAGTCTAAAGAAAAAACATAGAAAAAGGAAATACAGTAGGATACAAGAATAAGGTGGGGAACAAAATTCTAAATAGATTAATTCTACAGAGAATAATTCTACAGAGAAAATAGAATAATTCTACAGAGAAAGTAAAGAGAAATGGGGAGGGAGCTAGACCAGAAGAGATGTCTTCAAATAGTCCAAAACCGGTTAAAGAATTCAAACCACAGATTTAAGAGACTGTGCAGGCAATGATCCAGTACATTCACAGAATATCGCTTCTAGGGACATTACAATTAGACTGCTCAAAACCAAAGACAAACAGAAAATCTTACAAATAGCCAGATGGGAGAAGAGAAAACAAATAAAAACATTACTTTTGAAAAAGCAATAACAAAGCACATTGTGTTTCTCAACAAAATGATGAATGTTACTAAACAATAATATGACACCTTTGAAGTACTGAAAATACATATTATTCTAGAATTCTCCTCCAAAAGACAATATCGTACAGAATAAAATGAAAATGAAGAGGATTTCAACAAACATTGAAATAGTTTGTGTACACAAAACCTGCTTCAAAACAAATCTTTAAGGCATTTTTATAGAGAAGAAAAATAATGCCAGGCAGAAACATTAAACTGATCCTAAAAGAAAACAGAAAAATGATGTGAGGGTAAATATGTGGAAAATAAAAGAAGTCGAAAATGTATTTCCTGCCCAAAAACGATAATAGAAATGTCTGGGAATGTTTACAATATATTAGAAATAAAATTCATTAAAAATTATTTAAAAGGTCAGATGAGTTTCAAGTATGCTTGAGGAAGTGAACAAAGTAATAATTTGCATTACATTTTCATAAATTAAGTATTGTAATCTTTAAAGAAACTGCTTAAACAATCATAATAATTGCATGACTCACAAATTACCATAGAGAATATGGAATAATAATTTTTGATGTATAACCAAACCATGGAGAAAAGAAAAAGGACTATTAATAAAATTTTAGATGGATCAAACAGAAGACATTTCAAGAAAAATGTTATGATTTTTAGAACAGATAAAATGCAAAACAACTTCTTTCAAGAGCAATATGCTATATAGATAAGGATATGGAAAGTTAAAAAGTGAAAGAAATAAATATGACATATCATGTAAACACTAAGCAAAACAAAAATTTTGTAATTATACTACTAGACAAAGTACATTTTAAGGAAAAATGCATTATTAGAAGATCGAGGAATATTTTGTAATTAAAAAAACAGGAAAACAGCACAATTCAAAAGTAGTATGCACATATTAATATATATTTCAAATATGTAAAGTACAGAGAAATATATACATGTATAAACTTGTGTTTATCATATATGCAGTTTTTCAAAATTGTAATGGAATATATTCATACTCCACTTTTAATAGTTAATATAATACAGAGAAAAAAAAACTAATGCTTGAGTAGATCTGAGCACAATCAATAAAGTTGACTTAATGTTAATGAACTAAACCCTCTTCCCACCAAGGCAATGCACATTATTTTCAAGTGCACATGGAAAATGTCTCAATATTGAACAAAAATATTATACATAAATGTTAATAAATTTCCAAGGGTTCAAATCAGTGTTTTTTTTTTTCTGTTCATAATGACAATGAGATAGCAGACCATAACATAAAGTAAACCAGAAAATTTTCAACTGCTTTTCAAAGGATATTTTGATTCTAACTTGGCTCCAAAAATAAAACACAATTACAATTTTAAATTATATTTTAAATATATGTAAATATAATATGATACAGAATATTAAACTTTTAAGGTACAAAGTTTAGAAGATACTTCATAGCTTTAAATGCATAGGTAACTAGAAAAATCTATCATGAATGATAGATTAATAGCATCATGATAATTGGGTAAAATCAACTCAAAGGAATGACAAGGAAGGAAATAAAAAAGCAGAGTGAATATGATAGAAAACAGGTGATTAGTATTGAAAATCAGCAAAGTTAAGAGTTCTTCAAACACATAAATAATTAGTATGACTCCTTGCAAGACAAAACAGGAGTGAGAGAAAATTGAAATTCTTACTATAAGGAATGAGGTAAAATCACTACAGATCTAATAATAGATCCACCCATATATGCTTCATGGTTTTGGTTTAAGTTGCCAATATTATTCAATAAGGAAAATATTTCTTTGGCAAACTATGTATTTACTTTAATATGAGATTAATTCTGCTTAAGATAAGTTAGGCAGTGTTTCTTTTCTAGAAGAGATTGTGCATAACCAGTATTAGCATTTTCTTGCATCAAATTATAGACCTAAAGTTAAAGACTTAAAGTATTCCTTTAAAAAAATAGGGAACATATTTACAATTATTGTCAGCAAAGATTTCTAACTAGGACACATAAAGCATGAGCCATGAAAAAAATAAGGGAAAATGGTAAATTGGACTCCATCAAATGAAAACCACTTTTCCAAAGTCTCTGTTAAAAAATGAAAACGTAAGTGACAGACTGGAAGGAATTACTTGCAGTACATATATTTCACACAAGATAACGTGTCCGAACTATAAAGCAACTCTTACAGCTCCAAAAGAAGAAGCCAAAATTTCAATTATTGTCAAAAATTTTGAACAGACACTTCAGGGGTAATAAAAGATATATGAATGGCCAATAATTATATGAACCGATACTAAACTTTATTAGCCATCAGATAAACCTACACTAAAATATTGTTACACACACCCTAGAATTGCTAAAATTAAAGAAGATAATGCCAACTGTTACAGGTGAGATTGTGCAGCTGGAATTTGCTAGTGGAATTATAAAGGTGTGTAATCATTTTGGACAACCGTTTTAATAAAGTTAAGCATAAACATTACTATATGACCTACAATTGTAATTCTTATTTATTTACAGAAGAGAAATGAAATGTGTCTGCATAAATTATTTTCTAGCAGCTTTAAATAGAGCCACAAACTGGGAACAATCTAAATGATCATAACCAGGTGAATAAATTAACACATGGTAACGTATCCATTCAATGGAATATTATAAACTACTGTTATAAAGGTAGCGTCCCTGGTAAATTTCAAAGTCATGCTGAGCGTAATCAAAGAGATGCCAAAGAGTAATTACTGAGTGATTCAATATTTTTAATTCTAGGAAAGTTAAATTTAATTTATTGTAACAGAAAGCAGATTACTGCTTGCTCAAGGACAGAAATGAAGATTGATTTTAAAGATCAAAAAGGTGAATAGAAAGTTTTATACTTTGAAGTTAATGGTGGTTAAAGGAGTGTAGACATTTGTCAAAAGTCATCATACTGTACAGTGATAATGGGTGCATTATATTTCATGTAAATTTTACTCAATAGAGTTTAAAATCATTAAACTATAAAGAGGTATTATAAAAATCTTACGATGATAAATTCAATATCATAGATGAAATGCTCAAATTTCTTGAAAACCATAATCTCCCAAAAGGCACGTAGAAATAAATATTTGAAAGATCTTTTAATATACAGCTCTTTAAAAAAGTTTTTACCAAGCAAAGTTTAGATTTAGATAACTCAAACTGTATATTCAATTCTTCCAAATTTTAAAATAATATTACAGTCTTTCAGAGGCTATAAAAAAGATAGAACGCCCTATATATGATAACATATAATATATCCAGCATATGTCAGGTAACAAATCCTGACAAGGACATTAAAGTGAGGGAAATTTAGAAGTCAATCTCTCTCAGAAATGGATGTGAATATGTGAGAAAAAAAATCAGCAAATGAACTTGGTGATATATGAAAATAATAAAATATCACTGACAAGGGAGATTTATTAATGCAAATACAGATTGACACTATTATTTACCTTTCAAAAAATGACAAATAAAAGACAAAATATTCACATAATTATCTTGACAGATGAAGGCAAATCTTTCAATGTAATTGAAAATTCTTTGATGATAAAACTAAGTTTTGACAAAATATGAATAGAAGGCAATCTGAGCTAAATTCATATTGAAGTGTGAAACATTGAACTTTTTTATCTGAGAAAAATAAGGCAAGGAGGTCCAGTATTTGGCTTTTGTTCAAAATTGTACTGGAAATTTTTTAAATTATAAATTTTCATAAACCAGTTAGGCTCCTTCCAAGATATGCATCCATATTAACATTAGGTTGGTACAAAAGTAATTGTGGTTTTAAAGGTTAAAAATAATTGAAAAAGTTTTGCACCAACCTAATATAAACTTCTGGGAGAAGATACAAAATTGAGAATGACAAAGATGCTATGAATAAAGAAAGAAAAAAGTCTAGATAAAGCTAAGTCAGGGGAACTTTCAGCAAACAACCATATTTTTTTCACACTCCAAGAAAAACAACAGAAGTTTCTTGAAGTTTAAAAAGGTATTTTGAACTACACTTCTTCGTAAAAGTTCAATAAAACTAACTTTACATTTAAATGAATATCAGAAAACCATTGAGGTCAGATCTCATATTCTGTTAAGAAAATGAGGATTAGAGTTGACTTTGAGTAGTGAACACACAATGCAATATATAGATGATGCATTATAGAACTGTACACTTGAAACATAATTTTATTAATCAATGCCACCCCAATAAATTTAATTAAAAAAGAAACATTATTAGTATCCTAGTGCCAATGCCTTCAAGCCAAGAATCATTAGGAAGAGAAACACCTCTAGTTGAACAAGTTGGGTGTATGGCCCATTAGAATCAGAGAAACCACACCCCATGGCGAATTGCAGAGTGTTTCAAATAGAGCGTGCCAAAAAATACTTATAATGAGATTTGGGCTAATGTTAGGTGGCTTTAGAGGAAGATTTACTGAAGTGGAGTTTATTCTAGATTGGATAATATCAGGAAATGGACAATTTTATAATTGGTTATCTTAATAAATCTTATCTAAAAGAAGGAACTACAGTGAGACTAACATTAATTAATAAGGAAGTAGCAATCACTAATAATGGCCAAGATAGGGGATGCTTGGCTATTTTTATGGTTTAGGCAATGTGTGTGTGTGCACAGGTGTGCCTTCAGACATAACAATGGAGGAGTCTTGGTATTATTTTTGTTTTAATCTGTCATAGTCACAGGTAGCTTCCTTTGATGTTGAAGCTTTGTGAAATTGTTTGTAACATGACACAGTGAATCTTAGCTGTGATTGTCAGGCTAGCTTCTCAAAACACCAAATACTTCATGTTTCATGATAGTACTAAGGTAGTTCATAGACTGCTTTCTTTTCCTTTTTCTTTTTTTCTAAAGGCAATGAAATTATGCCACAAAGACATATCCACAAAATAGATCAAAAGTCTATTTTAAAATCAGTTAAAAACCATGAAGAAAATGATGCAAAGTAGGAAAAAAGCAAAAATATATCAGATTTAGAAAAACTCAGAAGTTAACTTATGGAATTTAGGAAAAAATTATAATAGAAAAAAATATCAGAAATTAAGCCAAAAATGAAAACTCAGTAGAAAAGGAGGGTGAAACAGAAGATAATTTAAAAAATAAAGATGAAATCAAAAAAGAAATAATGAAAAATCATGGAAGTGGCAAATATTGAAGGTAGCTTAAGAAGATTAAACCTATTTAATAGAAATACCTGAGGGAAAAAAAACAAAGAAAATTGAACAAACTTAAAACTATAATTTCAAAAAAGAAAAAACTATAAAACTGTAATTTCAACAAATACTCCTAAGTTAAGAAAAACAGATTCAATACATATAAAATATGAAACTGCAATTTTGAGGATACTTTGCAATAAATTTTATAGAACAATTTCTGAAATTTAAGGAAGAAGAAAAAGAAACTCTTTGCATAACTAGGCCAAAAGATCAAGTGATTTATAAAAGATAGAAAATTGAATCACAATCAGCATTTTAAAAAACATTACACTATGCTATATGAAAATGTAGACGAAGAATTTCCTTGTAAGTCAAGGTAATTTGTAAGTAAAAATGGCAGAGAACGTTAACAATATGCAAGTACTTAGGGAGTTATGCTTACATGAGCTTATCCTAAAAAAAATATGCCGAAAATGAGCTTAAGATGGACAAAACTATTAAAAAAAACAGCAACATGAGAACTAGTGTGGATAAATAGTTTATTCCCAGAGTTTCTAGTTGTATACATATAATTAATTTGAAGATTTCAGTCCTTTGATAAAAATGGAATATATTAGATTTTAAACACTGGTTATCAGAGCAGTTTTTAGTCATGTGTCATTTTTTATTTAAGTGCAGCAAATTTGTATTGCAGTTTTTATACACTAAAATAGGAGACTGCATAAACATTGAATATTCTTCTTTGAGAAGTATGAGACTCATGGTATTATGAACAAAAACAGAAAGAAATATAATCATGACAGACTCTTGACATGATTATGACCAGTATTTATATATTCATAACAATTGATGGCACTTACTTATTTTGGGAATCGAAATAGACATGAGGCAAATAAGAAAATTGTGGTGTTTAAGGACAGATGTAATTATTATCCAACTTTATGATATAGAAGGAAAATAATTCTAAAATACTTATTTTGAATACAATTTTAAAGTTTACAATTAAAACTTAGATTAAAATGTACAATAAAATTAAGAATATTAAAAAGTTAAGGAAAAAGTAAAAAACTTGACCTTTACAATATCAGAAATATTATTTTGTATTACAGAAAAAAAATACATAGAAAATATAGAATGAAAACAATAAACCTCAAAACTTATCACTAACATATAACTACTCATACCTTTTGGTAATAACCTTATTTATTTTATGCATATAATGAATAAATAAAAGTAAAATTCCAACATGCTCTATCCTACTTTTTTCTAGTTTTCTATATTCCTAGTAATACTCTGTAGAAAAATATGAGCTATTGGCACATACTTTGAATATCTAGCTGTCTAAAAATAGTGGAAAAAATACCTTTGTATATCTCAGAATATAATGTTTTCTCTGGAACTTTCTAAGATCTTTAAAATTTCTTCTATGTTTATTGTATATATACCTATTGCTTTTAAATTTTTCTCCTAAAAAATTAGAAATGTTAATTTGAATATCTATTTTGTAATACTCAATTTCTTTCATCAATTTTACTTTGTTTTTTTCTATCAACATTATATTGACATCATGTTTTTTATCTCTATGCTGCTTATATAGTTTCTTGTAAATTATTTGCACATAGTGGCATTGGTTTAATATATGTCTAGAATTTTTACAGACTATTGGAATGGTGTCTAAATATTAACATTGATTAAATATCAATATCTTCTTGGAATAATTCAAAATCAGTGAGATCTTGACAAATTATATTTATTTCATTAACTTTTCATGCTATTTTTTTGACCAATTTTTAGCATTTCTGTGTACTGTTTTAGGTAATCTAATAAGGAATGTTAATGAGACACTTTAGAATCATCTAATTTGCTGATGTGCTTAAAAAGAAAGTTGTCATAAAAGTAATTATACATAATTGTTCTAATTATTTAAAATTGCATGCCTTAAAATTTATCTGGTCATCTTTTTCTGTCATAGAGCTTAGCATATGATAAGAATTCAGTATTTTTCTTTAGAAAATGCATAAATAAAAGATTTACATATATGACTTTTAATTATTTCCAGTTATGATGAGGCATAATATTTAGTATTATTAGCAAATACAACTGAATTTAATAGAGATGGAGATGTGTTAATTGTACAAAATTAGTAAAATTAAAGATATTTGTCCTTCAGTTTACATATCATAAGCAAACAAATTAAAGTAAATATATTAACTATTTCAATTAACTTGTTATCAATATTAAATATAAAAAAGATAACCTTATTTTCATAATAATGTTATGATTGTACATAATACTATTGATATGATAGCTGTTAGTATAAACAGTTATAAGGGCTTTCATATTTTGGGGCCTCTGGTTGTATATAATATTACAATTTTACATGCCAGAGTTTTAGAATGCTTTATAAAAACCATTATCAAGAACCTTGATATTTAACAATACTTTATATAATCTGAGTGCACTTTTTTGTATTTTCTATAGTACAAAATATTTCTTGAATTAACACCTGAAAATTTCATCTGAGACTCCAATAGCAGAGGTAAAATTCCTTTTCCTATTTAAAAATATGTGAGATACAATAATAAATTTCAGAAATACATTGGTAGAAAAATGTCTATTGAGGTTTTTTGTCCATTTTTTAATTGGATTGCTTGTTGTTTTGTTATCTAATTGTATGAGTTCCTTACATATTTTGGATTTTAACCCTTGATCAGATACATGGTTTGCAAATATTTTCTCCCAATCCATAGGATACTTTTTCATTTTATTGATTGTTTCCTTTGATGTGTAAAAGTGCTTTATAAGTCCCGCTTGTTTTTATTTCTTTTGTTGCCTGAACTTTTGGTATCATGTCCAACAACAACAAAAAATCTTTGAACTGAATAACTACTTTTCTAAAACAGAAATGCAGATGGCCAAAAGGTACATGAAAAGGTGCTCAACATCATTAATCATCAAGGAAATGCAAATCAAAACCAAAATGAGATATCACCTTATACCTCTTAAGATGACTACTTTCATAAAAATAAATTAAGTGTTGAAAAGAATGCAGAGCAAAAAGAATCCTTGTATCATTGACACTGTGTTGATGGGAATCTAAACTGGTACAACCATTATGGAAAACAGTTTGGAGATTCCTCAAAAAAATTAAAAAATAGAACTGTCATATGATCATCAATCCCTTGTTAGGGTCCATATCACCAAGGAAATGAAATCAGTACCTTGAAGAGATATCTGCCATCCCATGTTTGTTGCAGCATTATTCAAAATAGCAAAGACATGGAAACAACTAAAATGTTCATTGACAGAGGCAGATATAAAGAAATTGTGGCATATAAGTAAGTACATTGGAATATTATTCATCCTTAAAAAGAATCTTAAAAAGAAAGGACATTATGTTAAGTGTAGTAAGCCGAATTCAGAAAGAAAAACTAAACTGCGTGATTGCACTTATATGTGAAATCTAAAAAAGTGGAACACATAGAAGCAGAGAGGAGAAGGGTGGTTATCCAGGTCTGGAGCATGAGGGAAGCTGAGGAATGTTGGTCAAAGGGTACAAAGTGGCAGTTACTCAGGATGAATAAGTCTTGAGATCTAATGTAAAGCATAGTGACTAGAGTGAATAATACTGTTAATAATATAGTTGAATATTAGAAATTTGCTAAGAATGGATTTCAAGTGCTCTGATAAAAAACAATATGGCAACTATGAGAGATATGTTGATTAGCTTGACTGCAGTAGTCATTCACTATATGTATATCAAATCATGTTGCACACTTCAAATATATATCATTTTTATTAACAAATGAAATATATTGGTAGAGTTAAATATTTCTGTTGTCTCTATTTTTGATAGTTTTTCAACCGGAGTACAACAGAATAAGATGCCATAGAGCAAACACACACACACATACACGCGCTCACACACAAGAAATACACATTTGAATAAATGACTTTGCCTCTGTTCTTTTTGAACAATACTCTAAATTATGATCACACACGTATTCTCATCTCATAACATGTTTTGCCTTAGTAGGTTACAAACATTTTATTTGACAGATAATGTTAAAACAGATTTGCTTCTCCAGTGCTATTGATTGATTATTCAGTATTTTTAACTTTAAGAAAAGAATGATGAAAAAATTGATTATAATTTTGACTTCTAATACTGGCAGATCTCAAGTGACTTATGTGAATATTTACATAGGTTGATCAAATGAATGTCAATTATATTAATGTGGGAAATAGATAGGTCTTTGCTTTTCATGAGTTGTGTCAATTTTCTTGACAGCATATATTACAGTAGATAGTTCAATACACTTAATTAATTTGATTTTTTGAAATATCAGCTATGTGTCACATCAAAACAAAATTGGCGTACACTGTGCCAATAGTGCTTCATTATGTTAGCAAAATAAGACCAAAGTCTGATGCATAATTCAGTTTCCATTCTCAAGCCATGGAATGTTTTCAATCACGCCTCTACTTTTGACGTATGAGACAAGCCAATTCAGTACCTTTCTCTTGTGTTCTCTCAATTCCTGAGGTAATTTCCTTTTGTTGCCTAGAATTGCTGACATGGAGTTGTTTCCCTCTGGAATTCTCCCATATTTAAAATTATGAGGACTGGGCCCACAATAATGCAACGAAGTTTCAAATAAAACAAAGCAACAAAACATTCAACAACGTGAACTTTTATTTGATTTTCCTAAGATTTCTCTTCCTGATATTAAATTTATTGGTTTATACCTCATAATTTTATTTTTGCTTAACTTATTTATTTTTATAATTTTCTTTCTGCCTTTTCAAAACTTTTTCCCTCTCAGCATGCATTTAAAATTCCAGCTCTCAAACCTAGTGCTGGATGACTAGGCTGCTTTTATTCCAGTCTGCTATGCAGATACAAGAGTCCTGGGTCACAGAGCCAATATATTCCATCAATTCATACAAACAGGATAGAGGTATTTTTGTCTCTAGAGAAGTACAAATTGCACTATTTGTACTTTTCAATATCTCCATCTTTTCAACATCTTTTCAATAAAGAAATGATCTTTTCAATATCT
Source organism: Rhinolophus ferrumequinum (assembly GCF_004115265.2). Classification (NCBI taxonomy): domain Eukaryota; kingdom Metazoa; phylum Chordata; class Mammalia; order Chiroptera; family Rhinolophidae; genus Rhinolophus; species Rhinolophus ferrumequinum. The sequence continues at coordinate 89,642,117 of NC_046289.1, read as the reverse complement.
CCATCTTTTCATACACTTATGTTCTTTTTTTTTTAGACTGAAAATATATGATTTGTTTTTTAATTAAAGTTTATTGGGGTGACAATGGTCAGTAAAGTTACAGAGGTTTCAAGTGTACATTTCTGTAATACATCATGTATTTATTACATTGTATCCTCACCACCCAGAATCAGTTCTCCTTCCACCACTGTATACTTGACCCCATTTAACCTCATCATACCAGAGGGTAAGGGGGGAGGGGAGTGGCAGATGAGAGAAAATATAAATTTTAAATGAAAATAATACATAAATGAGATCTCAAGCAAAATAGACTCTCCTGAAAGAAGATCAGTAAAATTAAAAGAATAGAAACTATTCAAGCTGAAACACACAGACAAAATAATAAACTCAAAAGCAACAGAACTATAGTGGTTGAATGGTACATCTTCAAAAGACATGTTCATGCCCTGAGCCCTTTAGCCTATTAATATGAGCTTATTTGAAAAAAAGGTCTTTGAAGATGTAATCAACTTAAAGATCTTTTTATTTTTAAGTTTATTGGGGTGACAATTGTTAGTAAAATTACATAGATTACAGGTGTACAATTCTGTATTACATCAGCTATACATCCAATTGTGTGTTCACCACCCAGAGTCCGTTCTCCTTCCATTACCATATATTTGATCCCTCTTACCCTCATCACCCACCCCCCACCACCTTACACTCTGGTAACCACTAAACTATTGCCTGTGTCTATGAGTTTTTGTTTCTCATTTGTTCGTCTTGTTCTTTTTTTTTTTTTTTTTTTTTGCTGTTTTTGGTTTATATACCACATATCAGTGAAATCATATGGTTCTCTGCTTTTTCTGTCTGACTTATTTCGCTTAGCATTATAATCTCAAGATCCATTCATGTTGTCACAAATGTTCCTATATCATCTTTTCTTACCGCTGAAGCTGAATAGTATTCCATTGTGTATATATACAGTAACTTCTTTATCCATTCATCTATCGGAGGACATTTTGGTTGTTTGCATGTCTTGGCCACCGTAAACGAACCTGCAATGAACATGGGAGCACATGTGTCTTTATGTATGAATGTTTTCAGATTTTTTGGGTAGATACCCAGGAGAGAGATACCTGGGTCATATGGTAATTCTATTCATAATTTTTTGAGGAACCTCCACACTGCCTTCCATAATGGCTGCACCAATCTGCATACCCACCAACAGTGTATGAGGATTCCTTTTTCTCCACAAGCTCTCCAACACTTGTTAGTATTTGTCTTGTTGATGATAGCCATTCTGACTGGGGTGAGGTGATATCTCATTGTGATTTTTATTTGCGTTTCTCTGATGATTAGTGATGTTGAGCATTTTTTCATATATCTATTTGCCATTTGTATGTCCTCTTTGGAGAAATGTCTCTTCAGGTCGTCTGCCCATTTTTCAATTGGGTTGTTTGTTTTTTTGTTGTTGAGTTGCATGAGTTCCTTATATATTTTGGATATTAGCCCCTTATTGGAAGCACTGTTTGCAAAAATCTTCTCCCATTCAGTTGGTTGCCTCTTTATTTTGTCGATGGTTTCTTTTGCTTGGCAGAAGCTTTCAAGTTTGATATACTCCCATTCATTTATTGTAGCTTTTACTTCCCTTGCCTTTGGAGTCAAATTCATAAAATACTCTTTGAACCCAAGGTCCATAAATTTAGTACCTATGTTTACTTCTATGCAGTTTATTGTGTCAGGTCTTATGCTTAAGTCTTTGATCCATTTTGAATTAATTTTGGTACATGGTGACAGATAGCAGTCCAGTTTCATTCTTTTGCACGTTGCTATCCAATTCTCCCAGCACCATTTATTGAAGAGGCTGTCTTTCCTCCACTGTGTGTTTTTAGCTTCTTTGTCAAAAAATTATCTGTCCATATTTATGTGGTTTTATTTCTGGATTCTCAATTCTATTCCATTGGTCTATGTGTCTGTTTTTCTGCCAATACCATGCTGTTTTGATTACTGTAGCCCTGTAGTACAAGCTCAAGTCAGGGAGTGTGATACCTCCAGTATTGTTCTTTTTCCTTAAGATTGCTTTGGCTATTTGGGGTCTTTTGTGGTTCCCAACAAATCTGATGATTTTTTGTTCAATTTCTTTAAAAAATGTCATTGGGATTTTGATGGGGATGGCATTAAATCTGTACATTGCTTTGGATAATATGGCCATTTTAACTATGTTGATTCTTCCAATCATTGAGCACGGAATGTCTTTCCATTTCTTTGTGTCTTCTTCAATTTCTTTTAATGTCATAGTTTTCAGCATATAGGTCTTTCACATCCTTGGTTAAGTTTATTCCTCGGTATTTTATTCTTTTTGTTGCAATTGCAAAAGTAATTTTTGTATTTCTTTTTCTGAAATTGCATTGTTAGTATATAGGAATGCAATGGATTTTTGTACATTGATTTTGTAGCCAGCAACTTTACTGTATTCGTTGATTGTTTCTAATAGCTTTTTGGTGGAGTCTTTAGGGTTTTCTATATATAGCATCATGTCATCTGCAAAGAGTGACAATTTAACTTCTTCATTCCCAATTTGGATGCCTTTTATTTCTTTCTCTTGCCTGATTGCTCTGGCAGGGACTTCCAACACTATGTTAAAAAGCAGAGGTGATAGGGGACAGCCCTGTCGTGTTCCTGAACTTAGAGCAAAGGGCTTCAGTTTTTCACCATTAATTATGAGATTAGCTGAGGGCTTGTCATATATGGCCTTTATTATGTTAAGGTATTTTCCGTCTATACCTATTTTATTAACTGTTTTAATCATAAGTGGATGTTGCATCTTGTCAAATGCTTTTTCTGCATCAATTGATATAATCCAGGGGTGTCCAAACTGCGGCCCGCCGGCCAACTGCAGCCCACGATCCATTTTTTATTGGCCCGCAGCAAATTCCAAAAATATATTAAGTTTAGTTAAATAAATCAGGTGAGACAATACGTACTTCACCTCGAGTGAATGGCCTGATTGTGTATTTTACCGCATATGTCCCTGGGTGAAAAACATTGAAAAAAGTTTGGACACCCTGATATAATCATATGATTTTTGTCCTTTATTTTGTTTATGTGATGTATCACATTGATGGATTTGCAGATGTTGAACCATCCTTTTGCCCCAGGGATGAACACCACTTGGTCGTGATGAATACTCTTTTTAATGCATTGTTGTATGCGATTTCCTAGAATTTTGTTTAGGATTTTTGCATCTGTATTCATCAGAGATATTTGTCTGTAGTTTTCTTTTTTTGTGTAGTCCTTACCAGGTTTTGGTATCAGGGTAATGTTGGCCTCATAAAATGAGGTAGAGAGTACTGTCTCTTCTTAAATTTTTTGGAAGAGTTTGAGCAGGATTGGTATTAGATCCTCTTTAAAGGTTTGGTAGAATTCACCAGTGAAGCCATCTGGTCCTGGACTTTTGCTTTTGGGAAAGTTTTGGATGACTGATTCAATTTTGTTACTGGTGACCGATCTATTTAGATTTTCCAGTGCTTCATGGTTCAGCCTTGGAAAGCTATATGTTTCTAAGAACTTGACCATTTCTTCTAGGTTATTGAATTTCGTGGCATATAGTCCTTCATAGTATTCTTGGATGGTCCTTTGTATTTCTGTGGTGTCTGTGATAACTTCATCTTTTTCATTTCTGATTTTGTTAATTAGTGTCTTCTCTCTTTTTATCTTAGTGAGTCTAGCCAAGGGTTTGTCAATTTTGTTAATCTTTTCAAAGAACCAGCTCTTTGTCACATTAATTTTTTCTATTTTCCTTTTGTTCTCCATTTCATTTAGTTCTGCTCTGATTTTTGTTATTTCCTTTCTTCTGCTAACCTTGGGTTTCATTTGTTCTTCTTTTTCTAGTTCTTTAAGGTGTAACATGAGGTTATTTCTTGGGATTTTTCTTGTTTCTTGAGATAGGCCTGTAATGATATAAATTTCCCTCTTAAAACTGCTTTTGCTGCATCCCCCAAATTTTGGTAGGATGTATTTTCATTGTCATTTGTTTCTATGTATCTTTTGATCTCTCCTCTAATTTCTTCTTTGACCCGGTCATTCTTTAAAATTATGTTGTTTAATCTCCATGTATTTGTGCTTATTCCTGCTTTCTTTTTGCCATTGATATCCAATTTCAAAGCCTTGTGATCAGGGATTATGCTTGGTATGATTTCAATCTTCTTAAATTTGCTGAGGCTGATTTTATGTCCCAATATATGGTCTATCCTTGAGAATGTTCCATGTACACTAGAAAAAAATGTATAGTCTGATGTTTTAGGATGAAGTGCTCTATAAATGCCAATTATGTCCATTTCATCTTATGTGTCATTTAGGGCTACTATTTTATTATTTATTTTCTGTTTGGATGATCTATCCATAGCTGTCAATGATGTATTTAGGTCCCCTAGTATAATTGTGTTTTGGTCAATTTCTCCCTTTAGTTCGGTTGGTAGTTGCTGGGTATATTTCGGTGCTCCCTGATTGGGGGCATAATTATTGATGACTGTTATGTCTTCTTGTTGTATAGTCACCTTTACATTATGAAATGTCCATCTTTGTCTCTCGTTACCTTTTTCACCCTGAAGTCTGTTTTATCTCATATCAGTATCTCTACACCTGATTTTCTCTGGATACCATTTGCTTGGAGTGTCAATTTCCAACCTTTTCCTTTGAGTCTATGCTTGTCCTTGTAGCTGGGATGTTTCTCTTGGAGACAGCATATGGTTGGGTGTACTTTTTTGATCCAATATGCTACTCTGTGCCTTTTTATTGGTGAGTTCAGTCCATTTACATTTAGGGTGATTATTGATATGTGAGGATTTTCCGTCATTCTATCTTTATTTTTCTGGTAAGGCTGTGTCTCCATTGTTTCTTTGCCTTTTCGTTGCTGTCCAGTATTTATGTGTGGTGGTATTCTCTGATGTTTCCCTCTGTTTCTTCTTTTCTTACAGTATACATTTCAGTTCTGGATTTTTTTTTTTTTGAGTGGTTACCCTTAAGTTTATGTAAAAGAAAGTTTGATATTTAGAGTATTCCATTTCCTTCAGCACACTTACTTTCTCCATTCCCATATTCCGATTCAGTCCTTTACTCTCCCACTTTTTATGTTTTGGTTGCCAGAAATTGTCCCTGTTGATGGTGGTCGGATAGCTGAATAGTATTTCTTGTAGTGCAGGTCGTGTATTAGAAAATTCCCTCAGTTTCTGTATGTCTTCTGGAAAGGTCTTTATTCCTCCTTCATATCTTTGCTGGATTTATTATTCTTGGCTCATAATTTCTCTCTTTCAATAGTTTGAATATTTGGTTCCATTCCCTCCTGGCTTGTAGAGCTTCTGTTGAAAAATCTGATGATAATCTAATGGGCTTTCCTTTGTAGGTTACCGTCTTTTTTTCTCTGCCTGCCTTGAGGATTCTTTCTTTGGAATTAATTTTAGACAGCTTCAATATATTGTGCCTTGGAGAAGGCCTGTTGGGACTGAGGTAATTAGGTGTTCTATTTGCTTCTAGAGTTCGAAGATCCAGTTCTTTCCACAAGTTTGAGAAGTTCTCATCGACGATTTGTTTGAATATATTCTGTGTTCCCTTCTCTTTTCTTCTCCTTCTGGTATGCCCATTATTCTTATATTGCTCTTTCTGATGGAGTCAGAAAGTTCTTATAGAGTTCTTTCATTTCTTTTTTAAGTCTCAACTCTCTTTCTTCTTGCATCCGTGTCATTTCCAGGTTTCTATCTTCGATGCCACTGAGTCTTTCCTCCATATCATCAACTCTACTACCTAAGCTGGCTATTTCATTCTTAATTTCTTCTATTGAGTTCTTAATCTCCAGCAATTCTATTTGGTTTTTTTTTTTTTAATTTCAATCTCTTTCGTAAAATGTTCATGTTGTTCTTTGATTGTGTTTATGAGTTCATTAAACTGCCTTTCTGTGTTTTCTTGCATCTCGTTAAGTTTTTTTCAGAACTGCAATCTTGAATTCTCTGTCATTTAAGTCACATGTTTCCATATCTTTAAGTTCCTTTCTGGAGACTTTTCACTTTCTTTCTGAGCTGTCTTGTTGCCTTGGTTATTCATGGCAATTACCGATTTATTATTTCTCTTCCTAGACATCTACAGGAGTGGGTTCTTCAACAGGTTGATAGGAAGAGGTCTTTCTTTGGTTTTCCAGTACTTGTTGGTAGAATGTTTTATTTTCTCTTTGACTGCAGCCTTTTTTCTCTCTCTCACACAGTAGTGCTATGTTTTCTCTACACTCTTCCAGCTTCTCACACAGTGGCGGGATTCCCTGGGAGACAGGCTTCTCCTCTGTTAACAGTCCGCCTGGGTCACAGGGCCCAGTGTCCATGTGGGTATGCGGAGAGCTCTTGAAGTTCCAAAGCTCTTCCTGCACCAGATTCAGAACCCATGTGTTTCAGCAGTTCTGTTTACTTCTCCAGGGGTTTGCCCAGATAGGTGGGGACAAGGGCAAGGTGAGTTGTGAGAGGTGGCCCAGAACAATGGCGGTGACCACCACCACAGTCAGTCCTGCTTCTACAGCTCCTTCCCCTTTGCTGGAACTAGTTGGTCTCTGAATCTGTGTCTGAGGACCACAGTTCTCAGAATAGCAAATATTCTGTTATTTTGATCTGACACCGCTACTGTTTCGCTTCTAGCACTGGGCAGGTGGGGGCTGGGCGAGCCCTGGGAGGGTAGGGAGGGGGCGGCTAGTCTCAGTGCCTAAGGCTTCCGTTCTCTGCTCAGCAGTGAGGGCTTAAACCACCGTTTTCAGCCTTTTCCCCTCAGTCTTTGCTCCGTGGTCTCTGCCGTGAGTGTTGGATTCAGCCATGTTATATGCTGTCCCCTCAGCCCTGTGGGTGATAAGCGTAGCCCAAGGAGTCCAAGTTCTTCCCTCTCCTGCAGCTGCAGTAGTTCTGGGATGCAGCGAGCTCGGAGCACTGAGCTAGGTCTGTGTCCTGCGCCCACGCAGCTCCGTCTCTGCACTTCTCCCTTTCCTCCTCTCCTGCTCGTATAATTCACCCACCTTTAGGTGATTTCAGTAGTGGGTCTCTTCGTCGTGCCTGTCTGCTTTGCAGGGAGTCCTTTGTGGAGTTATAGTTGTTAGATTTGTTGTAAATTCCAGGGGAGATTTACAGAGGGTCACCTCACGCCACCATTTTGTTGACGTCTCTCTCACACACTGTTCTTAGAAAGTAATATATCATTCCAGATCAACTGCTACTTTTTTCACAGGGTGGTTGTGGAGCAAAGTGAGGTGAGAGGTTTGGTAAGATAATATTAAGTGGTAATTGATGTGGCAAAAAATGAAGCCATAGAGAAAAACAAGAAGATAAAATTGGGGTGTAATACTCATGATTGGGTATCAGTTGTATAAGGGTAAAAGTTGATTTCTCACTTGCTACAGGGGACAGTGAGTTTGAAATTCAGGATTGTTCCATCTTGTTCCAATGTATCATTTGAAGTCTACTTGGATAGGATAGCTTGGAAATGAGAAAGGAGTTGCATACTGGAAGTTTTAACTAGAGGTGACATGTGGCATCTTTCTTCAAAGCTCCTTAGTAAAACTAATTAAATATTTTTTCTTAACTGTAGTGAGTCTGGCAAGAGGAGTCTGTCATGTGCCACAGAAGTGGGATTACTGGACAAAGTATAGGACGTTCACTTGAATTTTAATTTAACACACACACACACACATACACACAATTATTTGGTGTAAAATAGGATGTACAAACATGTATCCTTGGGTTATCAGAAATTCAAATGTACAAGTTGCTAAATTTTGCTACCTTACTCAGAAATCAGGAACTAGACATTGACAAACACCATTAATGTCTACAAAATCCTGTTTTACTCTCCCATAACAAACCATTTGATTTACTCTCATTCTCATACATCTCACACTTTTTCCATATGGCAGACAACCCAAATTCTATCCAGTCACAGTTCAAAAGTCCTGGATAGTGGGAAAAATGGAGCTGTCTCTCCATCAGGAACATTTTTTTTTTTCAGGCTTATACACTAAAAAGACAAGCTGTCTGATTTACACACACTCAATATGCAACAGGGGACTATGATGGATACACCAACTTCAAGAAAACATTCTCAGGTAGAAAAAGACAAATGGAGCACACAGTAGTTAGAGGCTCTGACATCCACTTAGACAATATGAGGTTGCCTGTCTTGGGATCAGGACATTCATTAATTAGTACCTTATACTGCTCTCTGCAAGGAGCTGCTATGTACAGTTTTTGTTTGTTTGTTTTGACTCTTTCAGTCTTTTCACAGTTTCCTCTTTCACCATCAACCTCACTTGAAATACACGGTGAGTTTGTCCTTTTGGGGAGTTCATAAGATTTACAGATATTTTCATACATATTGAAATATTGAGGCAAGGAGCGTTAGTATATGCATATTTCCTTCTGTGACTCATAGCTTGATGGCCATATGAAGACCATCTGACTGCTCAGCTTCAGTGGCACAGTCATGCTCAAAGACTCAAATTGATACAAGGCAACTCTCAAAGTGATACTTTGCTGAAGAGAGTCAAGAGTGAACAAAACATGCTAACATTCTGACTCATTCCAAAATTTCCAATATACCTACAGACTGAATAGATACCTGTGTGCCTTCCAATTTGTTGCAGATGAAAGCTTTTATTTTATTTTATTTTATTTTATTTTGTTGTTGTTGTTGTTGTTGTTTTTAATCTTTCTTCAATTTTAGGGCATATTTTAGAGAAAATTTCTTTGGAGATAAAGTTATTGTCTACCACTTTGTTAGGTATTTGGTTTCATGTTCAGATGTTACCTAGGACATATATAATATCCAATATATGTAACTACAAAAATGACAGACGATTGAAAATTCTTTTTCCCTGAGACATTTATATTTCTTCTTTATGAATCAAGAAGTTAACTAATATTTTTAAAAAATTCTTCAGAAGCAGAAAACCCCAAAATTTGCTACAATATTGTTGCATGTTCAGTAAAAAAAACATCTAAAAGATGAAGTAATTATGCATCATTCCGTTTTAAAAATATGTACCAATAAAATGAGTGGGTTTTTTTTGTTTGTTTGTTTATAATTAACTAATTGCATAGAAAATGAACCTACCCACTTGTAGAGAACAGAGGTCTTTTAGCTTTGATTCATTAAGATCATCATGATTTTCTGATGGAAATTATATTGCAGAGCTTAACTGCATTTCTTTCAGCAAAAAAGTTTTATTGTATAATTTACTAATAACTATTATACTCCTATTAAATGTGTTCCCTCTGCGATAGTAATTGTTCTTATTTAAATGTGTCTTCTCAGTTGTATGCAGAATGACATTGCAGATGTCAGTGGAAGAGACATACATGTATGTCAATAAAAATGAAATGAGTAATATTTGGAGCAATTCAGATGAATATTGGAGTATATATATATATATATATATATATATATATATATATATTTTTTTTTTTACATGTTAAGAATATTGCAAGGAAGCACAGATAAAAAGAGTTTTACAGCTGATGAAAGTACTTACAGGGTGATCTTTATAGTTGCTTTCAAATTAATGCAAATGATATCATTCATAATGTGGAAAAGCCAGAAAATGCTACTCTCATTAGTTTTTGGATAAAGTAGAACTTTCTCCCCCAAAAGTCTGTCATTATCCAATTAAAATGTTAATTAGTATTGACAGGACTTGGAAATTTTACCTAGCTATCATTGAGCCCTAGTCTGGAAAATGACATTTATGAAAAATCCAATGTTTCTACACAGGACAAGTTTCTGATTTAATGCATGCTTAGAGAAATATTTTTTTTAATTAATATATAATTTTAGCATTAGAACTGTCAAATCATTTAAAAATTACTATCTTTTTTAAACAGATTGTCATAAATTATTAAAATTAGGCTATCCCTTTATTACTCATATTGAGTTGGGGCTTAACAAGATTGATTCTGAGATAAGATTATGAAAAGAAGATCCATTTCTATTCCGGACAATTATGTCAAATTATGTGCAATTGTAAAGACTTGTGTATTACTTCCCATATCTGAGTCTATTCTTGAATTTTTCAGTCCGTAACATTGATTTCTCTCCTCTATTATTTCAATAGCTCCACATTGTGTAAAATGTGGTGGATTTCTAACATCTGAAAAAGCTAGTATTTCCTTCTTCTTTTTCTGAGAATTACTTGTTAAATGTTACCTGTGTATTTTTCACCCAGCTTGATTGTTTAGAAAATTAGCTTTGTATTTTTTATTGGAATCCAGATCATACATAGATTAATATAGTACTTATATCTGTGAATTGCATTTTTATCTGAGTATTTGTATTTTCATTTCTTCAAGGCTTTGTTAAGACTATGTCAATCGTTAAAGTTTTTACATAGATATTCACATTTTGAAATTCATTTCTATGCATACATATTTTTTTTCTGGACAGAAAAACAATTGATTTTTATAAACTTATTCTCTCCAGCATCGTTAGTAAGTTTTATTTTGTAATGTTTCCAATGTTCTCTTAGATTTTCCAATTATATAACCCTACCCTCAGTAAATACTATACTTAGATAACAAAACATTTAAACTTCCCCAATTTTTTTGGCTAATGTCCCCTTCCATTCTCACAGTCAGCAATGGCCCGTGAAGTATTTCTCATGCTACATCATTCTAACACTAACTCTTCTCCCTCCAGCTTTCACATTTAAAGGACCCTTTGATTGCTATGGGCTCATCCAGATAGTCCAGAAAAATCTTCTTCTTAAGTCAGTGGAATAGCAAACTTATTTTTATTTACAACTTTAATTCTCCTTATGATGTAACATAACATAGTCATGTGTTCCAAGGATTAGGTCATGGACATCTTTGAGGGCTATTATTTTACCTATCACAACTAATTATTATATTCTTTGGTCTATTTATGCAGACATGTAAATCCAATCAATATTAAATCTCTGGTGTGAAAGCGGCACTCTATTATATTTTGTTTCAGATATATGAATACTTAAATTTAAGGACATAGAATACAATTTGAATTTTATTATGAGTCTTATATAAATTAAAACTGGATGTTGAATTTTAACAAATATAACTTCAATATATATGCAGATAATTGATTTTTTTCTCTTTTAATCTCTTAATGTGAATGTTATATTGCTAGGTTTCCTAATATAGAATTGTATTTTATTCCAAGCAAAAAATTTGATCTTGTGATACTATTTCAAAGATCTGATGTTAATTTTGTTAGTTTTATTTAAGATTTTTGTATTATTATTTATAAGTAAGACTGGTCTATTGTTTCTGTTTTAGAGCTATCTTCGTTGGTTTTGATAACAAAATTTACGTACTTTTTTAATTGTCAAAAATGTACTTGACAATATAAGAACATATAAGCATATCATCCCTACTCTCTATATTACTGTAATTGTTGCTACTAGTGTACCATGAACTATATCTTAAATATAATGTAGAACTCACCTAAAATAATCTGGGCCTGGTGCCATTTGAAAGTACATTTTTGACAATTTTGTTTGATTGTTTGTTTGCATTTCTTCTATGGGAATCATCTGTTTGGAACTTCTAAATCATTTTGTTGTTGTTATTTTGCATGATTTATATTCAATTACGAAAGCAACCAATTTCTTCAAGACTTTCAAATTTTCAGCAAATCTAAAATGAACTCTAAATATCTGTTTCTCAGTGCCAAACAACAAACGACAGTTTTATCTAAGTGTCTGCATTTCTAAATGTGATGTGAAAAGACAACATTCTGAATGTCTGCCAATAACCGAGATCCTTAGTTATCAAGGTCCTATGTAGGGTCAGCAGTTTATTTTGCAAAACTGACTGGTGAGTGTAGTTCTCTTTTATTATAATGAGAATAGATTGTTTGTCTTTTTAGTTGAGATACTTAGAGGTTGCCTCAACCTTCTTTGACATATTTGAACTAAGTTTTAAAAGATGCCAAAAATTTAAATGAATTAAAATGTCACTGGATGATGACATCACCATCGAATAACTAAAATAAAAAGACAAAGTGGAAAATATTGTGTACTGTAATAAAGTGGGGATTATGCCGGTTGGACATGGTCTCTTTGAACAGAGTAGCATGAGATCAGATATTGGCTTTCTTGGAAGCCTGAAGTGCAAATATTGGTGAATTTTCTGGGGCATCAGCAGTTTCCATTCATCACATATAAAAGTGTCTTTTTTTGGTGCAATTATTGTTTAATGGTTGGCACATGAAGGTATATTTATTAAAGTAAGTTTATCCCTAATTGGCTGACTTTTAGAAGATAGACACCGAAACTGATTTATTTCATGAAAGCATAGTAACTGAGCCAAGTTGTCATTGAACAGTTTTAAACTTTTCTGGTGAGTACTTGTTACCATGGCTACCGTATAATACTCTGTTCCTAATTCAGTAGGACGTTTTTATTCTCAGTTACTCCTTTTGATGATATAGGAGAAGCTATCAAGTATTGTCCAGATCTTCACAATTGTTGATTCTCTTTGTAGGTGAGGTTTCTGAAGGCTTTTGATGTCCAGGTTGTGTATCACTCAGCATGATTTTATCCAATTTTTAAAATAGAATTTGATTTTTAGGCAATTTTATGTTCACAGCAAAATTGAGAGAAAGTTACAGAGATTTCCCACATCCCACCTGACCCCACACATGCAAAGCCTCCCCCATTAGCAACATGCCTCAACAAATTAGTGCATTTGTTATTATTTATTAATGTACATTGACATATTTTTGTCACCCAAAGTCCATAATTTGCATTAGGGTTCACTCTTGATGTACATTATATGGGTTTGGACAAATGTATAATGACGTATATCCACCATTATAGAATGATACAGTAGTTTCACTGCCTTAAAAATCTTTTATTCTTCTAACATTCATCTCTCTCTCCTCCCCATCCCCTGATCTTTTTACTATCTGCATAGTTTTTCTCCTTTTCTAGAATGACATCCTATGTAATTGGAATCACACATTATGTCGCCTTTTCAGAATGACTTCTTTTACATAGTAGCATGTATTTATGTTTCCTCCATGTCTTTTCATGGCTTGATAGCTCATTTCTTTTGGGAAATAAATAATATTCCACTGTTTGGATTTCCACATTGATTAATCCATCTTGTCTACTGAAGAACATGTTGGTTGCTTCCAAGTTTTGGAATTATGAATTCCAAATAAATGAATTATGAATAAAGGTGTTATAATCATTCATCTGCAGGTTTCTGTGTGGACCTAAGTTTTTAACTCCTTTGGGTAAATACCAAGGAGCATTATTGCTGGATCTTATGGTAAGAGTGTGTTTTGTTTTAGTAAGAAACTGTCAAACTACCTTTTGAAATGTCTGTGTGATTTTGCATTCCCATTAGTGAAAACTGCAGAACAGTTGGCAAAGAACAACTCCGCCCAAACCTCTGTACTAAGAGGCTTCATTAAACTCTAGACTGGCTTCTAGCAGCATAAGGCTATGCTTCTGGGATGATCCCAGACGTCCATTAAAATGCCTGCCTGAGAAAGCTCAGCACTGCCAGGAAAATTTACTGTGTGTTTTAGCCAACTTCTGATGATAGGCCCCTGACCACCCTTTCTTAGAGTGTTTACTAAAAGGGTTTGCAATTGTGAATATATATCTCCTACAAATCAGAATTATATTTCTCAAGGACCTGAGGGCCATTCCATTGAAATATAATCATCAGGAAGAATACCTTTGTCTCCCAGTCACCGTTAGAGGATAGATTACTAACTTCAGTAAAAGCCAGTTAGCAAACATAGCTGGCCTAATCTCATTTACACTGACTATTTTTCACTTCTCTCACTCTACTTTCTTTTTCTCCCTTTAAAAAAGCCCATCATCTCTACAGAAATTGAAATGGTGATGAGACCTTTCTTATACTGTCAATAATTACTGAATAAAATCTGTTTTCACTACATTAACTAATGTTTGGATGAGTTTATCTTTGATACTAGCAATGAATGAGTTCCTCTTGATTCACATCCTTGAATATATATCCTACTTATATATATTATATACATATAATTTGGTTACTAATTATACCATTTAAATGTAGTATGACTTTGGACTTTATGGAAAAGGCCATACATGCAAGAAAAATTTGTATGTAAAATAGGATTTATGTTCAGAAGTTCTATGGCATGTTTGAAACATTTGCACATATACAACAAATACATATAAATCACATAATCACTGAAGATTGTTAAAAATTAACTATTTGTTTTTACAATGTTACTTATTAGGGTAATGTATTCTATTCTATCTAATATATGTCTTATCATATACATTTATTATGTCAAATGTTCATTTAAAATTAGTTAATATTTTTATATTCTTCTAATTTTTGGCAAGTTTTAGAACTGCTTAACTCCCAAATAATCTTGGTCAAGTTCAAACAAATTTCTTCTACTTATAAGTTTTTTGAGAATTGTTGATGTGCAGTTGTTTAATGCAACTTAAAATTCATTGAATTTAGAAGTCACTTAATGGTTTGCTGCACTATGATTTCATGACCATAATGCACATTAGTATGGAAAGATACACAAATTTAATATTAGGAACACAAATTGCCACTTTAGAATTTACCCATTGAAAACAAATTTCTCCCAACTATGCTAAAAAAGATATCTAACTTAATCAAAAAACAATATCTCAGTAAATATGACTAAGCTTATGGTGCAAACAATGTGGGTTGCAGCTTCTGAAACAGGCAAATGAAAGAACCGAGGTCAGAGTTTGTGTCTAGAAAATTAATGGTTCTGTCTTAACAATATTGCTAAAAAATAAAAAAAAAAATGAAAATGAGCATCAAGAGAAAATGCAAATGAATAAACAAAGAACTAAAGCAACAAATATATTCAGAATTTCAGTTATGATTCATTTTGAGTAGCGAATATATTTATATATGTTTATCATCATTAGTTAATAATATATGAGCATCTGTCATATAAAATATGTTAGAAAATGACTCTAGAATACCGTATTCTATGATAAGATGTTTAATTTAAAGTGAACGACAAGATAGAAGGGTATACCTTTCATTATAACAAGGTTCAAGCAAGGGATAGCTTCCTAATTACTCATTTAAATGTAAATTTTGACGAAGTGATCTGCCTGCATAAATTTTAGTATTAGTGTCTCCTGCCTTAATATGAAATTATTTCTTTTTCTGTTATACTTAGGATACATTATGGTGATGACAAAATTTTTCTTTAAGTACAGCTAAATATAATAAAAAAAGAAAGGAAAAGAAAAGAAAAATGAAACAAGCAGAATAAGAAAATCTTAATCTTTGGTCAGAGTTTTCATTTAGAATAAGAACTTCCTCATTATGGTTGTAGTTTATTTTATCCTGAATATTTTCACAACTATAAACTGCATTCTGAAAAGTGGCCTTCGAAATATTGTAATAAAGTAACTATATATTTACTAAATGAAGAACAAAATAATTATACCATCATATTTCTGGGATGAAGAAAAAGAGGAAATACATATGACTATATTAGGGTACGCAAGACTGAGTAGAAAATTTTAAAATATACTACTATTGAGAAAGTTGATATGAATGATCATATTTTAGGGTAATACATTTTAATAATATCAAGTTTTAGTAATTTTATTCTCTGGAAAATATCTGGATGATTAATATTGTGTATTTGTTTTGGATTGAGGGAGTATATTCAGATTTGGAAAATCTGAATTGAGATTAGTAAATTAAAAGATTCCTTTATGAAACTTGAAAAGTTTGAAATTTTCTTTATGAGGAAACTATACTTTATTTTCCAAACACAGCTTTTCTTAACACCAGCAACATTACTGATTGCAATTAATTTCATCACAATGGAAGCAATAACAAAAATTTTTAATTAATTTTGAAAAGTCTACAATTTTTATCAAGGTAGAAGGATACTTAACTTCAATATCAGAGGTTAGTGATAATGTATCACTAATAGTCAGGAATTTTTTTTTTCAGGATATTGGAATATTGATCATGCAATTAAAGAGAGAGAGAAAGAGAGAGAGAGAGAATAAGGATCAAAACAAAAAGTTTATTGGTAAAAAAATATGTAACTATAACCAAATATCATTAGTAAAATGAAAAAGTAATTCATTACAAGAAGTCTGAGACCATCCTCAAATTAGAATCTCTCAAATATGATCTAGGTACATGTGTCTTAGATAAGATATTGAGAAAATCTAGAGGGAATAGGAATTTCATGCTTGTCTCTAGCATCCTAGAAATGTAACATCAAGAAAAACCAAAGGTGCTTTACTGAATCATCAATAGCTATCTGTCATGATTGTTTGTTATAAATGATAAAATAACAGTAAAATATTGTTACATTGTAATTTGGGGAAAATATTATTTTTAATACAGGAAACGATACTTTCACGATTTAATCTACACCATACCAACATTATTACTTATTCAAATGAATAAAATAGATACAATCAATTATAGTTTTAATAATTTACATACCATTAAATTAACCAATTTATGGTGTACAATTCGATGAGATTGACAGCTGTATACAGCCGTGTGGTGTACAAGTTAATGAGATTGATAGCTGTATACAGTCATACTACTACCACAACAATGTTATAGAACATTTCCATCAATGCCCAAATTTCTTTGTCTTTCCCTGAGCCCTGACTTCTGGGAAACACTGATCTCTTTTCTACATTTAATCTGTGAAATCTGTCTCCCCCATGGTATAGAGACAATGATATCTCTGTTCAGTTGATTTTGATTATTTAAAAAAAAAAATATTGTGACTTTGTACAGGTCAGTGCTGTGTCTGCAAAGCTTAGGTGTCAGTCACTGATTGGTCAAATGTTGTGATCAAACACCTTAAGCCAGCACAATTCCCATCTTCTACCAACAGATCTGGGTATAGATCAGGTTTCATATTCAAATTACAGGCAGTTTTCAATTCTCCCATGAATCTTATATTTCACAGAATCCTCTCAACTCTTGCTTGTGTAAGCTTCCAAGTCAGCTAGAAGTGTGTGAACTTGGGTCATTTGCCTGTCTTCCTTGTTCCTGCATGAAACCTCTCACTCAGCTGTGGTTGTGTAGAGAGCCTGATTCCTATCCAGCGGTTTCTCTCTGTGTGTGTATAGATACTTCCTCAGTCAAGGATATGTGATCATTATCAGCCTCTCTCAATGGCTCTTTCATTTCCAGGAGCCTCTGTTATATTCATGGCTAGTTCTCTGTTCTGCCACTGTCCTACTAGGATCACAGTCTCAGGTTAAACAAGCTGTAGACTTTTCCCGTTTGCTACTTTTGCAAGTGATTTGTACCCTCTGGTCCAAATCAAATCAACCCACTTAAGCAGCTATATTTCTGCTTTTATGGCCAGATTTGGCTCAGCATACTGAAAAATCATATCGACCAAGCAGGGCAGGGGCATAAGACTTTTACTAGGCCAAACATCATAGATTCCCTCTATTTATACTACAAGTTCAGCAGTTTTTCTAGAATAATCCCTTTGCAATTTGTTGTTTGCATTTATTCTATTTTCAAAATCTCAAAACATTTCTTTTTTTTTTTCCCCAAAGATAATTGCTCAATTGAAGAGGCAGCTAACTTGGCATCAGAAATTAGTGGAACTCTATTTGCAATGTTTTGAGAGGAAATTATTTTTAAAATTAAATTCTGTACTCTGCCGCAATGCACTTAAAAGAGTAGGCAAAATAATCTTAAATACTCACTTAACATATGATAATTAAAAATATTCTAGCAAAATGAATATGTCTTCTAAGATAAAGATATGGCCTATTGAAAGATTGATGATGAAAGGAAATACTAGAACTAAGCGTTTATCTAAATTAGTTCTATAAATAATATTAACACACATTTTTATGATAATTTCTATTTACAGCTAACATGTTTTCCATATTGATGGTGACAAGTATGGATAGAAAGAGGAAATTGAGAGTGGTATGAATTTCGTGTCTTATTAAGATGGAATATCAAGACGCATATAAACTCTAGAAATAAGTTTCCAAATATAAATAATACTAAAATTTCAATGAAAAAAATGTGTTAAAATAGAACACATTCTTTCAGGCTTTATATTTAGATCTTTGATCCATTTTGAGTTAATTTTGGCGTATGGTAACAGATAGCAGTCTAGTTTCATGTGGCATTCCAATTTTCCAATTTATTGAAGAGGCTGTCTTTTCTCATCTGTACGTTTTTGATTCCTTTGTCAAAATCTATCTGTCCATATATATGTTGGTATATTTTTGGGTTCTCAATTCTATTGGTCTGTGTGTCAGTTTTTCTGCTAATACCATGCTGTTTTGATTATTGTCACTTTCTAGTATAAATTCAAGTCAGGGAGTGTGATACCTCCAGCCTTGTTTTGTTGTTTGTTGTTTTGTTTTGTTTTTTTCCCTCAGGATTGCTTTGGCTATTCAGGGTCTTTTGTGATTCCACACAAATCTGAGGATTTTTCCTTCTCTTCCTTTTTAAAAAAATGCCATTGGGTTTTTGATGGGGATTGCATTAAATCTGAATATTGTTTTAGGTAACATGGCCATTTTAACTATGTTGATTCTTCCTATCCATGAACACGGACTGTCTTTCCATTTCTTTGTGTCTTCTTCAATTTCTTTTAATAAAGTATTACAGTTTTCAGTGTATATGTCCTTCTCACCCTTTGTGAAGTTTATTCCTACCCTGTTTCCCTGAAAATAAGACCTAGCCGGACAATCAGCTCTAATGCGTCTTTTGGAGCAAAAATTAATATAACACCCGGTATTATATTTTATCATATCATATCATATCATATCATATCATATCATATCATATCATATCATATCATCATATCATCATATTATAGACCCGGTCTTATATTATGGTAAAATAAGACTGGGTCTTATATTAATTTTTGTTCCAACAGATGCATTAAAGCTGATTGTCCAGCTATGTCTTATTTTTGGGGAAAAACTATAGGTATTTTCTTTTTGTTGCAATTGCAAAATGAATTATTTTCATTTTTTTCTGCAATCTCATTGTTAGTATATAGGAATGCAATGGATTTTGTTCATTGATTTTGTATTCTGCAACTTTACTGTATTGGTTTATTATTTCTAATAATTTTCAGTGGAATTTTTAGGGTTTTCTATATAAAGAATCACATCATCTCTAAAAGGTACCCAACTTGGGTGACTTTTATATATTTTCCTTGCCTGTTTGCTCTGGCTAGGACTTCCAATACTATGTTGAATAACAGTAGTGAGATGGGGGATCCTTGTATTGATCCTGATAGTACAGGAAAAACTTTCAGTTTTTCACCATTAATTATGATATACAGACTTTATTATGTTAAGGTATTTTCTTTCTATACCTATTTCATTAAGTGTTTTAATTATAAATGGATGTTTTATCTTGTCAAATGCTTTTTCTGCATCTATTGATATGATCATATGATTTGTATCCTTTGTTTATGTGGTGTATCATACTGACTAATTTGCATATGATAAACCATCCTTGTTCCCCTGGAATGAACCCACTTGGTCGTTATGTATAATCTTTTTGATGCATTGTTATACTCAATTTGCTAATATTTTGTTTAGGATTTTTGCATATGTATTCATCAGAGATACTGGTCTGTAGTTTTCTTTTTTGTGTGTTATCTTTACCAGGTTTTGTTGGCCAGGTAATGTTGGCCTCATAAAGCAACTTGGGAGGTATTGCCTCTTCTTCAAATTTTTGGAAGAGTTTGAAAAGAACAAGTATTAAATCATCTTTGAATATTTTGTAGAATTCACTTGAAGCCATCTGGTCCTGGACTTTTGCTTTTGGGGAGGTTTTTGATGATGTTTCAATTTCCTTACTTTTGATCAGATTATTTGTATTTTATAGTTCTTCATGATTCAGTCTACTAGAAAGGTTATATATTTCTAAGAACTTGTCTATTTCTTCTAGATTATTGAATTTGGTAGCATATAGACCTTCATGGTATTCTTGTATGAGCCTTTGTATTTCTGTGGTATCTGTCATAACTTCCCTTTGATTTCTGATTTTGTTAATTTGTATCTTTTCTTTTTTTTTCCTTAGTGAGTCTATCCAGGGATATGTCGATTTTATTAATTTTTGAAATAACGAGCCCATATGTACTAAACTTATGAACCTAGGGTTTAGAGAGGATTTTATGAATTTGGTCTTAAAGGCAAAGGAAGTAAAAGCAAAAATAAATTAATGGGACTATATCCAACTAAAAATATACTGCACAGCAAATTAAATCATCAACAAAACAAAGAGGAAACCAACTAAATGGGAGAAGGATTTTTGCAAACAACACCTCTGATAAGGGGCTAATATCCAAAATATATTAATAACTCATAAACCTCAACAATAAAAAAGCAAACAATCCAATTAAAATATGGGCAGAGGACCGGAACAGACACTTCTCTCAAGAAGACTTACAAATGGCTAACAGATATATGAAAAGATGCTCAACTTCACTAGCTACTAGGGAAATGTAAATAAAAACAATAAGGGGATATGACCTTACACCTGTTAGAATGTTGTTTGAATGGCACTTATCAGCAAGACATGTAATAACAAGTATTGGAGAGATTGTGGAGGAAAAGGAACAATCGTACACTGCTGGTGGGAATGTAAATTGGTGCAACCCCTATGGAAAACAGTATGGAGGTTCCTCAATAAATTTAGAATAGAATTACCATATGACCCAGCAATCCTTCTTCTGAGTATGTACTCAAAGAAATTTGAAAACATTTATCCATAAAGATATATGCAACCCTATGTTCATTGTATCATTATTCATGGTGGCCAAGACATGGAAAGAACTGAAGTGTCTTTTGATAGATAATTGAATGAAGAAGATGTGGTAAATATATACAATGAGATATTACTCAGCCATAAGAAGAGATGAAATACTGCCATTTGCGACAACATGGATACATCTTGAGATTATCTTGCTAAGCGAAATGATTTTTTTTTTTATGAGAGAAACAGATCAAGACCCACATCCTCACTCATACGTGGGATATAAAACTGAAAGCAACAAATGAAGAAGACAAGTAAAAACTCATAGACATAGGCAGCAGTTTAGTGGTTACCAAAGGGCAAAGAAGATGAGTTGTAGAAAAGGTTAAAGGGTGTCAAATAGATGGTGATAAAAGGAGAATTGGTTTTGGGTGGTGAACACTCAGTGCAATATATAGATGATGTATTATAGACTTGTACACTTGAAATCTATATGATTTTACCAACCAATTTCACCCCGATACATTTATTAAAAATTAAAAAGGGATAGAACACATTCAACAAAAGTATAAAATATTTAGGTATAAATATAAAAGCGGTACAGGATTTCTATGATTAAAATTACAAAAGTGATGAACAACAAAAAAAGAAAAACTAAAGAAATAGAGAGATAATTCATATTCAGTATGCTCAAACTCAATATTGTCATTATACTAGTTCTTCTCTACTTGATCAATATTAAATGGAATAAAAATAAAAATTTTGTGGATAGGACAAAAGCAACTCACAACTTTATATAGAGAGGCAAAAGACCCAGAATCGCCAACATAATATTGAAGGAAAAAAACAAAGTTGGAGTACTGATTATATCAGTACTTACTATCTAGCTGCAGAAATCAAGACAGTGTGGTAACAGTGAAAGAACAAATAGATCGATGAAAGAGAATAGAGAGCTAAAAAATAGACCCACCCAAATATATTCAAATGTACTTTGATAAAAGAGCAAAGGGAATGCAATGGAAGAAAGATAGTCTTTTCAACAAAAGGTGCTGAAACAAATAGACATCCATGGGAAAAAAAAAATCTAGACACAGCCCTACTCCTTTCACTGAAATTAATAAACAATGAATTATATAATTAAATGCAAAATGTAAAACTATAGAACTTCTAGAATATAGGAGAATCTCTAAATGAAGTGGGTATGGTGATGACTTCTTAGATGCAGAACCAAAAGCATGATTCATGAAAGAAATAATTAATAAGCTGGACATCATTAAAAAAAAAACAACTTCTACTCTGAAAAAAACAATATAAAAAGACTAAAATAATCCACATAAATTGATGTATAGATGTAAAATAATCAGTATGGATACTGGCAATTTTAAGGTACTGAAGTCTTTTAGTGGATCATTTTAAAGGACTATTTATTTATTAACATATTTATAAAGTTTAATTTACAGATAATTAAATTTAGGGATCCTACTATTCAGTTCAGCTACATAATTTTCAGCAAATATTTAGCATACGTAACCAACACATAAAATAAAACAGACTATTTCCCTCACCCCAGAAAAACTTCTGTTGCCCCTTTTCAGTTAATCCCTATGACCAATTTAGGTAAATACTTTCTGACTTCTAACAGTATAAATTAATTTTGTACCTCATATAAATATTTCAAGCAGCAACTATTTTTTGGATCTGGTTTCTATTATTTAGTACTTTATGCAGTAGCCCCGTTCCCTTAATCACCAGTGATATGTCACAAGACTCTCAGTGGATGACTGAAACTGCAGATAGTATCAAAACATATAGATAGATAGATAGATAGATAGATAGATAGATAGATAGATAGATAGATAAATAGATATATCTATATACATATAGATAGACATTTATATATCTATACACACACACACACGCACTGTGTTTTTTTTTTCTGTACATATATACCTATTATGAAGTTTAATTTATATATTAGGCACAGTAAGAAATGAACAACTTTAATAATAAACTAGAACTATTATAATAATGAATTGTAATAAAAGTTATGTGAATGTAGAATATTTAAATAAATTAAGGGTTACTTGAACAGAAGTACTATGATGCTTTGACAGTTGATCTGATACCTTACAGGGCTCCTAAGGGACTAACAGGCAGGTAGCTTATACAGCATGAATACGCTGGACAAAATGATGATTCATGTCCTGGGCAGGATGGAGTGGGTCACTGTGAGATTTTATCACATTACTCAGAGCTCCATGCAATTTAAAATTTATGAATAATTTATTTCTGGAGTTTTTTATTTAATATTTTTAGCCCAAGGTTCACCACAGGTAACTGAAACTGCAGAAAGTGAAAGCACGGATAAGGGGGGACTCCAGTAGTTTCCATTAATCTGTTGAAATTGCTTATTTATTCATGCACATTTTTAATCTTTTCACTTACATTATTGAATATATCTTAATAATGTTAAAATCTTCATCCAATAGTTCCAATAATTTGATCACCTATGGATGTAGTTAATATTTTCCCGCATTCACATTTCTCAGTACTTTTGGTTATGCACAAGACATTGAATGGAAAAGAACAATGGGACATTCATTTAATTCATTTGTGCTCAGAAAGGGCACATACTTATTTAGTCAAGCTGTTTATATGGGTTGGGAGTATGGGGAGCCCATGAGCCCATGAGAATGAAGTCAATCTTGTTTTGTTGCAGCTTTATTTATATTCAGTTTAACACTAACTAGAAATTATGAGGAATATATCATCACTTCCCTTTAAGCAGGGATCTGAATTTTTGCAGTAGTGAAATTCTACAGTACTCTTTGTACTTTACACCGAAGCATTTCGAAGTCTAGAATACCTCTCTCTGATTTACATAACATCTACATTTTGGAGTTCTTGGAGAATTCTCTTTACACAGAGACACACTTTCTTGAACTTCTGGTCCTTGGGTGACTTCTCTGGGTCTTGCTGCCTTGCTCCCCCATCCCCCTTGTGTTTATCTGTCCATGGATGTGCACTCAATGAAAGCCCAGTGTACCTTGGAGAGATATCTCTCATTTCTCCTCGCTCATGTTCATTCTTCAGATTAGATGAAGGCTTCATGTGCCTCAGGGACTATTTCGCCTGCCTCAATATGTTATGGCCTCAATCCTTGTAATCAGTAAAGACCCTGTGTATCTTGTAAGGGGGATCAATCTTATTAGGTCTCCTGCACAGCGTTCAGCCTGTATGGGTTGTAGCACATGCCCTGGAAAGGCCGATGTAAAAGAGTTGGCAGGTGAGTGCTGACTCACTGTGTAATTGTGCTTCTTTGGCATTCAAAGTCATTCATCTCTAGCCCTTAAACTATCTTTTAACCGATAGTTAAAAGATGGGGTGAATTCTTTTCTCCACTATTTATGTTTTATTCACTCTACTCCCTCCCAACATCCAGGCTTGAAAACAGTCATAGGTTGCTTATATAATGGATAGGTATGGTATTATTCAAAACTCCATTTATTTGGTTTAGTATTTTTGTGAGTCCTTATCACCATGATTATTTCAGATACTGAGATTTTCTAATTTATCTGACTTGGTCTCATTGTTAAATGAAATAATTGTCATCAGTGAAGTCTCACGTTTTTATTGAAAATGGAAAACCATCAAATCTACTCAATTATTCTTTAGGTTAAACTTAATTTTGATATAGAATAAAAAAGGACACTCCTTCTGAGTTACAGAGGAGAGAAGAAAAAATCACTGCCATCTGTTTAATGATACTAGCCATGATCACTTCACTCCCTCATGGATATCAAGTGTAATAAAATAAAGTTATGCTGGCTAATGCACAGATGATCTCTTTTTAGATGAATGATTTTCCAATTCAATAATGTGCAAAATCAACTTTCCTTATAATGAGTATATAAAATACCCATTAAATCTATGCCAGATAGCAAGTGCCTACGAGAATAGATAAAAGAAAACCTTACATGCAGAGGTTTAAGAAAGGAAATAAAAATTCCCATCAAAATATACAGTATTGAGTTCATTACATTTATAGAATATAACATAAAATATTTCAAAAAGCTGAAATATTTTGAACAACTTTTTCCTGTTTGACAATAATTCATTGAACATTATTTTCCTTAAAGAATGTTGAAAATTTCTCTGTTAAAATTAAGTTTGTTGTTTAGGCTTTTTGTTGTGGTTAGTTAGGCAGTGCTGTGTGTGCAGTATTCCTAAAGGAAAATGGAGCTTTTGATCCTCTTTCAAATTCTCTGTAGTCAAATCCTTTCTACAGGAATGCTGAAACTACCAAAAGCACTTTTCCAGTGTGCAATGTATGGTAGTTACTACTCCTGTTGGTTGCATTTTTCCTGAAAGAGGAATGTGCGTTTTCATCTTTTAATTGGCAAGAAGTTTCATCTAGTGACAATGTTGATGACATTACCAATGCTTACTTTCCTATTTGAATCACTAGTTTGTTTTGTTTTGTGGTATTAGAGTACTATATGTAAAATACCGTAGCTAGATTCATATGTTAATTATTTTAAATTAATTTGTGAAAACCTTCCCCCAAAATTTTACATATATTACAATATGTTTTAAAAATAAACTTAATTTGTATACTTCATTGTTGTGTCCAAATCATTATTCATCCAAGAATTATATATACCTATTAAATGGCTGAAATCCAGGGTAAAGACTTTACAACAAAATCTATTTAAAATTTATTGAACAATGAATGCATTTTATACACATATGCAATACATATAAACAATATTATTTATAGCTATATATAAATGTAAGCAAGCATTTTTCACTTTAAATGATATTCTTGAGTGCTTCTGTAAATTGGAGGGAAATTTAACTATTTGACATGGCAATATACAGCATGATAAAGTTTCCCAAAGCATTCTGATTGAAGCATTTTCATGAATCACAGTGAAAATCGGCACTAAGAATTGTACATTATACTATGTAGGGATCATTTTGTGCAAACGAGTTGTTGTACAAAACAGTGTGGCTTGGCCCAACAATAACATAAGGTGAAGTTCTTGAGGGGTTAGGATATTACAGTACAATCAAAGAGAGCATTTTTATTTTAACTGAAATCTTTTATGCTACATTCTTCTATACTGCCTTGGATGTTTGTATAAATTTTATTGTCATTGAACTTAAGCCATTTTTGGTATCCAAGTAAATTTTAGGCCAATGTAAAGAGTATTAATTATGTTAAAAATTTCAAAAAACTTATAAGTATAATAATAAGATATTAAAATGGTAGTATCATTTATCCATTGTATATCTCATTGAACTCTGCAAAGTACATTCTCCTATATTATCTTAGGTTAATCAAATCAGAATTTATGTATTATGTTCAAATATTTTGTTGTTTATATGTTCAACTTCTACTTCTTTTAAAAAATGCCTATCACATAGGCTAACCTAGTAAAAGAAAAGGTCATATTTTTAATGAAAGTAATCAGATTTAATTGAAGTCCATGAAAATCATGGTCATAATATTATCCATATAATTTCATCTGGACCTGAAAATTATTTAATTTTAAAGAACCAAATAATCAACCAATATTTATTGGTGCTTCTTAACATGACCACCATCACATTGTAAAAAAAAAAATTTATAGAAAAAGTAGCAATACTTTTGCACACATATACTTTTCAGTGTTTGAAAAGTAGAAAACAAATTACAAACATTTTATATTTATTTGTCCTATAAAATAAAAGTGGTCAGTAACTTTTTCGTACACATGTAAAATATTATATATGTAGAATATTATTATATAGAGCGAATATTAGATATTCTATATATATTACATATTCTCTATATAGAATATTAGATATTCTCTATATACGACACAATGTATAATAATGTAACTATACATACAATGTAATATGTAAAGTATACATAAATACTATATATGCATATGTGTGTATGTATATATGTCTGTGTGTGTGTGTGTGTGTATACATATATACACACACACACATATACATATTTATTAGGTTGGTGCAAAAGTAATTGCAGTTTAAAAGGTTAAAAATAATCGCAAAAAACACAATTACTTTTGCACCAACTTATATATACACACACACAGATACCACCTGCATTTCACAAGTTTGTGTTAAGCCATTTTGCTTTATCAAAAAATCTGTATTAGAACCTGTTTTTGCTAATCAAAAGAAATTCGAAGAGGATTTTCACTTTTACATAAAAAGGCAAAAAGCGAAAATAGCATTCAGCATTTGTTTTGTCATTATAGACATAGTGCACACCCCAAGCAGTAAGAGTGGCACTGCTTTTACTATATATTTGTGTTATTTTAGGTTTTATGTGTTATTTGGTTTGATTTGGTAGGTTATTTTGGGGGTCTGGGAATGCTCAATAATTTTTCCTTCTAAATTAATGTTAGTTGCTGCTTCACTATGCTATTTTGGCTTACAAAAGTTTTCAGAGGGACACTCTACTTTTAGATAGTGGAAGAAACACACAGCCCCCCCTACACACACACATAGATATTCAAATAACTAAATTAAAAAACAAACAGAATAAACATATCAAAATAAGCAATTATAGTAGTTATACAAAAGCTGTGACGTTCTTGAACCAGAATTATTCCCTTTTAATAGTTTTTAATGAAACTACTATGACAAGAATCCACTTTAAGGTTATCACTTACAAAATAAGCAAAAAAAGCCTCTTCAAAACCTTTTGTCTTTTAATTTCTGCTATCTTTAATTTGAACCTTATGGCAAATGGAGTCATATATGAGACTAGATCACTGCAGAACAGGTAAATATCCATTTGGATTCAGAAGCATATATATGGTTACTTCAGCAACCTTGAGTGAGAATGGCTAATTTCATCTCTATATTATAATTTCTGACAAATTTGTTTCAAAATTATAAAACAATAAAGACATGGCCAATGCAGATGTGGTTCCAAATGCTAGCAAGCATTGTACAAATCAGGATACATATAAAATCACATATTATTTATGTCTTTAATAGATTAGAATTTATATTTTAGAGTTTTTTTCCTCCATCGTACTTCACACTTACCAATAATTAGCTTAATTATAATTGTGCTTATTAAAAGTTGTGAAAAAGTCATGTGATGTGATAAAAAGAAATATTTGAGCTAAAAATTAGTATTTGTAATTGTAAGAGAATAATATTCAGTTCGTTATTAGAAATATGTAATGTGGCACATTAATTTTGGATTTCATTCTAAGTAACATTTAATACATAGGATAACAAATTTATTTAATGTTGAGAGAGTAATTTGAAAACAAGTTAATTTAGCCGAAACTGATCCTCAAAATTGTCATACTGAAAAGGCTAACTATAACCCCTAATTTTAACTTAATGTCAACAATATATTAAAGAAACCGTTTTGTTGTTATAACCCCAAAATGATAAATCTCAGGAGATTTCATCATATAAAGTACCGTTTATTATTTTAAAATCACCTGATTTTGAATATTTATATTTAACTCGATTAAAAAAAGACATTTTTAAAAATAGAAATGCAACATATTTCAAAGTTTGTCTTATTAAAACTAAGTGATAAAAATAGAAGTGAATAAAACTCTTAGTTAAATAGTAAATTCATCATTGTTCTGAAAAACCAAGAAAAAATTCGTCCCATTCTGTTTCATGGTAATTTAAAAAATTGCTTTATTTGCTAAACATCTACAAATAATTTAAAGGATTTAGAATCTATTTGTAGTAAAATATTCAACAAGAAATAAATGATATTTAAACCCACTGCGATGACAAAAATAAACAGATAAACAAATTCTGTGACCTTGGGCAAGTCATCTTTTCTCAATTATGTTCATGCTTCTTCATCTGTGAAAACATATAAGTCAAGGTGTCTAGTCGCATACTCTCTAATTACTGGGTTTTAGAGGTTAATGGTGAGTTCATTGTCACTAACATAGTTGAGCAGACAGATGGTAATCACATGCAGGAGCAGTAGTAATTTAAATTAGAAAATTTAAACTTTTGATGAATTAATACTATTTTAAGTTTAAAGAAACAAGTGTGGGAGAGGGTCAAAATATTCCATAAAACAAATTTACTCATTGAATAGTAAAAACTTATATTAATGCCATTTTTTCCTTCCTACAACTTCTTATTATAGAATATTGCCACATAGTTCTTAAGAGTTCAGACAATTATGTTCGCGAACTCATTCTAGAAGAAGTGCTACATACCTCATTGCTGAATATCACTATGGTCACCTTCGAAGTACTCTTCTTGGGAAGCTATGCACTGATGCTAGCTCCTAGTCCACCCTTCAAAGCAATTTTGGAACCCTTTTTCTGGAACGGCTGTCAGAGCTGTCGTCATATTGCCCTTGATGTCCTGAATGTCATCAAACTGTCTTCCTTTCAATATTTTCATCTGCAGGTAAAGAAAGAAGTCATTGCAGGCCTGATCAGGTGAGTAGGGAGGGTGTTCCAATACAGTTATCTGTTTACTGGCTAAAAATTCCCTCACAGACAGTGCTGCGTGAGCTGGTACATTGTCGTGATGCAAGAGCCATGAGTTATTGCTGAAAAGTTCAGGTCTAACTTTTTCACGCAGCGTTTTCAGCACTTCCAGATAGTAAACTTGGTTAAATATTTGTCCAGTTGGTACAAATTCATAATGAATAATGCCTCTGGTATCAAAAATAAGTTAGGAACATCATTGCAATAAGTTCGCGAACTTAATTGTCAGACCTCTTATACATAATTAACAAAAAATCAGTGTACAGCCAGAAGAGATGACTTATAGGTAATGGTTCATTCAGATCATTAAAAAACAATGAAAATACACTCATCACTCTCAGTGGTAATCAGACAAATTTGACAAAATTGTAAGTAGTGTACCAGACAAATTTCCTATAGTTTTTGAAAGTCTAGTTGTGCCTCCTAATTACTTTATCTGACCAAATGTTGTATTACATAAGTAAATTAGAGCAGATATAACAAACTGCATCTTTAAAGGTTAAATACACACAAGTGCACACAAATATATACATATATATGTACATATATATGTATATATATATATATTGTATATTTATATATATATTTATATATGTACATGAGTTTTATATATATACATATATATATATATGTGTGTGTGTATATATATATATATATATATATATATATATATATATATAACTCATGTACATATATATAAATAAAATGAAATGAAATAAAGTGTTAAGAGCAAGGCCAACCTTTGTTTTTAAAGACACTAGAGATTCATACTAAAGAAGGTCTAACTCCATTGTCTTCTACTTCTTTCTTTTAGAATAAAAATATAACCTTCCTGAATAACAAATCAGTGTAAAATTCTTTCTAATAATCTCTGAAAGAAAATGGGAAGAACATATAAATCACTTCTTTTTATCTTGAAGGAAAACACTTATTCAATGGTTTGAGCTGTGAGCTGAATTAGCTGTGGTTTTGGTTTTTAGTTTAATTTTACATAGAATACCATTTTTACTAAAATGAATGGTAATGAATGCTTATTCAGATTTGGATTTTGGCAGATGTTTTTAAGAAGATGACTGAAATGTATCACTTCTAGGAAAATAATTGGCACTGTTTGTTGCCAATAATAAAATTTGAGTGTTAAAGTAAAAGTTAAAATTTTGGAAAATGTCGATGACACTTTGGGCTTTAAAGCTTACCAATTCTTAAATTGCTTTAAAGTGAGATCATTAGCAATTTTAACAAATGTGATTATTTATATTGAATAATGAAATATGTCAATCTATGAAAGCTCGGTACAACTCAGTGAACTAATATTTTCCAAATGACCAAAGTATGGTGTTGGATAATAATAAATACATTAAATATCCATTCAAAGTTCAAAATAGATCAATAGGTTATAATTTAATAGACTACAATTTTAATACTTATGGTTTTGTATTCTATACTTAAGTTACCTTTAATCAATGACCACTTGTCAAATTTTGTGTATTATCTAAGTACATTCACAATTCTTTTGAAAGTTTATTAATATGTTCTGGGCTTTTCCAACTACATAATTCTTTTTTACCCCAACTTTACTGAGTTATGATTGACAAATAAAAAAGTGGTATATATTTAAGATGTACAACCTGATGTTTTGCTATACATATACATTGTGAATAGGCCAATATATACAATATACTTAGTGTCTAATTTTAATTCAGAAATTTCACTCACAAAAACCACTGCAAAGCTACACTGGCAAAAAAAATATACAGGATTATTGAGTCATTATTTGTAATAAGACAATATTAATATAATGTAAATGTAGAAATACTGTATTGTGATATAAAGCAAATTAGAAAATATGTTATTGTAGCTCAGAATTTGGCTACAATACCTTAGAATTTGGCATGAGACAAATTAAAAATATGTGTAAGCTTAAGAAAAAACAGTCCTGTCTTCAATTTGAATGGAAAGTGTTATTGTAAGCTATGGAAATTGATCTATACAATTAAGGTTTTTTGCTTTTAAAAAAATTATTACCGATGGAGACCCAATCAAAATGGAGGTGTGAGGTGAGCTTCTGTAAATATCCCCTGGAATTTACAACTAATCGAACAACTGTAATTCCACAAAGGACTCCCTGCACCGGCAAGATGAAGAGGCCCACTACTGAATTCACCTAAAGGTGGGTGAATCACACGAGTGAGAGAGGAGGGAAGGGAGACGTGCAGAGACGGAGCTGCCTGGGTGCAGGACACAGACCTAGCTCAGTGCTCCGAGCTCGCTGCATCCCGGAACTACCACAGCTGTGGGAGAGGGAAGAACTTGGATTCCTAGGACTACACTATCGCCCACAGGGCTGAAAGGACAGCATATAAGACGGCTGAACCCCACGCTCACAGCAGAGACCACGGAGCAGAGACTGAGAGAAGAAGGCTGCAAACGGCCGTTTAAACTCTCACTGCTGAGGAGAGAATGGAAGCCTTAGGCACTGAGACTAGCTGCCCCCTCCCTGCCCTCCCACAGCTCGCCCAGCCCCCACCTGCCCGGTGCTAGAAGCGGAACAGTAGCGGTGTCAGATCAAAAGAACAGAATATTTGCAGTTCTGAGAACTGTGGTCCTCATTCACAATTTCCCAGCCCAACTAGTTCCAGCAAAGGGGAGGGAGCCATGGAAGCAGGACTGGCTGTGGTGGTGGTCACCGCCATTGTTTTGGGCCACCTCTCACAACTCACCTTGCCCCTGTCCCCACCTATCTGGGCAGGTCCCTGCAGGGGTAAACAGAACTGGTGAAACATACGGGCTCTGAATCTGGTGCAGAAAGAGTTTTGGAACTTCAAAAGCTCTCCACATATCCAGGAGACTGCGCCCTGTGACCCAGGAGAACTGTTAGCAGAGGTGAAGCCCGTCTCCCAGGGAAACCCCCATTGTGTGAGAAGCTGGAATAGTGCAGAGAAAACATCGCACTACTGTGTGAGAGAGAAAAAAAGGGTGCAATCAAAGAGAAAATAAAACATTCTACCAACAAGTACTGGAAAACCAAAGAAAGACTTCTTCCTATCAACCTGTTGCAGAACCCACTCCTGGAGATGTCTAGGAAGAGAAATAATAAATTCGTAATTGCCATGAGTAACCAAGGCAACAAGACAGCTCAGAAAGAAAGTGAAAAGTCTCCAGAAAAGGAACTTAAAGATATGGAAATATGTGACTTAAATGACAGAGAATTCAAGATTGCAGTTCTGAAAAACCTCAACGAGATGAAAGAAAACACAGAGAGGCAGTTTAATGAACTCAGAAACACAATCAAAGAACAACAAGAGCATTTTACGAAAGAGATTGAAATTTAAAAAAAAGAACCAAATAGAATTGCTGGAGATTAAGAACTCAATAGAAGAAATTAAGAATGAAATAACCAGCTTAGGTAGTAGAGTTCACCAGATGGAGGAAAGAATCAGTGACATCGAAGATAGGAACCTGGAAATGACACAGATGGAAGAAGAAAGAGACTTGAGACTTCAAAGAAATGAAAGAACTCTACAAGAATTTATGACTCCATCAGAAAGAGCAATATAAGAATAATGGGCATACCAGAAGGAGAAGAAAGAGAGAAAGGTACAGAGAATATATTCAAACAAATTGTTGATGAGAACTTCCCAAACTTGTGGACAGAACTGGATCCTTGAATCCAAGAAGCAAATAGAACACCTAATTATCTCAATCCCAACAGGCCTTCTCCAAGGCACACTGTATTGAAGCTGTCTAAAATCAACGACAGAGAAAGAATCCTCAAGGCAGCCAGGGAAAAGAAGACGGTAACCTACAAAGGAAAGCCCATTAGAGTATCATCAGATTTTTCAGCAGAAACTCTAGAAGCCAGGAGGGAGTGGAACCAAATAGTCAAACTATTGAAAGATAGAAATTATAAGCCAAGAATAATATATCCAGCAAAGATATCCTTTAGATATGAAGGAGGAATAAAGACCTTTCCAGAAGACATACAGAAGCTGAGGGAATTTTCTAACACACAAACTGCACTACAAGAAATACTATTTGGCTATTCGGCCACTATCAAAAAGGACAATTTGTGGCAACCAAAACACAGAAAGTGGGAGAGTAAAGGCCAGAATCGGAATATGGGAATGGAGAAAGTAAGTGTGCTGAAGAAAATGAAATACTCTAAATATCAAACTTTCTTTTACATAAACTTAAGGGTAACCACTCAAAAAAAAAAAATCCAGAACTGAAATATATACTGTAAGAAAAGAAGAAACAGAGGGAAACATCACAGAATACCACCACACATAAATAATGGACAACAACAAAAAGGCAAAGAAACAATGGAGACACAGCCTTACCAGAAAACTAAAGATAGAATGACTGAAAATCCTCACATATCAGTAATCACCCTCAATGTAAATGGACTGAACTCACCAATAAAAAGGCACAGAGTAGCAGATTGGATCAAAAAACTAAACCCAACCATATGCTGTCTCCAAGAGACACATCCCAGCTACAAGGACAAGCATAGACTCAAAGTAAAAGGGTGGAAATTGACACTCCAAGCAAATGGTATCCAGAGAAAATCAGGTGTAGTGATACTGATATCAGATGAAACAGACTTCAGGGTGAAAAAGGTAACAAGAGACAAAGATGGACATTTCAGAATGGTAAAGGAGACTATACAACAAAAAGACATAACAGTCATCAATATTTATGCCTCCAATCAGGGAGCACTGAAATGTACCAAGCAACTACTAACAGAACTAAAGGGAGAAATTGACCAAAACACAATTATACTAGGGGACTTAAATACATCATTGACAGCTATGGATACATCATCCAAACAGAAAACAAATAGCAAAATAACAGACTTAAATGACACATTAGATGAAATGGACATAATTGACATATATAGAGCACTTCATCTTAAAACATCAGACTATGCATTTTTTTCTACTGTACATGGAACATTCTCAAGGATAGACCATATATGGGGACATAAAATCAGCCTCAGCAAATTTAAGAAGATTGAAATCATACCAAGCATATTCCCTGATCATAAGGCTTTGAAATTGGATATCAACGGCAAAAAGAAAGCAGGAATAAGCACAAATACATGGAGATTAAACAACATAATTTTAAAGAATGACTGGGTCAAAGAAGAAATTAGAGGAGAGATCAAAAGATACCCAGAAACAAATGACAATGAAAATACATCCTACCAAAATATTGGGGATGCAGCGAAAGCAGTTTTAAGAGGGAAATTTATATCATTACAGGCCTATCTCAAGAAACAAGAAAAATCCCAAGAAATAACCTCATGTTACACCTTAAAGAACTAGAAAAAGAAGAACAAATGAAACCCAAGGTCATCAGAAGAAAGGAAATAACAAAAATCAGAGCAGAACTAAATGAAATGGAGAACAAAAGGAAAATAGAAAAAATTAATGTGACAAAGAGCTGGTTCTTTGAAAAGATTAACAAAATTGACAAACCCTTGGCTAGACTCACTAAGATAAAAAGAGAGAAGACACTAATTAACAAAATCAGAAATGAAAAAGGTGAAGTTATCACGGACACCACAGAAATACAAAGGATCATCCAAGAATACTATGAAGGACTATATGCCACGAAATTCAATAACCTAGAACAAATGGTCAAGTTCTTAGAAACATATAGCCTTCCAAGGCTGAACCATGAAGCACTGGAAAATCTAAACAGATCGGTCACCAGTAACGAAATTGAATCAGTCATCCAAAACCTTCCCAAAAGCAAAAGTCCGGGATAAGATGGCTTCACTAGTGAATTCTACCAAACCTTCAAAGAGGATCTAATACCAAGCTTGCTCAAACTCTTCCAAAAAATTGAAGAAGAGACAGTACTCCCTAACTCATTTTATGAGGCCAACATTACCCTGATACCAAAACCTGGTAAGGACTACACACAAAAAAAAAAACACTACAGACCAATATCTCTGATGAATACAGATGCAAAAATCCTAAACAAAATTCTAGGAAATCGAATACAACAATGCATTAAAAAGATTATTCATCACGACCAAGTGGGGTTTATCCCTGGGGCACAAGGATGGTTCAACATACGCAAATCCATCAATGTGATACATCACATAAACAAAATAAAGGACAAAAATCATATGATTATATCGGGGTGTCCAAACTTTTTTCAATGTTTTTCACCCAGGGCCATATGCGGTAAAATACACAATCGGGCCATTCACTCGAGGTGAAGTACGTATTGCCTCACTTGATTTATTTAACTAAACTTAATATATTTTTGGAATTTGCTGTGGGCCAATAAAAAATGGATCGTGGGCTGCAGTTGGCCGGCGGGCCACAGTTTGGACACCCCTGGATTATATCAATTGATGCAGAAAAAGCATTTGACAAGATACAACATCCACTTATGATTAAAACAGTTAATAAAATAGGTATAGAAGGAAAATACCTTAACATAATAAAGGCCATATATGACAAGCCCTCAGCTAATCTCATAATTAATGGTGAAAAACTGAAGCCCTTTGCTCTAAGTTCAGGAACACGACAGGGCTGTCCCTATCACCTCTGCTTTTCAAAATAGTGTTGGAAGTCCTTGGCAGAGCAATCAGGCAAGAGAAAGAAATAAAAGGCAACCAAATTGGGAATGAAGAAGTTAAATTGTCACTCTTTGCAGATGACATGATGCTATATATAGAAAACCCTAAAGACTCCACCAAAAAGCTATTAGAAACAATCAACGAATACAGTAAAGTTGCTGACTACAAAATCAATGTACAAAAGCCCATTGCATTCCTATATACTAACAATGCAATTTCAGAAAAAGAAATACAAAAATTACTTTTGCAATTGCAACAAAAAGAATAAAATACCGAGGAATAAACTTAACCAAGGATGTGAAAGACCTATATGCTGAAAACTATGACATTAAAAGAAATTGAAGAAGACAAAAAGAAATGGAAAGACATTCCGTGCTCAATGATTGGAAGAATCAACATAGTTAAAATGGCCATATTATCCAAAGCAATGTACAGATTTAATGCCATCCCCATCAAAATCCCAATGACATTTTTTGAAGAAATTGAACAAAAAATCATCAGATTTGTTTGGAACCACAAAAGACCCCAAATAGCCAAAGCAATCTTAAGGAAAAAGAACAATACTGGAGGTATCACACTCCCTGACTTGAGCTTGTACTACAGGGCTACAGTAATCAAAACAGCATGGTATTGGCAGAAAAACAGACACATAGACCAATGGAATAGAATTGAGAACCCAGAAATAAAACCACATAAACATGGACAAATAATTTTTTGACAAAGAAGCTAAAAACATACAGTGGAGGAAAGACAGCCTCTTCAATAAATGGTGCTGGGAGAATTGGATAGCAACATGCAAAAGAATGAAACTGGACTGCTATCTGTCACCATGTACCAAAATTAATTCAAAATGGATCAAAGACTTAAGCATAAGACCTGACACAATAAACTGCATAGAAGTAAACATAGGTACTAAATTTATGGACCTTGGGTTCAAAGAGTATTTTATGAATTTGACTCCAAAGGCAAGGGAAGTAAAAGCTACAATAAATGAATGGGAGCTTCAAACTTGAAAGCTTCTGCACAGCAAAAATAACCATCGACAAAATAAAGAGGCAACCAACTGAATGGGAGAAGATTTTTGCAAACAGTGCTTCCGATAAGGGGCTAATATCCAAAATATATAAGGAACTCATGCAACTCAACAACAAAAAAACAAACAACCCAATTGAAAAATGGGCAGACGACCTGAAGAGACATTTCTCCAAAGAGGACATACAAATGGCAAATAGATATATGAAAAAAATGCTCAACATCACTAATCATCAGAGAAATGCAAATAAAAATCACAATGAGATATCACCTCACCCCAGTCAGAATTGCTATCATCAACAAGACAAATACTAACAAGTGTTGGAGAGCTTGTGGAGAAAAAGGAATCCTCATACACTGTTGGTGGGAATGCAGACTGGTGCAGCCGTTATGGAAGGAAGTGTGGAGGTTCCTCAAAAAATATGAATAGAATTACCATATGACCCAGCAATCCCTCTCCTGGGTATCTACCCAAAAAATCTGAAAACATTCATGCATAAAGACACATGTGCTCCCATGTTCATTGCAGCTTTGTTTATGGTGGCCAAGACATGGAAACAACCAAAATGTCCTTCGATAGATGAATGGATAAAGAAGTTATGGTATACATACACAATGGAATACTATTCAGCTTCAGCGGTAAGAAAAGATGACATAGGAACATTTGTGACAACATGGATGGATCTTGAGATTATAATGCTAAGCGAAATAAGTCAGACAGAAAAAGCAGAGAACCATATGATTTCACTGATATGTGGTATATAAACCAAAAACAACAAAAGAACAAGACAAACAAATGAGAAACAAGAACTCATAGACACAGACAATAGTTTAGTGGTTACCAGAGGGTAAGGGGGTGGGGGGTGGGAGATGAGGGTAAGGGGGATCAAATATATGGTGATGGAAGGAGAACTGACTCTGGGTGGTGAACACACAATGGGATTTATAGATGATGTAATACAGAATTGTACACCTGAAATCTATGTAATTTTACTAACAGTTGTCACTCCAATAAATTAAAGAGAAATATTACCACAAAACCAACCTTGTCTTCAGGGGTATATATATCTCAAATGTCAATATATCTAACAATTTCCCATAAAAAATTGCAAAATTTTATTTGTGAACTGGTTGCCTTTAAGGCTGGAAATGGACATATCCAAGATAAGCATGAAATACGTTGTAATTACCAAAAGCAAGAGTGCTTTTAAAGATTATTAAGGAAACAACTTGAAGTGGTCCCCTAGCCAATTATGGGCAATTTTAATATTGGTATATTAACTGCAATGGACTGAACACTTTAAATATGTAAAATCCATTAGGGCATCATGTGTTTTCAAAATGGAAAGAAACAGTTCATTTTCATTTCTGGATGATGCTAAGCAACCAAGTCTGGATTTTCAAAACTGGCTGACAGGGAAAATAATCAAGAATCTATCCTTACATTCGTATAGGAATTTAATCAAATAGTCAATAAAGGAAAGTTTATGTTAAAGAAGTACGTGGCTGATAAAGAAGGGATAATAGAATTAGAAGGCTCACTATTACTGAAATTATTAATCTATGCAATGGTCATCAGTGACTGCTAATATCTAAAACAAAACACTCAAGCATCACATGCATCCTGACAGGAGCGTAGAACACCCCTATGAAAATATCTTAAAATAGAGTTGCAATAAGTCTCTAGATCTTGCTGAAAAGATCATCCTTTCTCCATTAAATTGCCTTTAATCCTTTGCCAAAGAACAGTTGACTATATTTGTGTGGATCTATTTGTGGACTCTCTGTTCTGTTCTGAGGCTCTGGATAGCTCCTCTTTTCTCTATCATGCTGTCTTGATTTCTATAGGTCAGACAATTAAGTTCGCAAAATTGTTAGAACAATATTCTTAAGCTTTTTTGATATCAGAGGGATTAATCATTATGAATCTGTACCAACTGGACAAACAAGTTTACTATTTGGAAGTGCTGAAAAGGCTGCATGAAACATTTGAATGAACTGAACGTTTTCCCAACGATTCATGGCTCTTGATTCACGACAATGCACCAGCTCACAGGGCGCTGTCTGTGAGGGAGTTTTTAGCAGGGAAACAACTACACTGGAACACTCTCCCTACTCACCTGATATGGCCTCCAATAACTTCTTACTTTACCTGAAGATAAAGGAAATATTGAAAGAAAAACATTTTGGTGACATTCAGGACATCAAGGGTAATACGATGACAGCTCTGATGGCCATTCCAGAAAAAGAAAGAGTTCCAAAATTGCTTTGAAGAGTGTACTAGGTGCTGGCGTTGGTGCATAGCTTCCCAAAGGAAGTACTTCAAAAGTGACCATAGTGATATTCAGCAATAAGGTATGTAGCACTTTTTCTAGGATGAGTTCAGAACTTAATTGTCTGACCTCATACATAGGGCAAAGTGAGTTTTCCAACTTTGTTTTTTTTTTTTTTTTTCAAAACAAATAATAATTAAAACTTTTATTTTAGTTAAAAAATTTATTACCACAAAACCAACCTTGTTGTGTTGGCTAATCTAGGTTTTTTGTCTTTCCATAAAAATTGTAGAATCAGGTTGTCCATATCTATTGGTAGTTTTGGGGGAAATTCTGAATAGTGTTTCACAGACTTTATAGGACATGTTTGAGAGAATTTTTATCTTAATATTGGATTTTTGAATTTATAAATATGGGAGTTTTCTTTTATTTAGATTTTTTATTTCTTCAGAGTTTTATAATATTCCACATATAGACTCTACACATATTCTGTTAGATTTGTAGCTGAATATTAATTTTGGGGAAATACTTGTATTGCATTTTACTTTTGGGGTTCATGTTTTCAGTGTGATTGATTTTTGAATGTTTATTTTGTCTTGTGACCTTTCTAGACTAACTTGTTGTAGAATTTTTTGATAGATTACTTAAGATTTTCTACCTAAACAAACATGTTACATGATAATAGAAACAGCCTTATTTTTTTCCTTTTTGAATATGTATGAGTATGCCATTTATTTCCTTTCCTTGCTTCACCTTATTGGCTACAACTACCACCACTACGTTGAATGACCAGTGAAAGCAGACATCATTGTCATGTTCCTAATATTAGGAGAAAGGCATTTAGTCTTTCATCATTGCATATAATGTTAGCTGAATTATTTTCATAAGTGCTTTTTATCAAACTGAGGAAGTTTCCTTCTATTCCTATTTTTTGAGAAGTTTTATCCTGAATCATTCTTCTATTTCATCAAATAATTTTCCTGCATTGATTGGAATGATCATGTGATTTTTTCTTGTCTTTAGCACTTTAATATAGTGGATTACATTTCTTTTCAAAACTTAAACAAGCGTCCTGTCACTGGTTTAAGTGAATAAACACCATTTGGTGATAGAAAATATATATGTATATATAAAATATATTATATATATGTAGTTATACATTTTACATAGTATATATGTATAGTTACTATATATAGTTACTATATATGTGTGTGTGTGTGTGTGTGTGTATATATATATATATATATACATACATATACACATAGTTACACATTTTGCTAAGGATTTTTGTGTCTGTATTCATGAGGAACATCGGGCTGTACTTTTTAGTTACTGCTTTTGTCTGATTCTAGTATCAGAATAATTTCAACTTTATAAAATGAATTGTAAATGTTCCTTCTTCTATTTGATGGCATAGTAAATGACATTAAATGGGATTTATTACTTTTCTGATAAAATAATTTATGACATTTTCATTATGTTTTTAAAATAATACTTATATTTTATAGTCACATGATGGAATAATGTACAAGTATGCTTTCTTGTACTTGCCTCAAAATAATTCAGGTTTAGGGGTAGATGGACAAGCAGATGATTGTCTATGTTGAAAAAAATTAAATTTGAATAATGGGCATACTGTGGTTCATAATGCGTATCTCTCTACTTTTTAACATATTTAGTTGAATTTCTTCATATGAGGTTTTATGATCTAACTCCTCAAATCATTACCTTATAGCTAGTCTATAAAGTATTGCTCAGGATTATATCAGGTCACTAAATTTAAACATTTGTTGTATATTTGTTTGAAATGCAAGGCCATTTCTGAAATAATTTTTCACTGTACTACCTTTTTTAAAATTATTTTATAAATGCATTCAACAGTGTTGGGGGGAGCCATATGGCATCTGTCATTTGTTATATTTTTTTAAAAGACCATTCAATTTCTCTCATCTGCTGTCACCTTCTTTGCATAAGAATAAACATGACAGATTCATGGTTGGAAGACACAGGAAAAACAACTTGTCAGTCATTCTCAAGATTCTATTTATGTCTCAGTACACAGAAGAGGCTGAATGGTTGTGAGGATTGTTTTGTTAATATTATTATTAAATGTTATTTGTTGATTTTTTTGTATTTCAAATATATATTTTCGATTTTTAACTGGAAGCATCCAAATCATATATGATTGGAAATTTTCGTCTAAATCACATTACAACTTCAAACT
This sequence comes from Rhinolophus ferrumequinum, assembly GCF_004115265.2. Lineage (NCBI taxonomy): Eukaryota > Metazoa > Chordata > Mammalia > Chiroptera > Rhinolophidae > Rhinolophus > Rhinolophus ferrumequinum. The sequence goes on along the minus strand of NC_046289.1, from coordinate 89,600,703 downwards.
TATATACTGATTAAAGGAAAGAAACATTTAAGGAAAGGAAATAAATAAATCAATACAAATTGAAGAGAGAATGTCTAAAAAGCACGTTGGGTTTTTCTCCTAACTAACTTAGCCAACCAAATATTGCGTTTCTGCAGAAAGACTTAAACCAACTCTATTTCTTTAGTCTACTCGCACATCCAAGGGTAATTATAATAAATAAATATATAATACAGGAGAACAGGACAATAGAAATTTCCTGAGAAGAAATATTGACATGAGATGTCTCTGGAGGCTCACAGGGATGTCCAGAGAGGACTCAATCGGCAGCACAGTGACCAGGTTCTTGTCTCCATGCAAGAAAGAACTCAAGAGGGAGACAAATGCAGGAAAGTGAAAGTGATTTATTGAAAATGAAAGTACACTTGAGAGGAAAGTGCAGGCAAACTTTCAAGTCACACCAAGGAAGTCAATATCAGGGGTTTTAATCCCCCCGGGGGTCAGAATTGGTGACATCCCATTGATGTGGTTCATGCATCTCCTTCTTTTGCACGGGACCCTCCATTTCCCACTTTTTATTCCTTATTTGTTTCCTCAGGAACTGTCATGGCATCAGATGCATGGTGGGAGTCATAATAGCCACAATGAAAATGAGATTATAATGACATTAAAATTAGCTAAAAGTCAGGTCCCCAGTCATAGGGATTAGCCTTGCTGGATGAAACTGGTTCTTGCTTTTCTCCATCTGCAGGTACTGGATACAGTGACTTGTTACTGGTGTAACCAGCGAGGTGCATCGCGTTGTATGCTGGAGGGGGTGGTCAATTTCCTCGGCTACCTGTCCTGCTTCGTAAGGATATACAATAGGAAGGACATTGTTGAAACCAGTTAGAATACAGGACTAGATTAATAAGAAATGTTTGCCATTTTGCAAGTATTTAAAATCATTAAAGCTTCTTTGATTTGCCTGCTTAAATATACACAAACAAAATAACCATACACAATTGAAAGATTCAAAGTTAAGACCATGATGTTGAAAATCAGCACTAAACTACAAAACAATGCTAAAATACTTATCTTTTAGGAAAAAAAAGTGGAATTAAATTCTTACAAATGGATCAGATACTGAAATTAAGTGTCACGTTACTTTTTCTTTCATCTCCAGATATATTATTTCATGCATCTAATAGCCTGCATTAGTTTTGTGGAAAACATAAAATAGAAAACTATAAATGGAATATAAAAATGGAAAGCATGCTGGTATATTTTATTTAATAAGCTTGCCAATATTCATGGAAGAAAAATTTTTTAAAAATCTATTTAGTTTTAACTCTGGTAAATAATTTCTAGAATCAAATGTCTCTTCAATATTGCAAGTTTCACCAATTATATAACACAATAATAATCATTAGAATATAATTTAGGTAATTAACTTGTACACATATCTAGGGAACTATTAATATGATTTTACTAAGAGAAAATTACTAAACATATACATTTAATTTTATAAATTTATATAACATTAATTTTATAGATTAAAATGTTACTATTCTTGGTCTCTATTATTATTACCATAATAATCAGAAAAGCTCTAATATCCATGTAGGAGATATATATACACACACACACACACGCATATATATGTATATATATGTATATATATATATATGTATACACGTATATATATGTAGATACTTGTGTGTATATATATATATATATATATATATACACACACACATATATATGCATATGTGTGTGTGTGTGTGTGTGTGTGTGTGTGTGTGTGTGTGTGTATACCGGGGCTGTGAAAAAAAGGTACACAAAAAAATGTATACACATTTTAAGAGATGTTATCTATGCTCAAGCAGTATTTCGCCATAATCAGAAGTGTCTGGACACTGATGGTAACCACTTTGAGCACCTCTTGCAATTGCAGAAGTCAAATGTGACTTGTATTCATCTTTTGTTGTCGGTATATATTATTACGATTTGATTATTTTTTTTCCTTTCTTAAAATGTGTATATTTTTTTTTGGTACGATATATATATATATATATATATATATATATATATATATATATATATATATATATATATATCATATAATTGATCAGATCAGACTTTCCCAAAAACTTAGTATAATGCTACCAAATATAAAGTGATTAAATATATTTGTGAAAATGTGAATGGTATATTATAGAGTTACAAATACTACTTTTAAATTATTTGAATCCCCTGAAATATTTTTTGAAACAAGATGGGATGTGTGTTTGTGTGTGTGTGTGTTGTGTGTGTGTGTGTGTGTGTGTGTGTGTGTGTGAAGGAGAGAGACTGTGTGTGTCCATGGGTCTGTGTGTATGGCATCTTCTCTCTACTGTACTTTTGTAAAAGTTTACTAAATACTTTTACTTTTGACCCGACAATATAGAAACCAATGTGATTTTTTCAAATTGTAAGTATATAATATTAACTCTTTTACTTTATAGTTTTGGTGACTTTTAATTACAATAAAATGCAAAGTAATTATAATTGCCCAGCGTGTTCCTGTGTGACCTGAGACTCTTTTATCTGTTGGTAGGAATTCAGACTAGATCAGCTCCTTTAGAAATCAGTTCAGCAATTTTTTTTAGAAAGCTAAACGTACAACTACATTTGACATAGTAATTCAATACCTATGAGGTATCTTCCCATGGGCAATGAAAATGTATGTTTTTACAAAGACAACAACACAATTGTTTATATCATCTTTATTCTTCTTAATCACTAAAAACTGAAAAACACACATGCCCTTCAAACAGTTAATGGGTAAACAATTTTAGTATATTTATACACTAGATTACTAACCAATACCAAAAGAACAAACTATTGATTTGCAGAATATGGAAAAATCTTAAAAACAGCTTTCTTGAAAGATACCAGATCTCAAATACTATGATTTTATTTATATGACATTTTGGAAAAGGCAAAAACAATAGAGGTGGAAAAACAGATCAATTATTGTTGGAGTTGAGAGGTAGGGGCACAGACTGACTTCAAAAGGTCAGTTCGAAATGTTTTGTTGTGAACTCAATGTTCTATCCAGTTCTATAACATAGTGGTGGATGCAAGTAGTCATGGAGGCATGACTATGCATTTGTGTAATCTCATCATCTCTGAACCACAAAGAATAATTTTAAATGATACACATTAAAAAAATACAACCCATTTGTGAGAGTACCCAAGGCTGAGTGAAGACTGTGATCTGGCTTGTGATTCAGTTTTGCCTGTAATTAATCAAGTTATATTCTTAAAATTTATGAATTTTAACAATATGTAAGTTATGCCACAATATTTTTTTTAATGTAATGAAAGGAAAATAAAACTCTTTATAAGTCAGGGGACCTGTCACTCACCTCCTTTCTTCTTTTTTATGTATATTTTATGTTAAATTTGATTTTTTAAATTGAAATCTATTGGGGTGGCAATGGTTAGTCAAGTTACGTAGGTTTCAACTGTACAATTCTGTAATATATCGTCTATATATCACGTTAACGTCCCTGTTGGTCATGTGGCTAGGATTCAGTGCTCTCACTCACCTCTCTTCTAATCTTTACTGAACTCCGTCCTATTGATTTGGGGAGGCTCAGTTTTTAAGTCAGAGGAAGTGTTATGTGCATATCCTTTAGGATCTACCACTGCCTGGCCTGTTCAGATTTAATTTCTCCTCCTCCTCTTTTATATTATAATTTTCATTTTAAAATGTAAAAAGAAACGATTTACCAAATACATTCGAAATATATTTCTGTACTTTTACATTCAATTATTTATCTAAAAACTATTTATTGAATATTTATTACTACAATCCCATTACTATTGTAGGTACTTGGAGTATTGTTTAACTAGACACAATCTTCTTGTAACTTTATATTCTAGTGAAAGGAGATTAAAAAAATAAGATGAATAAATAAATAATTCTAATAAAATATTAGATAATGGCTATGCAGAAAATTAAAATAGGGTGACATGGTAGTTATTGAATAGATTGTTAGGTTAGCTGCTGGGGAAATGCTTTTAAAAAAGGTATTATTTATGTTAAATCCCAAATGATGAGAGAACGCTAGCTGACACCAGATTAAAAAGTATTTGTAGGCTGCAAGCATGGCTACTGTAAATTTTGGAAAAATCTTAGCAAGGCAGAGAAATCAAAAGGTAAAGGGCGGGAGCATAGAGAGAGAAAGGTTAAGGATGTGTTGCAAGAAGTGAACAATGATATATCACATAGCATTTTGTAAGACAGGGAAAGACATTTTTGGTTTTGTCTATTTGCTTGTTTTTAATCATTCTAAATATATTTGGGAATCTGTTGAATTATTTTAAGTAGGGAGGGACCATGATCTAATTCATATGTTAATGCTTACTAAGCTGATGTATGGAAAAATTAAGGTGGAAAGAAAGGAAGTAGAGAAACTAGATAGGAGGCTATGGCAGTATGCTAAGCACTAGGTGATGATTGTGTGGCCTAGGGTAGAATTAGTGGAGATAACAACAAGTGTGAATTTTCCATCTATATTTTAGAGGTAGAGTTGACAGGATGTGTTGATGAAATACATATGGAGATGGGATACAGAGGATTTAAAAATGCCTAATTTTGTGGTTTGAGCAGCTTTCTGGATGGCAGGGCCTTTTATTAAGATACCTTTTTCTGTGGTGTTTCCTAATTGTACTTCTGATAAACTCTAGTTATTCATCAAAGTGGACAATATCCCTTCTTATTTAAATTGATGGTTATCTTCCCAATGCTACCTCTCTTAGTAACTTATGTGCCTTATACATCTATTAACGCATTTTACCATTTTGTATATTTGTAAATGATTCCTTTTTCCCACAAGGATGAAATTGTCTTGAGGGAAAATAATTTTTAAATGTCTGTATTTTCCAGGCTTGGCAATAGTTCATGATACATGTTAGAGCTATATTGTATAACATGATAGCTTCTAGCCATATATGGATAATTCAATTTCATTTAATTAAAATTAAGTTCCTTAGTTACACTAGCCAGTATCAAGTGCTCAGTAGCCATATGTGGCTAGTGGCTATTGTATTTAATAGAGCAAACATAGAACGTTTCCATCATTGCCAGTTACACAGTGATGTTAAGTGTCAATAAATGGATGTTACATTGAAATAAAATACAATTGTTAAGTTGTAGCATGCCACTGTTCTCTAAGAAATCTGTAATTACCTTACCTTTGTAAATATAAATTACTTTGTAAAGTGTGTCTAGTTTTAGTTGGTCAACCAGATCCCATTTGATTATTGTACAATTGTTTGTTGGTCAATCATGTCTCATTTGTTTATTACAAATGCTGCCATTTATAAATAAGATGTAACAGTGTGAAAAACTAATTAAATAATAATCATAAAAATACATAATTTAAATGTGGATATATGTATCTGTATATTTAGTGAATTTTTCCCTATAAACTATAATGACATCCAATTTAAGTTCACATATACATATAGATAATTGAGGAAAATGGCAAATCCAAGTGTAGAAAGGCCTATATAGCTCCATTTGTCATATATTACAAAGTCCAAAAAATACAGTCTTTCAACTGGAATAGTTTACTTATATTTAATGGAATTATTGAAATGCTAGACTTTACATGTACTATCTTACTATTTTTCCTATATGAACAACTTTCATGTTTGTCTTTGTCTATATTACCCCAATATTGTTTTTTCTGCTCATTTCCCCTCGATAAACTTGTTAATTAAACAGTCTTTCTGTTCTTTTAGTAAGTACTCTAAAGATTACAAGATGTAACTTTGCTTTATTTCAGTCCCTTATAGTGCTGTTATTACTTCCCTAATAACACTAGAAACTTATAATACTTGAATTCCATTTATTTCCTGCTCATCTTTTACATTATTAATTTCATGCATTTTAGTTATATTTTAAATCCTATCACTCATTACTGTTATTGTTTTATATTTGCCCAACAATCATTATATTTACCTTTTTGGTGCTTTTTATTCACTCCTACATATAACTTTTATCTCCTGTTCTAGTAGAAGGAACAATAAAATCTCCTCCCCTTCCTGAAGGAAGAAAACATCATCTGGAATCTCATTTCTTTAATAGGCATGAAAACAAACCACATGTTAAAGAATCTAGAGGAAAAAAAAAACACAGATCATAAAAACAGAAACATTGTAATCCAGATAATGGATGTAACTAACAAAGCATTTAAAAATTGTTTTTAATAATATGTAATAGAAAATAGAGGCTAAAAATGACAAAATAGATGACAATATGTAACATCTTTATAATATACAATATTATATCTGAAATTAATACCTCTAGATAGACACAGCAGAACTGAAAGAGCAGAAGGTAGGATTGGAGAACTGGAAGACAGATTAAGTCAGTATCTAAACTGAAGTACAGAAAAAAAGTGAAATTTCATATACAGGAAAGAGCATTAACCTGTGGGATAAAATCAAATTTTCTCCCATTGATGCAAATGTAGTCCAGGATGGAGTGCCAATAATTTCTTTCAATGCAAATAGGGACTGCACACTCTCCAGCCTGGTTATCAGTTCCGGTAAAGCTAACTATATGTTGGCTTCACTCTTTATCCTCAAGATCGTCAACTAAAACACTCATATATTTTCTTTTTCTTTTTTTTTTTTTTAATTAAACTTTGTTGGGGTGACAATGGTTAGTAAAGTTACACAGGTTTACAATTCGGTAATACATCAGCTATATATCACATTGCGTGTTCACCACCCAAAGTCAGTTCTCCTTCCATCACAAATCCTCATATTTCAATAATCACCCTAAATGTAAATGGGCTAAACTCACCTATATTCTTTTCCTCACAAGAGTGCTGATGAACTCTGTTTTCAGAATTTTCTTTTTCTAACATTAAATATTACGTGTCCAACTTTCTCCAGCTCCTGAGGGAAAAGCAAATATATGTTTGTCAAAATTTCTGCTGGTTTATTTGTCACCCAGCAATAGCCCCCTGTGGCAGTCTGAATTGTCACCCTCTTGCTTGTGTGATGTATTAGTTTTTTATTGTGGCCATAGAAAATTACCGCAAATTGTGTGGTTAAGACAACACAAATTCATTACATTGCAATGCTGGAGAATAGAAATCTGACACAGGACTTACTGGACTAAAATCAAGGAGCTTGGTTGGGCTGTGTTCATTTTCTAGAAGCCCGAGGGGAGAATCCATTTCCTACACTTTTACAGTTTCCAGAGGCTGCTTGCATTTCTTAACTTGTTGTGCCCTTCCTCCATCTTTAGAGTCAGCAGCGCAGACAGCATATCTGACCCTTCCTCTATTTTCGCTTCCCTTTTGGCTGAAGAGGATCAAAGTCTAGTACCCTAAAATATGCATTTTGGGCTATTGATTTTAAGCTGGTTATTGAGAAACAAAAGAGTCAGAAAGAACCTTTGACCCTCTCTATTACTTACCTAAATGAATTCAGATGGAAACCTGCTTAAAAGAGGGAGCAACACCTTAGCATCATAATATAAACTAAATATGCAAGACTGAGAAATCTAGCAAAGCCTGTTAGACTCCCCTCTGTGTCCCACTGTTACTGGGTGGCCCAGCAAGAATTTGTTTAACACATGATTGATCTTTCTCTTCTCTTTGTGAATTGACTACTTTCCCATTGGATTACCAGACCCTTTCCCCATTCTCCTTAGTTCAGAATGGCACGCAAACCTCAACTGCCCAGTGGGTCGGTCTCGGGTTTCATATTCTTAATGGCACTTCCACATGTACATCCATAATACATTTTTGACATTTTCTCCTGTTAATCTGGCTCATGTTAAGTGATTAAGTGATTTATTAGCTCAGCCAGAATTTAGAAATGTGAGAGGAAAGTTTTGGGGTTTTTTTGGGTTTGGTTTTGTTTTTGATCCCCACATGACCATATCCAGGAAGGTCCTCTGCTTTTAAGGAGTTAAGCAATTAGATTAGTCTCACATGGATAATCCAGGATACTCTCTTTCTATCAAGGTTAGCTGATTACCAACCTGAAATGCATCGGCAACCTTAATTCTCTTACACAGGTTTTAAGCACTGTTATTCTGCCTTGCTTGAGGTTGGGCCTGTTTGGTAGAAACAGGTCTTTTTAGGCAACCATTTGCTATAAAAGCCAGAAAACTCATTTGGTCCTGTTGATGTCCTGAAATTTTTGCTCCGTATTAGATCCCTGAATGCTCTTGTAGGAAGGGAAAATGACAAATGGCTGATCACGTTTCTTTCATAGTACTTACTAATACTTTCCCAGAATTACCACCTGCTCCCAGGTAAAGTCTATAAAAGCCAGTCCACCTCACTGAGGTGCTTCTCCCTCTCTGGAGTCTTACCTCTGTTACCGAATACAAAGACTTTCTCCACCTGGCCACCTAGTAGAACCAAACACTAAACACCAAGAATTGCAGTGGAGAAAGACTTGCTATATTATTATGAATGGCATCACCCAGGAGAACAAACAGCTAATACCCAAAAGCCCAAACTCCCTGATGACATGTAGGTTACAGATTCCACAGAGCAAAAGTCACCAGACACTGCGGTGAGGGGTTCACCGCATGTAGGGAGCTGACTGGTTGGAGGTGAGGTAAGAGGTAAGGGTGATGAATCATCTCCTCCGGTCTTGAGGACAGCTCTAAGGTTTGCTCTGATATCCCTCTGTCTGATTTCCTGGAAAATTAGCCATGCGTTCATTCTACCTTAGGGCTTGGGAACTGAAACTAGGTCAAGATGCTGTCTTTAGCTTAATAGAACCCCAGACTTTGGGACCCTTAGTCAAGACATAGCCATTGTTTCTGGCTGCCTCGGGGATTAATGACTAATAAGCGAAAGGCTAAAGTTTACAGGGCATGCTGTAAAGAAACTGAATAGAGTACTGGGGCTACATAGCACATCAAAAATCCTACATTAATTAAATCAAGGCCCTCGGTTTCATCTTCATGAGGTCTCTTTGCCTTTGCAGTTCTTACTGCCTTCAACCAGTTGATTTCTGTGTTTTAAATACATTTTTCTAGTGGTTTCAGTGGGAGTGCTGATCCTCCACTATCTAATACTACCTATTTGAAGTTGAAGTCTCCCTTTATTATTTTAATTTTCAACTAAAAATGTATATAACACAATCTTTTGTACTTACAGATTAAAAACAAATAAGCAAATAAATCAACAAAAAGGCCAACCATGGTCTGTCTGATATTGTGGAATATAAGTGGTAAAATTAGTACACTATTCTCTTGATGTTTAGCCTGTAACTCTTCGAATTATACCCCTCTGACATAAATATAATTCAATCTTTCCTTATATAACGTGTTCAGAAAACCAAGAGCATTTTGTAAGTTATTACCTAAAAATTTCACAAGTTCAGAGCAATAATCACTCGTCAAAGAATAGTTTGTCATGTAACAGAAACCTTAAAATATTTTCTTTCTATTCTAAGTATTCCATAAATGAACGATACTAACTGGAAATTAGATGAACTGTTATAGCTCAGTTAGTAAAAACATGACTAACTGTACAAATAAATTTTTAAAATCTAAAATTCCTTAAAAGTATTAGTTTTGTATAATGTGTATAGCAAAAATTACATTGGTTTAATTTTCTATTCCCTTGAAATGGCACTAGCTAAAGGGTAAGAGACACAGAGTTTAAATCAGTAATGTAACTTTGCACAAAAGCACAGAGAGCCCTGAAATGTCTGGAGGATGGCATTTATCCTCAGCCTTATCTTCAGAATTCAAGCCTTAGAAATCCATTTTGGAATACTCTAATCATTTCTATAATCTCTTTAGATGAACAAAATTTGTTAAAAAAACACTATTTTATTCTTAATATGAAGTTATTTTCGATTGCTGGAGGTTGGGCCTGTGTGGTAGAAACAGGCCTTTTACATAACCATTTAAGGTAAAAGCCAGAAAACTCAATTATCTCTCCTTATGTCCTGAAGTTATGGATCAATTGTAGATCCCTGACTGCTTTTTTGAAAGGAGAAATGAAGAGTGTCTGGTCACAATTCTTTAACAATGTTTACTAATTCTTTTTAAATACATTACCTTGGGGATGCACAGTCTTCAATCTCTAACTGCCCCTTTGTAAAAAGAATACCTATAAAATTTCATTTGCTGAAAAGCAAAGTGACAGAGTGCTTCTGATTCCTTCTGATGTTGTAATTCTCAAGAGTTAAAAACTCAAATTGCTCTGTACAAAGCAATAACGCTTAAGAACATAGAGTCTGAAGCCAGATAGCATATACGCAGTCTGCCTATTGATTGTATGACTTTAGGCACATTTCTTAACTGGCCCCTGTCTCCATTTCTCTAATTGTGAATAGAGATTACAACAGTAAGGTATTTCATGAGTTTGTTGAGAGAATGAAATAATTTAACATTGTAAATCTTTAGAACATTACTGAAAACATAGTCATTGTTTTCTAATGTGTGGTGCATGCTTGAAAAGCTGCTGGCTGTGCATCAGAAGGGCTTCTTCGCCCTGTTAAAGGCACGGTTCACATCCGCTAATTGAAGATGCCTCTATTAATGCCAGGCATCAAATATGTAACATCACTAGTACACACACACATACACACACACACACATTTTTACACGTTAGTGTTGTGCAGCCACTATGTTAACATCTATATCTATATATCTGCATATCATCTATATCTATATCTGTATCTATCATCTATGTGTGTGTGTGTGTGTGTGTGTGTGTGTGTGTGTATATATATATATATATATATATATATATATACACAGAGGGTGCCAAAAAATGTATACACATTTTAAGAGAGGAAAAAACTGTATTAAAGTTATGCTGATGGAAACCACTTTGAGTACCTCTTGTAATTGCAGAAGTCAAACGTGACTTGTATTCTTCTTTTGTTATCAGTATATATTGAATATTACAATTTTAATACAGTTTTCCTTTCTTAAACTGTGTATACATTTTTTGATATATATATAATACATATGAATATTATATATATATATATAAATATTGTAATAATATATATACATATGTATATATGTATACATATACACACAGACACATAGACACACACACACACACACACACACACACACACACACACACACATATATATAATATTTATTCTTTATCAAATATTGAATGCTTACCATGCTTACCAATTGCCAGGCATTCTACTAAGTGCATTGCATTAATGTCTCTTTTTATCCTTAAACCAATTGTGTGAGATAGAAACTATTTTTAGTTTTATGACTATATTACTGAGGCATAGAGAGCGTAAGTAATTTGCTTGCATGCATCTAGTAATAACAAGGCAAGGATTCAGACTGAGTCCTACCTGACCCCATAATCACTGCGCATAACCACTTCCCTGTCTACGCAATGGAAAGGGCAATTTATTCAGAAACAAAGTTGAGTAATTAAGTGGAAAAAGTTAACTTAATTGTTAAATGGAAATCTTATAAGGAATTGTATTTTTCTGGGAAAAAGTCATACAGAATGATAATTTCCTAGAGAGCAATGATATTTTTTCCAATTCTTTTTGACCAACTTGGACAAAATGTATTTGATAACTACTTCCTGCTCTTACTTTGGCAAGCACAGTTTGACCTTTTACACTTGCATCTTTTGTATCCATATTAGGAACTTTTGGACAAAGGTCTGATTTTTTGATGCCATTTATTTGGTATAAATCAATTCCCACAGTAAAATAAATGGCTATCCTCTCATCCACATTCCCTTCAGCTTTTCACAGCTATTGTCTTTTTCAACTAGTTTTTCAACTCTGAACAGCATATTTGACATATATTGGAAAACCATTTTTTTTTTCTCTTACACAAAGAGACTTACTGGAAGTAGCATTGAAACGTGCAAATCACCAAAGCACTTTGCAATTTTACACGCTAAAGAGACAGGCTTTATTTACCCAGTTAATAACATATGATACTTCATGGCTCCAATCCCCCGGTAAGAAGATTGGTTGGGTTGGGTTATATTTTATTGTCACTGAGACAGATAACATAAATATAAAGACAAAATATTCACACCCTTATGGAGATTATCATATTCTATCTTCCAAATAAGTGTTAACAAAAAGAAAAAATAATCATACATTTTCTACACAAAATATATTTTAATGAAATTCATTTTAACAGTTTTAGGAAACTTTACATTAACAGTATATACCAGAGGAAGAAATGATGTAATGTTATAAAATGACACTATGATCTATTAAATCGTGAAGGAGGAACTGACTTTGGATTCATTTATTCATTTACTTACCTACTTATTAACTTATTGTCTACTATTTAAAGTAACCTTGGGAAATGATCTAATTGTCCATGGCTCCATGTGTTTTTCAGTTAAAATAGACTGCTCTATAACCTGATCTATACATTCCTCACTTTTCTGATTCCTTCTGTTCATGAAACATAAGTAACATAGCATTGTGGTTAAGAAGTGCTATAAGGAGCAAGAAGCAAAGAAATACTTAAGTCCACACTTTGCTTGTCATGCAGTCAGATGACATGGGAAACTGACAGCACACATCTTTTTATATGTTACTGCAATCCTGATATAGCACTTATAAGGAACACTCAGAATATGGAATTAAAATCATCCCTTGTGAGTGAAATGAGCAGAATCAAGGTATTATGGATTGAATTAAGAATCTGTCTAAGAAGCCCATTCTAAGAAAAGGCTGGACAAAGTGTGACTGTGGAAGATTTGGGAAAATTGTCCACTAAGGTACAGGTTTTGAAGTGAACTACAATTAAAGCCCTCAGTGCAGAGTTTAAGAAGGATGGATTTCAACATCAAACAGACCTGGATTCAAAGCTTAGCTCATCCACCTTATAACTTTACAAAAGGCTAAATTTGTCCTGTAGAGTTTTCTCCAGTAGGTTTTTGTCTATTTTCATTCAGATGTGAACATCAGTCTTTCACAATTCTCATCACTCATTGTTGCCTGAAACACCTGTATCTCTCACCTACCCTTCTTTCATGATTCACGTGGTGTCACTCCCTCACCTCCTCTTAGTCTTCTAGCTACAGGTTTGAATGAAGTTAAGGACACTAGAAAAATAACTAAAGTCAATATTGAGATTCTTATTTTATCCAACATAACATTATTCTGAAAGAAGTTAATAGATTGGAAAATAGATTTTTTCTGTTTATATTATGCAATAAGCATTTTAATAGACCAAATGTTTTTTTTTCTCTTTTCTTTTCTTAAGATGTTACAGGAGGAATAAATTATTTTAAAAAAATTCAGACTATTCAGAAATTAGTATCTTGCTTGAACTCCTATGTGATTTGAGGGAATTAGAAGACTCTCCAAAACAGAAACGAGGTGCTCAAAAAATGAAATAAAATGGAAATAATTAGTTATCTCATTAAATTATTGCCTAAGTTTTATATTTTCATATATGTAGCTACATTTCAAACTATTATTCAGGGGCCCATAACATTCACAGAATAGAATTAAACACACTGGTAAATAGAGGAAACCGCTTCAGAAGTCCTATCAGGATGGAAGCATTTGAGTTGTATTCTTAAGAACAACTGACGGCGGTGGCAAGTGGCAACAGAACTAAGATTTTTGAAGTGAGTTAGCATTTCCTAGGGCTTGCCTGAGAAAATGAACAAAGAGGCTCTGATACAACACTTGACTTCCTAGAGGCTGGCATGATAAAGTAATGGGATATTGTAATTTGAAAAATAAATGCAAGTGTTGCATTGCTGGATGGAGAAATTAGAAACCAGCATGTTTAATAAAGGCATTCTTACTTGAAAATCACTTGATTATCATGATAGCATGTTAATATTTTCTTGTATAGTTCATTATTTGTAGCTCATCATAAAGAATTACCTTGCATAAAGAATTATAGAACAATCTTGATGATATTAAATGACTAATATGGAATTGCAATGTTCCAGACATTTCTCTTAATACTTTACACATATTATGTAATTAAATCCTCATATATACCTCATCAGATAAGTACTGTTACCCTCGGTATACAGAGGAAGGAACAGAGACACAGAGAAAAATATGTACAAGGTCACAGATTTAGGTAATGGTAATGCCAGTATCTACTAAAACTGTATCTTTTAAACGCAATCTTTCCTAAATCTATTTCACTCCCAAGTATATACCAAAAGCAATGAGTGTTTATGTCCAGCAGAAGAACTTACAAGTGAAAATGATAAAAATACATATGATATATTAAAACAATAGAATTCCTCAAACAATGAAAAAGAACAAACTTGCGATGTGGAATAAGATTGATTTTTTAAAACTGGACAGTAGGTTTAAGAATAGTTCTTATGAAATCACTTATATTTCCCTTTCTTAAAAATGTTTTTAGCAAGTGATATTAAACATCACTTTAAAGTGACAGATTAAGTAGTAAGATCTTTTCTTTATCTGCATCCTTATATCTTCCCATCAATTAACTTTCCATTAATTCAGTTCTTCTTTCATGTCCTCAAATCTGTAAAAAATGTTTTTGAAAGATTTCAGTGATAGAAAGAGAAGTGACTCTGGGGGGTGAATATGCAATGTGACATATAGATATTGTATTACAGAATTGTACACTTGAAACCTATGTAATTTTACTAACTATTGTCACCCCAGTGAATTTTAATTAAAAAAAAAAAAAACCTTAAAAAAAGATTTTAGTGTAAGCAATTGATTTATGTGTGTGTGTATCTACATCTCCAATTAATATCAATAAATATTTTGGGGGGTCAAATGTTATAATACATGTTTGGTGTTTTTAAAATTTTGCCATGTTACTTTTATGGATGCTGGACCATGAAACAGTAACAGTTTAGTGCACTAATCACAGCAATGTACAAAAGAACCTAAATCCCAATTTAATATGCTCCCAAATGATTAGAACTTTAGTTGCAGTAATGGCTGTAGATATATTTCAGTTCATTTTAATATTCATTTCTCTTTAATAAGTGAAATTGAGTATTATCCTTTCAATTGATAAGTAATTGATGGGAAGAGACGTCTGTCTCTTAATAAATTTACTGTTTAAAACTATTTTATATTTGATATTCACCTATTGCCCTCTTTCTTATTGATTTCAAATTCTTTAACTTTTAATTAAATTATCCTTTTTAGTATATTTTGCAAATATTTTCCCAGTTTGATTTTGTCTTTTACTTCCAGTGTTGTAGTGTAACTTATTTTTTTGTCATAGTCAATTATTTTTTTAAATTTATATTTCAAATTTTTCAGTTAAAATTTCTGGAAGTTTTTAAATTTATCTTTGCCTACACCTGATGCTGAAGTAGAATAATATTAAATGGCAACTCTAATTAAATGTATATATATGTATATGTATATAGTCACATATTGTAAATACAGCATAGGGAAGATAGTCAATGGAATTGTAACAGCTATATACAATGTCAAAGGGGTAGTAGATTGTAGGGGGCATATCATTTTGTGAGGGGTGTAAATGTCTAACTAGTACATTGTTTTGGACACTTGAAACTAATAAAAACTGGAAATTAAAAATAAATTATAAAAACAAAATTTTGCCATGATTTCTTCAATAATTTTATTTCTTTATAGGCTCCTCTGCTCTTTCTTTCCTTGTCCTCTTCTGCTGTTCCTCCTATTCTTTGTTATTCTTCCTCTTGAGTTTTTCTTTAACATAGCTTAAATCAAATTATAATTTATCTTAGTTTTTGGTTTTTGGTTCCATAATATCCTTTCTGTTAAATTAGCAATCAGATAGGCTTACATCACTTTTTTAACATTCCATCATTTTCCCTTGATCAGAATCATCAATTTTATCACATATTAAAAGACTTTATTGCATCTGGAGATATTTTAAATCTTTAGTTTTTAGTTTATTGAATTGTCTATTCATTTACCAGTATCACATGTTTTAATTATTATGACATTATATTTTGTTGTCTGTTAGGAGTAGCATTATATATTATTCTTAGATTTCAGAATTTCCCCAGATATTTTTACTGGTTCTATTTTATTCCTGTAAAATTTACAATTATATTTTCTGAAAAGTCAAAAACTCCTTTTGTCATTTTTATTGAGTACATTAGATGTATTGATTAACATAAGAAGAATTGATATTTTAATATTGAATTTTCCTATCTATAAACCTAACTTATGTAACCATTTTATCTACTCTATACTATTTATTTAAGGAGATTTTAAAATATTTTAGAAGGTTATTTTTATATAGACATTATATAATTCTAGGTACATTTTATATGCATTTTATCCTTTCTTACTGTTTAATTATACATCAAAAGTTGTATCATAATTGGTAGTTGTTTCTATATGTTATTGATTTCTAAATAGTATTATCTTTAACCACACAGCTTCCCCGAGTTTCTTGCTCTTTTTTATATCGATTTAGTTAAACTTCTTGAATTTTCCAGTTATAAAAACATTATTGGCAAGTAAAAATCATTACAAATTTTCCTTTCCAGTTTGTATATCTCTCATTGTATTGTCTTATCAGATGATGTAGGCTACAACTTCCAGGGCATTGTTGAATAATAATAATGATAGCTGAATAACATATCTAGATTGTGAATTTATTGGCTCTGCTTCTAGTGTTTCTAATTAAGCATGATACTAGAATATTTTTGTGAAACTAAATGCTTTCCTTCTTTAAAAATATCTTTATGTTATTATTTTACTAGGATTTTCTTTCTTATCCATAACCTGATGATGAGTATTATATTATTCAGAATATATACAAATAGATCAGTAAATGGTCCTTTTTTGTCTTTAGATTATATGGACCTTTTTTCTCCTTAGAATATTTGTCATGCCCTGTATTCTGTCTACTCAGTATGTCTTGATGCCTTTATTTGGGACAATTCTCAGCTTTATAATAGCCATCTTCCACCATATTAGAATCTAGTAGCTTATCTTCAAGCTTTCCTCACCAAACTTTCCAATGATTTAGTAAAGTATACAATATCCTTTTCTTTTTAATTGGCTACACAGAATATATGTTTATCAAAGTTAATTCGTCTAAATCTATATGTAGTGGTGATTGATATGAATAAAAGCAACTCTCATTGTACTGTTGGAAGTGTGGAATTAGTTTTCTAGCCTGGTTTGGTTCTTTCATTTAAAAGCATAATTAAGACACGTGACTCATGGAAGTCCATTGCACGCAGTGGCAAAGTAACTAAGTTACCATCTATGAATGACTGTAATAAAGTCCAAGTGAAGCCATTCCACAGAAAAATTTTATAAAAATATAAAAGACACTATGACTCTAAGGAATCTGTGTGATGAGCTGGTTTCTTCATCTGTATTGGACATCTTAAAGAAAGAGAATGGAAAGCTCAAAGCTCCAATTTCTCAGCTCAAGTAAAAAGAAAATAATCATTTTTATGATTACATTTAAAGGATTTTTTTTATCAATTACATTTTATGATGATAGACCTGAAAGCTGAAGTCAAAATTTGATATGGGTTTATGAATTAAAATACCCACTGAACTCTGAATCTCAGTATATTAAGTATATGTAAGGGCTAGACTATTTTGTTTATTTACATTCTGGTTCTACTGTTTTCTAGCTTTGTAATTTTGGGCAACTTGACATATCTTTTTTAGTTTTCTCATTTGAATACTAATACTTTTTTGTAAGGTGTTGTGAAAGGTATATTAATTAACATACATAACATGCTCAAAATAGTGTCTGAAACATTTATTCAATTAAGTTTAGCCACTGTTAATTATATAAACTATATCATTTTAAATTTAAGTAATTAATAAAGTATATGGAAGAGCATGAACTTGAAAACAGATGACTGCATGGGGGAGGGGCTGCATGAAGATTGCTGGAGTACCCCAAAAACCCACTAACCATACCTCCCTTGTCGTCAGAAGCAACCTTTGCTCACCAAGGTCTCATGAGGCTATTCTTGCATTGCATGAAGACTATAACAATTCCAGGGTCAAACTTCGCATGCACACCTCTACTAACTCTCATTTCATCATTTCATTCAGGTCTGTAATGAGTCTGAGAATTTAGCGCTCCCAAGGGGCCAATTATAAAGTTAATGTGGGAGAAAAAAAAAAGTTAAAAGTAAAAGTATTGGAAAGCTTTGTTAATTTATATTTGAAAATGTATGAATGATATTTGTCAGTATGGATTCTGAGAGCATTTGACCAAAGAGAAATAAACAGATTTTAGTAAAGCTCAGTTTTTTAAAGAGTTCATTGATTGAGGGTTTAATATTCCAAGTAGAAAAAGAAAGTGTGAATGGTTCTAGTTGTTTGTTGATTGAGTTTTGGACTCACTTATCTCTCACTAAATAAGGAGATGCCAGAAATTAGTTGGTCGAAGGTAGTAGAAGAAATAGAAAAACGGATTATTTATGAATGCCAAAATAGACGTAAGTTGTGCAATCTACTGCTACCTAGTTCCTATCTAATATCCCTAGAGATGGTTAATAAGGCTTTCATCAAAGCACGGAGAACTACATTTTTTTATGATAATGATAACATTGTTGAAATGCACTGTAGTGGTGTTTCCTTGAGAGGCAGAGATGTTGGTAGTATCTGTTCCTATTTTAGTGGGTTCCCTGGTCTTATTTGGAACAATGTAACCACACGGTAATAGAGACCAAACAACTTCATTTAAATGCAAAAACTATTAGTTGATTATGGAGTTCCTGGGATGAAAGGAAATGGGCAACTCATTGAAGTCCAATTTGATTGTAAAAAGATAAAGAGTTATATAAAACTAAGCAAAATAAAACAAGCAAAAAATCTAGATGTGGCAAGTAGTGTCTTATCTTGAATCACTCTAATAGAAAATCAAAGCATCTTACCCAGTTGTCAGAAATGAGTCAGTTCACAATCCCAGATCCTTTTTAAAGGAGTTAAATCCAGGTAGCAAAGATAAAGATTCCTATAATAGCATAATAAGTACATGTTATAAATCTTCCTTTTTGCCTTTCCCAAAAAGACCTGTCAAGTGTGCACCATGGTAATTGTTCAGGGATTGTTACACATAGGTCTAAGTAAATGCAAAGTCCTTGGAACCCAGAATAATTTGTGTTCCACAGATCAAGGTAGAAGGTGAACATCGTCTAGTGATAGAGTTTTCACTCATGATTGCTACATATTTGGCCCATAGGGCCTCAAACTCATTCTTTGATTTCTTTTCCAGTGACTGCATATAAAATTTTAATAAATTCACTTGGTAATTGGTACATGTCCATATTACCTTACTGGTTTATGGAGTAAGGACTATTATTCCATAAAGAAACGTATGCGATGTCAGTTAATTGATTCCCTAAAGGTTCCCATTTAGTTTATTTTTGGACTGTACAGAATGTGGATGGGACAAGGGAAATGATTATGGATTATAACCATTTAATCAAGTGGTGATGCCAGTTGAAACTTCTATTTTGGATGTGTTCTCTATTGTAGTAAGTAAACATAGCCAATGCTGTTTTATTTATTGTTCTGGAAGTTGCCTAGCTTTTCTCTACTAAAACAAACTAAAATGCTGTCATATTTTAGTATCTAAAGCTCCTATAAATGAGGTGACATTTTTCTTAGAAAAACATTTAAATTGTTAGTGTAAAGTTATTAAGGAATCTCTCAGGACCAGCTGTCCAAATGAGGAATCCTGCAATTTAAGCTTTATTAGCTTCATGAGAAACCTGTCTCAGAGGACATCACCACTTTTTGCTGCAGGATTCCATGAACTCTACTGCACTCTTACACAACTTTGTCTTAAGAGAACTTTCTAATCTTGATAGTCTACAAAACATGACGGTCCAGTAAATGATAACCCCCGTCAGCTCAACACTGAGCAGCCCGGTGGGTGTTGAGGTCAATGATTAGGCCCTTGGCATCTGCGGGGACTGCCACCTAAGTACTGTTCTTGATGTTGACATGCTGAGTTTACTGTTCTGTATCTTTTTATAAATCAGAGAAACCTAGTGCTGGAGGTGGCCTATTTCAATTTTATGTGTTTGAAATGTCCAGTTGAACCCAACGTTGTTACGATTGGTTGTTGCAGTTGATATTTCAGGAATATGAGAACAACATATGCCACATCTGGGCATGCCATTCAGAACAATTTATTAAACAACCTGAAAGATGGCTAGGTCTGAGTGTCGCCCAAAGGACTGAAAGTTCCCCACTGTATAGTGACGCTTGTGAACCTATAAGCTGCTACTTGTCCTTTTGTTTCAGCTGATTAATATTGATACGTGTGTGTGGAGAAGCAAGAAGCTGAATGAGAATCTGCCAAATCCTAATAAGAGATATACAGAAAAGACCTCTAGGTTATTGGAGCTATGCCTTCTTTGGTAAGTCACTTTCCTCATTTTGAAAAACATTTCAGTGTTTGCTCTTGGATTAGGTGACTACATAATCGTGGGTCATAAGATGATGATGTTACAGGAGCTACCAATTATGAAATGTGTTAAATAATCCACTAAGTCACCTACTATTGGTTGAATAAATCTCTTCCTTTTATTTCCCTTAAACTTCTTTTGTTGTGCTTTTCTAATATTTTATATTTACTGTTTAATATAATTTCATTGTATGATTCATTACTATCAATATGCAAGGCTTTGAATTGTCCCCTAAACACTACTTTAATTATGTCAAGTTTCTGATATTCTGATTTTCATATTATTCTAGTCATTCTAATTCTTTAAAATATTTTAAATTTGACGTAAAGTATGTTTAGGAGGGAATTTAGTTAGTCTATTTTGTGTAACTTCCTTGAGAGAGGACCTTTTCTGATTTCTGATTTTTGTCTAATTTTATCACATTGTGATAAGGTAACATCATCTACACCTACAACTTTTCTTTATTTCGTTTAATTTACTTTGGAATCCAATATACGATGAGTCACCATGAATGTATCATTGCCACTGAAAGAAGTTTTATCTTTTTTCATATATGTTATTGACATCTACATAATTATTTTATGATTTAGCCTTTCTATATCCTTATTTTATGCTTATTTTTACTTAGTCTGTCACTGAGAAGAAATTGAAGTCTTTTACTACTAAAATGTTTCTATCTACTTCTCTATCTCCTGATTTTTTCTTTTTGCTTTATAAAATTTATATTGTTGGTAAGCTGCAAGAATATTAATTAATCATATATTTTTTGTAAGTTGCACTCCTAAGATATCAGTGCCGTTCTGAGTCAAAAACTCTGGTATGGTCCTACAATCTATGTTTTAATGCTCTCTTCTGCTATTCCATTGTAAAATAAATACATGGATGATATGTAAACTCACACTATTGTTTACTTTTAATTATTTCTATTTTAGTTAAATATTCAACTAAAAAATTTTATGTAGTTAATATATCCATTTTAAATTAGAAAGTGCCTAATATTTGTTGTAATTCCTTGATGGCTTGAAAGTAATATGTATTTTCTATATAAGGGTATATTATTTAATATATACCTATAGAATCAAACCATTAATTTCATTGCTTGAATCCTCTAGTTTTTATTAAATGTTTATCTTCATCTCATAGATACTTTAAATACCATTGCACATCACCTCTTCCATCCTTTTAGTTACATCTAATTCTTTTTATTTTAATGTTTCTCACACAAATATCATATATTTAATATTCAATTCAATGTATTCTTAATTAAATGTATATTTATCAATTACTTGTTCAAAATTTGTGGCAGAGATTTCTGGTTGTCCCAGAGAATCACTGTTTTTTCTACAGTAATAGCACACCTACATTGTAGCTATGCATATGGTCAGCTGGAATATAGAGTTTATATTGTAGCCTCCTAGCCTTGAGATAGTTGTGATTTTATGGGTACACTCTAGCTAATGGAATAAAGACAGGGGAAATGGGAAGTGTTCTCTCCTCCTTTTCTCTGTCTTACTACTTAGAAAATGATATGATGTCTGGAGAACCATTTTTGTGTGCTGAGAATGAGAACCATAAACTAGTCTAAGACATTGAAAACACCACGTAGAAGTACCTTAGTTACCCATTGTGAGAGTTTAGCTAAACTACCCCCTAATATCACTGCCTAGTTATCAATTTTGTGTGGCCAAGTGGTCTTGAACTGACACTAACCCTTCCCGTGAGCACCTGCTCTAGATAACAGCTTGCAAAGTCACAAATGTACATTCCTGATATGATTTCCCCTAAGCCCTTGTGATAAGCGTTCTCTCCCTATTCCTAGGGTCTCTCCTGTGTGCCCCTCAGATAAGACCTCCTTGGAAGCTTATCCAAACCCTACTCCTTTTGGTTAGAATTGGCTAGATCTTATTATTCATCCCTGCTAAATTCCTGCATGCTTCTTCCTACTTCTGGAATGAAAGCAAAGCAACATTGATTGCTGTGGTGTGTTCTACTTCCAGCATCGTCTAAAAGTGTTTATCTTGTTTCAGAGCCAATCTCTGTCATTTAATTTTGTATTTTCATATACTTTATAAACCATTTCTATATGCTTGAAAGAGAGGGTGTGCATGAAAAGTGAGAACTTATTTAGTGACCTTGAATAATAGTCCATATTTTTAACAAATGATGGAACTGAAGTCTAGAGAGATGGTGGCTTTTGTAATGAAAATGCCAGTGATGACAACTTATGTCCCATATGTTACTGCTAATACAGGCTTTTACTTGAGACTTTCACTTAAGGGAACGGCAAAATTACTAAAAGCTAATCGGAAATTACTAAGAAATAATACCAGATCCCATGTATCTAGGGTGATTTGCTGCATCTCTGACTGTTCTTCTATTAACATGAATTGAATACTTTTGCAAGGTTATTTTTCCCCTTGTGGTAGTTGATCTAATTATACAAACCTATAAAGGAAAATGTTATTTATTAGATGTATATTTCTTTTTACTTTCCTCCTGTAGTGTGATTCCTTCAGTGGAGCCACACTGGCATAAAATTTCTATTTTGAGAAACTACTAATTTCTCTGGTTCTTTTCTCAGTTTATTATAAAAGACTGAAAATAGCTTCTTCCATTTCAAATATTTTCCTTAAGTTGCAAAAGCTTAAAGTGCCAGTGGTTATCCCTTAAATTAACACTTAACGACTCATTAGACGCAATGTAGTTTGAAACACATATCATGCATATTTTTGAAAATCTTTTAGTATATGTTCATGGAAAATCTCTTTGCTTTCATAATTTTTAAGCTCGGAAAAATGATAGTCTGAAGAAACAAGGCAATTTCTAAGTAAAGCAACTCATAGTCTAGAAATATCACCATTTTGTCTCTTTTGGTAAATGAAGCTTGTTGCTGTTTAATTTTATATAGAGTAAGAACAACCTTTTCCTACAAAGAAAAGTGATCCAAATTTACTGAACACTTAATAGAAACAGAGTGAAATATAATTAACACTATTGATGTTCATTTTTCCTATCATATAACAACTGTGATTCTTAAAAACACTTGCCCATGAATTGTAATATTGTGTGATTTTAGGTTAAGTTATAACCCAAGTGCAGACAGCATTCCAAAGAGTATACTTTTCCAGCAGATAGTTATATTCTTCAGTGTGGTTAAAACATGATTCTGTTTTCTGTACTGTGATCAGCACTTTCTTAATTAGCATGGTAAATTTAAGAAATGGTTTTTAATGAGAAATGAAGAAAAGAATGGCCTGTTAATGAACATGTTGAATATTAATAATGAGCTCTCATTTATAAGGTTAGTAGAAAATACTGATTGGGAAAATTATTTTTGAGATACTCCCTGTCCTTTGCTGAACAGACCATACAACAGCAACACCTATTGCTACTACCCTTACAGGTGATGTCCTAGTCTCACCTTCTAAATGGCTCTGTGCCAGACTTCAACCTGGAAATTCTAGATGCTTGATTCTTGTTAGGACAGTAGTGGAACTCTGGCCTTTGGAATTCTGATGTGTTTGCTTTAAATGGACATTTATATAGGTAGTTCTCTGAGCATCTGAAAAGCAGGGAACTAGGATTTGCTTTAGGTTAGTGAAGAGGTTGTATGAAACATATTAGTGATTGCCTACTAGCAAGTAGTCAGCTAATTAAATGTTTGACAATTGTCATAATAGTTTGAGACTCACTTTTACTATAAATAAATAATAAAACATTTTGGAGGGAAGTAGCTAATTCTAATGGTCCTTAAAATTTTTCTGTGACCACATTATTAGAAAGAAAAGTAAGTAAAGTTGTACAAGATCCAATTGGTTTGGGTCAGTCAGTTAACTATATACTAATTCATTTATTTCACAAATCTTTGCTCATTATTTATCATATGCATGAAAGGGTGAGAAAAGGTTGAGGTAGATAAACCTGATCAAGGTTCATTAAAAGATAAAACTTAATTAAATGTTCATCATGAAAGCAGATATATTCCATTTATCTTCAGTCATATGTATAAGTGTGTACCATTTTAGTACCCATTTAATGCAAAATAAAAGCAAGCCTTAAGTATTAATGCTAATGCAGATACATAAACCTTTATTTCTATATCATAAGCCTTATAGTAATATTGAACTGTAATGATAATTTTGATTTTTCATGGCTAATCTTGCATGATTTTAATTATACTTAAAGCATGTTTGTTTGCAAACAATTGATAGCAAAAACAAAAAACTGGTCTTTCAGAAAAATTGAGAAAGCTTTGATATATTAAAATGAAATCTGGAAATTTAAAATCTTGATTTCCTCATTATAGTGTCTACTTGAGTCTCATTGGAATGTACAGTATGCAATTCTGTTATTCTTGCAGTTTGATTTGATCTACTATCCTCTTTGTCAACCTCATTATTCAAGAGCTTATCAACCTGACATGTAATTATTACCCTAATCTAACTCATAACTGCAAAGTCTTTTTTCAGTACTTCGCATTTAATGAACCCTTAGAAATATCATGTGGATCATATGGAAAGTCAAGTGTTGATCCCATCGTAAAATTTCGGCTTTTTCTACAAAAATTTAAGTATGTCCTTAGTCCATATTTCTATTTGTCCCTTCCACTATTTTTCATTAAGAAAATTTCACAAGTTTATTGAAGGGCTTGTTCTAACAATTTCGTTGTGAACATAACTTCAACGGAATCTCCTCAAATTAAAAGGTACCTTTATTTTTACATTCACTGATTAGCTAAATGCAAAGTATTTTCTGGAATTGTACTAAGTAAAGACAAAAACAAGACCAACAACAAGGCTGGAATCTGTCTCTGCCTTCCCAAATACTCCTTGGTAAAGTTATTTTGACCTACCTAAGATATCTTTTATCTGGAAAGTGTCTATACTAGTAGGTTTTTAAATTATATAATGCATATGAAACATTAAGGACAGTGTTTGGCATAGAATAGATTTCCCAGTATGTATTATCTGTCTTTTATAGTGATTATCCTATCTCATCAAAACCTCTTCCTTTCTCTGTTTATTTACATTGATCTCTGAGTGAAAGGCACAGGAGGCGACACTTACAGCAGATTGATACTATTCAAACAAATTATTATTGAGCTATAATTTACATACCTCTGAATCATACTTTTTAGTGTACAACTATGAGTTTTGAAAAATCCAAGAGGTCACATAAATAAAAATGTACACTACATATTCTTTCGAATCTGCTTCTTTCACAGCAAAATAAATTTGAAATGAATCCATCTTGTGTATAGCAGGAGTTATATCTTTTTATTACTGAATAGTATTCCATTGTGTGGGAAAGCACAATTTTCATCCATTCACCAGTTGAAGGACTTTAAGTTGTTTCCAGTCATTAATGATTATGAATAAAACATATATATATATATATGTTGCTAGCTAGCTGTAATTGGATGAACATATGTTTTAATAAGCAAGACAGCTGATTGAGAGAAGCAGGGGAATGCTCATTTCACTCTACTTTTTCATTGTCTTTGGTATGTAAAAATTCTGAGAATTTTTCAATAGGTTACTCACATGGTAAGCGAAAGAATAGGTTCAAAATGGAGGCATCAAAATAAATGCCTTCATTTCTTTTGATTCAAATATGTAAAGAATAAGGAAATCGGAAATAGTTTAATGTATGTCAAATTATGAACTAAATGAAATAGAGAACCTAATTACTTTTCTGCACATTGTAAAGAAGTAATTAATAACTACTGACTTTGTAGGAAACATATGTTGACAAAAGTATCCCCAAATGATCATTCTTGAAGATCATTGCCTGGCATTTTTCACAGAAAGTTTTAGCCTTATATATAAAATGTTTACATGTAACAGACACAACGTACATTATTGCAATATACATCAATATTTACAGTCACAATATGGACATAAAGGTCACCATCTATCAAATAATGATAATTTATATCTATGTGAATACCATTTTGTATACATTTCCTTCTATTATTAGATGTTCTGAATAATCAAGTAATCATAAAATAATAAAGAGGACAGGCAAAAATGTAAAAACAATTCTTCTAGTTATAAAATTTAGGAAAATACAGTCATCATTGCTGTATTGTATGACAGAAGAAATAGCTATTCATGGACAGTATCCTATTTAGCCGCTGGGCTAGGAAACCAATGGGATTATAATATTAGGTAGCTAACACTTTCACTCTGATGAAAAACAGTTCAAAAATATTACCTCTGTTATAAAGCTTCAAATTCTATTAGATTTCTTCTGGCTCAGGTTTTATGATAGGAAAAAGTAATATGAACTGTAATATATTTTTGACTTTGGGAAAAGAAAGAAGGTAGACTATGGCAGAGAGAATAAATGTGGCTTTCATATTTCTTCAGAGAAGCTGTGCACTGTGAAGATCTGTGGTATGAAAGACTAGGTGATAAAGAACCTGACTTTTATTTAAAAAAAGTAAAACTTTTTCAGAGGTTTATTTACAGCATTTCAATACAAAATATTTAATTTGATTTGAGATATTTTTCCATGTATTTTCCCCTGGTACATTTTACCACATTTTGAAAAACTGGAAGAGATGAATTAAGAAGTCATTCTCTTTTTTCCATTGATGATGTTATTCTTCACAGCTTGACAAAGTTTGAACCTTGCCACTGTCAGAAGGGCAAGAATTAAACACTAATATAGTGGCTTCTTCTCTCAATATGGAGATGGCTCTGGTAAAGTAAATATCCCTACCGAAGTATTTCCTAAAGACAAGATTAGTTGGAAGTATGCTTTTGCTTCTCCCACAAAATTAGCAATTGAGATGCAGATGGAAAAATATAAAATTGTCCTAAAAGCCACCATTAACTTAAAAGCTGTTTTAAATATTCTTTTAAATTCTAGAAAGTATCACAGGTCTCATATTCCTGGATATTTAACAAAAGAGATACCATTTTGCCAAGAAAAGTTTTTCTCAGTTACTTCTGATTAAGAAAAAGGCACATTTTAAGATGAAATTCTAAGAAGACAGGAAATTATAATTTAGAGTGAAGTATGCCTGACCCCTTATTAGTTTTATCTGATGGTATGGGTTTGATTAAGACATATAAGTTATTGGAATGCACATGACACTGTTTCTAACCCTATGGTAAGTTTTAAAATGTAGGGAGGAATGTATTAGTTCCTTAGTAAAATTAGTACATTTTAGTAATTTTGACTTAGTCAAATTAGTAATTTTACCAGAATTAGCAAGTTTAACATTGTCAACACTTAATTTCATTGTAATTAAAATACTAACAAAATTATAAAAAATATATTTTATTTATTTTTAAATTTTATTTATTTATTTATTTATTTTTAAGGAGGGTGCAGGCTCATGCAAGGATTGAACTGGTAACTTTGGTGTTATTAGTACCCCGCTCTAACCAACTGAGCTAACCAGCCACCCCAAAAATATTTTATTTGTTGTTAAAATGTATGTTCAATTCTAACACTGTACTGGATACATGTAGACCTTAGCCAAATGAAGAAAGAAATAGTTATATCCATATTTAAGTGATAGTTAAAATTATTTTTCAAATGCAAACATTGATAACCAGAGTTCTAATATTTTACAGTAATTTTCTCTTATCACCAGCCCATGAATCCGCAATGTTCTCTAGATATATTTAATTGTTTTCTAATTTATTTAGGAATACATTTTCTTTATGAACATCATGTTCTGTTTCTTAGTTTAGGTGTCCTTAAACAATAATATTTTGGACCACAACTGTCATTAGTCTGTAGTCTCTATTATTTTGCAAAGTACAATAAGTGACACCATATACCAATGTTTAAATGTCAGCTGCATTTTCCCCATAAAACTCTACTGAAGACACACTGGGGCAAATGGACCTCAGTACAAGGTTACTGTATGCTGACGGTACCCCAGCACTGTGTACCCCAATGATAACCCGCATTTGTCTGCCCTTATCTCTAAGCTAGGCCTACTTATGCACTACTTTTGCTGACTTAGGTTCTCCTCAATTCTGGAGTTGTAGTAGATTAAAGCTCTTTCCCATAGACTTTTCCTGGGCGTGATAACTTAACCACATGATAGTAAAGCGAGCCTAACTTCTTGTTCAGCTCTCTCCTCCTGGACTGATATGGTTTCTTCTGGGTAGACCTTTTTTACAGCTCTGTAGCGACGACAGGTGACAATGTCAGAAGAAGGCTGTGGAGAGGATATATGGAACTGAATTGATTTATGTTTGGGAGTCTGCTTAATTCAGCTAAATTTTTCCAAACTTAAGTAAAACAAAAATTTTTCATTACAGTTGACTTTTGAAGGTTTATGTACAAGTGAAATAGCAACACTTAACTTTTTGCATTTTGATTTGTTGAGAAGTATGTGTTGTCTTTTAAAAAGATAGAGTAGAAGTCATTCTAGCTATTATAAACTTGCATTCCAGAAAACCTTTATTCAGATTTATTATGATATTAATATGATATCCAGATTCTACTTTAAAGCATTATCTTGAGCGGTGTTTTATGTACAGATCTGTCAATTAAACTGGTACACATCTAAATACTAAAACCTAGAAATGTTTGTCTTTTTGAAAGTCTCTATTTTTTCATAACTTAATAAAATAAATTGATTTAAAAAGTAGATATTTTTGAAATGCTATTAGAGAAAATATTTAGGTAGAGTGAAGCCAATATAAGTCAATGATTTTATAAAACTTTTAAAGATATATGTTTAATGAAACAACTGTAATATTTGACCTCTAGTTTGTTATAACTGTAACTATAACTGAGTACCTATAAATTCTGAATCATTCCATTATAATGTGTTCTCCTTCATACACAATTTAATCCGGATAAGTGCACATCAGGGCAGCTTGGAGCTGTAGGAATATCAAGCAAAACTAATAAAATTGATATTTCAGGAAGATTCATATTGTAGCGACTTACAGGGCAAGATAAATAGATGTTGAAATAGGCAGAGGGGATAAAGAGACAAGATATGCTCTTATCACATAAATCTAAGAATAAATTGATAGCATCTTAATTTTGACTTCACTTTCAATATTTTCACATAAAAATATACTGCTTAGCCACGTTTTTCTCCAGTCATAGTTTTCATGAATCAAGCTACTGTGTAGGATCTCCCTAATTTTCTTGCTCACTATTAAAGTTTAGATTGCTTACAGCTCATATTTCTCTCCCTTATTGTAAAAGTCTCTTAAACACTATTAAATCTTAGTTTTAAAAAGTCAAGATCACTTATATCTTGACTTCATAATTGCCAAATTTTATTCTTACATTCTGAATAGAGCAGTTTCTTCTCCAATCATGAAAAACAGTATTTGAATATTGCATTGTTTTGTAGACGTGGATAATTATGCTTAAAGCTAATGACCCAGAACAACCCAAAGTAGGTTATCTTTCTGTAATGTAATGGAAAAATGCACATATATTTTTATTTTATATTCGATTCAGATTGGGATTTGATTATATATTTTAGTGACACCCAAAGTGTTAAAGGAGCCATGTGAGGAAAAGTTATTAATCTGCATAGAAACACAAAAATAGCCACCGCCGTCCTGTGTGGCACATGTCACCCAAATCATTCACCCCAAATCACATTCTCCCAATTCAGGATTTAGAATTGAGATTCAAAGATGTTAGTCATATCCTGCTGCTCACAAATGAGAGTTATGTGAACTTTTGAGGTATAGGATGGCCTCCTTCTGCCATGCACCCAGAAAAAGAGAGGAAAACAAGTTTGTAGGAAAAAAAGACATGTAAACAAAATAAAATATGGGGGAAACATGATGTCATAGAGAGAAGGGGGGGCTGAAGAAGTCTTGGGGTTGATTTTTTTTTTTTTTTAGAGGTTTCTGTTTCTGGGTTTTAATCTATTCTGATTGTATTTTCTTTCTTTGAGTCCCATGTAATATCTCTATCTCCTTTTGATAAATTCCACCTTTCCTATTTTTCTTGCTTAAGTTCATTTATGTAGCTTTTTAACTTGCCACCCAAAGAGTCTGGATTAAAACCGTCACTCACACGGATGCCAGCAGAGGCTATTGTTCCTAGGATGGCCATGCGATATACAGTTCTAGAAAATTAATCAACTGGGAAGTTCAGTCTACAGCTAGCTTCAAGGCAGCAAAATTGAATGTTGTGAGCCATGGGCATAGCTGAGGGTAAGATTCAGGAGGAGCAAATAAGTGGGAGTCCAAAGGGAAATTCATAGGATTTCTGAAGTGACTTATTTTGAGGGTTATTGTGAAGTCAGTGAAACAATAGACAGATTAGTGCTTTCTTCAGTGTAAAGGGCAAGATAGTAATTTAGGACACAGATTCTATAGTCAGACTCCCTGAATTTAAAAGCTGGCTCTGTTGTTTTTCTGGCTGGATGACACGGGATAAGTTAAATTCTCTATGCCTTAGTTCCTGTAATCTGTGTATGATAGAGATTTCCTACTTCATAAGGTTACTTTGTTAATTAAATGAGTTATTGCACGTAAAGTACTTAGAATAACTCCTGGACTTGCTAAATGCTTTAAGTGTTTGCTTTTATTAGTGCTTCTAGAACTGCATTGTTGGCCTTCGCTGTCACACAGATATTGTGAAACTTGCTTTATAAATAACTATGGCATTCTACACTATAATCTACAGATCATACCATATGTGACATAAATTTCCCTTGAGCTAAGGTTTTATGGTATTAAAAAAAATCATAAAATAAATCAAAAAGCAAGAAATATAAAACCAGAAAAGAGATCACTATTATAATGGCTCATTAGGTGACATCTTTGCTAAACAAACTGTATTCACTAAGAAAAAGATTGTACAAATGACAGGTTGAAAAGAAATGAAATGCAATCCATATATAATAAGTAAAACAAAAACAAAACCAACAACATAGTGAGAAGCAAACTTAATAATGCCACTTAAAATGGTAAATACAGAATTGATTTTTTTAATACAAATTTGGTTGAACTACTCACCTTACACAGACATAATCAATATCAATTAGTAAATACTATAGTAAATTGTAATAGCGTTACAGAGGCTTTAGGTGCTTGACTTGGCACAAACACAGTTATTGCTTAAACGAATAATACCAAGAAACAAACTTATTTTAAAATAAAATAGCCAGTTATAGTTTCTTCCCTGAATGTGGTTTATGTGATTACTGCTTATCAGAAATGGTAACTGACACATTGAGCAATGTAAAGGTAGAAAATATTGATTCTTATAAAAATATCTTCACTAAAAGATGTTCTCAATTTCTTCCCAGCAGAGCAGTGTGGGGTATGTGAGTTTAAGTTTAATGAAGGGCTTCGATCCCTTGTATTCGCCTTTAACTTCTGACCTTTGTGTTGCATACTTAGTCTTTCAAGACAAGTAAAGAATATCTGGAACCTTTTCATGGCAGATATTTAGTGATTCATGGCTAACAACGCCATGTAACTAATGACACAAATATATAAATGTAATGTACGTACATTAAATCAGAATCCCCAACATAAAAATGAACTGTTTAGTTTAGTAATTATTTTCTTTGAAGCAGCATCAAGGTGAACTTTTGTGTTAGTATAATAAATAAAAATGTCCTTATTATATCAGTTTGTGAGAAAGTACAAATCTACCATTCTTTAGTGTATCGCAGTGCTTCTTCCTTTTCTCAGTAGATCTGGTAACACCTCAATATAGTGGACTCTTATTATCCATGGTAGCTCTGTCCGGTAAAGTCACCATGAACACAGAATTAGCAAATACTGAACTACTGCTCCTAGGGAAAACCCAGGGTTAGGTTCTTGTAAGCATCTAATTACAACATTTTCCTCAACAAAAATGCCACCTGTGTTATATGGGTTCAATTACCAACATTCTTATTAAACAATTTAGTCTCATCAGCAATGCAAATCTGTTCTTTCATGTAACACTTCTCCTGCATAAGATTTAGCAAAAATTAATATATATGTGTATATATGTGTGTGTGTATATATATATACATATATGTATATACATATATGTATATATGTATACATATATACATATATATGTGTGTATGTGTATATATATATGTGTGTATATGTGTGTGTGTGTGTGTGTGTATATATATATATATATATATATATATACACACATATACATATATTTTTTGGGGGGCGGAGGGGAGGGGTCTCCTTATCTATAGAACTTGCTTGGCCTGCAGGTTTATTTATTGCGCCATGTTGCCTTTTGAAACATATGAATCAGCTAGCATAGACCAAGAAGTGTTTAGTGTTTTCATGACCTGGGGTAATGTGACTATTTGTTGTTGTTGTTGTTTTGTTTTGGGGGTTTTTGTGTGTGTTTTTTTTTGTTTGGCTTTAACCTCACAACAATGTTGTCCATTACACTTTTTAATAGTTTCCATCTCTTGAATTTAGCAGGTTTTCTGACTTTTCTACAGTTTTATCATACACTCTAAATGTAACTTTAGTACTTATACCATTCATTTATATACAGATTGGTGAATTTCTTCTTCTTTTTTCTGGATGTGAATGTTACTTGTTCATTACCATTGAACTCACTGCCAAAAGCGCTATAACTCACGACTGAATGAAGCTTGTCTTTGAAACACATGTATTCTCCATAAGGCACACTCGTGTTTATGAACATTAGACACCACTTTGGCACTAATTTGGGAGCCATTATAGACAGCAAAATCACCAAAGAAAGCACACAATTCGGCACTGACTGCATTGCAAAAAGGATACAGGTTTACAGGAGGAGAGCTGAACTAAGAAGACAGTTATCTCTTGTTCGGTTTAGGCTGAAATTTCTGACATTGAGTGACTTACCGTGTTTCCCTGAAAATAAGACCTAGATGGACAATCAGCTCTAATGAGTCTTTTGGAGCAAAAATTAATATAAGATCAGGTCTTATATAATACCTGGTCTTATATTACAGTAAAATATGACTGGGTCCTTATATTATATTATATAATATTATATTAAAGACCTGGTCTTATATTATAGTAAAATAAGACCAGGTCTTATATTAATTTTTGCTCCAAAAGATGCATTAGATCTGATTGTCTGGCTAGGTCTTATTTTTGGGGAAATCCGGTAGTTTTAAGGTTCTGTGCATGTCTGCAAATTACCATGAAAGTGTCACGAGTATTGACTTTGGAGTTATAAATGACAAATTCACAAATACGGAATTTGGAGATATAAATGACAAATTCACAAATAATGAAGATTCAGTGTATATAGGCCAAGCAATGTCTATACTAACTGTACAGTACATAATGCTCCATATTTTAATTACCTTGGAAGGAGAACATTTATGATTAATAATGAATACTAACATTTATGTGATAATTGTCTCTGTGTTAAACATTTTAAATTGATTATCAAATTTAATCTTTATGACAACTCTATATAAAGGCACTGTCATATCCACACTTTTTAGATTAGGAAACTGAGTTAGGAAATTTAATTACTTTCTTACGATTGCATGGCTTGTGAGTAAGGAAGTTGATATTTAAGCAAATGCCGTATGACACTACAGTCTGCAATAGTGAGCACAGTGGGACACACTGTGTCAAGACGTCTTCAAATATCAGGATTGATACTGTTTAAAAGCAAAAATCACAAAGCCTTTTTTTTCCCCCACTCTGATTATGAAGTGGTAAGGGAATTAGTAGGGTCCAAGAACCTACCATGGATGAAGAGGGAGCAGAGCTCGTCATAGGCAAATTCAACAACCTAATTAATAGGAGGTGTCATTACATAAAACTAAAAGAAGGAAGGCATGGGAGAGTTCTAGGGAGGATGGCGCAGTAGGTATACTCTGTGCCTGTCACCTCCTATTACCACATTAAAATTACAGCTAAATTATAGAACAATCAACCTCAAGAATCATCTGAAACCAGCTGAACAGGACTCCTATAACTGAGGATATAAAGAAGAGGCCATGTTGAGACTGGCAGGAGGGGCAGAGACATGTAACGGGCTGGTCTCACACCCATGTGAGGTGGTTGAGCATTGGGAGTAATATCTCGACAGTGGAGGTCCCATCTGAGGAGTGAGGGGTCCCAGGCCAACACTGAGATTCCAAACCCAGTTTTCCAGTGTCAGGAACAGGAGTCCCCACATCTGGCTGTGAAAATCAGTGGAAATCCCACATAGGTGACACAGAAGGCATCTGGAAACCCAGATGTTTTCTTAAAGGGCCCACAGAGAGACTCACTCATTTGTAGGCACTCACCCTGGGCTCTGGCAGAGGGAAGTTAACTTGAGAGGTATGAGAGACATACAGGGAAAGACTGAGTTTTATGGCTTCAACTAGAGAGACAGCCACCATTATCCTTATATTGAGCCCTCCTCCTGTATAGCTTACGGGTAGGCAGCTTCTTTCCTGGGTTAAGCCCTCTATCACATGGCCAAATCTGAAACTACACTGGCCTGGTGAACTCAGTTCACTCAATTCTGGTGACTCAGTGGGGTCATGCCCCGCCCAACTTGTGCAGCATCTGCGGAGTTATTTTCTGTGGCCAACAACCAGCTCAAATCTGTGCTGCAGTCTTTCCTGGACACTCATCGGGGTCTGCGGGCTGGAGGCAGGAGGTGGCTGGCCCTGGTGTGCTCTGATACCTTTGTGAGGGGCCCCAGGCTCAGCATTCGTGCCAAACATGCATTAACCTGGTGAACACCAATCACACCATCCTGGTGACTACCTGGCATCCTAAATTGTCTCTGTGTTAATATGCCTGAGACTCTTTCAATAGTTGAGCCTTATAGGTAGCCACCATGTGGTATTGAACCTTGGGGTGCCCTGGGCCTTTCTTAAGCTGCCCCAGGCCTGGTACAGGTAACAGCTTGTCTCAGTTCTCAGCTTCACCTCTCCCATGTGGCTCCAGACCCAGCATAGGCAGCAACCAAATGTGGATTACTTTGTAGCTCTTACCAGGTAGCCCCTGGCCAATCACAGGTAGTGGTTAAACTTGGCCTGGATGGGAGCTTCTCCCAAGAGGTCCCAGAAACAACAAACCTGGAGACCACCTTTAGACCACCACAGAGCACTATCTGATTAGTCTCACAAGTGGCACATCCAAAGGGTAGTCTCAACAGGCACACAAGAGTCTGGGGGCAAAACCCCCTCTCTGTGGTCAAGCCTTACATAGCAGCTCATAAGCTGTCTGACTGGCCAGTCCTCACAACCACTCAGCCTCAGAGTCAATCCCACCCAATGACATGCCAACAGCCTCCAAGGTTCCACTACAACAGGAGAGAACCACAATCCACACAAGGGACATTCCAGGAGCACCTGGCACAGATGATCAGTGACACTCTGCCACTGGGCCCCACAGAACACCTACCACATAAGCTCACCTGCTGAAAACTGAGAAACATAGCAGATCTACCTAATGTATAGAAACAAACACAGAGAGGCAGCCAAAATGAAGAAATATTTCCCAAATGAAAAAAGAGGAGAAACTCCCAAAAAGGAACTAAATGAAATGGAGGCAGCTAACACACAAGATCAGATGAATTTCATTAATATTTTTAGAGCATTCCACTCCAAAGCTGCAGAATATACATCCTTTTCAGTGCACATGGAACATTTTCCAAGATAGAGCACTTGTTAAGCCACAAAACAAGTCTCGATAAATTTAAGATGATTAAAATCATATCCAGTGTCTTCTCCAACCCCAGTGGTATGAAATTATAAATCAATTACAAGAAAAAAAATTGGAAAACACACATACACACGGAGGCTAAATAACATGCTACTAAACAATAAATGTGTTAACAGTGAGATCAGGGAAAAAATCAAAAGATACCTTGAGACAAATGAAAACAAAACCACAACGACCCAAAATCTATGGGACACAGTTAAAGCAGTCTTAAGTAGAAATTTCATAGCAATGCAGGCCTACCCCAAGAAGCAAGAAAAATCTCATATAAATAATCTAACCTTATACCTAAAGGAACTAGAAAAAGAACACCAAAAAGATCCCAAAGTGAGAAACAGAGAAAAAAATAATAATAAAGATCAGAGCAGAAATAATGGGGGGGAAAATCAATGAAACCAAGAGCTGGTTCTTTGAAAAGCTAAACAAAATTGATAAATCTTTAACTAGACTCATCAATAAAAGAAGAGAGAGGACCCAAATAAATAGAATCAGAAATGAAAGAGGAGAAATGACAATGGACACTACAGAAATACAAAGAATATATATATATAAAAATACTATGAACAATTAACACATGCCAACAAATTGGACAATTTGGAAAAAATGGATAGATTCCTAGAAACATACAATCTTCAAAACTTAATCAAGAAGAAAAATAAAACCTTAACCAACCTATAACTACTAATGAAATGGAATCAGAAATTTTTTAAAATTCCCAACAAACAAGTCTTGGAATAGGTGGCTTCACAGGTAAATTTACCAAACATTCAAAGAAGAATTCCCACCTATTCTCCTCAGACTATTCCAAATTATCTAAGAGGACAGAATGCTCCCAAGCTCATTAAACGAGGCAACAATTACCCTGATATCAAAACCAGACAAAGACATTACAAAAAGACAAAACTATATTCCAATATCCCTAATGAACATAGATACAAAATGCTCAACAAAATATTAACAAACAGAATCCAGCAATACATTAAAAAGATCGTTCACCATGATTAAGTGGGATTTACTTTCTGGGGTGCAAGTTTGGTTCAATATTTACAAATCAATTAAGGGATCCACCACATAAACAAAATGAAAGATAAAAATCATAGATGCAGTCATAGATGCAGAAAAAACATTTGACAGAATCCAATATCCATTTATGATAAAAACTCTCAAAAAAGTAGAATAGAAGGAACATATCTCAACATAACAAAGGTGATATATGACAAACCCACAGCTAACATCATACTCAACAGGGAAATGCTAAAATCATTTTCCTTAGATCAGGAACAAGGCAAGGTATCTGCTTTCAGCACTTTTATTTAACATGGTACTGGAAACCCTAACCACAGCAATCATACATGAAAAAAAGAAGAAAAAGCAACCAATTGGAAGGCAAGAAATAAAATTGTCACTATTTGCAGGTGACATGATACATTATATAGGAAACCCTAAAGACCCCCTCAAAAAACTATTAGAACTAATAAATGAATTCAGTAAAGCTGTAGTACACAAAATTAATATACAAAAAGCAGTGGAATTTCTATCCACTAATAATGGATTATCAGAAAGAGAAATTATGAAAACAATTTCATTTAGCATCAAAATAAATAAAATACTTAGGTATAAGTATGAGCAAGCAGGTAAAAGTCCTGTTCTCAGAAAATTATAAGACATTGAAGGAAGAAATTGAAGAAGATACAAATTTTTAAAAAGTACATATTGTGTTTATGTAGGAAGAGTTAACATGGTTAAAATGTCCATACTACCCAAAGCAATCTGTAGATACAATACAATCCCTATCAAAAATACATTTTTCATAGAACTAAAAAAATAATCCTAAAATTTATATGAAACTCTAGATGACCCCGAATATGTACGGTAATCTTGAGGAAGAAGAACAAAGTTGGAGGTATCATGCTACCTGATATCAAACTATTTTGCAAAACCATAGTAATCAAAACAGCATGATACTGGCATAAAAACAGACACATAAATAAATGGAACAGAATAGAGAGCTCAGAAGTAAACCCACACCTGTATCATCATTTAACTTACAGCAAAGGAGTCAAGAACATACAGTGTAGAAAAGGCAATCTATTCAGTAAATGGTGTTGGGAAAACTGGACAGATACATGCAAGAAAATGAAACTGGACCACTTTCTTACTCCATATAAAAGAATAAACTCAAAATGGATTAAAGACTTAAGAATATCCCAAACCATAAAATTCCTAGAAGAAACAGATAGTAAGCTCTCTGACATTGCTCTTAGTAATATTTTTCCTGATATATCACCTTGGACAAGAAAAACAAAAGAAAAATCAAAGAAATGGAACTACATGAAACTAAAAAGTGTTTGAACATCAAGAGAAACCATCAGCAAAATTAAAAGACAACTTACTAAATGGGAGAAGATATTCGCCAATGATACATCTGATAAGGGGTTAATATACAAAATTTGTAAAGAACTCACACAACTCAACACCAAAAATAAATACATAAATAAATACATACATAAATAAATAAATACATAAATAAATAAATAAATAAATAAATAAATAAATAAATAAATAAATAAATAAATAAATAAATAAACCATGCAATTAACAAATAGGCTGAGGACCTGAATAGACATTTCTCCAAAGGGGATGTACAGATGGTCAATAAACATATGAAAAGATGCTCAACATTACTAATCAACAGAGAAAAATAAAGTAAAGCCACAATGACCATGTTTCCCTGAAAATAAGACCTAACCGGACAATCAGCTCTAATGCATCTTTTGGAGCAAAAAATAATATAAGACCCAGTATATTTATATTATATTATAGATCCAGTCTTATAGTAAAATAAAACCGGGTCTTATATTAATTTTTGCTCCAAAAGACGCATTAGAACTGATTGTCTGGCTAGGTCTTATTTTTGGGGAAACATGGGAGATAGCATCTCACACCTATCAGAATGGCTGTCATCAACAAATCAGGAAAAAACACAAAAAGTGTTGATGAGGATGTTGAGAAAAGGGAACCCTCATGCACTGTTGTTCTAATTGCAAATTGGTGCAGCCACTATGGAAAACAGTTTGGAGGTTCCACAAATAATAAAAATAGAACTACCTTATGACTCAGCAATTCCACTTCTAGGTATTTATCCAAGGAAATAAAAAATAATAATAATCCTAAAAGATATGTGCACCCCTATGTTCACTGCAGCACTATTTGCAATACCCCAAATGTGGAAGCAACCTTAGTGTCCATCAATAAATTATTGGCAAATCGAAATGCTCATCGGTAGATGACTGGATTAAGAAACTGTGGTACATTTATACAATGGAGTATTACTCAGCCATAAAGAAGAATGAAATTGTACCATTTGCAATCTAAAAGATTAAAATAAATGAACAAAATCTAAAGAACAAAATAAATGAACAAACTAATCAGAAACAGTTTCAGAGAGATAGAGGAAAAACTGAGGGTTGCTAGATGGAAGGGGGGTTGAGGATGAAGAAGAAGGTGAGGGGATTAGAAAGCACAATCGGTAACCACAAGATGGACACAGGGATAAGAAAGAAAATTTGGGAATATAATCAATAACGTTGTAGAGATTTTATGGGTTATCTGACTGACACTTGTCTTACTAGGGAGAACACTTCATGGATGGTGTAGATGCCTGACCACTGCAGTGTACACCTGAAGCTGAAGCTGAATAATAATGAATGTCAACTATAATTTGATATATATATATATATATATATATATATATATATATATATATATATATATATATGTATATATATATATAGTCACAGGATGTGGAGTACAGCATAAGGAATATAGTCAGTGAAACTGTAACAGCTGTATACGATGTCAGAGGGGTAGTAGATTGGGGTAAAGGTGTTATCACTTTGTGAGGGGTATAAATGTCTA
The DNA here is from genome assembly GCF_004115265.2 of Rhinolophus ferrumequinum. NCBI lineage: Eukaryota > Metazoa > Chordata > Mammalia > Chiroptera > Rhinolophidae > Rhinolophus > Rhinolophus ferrumequinum. The sequence continues at coordinate 89,560,742 of NC_046289.1, read as the reverse complement.
CCTATTACATTGTTTTATACATCTGAAACTAATAATTAAATAAATAAGTAAATGATTGGCAAGAAGAGGTGGTGGTACCTATACTTGTGTACAATGGACTATTACCGAGCCATAAAAAAAAGAAAAAAAAATGAAAATCTAACCATTTGCTACATGAATGGACCTAGAGTGAAATAAGCCAGACAGAGAAAGACAAATACCATATGATCTGTTATATGTGGAATCTAAAGAACAAAATAAATAAACAAAAACAGAAACTTGCTCATAGATGGAGAACAAAGTGATGGGTACCAGATGCGAGGAGGGTTGTAAAGCTGGATTTAAAAAGGTGAGAGGAATGAAAAGTACAAATTGGTAGTTTCAAAATAGTCACAAGGATGTAAAGTAGAGCATAGAGAATACAGTCAATAATATTGTAATATTAATAGCTATTAATAATTATAGTGTCAGGTGGGTACTAGACCAGTTGGGAGGATCACTTCATAAATTGCATAAGTATCTAACTACTGTGCTGTACACTTGGAACTAATATAAAAAAATTAAAGTTCAACTATAATTGAAAACAAATCTATAAATAAATAAATAAAAGAAGGAAAGTAAGAGAGCTGGAGTCAGAGAGGTAGCCTGAGTTCAGGGCATGTGAGATGGATAAGAGGTCAAACCAGGGAGTGTGAAACACATTTGTTCTGTTACACCCTGTTGGGTTCAGACAACTCGTACATAGCGCTAGCCCAGCAGATAGTTTTCCATTCCTATACATGTCACATCTGATGAATATGGCTTTGCTCCACTAACTCATCTGCATTCTAAACCTTTATGACACAAGCCACGTTACTTGAATTATATTTGGAGGTACCAACTGTACACATTTTTCATTACTCCTAGCAAAGAGTAACTCTTTTGCTACCATCAAAACTGTTACTAGGCCAGAACCTGGCATCTGCAGTAGCCGATGGCCCTGTTAGGGTATGATAGTGTTCTTCCGGAGTTGTCAAGAGAGCATTGTCGTAAATACAGAAGAAAGGATGCCCAAGTGGCATGCTGTGATTTAATTATGATCATAGCCATTCTTAGGAGAGTTCAAAAGTGTACATGTATTTAAAAAGTGTGGCCCTGATTGTAGTTGTGAATCTTCTGAACATCAGAGATAACAGCAAGGGATTCTTTTCTGATAACACGTTTGCAGAAAGTTTATTCTGCAGATGATACTGCTCTTGTGCAATAAATGATGGATTTCTAATTACCATCTGGAATAATCTATTCAATAGATTCAGAGTAGATCACAGTCACTATATTAAATTAAAATAGACTGGAGGGATAATACATTTCTTACATGTTTGTTCATTGAATGTACCATAATACCTTAAACCACTGTTTAATAGATAGATGTTACATGGTTTCCAGTATTTCGCTCTTATTATCAACGTTGCTATTTTCATAAAAAATGACCTAGTAGTTTAGCAATCCACACTTCTACTTATCTTCAGACCATTGAAAACTACCTTCTGTTCGAAATGATTGAGATGAACTCTCTCTGCAAACAGTTGCCCAGATGAGTTCATCCTTTCAGAGCGTTTTTTGTTTGTTTTGTTATGTTGTCTTTAATTCTGTGAGCAATTAGGGAGTATGAATTATAATATACATCCTGATTCCCTGGTTGCTATAAATGTAAAGGCTTAAGCATCAATAAATCTAAACAAATATGGCTACATGTATGTGTTTCCACTGACTGAGAAGGTACATATTAGAGCTTATCTTGCCCATGCATCTTGATGTCCACACCAAAGGTCAGAACAGAGAGAAGAAGAAAGAAAATTAAAGAATGTCAATGATTGGGAAAGATCATGAAAATATATAAATTACTCTCAGTTTATCTGTTGAGCACATACAAGTACTGTCTTTTTTGTTTTTTGAATGGGGTTCGTTGGCAAAGGTGGAGAATTTTTGCTTTGTATATAGAGATGTAGAGATTAACAGCTATGGGTTTAAACTGGTGGCAGCTGAGTTTTTAGACCTGAAGGAGATGTGCTTCAGCCTGAAGTATAAAAAGACTTTTCATAGTAATTAATCTCTACCTAAATTAGAGAAGGCATTTGAAAGATACTGAATGGAACAAAGAAAAAGTTACCAGTATTAGAAACTGAGTCTAATCTATGTGTAATAAAACATGAAAAGTGATGAAAAGTTAGCCTTATCTCATTTTAGCCCATGGAGTCATATGGCATAAAGATTAAACCACTACTTTATCATGTTTATTTTTTAATAGTGTACTTGATTTTGCAAAAGTGTCATTAAGACCAAAAATGTAATATGCTATAGAAATCAATTTAAGCATAAAATAATGGCACAGTACAGTTCCCATGACCCAGTTTTCCATGGTAACTACAACTAAAGTCAGACTTGGTAGATTGTAAAAATATGGAACTCAAATTTTGACTTCAGAATAGTGTAGTTCTAAACACAGCTATGTAATCCCTGAACCACATGCATACATGTTTAAAGATGCCTAAAAAATAGATGAAACAGTCCTAGAACAATCACGTTTTGCCCCTGAACTGTCTTTGTTAATTTGTTGAAGTATCAAACATGATTTGTGTGTTACTTTTATAATATTTTATTTCCTGTAGTTTAATGAGAAGCAGCATTTGGAATTGTACTTGCAGGGTTTTGACCAAGTCAATCTACAGAGCAAGCTAAAAATTTTAATACTATTTTAAACCTTTACCTTCACTGGCTTTACATAGGGTCAACTTTAGGGAGACTCGTCAGATGATAAGTAGATTTGTGAGCAAGTTCATATATACATTTTTTTCTGAAATATGTTATAATGAGCAAAAGGTATCTCATGAATTACTTTCATAATTTTTTTTTAAATTCAATTTGTGGTCTCATGCTTACTATGTTATTTTAGAAAAGTCAGTTAAACTATCTGAAACTTTTTTACCTGTAAAACCAAAATGAATACTGACAAAACAGTGGTTTCCAACCTCATGTGGACTGTTAATATAATTTTTCTTATAATCTTTGTTGAAGTCCTGACCAAAACATGATATCTCAAATTAATTCCATAACAGCTAGAGAAAATGGGAGATAGTATGTATTCATTTCTTACTCTTGCCTTAAAAATTATCACAAATTTAATGGTTCCTGAGGTCCCTGATTTCTTGCTGGCTGTCAGCAGGGTGCCATTCTCAGCCCCAAGAGGTTTCTCACCCATTTTTGTATCTGGGACCCTCCATTTCAAAGCCAGCAATAATACATCAAACCTTTCTCAGGATAAATATGCCTAAAGCCTGCAATGTATTGTTACCCAATATTTCTTTCTATAAAAATTGCTGATGTTATAGTTTTACAGTCAAACAAGTGAACAGGAATTTATATATTCATAAAAATGTTCTTTGTAAAATAAACTGCATGTACGTCACAGAGTAGGTTTCAGGTAGTTAACAAACTAATTGGTTTTAAAATATAACTTTGTAATTCTGCTTCTGGCCAAGATGCAATAACAGGGACAAGATTTACACTCCCACCTAAAAGTAAAATAAAATAATATATGAGGCAATATTTCCCAAGATATTAAGCATTAGGCAAAGAAGGACAGTGATACCTGAGACACAGCAAGCAAAGAAATGCTCCCTGTGATTGCACCACCTCTGGACCAGAGAGAGTTTCACATGCAGAGCCCAGAAATTTTCATGAGTTGAAAAGTTGTTGCTGAGAGGCTGGGGAGGCTGAGGAGATAGAGCTTAGATGGCAGAGTAATAGGAAGAGTGAGATGTGCCAAGATAACCCTTTAGAGTTCTGAGAGCCCCTGCCCCCCTTAATTTTAGTTGAGTTCTTATCACTGCATGTGTATAAAGAAATTACTAAGGCAGAAGACAGAACTATCTGAAAAGATTAAACAATACCTAGAGCTCACTCGGAACTGAGAATAGTTACTAATTCTCCCAGCCAAATGGAAATCCTCTTGAATCATGAGACATCCGGTAGAATAATCCCCATGTTATTTATCTTGGCATGAGATAAAGTTGTCCTGAGTAAATATCACTCTGATCTCATATAACAAAGCTTAACAACAAGACCTCCCGAAAACTAATTGAAATTGATCCAGAAATAACATAGACAGCAGAATTAGTATACAAAGACATTAAAACAGTTAAAATAACTTTATTCTACATGACCAAGAAGCCTAAGGAAGATTAAATCGTGTTAAGTAGATACATGGATATATTTAAAAGATTTAAATCATAATTTAGAGATAAAAAGTACATTGTTTCATATGAAAAGTACAAATATAATAAAATTAATTACACGTTAGTTATTTCGGAACAAAAGGTTGGTAAATATAAAAATGTAACAACAAAAACTATACAACATTAAAATTGAGAGAAAAAAGACTAGAAAAATAAAAAGAGAGTTAGTAAACTATTAGATAAAAGCCTAAGGTATGGACATTTGGAGTCCCAGAAGAAGGTTGGAGATGGAAGAGCCTCAGAAACTATACTAAAGAAAATAATGGCTGTGTTTTCCATATTCGATGAAATCTATAAATCCACAGATTCATGAGTTCAATGAAATATGCCACAAATGAAAGCAAAGCACATCTTAATCAACTGCTTATAACTAACAATAAAGAGGAAAGTTTAAAAGCAGCCAGAATTAAAAAAGAAAAAAAAGGATATGACACATAGAGGAGAAATAAGAATGAATGATAGTCCTCCGAGAAACAATAAAAACAAGAAGACACTGTAGCAATATCTTTAAAGACTGAAAGGGAGAAACAAATATGACACACAAAAATGTCAACCTCGAGTCATATACCCATACTTTTACAGGCATACAAATGATGAAATCATTTATCACCATTCACCCCATAATAAGAGAAACGTGAAGGAAAGTCCTTCAGGCAGAAAGACAATGGTAACAGAAATCTACAAACAAACTGAAGAACATCAAATATGTGTTATTATTTCTAATCATGTGTATGTATTATTTAACAAAGGTCACAATAAAATACTAGTTTTTAATTTTTTATAAAATATCATACAGAATGTAAATTGTCTAAACAACCAAGCTAAAAGTTGTAGATTATTAGATGGATACAAAAGGAAGATGAAGCTATCCACTGACAACAAGAAGTCCACTTAAAAGAAACAAAGGTCTTAAAGTAAAAGGATAGATAACAACATTCTCATAATAATGATAGTGATCTTAATCAGAGGAAAGCTGAAGAAGCTATATAAATACCGAACAAGTTTCATTTCAGAGAAAAAAAATATTATCGGGGATAAAAAGTATCATGGACTATTGATTAATGGGTCGATTCCTCAAGAGGACATAATCCAAATAACATGCATGCAACAGAGTCTCAAATTATGTCAAGCAAACTGATGGAATTTCAATTAGAAATATACAAATCCAAAGATAGTTTTCAGTACTCATCTCTCAATAATTGTTAGAAGACAGAAAGTTGGTAAGAATATAGGACACATGAAACTGAATATAGGAGAAGGTAATATTTAGAGAAAAGCACATTCAACTATAGTAGAATACATATCATTTTAAGCACAAATGAAACATTTACCAAAAGTAACCAATCATGGCCAGTAAAACAAGTTTCAATAAGTTTAAAAGGAATCAAATCATGTAAAATTTTGAGAAGCTTAGTTTTCATGCAAAAGAAGGTTTACCAATAATTTTGTGGATTTTCACTACTAAGAAAACAATTCATGGAGTGTGGATTTTCATTGGAAAAACAAGCCTGAGCAAAAAGTAAAAAAAAAAAAAAAAAAAAAAATGATGTGAGACACCTTACTAAAGAAGATATTATGCAGCTGTCAATTAAGCATACGAAAAGATACTCTATAATGTATATCATTGGTGAAATGCAAATTTCACACCTATTGGAATGGCCATAATCCAGAACACTGAAAATATCACATGCTGGTGAGGTTATGAACTAACAAGAACTCTCATTCAGTATGGATGGGAATACAAGATAGAAAGCCACTTGGAAGAGTAAGACAGTTTCTTGCAAAACTAAACATACTGTTAGCAAATTATCTAATAATCGCACTCCTCAGTACAGTAAGTACTCACTTAACACCATCAGTAAGTTCTGCACTTTTAAGAGAAATCAAAACCAATGTTACCACAGGCTAATTGATAGAAACAAGAGTTAAATTCCTACAGCATCTCATCAATGTTATCACAAAAACACGTTGAATGAAATAACATTATTTGAGGACCTGTTGTATTTACCCAAAGAAGTTCAAAATTATGTCTGCAGAAAAACCTGCTCATGGATTTTATAACAGCTTTGTTTGTATTTGCTGAAACTGGTAAGCAATCAAAAGTCCTTCAGTAGGTGAATGGATCAACAAACTTGTATATCCAGACAATGGAATATTATTCAGTAGTAAAAAGAAAGGAGCTATCAAGCCATGAAAAAACATGGTGGAAACTTAAATGCATATTACTATATAAAAGAAGCCAGTCTGAATAGGCTACAAACCGTGTAATTCCAATTATAGACATTCTGGGAAAGGCAAACTATGGAGACAGTAAAAAGTCCATTGGTTACCAGAGGTTAGGGGAGAAGGAGGGATAAATATTTTGAGCACAGTAGATTTTTTTAGGGAAGTGAAATTACTTTGTATGGCACTGTGTATGCATGTCATTATAAATGTGTCCAACCCATAGAATGTACAGCAGTAAGAGGACATTTTTCTTAACAGACAATCTTTGCTGAAATTTTATCTGTAAGTCTGGCCAGAACGTTCTCAGAACTCCGTTACAGTCTAAGGCAGTTCCTACCTAACTCTTCTTCCTTCTCTTCTACCTTTCAGGTATCAGACTTGTATCACAGACAAAAGGCTCTTCTTTTCAGTTCCTATCTCTGCCCTTTTTATTCTTCATAATTGTTTTCCCAATAAATCTCTTGTATGTCTACATACATATTAAGGTTTGCTTGTCAGAAGACAAACTGACAAAATTCTCCACAATTCAATTTTGATGAAGTTCAAGGCCAAGAAAAACTACTCTGTGTAATAGAAGTTAAAATTTTGCTTCAAAATGGGAAGGCAGAATGGACTCTACTAGAAACTAAATAGGGTGGTGAACAGATTTTCTATAATGATTAACATGGGAGCCAAAACGTATTTCACATTTATTAACACTCAAGGAACTTTATGTTTAACAACTTTGCCATCCACTAAATTTAAGAATATACCATTTATTTTAAACACTTAACAATCATATTATTTCCAGTTTATAAGTTTAAATAGTAGTTTTAGATGTCATTTCAAAAAAAGGCTACTTATTTAAGTATCAAATATAACTTGTTGATAGATTAAAAGACATGTGTTATCTTCCTATTATTATTTTTACCTGTATTAGTCATTGTTTATAAGTCAAATACTCCATGGAGGAAGACTTGCATGATAGGTGATAATGAATAGAATAGCTTAACTGGGAACATGTAAATGATAATGGCAAGAAATATTGGGTCATGTGTGAAAAAGAAAGAGGACATAGATGGAGCAATATTTTGTTTAGTTAGACTTGTTCTTTAGATATTAGAAATCATTTATTTTTAAAGTAGACACAGACTTGCTTTAGTTAAAACTTTCTGTTCAGCTTCATGTCTACCCCAACATAGTTAAAAGCATAGGTTAGATAATTAATTACAAAAAGCTAGGTTTGAGACATGAATCTGGCACTTAATCAGCTATATGACTTTTGATAATTTACTTCCATTCTATAAGCTTAAACTCTTTCATGTTTTAATACTTTAATACCTTTTCACACTATAGTAATAAATATCAACTGAAAGAATGCATAGTAATTTGCATATTGTAGGTTCACAATACATTTTGAAAATTTAAAACGATTACAACAACAATATAAATTATAGTAATTTAAAGTTAGGTGTTTTAGTAAATCATTGTGCTATAAAAAGACCTATTCAAATATCATTGTGTTATAAAATTGTAACATCTATAATTATGACTAATGTGGTAGGTTGGAATAATGCACATGAAAATATAAAGCCATATCATTACATAATAAAGTTCCAGCCTGCATGCACATAATATGGTTCACTGAGAAGCATGCAGTCTGTATTACCAATAATAGGAACCAGTTCAAAATAAGGCAGATAAGTAAACTGGAGCCAGATTGTGGAGTGCATTGACATCTACCCATATTATTTTGTATTCAATTTATTGAAAAGTTGACAACACATAGTGTGATTTTAAATATGTTTGAGAAAAGCAAATTTGGGGAAGCAATAATCAACAAGGGAACTTGGAATTATTAAGGGAGAAGAAGGAAAATATCAGGTTAAATAGCTATGAAGCTCCTATATCCCATTCAGTTAGGAAGAGATTAACATCCACGACAAGTCGGTGAGAGTAGTAAGGAAGAGTAAAGTGTGAATCTAATATATCAATGACTTAGGAAAAAATTAGGTGTAGGGAAGAGTTAATAAAAGTGCTTATTGTAACATGATATATAATACTAAATTTTTCAAATGCTGTCATAGTATAAAAACATGGAAATGTGACAAATAGAAAAATGACTTTATTGACAGTGGATCCATATCTCAGAAAACAAAGAAGATATGGAGTAAATTTGAGGAGCAAAATTTGGGGGAGAGAAAAGATAAATAAAGGTTTCAAAGTGCCTTGAAAATAAAAGATACTCATTAATGTATAAAATTTTAATAAAAGATAATTTAATGGAAGTGTGTGTTAAGGTCGCCCAAACCTGATGATCACTAATAATGAATGACAGCACTGCAATGTATTTAGCATGTAGCAAAAGAGGAAGGTGTGGGCAGAAAGCAAAGCATGTAAAATGGTGTAGTGATTTATCTTTATCAACAGGAGACAGGAGGTTACAAATAGCAGCTTATATCAGGAGCAATTTAAACAATTTCCTAAATATAATAGTAGCAAGATGAGTTTGAAACCTAAATTCAGATCCAATATGTAGACAATCTATCATAATTATTTATGTCATCATCATCTTTTATGTTGACACATGCTGAAAACCTGTTCCCTAAAGGGATCATTCTGAACAAAATACTTCAGAGTCAGCTAAAAATAAATAACCTGCGTTGAGTATTATGTATTGTATGCCTTCAAAAATGGCTTTGGATTGTGGAGTAATGGAGCAAGAGAATTAGTAAATAGTTTGGCCTCTTGAATCTAAAATTTTCTCTGAAGGTTATGTAATTTAACTACTTAACCTCTGAGGTTGTCTTACCTCATTTGTAAAATGGAAATAATAACCCTACCTTGGAAGCATGTTGAAAATTAAAGGCTTCGTCATAAATGATGTTATTCTTTTTAATATGTTGAATTAATGCCGCATGGCCACTTAACAAAAAGAACTGCAAATAACATTGTCTAATTATATTTGGCTAACAAAATAACACAATTTAGTATGTGAATTTATCCTTTCAATTGACAGGAAAGTATGCCTATTATAAGTCTCTTGGTCTGACTCTGACATCTACATGAAATACATTATATTCATAATATATTGTATATATAGTATGTATTATATATATATGTATATTTATTTTTTAAAAATTTTTATTAATATATAGCTAACATGATATTATACTAATTTCAGGTGTACACCATACTTATTCACCATTTATATAAACCTAAAGAAGTGATCACCATTATAAATACAGCAACCGCCTGACACTGTACCACACTATCACAGTATTATTGACTATATTCCCTATCCTCATAATTTATTCATTTTATACCTGGAAATTTGAATCAGTTATTCCCCTTCCCCTTTCCCCCCGCTTTTTTAATTTTTCAATTACAGTTGACATTCAATATTGTTTATATTAATTTTGTGTGCACAGCATAGTGATTAGACATTTATATAATTTAAGAAGTGATCCTTTATCTGGTCTTGTACCCACCTGGCACTATACATACTTATTACCATATTATTGACTATGTTCCATATGCTTTACATCCCCATGACTATTTTGTAACTACGAATTTGTACTTCTTAATCCCTTCACCTTTTATACCCTGCCATCCACACCCCTCCCATCTATCACTCCAATAAATCTAGTACCAATATGACATCATACATAGTTATTACAACATTATGAGGTGTGGTCAAACAATGAGGTGAATGTTTAAATTTTTAAAAATTTTTATAGTTAAAGACACATTGCAAATAATGCCTCTCAAAATACTCCCCTTTACTTAAAACACACTTATCCCATTGTTCTTGCCACTTACTGAAGCAGTTCTGGAAGTCCTCTTTTGTGAGTGTCTTTAGTTTTGTTGTTATGATTGCCTCGATGTACTCAATCATTTTGAATTTGGGAAGAACCAGAAGTTTCACGGTGCCAGATCTGGTGAATAAGGTGGATGAGGACACATCATAATGTTTTCATTTGACAGAAATTACCGTATACCAGAAGCGATGTGTGACACAGAGTATTGTCATAATGGAGGGTGACTTACGGCACACTTTAAAACACACCTTCTCTCAACCGTAGCTCACATATGACTGACTGCACTGAACAGCTTGAAACTTGTCACACACTGTTACTAAGGTTTGACGTGCTGCTTCCTGTATTGAAGATCCCTGCCTTTCCGTTGGATGGCACTCAGCAGCACCATTCACTGTATTTTTTAATCACAATGGAAATGCTCCATGTCACACCTTGCTTCTGGTAAAAGACAGCTTTGTTGGGTAGAATAATCTTGCTTTTAGGTCCTTGCTTTTCATCACTTTGAATATTTCATCGCAATCTCTTCTTGCCTACAAAGTTTCTGTTCAGAAATCAGCTGCCAGTCTAATGGAGCTCCTTAGTAGGTAACTAACTGCTTTTCTCTTGCTGCTTTTAATATTCTCCCTTTGACTTTAACCTTCAGCATTTTAATTATGATGTGTCTTGGTGTGGGCCTCTTTGGGTTCATTTTGTTTTGGACTCTGTGCTTCGGGGCTTTTATGTCTATTTCTTTGTCCAGATTAGGCAAGTTTTCAGTCATTATTTCTTCAAATAGGCTTTTAATTCCTTGCTCTCTCTCTTCTCCTTCTGGTACCCCTACGATGTGATTGTTGGTATTCTTGATGTTATCCCAGAGGCCCCTTAAACTATCCTCACATTTTTGGATTCCTGTTTTCTTTTTGCTGTTTGGAATGGGTGTTTTCTGTTACCTTGTTATCTAAATTGCTAATTTGATCCTCTGGTTCATCTAATCTACTGTTGATTCCTTCTAATGTATTCTTCATTTCAGTTATTGTATTTTTCATTTCTGACTGTTTTTTTTTTAATGTTTTCTAATCCTTTTTTATGTTTCCTATCTCTTTGTTGAAGTTCTGCCTGAGATCACTGAGCATCCATATTACCAGTGTTTTGAAGTCTGCATCTGGTAGACTGCTTGTCTCCATTTTGTTTAGTCTTTTTCTGGATCTTTGTTTTGTTCTTTCATTTGTGATATGTTTCTTTGTATCCCCATTTTTCTGCTTTCCTGTGATTGTTTATATGTATTAGGTAGGACTGCTATGCCTCCCATTCTTAATAGAGTGTTCTTATGTAGTTGTTGTCCTGTGGGGCCCAGTGGCACAGTCTTCCCGGTCACCTGAGCTGTGTGCTCCAGGTGTGTCCCTTGTGTGACTTGTGTGGTCTCTCCTGTTGTAGTTGAGCCTTGGTTTCTGTTTTCATGTCAGTAGGAGAGATTGACCCTGGGGCTGATTGGTTTTGATGACTGGCTGTGATCGTGGAGGAATTGTTGAGCCGGTGCTGATCCTACAGAGCAGGATTTGCTTTAGTGGGGCTCTGGTGCCTGTCCAGTCTGCTTTTTGGGTGTGTGGTTTGTGGAGGCAGCCAGATGGTGTTCTGATTCTTTCTGAAGTTGGCCAGCGAGAATGCCACCCTCGGGACCTCATGGGAGGGGCCCTTCCACAGGCCAAGTTTAGCTTCTTCCACCTGTGCCCTGCCTAAGGCAACCTGGCATGAGCCACAAAGCAATCCACTGATGGCCACCACCCATGCTGGGTTTTGCAATTACTCAAGAGGCCAAGCTGCAAACTGAGACTGGCTGCCATTATTGCCAGGCTAAAAGCTTCTCAGCAAGTTATGGAACATACTGAAGCCAGATGCTATTTGTTTTTGGTTTTATGAACATTTGAGAGATTTTAGGAAAGTCTGCAGCATCGGGCAAGACAGATTGTTTGTATGGAAAAATCACTGGAAGTGACTTGATTGGGCCTGCAAGTTAGGTGGGACCAGGACTTAGGAAATCACCGGGGGTGGGGAGAGGGTGGGAGGCAAATGGTGTTAACCAGATTGATGGAGAAGCCTACCTAGCACCTACCCTGGGATGGAGAAGAGCTCAACAAAGAAACAATAGCTTCTGCTAGCTCCTCTGCCCAGGAAAAAGCTGCCCCTCCAGCCCTAACCCTGGAGCCAGACAACTCAGTTCTTCCCCATATATCCCTGTTGCCTTTCAAGCTGCTGCCCCAGTGCTGGAGCTCAGAGCAAGTGTGTCCATCAGCAAGTAGGTCCATGGTGGGCCCTATAGAAGAAACACCTGAGAATACAGCCACCTCCAGCTCACTCTGTCACAATCTCCTCTGGTTTTCACAGCCAGAAGTTATGGGGACTTCTCCCTAGGCTGAGGAGCCTGGTGATCCCTCCTCCGGGGGGGATCTCCATATGCAAGATATCCCTCTCGATTTTTAATGGTCACATATGGGTGTGGTACCAGCCCGTTCTGCATCTCTGCTCCTTATAACAGTCTCAAGGTGTCTTCTTTTGTATGTTTGGAGTTCTAGGGCTTCAGTTCAGCTAGACTTCAGGTGTTTCTCAAAGATGGTTATTCTGTGGTTTAGTTGTAATTTGGTGTGGTCATGAGAGAAGGCAAGGATGAGTTTACGTATTCCACCTCTTGACCAGGAATTCCGTATACTTGTGTTGAATTTAAATATAGAGTGAATTAAGAAGTCACACAGATGTTTTAGAATATATATTAATATAAATATAAGAAAGTCTGCCAAATCAGAGGAAATCAATCAAAAATCTTCTAAATATTTTTCATATGCCATTAGTTAGAGTTATGATTTAAGTAGAATTGCATTTGGGTAGCATGTTAAAAAAAAAAAAAAAAGTATGGTGTTTGGTAAAGAACTTAGCCTTATCAGAAAAAAAAAAGGTGAATATTTGCTTCATGGACAAGGAAATGACATCTAAAAGCTTCATAGATTGATGTGTAGCAGGAAATCAAAAAACAGTTTCTTTTGCCTCATGCTAACTTAAGGCAAAATAAAGTTGGAAAAATTTTAAAAGTCACAATTGACTTCATCGAAGGTGAATTGCCTTGTATTATAGCTCAGCAGTAAAGATCTACAAATCTGTAAGAAATGTTATTCATTGTGGGAGGAATCTGTTTAGAGCTGTAACTGTCAGTGCTCTTGTACTTTATGTAATCATGTAAGGAGATGAGGAGCTGGACTTTTCCCACATGTACCACATCTCTCTTCCCTTGACTTTCTTTTGTCATCTCAGATCCATCCTACCTGCATACCATCGTAAACCAGTCTTTCATAGGTCAGGGGATTGCATTCTCAGTTTTGCTGCTTTGGAACAAACCTCAAGTCACCCAAAAAGTAAAGATTCTGCACCTTCCAAATTATAACTTTCACAGACATGTCTCCAAGCAAAGTGTTTGTTTTTTTTGTTTTTATTTTTCTTACAAGACTTATTGTTTGCAGGGGTTTTTAGTGTTGAATATTTCTATTAACAATATTTGAGTTCCCACTACCTCTTTAGTTTAGGAATGCCTGTTAGTTGGCAGGTTGGAACAACTTAAGCACCTTAAAAATATCACATATTTTCCTGCATAGACAGATAAAAACGTAAAAAGATAACTTTTTATTTTTATCTCTTTACTATATTAAAAATAATATCTAAAGAAATTATGCTTTATTACTCTGGTAATTTAAATTCATCTGAACTTGGCAGGAAATATTTTGATACTTGTATATTTAAATAGTACTTTTTTTCACAGAAGAATTATAATCTATATTAACTTGAAAAGATTTATCTGGGAAGGTCAACTTTAATTTATGGATCACTAACGAGATTTGAAAACTTCGATTATGACATTTAACCTGCAAATGGATAACAGAACCAGACTAAAATGATAAATAGTTCACTGTAAATAAATTACAGACATTTTCACAACAATTGTGTTAGAGTGGTGGCCCTTGTCTTTTGCGAGGTTGGGAAGCCTTTTTAATTACATCTGACTTTCTATCATGCTCCATTGTACACAGATATCAAGAGTGCTCTCATTACATTTATTTTTAAATACAGCATGAAGGAATAGTATGGCAAAGTTGTTTTTTTTTAAAGTTCAATCCCTAGTTATTTTCACATATGCAGAAGAAATAAAACCTCATCACAGAAAAAAAGCATGTATAAGAAAATTAAAATGTGTAATACAAAAAGGCTTTGCATAGAGTAACATTCTTTTTCCTCCCCATTATTCGAAGACACTTTAACTAGCATATTCTCTTTCAACATTTGTCACAGAAACTAAGGGGAAATAGAAAAGCCAGGCATTTCTTATGCAAGCAAGTTTAAATAACACATTAAGATACCCAAAGTAAAAAATTTTACATGTAGAGATTGATAGCTACATGTGAATCTCATTAAAATTTATGCTCATTAGCTTAATGTGTAGCATATAAAAAGCATGTGTTGAACTATTAAACATGGTATTCTAAAATTTATAAGCATGTTCACAAGAACAATTACTTGCTGAGTGAATCATATACAGATATAAATTATTGGACTAATTATTTTCATTATGGAAATAATATATAACATGTTTCAGTAATCATTGATATATATGCCTGTGATACTTTGGCTTATAAAAATACTTTTAATATTAGAACCTGTCAAAAGTATCGTTGTACTTAATATATTTAAACTGTTATAAATTTAGTCTCTAATTGCAAATGTGGATATTATGAGGTGTTTTTATTTAAATTAATCCACACCAATTGCCTTGTAATATATAATTTTGAATACCCACATTTTAATTTAAAACCTCTTTCTCTACAGTATCAGCAAGCCTCATATGTATAATTTGACACTTGCATATAATAAATTAATAGTTAATATTTTAAAGCCTTCATATTTTTTCAATAGACCTTTTGGAGAAGTTCCAACCCAAGATGGAAACATAGGAGCCTCCTGAATACATCACCTACTATAGACACATCAAATCTACAGCTACACACAGAGCAGTTGAAAGAAATCAATTGAAATCAACTGAAAGAAATCCAGAAACTAGCTGAGTGATTCCTACACACTGGGCAAACAAGAAAATACCCACATCACCCACATCAGAATGGGGGCAGAATGCAATCCTATACAGTAACAACAAAGAAGCAGAAGATGAATTAAGAAAATAATCCATTTACAATACCATAAAAGGAGTAAAATACTTAGGAAAAAATTTAATCAAGGAAGTGAAAGATCAATACACTGAAAATGATAAGATATTGAAGAAGGAAATTGAAGAAGACACAAATAATGGAAAGATAGTCTGTGTTCATGGATTGGAAGACTGAATATTGTTAGTGTCCATCTTATCCAGTGTGATTTACAGATTCAGTGAAATTTGTATCAAAATCCAATAGAATTTTTCACGTAAAGAGAAAAACAAAGTTCTAAAATTAGTTTGAAACCACAAAAGATTCTGAAGAACCAAAATGATCTTTAGAAAGGACAAAAAATATGTTACAAAGCTATAATAATCAAAGTAGTACGCTGTTGGCCTAAAAACAGACACATAGATCAATGGAACAGAATAGAAAGCCCAGAATTAAACCCATGCTTATATGGTCAATTAATTTACAACAAAGGAGCAAAGAATATACAAAAGGGATAATCTCTTTAATAATTATTGTTGGGAAAACTGGACAGCCACGTGCAGAAGAATGAAACTGGACCCCTATCTTATTCCATATACAACAGTCAATTTAAAATGGATGAAATACTCAAATTTAGGACCTGAAACCATAAAAGATAACATAGGGGGTAAGATCCTTGATGTGAATCTTGACAATGATATTTTTGGATTTGACACTAAAAGGAAAGGCACCAAGTGCAAAAATAAACAAATGGAACTACACCAAAATAAAATGCTTCATCACAGAACAGGAAACCATAAACAAAATGAAAAAGCAAAATACAGAATGAGAGAAAATAGTTGCTAATCATATATCTGATAAGAGGCTAATATACAAAATATATAAAGGACTGATGCAACTCAATAACCAAAAAACAAGGTGATTAAAACATGGACAGAGGAACTGAATAGACATTTTTCCAGAGAAGACATACAGATAATAAATAGGCATGTGAAATGGTGTTCAGCAACCCAAATCATTTAAATGAAAATCAAAACAACAATGAATTATCACCACACACCTGCTAGAATGGCTACCATCAAAATACAGGAGGTACTTAGTGTTAGTGAAGATGGGAGTGAAGAAAAGATGTTAGTGAAGAAAAGGGAGCCCTCATGTACTATAGGTGGATTTTAAATTTGTGCTGACACTATGGAAAACAGTATGGCGTTTCCTCAAAAAATTCAAAATAAAACTACCATGTAATCCAGAAAATCCCATTTCTGAATGTATATCCAAAAGAAATTTAGACAGAATATTACAGAGATGTTGCACTTCCATGTTCAGCACAGGATTATTCAAAATATACAAGATATAGAATCAACCTAAGTATCTGACAATGAACAAGTGGATAAACAAGATACATGAGATACATGTGTGTGTGTGTGTGCATATGTATGTATATGTGTGTGTGTATATATATATATATATATACATATATATATATATATATATATGTATATATATATATATATAAAATCACATACAATCTCACACAACACATACAATGGAATATTACTCATTCATGAGAAAGAAAGAAATCCTGGAATTTCCTATAACATGGATGGACCTTGAGGACTACTATGCTAAATAAAATAATCCAGACAGAGGAAGACAAATACTGCATGCTATTGCTTACATGTGGGATTTTTTTTGTTAAGTCAAATTCTTCGAAACAAAAGTAGAAAAGTGGTTGCCAAGGCTGATGGGTGGGGGAAAACAAGGGGATGTTAGTAAAGGGTACAAACTTTCAGATATAAGATAAATAAGTTTTGAGGATCTAATGTATAACATGGTGATTATCATTGAGAACACCGTATTCTGTAATAAACTTGAAAAGAAAATTATCCTTTACCTAAAAAAACTTATTGTTATTTTGATTAAAAAGAAGCAAAGATGCAATAATATCCAAAATACATCGAGAAAGACAATATTGCAAATGGAACATGCAGAATAAATGCATTAATAACAGAAAACAACATTATAAAATGAACAATAGATGATTTAAACAGTAAATTTATAAGGAATTTTGAGTTTAGTTTTGCTAAAAATGGCATTTATGATAATGAGGTTGTCCACAATTTTGAAGGAAACAGTATTAGACTTTCCCCATTTTCACACTTACATACGAGGACAGACAATTAAGTTCACAGACTCATCCTAGAAAAACTGCTACATACCTAATTGCTGAATATCACTACGGTCACCTTCGAAGTCTCCCCTTGGGAAGCTATGCACCAATTCCAGGGCCTAATCCACCATTCAAAGCAATTTTGGAACTCTTTTTCTGGAATGGCTATCAGAGCTGTCGTCATATTACCCTTAACATCCTGAATGTCATCAAAATGTCTTCCTTTCAATATTTCCTTTATCTTCAGGTAAAGAAAGAAATCATTGGGGCCAGAGCAAGTGAGTAGGGAGGGTGTTCCAATACAGTTATTTGTTCACTGGTTAAAAACTCCCTTACAGACAGTGCCATGTGAGGTGGTGAATTGTCATGATACAAAAGCCATGAATTGTTAACGAAAAGTTTAGGTCATCCAACTTTTTTACGAACTCTTTTCAGCACTTCCAAATAGCAAACTTGGTTAACTGTCCAGTTGGTACAAATTCATAATGAATAATCCCTCTGATATCAAAAAATGTTAATAACCTGGTTGCAACAAGTCACGGACTTACTTGTCAGACCTGATATAAATTCAAAAAGAACAGGTGTCTTCAAATCACATGCGTATACTATTTTTACTAGTTTATACTATGTGAGTACATAAAGTCTTCCTAAATCACTCTTATATGTATTTAAACATAAAGCATGTAGTCATTTTTAAACCTAAATATAAAGAATCAGCTAGTGAGTTTATTAAAACTACTCAATCTTGAGTGAGTCTCATATCTCACTTCCAGGAGGTTTTTGTTGTTGTTGTTGTTTTTGTTTCTGTTTTTTTTAAATCTAACACCTTAGGAAAAAAGAAAGCAAGTGATATAGAGACCTTTAAAAAAATCCAAAACATATAACCTGGAAAAAAAGGAGTTGAAGTCCAATGACTATTAAAATAATCTATGTGTGTATGTGTTTTTATGTGTATATATTGTAAAATTGTATATCCATAAATGCGATGAAATAGATATTCAAGATACACACCATAGTGTTACTAGCAGTTAGGATGTTTGAATGGGGACTATCATAACTTACTTCTCATATGAATTAAATTGCTTGACATTTTTATGCAAGAAATATGTCCAAGAAATTGAGCATATTTTTCATCACTTGTATTTTATTGAATCTACTTAGTTTTGTAGCAATTCTTCCTGAGTTTAAAATATCTAGTTGCATGCTCTTTTTAAATCTTACATTTCAGATAAATACTCAAACAAGCAAACTTTATTTATAATAAGATCATTTCTGAAGTATAAAACATTAGGTGCCATATAAAATTCTCAATGAATCCCTAAGTGCCATAATTTCACGATCATCTAGGTCAGTGGAATAAGATCTAAGGCTTAGTATGTAATCTCTCAGCATTGATTCAATAATCCTATATGTCTCTAATGGAAGGAAAACTAATATGAAATAATGTGATTCACATTTTTGCTATTGTTTTGTAGTAAATGATGATGAATGTTTTATTAGCATTATTTGTGATCTCAACAATGGGATAACAAATAGCCCTGTATTTGGTTTCACTGGTATATTACGTTGACTCAGTCAATGAGGGCTTTTGGATGCACACAAGCAAGAAACAGGCAGTTTGACTGAATTTACTCAAGCCACATTTGCATTTGTTTAATGAGGCAGCATAATCTAAACAAATGACTTCCCAGGACATTTAATAATCCAGAAGGAGAATGGTGTAAATTCACCAAAGTGTAAAGGGAATTCCTTTTATTGCTTTGAAATTCAAAGTTTCATAGAAACAATGGAAGCTGGCTTTTGATTAAAAACATTCTTGTGTCCAGAATTAAATATGCACAGTCATAATGAAGCTGCATGTTCTATTTAGATTAGTTACAGTAGACTTAGATCCCAGTTAGAATTTACCATTTTGTAGTACATATTTTGCTATCAATTTGAATGGGGGCATTTGTTGTTAAATTAGCTCAAGGAAAAATTTCCAAATGTAACAATAACAATAATTTTTACCTATTATCATGCATTTTCATAATTCATATGGCATTGGTTTTATTTGGCAGTAAAGTAAAACTGCCTTCAAAATCTGAATTATCCTTTCAAACACATGAAAACTTTGAACACCGTGAAGTTCATGTCTTGGTCTGGTATGTATCTCGCATAATGACTTGGGTGGAAATAAAACAGAATGATCTTTTGAGATTTCAGTGTCTTTCATTAAATTATAAATATAACAAATGCATATGGTATAAAAACCAATATGAAAAGTCTTAAAATAAATAACTGAAATCTCTATTGTCCTACCCCTGACTCAGTCAACTCAAATATTGGCATGTTGTTATCTCTCTTTAAATTACACAAACAGACATGACCTAAACATATTATTACATACTTCCTTTTTACACTTATTAATGTATCTATTATATATAACAGCATATGCATTTTGTACATTTATTAGGCTTTGAAATTTTAACTAATTCCTTTTAAGCTTGCATAGTATTTGATTGTATAGATATATCATGTTTTGCCTATTTTACTATTGATTTAAATTGTTTTCAGATTTGTTTTAGCTATACAAGCTTTTTGCAAGGAACATTTTTCAAGGTACATCTCTGGACATACACATGTACATCATTAAGTTAAATTGCTACCAGTGGAATAGATGAGCCAATGGTTTTCAGTAATGTTGTTAAATTGCCCTTTAAAAATAATCTCGCTTTCCACTGCCATTAGTATATAGGAAATTTTGTTTTGTTCTCACCACTCCTAAATTTTAAAATCTGATTACAGTGCCTCAACGTAAAGTGTCCTAATTCCTGGTGTCTTTATAAATCACCACACAGATCTCTCATAACTCTATAAATATCAACTAAGCTTGATATTTTAGAAAGGAACCCCCAAATAATAACTGAGTTTTTAACTATTTATTATTTCTGGAACCTGGGGCTACAAAATTGGTTACAGCAGAGGAAATTACAGGTTAGGAAATATGGACAGACACGGAGGAAAATGTGAGTTTAAAGACAGTCAGCAATTGAATGCTTTGAAATAATACTTAACTGAAAATCTATTGCTGAAAGAAGCAATTAGAACAAAAATTGAGAAAGTCACAGCAAGCAGGTTAACATATACCAAATTTAGAGAACATAAAAAATTTCTATTTTCATATGCAATTCTTCAAAATATAAGACTATAACATTTATCACCTTCCTTATTAGACTATGTTTTGTCTTTCTGTATAGTCTACCTCAATTACAGCGGCACTGGCATAGATGTCCAATAAAAGTTATTGATAATGTTTGATTGCACTTAGCCTCCACTTTGGGACTACCTCGTAAGAGCCTGACTGAATACTGTACCGTGCAGAGAAAAGAAGTCCAGTCAGTAACCAGAGTAGGGTTTCAGTGACCTTCCCATTTCCCTTTGGCTCTGACTGTATCCCAGCATACCAACTCAGACTTCCAATTTCAAATACATGAAATGCTTTGCCTCATGATTTATCTGTTCCTTCCATTGTACTTCAAAGGGCAGGTCTCAACCAATGACTGGTAGTAGATGGTAGATAAATAACACTGGTGCCCTCTGGTGAGAGAACTGAATGTTCATGTTTTCTCAAAGATCTCCAGTACCATCGGGCTTTTCCAATCAATCATGTACCTTAGACTGGCTTCCTTTCCTTCTCTTGTCTCACTTGTAACCCCCAAAACTTGAATTCAATCAATTTCTTTTCTCAGTCTTTGTCTCTGAGGGTATCTCAGTGAAGAAAGCAACTTTCCAGGTGTTTATCATAGCATAGCCTGACCAAAGCACCAAGGAAGCTGAACTCTTTAACTGTTTTACAGCAGCACAGCCTAGCCTCAATCAAAAAATAGAACAAACAGTCCTCTAACTTAAACTTAAAAAGAGTATGTGTGTTTATAGACGTCTGTAGATATCTATATCTATAGATATATATATATTTAATGCAGTCTAAAATAAAGAAATAGGATAATACGATGACAAATTGTGTGTGTTAAATTAAAATTTAAAATGCATGTATCCTTATTTAAGAGTCTACACCTAAACTTTATTAGACAATAAAATTTGTAGACTGCTTTGTTGGGTATCACCTATAATGTTTCACCTACTGGAAGAAGTAATTAAATTTGATAGAAATCGTGTTCATTTAGAAACTACCCTCAGTCCTACACTACAGAAAAATGTTATTAAATTTAACTGAAGCTATAGCTTCTAAACAGATATATATGGTGTGCGATTTATATTTAAAGTACTGATACAAACAGAATTATTCAAATCAGTGTTAATACAGGTACGATATTAAAGTAAAAGCAAAGCACTTTATATACAATCCTTTCTAAATTTCAAAGTTTTGAGACAAATATTTATATTCTAAAATATGCTTGATCCCAATGAAATTTAAAGTCAGTGTTTAAAATAGTCAATTATATTAAAGAATAATATTATGCTAAATAAAAACATTTTGTTGACACAGTTCTTCAGCCACCTCAAGGCAAATAAAAGCTCCATAAAATACAACAAAATAGAGATAATTTCAGTCAAATGTTAAAAATTATCTTTTCTATATAATTCAAAGTCCCATTGCAGGTTATAATATTATTAACAAGTATTTCCATAGGGCAAAAAAAGCTTACATAGACTAAATTTAGTTTTTATTTAATGATTAAATAAGTTAATTTTATAAAAAAAAAACCACTTTGTCTCTTTTATTATATTAAAAGTTTACTTTAAATCCCCACAAGGTAGATTTAATAAGTGGCAATTTTCACAGCTCATATTATGATCATACCCTGATCACATCTACTGTTAACATTATTAAGGTTAATTGTAAATGTTATCTATTAACATTTCCTGAAAACAATGTTTTCTGAACAGCTTAAGAAATGCTCATGTAGTTTTACCCAAAGGGTTTAAACCCATTTATAACAAATTAAAATCAGTTTTCATTTTTCATCATGACTATTCTGCTTATTTCAGTCATCTTCATGACATTGATTATGTTTTACCTTGAATGAAATTACTAATTTTGAAAAACTCAAGGGTTACACCAGTAGAATAATCTTTGAATTTATGTTGACACCAAAGAGGATATACTATTGTACACTTTTTATTTTAATTAAGTGGTTTTTACCTAAGAATTCTAATTAGAATCAGGAGACAAGATTTTCTAAATACACCTTCCAGGCTCCTTTCTCTGTGACTCAAAAGGTTTGTGTGGGCATGTACCTGGGTAGGTATGTGTTAAAACCTCTCAGGAAAACAGCAGACGCCAATTGGCTTGCTTAGGTGCATGTAGAACCTAAGTAGAGGCAAAGACTGGAGCAAAAGCTCAAACACTGTCAGTACTGTCTTCATCCATTCATCTTTTTTATTCATTTATTTAACACATTTTACTCTGGCTCTTCTCTGCTCCAAGGACTATGAGACTATGGTGAGACCTTGGACATAAAATAGTCGGTAAATGGGCCTGCCTTTTTGGTTTCTTTCTGTTTCTGTGTTTGCCCTAATTTTTATTCTCTACTATTCTGTCTTTTGTTATGTCTTTCCACTCCTCTTTTCCTCCCTTTTTTCTTCCCCTTTTCTTCCTTATTTCTATTCGTATCTTCTTGAGTAGAAAATATTATCACAGGTAGGGTCTGACAAAGTTGCAGATTTGTCCACCTGCCACAAAAGTTTGATGAATTTCTCCCCACATAAAGTGACAAAGTGTTTGAGGAAGAGAATATATGATTCAGCTTGGGTTGAGGCTTATCTGTAGGTAATCAATTGAGGCTGGAGGGTGATATTGAGAGTTGAGGGTTACTAAAGTTTACTGCAGCTGCTAATAATGAATAATACATGACTGCTCTTGAAGTAAACATTTGGATGGTCAAAGTACTAGATATAATAACATGACTTGAAAAATATTCAATGCACCTACAGTTAGGGACTACTTTGTGAGTAGTAGTGTAAAGATCAAAGAAACTTTAACGAAGTTGTTTCTCTCTCTCTCTCTCTCTCTCTCTCTCTCTCTCTCTCTCTCTCTCTCTGTTTAAATCCTTCACCAGTATGGTAGAACAGTATGCACCACACAAAATATAAAACGGATAGATTTATCTTAAGTGTTACACTCCTCCAACTTGTCCACTGGCCTAGAGTGTGTACCGTGATAGCATACGTTCTTCACTGTGCCTACTACACAAAAGTGTGTTACTAATATAGTGACTATACTGTCAGCTTACCTTCCTAAGGTAAGAAAAACATATCCTCCTATTGTTTCAAACCACTTTTATAGAAAAAGTGTGGAAGAACCTATTCCAGCACATTCTCAACTAAAACACGGAAATGATAAAGATATGAATAAAAACATTTTTTTTCTACAAATAATGACTTCTTCAATAATGTCAATCTAGAAATTTGGAGTGGTTAGCATAATTTTAGAGTATTTTAAATTATTTTCTAGAATCAGATACCCACACTGGGAAATAGACAATCAACAATATTAAGTTTATTGGAATATTTCTGTTTGGAAATGAGTCTTAAGTTATCTCATTCACAAATGATTCCAAAAGCCTGTGTGTATTCCAACCTCCTAGCTCAGTGTTAAAATAAATATGTTGTTAAATTAGTGCTTTTTGAATAAAGTAGTTTATTTAAAAATAGCAAGATAATTTTACAGAAAAAAAATTCCACTGGTTAACAATTATACTTTAGAAAAATATTACCTTTTTGTGATTTATGAATAAAACTATCTCTTTTTTTAAATTAAAGTTTATTGGGGTGACAATGGTTAGTAGAGTTACATTGGTTTCAGGTGTACAATTCTGTAATACATAATCTATATATCACATTGTGTGTTCACCACCCAGAGTCAGTTCTCCTTCCATCACCATATATTCGATCCTATTTAATATCTCTTTTTGAAATTCATCCTAAACGCGGCCTATAGAACAATTCCTGGGCTGTCAGGAGAGCTTAGGGAATATTAGGTAATATTGATTTGAAGGGAATGGTAGTCCTAGTTACCAAATCAGCTTCTGTAGCCCTGGTGTTTCCTTAGAGAACCACAATTCAATTATGGGTCATGCCACACTTGATTTCCTTCTTAAGATTGACTGCATTATATTATGCCAATTTGGAGGCATTCCAATGTCTTTGCTCTGAGACTCTCACAGGAAGCTATAGTAACAAAAAAAGTCAAGCTAACATAGGGAACAGGCTTTCCCAGGGATTAATGTTAACAACCTTTAGCTGTATTGTAAACTATTATCTCTATCCAGACTCATCATTACAGAGAAATATACTTGACCTTTGGTTATATATTCAAAATCTTTAACACTGTATTTGGAAATATGAAGCAAGGTGTGAAAATAAAAGGAAAAATACAATATTCTTCGATTGGACATTTAATTTCATAAACTGTCAGTTCTCTGCATATCAATATTCAAATATAAACAATTACAACCAAAATCACATTGTTTAAATTTAATATATAAAAGGCTAAAAAAGAAAAAAGCAGACCCATTAAACTGAGTTATGCCTTCCTCCAGACAATGGCAAAGTTGAAACATCTTAAATATAACAAAATGTTGAAAACCATTACACTTATGAATACTTAAGTTATTATTGATTATGGCTGAATGTGGCTGCTTTAGATCAATCTCTTTCACAATCTTTTATGCTTAACTTAAATATTTATTGAGATTATGTTTATGTTTGCTTTCAAATTAATATGAAAATATGTAATATTATTTAGTGTTATAAAAATTAAATTTTTTTGGCTAATTTTCACAATGATATTTAATCTATAGGACAAAAGTTTTAAAAGGTGTGTGAAAAAGCATCACATTGGATCCAATTTGCAGATTTTGATCAAACAGGTTAAACATGAGTTCAAGTTTCTGAATAGTCCAGATATTTACAGGGAATATTAATGCGCAGACATATTTTGAAAAAATACTGCTTTAAAGTTCCATTTAAACTGTAACTTAAAAATTATACAAGGCACTTTGTAATTTTTAAGGGTTATTAGAGTTTATTTTCAGGTTTATACAGTCTAATGTCACTAAAATCTAGAACTGGAAATTTTAGGGTACAATATAATTTATCCAAATTAATTCCATTGAGTAGAGCAATTGTCAAAGGTGGTATGAGAAATATAATTAAATATTTGATATTATAATGTCATATCAAGAGATGAATTCCCACACATTTTTTTTTAATTAAAAAAATGTTTTTTCAATTACAGTTGACATACAATATTATATTAGTTTCAGGTGTACAATATAGTGATTAGACATATTGTCATTCATATAACTTATGAAGTGATCACCCCAATAAATCTAGCACCCACCTGACACTGTACATAGTTAATGCAATATTATTGACTATATTCCTTTTGCTTTACTTTATATCTCAATGATTATTTTGTAACTAACAATTTGTACTTCTTAAACCCTTCACCTTTTTCACCCATCTTCCCAAATCTTTCCCATCTGGCAATCATCAAAATGTTCTCTGTATCTCTGAGTTTGTTTCTGTTGATTTGCTCATTTATTTTGTTCTTTAAATTTCACATACAAGAGAAATAATATAGTATATGTCTTTCTTTGTCTGACTTGCTACACTCAGCACAATACCCTCTAGGTCCATTAATGTTGTCACAGATGGCAAGATTTCATTTGTTTTTATGGCTGAGAAATATTCCACTGTATATATGTACTACATTGTCTTTATCTATTCATCCACTGATGGACACCCGGGCTGCATCCATATCTTGGCCATTGTAAACAATGCTGCAGTGAACATATGGGTGTACATGTCCCTTCACATTAGTGTTTTGGGTTTCATTTGGATATATACCCAGAAGTGGGATTACTGGTCCTTCTTTGTCTCTTGTTATGTATCCTTTGTTTTAAAGTCTGTTTTGTCTGATATAAGTATTGCTACACCAGTATTTTCCCCATGAAATATCTTTTCCCATCCCTTTACTTTCAGTCTGTGTGTATCTTTGGATCTGAAGTGAGTCCCTTATAGGCAACATAAGTAAATGTATTGTTTTTCTTATCCATTCAGCAACCCTGTCTTTTACTGGGAACATTTAATCCATTTACATAGAAAATATTTGTGATAGATATGTAGTTATTGCAATTTTATTATTCATATTTTGATCTCTTTAAAATTTTCTTCTAAAGAATTCCCTTTAACATTTCTTGTAATAGGGGTTTGGTGATTATGAACTCCTTTAGCAGTTTCCTTTTCTGGGAAGCTCTTTATCTTTTCTTCAATTTTAAATGATAGCTTTGCTGGGTAAATTAATCTTCATTGTAGGTCCTTGCTTTACATCACTCTATGTATTTTGTGCCAATCCCTTCTAACCTCCAAAGTTTCTGTTGAGAAATCAGCTGACAGTCTTATGGGAACTCCCTTGTAGGTAGCTGTTTTTCTCTTGCTGCTTTTAAGATTCTCTCTTTGTCTTTATCTTTTAATTATAATGTGTCTTGATTTGGGCCTCTTTGGGTTCATCTTGTTTTGGACTCTCTGTGCTTCCTGAGCTTACATGTCTATTTCCTTTGCCAGGTTAGGGAAGTTTTCTGTCATTGAGTCTTCAAAAAGTTTTGCAATTTCTTGCTCTCTCTCTTCTCCTGGTACTCCTATAATGTGAATGTTGGTAGACTTGATATTGACCCAGAGGTGTCTTAAACTATCCTCATTGTTTTTGATTCTTTTTTCATTTTGTTGTTCTGATTGGGTGTTTTCTGCTACCTTATCTTCCACATTGCTGATTCAAGCCTCTGCTTCATCTAATCTACTGTTGAGTTCCTCTAATGTTTCATTTATTTCAGATATTGTATTCTTTATTTCTATCTTCATTTTTGATCCTGTTTGTTGAAGTTTTCCCTGAGATCACTGAGCATCCTTATAACCAGTATGTTAAACTCTGTGTCTGGTAGATTGCTTTTCTCAATTTTTTAATTTATTTTTCTGTAGCGTTGTTCTGTTCTTTAATTTGGGATATGTTTCATTGTCTCCCCACTTTTTCTGCCTCCCTGCATCTGTTTTTATGTGTTAGGTAGGGCAACTATGTCTCCTGGTCTTAGTAGAGTGGCCTTATATAGTAGGTGTCTTGTGGGGCCCAGTGGCACAGTCTCCCTGATCCCCACAGCCTGTGTTCCAAGTGTGTCCCTTGTGTGGGTTGTGTGTGCCTTCCTGTTATAATTGAGCCTTTGTTTCTATTTGCATGCCAATGGGAGGGATTGACCCTCAGTCTGATTGGTTATGAGGAGTGGCTGTGACTACAGTACAGAAACTGTGGTTCAAGGGCTGACCCTACAGAATAGGTTTCATTTTAGAGGGTCTCTGGTGACTGTCCACTCAGCCCTTTGGGTATGGTGTCTGTGGGGGTGGCCGGGTGGTGCTTTGGTGCATTGTAATCTGGCTTCTGGACATGCCAGCCCTGGGGGATACTGGGAGAGGCCCCACTACTGGCCAAATTCAGGCTCTGCCTGTGCCCTGCCCAGGGCCACAAAATCTACTGCTGCCATCCAACCATGCTTGGCTTAGAGGTGCCTGGGAGAGGACAAGTGGTGAACTGAAACTGGCCGCAAGTAGTGCCAGGCTTGGGGCTGCTTAGCAAGAGATACATAACATACCAAGCCAGATGCTGCTTGTTTGAGGAAACTTTGAGAGATTTTAGGAAAGTCCATGGCAAAGTCACTAGAGCAGCTTGTTGTTTCCACAAGTTGGGTGGGAGTAAGTTCAGGTAATCACCAGGACAGGGCCAAGTGTGTTACCCAGATTGATGGAGACTCAGACTTTGTGCCAGTCTGTGCTGTCAGGAAGGAGGTTGTTCTATAAGGGAATAGCGGCTTCTGCCAGCACTTCTGTTTGGGATAAAGTTTCCCCTCCAGCCTTGGCACCAAAGCCAGACCATTCAGTTCTTCCCCGTGTGTCCCTGACACTTTTCAATCTGCTAGCTCAGTGCTGGGGCTCAGAACAAGTGAGTCCATCTGTGACCCCTTTAAGAGGGTAACTCGAGACTCCAGAAGCCCTCCTCACTCAACCACAACCTCCACTGGTTTTCACAGCCAGAAGTTATGGAGACTTCTCATCACAGCTCTAGAACCCTGGACTGGGGAGCCTAGTGTGGGACTGTAACACCTTCTCCTCAGGAGGGACCTCCACAGCTGAGATGTGTCTACCAATTTTTAACTACTACATGTGAGTGTGGGACCAGTCTGTCCTTCATCTCTGCTCCTCCTAGCAGTCTTGAGGTAGCTTCTTATGTATGTCCTTAGTTACAGGACTTCTGTTCAGCTAGACTTCAGGTGATTCTCAATCATGGTGTTCTGTAGTTTAGTTGTAGTGTTGATGTGGTTGTAAGACCAGGCAGGTACAGCATTTACCTACTATGTCATCTTGACCAGAAATCCCCACACAACTTCCTGAAGAGTATATAATATCATTGTTTTGAAAAACATTCTAAGCAAAGGAAAAGATGAAATCTTTACAAATAATTATTTAAAAAATAGCATAATATTAATATCACAACTCAATATTGTTAGTAAACTGGGACAAATTCCACGAAAAGTGTGCAGACTATTCTAAATTAAATGTAAAAATGAGTAGTCTAACAAATTGTACTGAACTTTGACAACTTTAGGTTTATCCCAGAATTTTAACAGAATTTTGTAGTAGAAAATTTATTAACATAGTTTATCCCATTAAAAATTTTAAAAAATAAGGCAAATAATTATATCCATGAATGCCAAAAAGTCATCGGTTAATCTTTAACAACTTTCCTACATTGTTAAAAAGATAAGAGGAATAGAGGGGGAATAACGTATAAAAACTATTTTTAAAAAATCAAAAGAAATTTTTATTTCAAATGAAAAATGCTAAATTTATTTTAATAAACTTAGGTAATAGATAGTAATTCTTTTATCAAAATTATTTTTATAATTGACTTAAAGGTAAAATTTCATACAATGAAATATTGCACGTGCAGGGAAGTATGATTTCAGTTTATCCATAATAGGCTTTATAGCTGCCAGAAAACTCTACTAAAATATTTTAAGAATAACAAACAAATTTGTATCAACATTTAAGAAAAATTTATAAATTTAAATTTATACTCTATAGTGAGTATACTCTATAAACAAGCAAATGTGTAAAAGTCAATAAGTAGTGTTTCTCCATAACAACAAACACATGGAAATAAAAGGGGGAAAAGCTTTATTGAGATAGTAACAAAATTATAAAATGTCTAGATGTAAGATGCAAAAAAACTTTAATACTATATTTAGAAATATAAAACAAGATGTGAAAATAAAAGGAAAATACAGTATTCTTGACTAGGACATTTAACTTCATAAACTGTCAATTGTCTGCATATCAATATGTAAATATAATTAGTTACAACCCAAATCACACGGTTTCATTTTTTACTTGTATATGTTAATTTTAAAGTTTAGCAGAATAATGAAAGGTTAAAAAAGTCAAAGAAATTATAAACAAGATGAAGAAATGGAAGATAATCTCTGTAATATAACAATGGTTTGGGCATACTAATAGATTATGTAGGTAATTTTGAAACAGATGCATATATATATACACATATATACACATATATACACACATATATATGTGTATATATGTGTATATATGTGTATATATATATATATGTAAATATATAGGTGATATGTCAATATATGACAATAATTGTGGAGGAAACCTGGTTAGCCACTTAATTATATGACAATTTTTTTGTGGTTGGAAATTAAAGTATGCCATTTACACAACCAAAACATGAGTGATAGAACTGAAAAAAAAAAAAAGTGTTTGTAATGAACTTACCAAGTAGCTTTTACAAATTTACAAGACAAAAATAAATATATAAAATATCCTATCGGATGTAGGAAAAATATATGAATAGGGAATTTATAGAAGAGTAACTTAAAGTACTTACAATGTGAAAATTTGCATAAGTGCACTGATGATTAGTGAAAAGCAACTTAAAGAAAAAATAGGGAGCATTTATGATCATGTTTACATTAAATAAACTTCCTATGCAATCTTTATGCATATATGTGTGGAATGAGACACTGTGACTTAAATATGCTTAACTCAGGGAGGTTTGGATTAAAGGAGTCAGAGTTTCAGGTGAGATGTTTAGCATTCTGTTATATATTTTGTACTGTATCCGCTCAACAGTGTTGATTCTGGTTATAAGCTGGTTACTCTTCTAGCTTCTAAGAATATAGCAGTGAACAAAAAAGGTGCAAAACTTACTGCCATTTATGATAACTATAACGAGATAAATCATAAAATATAACTTTCAGTATTCATGTGTGTTATATAGTTGTAATATAAATATGAGGGGGAATTACATATACAATTTTATTATGAAAATTAAATGAATGACAACATATGTGTCATTTTATAATGTTTTTCTATAATCATTTCCTTTCCCCCTCAAACTACAACACTGAATCTATAGTAAAAACTTGTAAAAGTAACCAGATTTCATTGCTTTTCTCCATTGACCATGGCTGATATTTCCCCATGTTATAAGCTACAAAAAAGAGTTTTAGGGTTTTAGTTGCCTATTCAAATCCAGTGCTGTGTTCTCTAACTAATTCTCCTAATCTTGATTCTTCTTAACTATTATATCCCAATGGCAGTTGAAAACAAGGCTGAAATCTTGGCAGAAGTGTTTTGTTTTTGGATTTCTTTGTTATCCTAAGGAGGAATTGTGCTGCATTTTATATTCAAAGCTGAAATAAACAAAGTAAAATATATCACATCTATATATATTAATTTACATAGTGCAAAAAGGTCTTCATAAAAAATTCGTCGAAAGATTTTTGACAAAGAGATGACAGAAAGAAATCTAATTAACAGCAACATTAGCAACAGTTTTTTTTAAGACTATAAAAGTATGCCATAAGAAAAGATGAAATTGTGCCATTTGTGACAACATGGATGGATCTTGAGATTATTATGCTAAACAAAATAAATCAGACAGAAGAAGTCGAGAACAATATGATTTCACTGATATATGGGATATACAACTGAAAGCAAAAAAGGAACAAGACAAACAAATGAAAAAAACAAAAACTCATAGACACAGAAAATAGTTTAGTGATTACCAGAGGGTAAGGTGGGGATGAGGGTAAATGGAATCAAATATATGGTGATGGAAAGAAAACTGACTCTGGATAGTGAACACACAATGTGATGTATAGATGATGTATTACAGAATCATGCACTTGAAACCTATGTAACTTTACTAACCATTATCACCCCAATAAACTTTAATAAAAAATATAAAAGTATGTATGTTAATATATTCTTATATAAAAATG
Organism: Rhinolophus ferrumequinum; assembly: GCF_004115265.2. Lineage (NCBI taxonomy): Eukaryota > Metazoa > Chordata > Mammalia > Chiroptera > Rhinolophidae > Rhinolophus > Rhinolophus ferrumequinum. The sequence goes on along the minus strand of NC_046289.1, from coordinate 89,528,777 downwards.
CATTGCATTACTCTATAATAATTGGTAAAATAATACATTTTACAATATTGTGAAACAGTGTAACAAGCTTTACAATAGTGTTTCTTAACACACTACTGTTTAAGTGTTTCTTAAAGTGTTTCTTTCACCATGTCTTTTCTTTCCTTATCTCTATCCTATGACTTTCCATGTCATACCATGTTTCCCCCAAAATAAGACCTAGCCAGACCATCAGCTCTAATGCGCCTTTTGGAGCAAAAATTAATATAAGATCCAGTCTTATTTTACTATAGTATAAGACCGGGTCTATATAATATAATATGATATCACATGATATGATATGATATGATAAATATAATATCGGGTCTTATATTCATTTTTGCTCCAAAAGACTCATTGTAACTGATTATCCAGCTAGGTCTTATTTTCGGGGAAACATGGTATGCTTTCTTTCATTTTACTTACCAGCGTTCATAGTATATATTTAATTGATTTACTAAATGTAATATTGGTCTCAACTGTTAATCTTTATATTTCCTGAAGGCAAAGCCCTTTCCGTGTTTTGGTCAATATTATATCCCTAGCAGTCTGTAATGCCTTCCTAGTAGACAGAATGATATAATCCCTGAGTGATGAAAAGAACTTCTTTTCATATTCTCACTCATCTTACTATACCTAATTCTAAGGTCCTATACCAATGAGAATTTTGCAAAAAAAAAAAAAAAAAAAAGATTTGCAATAAATCTTGTATTATTGAAACAAGGGATTTTAAAGGAGATTTACTCATGGTATCTTTTTTATATTTGGAAACTTCTGTTGAAGAGAACAAGTTTCTTTCAAATGTTAGATTATGTTTCTAATTCAAACTATATTCACATCAATAGAGAAGTAATGAAGGGTGATATATTATACAAATTTAATTATGGTAATTGAATGTCATCTTTTCTTCTTGCTTTCTAAATAAAGTCACAAAAGAAAAAGGAGATTAATATTTATTTGTAATGTTCAGTCAATTAATGAGTCTATGTGGCTTTCCAAGATTCACTGTAGGTTTTGAAATTAAATTAGCCTTTAATTAGCAATACAAATTTGATATAGATGTTGTACGTATCTTAGTGAAAGGAAGTATAAAAAGATACTTTATAAATTTTAATACCAACAAGAATGTGCAAGTTTTAGCTTAATTACATTATGTGCTTAAAGTCAATCATAGAATGTCTTTGTACTTATGTTTTATTATACTGTGAAAACCCATTTTTAATGAGAAAAACTGAAAGAGGTGTGCAGGTCATGGCTAAAATGAGTGATTAGAAAATTATTTGATGTAAGTCTATGTATCTCAACTGTGAAGGTTAATTTTTTTCAAGTTGAGCATGATGCTCTCTTAATATAATTATTTTACATTAATAGACATATGCTGGTTTTCACAACAGGAAGCCATACTTAGCAGTTTGAAACATTTACATCTTGAAATCAAAGTCTACAATTTCTCTGAGAGAAACACAAGTATTTGCAAGCAAAATAACTTCTCACATCTTCACTATCATGTTGTCTCACATTTTTGCCACTTACATTTAAATTATTGCCTGGAAAAGCAGAACAAGGCTGAAAATGTACAAATATTTCTGTATACTGTAGTTCCCCTCCCTCATCCACACTTTCAGTTAGCCACTGTCAACAGCAATCTGACAATATGAACTGGAAAGTTCCAGAAGTATACAATTTCCAGTTGCACACTATTCTGAGTACCATCACACTTCTTCCTCCCTGGAGATGAATCATTCTTTTGTCCCGCATATACACTCTGTATAAGCTACCTGCTCGTTAGTCACCTAGTAGCTGTAGGTTATTAGATCTACTGCTGTAATATCACAGTGCTTGTGTTCAGGTAACTTATTTTCCTTAATAATGGCACATTCTCATAACTCTTATTACATTATCTTAAAATTCAGTTTTAAAAATGTTATTATCTGTATAATGTTTAACATGTCAGTTATTCAGATGCTTAATGAATGAACACCCCCCCACACACACACCCACATACACACACACACATAAACCCCTAAAAGTTTCCTAAAAATGAAATACTTTGTTTTAATATTGGTAAAATTATATTTTATTTATTTGGATCTTATATTTGATATGGTATCCTTTTGTCTTTAAATGCAATAGGATATGATTAATGACATTTAACTCACTATTAATATTAATAAAACATTTATAACTGTGTTGGAGTGAATTATGATATCATCATCCATGACAATATAGTGATATCTGTTCATCCTGATATTCTGCCAGATTTTTTTTATTTTGTCTTTGACCTTAGAATATATAGCTATAAAATAAATAATCATTGTGACCCAAAATAATTATTTGTAAAAGCCAGTAAGTGCAGTACTGATTGAGAAAGACTTAAAAACACAGTAATATATTCTATATGCTGTGCATTGAACCACAACTATGCGATCAGCTAATCAAACAGAAAGGCTTTTTCTCACACTACTCTTTCTTTATGAAAGTGTCTAATGGTTTGTACATACTAAATATCCATGTGTGTATAATTCCACCTGCCCAAGAATTAATCTTTGAGGTAATCAAGCCATTAGCATCAATTCTTTCTTCATCAATACAATCAGAATAAAGTTCCTAAAAGCAAAGTATCTGGGCATAGAAATGGGAAGTTCTACATTGAACCTTTCAGTACTTGCTATTCAACTCAAGTAAAGTTTGAAAAGGAGAGAAAGAAATTCTTAGGGGCTGAACTTGTCACGTTACATATTCTTTCATCTGTGTGTAAGTCAAAAAGTACTTTTAAAAATCTCCTGGTCATTGGTAATACATGGTGAACAAACAGACCTGGATTTTACACTTCTGAATTTGTACTGTAAATATTATTTGCATAAATGGTTATATATTTGCAAGTATGTGATATGCTCCCTAATTCAAGGGTTATAAAGAGCAAATCACTGTGAGATATAACTTAAACTGGAGTTGTGAAAGGCTTCCCTGAGGAAGTGTTTTTAAAGATGAAATATAGTGAATAAGAGGTGAAATTGACTCCTATTTCATCAGGTTTATTTATCTTACAGAAAAATCAATAAGGCAAATGAAGTGTTACATTTGTTCAGCACTAAGATACTATTTAACTATATTCTAGGTTTTCTTTACATTTTGTTAGGGACTGTGCACAATAACATTCCAACAATGAAGATGTTACTAAGACTATTTCAACAACAAATGAACAGTAAATGGAGCTTACTTTTTTTTTTTAATTAAAATGTATCGGGGTGACAATTGTTAGTAAAGTTACATAGATTTCAGGTATACAATTCTGCAGTACATTATCTGTATCTCACAATGTGTGTTCACCACCTAGAGTCAGTTCTCTATCCATCACCATATATTAGACCCCGTTTACCCTCTTCTAGAGTCCCCTTCCCCCCTTACTCTCTGGAAACCCTTAAACTATTGTTTATGTCTATGAGTTTTTGTTCCTTCATTTGTTTATCTTGTTCTTTTTTGCTTTCTGTTTTATATACCACGTATCAGTGAAATCGTATTGTTCCCTACTTTTTCTGTCAGACTTATTTTGCTTAGCATTATAATCTCAATTACAAGTGCAAATAAAAACTATCAATGTCCTGGTTAAAGCCTTGCCTCATCTTTTCCTCACACTTGGAGTAAAATCCGAAGTACTTGCAGTACCCACCAGCTTTGTGTAACCCTACGTGACCTGGCCCTGCCTCACTCCGAACTCATGGTCTGCCCTCTCCCCCACCCCCCACCCCTCCTCACTTGGCTCTCACCACTCTAGCCTCCTTTGCATTTCCTGACCTCCCAAGCTTCTTCCCTCCTCAGAGTTTCTGCATTTGCTTGGTTCATCTGCCTGGAATGTTCTTTCCCCAGATCTGTACATGGTTACAGAGCTTACTTTTAATTTTTTAAACTTGTATTGAATTTATTGGGGGTGACAATAGTTAGTAAAATTATATAGGTTTCAAGTGTGCAAGTCTATAATACATCTGTATATATATATTAATATAATAATTATATTATATAATAAGTACATAATAATATAATATACTGCATCGTGTCTTCACCACCCAATCAGTTCTCCTTCCATCACCATATATTTGACCACCTTTTCCATCTTTTATTGCACTTCCTCCCCCCTTACCCTCTGGTAAACCACTAAGCTATTGTCTGTGTCTATGAATTTTTGTTTATTTGCTGTCTAGTTCATTTGTTGCTTTGAATTTTATATCCCACATATGAGTGAAGTTATATGGTTCTCAGCCTTTTCTATCTGATTTATTTCACTTACCATGATAATCTCAAGATCCATCTATGTTGTCGCAAATCGCAGTATTTCATTTTCTCTTATGGCCAAGTAATATTCCATGATATATATCCATAATATATATGTACCACATCTTTTTTATCCAATCATCTACTGAAGAACACCTTTGATGTTTGTATGTCTTGATGACTGTGAATAATGCTGCAATGAACATAGGGGTGCATATATCTTTACAAATAAATGTTTTCCAATTTTTAGGTGGATACCTGAAAGAGGGATTGTTAGGTCACATGGTAATTATATTCTTAATCTTTTGAGGAACATCCATGCCATTTTCATACTGGCTGTACCAATTTACATTCCCAACAAAAGTGTATGAGGGTAACTTTTTCTCCACAACTTGTCCAACACTTTTTATTATTTGTTTTGTCATTAATAGCCATTCTAACAGGTATTAGGTGGTATCACATTGTAGTTTTGATTTGCATTTCCCTAATAGCTGGTGAAATTGAGCATCTTTTCATATATCTGTGGCCATATGTGTGTCTATTTGGGAGAAGTGTCTGTTCAGGTCCTCACCATTTTTTTAATTAAATTGTTTGTTTTTCTTTTGTTATTGAGTTATATGAGTTCTTTGTATAATTTGTATATTAGCCCCTTATTGGAGGAATTGTTTGCAAATATGTTCTCCCATTTGGTTGATTGCCTCTTTGTTTTGTTGATGGTTTCTTTTGCTATGCAGAAAATTTTTAGTTTGATATAGTCCCATTCATTTATTTTTGCTTTTACTTCCTGTGCCTTTGAGGTCAAATTCATAAAAGCCTCTCTGACACCTAGGTCCATAAGTTTAATACCTATATTTTCTTCTATGCAATTTATTATTTCAGGTTTTATGTTTAGGTCTTTGATCCATTTTGAGTTAATTTTGGTACATGGTGACAGATAGAAGTCTAGTTTCATTCTTTTCGATGTGGCTTTCCAATTTTCTCAGCACTATTTATTGAAGAGGCTTTCTTTCCATTGTATGTTTTTAGCTCCTTTGTCAAACATTATATATATGTGTGTGTATATATATGTGTGTGTGTGGTGTATATATATATATATATATATATACACTATATATATATATATATATATATATATATATATATATATATATATATATATATATTTCTGGGTTCTCAATTCTATTCCATTGGTCTGTGTGTCTGTTTTTCTACCAATACAATGCTGTTTTGAATACTGTCACTTTGTAATATAATTGAAGTCAGAGAGTGTGATACCTCCAGGCTTGTTCTTTTTTTGCAGGATTATTTGGCTATTTGAGATCTTTTGTGGTCCCATACAAATCTGATGTTTCTTTGTTTTATTTATTAAAAATACATAAAACCATTGGGATTTTGATGGGGATTGCATTAAATCTGTGTATTGCTTTGGGTAATATGGCTATTTTAACCAGGTTGATTCTTCTTCTCCACGAACACGGACTATCTTTCCATTTCTTTGTGTTTTTTCAATTTATTTTAATAATGTGTTATAGTTTTCAGTGTATATGTCCTTCACATCCTTTGTTAAGTTTATTCCTAAGTATTTTATTATTTTTGTTGCAACTAGAAAAGGAATTGTTTTCCTTATTTATTTTCCTCAAATTTGACTGTTAGTATATAGGAACACAATAGATTTTTGTACTTTGTATCCTGCTATAATAGATATGCTGTCCTTTTATTCTTAAATGCAATAGAATATAATTAATGATATTTAACTTACTGTTAATATTAATAAAATATATTTATGACTGTGTTAGAATGGATTATGATATCATCATCCATAACATTACTGTATTTGTTTTGTTTCTAATAGATTTTGGTGGAGTCTTTAGGGTTTTCAATATATAGAATCATGTGACCTGCAAAAAGTGACAATTTGACTTCATTCCCAATTTGGATGCCTTTTATTTCTTTCTTTTGTCTGATTGCCCTGGCTAGGAGTCCCAATACTATGTTAAATAACAGTGATGAGAAGCGGCATCCTTGTATTTCTCCTGATCGTAGATGAAAATCTTTCAGTTTTTCACCATTAAGTGTCATATTAGCAGGGGCTTTGTCATATATAACCTTATTATGTTGAGGTACTTTCCTTCTATACCCATTTTATTAAGTGTTTTGATCATAGATGGATTTTGTATCCTGTCAAATGCTTTTTCTACATCTATTGATTTGATTGTATAATTTTTATGCTTTATTTTGGTTATGTGGTGTATCACATTGATCGATTTGTATATGGTGAACTAATCTTGTACCCCTGGAGTGAACCTAACATGATTGTGGTGTATAACATTTTTAATGTATTGTTGTATTCAATTTGCTAGCATTTTGTTTAAGATTTTTGCATCTGTATTTATAGGAGACATTGGTCTGTATTTTTCCTTTTTTATGTAGTAAATGGAGGTTACTTAGTCTGCTTGTTGGAAAGAAAAATCCTAATCATTCTTGTCATTAAAATGTAAGAAAATAAAACAAAAAGAAAAATTCAGTAGAAGCACATTAGCTTCAATATATACATATATGGAAATGAAAAATTATAGCAGTCATAATAATTAATTATGATTACCTAACTGTGATAAATCCCATCTATGTAAAAATTAGGTTTAAAAAAAGGCAGAAATTGTTAGTCAAGAAATAAAGCATGATTGCAATAGTGTTAAAAAAGTTTTAACTAATTTAATTAAAAATAAAAATACATGTTTCTCATTTGTCTTGTTCTTTGGTTGTTTTTGGTAAATATTAATTTGGAATGTAATATTTATAATATTTACAGATTACAGGTAATACTTATGAAATCCAATTAAAAATAAGTGATTACAACTAATAATGAAGTAAATAAGCTTGCAGAGTGATGGGTCAATATGTACAATTAACAATCAAAATAGGAAATACCTGCAAATTAAATATATAAAAAACACACAAATACTAATTAGAGTACAAACCTAATAGGATTTCTACTTTTTGTTAACTTGATAAAAATACTTCAAAAGTTATTTGTCATAATAAACCACTGAGTTTTTCTAATAAACATTGAAAAGAGAGAGAGATGAGTGAACTCAGTTTAGAAGCTAAATAAATTAAAAGTCATGACAACTAAAAGAATGTGATTCTTCAAGTTATAGCTTTAAATATTTAATTAGAAAATGGAATCATTTAACATCAAAAATATGTGGTACTTGAACCTCTAATAGCTTGAAAGAGATCAACTTAAAAGAATCATAAGTAATTGAATGAAATCGTAAGACCCAAAACCATAAAACTCCGAGAAGAAAATATGGGAAGTACATTTGCAGACATTACCCGTAGCAATATTTTTACTAATATATCCCTTCTGGCAAGGGAAGCAAAAGAAAAAATAAACATGTGGGATTACATCAAACTAAAAAGTTTTATCATAGCAAAAAAAACCATCAATAAAACAAAAAGGCATCCTACTGAATGGAAGAACATATTTGCCAATGATACATCTGATAAGGGGTTAATATCCAAAATTTATAAAAACCTCATACAACTCAACACCAAGAACACAACTTAATGAAAAAAATGGGCAGGGAACATGAACAGACATTTCTCTAAAAAGGACATATAGACGGCCAAAAGACATATGAAAAAAAATGCTCAATGTCACTAATCATTAGAAAAATGAAAATAAAAACTACAATGAGATACCACCTCACCCCAGTCAGAATGACTATCATCAATAAACAACAAGTGCTGGTGAGGGTGTGGAGAAAAGGGAAACTTCATGCACTGTTGGTGAGATTGGTGCAGCTACTGTGAAAAAACAGTATGGAGGTACCTCAAAAAATTAAAATTGGAACCACATTATGACCCAGTAATTCCACTCCTGGGTATCTATCCAAAGAAATCCAAAACACTAATTTAAGTAAATATATGCATCCCTATGTAATTGAATGAAATCATAAAGCTGAATGGAAATCCTTATAATTTTTTTTTTAATGAAGAAACAGTAGGGAAAACAAAGAAAATGGAATTATTTGATTAGATCAATGAAGCTAGAGATAACTGATAAGATTTTTTTTTTTCTTTTCAACACTTTAATAGTGATTTTTTTTAAATTAAAGTTTATTGGGGTGACCATTGTTAGTAAAGTTACATAGATTTCAGGTGTACAATTCTGTATTACATCATCTATAAATCCCATTGTGTGTACACCACCCAGAGTCAGTTCTCCTTCCATCACCATATATTTGATCCCCCTTACCCTCATCTACCATCCCTGTTCCCCTTACCCTCTGGTAACCACTAAACTATTGTCTGTGTCTATGAGTTTTTGTTTCTCATTTGTTTGTCTTGTTCTTTTGTTGTTTTCGGTTTATATACCACATATCAGTGAAATCATATGGTTCTCTGCTTTTGCTGTCTGACTTATTTCGTTTTGCATTATAATCTCAAGATCACTGATAAGATTGAAGTTTCCAGTTGGAGGAATAATAATTGATCACATCACTATAGAATCAACAGACCTAAAATTATGATAAGTAAATATTATATAATATTTTCTGTTGGAATATCTGACAACTTATAAGAAATTCACAAATTCCTTAAAAGTAATGAAGTCACCCAAATTTATATAAAGGGAAAGGAAAAATCTGAAATGCTTTGTATTTCCTGAAAAAAAAATAATCAAAAACCATTCCACCAGGAAAATTCCAGTCCAAATGACTTCACTGGTAAATTCTATTATTTATGAAAAACACCATATCATGCACATTTTGCAAACTATTAAAGGAAACAGTATATTTCTAACTCATGAGCTACTCTATTCCTAATACCTAAAACTTGATAGACATTTCCAAAACCCCCAAACTAGTATCTTTCAGGACATAAACACAACAGTCTTTAACAAAATAAAACTGGTTGACCTTAGCAGTATAAAAAGATAATACATTATGATAAAGTGGATTTTTTTGCCCAGGAATAGAAGCATATTTAAACATTTTCAGTTAATCAATATAATTTATTGCATTAAAATGAGCAAAATTTTATAACCATCACACAAGATATAAGAAAAGTAGTTTGCAGAATTTATTATTAATTTGTGATAAAGAAAGAGAAATTTTCTTGGTGGTAATATTAGTTGGTGCAACCACTATGGAAAACAGTATGGAGGTCTTCAAAAAATAAATAAATAAATAAAATTATAGTATAATCCAGAAATTTCACTTCCGGGTATTTATCTGAATAAAATGAAAAGATTGATTTTCACTCTAAGGTGAAAAGATATATCCACTTCCATGCTCATTACAGTATTATATACAATAACCAAAATATGAAAACAACCTAAGTGTCCATCAGTGGATGAATGGATAGAAAATGTGGTACACACACACACACACACACACAATGGAATATCATTAATCTATATAAAAAGGAAATTCTACTATCTGTGACTCCATGGATGGACCCTGAGGACATTATACTAAGTGAAATAAGTCAATTAGAGAAAGAAAAATACCACATGATCTTACTTATATATGGAATCTAAATCAACAACATCAACAAAAACAAGCTCCTATACATAGAGAATAGGTTGGTAGTTGCCAGAGCTGAGGGGTGATGGGTGGGTGAAATGGGTAATGGAGGTCAAAAGGCACAAACTGCCAGTTATAAAATAAGTAAGTCATTGGAATATAATGTATAGCATGGTAACTATAGTTTATAATATTGTATTGTTTATTTGAATGTTGCTAAGAGAGTATATCTTAAAAAAATCTCCATCACAAGAAAAAACTTTGTAACTATGCACAATGACAGATGTTAACTAAACTTATTGTGTTGGAGATATGTGTGTGTGTGTGTTTGTGTGTGTGTGTGTGTGTGTGTGAGTGTGTATCGTTATGTGGTACACCTGAAACTAATTTAATGTTATATGTCAATTTAATGTTATATGTCAATTATACCTCAATTTTTAAAAATTCAAAATTCCTTAGCATGACTTACAGTGCCCAGTATTGTCAGGCCCTGACATCTCCTACAAGCTCATCTGTTACCACATCCATTATACTTCAATCCCTCTGTCCTTCTTTCTATTTTACAGACAAATATTTTGCTTTCCCAAGCATTTGTGTTTACTGTTTCCTGTCTTGCTAGAAAGGAAGGAAGAAAGGGAAGAAGGGAGGGAGAGAGTGAAAGAGAGAGAGATGAGAGAGAGAAAGAGAAAGAAGAAAAAAAGAAAGGAAGAGAGAGAGAGAGAAGAAAGAAAGAAAGACAGGAAGAAAGATAGAAAGACAGAAAGAAAGAAAGAGAGAGAGAGAGAGAGAGAGAGAGAGAGACAGAGAGAGAGAGAGACAGAGAGAGAGAGAGAGAAGAGAAAGAAAGAAACTTTCATAACTGATGAGTAACACTGAAAGACTTTCAACCAATGTCATACTTAGTCATGAAGGATTGGAGAATTCCTCTAAGATCTGCAACTAAACAAGTGTTTACACTCCTCCTATCTTATTCAACATTGTACTGGTGGCTTTATCCATTTTAATAATGTAAGATGAAGAAATATAAGGTATAAAGATTAGAAAGTAAGAAATGAAACTATTCACAGAAGATATGATTTTTTATTATATATATATAATATATATGTTCTATATATATATAGAATATATGTTCTATATATATATAGAACATTTGTTATCCGTCTATCTGTTGATGGGTATTTCAGTTGCTTCCACCTCTTAGCCATTGTGAATAATGTTGCAGTTAACATGGGTGTACAAATATGTCTTCAAGACCATTTTCAGTACTATTGGATATATACCTAGAAGTGGGATTGCTAGATCAAATGTGACCTTGTTTGTAGAAAACTCCCCAAAAAACTATAGGAGGTAGTACTATAATGAATAAATGAGTTTAGCAAGCTCACATATACAAAAATCAATTATATTTATATGAACTAGAAAATGGGAAATAAAATTAAAACACCAGTTATAGTAGTATAATAGTACTTAGTATTAAATTTAATATATGTCCATGAACTATATTCTTAAAACCAATCTAAACAAAAGAAAAAATTCCCATTTTCATAGACTGGAAATTTTTACATTGTTAGTATGTCAATTATCCTCAAGTTGATATATAGAACCAAGAAATCCAAATAGAAATCCCAGAAAGATTTGGAAAAAAATCGACAGACTGGTTCAAAAAATATATGGGTTTGAAAGGATCTAGATTAGCCAAAACAAAACATTCACTAAGATGGTTAAGTTATCAAAGAATGATAATGCCATTCTTTATCCTATCTCAAGGTGAATTGGATATTCTGATTGTTTCATCAAATACTTAATTCAGCAGCAGCTACTTTTTGAGCACAGGAAATACATTTTAAGAAAAATGGATGAATGAATAGCAGACTATTTTACATCAAGGAGCTTACAGTCTTGTGGAAGGACATATACATTACCCCAATATTACACAGTGGATATGAAATTACAACTGTAATAAGTTCTGTTATAACATGATGCTATCTTATACTATAATAACATATAAAGGGGGGAACTGACTTAATGTTTTTTAACAGGGAAGTATTCCTGTGCAAATGTTGATTGGACTGAGATTTAAAGGGAACGTGTATAAACTGCGCTAACATTGGCAAAATATAGTTTAATTGAAAGAATCTTATTAGAAGCAGAAAAATAAGGCTGCTGGACAAAGATTAGGCTAAAAATTATATAAATTAATTAGTAATGTAAATAATTTTATTGCTGTCATTATCTTTTAAACATTAATACCAAACCATACTTCTGATCTAGATGTAAAATATAAATACAGGAGTCAAAAGTTTAGAAATAGCAGAAGTAAAACCAATGAATCACTGAAATAGTAATTAGTAAAAGTTTATTGTGCACACTCCAAAGAGACAGCTCGCGAACCAGAAGCACTTCAAACCAAAGATGGAATAAGGCTCCAGGGTATATTTGTTATAAAGCAGCTTATATAGTAAGGATGCAGTGACTGTTTATCCTTCACAGTGATTAGTTATATTATTTCTTAAATGATAGGGAATTGGCTAATGGTTACCTCAGAATAATTTGGGGAAATAATTTAAGTTTTGCTTATGATTTTCAGAGGGAAAAACAAGAAGAACAACAAGAAGAAAAACAAGAACTAGATCAAGGTAGTTTTGCTTGTCTTTCAAAATTAGGCTAAATGGGTTTTGTCTGCCCAGGGAATTTTCAAAGCTGGTTTCTGTATGTGCTTGATTTAAAAACAGAAATGGTCTCTATGGAAATATAGGTATAAAATAATATAAATACCGATCAATTATATTTAAAGTAATTGTTTAAACATACTTTCAAATGCTTTGTTTACTCAAAATCATTTTTGAGGATAATAATAATTAATATATTTATAACATAATTATATAATATATTAATTATTTTAACAAATAATATTTTTTTTTTTTTTATATGTTTCTGTAATTTTTTATTGGGGTAATTTTCAAACATATATAAGTAGAAGAGTAAATAACAGAAAAAGAAATAAAAGAACAGATTACAGTAAGGCCAATTATTACAGTTAGATACCTCTTGATGTAGTAATCCCAGAAGAAAATAGTAAATACAAAAATGTGTATAATAGACAACAAATAATATTTTTATAGAAGAAAAATATTTTAACTTTAATGTAATTTTAATTTTATGTTAATATAAACTACATACAGGTGATAAAGCTAATCATAAATATTCATAATTGAATTTTGTAAATTAGATTATTTAGAGACTCGCAGATTTTTATTTTATAAAGAATATAATTCTGATAAAGAAGCATTTATATTTTCAAATGGAATGCAAGGCAATGGAAGTTATGATTATCCTTAAAAAATAGCATTGTAATAATGACAGAAACAAATTTAAATAATTGAGTTTATAAAAGACATTGAAAAATTGGGATGCCAAAAAAAGACTATATAACTAGAAGCTATATTAGACATTTAATTATTCTAAATTATTAGTAGAACAAAAGTGTCAAAGTAGAGCAATTTGATAGCTTTCCTTCACTAAAGTCATTTTATGAATTCAATAACGTGATCGTAACATGGAAGAAAAATGGTCATAATTGCCATAGGAAATGAAGCAGCTAAATGTTTTGATCTTTCAAGGACCCTTGGGGTAGAAAACCATCAAAGGCAACTAGGAAATGCAGTGTCAACAAGATGTAATATAGTCCACAGGGAATCTGAGCAACAGAGAGAAAAATGAGTAGGCGATAACAGTTTTCCCCCAGGGACAATTATAGAGCAATGAGTAAAGATCAAGACACTACATAAAAAAGATCATAGTGATGTAACAAAGGAGGAAATTTAAAGAAGGATGATACCCTTTACAGCAGTTACTTCATTATTTACTGCAAGTTGATATTCCTAATAAACACACGCGCGCGCGCACACACACACAAAACCAAAAAATAAATGCTTGAGCAATCCAGCAAAGCTGCTACTATGGAACAGACCCAAGATTTATTTCACCACTGATTTTAAGATCAAAGACATATGTTTACACAAAGCCATTTTTTATTCTTGCTATAGAACTTACATATTTCTCTTGTCAGGATATTCATGGAACAACAGAATCTAATTTAGTTTCTAGTCTTTCCTATGCCACTAACCTGCATGGTTCTTAGATGTAGTCTCTGAAATGTGTTGAGATTCATGTTTTGATGATGATGATGATGATGGTGATGAAATAAAATTTACACAGCATGATCTACAACTGCCTTTTTCTAATGTAACATTTTATATCTTGTCATCAAACACATTTGTGTTTGATTTTGAAATATATTCATTAGAAAGTCTTTTAACATAAACATTTCCAAGGCAAGTAGATTATTCTTGAGAAACCAATTAAATTATCACAAATATTACTCCAGTTTTATTATTATTTATCTTAATTTTATCATAATAACAGAAACTTCAAGACATCTGGAAATTTAATAATTATAATTCAGTTAACTCTATTTTTTTTTAAAAAACTTGGACCTATGGAGTTTTTTACATAATTAAATAAGTAAGAAATATTTATACTATGCCTTTGTTACTAAATATCTGGTTTACTTGGACAAAGTCATCTAAAATTTAATAGTATTATTTTAAAATATATCAACAAACTTAGAAAATAATAGTTATCTATTGTCACTTCAGTTATAAAGCTCATCACTTTGTATAGAATAGAAAGTTTTTGAGGACTGCATTTTTAATTTTTGTAAAGCATACTATTTGGTAAAAGGTGGAAACTTGATAAACACTTGGTTCAAGAAAGAAGTGAAGAAAAGAAAAAAGACGGAACGGAAGGAAGGATAAATTGCTTTACAAAATCAAACACAGCTCAAGTTCCTTTGTCAAACTGAAAGTATGACATCCCAGTATTTTCCCATTGTAAAGAAACCTAGTGAAAGGCATGAAATTCATATGTGCTCTATATTGAAGATTAATTGGTGACATCTGAAAATTTCCACATGGAGTTAAATTGAAGAATGCCCAAGTATTTCATATAATTATAATATAGGTAGGATATTGGCTTCCAATGGATTCATTTAAAGAAAAAAAGTATGCTTACGTACTTCATGTGCCACAGCTTTCAAAGGAAATATCCACACAATTAGTCAGTATCTTAAGCTCAGGAATTTGCTCCATAAAGTTTATATTCATATTAAAAAGTTAATCTCTATACAAATGCATTTTCAAAGTCTTATTTTTTTTTCAGTCTATTCATTTCAAGGACATGGTATGTGAATGAGCTAATGATTTTACTGATACTCACATAACTGTGCCTAAAGACTAGTATATGAATAATTCTCCAGAATACTATGTTCCATGAAATTATTTGTTGTGAAAGCCTTTATGTTTTAAATATAAAAGAACAATTTCGATTGAATACATACTGGCAGCTAATGAAAAGCTGGCAGAATTAAGACTCCAAATTATAGGAGTTATATGAATATAATTATAATTAAGAGTCTTTTTTGAAAATATAGCTTTTTAATCATAATCCACAGAATAATAGGTTCTGTGAGTAAATGAAAGCTATACAAGGTAGTATGCTTTTAGACATTCATCATTTTTGATCCATATATCCTATATATCTAACCTATATCAGGTCTTATGCTATCTACTATGAATATACTGCTTGTATAGTAATAGCTATTTATATCTATCATAGCATTATCTTTGTAAAAATGTTATGCTTGCCTTTCAATTTTTTTGTTTTTCTTTCATAATCCGGTGCTTTACCAGGGATTCCATAGATCAATCTAACACGAACATAAATACATCTGGTTATTCTTTCTTTAGAATGCTACGGAAATTTTTTTAGGCAAAGTTCAATTGTGAAGGTCCCTTGCTCAAAGGATAAAGACAAATCATTTTCATGGTTTTGTTCTTCACCAAAACACAAAAATAACTTGTTTTGTTCCATATTACAAAACAAACAAGCAAACAACAATGACAAAACTTGCCTGCTGAGAATGATAGTGTGTAGAAGAAAATAAAACACAAGGGATCTGTGATTTTTTAACCCTGTGATTAACTGTTTGCCTTCAAGGAATTTATTTCATCAGTCAGAGTCCACTTCATTTCTTTCAGAATATCCTTACCTTTGATTCTACGACCACGTGTAGCAGTGCTCATGAATTAACAAAGAACTGTGGACTGTTCCTATTCAATACAAATTTGTATGTATAAGAAGCATAGACTTAGTTGACAAGAGAGTGAGAAGGAAAGAGATAGTGAGAGACAGACAGACACAGAAAGAGACAGAAAGGACAGAGATTGGGAGAGAGCAGCAAGTTACCTCAGTACAAGGATGGCAAAAGAAGCAATCTCCAACATGGACAAACTTGATGTATTATTTTCATTAGATATTCTGTTTCTGCAGAGCTTAAGATTTCAACATCATGATTTCTTAAACTGTTCCGATGTGTATAAAATTTTTTGGGGGATAAGGTTAATGTGAATGTATGATATTCTCTGCTATACCTGTGATTCAGCAGGGTGCCCGCTGCACACTGAGCAACAGAAAAATGGAATTCCAAATTCCAAGACAAATTCCAATTTGGAACTCCAAGGATTGCAAGGCAATTCCAAGGATTGCATAACAACCCCTGTGCAGAGTCAAAAATTTTTATTTGTAAGGCAGCCAAACAAGAAGACCAGAGACAAGGCTCAAATTAGTCTCCTTGAACAAAGGATTGAGACAAGTTTTAAAAGATGAGGGTCAGAAGAGGTTATACACATTTATGTTTCCACTTAGAACAGTTTTTATTGGACAATTTTAAAAATTAGCCATGTAGGGTAAGGGATATGGGAGAGGCAAACGAGTCACAAAGAAATTCTAATCTGGCAGAGTTCAATTGGTCAACTTTAAATTTGTCCATATTTGGTTCAGACGCCAGATGTTCCTTATGGAAGGACACATATGCACAGTGCTGTTTCTGCAAAACTAGCTCAAGGTCTGTATTAGGGTGTAAAATCAGTCTAATCTGTGTAAGGTACAAACATACACAAAAAACCTTTGACAGTGTCTGGTTTCATATCTTGCTGTCTTCCTCTTTGTAGACAAAGTGTACATAAAGAAACAACAGAGGGTCTAAATGTCCATTTTGTTTTTTTTAAACAATCATGATGACCAATAATAGGCCTTCTTCCTTGGTAACATTTGTGGAGGAACAGTCAATATTGAGCAATAGGGCAGCTTTAATGATAGACCCTGTCATGTTCAGATAAAAAACTTTTCCTGATCAAGGGGTTGCTTTAATGTCATTGGGGTTATAAAATCTGTAAGTTAGTTCACCAACAGAAAATCTTGAATATAATATCTGACAAATGAGAGAAATTTGGGAAGTCCCACAGAGTGTATTTAGGCTGTTTTTAAATCTTATTTTTTAATAAGGTATCTTGATTTTCTCTTACAACAAATAAAATTTTGATAAAAAATATAAGCATTCACTTACTTAAAGAATATGTTATATGAACTGTAACTTTTTTTTAAAATTTGGAACATAAAAATATATAAACAGAAAAATATCAAGCTACAGAGTCTGTAGGGCATAGAAAATCTCAAAAAAAAAAAAAAAAAAAAAAAAAAAAACCCAAACCAACAAAAAAAAAACGAGCCCATGGCCTAATCCTTTATAGGATGGCATAAATTATCATCTTTGCATTTTAATAGAAATGAAACTATGTGCACCAAAATAAATTAAGGCAATTTTGATTCCTAAAATGTTTTTAAAATATGCTATTATTTTGTTAAAAAAAATTTTTACCCTATTAAATCTAAAATTGCCCTCTGATTTGAGGATGTTTGGTTTGTGTTTGGCAACTCATCTGAGGATACCCTGGGAATCAAATATCTTTTAATCTAGTATTTTCCTCTATTTGGCTTTAAAAAGTGATGCAGTATTGTAAATATGAATAATGATTTCCTCTGGAGAGGTTAAAATAAAGACTATTGATTTTTTTTTTCTTTTTTCTTTTTGAGTTCCTAAAAATAAGTACTTTATAATTCCACTGACTATCTACTGGCTGTCACCCACCAAAATATTAAAGGGGCACTTATAGACTCTGAAATTATAACTTAAGCAAACTACTTCTTGGCCAATTTTCTTATACTCGGGAAGAAAAGAGAAGTGATACTTAATTAAAAAAATAAGTGATCTAGAGTTTACTTTCAATGAAAACTGAGGCTATCTTCACAGTCCAAATTTAAAGCAAGTTAGATACTCTTCTAAAGAAGGGTATATATGTTTAATTAATGACACTTTACTAAATATTTATTATATACTCATCGTAAAATATTAACTAAGAGTCATCATTCCCCTGTGTTGTGGAGATGACAAAGTCCTTGTCATCACAAAGCTAGCATTTTAATAAAGAAATACTAAAAATAAGCAAATATATATGTAATATTGATTAAGATAAATAAAAACATTTATGGAGAATGAGAAGGGAAAATGGAGCACAGGGAAAGGAAGGTTTAATTTTACATAGGTTTTAATGGAAGCCCTCCCATATAATGGACATTTGAGCCAGACAGAGTAGAGATGAAGTGAAGGAATAATGAGCCACAAGGTAATGTGTGATAAGAGTATACCAGTATGAAGGAAACAGGAGATGATAACAGATGTAGAGGTCAGCATGTTTGGAAGAAATTTAGGTTAGAGATTTTCCTTGGGCTAAATATTGGTAAATTTAAGATATCTAAGCGTGTCTTAATGACCTTATGATTTGATCAGGCTAGTAATTTGATATTCCAATTTATATAGATCACATAGTGGTAAATATCTGAGAATTGTAGATTTTATGTCCTTGTTATTTTAGGAGTATCCCTTCTTTTGTATCTTGAGTTCCTACATGAGGCTTTGGCATAGAGTGGACACTCTGTACAAGTTAACTGATGAAACTGAACTTGCTAGCTGTAAAATAACAATGCCTGACGAGGTCACAAGAAAAACAATTATTTACTAACTGTAATATATTTACCTTTTTTCAACCAAAAGGAGAAAAACAGAGTGCTTTTCCTTACTTGGAAGTACGTTTCATGAGAAGGTAATTATAGATATTTGCCCACATGCATTGAGAAGGTAGTTCAATACTGAAAGATCTGTAGCTAAAAATGAGACTCTTTCAATCAAGACTACTATGGTTAGTGTGGGGACAGAGCAGTTTCCAGGCTCTTGGCCTCACATAGAAAGGTGCTGGCTCAGCTAGTAAATGGCCATCAACTGTGATTGGATGGCCATCAGCTGTGGCTAGTTGGCTGTCAGCTGTAACCAGTGAGCCATTGGCCACTAATATAACTGCCGAGGCAACACTAGCAGAAGAATGTGAGCTAGCAAGAAGATGGTGGCTGAGCTAGCAAGAGCGGATTGCAGCTAGCAAGTGAGGTGCGTTGGCAGAGAGAAGTGGACGGCAGGTTGCAGATCGTGTGGCTCCTGCTTCTTGTGTCTCCAGCCCAGACACCAGCCAGACTATAGTGGTATGACTCCCCTACCTATGGATCGGCTCCGTGGGTGTTCATTTTTGGCCTTACCATGCCCTGCATTCCTATGTGGGGAGTGAGACCAGAGACACTGCGTGACACCCTGCATGACACTTAGGTAAGTAAAGCCTAAAATAAATATCCTCCTGACTCTTTGGAAACTAGCCACGACTTCCCAAAAGTCCTATGAGTGGCATATTTAGAGAGATGCATTATAAAGATGCAGATTTTATTGTGCTGTCAGAATTTCCGATAAACACTAACAACAGTGATTCAAACATGGATGGGTAACATAATCATCTATCTTTATATATTATTATATATTAATTCCTAGGGCCCATCCGAGACCTACTAAATCAGAACATCCAGTCCTGGAAGCTGAAATAATGTATTTTGTAAAGGTTTATTAATGATTTTGATGCCTTTGTTTTTGTTGTGTTTTGTCTTGTTCAATTACAGTTGACGTTCAATATTATATTAATTTCAGGTGTACAGCAAGCATAGTGGTTAGACATTTATATACCTTACGAAGTATTCCCCCCAATAAGTACCCACCTGGCACCATACATACTTCTTGCAGTATTATTGACTATATTTCTTATGCTGTACTTTACACCTCCACGATTATTTTGTAACTGCCAATTTGTACTTAATCCCTTCACATTTTTCACCCAACCACTCAACCTCCTCCCACTTGGCAACCATCAGTTTGTTGTCCGTATCTGAGTTTGTTTCTGTTTTGTTCGTTAGTGTATTTTGTTTTTTCAGATTCCACATATAAGTGAAATCATATGGTATTTGTTTGTTTCTGTCTGACTTATTTTACTTAGCATAATACCCTCTAAATCCATCCATGTTGTTGCAAATGGTGAGATTTCATTCTTTTTATGGCTGAGTACTATTCCATTGTGTATATGTACCATCTCTTCTACACCCAATTGTCTACTGATGGACACTTAGGTTATCTCCATATCTTGGCTCTTGCAAATAATGCTATAATGGAAGCTACATGTAAGCACACAATGCATTCATATATATATATATATATATATATATATATATATATATATATATATATTCCATTAAGTTTCAATTATATGAAATGTATCCTGCTAAGCAATAGTATATCCACATAAAACTTGAAGAAGATATATATCATCTGTGTTTGTTAGCTAAGGTTGTCTAGGCTTCACTAACACAGATTAGTTAGCCTTAAAATTATTATATTTTAGGCAACTGGAAATCATTCTTCTCTCATATAATATTCTGGACAGGTGTTTTGATCGCAGGAGTATATCTCCTTCCCAGAGTTATTCAGGGACACATAACTGAGGTTTCCTATCCCAGTATTCTGAAAAGGGGAAGGAACATGAAAAATTATGTATCAGAGATATTAATAAGCCAGGTCCAAATGTGGTAAACATTAGTTTTGCTTATTTGCCAGTGAAGACAATTCGTTTACATGGTCATACCTAATTATAAGGCAGACTGGGAGAGAGAATCCAGCTAAATGCTCAGGAAAGGGAAAAATGTATTTTATTGGACAGCTGACAGTTTTGACTACACTATTAACATATAGTTTGGAGATGAGTACTGTTCAGTAATGCAGGGAAAACAGATTTTAAAACCCTTTCAGAATCAATGTTTGCTTTTGTATTGTAAGATGGCCACAGAGGGTAGAATGTATTTGTAGTATCAATTCACGGGGCCACTGTCTGTGCATTGGAAAGACAAGTTCAAACTAGCTGGGGTGGAATAATTTGAAACATAAGGTGACATACTTTATTTATTGTTTCTTCAGTTGTATGGAGAGGGGGAATTTTTGTGAGATATAGCCTTTGACAAATAGGGAAACTCAATCATTTGAGACAGGTTAGACCCCTAACAGGAACCATGATTCTGATATTCAAGTTTTAAAGATTGTTGCTCTTGCTTTTAATTGTGTGCCATTATGCCCTTATGAAACCTCCGTATATTCTGTTATGTAGAGCAATCTTTGTTTCTGGTCCCTTAATGAATGAAGAGGGGGAAGTACCGAGTTTGTATATTGGGGTGAGATAGACAGTGGGGAATTGGAACAGCCTGGAGGGTTGCTGATAAAATGAGTATAGCAGAGCAAGAGCAAAAGTGATTGCTAGCAAGAAATCCTAGGGAAAGCACTGGGTTTTCAATAATTATGGGGGATAAAGTTACTGTTATTTTATTTAGTATTAAAAAAAAGCCCACCTCCTAGTTGGAACTTTATAATTTATACAAATATGCATTCAAGTACAATTCAATGGGATAGATTATAGGAAAATGGGGTTCTACAGAAGACAAATAAGAGGGACATTTCATCCAAATGAGAATATGGAGGGTTATTTAAATGAAACAGCCTCTTAGATGAAGCATGGAGGATGAGTAGGAGTTAACCATGAAAGAAGTAAATGAGAGTATTTTAGGAAAAGGCAGTATTATACGTAAACGGCCCAGGTCTAAAGAAAGCATGTAGTATTACAACAATTAAAGTCATATGTGTAGAACTGGGGAGAGGGAATGCAAATGTGGTTTTGGGGGAAGAAATGGAAAAGATATGGAAGCAATAACAGGAGACAGCTAGACAGGAGATAAATCGAACGAGGCTACGTAAGCTGTAATTTATATTTTGGACTTTAAAAGCAATGATTATTGAATGCCCTCTATATTAGAAATAGGATCAGTTTTATGCCAACTTGTTGATTCATCTAATTATAGCTTATTAGCTTAAAAGCAAAACGGTAGAAAGACATATTATATCCATAAATAAAAGTATATGGATCTATCACCTGTTAATCACCTCTAGTCGCATCAATTCCTCAATGCTTATGGTGGCTCCCATAGTTGAAAGGCTCCTAGCCAGGTCCTGATGTCGGCTGGATGGAGTATTCCTTTTATGTAGTTTATGGTGTAGACTCCCCTCTCTCCCATTGCCCCCTTCCTCCCCTTTGTCCTCCCACCTGTGCCCCCTCTACCCCCACCCCATCCCTCTCTATCTCTGTCTCTGTCTCACTGTCTCTCTCTTGCTCTATCTCTTTTTCATTTTCTATTTCTTCCTTTCCCCTTCTCTTCATGAAAACATTTAACATGAGATCTACACTCTTAACACATATCTATCTTCAAAATGATAGACTATGTAAACTTTAAAAAAGGTATATACAAACTGCCAAGGGGAATTCAATTTGAAAAATGACCCAAATCAGATTTTGCTAATCGATTTCATTTTGTGAAATATCTCTTTATTAATTTTTCTAAGCCTGTTATGTTATTGTTAGCAATAGTGTTAGTAAAAATACTATCCAGGACAGAATTATTCAGCTAGGAATATTGAATTATATAGGATTTATCCAGGATCTCATGCCAAGTTGGAGAATGAGTATCTTCTTAATTGTCGGCAAATGAAACACTTGCATGGAATAATTTCTTGTTTTTCCAAATGTGCATTTATTTGGAAAAATAAAAATCCCTGAAGACTTGGAAGTCAATTCGCTGGTGTTTTAAGAATTACCAGGAAATTCTGAGTAGCAAACTGAGGCAGGGTTAGGAAGGGGAATAAAAGAAAGGCTTAATGATATGAATCAAAATTATAGGCTGCAGGATTTCCTCTCTGCAGTGTTTCCTCTCTGTAACCCCAGAAAGCTTCAGTACTGGTTCTCAAACTTACACTCAGATAATAAACAAACTGGGACTCAGGTAAGAAGAGATTTTATTGAAATGCATTATTGTAAGGAGTGGAAAAGGAACTATTGTGATAAGGGGAGGGGACAATTGTGATGAGAATGTTCTGACCAAGATCTGTAAGCATCTCAAAAATTAGGCAGAAAGGGGCTTTCACTTAAAAACATCCAGTGAGAGTATGTTTTTTTCTTAATTTGGAAACAAAACTAAGACTTAGTTTCTCAGTGTGATCAATTTGGCATAAAGTCGATATACATTAAAGGCTACAGAGTCACAGTATTAAGTGTCACTGAGGATGTAACACAGGAAATCTTCAGAAATCATGGACAGGGTTGTAGAATTTCAGTGGTCTACGTAATTAGTGTGGACTCCATTAAAATTAATTTCTATCTCTATCTACTTCCCATTTACTTGTTACTGTTTTACAAAATTCTTTTTAGTCAGCATTCTGATGTCCAATTTGCCATGTCTTTGTTTCGTCTAGAATTAATATACATAAAATTGAGATCTGAGCCTTATTGGTTTGATAAGGATATGTTTATATCAGCATCATAATGTAAAATAGCTAAATTTTAATCTTCCATTAGAGATAAATACATATATAGAAATCTAAAAATTAAAAGTAAACAAAAAACAACATGGTATGCTATTTAAAAACATGAAATTAAATACCAAAAGGAAAACAAAACAAAAACCTGATAAGCTTTAAAATGAGTTGACTTGGAGACACAGGAATTACCCTGGGGAATGGTATGGCAATGGCTGCCATTTTGTTTTGTTTTTTAATATATGAACATATATTACCTAAAATATGTATAAATTAAATGAATTTAAGAGTAACTTAACTCACTAAAACTTTTTCCCTAGAAATTCTCAAAGAATCAATTGATTTTTCTCTTGTTGCCATTTGAACCATATTTCTTAAGTTGCATTTGAGGAGTAATGGATGGGGAGTGTTAGAAATGAGGGCATGGAAGAATGAGCTGTTAAAGCTCAGACAAAATTCTCATGGGGTTTTATTTTGGGTGAGATATCTCTTGCTTGGACGTTTAAAACAGTCAATAGGTTTATAGATTTTTTTTTTTAACCTTCAAAATGGAAATAACAGTGGAAATGTACTATGTAAGGGTGTTAAGAGAATATATTATTAGCAATAAATTTGGCACTCAATAGTTTTACACATTTATACTTCCCTTGGTACTCTCCAGACTTCAACTCTTGATTTTAAAAGCCTCAAATTTCACAGAAATGACATCCAAGGGAAAGGAGTAAAAGAGAGTTGAGATGTTTATGTCAAAATCAGTGTAATCATAACCCAAGAACATATTTAGGTCTTTCCACTGGCTGCTTTGCTTGTGATAGTATCCTTTCCATTTTAAGTGGGCTCAAACATTTCATGAACAAGTTCGCTGCAGTAGCAAATGTTTTCTCCTTTTACCAGCTGTGGCTACCCACTGGCTTCTGCTTTATAAAAATGGTTTAAGTCTGAAATAAAACACACAATTAGAAGTTCATATGCACACAATATTTTTAGTCACTGCATGGACTTCCACAAAATTACACACTAAATGACATCTTTTCTAGGTTCAAGAAAATATAAACATATGGGGATTGGCTAATTATTAACAGGGGTAATGAATTAGCTGTATATACTGCTTTCTTTGCAAATTTTCATATAACTCACACCTGATAATTCAAACCTGTAAATCCATTGATCTTAACAGGATTGTAAATACTGCTGATTTTCCCCTTGCTGTTCCTTTTTGCAAGAAGTAGGCAATACACAACATACATAAATCCAATTTATTTTTATCAGAGCCTTTACTTCTAGAGTTGTTTTAGTTAACTTTATGTCAGGATTTCCATTATAGAATCCTCTCTAAGGTGTATGCTATTTGGTCATAATATTCATTTGGAGTAAAATGGTTAGAAATTAAATGTGCTTCGTAATACAGATAAGTTTCAGTGATTCTGCTGCTATTCACATTGAAGATTTTCATGAACTTACTCAGAGAATTTATAAGCTACCATTAGAGGAAAAACAAATATTGCATTTAACAGTTAACCCTTTTTGGGGTTCTAACTGCTTTGAGAGAAAATGAAATAAAAATACCCTACATACTCACTAGAATTAAGTCATAATATACTATATATTCTGCCAAATCTCTCAAACTAATTGAACACCAGCAAAATAAACGTAGATTAAAATACATTTCAAAATATGAGTTAGAGTGCAGGGCATAGTAAGCAGTGACTTTTGGAAACTCAAATGCCTATGTTGTTGTGACCCAATTCAGACATATCACTAATGTTACTAAATAAAAATGGCACTTTTTCAAATCCCCAGCACCCTTCCCTCCTCTGGTAGGAGAGATTTTACTGGTGACGAGAACATTCTGAATATCCCTGCCATGGAAGAACTTATGCCAGCTTGTGCCCAGGCCTAGGGGACATTGCCCAGAGCCAGGCCCATGTTCCTGAAAAGCTTGGCAATACAGTAAGCTTATTCTTCTTGTCTGTGTGAAAATGATCCAAAAAATCAACTTGCATTGTCTACTTACACATGGCTGGCCATGATAACACTAATGTTTATTGAACCTCATTCATTGATAGGGTCACTTCATCAAAATTAACACAGCTGGTTTGGATAGCTTTCGGTTTGGTCTATATCTGTCATGAAGCCAAGGGAAAGTGAAACATTTATATTTGCACTCACTCACATGAACTATGAAGCTAAAGAGTCCTTTACGGAAATTGTGCTGTTTAATGAATCTTCGTCATTTTAGTAAATTAATTATTCACTGTAACATTCTAGTACCTGAATCACTACTTATTCAAATATTCCGCTCTGCCAAGCTTCAGCTTATTGTATCTTCCTCTACTACTCAACAGAATGAACTCCAACCCTCCATTTGAGCATTCACCATATCGTACCCCATGCCATTTATTCTCCACTACCTAATATTGTCTAAATGATATTTTGTTGAATTTTGCACAGTTATGTCTCTCTAGAGGTAGACTACTGTGTAACACAGAGTCAGCAGTGAAGGGCTTAACATATTTTCTCCTAATATTCTCACAAGTAATAAAAAGGATGCCTTTGAAATATTATTTTGTGATTACTGATAGGGGAATTTTAATAGAAAAAAAGGGGAAGTAATATATACAAAATCTGTTTACCTACTTTAATGTTTGCCTTCCTGTCTGGTCTTCCAACTCATCCCAGTTCAAGCTCCTCATTGTATCTCTTGCTCTAAAATACAACTGTATCATGCCTCATGTTTGCCTAAAACTCTTTGAAAGTTCCCCTTTGACCTAGAATAAATTTGAATTTGAATGGCTATTTCTTCACCCTACGTAAATGTTTTAATTAATGAAAATCCCAGTCCAAATTCTGACACACATACAAATATGTATTAGAAATATATTGATTAGCAAACAGGTGCTAAACGTTCATGAACCTGTTTACTAAACTATCTTCTTTGATATACTCTTGCCTCTGATGAAAGGTTCTATTGGTGCACATGAACAACATTCCATGGTTTGGGTGTAACAGCCTGTGGTTGACATAAGGCAACAGCATTACCCTCCAAACCAGTAGTAAGACACAACGCTGATCAGCAAACTATGATTTCACTGGCAAAAACTCACATCTGATATTAACTATAGCAATAGACAGAGCCTCATATATCGACAGATATTGGATAGTTGAGTGGATTGTAGTCGTGTCTCTGAAGTGTGACCTTTTGGAAACAATGTCAGTTGACTTACACTCGGTTGTAGATTTACAACTTACTACCTTAGATTTGAAGTTTGAATTATCTAGTACAAACATAATATCATACTATATAGTCTAAGTAATGTGAAATTATGAATATCGTAAAATGATTTTGACTTATTTTCTGTATTGTTAAATTTTATTCACAAAAGTATTACTTGCTTCTCATTACAAACTCAAAAAGTAAGAAGTGTATAAAATTAAAAACAAAAGTCCTTCTCTTTCACAGTTCTTCAAAAGAGATCCTTGCCATTTGTTCATAGAAAGGGAAGACTGGGTGTCAAAACAGAATAAGCAATTAGAGCAAAAATAAGTTGCTAAGAATACGAACAGTATATGAAACATGAGAAATTAGGAGCTTTGGGAGTCAGAAGTACACAAAGAAGAAGGTCATCTTTGGGGGTCAAAATATGAAAAGCATCAGGCATCTGGTGCTTTAATAGAAAATGAAAACCAGCCATGACCCTTAGATTTAATTTTATTTAATTTCAAATCTACCCTTATGATTCAAAGACTTTTCAATTATAAGGATACATTTTGTACTATGAGCATCGCACGTTAGGCGTGGTTGGCAGTGACGACACATATTTGATAACATTTTCTTGCTAATAATTTGGATACCTTTTAGTACTGTGAATATGAGCTAATCTTATAAAATAATTTTTTATCTGTTAACAAAGATACTGGAAAACAAATAATTTTGAATGATTGCATAGTGTTAAGCTATTCTTAGGGGAAAAAAATCAGCCATGGAATTGAATTGTTTTCCTTCACTTATAATGGCTCAATAAGAGTATTTTTAGCATCTTTCACAAGATCCTGTTATTGTGAGAGATACAATATGCAGGCAATAAGGTGCTCCTATAGATCTACAATGACCATATTTATTCATATGTTGATTCATTAAACTTTTGATTCCTATTGGACATTTCTGATGAATTTATGCAAACATAAATAAATTATGCAAACAAGAATAAATTCTTTGTTAATATGATTTAGTGAAAAACAATATTCAAGCAATCATGCTGTTATGATCTTAGTTAATTCACAGAATAACTTGTTAAAGTCAAAAGATATTAACAAGTTAATAGAATCACTGTATCTCTGAATCCAGTAATAAGATGAGAATTAAGCCCATTCATTAGCCAAAATTAGCTGATTTGAGGAATAGGGAGGTGAGAGCAGTGATCAAAGAACCATAAAAATATCACTACCTGAAACCAATTTTTCCTTTAAGTTAAAAAACCTTTCTTTCTTGTTATAGTTCAAAAACTGTATTTTGTTTATTTTGAAAAGGCTACTGAGGAGTTCAAGAGTCCTTCTCCCTAGAGTAATTAAACAATCAGGCTCAATATCCTCATCCCTTCTCTTCTATCAAAGCTGAAAAGCAACACAAAAATCCCGGGAGAACAGCCCCAGTAATGAAAGCCAGCCTTACTGTATAGCTGAGAGAAATTCCATAGGGTCCCGTGCAAAATACAATAATACAATAATATGTTTTCACCATCCACAGATAACTTATTTTTTATTAGGCCATTTTTGTACCCTTGTTTCTTGTTGCTCTAAACATCATTAGAGTGAGCGGAGTCTGACACAACTTTAGAGAAAGCTGCACGCTATGGGAATTGAAGCCCTGAGAGTGTGTTATCTTTGTAGCATACCTGGCTATCGTTTTCTAATTCCTGAGTGTTAGTTTTAATGATTTATCATCAATGCAATTTCAATTTTCAAAAAATTAGTCACTCATTTTCTATATTTAGAAGATGGAAATTACCCAATATTCACATATTACAGTAACAGGATTTTCATACCTACAAGTGTTTGCCATGTAATACCATAAATGTATTTCTTAAACAGAAAGGCCATTATCATTTGCCCTTTTAGATAAATTTGTCACTATAAAGACAAGGCATTTAAGTGAGATTAAGCTTTAATTCCATTTTCTACAAAATTGTTCTATAACTTTGGAAAAATAAATTAAGCCGTCTCTGCTTCACTTTCCCTATTCTCTATACTGAGTGCTATTACTATCTGTACTTTCTTTCACAATAGATTTAAAACTCAATTTGATGTAAGTTCAGTTTCTCCAAAAACTTAGACTTTGCCAAAATAAGGTATTATCAGACTCAGTTTCCAACCATGTGTCTTCTACCAATAGATTTCCCCGTAAACAGCACAAACAATACTATTGTTCACTTGACAAATACTGAATTTTCTATCCTTCTTTGCTTCTCTTTCAACAAAATGAATAAAATAATTATATTTTTCAAATCTTGAAATAGTATTTAAGTGTCACTGATTTGAAGGAAAACTTAAAAATTGAATAGATAATATGTGTCACAGAGTAACAGGTAAAGGGCAACTTTTCAAATGGAAATTCAAGTAAAATTTCATATAATTAAAAAGACAGAGATTTAGTGAATCCATGTTATTTAGTATTACTCTTTTACCAAGAGAGTGACTCATGCAGTGGGAATCAAACAAATTTACTATTGCTCTATGAATGCTACCAGGTGTTTTAGTTTGTTGTGTGTGTGTGTGTGTGTTCCAAAGTAATAAATATTCTTTAGTTTTTAGATTTACTTCCTCTTGTGGTGTGTAATTCATAAGGAATTGAGATTGCTGCAAGTGATTTTTAAGTTTCTATTAAAGTAAAAAACACATATGGAAACATATACATATAAGTGTCATGAACTGTAATTTACTCTGCATTCAAAAATATGCTACATTTATGAAATCTGTTAAGTGGTTGTTTTAATGTCAAGAAATGTGAAGGGTCTGAGATATATCCCCACTCTCAAACTAGCAAGTTAGCATGCCACCATCTCATGGATGCTGGCGAAAACCATGAGACTCGTGAGGAAGAAACAAAGGAAAGCTTATTGATCACAGCAAGAACAGTAGCTAACATACTATGATCCTTTGCTGTTTCCTGAGCCTGAATTCCCACAAGGTCATGCAAAAAGGACCCGTAACTTGTGCACATGCAGTGGGTTGTGTTAGAGAAGAGGACTCTGGACTTAGAGAAACCCAATCTTTTATACTGGGCTGCAGAAAAAAACAAAAAAAAACTACTCAAATGTTTGCCTAGAAAGAAGCGTTATCTTTGTTAAACTACTCAGGAAATACATTTTCTATCCATCCTGAAGGGAACTATTTAACATCTCTGAAAATATAGTCTGGAATAAAAGACAACCAGTGTAGCAGCTCACACAACATGCAGATATGCAAGGGACCATAGAAAATTGTCTCACAAGAATAATTTATAGTTTAATGAATTTTTTCATACTAAACACACCCATGTAACTGACCAATCCAGAAAAAAAAACATTGCCAGCATCCGTGAAACCCCTTATTTCCCCTTCCATCCACCCTCTCCTCCACAAAGTACAACCATTATCCTGAAATTTAATAGCATGAATTAGTTTTGCCTTTTTTTGAAAATATACTGATATATATATTATATATATTATACACATTGTAAGTTAGAAGGGTTATAGTCAATACAATTTATATACTGATGAAAATCAAAATCTATAGCTACATACATCGTTATGAGTGAATCTAATGAGTATAATTTGGATGAATGAAGCCAGTACTGAGAGAGGACTATATATATACACACACACACACACACACACACACATATATATATATATATATATATATATATATATATATATATATATATATATTTGACTGTAATCCTTCTAACTTACAATGTGTATTTGGTAGTTTCTAAGTTTGGCTATCATGAACATACAAGTAGTTTTGTAGCATTTAGAGGTCATTTGGCTGTTCAGTGTTCATTCTCTTATCACTACAAAATAAAATAATACTTCTAGTATTTTATTTTGTAGTGACAAGGAAGGAAAAAAACATACACATGAACACAGATATTTCACTTTCAAGAAAAAATAAGATGTAATGTAAAATTATCTCTATTTTTGAAATTTAGCAGACATTGGTGTCCAAATGATAATTCCGGCATATAGTTAAGAGATGCTAACCAAACATATCTTTGACGATCATATTCTGGGATGATTTTTATTTTCTTTTGAAGCAAACACATAAAAGTGTTGGGAGAGCTAGAATGTTCCCTGCCTACCCTGTGTGGTAAGACTGTGATGCAAATATCTGCCAAAATACAATGTAATTAATGTCCATACTGCATCCTAAATATGGATACATTATGGCAACACATGTTTATTGATATTAATTTTAAAATCCCTAGATTTAAACTTCAAGAACAGAATCAAAACCCTTATGAAAACATTATGATTTATACCATAGAAACGGTGATATATCTGAAGTGTGCCAATTGTAGAATTTATTAAAATGCCTTTTGTAAAACCCTGATGTTCTAAAGTTTGCTTTGTGACAGAGCAAAATGTAACTTCTATAGGATGGGGAAACCTCTATGAAAATATCCTATGTATACCAACAGCGACATGTAGATAATGTAAAACAGATATTGTCTTAAATTATGCCTTCTTCAGACACGATTATTCAGACACTACTCTTTGTTTTAAAACTTTTATCTTTTTTAAACACCAGAATATTAACAAAAACTAATTAACTTAGGACAAATTGGTTTAGATCCCTTTCTTTCAAAATGTCTGTTTTTTTTTTTTGTTTTTTTTTTGTTGTTTAAAGAAAATGGGGACTTCATTGAACAGTAAAAGTGATTAGCTTCAATGTCACCTTAAATGTCTAATGTGCATTGCTTTATATGCTATCCTCCAGGTCTTGTTGAAAGACGACCCCCCCCCCCATGAGTACTAATGGGTGCCTTTTTGCATTTGCAAGTATTGGCCAATCCTCGAGTTTTCATTGTCAAGGCCCATATACCAACAATGGGGAAATGTCTTCTTTAGCCATCCTGCACTCACTGTTACCCTGACCTATTGTGCGTATCCTAATCTCTGCATACTCTTCCTTTCTTGGCCTACAGTTCATCAATTTACACCACAACCTGCTCCATATCATTACATATGTTAATTTGACAGCAACGTTTCTTACTTTTCTATTTCATTTTTACCCATATCAGAATATATATGCCAGTATTTCTCAAGGGAACTAGATGAGAAAAAATAGATATATATATAACCATAAAACATACCATCTGCAATTTTCTAGTGTTAAATTTAAATCCATAGCTTATATAAGAAATAATTCTTCTCTTAATATTATAAGAGTTGAAAAGATATAAGCTCATGCATTTATAAGAAATGGTTTAGAAAATGAAACAAAGTTGCTTACTTTTAATCAATCACTCCACACAGATTTAAGGGCTTTTTCCCCTTTGGCAATCGTGATAAGGTCTGCGAATAAAGAAAACTACCATTGTACATGAACCCAAATACCCCCACAGACTATATGAATTGGAACTAGCATTTGTGCCTCAAATTCTACTCACCCTATCACATAAATAAATGCAATGCCAGTAGCAAACTGTGAGGAATTGTTATTCTCTTCATTTCTTTTGTAAGGAATTGGAGACTTAGAAGCATCTTAAATGAGTTTACACAGTTAGCAAAAGAGATTTAGCATAACTCGAATTTCCTTGATCTGATTCAAAATTTCATTAAAAAAAACTATTTAATAAACAATAACAAAGAAGACCAACTTTGGTTCCACAAATGCTTTCTAAATGACGTGGGTTTTCTCCTGTCCTCAGAGAATTTTGTCTACACTGTTATTTCTTCTTATTGTCATTATTGATGTTTTGTTTTATTTTGTTTTGTTTCTCTTTTTCTTTTTGTGTATTTATTACTAACGTCAAAGTGCAGGGATTGTTAGGCTCAAAAATAAAAATAAAAATCTTAAATTCATGAATTTTAAATTCTAGTCCAAAGGTGACCCAATATCTGTAAAATTAGTGAAAACAAATTATTTAGGAGGGAAAACAGACTTACTTGAAATAATATTTTTGAGAGAACTATTATCTTACATGTAAGTCAGATAAGAATAGGGTTAATACAGAGCGATTGTTTCAGGTGGAATGTGATTATGCAAGAATTATTAAAATACAGATTTATTGCACATTACCAAGTTTCCTTAGCATGTAAACTAAACATCACTTGAGTTTAATTTAGTGGAAACAAATGCTTGCCTCTGACAATATCTACTTTAAATTTCATTTGAGGCACTTAAAAGAACCAGCTATCTATTATTTCTTTTCTGTGAAGCAGATATAAATCTTCATCTTGATGAGCTTGAGATGGGCCATCTATTGTGGGACTTATTTATATGTTAAACACATCATTTTATTTAGTAGTCTGGTAACTTGCTCAAAGAAGTTAAATAGTTGATATACCGTATTTCCCTGAAAATAAGACTGGGTCTTATATTAATTTTTGCTCCAAAAGATGCTTGAAGGCTTATTTTTAGGGGATGTCTTATTTTTTTCATGTACAACAATCTACATTTATTCATGTACAACAATCTACATTTATTCAAATACAGTCATGTCATCTTTTGGAACATTGTCATAACTCTCCAAACCCCTAATTCCAGCTTGAATACCTTGTGACTCCATTTCCTGTAGAACCATTGGCCCCAATGTCTCACATCCAGCAATAGAGCTCTCCTTAAATGAGCTCTTCTTGTCCATGTAGCCTGCTCGTAGTGCATTGGCAACACAGCTGTCAGTGATTTTATCCCACGACTTCTTCACCCAAGTCACGACCTCTTGTAGGCCAAGCTTCACAAAGTTTCCAAGCTGATTTCTCTCCTTTCTATTTTTAATGTAGTCATTGATTTCCATGTGCAAATGGTCCTTGAATGGCTTGTTTATTGCAATATCAAGAGTCTGGAGATAGGCAGTCATTCCTGTGGGAATCATTATTTGATCTCTTCTTCTCTCTGCAGGGAAGTTCTTCATGTCTTTAGCACAGTGAGTACTGGCTGAATCCCAGACTAGCCGACCTCTTTGGCCACCTCACAAAACAAGTGGCAGCATTAAATCGACCCACTTCCGTAATAACTGCTTGTGTGCACCAGGCTTTTTCGGTTTCAAGAACATAAATGCCATGTTCAACTTTATATTTCTTGCCCTTAGTGATGATTAGAGGTGGGGCTTTTTTTACATTCAGAGAAATTGCCAAAATACAGGTAACATGTGCACTTTCGTAACCAGTGGAGAGAATGAGGATTGACGGGGTACCCCTCTGATCAATTGTCATTTGAGATTCTTGGCCCATATACACTGCAGTTTCATCCATAGCAAAATCATGTTGGAGAGTTGGTATTTAGAAAAGTCGATGCCATCAACCAGGGACTTGAATGCAAGTGCACGTTTAATAACTTCAGTATCTTCCAGCTTGAACAGTGCTGTTGATCTTAGAGACAGTTCATATCACTGAAGGAAGCCAGTGTTGTGATGCTTTGAATTCTTCTGGGGATATTTCTAGCTATGGTGCCATTGCAAGGGCAAATGGTTGAATATCAGCCCTGAGCACAACCAAAGCCTTTGCTCTCCTGTCAGCAATCCATTCACAGATGATGTCTTCCAGCTCAGGAAATAATGGTTGCCGACCTGATCCACACTTTTACTTCTTAGTATTTCCCTCATCCACCTGTTGACTGAGGTTATCGTACTCTGCTTGCCATTTTTGGACCATTCAGAGATCCCACTTCTCTTTGCAGAAAGCTGTAAGATTCTTGCCCCAGGACTCCTCAGTGATTCCTTTCTTGTTCTTGGTTGAATAGCTGTTTCTTTTTGCACTCATCATGTCTGGGGGTCAAAATATTATTCCCTTTAACTCTACCATTAAATCAAGTGTTAATTGAAGTCTTATGAGATAGGAGTGGCAACAAAAATGATGACAGTTAAAAATGATGGTCCACACAAAGGTGACGAAAAATTGCAGGCACCAAAATTCAGAAAACGTTTTTTTTATTTCACATGAGTGCATTAAGTACATCCGTTACAACATGCGGCATACTGAATTATGAAGATTCATATTAGACACAACTGTGTCCATTAGTTTTCAAGTGCGCAAGGTATTTGTACGTTGTGTCTGTACTCTGATTAGTCATTTGGCAATAAGTCTCAAATTCATCTGTTTACACAAGCATTTACCTCTCATCCAAAGGCACCTACTTGGGTATTTACCAATACTTAATTATAATTTATATTATCATTTATTTTAAGTATTAATGTCAATATTATTTATTATTAATTATATATTAATGTTATTATTTTATAATTCAATATGTCTGTCATGTGTTGCAACTGACATACTAAATGCGTCCGCCTGGCTGACAATCTTAACTGGGGCTTATTTTGAGGGTAGGGCTTATATTACGAAAATCCTGAAAAATCAGTCTAGGGCTTATTTTCCAGTTAGGTCTCATTTTCGGGGAAATACAGTACATCTTAGTTCTCCTGTTGTGACTCTGATGAAACTTTTCCCAGGTAAAATATCTTGCCCATAGCTCTGTTTTCCTACTCTGCATTTTTCTAGAAAGCAGCCTATGACACTGGGTTGTATCTAGTGTTTTACTTGTGCTCCTTTATCCCTGCTCCTTTATCCCATAGGTCCTTGAGATCCCAATGACACAGCTGAAGACCCATTGCAACTGGGGAAATGAAGAGGGGACAATCAGCAAAACAAACAAAACATATCTGGGAAATGGCAGGCACATTTACTGGCCCAGGCAATTGGACATCTACTTCTGGGGTTGGGGGGGGGCAAGATCCCTGGGAAAGCCCAACACCAAAGGTCCAGGAATACAGGCAATGCTTGAATCAGTACAAGAGACAGGGCATCCCCATTTTCCCAACACAAGATAGAGAACCAAGATTGTATGAGTTTGCTAAGGCTGCTGGAGCAAAATACCATAGATTGGGTGGCTTAAACAACAGAAAATTATTTTTTCACAGTTCTGCAAGGTGGAAGTCTAAGATCAATATCAAGTTGTCAGTACCTCTCTCTTTGGCTTGCAGATAGACGCCTTCTTGCTGTGCATTCATATGGTCTTTGTTCTGTGTGTACACATTCCTGGTATCTCTTTATGTGTAAACAATTTTCCTCTTTTTATAAGGTCACCAGTGCCTCAGAATTAGAATAGAAGAGTGTTAGATTGTAAGAAAGAGAGAGAGAGAGAGAGAGAGAGAAAGAAAGAAAAAGAAAGAAAAATAAAGCTAACAATTTTTCAAAACTCATGGAATATATCAAACCACATATCTGAGAAGCTCAGAGAACCACAAGTATGATAAATTGT
The DNA here is from genome assembly GCF_004115265.2 of Rhinolophus ferrumequinum. Taxonomy (NCBI): domain Eukaryota; kingdom Metazoa; phylum Chordata; class Mammalia; order Chiroptera; family Rhinolophidae; genus Rhinolophus; species Rhinolophus ferrumequinum. The sequence continues at coordinate 89,492,765 of NC_046289.1, read as the reverse complement.
TTATTTATACCAAAAAAAGAAAAGAAAACAAACACTAACAAACAAAACCAGCTAAACATATAATATCCAAACACCTGAAAACCAATGATAAAGATAAAACTTTAAAAGAAACCAGAGATAAAAGGCACATTATATACAGAAGAATAAAGATTAGAATTATAGCTAACTTCTTATAAGATACTGCAAACCAGAAGCCAAGAAACAGCATCTTCAAAGAGGTGAAGAAAAAAACAGACAAACAAATGAAAAACCTACAAAACAAGAATTCTACAAACAGCAAAAGTATCTTCCAAATTAAAGTAATAACGTAAACTGTAGTCTTTGGGTGGTAATGATGTGTCAGTATAGGTTTATCAGTGGTAAAAATGTACAACTTTGGTGGTGAATATTGATAATGGAGGACACTATACATGAGTAGGGGGTATATGAGAAATCTCTGTCCCTTCCTCGCCATTTTCTATGGGCCTAAAACTGTAGTAAAAAAAAAGAAAAAGAAATCTAGTAAGAAAGAAAGCGAGCCTGAGAATCCTCTTGAAAGCATACTTGTCATCTTTACAAGACCCATAAGAGGTTTTCAGGTTGAATAAACATCCCCAATTTGTGGTTCAGAGTTATTGCTGAGATCTTTACCAATGTTAGAAGTACAAAGTTATCCTTTATCATTTAAAAATTTTTTAAATACATAGTGTTTTTAAATGTACTAAATCTGGAAGAATTCCTAACTTCTTTTAGGGTTACCCTAAAAGAAATGTAAAACGAAGTCTCCAGGTAGCAGGTCTGTGGTAACAAAAAGAAACTTGGATCTACAAGGAAATGAAGAGTGCGGGAAATGGAAGAAAAATAAAAATAAAATTCATTTTCCTTATTTTTAAATGCTCTAAAATATAGTTGACTGGTTTTTAAAATTATACCAATGGTCTTGCATTTTTGCCAAAGTAAAAATAGGTAATAATAAAGACAGTGGTTGGGAGGGTAGACTTGGAAATATGTGATTGTAAAATTCTTATACTACAATTGAGATGGTATGGTGTTATATTATTAAAAAAAAGAAAAAAGAATAAAAAGAACAAAAAAAATAAGAGGAAAGATTATAATACAATTATACGAGTAAATGACTCAACTGTTAATAGCATAAACACATCAATTAAAAGATGTACTTAATGGATAATGTCCAGCAAGGCTCAACTATATACTGTCTACAGAGAAAATGCAAAAGAATGGGAAAAGAGGGCACTGCCAACATGAATACAGAGAAAAACAATGTCTGTACTAACCTCAGAAAGTGCACTTTAAAAGAAGAAATATTATCAGGGATAATGAGGGGTATTTATGAAATGGTAAATTCACTACTAAGAAGTCGATACTTAGGGTTTATGAATTCAGAGCTTTATTATACCTAAAACAAAAGAATGATAGGACAGAGAGAAGAGAAACATGTTTAGAGTTGTAAACTTTAACATTCTTTTCTCAGTAATCAATTAACAAAAACACACAGAAAATCATTGTGTATAGAGAAGTTCTCAAAACGTTTTCAAACAGCTTGATCTAACTGATCTTTATAATCCACCCAAACAGCAACAGAAGACAGTTTTTTTAAATGCACATAGAATGTTTCCAAAACAGTCAACTACTCGGGGCCAAAAATGCAATTGGCCCCGAGTAGTTGACTTAACAATTTTAAAGAATTAAAATCCTTAACAATTTTAAAGGATCAAAATCATTGAAAGTATGTTCTCAGATCATGACAGAATTAACCTAGAAATCAATAAAATATATCTTAAAATTCCTCAAGTATTAGTAAATTAAACCTGCAAGTAGCCTATCATAAAAAAAGTCATAATGGAAATTCCAAATATTTTGAATTAAATAAAAATGAAAATAACAACAAATCAAAATTTGTCTGACTCAACTAAAACAGTACTCACAGAAAAGAATTATAGCATTAAATGCTAACATGAGAGGAGAAAAACTCTCAAAACAATGACTGTGCCCCCAATCTTAAGAAACTAATGAAAGAAATTAAACTTGAACCCAAAGAATGTAGAAAGAAGGAAATAATAAAGATTATAGCAGGTGATAATGACAAAGAAGCCAGAAAAACAATAGAGGAAATAAATGGAAGATTGCTTTTTGAGATGATAGGTTGTTCTTTGATAGACCTCTGGCTACTCAGAGCAAGATAAAAACAGTAGACACAAATTATCAAAATCAGAAATGAAAAAAGCAAAAGATTTACACAATCTGAAGAGAAACTAGAGTGTGATATGTGGGATATAAAAGTGAAAGCAACAAAGGAACAAGACAAACAAATGAAGAAACAGAAACTCAGACACAGACAATAGTTTAGTGGTTACCAGAGGGTAAGGGGGGAGGGGGGTGGTAGATGAGGGTAAGGGGGATCAAATATATGGTGATGGAAGGAGAACTGACTCTGAGTGGTGAACACACAATGCAACATATAGATGATGTATCACATAATTGTACACTTGAAACCTATGTAACTTTACTAACAATGGTCACCCCAATAAACTTTAATTAAAAAAAATGAAAGACAGGACATGAATACAAAACCTAGAGATTAAAAATAATAATTAAGATACATTAAGTGCAATTTTATGCCAATAAATTTGACAAATTAAAGGAAATGGACAGATTTCATGTAAGATGCAAATTATCTATGCTTGTTTGAGAAATTGTGTCTTTGCCAGTTCCTGTGGTTCTGGGTCCTTCACATTTCTACAGTCAATTATGGCTCCCCAGAGAAAGTCCTGCTCACACATGTTGCTGTTGGCAGGATTCAGTGCCTTTGGATCGTTGAATTGACGCCTTAGATCCTCATGAGCACTTGTCTGGAAAACTCCCCAAATTCTGTGCTCTTGAACCACTTCATAAATCATCTCACAACATGATATCTGTTCATCAGATCAAGCAGGAGAGAGGATATGAAAGAGAAAGCTAGTAAGACTAAGTCACAGCTCTTATAACCCAATCTCAGAAGTGACATCCTATCACCTTTGCCACATTCTGTTTATTAGAGGCAAGCCACTAGGTCCAGCTCACAAAGGAAGAGGATTATGCAAGACCATGGATACAAGGAGGGGGGGAATCACTGAAAGCCAGATTTGAAGGCTGTTTACTACAGAAATCATAGTAATTCTATATAAAGTTTTCCAAAAATAGAAGAGGAGGAAATATTTCCTAACATTTGACAAAGCTAGGATTACTCTGGTGTCAATAAAAGATGAGGACATTATAAAAAACAAGTACAAAAAAACCCCTAAACTAAAGATGAATCTGCCTCATTGAAATAGACATAATCATCCTCGGTAACATAAAGCCACTCAAATTTGCCAGTATTTAAAAGGAGAGCTCATCAACAACAATTAGGATTTACTTGGGGATTATAAAACATGTTCAATATTCAAAAAATGATCAATGAGATACATCACATTAAAACACTGAAGAAAATTAATATGATAATATTTTATAGATATATAAAGAATTTGACAACATTCGATATATATTCATGATCTTTTAAAAACAGCAATTTAGAAACAGAAAGGGAATAATTTATTCTGATAATGGGGCGCTATAAAAATAATCTCTATGTAGGGCCTCATTTATCAGTGAAAAGCACAATACACAAACAAAAAGTGATAAATTGGACTCTAACAAAATTAAAAACTTCTGTTCTGCAGATAAACTGTTAAGAAAATGAAAGAAAAAGCCACAGAATAGGAGAAAATATTTCAAAATATATATACCTGATAAAAGACCTGGAAATGACACTTAAATTCCTTTTACAACTGGTGAGATTGATGAGAATTAAAATATTTACACTGATTTAAATATATGCTGATATATAAAAATATGCTTTCTCAGAAGGACCTGTAGAATATGGTTGCTGTAAATTGAAATTCTCTGTTCGCAACTCTGTTACAGCGCCCTCAATCTAAGATATATGAGTCTATTTTGCCCTTTACGCTCTAAACATGAAAAAATTCCAGGCATCTAAATGGAGAATCTCAAGCAAAATTTAAAAAAAAAAAAAAAAAAAAAAACAGAAAAAGAGAGAGAAAATAAAGTGATGCAACACAAAACCTAACTTATGTGGCTATGATGTTTGATAGAGTATTTTTTATAAGATACTCAGAAATACTGTGTTGATTTTATGTATGACCCAAATGTATGCTAGTATCATTCTTTGCCTTAGGATCTAGATTTGTAGGGCTTGAACTTTCATCTAGTATCTGCCAAAGATTTCTGTATTCTAAAATATTGATATGTAAATGTAAATAGGTAACTCTATCTGTGATTTCTTTCTTCTCTCTAATTTGCTTCTTTTGTTTTACTTGAGTATCTACCCACTTAGGAGAAGCCTCTTTTCCTTAATTCCATATGCTAATAATATTGGTTATGTAGAGTTGAGATTTAATAGTAACAATAACAGTAAGTGGATCTATAGCATCACTATGGTAGATAGTTTTTAATTGAATATTAAATGTCTCTTTTCTTAATAATCTTTAACTGAATTTGACATGTTGGTCTCCAGATTCTGGCTTTATCTGTTGCTTTTGTGTCTCTTTCTCTTTCTCCCTCATTTCTTTCTCCACATTTCTGTTTATAGCTTTTTTCTTCTTGTTGCTCTTATTAAAAAAAAAAAAAAAAAAAAAAAAAAAGTAGGCAGTGGCTTTACTACTTCTTGTGGCTATTCTTTAACATCCGAAGTATACAAACTAAATCATGGCCTATGCACTAATTTTTCCTCTGCTTGAGCCACTATACTCCCTGTTAACTGGCTCACTCTGTCATAGCATTTAGGTCTTTATCTAAATGCAATTTTTCATAGCAACCTACCCTAACCACCATTTTAAATTGCATCTATCCATTTCACTTGCTTTTACCCAGCATATTACATGTTTTATTTATTCCATTTATTGTCTTTACTTCCCCTGTACTAAATTATAAGCTCCAAGTAGGTATTGAGTTCTGCCTTTGGTTAAATGCTTTTCTACTTTAAAATAGTTGAGGGCAGAAATGAAATATTATTCACTACAACCACACATTTAGTATTTTAAATGTAATAGATGTCTATTACATATTATTTCCCCATATTAGTTTTCTAAAACTAAAATTCAGTGTTGGAAAGTAGTAAACGTGAAACATGGTTTAAACTTTTTCTGTTTTCAATATTGATCAGCACTGGGCATATGAAAAATAAGAATCTTTCATCAGCGTGATTCAGGGTCTATTGAAGTTGTTAGTTATTATGTGTGTGAATCTTTCTCAATTTGTGGATGTGTCAGTGTTGAGGGCCACTGGTGCCTGCTGAAGCTGAAAACAAGAAAGTGTGAAGATTCAAAAATGAATGGAAACAGCAAGTCTATAAGCCACAAGTGGGAATGTAACTGGGTCACCAAACGAAGAACTAGCAGAAAATATCAAAATTATATACTGTTGAAAGGCAGAAACTCCATTCCCATTATTTAGAAATAATGTCTCACATATTTAGAAATGTTTCTCACATATAATGTTCAAAACATATTTGTTGAATTTATAAGTTTATAAGTAGAGATAGGAGGACCAATTGTGCAGAAAAATCAATGAGGTTAGGAGCATATATCTTTGGAATAGATTTGGATTAAGACACATTTATAATTATTTTCATGACATGAGACATAGAAGGATAAGTCATATTCAAATTCCAGAGGTGGCGCTTTTTAAAACAAAGATTGGATGATCCTTATCATGACACGTCACCCATTTATTACCTTGAAACTTGGTACCCATATAATTTTAGTGTGTGTTTGCACTAGGCTGCTTACTCAATTTAGTTTCGCTAATTACTAAAGAGGACTGAGAAATTTTGTTTCAATTCTGAATTCTAATGCTCAGGTACAAAACATTGCCTTTTCTTTTGTAAAATTATATTGTCTTAACAGATAATAATCAAACACATGTAGAGTATTAACAATTAAACGAAGACAAAGGTAATATTATGTATGTTTGAGTGACTTAGTAAATAATTTATATTTTAGAACCATTAAGGTCTCTGCTGCTGTTTTACATTCATGGTATTTGGTACTAGTAATATATAAAAGGAATTTAAAAGGAAGTAGCTCACGTACAATTAAATGTTAATATTTTGGTATGATTTTATATATTCCTTTGAATAAGCAATGGAATGTAATCTGCATAATTCACAGTCTGTAATTCTTCACATCATTTTTCCCTTTGAAGTTGTCTTAATCTCAAACCCTGTAGCCTTTAGGAAACGTGAACAGATGGTAATTTATTGCTTTAAGAATGTATTTAATTTAGGTTAGTATGACTTACAGGTTAGGTGTTTTTAAATAAATTATCTTTCCAATTCTCATTACACAATCAGGCTAACTGGGGCTGAAATGGAGGTCAATTTGGTCTTGGTGCAGTAAAAACATAACAACAGGATTTAAGTAAATTTTTAATAACTTTATCTAAGAGTGAATTAAATTATTTTATTTAATGAAGGCTTCATATTATATGCAATACTTATTATTGTTATGAATGTTCTTAAAATTAAAAATCAATTCAGTTAACAAATAATTACTGAGTGCTTACAATCTAGTAGGTGGTCACTATTCAAAGTGGCAGGGAGTCAATTGCTATATAAGACAGAACTCATCCTCTAATGGCACCTCTCTTCCCCAAGGAAAAGGATCAATGAATCATTGTACAAAACAGATGATTAAAATGTGATATTTGTGAAGCTTTAAACTATATTCATCTCATAAAGGCTTTCTAAAAGCAAATTAATTTAAAGACACTTGACTGCTATTTTAATATTTTTATGAAAACTCTGGAATAGAAACTAGAACAATATGGGAATAACCTCTTAGAAAGTTGAAATAGATTTTAACATCTTATAATTGTTTTCCTACCTTCATACAGGTATAATTGACAAATAAAAATTGTATATATTTTGAGTATACAATGTGGTGATTTAATATACATATACATTAATATACATATACATTGTGAAATGATGACCACAGTCAAGTTAATTAGCATGTCCGTTACTTCATATAGTTAGCTTTTTTTTTTTCATTTTGTGGTAAAGACACTTAAGATCTACTCTTTAGTAAATCTGAAGTATACAATAGTGTTATTAACTATAGTCACCATGCTGTACATTAAGATGCATAGAATATCGTGTTTCCCCGAAAATAAGACCTCACCAGACGATCAGCTCTAATGTGTCTTTTGGAGCAAAAATTAATATAAGACCCGGTCTAATATAATATAAGACCGTGTCTTATATTAATTTTATTGTATTAGTTGTCTGACTAGGTCCTATATTCATGGGAACATGGTATATTCATCATATAACTGAATTTTTTTTAAATTAAAGTTTATTGGGGTGACCATTGTTAGTAAAGTTACATAGATTTCAGTGTAGAATTCTGTATTACATCATCTATAAATCCCATTGTGTGTTCACCACCCAGAGTCAGTTCTCCTTCCATCACCATATATTTGATCCCCCTTACCCTCATCTCCCATCCCCTACCCCCCTTACCCTCTGGTAACCACTAAACTATTGTCTGTGTCTATGAGTTTTTGTTTCTCATTTGTCTTGTTCTTTTGTTGTTTTTGGTTTATATACCACATATCAATGAAATCATATAGTTCTCTGCTTTTTCTGTCTCAATTATTTCACTTAGCATTATAATCTCAAGGTCCATCCATGTTGTCACAAATGGTCCTATTTCATCTTTTCTTACCGCTGAATAGTATTCCATCGTGTGTATATACCACAACTTCTGTATCCAAAATGTCTATCAAAGGACATTTTGGTTGTTTCCATGTCTTGGCCACTGTGAATAAAGCTGCAGTGAACATTGGAGCACACTATGGAAGGCAATGTGGAGGTTCCTCAAAAAATTAAGACTAGAATTACCATATGACCCAGCAATCCCTCTCCTGGGTGTCTACCCAAAAAATCTGAGAACATATAACTGAAATTTTGTACCCCTTGACTGATATCTTCACATCACTCCTCACCCCCCACACACACACCTTACAGCCACTGTTCTACTCTGTGGTTCTATAAATTTCACTTTTTATGAGTTTGACATTTTTAAGATTCATATTATAAAGGAGATTATATAGTATTGATTTTTTCTTTAAGGAAAATGATTTTCCTTAAAGAATAAGTTTAAAATATGTTGCCCACAAAATCATTTACTATTTTTTCTAAAATAATATATGAGATAAGGAAGGAGTTAAAATAACAAGATTTTATTAAAACATGATTGATACTTGAATATTATATTTAGTTTGTATTACAAAATATAAAATATCTGACAATTCTGTTTACCAGTTTGCCACTGTGCGCTTACATAGGCAGCACTGTACAAACAGCTCAGTAAGGTTTCCTAACCTTGGTATATTCAGTGTCTCACAGCTAGGTTCGTGACAACGTGTGGCGGTGTCTTGCTGAGTGGTGGTCATTGTTGTTGCGTGTTTCTGTGTGCCACTGTGAGCATGTCCAAGCTTGAATTAGAGCAAGGAATGAACATTACATTTCTTGCTAAACTAGAGAAGAGTAGAAGTAAAATCAGGGACATGTTAGTCTAAGTTTGTGGGGATAATGCCATGAAGGAAACAGCAGTGTACAAATGGATTAAATGTTTTTCTGAGGGGAGAAAATACGTCACTGATGAAGAAAGGTCAGGGAAGCAAATAACGAGCAGAAATGATGAAAACATTGCAAAAATTTGTCAAATTGTGCATCAAAATCATCTGCTGACTGTGAGAAGCATAGCAGACCAAGTAAACATCAATAGAGAAACAGTTAGGAAAATCTTAACTGCAAATCTTGGCATGAGAAAGGTGTGTGCAAAACTGGTCCCGCAGAAGCTCACCAATGAACAAAAGCAAAGGAGAGTCAAAGTTTGCCAAGATCTTTTGGAGAGGCAAGATGATGTTTTGGACTGTGTTATCACAGTGATGAAATATGGGTGGACCAATACAACCCTGAAACAAAGCGTAAAAGTGCACAATGGAAGTCAGCCAATTCTCTATGACCAAAAAAGTTCTGTCAATCCAAATCAAGAGTCAAAATAATGTTACTAATCTTTTTTCGTATCAGAGGGATTATTTATTATGAATTTGTACCAACTGAAAAGTTAACCAGGCTTTCTATTTGGAAGTGCTGAAAAGGCTGCATGGAAAAGTTAGACAAAATGACCTGAACTCTTTGTCAATAATTCATGGCTCTTGCATCACGGCAATGCATCAACTCACACAGTGTTATCTGTGAGGGAGTTTTTAGCCAGTAAACAAATAACTGCATTGGAACATCCTCCCTATTCACCTGATCTGACCTCCAAGGACTTCTTTCTTTACCCGAAGATAAAGGAAATTTTGAAAGCAAAACATTATGATGACATTCAGGACATCAAGGATAATATGATGACAACTCTGATGTCCATTCCAGGATGAATTCTAACATTGCTTTTGAGGGTGTACTAGGCACTGGTATTGGTGCATAGCTTCCCAAGGGGAGTACTTTGAAGGTGACCATAGTGATATTCAGCAATGAGATATGTCACATTTTTTCTAGGATAAATTATTGAATTTAATTGTCAGACCTCATATAAATTTTGCTTAATGAAAGTAGTGAGACATGGAGAGTTTTCAAGTTAAGAAACTACTTGATCAGGTTTTTATTTGATTAAACTCACTGATAGCCTTATGGAAAATACATACTAGGAAGACAGTATTAGAAGGGAGAGGATTTGAGGCTTTAGCATGAATCCAGGTCCAGTGCTGTCAGAGGAGATACAAGGCGCTAAGAAAACAATGTTGGCTTTACTGATTATTTTTGATGAGGAGAGGATGGAAAGGTTAAGTATAACTCATAGGTTGTTTGACTTGAGCAACAAGATGATTTGCTTCACAGAGATTTCTTGAAGAATAAGATTGGTAAATTGAAGTAAATGATAAACTATGCCTTGGATATTCTGAGTAACATGTGCCCAAGAGACACCAAATGCGGGAGTCGGAACTGCATTGACTTTGTAGAAAACATCTACCACATCCCTTAGCTCCCTGAAAGCCCATCCTGCCCACCTAAAGCTGCATTGCCAGGGACACTCTGGGTGCCTGGGTGGTGAACCCAACCCATAAGCCACAGAGGCCTTTTGCAACAGCAGACAGCCTGCAGTGGACTGGGACGATTTTGATGGTGGACAGTAAACCATAACTTGTACAGCAGCCTCTCTTGAGTTGCTCTCAGGGGTCTGTTAACCTGAGGGGACACATGGCTAACTGAGGTGTGCTCAGGGCATTTTGTGAAGTGGTCATAGGCAAGGTACTGGCACAAGAACTGAATTTGCATTAACTTTGTAAAAACCACTGGCCATGTCTCCTGACTCCCTGGAACCCCATCCCACCCAGCAATACTGGGGACACTCTCAACACTGGATCAACCAGCCCAGCCCATGCACCTAGGGAGGCTCTTTCAATGTTAGAGCCTTATGGGCAGGTGGGAACGCACATAAGGGTTCTTGGGCTATTTGCTAAGCTGCCCCATGTCCAATACTGGTGGCAGCCAGCCTTGGTTCACAGCAAGGCCACCTTCACATGCCTCCGGGTCCAGCAAGGCAGCACCCAACCACATATAGCTTTTTAGCTCCTACCAGGTAGCCCCAGGCTGATAACAGGCAAGGCTGACATTGGCCTGCATGGGAGCCCCTTCCAAGACACACCAGAAACAAGACACCCAGAGACCAGCTTCAGACCACACCTAAGCACTACCTAGGTAGCCCCACAGCAGCACAACCAAAGAGTGGTCTAAACAGGAACAAGAGCCTGTGGGAGTGAATACTCTTCTGTGGGGTCAACCCCCACACAGCAGCTGTGGGGTGTAACCAATACTCACAGTCAGTCAGCCAAGGAATCAATCCTACCCACTGACAAGCCAAAAGCAATCAAGGATCAGCCAGGTCACAAGAACACGCGCAACACACTCAAGGGGTACTCCTGGAATACACAAACCAAACAGGATATCAGAGAGATTGCACCGTTGGACCACGCAGCACACATACTTGGACCACACAGGACACTTACTACATGAGGCCACCCAGCAAGACTGACAAATATGATCTACCTAATAATTAGAAGTAAACACCGAGAAGCAGCCAGAATGAGGAAACAAAGAAACATATCCCAAATATGAGAACAGGAAAAACCTTCAGAAATAGTATTAAATAAAATGGAGGCCACCAATCTACCAGAGACAGAATTTCAAACACTGATTATAAGAATGCTTAAGGAACTTAGTGAAAACTTCAAGAAAAAGATAGTAAGCGTAAAGAAGAACATAGAAACCATAAAAAAGAACCAGTCAGAAATAAAGAATACAATAAATAAAATGAATAATATATATTAGAGGAAATCAACAGAAGATTAGATGAATCAGAGAATAGAGTCAGCGATTTAGAAGAAGAGGTAGCAGAAGACACCAAATCAGAACAACAAAAAGAGAAAAGGAATTCAAAAAAAAAGTGAAGATAGTTCAAGGGATCTGTGGGACATATTAAAGCATAACAACATTGGCAAATGGAAATGAGAAAAAAGCTGGGATAGCAATATTTATATGAAACAAAATACACTTTAAAACGAGGACTTTAATAAAAGATAGAGGACATTACATAATAATACAAGGATCAATTCAACAAGAGGGCATAACTCTAGCAAACATTTATGCACCCAACATAGGAGCATCAAAATATATAAAACAAATCTTGACTGACATAAGGCAAAGATGAACAGTAATACAATCATAGTAGGGGAGGGACTTTAACACCCCACTGACATCAATGAACAGATATTCAAGACAGAAAATCAACACAGAAACAGCGGCCTTAAATGACACACTAGACTGGATGGATTTCATTGATATGATTAGAGCATTTCAATCCAAAGAAGCAGAATATACATTCGTTTCAAGTGCATATGGAACATTTTCTAAGCTAGACTACGTGTTAGGCCACAAAACAAGTCTCAGTAAATTTAAGAAGATTGAAATCGTATAAAGCATCTTCTCCTTCATAATATTGTGGAATGGTATGAAACTAGAAATCAGAAAAAAACATAGGCAGTTAACTCTCAGACATTACCCTTAATAATATTTTTACTGATATATCCCCTCAGGCAAGAGAATCAAAACAAACAAACAAACAAACAAACAAATGGGACTACATTATGCTAATTTTTTTCACAGCAAAGGAAACGATCAACAAAATGAAAAGACATCCTACTGAATGGGAGAAGATATTTGTCAATGATACATCTGATAAGGGGTTAATATTCAAAATTTATTGGGAACTCATACAATTCAAAACCAAAAAAAAAAAAAAGAAAAGAAAAGAAAACTCCAAACAATCCAATTGAAAATGGGTAGAGAACTTAAATAGACATTTCTCTAAAGAGGACACCCAGATGGCTAATAGATGGAGACTTTCTGTTGTGATCACAAAATACTGTGAATGCTTCTGCCGAGTGCCATTCAATGAAAAGGCGGGGATCTTCAACATGAGAAGTGGCATGATGAACCTTAGTAACAGTGTGTGATAAGTTTCAGCTTGTTCAGTGCCGTCAGTTGCGTGTGAGGTATAGTTGAGAGAAGGTGTGTTTTAAAATGTGCTATAAATCATCCTCTATCATGACAATGCTCCATGTTACACACCGCTTTGGGTACATAGCAACTTCTGTCAAATAAAAACATCACGGTGTGTTCTCATCCACCTTATTCAATCTATCTGACCACATGTGACTTCTGACTCCTTCCCAAAGTCAAAATGACCATGCAAGGTAAACATTTTTAATCAATTCAGGACATCAAGGCTGCCAGGACAGCACAACTAAAGACATTCACAAAAGAGGACTTCCAGAACTGCTCCTGAAAGTGGCAAGAAGGATGGGATAAGTGTGTTTGAAATGAGAGGTAGTATTTTGAGGGGAATTAATGGCAATGTGTCTTTATTGTAATATATATTTTTTAATTTAAACATTCACTGTATTGTTTGATCACACCTCTTATGTACAGTGTCAGATGGGTAATAGAGTTATTGGGGTTATCACTTTTTGAGGTAAGTAAATGTGTAATCACTACTTTTTTTTGTACCTGAAACAAATATAATATTGCATGTCAATGGTAATTGAAAAATAAATATTTAAAAATTTTAAAAAAATAAAAAATATCCTTCTTTTTCAAAACTACTTAATTTGAAAACATTACCATCAACACAAGTTGAGTAAAGCTATTTTTTATCTTTCTAGACCCAGATCATCATTATAATAATTGAAACAGGCTCTCATTCTTAATTCAAGATAAGGAATTTAATGTAATTATTCTAATCTATTTAGCTGCACTTTGGAAAGTAGCTGACTATACATGAAATGAGACAACTATTAAGTACAGATAACGTTCAAGTCTTACACCTACTAATTAAGTATTCAATATTGATTAAGACTTTTATGGAACTAGGTAAGTATTCTTTGCATAGCCACTTTGAGCTATTTGCTATCATTTACACATTTAGGGTCAAGTATTGCAGCTGTGATGCAATTGATTTCTTCATGGCTTCATCAAAATAGTGTGAAATTGCTCAATAAACACATAGAATCTCTTTTAGTAGCATATTCTGGGTTACAGCCGTGCCAATTTGGACTTGAATTTATATTTGAGATTCTAGATTGGCTTCTTCTGCACTATAGAATGAAGGTTTAATAGGGATATAAAATCAGTGTGTTGATCAGTAAGCATTTTGTAAAACTAGGAATTTCAGTAAGTGAAGCATAGAGGCTAAAAGAAACTGTTTGCAATACTAACAAGGACATATGACTTACTTTTTAGAGGTATTCATCTTAAGACAACAACAGTATGAATAATTAGTATATCATAACTTCTATCATATACTATTTAATAGTTAATGGGTTCTATATTTTAAAATAACATGACAGTCTTTGAAGAAATTCAGAAAATGAAGTATGACTAACATAATTTAGCAAATGGTTTCGTATTAATTCTTTAAAAGAGATTAAGAAGCAGTTAGAGTTTATAACAGTAGATCTTTTAGGGAATGTGGAAAAGAGTATTTATGTGGTATAAAATATAGTCTAGTTTAAATTCATTATCTGTGACATCTAATGATATTTCAAACAGATAATATATTTTTGAAATATTTCAAACAGATAATATCAATTTAAGGAGTTGGCAACTCTATTTTGTAGCACATTCCATTTATTAAGATACAAAAACTGTTGGGTATGAACTCTGTTATTTCAAATGAACTCTAGCAAAATAAAGCAAAATGATCATAATTAAAAAGCAGTCTGGTCATTTAGAAAAAAACATTTTGCATTTTGTCCTATGTAAATTGATACCTATCTATTTATTTACTTTCTGTAAACAAACTATTTGCATTAAGGTAAAGTTATAAAGCTTGAATGTTAGGGTTTACTCTTACTTTATCTGAGCTCATGGCTAAATCCTACATCATGGAGAATATTGCACATCCTCATAATACCCCCAAATCCCATATACCTAATTTCTAGAAATACTTTTTTTTCTAGAACTATCTACACATATGATATAGGAGAGGGTAGAATCCATGAAAAGTTTTTTGATAATCGCCATCAGGCTTGGAATGCAGGGTCTTATGACTTCAAAACATAAGATAATGATGAGATGAAGCAGGATGTTCTCTCATGCTCTATAAACTTGGAACCAATGTGACGTGGAAGGATAACACTTTGCATATTTTTTGTAGCATAGCTAGGCCAACACAATGAGTTTTAATAAATGTGATTCAGTACATTATCCCAGTTGGAGTTTATTTCTTATGTAGGTACAGGTTATGAAATTGAGGAATAATGTGCTGGAAACAATGGTGATAGAAGACTAGCCAAAAAGCCTTCAAATTTGCAATGTTTTCCCAAGAGGTAAAAGAAAAATTCTACCACTTTATATTTAATTTGCTCTCCTGAATTCTCATAAATTTCTTATTAAAATGGTTTATTAATATAACTGTTGATGGCTGTAGTAAAATTAAAACTATTATAACCTTGAATTATTGAGTGAATTATACAATAGTTGTATGTGCAAGGGTATGTGTGTACACGTGTGTGTTTGTATACGTGTGTGTTTGCACATTCATAGAATCTAATGGAGCCCAGCATATACTGCTGCCAGGTATCAAATTGTTTAAATCTTGACTTACAGACATTTTCCAATCCTGTATATTATCTATACTTTCACCTTTCCTAATTATTATTTTTATTCATCTAGTAACAAGTCTATTTCTTTAGTCGGCTTTTGTTAAATGTGTTATATTGTAAGATAAAATCACACTCCAATTATCACAACAATAAGAATCTTGACAACAGGTTACTTAAGAGAAAGTCGATAGTCTCTTTGCGAATATGGTATGTAGCCTGCATGCAATTTTTTATCATTTTATATTTAAAATTTTCTACTACTGCTACAAGTAATAATAGAAGATACTTAACATAGAAACTAGAATATTAAAGAGAAGAGTAAAGAAAAATACATAATCCTTTCATCAAGCATCAATTAATGTTAATATTCCACTTTTTTCACCAGTGTAGTACATATGTGTGTACACACACACTCACACACACACACACACACACACTCATCTTCTCATGCAGCTCAGACAAAATATCACAGGAGAAAGCCATAACTTTTTAGGTATGTATGCATTAGGGTTTTCCAGTGAAATAGAACCAATAGGAGATTAGATAATTTAAAATATGATTAATGAATTCAAAGATTGCAATATTTCATATTTAACTGTATGGTTTTCTTTATTTTCTACTGTGAATTTTCTCAAAATTAAACTCAGATGAGGGGAAACATAGATGAGGGGAAATTTTCTAGAGGAAATAATTATTCTGCTCTGAAGAAAACTCCACAGTTATATACATAAACATTTTCCACAAAACATGATATTACAAAAGGGGAAAATATAAGTATCTGTTCTGTTCTAATTATTGAACGGTCACATTTCTTTGCCCTTTTTCTCAACCAACCTTAATATATTCCCATAGACTGAATTGCCAACCTAATATCCTAAAAAAAAAAAAAACAAAAAAAAAACAAAACAAAACAAAACAAAACAAAAAAAACAACTTGGATAAGTATTAAATAAATTAGAATAATTATTAGTTAAGTATTGCATCTATTTATGATTAATTATATCCTTTCTAAGAAATGCTACAATATTTGTACATGCATTACATTATTGGAATAACATATTAAATCTATGTCAGTCATCCAATTTAGGATACGCAGTAGTTTTGTCCAAATTTTTAAATATTTGTTTATTAGCTCTTGGTTAGATGTCTAACTGAATATCATGTAACAAGGAAAAATTAACAAAAATAATCCAGGAGCAAAATCACACACACACCTGCGTGCACATATCCCCTTCCCCCGCACACACACACAAACTCTGGCCTATTATTTCCCACTACCCTTATTTTTTTTGTGTCATAATAATTGTTAGTAAATAAATTTGTCTTATTTGGTTGTTTATGTGTTCTTGACAACCAAAGCACGATTTATAAAAACACCTTTGATTATTCACTGCCATGATTCCCAAGACTTACATAATAAAGGAATATTTGCTAAATGAATAAATGCACTCATAATTGAATTCAATATTAGTCAGTTCTATGAGCTGCTTTAGTAAATGTCTTGATAGTTTACTACAAAGACCAAAGAGCAAAGAGATTTAGCTAAAGGCTAATGAACACAACTGAAATCTCTTAAGCAACTAGTGTAGATGCTATAGAACAAGTATAAAAATAAGCAAACATTAGAACTTCCGGTTTCAGAAATCCTTAAAATGTCCAAAATATATCTTGTTATTCTTACCTTAATTTTCATTTAACATTACTGTTAATAGTGATTGATTCATACCATGAAATGTATACTTTCCAAACATTTGCAATATGCTCTATGAATATTACCATATATTTTCTGGATCTGTATTACCTGTTTAAAAGGAAGAATTTAAAAGTAAACATATAAGTTCTTGCCTAGTGAAAATTTCAGAAATACTAGCATCACAATGAAAAGCATAAGAAGTAGCTCTAGGTTATTCACCAAATATAGCTTTTATTTTATAAAAGAAAAATTTTCACCCTCTGGCTGCTAAACACTACTTTAGTTTCCAGCCAATGCTGTATCCAATAAAAATAAGTATCAAGAGAATATTTCTTTGCAATTTCAATGCAGTTTTCTCTATGTGAAAAAAGAAGGATTAAACATTCAGTATTTTCAGTTACAATATTAGATTGGGGGTATATCTACATTACTTGTTTTGATAATGGAAAGAAAGTAGAGGTCAAAAATCTATCAGCTATTTTAAACATGTTCACGATTTATATAAGTTCCCTATTTCCAAAGATATAGCAAGCTTTTGAAGCAGAAATACCAAGGAAATAATAGTGATTTAAGTATACCATGATATACTGGCCTGTATACAACCCATATTTATCTGAATGGTTGTTAAAGCTGACAACCACAGCCAGAGCCTAACCATCAAAAACTGCCTCTTTGCAGAAAGATAATTCCACTAAATCACATAAATATAATAATAGAGTTTTAATAGAAGACGAAATTGGTACAAAATTTGAACTATCACTATTATTTATTATCCTTCTTTACCTTAAAAAGTAATCCCTTCTGGCAAACCCTATGCAGTATACAGTGAAGACATGTAAAGGAGTACTCATACATTTACATGTCTCTTCACTTATTTATACACAATTACTTAAGGACTTAAGAATAATAGAAAAGTTAAAGGCTAATTTGTAAACTCTTACTGAAATGACATCCAATGATTTTGTATTTTTTATGACATAGAAAATTCATTTAAAAGTGCTACTTCAAAAATAAGAAAGAGAAAAATTAAAAAAAAAATACAGTGTGTGACATGGAGTAAATAGATCTGACTACAATTAAACTTTTGGATCCTGTAGCTGTACTTCTGAACCAAATTATTGTGTGATTTTAGGCTAAAAATTTAAACTTTCTAAGCCTTTGTTACTTATGGATAACAGTGTTTTACAAAATTATATCACATGATTTTTTACAAATCAGTTTATTTAATTCCATTAAAATGAAGAAATTCCTCAGTAATATTATGGGGGGGTGTTTGAAGAAGGAAGAACTTTTAAATTTCAGAATAATTATTTTGGTCATTCATATATGCAAGTCTCTACAATTAGAGCTTGAAATGGTCTGAGAAACAAAACCATGAATCTTAGTGTTAAAGAAGAAACACGAAATAAAACAGAGTAAAGCAAATAACAGCAACTCAAATTGATTAAATACATATTATAATCTAGGCATTGTGCTAATGACAATAGATAAAAATGTTTTCTCTATGTGTGAGATGTTATAACCATGTTATAACAATAATCCAACTATGGTTTACAATTTTAAACACTCTACTTAAGAATATATGACTCATAGGAAATTTTTTTTTTTTGATTTTGTAAATTCTTTTTTTTTATTAATTTATTTTTAATTTATTGGGGTGACAATTGTTAGTAAAATTACATAGATTTTAGGTGTGCAATTCTGTATCACATCATCCATAAATCACATTGTGTGTTCACCACCCAGAGTTAATTAAGCTTTTTTTGTTAATATATTTAACCTGTGTTTTAGATCTCTATGCATCACTGTCTCTTATTTGTCTAGAGTCTTCCTATTTCATGCCAATGGTTGCCTCTAGACTTCCTTTTTCCTAAAATTCCACTTCTGATAAGTAATCTCCATTAACATTTACTTTCTAAAATTCATTATGTAATCCTGGGACTATAGTTTTAAGAGTAAATTTATTTTTTTTCTCATTTCTAAAAGTAATGATTAAATTATTTCTAAAATTTTAGAATGAGTTTGACTAGAGGAGTAGAGAAAATCATACATAACAGTAGCTTAAACAGTCTAGCAGTTTATTTATTTATTTATTTATTTTTATTTATTTTTATTTTTTTGTTAATCACCTAAATCAACCTGGAGGCAAGCAGCTCAAGGTTAGAATAGTGATTCTAATTGCAGGACATTCTCGAGGACCCACAACTAACCACTTCATCAATCCTGAAACATGGTTCTAAACCATATGATCCAAGATTTTGCATTGATTTATAGCTAGCAGAATGGAGGGATAAAAATCAAGGAAAAATATCTTTTAAGAGAAGTAACTGACGTAAATCACTTTGGCTTTTATAATTTTGGCCAAAATCTGGTTATGTCTACCTTACCTACAAGGAATTTGACAAATGTATAGTCAGCCCTCCATATTGACAGGTTCAGCATTCATGGATTCAACCAATCACATATTGAAAATATTCAGGGGAAAAAAATAATTACGTTCTGACATGTACTATGTAGTTAGACCTACAAGGGTTGCCTCTGTATTGAACATGTATAGGATTTTATTTTCTTGTAATTATTCCCTACATAGTAGAGTATAACAACTATTTCTATAACATTTACATTGTATTAGGTATTGTAAGTAATCTAAAGATGATTTAAAGTATACAGGAGAATGTGCATATATGGTTATATGCAAATACTATACCATTTTATATAAGGGATTTAAGGATCCACAGATTTTGATATTCACAGGGGAACCTGGGACCAATTCTCTGTAGATATTGAGGTACAACTCTAATTAGTTATGGACTCTGGGGTGCCATAGTCTTGATATGCAATAATGAATATTACCTCTGCCACATCTCATAACATACTTTAAATACCGACTTTAAAAAAAAGGAAGAGTCAGAAGATTTCAAAAAATTTTTTTTGAAATATTTAGTAAATTATTATTGCACAATTATGACTTAAGCAGTATGACCTCCAGATTCTTGGTCTCATCTTCTCAGTAGTTCCTTTTGTTGTTCTTGCTGCTGCTGTTGTTGCTCCCTCATCTAATTGTTGCAGTGGTTCAGGTCTTTGTCTCAGACCACTTTTCCTCTCGATCTACAGTGGTTTCCTGGGAAACATCAGTCCGTGTGTTTTTAAATAATTCATCTTTATTGCAATATTTACATGACCAAAACTACTCTCTTCTCTGAACTCTAGAATTAAATATCTAATTAAACTTCACATGAGACATAATGGAACTCATGGTTTCTCTCTGTAAACATGCACCTTCTTAGGTGGTTTGCCTCAATAAATGACAACCGCATTCATTTGTTGCTAAGGTCCACAATTTGGAGGAAGCTTCTTTACTCCTTTCTTTCTGTGACAAAAACATATCTAACTTGTATTATATTTACCTTAATTCATTCTTCTAACATTTATTTATTAGCCTTTAAAATACTTCAAAATCCCCTTTCATTTTCAGAAATTGTTCAACTACCACACTAGTCTCATCCACAATTATTTACTTGCAATATCTTCCCTACTGTGTATTTCTCTTTTCATCTTGAGCCCTTGTACTCCATTCCCCAAATGAAGGGAAGCCAGAAGGATGGATGTATTATAAGCTAGATCTCCTCCAAAAGTAAAATAATTAGTTAAAAAAAAAAATCACCCTTATTATTTTACAACAATTTGGTAAGTAAATTATAACATATAACACATATATAGTAAAATTCAACGATTTCAAGTGTACGATTCTGTGACGATTTTTTTTAATAACTTTAATAAGTGGTATAACTAGCTCCACCAATCACTTTTAGTGCATTTCCTTCTCTCCAGAAAATTCCCTCCTGCCTATTTACAGCTATTCCCCACTTCTACCTATAGCCCCACACCACCACTAATCTATTTTTAGTCCCAATAAATTTGCCTTTTCTGAGTATTTCATGTAAATGAAATCATAAAATATGTAGTCTCTTTGTTCTGGCTTCTTTCACTTAGCATAATGTTTTTGAGAATATATACCATGTTTGCAGCTGTTCATTTTAGTGTTCCATTTTATGGATATAACATATTTTGTCAATGTGGCTGATAAATACACACACACACACACATGCACATGCACATGTATGATATATATATATATGTGTATATATATATATATATATATAAAATTACATATTTTATACACACATACATACACAGTTAGTCTTCATTGTTCATGGTCGTTTTATAAAGGCTCCATGAATATAAAATTAGTGAATGATGAACCACTCTTCACAGGGTGAAAAATACATGTATCTCACCTGCAGTATAATCTTAAATCCTAAAAAGAACTCATCCTAGTAGATTTTTTTTTTTTTTTTTTTTTTTTTTTATGTTACAGAGAAGAAAAGGAAGTTCGGAAATATTAAGTGACTTGCCTGAGGCTGCTCCATTAACAGGCAGCTCAGTTGGGATTCAAACCTCTTCAAAGGGCCCCAGTGCCAGAGCTTCTTACATTCCATTTCATGGCTGCCTGTTACCTCTGTTCCCTTGTCATCTCTGCATAGGATTGAAATAAGATGGTCAAGCATCACGTTGTTTGACTTCAGCTGGGAATTTTCACATCCTGTAACTCTGATTATCTGTTACTCTGCAAAATAAAATTTTTATATACAAATGTGCACATATATAATCCTGTTACAGTCAGTCCTCATTATTAATGGATTCCAGATTTGGGAATTCGACTACTTGCTAATGTTTATTTGTAAGCCCCAAGTCAATAATTGAGGTTGTTTTGCAGTCACTTGTAGACACGTGCAGAACTGTGGAAAAATTTGAATACCTGGATAGGCCTGTTCCTACATGAGATTGAACAAGGTTGCATTCTGCCTTCTTGCCTCAGTTCTCATATTGAAAGTAAGTGTCCTTTTCAGGGTGTCACGTTTTTCACATATTTGAGCTATTTGCTGGTGATTTAACTGTTTCAAATGATCACTGATCATAGCACTGAAGTACTGTGTAATTCTTGAGTACAAGAAAGCTGTGATGTGCCTTGTAGAAAAAATATCTGTGTTAGATAATATCCCTTTGGGCTTGAGTTATAGTACTGTTGGCAGTGAGTTCAGTGTTAATGAATCAACAATATGGTTTATACAGAAAAAAGAAGAGCGTTTTCACTGAGCTCTGTGAATATCTGGAAAGTGCTAAAGTCACATCTAGAGTGAATGAGGGAACTACGGAAAAGATGCAAAAGTGGCTAAATTTGTGAATTCAGTAGATGATGACTGATAAAAAGTGTAGTGGACAATCATTACGAGGCTGAAAGCTCACACATGTGACTGTGTTTACCTGTTGAATGGGCTGACTGGGACCCGAGCATCAGGAACTCCCATTGACTGTTGAAGGAATGCAAAAATGTCCAGTCACTTTGGAAGAGAGTTTCGTGGTTTCTTGCAAAGCTAAACAGTCCTAACTTATCATCTAGCAGTCAACGCTTCTAGGTATATATCAAACTGCTTTGAAAACTCATGTCCACACAAAAAAACTTCATGTAAATGTTTATAGAAACTTTATTCATAATTGTCAGGAAACTGAAAGCAACCTTATGTCCTCCAGTAAGAAAACCAGTTTTTAAAAAATCTGTGTGACATCTATACAACAAAATTTTATTCAGCAATAAAAAATAATTAGCTATCAAGGCACTAAAAGATATGGATAAATACTAAATGCACATTACCAAGGAAAATAAGTCGATGTGAAAAGAGTAGTACTGTGTAATTTTAGTTATATAACAGTTTGGAAGAAGCAAACTATAGAAACATTAAAAAGATCAGTGTGTTAAAAGTTTTGGGACAGCAGGGAAGAGCTGAGTAGGGAGAGCCCGGGGAATTTTTCAGAGAGGTTAAACTACTCTCTATTATATGTAATTGCAATTACATGACATTATGCCTTTGTCAAAACCCATTGAAATTTAATGTATGAAAAGTATAAACATATTATTTAGGAGGTTGAGGATTCAGAGAGTGGAATGCAGGATGTGACAAAACAAACCAATTCTATTTTAAATGTATTTAACAACCTCACTGTCATAGTCCATTCAGGCTGCTATAAAAAGTACCACAGACGAGATGGCTTGTAAACAGCAGAAATGTACTGCTCACAGTTCTGGAGACTGGATGTCTGAGATTAGCCATCAGAAGGGCTCTCCTCCAGGCTGTAGACTTCTCCTTGAGTCTTCACATATTGAAAGGAGCTAGGGAGCTCGTTGGGCTCTATTTTATAAGGACACTAATTCCATTCATGAAGACCCCTTCCTCATGACCTAATCGTCTCCCAAAGGCCCCACCTAACAATACTCTCATGCTTGGGGGTTAGGATTTCAATCTATGAATTTAGAAGGACGCAAACATTCAGATCATAGCAGTCATGAATGGGGGTGAAGGAAAATGTGCTGACCAAAATAACTATGTATATGAAAGGAATCTTTCAAACTGAAAGCAAAAGAAATTATACGTAAACACTGTAATCTAGTTGATCAAATTTTTCCCAGGGATTCAGATTAACAATTCTGATAGTGCTATACATGTGTATGAGTGTATACATGTGTATGCTAAACAATTAAGCAAATAGATAGCAGAAGATAAAATTCAGGTTTTGCATTTTTGGAGGGGAAGTTTACATGCAGTTGTGGGGATGAGAATATAATGATCCATGGGGTAATTGATTAGAATTGGAAAAATTAGTATGAACACATATATACAAATGGTTAGATAGATAAGTATTTATAGATATATGCATACACATGGGTTAACACCATACATACATATTTTCATCCTGTAAACTGAATGGGCCTAGAAGCAATGAAACTCAATGACGATTGTCACACCTAGATTATGGTTTCCAATACCATTTTCCAACATGAAGGAACAAGAGTTCCTGATTGAGGACTGAAGAAGGAACTAGACAAGACGAGTCTAGACTGTCTTGTAGTACCACGGGATAATATAGAGCCCAGCACACATACTCATTGATGGTGATACGTCAAAGGAAGATAGATACCAAGTGAAAGAGTTTCTGATGGCCAAAGCTGTAGCAATTTGAGGAACAAAATAAATATATTAGTACTGGATTCAAATTCTAAATAGAAATAAATATCCATGAGTCCATACTGATATAAATAAATGATTGAATACGCAAATAAATAAGGGAGAAAGATAAATCATTTGGGATACATCTGCATGGAAAATTTATGTAGATGCTTCACCCTCGAGGAGATAAATTGTGACTGCTCACTACTAAAGTGTGTTATACTAGTAAGTGACTTGCTTTCAAAAGTGCAGCGTAAAAAGGGGGTTGGAGAGTAACTTTATAGTGGATAAATCTCACAAACTCTACTCCAGACAGATAATCAAGGGCAGTGTCAACAGTGACAAGTCTAATAAATGGTATGTACTTTTGATATAATGTGGAAAAAATGATACCTTCCTCATGTAGCCTTCCTCTCAAAAGCAAGTAACTCTAGTCTAATTATGAGGAAAACATCAGACAAATCCCAGTAGAGGGACATTCTAGAAAACACCTGTTAAATTAATTAAACAAGGCTCCATTAGACTGAAGTGGCTGTGATGATTTGGTGGCCGATATAAGCAAACCAAAACCTGAGCCTGTAAATGCCTCAGGTTAAGAAATCGAAACCTAAGGATAACCAATCATAAAAAAAAACTAGGCTTTAAGCTATAGTCAATCAATCAAATAATTTTATTATTTTGCTTCTGCAACTCTTTGTATAAGATTGTCCCCCTAGCTTCTGTCAGCTGAGCACCCCTAACTACTTCTGGTTTGGTACTGCCTGATTCTAATCAATTTTTGTTCAAATAAAATCTTAAAAGTTTTAATATGTCTCAGTTTATATTTTAACACATATTACCAGTGTCCCTGAAAACACTGATCAGAAACAAGGGAAGTCTAAGAAACTGAAACAGATAAGGGAAGCCTGAGGAGACACAACAACTAAATGTAATGTGCTATCCTGAATAAAGTATGAACAGCAGGTAATAATATATTAACATCGGTTCATTAATTCTAATAGATTTACCATAGTAATATATAATGTTATTAGTAAAGGAAAATAGGTGAGGGTATATGGGAAATCTCTGTACTAAATTTGCAGTTTTTCCTATAAATCTTAAACTGTTCTAAAAATACTTATTTAAAATTGTGGTGGATATTATTCTAAATAGGGAAATATATGAAACACTTCCTTAGAATTAATAACAAAATATTTCCTATTATTAATGCTTATCACTATTATTATTTAGAGGATCTAGGTAGCACAATTAGACACAAAATCAAATGAAAATATGTAGCATCTTGATTGTGAAAACAACACTGTCATTTTATGCAAGTTTCCAGATTGATAAAAATTAAAACAAATTGACAGAGCAACCATTTGAATATTTTAAGTGAGCTTAAAAAGATAGTTGGTCAATCAATAGAATTAAAAAAGCAACCTATGAAATATTAGACAATATTTACAAATCATATATATGATTAGGAGTTAATACCAAGAATATTTAAAAATCTCCTAAAACTCCCAATAACAAAGAAAACAAACCAACAAACAACCCAATTTAAAAATAGATAGGGGACGTGAAACCACATTTCTCCAAGGAAGATAAACAAATGGCCAACAAGCATATGAAAAGGTATTCAATATGATTAATCACTAGGGAAATGTAAATAAAAACCTCAATGATGTACCATCTTACATCTATTAGAGTGTCCACTATTGAAAAAAAATAGACAATAACATTTGTTCACTAAGATATAGGGAAATTAGAATTGTTTTTTATTGTTAGGATTGTAAAATGGTGTAGCTGCTATGGAAAACAATGTGGCAGTTTCTTAAAAAAAAAAAAAAAATAGAATTTTTATGACCAGCAATTCTACTTTTAAGTATATACCTAAAGAATTTAAGCAGATTGTCTAAGAGATATTTATATACCCATGTTCACAGCAGCGTTAATCACAGTAACCGAAAAGTGGAAATAATCTAAATGCCCATTGGTAGATGAATGGGTAAGCCAAATGTAGCTTATACAAAAAACAGGCTTAAAGGGAAGGAAATTCTGATGCAGGTTACAACATGAATGGACCTTAAGAGCAATATGCTAACATAAATAAGCAGTTACAAAAAACAAACAAACAAACAAACAAAAAACAAATTCTGTATAATTCCAAATATGTGAGGTATCCAGAGTAGTCAAATTCATAGAGATAGAAAGTAGAATGGCAGTTGCCAGGGCCTAGGAAGGGTGAGGTCAATGGAGAACCGTTGGTCAATGTGTAGAGTTCCTGCTTTTCAAGACAAAAAGAGTTCTGGAGATTGGTTGCACAAGACTGTGAATGCACTTAATACTACCAAACAGTTCACTCAAAAATGGTAACGAGGTAAATTTTACATTACATGCATTTTGCCACAGTTAAAAATTTTAAATTTTGTAAATCTGATAATTAAATAATGAGTCATATACAATTAATCATATTTCTCTACATCAGAGGAAATTAAAAATAATTTTAAATACAAATAATATTTATATTTTTTGGATATTAGCAACTTATCAGAGGTATTGTTTATAAGTATATTCTCCCATTCAGTTGGTTGCCTCTTTATTTTGTCGATGATTCTTTTGCTGTGCAGACGTTTTTTAGTTTGATGCAGTCCCATTCGTGTATTTTGGCTTTTATTTCCCTTGCCTTTGTGGTCAAATTCATAAAATCCTCTCTAAGACCAAGATCCATAAGTTTAGTACCTATGCTTTCTTCTATGCAATTTATTGTTTCAGGTCTGATATTTAGGTCTTTGATCCATTTTGAGTTAATTTTGGTGCATGGCGACAGATAGCAGTGTAGTTTCATTCTTTTGCACCTGACTTTCCAATTTTCTCATCACCATTTAGTTTCTTTTATCCATTGCCTGTTTTTGGCCCCTTTGTCAAAAATTATTTGCCCACATATATGTTGGTTTATTTCTGGGTTCTCAATTCTGTTCTATGTGTCTGATTTTTTGTCATGACCATGCTGTTTTGATTATTGTCATTTTGTAGTGTAATTTGAAGTCAGGGAGTGTGATAACTTTGGCCTTGTTCTTTTTTCTCAGGATTGCTGAGAAAGGTGTTTTGTGATTCCATAGAAATGTGATGATTTTTTTCTTCTATGTCTTTAAAAAATGCCACAGCGAAGAACTCATACAACTCAACAACAACAAAAATCCAATTAAAAAATGGGAAGAGGACCTGAACAGACGCTCCTCTGAAGAAGCCAACAGATATATTAAAAGATGCACAACTTCACTAGCTATGAAGGAAATGGAAATTGAAACCAGAATGAAATACAACCTCATACCTGTTAGAATGGCTAATAACAACAAGACAAGTAATGAGTGTTGGAAGGGTTGTGGAGAAACAGGAACTCTTGTACACTGCTGGTGGGAATCTAAATTGATATAGCCACCGTGGAAAACAGTATGGTAGTTCCTCAAAAAAAATAAGAATAGAATTACCATATGACCCAGATATCTCTTTTTTTGGGTATCTACCCAAAAAATTTGAAAACATTTATCTGTAAAGATGTATGTGCCTCTATGTTCATTGCACCATTATCTACAGTGGCCAAGACATGGAAACAACCAAGTATCCTTCAATAGACGATTGGATAAAGAAGAAGATATGTTACATATATACAATAAAATATTACTCAGCCATGAGAAAAAATGAATTACTGCCTTTTGTGACAACATGGATGGATCTTTTGATTATGAGAACCAAGTGACTTCACTCATATATGGTATATAAAACTGAAAGCAACAAAATAATAAGACAAACAAACAAACAAAAACTCATAGATACAGGCAACAGTTTAGTGGGTAACCAGAGGGTAAAAGGGAAAGGGGAAGGTGAAAAGGGATAAAGAGGGTCAGATATATGGTGATGGAAGGAGACTTGACTTTGGGTGGTGAACATAAAATGCAATGTATAGATGATGTATTATAAAATTGTACACTTGAAACCTATATAATTTTGCTAACAGATGTCACCCAATAAATTTAGTTAAAAATAATATTTATAATTACCACATTATTTTAAGGAAATTAGAAATTCACTTATAAAACTTATACAAGGTTGTTATGATAAAAATATTTAAATATCTAGAATCTGTAACAAGTATACATGAATAATATGTTTTTGAAAAGAAAATGTGTACTAAAACTATTTTTCAAAAGAAATAAAAAATGCACAATTCATGCTTGTTTATTTCTGGGTTAGAGGGCAAAAAGGAGAGCAAATGGAGAGAATATAAACCTGCAAAGTGTAGTAATGTTCTACATTTTTGTTGAGAATGGGTTTATGGCTATATATTTTAAAATTTAAAAAAATTGAAAAATAAAGAAATAAAGAAAACAAAACCAATTTGTGAACAATGTATGATTTATAGCAGCCACGATTTAATTTTCAATAAAAATTGGACTTCAGAATTCAAATACTTTTCTTGTAAGAAGAAATCCTATATTTTATATTCTTTAGGAAGAAAAGCTGAAACATAAATTAGCTGTGTACTCAGAAGAGAGAAAAAGACAGCATTTTTTCTTTCTGTGATTCTTTGTGTATTATTATGAAGGTACAAACATAAAAGGTTTTACTTGGGTTAGGCTTACTCTTTCATTTTGCACAACTACCAGAAAGTGGAATCAGCCTCTATGAGCACTGCTTCAGCTGACTTGATTAGCAGTTGCTTAAATATCATCTTTCTTGGCATATGACCAGCTACTACAGAGTACATCAAATTTCACTTTACTACGAGCACTATAGTTACATTCTGAATTTTTATGCTCTCATACATCAAATTGAGTATGATCATTACATGCAAATTTGATCTAGAAGTAAGTTAAGAATAGCGGTGTTTAAGATGATAGAGTATATAGATAAGAGGATACCTAAAAACATGGGCCCACCAATGCAGTCAAATAATCTGAGATCATTTCTAAATTGGCATTTGAGTTTTTAAAAAGGCAGTTAAGTTAAATAACAAATTTATTCAGCTCTAATGAATATTTGATTGGTTTTCAGAGATAATTGCCCTCTATCAGGGTCATAGCATTAACATGAAAATTAGTCATTATCTTCTCCATGAGAATTGGAAAGAAATCCCTATTAAAGTTTTTGAAAGAGCTTTTCAATGAAATAACTTCACATACTGTTGGTGTTGTATAATGACTTGAAAATACCTCTCCAAACTTCCTTTATGTATTGATTCGGAAATCACATTTTTTTATGTTCATAAAAAATGTCTTCAAAAGCAGAGATAATATATACATTTACATATTTCTTTCTGCAGTGGTATTAATATAGGAAAATTAGAAAGAAAAATAGATAATTATACCCTTTCTGTTGTTATATTTGTTATACATTATTAGTTGTTCGCAATTAGCAGTTCATAATAAAGTACAATCAAAACATTTTGGAGAATGTAATTTTAAAAATGAACAAAGTCATACATTTTTAAAATGTGACTTTTTTTTCATGAAAATAAGCTGAGAGCATTTGATATAATATAGCTGAAAAAATACCGATGACCATAAGAAATTAGATGTTGCTCATGAATCTGATCATGGATTATGAAAACTGTATGTAATATTTAACTCACCAGTAAAAGCAATATGCTAGCATTGTACACCAAACAAGCAGACAGTCTCCAACTGAGGTACAGAGATGGATGTTTGGGGAAATCATGTAGCTTAAAGACATTTGTCATAATACTCCTTGAGTAATTTGCCGGTAAATTACAGAAATAGAGTTCCTGAAAAACTTTCAAAGGAACTCTGGCATGAAAATAAAATTATGGTATTTCCATGTAGAATTTGCTAGAGATGAACTTCAAAGTCATAAATACAATAAAAAGAAAATTCTGAAAGACTGACTTGGAAATCTAGTAGCTGTTGCTAATTTGCAAACCAGAAGAAGGAGAAGGAGAAGGAGAAAGAAGGAGGGAGGAGGAGGAGGAGGAGGAGGAGGAGGAGGAGGAGGAGGAGGAGGAGGAGGAGGAGGAGGAGGAGGAGGAGGAGGAGGAGGAGAAGAAGAAGAAGAAAGAAGAGATCAAAAATGTAAGTAATAAAATCGCGATAACTACATGCCCCTCAATAATTACTTTAAATGTAAATAGATTAAATGATCCAATCAAAAGACATGGAGTGTTTCTTAATCCAGTCCTCTACCAATGGACATTTTAGTTGTTTCCATGTCTTGGCTATTGTGAATAGCGCTGCAATAAACATAGGGGTGCATATATTTTTTTGAATTAGTGTTGGGATTTCTCTGGACAAATACCTAAAAGTGGGATTGTTGGGTCGAAAGGTAATTCCATTTTCTATTTTTTGAGATACCTGCATACTGATTTCCATAGTGATTTCCATACTGCAATCCCACTACAGTACAGGAGAGTTCCCTTTTCTCCATATCCTCACCAGCACTTGCTGTTTGTTGATTTATTGATCATAGCCATTCTGATTGGAGTGAAGTGGTATCTCAATGTGGCTTTTATTTGCATTTCTCTAAATGTTGTCACACAGCATCTGTGGGGACAGAGCCCCAAAAAGCAGTTTCCAGGCTCTCGGCCTCACATAGAAAGGTGCTGGCTCAGGTAGTAAATGGCTGTCGACTGTGATCAAATGGCCATCAGCTGTGGCTAGTTGGCCGTCAGCTGTAACCATTGAGCCATTGGGCACTAATATAACTGCCGTGGCTAGGCTAGCAAAAAAGGGGGGAGCTAGCAAGAAGATGGTGGCTGAGCCTGCAAGCGGCGCAGTGAGGGTTGAGAATTGTGTTGCTCCTGGTTCCTGTGTCTCCAACCCAGCCGCCAGTGAGAGTATAGTGGTGTGACTCCCCTACCTATGGCTCCGTGGGTGTTCCTTTTTGGCCTCACCATGTCCTGCATTCTTATGTGGGGAGTGGGACCAGAGACCCCGCATGACACCCTGCATGACACATGGCGAAGTCGGCAGGATCCCCTGCACTACAGCATCCTAACCATCTGTCCCTTCCATCCTTTCCTTAGGGAAGAGGGTTGCGGGGTTGTCCCCCCTAGGGGTTAAGTTTATAAGTCTCTTCTCTTGGTCCCAGTATGCTGGGTCTGCAGTCAAAGATGAGTAAGTTTCCTCAAGGGAGGGACGACTTAAGCCAGACTGGACCCTGGGACCCCGGGGACCCCCATGAGTTTGCCTTAAGACTAAGAGGAATACCCCTCCTCCAATGTTTTCTGGGAAGCTGCTGACGCTTCAATTGTCCAGCACCCTATTGTGCTAGGAAAGTTAATTGAGTGAAACCATCTCTTTCCCTGCTTAGCTCATGGGAAAATTACCTTGAAAGACCTACTCCCCCGGGGGTTGTACATTCCGCACCTTGGTCACATGGGGACAGCATGCACAGGTTGCTTTGGGACAGTATGATTGGGTATTGGCCATATGCTAATTGTATTAGTGGTGTAAGAGTTTTGCAGACCCTGCCCAGAATCATGTGATGCCTATTGTAAAAAGCTAATAAATACCCACAATGACCCGATTCAGGGCTCCAGTCTCTTGAGGCTGTGAGTCCCTTGGTCCTCTGTGGTTTCCTTGCATTTTGTGTCTTTGTCTTTATTTCTCTTAACAAAACTTAGCCCTTGCCGCCTCCCTTGCCTTTTCCCACTGCTTGTGTTGTGCAGGTCACAACATCTAAAGATTAGTGAGGTTGAGCATTTTACATATATCTGTTGGCCATCTCTATATCCTCTTTAGAGAAATGTCTCTTCATGTCCTCTGCCCATTTTTTCATTGGTTGTTTTTGTTTTCTTGGTGTTGAGTTGAATGAGTTTTGTTTATAAATTGTGGATATTAACCCCTTATCAGATGTATCATTGGCAAATATGTTCTCCCATTCAGTAGGATGCCTTTTTGTTTTATTGATAGTTTCCTTTGAAAAAAACATTTAGTTTGATGTAATCCCATATGTTTTTGTTTTTCTTTTTATTTTACTTCTCTTGCTTGAGGGGACATATCAGTAAAAATATTACTAAGGGTAATATCTGCAAATTTACTTCCTATTATTTTCTTCTAGGAGTTTTATGATTTTGGATCAACTATGTATATATAGTCACAGAATATAGAGTACAGCATAGGGAATAGAGTCAATGGAAATGTAACAGCTATATACAATGTCAGAGAGGTAGTAGATTGGGGGAGGGGGTTATCATTTTGTGGGGGTGTAAATGTCTAACTATTACATTGCTTTGTACACCTGAAACTAATAATAATAATAATAATAATAATAATAATAATAATAAAGACATAGGGTAGCTGAATGGAGAAGAAAACAAGACCCCTACATATATTGCCTACAAGGGACTTACTTCAGATCAAAAGACACACACAGACTGAAAGTAAAGGGATGGAAAAAAGAGATATCATGAAGATAGGAATGAAAAACAAAAAATCTTCAGTAGCAATACTTAGACAAAATTGACTTTAACACAAAGGCTATAACAAGAGACAAAGAAAGACCCAGCAATTCCACTTCTGGGTATTTATTCGAGGAAACCCAAAACAGTAATCAAAAAGACATGCATCCCTATGTTCATTGCAGCATTATCTATAATAGTCAAGATATGGAAGCAACCTAAGTGTTCCTCAATAGATGAATGGATAATGAAGATATGGTACATATATAGAATGGAATATTATTCAGACATAAAAAAATAATGAAATCTTGCCATTTGGGACAACATGAATGGACCTAGAGGATATTATGATAAGTGAAATAAGTCAGACAAAGTAAGACAAATACTGTATGATTTCACTTATATATGGCATCTACAAAATAAAATAAACCAACAAACTCATAGATACAGAGAACATTTTAATAATTGCCAAATGGGAGGGATGTTGAGGTGATGGGTTAAAAGGGAGAAGCTATTAATATGTGCAAATTGCCAGTTATAAAAAAAAAATCACGGGGATGTAAAGTACAGCATAGGAAATATAGTCAATAATATTGTAATAACTATATATGTTGTCAGATGGATACTAGTCTTAGCAGGATGATCACTTTGTATATTTTATAAATTCCAAATCCCTATGTTGTGCACCTGAAACTAATATAATATTATGTGGCAACTGTAATTGAACAATAAAAAAAAATTATAAAAATTGCATTTGAAAGATATACCTGAAGGACTTAATAACATTTTTAAACGTCTAAGAACTATTTGTTCTAATAATATATGTCATATCACACTTCATAGAAACTAGTACTTTGCAAGTGATTAGAGGATTAATGCAAATATACTTAAGATGAGTTACTTAATATCACATGGCCCCTTTATCTGATTACTTAATTATATTTAGGAGAGTCAGATGTTTCTCAGTGGCTCTCTCTGAAGAAAAAAAATTTTTTTTGATTAGATGTTTTCAGATATATTTACTATTGAGTTAATTTCATAGGCTTTGTATTTAAGTTATTAGTTTCATGATATGTAATATTTTTATAATAAATACCTGACTTTAAAAATTAAAATAAATAAACTATGAAAATAATGAAACATTAATGAATCATCCTACCAAGGTTTAAAATAGTAAAATCTATCAGTTAAATCATTATGGCTCTTAACATTGTTAAGAAAGAAAGAGTGAGGGAAAAATTAGATGTATACTATATATATATATATATATATATATACATACACACACATATACATACATATATATATATATATATATATACAAAAAACAAAACAAAAAACAAATGCTACTTAATAACATGTCCAAGTAAAATATCCAAAACCTTATATATTTATAAAGTATTTCAGATTCTTGTTGATATTTAAATTTTAAATTAATATATTAGTTTTCACATGTGTAAATACAACTATATCTATAAGATCTTAACAGGTACCTCCCCATGGAAGACAAACAGGTGGCAAATAAGCATATGAAAACACACTCTACATCGTATATCTTGAGGGAAATGCAAATAAAAACAACAGTGAGACCCCCTACTACACACCTATTAGAGTGGCCAAAATCTAGAGTACTGACGACACCAAATGCTGGAGAGGATGTGGAGCAACAGGAACTCACATTCATTGCTGGTGGGAATATAAAATGGCACAGCCACTTTCAAATTCAGTTTAGTGGTTTCTTAAAAAACTCAAAATACCATGTGATTCAGCATCTGTGCTCCTTTGTACTTACCCAAAGGAGTTAAAAATATGCCCAAACAAAAAGCTGCAAATGGATGTTTATAGCAGCTTTATTCATAATTGCCCACACTTGGAAGGAACCAAGATGTCTTTCAGCAGGTGAATAGATTAATAACCTGCAATACATCCAGACAGTGGATTATCATTCAATGCCAAAAGGAAATAAGCTATCAGGCCATGAAAAGACATGGAGGAAACTGAAATGCATATTACTAAGTAGAACAAGCTAATCTGAAATGCCTACATACTGTATAATTCCAATTGTAAAACTTTTTGGGAAAGGCAATACTATGGTAAAAGTAAAAATATCACTGGTTGCCACAGATTGGATGGGTGGAAGGATGACTAAGTGAAGCACAGAGGACTTTAGGGCAGTAATAATATTCTGTGTCATACTATAATGATGGATGCATGTCATTACACATTTTTTCAAGACTCATAGAATGTACAGCTCCAAGAGTGACCTCTAGTGGTAAACCATGGACTATGGATGATTACGATGTGTTCATGTAAGTTCATAAGCTCATCATGTGACAAAAGCAAGTTCATGTAAGTTCATCATGTAACAAATGTACAACTGTACTGAAGGGGGCTGATAGTGGAAGAAGCTCTGTATGTGTAGGGGCAGGAAGCGGAGGAGAAATCTCTGTGTCTCCTACCCAGTTTTATTGTGAACTGAATAGTGATCTACATATTAAAGTCTTAAAAAACAGAAAAAAATGTTTACTTCATCTTTTCAATATCTGTTTAACCATTGGAGCTGGTAAATGAAATTCATGATTTCTACATGTTACTGACCCATGATATTTTCAGAAGACTCTAGGTTTGCCATTACTTCTTAGGAGAGCTTGTTGTAAGATATATAAAGTTTATATAAAGATTATATAAAGTTTCGTTAGACTGCACTGTCAATGATTAAGGGTACAATTCTACTTAGATTACCAGAGATTTTTAGAGCATAGAACCATCTGACAAGCTTTTGGAAAACAGTATTCCCAAATTCTCTATCATCTCTCTCTCTCTCTCTCTCTCTCTCTCTCTCTCTCTCTCTCTCTCTCTCTCTCTCTCTCCTATCATTTATCATTGTATGTCAACTGTAATTAAAAATAAATAAATAAATAAATGTATTTGAAAGATATTCCTAAAGGACTTAATAACTTTTTTAAAAATCTAAGAACTATTTTGTTCTAATAATATATTCCATGGCATACTTCATAGAAACTAGTACTTCACAAGTGATTAAAGGATTCATGCAAATATACTCAAGACGAGTTACTTAGTATAGCATGTATGTATACACACACACACACACACACACACACACATAATCATGCCTCTTTATCACTACTATAGATCAATATAAGTTTCTTAAGTCCAAAACTTAATTTCGTGACTACATTTATCCAAAGATAGACAAATCCCTTCATTTGGAAGTATCAGAGTTCTCCAAATCCTTGCCGTTGGCAGAATTTTGCTTGCTTCTAGGTTTCTCTTTCTAGATAGCTTGGTTTCCACTTTCAGGCTCTGATGTATCATTCAATTCTCATCGGTCTTTTTCAGCTCTCCATATTCCATTTCAATGTCTCATATGCTTTCATCTCTTCTTCTTGAGAATTCACAAGCCTATTGTGTGGAGTGGTGCTTGAGGAGGGGGAGGAGGTATAGATTCCAATGTGGTAAAATATTATACGAGTGGTATTTGCTAATAAAATAAATAGTTTAACCACCTATGGTAAACTGGAAATCCAGCATTTTCAATTCTAAAAACGTATCCTACTACTTCCAATGACTCCAAGTCATAATAATGCTGAGGAATGACAAAATAAAAATTCATAGGAAAGTTTGATTAATGGTTGCTAAAGCCATAATCAAAAGACTTCAGAGTTTTAACTAAATCCACAAAAAGGAATGAATATTTGTTCCTTGATACAAGGAATAAATATTTATTTTAATATAGAAAACATCTCAACATAATACATTCATTAGGTCATTGAAATATTTCTTAAGTCTATTATCTTACTGGATTTAAGAATAAAAATAACCCTTGATATGTGAAACTAATTATAATAAGCTAATTTAGTATAGGTAGATCTGTATTTTATCTATCATTGTATTGTGTTTTCACTTTTTGCTGTACCTAAACCTATCTAGTTTTCTTCAAGATCTGAATATAACGTAATTTGTAATAATAAGTGATTCTAAACATTGAAGTTTCTTTTATTCAAAACATAGAGGTATCTTACATAGTATGTATCAGTTTACACAGATAGTATAAATACCGTTGCAACAGGTATCATTCACAGATGGTTTTACATCAACATATGAACACTACTGAGCCTGCACAGAGACAAACAAAAAGTCTATCTCATGGAATCCCTCCCATGCAAAGCATTCATGGGACTCTCGAAAGAGACACTGCCCATGAAGATCAACTCACTTGCAAAAAATTATGAAAAAACCAAGATAATTCTAGTGATTAAGTCAGTTTACAGACCCAACAAGGAGAAGTTTCTACACCTGAAAAATTAGAGATATATTTATTTTACATTTCTAAAAATTATAATTGAGATTCACTTTACATGAATGAATATAAATCCAGATAGAATGTATGGGATGCTGAAGCAGTAAGACACCAAAAATCAAAACACCCATTGGTAAATTAAAGTAAGAATTAACTATAAAAATAATGATAATGGGGAAAGGGATATATGGAATGTCTCTGTATTTTGCCCTCAATTTTGCTGTGAACCTACAACTGGTCGAAAAAATAAAGTCTATTTTTTAAAAAAAATTGAAGAAAAACTTTTTAAGAACTTATTTTCATAGAATGTTATGCATATAAAATATTTTTAAGTATTTTAGATCACTCTGAAAACTACTACTAATTCCTCTTACACACAGTCTGATGCAATAGATTTATTTTGCATATTGATTTATATAGAGAAAGATTAGCAAACTGAATGAAGAAATGTATTAGAAGCATATTACAACACAATTGAGGTTTTGTGAGAGTACTGGAAAGTAGTTTTCACAGTAGAATATCTAAAAACATAATTTCAATAAATTAAATGAGAAAGGATATAAAAATATTATCCGAGCTAACTATTTTATTTTTTAGTATCTGTCTCTTAGAGGATTAATTTATATTCATATAACTATATTAACTATGTTAATTATAGATATACTAATAATTTTACCACTTTCTAAAATGTAGGCCATGTTATCATTAAATATTAATTATTCCAAAATCAATACATAAAATAATCAATCCCAATCATAATTTATTTTGGAATTTATGGCTAATTCTATGTGTCAAAATGCCTGGGCTACAGGGTGCCAAGTTGGTTAAACATTATTCTGTTGTGTCTCTGAGGAAGTTTCTGGATGAGATTAACATCTGATTGATAGACTGAGTAAAGCAGACTGTTCTTCCCAGTGTGGGTGGGCTCATCCAAACTGTTGAAGACCTAAAGAGAACAAAAAGGCTCAATAAAGCTGAAGTAACTTTCTCTGCCTAAGTCTGAGCTGGAGCTTCAGTCTTCTCCTGCTTTCAGACCTGGACTTGGCCTGGAACTTACAGCATTGGTTCTCCTGTGTTTCAGACTTTCTGTCTGGACTGCCACTGCTCCTCCAGTTCTCTTGCGTCTCCAGCTGGCTGGCTCTAGATCTTGGGAATTATCAGACTCTATAATTCCTTATAATAAATCTACCTGTATATCTATCTATCTATCTATCTATCTATCTATCTATCTATCTATCTATCAATCAATCATCTACCTATCTGTAATCTATGTATCTATATATTTATCTCTATCATCTATATTATTGGTTCTATTTCTCTTGATATCTCATACTAATACAGAACTGCACAGATTTTTTTTTAATTTACATAGAATAATAAGAGTCTGAGAATAGCTAGTTAAAGTTTGAATTTGTTTTTTAAGGATATATAAGTTTATGAGATGTTAACATTTTACTTTTAAGCTATTTTAATCCCATGAATTTGGTGTTTGGATATATATCTCTGTATCAGTGGAAAGTAACGGAAAAGATAGAAATAGATCAGCATATGTATGTAAACTCAATGTATTATAACTGGGAATCTATCACTTATTGACATGAGCATCAGTAACCATATAATTATAAAATATGTTTGTCATATTTTTAAAATACAAGAAATATTTTTAAGCACTCATATCTTAAGTGTTCCGTTTATGTTTTGACAACTGCACACACCCATGTAACACTAAGACATTATATAAAATGTGCCCACAGTATTTCCTTCCACCACTTTCCAAACAATCCCCCCTGACACACACCAGCAATCATTTATATTTATCACAATTGATTAGTTCTGCTTTTTTCATGGGCTTCATATGGATAGAATAACACACTATTTTAGAGTGTGTGTCTGTTTTCTTTCCCTTTATATATTTTTTTAGAGTTTCATGTTGTTGCTTTTATCATTAGTTGATTCATTTATTATTGCTAAATAGTATTCATTGCATGAATAACTGAATGCGTTTATTCTCTTTTCATGAGAATTAGTTGTTTTTGCACTTTTTTACATTCAGTTACATGACTGCTACAAAATACATGCACAATTGTGGACACATTTATTTATTTGTCTTTGTAAATACTAGGAGTATAATAGAATTGTTGGGTCAAATAATATTTATATGAGTATGTCTAACATTTTTAAAGCTGCACCCACTTTCATTTGGTTTGTCATTTTATGGTACATCTTTTTCCACATTTTTACTTTCAAGTGACTTTCATCTTTCTGAAGCATGCTACTTGTAACGTCATATAGCTAAGCCATGTGCTTTATATATCCAATTTGACATCCTGTACCCTTTAATTGGAGGGTTTCCTTAATTTATACTTGTGGCAATTATTGATGTGGTCGAGTTCAGGTAATTTATGTTAGTATTTTTTTATTTTATTTTCCCTGTTTATCTTTGCTAAGGCCTCCTCTCCTCTGTTTTTTGTTGTAGTTATTGTTGTTTTGTTGTTTTTTTGTGCATTGCACATTTCTTTTAGTATTCCACATTTTAGTGATTAATTTATAAGTTACAATATGAATCTTTATGTTGTCACAGTTTGCAATTAAGCATTATAATACTTAATGAATCATACATAAATCTCACAACAAGGCAATGACATTTATCCCCCTCTCACAGTTTATGCTCTTTCTGCTTGTATTTTGCTTCTACATTTTATTTCTAAGTTTTCAATAATTCCCACATTACATGGCTATTATCATTGGTTAAAGGAGTCTATGGTTTTTTGAAAAATATACAAAAATATATTTTAGAAAGAAAATATTCAAAATATTTTATATTAATACTGATATTTAGCTGTTGTGGTGACAATTTCCTCTCTTGTTCCTGCATCACATTTGCTTGCATATATTGTGTATCTTTTAATTTTTACTATATGCCAGGTATTTATAAAATAATAGCAAAGATTAAGGTAAATAATATTTACTTTCAGAAAGGGGACACGCCTACGGTATTTCTTACGGGTCACCTGAGTGTAGCTAAGTCTTTCTTTTTTTTTTTTTTTTTTTTTTTTTTTTTTTTTTTTTTTTTTTCCTTAGTATAAAAATTTAAATGCAAGCAAATTGGTTTAAAACTTAAAACAATAGGTATTCTGAAGCATATGGTGAAACAAATATGTTAATATTTCTTGCAATGCAACAGTTACAGAATTTATTGCACCATCTTAGGCTCAAAGTTTGCAAAATGGGTTTTTATGAAATATATCCTTCTTTTTTTTTTTTTTTTTTTTTTTTTTTTTTTTTTTTTTTTGATGTTTTTTTTTTTTTTTTTTTTTTTTTTATTTATTTATTGGGGTGACAATTGTTAGTAGAATTACATAGATTTCAGTTGTGCAATTCTGAATCACATCATCCATAAATCACACTGTGTGTTCACCACCCAGAGTCAGCTCCCCTTCCATCACCGTACATTTGATCCCCCCCACCCTCATCCCCCCCCCCCCCACCCCCTTACGCTCTGGTAACCACCAAATTACGTTCCCCAGATTAATTTTCAAACCCCGTGGCCATCCTGTGGTCACCGACTGCCCTCCAATCCCCTCACCTTCCCCCCCACCCCCCACTCCCCCCGCCCATCTAGCAACCCTCAGTTTTTCCTCATTGTCTCCCAAACAGTTTCTGATTAGTTCATTCACTTATTCTTTTCTTTAGAATCCGCAAATAAGTGAGATCATATGGAACTTATCTTTCTCTGTCTGACTTATTTCACTTAACATAATGTTCTCTAGATCCATCCATGTTGTTGCAAATGGTAAGATTTCTTTCTTCCTTATGGCTGCATAATACTCCATTGTATAAATGTACCACAGTTTCTTAATCCAGTCATCTACCGATGGGCATTTTGGTTGTTTCCATGTCTTAGCTATTGTGTATAGTGCTGCAATAAACATAGGAGTGCATAGAGATTTTTGAATTGAAGTTCTGGATTTCTCCAGATAGATACCTAGGAGTGGAATTACTGGATCATAAGGTAGTTCCATTTTCAGAATTTTGAGATACCTCCATACTGTTTTCCATAGCGGCTGCACCAGTCTGCAATCCCACCAACAGTGCACAAGCGTTCCCTTTTCTCCACATCCGCGCCAGCACTTGTTGTTTGTTGATTTATTGATGATAGCCATTCTGACTGGGGTGAGGTGGTATCTCATTGTGGTTTTTATTTGCATTTCTCTGATGGTTAGCGAGGTTGAGCATTTCTTCATATGTCTGTTTGCCATCTGTATGTCCTTTTCAGAAAAATGTCTCTTCAAGTCCTCTGCCCATTTTTTAATTGGATCGTTTGTTTTTTTGGAGTTGGGTTGAGTAAGTTTTCCATAGATTTGTGATATTGATCCCTTATCAGATATATCACTGGCAAATATCTTTTCCCATTCAGTAGGATCCCTTCTTGTTTTATTGATGGTTTCCTTTGCTGTGAAAAAACTTTTTAGTTTGATATAATCCCACATGTTTATTCTTTCTCTTAGTTCCCTCGCGCGAGGGTGTATATCAGTAAAAATCTTACTCCGGGTAATGTCTGAGAAGTTTCTTCCTATGTTTTCTTCTAGGTATTTTATGGTTTCAGACCTTACATTTAAGTCTTTAAGCCATTTTGAATTTATTTTTGTATATGGTGTAAGGAGGTGGTCCAACTTCATTTTTTTGCATGTGTCTGTCCAGGTTTCCCAGCACCATTTATTGAATAGACTGTCATTACTCCATTGTACATTCTTGCTTCCATTGTCGTAGATTAAATGGCCATATAGGCGTGGATTTATTTCTGGACTCTCTATTCTGTTCCATTGATCTATGTGTCTGTTTTTATGCCAGTACCATGCTGTTTTGATTACTGTAGCCTTGTAGTATAATCTGAAGTCAGGTATTGTTATACCTCCCACTTTGTTCTTATTTCTCAAGATTGCCTTTGCTATTCGGGGTCTTTTATGGTCCCATATAAATTTTAGGATTATATGTTCTATTTCTGTGAAAAACGACGTTGGCAGTTTGATAGGAATTGCATTGAATATGTATATTGCCTTAGGCAGTATGGACATTTTAACTATATTAATTCTTCCTATCCATGAACATGATATGTGTTTCCATTTATTTATATCTTCCTTCATTCCTTTCATCAGTGTCTTATAATTTTCTGAGTATAGATCTTTTACTTCTTTGGTTAAATTTATTCCCAGGTATTTTATAGTCTTTGGAGCGATTGTAAATGGGATTGTTTTTTTAATTTCTCCTTCTGATGTTTTATTATTGGTATATACAAATGCAACTGATTTCTCAATATTAATTTTGTATCCTGCCACTTTACTAAATTCATCTATCAGCTCTAATAGCTTCTTGGTGGAGTCTTTAGGGTTCTCTATATATAGTATCATATCATCTGCATACAATGATAACTTTACTTCCTCCTTACCAATCTGGATGCCTTTTATTTCTTTTTCTTGTCTGATTGCTGTGGCAAGAACTTCCAGAACTATGTTGAATAGAAGCGGAGATAATGGGCATCCTTGCCTTGTTCCTGATCTTAGGGGGAATGGTTTTAGCTTTTCCCCATTGAGTATGATGTTAGCTGTGGGTTTGTCATATATGGCCTTTATTATGTTGAGATAAGATCCCTCTATTCCCACTTTCTTAAGGGTTTTTATCATAAATGGCTGTTGGATTTTATCAAATGCTTTTTCTGCATCTATTGATATGATCATGTGATTTTTATTTTTCATTTTGTTAATGTGGTGTATCACATTAATAGATTTGCGGATGTTGAACCACCCCTGCATACCAGGAATGAATCCCACTTGATCGTGGTGAATGATCTTTTTAATGTATTGCTGAATTCTGTTTGCTAATATTTTGTTGAGGATTTTTGCATCTATGTTCATTAAAGATATCGGCCTGTAGTTTTCTTTTTTGTGGTGTCTTTGTCTAATTTTGGGATCAGGGTGATAGTGGCTTCGTAAAA
Source organism: Rhinolophus ferrumequinum (assembly GCF_004115265.2). Lineage (NCBI taxonomy): Eukaryota > Metazoa > Chordata > Mammalia > Chiroptera > Rhinolophidae > Rhinolophus > Rhinolophus ferrumequinum. Next base: position 89,450,027 of record NC_046289.1, on the reverse strand, counting down.
AGTGTTTGGGAGTCTTCCCTCCTTCTGGATTTTTTGGAAGAGCTTGAGGAGAATTGGTGATAATTCTTTTTTGAACGCTTTGTAAAATTCACCTGTAAAGCCATCTGGTCCAGGGCTTTTGTTTGTTGGGAGACTGTTGATTACTGATTCAATTTCCGTGGTGGTAATCAGTCTATTCAGGTTTTCTGTTTCTTCTTGAGTTAGCCTTGGAAGGTTGTACGCCTCTAGAAAATTGTCCATTTCTTCCAAATTGTCAAATTTGTTGGCATATAGTTGCTCATAGTAACTTCTTAAAACTCTTTGTATTTCTGCAGTGTCCGTTGTCACTTCTCCTCTTTCGTTTCTGATTTTATTAATTTGGGTCCTCTCTCTCTTTTTTTTAATGAGTCTGGCTAATGGTTTGTCGATTTTGTTTATCTTCTCTAAGAACCAACTCTTGGATTCATTGATCTTTTGTATTGTTTTTCTGGTTTCTATTTCATTTAATTCTGCTCTGATCTTTATTATCTCCTTCCTTGTGTTCCCTTTGGGCTTATTTTGCTGTTCTTTTTCCAGATCCCTTAAATGTGAAGATAAACTGTTGATTAGTGATGTTTCTTGTTTCTTTAGGTAGGCCTGCAAAGCTATGAATTTCCCTCTTAGGACTGCTTTCGCGGCATCCCAAAGATTTTGGGTCGTCGTGTTTTCATTTTCATTTATCTCGAAATATCTTTTGATTTCTTCCTTGATCTCCTGCTTGACCCATTCATTATTTAGTAATAAGTTATTCAGCCTCCATGAATTGGTGTGTCTTCCCGTTTTTTTCCTGTAGTTCATTTCTAATTTCATAGCATTGTGATCAGAGAAGACAATTGGTATGATTTCAATTTTCTTAAATTTATCAAGACTTGTTTTGTGGCCTAACATATGATCTATCTTGGAAAATGATCCATGTGCGCTTGAGAAGAAAGTGTATTTTGCAGCATTGGGGTGAAATGTTCTGAAAATATCGATTAAATCCAAGTGGTCCAATGTATCATTTAAGGCTGTTGTTTCCATATTGATTTTCTGTCTGGAAGACCTGTCCCTTGTGGTCAGAGGTGTGTTGAAGTCCCCGACTATAATAGTGTTACTGTTGATCTCTGCCTTTATGTCAGTCAGTACCTGTTTTATATATTTAGGTGCTCCTATGTTGGGTGCATAGATGTTTACTAGGGTTATGTCCTCTTGTCGGATCGATCCCTTTATTATTATATAGTGCCCATCTTTATCTTTTAGTATGTTCTTCATTTTAAAGTCTATTTTGTCAGAAATAAGTATTGCAACTCCAGCTTTTTTCTCGTTTCCATTTGCATGAAATATCTTACTCCAACCCTTCACTTTCAGCCTGTGTGTGTCTTTTGTTCTGAGGTGAGTCTCTTGTATACAGCATATACAAGGGTCTTGCTGTCTTATCCAGTCAGCCACCCTATGTCTTTTGATTGGAGCATTTAATCCATTTACATTTAAAGTGATTATTGATAGGTACATAGATATTGCCATTTTTAAATTTGTAGTTAGGTTGTTTTGATCTTTCTTCTATTTACAGAAGACCTTTTAGTATTTCTTGCAATGCTGGCTTGGTGGTAATAAATTCCTTTAGCTTATTTTTTTCTGGAAAGCTCTTTATCTCTCCATCAACTTTAAATGATAGCCTTGCTGGATAAAGCAATCTAGGTTGTAGGCCTTTGTTTTCCATCACTTTAAGTATCTCCTGCCACTCCCTCCTGGCCTTCAATGTTTCTGTAGAAAAATCATTTGATAGTCTTATGGGAGTTCCCTTGTATGTAACCCTCCGTCTTTCTCTTGCTGCTTTTAGGATTCTCTCTTTGTCTTTAAGCTTTGCCATTTTAACTATAATGTGTCTTGGTGTGGACCTGTTTGGGTTAATCCTGGTTGGAACTCTCTGCACTTCCTGGACTTGTATGTTGGTTTCCTTCATCAGGTTGGGGAAGTTTTCAGACATTATTACTTCAAATATGTTCTCAATCCCTTGCTTGCTCTCTTCACCTTCTGGTATTCCTATGATGCGCATGTTGTTGCGCTTGATGTTATCCCAGAGGTCTCTTAGGCCATCTTCATTGTTTTTTATTCTTTTTTCTTTTTGTTGTTCCGTTTGGGTGATCTCTGCTACCTTGTCTTCTAAGTCGCTGATTCGATCCTCTGCTTCATCTAGCCTGCTGGTAATTCCTTCAAGTGAGTTCTTAATTTCGGTAATTGTGTTCTTTAGTTCCAACTGGTTTTTCGTTATGATTTCTACATCCTTCTTTATGTTTTCTCTAAGCTCGTTTGTTATGATTTCTACATCCTTCTTTATGTCTTCTCTAAGCTCTTTAAACATTCTTATCACCAGTGTTCTGAACTCTGTCTCTGAGAGGTTGGTTACGTCTGCTTCATTTGGTTCCAGTTGTGGAAGCTTCTTCTGTTCTTTTATTTGGGACGTGTATCTTTGTTTCCCCATTCTGGCTGACTGTGTTTATTTTGATATATTAGGTAGATCCCCTAGAGTTCTTAGTTCTTGCTAGGTTATCTTGTGTAGTATGTGTCCTTTATATTTGACTCGCACCACGTCGTCCTCCTCTGCGTGTGCTCCAAAGGTGAGTCTTGTGTTGTGTACACTGTCCCGTTCAAGAAGATCTTTAATTGCTTCCCGCTAATGAGCAGGTGGGGTCAACTCCTGGGCTGACCTGCCGTGAGACTTGGCTCTGCCCCCCGCAGGGCACTCTGCTGCGTGAGGGTTGACCACCCCAATGTGGTTTGGCCTCTATGGGCTCCAGAGCCTGCCGAGAACCCCCTCTAGGTATGTGACCTGCAGGTCAACCCCGGCTGCACTCAGATTTGGTCTGGAGTTGGCCCCCAGATATGCCGAGTCCCGTGCCACCCAAGCTGGGCCCCGGCAGGGAAGTCCCAGAACAAGGCAAATCACCAAGCACAGCAGCAATGACAACAGCAAAGAAGAAAAGAAAAAAAAAAAAAAAACAGCCGATAACCCCCCGCTCGACACAGGCAAAGATATCAAAGATACAAGATAAAGCAAAACAAAACCAAGCAAAGCAAAACAAAGCAAAACAAAAAGCAGCGACCGTCTCGGCCTGAGCCCATCAAGCAATGACCAGGTTGTCCTCTGCTGTACCAAAGAGCCCCCTGCTTATTGCGCAGGCAGAGCCGGTCACCTGGTGCTCAGAGAGACTTTGGGACTGCAGACTTAAAAGCGTGGGCCTAAGGGGTCTGGATGATAGTCTCCACAAAGTCAGTGCAGCTTCTGCCCTTGTCCGCACGTATGCACACCGAGAGGAGCACCACCAGTCCTTTGTCCAGAGCTCGTGAGTCCTAGGGCACTCCTTCAGTGTGTGTGTATGGGTGCGGGCGGGAGATTTCTGATCTGCTGACCGTGCCTCACAAGCTGGGCCCCGGCAGGGCAGTTTCAGAACAAAGCAAATCACCAAGCACAACAACAACAACAACAACAAAGAAAAATATCAAATACGTTCACATGCAAAAACCACCTGATAACCCCACTCGACAGAGGCAAAGATATCAAAGATATAAAGACAAAGCAAAACAAGACAAAACAAAGCAATACAAAAAGCAGCGACAGTCTCGGCCTAAGCCCACCAAGCAATGTCCAGGTTGTTCTCTGCTGTACCAAGGAGCCCCCTGCTTATTGCGCAGGCAGAGCCGGTCACCTGGTGCCCAGAGAGACTTTGGGACTGCAGACTTAAAAGCGTGGGCCTGAGGGGTCTGGATGATAGTTTTTACAATATCAGTGCAGTTTCTGCCCTTGCCTGCATAAATGCAGACTGAGAGTGGCACCACCAGATATGTGACCAAAACTCTTGAGTCTTAAGGCACCTCTTCAGTGTGTGTGTGTGAGTGCGGGCAGGAGATTTCTGATCTGCTGGAAGCCCAGAGCTGCGCCTGCCTCACTGCTGATCTCCGGGTGTGTCTCGGCCGCTGCACCCACCCCACCCTAGGCAAGCCAGGAAGGGTGGGGGCTGGAGATGGAGGGGTCTTCACTCTCCCAGCCCAGCCGTGCGTCGCCCTCTTCCCGCAGGCCAGAAAAGGTGGTGGCTGGGGGTGGAGGCGTCTCTTCTCTCCTAGCGCAGCCAAAATCACGCACACTGCCCAGACTGCCTGGGTCAGGGCTGCCCGTCAGGCTTCCCAAAGCGTGAGCTTTTGATACCACTTCTCGGTTCAGGGGCCGGTTTAAGTCTCTGGAAGGGCGGGGTAAGATTGGAAGAGCGCGGCGGGGGAGGGGCCTAGGTATGGAGACTGCGCCCCCCGTCCACCGCAGGGCGCGCCGCCTTCCCGGCGGGAGAAATCAGCCGCGGGACGCAGGGAAAGAGCCGCCACCCGGTCTCTGCGCTCTCCGCTCTGCCTGAGCCCCTGTGCGCGCCCGGCACCGCGGGGCTGCACCGCGGTTTCCAGTCCCAGTCTCTGGAAGGGCGGGGTAGGATTGGGGGAGCAGGGCGGGGGGGAGGGGCCCAGGTATGGAGACTGCGCCCCCCGTCCGCCGCAGGGCGCGCCGCCTTCCCGGCGGGAGAAATCAGCCGTGGGACGCAGGGAAAGGGCCTACCCCCGGTCTCTGCGCTCTCCGCTCTGCCTGGGATCCCGCGCCTGCCCGGCTCCGTGGTTTTTGGTCCTCGCCCCCGCCAGCTGAGGCTCCGCTGGGGGCTGGGCTCTCCCGCCACTGCCGGCCGGGCGCTCCCACGCCGTTTCTCCTCCTCCTCTCCTTGCTCCGTCCAGTTAGCTTACCCCCAAGAATTTCTTAGCTTCAAGCAATCCACGAATCTCTCCACTACATTGTGTGGTGAGCGAAAATTTCCTCGATGGGTTATAGTTCCCGTTTGCAACAAGATCTGGAGGAGAACTCAGAAAGTGCGCCCTGCTGCCGCCATTCCTATGACGTCACCTCTAAGTCTTTCTAATATGCATTTGAGCAGTGTCTGGACTTTGTTGCAGGTTTAGTTTGACCCAGTTAATCAATGCCTTAAATATTTTAAGGGCAGAACCATAACATTCCCTACAGCAGTCTTTGAGGCAAGACCCATTATGAATCTTCGGTCATATATCTGTGCTTCTTGGCCAAGAAGCTCTTATATAGATTGGCTACCTGGTTTAGGATCACTGGGAACATCTTTTTGCTCTCCAATCTCATCCTTTTTCTGCTTTAGGAGATCGGTCAACCTTGTGGCCCTTAGTACGTGCCCTCATTCAGTTAAGGGTCAGCATTCCTTAGATAAGTTTCTGTTAGTGTTTATGCTACAATATCCTCTTTCAGTTGTAATATTGTATGTGCTAGTATGCGTGTGTGTGCACGTGCGCGTGCGAGCACACATGCGTGTGTGTTTGGGCTGGTAGAGTGGTAGGGTAGAGATGGGTTGTAGTACGTGGTAGGCAGACTAGTTTTTGTTAACATACCTTTGTATTTTTACTATTCTTACAAATATGGCAGGCTTAGTGCTAATCACCATTGATCTGTAGCTGTACAAGTACACAATTCATGTGTTTAATAATACTTTAAAAAAACACAACATTTGAGTATGTATGTATGATAGGTTTATTTGCCCTCTATAAATTGACAGTAATGTTAAAAATATGAAGATTCATGAATACTTAAGCTAATAAAAGGTGTTATATCCTATGTGAAATTTTATAATCAACATTATAATACTCAACTTTAAAATATATACAAAAATTATAAATGTCTGAGCATAATTGTAGATATGATGTTATTCATACCCATTCCGAAAATATAATGTCTCTACATATCATCTAGTTTGATAATGGATTATTAATAAAATAGCACATAGCCACAGTAGTAGCTTTCTTTGGGGATTTATTTTTAGAAAACTTTTCTTTAATTTGTCATTATTTCATTATTTACTCCATCATTGATGTCATACTAATGAATGATGATTTTCTTATTCTTTTTTTATTATTCTGCTTTAAAAATTTTTGGATATCTATTAGTTAGCAAAGCATTATAAACCTTGGGATCATGCTTGCCATAATTAATTATAATTAAATATAGAAGTCATAACTGTTATATTCTGTAATGTTAATAAAAAAATCTGTTTAAAAGAATTCATGTCATCTATTTCTGAATATGGTTTTAATAGGGTTGAATAAAAAATAATGTAATAAAAAGCTGGAATTGAACATACTTTATGAAAAGACCATCTGCAACTTTTAAAACACCCTTATCTGATATCACCAAAAATCCTAATAAATTCTGAACTTAGAATGATTTATGTTCTTACTCTGGGATCTGATTTGTTAGGCCTGTTAATAGAAATTTGTATGGGATATATATTTTACTAATGGTGACTATACAGACATATTCACCAAATACAAATAATTTTAATATATTCAATAATAATAAAATTAATAGCAATTGAATAGTCACTAACAATAGTTAGAGAAATCATTCAATGGCAAAATCCAAGGAAAATATTTGCCAGTGAAAATCTTATCTATTAATGTTATTCTTACAAAGATAACATGTATTCTTTAAAAACTGTTTTATTTAATGATCTTAATAAATGCAATTTTTAATCTTTCATTTTTTTTTCTAACTTTGCTTATATATTAGGTAAGCTACATTGGATAAAATAAAATCACAAATGATCTTTTAGAAAATATAAACATATATATACCATATATTTTTGGAATTTAAGACTAATTTAAAAAAAAAAAAACACAAAGTGATCATAATGAATATAAAGAAAAGCGTTTTGAAAGTTAGAACTGTCTTCAAACAAACATACTCATGTACTTGCTTTGTTGTACAGGGAAGTGTTCCAGAGATATTCAGGATATTTTATTTTTTCCTAGACTCTTTTAAATTTGGCAAATCAAAAGACCACTTAATTTTTCCATGTTATATTAACCACAGTGAATTAAAAAAAAAACTATACAAGTGTTGTTCCTTAATTTTATATCCATTCTATTCTAACAGGAAAAGCCATAGAAAGAGAGAGAGAGAGAAAGAGAGAAAAAGAGAAAGATTGTCGTGTGTGTGTGTGTGTGTGTGTGTGTGTGTGTGTTTGGTGATTATCTAGTATTCACCTAGTACTATACTTAATTATTCCAACATTATTGACTATATTCTCTATGCTGTACTTTACATGCCCATGACTATTTTGTAACTACCAATTTATGTTTCATAATCCGTTCACTTATTTCACACAACACCTCAAACCCCATACCCTCTGGCAACCATTAGTTTGTCTTCTGTATCTATTAGTCTGTTCCTGTTTTGTTTGTTCATTTATTTTTTTTAAGATTCCACATATAAGTGAGATCTTATGGTATTTATCTTTCTCAGTCTTACTTATTTCACTCAGCATAATACCCTTTAGGTCCATCCATGTTGTCACAAATAGTAAGGTTCCATTCTTTGTATGACCGAGTAATATTCCATTCTATATATGTACCACCTCTTATTTATCCAATCATCTATTGATGGGCCTTTTGTTTGCTTCCATATCTTGGTGATTGTAAATAGTGCTGCAATGAACATTAGATGCATATATCCTTTCGAATCAGTGTTTTGAATTTTTGAATAAATACCTAAAACTGGAATTGCTGGGTCATAATGCTGGTTCCTCCATTTTTAATTTTTTGAGGAACCTCCACACCATTTTCCATAGTGGCTGCACCAATTTGCATTACAATCAACAGTGCAGCAGAGAGAATATCTTTCTCCCATTCAGCACCCCATCTTTACGTTTTGTTGGTGGTTTCCTTTGCTGTGCAAAAACATTTCAGTTTGATATATTCCCATTTGTTTATTTTTTCTTTTGTTTACCTTGCCCAAGGACATATATCACAAAAAAAATATCACTAAGAACAATGTCAGAGTGTTTACTGCCTGTATTTTCTTCTATGAGTTTTATGGTTTTGGATCTTACATTTATAAGTCTTTAATCTATTTTTAGTTTTTTCTTGTATATGTTGTAAGAAAGTGGTCTAATTTTATTTGTTTGCATATATCTGTCCAGTTTTCCCAACACCATTTGTTCAATAGATTATCTTTACCCCATTGTGTGCTCTTTTCTCCTTTGTCATAAATTAAATGACCATATAGGTGTGGGTTTATTTCTGGGCTGTCTACTCTGCTCCACTGAGTTATGTGTCTGTTTTAATGTACCATGCTGTTTTAAGTACTATAGCTTTGTAGTATAGTTTGATATCAGGTAGTGTTACACCTCTAATTTTGCTGTTCTTTCTCATGATTGTTGTGGCTATTTGGGGTCTCTTGTTGTTCCATATAAATTTTATGATCATTTGTTCTATTATGTGAAAAAAAAATGTTTTTTGCACTTTTGTGGGGGCTACTCTTCCCAGCACATGTAATCTGGGATGGGGGTCATTGCTCTTCAGGAGTACCTCCATAGCCAAGGTATCTCTCCTGATTATCAACCACCACATGGAGATTTTGTGTCTCCACCCCTCCTACCAGTCTCACTGTGGCTTCTTCTTTATATCCTTACTTGTAAGACTTCTGTTCAGCTAGACTTCAGATCGTTCTCAGGTTGATTGTTCTACATTTAGTTGTAATTTTAATGTGATCATGGGAGGCAAGCACAACATTAATCTACTTTGCCATTTTGGATCCCCCCTCATGGAGGATGCTATGCAAAATGCATTCTAAGTAAAATAATCAGTCACAGAAGGACAAATACTGCATGATTCCACTTATATGAAATATCAAAGTAGTCAAAGTCACAGAAGCAGAGAGTAGAATGATGGTTGCCAGAAGCTAAGAAGAGAGGGAAATGAGAAGCTGTTCAATGAATATAAGGTTCCAGTTATGCAAGATGAATAAGTTCTAGAGAGCTGCTGTACAACAGAAGATATACAATTGTATCAATACTTGAATCGGGAGTCTTACTTGTTCTATGACAAGCATCTTGAAAGCGGAGCAAAGCCAATTTCTAGTTGTCTGTATCTTTTCACTTCAAGTTCCTCAGAAGAATATTTACCAATAATTGACTGTCTTCAAAAGTCATAAGTTAAATGACTAGAGTGATAAGGTAAGGATGAAGACACTGCCACTTTTTCGTGCTCAGTAGCTATTTATTAGATGAATAATGGCACTAAAAAAACTCACAGATTTATTAAATAAAGATGCTATTGAAATTTTGGAAAGTAAAAGTACTATGTAAAAGTGTATGTTACATATGAAAACTCTGCCCCTTATTTTAAGGATATTTTAAAAATTGACCAGCATGGTACTGTATTAAAGAAAAATGTATGCCATAATAATGGTGGCACCCTTAATACAGTTATCAAATATAAATATACATTAATTGAAAAATTAATTTACCTGAGGAGTGGGCACTTTCCTATGTATCAAGGGAATTTACAAGCTGAAAGTTAAATCTGTAAAAGGAAACTAAATAAAAACTAAGAAATAAATGTCACTATTTTGTTATTAAATATAAGTCCTATTTTTAGAATACTTTGTATGATAAAAACAAAATGCAAAAATAAAACATGAAAATTTCAGCTTACTATTTAAAAAAATATGAGTATTGGAAGTTTTGGTTTACATTATAGTCTATGATAAACAATGAGTACAACATAATGATTCAATATCTGTACACATTGTGAAATGATCACCACAATAAGTCTAGTATAGCCTTTTCAGAAAGCAATGTGATAATATCTCATAAATTTTAAAATACGTATGCCATTAATTCAACCACCCTACTACATATAATTTACCTAATAGAAAGCAAAAGCATGTGAACTAAAGGTAAGCCTATAAGGATGAATTTTGCAGCATAATTTATAATGGCCAAAACCTGTAAACTAATTTTCTAATCACTAAAGAAATGGTTTCATATATTGTGGTAGAATAAATTATGAAGCTGTTATAAAAGAATGGATTAAAGTTCCACTAATAAACTTGGAAGAATTTGTATCAGGTATTGTTGGGTGAAAAAAGCAAGATTCAGAGTAATGTATGTAATTTGGATCATTTTTGTCAAACCATAGCAAATTTTTCTTTCTAAAATGATTATATATACCTGAATACATATATATTATTGCATAACTCTTAGATTATATGATTATGCAGTAGTTCTAAAAGGATCTTTAACCAGCTGTTAACATGGATCACGTAGGTTGGATGACATGCCAGTAGAAGAAAGGAGAGATGTACTGTGGTAAAAGGGAGGTAAGCAACAGGGAAAAAAGGTAGATGTGTTTGTGTATAACTCCATGTCTCATTTGTATTGTTATACATAATATATAGGTATATATACCTCACAATAAAAAATATATATTCAATTTTTGGGAAAAAAAGATAAATGTTTACATAAATTCTAATATTCCATATAAAACTCATGATATCTAAATTCTCAAATGATTACTAAATTACCAGTCCTTAGCCCTCAATATACAGTGTAACGGTATGTGTTCTTAAATAATATTCAAGATGTTAATTTTACTCATTGCCATACTGAATAACTGATTATAGCATTGGGAGTGAATAAAATATAAAATGTAACCACAAGTATGTGTGTATAGACAGACAGTTAAAGGGTAGGTAGATAGATAGATGGATAGATAGACAAATATATAGATACATAGATCGATAAAAAGACTACATATATTTAAAATGACATGATAAAATGAAAATCACATAACTTCTGAGTCTGTCTTCACTTGAGTTAAAAAAAATTTGCAATAAACATGAAATATCTGGAGCAATTGTGAATACCAAATGACACAATGCATGAAAAATGAACATTAAGCCATAATATCCACATACAAATTCATTATATTGTTTTTAAAAACAGCAATATTTAACAATGTTCAAAAACATGAATATAGATTAAGTTATGAACATACATCTTATTTAAGAAAATATTTCCTTCCATAAATCCAATCATATTGTCAAACAAGTTAAATTTCATGTATAAATTCTTTATTTTCTTAGTGTTTGCCCTACATTTGATTAACCTGTAATAATGTGACAAAATAATAAATCCATTGCATAAAATGTATTTAAGCCTAAATATAATTGCCTTGCTTGGCAGTAATTTGCTTTAATTGGCTTATCATCTCCTCATATTAAATTTTACTGTCTTTGCCATGGGGCTCTTTAAAACAAGTTTATTTAATGGTATCAGTCAACCATGAAAATAGATGAAAAACATTTACCAGCCCACAAAATGTTTTACCAGCCCGTCTGCTTTTGTGACATCCCAAATGGAGTAAAATTAATGTGATTAGCATCTGTTATGACTCACTCAGCAAAAGTTACTTTTCTCTGAATCCATAACAAACAGCTCATTTCCAAAAGTTAATAATTAGTTCTGAATTATTTCCAATTTGAAACAGTGAATATGATATGTCATGCTCTAATAATATCTGGAATATCACTAAATAAAATAATTCTTCTATAACTAATATTAAAATATGCTCATGTATGTTTTAAAACCTGAATATGTAGCGGAATAGAGGAAAAGAATGGGAATATAATTAGGGCAAAAAATTACTGAACAAATGTTTCTCCTGTGATGACTATATCCAAATTGTCACTAACCATTTTCCAAAAACTGTTTATTCATTTTAATTTAAGAGGAAAGCTGTTGTAAAACTTCTATGCTCAACAATTCCTTTTGTATTATTCCCAGAGAGATCAGTGTCTAGCAACTGACAACAGGAAGGAACTGATAACAAAAGGTGACTCATGCAGATCTCTTGTAACCATGTTAGACTCCTAATGTTGTGTCACTGTTTCCCTGACACTCAGTTACTGAGTGACAGAGCGTAGGAATTTGACAATAGAAACATGATTCTTTTCTCATCTCTCATATTAATTCAATGTGGGGCCTTAAATTTGTCATTTAATTTTGTTGGACTTTAATGTCCTTTAAGGCTTATCTGGATCATTGGGATTTTCCATCATTGCGTGGTCTGTTTGTCACAGGGTGACATGACATTCCAACTGACAAAGGCACCTTCAAGGCCACTTTGCTTAACATATATCAGTTTTAAACTCATGAAAATAAACCGTTGATAACTTTATACATTAATTTATCAACAAAATGTGAGCATCATCTATCCTAGGCAACCAAGAAAGGTGTAAAAGAAATAGAAAGCAGTATCTAACCTTGAAATAATATATGAAACATGAAAAATATGTGAAGGCATGCGTATACACTTCTAAACAAAATTAGAGTAGTCCATTTAGAGGGATTTTCACAAAAAATATTCAAAACGGGTTCAAAATGTACAAAATGTCAAGGCTTTAAATTGAAGGGAAATTGACGTTTATAGAACAGAGCACGCCAAAAATAATAGGTTAGTTAGAGTATTGGTCAAAAATTGGGAGAGTTTATATACCAGGAACTCAGTTTTCCCTATGATAATAATATCTTACACAATATAAAAAATCAGAAAATTTATGTTAATTAAAAACTATATGATTTATTCAGATATCACTAGTTTTATATGTGGTATATAGATGATTTATTACAGAATTGCACATCTGAAACCTGTGTAATTTTACTAACCACTGTCACCCCAATAAATTTTAATTTAAAAAATATAAAAATAAAATTGGGAGAGTTTCTTATGGAAATCAAAGGAAGAAGGAGTTCAATAATTAAAGGAATCATCAAAAATGTCAAACTCTTCCAGGATCTTAAGTGCTCATTAGATTTGTCAACAAAGATGGTCTTGGTGACTTTGGTAAGGACAGATTAAGTGCATATCAAGTTCTTCCTTGTAGTCAGTTGCCTTTTCCAACTACACATAATGCTCAGCCTAGGTTCCTAGAATCATGAACAGAAAGTAAACTTTCTGAGGTACAATAAAGTTAGTATCGGTAGACAGAAACATCAAGTTGGGGCTGTCATACTCTTTATATTTGCATTTGTTCTGTTCCATTTGTATTTGGTCTTTTTGGCCTCAGCTTTTAACAATGTGGTTGTCATGAACAGGTTTGATCATGTTGAATGAGTTATATCTATCAAGACGATTCATTGTAAATTTACAGGGCCTTTTATTTTTTTAATTCATGGAATTCGGTTCAATTTCTAGAGAGATTCAAAAGCGTCTATCATATGAAATGATCTAGGAAAGAGAACAGTTTGGAGCTAGACCTACTTTTTAATTTTTATTTTTTTAAATGTAGTACATTAACTAGCAAATTCACACATGCTGAAATAATGTAATCCTCGCCCACGCTGCATATGCTTAGTCACAAAACTGAATATGAAAATTTTCTCAGCCCTTTCTTAGTTTATTATGTGCTCATAGCCCAGTTGCCCTACATTTCCCTTTCAGTAAAATGATGAAATAGGGCTCTGATCCCTTTGATGGCTTCAGTTACATATAAAGATGTGAACTGGACAATCATTACCAGCAGGTTTATTCTTTTTTTTTTTAAATTAAAGTTTATTGGGGTGACAATTGTTAGTAAAGTTACATAGATTTCAGGTGTACAATTCCGTAATACATCATCTATAAATGCCATTGTGTGTTCACCACCCAGAGTCAGTTCTCCTGGAATAGATCTCTGTGGGAGGCAAAAAGTTTAAATATTCCTAATCAATACAGGGAAAAGTAGAGAGCTCCTGATAATGAGCCCAACATTATATGAATTTTCTACTTTTCTCTAGCCATACCTATGAGATGAATTTGGGTTCAAATGGATTGAACTCTCCCTGAACTTGGTGAGAAGATTTCTTAGAGATTTCCTTCAGAATGGGCTCTATTGTTAAATGGGGCAAATCAGGACAGTCTATATTCAAAATATTTTCTTTCATATTTTACACATTTTCTAGGTACTCAGGAATTTTTTCGAATTATTGTGGAATTATACTCCTTACTCTTCATAGTTTACATAACTCAGTTTTGCTGGGTAACTGACAAACTGATGTTAATGAATTGTTGGTATTACTCTTTTACTGGAGTAAGATCTGAACTAAGGAAAAATATGAACCAAGTAGGATTTTGGGGCCCTACAATGCAGTTGGGGAACATGAAGGAAGGGGAACATTCTGAACCACACAAGTGATGCTTTTTTTTTAAGTTTATTGGGGTGACAATTTTTAGTAAAGTTACATAGATTTCAGGTGTACAGTTCTGTAATATGTCATCTGTATATGACATCGTGTGTTCACCACCCAGAGTCAGTTCTCCTTCCATCGCCATATATTTGACCCTCTTTACCCTCATCTACCATCCCCTTCCACCCTTACCTTCTGGTAACCACTAAACTATTGTCTGTGTCTATGAGTTTGTCTTGTTCCTTTGTTGTTTTCAATTTTATATCCCACATATCAGTGAAATCACATGTTCTCAACTCTATTTTTTCTATTATGTCCTCCTTTGTGCCAGAGTTGCCCAAAAGATTCTGGTCATGTCAATTACTTTTTTTGATCTTTTTCTATTGACTCTTACTGACTTCAAATTACATCCAAGATATTAATGACATCATAAATGGCTTTCCAAGATCTGCGTACATTTCTTTAAATTGATTTCACATACTCTAGTGCAATACCATTAGGAGTGAAGATAATACCTTTTTAGAGTATTTTAATAGAAATTAAAAAGTGACTGTTTAAGATATATTTAATATGCTGATACTTATTGGAAAATACTTGGTCTATATGATTGCTTTTATATGTTACTTACATATAGTCCCAATATAGAGGGTTTTAGTATTCTCCACCTGTTTTTAATGGGTTTTTAGTTTTGTTTTGTTTTATTTTTATGTGCTAGGTATGTGAGTTTATAGAAACAAATTATCTAATTTTAACTCTGATGATATCAAGTATTTGGGGAAAAAAACTCTATGGAAGAACACAGTGCATATAAAACAAGTAAGAATTATAAGTAATCGGAAAATACAAATAGATCATTGGCTGCATTACAGGTTTGAAACAATACTATTAAGTCAGATTAGACAAGTTGCCAAAATGCATTGGAATTACCAAAAAAAAAAAAAAAACACAAACAAACCTTGAAATAGATATTTGTGCCTATTATTGTTTAAAAAAATAAATCTCTCCTTAAGAATATAGTGTACTAATATTAAAGCTTAATTGCAGACATTTGCAAACTAAATCCCAGAACATAGTAGAACAAAAATTGCAATATACTGTTTATTTCATATATACGTATCTTTTTAAAAAACACTCCGTAGTGTATCCCAAGAAATACAATAGCAGATGTACATTATTTATAAATATAAAAATATGCCTATATTAAGGTTACATATATTTTTGTCTTTCTTTTGGCTTATGCATTTAGGGTTTCAATCTACCAGCATTAATTATGTCAATGCACCCCTTCAAATTGTGCGATGCAAAGACTATGGAAACATGATCAAAAGAGATGAAAGATTTGTCAAGCAATGGGCTCCATACATTTGCCCGTACCTTTTCATTAAGGGAATCCTTATCTCTTCCTTTCTTTTGCGTGGTGTATTTTTTATAGGCCAACATGTCTTTCAAAGTCCATCACAAAATCAGTTCTTCAAAAAAACATGCAGGTACCCCAATAAAGAGGTGACTACTCTCTCCTCGCTGCTATTACTATATGCACTATATGCACTGTAATGCATAGGGTTGTCATTAGAAATTTATAAAATTATACTGTGCGTATTTTCCCATGTTGTCTTCCTCTCACAGACTTATCTTTTTAAGACACAATGGATCACATTTTGTGCATCGTTGAAACCTAAAATAATATTTTGCATATGCTAAGATCTTAAAAAATCATATACATTTGTTAAATTAATTTATGATGACTAAAATGCTGGTATCGTGGCTTTGCATGTGCAAAACTTTCTTGTAGACATGTCATTTTCTTTTGACCAAATCTGGAAAAGTTTTGTTTCTCATTTTTGAAAACCCAGTTTATTATTTGTGTTTCTGTGAAAGCTGCTGCTTATCCACATTAGCTCCACAATTCCACTCAGCTTTATAAATAACGCTGCTGTAACACTTAGCATAGGTGCACGGTATTTGGTCACATGACTTATTTCCCTAAGCTATGAATTCTCCAAAAGCAAAAAATCGTATATTTGTGTTACATACATTTGACTCACTGTGCCTTAGGGAATGTATGTATGAATATATAAAGTTTTTAGTGTCTATAACATAGTCACTTATTTATTTAATATCTGAAGATCATGGTGCTGGTAAATCAGAGGTAAAACAATTTGTGTGTGTGTGTGTGTGTGTGTGTGTGTGTGCGTGTGCGCGTGTCTGTGTGTGTTAATGATAACTTGAGTGAAATCCCTTCACAGAAAATAAAAATGCTTAGAGTGACCTTGGCATATGGTCAATGGGAGAGACGTTCTGCACACATTATTAAACACTCATTTTAACTGTAAGTAAAATTTGTCGTAAAGAGCATCATTTTCCTTCATTAGTCTCTATTGTGCAATTGAAAAAAGAATAGAAGAGAATTGCAGATAAAAACTTCCAACGACCTTCTTCAAATGTGTCTAGAAAAACTCTATAGTTTATATTTTAAAGTTTTTATATAAAATATAATTTATTGTATATATATATATATATATAAATCAAAAAAGTATCATGCATGTTTATTACAGAAAGTTTAAAAATTATAGAAATATAAAAACCTGTCTAAGCACATCATCTATAGACAAGTACTACTAACATTTTGGAGTATTTATTTCTCATTTTTATTCTGTGTACACATTGTGGATTTAAAAGTAAATCTTTAATGTTCAAAAATAAAAGGGGTTAAAGAGTGTTTTATTTGTTTCATATAAAAATCTGTTTTTTCAATCTTCTTTAACTCAAGTCCACAGAAATGAAATATTGAAAATTTGTGATTCATGGATACTCCCTTTCCTCTCTAGAATCAATTTTAATAATGCAAAAATTAACTTGGAATTCACTAACCAACATAAGCTATGACTTTAACAATATATTGTATCTAGATCTGTAGCTCTGCAGCATTCCACTTTTGTTTACATTATAATAACCTTACTGAATCCTATTGTTACCTAGTCATTGTTTTTGTTTTATATCGTTTTGCTTCATCAATATGTATCCCTAAAATCATTATATTTGTATGCTTATTTTTAACATTAAAAGAATATAATTCAACTTTTATCACATAAGTGAAATACATCAAGTTCCTTGATTTGTTTATTAATATAAAGTTCATATGGCCAAGTATGTCCTTTAAGATAATTTAAATTGCTCTATTAATGAAGTCTATCATGCAAAATTAAAATAATTTTCTTATCTCCAAAGTAACACTCACAGTAAGCCATTCAAACAGTAAAGAAGTCCATAAATTTAGATAAAAATCCATCCAGTATCATTGTCAAAAAGATGGCCATAGTTAGAAATTTGGTACATGCCCAGACATAAATATCATGCTTAATTGAAAACATTATTCCCAACTGGTATACACAGAGTTGCATCAGTTTTTGTAGATGTTATATGTAAATCAAGCCCAATTTAGGGCCATTTACACCAGATCTGTTTTATAATCTTTTAATGAATTTCTTTGATATATTGGTCATTGCACATCTCTGTACATGTTCTCGGAGAGACAGATTTAGAAGTGAATCAAAGAATGTTAAGTTTTGAGTTATAAAGAGATTTTCCCACACTAAGGGATGTTTTCATTCACACTCACAAACATTATTTAATAGTATCTGTGTAACTCTACTTGATAATACTGGTAATTATTAATCTTTTTTACTCTATGTTATGCCATATTATTAGGTAAAATCAATAATCAAAGTGCGATATAGAGGAAAAATAAATTTCTGAATTCTGTGCATCTGCTTTATCTTTAAATACAATGAAATTTGTTTGGATGCATGTTCAAGGATGCATGGAAAAACAAAACAACAAATTTTGCTCTTTGGGAAAGTTATAGCTCAGTTTTTGTTAGCATGGGAATACATCCAGAAAAGAGGGGTTAATGATTGTTGGCTCAATTAGTGCAACTTGAATGAACAACTTTTTTTGAGAGCTGGAGGGTAAATTAAGACACATTTAGCTCTGCTTCTTATTAGCTGTGCATAAATTCTCCCAAGAGCCTAATTAGCTCCTGTCACAGTAAGTGTCTCATCCATTTACACGAAAGAACATTTTCCTTCCCCTTACATTTTGTCATGTAATAAACGTCTGCCATACTGAATTTAAACTTGTTGTTTAAGTAGTGATATGAAGTTTGCTGAAGGTTACAGCACTTCATACAATTAAATGGACACTTTGGAAAATTTTTTCTTGTGAACCCTGGGCAATATTAAACAATAGGCAATAAAGTGTCCTTCTGTTCATTTGTTTTCCATGGGGCCCTTATATTTTTCCATTAGATGTAGATTTATTTTGGTAATTGAAATATTTTATAGTTACATCACTAATTTGTAGTTCTTTTATTATTTTGCTGACTTCATAATAAATTACCTCTATCTCTTATTCTAATAGCATTTATTGGATTTCTGGTTTCTCATTTTTAAAGGAAGCAATGGTCACTCCTGCCTTTTCATCCAATTTTCATCCCCATTACTATTCATATTTACTTTATAAACTATCAGGTTCAATGGCATTGACATTCTGTTCTGCTACTGTAAATAAGTTTTGATACATTGTGTATAGATTACTGATTTTAAAAATTGAAAAGCAATTATTTTTTTATACCTCTATGTCCTCACATGTATGTTTTATTTCACACCTTTATGAGTTTCTTGTTACATAATTTTTGGACTCCTTTATTTCTCTGATGATTTTCTTTTAGTTGGCCATTGTATAGGTTTAGGAGTGGTTACTAGAATCATATTTTTAAAGATCTAACTTTAGCTTTCAAATTTACTGTGTGAACTCCTATTTAATCTCTCTGTTTCTCCATTTTCTCATATATTAAATGGATAATTAAACTGTCTACTGGATATATGTGTTCGGAGGATTCACCGACACTACACATATACATACCGTATTTCCCTGAAAATAAGACCTAACCGGAAAATTAGCCCAAGCAAACATGATTTTTTAAGGATGCTCGTAATATAAGCCCTACCCCAAAAATAAGCCCCAGTTAAGACCGTCAGCAAGACGGATGCATTTATTACATCTGCAACACATGATGGACATGTTGAATAATAAAATAATAATATTAGTATATAATTCAATATAAATAAATAATATTATTGACATTAACTTAAAATAAATGATAATATAAACTATAATTAAGTATTTGTAAATACCCAAGCAGGCACCTTTGGAAGAGAGGTAAACGCCTATGTAAACAGATGAACTTGAGATTTATTGCCAAATGACCAGTTGGAGTACAGACACAACACACGAATAACGTGTGCACTTGATAACGAACGGATGTGGTTGTGCCTAATATGAATCTTCATAATGCAATACGTCGTGTGTTGTAATGGATGTATTTAATGCACTCGTGTGAAATGAAACATATTCTGAATTTTGGTGCCTGCACTTTTTCATCGTTTTTTTGTGGACCATCATTCTTAGCTGTCATCATTTTTGTTGCCACTCCTGTCTCATAAGTCTTCAATTAACACTTGATTTAATGGTAGATTTCAAAGGAATAATATTTTGACACCCCCCCCCCCCCAGACAAGATTAGTACAAAAAGAAAGAGCTATTCCATCAAGTACAAAAAAGGAATCATGAAGGACTCTTGGGGCAAGGATCTTAACGGCTTTCTGCAAAAGGAACTTGGATCTCTGAATGGTCCGAAAATGGTGAGCAGAGTACTATAACCTCAGCCAACAGATGGACGAGGGAAATGCTACGAAGCACAAGCATGGATCAGGTCGGCAACCATTATTTCCTGAGCTGGAAAACATCATCTGTGCATGGATTGCTGACAGGAGAGCAAAGGCTTTGGTTGTGCTCAGGGCTGATATTCAAGCATTTGCCCTTGCAATGGCACCACAGTTAGAAATATCCCCAGAAGAATTCAAAGCATCACAACACTGGCTTCCTTCAGCGATACGAACTGTCTCTAAGATGGACACCACTGTTCAAGCTGGAAGATACTAAAATTATTAAACATGCACTTGCCTTCAAGTCCTTTGTTGATGGCATCGACTTTTCTAAATACCAACTCTCCAACATGATTGCTATGGATGAAACTGCAGTGTTTATGGGCCAAGGATCTCAAACGACAATTGATCAGAGGGATGTCTCGTCAATCTATATTCCCTCCACTGGTTACAAAAGTGTACGTCTTACCTGTATTTTGGCAATTCATCTGGATGTAAAGAAAGCCCCACCTCTAATCATCACTAAGGGCAAGAAAGATAAGGTTGAACGTCTTTCAGGCATTTATGTTCCTGAAACTGGTAAAGACTAGTGTACACCAGTCTCTTTATAAAAAAAAAAGTGGATTGATTTAATGCTGACACTTGTTTTGCAAGGTGGCCAAAGAGGTCTGCTAGTCTGGGAATCAGCCAACACTCACCATGCTAAAGACCTGAAGAACTTCCTTGAAGAAAGAAGAATAATAGATCAAATAATAATTCCTGCAGGAAAGACTGCCTATCTCCAGACTCTTGATATTGCAATAAACAAGCCATTCAGGGATGATTTGCACATGGGAATCAATGACTAAATTGCAAATAGAATGGAGAGAAATTTGTGTGGAAACTTTGTGAAGCCTAGCCTACAGGAGGTCATGACTTGGGTGAAGAATTCATAGGATAAAATCATTGACAGCTGTGTTACCAATGCACTACGAGCAGGCTACATGGACAAGAAGTGCTCATTTAAGGAGAGCTCTATTGCTGGACATGAGAGATTGGGGCCAATGGTTCTACAGGAAATGGAATCACAAGAAATTCAAGCTGGAATTCAGTGTTTGGAGATTTATGACGATGTCCCAGAATATGACATGACTGTGTTTGAATAAATGTAGATTGTTGTGCATGAAAAAATAAGACATCCCCTCAAAATAAGCCCTAACATGTCTTTTGGAGCAAAAATTAATATAAAACAGTCTTATTTTCAGAGAAATATGGTATGCATGTATGGTAGGTTTAAAATAGGCCCCATTGGAGAAATGTCTATTCAGGTCCTCTGCCCACTTTTTAATTAGAGTTTTTTGGGTTTTTTTGTTGAGTTGCATGTGTTCCTTATATATTTTGGATATTAGCCCCTTATCAGGGGCATTGTTTGCAAATATCTTCTCCCATTCAGTTGGTTGTCTCTTTATTTTGTCTGTGGTTTCTTTTGCTGTGCAGAAGCTATTCAGTTTGATAAGTCCCATTCATTTATTTTAGCTTTTGCTTCATTGCCTTTGAGGTCATTTATGAAAGTCCCGTTGAATCCAAGGTCCATAAGTTTAGTACTTATGCTTTCTTCTCTGCAGTTTATTGTTTCAGTTCTTATGTTTAAGTCTTTAATCAATTTTGAGTTAATTTTGGTACACAGTGACAGATAGTAGTCGAGTTTCATTCTTTTGCATATGGTTTCCCAATCTCCCAGCAACATTTATTGAAGAGCCTGTCTTTACTCCATTGTATGTTTTTGGCTCCTTTGTTGAAAATTATCTGTCCATAGTTATGTGGCTTATTTCTCGATTTTCAATTCTGTTCCAGTGGTCTGTGTGCCGGTTTTTCTGCCAATACTATACTGATTGATTATTGTTGCTCTGAAGTACAAGCTGAAATCAGGGAGTGAGATACCTCCAGCATTATTCTTTTTTCTTAGAATTGCTTTGGCTATTTGGGGTCTTTTATGGTTCTGATGATTTTTTGGTTCTATTTCTTTAAAAAATGCCATTGGGATTTTGATGGGGACTGCATTAAATCTGTGTATTGCTTTGAGTAATATGGCCATTTTAACTATGTTGTTTCTTCCAATCCATGAACATGGAATGTCTTTCCATTTCTTTGTGTCTTCTTCAATTTCTTTTAAAAATGTCTTATAAGACATGTAGACACCAATAGACATATGAAAAGATGCTCAACATCATTAATCATCAGAGAAATGCAAATAAAAACCACAATGAGATATCACCTCACACCAGTTAGAATGGCTATCATCAACAAGACAAATAATAACAAGTGTTGGAGAGGCTGTGGAGAAAAAGGAACCCTCATACACTGTTGGTGGGAATGCAGATTGGTGCAGCCGCTATGGAAGGCAGTGTGGAGGTTCCTCAAAAAGTTAAGACTAGAATTACCATATGACCCAGCAATCCCTCTCCAGGTATCTACCCAAAAAATCTGAAAACATTTATCCGTAAAGATCTATGTGCTCCAATGTTCATTGCAGCTTTATTTATGGTGGCCAAGACAAGGAAACAACCAAAGTGTCCTTCAATAGATGATTGGATAAAGAATATGTGGTATATGTACACAATGGAATACTATTCTGCCATAAGAAAAGATGAAATAGTGACATTTGCAACAACATAGATGGCTCTTTAGGTTATTAGGCTAAGCAAAATAACTCAGACAGAAAAAGTAGAGAACCATATGATTCTACTGACATGTGATATATAAAACTGAAAACAACAAAAGAACAAGACAAACAAATAAAGAAACAAAAACTCATAGACATAGATGATAGTTTAGTGGTTACCAGAGAGTAAGTGGGGAAGGAGTGGTAGATGAGAGTAAACGGGATCAAATATATGGTGATGGAAGAAGAACTGACTCTGTACCAATATATTACACACAATGTGATATATAGATGATGTATTACAGAATTGTGCACTTGAAACCTATGTAACTTTAATAACCATTTTCACCCCAATAAACTTTAATTAAAAAAAAAAGAAAGATATTCTCCAAATACATACAGGCCCCAATCACTGGAACCTTTTGACATGTTACCTTACATGTCAAACAGGACATGTGAAAAAAGATGTATTAAATTAAAAACCTTGAGAAGGAGAGATTATGCTGGATTATGTAGGTAAATCTAAATGTAATAATAACTGTGCTTATCAGAGGGCTGTGGAGGTAGATTTGAATAGAGAAGAAGATATGGGAAGCATAATGGAATGATGCAGCCAAAGCCAAGGAAAGCTGAACACCAGAAGCTGGACTAGGCAAGAGAACAGATTTCTCCCTGGAGTTTCCTCAAAGAACCAGACCTCTGACACCATTAAGCCATTCTTAAAATGTGTTTCTCACAACTGTCCACAATGTAACTATTATTTTTTATCTACATTATATAGATGAAAAAATTAATTCTCAGCAGTTTAGGTCTTGCCCAAAGTCACCCAGAGGAGGTGCTGGGTTTTGAATGAAATTTTACACTTATTAATTTTATTTTTGTTTTCTGTTATATAAAGGTATCTATCTACCTGTATCCTTTACTACTCCCATAGTCCCCTAATGCCAGATCCCATCTTTATCTCAGACCTTTATATACAGCTTAGTCCATGACACATACATCATAGGCAAGCTCTCCCAATAAAAGACAAACTTTCCACCATCATGTATATGGCCATTCACAGTTTTTAAATTATGTCTCATTTTCTTTGTGCTATCAGAAATTTAAATTTTTATATTGATAGTAACATGTGATTTAAGAGTGAAATTTTATTCATTGTCATATTTAGATTTTTCATAAGTGTCAGAACAAATGATTTTAGTTAAAAGAGCACTAGACTTCATGCTAAACAATTTGAGTTTAAATTCTATTTCTACTACAATGTAATTGGCACCCTTGAAAAAAATCACTTTACATTTCTATATCCCAGTTTTTTCTTCTTAAAAATGACAATAATTATTCCTTCTTCAGTGATTTATTATAAAAAATAATGGAAAATGTGAAAGAAAATATCCAGAATGCATTTTGACAAATGTTAGGCATTATATTAGTGTAATTTCCTCTCTTCTTTATCATAGCCCAGGGACAACATATATAAAATCACTAATATTAATTATTGGTGGTGTGTCTTTTGTTTAGAAAATATGCTACCACATTTTCTTCCTATTAATTCAAGCATGTTTTGCTTTTCTTTTTTTTTTTTTTTGAATATCAATGGAATTCTATCTTCATACTTATGCTAGAAATTCATCAGTTTTAAATTTCACTTATATAAAAGTATAAAATGTTCTTTACAAGATTTTTCAAAACAAGTGCTTAAGTGGTATCTCTTGGGAAACATTGAATATGGAGATGGCACTAAACATACATGCCTTAAAGTTATTGCTCCCTAGAAGTTAATGGGAATTAATTTTCAATAGAAAAACAAACAACAAAATATCAACACTGTTACTTATATGAGAGAACAAATAAGAAAAGTGCCTCTTCTTTAAAACAGAACCACAATGTATATACCCTTATGGTTCTTGAAAACTTAATTATGGCTGTACGACCTCTCATTACTACTGGTATTTTCAAAGTAAATGTCAACAACTGTACTTCAAAGAAAACCCAGTGTGCCATGTCACTTTCTGTATTATAGGTCTGTCAATCATATGATCACCATCTTTAGAGGTTATGTATAAAATATAGGTAAATGTGACTCTATAGATTAATTACTTTGGACATATACTCAAAAGAATAGATGTCACACGATAACTTTGCTAATGAAACTTTTTTTTTGTACACAGCACCTTAATATGCACATTTCAACAAAAAACTACATTTAACAGGTTTTATCTAAATGTTATTTTGATTATCACAGTAATTCATTATTAGAACCTCAATGTCCAATTATTCAGAAAGTTAACATGTCTAAATAATTTTTAAAAGCCAGAGACTATAAAGGACAATTTTATTCTTCCTTGAGACAGTTAGCTTGACTGATTTTGATCACCAATTTTA
Source organism: Rhinolophus ferrumequinum (assembly GCF_004115265.2). Taxonomy (NCBI): domain Eukaryota; kingdom Metazoa; phylum Chordata; class Mammalia; order Chiroptera; family Rhinolophidae; genus Rhinolophus; species Rhinolophus ferrumequinum. Next base: position 89,425,224 of record NC_046289.1, on the reverse strand, counting down.
CTACACTCTTGACTGACCTAACTCTTAGGTGATAAAAGCAAACGCCTGCAGATTGAGTTGTGCGAGATAAAAATCACACTCGCTATGTATTATTTACTCCCTCAAACACATTCAGAGAGGATTTTATTAATTTGACCTCAAAGGCAAGGGCAGTAAATGCTAAAATAAATGAATGGGACTGTATCGAACTAAAACGCTTCTGCACAAAGAAATCTTCAACAAAACAAAGAGGCAACCAGTACAATGTTAGAAGATATTTGCAAACAACTCCTCTGATAAAGGGCTAATATCCAAAATATATAAAGAACACATATATCTCAACAGCAAAAAAACAAACAATCTAATTAAAAAATGGGTTGGATCTGAACAGATACTTCTCCCAAGAAGATAGACAAACAGCCAACAGATCTATGAAAAGATCCTCAACTTTACTAGCTATTAGGGAAATATAAATCAAAAATAAAAGGAGATACCACCTTATACCGGTTAGAATGGCTATTATCAATAAACTACATTTCAAGTAATAACAAGTAATAACAAGTTTTAAAGAGGCTGTGGAGAAAAAGGAACTCTCATACACTGCTGATGGGAAAGTAAATTGGTACAGCCACTATGGAAAACAGTACAGAGGTTCCTCAAAACTTTTAGAATAGAATTACCATATGATCCACCTCTTTCGGGTATCTACCCCCAAAATCTGAAAACATTTATCTGTAAAGATATATGGACCCCTATGTTCGTTGCAACATCATTCATGGTGGCCAGGACATAGAAACAACCAACGTGTCCTTCGATAGATGATTGGGTAAAGGAGATGTGCTACATAAACACAATGGAATACTACTCTGCTATAAGAAAAGATGAAGTACCTCCTCTTGTGACAACATGGATGTATCTTGAGATTATCATGCTAAGAGAAGTAAGTCAGACTGAAAAAGTCGAGAATCATATGACTTCACTCATATGTGGGAATATAAAACTGGAAGCAACAAAGGAACAAGAGAAACAAATAAAGAAACAAAAACTCATAGGCACAGAGAACACTTTAGTGGTTATCAGAGGGTAAAGGGAGAGGATAGGTGGTGGAAGACAGAAAAAGGGGTCAAATTTATGGTGGTGGAAGGAGAACTGTCTGGTTGGGGGACATATAATGCAGTGTACAGAGGATGTATTACAGAATAGTATACCTGAAACCTATAATTTTACTAACTATTGTTACCCTGAGAAAGTTAGTTAAAAAGAAAAAAGAAAAACGCAAAGTTTCTTAGCTTGAATAAGTTACAGTGACAAAGTCAGCCACAGTTGAATACAGGGGAGAGTCATACTTTAGGCCTGTAACATTTTCCATTAGCACAGATTAATTTGTCTGTTTAGCAAGATTTCAAGAAATATAATGTTAGTTTAATACCTACCAAAACTCTATCACCATGCCTGTATTTGCATGTCTCTTCTTTAGTCTCCACAGCTATACTCTGAATTAGGAAAAATTATTTCCATTTTACCAAAGAGTAAATTGAAATTTATCTGAGTGTTTCAAAATCAACACTCCAATAAGAGAGGCCGTTGAGATTCAAAGCTGAAGAATTGAGAGTCAGAATATGTGATATTTCAGTGCATATTGTCACCAACACAAAATCGAGTCATTAATTTTAGTAAGAAATTAAAACATGATGGAGGAATGGATCATGAGAAGAAAATAACTACCATAAACTAGGAAGTCAAAGATCAATCCTCTCTTGTCTCAATTTTTAACCTAGAATTTCATGTAGTTAACCCAAACAGGAAATAAGGAAACAAAACTGTTATTTGTTAATGTTTAAAAAGAAAGAATGAAATGGGGAAGAACCAAGAACAAAAAGGATAAAAAAAAAAAAAGTAGTGAATGATATGTGTATGATGCATAATATGAATGTGAATGGGAGGTATTTATCTCAAGATGAAATATCATCAAAACCTGTCAAAATCAGAGATAACTCTCACGTGTATGTTTTGACTTATCTTTTCTTGGTTTCGAAGATTCCAAAGAAGTTTAAAAATGTATAATAATTCAATCAAGTAGTAGAGTTTTCATAATTATGATTAATTAGAATCTATCTATATATTTATTTAGCAGTATATCTGTCATTATTTCTAAGTAGTCAATAAATATATGATGGGAAACAATATAATTTAGATATTCATTCTTTTGCATATATATAGTAGCTACACTTATCACTAGCTTCTTCAGCTATGAAAGAAAAATTATGAGGCGATTGGATGAAATAAGCTTTTTACTTTGTTTTGCAGGTCATTTGAAAGTGGTCTAATCCTTTTGCAGTTTAAAGGACTTTAATCTTAAAAAGAAAACAATGCAAAGTACACTTCATTGTTGTATCTCCTAGCATGGACCCCTGGCTGATTAAGTACTTTTTAAATTCTTCGCCATTGCTCTGAAATACAATGCACATGGGGTTTCCTATGAGAAATATAATTGATGAAAATTATCCTCAAGAGAGGATGTCTCAGAATATCAGGATATTTTCCGATAGCTCTGACATTGAGGAAAGGGATAAAGGAAAATCGTAAGTATCCATCAGAATTATGATAAGTCTTTTCTAGCATATGTAATGACTTGTTATGGTTCTTTAATTTAAAATGAACATTTCACTCTGTTTTATTTGATACTGCCTTGTAATCCAGAGTGCGACCCAGGATTCTGGTTTCTTTATCAGTGATACTGACAGACACAAAGATGTATGGTTGCCAGTCTACCTTATTTTTGTATTCTTGTTCAAGAGTGAAATAATGCTAGCTTTTGCTTCACAAGCAGTACATTAAATCCTTGTACTAGATTGGCATTTGGACTGATTTCATAATGTTCGGAAATACATGGAATGTACTTATAAGATGGGTTATCCTTTGTTATCTTCGGGTAGATGCTGTGTGTCAGTAAGGAAGGACTAGTTTATGCTGTAGTAACAAACAAACAAAAACAAATAACAAACAATCCTTAGGTTATAATCCAAGTAACTAAAGAGGGAAAAATTTGTTTATTGATTGGGCCAAATGTCTATCACAAGTTGACTGGGAACTCTGCTGATCATAATCTATAAGGAATCCAGGCTGACTGGCATTCAACTTCACATGTACTCCTAAAACCACTAAGATAGAAGGTTGAGGATGCAGTTGATCTAAAAGTTTAAGCTCAGAATTGATACATATCACTTCCGTACATGTTTTGTTTTGCTTTGTTTTTCCCCAAGACAAATCACATAATCTTATTTAATCCAAGTGAGCAAGGAAGTGTAGTCCTAGGAGAAAAGAAAATGGAAATGAGTATTTGGTAAATAGGGTTAGTGAATACACATAGCAAATTGGTTGATGTTCTAAGAGTTTTTAATTTCTCATATTCTGCATTTATTCTGTTGTTATATGTGTTACAAATGCTTATTTAAATTCAGTTTTTTTTTTCCTTTTCATTTTACAAATGGCATTTTCTTTGCATCTAGAAATATTTTATGCATTTGTAATGGTTCCTGATTTGGGGAATCATTGTTGGAAAGATCTTCCCTATGTTAAGATTAAAATACACATTCTAATGATTTGTCTGTTATAGGTTCATTTTTTACATCAAAATCCTCCATATGTGTTGATATTATCTTGATATATAGTGGAAGGCATGAATTTAAATTGATTTTGAAATGTCATTTGAAATGCCTCAATATTCATATTTTCCAAATTGAATTAAAATGCCTCCTTATCATTAACTAAATCACCCTGTATACTAATTGTAGATCTATTTTCTATTGAAACAATTTTTAAAAATAATTTAAAAATATTTAGCCAATTTCAGTGGCATTGAAGAAAATAGAAAAATGGTAAAATGACTGATGAATATCATGAATTTAATATAGATGTAAGATAAATCTAAACATGGAAACTTTAAGTAGAGAACAGAAATGTTAATGCTACAAACTATACATTATAAAGATAGGACTATCAACAATTATGGTCGGGAGGCAGAGGAAATAGAATTAAGTATAAGAATACTAAGTGCTTATGTTAAGTAGCTGGAAGTCAGTCAATTTTACTGAAAATCAATTCATATAGTTAGGAAACTAACTTCATCTTCAAAATATATTTATTTGAATGAAAAATGTCTTCCTATTTCACTTCCTTTTTTCTTTCTTAAACATAAATAAAACTAGACATAGTATTATTTTTAAGATGTAAACAGCATCCCAAAGTAAAATATCAGTGTAACAAAAGTATATGTCTACAATGTCTATACACATAGAAAGATATCTGCAGAGGTTCAATGAACTAGTTTAACGAAGATTGTTATAGAACACTGAAATTACTTTATAATTTTTGTCTGTGCTCTTTTCTATTCTTTTTCATGACTGATAATGAGCACATATGTTTTACCCGAGTATTTTTCCTAAAAATTTACATAAAAATTAGAAGAAAATATGCCAAATGGTTAATAATGGTTACCTTAAGGCAATGGATATATTGACAATTGCCATTTTCTTCTTTATATATGTATTGGTATTTTTTTATTTTCCAAAAGTAATCTGTATGAAGTTGATCTTAAGAGAATAATTGTCAAATAATTTTACAATATTTTCTAGTGATTCCCAGTTTGTGCAAGGGTGGTGGCCATGCTTTCTTATTCTTTTCCAGCATGATCCCTTAATTGGAAGAGTACATGATTATACATTTCTGATCTCTTCCATAATAAAAAATTGGCTAAAAAATGTTATAGCTTTTTAACATAAAGCAAACATATATCTAAAATAAAAGTTATTTTTACCCAAAATGTTAGTCTGAAGGATTTTGAACTAAGAGAATAACTTAAGTGTATTCTCAGTAAGTCAAGGTATGAATGAACATATTCCTGTTAATTTTTTTTGAAAGTATAATTTGCCTTACTAACTCACCTGCTAACTAAAAACTAGCTAAATAAATAAGTAAATACACTTCCACCCATGTTTAGTCAAGCACTTTGAGTTGTCTCTAGAAAAGTGGCAAACTTTTCTATCATCAAAAGGAGAGATTTACTATGCTTTTATTTTTTTTAACTCGACAAAATGACTTGAAAATATGATAAAGTCTCTATGTGCTCCAGCAGTTTTACTCCTGGGTATATAACCTCAAATAAGTAAAGACGGGGACTCAAACAAATCTTTGTACACTCCTGTTCACTTGTACTAATCAAATGGTGAAAGAAACCCAAGTGTCCATTGACAGATGAATAGATGATCAAAATGTGTCAGATATACTTTTCAGCCTTTAAAAAGAAGGAATTTGACACATGCTACAGCACTGAAGACATTATGCTATGTGAAATAAGTCACTAACAAAAGGACAAATGTCATATGATTGATCTTATATAAAGTTCCTACAGTAGCAAATTCATAAAGACAGACAGTAGAATGACGGCAGCCATGGGCAGAGGAAGGGCTGAATGGGGAGTTAGCGTTTAATTAGCAAAGAATTTTAATTGGAGAAGATGAAGTCATTCTAGAAATGAATGGTGGTGATAGTTGAACAGCAATGTGAAAGTACATAATGCCACAAAACTATACACATAAATGGTTAAAATGGTAAATTTTATGTTATGTATATTTTACCACAGTAAATAACAAGGAATGTCTCTGATGAAGTTGCTGAATCTCATGTCCATAGGCAAAATGTATTTCAAGATGTTTGAAAGAGCCTCTGATGCTAACTAACACAGATTGGAATAGAATACGACCACAATGATAACTAAAGATTTCTTCCTCAAATGTTCACAACTCATTTCAAATCGTGAAGGTCCTCCACTTATAGACAGAGTTTGAATTTCTCTTTCTGTTGATATTGTGTTGCATATAGTTTCTTTTATCTTTAATTCAAAGAAAATGTAGGCTATGAAGTTTCCAAAAGAGCTCCCCTTTTCTGGTGGTGATGACAGTTGTGTTTGACTACCTAAAGAGTTGTCAAAGTGTTTTCTTGTATGATAAACACAAATTGCCTAATTTCCAGTTCTCCCAAGAACTGCATGGAAATGTAATAAAAGAAAAATATGTTAATGATTCTGGGCCAAATGCCATTGTTTTATTTATTTATTTATTTTTTCTCTGTTTCAGTAAAAGTTATTCTGGACAATTCGGCTTCATCATTCCCTCTCTATCACTCTATATCATACCATATACTTAACAGGGAAATAATGATAGCAATAATAACAACAAAAATGATATTACTGGAATGTCGACTGTCAAATACAAGATACTTAGGACATTATGTAAATTATCTAAAATTAACCTTAAACTAACACCTAAAATATAGATAGTCACACATCATTCTTCAGAGTAGGAAACAGGATTTTATAAACTGAAAAAAATGCTAAAAACAAAAATATCATATGCTAGTAAAGGAAAAAGGTAATATATATATGATGTTGTGTGTGTGCACAAGTTTGCTCTGTTAATCAAAGATGACTATTGTCAATCAATAGCAATATTAGGTTTTCAAATTGTGTTTTTCTCTTCTCTTCAGAAAACTCAAGTTCCAACAGTTTCAAATTATCTTTGTGTGTGTGTGTGTGTGTGAGTGTTTGTGTGTGTATGCACGCGCATGCGCCCATGCACTTGTGTGTGAACAAAGATCATAACTATGGATTTCTAAGATGCACTAACATATATAATTTTTGAGGCAATTTGACAAAAATTATACTTTCAATTTTTTTAAGAAGTCCCTGGACATTTCGTTTCACTATGCTCGCTAATGGATAGGTGTCAGAATAAAGGTAGTAAAAGCTTCTTTATATTTGTTTCATTTGATATTTTCTATCTGTAACTGTTATGTAACCAAAACTAGTATTCACATTTTAAACATAATAAAGTACTTTATACGACAATTTACATTCATAACTTAGCCAATTGACACTTGCTACAGAATTGTACACTTAAAACTGTACATTATAATTTGGCTTTGGTTAACAAAGATGATTTTTTTAAATAGCAGGAAAAACCCATGAAAAGAAATCACTTCCAAATCTAAGAAATTATTAGGTTGTATTTGAGATTAATTAGTGATATTAAAAAAAAAAGAATACCAGTGAAGATGTGGTAATATTGAGAAATAAATGTTTAGCTCTATACCTGAAATACAAAACAAATCCATCCAGTATATGTAAGAATTACTGGGTCTACTCTTGTATGCAAAAGCAACTGATTAATAATATAGTTGTAATATATCTTAATTTCAGAGAATAGATTGCTGTCTTCAATAAGGAATATATGTGTTTAAGTCACTAGAAATATATAACCTCCTATTTTGCATTCAATTTGCTTTCCATTCATCGCTCTCCTGTAAATTTTCTTTTTATGAACACTTCACTGAGGTCTACTAATTTCTAACTGGACAGATAAAAAATAATTTTTAACTGCAGGACTGAGGACCAAAGCCCCAAGTGACAGTAAATTAGCAATATTCTTGCCTTTCCATAAAGTAATTTATCAAACTTTTGCCAAGCATTTTCTGTGAAAGTGAAATATCATGGTTTTATGTCTCTACTCTACAAAGGAAAAATGGTGAATTATTTAACAACTCTCTTAATAAAACCATCAATTCATTTTCTTGTGTAATCTTCTTATTTACTGTATGATATTATAGTCCTAAATCAATAAATCAGGTTTTTGTTTTGGCCTCTATACTGAAGGTACAATGCTTCACTTTAAGAGCAAACCAAGGAACCATTCAAATTACTGCATATATATGTGTCTGTAAATATATATATATATATATATGTGTGTGTGTGTGTGTGTGTGTGTGTGTGTGTGTGTATGTACATATATATATTACATATAATATATCCATATATAGAATTGATCTGGGTACAATTTATTGATAGGTAGATAGACATATTAAAAGCCTGAGCTCCCACAGGTAGTAATATCTTAATCTCTTAAAATATCTGCTGAACCCCATAATTTGATTGTACTGTTTTAGTCTGATATTGAATTTAAAAAAAACCTTTTCTATAAAGAATCAATTGTTGTGAACAGTAGAGATCAATCTAATTATACTAAGGCCACAGTAAAAGAGAAGTTCTATACATTGTTCACAGACTAAAACTGGGGTAATACTATTACTAATGTATACATTCACAGATTGTATTTAGAGCTTGAAAACGTGCTACATTTTTAATCTGACAAATTTACTTTGGATATTCTATTGTAAGGCAATAAAATCAAACATAGACAGTATAGAGAAGTACTATGAATGAACTTGTCCATGTAATATTGTTATAATAAACAGCGAAAAAATTGAAAATGTCCTAAACATCCAGATATATGGCATGCGTAATTCATTAATAGAAGATTATTCAATTAAACAACCATAACAATTGTGTAATATATCTAGGAATTGGTAATAAACTAAAAATAATTTTGTGCAAAAAGACACAGAATTGAGAAACAGGAGCACAAAATATTGATTTCATCTTCTTAGCAATAATAGTTTGTTTTTGTTCAATCTCTAATGATAATACGAGGTATTCCAGGAAACATTAATTTGTTCTCTGAGCTAGTCACTGGAGAATTCCAGAGTTACTTTTTCTCTATGAGATAAAATGTGTGTCTCCCTGACTTGCTTTTAATAAAATATATATTTTATATTAAATTTTACAAATATTTTCAATTACTTTTACCCTTATAATTATATGATTCTGAAAGATTACTTTTTTATATTTATTTACTGAAGTTGACATCCATTTAATGAGGAAATATCCCAGCACGTGTCATATCATCCAATTTTCCTTTCAGAGGACTAGCTCTATATTTGTAGTAAAGGTTCTCAATTGAGGTGAGGGCAATACTGACTCATGAGACTTGTAAAGTCTTGAGACATTTTGGGAACATGCTACTCGCACTAGTGAGTGAAGGCTGATACACATCCCCCCATGTGGAGAACAACCACCCCAGCCCCCAACAGAGAATGATCTAGCTCAACCTAGCAATAATGCCAAGGCTAAGGCATTATTTATAGCATTGTTATTTAGCACTTCTTAATGAAAGTAATTAGAACGGAATGTAGCTAATTTAGGAAGCAAGATAATTTATTTAAAAATGCTTGAAAGTTCATAAAATCAGCAAGAGAGCCAGAGATTTAGGTTGAAGGATGATAAACAGCCAGATTGACCTTCAGATTGTGTTGCAGAACCAGTCTGACACACATGTCACTGTCACAGCCAGCAGGCCGAGCCTTTGAGATTGTATTATACAATATCCCTTTCCTCCATAGTTGGACCCTGCAGCTAGAATCACGTAATGCTATTATTAGACAGTATTAGTGTTAGAATTACTTCTGTCTTTAGAAACTGAGTGAAGGTATATCCCCTTTTGCCATAAATGCCAGATGGATTCTGCCCCTTAATGCTTTCTTATAAAAGTTTCTGTTAAAGTTCTGGTACCTGTTCTCCGGACATAAGAAGGACAAGGAAAACTAGTGTACGAAACTTCCAGCTTCCATTATGAAAGTTGGAAGAATTTTCAGCTGCTGAGTCGGAAAAAAAGAAAGGAAGGAAAGAAGGAAGGAAGGAGGGAGGGAGGCAGGGAAGGAGGGAGGGAGGGAGGGAGGGAAGGAAGGAGGGAAGGAAGGAAGGAAGCAAGGAAGGAAGGAAGGAAGGAAGGAAGGAAGGAAGGAAGGAAGGAAGGAAGGAAAAAGCCACAAATATCTAACACTCATATTGCTCAATATTGCCAATCAATTTGAAATGATTTCTTAAAACTGAACTTTATCTGTCTCTATTTAAATGACTTCAGTTCAAAATACAGTATGGTTATATAGGGATGTCTATTTGACTATCACTAAATATAAATTTATAGTGATCATATTTTGCTGCTCAGCATAGTTTCCCTTAAAATTAAAATCCTATTTGAAACTGGTTTTGAAGTGTAATCATTAATAAAATACCAAGTCTATGTACTACAGACTAATAAAAATATTAAATATATAATTCTAAAATTTGGAGATTATCAAGAAGAATAATATGTCAAACAAATATTTTCTAAATTGTTAGAAAATTTTCCAGGACTACATCATAAAATACAAAATCAATTTAGTGTTGGGTATATTAATGTATCTTTATCTCATATTGCTGAAAATTTCAAAAACAAGGATGTCTGGATATTTGTTAGTTCAGCATTTATGTGACTTCTGATCCTGCTCATGATGTATTCCAGATAATACCATTTCAGCATATAATGGATGATTAATGAACTTGTGTCTGGAGTAATTCTACTTATGTTAAACTATAAATTTAATACCACAACATTTTAAAACTAATTAGGCTAATTATAAAAATCTATGTGAAAAAAATAAAATTGCAATATTGGCCAAATTTTTTTAAATTATTAATTAGGTGGTACAAGCCTACCCTTTCAAGATATTAAAATATATTTAAAAACTACATTGTACTACTAACACATAAATAGATTGAAAAATCAATGGAAAAAATAGAAAGTCAGAAAATAAACCCAGATAAATATGAGATTTAATATACATTAGAGGTAGCATTTAAAATAACAAGACAAGATTATAAGTCAGTAGTTTGGGGATAACCTTATACTATCTAAAAAAATAAGTTGGAGTCACCCCACAAAAATTACACAAAGTGAATTCCATGTTTCAAAGATATAACTGTATAAAAAGATTAAATGTGCTAGGATAACTCAGGATACTTTTCTTGTCATTTCTAATATTGTAGTGGAGGTTTTTCTAAACATGTTACAAAATGCAAAAATAAGAAAATTAAACATTAATAATTTTGACTAACCGAACATTAAAAGCAATTTTGTTTGGCAAGATGGTTATAATAACTAGGAACAAAGTTCCATGTCATAGAACAAGTAACAGAGTGATTTCCTTAATATTCACAAGTTTTTTTTTAAGATAATAAGCAAAAAAATCCTAACAATGTAATACAAAATAAGCTATATAAAATATTTTATAAAAACAAATATAAATGCTTTGTAAGCCCATGGAAGATTGATAATTCTTGCTGGTAATAAGAGAAAGGCAAATTATATTGAGATATAAAGTTTCATCTTTCAAATAGGAACATAATTGTAAATTATTTGTAAAAAATACCAAAACAAAACAAAAAGAAACGTGTAGGTAAATACTGAGAAATAGACATTTTCATATATTTTTAATCAGATGGTAAATTGGCAAAATTCTCAATGGAGGTCAATTGAACAATATATCCCTCAAATTATAACTGTACTGTCATTCATACATTGACCCATCAAATGTACTCCTGAGAATTTAACCTACAGATGTACTTGCATATATATGAACTTGCTTATTTTCAAAGGTATTCATTGCAGCATTACTTGAAATAACAAAAAACTGAAACAAAATTATACAATAGAAAATTAGTTATAATTTATTCATATAATGGAATAATTTGCAATTAAGAATCATAAATTATTTCTATATTGAAATGGAATGATTTATATGATATGATATAAATTATAAAACATGAATTATAATATGAAGAACATGCTACCTTTTGTATAAGGAAATTAAAATATAATATATGTGTATATCTTTGTACAGGTGCTGGCTATTTCTAGAAACTAAATCTTGGGTGCCTGTCAGGTAGAAAAACCAGGTAGTTTGGTGTCAGAGAGGGAAACTTCATTATCTACTCTTATAACTTTTAAACTTTGTATCAGGTGAACATATTACTTATTCAAAGAATAAAGACACTTAAAATCATATCCTGTCTAAAGTTAGACCACAGTCGGTTATATACTTTCATGTTTCCCTCACCTCCTTCTTCACCTTCCCCCTTCTCATTTTATCTCTAGTGATTTTGGAATATGTTGCTTTTATACTGCTTCTCTTCTCCTTTTATAATCTCAAGAAAAGTTATGTTCCTTTTTGTTTGAGTACTTATTCTTACTCCTGCTAAAGTTTTGTGTTGCTTTAGCATTGTATTTTCTTTAAAAGAAAGGAGAAAATAGATCAAAATATTCAGTTTATCTTTGAGTATACATATGCATGAGAATTAAGAGGACTTTGGACTTTATCAATATGAAGGAAATTACATAAAATATTTAAACAAATGTCTTTATAATTCAGGTTAAATATTGTTGATATTTTCAGGTTGCATTTCATACTGGCTTTTCCCCACTACCTAAAAAGGTAGGAGAGTCCAGTTAGAATTTCCTGCTTTCTAAAAGAAGCCCAAGAGGAACCAAAATACATACTACTCCTCTTACCGCTACTAGCACTACTACTAATTTTAACAGCAACAGTGATTATAATCACTTAAACAAAAGCCCTAGAAATGAAAAGAAAACATTTAGTGCTCAAGCGCTCTCAGGGTTTGATGCATCGAGTAGTTTTGTCTGTTACCGCAGTGCTTGTAAATAACTTAACACAGGATTGAAAGGTTAATACATAACAAATCCCATGTTAATTTATTTGAGTTGATTGCTTAATTCCATGCTGCTTCTATAGAATATTACAATGTGTAAAAGCTGAAAATCCCTTTGAGAATACACTACTCAAAAATATATTTATAAAAAAATATAGTAATTAAAATATATAACTGAAGCTAGGACTCAAACATTCTGAAGAATATTTTATCATAAAAAGTTCATGGATATCTTAATACATAAACCTTGTAAAATAAATGCTCAGAAATTTACAATACAGCCAATTTCTCAACAATATATAATATTTTATTCATGTGTTACACAGCAAATATAATGAAGTGACACATTCGTAAATGTACTCCTTTGGAGATTATAAATGGAGTATCACGCAGTCTCTAACCTATTCAGGTCTCAACAGTTACGGAAGTTGGTCTTAATTCTGAAAAAGTTATATTCATGTCTCTCCAATGAAATGTGACTAAGAGGTCTTCACTTTTATTTTGGTAGTTAGCTTCCATTCTGATTTTCTCAGAACAGCTAGCCTCAGGTTATAGCAGTTAATGGAATAGTTGGTCATTTTTACCATCTTCTTGAACTTACAAATGAGAGAATTTAAACATCACACAAGGGATTTTGCTCCAGTTGCCCTCAGAATAAATTCATATTAATAATGATTATCATGATTACCATGTTAAAATGAAGGTAGGCAAATCTACTAAAATAATTAACCAGTGTAAACTTGTAGGATGAGGTGATAGTTAGAGAGTATCCCCAATCTGCAATATGAATACACCACACACACACACACACACACACACACACACACACACACACAAACACATTGAATAATTACATTGACGTTGTTAAAATCAAGTATTCAATTTCTATATTTCTCCATTTAAACAATCACAAATTTTATCAGATGTCAGCCACCCTCGTCACTGAAATTGTTCCGCGGTAGGGAGTTTTCTGTCTGGTACTGCAGACGTCTGCACTGATCAGTCCCGCTCTTGGCTATCCTTCAAAGTCCATATATTCAGTGAGGCTTTCTGTAAACCCCTAATCATGATTGCAATATTCTCCCACTCTTTTTGACCTGTTTATGCTTTATTTTTTTCCAGCACTTACTATTCCATAGCATATCCTATAATTTCCTTTTTTTCTTCTTTATTGCCTCTGTCACCTGACTAAATGGGAAATTCTATATAAGCCTGATCATTTTGTCTTTTGTATTCTTACTACTGAAGCATTGCCTGGGACATAGTGAGTTCGACAGATATTTGTTAAATTAATTGAAGAATACATGAAATATAAACAGGTGATTAAAGCTTATGAGTCTTTTAACTGACACATTAGATATTAATATTTTATGATGATTTTCAATTGTGACAAACCCCTCTAAATTTCTACTATATCAGTGGTGTAAATTTTAGGTAAAATTTCAAAGGTAACATATGCAGCTTGCTAAGTAGAGTAACTGTATATACAAGATAAGGTGTGAAAAAAACAGAAAACAAATAAAGGATTCTAGTAGGTGCATTGTCTACTATTCTAACTTTAGCCATTCTAGTTGATTGCTTAATTCCATGCTGCTTCTATAGAATATTACAATGTGTAAAAGCTGAAAATCCCTTTGAGAATACACTACTCAAAAATATATTTATAAAAAAATATAATAATTAAAATATATAACTGAAGCTAAGACTCAAACATTCTGAAGAATATTTTATCATAAAAAGTTCATGGATATCTTAATACATAAGCCTTGTAAAATAAATGCAAAAGATGTATAACAGTGTTGTATTGTGGTGCATATTTGAATTCCCTATTGACAGATCTTTTCATACGTTTGTCATATGTACCTCTTTTTTATTATTTTAATGCTGGTTCAAACATATTGCCCATTTATAATCTTTTTTTGTCATGTTATTAAGTAGTAAGAAATTTTCTATTTATATAGGTCTTTTAAAATTCAATATAGTATATATACATATGTATGTAATTTCAGCCTAGAAAGCTTGCACATATTTACTTAGAATTTAACATGAAGATACATTGTTTATGATCTTATAGTGTAAGATAATACTATAGTTTACCTTATCTTAAGTTGGTGCAAAATAATAGCGGTTTTGCAAGTATTTTTAACCATTTAAACCGCAATTACTTGCTCACCAACCTAATACTAATACTTTATTATACTGATAATACTATAATACTAATAATGTAAAGTGTGTCTTATAATGCATTATGCTAATTATTATGCATAATATAAGACTTTGTATTATAAGGCACTGTTTTTATATCATTTTCCAAATATTCATTAATAGTGTGCATATATATATATGTTTTATTTTTATATATTTAATGTATATTCTTCTATCCCTGCCTATTGCCCATTCAAAAGTATCCCAGTATGTGATTTAATATAATTCTGCCTCATACTCTTTCTTGCTTTGTTTCATTATAAAATTATGCAACTACAGAAAATATTGTTGAAACTTTGCATCAATCTCTGGGCAAATACTGATGTGCATTTCTCATATTAATATTGCATTTTTATCTATACTCTTATTCATATGAAATTATGTAACTACAGACTAAAGTTTTTCCACAAAAACAACTAAAATTTTAAGCAGGAATATAATATTATTGTTAAAATATTTCTAGAAGTCACATTGAAAAAAAATATGCTTGTGTCTATCACATGGAATTCTTTCAGGTTGAAGAGATATGAGAGGTTTTACATCAGCTACAATTTACTATTTTGCTCTTAAATTATTTGATTTAGAACTAGTTTTGATTGTTGTGATTACAAAAAGTAACCAAAATTGACTGAATGTTTCCTGTATGCTCTGCATGCCCTAATATTTTACATTTTCTCACTTAAATCTCATGGCTACCTATGTGTAGGTATTATAAACAAAGACATGCTGCTTTGCCAATATTTAAAAATATTTTAGTAATAAAGCTCAAATTTGAACTCAGATATGACTACATATTTTTAGTGGAATACATTTAGAAGTACACATTTTGAATCAGATAATCAAAGTCAGGCAGAATTAATATGCATATTATACTAAAGTGTGCTCTATTTCTCTGCAATACATGGAATTTAAAAGAATCCAGATAAGATATTTACACAGTGATGCATATGTAGAATAATATATGAACTGAACTGCACGCACAAAGCACAAGAACTAGTCATCTAAAAAAAGCCTTGAGTTGCCTACAAGTTTCAAAAGCAATAGGGGTTTAGGTTCACACCTGCTTACAACAATCCTTCTCCTTGAATAACTAATTACCATCCTCATCTACATAAAGAGGGAA
Organism: Rhinolophus ferrumequinum; assembly: GCF_004115265.2. NCBI lineage: Eukaryota > Metazoa > Chordata > Mammalia > Chiroptera > Rhinolophidae > Rhinolophus > Rhinolophus ferrumequinum. The sequence continues at coordinate 89,409,481 of NC_046289.1, read as the reverse complement.
TACTTAGCATGCATGTTTTTGTAGATCATAACAGAAGTTCTCCCTTTATCTTAATTGAATCAAACTCATCTTCCATGAATTTGCTTTTTTGAGTCAGACACTGACTGCTAATAAGCTTGGATTTTGTCCTAACTTTTCTATATTCCAAGTATAATGTTTTTATTATAACATTCAAGAAATGTATGTATGTCTCAGAAATTATCCCTGTCTATCATAAGATGTATTTCAGGTAAAGTGAATTGTTTAAGGTAAATAGAAATATACGAATAAAATACAGCTGCTGATTTGAAATATTGCAAATTAAACTAAAAAGAGGTAGAGTCAAATCCTAAAAGCCTTAGTTGCCAGATACTGAACATGTCCTGCCAGCACTTGGAAGTGCTAATTTGGGAGTCTCTACAGGCTGTGCTATATTTCTTGCCAGCAGGAGGGATCTAGCCAGAGAATTGGACATCAATGTGAATAGCCAGGGACTAGATGGATCTTTCTATCCAATTTTACACCTAACCACTGGAATATTTTTGGAAAATATATTTAAGGATATTTGGACAAAAACATTAGATCTGTTAACCAATATATAGTTTGTAGCCAAAATATTTTTGAAATTCAATATCAGTTTAATCCTTTCTTACACATTTACATGAAATATAAAATACAATATGATGAGTTCTCAGATTGAGATATTCAGTACTATAAAAACATTCTAGAGTAGGCAGAGAAGATGGAATATTGTTATTTAACAACAGTAACAACTCAGACATTTTGCCAAGCTTTTTACTTGCATCTCTTATCTTACTAATATATAATGGATCAAATGTGCCAATTTCAGTAACATATGTCCTTCAATTGTAAAATAATCCTCCAGTCTAATCCTGCTTCTCCACATAAATACAACCTGGCCTTGAATTTTCAGTTTCTAGTACATGTATTCCTGAATGACATAAATATTGGAAGGTCAAAATTACATACCCAGAGAAAAGGAATACTTAACACTATTATTGAATAAGTTGCCAAAGCCTGCATGTGGAGACACAATTTTTACTCCAAATCCAGGAACTTTTGACAAAAAAATAAATTTTTTTCTTAACCTTTTGTAATTAATTAAATAACTGTCACCTTAGTTTTAGCTATTATTATACTCTAAACTAATAGAAATTTGATTTCTCATTTTCAAAAAAAATGCTGGAGACGAAACATTTTGAGTTTATAGTAACCATATGCAGAAGACAGGATTGATGTCCACTAGCTTGTATTTTGTTTATTTGTTTGTTTGTTTTTAATAGCCAATCCTAAAACTTAGATGCTGATTCTCCACCATCTAAAGAGAGAATGTGCTTCTGAATAAAACCAGAAATGTTCTCAGTCAAAGAGAACACTCTCTTTGAGAACATTTCAAGAAGAAAAATAATAGCTTTTGTGTTTCCTTTTTATAACATGAGGGCAGACTCATTAGGCTTGCTGGTTAACCATGGGGATTGATACCTGAGACGGTCCCTAGCGGTGGGGTTAGATTAAACTGGAGTGTTCAGTGACAAAAATGGATATTGGGTGAATATGCACTCTAGTATAAGAGCAATCCCTCAATATCATTGGCACAGCCTAAGGTATAATGACCAAAGTTTACAATGAAATTAAGAGATTACAAACAGGTCGGGAACTAAGAATTCAATGGATAAAGTTGATGATATCAGAATATATTGTATCAATGATATCATTGATGTATAATGTATTGAAAGCATGTTACAAGCATGAGTTGATTATTGTAGACCTGCCTAAGAATAGACTGTACACTCCTTCCTGAATCCAACAAGGCCTGATGTCACGTGGTCTCTGCCACCTCTCCTAATACATCCTATACTATTGCCTTCCTAGCTCACCACATGCCATGCCTACTGGCTTTGTTACTGTTCTACTCATGTTCCCTAGTCCTGCTTTTCAGTCTTTGGATTTTCTGCAAACCCTGACTATAAACTTGTGCCCTCAGACGTCATGTTGTTAGTTCCTTCCTGCTATTCATATTTTAACTCAAACTTCATGTCCTTTAGACATGCCTTCCTGATCACTGTATTTAAGTCCTACAAATCCCCACTTCCAAAGGCCCACTGTTATATATTATCAACAGTACCTACCACTCTCCAAATTATCTTTCCTTTTATTTGTTTACCTGCTTATTGTTTGTTTCTCCCTCAAGAATATAAGCTCCATGAAAGAGAGCCGTGGATTTCCTGTCATGCTAACAGCTCTCTTTCATCATCCTAAAAATGCCTGACAAAAAATATACATTCACTAAATATATTTATATTAATCATTGTTTAAAAATTATTCTGTGGAAACAAGCCACACCCAAATCTCAGTGAATAACACATTAAGCTACTTCTTTTGTTTAACATTTAAAAATATTTTAATTAGGGAAGTAACACATATTTACTACAGAAACTTAAGGATGTTTGGAAATACCACAAATCTAAAAAAGAAAAAATACAAAACCTGCTCAGCTATAATTTCACCAACCAAAGATAAACACTTTGTATTTACAAATTTCTAACAGTTTTATTCTGATGATATTTAAAACTAAAATGTGTGATATAATACTTTTTTTTTTTTGCTTAAAAATAAAACATTTTGCTTAAAATGTTTTCCCGTCCCCACAAACTTCCTCCTGAAATATAATTTGTAATGGTAGCAGAGTTTTCCATCCTAGATTGGTGACATCATTGTTGAGTATTTCAGTTATTTTCTCTATTCTGGACAACAGCCTGAGAGCTGATAACTGATTGAAATTTTACCCTCAGTGGTGGCCTTTCCTGATGTGTTCTTTCAAGTGCATATGATTACCAGGGCAGACACTTGTTCTTAAATTTGTTGGTCTTTCTTTCAGTTTACGTTTTTAATTTTTCATTAAATTTATTGGGGTGGCATTGGTTAGTAAAATTACATAGATTTCAATACATGTAATAAAACATGATCTGTATATTGCGTTGTGTGTTCACCACCCAAAGTCAATTTTCCTTCCATGACATATATTTGACTCTCTTTTCCCTCTTCTACCATCCCCCTCCACACTTACCCTCTGGTAACTGTTAAACTGTTGTCCCGGTCTATGAGTTTTTGCTTACTTATTTGTCTTGTTTGTTGGTTCCTTTCAGTTTTATATCTCTCATATGAGTTAAATCATATAGTCTTGATTTTTCTTTCTGACTTACTTTGCTTAGCACGATAATATCAAGATCCATCCATATTGTCTCAAAAGGAAGTGTTTCATCTCTTCCAATGGTTGAGTAGTATCTGTTGTATATTTGTACCACATCTTTATCCAATCATCTATGGAAAGACATTTCAGTTGTTCCCATGTCTTGGCCACTGTGTTTATGCTGCAGTGAACATAGGAGTACTTATATCTTTACAGATAAATATTTTCTTATTCTGAAGGTAGATACCCAGATGAGGGATTGCTGGGTTATATCTTATTTCTATTAATTTTTTGAGGAATCCTTCATACTGTTTTCCATAGTGGCTTTATGAGTTTATATTACCACCACCACTATTAAGGTTCATTTTCTCTACAGCCTCTCCAATACTTGTCTTGTTGATCCTAGTTATTGTAGCAGGTATAAGGTGGTATCTCATTGTGATTTTAATTTGCATCTCCCCAATAACTAGTGAATTTGAGTCTCTAAGATCAGGAACAAGACAAGGATGCTTCCTTTCACCAACATACCATGATTCCCCGAAAATAAGACCTTGCCGGACCATCAGCTCTAGTGCACCTTTTGGAGCAACAATTAATATAAGACCCGGTCTTATTTTAACGTAACACTGGGTCATATGTAATATAATATAATATAATATAATATAATATAATATAACATAATAGTAGGTCTTATATTAATATTTACTCCAAAAAACGTATTAGAGCTGATGATTCGGCAAGGTCTTATTTTTGGGGAAACATGGTAGTATTGGAAGTCATAGCCAGAGCAATCAGAGAAGAGAGAAATAAAAGACATTCAAATTGGGAATGAAAAAGTCAAATTGTCCCTTTTTGCAGATAACATGATTATTTATATAGAAACTCTTAGGACACCACTGAAAAACTATTAGAAACAATAACTAAATACAGTAAAGTTGCAGGATACAAAATCAATGTACAAAAATCCATTGTGTTTCTGTAGAGTAACAATTAAATTTAGAAAAAGAAATGAAAAAAAAAATATTTTGCAATTGTAACAAAAATAATAAAATACCTAGGAATAAACTTAACAAGGAATGTGAGGACACAAAGAAATGGAAAGATATTTCATGTTCATGGATTGTAAAAATCCACATAGTTGAAATGTCCATATTACCCAAAGCAATATGCAGATTTAATGCAATTCCCATAAATATCCTAATGGTATTTAAAAAAAAAATAGAACAAAAAATCATCAGATTTGTATGGAAACACAAAAGACCCCAAATAGTCAAAGCAATCTTGAGAAAAAAGAACGAGGCTGGAGATAACACACTTACTGACTTCAAATTATAAAGAAAAGTGACAATAATCAAAACAGTATGGTATTGGCCAAAAACTGACACATAGAGCAATTGAATAGATGTGAACTCAGAAATAAACTCACATACATATGGGCAGATAATTTTTGACAAAGGAGCCAGAAACATAAAATTGAGAAAAGAAAACCTCTTCATAAAATAGTCCTGGAAAAATTGGAAACCCTTGTGAAAAGAATGAAACAAGAATGCTATCTCTCACCATACACCAAAATCAACTCAAAGTGGATCAAAGACCTAAATATAAGACCTGAAACAATAAAGTGCATAGAAGAAATAATACGTACTAAACTTATAGACCTTGGATTGATAGAGGATTTTATAAATTTGACCTCAAAGGCAAGGGAAATAAAAGTTAAAATAAATGAATGAGACTATATCAAACTGAAAAGCTTCTGCACAGCAAAAGAAACTGTCAACAAAACAAAGAGACAACCAACCGAATGGGAGAAGATATTTACAAATAACAGCTCAGAAAAGGGGCTAATATCCAAAATATATAAAGAACTCATATAACTCAACAACAAGAAAAACAAAGAATCCAATTCAAAAATGGACAGAGGACCTGAACAAGCACTTCTTCCAAGAAGACATACAAATAGCCAACATATATATGACAACATACTCAACATAAGTCTGTTTCTTGGTTGTATTTTATGTTTGCTGTGAGTTAATTGCCAACATGCTCCAAAAGTCTTTATGCTATGACCCAGGATGAAGGAGCCACACTCAGCTGGGCGACAGCCTGTTGTTGCAGAGAGAAGAAAGGGAATGGCCAAAAAGGCAATGTCACTTAAAAGTATGTAATTTCTGTTCACATTCTGTGGTCCTGGCAAGTCACATGGCCAAGACTGATTTCAATGAGAAATTTGGCAATACATATGGCAATGGTCAGGGTTGTATAATGTGGCAGCATGTTATAGATGTCGGTTGCTTAGTGTGCTCTGTGATAGAATCAACTGCACATACTTGTACTTTTCACTGCCTACAGAGAGGGAAACCAAATAATTACAAACAATAATTCCATCTATCATTAGAACTGATAAAGGCTAAATACAGCAAAAAGCCACAGAGGAATACATGTATATATATATATATATACATATATATATATATATACATATATATATATATATATATATATATATATATGTACATGTACATGTATATGTATATGTATATATACGTATATGTGTATATATATATATATTTTTTTAATTAAAGTTTATTGGGGTGACAATGGTTAGTAAAGTTACATAGGCTTCAGGTGTACAATTCTGTAATACATCATCTATATATCACATTATATTCTGAATGAAGCAAAGTGAATTTTAGGTGAAGTGAATCCTGTGAGTCAGTCTCAAGCACAATTAACATGCTGATCTAACACCTTTTAAATATATGTGTTTTAGAAACTAAGATATCATCCATTTTAAAATAACATCATCATGTCATGTATCCCTATGGAAGACAACAAATGCTAATAAAGTAAACACAGTATTAAGAAGCATTTAGCACAGATAATAAAATGAGACTGGCACATGGACATTAACATCAATAAGAGATAGCAGTAAATATTTGCATACTAATTATTTAAGCTTATGATACTTTTCCACAAGCTGAATATGTATTTATGTTTGACCTAACACAGAATATTAGCTATGCAAATTAACAGATCACACAAATTTATGGAAGCATAATTAATCTGCTTAAGTTAATATTTTAATGATAATCACCTATTAACTTTGATCTATACAAATGATTATTACTATTTAGAAGAAAATATTATCTGCATGTCAATTGGACAGCTGTTGATCCTTCCATTTGAGAAGAACACTTGGAGGCTAGATAGAAAATCTGGTTCTTACCATCATCAGCAACAAGCAATACTTCATTGCAAATAAAGATTAACCTCAGTGTATCTCAGTTTCAGATTCTGTACAATAGGATTGGCTCAAAGCAGTGATTTTCAAGCTGTGACTCACGAAGTTTTAGGATTTGCTTCTTCAGGGGCCATTAAGGAAAGGGGATGTGGAGGAAGTAGCGGTAGAAAGCCCTTTACCTTTCCCCTTACAGCATAGATAAGTTCACTTTGTAATCTATTATACATAATGAAGTACCAAGTAACATTTCATATAAAAATTAAAACAAAACAAAAAGGACTTCCTGACAAAAAGTTGGAAACTAGACAATTTCTATAAAAATGTTTCTTACATAAATTAAAACAAGAAATCACATGTATGAATTTCGTGATTACTGGGTATGTCAGTCTTAGGGATGGGGCAGAGTGTTAGGTTAGGGTCTGTGTGGGGACAGAGCCCCAAAAAGCAGTTTCCAGGCTCTCGGCCTCACATAGAAAGGTGCTGGCTCAGGTAGTAAATGGCCATCGACTGTGATCAAATGGCCAGCAGCTGTGGCTAGTTGGCCGTCAGCTGTAACCAGTGAGCCATTGGGCTATAATATAACTGCTGTGGCTAGGCTAGCAAAAAAAGGGGGGAGGTAGCAAGAAGATGGTGGCTGAGCCTGCAAGCGGCGCAGTGAGGGTTGAGAATTGTGTTGCTCCTGGTTCCTGTGTCTCCAACCCAACCGCCAGTATAGTGGTGTGACTCTCCTACCTATGGCTCCGTGGGTGTTCCTTTTTGGCCTCATCATGTCCTGCGTTCTTATGTGGGGAGTGGGGCCAGAGACCCCGCCGGACGCCCTGCACGACACATGGCGAAGTTGGCAGGATCCCCTGCACGACACATGGCGCAGCGAGCAGGGTCTGCTGTCGGCCAAAGCTCTCCGAAGGACGGTGGAGCAGTTTGTGCGTAAGAACACTCAGTCTCAGGAAGACCAGGAGGAGCAGCTGCCTGAGAACTGGACACCCGTGGAGGGGTGGGAAGACGTGGATGGTTCCCCAACCAGCAGAGGCCGGAGAAAGCGAAGGTTGTGGCGGCCCTGTGAGCTGGGAAGTGCTTGCTGAAGCAGCCCGGATGCAGGACTTGTAGTCCCAGGAGGAAACACTTGCTGAGTCCTCTGTGGAAGCTGAGGGTGAGGTCAAGGTCATCCCTCACCCCCAGGACAGCCCTGGCGAATGACTATGGACTATGGGGAATTGCCTTTCATCCCTAATTTAATGGACCACTTGACTGTTTGGGAACATACCACCATGTAATGGAACTGGCGGATGTTTGCTTTTGTGTCTTGACCGGCCACCATCGAGAATATGTAAGCACCTTGACTGTGAGCCGCTGTTGTTCCAGCACAGTGCCATGAGAGGCCCAGAGAGAGTGGCAGTGCCCTGAGAGCCCTGGCTGTGTCCAGGAAGTCTGGCTGTGCCCAGAGAGAGTGGCAGTGCCCTGAGAGGCCCTCGCTGTGTCCGGGGAGACTAGTGGTACCCTAAGAAGTCCAGGAAGTCTGGCTGTGCCCAGAAGTACTGGTGGTGCCCTGAGAAACCCTGGATGTGCCCGGGGAGACTGGTGGTACCCTAAGAAGTCCAGGAAGTCTGGCTGTGCCCAGAAGTACTGGTGGTGCCCTGAGAAACCCTGGCTGTGTCTGGGGAGACTAGTGGTACCCTAAGAAGTCCAGGAAGTCTGGCTGTGCCCACAAGTACTGGTGGTGCCCTGAGAAACCCTGGCTATGCCCGGGGAGACTGGTGGTACCCTAAGAAGTCCAGGAAGTCTGGCTGTGCCCAGAAGTACTGGTGGTACCCTAAGAAGTCCAGGAAGTCTGGCTGTGTCCAGAAGTACTGGTGGTGCCCTGAGAAACCCTGGCTGTGTCCGGCGAGACTAGTGGTACCCTAAGAAGTCCAGGAAGTCTGGCTGTGCCCAGAAGTACTGGTGGTGCCCTGAGAAACCCTGGTTGTGACCAGAGAGCATGGCTGTGTCCAGGAAATAGCCTTCACCTCCAGGCTCCTCGCACAGGGCCCCTCGCGGAAGTCACTTGTCGCGTAGATTGTGAGGCGAGACCCTGTAGGGGTGGAGTGTGGGGACAGAGCCCCAAAAAGCAGTTTCCAGGCTCTCGGCCTCACATAGAAAGGTGCTGGCTCAGGTAGTAAATGGCCATCGACTGTGATCAAATGGCCAGCAGCTGTGGCTAGTTGGCCGTCAGCTGTAACCAGTGAGCCATTGGGCTATAATATAACTGCCGTGGCTAGGCTAGCAGAAAAAAGGGGGAGCTAGCAAGAAGATGGTGGCTGAGTCTGCAAGCGGCGCAGTGAAGGTTGAGAATTGTGTTGCTCCTGGTTCCTGTGTCTCCAACCCAGCCGCCAGCGAGAGTATTGTGGTGTGACTCCCCTACCTATGACTCCGTGGGTGTTCCTTTTTGGCCTCACTATGTCCTGCATTCTTATGTGGGGAGTGGGGCCAGAGACCCCGCATGACACCCTGCATGACAGTCTGTAAGAAAGAGTAAGTTGTACATACTCAGGTTTGCTTCACAGTATCAGCTAAAAAGTATATATTAAGATATGTATATTGTGCATTAACAAACATTAACTCTAGAAGTTCTGGAACCATCCTGAGCCACTTTACTGAAATAAAGGATGTACTGTGTGACACTAATCCCTGGTGAAGGCATGAACTTATGAATTAATAATGTTACTTTGTAACCACTAGAACAAAGCCCAGTTTAAGCTTATCAGCATAGTTTATCAATACCAGAGGTTGATGATTTCCATGTGGTTTCTGTGAGATCTACAAGAAGGCTCCGTCATTGGGTGGGTGATACCAGGGGTGCCCCAAAAATGTGTACAAGTGGATACTTTGGCCAACATTGCTTAAGCAGTAGTTTGCCATAATCAGAAGTGTCTGGACTTTGATGGTAACCACTTTGAGCACCTCTTGTAATTGCAGAAGTCAAATGTGACTTGTATTCCTCTTTTGTTATCGGTATATATTGAGTATTGCAATTTTAATACAGTTTATTCCTTTCTTAAAATGTGTATACATTTTTTGGCACCCTCTGTATATTAAAATTAAGCCTACGTAACCTACAGGTTATAACTCCTGGTCTATACTCTGTTGTGGACTCCTGAATTTCATAGTGTTTCATGAACAAGATAAAGATCTCTAACCCAAAAGAGAAAACACATCATGGTGTCCTGCGGAGGAAGGATGATTGGAGATTGCATCCAGGTTTTTTGAACCCCTGCTGTGAGCCAGCTGTTGAATATTATTATTCTTATTTATTTAATGCTTTGCTATGTGATCTCATTTTCCAGCAATGAATCTTAGATTTTTTAAAATTGTCATTTTGGTCCTGTAAAAAAACTTTGGTAGCAAATGAACCCTAACTGCCACTATTAAATGTGTATGAGTGGAGAGAGTTCTGTTCAAGATGGCAGAGTAGGTAAATGTTGTATTCACTTCCTTTCATAACCACATCAAAATTACAACTAAATTACAGTACAACACTCATTGAGAATAGCTTGAAGTCTAACTGAACAGAAACTCCTATAACTAAAAACATACAGAAGAAGCCATGTGGTGACTGGTAGGAGTCCTGAGATGTGAAACCAGCTTTTCCCACAGCAGTTGGTAGTTAAAACTCAGAAGGGATAGCTCTGTCACAAAGGTCCACCCTGAGGAGTGAGGGGTCCCAGCCCCAAACCAGACATCTCAATTCAGGGTTCCACCACTGGGAAGAGAAGTACTCATAACTTCTGGCTGTGGAAACCAGCAGAGATTGTGACTGAGTGTGATGGAGAGTGGCTGGAGTCCCAGGCACTCCTTTTAAGGGGCCTATGCGCAGACTTACTCACTGATGGAATCACTGGCTCTGAGTTCCAGCACTGGGGCAACAGCTCAAAAAGTGCCAGGGACATACAGGGAAGAACTGAATCATGTGGCTTCAGAGTGAGGGCTAGAGGGGCAGCTCTGTCTCGGGAGGCACCATTTTGTTCCTTTGTTGAGCCCTCCCTGCTCCTGGCATGCAGACACAGGCTGCCACCATATCTGAATCTCCATCAATGTGGACAAAACTATTCTCTCTGCTTGATTTCCTCAGATCCTACCCTACCCACCCAACTTGCAGGTCCACCAAAGCTGCTCTCAGTGGTTTTCCATACAAATGCCCAATCTTACCTCATGATGCAGACTTTCTTAAAATCTCTCAAATGTTTGTGAGACCCTAGCAAGCAACATTTGGCCTCAGCATGCCCCATATGTCTTGCTAAGCAGCACAAAGTCTGGCAATAGTGGTAGCAAGACCTGATGCACAGTTTAGTCTCTCCCAGGCACCTCCCAAACCAGCACAAGTGGCAACCATCTGCAGATCACTTTGTAGCTCACACCAAATGACCTTGGGCAGGACACAGGCAGTGCCTGATCTTGGCCTGCAACAGAGCTCCTGCCAAAAGGCGCTAGAACAAATGCACTTGGTGGCCAGCTTCAGACCACACCAGAACACCAGCCAACTAGCTCCACAACATAAGATCCACCCAAAGGGCAGACTAGGCAGGCACCTTGCTAGAGCAAATCCTGCTCTGTAGGATCAGCCCCTGCACAACAGCTCCTCCACTGTAGTCACAGCCAGTCCTCACAACCAATCAGCCAGGGGTCAATCCCTCCAATTGCTGTGTAAACAGCAACATTTGCATCATAGGGGTACCACAAGGAGAAGAGAGAGAAATAAATTAAATCATATTTGAAGAAATAATAATAATAATGAAAACTTCCCTAATCTGGTGGAGGAAATAGACATGCAAGCTCAGGAAGCACAGAGAGTCCGAAACAAAATGAACCCAAAGAGGCCCAACCCAAGATAATTTATAATTAAAATGCTAAAGTTTAAAGACAGAGAATCTTAAAAGCAAGAAGAGAAAAGCCGTGAATTACCTACAAAGGAGCCCCCATATGAGTGTCAGCTGATTTCTCAACAGAAACTTTGCAGGCCAGAAGGAATTGGCATTAAATATTCAAAGGGATGAAAATCAAGTTCCAACAACTTAAATTTCTCTACCCTGCAAAGCTATCATATAGAATCAAAGGAGAGGTAAAGAGTTTCCCAGACAAGAAAAAGCTAAAGTATTTAATCAATACTAAAATAGTATTACAAGAAATTTTAAAGAGACTTATTTTAAAAGATAAAGAATATGAATAATACAATGACAATAACTACATATCTATCAACAATTTCTTTAAATGTAAATAGATTAAATGCTCCAATCAAAATATGGAGGATGGCTGAATGGATAAGAAAACAAGACAAGAGACATATGCTGCCTAAAAGAGACTCACTCCGGATCAAAAGACACTCACAGACTGAAGGGAAAGGGATGGAAAAGATAGTTCATGAAAATGGAAAAGAAAAACAAACAAGCAGCAACAAAAAACTGAGGTAGCAATACTTATACCAGACAAAATAGACTTTAAAACAAAGGCTACAACAAGAAACAAAGAAACACCCAGTAATCCCATTTCTGGGTATTAATCCGAAGAAACCTAAAACACTACTTAGAAGGGGTATGTGCATCCATATGTTCATTGCAGCATTATTTGCCATAGCCAAGATATGGAGGCACCTGGCTGTCCATCAGTGGATGAATGGATAAAGAGGTGGTGCATATATACAATGGAATATTACTCAGCCATTGAAAAGAATGAAATCTTGCCATTGGCAGCAACATGGATGGACCTAGAGGGTACTGTGCTGAGTGGAGTAAGTTAGACAGAGAAAGACAAATTCCATATGATTTCACATATATGTGGAATCTAGAACACAAGATAAATGAATAAACAGACAAGAAACAAGCTAGATACAGAGAGCATTTTGATGGTTGCCGACTGGGGTGCGTGTATGAGAGAATGAGTGAAGGGGGAGAGGATTAAGAGGTACAAATTGATAGTTATAAAACAGTCGTGGGGATGTAGAGCACAGCATGGACAATATAGTCAGTAGTACTGTAATAACTATGTACGGTGCCAAGTGGGTACTGGATTAATCAGGATACTGTATCACTTTGTAAGTTGTATAATTGTCTGATCACTTAGTTTTACACCAGAAACTAATATAATTATTGTATGACAACTGTAATTGAAAAATGAAAATATATTTAAAAAATGTGTATGGGTGTACGTGCAAGTGTATGTCCACACACACACATACATTTGCGCATTATTTCCTAAATGATTTACTACACCTTTCACCACTTAGATGTTGTTTGAGAACTTAACTAGATGACAATAAGAAGAATAACTGATACTGATGAGAAAATATACCTAGGATCTGAGACAGGAAGAAAATATAGATGGTGTCCTTGATGTAGACGAGTTTAACTTCCAAGGAGACATGAATTTACCTACCAGGGAGAGGGTCCAGAGGCATCAGGTCACAAACACTACTTTTGGAGCCACAAACCAGAGATAGATATTGGTTCTCCATTTATCATCTTAGTAATCCTAACCAAGTAGCTTAAATTCTTCAAGAATGATATGTAAAAGGAAAAAAATTAATAAATAATGCCTACCATGTATATCTGTCTAAATACATATCTATATCTATCCAAGTATCTGTTTATATCTATACATAGATACAGATGTATAGAGAGCTATAGATAGATATCACTACTAAAATTACCTGCATTTCGTTGGTGCTCAATGATACAAAAAGAATAATAATATAACTGTCCATAGTACTGACGTATTTAAACTACTTGGACATTCCTGGAGCTGTCATTTTACTAAATGTAAAATTCCTGATAAATTATGGCCAAACTTGATGAGAGATTGTTCTTTTACAAAGTTTAGAAAGTGGCCAAGAATAGCTACACATAACTCAAAAACAAAACAATTAGAAAGACATTTAAAAAGGCAAACAAATAAAAGAAAAGGTTGTAATCAAAGAAATCAACATGTGTTGTTAATTGTATACTATGCAATTGTACAATATACAAATTAATTGTAATCTGTAGTTTTTCAAATAAACTTAAAATTTTAAAAAACGTGTATGATCACCTGATTAGAAACACAGAATTAAATGTCAATGCATCCTAGATTGGATTTGGAATGCATGAACCTTTTAAAATCTACTCTCCTTTTCAGTTTATATCCTCTTGTCCTAACAATTTCTCTGCCACTTTCAAATCATCAACAATTGTTTCATGATTTGCCTTCTTCTAACTTATATTTTCAGACTGGATGGGAAATATTATAAAAATATGAAAATGCATTCACCAAATAGGAACAGTTGTTCTCTCTGAGCTTTGGCCTTGCGAATGAATTGTATCTTATCATTTATTGTAGCTATAACCATAGCAACACTTTTATCGATATTCAACAATCTTAACCTGTTTATCTTGTTACCTATAGAGAAATTATGATGAATCTTGAAATAATAATTTAGATTTTTTTCATTAATGGTAAAATATTATTGCATAAAAGAAAATAATACAAATTTGACAGAAAATGGATACTTGTTAAAGTGTATATGGCTAAAATAATTTTTCAGGAAGGATGGAAGTAAAATAAATTAAAATCAAAAGTTCAGGTAGCAGCAGTCACAGTGTTATTAACAGAGAAACAGCAGGAATTGTTTCAGAAATGAACATGGTAAATAACCTTTGAATAAATCTGTTGCCCTTAGACTGATGCAAAATACAAATGTTATTCATGTTCTGTGAAAAGTGTGAAAAACAGTGTTTCTATATATAAAAAAAATCAACAGATTTTTCTGCAGTGGAGAAAATACTGGACTAGAGTTATTAGTGCCATTAGCATTTCTCTGAACAGACAAAAACAGAAACAATCAGACAAACCAAAACAAAAATAAGCCTATCAATTTACAAATATTTTATAAATTGTGTTTTACGGTATCACAAGCACTGAGGCACGAACACATGCTTTGAAATAGGAAATAATAGTGCCTTTCATCAATTAGGATTATAATTTTTATGGCATTGCAACATTCAACTAGCATTTTAGTACAGTTTGGAATTGAAATATCACAGTTTCTATTAGGAGAGTTCTAAGAATGCTGGGCTAAATCTGGTAGATCTTGAAAATGCATAATGAACAAAATGTGTCAGTCCAAACTTGAAAATTCACAACATATTTTATTGCCATTTTACACAGGACTTACTTCTCTGTTCAGCCCAGACTCCAAAGAAATTCTGCCTCTTTGCAGACAACCATTATCCAATTTCTGCAGCAAGGACTGTTGGGATGGTGGTTCTTTATAGGTCAAATATCACTCCCAAGCAGTGGGTATTTATAGCGTTCCACTCGCCTGGAGAAATGCTGATATTGCATTCTTCACTGTGTTTAACTTGTGAGCTTGGGTAACAGATTGGGTTGATAGCATTAGTTCCAGCTTTTATATTTCCTCTTTTTCTTTTTTAGTCCATTTTTGTGAATCATTTTATCTACCTACTTGCACAAATGTCATGTCTATCAATTCAAGGGAATATCTGCTCCCTGTTTTTTTTCTCACCCCAGAACTTGTACTTTACCTTGAAAAACAAAATGAAAATAAATTATGTCAGTCTATTTCTTTAAGCAAGCTTATAAAAATGCATAGTGCCCTTGTTTGTGAAGATCATTTTGACTTCTATACTCAGAAAAAGCAATGTATGCAATCATATGCCCATATAAGTTCAAAAGCACCAAATACTAATCAGAATATGCAGAATCACTAGCACTAATCTGTCAAATATTAGGGAAAGCCACTTAACCCTAAAGGAAATCTGTTACAGGCTCAAGTAACAATGCTTGCTTACATTCATTTTGGAGTACATGCAGATTTGGCATGAATAGCATCTCTGGTTAATTTTCCAGAATAAATATAATGAAGTATGATGACTAATTGAAATAAAGAAAATCATAATTATAATATTACCATACTTCTCTCAAGGATTGTAGTGTCCTTTCAGGAATCTCACACCTCAACTATCCCAATAACACTGAGCTAAAGCCTTCCTGTGGGTATATATTGGGGCAAATAAAAACAGTTTTCAAGGTAAGTCAAGACAGCTTCACGTACAAAGTTCAATTGAATGATATAATATAAATTGAGATTGTCCTCACAAAGAATATGAAAGAAAAATGAAGAAATTCACCGCTGACATGTTCACCATCAACCTTAAATCAGCTTAGTTGGTTTTACCAAAAGAAAAGACTGAAATATTCACAATAATAAGCCATTGAATAGGCACAATCATACTTGAACATTCACAACTCTTTTCCACATGTTTAGGATTGACAACTATATCGTCATATAAAAAAGAATATTAAGTGGTATTTGGTAAGTTTCCCTTTCATTCAAAAGATTTTCATATTTATAGCATCTAGGATTCACTCGTATGAATAAATAACTCAATGTTAAACCCTTCATAGAATCACATGAGATGTTTTTAAGCAGCTTAATTGAGGTACAAGTTACTGTGCAATTCAATTTATCATTATTATTCAAGTGTATATTTAATGGGATTTCCAAAGTACACAATTTTATTACAACTATCACAATTATACAGAAAACCCCAACATGTATGTATGATGCCTTAGGAACTAAGAGGTGATGGTCGAGAGCACAAGTGATGTGTGAGCTTCAAAATTCCTTCTGAATGGAAAACAGAATTTTTCTTAGTATTTATGTACTCTACAAAGTACACAGCTATATCAAAACTTTTTTTTTAATTTATTTTTTTATAATGGTAATTCAAATGTGACAATTTCTCATTGAACTTTCTCGCTGTCGGTGCCAAACATGATTTGGTTAACAAGAACATGTTAATGAGACTTTCTGTAGCTCTAGTACTTATCCAAAATATGTGCAGGGGTACTTTACATGGAAGCTTTTGAAACCTCAGAGAAAATGCTGACTAATAACTTTTTCGTTTTTGATCGTCAGTACTATATTTTCAAGCAAACACTGTTTAAAAGTGTTTAATGTATGTCTTACTAGCCAGTTAGAGTTCCCTTATTCCCATGCCCCTTTTATGTAAAACCTTGATTATTTCATTGGATTGCGTTTGGTTTAATAATCAGTTTTATTTTTTCCTGCTATATATTTTTAATCATTCAATAAGATTAAAAAACAGCACTTTGTAAATCATGGTGGAGCTATTGGGATGAATATAGAAAGAATAAAAAATGATGAAGGTGGAAAGAATATAAATAGTTTTGGTTAAAAAGACTCTTAAAGTTGAGGTAATCCAAATATTTTAATTATGATTCAATACCCTTTATAGCAACAAGTGTTCATCTAGATACAATATCAGAATTTCTTTCTAAGGAAAGCAATGGAATTTAAAACTGTATAGCTCTTAATGTTTTGGTGTTATTATTGCTTCTTCAAATTGATCAAAATTATTTGCTGGCTAAATGTAAATTAAATAATTTTGATTTTAGGAAAGATTTTTAAAAGTCTTCTGCAAATAACTTTCTTAAGCTACCCCAACTCTTTGCCCTATCATATTTCTCCTAACATATTGGAAAGCCAGTTTTGAGGCTGTAGACTTTTAAGGCTGTAGGCTTTTAAAATATTTTTACACCAATGTATCTCTCCGGGTGCTAGATTTCAGAAACTAGTTTGATTTCAGAAACCAGTTTTTTTTTTTTTTTTTCCAATGGGCAAGAATTTCATCTTTAATCATCTTTTCAAAACTATCTGAGTTAATCATAGTTCTGTCTGCCTACATGTAAATTTGAGGATAAAGTAGAATGTTTGTAAAGAAAATAATATAGAACCCATTTTTGAGCTTACAGATTGACTTTGACAGAAGCAGCACTTTTAACATGTACCTATTAGAATAGTACATCTCCTTTTATGTTTGTTGTCAGCTGTTTAGAGCTGTACTACTCGGGAATTTGGGGCTCAGGACTCCTTTGCATTATATATAATAATATTCATTTTGTTAGGAATTAAAAGTGTGGAATTTAAAACATATTAATAGATTAATTCATTTAAAATAACATTTTAAACCTATCACATTTTAACATATTAGCATGTTTTATGAAAACAGTAGCAATATTTTCCAAAACAAAACATAGTGAGAAGAGTTGCATTGGTTTGAGTTTTTACAGATCTTTGATGTCTTATACGTTTCTGAATTCAGTCTGTTGGGATACCATATGCCTCTAACAAACTCCACTGTACATTTTGGAAACTGCTGTTTTACAGATTTATTCATAATGATCTTGGATATTTCTCACATGATTTCATAGGAATATTAGATTTTTTTTTTTCAATATGACTGTGAATGCCATTCCGTTTAATTCTACTGAGTTTTCTGAGTGGTTATGACTGGCTACTGGAAAGGTTGTGGTATTAAATGTTTTATTATTGTTTTTGTTCTGTTTTTATTTTTGTTTTAAAGTGTTCTTCTCTGATTCTGATAAAATAATGCAAGCTATCTTTTTGTCTCTATATAAGCATAGTGGATTTAATGCATTTGCTATATATTTGGGTTAAACCTATCACATATTGGTTTATACCTAATAGCTATTTATGTTCCTTTATCTCTCTGTTTTTGACATCTTCCTGATTGATTAATAGTCATGCTATTAGAATTTCCCCTTTGTTAGCATTTGGTTAAGCATGCCTTTACTTTTTGTGGTATTTTAGGATTATAAGATTATTCTTGATATTATACACATGATCACTTTCTATTATCATTTTCTATTACCTCAAGAGGCATCTTCCATCCCTGTGAATCTAGATTAAGCTTTAATTTACTGACATTTTAGCCACCATTTTGAATTCAGCAATAAATTTGCAGGGAAAGGTAATATTAAAAAGGGCTCACAAATCTTATTATTTTTATCCCTCTCCTGCCTGTTATGCTGCTATCATATGTTTTGACTCTTCATCTATTTAAGCTCAACAGGTGAATATTTTTACCTATATAGTCAATATTTATTTATATTTATCATACATATGTTCCCCCCCACAATCTTTTAACATTTTCTTTCTTTCCTATTTTTCTTAGCTGCCATGAGGTATTATTTTTCTCCTGCATGAATTACTTTTATGCTGGTTTGGGCAGGTTGGTAGTCTCTTTTCTTAGGTCTCATCCTTCAATCTCTATGTGCTTCAGAGTGTTTATATTTTTCTGAATATATAGTTCCCTAATATATTCAGTTCACTAATTCTCTCTTAGGCTCCCTCTAATCACCTTTGAAACTCTTTCATTGAATTACTTTTTAAAATTAGTTTCCCATATACAAAGCAACATAATAGTTAGACATTTACATCCCTCACAAAGTGATAACCACCGACCCCGAGAGTC
This sequence comes from Rhinolophus ferrumequinum, assembly GCF_004115265.2. Classification (NCBI taxonomy): domain Eukaryota; kingdom Metazoa; phylum Chordata; class Mammalia; order Chiroptera; family Rhinolophidae; genus Rhinolophus; species Rhinolophus ferrumequinum. The sequence goes on along the minus strand of NC_046289.1, from coordinate 89,390,727 downwards.
TACTACCCTTCTGACGTCGTATATAGCTGCTACAATTCCACTGATTCTATTCCCTATGCTGTACTCCACATCCTGTGACTATATGATTTATAAATCATATATATATATATATATATATATGTTTTATGTATTTATAGTTGATATTCAGTATTATTCTACTTCAGCTTCAGGTATACAGTGCAGGCATTTACACAGTCTATGATGTGATCCCCTGATGAGTCCAGTGCCCGTCTGACACCCTAAATAATCTTTAAAACATTGTTGATTATATTCCCCAAACTGTATTTCATATATCTGTGCTATATTGTGATTACTAATTTGTACCCTCTAATCTCTTCACCTTCTCCCCCATCCCCATCCTCCTCCCATCTAGCAACCATCAGGTTTTGTTTTGTTTTTTTCCCTATATCTCTGAGTCTATTTCTGTTTTGTTTGCTCATTTATTCTGCTTTTTAGATTACACATATAAGTGAGATTATATGGTATTTGTCTTCATCAGTCTGACTTATTTCACTTAGTATAATGTGTTCTAGGTACACCCACAATGAGTTACCACCTCACTCCTGTCAGAATGGCTGTCATCAATAAGTCACCAAAAAGTGTTGGCGAGGCTGTGGAGAAAAAGGAACTTCGTGCACTGTTGGTGGGATTGCAGATTGGTGCAGCCACTGTGGAAAACAGTATGGAGGTTCCCCAAAAAATGAAAAATAGAACAACCTTATGGTGCAACAATCTCTCTCCTGGGTATCTATTCACTGAATTCTTAATCTTAGTCATCGTATTTTATAACTCTGGGACATTTGTTTGCTTTATTTTTATAGTTGTTGGTTCTCTGCTTACATTCTTCATCTTGCATTTAATTTTCCTGAACATATTGTGCATAATACTATTAAAATTTGTATTTAATAATTTTATTATCTTTATCTTCTTTCATTCTCTTTCTGCTATTCAACTCTGTGTTCACGTTTTATGGAGCAAGTTCTGTGTTTTTATAGGTTTAGTCACTTAGATGGAGAGATTGATATTGTTTATGAAAAATCATGTAGATAACTCAAAGCTCTGGCTTATGTTGCCCCGTTGAGGATTTAATTTGGCTTCAGGCTGACAGCTAGGCTGGAGGCAAAAGCAATCATAGATCAACTTAATTTAAATTAATTGTAAGTGGGCTTTGATTCCTATGATGAGTGGTCTATTTCTGATGTATGCTTGCTCTTAGTGTTTGCCCATGATGGTTTCTTCCAAAAATGGGCAGTTTTATCCTCCTGTTCAATACCTTTAGATGCAGCTGTTGTTTTTTCATTCCTCCTTCACTAAGTCTTAAATATTTCACGTTTATCATTTACTGGAAGGGAAAAGTGACACCAATTGGGACTCGCTATTCTGGTTTTTCCTACTTCTCAGGATATTAGCTACCCAAGTCCTTACTAGCTTTCAGCAATCTGATGACTTCAAGCGCACATTAAATATTTGACAGCATCACAACATCAGGGATTTTCTCAGACACATAAAGCTAGAAACATTTCACTCCCGTACTCACAATACAGAAGCTGGACAAACTTCAATTAATGACTTTTGTTGAACCCATCAGAGAACTTAGGTCACAGAGGATGGTGACTACAGGGAGAAATTCAAGCTTTTGCTTACTTGTGGCAGATACCACCTGATACTACGTAAGCCATAAATTTAATCTTCCTACAAAAAAGTCTTAGGGATTGATACAGTTTAAGTGTAACCTACTATGAGGTTGTAATGTTGCTGGTATCTATCCAGAGTCATAGGGCAGTTCCTTTAAAGTTATCCATCTGTTTTCCAAAAGCAGGATTAATTGAGCCTCCCTCACCCTATGTGGTGCTGGCTGGTCAGGTGAGGATTCTAATATGATTTGTGACCGCATATCTGGACCCTTTTGCAATCTCGTCTCTGGCCTTGCCCGGGTGACTAGGCCATTTTGTAGTTTAAATTCTAACTGTGTCTACCTGGGTGATTGCAGTCTGTGTTGTCCGATTTGCTACAAAACTTGTTATACTGGTTTATTTTGCAGACTCCCAAGAGAAACTGAGGTGTTGGCCCATGACTTATGCTCCTCACCTTTGCTGGCCATGTCTTATGACTCCAACCACTGGCCGTACGCCATGACTCCACTTGTTGACCAGGAGTCAATTAAAACTACCTATTGTTCTTATCTCCCAACCCCACTGGTTGCCCACTGAGTCAGCAGATCCCTGAAAATCAGTTGCCCCCCACCGGTCAGAACATGAATGATGTAAGTTTATAGCTTTGCTTCCCTAGCAACCCATCCTTTTGATCAGCAACTCCTCACAACTCTTGCCTTTAAAACCCTCATCTTGTTCTTGCCACCTTAGAGTGTGCCTTCAGTTTATGCTGAAGGCTATATTCTCTGATTTGCAAATCATATCAGAATAAAACTGCCTTTTATCCCTCAGAAGAGTCCTGTGGAACTTGCATTTACAAGAGGAAAAACAGCCACTGCTCAAATCCATGTAAACCCATGTTCCTTATCTCACTTATGGATCAAAAGATTTATTCTGCTGGGGAAAATTCACACTGCAGCTGTTGGGCGACCAGGGAAGCCACCACAGACACTCTGCCTGGTCCCATTTTTTCTTATATCTCTTAGGTAATTAAGGCTGTAATCTGCAAGTGGAACACTTAAACTAGTTTGAAGACATTGGTAGACATCCACTGCAGCTAGAAAAAGAAAAGAGAGGCAAAGAAAGAAAGAGAGAGAGAGAGAGAGAGAGAGAGAGACAGAGAGAGAAAGAAGGAAAGAAAGAAAGAAAGAAAAGAAAGTCTTCCTTAGAGGAGGGAAGAAAAACCAGTGAAGGCTGCAGTCTCAACTCAGGTCCATATCGTGAGGCTTGAGATCATCCAAGAAGATCAGAACATTATAAAATGCTCCCCACATGTCCCTTCCTCTCTACCACCACATTAACAAGCCCCAAGGAAAAACTAATAGTGGAACAGAGTTAGGAAAGCTGTAAGAGAGAAACATTTTCAGGGAAGCAGTACAATGAAGGGACCAAAACCAAACTAGGGAGACAAACACAAAATACAGAGGCTCCTTGACTTATGATGAGGTAACATCCTGATAAACTCATCAAAAATTAAAAATGTCATAAATTAAAAATACACTTAATACTTAATACACCTAACCAACAGAACATCATAACTTAGCCTAGCCTACCTTAAATGTGCTCAAACCGTTACATTAGTCTACAAATGGGAAAATCATCAAACACAAAGCCTATTTTATAATAAAGCGTTGGATATTTCATGTAATTTATTAATTGTGTCTTGCCATCTTCATGCTGGGCAACTATCTTAAGTTTCATCTTAAGTGGAATTGCCCTCCTCTTCTTCTCACCAGAAGCAGGAGACACAGATGGGCGTTTTGTAGACATGTAAGGATGTGAAAACTTAAAACACAATATTCAAAAAACACCGGCAACACAGTACACTGTGGAGTATTGGGTGTTTACTGTCATGGTCACATAGCTGACGGGGAGCTGTGGCTCTCTGCTGCTGTCCAGCATCAGGAGAGAGCATTATAGCACATATCACTCGCCCAGGGAAAGATCAAAATTCAAAATCTGAAGTATACTTTATACTGAGTGCATATCACTTTCACACCATGTTAAGACAAAAAATAATGTCTAACCATTATAAGTCAGGGACCATATGTCTTATTATAGGAATTTGGGTCTCCGGTGGCCATAGCAACAACAAATTTAACTCTGGTAACCATAGTAACAACAAACTTCACACGCAATCTCATTCTTCAATAGATTCACACAAACCCTTTTTTGTCTTCTCCAAACAATAATGAAAAAAACGTCCCTTATTATCAATTGTCTATCTTTCAACAAACAATTACTAAGCAGGCCAAAGTAAAAAAAAACAAAAGAAAAACAGGAAAGCACTTAAGAGACAAGTCATTACGAGAAAAATATTTCAGATATCAGAAAAACAAGACAGGAATTTCAAATAACTGTGATTAACATATTCAAAGCTCTAATGGAACATACAAGAACAGATAGGTAATTTCAGAAAATACATGGAAACTATAAGACAGAATCAAATAGAATTGAGAGAAATCAAAAAGTGTAACAGAATTAATGCTTTTACTGGATTCATCAGTAGACTTGACAGAAAAGATGAAAGACGTGGTGAACTCAAAGATATTTCAATAGAAACTACCCAAACTGAAAAGCAAGGGAAAAACAGAGTGTGTGTGTCTGTGGAGGGCGGAGGGAGGAAGAGAGAGATTACCTAAGCTGTAGTAAATATCATATCGTTTTAACATATACTGTAAGCTTAACCACCTTTATATTTTTATGATACCTATACCACACCATTCATCATTAAACTTTGTCCTCTTCTGTCCATCTTGAAAATAATTAAATAGCACTCATGAGTATTTATCACTATTATGAACATTTGGCTTGAGATGAATTTCCCCCAAAATATTCTTATTACTTAATCTTTATTTATGCATATTATCATTTATGAATGAGGCTAACTATGGAGAAGTAACTAGGTCCAGTTTTAGGTCTGAGAGTAGCCCAAAGTATAAAGTAAATACACATAAATATTCTCAAAAAAATAAATGATTGAATGAATAAATAAATGAGGTAAAGTGACATACGTCTATTACAGAATAATTCCAAAAAACGTATATGTAGGTATACTGCCCTCTTGGAAGTTGAGTTAACCCTCCTTATCTTTTAGTATGGACCAGACACAATGACTGATTTCCAAATAACAGCTTATGGAAAGAAAAAAATACGAACTTCACAGTCGAGATACTGGAAATTACTATTAATCGAGTAATCAACTTATTACCAGTGATAAGTCACTTTGGTACCATATACCCCATTATGATATGATAAGGAGGACTCTTCACTTCTGCAGTATTCTTCTCTGAAACCTGTAACTTCAGTCTAGTCATGAGAAAAGTATCAGACAAACCTAACTTGAGAGACGTTCTATAAGATATATGGCCAGGACACTTGAAGATACCCAAAGTCATGGGAAATAAGAAAAGAATGAGAGACATTTACAAACTAGAACAAACTAGGAAAAAAATCCCCACTAAATGGGCGTGCTATCCTGGATTGGATCCTGGGGCAGAAAGCACATGAGTAGAAAATGTGCACTGCAAATAAAGTGTGGAGTTTAGTTCATAGTTACTTAGTTTTCACAAGTGTATACGAAAACATAAAATATAACAAAAGGAGAAACTGAGTAAGGAGTGTTCTATCTGCATGTGTCCCCTGAAAACTCATCGTTTGAAGTCCGAACCCTCAAAGGTGATGGTATTAGGCAGACGAGGTACTTAGGACATCACGGTGGAGCTCTCCTGAGTGAGACGAATGCTTTTGTAAACGAGAGCCCACAGAGCGCCCTCTCTCTTTCCATCATGGGAGGACACAAGGAGAAGGCGCCATCTATAAACCAGGAAGCAAGCCCTCCTCCCCAGTCACCACATTGAATCTGCCAGAAACATGATCTTGGGCTTCTCAGTCTCCAGAGCTGTGAGAAATAAATTTCTGTTGTTTATAAAGTAACATTGCTATTGTTTATTACAGCAGCCCAAGGGGAATAAGACAAAGACAACTCTCGGTCCTATCTTTTATACATTTTTTTTTTGTAAATCTAAATTTATTTAAAAAAACAAAACAAGGTTATTAAAAACTACCTGGATATTCTAATTGTTCTTATGGAATACTTGAATGAAACACTCTGAATCACCATTGTTTGGCTCACTCCCATATATATAGAGGATTTTTAACACCAGCCTGAGTAGATTGAATTTTTGTGAGTATTTAAACTTTATATTTGTGAATATCCAAACAAATTATAGCAGATTTTTGACAATACTCTCCTTGCTGGAGTTTTGAATGAAAAACAACTTTGGAGACAAGGCATTACGTTTTGAGGGTATTGTTATGGCCTGGTACTTCTAAGCATGAATTAATAATGGGCAATGAAATAGTGCTGGTGATGTAAATTGAAAAGGGTAGCTTTGATAGAAACTGAGGAAAAGGAAGAACTACAAGGACTTTGTGACATATTAAAATCTTATAACTAACATTATCTGATAATTAATGTAATTCTTGTTTTCTAATAAGTAAGAGAAATTAGCAGAAAACAGGTCCTTCTGATAATGTTTCAGTTAAATTTATGACTATGGGGCAGATGGAACTACTACATTAAACATTTTCGCCTTAGCATATATTATTTGAATGTCACCTAAAGCCACTAGGACACTAATCAAGTACCATATGATCTCACTTATTTGCGGAATCTAAAGAAAAGAATAAGCGAATGAACTAATCAGAAACAGTTTTGGAGACAAAGAGGAAAAACTGAGGGTTGCTAGATGGGCGGGAGGGGTGGGGGGTGGGGGGCAGGGTGAGGGGATTGGAGGGCAGTCGGTGACCACAGGATGGCCACGGGTTTGAAAATTAATCTGGGGAACGTAATTTAGTGGTTACCAGAGGGTAAGGGGGTTGGGGGGTGGGAGATGAGGGTGAGGGGGATCAAATGTATGGTGATGGAAGGGGAGCTGACTCTGGGTGGTGAACACACAGTGTGATTTATGGATGATGTGATACAGAATTGCACACCTGAAATCTATGTAATTTTGCTGACAATTGTCACCCCAATAAATTAAAAAAAAATTAAAATTATAAAAAAAAACAAAAAAACATTGCATTTATGCTAAATAATTAAAGAATAATATTACTAGCACTGTGCACTAGTACCATGTGCAACATGAATGGATCTTGAGATTATTATGCTAAGCGAAATACGTCAGACAGAAAAAGTTGAGAACCAAATGATTTCACTGATATGTGGTATATAAAACTGAAAACAACAAAAGAACAAGATGAACAAATGAAGAAACAAAAACTCATAGACACAGACAATAGTCTAGTGGTTAGCAGAGGGTGGAGGGGAGGGTGGTAGACGAGGGTAAGGGGGATCAAACATATGGTGATGGAAAGAGTAATACATCATCTATATATCACAATGTGATATAGATATAGGTGTACAGAATTGTACACCTGAAATCTATGTAATTTTACTAACAATTGTTACCCCAATAAACTTTAATTAAAGAAAAAAAAGAACTGTGCACTAAAATAAAATGTTATCCCACATAAAGTAGAGGTCAAGTATCTTTTTGGGTAGTCGGTAGTGGTGGTGGTGGTATGGTTGTTTGGGAATTATTGTCTTAGAAACAATATTTATTTTCTTTTTCTCTTTTACATAATACTGAAATTATTAATTACAATCACATGCTATACCCACTCATTGTTGTTTTAGAATAATAAGACCATTGATTTCAAGTCATTCCTTATCTGCAGTTGAGATAAGAAAAGCCTACAAGGTAAAAGCTGAACTCATATACCTTTTGAAATTAATAAAAGAATGAATGAATGCTGAGAGAATTAAAATTAGAAAACAATTCTTGTTAAATAAAGGTGAAAATGAGTTTTCTAGAAGAGTAATTAATTAAAATTCAAAAGACATATGAGTAAAATGCAGTTAAAATCATATGATGACATGTTGGTGGGAAAAACAAATTTGAATAACTTCAATTTTTTACCTGCATTTTTCTCATTAAGAGTTGAATAAAGACAAGTAAAAGATATAAAAGACAAGAAATTTAGGGAAAAAAAAGCAAACAAAATTGAAGATATTTTAATATAGTTTTCCTTCAATATCATCATGGTACTTCTTACTGAATAATGGGTTTTAGCCTTATTTTTGTAAATTTTTGTATCTGTATATGACATGTTCTGCTTATTTTTTCCTTATTAAAGGAATAAATAAATAGGCAGATGGACAAGATATCCTTAAGAATATTTCCCAAGGTTATTATCCATATATTTAATATTGTAAAATATGCTATATAATGTTCAATCCCCACATTACAATAATTCTAAAACTGATTTATTTCCTTACATAAGTGTTCCTTGTGTACAGTATATATGCTTCATGTATCTATTATGATAGCACACCTGGCCAAAAGCACTATATCTTCAATGATAAGGACTTTCTTGAAGCTTTACAGTTTCTTTTCTCAAGACATTTCCGAAAACCTGTTCTGAAAAAAAGAAAAACAAACAAACACACAAAAAACCCATGTACCTATTAGGACACAATAAAAAACACTTCATTCTTAGAAAACTGGAGTGTGAAGTGGGAGTTTGGGGTTTTAAATGATTCTTAGCCTTCCTGGAATAAATAGGGACATTTTCTTTAATGGATTATTAATTCTTAGGCTATCTTGGAAACTGAAGCCAATGCCATAAAAAAAGAAAGATCATGGCCAATCATATATGTTTTAGTCTTTTCAAAAAATAAATGCTCAGGTACTGACATTTTGGAAATACCTTTTGAAAGTGAATGAATTAAACGTTTTTTCCAGACATTGTTCTAAGAAATGACAGCATTTCTTATTGTTCATTTCATTATTTTATTATAATAAAATAATTAATAATATTTCATTATTATTCATTTTAGTTATTTAGGTTAATGGCAGTGATATGTTCGCAGCAAGGTCCTTTTAGGACAAATAAAATATCTAGTCCCATAGGTCTTCAAACACAACTGTTTCCATAGATTTAGAGATAGAATACCTGGTGGTCTATGCATAGATGTGCATGCACGTGTGTGTGTGTGTGTGTGTGTAAAACATCAGCTTAAAAAGAAATATCCATAGATTCTTTGTAAATTATGTTTTAAATATAATGGAAAAATAAAGACATAGAAGATTTTATTCGTTTCTCTAATATGTAATAAATATAAGAAACAGGAAACATTCAAAAGTATTCTATGACTTTATCTTACATTCATTCTCCATATTGAAATTAATTCCATAAAGTAAAATCTAAGGTAAAATATAAATATTGTCTTGGATATTTGGGCTGCTGTAACAAAATAGCATGCACTGGGTGGATTATCAACAACAGAAATTTATTTCTCACAGTTCTGGAAACTAGATGTCTGAGATAGTGGTGCCAGCCTGGTTGGGTTCTGGTGAGAGCCCTCTTTCTGACTGCAGGCTGCCAACTTCTCATTGTGCCCACATGTGGCAGGAAGAGAGTAAGCAAACTGTCTTCTCATTCTTCTAAGGGCACTAATCCCATTCATGAGAGCTGTCCCTTCAAGACCTCATTTAATCCTAATTACTTCTCGAAGGCTTTACCTCCTAATTCCATCATATTGGGGAGTAGAGTTTCAATATATGAATTTTGGGGAGACCTAAAGAGTCAGTCCATCAGAGTTATTAAAATTAAAATTTACCAAAATATTATCCATCATTTTACACATGATTTAAATTTTCAATGATGATGGTGACATTAAAGATAATAAGCCCATTTTCTGTTTGTAATTACATGTGAATTTCAAGTCCCAATATAAGACCAACATAAAGCTATCTGCACCACTGATACCGATAATCTTGTGGACAATTCTTGTTTCTTTAACTTTGCATTTTGCTTGAGTAAGAACTAATAATGAGACTAATCACTGCTACATATTTAGTCACATTCTCAAATGATAATTTTCCATGAATGTATTTTGAAAAATATAAAAATATTTTGGGATATACATCTCAAACTTAATACACATTGCAGTGATAAATGCTCAAGAAGGTCTTTAATTATTTCCACATGAGAAAGCGTGAAAAGCTCATTTGAGTAATGAATAGTCTGATATGTAGTACACAAGCAGTAAAGGAATTTATATTTGTTTCATATATAAATTTTTCCATAAATCATAATGTTAGTTGAAATAATCAGAAAATATGTCTTCTGTAGTAAATGGGTTCATGGGAGCAATTATCTATATTATTTTAATTGGAAAAAATCTTCAGATAGGCTTTCAATTCCTTGCCCTCTCTATTCTCTTCCTGGTACCCCTATGATGTGAGTTGTTGGTATATGCTCGATGTTGTCCCAGAGGCCCATTACTGTCCTCATTTTTTGGGGTTCATTTTCCTTTTTGTTGTTTTCATTTGCTGTTTTCTGTTTCTATTGGGTGTTTTCTTATCTTCTAAATCACTGATTCAAACCTCTGATTCATCTAATCTACTACTTATTCCCTCTAATATGTTTTTTATTTCAATTATTGTATTCTTCATTTCTGACTGCTTCCTTGGAAATGCTACTTCTAAAAGTGACTGTTCCATAGACTCTTCAGTATTTGTTAACTCTAAAATGTAAATAATGACTGATAGGTTTGTTGGAAGGAATAAATGAGGAATTTGTGTGTGCTAGAAGAAACTGTGTTTCTAATGCTGTTTCCTAATATATGATTGTTATTGTTAAGTGCATTATTTCATGTAAAGAGTTTGAGTGTTCAATAAATGTCAGATATTATTATTAACATATTTGAAGGTCTAAAACCATGCTGGCATAACAGTTGCTTAATGCATGTTAATCACTTTTAACCAGTAAGATATATTTCCTCAGAATTTTAACATTTGGAAAATAATTATTAAATATGTAGTAATTCACTAAACTATTATCTGTGTTGTGTGAGTTTTTGTTTCTTTATTTGTTTGTCTTGTTCCTTTGTTGTTTTTAGTTTTATATCCCACCAATCAATGAAGTCATATAGTTCTCAATTTTTTCTGTCTGACTTATTTCTCTTAGCATAATAATCTCAAGAAACTATGTAATTTTACTGACCATTGCCACCCCAATAAATTTTAATGAAAAAGCTAAAAAAAATATGTAGTAATTCTTGGTGATATCATTTTCAAATATCTGAAACTGAGATTGTTTGCCTCAATATGATAATTTAGATAAATAAAATCTAGATGCTGAATTGAGTTAGTAAAGTAAGGGATTAAAATAAGGTTAATGAAGAAGAAAAGTAAGAAAGCCAGAAAGGGATAAGAATAAAAGAAAGAATGAGAGGGGGAAAAGAGGGAATGGGGTAAAGAAGGAAGGAAGGGAGAAAAAAAGGATGGAAGGAAGATAGATTTGTAGTCTGCATTTTTTTTCCCCACTTACAATGAATGGTCAGAGCCATTTCAAACTTGAAATGTAAAACTACAGGAATCCAAATGGGATATAAAATGTAAAGTACTATGTTGAAGTCAATGGGAATTGCTGGAAAGGGCTTGTTAAGGGCTACAAATTAATCTGAGACTTTAGTGCCCAAACGCTTTAACATCACCTAGCCCGACTCCAAATAATTCTAAGTATTATACAGCATAGCATATAGAAGACATGGGCATCTTTGATTTTGTGTAATAAACTTATAACGGGTCATCCTTAAATGTTCATTCTGAGGTGGAAATAACTGGTTATAAAATATCTAATTGATTGATAACTATGTTGATATCAAATATGGTAACAATTAGATGATTCACTATTTCCCTGCTTCTATGACATGTGGTAGAGTTCAAAAGTTTGCTGTATGTTTTCCTTCTACTCCTTCAGTAATTTCCCCATCCCAGCCCCTCTTACACTGAACATAACTTTAATATCTTGAATCTGTTCAAAGATTTATATTACTGATTAAGTGGGTAACCATTATGAAGCTAAATTGTTAGCTCTGAAAGTGGAATTCTTGCCATCATTTAATTTGTGCACAATGCTCTCTCTCTCTCTCTCTCTCTCTGTGTTTATGTATTAAGAATTCAGATGGGAAATAGGGGAAGCAAAGGATAGTGAATTGTTTTGAGTGCCTCTGATGTATTTTCATTGCTATCCATCTTATCAAGAAGAGAGGTAGCCTTTCCTGCATTTTTTGAGTGGAATTTATGCCATCCAGTAAAAATTATGTGAACTAGGGTATGATTTTAAATGTTCATTCAAGATTTCTCTATAATTTATTTTAATAAATTCTGAAATTCTATGCATTAAAAGCAAATCAAAATATCTCAAAAATAGTTTTGAAAAGTATGAGATACACACATGTAACTAAATAACTCTATATATTTAACTACATAATTATATATAGTTACATATATAATATATATATATGTAACTATATATATATTAGTTGGACAGTAGAGTAGTTTGATACACAGCTAATTTGATTTTTCATAATGAAAAGAAAACTCAGATGTGCTGCCTTTTTTGGCCTTTGAAGCATTATCTTGAAATGTTACATAGAAAGATTGTGTGTGCACATGCTCACTTATTCCTAGTATATTTGTATTCTATGTAAATTGAAACAACAGCAAGAATTATTTTTAAATATTCACATAATTTTGACAGACTGCCACTGTTCATAGTCTGAATTCAAATTAATCCATTGCTGAAATTTAAGCTAGAAGAAAAGAGTCATGGTTTTCTTTTAAATAGAGTTATCATGGATGTTTACAAATTCTCAGAACAAACTCAGTCAATGCAAACAAATACTGTTGTTATTATTGTTTAAAATAAATATAAAACTACAATAAACAAATATGGGGCTTTAAACTGATATTCTACTTTTTCATAAAATGCATACACAATTATACATTTTTCTGGACTCATACATAGATAATTAAACATTGCCTTCTATGATGAAGCAAATCAACCTACATCATTTTTAAAACAAGCAATAGAGATAGAAACCTCCTTTGAAGATGAAACAATTTAAGATTTGAAAATTATATGTCTCAACATTATTTAATTTATGTCAGCCACCTTTTACTACATCTGAAATAATTTTATACTATTAGTAACATTTGCTTATCTGATTAACTCACTTCATAAAATTTATAAAGTTTGATTAACAAAATAGTTTGTAAAGTCATTGCCTGCATTTTGCACATTACAAAATACTGATTAATGGGAACTTTTTTTCTAGATTCCGTTATAAATTTTCCAATATGTCAAATATTTGATCATCTGATGTACTTATATAATATTACATAGTTTAATTCAGCTTCTGTATTAGTCAGAGTTCTTTAGAGAAAGAGAACAATAAGATGTATGAGGAACTAGCTCCCATGATTTTGCAGGCTTGGCAAGTCCAAAATCTGACAGGGTTGGCTGGCAGTCTGGAGACTGGAAACTGCTATGCTTTGAGTTCAAAGGCAGTCTGCTGTAGAACCAGGAAGTGTGAATGTTGCAGATTGAGTCTGAAGGCAGACTATGCAGAATTTCCTCTTGCTTGGGGGAGATCATCCTTTTGTTCTATTTAGGTCTTCAACTGTTTGGATGAGGCCTACCCACATTTAGAGAGCAATCTGCTTTAGTCAAAGTGTACCAATTTAAACATAAATCTCATCCAAAAATACCCTAACATTAACATCCAGAATAATGTCTGACCAAACCTGAGCACCGTGGTCCAGGTAAGGTGACACATAAAATTAACCATCCCTAATCCACTGCTTCGTTTGGTAACTATCCATGTGGTCATAGCTGGTATTCATAACTATTATCTCCCTCTATCCGTTCCATATCTTATTTGTTGTCAGCAAGCACTTGAGCTAGTTTTAGTTCTTTACTTGGTGAAGTGACACAAATCTTTTTTCCCGAAGGATCCTAACCATTAACAGTCCTGCCTGATTTGGGTTGTCATTATTTTCCATTGATTTTAACCACAGAGCATGGTAATACTAAGAGATTGCTTTGGGAAGATCTTATATGAGATATACTCTTCTTCTATTGTAGAGTAGCCCATGGATTAGAAGAATTAATATTGTTAAAATGTGCATATTGCCTAAAGCAACCTATAGATTTAAAGCAATCTCAATCAAAATGCCAATGACATTTTTCACAGAAATAGAAAAGAAAAACAATCCTAAAATTAGTATGGAACCATAAAATACCCAAATAACCAAAGCAATCTTGAAAAGAAGAACAAAACTAGAGTAATATGCCTCCTGATTTTAAACTATATGACAAAAATTCAGTAATGGAAACAGTATGGTACGGGCATAAAAACAGACATATAGATCAATAGAACAGAATGCAGACCCTAGAAATAAACCCACTTATATAGAGAGTCAACTAATTTATAACAAAGAAATGAAGAATATACAATGGGCTAGGACAGCCTGTTCAATAAATGGTGCTGGGAAACCTGGATAGCCATATGCAAAAGATTGAAACTGGACCACTATCTTACACCATACACAAAAGTCAAATCAAAATGGATTAAAGGCTTGAATATAGACTTGAAACCATACCACAGCTAGAAGAAAACATGAGGCAAGCTCCTTCAAGTGGGTCTTGGCAATGATTTTTTTTGGGGGGTGTTATACACCAAAAGCAATAAAAGCAAAATTAAATAACTGGGACTACATCAAAAATTTCCTGTGCAGCAAAGAAAAGCATCAACAAAATGAAAACGTGACCTATGAAATGGAAGACAATATTTGCAAATCATGTATCTGATAACGGATGAATATCCAAAATATATGAAGGACTCATACAACTCAATAGAAAACAAACAAACAAAAAACAATTATATTAACAATTGGGCAGAGAATCTGAATAGACATTTTTCCAAAGAAGAAATACAAATGGCCAACAGTGACATAAAAAGGTGCTCAACATCACTAATCATCAGAGACATGCAAATCAAAATCATAATTAGAAATAACCTCACAATTGTTAAAATGGCTATTATTAAAAGGACAAAAAATAACAAGTATTGGCAAGATTGTGAAGAAAAGACAACCTTTGTGAACTCTTAGTGGGAATGCACAGTAAAAACAAGTTATAAATGTGCTATGTATTTCAAACCATTGATATGGGTTTCATAGAAAAGGTAACTTCCATGGAAACTAGTAGCACATTATTATCTCCTGAAGTGATTCTTTTTAAAATTCATTTGTTGAAGCCTTAACACTCAGTACTTCAGAATTTTACTATATTTGGAGATCAACCTTTTAAAAAATTTGTAAGTACAATGATGTAATTAGGGTGGGCCCTAACCCAATCTGACTACTATTCTTGCAAGAGAGGACTTTTGGAGGTTCTCATCAAGATGGCAGAGTAGGTAAACCCTGTGCTTACTTTCTCTGATGACTACATCAAAATTACAACTAAAGTGCAAGATGCTTTACTGAGAATCATCCGAAATCTTGCTGAACCAAAGCCCTACAACTAAGGACATACAGAAGAAGCCACCTCAAGACTGGTAGGAAGGGCACAGACTCGGAACCAGCTGGACCCACTTCCACATGTGATCATTAGAGATTGGGAGGGATATCTCAGCTGTGGAGTTCTACCCCAAAAAAGCAAAGGGTCCTAGCACCACACCAAGATCCTCATACCAGGGTTCCTGTGCCAGGGAGAAAAATCCTCATTACTTCTGGCTGTGAAAACCAGCTAGATTGTGGCTGAGTGAGTTAGAGGGGCAGCAGGAGTCCCAGCTTCCTCTTAATGGGACCACACAAGGACTTACTCGCTTAAAGAATCACTGGCTCTGAGCTCCAGCATTGGGGCAGCAGATAGGCAACAGGGACATGGGGGAGAACTGAGTTGTCTGGATGCAGGACAAGGGCTATAGGGGCGGGTTTCTACCAAATGGAGGAGCTGGAAGAAACCATTGTTTCTTTGTTAAGCTCTCCCCTTCCTTGGCATGCAGAGGCAGGTGACTGCCTTATCTGAGTCTCCATCAAGTTGGCTAACATGTTCATTCCCCACACCTCAGTGATTTTGAGATCCTGTCTGGCCCAAATTTCAGCACACCAAAGCCAATTCCAATGGCTTTTTCCTACAAATCCCTTACCTTGGCTCATGGTGCAGACTTTCCTAGGGACTCTCAAGGTTCCTGGGCCTAGACAAGCAGCATCTGCTTGAGTGCGTTCTATACTTCTTGATGAGCAGTCCTAAGCATGGCGCTGGTGCACAGTAGCCAGTCTTGGTTCATGGCTTGGCCTCTTGAGGCACTTCCAAGCATAGCACATGCAGCGGCCATCTATGGATTGCATTGTGGCTCCTTTCAGGTAGCCCCGGTGTGGCAAGGGCTGTGGCTAAAATTGAACTGTAGCGGGTCCCCTCCCAGGTGGCCCTGGGGTGGGCATGCCCAGTGGCCATCTTTGAAATGAGTTGAAGCATCACCCAGCAGCCTCCAAGGATGACAAACACAAGGGGCAGATTGGGCAGGCACCAGAGCCTTGCTGAGGCAGATCCTGCTCTGTAGGGACAGCATCTGCATCACAACTCCTCCACTATGGTCACGGCCAGTCCTCACAACCAATCACCCTAAAGGTCAATACCTCCAATTAACGTGCAAACAGCAACCAAGGCTCAACTACAAGAGAAGGGCACACTCAGCCCATACAAAGGACACTTGGAATGTGTCGCTCAGGTGACCAGGAAGACTGCACCACTGATCCCCACAGCACACCTACTACATAAGACACTCTACTAAGACTGGAAAACATAGCAGCCCTACCTAATACATAGAAATAAACACAGGGAGGCAGCCAAAGTGGGGAGTCAAAGAAACATGTCCCAAACAAAAGGGCAGAACAAAGCTCCAGAGAAAGAGCTAAACAAAATGGAGACCAGTAATCTACCAGACGCGGAGTACCAAACAGTGGTTATAAGGATGCCCAATCAAAGGAGAACTTCAACAAAAAGAAATGAAACATAAAAAAGAACCAGTCAGAAATAAAGACTACAATAATGGAAATGAGGAATATATTACAGGGAATCAACAGTAGATTAAATGAAGCAGAGGATCAAATCAGCAATTTAGAAGATAACATAGCATAAAACAACCAAAGAATTTTAAAAGAAAAATGGGGTGATGAGACTCTACTAGCTATAAGAAAAAAATGTGCACATCTAATTCAAACTTCATAGCCATGGAATAATGATTACTATTATGGAATAGAAAGTAATTCAACAAGGACTTTTTGCAAATTAATGAAGTGCTAATATACAATTTTGGTATCTAGTTAATCAAAAGATTTTGAAGTTGAAGGACTAGGGCAAAAATAATGTGAAAATTAGAAGATTTAAAGACAAGTTATGGTTCTTATTCTTACTGTAATCAAAATTTGAGATTTTGGAAGAAAAATGGCAATGTGTAATTGAATAGTTGGTTAATTAGATAGTGAGGATGAAAAAGATTTAGTGTTCTGATAACTTCCTGGCAAGGGATAAGAGACATGGCACAAAGACTTGAGATGATATGTTTGGAAAAATATATTTAATCTAATGAAATTACTTCAAATAATTTTTTAGTTATTATGAGAAGAAAATGTCAAAATATATAGCATTAAACTGAGTTTTCCTCTGATTTCTTGGGAAAACTAAGGCACTCTTAAAATCGTGTCAACACCATGAAAAACAAGGGAAGACAGATACACTGTCAGAGATTGCGGGAGACTATGAAGACGTAAAAAGTAAGTGCAGTAGAGTATCCTGGTTTTATCCTGGAACAGGAAAAAAACGGAGCAAAACTAGTGAAATCCAAGTAAAATCAGTAGTTTTGTTAATAGTATTTTACCAATATTAATTTCTTGGTTTTGACAAATTTGTAATGGCTATGTAACATTTTAATATTATGGGAAGCTCGGTGAAGGTACTTGGGAAATATCAGTATTCTATTTTCTCTATTTTCATCTTTTCTTGAAGTTAAAAATCATTTCAATGTGAAAAGTTAAAAATAATTCTGATCAGAAAAGAACAATCACTTGACCATTTGTGTGTGGGTCTGTCTGGACTCTATGTTCTGTTCCAATACTTTAAATGCTTATTCTATTTTTAAATACCATACTCTCTTGAATACTGTAGCTAAATCAGGTATAAATCTTCAACTTTGTTAATCCATTTCAAATCACTTTGTCTATTTTATGCCCTTTGTATTTTTAGAATTTACTTGTCAATTTTTATTTAAAAAAGGGGGGAACCTTAAGTGGGATTTTGAGATTATTCTAAATTTATTGATTAATTGGGAGAATTTATATCTTCAAAATGTTGATTCTTCCAGGATTCTTCCAATCCTTGAACGTAACATGTCTCTTCTTTCATTTCTCTCAAGAATTTTTGTAGTGTTCAGTGTACAAGTCTTAAATATATTGTCAGGAGCTCAGCTGAGCAGGTGGGAGAGAGCTGAGTTACCAGGTATCAGATTAAAGCAACAAGCCAAAACCAAAAGTGATGGTCAAGACATTAATGACTTACTGCCGTGGTGTAAGCAAGAGTTTAAAGGCAGAGAAGGTGCCACCTACCTCCTGTTCCATTTCCCCTTAGCACTCACATGGATAAACACTTAAGGGCCAGGGAGGTCATTACACTGGTGAGACAGTCAGACACACACACATACACAACAAACAAACAAACAAACAAACAAACAAACAACAACAACAACAACAAATAAAACTCCTAAAACTTTAGGAACTTGGAGACTAAGGGAAGACAAGGGGAAAGGAGTAGGAGTGGAAAAGTACTGAATATTGAATGAGATTGGAGAAAAATGTCTTCCAGCTTCTCCTATAAATATATGACCTGCAAATGGAGGCATTTGGACTAAGAATGCAGATTGTAAGAGAACATGGCCACCCAGGGGAGCAGGAGGCCGTGCCTGTAATTCAGTGAGTGCCATGTGCTGGTTGTGCATCAAATCTGGTGTGGGGAAGGAAATGCTTCCCTACCAGGCCTGCCAGGTAAAGCCCTTGTCATTACATACGGTTGGGTCTGAATAACCACACCTATTTTTTTTGGGCCAGAAGCCCAATTCCTCACATATGTTGTTAAATTTATACCCAAGTATTTCATGTGTTTGAATGACATTTTAAATAGGTTTAATTATTTTTGTTGTTAATTGCTGATATGTAAGAATACTTTTATTTTTTTGTATAGTGTCTTTTTGTGTGCATTTGAAAATAATATGCACACGTTAGTCGATGTATGTTGTGTTTTTAAATTTTACTACTTTGTCTGAATTTTTTTATACTGGGATTTTCTCTATGTGAAGACAATAAGTAGAATTTTTTTCATCTTTCTCGAATATGAGGAAACTCTTAATCATTATTTCTTTAAATATTTTTCTCCTCTATGTATAACTTTTATTTCCTTTCATTTTAGATTCTTACCATATGGATATGAACACATCTTCTTGTATGCTCACATCTCTTTTCTTATATTTTCTGTATCTTTAATTTTTAAAAAATACATGAATGGAACATCAAGACCAAAAATATTAAATAAGAATAAACATTTTTTGAAAAGGATTATAAAAAGATATTGGAACTATGAACCACTTACAAATACTGCGGAGAAAAATTAGTATTGCTAACATGACAAAACAGTTAATGAGGTAAAAATAGCAAAATGGATGCAAGGGCAGCACACATGCATATTATTGAGTTTTAAAATCAGAGAAAGCTACCCTAATAACTAAATATTTAGTAATTGCCAAATTGAAAAAAATAGAGTATTTCTATCTTTATCTTGCTTGTTTTGGGTTTGTTTTTTACAATAATTGACATTATTGACTACTTCTTCCTACTTGAAGTATTATTTTGGCTTAACACCTTCAACATCATTAGCTTCCTACTGCTTTGTGGTCCAGCAACTTTATTCTCTTTAGAGACTTTGTACTCTACACAAACCTTAAATACTGGTATTCCCTAGTTTTATATTCCCATCTGTTTGCTCTTTCACTTGAAAAAACTTTTCTCTACCAATCTCTTTTATACATAGAGTTTTCTATTAGTATTCAGTTTGAGTTCAAGTGACCAAAACCAAAACAAAACAAAAATCTTATTTAGACCAGAAAGAAGCTAAAATTGTGATAAATATTGGAGTGGTGTAGGAACACAGGCTGCACTATTTACAAAAGTCATACTTCAGGAATGCTATTGGAAAAACTACATTTCTTGTTACTGCAACGTTTTCCAAAGCTAAAATGTTCTGCCTCCTCTAGTACCAATTATAGATTGTCCTCATCCTTGGCTAGTATTTCAGAAATTCTGGGTTGGCTTATCCTGAGGAAGTCAAAACCCCTACTTGCCTTGCCCTTTGTAGGTCATAAGTGCTGCAATTGCCCATTTATCACTTTCAGCAGGTATAGAAAAATTAAATGGCACCACAGTAGGTCTCATGGGTTTCATACTTACATTTCCCTGCACCCACAGTGTAGCAGTGAGTCTAGCTTCTCATGGTAATCAGAACAAACAATCCCTCGCAAGTAAAGTAAAGTAACTCTTTGCCTGCTGCTCCATATATGGACCTTCAAGTGATTTCAAGGTAGTAATAGCTACAACGTCTGCCTGTGCCCCTAGTGTAAGCATTTTCATCAGCTCTCATTACAAGACCCTGGCCTTCTGATCCAGCAAAGCCTAAGGATTTAGGAATCTGAAATAAAAATTCTTTAAGTGTTTCACTAGAAATGACTTTTAGAGAGACCAAATATACTTTTATATTTTGATTCTATGTATTAGAACATGGTATATTGGTTGGCTATTAGCTCTGTGCAATCATGATATCCTCAAGAATATTACTCAAACCCATCAGGAAAATCTCTCTGAGCTGGTGTCTCAGCTTCATATTTAGTAGTGCATTCCATTCCATTAGAACTGCTGCTTCTAGATGGCTAGACTAGGAAAACTTGATTCCGTGATCGTGAGTCCACTGTTATATCTTCTTTTGCAAAATAAGTTTTGTGGCTGCAGCAATGTTTTTGAAGTTCTCGTGATGGTAAATCAGTCATTCCTTTTTGACAGCAGTCATTGTATCAGCAGTGAAGCAGCCAAGGAGAAAGACTGTCTGGCAGTCAAAGTCTTTCAAATATGAATAATGAATATCTGCCATTTTATTTACAGAAGGTTTTATCCAGAAGTCTTTTTCCAAAACCTTCTTGTATCTAGTCTTTGAAATTTACTACTTCTAGGCTGTTGAGCAACCAGCAAACCATTTCTCATACTAATAGTCTATGGATATTATTAATTAGGGCCATTTCAATCTTCATTAAAAAAATGACTCACACAGGGTTCTACTCACATTTCTGCCACTGGATGGCTTACCTTTACCAATATCTTTCTGAGCCATATTTGGGTTGTGTTGTAGCAGTTCATCTTCAATTTTCACTTAACACACACCATGTAGGATCAACCCATATCTTAACCAAACTGAGTTCTTTATTTTCCTCTGGCAGTTGATTCTAGGGAAGATAACATGTCCCCAATTTTAGGTCCTTATACAATTTGAGAAGAGGCATTGGTACAACAGAGGTTATCTGAAATTTAAAACAAAAACAAAAACAAAAACAACAACAACAAAAAAACAAAAAACTGTACATGTTTTGATCTTATCCCAAATGTACTATTTCTGGGGTATGTTTGGTATCTATGTTTCACTGATATGACTCTGACTTGGTACATTTTTCCATTCAGGCTACTGTAACAAAGCACCTAGACCATATAGTTTATAAGAACAGAAATTTATTTCTCACAGTTCTGGGAGCTGGAAAGCGCAGGATCAAGGTGCTGGCAGACTCAGTGCCAGGTGAGTTCCAGTTTCCTGGCTTATACAGGAGCATCTGCTTCTTGAGTCCTTCATCACATAGGGAGCGAGGGAGCTCTCTGGGGTCTCTTTTTAGAAGGGCACGAATCCCATTCATGATGGATCTACCCTCATCACATAATCACCCTCCAAAGGCCCATCTTCTAATACCATAACCTCGAGCATTAGGATCTCAACATACAAATTGGGGGCGGGGGAGACACAAACATTTCATCCATAACAGGAGTATACCGACATGAACTTCAAGCATAAATCCTGGCAGAGCCAAGATCACTGAAGCCATAATTTCATTGACCTGTTAGGTCTTTGCATCTACATGCGGTTTGTCACCAATGCTTTGGTCTTCATGTGTCTTCCTAGGGCATACTGAGTGCTTACTGCTTGCTGCTTATCAGATCCTATTGCATAATAGCACAATGTCTTCAAATATCGGCATGATGTTCTCCAAAATATTCAAGACTACTAAATTCCCTAAAGACTATATTTTTAGTGACAAGAAATGTTAACATAATCTCGAACAAGCCAGTGAATTTATTCTGCTATCTGTCCCACATAAAAAAAAAAAATTACTGGTTCTGATTTATTTACTTATAGGCATAGTAGAGAACATATTTTCAGGTTTATAATGTGGCAGTGACACTTGCCCAGGACAGAAGCTGATTCTGGGTCTGTCTTGTTTCTGGTAGTTTGTCATCATTCCCCATGTTCCATACAGTTTTCCAGGATCCAAACAAGTGGTCTAAATGAGGATACACTAGGAAATCCATATTAAAGTTTTTGATGGAGCTGCCAGTCTGCATTTCCTAATAAGATTCAGCAATACATCTGATGCACTGTCTCGGCTGGGTAGGAGGTCATATTCAGAGGCTGCATTTTTGCCTTTCTACTATAATTTCTATTTCATATCATGTGTCAGGAAACCAATGTGGGGGTTCTGCAAGATGTTCTATATATTTATACTGATGATAATTACATCTCTTTTGCTTCTGAAGGTTAAGTGCTACCATTTAGCCTCTGCCTTTGTGTAATCTGATCATCACCATTTTTGTCAATTTGCTCAGCTCCATAGAAGGAACTCTCACTATTATCACTAGCCTAAAGCAGAAACAAATGATCAGCTTCTCAAAGATCTTTTGTATCTTTCCGACTAGTACATTATTGCTTTGGTGAAGACAATTGTCAAGAATAGTGAATTGTCTGTGATATTACCTTACTTTTAAGTAAACAGCTATACTAATACTGTTTCACGAATATTGGCACAAACTACCAGATTTCTTTCTCAAAGACAAAGGACTTTATTACTCATTGCACAGCAGGCTACTCTGTCTATGCCACTTCTTCTTGCCTACTGTATTGGTATTCTCAGATGATCCCAATGACCGTGTTCATCCTTGTATAAAACCCTCCATTGAGTCTTGATAGAAACTGAGTATTTTGAGACATAACATAATCTAAGACTATCATGAGTGGGCCTGACCTAATCAGATGAGTCCTGTAAAAGCGAAGTGTTTTCTCTGCCTGGTTGTAGAACAGGACGTCAGAGAGACAAGCTCAGATTGGCCTGAAACGATGAAAACATCCATGTTGTGAATTTCATATGGGGCCCCGTGGCAAGGAACTCTGGTGACCTCTAGGAGCTGAAAGAAATACCCGGCACACAAGTAGCAGCAAAACATAGAACTCTGTCCCTGTAATTACAAGGAAATGAATTCTGTAACAATTAATGAGGTTGAAAGAGGACCCTGTGACCCAGATGAGAACCACCGCTCCACTGGACACTTTGATTTCTGCCCAATGAGAGCCTTAGCAGAGAATTGGACCACTTGGTGCCCAAACTTCTGACCTATAGAAACTGTGAGACCATACATTTCTATTGTTTTAAGCCACTAAGTTTGAGGTAATTTGTTATGCAGCAGTAGAAAACTAATACACCTTCCTCGCAACTACCATAGTAGTGAGAAAAGAGGCTACAGTAGATGCTGCATGCACAGTGGGGTTTGCCTCATGGCTGAGGAACTCCAGTTTTAGTAAACCCAAACACTACAATGGGATACAAGCAAATAAATCCTCCCTCTACTCTAGAGTGACAAACTCTATATGCTAAGGCACTTCGAAATAAATACATACTTAGAAAAATAGTCTGGAACAAAAACAGCCAACATCACTGCTCATAAGATGGGCTGAATCCTGAAAGGCTTATCTCCCAACAGAAGAGACCTCTGGCTGCTCCCAGGTAACATAGTCATAGGCTGGGTTCTCTGGTCTCATAATAAATTTAATCCGATTATGTCTACCTACTGTATAATTACAGTTCCACTTTTTTCCTACTTTATCTGATTTGGTGTTCAGGTGCCACAAAGTTACCCTTTCGGCAACTAGGAGTTTAGTGTCATTATTAAGATAATGCTTGTTAGTAAAGAATTCAAGAATATACAAAACATGTCTATTTATTTGTTTTTGTTATTTTAAAGCCATTGTTGATTTGTCATATCTTGGTTTACTGAGGTAACTTTTAATACTGTGCTTATCAAAGAATATAATAAATATGTAGATATCATCTATATTCCAAAAGCTAATTTCAACATGATCAACTATTTAATTTATAAAATTATATAACATGTCTTATATAAGCCATAGTTTCCTGAAAGTTATATTAGACAAGTGACAGAAAATATGTATTATACAATTTATCAGTTAAACTTATTTATGTAATTTTGTATAAAACAGAATTTTAATTGTTATGTTATATACCTTGATTGTATAGAAAGTACTGACTTAACCATAAATCACTTTTTCCCATAGAGAATAGAGAAAAATAAATATAAAAGTTTTAACATTTTATACTTTACATAATTCCATAGTTTTCATTTCACTTTAATCATTGGGGAATTCTAACTTTTTTTATATAAATTTTAATTATATGATTTCTCAATTCATCTATTTTTTATAGCATCTATTATATGATTTCTCAATTCACCTTTCATGAGTACATACATGGCCTTATTATGAAATTCCAAATGTCATAAAAATAATGATGTTTCTAAAACTGAAGTATAAAGAGAATGTTTTGGGGTTTTACAGAGAACAAAATGTTCATTCCTATTTTAAACATATTTATTACACGTAGAATTCCTCTGAAGATCTTACCTTGAAAAATTCTGAGCAAACTTGTCAATTGTAAAAAACAATCAATAGAGGAAAAATATGTTAATCCTGGAATATTAGAACAACTTCATTTAAAATGTTAAAACATACATAATGTCATATGATTTGGACTAAAATGGTAAAGAAAAATAAAAGTATTTTAACATTTTAGTTTATGTCTTTAGGATGAAAATGAACTTTAATAGATATTCCTATGTGAATGTTTATGTCACTAATTATGCTACATTTATAAATGCATATGTGTTAATATGTATACAATTATAAATATACTTTATGCATAATAAAATATTAAAATTTAATATTCAGCAGGCTGTCCATGATTATCTCTGAGTGGTTGTAAGTGGATTTTATCATTTTAATTGAGATTTGTCTATATAACTATAATTTTATAATGAATATATTTGGTAATAGAAAATGCACATGTTATTTTGTTGGTTAATGATGTGGTTAGCTGAAAGTAATAGCAGAAAAAGAAAAAGGAAGGAAGGAAAGAAGGAAGGAGAAAAAACGTTCACAATATTGACCTTTTTTTTTAATCTAAAGGATTAAAGATTTGATCAGGTACAATGATAAAACCAAATATTTTTAATTATATATAAATTGAAATAAATTAAGAGATTGCCATGCATTTCAGAGAATAAAAAAGGAAATAAAAAGAAAATCGAAAATAAACTAGGAGGAAGTAACATAGCAAAACATTAGTTACATTAGAAATATATGGGGAAATTTAAATAAAGAAACAAATAAATCAATCCAAAGGTCACTTCAGCATTTAAATTAAATGAAAAACACCCTCCTTTGAATCTGATCAAAATATTTATTATAGGTTGTTTACTGTACAGAAATAATGGAATCAAACAAGGTGTCCAAAATTAAGGAATTGGGAAGCCAACAAGAATATATGAATGATTTTGTATAATACAATCTGCATTGCAGTTATGCTAATAACTATAAAAAAGACGTTTCCTCTATAGTTTTCATTGCTTTGATATCAATTTCAGGTGGGAGGTACAAAATAGCAAGTATACAGATGTGAGCTTTCTAATCAATATAGTTGTCTAGAATAAATAATTTATACAAAGAGAATTTCTAGAATGAGCCTCTACTACTCTATTTTTCTGCTCAATTAGTCACTTAAAATCAGATTGCCACAATATTGCATTTTCACTTTACTATAACCAAAATATTATATTTCAATGATATAGCTAACACTTCCCCTTAAGTAGTCAGGATCTCTCCAGAAACACTACTTCTACTTCTTTCTAGAAATAAAAACATTGGTAAAACGTATTTCTATAGTAATAAAACAATACTCCTTCTCTTTGAATGGACAGTATTTTTCCAGAGATTTATTTCCTAGGGATACAAAGAGGGGAAAGATGAGAATGAAATCCATGTTGACCTTTATAACAGGCAAGAGCCATCAGCAGATAAAGTAAGAACTTATACAGGGACATAATTGCATTGGATTTAAGGTCTTAGCTGAAAAATTCATTACTACATTTACTAATGTGTATAAAGTCATAAAGTACTTATCTATTTAATTGGATCACTTGTATATATTACCGTTAAATCTTCAGCTGAATTCCTAAATCAAATAATTAATGTTTAAAAATCTTTAAATGGTAATCCTTGCCTCTGCTTTAGATTAAATTTTAGATTACCCTTTCCATTGGTATTACAAAACACTTATATTTTAATAGTCATCTAATATTTACATTACTTTTATATCATATAATTATAACATCTTATCAGTTTATTAATCCTTTTGAGTACAAGGGGAAAATCAAAGGATATCCACATACATTCCAGGAGTTCTTTTCAGGTTCAGTTTTTGAACTTGTAAAAACAGGGCAGCATAAACACATAGGCAGAAATGTTCAAAAGTAGTTCTATTTCAGTTAACAATCTTTTTCATATGAGCTATTTTCAGTTATTTGGATAGCTAGAAAAAATTTCAGGGCCTTTATTACCCTGAGAAAAATAATTCATATTTAGAAGTATTATTACAATAACTATAAATGATTACCTTTTTTGCTAAAATAGTATCTCATTGACTGTCAACAAATTCAATCTGATTTGTAAGATAAGTAAATGTATGAATAAAATCCAATGTTCACATAGAGTCTTTTAACAAATTTTAATTTTGTAATTCTCAGACAGTTAAGCTTATGGTCATGGAAGTGGTAAGACAACTCAGTAAGACACATTCAGTAGCAATGTAAAAGAATTGTGTGTACTTTCTTAGTAAATGTCTTTACTTCCAAGAACATTGTGAATTTTCTGTGCTTGTTTTATGGCTCATGTGGATATATATAAAGGGATATTTTTCCTGTGGTACATGGCAGAGTTGAATTAATATTGCAACAGAACTCTAAAAATACTTTAAATGAACATCAAATGAATCGGTTAATATATCAGTTTCATTTAATTAAGAAAAGACAAGCCATTTAGAATTTTCAGCTGAGATTCTTGCTTTCTAGGCTGTGGCACACCTGTCATTCTGGGACTTTATTCACCCCTAATCCAGAGAGATTATTTTATTTCTTCTTCTTTTTTTTTTTAATCAATGGCTTTAGGATCCCAGGTGTTCTACTTATTGCTCCACTCTCTTATTTCAGAGGATTTTCTTTTCATTGACTATGTACTATGTTCCAGCCAGTATTCTAAGACTTTTCATACACTAAATCATGTATTCCTCAGAAAAATCTTTTGAGGAGGTAGGTTTAATTAATCATTGAGAATCATTCTTATTTTACAGATAAGGAAAATGAGATTCATGTAGTTGAAATGACTTGTCCTGGTTTCCACAGTAAAAAAGGGGCAGAGCCAGATTCTAACCCAGGCAGAGGGAGTCCTGTGTGCTCGCTTTAAATCCAAATGAAGCTCTGCCATTAATTTTGTTTGGATGGCTCTGTTTCATGTATCAAAACAAAGCCATGCCATTATCTGAACTCTCTACATTATTTTATTTCCGAGGTTGGGTCTGTCTGTGGGAGAATGACTAGTGTTTTGGCATGTAGTTGTCTGTAATTCACATAATGAGAGAGTTATAGCTTTGTGGGTATTTCAGAGTGGAATATGATAAAGCTCTACTGGGATCTGGTAGAGATGCTATTTTGATCCATGATGGAAAACATATTTTTAAATAACTTTTATAACACTTATTTTTATGTCGCTTTTATAACTTTCCGTGGAAATTGTTGGAACACACTTAAAATGAAAAAACAAAGTGTACTGAAGTCATAAGTAAAGTAAAACTTTTAAATGTATCACTGCAAGAGTTTTCCTTTGGGTAATGATGGTCTGTAAGGTTTGTTCAACTTTATAATTGAAAGTAATTAGAAAAGCTTGCAAAAGTAATTAGAAAAGCTTGGGAAAATCATATATTTGAAGTCATTGGAGAGACATTGCGTCAATAAGAAATTTCTGGGACAGGAGTAAATAACTGAGCCTAGAATTGGTGGTTAATATTCCTCTTGTGGCAACTGTTGATTCCAAAATTCGTGGCTGTGAGGTTGACAAACTGCAGAGAAACTTTGAGTAAGTTAACTGGAAAGGAGAGGGTAGGTAGTGATGTGTTTGAATTTTACATTGCTAAAAGGGGGCTCCTTATAGTATCTTGTCACCAACAGTAGACTTCGATTTAAAACCCCAAAGAATAAAGTGTGAACTAGAACGAAACCAGCCTTCCCAGGGACAGAAAAATTACTTTAAATCATTTAACTTCCTAATTGTGTTCAGGTGATATAGGATAATAAATTCTCCTAGCCCAGATTCTGGAAAGAATCAAAAGAGAAAAAACTAATGATATTCTGAGACTTGAATTTTCCCCACAATTTTTTATGTATAATTCCTAGCAGATAACTTTGTGAGAAATTGGCACCGGTGGCAGACAGACTCTAAGGCGACCTCAATGATCCTTGCCTGATGGAATTCATGCCCACTGGTGACTGACTTCTAACCAAGAAGGTATATCAAAGGAGATGGGATGTAAACAATTTCTTTCCAGTACGTTGTAATATATTGCCCATCTCACTAGGAGACTTTCTCTTCCTGGCTAAGTTTGAAGAAGCACTCTGACTCTAATTTTAATCCATCCATACTAGCTTTCTAGTTCTTCAAATATACTATTTTCTGCACAAGGATAAATTCCCCATCTTAGTTCCTCTATCTGGGGTTCTGTTGTCTTCAATTTTCTTTTCCATATTTGGTTTCTTATTGTACATATTTAATATTCAATGTCATATCAGAGGCAATTTCTCTTATTACCATAAAAATTTAACAGCATAGACTACATTTTCTACATTAGAAAATACAATTTGTTTTATAATAGCACTTTTCTAAACTTACAATTAATTATCCCATTAATAAATTAGCGGTTTCTTTTTCATTTTCTGTCTCTCCTCTGGAATTTAAGCATTATCGACACAATCAGCTTTACTGCTGTTTTTGTTGATCAGTATAATATCCCATCGTGTTCATATACTAGCATGGAGCCTGGGATCTAGAAGGTGTACAAAGAATTAAGATTCAATGAATGACTTAAATGAATGAATGGCCAATAAGAAACTACCTAAGGGAAGTCTTAATATAAATAACATTAATAATCAGAACTATAATCTGCTTAGTGAAGATTAAACACACCCAAAATATTTCATACAGTCTATTCTACCCACATTCCATGTTCATTAACTTTAGGGAATAAAGGAATTTAGGTTGTGTTGTGTGACATAAACTTAAGTAGAAAATATCAAGATTTATGAAAAATAGCAAAGGAAGAAATTGAGAAGAGGGAGATAGACGATTAGGAGAGGTCTTAGCTGTGCTTCTGGAACCTTCCCTTCACTTCATAGTTCAAGGATCAACCAGAGATTTGGACAGTGTGTGTATTCACAGCCTTCCTTGCCCCACTGTCCTCTCCTTTACTGTACTTATCCTCTCACTGGGATCACTCAAAACTCTGTCCTCTGACTTCTCAATCAATAAGATTGAATGATTTTATCTTATTTTAGACACTTCACACTATTATTGGGTGTAAAGCTTTAAGAATGAGATCACCCAGCTCTTCTCTTCTTCCAATCTCAACTCACTTCCAGCTTTTCCCAATTTGTTTTTTCACTTCAGTTGGTTATTTGCAATTTTTTGCCTCAAATTTATGTTATACACAGATGTTAGGTCCTATATGAAGTGCTTCATCTCTACTAGAAGGAGAACTCCTCTACAATTACTTTCTGTTTTCCTTTTTCAAAGAAAAGAACAAGTGACACAGATATATCACGCTTTCTTATGCGTTAACATGTAACATTGGGCATTATGGAGGAACGACAGTACCATGGTACCCTAGAGAGCTTGTCTATATCTACATAGGAAAGGTTTGAATGTCAGCTTAGCTTAGCCTCTCCAGAATATCTTCTGGCCCTGTCCCCTTAGAACAGACCTGAAGAAAATGGCTGCTTGTCTGCAGCCTAAAGCTCCTTCCTCAGCAATAGAGTTTCCCACAACTTGTGTTGCAGTTATCCAGCTCGTGTTGTTTCCACATTATCTTTTTTCACTTTGTGAGATACTTAGAATCATAGCTGATGGCACCATTGGCATATTTGTCTTTCCTCTGTCTATGAGAGTAGTAAACGGTGTACATTTAACATTGTTTCCTTTTCTCTTTACAGATCAAATCAGTCAGGCCTTGGCATTGACCTTGCCTTCATTATATATGTGCTTATCAAAGAGGATGGATTAAAATTAATAATAGTTTAAGGTAAAGAACAAAAACATATACTATAACTTATAATAATTTATTAATCTTGCACACTTTCATATTGGATACCACTAATTTAGTTAATAATCCACAGATTTTGCTTTAGAATACAGAAAACCCTGCTCAGAGAAGGAGTTAAGAAACTTTTGTTGTCAGAGTCTTTGTATTTAAATATGCTGCCGTACAAAATTTTCAAAATAAATCATAACTTATCCGTAATTGTATAGCTTTCTCACTCAGCATTATGATACTAACTAGATTCATGTTCAGAGAATTCATAAGATTCATTTATCCCATAGGTGTGCTATTCAAATTAATTTGTAAAAATGCAATCAGGAATTATTTGGGTCGGTAGCAAACAAATTCTTTGAGTTCCATATAACCAACATGCATTTTTAAATCTTTAAAATATTTACTTTAAATCAAAGTCACGTGGGAAAAGAAGATTAAAATTCTTGTCATGTATCTGCAATTATGTATCTGTCATGTTCAAGCAATTACGTGAAATGACTTTATTTGTTACTGTATAAACTTTCTAAAGTTACCTTATGGCATAACCACACATGTGTGAATACTTTAATTTTTGAACTCTTGTCCGTTATGACATTTATCTTGTATACATGACATATACACACTTGGTGTTTCTTACAACTTAAAGGCAATGATAATTATTACTCTAGTTCAGTTCATTTTAAAGTTATGCAACAGCTTTTATTTTCCTCTGCTGTCCCAGAAGGAAACAAAGTCATTTCAGGTGGGAAATAAATTAAGTAATTTATATGAATATAAAATGTGAAAGAATATACATTAAACCAATTGAGAATATACACTGAAAGAAAATAGGAAACCAGTTTTAAGGATTATGTACCACTAAGTAGAAATTATTTTTACCAGTACCAAATCGGGCACGTATATATAATTAAGACATGTTAGAATTTGAAAAAAAAGAAAACAACACGTTTAATTTCCAGAAAGTAGAATGGGGAAAATACAAGATCATAATTCAAGGAATTATGGATGGACTTAAGTATAGACAATAGTCTTGAGGGGAACACATAGCCTTGAGTGCATATAGAAAATATGTGTATATGAATGAGTATGTAAAATCATTCCTATCTGTAAGAAATATAACCAGTATGTGTATGTGTGTGTACCTTTTATTAACCTAAACATTCGTTCATGTACACAAAGAATCAGAAGAAGAAAGTTCATATTTAGACTCTTCTGATGTCAGGGAGAAACAAACAAAACCAACTAACAAGAGGAGTCCTGTGAGAAGAAATTGCATCAACAACAAAACCAAATACAGCAGTAATTTAAAGAAAGTAATTTTCCCTCAGGTAATGGAAACATTATAATTATACTTAAGTTTTCATTTAAGATTCAGAACATTTTCTATCAAACCTAAACTTAGACTAATTTTTTTCATTTAAAATTTGTAAAATAATGATATTTAATTTTGCTTCAGAGAAATGTTTGTTTTGGAGAACTAAGGAACTCATTCATTTGAAATATAAATGTTTATATGTTTACATGTTTTCACTTTTATCTGTATGCATATTGATTTATATCTGTAGTGATGTAATTTAGCAACAAGGATTTCATTACTGTATAGCTTATATCAGTTACATATTCACTCATATCACTTATTTATAATTATGAAAACTGCTTGCTTCTCTTTATTTTCCTAGGCTGGTACAACTCTCTTATTGTCAATAAAACATTTACTTAGTTTTTGTTGTGTTTTTTTTTTTTTAATTCTTCACAGCTTTACTCTAACTTAGTAAACACCTAAGATACTGTTGCTAAAGTTTTTTTATAGTTTTTATTTCTACTGAGTTTATTTATGAAAGTGTTTAATTATTTATTATACAGGCTGATGAAATATTTGTTGTACTTACAAATTTAAAGGCAAAATAAGATTTGCCTTATATTTCTCTGACTTATATCCCCACTAGCTATTTTCACTTGTAACAGAAAACCAACCATAATTTTATTCTGTAGGAGTTGTCTCATGTGTTCCAATAACAAATAATATAGAGTTTCTCTTTCAAAAGGATAAGAAAAACTAGAAATAGAATATTTTAATTTTCTGGTACTTATCACTTTACCAATGCATTAAAAAAGCTGACAAAAATCCTTTTAACTATAAATCCCTTATTCTAAATCAAATAACATATCAACTTCCTTGTAATTTATTGCAATGTAATTTTCACATTTTAACTTCATCTATTTGAAGAAGAAAATGGATAATCTCATTGAATGGACAGAAAATATATAGCTATATTATATTTGAAAATAAAGTGTAGATCTCTTTCTATAAAGCCGCATAGCCCAGTTGTTGCAATAATAGGTACAGTGATGTTTCAGTACTTCTCAAAAACAACATTAAGTATTGGAATAATGTTTAAGATTTGAAGTCACTGATAAAGGTACAAAATATTTGGTCTCCACCACCTGGGTCCCAGTACGTACAGCTTTTGACTCAGAAGAACAATTAAAAGCTTATTACCACAAATATTTCAGATCACTTTAAAAAAATCAAACTTAGTCTGCTTTAAATCTGTGCAATTTTAAGTCTGTTAGTAGCTGGCCTCATAAAAATCCCTGTGTCTAGTTCATGTGCAAAATTCTTTTAGTGAGAAATTAAGTCTTTTTGTTTAAAAGTTAAGGATAAAATGATTCAGATCATAATGTGTACTTGAGGCAACTTGCAGAACAATGTTTCAGTTAGGTAAAATGCACTAGAAACAGGAAAATCAGAGAGCTGAGACATTAGCTATGTTTAGTTATGCTAGGAAAAAGGATAAATGATCTGAGGTTGTATGTAAAATGGACACACATCAAGATTTTTGCCTAAGGTGGATTCCATTTAAATTTTGCTCAAATGGACAAATATTTTCATTGCTCAAAAATATGGCTGATTTAACAAAAGAGTATTTTTTAAAATGTGCTTTATACTGTATATACACACCTAACATGGCTAACACTGCATATAATAACTCATTCCAGGAGTTGTCATTTCAATGTATTATATTTTTACACTGTACGATGCATAACTTCAAAAAAAGAAATGTGTTTTACATGAAAATTATTATAACATGTTTAACACCACTATATCTATAAGTACTCTATTGTAAAGACTAAGAGATTCAGATATTAAGTATCTGAGAAGCAAAATCCTTGAACCTTATACAGGAGATCACAATGAAGATAAATGTCTAAAAGACCTTTCTAATTTAAAGTAAAAAAAAGTTCACAGTTCTATTGTCAGGAAATTAAAGAAATAAATGCCCAGTACATAGAAAGGTTAGGTTATATAGCAGAGTTGTAGCTGCTCTGTGACATTTCCACTACAAGCAATAGTGATACCAACATTCTTTTATTTTCCATCTAGCTCACCTCTGCATGACCAGAGATCAATTTTCAAGATTTTTTTTTTAACCTAGAAATAGAGATGAAATGTTTTTCATGGCCAGCTAACTCAATTTATTGTTTCTAGACAAAAATATCTTAACTATCAAAGCTATGTCATAGGATATTTCATGATTATAAAACCTGAGCAATGATTTTCCCAGTATCCGTATTTCCTGATAATACTAATAATGTTTGGAGCTTTCTTTAACCCTTAGAGACCAATTAAACACTGAATCACTTTTCATAATATTAATCAACCAATCAGCCAAGAACACTTACATTGAATGTGTCAAGCACAATGCTACTCACTCACTGTAACAAATGTTATACTCATATCCTGATTTAGCTGAAATGTATTAAAATGCTCCAAACAAAAACCCTTATAGAATCTACCTTTAAATGAAAGTACATATATTTTAAGTAAATAAATGAACACTTAATAAACAATTATTTGGATAAGTTATACGAACACTGTACAGGTTTAGAAAGTAATTTAGGTTAATCTCTTTAATTCAGAATTAATAATATAGTGGAGAAAAGCAATGTGTTCAAAGATCCATAAAGAAAAAAGGATACAGCAGGCTAGGGAGATACAAGTTGCTTAATGGGTTAAAATTCATAACTATAGAAAAACAATTCAGAGGCATTTCATGACAAAAAAAAAAACAAACAAAACAACAATCAAATTCATTTTTGCTGCCACAGAATCACATACAAAGGCTACGTTGAGATCAGATCCTTGATGAAACCCTAAGTGTATGGCCTATATTTTATTAATTTTTATATTTATACAATTAAAACAGATTCAGGCACAAATTAAAAATTGAACAGTATTTTGGATACAGTGTCTAATTAAATCCTAACAACATCCTGTCGGTGTAACTGGAGGAAGAAGTAAATATTAACACATTATTGACAATAAGGCAGAAATACTAGGCATAATCTAAACTGTGAATGAAATTACCTATTGTGTTTATAGTTTTGAAAAACTGCTGAATAATTTCAAGAGGAACCTAAACAATTTAAAGTCAAAGACAACAATTATGAGGATGCGAAGAATGACCCTTAAGGAATATAGAGTAAAGCTGTTGCCCCTGATGAGAAATATAATTAATACATAATTAGAGAAGATGGAAAGATAATGATCAATTACAGAAATATAGAGAAATTTAATTTTCGGGACTTAGTGAAAAATTTGTTGTCATGTTGAGAGAATTGAAGAACCAAGAATGCATCCCAGGACATAATCAAGATGGTGACATAGGAGGCTCCTGAATTTCCATCCTCCCATAAACATACCAAACATACAGCTGTATATCATACGCCATGTATAGCTATACATGATCAATTCCCTCTGAGAGAAATCCTGAAACTACTTGAGGTCTCCTCCACATTGGCGAAGGAGAAAATACCCACATTGAAATGGGTAGGAAAGGCTGAGACGTACTCTCTCCCTAAACCCCAGCTCCAACACAGTTCCTTACAGAAAGAGGGAACTCCCAGCTCCCAGCTTCTCCATGAAAAATGAAGCGTTTGGACCATACGTCCAATGCCGCCGCGTTTAAGGCTGCCACCTGAGAGACAAGCCCGCAAATCAGCTAGCACTGATCGCCAGTGGGAATGACATTCATGAGTCTCACAAGATTACAAACTGTAACAAAGAAAGATTCAGTTGTTAACCATATGAGATCACTCCCCGCAGCCAGCCCCGGCCTTCGTTCCCTAATGTGGATTGCACACAAAAACACAAATCTCCCAGTTTTTTTTCCTGGAAAAGGTTTGATTGCATACTTTACCAGCTGCTGCCTGAAGTGCTGGCTTCTAATTAGCCTGCATTTAAGACTAAGGAAAAAAAGAGAGAAGACTCAAAGAAATAAACCAAAAATGAAAGATGAGGCATCACAAATGATGAAATAGAAATACTAAGCAGCTACACACTAAAAAACTACGAACATTGATACAGTGACAAATTAGAAAACCTAGAAAAAGCTATAAATTCCTAATAACATGTAAATTAGCAAGACTAACTTGTGAAGAAATAGAAATCTGAACAGGCCAATTGCTGGCCAGGATATTGAATCACAGTAATCAAACCCCCCCAAACAGATCTACTAGGATAGTGGTTTATTTTGTTTTTTGATCTGAGTGCTTCCTATATATAGGTGAGTTTACTTTGGGAAAATGCCAATCTACACTTAGAATTTGCATTTTTTTTTTTTAGCATGCTATGTTATACTTCAATAAAACGTATATTTTATTAAAAAAAAAAAAAAAAAGAAGAGCCCAGGCTCAGAGGACATCACTGGTGAATTCTACCAAACTTTTGTAGAAGAATTAGTGTCAATCCGTCTCTAACTCTTCCAAAAAATTGAAGAGAAGGGAACACTTCCAAACTCACTTCATGACACCAGCATTACCTTGATACTAAAACCAGACAAGGGTACCACAAGGAAAGAAAATTACAGGTCAATATCCATGATGAACATAGATGGAAAACTCCCAACAAAATATCAGAAACCAAATTCAGCAATACATTAAAGGATCATACGCCATTATCAAGTGGGATTTATTCCTGGGATGCAAGCATAGTTGAACATAACCAAATAAAAAATGTGATGTACCACATTAAAAGAATGAAACATAAAAATTATATAATCCTCTCAATAGATGGAGAAAAAGCAGTTGACAAAATTGACAACCTTTCATGATATAAACTCTGAAAAATTAAATATAGATGAAATGTACCACAAAATAATAAAGGTCATATGACAAGCCCACAGCAAACATCAGACTCAATGGTGAGAAGCTGATAGCTTTTCCTCAGAGATCAAGAAGACCAGATGCCCACTCTTGCCTCCTACCCAGAGAAGGTAGGAAAGCAAAACAAACAAATAAATCACAGAGGAAGAAGTAAAACTGTCTCTATTTGCTAATTGCATAATATTATATATAGAAAACTCCAAAAATTCCATCAAAAACTACTTAAACTAATAAACAATTCAGTGAAGTCACAGGACACAAAAATTGGTTGTGTTTCTATACTACAACAATTAACTATCAAAAACAAATTAAGGAAATAATCCCATTTACAACATCATAAAAATAATAAAATATTTAGGAAAAACTTTTAACTAAGCAGGTGAGAAATCTGTACACTGAAAAGTATAAAACATTAATGAAACAAATTGAAGAACACACAGATAAACGGAACAATAGTTTATGCTTATGTGTTAGAAGAATTAGTATTAATGGATGAATGGATAAAGAGGAGGTGGTTTATAGATACAATGGAATATTCCTCGGCCATGGAAGGAATGGGCTCTTGCCATCTGTGGCAGCATGGATGGACCTGGAGGGTACTGTCCTGAGTGGAGTATCAGGCAGAGAAAGACAGATGCAATGGGATTTTGCTTATATGTGGAATATAAAGAACAAATTAAACAAAACAGAAACAAACTCATAGTTACAGAGAATATTTTGATGGTTGCCAGATGGGAGGAGCGGTGGGGAGATGGGTGAAAAAGGGAAAGGGATTAAGAAGTATAAATTGGTAGTTACGAAATAGTCATGGGGATGAAGGGTATAGTATAAGGAATATAGTCAATATTGTAATAACTATGTATGCTGTCAGATGGGTACTAGATTTATCGGTGTGATAGATAGGAGGCTTGGGACCAGGATAGAAAAGATGAAGGGACAACAAGTACAACTTGGTAGTTACAAAATAGTCATGGGGATGTAAAGTACAGCATAGGGAATGCAGTAAATAATATGGTAATAACTATGCATAGTGCCAGGTGGGTACTAGACTAGTCAGGGGGAATCACTTCTTTAATTATATAGATGTCTAATCTATATAAAAGATGCTGTACTCCTGAAAGTAATATAAAACAATATTAAATGTCAACTGTTATTGAGAAATTCAAAAGGGGAGGAAAGATGAAGGGGAATAAGAAGTTCGTATTTCTAGGTATAAAACAAATCATAGGGATGTAATATACAGCATAGAAAATATAGTTAGTAGTATTGTGATAATGTGGAATGGTGTCAGATGGTTGCTGGACTTACGATGGTGATCACTTCTTTAGGTATATAAATGTTGAAGAACTACGGTGTACACATGAAATTAACATAATATTATATGTTAGCTATATCTTAATAAAATATTTTCTAAAGAATTAGTATTGTTAAAATGCCCATACTGCCCAAAGCAATTGATAGATTTAATGCAATCCCTGTAAAAAATCCAATGGCGTTTTTCACAGAAATAGAAAAAAACAATTCTAAAACTTGTGTGGAACCACAAAAGACATTGAATAGCCAAAGCAATCTCGAGAATGAAGAATAAAACTGGAGGCATCTCACTTCCAGTTCTCAAACATTACAAAGCTATAGTAATCAAACCAGCATGGTACTGGCATGAAAACAGACACATCGATTAATGCAACAGAATAGAGGAACCAGAAATAAATCCACATGTATATAGTCTATTACATTTTGACAAAAGAGCTAAGACTATATAGGAGGGAAAGGATAGTCTCTTCAAAAAAGTGTTGGGATAGCTGGACAGCCAAATGCAAAGGATGAAATTGGACCACCCAAAAATCAACTAAAATGGATTAAAGACTTTAAGACCTAAAACCATAAAACTCCTAAAAGAAAACATAGTGTGTAACCTATTTCACATTAGTCTTGGCAATTTTTATTTTTAATTTTTTTATTTGACATTAAAGGCAACAACAACAAAAACAAAAAAATCAACAAGTGGGACTATATCAAGCTAAAAAAACTACTGCACAGCTAAGGAAACCATCAACAAATTAAAAAGCTACTTAAAGATTAGGAGAAAATATTTTTGAACGATTTATTGATAAGGAGTTAATATCCAAAACATATAACAAACTCATAAAACTCAGTAACAACAAACAGAAAACTCAATTAAAATTGGACAAAGGACAGGAAAGATAGATACTTTTTCAAAGAAGAAAATAATTTCCTGAGGAACTTCCATACTGTTTTTCATAGCGGCTGCACCAATTTATACTCCCACTCACATTGCCCAGGTGATTACTTTTTTCCCACATCCTGACCAGCGTTTATTATCTCTTGTCTTTTTGACAATTGACATCTTAACATGCGTGAGATGATACCTCATTGTGGTTTTGATTTGCATTTAAAAGATGATTAGAGATGTTGATTACCTGTTGGCTATTTCTATGCCTTCTTTGGAAAAATTCCTATTCAGGTCCTTTGCCCATTTTTGTTTTTCATACTTGAGATGTTAATTTACTTAGTTTAGGGGATACAAGCTTTTTTTTTTTTTTTTTTTTTTTTTTTTTTTTTTTTTTTTTTTTTTTTAATAAAGTTCCAGATAGTAAATATGTGAGACTTGGCTGGCCATACCATCTCTGTTACATTTACTCAAATCAGCCCTGGCAGTGCGAAGGGAAGCCATAGCCAATATGTAAAATAATGTATGGCTATGGTCCAATGAAACCATAGGGACACTGAAATTTAAATTTCTTAACATGTTTTACGTGTCACAGGTATTATTCTTCTTTTGATTTTTTTATTTTAATTATTAAAACAATTACTTTTGAAGCAACATAGCCATTGAAAATTCTCAAAATATTGATGACTTCCTTTTATATTACAGATTAAATATTTTACAAACCTCAGTGTGAAGTCTTACCCATTTGAAGAAATCTACATAGTTGCAAATCCAAAATAATGCTTTTATTACTTCATTACTTAAATCTTTTCATTTAAGTGAAAAGCTTAATTAAATTTAATTTTAATGTAATTATTGGGTGATTACCAAGAAACTATATTCTTTAAAAGATGTTATTAAGATTTACAAAAACCAAAAGACAAATTTAGTTTGATATTAATGTAGCCTCATACATCTTACTGCATGCTATTTCTTTATTGAAACCTATTCTGAAAAACTGTAATTCAAATATATGCACATAAAAAACACCAGGGTAAACACTGTTAAAAATGACAATTCCTGACAATTTCTTGGAAAAATGTAGTTAACATTGATCGAGTAATTAAGAACTGGCCAAAAGTTCAGGAGAAAAATCATACCAAGTAAAAATATAAAATACAAATTAACTAGAAAATATATATTGAAACATTAAACACCATTTGCAAAGTTGCAACTGATATGATTATACAGAATCCCATTATATTTTAACATGCAAATTTAATATCATAAACATAGTCATAAAATAG
Source organism: Rhinolophus ferrumequinum (assembly GCF_004115265.2). NCBI lineage: Eukaryota > Metazoa > Chordata > Mammalia > Chiroptera > Rhinolophidae > Rhinolophus > Rhinolophus ferrumequinum. Next base: position 89,350,677 of record NC_046289.1, on the reverse strand, counting down.
AAAGTATGTTGAGTGTTTGTCAAATTACAAAAATAATGGATGCTGCATTTTAACAAGGCATAACTCATAATTACTACATGACCTGATAATAAAGAGTGTTAGTAGAAATTTACCCTCCATTGGCAACTCACAATACTACAATAGTGTAAAGAGGTTAATTTTAATAGTAAGAACAATCAATTATTGAAAGTCGTAGCCACATTTTTACTTTGCATTCTGTCAGTCTACATAATCTAAAAATTTTCAGATATTATAAAGGCCTTTTTATAAATTTTATGAATAACTTAAAATTATAAGAATAAATATTTTCAGTTTTCATATGTATGTGTCTGATTAATGAAACATTAATTTGCATGTATTTAATAAGGATAAATATCAGAAATAAGGTTTCACAAATGTATGAAGATAGTGTGTTTTCTTCCATAACGGAGAGAGAACATTGAGCATAGAAAGTCATGACATACAAGTTATGTTTTGAAAACGCCACTGAAGTTAGCTAAATGATAATATTAATATCTACTATTTCACTCCCACAATGACCAAGAATAGGTCTCAGCTTTTTGGAAGAAATAAAAAAGTTTTTATGAGATTTGCCACAAAGAGAAAGCAGAATGACAGGAAAGGAGAGAGGAAAGGAAAGGAAAGTCTTTTCCATCTTCCAAACAATAGTCATTTTTATAGATTTGTATACATAATGAAGAAGTTATAAATTTTAAAATTGTGCTTATTAGCAGTAAGAAAATATTCAACAGATTAGGCTTTTCTTTACAGTTCACATTTTGATATAAGAGCTAAGTGTGTGTGTGTGTGTGTGTGTGTGTGTGTGTGTGTGTGTGTATGTGTGTTGTGTGTGTGATATTTTTTAATGCTAAAGCTACAAATGCCAGTTAATGCAGGTATGTTTGATCAATGACCAAATACTTCAAAAGTATGTTGACATCATTCACATTATTTTCTGAAATAGCAAATAACTTTGGTCAAAATTCCTAAGAAAATGCATGTCTTCATTTATTCAATATTATATTCTTGGGAAAAAATCAGTATATATTAAAACAGTACAAAAAAGTGTTATTTTTATGTAAAATGCAATCAAAGGCTAAAAGTAGGCATTACAAACATATGTTTGACATCATGATTCTCTAAGGTACTTTCGAGTAGGAAAGGACACAGAACTCTTCAATGTATGGCACCAACACATTTTTTTTTCAACATATACCATCAATAGCCCCTGTCTATAATACCTACATAATCATTATGATAACTGAAAATACCTCCATACATTTCCAAAATGCATCTTTGTGGGAAATACTGACACACATGTCCAAGTATACTGATACACATGTTGAGAAACATGCTCTAGATTCTGATTTTCATTGTTATTGAACATAAGTACTGAATTATTTCCCATAAGCAATTGTATCTGAACATCATAAGGCAGTGCAAAATAATAGTTACATGTATGTGTGTATAAATGTAATAATATATATAATTGTTTACATTTGTATTGGCACACTTTTAGTTTTGAAAACTGAAATGTGTTGCCACATAGATCCATTATATCTCATATATACTTAGCCTGAAACATGACACAAAGTATGAAGAACAAACAACAAACAAAGAATAAGAAAGAAATGAATAGCATTGACTATTGCTAAGTTTTTCAACTTAAAATACATCATAATTTTAGAGGGTATAACTTTGTTTCCCTTTTAATAAATGTTTTAAATTGTTGTAAAGCCTGTTAGAAATAGAAGTCCTTTTGGTAAAATAATATGATTAATACTGCATTTTATCTCATTATATACTTCTGAATAAGCTAACATTGAAAACAGTAGGATTTCTTTGGGGTTGATTAGATGAGAGAAAACTTGGACTGTGTCTTTTTTACACGTTGGTATTAGAAATTGGAGTGAGTAATTCCAAAAAGGATACAAATGATCCTGAACCTTCTTTTCCTTTTTTTGCCATTATGCCAAAAACAAGCCTGTTGCCAAGAAAAGAACTGGCACCTCCTACAAGGCTCCCACTCAAAGGAAAAACCTGGACTTGGAGCCTCTCCTCTTTCCTCTATAAACTAAAAGAACAGCAATTATTGCAATTTCTTTGTGGCGTAGGCCATAAGCAGAGCAGAACAAAGATGAATGTTCCTCAGGACAATAATGGGATACCGTTGTGTTTAAAAGGCAGGGCCAAATTCTCCCAAATAGAGGAACTATTTTTTCTTCAATATGCCATTAGGTTGTTGCAACAGAGAGAAAATAATGTTTTAGGCAGAAATACTACCTTAGTAGACTACCTACCATGGAAGGAAGCCAGGTGATGTATAACTCAACGAATCTTTAGAAAAGAATTTAGTTCATCTTTATTGATTAATATTCATAAGGCACCTTGAGCTTTTAAATCTTTACAAGTACAAACACCCATATGCTCCTGACTGAGAATCTGATGTTAGGAGAGAATGAGAGTATTTGAAGGAATCACTTTCTCCTGTGAATAGGGATGATTTACCAAAGAGTAAGAGAGGGACCTGTGTGTGTGTGTGTGTGTGTGTGTGTGTGCGCGCGTGTGTGTGTGGAAAGAGAGAGAGAGAGAGACAGAGAGAGACAGAGAGAGACAGAGAGAGATTGAGGTGACCATTTGGAAAGCAGAATGAGGTAAGGAGTAGAAATGATATTTATAGGTACACATACCTCTGGGTGGAGTTAGATTTTGGACTATCTTCCCTTATGCAGAACAATACAAAGTTTGATTTTGTGAAAACTTCAAACTGTTTTTCCTAACTTTGATTTTTCTTCAGGCATTACTGTACGACCTACACTTTTATTATATATTTTTCATATGTACATATCACCCATTTATATTTGTATTTTTCCAAAGGGAAATGGTAGCTAGAAGATCCTTTTGGTTTATTTTCTTCAGAGGTAGGGGGCATTGCCCCCTTAAGTGAACTATGATCTAGAATCTACAATGACTTTGAGTGGCAACAGAAATGCCTCACCTCACCTATGACAGCTACTAGAGGGAACTATACTTGAGAGGTAGAAAGATTAAATCTTCATTATGTTCTTGAAAGAAACAAACAGAAAAATAAAGGACCCACCCACACTTGGGTTACAGAAAATCACATGTAAAATTATCCTCAAATCCTTTGGATGTGTTACATAAAAATCCATGTTTGAGGTAGTAGTTACCTGCCATGTCTAATCCTCTTTTTCTTTTTCTCATAATTCTGTTAATTTCATACCCTCTTTATTTTTTTCATCTTTCATTTCCTTCCACATTCCTTGTTTTTCCCCTTTAAAAAAAAAGGGCAAAAATCAGAACAAAACTTCCTTTCGTCCTTCCTTCCTTCCTTTTTCTTTTTTCTTTCTTTACTTTTTTTTCCCCCAGTAAGGAATCAGAGTTCTTATTACTTCTATTCATTTGAGTAACAAAAATTTTGTTTTACTTCCTTAATATCCAAGTATACTGACACACATGTTGCTGTCACTGCTCAGGCAATGGGCCAAGTATATTGACAAAAGAGCTATAGGACGGTCAGGAGAACTGACGTGGGGAACTGACTTGTGGAATTGCATATGTGGAGTAAAGGCAGGCATTTCTTCCACTGTGGCTGGAAGCGTAGGAGGCACAGCACCGTGTGCATGTATTCAGGAATCCTTCTCATGTGGACAATAAGTCTTTCATGAGAATCTGAAGATCCAAAGTGGGCAAATTCTGGAAATTTCTCACTCTCAGTATTAGACATGGCCACATAAATTATAAGTTTCAAAGCTTTCACACAACAGCTTCATACAATTGTTTGCAACAAGAGACATATGGGCTAAAAGTGTACATGTGTAATAGGTTGAATACTTAAAATAAGTATTGCCAGTATTTTCACTAATAAAAATAAATTGCTTATATTGACTATTTACCATATGCCAGCCATTGTGATAAACGTTTTCTAACGATCATGTCTTTTAACTTCACAAAAATGTTACAACCAAAGCCACAACAAATCTATGCTGAGAGCCACAGTCTCATTATATAAGCAGTTTGGAAAATAATATTCATTTTTAAGTACCAAAGTACCATGTGTTAGATTTTCCAGGAGCATACAGCTTACTAGTTTATGAACAAGTGTTGCTCACAGGTGGCAAATTAGCGGGTGGAATCACTTGCCTGCTCCTGGACTGCGATCCACACTGAGTTCTGTCTGGGAATGAAAACAGCACCAAAGCCAAACTTCAAGTCTCCAGCCTTCCCAATTCCTAAGTCACTTCGAGAGTGAGTGGATCTTTCAGGGAGACTTTGCTATTCTTATTAAGAATTTACAAGAATGTTGAGGAACAGACATCTTTCCAAATAGCTACTATTCACTTCTCAGTTCACTTTACTGAAAGGGAGAAGCCAGTTCTTTTAGGTATGTCACATGTCACATGCCTCCTGGAAAATTTCACAGAGTCCACTCCACACACGCACATGCTGCAACCGAGCCCCTTCTTTTTTGGGGGGTTTCCAGTAGCACGTTTATATTTGTCAAAGTCTCTGATCACACAATATACCAGGCAGAGCTCTTCCTACAGATTAGGCCCAGGCACCTTCCATTTTACCAAATACCTGTTTGAGTAGTTCGTTGTTGAGTAAGTCACAGGGAAAGAGAAGTTTTAAAGTTTCAGGCTATATATAAGATGACTACTAAACATGAAGACTAGGAAAAGTCTAGCAGCTTGTCTTCACTTCTACATTAGGATTTATTATTCTTGGATGTTTCTTTGATGAGGAAATTATCAGCCTACTTTCTGACGCATTGCCCTGTCCTAAGACCATATTGACAGTTGGTAGCAAACGGTCTCCACCAGCTGCTCCAAACTTTTTCACAGAATGAGGATAGGCCCTTGAGTTTATACACTTTGACAGCTGGAGGACCTATTCAGTCCAAGTATATGTGTCACTGACCCCTTTTCCCGTTTTTGGAGACTCCAAGTTTTTTTTCCCCAAAAAAGTATTTGCTTAGTTTAGAACCTTATTTTCTCCATGCCCTGACACACATTACATTATGAGAGAATCACTTGATTTTAATCACGTGACATTGATTACAAGACACTACACATGCAGGGCTTTTCCTCTGAAACATTTAATTTCTAATTATGTATCCTGCATAGCCTTTAATGTTGATTCCAAACACACTTTCCATAGCTTCCTCAGACTGCAATGATGTTTCATGAAGTATGAACACAGCTTGACCTGGGTTAATTAATATTCTCCATCAGCAGGTATCTAAAGTTTGTCAGTCATGATACAAATGTTGTCCTGGCTCAATTCTAGGGTAATAATTACATAATTACATAACTCAACCTAAGTTATTTACAACACAAGCCTCAAGGGACCTCAGATGCACGACACAATTGTCAGCTCCAGTGCCTGGTCCTCTGAGATCCAAACACAATTCCTACAAAATCCATCACATATGTGATAGGAAGTCCTGCCTTCTTGGTCTCTCTGTTTTGTTTTTTGTTTTTATATTCATGTCTGAGCCTAGGTACTGCTCCCATTGAATCAGTTCATTTTGGTAATTATTTCATTAGCCTACATACGTGCTCATTCAAAGTAAGTTCAATCAGATTATAAAACATTCCCTTCACCTTAATCTATTTGATGCTTTCCTTGAAATGTTTTCTGTAGAATCATTTGTTGAGATAGTTGCTATTAAAAATAAGATTATACTAACTGTTTCTGGATCCAACCACTAGAGGGGAAAAAATAACAAACAAAAAAAAACGCTCTATTTTCTAGGAAATTTTCACATAGATGTATATGTATGTGAGAAAAAAAGAGTAGCATTGAAACAAACTGTATGCCAAAATATGCATTTCTGGACCTGTTTGGAAACTCTTTTGTAACAGGGAGGTCTATAATAATGATGTGGCAAAATTAAAATGTTCGATTATAAATTCTTTCTTGTTGCTCTGATTCAAATGCTAAAGCAATTCAAGCCAAGAAGCTATATTACTCAAATATGTTTTTTCAGTTGGATTTTTTATCATTATTTGAATATTTTATAATTGTACATTAAGTACTATTTGTAGCAGAGAAAGCCCAAAACAGTGAAGACAAAATGTTGTATTGACCCCAACTGCTTCAGGTCTTGATTGAGGGAGAACTGAACTCATGGACTTGCTCAGTGAGAAACTGCTAAGACATTTAACATTTATTCATGTGGTGTAAGATTTCAATTCACACACATATACACTCACATATTCTGCAGCCCCATCTTGGGTGTTGTTTGTTTGTACTTGAGAAAAAAAAAAAGAAATAAAAAAAAAAACCTCCATGACTATCAGTTGACAACTGATCTAGCACTAAGGGAGGACATGGTGCTCTCCTGATGAACAGAAATACTTTTGCTGAACACCAATATCCAAAGAGTTCATTCCATAGTCATGAAGGAGAGAGACAAAAACAAGACAAATCAGAAATCATTTCTAAACACAGACAAAAGAACATGGTGAAAAACACAAAACTGATCATGTGTCTTTCTTGCCTAGCTTCTTTACCAAATTCAGTTTTAGCCCTGTGTCAATCCACCCTAGGCAAAAAACAGGAGCATTGACAATTCTTTCTGATCCTATTTAACCTCAAGCAAAACCACGTTCCTTAAATCTTTCACCAATATCACTTAACACAAGCCCAGATCTCCTGACATCCATGACATCATAGGTGTGTTCCTGATTGTCTTGATTCGTGGGGATCTACTATGGACTAAATTGTTTTATCGCTCCAAAATTTGTATGTTAAAATCTAACTCCCAAGGAGGTGGGCCTTTGGAAGGTGCTTAAATCATGAGGGTGGAGTCCTCATGGATAGGATTCATGCCCTTCTAAAACAGACACCACAGAGCTCCCTAGGTCCTTCTGCCATGTGAGAATGCAGTAGAAATACAGACATCTATAAATCAGAAAGCAGGCTCTCACCAGACAGTGCATCAAGCCTCTTCCAGAACCATGAGAAATAAATTTATGTTGTTTATAAGCCACCCAATCTATGGGATTCTTGTTATAGCATCTATAACAAACTGAGACTAAGTCTATAATCTTTGTAAAATAATTCCTAAATCCCACCATCAAGGCCCTAAGATCAGATCTATTGAAACATTTTTCTAGCCCCCATGTTACGTTGATGGGTGTGGTAAATTATAAAATATAAGTACCATTTTTTTCTTCTCCCTTCACTCATGTCCTTTCATAGTATCCTTCCAAATTGATCTGGCCTAGCTTAGTGACTTGTTTTAGGCAACAGGACAAGAGCAAACATGACACAAAACAAACTTGTAAAGTACTTCTCCTTTGGAGTTGTTTTCTGACTGCTTTGGGAATCCACTTGCCACATAAAGAATCCCAGCCTAACCGGACTTCAGGGTGATGAGAGAGACACATGGACATGACCAAATTAATCTTATCATTCCTGCTGATATTGGGCCAACCCTGAGATAGATGAGTGAGGCCTTTGAGACCATCCAGTTCCCTTTGAGCCAATTGCAGAAAACAGTTGAGCTGGTCTAGAGTGATAGAACTACCCATCTAAACCACAGGATTGTGAGAAATAATACATCTTTGTGTTTTAACCCTCAAGCAGGTATGGGAGTTTTGTTGCACAGGAAGTTTAACTGACAAGAAAGATAGTTTCAACTACAAAAGGAACCATTTAGTATGGAAACTCTTGGCCCTTCTATTTACATAGAATGGAGATTACCAGACTGAGAATGAAGTACCCTTAATACATTAAGAGTTCAGCTAAGAACATGGAGGCTGTTCTTCCAACAAGGCAGGAGCTCTCTCCTGTCTTACAGTTATCTGGGCAACCACAGGCCTCAAGGAAGTAGCCTAACCAAGTTGTACACTTTAAAGATAAGTATACTAAGTATACTACAAAGAAATATTTCACCTGATGATAATGCATTTCTTATTATGTAATTTCTCTTAGTGATACTGAATGATTCTGCATATGCTTTGCAAATAAACTATGCAACGGTTAAATTGTGCTGTGAATAAAATCTCATTTTTCAACCAATTTTGAATATAATTAGATTTTTTTATGTCCATTACAGGACACTGATTAACTCATTTTTTTCTAATCGTAGAATACCAAAAATATATGATTGTTATTTACAACTGTAACTTTAAAATAATACATATATTTAAAATTTCAAAGTGAAGAATTAAAATATTTGTGATAAAGGGTGACAATACATAATAAATGTATAGACAAATGGATTTCAATGACAGCATTGTGTGTTTACCTTTTCAACAGACCATGTTGCTCTGACCTAATAGTCTCAATTTTATAGATGACTACAATGAGTCCAAGAATAACAACAGATAAAATTTGGGTTTTTGATACAATAATTTTGATAGGGTAAGTAGAAAGGAAGAAATGAGCAGGAGAAAGGGGGGAACTAGCCCTATTAGGAGGTCCCTTGCAGCTGCTCCTACTTGGGTCAAGGCCCCTTGTAGCTCTCACCTGGGGCACAAATACTTTGCATGCTCAGCAGGATATTGAGAAAAAGATATGTCCTTACCAGAAGGAAAAATGCCAGAGAGGGAAGGGAACCACCCCATTTATCAAAATATACATACTGCTTCTCAGGACCATTTTAATGAGCTTCTCAAATAAATCATGGGAAATTGACAAGTTCATGCTTTCTCCCTGAGAAACAACTTTGGGAACCAGAAGGGAAGACGGGACACCTCAGCAGAGAGAGGGGGAGACAGTAGAGAGAGAGAGGAGGAGACAATTCTACCCATAGAGATAAAAACCCTCGCACTATGTAAGGAGAGGCTGCTTCCTTCTCTAGGGTCAGCCCTCTCTATGTCGCAGAGTCTACTTGCTTTTACCAATAAACTTCTTGCTGCCCTTTGCTGCACAAACTCTGTCTCTTGATTGAATTCTTTACTTCAAGAAGATATGAACTGAGGTACAACGTCATTCCTGATAACAATTTCATAATCTTCAAAAATTTTATTCTAGTATATTTTGGTAAAATTACTCAGGCGAGCACTATAGGTTTTAACTACATTAGCTGTATATCCCTGGACTACATTTTGCTTATAAAACCCATTTATGGTTTTTGCTATTTATAATTGATACTAAGGTTTTCGCTATTACTATAGCAGAATAGTGACCCTCTTTTACACAAACAGGTATGCCAGTTCCCTTTCACAACACTTAGCACACTTTACACCTTAACTCTAATATTCTGAATTCAAACAGTTAATTAAAGTACCTGAGGTTATCAAATTAAATCTCATTTTCAAACAAAACATGCAAGTAACAAACTACAAAACAAAACAAAACAAAACAAAAAAAGCAGATTTGAGTTAGGAAAAGACTACTTCAGCTAACTTAATTGCAAAGAAAAACTGCCTGGACATTTTGTTTGTCACCAAGTGAAATTTGGAAAGGATTGTGGTCTTATGTACAAAACTAAAATTAAGGCAGTATTACTTTGTACATTTTCTTTTAGCAGTAATAAATAACTCTTTGAAGATCCATTGCTTCGGATGGCATTGTTAATAATTTCACAGATCTTCGCTGAATATGAAGCAGCTGGGATACCTTCATATACTGAAGTAAATATTCAAACAAGCACAGAATGGTTTGAGTGTATCTTGTAAATATATCTTAGATCTCCTTACTTGTCTTTATTTTCACTGCTCTTGCTCATCTTCTTTTTCTGGATTCTTGAAGTAAACCTCAGGGTTCAATGGACACTCAGGATTCAATCTTCCTCTATTATTATCGATTTGTATTTCATCTTCGATTACCTTCCGAAAATACATATCTGATCATGTTTCTTCCTTGCTTGAAGATTTCCAGGGATTAATTATTACTCTCCGAATAAAATCTATCCTCTTACACGGCCCCATGATCTACTCCCTTCTCCGTCTCTACCATTATCTCTCACTGCTTTCTTAATAAAAATGTCCTCTACACACACTCTTACATTATGCACAGTTTTGAGGAATATATTTTATGAATTAATTATATTTTCAATGAAGTTTATAAGAATTATTGAGCTCTTCTTTCTGTTTTAACTGTTGTCTTCTTTCTGTTTTAACTAAGTTTTGTAACATGAATTTAGCTATTCAATTTTATAAACAGTATGATTGCTAGGGCCTCTCCTCTTCTATACATAGAATATCTTGTAAAGATGTTTGATTCCCCCATCCCAATTTTAGTCATCTGTCCTGTCTTCCCCCCTTTCCCACCCCCACAACTTAGTATTACTATTTAAATAGTAGCTAAACTTTCGGGAGGTTTTTTTTTAAAAGTCAAAATATATAAATATATAAATGTATCATGACTTTCCTATGAATGCTTGAACTCTTTTTTAAATGTTCCTTTGTCATAGTACATCTTCATCTATCTTTTCAAAATATTTCATTATAGATACATGAATTATCTTTTTAATTGAAAAACGCACTGTTGGAAACTTGTGTAACTAAAAATGTGTTTATGACTGTCTGAAGATCAGCAAATTAGCTAGGTTTAAAATTCCTGAATGAAAAATTTTAGATATTTTTAGCTATACATTTTCTGTTCTTAAAGTTTTCTCAGAGTTTATATAAGGACAGCATGTTTTGAGGTGCTTTCTAAAAATGTCTTTAAAAAATTCTGGAGGCATATATGGTTTTTCTTTATCCTGCAATTGCAAGAAAATTACCTCATTGCATGTAAATGTAAATATGTTTTAATAATTTAATCTATATACACCATTTGTGTTTAATTCAGAGTCTTATTTCAATCACACTCTGAAGTATAGATTCTGTTCCAATGGTTCAGCTTTTACTTTCTTACTTTCTTCAAAGAACGAATAATCCTTTGAACATGTGTTCAAATATTTTGTGTCAAATCAGCTAACTCTTTTTCATTTTTTTTAAGGTCTTTATCTTCCAACATACCCAAGTTTTGACATTCAGTAGACCTGCTTCTGTTCTTTATTTCTCCATATGAGGCTGTAAACACTGATGAAGTTAAATCTTTTGTTTTTCTTGCCATTCTTCTTATCTGGCTCATCTCCCTATAAATTGGCTGCACTTTCTCCCTACAAGTTATATCATCTTTCATCATACTGAAGATTCCAAATATTCTTATAGTTTCTCCTATAAATCATCTTAGAAATGTGTTCTTCCTCTGAATTTTCAGGATGATTTTTTTATGTACTTTTTTTGATTTGCTTTGTTCTTATTTTGTGTGTTTTTTATTAAACTCTTGGAAATCTATTGAGTTCAATTCTTGGTAACCAGAGAGAGTAGAATGACTTAAGTCCCATTTGCTCTGTACTTGGGCACTGGTTAAGTACATCTTCTGTTGTCATGCAGCAGTCTACCCGTCTGTCCCCTCATACCTGCCCCTAAAGAAAGGAGAGTCTGTGAGACTAATCCTTTCAGGGACTTTGCTTCACCTTTGTGCTTATACCTTATGTCTCCCTGTTTGGCCCTGGAGGATGGCTGGTTAGCCAATGATGAGTAAGATTCCCCACGGGGGGGGGTTTGGGGGGGGATTCAAGCCAGGCACAGTCCAGTGGGGACCAGCAGGAGAACCCACGAGGTTGATAGAGGTGGGCATAGACCCCCACCTTCCCCCGTTAAGGAGAGCTTCTGCCTTTGTGGCTGTATTCCTTCCCACAACCTGCTTGGGAAGAGATTCAATGGTATAATAACATCAGTTCTTCATCTATCCATTTCAGTAAGTTTAAACATAAAGGTTTTGTGTCTTGGGGAGTTACATCCTGAAATTGACAATTCAGCTGCATGCAGGCAGGGGTAATTAGTTCAAATCAGTTTCTTATTATAAGAAAATTCGCAGACCTTGGAGAAAAAAATGTTGCTTTCTTGTGTATACGTCAATAAAAGCCACAGGACGGGGCCCCATTCAGGGCTCTCAGTCCTTTGAGGCTGTGAGAACTTTGGCCCCTATTTCATAACTTTCTTGATTGCTGTTTCTTACTTTCTTAACCCTTTGCCTCCCCTTCTCATTCGCTCACTGCCTGTGTTGCACTGGATGCGACATCTTCCACTTTTCAGCTAAATTGCACATTAAAGGGATTTTTCTCCTAATTTTTCTCTTTTGTCATCTATATTTCTGAAAGACAGAAATTAATTTTTCTCCTTTCCCTACTGCCTAGCTCATTAAATATTTTGAACAGATAGAATACATTTTTAAAATTCCTATAATACATTGCTACCTTTCAGTATATTCTTAGTGTCGTCTAAGAGCTAAGAATTTTTTATATAATAATGCATTTCATTATGTATAGTTTTATGTCTTTTACATTCACTTTAAAATGTAAGTTCTTTTGACTTTTTACTTTCTGTTTTAATAATTTTATAATTTTCTTTGCTATCATCTACATATATTTTATTTTAGCACTAAAATGTATTTTTATTTTTTAAATTAGCAATGAATTGTGATGGTGTAATATAATTTGCTCAAAATCAAGTTGAATGAGTCTTCCTGCCTGACTTGTTTATGTATTCACCTCATACACTTTAATATATTTCTTTATTTGTAATTCTTCATCTCAAATTCAATAAAACACCAAAAATCTTGAGATTTAAATTATTCTGTTGCAGAAAATGTCACAAAAGAATCCCCCAACAGCATGATTTGGTTTTTGTCCTTAATATTATGTTTATTTTGTAAAATTTTCACTTGTTAAAACTAATTTTCTACTTGAGTTTTTCATGTATGAAATATAAGCATTAACTGAATTCAGTGTATCTGCATAATTTATAAAGTAATCACCTTTTAGTCTTGTTACAAAAGGAAATGACCAGGATTCAAATTAGATATGCTTCATTAGAACTGAGCTGAAATCTGTATTTTTATTAGTAAGTACCTTAGATTATTCTGAAGTACATGGTCCAAGCACTAAATTTTGAGGAACAATAGACCAAGCGATCTTCAAGTTCCTTTCTTATCTGAATATATATGATTCTGATTTCTGGTTTATACTTTTGAAAACAAAAGGAAGTTATGCTGTAAGGTTCTTTTAAAATGTTGCATTCCACCACCTCAGTGACCCCTGTTTGCCTTCTGTTTCCCCTCACATACACATTTTAAACAGAAGAGATGAGAGCACTTACCCTGTTTCTGTCAGGTCATGTCATTATCTCTTTGGTGTGGTTGGGGTAAAGAGCATAATTGTCTCTTTAGATTAAAGCTCTCATGGGAAGAACTGTATTTAAACTGCTGTACTCAAGGAATGACACTTAAGGTACCTCATTTATACCTGGACCTAATTTAAAAGATGAAATCCTGGAACTTGAGTGTGTGCCTAATGCTATAAAAGAACAATTTTGGTGGTCAATTGAGGAGCAGAGAGTATATTTTGAACATGGAAGGAATATAAATTTATGGGCAGAAGACAGGCAATGGTGATTTTAACTTGTCAGCATTTTTTTTTTTTTTTTTGACATTGCTTTCACAAAAATTTTCTCACTTCTGAAATATGGGTGAACGTAGTGACTCACTTTTAACAAAGGGAATGCAGTGGGAGTGATATTGTTTGACATTTGCAAACTGGTTTGTTTTAGGTCTCTCTCCCTAAATTAGGATTCATGTCTTTGAAGCCCTGAGTATCTGTGGAGGATGTGTGACTACTCTGAAGCAACCATGTTGGAGAGACCACGTAGACAGAACAAATGGAGATAGACAGAGATGCCTAAGAAAGTGTGATGTGTTCCAGCTCCCAGCTGTTGAAGTCTTCCCAGCTCAATCACCAGACACTTGACTGAAGAAGCTTTGAGACAAACCTCTGTCCCTAATTATCCTATCAATGCAACATCATGAAAAATCCAAGCCAGAACTATGAGCCAAGCTGTTCCAGAATTCATGACCCAGAAGAACAATAAAAGGTAATAAATAGTTATTGTTTTCAATCACTAAGTTCTGAATGATTAGCTATTTAGCAATAGAAAGCTAATACCATAATTCAAAAAAAAATGTTAAAACAACTGATTTTTTTTTTTTTAGTTACTTAAAATATTATTACTCTAAGTCTGCAAATTTTCTTAACTGAACTAGTTTCCTGTTTTAAAATTATGGCCACTTAGATGTATATTTACTGCATATTGTATATATTGTTCCAATCTGACACTGAGAAAATTTTGTTGCACGTCATAAACAAAAATAAATGTGGAACTGAGATTCATACTAAGGCAGAACTCTTACTTGTAAACACTAGTCTATCCTGAACATTAGTTATGCAGATATATCTAAATTCCAATCTCTATAATTGTGTTATATATTGTTAAGGTAAATACTATTTTTTAAATATGATATAATTTTAAATAAGATATAATATTTAAATATTTTGGCATTTCCATTAAAATTAAAATTACAGTTCAAAAGTGTGCAATGGGGCTCAAATTTGAAACAGCATGTTGAAGATGAAGTTTACTTAAATTAACACAATAAAATGACCTTAAGTTTGGTAGTAATAAGGAAACATATCACCACAGTCTGCTTTTCAACTTGTAATTACATTCTTGATAATTCATGAAACAATAGGTGTGTTAATCCCTGATATAATGGAGAAAAGCATAATGTAATTCTATTACTATTTAGTCCTATTTTGTTTCCAAGGTAGTATAATTTGTCATCTCAATAGCAGAGACTATACAAATGAGTTAAATATAATATGAATTTAAGAGAAGAAATATAGTATCCATCGTTCAACTGTCTATCTGTAGAGAATAAATCTAAAGTTTGAAGGGCGTTAGAAAACAAATATCACTTCAATTTATCAATTTGGTTGAAAAAGGTTTTGGGAAGATGATATGTGAATTATGATCCTTTAAACATGTCTCTTAAATCTACCTAATGTTTATAAATATCATGTGCATAAACTTACTCATCTTGAAGGATGCTTACCTTTTGTTTTTCAAGATTTTTATTAAAATAAATAACATACAATATTATATTAGTTTCAGGTGTACACCATAGTTATTCAACATTTATATATCCAATAAAGTGATCACCATGATAAATCCAGCAACCATCTGACATTGTACCACACTATCAAAATATGATTGACTATATTCTACATGCTGTAGGTTACATTCTCATGACTTACTTGTTTTATACCTGGAAATTTGGGTCTCTTATTCCCCTGCACATTTTTCCACCCTTTTCTAAAAACTTTCAATTACAGTTGACATTTATTTTATATTACTTCAAGGTGTACAGCATATGGTTAGACATCTATAAAGAAGTGGTTAGATATCTATAAAGAAGACATCATAAAGAAGTGATCCTCCTAAATAGTCTAGTACCCACCTGGCACTATAATTATTATCATATTGTTGACTATATTCCCTATACTTTATTTCAAATCTCCATTATCATTTTGTAACTACCAAGTTGTATTTCTTAATCCCTTCACCTTTTTCACACTGCCCCCAATCCTCCTCTCATCTGTCACCCCAATAGATCTAGTACCCATCTGACACTATACATATTCAATATAATATTACTGACTATTCCCTAAGCTATACCCTACCTTCCCTTGACTACTCTGTAACAACTAATTTGTACTTCTTAATCCCTCCCCCCTTACCAACCCCCAAAAATGCCCCTCCAATCTGGAAACTGTCAAAATGTTCTCTTATCTATGAGACAACCTCTGTCCTTTTTTTTTATTTTGTCCTTCAGATTCCACATACATATCAGCAAAATCACACTGCATCTGTCACTCTCTATCTGACACACTCCACTCAAGACAACACCCTCCAGATCCATCCATGTCACCACAGATGGCAAGAATCCATTCTTTTCCATCATTGAACTCCATATGTACATATATATACAATCACCTTCTCCTCATCTGTTCATCCATTGATTGACACCCTGGCTGCCTCCACACCCTGGCCATTGTAAAAAACACTGCAACGAACATGTGAATGCACATGTCCCCTTGAAGTAGCATTTTGAGTTTCCTCAGATAAATGCCCAGAAGTGGGATTACTGGGTCCTATCTTGTTACAACCTTTGCTTTAAAGTTTATTTTGTCTGGTACAAGTATTGCTATCCCAGATTTTTTTTTTCCATTTTCAATTTCTTGAAATATCTTGTTCCTGCTCCTTTACTTTAAGTCTGTGTGTGTCTTTCAATCTGAAGTGAATCTCTTGTAGGCAGCACATGTAAGGGTTTTGTTTTCTTATTCATTCAGCCACCCTATGTGTTTTGATTGGAGCATTTAATCCATTTACATTTAAAGTAATTGCTAATATATATTTAATTATTGCCATTTTGTTATTCATACTTTCTTCTTCTTTTTCTTCTTCTTCTTCTTCTTCTTCTTCTTCTTCTTCTTCTTCTTCTTCTTCTTCTTCTTCTTCTTCTTCTTTTCTCCTCCTCCTCCTCCTCCTCCTCCTCCTCCTCCTCCTCCTCCTCCTCCTCCTCCTCCTCCTCCTTCTCCTCTTCTTCCTTCTCTTCCTCCTCCTCCTCCTTCTTCTTCAAGTTTCTTTAGCATTTCTTGTAATACTGTTCTGGTGGTGATGAACACCTTTAGCTTTTTCTTGTCTGGGCAGCTATTTAGCTGCCCTTTGATTTTAGTCTTGCTGGGTATAGTAATCTTGGTTGTAGGTCCTTGCTTTGCATCACTTTGAATATTTCATGTCAAACACTTCTGGCCTGCAAAGTTCCTGTTGAGAAACCAGCTGCAATCTTATAGGAGTTCCCTTGTAAGTAACTAGTTGTTTTTCTCTTGCTGCTTTTAGGATTCTTTCTTTATCTTTAACCTTTGCCATTTTAATTAAAATGTATCTTGGGGTGATCTTGCTTGGGTTCACCTTGTTTGGGACTCTGCACTTCCTGGGCATGTATGTCTATTTCTTTCACCAGGTTAGGGGAGTCTTCTGTCATTATTTCTTCAAAGAGGTTGTCAATCCCTTGCTTTCTCTCTTTTCCTTCTGGTACCCCTATGATATGCATGTTTTTATGCTTGATGTTTCCCAGAGTTCTCTTAAACTATCTTTGTTTTTAATTTTTGTTTTGCTATTCCGATTAGGTGTATTCTGCTACCTTGTCTTCCAAATTGCTGATTAATCCTCTGCTTCATCTAGTGTGCTGGTGATTCCTTCTAGTGCATACTTCATTTTAGTTATTGTATTCTTCGCTTCTCACTAGTATTTTTTATTGTTTCTACATCCTTTATTACACTTGCTATCTCTTTGTTGAAATTCTCTTTAAGTTCCATGAGCATCCTTATAGCCATTGTTTTGAACTCTGTATCTGGTAGGTTGCATGCTTCCATTTTGTTTAGTTCTTTTTCTGGAGTTTTCTCTCTCTTTTTTTTTTTTTTTCATTTGTAATGTATTGCTTTGTTTCCTCATGTTTGTTTTATGTAGTAAGTAGATCTGTTATGTCTCCCAGTCTTGGTCTGGTGGTTTAATGTAGTAGGTGCCCTTTGGGACCCTGTGGCACAGTCCCCCCAGGTCATCTGTACTGGGTGCTCCAGGAGTGTACCATGAGTGGGTTGTGTGTATTTGAGCCTTCATTGCTATTGAAACATCAGTGGGATTGACCCTCAGGCTGACAGGCTGTGGGGTCTGGCCATATTCCCAGCTTATAGGATGCTATGTGGGCAACTTACTCCATGGAGTGGGATTTGCTCTCGCAGGCTCTGGTGCCTGTTGAGACTTCCCTTTGTGTGTGCTGCTTGTGGGGCTTATTGAGTGGTGGTCTGCAGTGGTCTGAAGCCAACCTCAAGTATGCTGGTTCTGGGATCCTCTGGTACAGGCCCAGGTCAACCATTGCCTGTGATTGACCAGGGACTAAGTGGTAGAGGATACAAAGCCATCCACAGTTGGTCATTGCCTGTGCTTAACCTAAAGGAATGTGGGTGAGGTCATGCTGTGAACTGAGGGTGGCTGACACCAGTACTCATCCTAGGGTAACTTTACAAAAAGCCAGGATACCTAAGGCCTGCTCCCACCTGCCAGCTCATGCAAGGTTCAACCACTGATAAAGCTTCATGGGATACACAAGTTGGGTGAGGCAGGGTCTCAGGGAATCGAGTTCAGATAAGTTGTTTTTACCAGGATAATGTAGATTCAGATTTGGTGCCAGTGCTGAGCCTAGAGTTACCAGCAAAAGTCTCAGAGCTCACCAACACCAGCTGCTATCCACCTAGGGCCCATGGACCCCTGATAATTGTCCAATAAAGAGTGCAATGCAGGCAGGGATGGCTGCTCACTGAGAAAATGCCTCAGGCATTGGGTGAGTAGGGTGGGGCGGGGCCCCAAAGAGTCACCATGGTGGACTGAGTGGAGCTCACCTCACCAATTCAGATTCAAATTTGGCCATGGGAATATGGGGAGAGCTCAACACAGGAAAGGTACTGCCTGCCTGCTGGTTGCACAGAAAGCAGACCCCACACAGGGAAAATTGCGACTGTCCTTCCTGTCCTCACCCCAAAGTAACACAGCTCAGTCTCTCCCCATATGTCTCTGACACCCCCAAGTCACTGTCCTTCCACCAGAGTCCAGGATGAGTGCCTTCAAGTGGATGAATCTGTGTGTGGGCCCTTTTGGAGCACATCTGGGTTCCCCACACAGCCTGACATCCCACAAGGATGGTCTGATTTCCCACTGTTTTTCACAGCCAGATGTGGGGGCTCCTCTTCATAGTACCAGTACTCTGGGCTGAGGATCCTGGTGTGGGGCTGGGGACCCTCACATCTCTGGGGAGAACCTCCACAGCCAAGATATCACTCTTGATTCTAAATTGCTTCAGAGAGGTTTGGAGCCGGCCCATTCTGCATCTCCGTCCCTCTTACCAGTCTCAACATGGCTTTTTCTTTATATCCTTAGTTATAA
Organism: Rhinolophus ferrumequinum; assembly: GCF_004115265.2. Lineage (NCBI taxonomy): Eukaryota > Metazoa > Chordata > Mammalia > Chiroptera > Rhinolophidae > Rhinolophus > Rhinolophus ferrumequinum. The sequence goes on along the minus strand of NC_046289.1, from coordinate 89,331,811 downwards.
AACTTCTGTTCAGCAGACTCAAATGGTTCTCCCAGTTGATTGTTCTATAATTTAGTTGTAATTTTAACGTGGTCATGAGAAGAGGCAACACAGTGTTTATCTACTGCATCACTTTGGATCAAATCTCAGATTTTTCCTTTTTAATTTAAAGCAAGAAGCCAGACAAAAAACAACTATTGTTTTTGACAAACACCAGTGTGTCAATCTAGAGATCCCAAGTTGATGAGTCTCACACAGTTCTAAATTACCCAAGGTAACCTGATAAACCAGGGTAATCAGTAAATATACAGGAGATTCCCTGGTAACCAGATGTAACAACTGAAAAAATTGAGCCAATAGGTTCTTTCTGACTGAATCCTCAAACATGATACTCTAAACTTCCACTGTAGGGATATAAATTTCTGGTAAATAAAAATACCCATATTAATTGACCATGTTACTACCTCTTCATGTAGTTCTGGAGTCAACCTGAAATACATTACCAAAATCAAATAAATATTATAAGATTGATATTTCTATCACATCCTGTTCTTTCTACAATTTTTACTTAGTCATCCAAGTTATAGGCCAGTACAAGTTCATCTTTCTAGAGTAACAGTATACAAGTCCCTAGAATATCCATTTTCTAAATGTCAAAATACTACATTGACTCTTTCAGGAAGATAATTTTACATCACTGATTATTATTAGGTTTACATTGAGATGATGGCCCTATTTCTGACACACTTTTTAAAGTTATTTTATTTCCATTATTGATGATTTATTAATTCATTGCACAGAAACTATTTAACCATAGGTATTGTCAGTTCTATCAATCAGTTCTTTATCTTGAAACTTCATACTTACTCCTACCTCTTTCTATTTACTCTATCAACATGGTAGATTTTAATTTAATATGCATATTAATTAACAGACTTACTGATAACGTGGAAATTTTCAATAAATGAATAGAATTAATTATAGTCACAGCAGAATGGATGGTTTGCACATTATGGCACAATTAATTTAGAAATCCCATGTTTCAGTGTAATCTTAAGTATATGACAACTTAGTCAAAATCATGTCATATGTTCAAACAAATGAATATTTTATAACTTTTTTATTCTATATATTTTGACTTTAAAAAAAAAAAAACACCTCCCCAAAGTTTAGCTATTATTTAAATAGTAATACTAAGGTGTGGGGGCGGGAAGGGGGGGAAGACAGGACAGATGACTAAAATTGGGATGGGGAAATCAAACATCTTTACAAGATATTCTATGTATAGAAGAGGAGAGGCCCTAGCAATCATACTGTTTATTAAATTGAATAGCTAAATTCATGTTACAAAACTTAAAATTGTGGTTCTATCCATTGGTATACAGAAAGTATTGCTTCCTAAAATAGTACATAGTCATTAAGTTAAACAAAGGAGTTAACATTTGTGGAGCACCTGTGCTATGTAAAACACATTATTTAATTTATTTTTTAAAATAAGTGTTCAATGTCGATATCACAGTCACATTTTACAGGTACTACACTAAGCCCAGAGGTAGTGAGTAACATCTTCTGTGTTTCAATCAGCGCTTAATGGTGCAGAGCTCAAAAGCTCACGTGCTCTACCCCAGGAAGCTTCTCCATCTGTGTACTCCCTCAGTCACTGTTTACAGATTATGAAGCATTCACCACATGAATAACTATACGTGTAAGGGATGTCCAATTATGACACAATCTATTGTTGTAAAGATTTTATTTCAATAAAATCATAAAGGAATATATTTCTATATATGCCTTTAAATCCTATAACCAACACATTTTTATAAAAGGTTTTTGTCTTATTTTATCATGCAATTGAAATGTTAACTTTTTAAATTACCAACCTACCATACTTTAAAATACATTTGTTACTAGCTCCATGACAGCACATATAATTCAATAAAATAGTTATTTGTAATTATTTGGATATATGTAAAAAATACATGGACTAAGCTAATGTTTTACATTGCATGGCCTAAAATATGATATCCGTGAGTCATTTTTTTTCTATTGAGTTAAATTTAATGCAGTTTTTGACAGAACACTAAAAAAATATTGGACTGTTGGAATATAAAAAAAAAGAAATTGCAATTTTGGAAGAATTCATAAATGGTTAAGGATCTAATATATATAATGTTTTTGAATTACAGATGTCTGTGGAAAAGATATTTGAGATATTAAGGAAAAGGAAATAATGACTGTCATTATTTGTCAACTCAGAATTGTCAACTCTAACACCTTTAAAATTTTTGTTTTAAATTTATATAGAAACAGATATACAGAAATGTATCTGAAAGTTGAAATGCATATTTTCAAAAATATTGACAAATTCAAAACTGACATAACTCAAGGTTCTATTTAAAAAAAAAAAAAAAAAACATATGTTCCATAAAAGGCATTTATTAATTTCTTCACAAGCCCCAGCCAGTACTGCTTTGGGAAAAAAACAAAACAAACAAACAAACAAACAAAACTCCAAAAATCAACAACAGACACTGTGAACATTTATGATAGCATGGCCTGAGGCAGGTTCTCTGAAGTTGGATTTCTCATGGAAAATCTTGAAATTCTTTCAGAGCTGGCAAGATTCTCCCTATCGTGTTCACTAGTAAAGGGGGAAAAAAAGTTTTATCCAGGATTCCCTGTCAAATATAGTTTAGGATTTATTATCTGCAGCACCTTAAAATAAAGGACTTTAAATGAAAGGAATGCACCTCTTCTTTTCACGAATTGGGAATAATTAAAATGCATAACTGTAACATTTAACTGGGAAGTAGCCTAATACATTGGAAAAGCAGATCATTCAGTGAATGCAGTGAGTTTGCCAATGAGTGTATTTTTCTATGTACTGAGTGTGTGTGATCACCTGAGATAGATTAGAAATCATTTTGATCATTGAAAAAATACTAGAGCCCAGGAACATATAGTGAGATCTACCAGGAAATATCTAATAATGGCAATGTGGCAAATAAACTTTCACATTTAACTGATTGATTCATTTTTATATGTTTACTCTTTCTTAGAAAATTTCACCAGGGCAAAATCTAATGTAGCATTCAAAGCTTTCATGTTTCTGAAAAGTTTGAGCAGTGTATTTTGGATGTAGCACTATCACTTGCATAGAGCAATACTAATACCCTCTAGAGAAGGCTGGTGCTGGACAATCCATGGAAGAGGGAAGATAACTGTAACCGTGCAGAGTTTCCTGAAGGTTATCAAACTGCACATGGTGAGAAGAAAAAGAAGTGGCATCAAGCATCCTTTCCATTGCCTGATATTTTCAGATAATTGTGTCACTACAAAAGGGAGGATACCAAGAGCACCCAGAGGAGGTGTATGCAGGGTGGTGTGGAGCAGACTTGTCTTAAAATATATTAAGACACAAAGATATTGACACAAATTAATTCTAATTCTGTCTTTTTCTGTGTGAAGTTCACCAAGTTACCTGAACTTGAATAATTAAATGATATGTCAAGTTTTTAATCACTTTGAAAATTCCATTATTTTAAAAATCTCAGTTTTCACTTGCTTATGTTTTCTGGTGCAGAAATCTGATTTTCTAAATGCAATAGCAATAATAGCTAAATAGAACACTTTTGTCTATTCTGTAGATTTAAATAACATATTTATATTCTATTTCAATTTATAATTCTCAAGACTTTTCCCTTATTATTTCAGATGATTATTGGACCACATTTGTTTCTAATAATTGAACATATACAATCCCTCCCACTTCTCTCCTCCCTACATACATGTATGCATACAGAGTAGAAAATTATTTTGGCTATATGGTAAAATAACCACTAATGAAAATATAAGTATATCTATATATAAAAACTCAGAATTTTGAAAAGGAAGCAATTTAAAATTAGTATTTCAGTAGTCAATAAGATCCTGTATTTAAAGTTCTCTTTAAAATATATTTTCAACAACTATTAGATTTTAAGTAAAAGGAAGGCTAAATTTTTGACTCAGGATGAACTTCTTATATAAACGAGTTAAGTATGAATTATTTGCCTGAATTGTGAATAGAGTAGTGAATTCATTTTCCTTCTTTGAACACTCGTAAATATCAGTTCTATTTCCACAAACTATACTCAAATTTATTTCAAAATATTTATATTATCACACTGGTCCACCAAATTCAGTTACTATCCAACAGTATTATTAAAGTATTATTAATAGTATTATTAATTAAGAGTTGCCTGTAATGGGCTACTTTTCAGTGTCTTTAAAACAAAATTAATTTTCTCCTGAAAAATAAAATTTTCTAATTTTTAGGTAGATGGATCCTACTAATACTGGGTGATATGAAGAAAGACACTTTTAATTCATATTGTGAACTAGGTAACTCTATACTAATTAGATACATTTTGACAAGTTTTATTTGATACTCTGATATAGAAGTTTAGTTTATGTTGGGTAAGTTCGTGTGTGTGTCTTTATAAATGCATACACACACACTGTATTTATATATATGTATATATATCATACTTACACTATAATTTATAAAGTCATAGATGTTTAAGGGTTCTAGCAAGGAGATCATGTTTAAACACACTCTAACTGTTGTGAAAAATAAAGATATATGTGTGTGTGTGTGTGTGTGTGTGCATGCGCGCATGTGTCTTTATTCATATATATATATATATATATATATATATATATATATATATATATATATATATATATATATATATAGGCATGTCAGAATCTCCTTGACAGGTGGCTATAATAACAAATAGACACATAGTACTGCTAGTTCTATAGTAACAGCATAGTCTTAGGGAACCAGAAAAGAAAAGAAGGCATTAATATTGGAAAAGAAGAAATAAAACTGTCACTGCTTGCAGATGATATGATACTATATATAGATAACTCTAAAGATGCCAAAAGCAAAACAAAACAAAAAACTCTGTTAAAACTAATAAATAAATTCATTAAACTTATAGGATACAAGTTCATTATACAGAAAATGGTGGCATTTATATACAGGAATAATGAATGATCAGAAAGAGAAATTAAGAAATTAATCCCATTTACAATTGCATCAAAAATAATAAAATACCTAGGAATAAATGTGACCAAGGAAGTGAAAATCTATACACTGAAAAGTATAATATTGTTCAAAGAAACTCAAGAACACACAAATGAATGTGTATTCCAAGTTCCAAGATATTCCAAGTTCATGGAATGGAAAAATTAATTCAGTTAAAATGTCCATACTACCCCAAGCAATCTATAGATTCAATGCAATCCTTATTAAAATTAAAAATGACATTTTTCACAGAACTCGAACAAACAATTGTAAAATTTGTATGGAATCACAAAAGACCCCAAATAGCCAAAGCAATCTTGAAAAAGAAGAACAAAGTCAATGAAATCACAGTTCTTAATTTCAAACTATACTACAAAGCTATAGTGATCAAAACAGTATGGTACTGGCATACAAATAGACACCCAGATCAATGAAACAGAATAGAGAACCCAGAAATAAACCCATACATATATGGACAATTAATTTACGACAAAGAAGCTAAGAACAAATGGGAAAAAGACAGTCACTTCAATAATCAGTGTTGGAAAAAGTGAACAGTCACATGGAAAATTAATGAAACTAGACCTCTATCTTTCACTATACACAGAAGTTAACTTAAAATGGTTAAAAACATTAATGTAAGACTTGAAAACATAAAATGCTTAGAAGAAAACAGGCATTAATCCCCTTGACATAAGTCTTAGTAATTTAAACTCCAAAGACAAGAGAAATAAAAGCAAAAATAAACAAATGATACTACATTAAACTGAAAAGTTCTACACAGTGAAGAAAACCATCAACAAAACAAAAAAGCAACCTAATGAACGGGAGGAGATATTTACTAATAATACATCTGATAAGGGGTTAATACCCAAATTACATAAAGAACTCACACAACTCAACAACATAAAATCAAACAACATGATTTAAAAAATTGGCAGAAAATCTGAATAGACACTTTTCCAAAGAACACACACAGATAGTCAACAAGCACATGAAAAGATGTTTAACATCATTAATTATCAGGGAAACGCAAATCAAAACCAGAATGAGATAGCACCTCATACCCGCTATAATGGCTATTATCAAAAGGACAAAAAAATAAGTGTTAGAGAGGATATGGAGAAAAATGAACCCTTGTACACTGTCGGTGAGAATGTAAACTGGTACAGGCGCTTTGAAGAACTTTATGGATGTTCCTTTAAAAATTAAGAATAAAAGTACCACATGATTCAATATGATACAGTTATTCAACTTCTAGGTATTTATCCAAGGAACATGAAAACACTAATTTGAAAAGATATATGTACCTCTATAATATATTCATTGCACCATATTTACAATAGCCAATTTATGGAAACAATCTACGTGCCCATGATGGGTGGGTGAATAGTTAAATAAGATGTGATATAGATAGATGATAGATAGATAGATAGACCAATAAATAGACAGATAGACAGATACGTAGATATACAATGGAATACTACTGAGCCATAAAAAGGACTGAAATCTTGCCATTTGCAACAACATGGATGGAACTTGAAAGTATTATGCTAAGTAAAATAAATCAGACAAAGACAAATGCCATATGATTTCACTTATCTGGGAAATATAAATAAAACTAACCGAACAAACAAAAATAAACTCATAAAGAACAGAGTGGTGATTATCAGAGAGGGCGTGTGTTGGGGGGAGGGTAAATGGGGTTAAAGGAACCAACTATGGTGATGGATGGTAACTAGACTTCCAGTGGTAAACACTATGTATGTATACAAGTGTCAAATTATGTTGTACATCCGAAATATATGTAATCTTGTATATCAATTTTACTACAGTAAAAAAAAGTTTTCTTAGACACACACAGACACACAACGATGGAATTGGTTTATGTTAAAACAGTAAAACATTCCCATAAACGTTTTAAAATCAGTGAATATAAATAGATTTCTAGTAGAGGGTGTCACTCTAGTCAACATTGCAGATGCTCAACTCAAGGTACTCTATTTTCTGAAGAACTGGATTCCAATTAGAGATTTTTATCTTTAATGTAAACACAAAAAATATTTGCGGATTTCCGAATTCATAAGGATTTCTAGAATCCACACTGGAACGAAGTATGTCCAATAAACTAGCACAAGAAATAGAAATGTAATGTTTTCATATTCATTTTTTTTGTTTGTAGTAATGTTCCAGTTATTGATTTATCACCTTTTAGCTCCAAATTCAACCAGTTAGATTGCTGTGAAAATGACACTTGACCCTTTAAATATGTGTTTCCAGTCCCAGTGGGCAAGAACCTCTGACAACAGAAGGGGCTGAAAAGGCATTCCAGAAGGAAGGAGTTTTCCCTCACAGCTCAGGTCTGCTCAGTTAGAGCAACAGACTCCTCCAAGCACTGACACCTCTTCACTACCTACAGCGGGGAGAAGGACTAAGCAGTTGGCAGCTTTGCCCAACACCCAGCCCCCTCTGCAGGCAGGTCTGTAGCAGAGTTTCTCCAGCCTCTAAGCTGCTCCCAGGTTCTCCATTCCCCACCTCCTGCTGTGACAGGTGTGAGCACGCAGCTGTGGGCATCCTCTCCCATCACCCTTCCCCATCATTAGGCAATTGGGACCTTCATCCCATCCAGCTTCCCCACTGCCCTGTTCCTGCAGTGCACGATAGCCAGCTGCATCAACTGGGAACAGCTTTCACTGGCAACCCGGAGGGTAGATTTCTGGCAGAGTCCACTATAGATGGAACAACACAGGTACTTCACTGCCATTCAGTGAGCCCTGCCTGTGCCTTCTCCAACAAGATCTGTATGTCAGCCTAGGGGAAGCAGGTGTCTTCTGTGGGCATTCTGTCTCAGCCCTAGCATGAGTGACTGCTTTTCCTATTTACATTTAGAGTTCCCTTTACTTCTTACTAGCCAGTTTCCTCTTACTCTAATCCTCTATTATAATTAATAATTCTTTATATTAAACTTCCTTGTTCAAATTACTGTGTGGTCTTCTCTGTCCTGATCAGATATTAACTAATGTAAGTATAAATGCAGGGCAATGCAAAATTCACAGCCACATTTCCATTTATTGATCTTCTACTATAAGTTTAAATTTGACTGCCTCTTAATATTCTAAAATTATTGTTATAAACCTCATCGTCATCATATTTTGTATTGACTATTTAACATGAACCTGGCACTGTTTTAATACATTAATATGGGTATCAAGTCAGTTAATTTTTATAAAAACCATGTAATGAAGATAATATCATTTTCCTATATTTAATAGATGAGTTAACTGATAGCACATAGGTTATATATCTTGTCCAAGATTATACAGCTCAGTTACATGGCAAAGGTGAGATTTATATACAGTGGGTTTGTCTTAAGAATCTATGTTATCACAGTGGTCAGGCATCTACACAATCTATGACGTGATCCCCCTGATAAGTCCAGTACCCACCCAGTACCCTACATAATCTTTACAAAATTATTGATTTTATTCCCTATACTGTGTTTCACATCCCTGTGACTATTTTGTGACTAACTTGTACTTCCTAAGCCCTTCACCTTCTCCCTTATCCCCCTTCCTCCTAGCAACCATCAGCTTTTTGCTCTGTATCTCTGAGCCTATTTCTGTTTTGTGTGCTCATTTATTCTGTACATTAGATTCCACACATAAGTGAGATTATATATATGATATTTGTTTTTCTCAGTCTGACTTATTTCACTGTAGAATAATATTGAATGTCAACTATAATTAAATATATATGTGTATATGTATATGATGTAAAGTACAATATAGGGAATATAGTCACAGTATGTTGTTTTGCACACCTGAAACTAATATAAAACAGTTAAATTTAAAAAAAATGAATCTGTGTTAACACAGTATCCTGCATAAAGGTTTTCTTGCATTGAAAATATGTACATATCTTTCAAATAAGAACATACTTGTATTATTTGTATTAATAACACAAGTAAATGGGACCTACCTAATCGCTGATCTATGTGGACCTATCTTGGATTATTTCTACACTAGCCAAGAAGTAGAGTGAAGCCTTAGAGCACTGCCATATAACTACTGTTAATTATAGGTCCAGATCATATCTAAACTTCCATTTATGGTAAACATTTAACCAGAAACATTAAGTCTGCCCAGAGCAATAAACAATCCTGCTGCCATTATATTTAATTGAACTTTTATCCAGAAGTAATTATCTCAATTGTTTGTTTTCCTTTTAAATGTGGGTTTATTTTCATTATAGTTAAAGAATATCTGGAAAAACTGCAGTATATCCAAATTTCACAAGTCATAAACTCAGCTCATTGATACCAAATTCTTACTGTTCTAGATTTTCCCTACCGACTCTTACCACTTACTGGTATCTGATTTTTGTATCACTAAATATATGTTGTCTGCCTCACCTTATAAAATATAAACTACTTGTGGGGAAGAGCCACATCTGCCCTATTCTTCTTTAAAGCTTAGCACAGAGTCTGCTTTTGTTGAATAAATGAATGCATAAAAGAAAATGAAATGATTAGCCCCAATTTTATTTTTCCAATTAGAAACATTAAATCTAGAATAAATTCTTTATTGTGGGAAGGAGGATCTGTCCTTATATGTATAGATCATTTAGACGACACTGAGTTTTCAATCCTTTTCTCTTTACCAAGGTATAGCAACACCATTCTCTTAAAGCAAATTCTATTATTTCAGACACTAATAAGCTACTCCCTGTATTTGATAGGTTTTATACAGTTTGTGCTCAGTGAGAGTTCTTGATGGATTCTTTAATCTATAGCTTCTAACTCTAAATGAGAAGGTATAATGAAGTAACACAATGCATTGCATTTTCTAGGTGTCAGTACTTGGAATTATGTGTTCCTTCTAATGATGCTGTGGTTAGGAAATGGAATGTAAAGGATGATTCTGAGCCTCTTAATGTGGCATGTTGCATAATGGAAAAGAAAAGTGGCAGTTGTTCAGAGATATGTTGGTGGAGCTTTCCTACAGAATTGCAACAAAGAATACTGAGAGCGACCTAGAGGATATTTTGAGCCCAGCTCTCATCTCTTTTTATTTGTTTCTTCTCCAGTTCTATGTTTTAATTAAAAGAGTAAATGGAAACAGCCTGAATCTTTTAGCTCCAATGTTCTCAAGAGATGTTACACAGCCAATTGGGTTAAGAATCAGGCATCTGCAACATAATTTTCAGCCAACTAGTCAATGACTAGCACTTTGGCCCTGGGTAAATCTCATAATCCCTTTGTAACAGTTTCAATATTGGCAAAGTGTAATGGCAAGTTTGTCAGCGCACAGATCCACTAGCTTGGAATAAGATGTCTTTAAGGCAGAGCTCGTGACAAGGGGCTACTGGATTCACTCCAAACCCAGCACTACAAAGGGAAAAAGTTGACATGTATTGACAATTTACTTCAAATCATGATACAATGAATTTATTAATATTTAAGAACAAATAGAAACACAATAAAAAATAATGAACATTCAATATCTCATTTGCACAGTAGACTTATATGTATGTATGACAAATAATCATTTGAACAAACTATCCCACTGACATAGTTCACTTTCATTTACTGATTTCTATGTAGGCAGTTTGTGAGATTGATAATTCTAGATATGAATTTGCCTTAGAACATCAGGTTGGATTTTGATTTAGACAGTTATAAACCTTCATAAAATTTCAGTTAGAGACACATGTTGCTTTAATGGACTCAAGGGTCCAAAACAAACAAAACCAACAATTAAAAGAAATGCTATCAAAATAAAGCAAAGAAAATCTGGTAGATAAAGCCAAAAAATATTCCCATTTATTTCCAGAAAGAGAAATAAACAAACTACCTGGAAATCAATGCTTTTACGGAGACAAGTTTTTTATTTGTTTGTTTATTTTTTGGTCCCAAAGAAATTAGTAGCTAGCCACTTTCATCCATTCCTGAATGATATACAGACCTTAAGAGTTTCTTCCACTGGGACTTTGGCTAGGAGAAAGGGGACTGCACCCATAGTGTTATAACTTTTTTCCTGTGTTTTTTTTTTTTTTTTGACTGGTTTGGTTTTTCATTTGCATATTTATTATTTCTTGGTCTTTAATACCCCTCTGCACTAACTTCTTTTCTTCAGCTGAATGGCTGTTATTGAGTATCTACTTGATGACCTATGAAGATAAATTGAGAAGGATTTGCATAAATGACTCCCTTAATTCACGTTGCTTAAATATTCATTATGCAATAATGTACCCTATTTCCCCGAAAATAAGACCGGGTCTTATATTGATTTTTGCTCCAAAAGATGCATTAGGGCTTATTTTCAGGGGATGTCTTATTTTTCATGTACAACAATGTACATTTATTCATGTACAAAAATTTATTCAAATACAGTCATGTCATCTTCTGGAACATCGTCATAACTCTCCAAACCCCGAATTCCAGCTTGAATTTCCTGCAACTCCATTTCCTGTAGAAACATTGGCCCCAATCTCTTATGTCCTGCAATAGAGCTCTCCTTAAATGAGCACTTCTTGTCCATGTAGCCTGCTCGTAGTGCATTGGCAACACAGCTCTCAGTGATTTTATCCCATTAATTCTTCACCCAAGTCACGACCTCTTGCAGGCTAGGTTTCACAAAGTTTCCACGCTGATTTCTTTCTATTCTATTTTCAATGTAGTCATTGATTTCCATGCACAAATCGTCCTTGAATGGCTTGTTTATTGCAATATCAAGAGTCTGGAGATAGGCAGTCATTCCTTTGGGAATCATTATTTGATCTCTTCTTCTCTCTGCAAGGAAGTTCTTCATGTCTTTAGCGTGGTGAGTGCTGGCTAAATCCCAGACTAGCAGACCTCTTTGACCACCTCGCAAAAGAAGTGGCAGCATTAATTCGACCCACTTTCTTATAACTGCTTGTGTGCACCAGGTGTTTTCAGTACAAGAACATAAAAGCCTGAAACACGTTCAACCTTATCTTTCTTGCCCTTAGTGATGATTAAAGGTGGGGCTTTCTTTCCATCCAGACGAATTGCCAAAATACAGGTGACACGTATACTTTCTTAACCAGTGGAGGGAATGTAGATTGACGAGGCACCCCTCTGATCAATTGTCTTTTGAGATCCTTGGCCCATAAACACTGCAGTTTCATCCATAGCAATCATGTTGGAGACTTGGTATTTAGAAAAGTCAATGCCATCAATCAAGGACTTGGATTCAAGTGCATGTTTAATAACTTCAGTATCTTCCAGCTTGAACAGTGTTGTCATTCTTAGAGGCTGTTCATATCGCTGAGGAAGCCATCCAGCCACTGTTGTGAGCTTTGAATTCTTCTGAGGATATTTCTAACTGTGGTGCCATTGCAATGACAAATGCTTGAATATCAGCCCTGTGCACAACCAAAGACTTTGCTCTCCTGTCAGCAATCCATTTGCAGATGATGTTTTCCAGCTCAGGAAATAATGGTTGCCGACCTGATCCACACTTGCACTTCTTAGCATTTCCCTCGTCCACCTGTTGACTGAGGTTATCATACTCTGCTCACCATTTTTGGAGCATTTGGAGATCCAACTTCTTCTCTTTGCAGAAAGCCGTAAGATTCTTGCCCTGGAACTTCTCCTCGATTCCTTTCACGTACTCGATGGAATAGATCTTTCTTTTTACACTCATGTTGTCTAGGGGTCAAAATATTATTCCCTTTAAATCTACCATTAAATCAAGTGTTAATTGAAGACTTACGAGATAGGAGTGGCAACAAAAATGATGACAGTTAAAAATGATGGTCCACACAAAGGTGACGAAAAATTGCAGGCACCAAAATTCAGAAATTTTTTTTTATTTCACCTGAGTGCGTTAAGTACCTCCGTTACAATACGCGACATATTGAATTATGAAGATTCATATTAGACACAACTATGTCCATTAGTTATCAAGTGCGCAAGTTATTTGTACGTTGTGTCTGTACTCCGATTGGCCATTTGGCAGTAAGTCTCAAATTCATCTGTTTACATAAGCGTTTACCTCTCGTCCAAAGGCACCCACTTGGGTATTTACAAATACTTAATTATAATTTATATTATCATTTATTTTAAGTATTAATGTCAATAATATTATTTATTTATATTTAATTATATATTGATATTATTATTTTATAATTTGCAAGGGACTTACTAAATTTGTCCATCTGGCTGATGATCTTAACTGGGGCTTATTTTGGGGTAGGGCTTATATTACAAACATCCTGAAAAATCATGCTAGGGCTTATTTTCTGATTATGTCTTATTTTCGGGGAAATAGGGTAGCTTAGGAAAAATGGTACAAAATCTTGTTCAAACAGATTTGCTGCCCTAACATTAAAAGCCATGTATTTTTACAGGATAAAGATAGATGAAGAGGGTGAGAGATAGTGTTACAAGGACAGTTACAGTAAAACAGGTTTATAATGTCAATAAAAGCACAAAAGTTTCTTATATGATGAACACAATAAATAATGAAAATAACCTTACCAAAGTATATATCTTTGCAATTTTGTAAATATTTTTGTAGTCTGATGACATTATTATTGATAAATTAATAAAATGTTTTGAAAGTATATATTTAACTTAAATATATTAAGAAAAAATATATATAAATGAACGTTTTCCACCAAGGTTTTTATAGGCAAATAATTCCTTTTAAAATTTATTACATAATCACAGTTATTTGGCAAAATACTTGCAGAAAACACATCTATAATTCCTGTTCTGCTATTTTCATATATTTTAAATTTCTTTAGAAATGATCAAGAAAGTAAAGACACATGAAATCATCTGTGTAGAGAATTCTTAGGTTTTTTTAGTTAATTTTCAATTAAACAGTTGACATACATTGCTAAGTTGAAAGACTATTTCAAGTTTTTCTAAATATTTCATCAATGATTTTACAGAAACTCATTCTTTCCTTTCAAAATCAAAATTGATGTAATAATTAATAACACAATTTTGTAATATTTAATGAAATAATGATCACAAGTAAAACTAATAAGAGATCTCAGAACAGAAATTTAGAAAAATCATACCTAAACTAATGGGATTAGAAGAGAGCATGAAATAGTACACTACATGTGGATCTTTGTGGTTCCTGAACATAACTCAGTATGTTTAAACAGGGAACAAGTGTGCCTTAATCCAATAGTCAGATAGGTGGAAGTATATTCTTCCATACAGTAGTGAACAAATTTAGTTTTAAAAATGCAACCAAGTGTGATAAAAGTACATACATTAACTAGAAAAATAATTATTAATACTTATTTACAACTGAACTTCTTTTATAAATATTTGATAAAGAATACGATTTCTTTTCACTGAAGTAAAATAATTAAAACACTGCTAGTATCCATGATAACAAGAAAAGAAGGGACACTCGATGAGTATTAAATAGTACTTATAATTTCCCTTGATATCAAAGAAACTAACACATTCATACATTATTTAAATCAATATCTGATTTTCTTAAGCAATTTGGAAGGATGTAAAACTTTTAATATTTTTCAAAGCATTACTAACCATGCCATTTACAAACTAATTTAAGAAATAAAGAAGGAGAACTGACTCTGGGTGGTAAACACACAATATGATATATAAATGGTGTATTACACTTGAAACCTATGTAACTTTACGAAACACTGTCACCCCAAAAACGTTAACTAAATAAATAAAACAGAAAAAAAATCAAACAAAAGGGGAGCTTACAGTCAAGATGACGGAGTAGGCAAACACTATGCTTGCCTCCTCCCACAACCACCTCAAATTTATAACTAAAATACAGAACAACCATCATTCAGAATCATTTGAAATCTGGCTGAACAGAAATCCTATAACAAAAGACATACAGAAAAAGACAATTTGAGACTGGTAGGAGTGGCAGAGATGCGGAATGAGCTGGTCCCACACCCATGTGTGACAATTAAAAATCAGGAGGGATATCTTGGCTGCAGAGGTCCCCCTGAAAGCAAGGGGTCCCAGTTCCACACCAGGTTCCCCAACCTGGAGTTCCAGCACCAAGAAGAGTAGTCCCCACAACTTCTGCCTGTGAAAACCAGTGGAGATTGTGGCTGAGTAAGATGGAGAGCTGCTGGAATCCCAGGCACTCCTCTTAAAAGGCCTGCTCTTGGACTTACTGACTGATGGACTCTCAATCACTCTCAACTCCAGAGCTGGGGGAGAAGCTCGAAAGGCACCAGAGACATATGGGGAGGGACTGAATTGTTTAGCTTCAGGACAAGAGCTGGAGGGGCAGCTTTCTCCCAGACAGAAGTGCTAGCAGAGACATTGTTGCTTTGTTGAGTCCTCTTCCCTCCCAGTGTTCAAACTTAGTCAGGTGCCATATCTGAGTCTCCACCAAACTGGCTAATACCATTTGCCCTACCCTGATGGTTTCAAGACCCCACCCCACCCAACTTGCGGGACACAGAAGGCACTTACAGTGGCTTTTCCATACAAACAGCCTGTCTTAGCTTGTGTTAAGATTTCTAAAACCTCTCAAAGGTTTACAAACCCAAAACAAGCAGCATCTGTCTTCAGCATGCTCTATACCTTTTGCTATGCAGCCCCAAGCGCAGCACTAGGAGAAGCTGACATCAGTTCACATCTTAGCCTTTTCTAGGCCCTCCAAGCACAGTAACAACCATCTGTAATCACACTGTAACTCATACCAAGTGGTCCCAGGCAGGGCACAGGCGACAGCTGACCTAGGTTTGCCCAGACCCCTTCCTAAAAGGAGCATTGTTGTTATGGAGGATGATTTACAGCACACTTTAAAACACATCTTCTCTCAACTGTAGCTCACACCCAACTGACTGCACTGAACAAGATGAAACTTGTCACACACGGTTACTAAGGTTGGACACACTGCTTTCCTTATTGAAGATCCCTGCCTTTCACTTGGATGGCACTTGCCAGCAGCATTCACCATATTTTGTAATCACAACGCAAAGGCTCCATGTCACATATTGCTTCTGGTATGGCAATTTCTGTCAAATAAAAATATTATGGCGTGTCCTCATTCACCTTATTTACTGGATCTGGCACTGTGCAACTTCTGGCTCTTCCCCAAAGTCAAAATGACCATGCAAGGTAAATGTTTTGAATCAGTTCAGGACATGAAGGCAGCCATGGTAGCACAACTAAAGACACTAATGAAAGAGGACTTCCAGAACTGCTTCAGAAAGTGGCAAGAATGAAGGAATAAGTGTTTTCAAAGTGAGGGGGAATATTTTTGAGGGGGATTAATGGCATGTGTCTTTTACTGTAATTTTTTTTAATTTAAACATTCATCATATTTCTTGATCATACCTTGTAAACTATTTCAAATGATTCAATGCATCCTTCCAATTTTGGGGATATGTTATTTTATTAAACCACAATCATATTGACTCTTTTATTTATAAATGATATAAACAGTGGTTTAATTATTTTTTATTACTATTTCTTTGTTGGAACTTGTCATTTTGAATTACATTTATTTCAATCAAAGATAATTCATTTGCTCAGACCTTTGCTCGATCTCACCTTTAGCTTAATTCTAGAAACATGCCATATTTTGACTGTCTCAAACGGATATGATTGTTTTTTTAGCTACTGATTTTAGCTATTTCCTTTGACTCATTTATAAAACCTTTGAATGTTTGCCAGAAGACCTCAAGAATTATTCTTACTGATGAAAGATTCAACAAAAGTTAAGAAAGTTGCATCAATTTACAACAAATAAATAAGCAAAGGTGGTTAAGTCTATGATGATACCTATAGTCTACACCTCATGTGATCACTGTCCAATTTCCAACTCAAAAGATTTGCCCAACATCTGGAATAATCTCCAACACATGCAGTGGGTACTCAGTGACCTTGACTTCCTTTCTATACTTTTCAGGAGGGTTTACCTGATCCAATCTTGTTCAATCCGATTCCTTCTCTCAAGAATTTAAAATTTCATTTGAGACATAGAGACTAGAAGTTTTATGAACTGGGTCTGATCAATGGCACTGCTCTATTACTGAGTCTGTTAACTCCTGTGTTTGAGATCTCCAGTGGACCCTGCTCTTACCCTTTCTAGGTAGACCTTTTCAGATTTTTCTTGAATTCTATGAGATATCCTAATATACTATTAATAAATTTATCTTTTGTCTTAAACTAATCAAAATTGACTCCAGTTTCTTGCAACAAAAAAGCCACAGTGGAATAACTGGGGGAGAACATTGAAAAAAAAAATAGTTTTAAATTGGAAAGTAGAAATATACTGATTGAAACTAAGCTGAGAATAAAATCTGAGGTTGTTAATGCTTCAAGGAATTTATTCTTTAAATATTTCCTTTAACAAACTGTTTTGTAAATAGTAAATGTTATACAGCTTTTAAATATGTATATATATATACATATATATATGTATATATATATATATATGTGTGTGTGTGTGTGTGTGTGTGTGTGTGTGTGTATATATATATATATATATATATATATATATACATAGCTAACATACAATATTATATTAGATTCAGGTGTACACCATAGTTGTTCAACATTTCTAGACCTAAAGAACTGCTCATCATGATAAGTACAGCAACAATCTGGCCCTGTACCATGCTATCACAAAGAAGTAATTAAATGAGGTTATTTGTGTACTCCCTAATCCAATATGACTGGTGTCCTTATAAGAAGAGGAAATTGGGAACCAGACATGTACATGGGAGACAATGTGAAAACACAGCGAAAAATGGTCAACTTCAAGCTTGAAATAGATTCTTATCTTATGGTTGTCAGAAGGAACCAACCCTACTAACACCTGAGTTTCATATTTCTAGCCTCTCAAACTATTAGAAAATAAATTTGTGTTATTTAAGTCATTCAATCTGTGGTACTTTGTTACAGCCATCCTCTTAAACGAAAACAATTTGCCTTGATGTAGTTGTCTTCATGTGTCTTTTCCTTGAGGTTTGTTAGGTTTCTTTGATCTATGAGATTGTAGTTTTCATAAAATTTGTAAACATTTAGCTATTGCATTGTAAACATTGGCCATATCTTTGAGACTTCCTCTTTCCAGTTCAAAATGAAAGAAGCTTGGGAATTGTAACTCCAGTCTTCACAACAACAAAATAGCTAAACAAATTGAAAAACAACTTTTCTTCGATCCCGAGTACTGAGGTCAAAGGACAAACTGCTCTGCTCAAAATTGGAGAGAAGGACAGAGAGAGAGAATGACAGTTTACTGGAGCAGAAGCCCAGGAACAGAAAATTCATTGGAATTAGGGCCAGAGTAGAAAAAATTAAAAATTGAAAAATTGCTGAGGTTCGATGTGGACAAGTTTCAGAGTGAAAATTTCCAGTTGTCCTCAATATTGGCGGTTGGGGAGGGGTGGGGTTCCACGTGTTTGTGAGTTTAACCTCCAGAAACCAAAAGAGGTTCTCACAGTGAAATTCCGAAAAATGTTTCCTTCTATTTCCCAAAGAGAGAGGGGGAAAGTAGCCATGTTTAAATACGTTCAGAGCATTCTATTCTTTTTAAGAATGCCTGATGGAAATACCTAACGGCAGCCCATTTCAGCCTGTCTGTCTCATCTAAGGAGGAAAAAACCAAACTGAGAAGCATTTGTGAAGGTCACCCTCCAGGAGTACAGAGGCACTAAAATTGAGGTCAATTCATAGGATAGGAATGCCTCTCCTTCCCCCAAGCCTTACCTTCTTTTCAGTCTCCTTCACCAAATCTTACCCTCCATAACAACAGGGAATACAACCAAAAGTACTGCATATCTCAGAGCTTCCTTAAAAAAGAAGTCTGTGGGTAGACCCAAAGACAACAAAAAGAAACATCAGAAGAAATTTTTGCCTCTGACACCTACAACTACAGCAAACAGTTAAAAGAGCCTAACTCTTAATCGTATAAACAAAAACCTCAGACTAAAGTCCTAGATAATTATTTCTACCCAGTCCTACCCATCATGTCTAGCTAGTCTTCGCTGACTTGGGCTGTCAAAAGAAAGTAGCAGACTGGGTAACTTAAACAACAAAAATGTATTTTCTCATAGTTCAGGAGGCTGGGAAGTTCAAGATCAAGGGTCAGATGATTTGGTTTCTGGTGAGAGCCCTATTCCTGGCTGGAAGACACATGTCTTCTTGACATATCTTCATATGGCAGAGAGAAAACTGTGGTGTCTCTCTTTTTATGAGGGCACCAGCCCTATTAGATTAGGCCACACCCTTATGATCTCATTTAACCCTTATCACTTCCTTGCAGTCCCCATCCATAGTACAGTCATATTGGAGGTGAGTGTTTCAATATATGATTTTTGAGTGGACACAATTCAGTACATAGCAAGCTTTCAACAACAACAACAAAAAAATTACAAAGCATAATAAAATACAACAAACACAGTTTGAAGGGACAGAGAAAACATGAGAAACCCACTCAGATATGGCAGATGTGTTGGAATTATCAAACCATGAAGATAAAACAACTATGATTAATATGCTAGGGGCTTTAATGGGAAAAGTAGACAACGTGTAAGAATGTATGGGTAATGTAAGCAGAGAGATTGAAATTAAGAAAGAATCGAAAGGAAGTGCAAGAAATCAAAAACACTGTAACAGAAATATAACGGACAGTACCAATGAAATAATAAAAGAGTTTGAAGAAATGTCCACAGAAATTTATAAAATTAAAAATGAAAGAAGAAAAAAATGAATAAAAAAGATGGAAGAGAGTATCCAAAATAGTGAGACAATTATGAAATACAACATACACCTAAAGGGTGTACCAGGAGCACAAAAAAGAGTGAAAGGAATAGAAGAAATATTTGAAAAACTAATGACAGAATTTTTCAAAATTAATGACAGACACTAAATCACTCATCCAGGAAGCTTGGAGAACACCAGATAAGGAAACACTGAAGTATCTACACTTAGGCATATCAATATTCAAACTGCAGAAAATCAAAGACAAGGAGAAAAACCTTGAAAGATACCGAAGGGTCCAGGGAACACCCCTCTTATAGAGGCACAAAGATAAGAATTACATTGGAAATCTCTTAAGAAATCATGCAAGCAAGAGAGTAGAGTGAAAGATTTAAAGGGTTGAAAGAAAAATATTTTTTCTTACTCCCTGCTTTGAGGACTCCAATTACACACTTATTTGATTACTTGAAGTTTTGTCCCAATTCATTTATGTTTTTAAAAAATGTTTAATTCTTTCATCTGTATTTCATCTGGGATATAACTTCTATTGCTGTCTATTGGTCTGTTGGAATAGTTTCTATTGATGGATAGTTCCTATTAAAATATCCAGTAATATTTTTTTCTGTAGCATCTTCTGAAATAATTAGTATGTCTTCTGTTATAGCTCGAGTCAGTGAATTACATTACAGGCCAAATTCAGACAACTTTTTAAAATAAATTTGTATTGAAACATAGCCTCACCCATTCATTTACGTATTATTTATGGTTGTTTACACACTACAGGTACAACAGAAACTATATGGCTCACAAAACCTAAAATATGTACTATCTGGCCCTTTACAAAAAAAAAAAAAAATGTTTGCTAAGCCCTGGTTTAACTAAATTATCATATGGAATATAGTCATACTGACTGTTTTAATCTCTTTTCTTCTAATTTTATAATCTATCATTTTTTAAGTCAGTTTTCTTTGATTGATTTTTCTCCTCATTATGGGTTATATTTATTTCCTTGCTTCTTTGTTTGTGTGGCAAAGTTTGACTGGATAGCCAACACTGATTTTTACCTCGTGGATTACTGTATTATTTGTCTTCCATTAAATATTCTTTAAAAGTCTGTTCTGGGACATAGTTAGATTACATGGAAACAGTTTATTCAGTAATTTCTTTCAATCTGCTTTCTTTGGAGTTCTGTTTACATTAGGGTTAATTTTCCCCCCACAATTGAAGCAAGAATCTTATACTCACCAATGCATCCTGGACTATGAGGTCTTCTGATCTGGCTTTTGGGAACAGGCATTCTCCTGGACCGATGTGATCTCCAAACACTGTATCTTCATTCCTGCTTGATTCTTTCTTTGGACTCTAGTATTTTATTTTCATGTATGTTATGGCCAAAATTCAATTGAATAACCAAGAGTGATCCTTGCAGATTTCTGGAACTCTTTTTATGTACCTCATTCCTGTTTTCCTTTAATCTGCCCTGCAAATTCTATTAATCTTCACTTCTCTGAAATTTCAGCTCAGTATGATAGCTGGGTTCATCTTGTGTTCATCTTCCTAGACTTTATCCTGTAAATTTTCTCCAGGTCATATTCTAAGACAATTTTGAGCACTCATTTTTTTGTTTCCCCTTCATTCATGGATCTTTGATGTCCAATGTCTTGAGTGTCATTGCTTTCTAATGTCTCAGTAGTGTAGCTGAATGAGTGAAAGACCTATAATATGCTTCCTACCGAGCCCCGAGGGCCTGTCACACTTAACATTCATCTGTCCAAATTAGGTTATTAACTCGATTGTGCAGTCTTTTAACTAGTTTATTTCCGCTTCTTGAATTTTATCAGAAAGACAATTGCCCAATTATCTTGTACCTTTTTCTAACCCAAGTCAGATATTTTCACTACAGTAGCAGTTCTCAAAGTTTCTGTTCTATGAATAATATGCTACTTCCAAATTTGGAGGTTTAATGCAAGTTTTATCTTTTATATTATGTTGGTTATTTCAAAGGTAATCAAGGAAAGAAAACACATTACATTTTAGCACACATTTATATATTTGCAGAAGGCATATACAAAATTTCAAAGGAATATTTAATAGCTTAATATTTTTTGCTACTTCAAAGATTCAGTAAGGAATCTATAAAAATGGTAGTCATCTGTATTATGTATTTTATAGCAAAGGATTTTATAAGTTACATACTTTTTACGTTAGAAAATTTATTGATCTTTAGAAGTTTTACTTTTTAAATATGAATACAAATTTGCTTAATTGCTAAGAAATAACAGAAGTTATTTTTGAGGGAGATTTCGCATCATAAAATTTCTAGATTTTATAACTACTATTATAAAATCTTTCATAAAATAGCTTCCGATACCCTAAAATATGTCTATTTTAGTTGACTAAAAATATTGTTGATTACATCAGAATATTGTAAATTAGAATTTTAATATAATTCTTATGGTTTTGTGATTGTGGATTATACTACAGACTTTTACTTAAAATAAGTATTAAGTTTTTCTTATTCTCCACAAATCATTTAATATGTTATAATAATATTGTAATTGTTTTACTTATAGTCTGCTATTAGTCTTGTATTTAATTTCACCCTGTAAAAATGAAATATTTTTCAATATTAAAAGTTTCAAGAGACATAGTAGTGTATCAGTATTTCCTTACTTAAATATATATTTGTAGAACAATGTAATACTTGTTTGTTCTTAATGAAAAATGAAATTATTTAATCATTTCTATTATTTTTTTCACTTACCACAAAAACTCATTAGAAGGCAGAAACACAAGAAGTATTTAAAACCATCACTAACCCATCATTTAACAATATACAGTCTTCTCTTAATGAGATATATGCTTCCTATAAAAATAAGCTTTAAGAGATTATTTAAAATATGTCCTAGAAAAATATTTTGTAATCCATTTAATTCAGAAAGTAATTTTAATCACTTAATTATAAATGGCTGAAAATATGGATTTTATAATGGAAATGCTGAGTCTTAGCTGAATGTGACAAATGTGACACTATAATATAACTAGCAGGGAATGAATCACAGTTATATGCAAAAATCATTAGGCATTTTATAATGTCAAAAGATGAATATCTTTATTCATAGTTAAATGACACCACAGATTGGCTTATTTATTCTAGTCTCTGTCTCCATAACGCATTCATTTATTTGACAAACTAGATTACCACTTATGTTGTAATCACAACTCGTTAGCTCTGGTTTGTTGTTAATTATTCTAATTAGTCATTCATGAATTGAGTTGGCAATAATTATGGATCTTTTGATATCACATTGGGAAAGCAAATGTCATTAAAGCTTTATTATACAATACATGATTGTAAAATGCTGAACCTTTCAAACAAAACCTCTCAAATATACATAAAGATCTTCAAAATTAATATCAGTTGGAAAATTGGTACTTCCTATTTTTATAATAATAATCACAATCTTTTACAACTGTCATTGTCTTTTTAAATATATTTTACAGCTCCTTGACATTATATAATATTTGAATAACTACTTAAAGCATCAATTTTTTCATAAAATTCATATTGATATTACTTGTTATAAACACAAAGTTGTAAGATACATTTTTGTTTGAATTTTCATACATATTTTATGATAAAAATATTGGATTTCTAATAATAAACACAATGTGCTCACTTTCAGTTTTTGGTGGTTACCTATAAAAAGTCAAATCTTTAAGGGGAAAACACAGTTTTAATAAACAAAAGAATCTTAAGTAGATAAATCAGGTAGGAATTATGATTATATATTCTAAATGCATTTATGAAATATATCATTGATTTTTAACAAAATATAACCAATCAAAAATTGATTTATTAGTTTATATTTTCTAAGACATACCTTTGTCTCAAGTGGAACATTTAAAAACTAAAGCATTTCTATAAAGTATCTGGAAAGATAACTAATAACATAAATAAAAGGATTTAACTTCAGAGACAGTAACGAAGGAAATATTACTATAGGTGTTAGTGATAAAGGGAACAGATATGGTGATTAAATATTAAGTACAAACAAGTGGGAAGCTCTTAAGTTCCTCAAGAGTAGGGGGAGAAAGAGTTAAATAAAGCCTTGGAGAGCTGAAGCCAGAATGAGCTGGATCAGGTACTAGCTAGACGCTTGAAACGGATTACCTCATTGAATTTGATAATCCAAACAATCCTATAAGGTGGGATGTATGAATTGAGGTTGTAGACTGAGACCTACAGAAGTTTATTGATTGCCCAGGTTACACTACTCATAGTTTATAGAAGAAAAATTTTAACCCAGAAATTTTAACCCAGAAAATTTTAATTTTCTGACTTGTAGAAAGTTTGACAAGTTGTCTAATGTAACTTACCTAGTTATCTACAACTGATGGGAGGGGATGGAAGCAGCAATATATCTTATAGAACAAAGTTTTTCTATTAAAATATAATTGGCAAATTGATATTTTATTATTTCTCTATCACATTTGTTCTTAATTTGACTGAAATTTTCAAAGTGGTGGAATATTTTTGAACTTCACAAATGTTATCCTCAGTTCTATAAATGGAGTCTAATTAAGTGATATATTAAATGATAGTTATTGTCATTTAATGACAGTGATATATAATATGTTAAATGATAATTGACAAATTCTTTACCAGAAATCAATTTTCAAATGTTATGAAAAAGAGATGGAGAAGAGAATTGATTTCTTTCATACTAAATAGGACAGAATTGCAAGGACTGAGAATAACACTCAATTAACTCACTGTTTTTCCATTACAAGTATCCCAATTTAAAAAAGACAGTTTAGATATGACATTATATCTAGGGCTTCTCACTATAAAACACTCAGTAAAACATAACTATTTTTAATCCTTCAGATAAGTTAAATATCCTCTAAATCACTTTGTTGTTTATTGCAAAGTTTTCTCCAGTCTCTTTTACCTTACTCTGTTCAAATAATTTTGAGCAAGTTTAGAAAAGTGTGGCCCAGTGATTCAGCAGACAGATTCAATATAGACTGTTATTAGGAAGGAGGAGGTAAAATGATACAGGCTGTCATTCACTCCTTTAGATATTGTTATAGTAGTGTAAAGCATCATCAGACTAATGACTAGCCTTTAAACAACTGAGTATTGTATATTTCTAAATATTATTCTATATATATATTTAGATTATTCTATATATATTTAGATTATATATATTAGATTATTTTATATATATTTAGAAATATACAATAGTATATACATGTACTATATATACACTATTTATATATACACATAAAATACTGTGTGTATATATACTACTATCTATGACACATATTGCTTCAGATTAACAGCACTTATTCTTCTTTATAAACGTTGGCATTGTACATTGCAGTCTAAATTGAATTAATCTGGGGCATCTCTCAGTTATACAGTCAGCTCCTTGACACACAGTGACTCATCTACACATGTTTCTTTTGAAAGTAAGTTGATAAAGGCTGGAAATTTCTGGAGCTCATTTTGTCTCAAATTTCTATGGTACTCCTCAGTCCTGCCTTAAACAGTAGATTCAAAACTTGCAAAGACATTACAGTGATTGTAAAGAAAGTGTCCCTGAGTTCCTTCAATCCTGGCATTCTATAAGACTATCCTGAGATTTCATCTGCTTTCAACATTT
The DNA here is from genome assembly GCF_004115265.2 of Rhinolophus ferrumequinum. Classification (NCBI taxonomy): domain Eukaryota; kingdom Metazoa; phylum Chordata; class Mammalia; order Chiroptera; family Rhinolophidae; genus Rhinolophus; species Rhinolophus ferrumequinum. The sequence goes on along the minus strand of NC_046289.1, from coordinate 89,306,385 downwards.
AAAACAGTGAAAGAGGGTGTGAATTTCAAGGCATAATATATTGTATTTGATAAGTCATAAATTTTAGGTCATATATGCAATATTTTACTGAAATTAAACTATGTCTTTGAACTTTATTTTCTTTTTAGTCATTAATTGCTTGAAAACTAAATAATTATCACGAAACTCCATTTCTGATATTAAAAATATTAAGTGTTAAAAAATGATACAGTCTGGGTGTCAAAGGCCCTACTTATAGGCACGAATATATCCATTAAAAGCGTGTTTGTCTCATCTTTCTGATGTGCGATTTTTTTTCCCTCATGCTGCACAATTTTTATGGATGATCGATCTCCTTTGTTAACTTCTATATCACATCATCACCAAGCCAGCCAATTTGCTCTCTTAAATATCTACCAAATCTAGCTACCTCTCTTCAGCCTCACTGCCACATCCTTAAATCACCACACTATCTTTTCTAAATTACCCGACTTCCTAAATTCTTTTTTCATATCTTGTGTCTTATTTGGCTACTCTTTATCTCTTTGCCCGTTGGAATGATTATTCTAAAATCCAAACATTTTCCACTTTACATTGCCCTCAAGGTAAAATTAAAATGTTTTCATATGCCATCCAAGTTCCAAAATGAACTGGGGCCTCTCTCTTTACTTGATGCTTCTACAGACTCAAAGACACATGGAACTATGCTCAGTCATTTAAACATTTAATATTTTTAGGATATTCTCTTTGTTTTCAACATTGTCTATCTATCTTTCTTTCATCTGGGTAACATCTATTTTTCCTTAAGTTTTCAACTTATTAATTACCTCCTTCAAAAGACTTGCCAGCTTCCAAGATGAATTATCTTCTGTTTTTGTATTCATCATTTTTAGTATTCTGTACTTCTTTCATTACATCTATCACAGGCTTCATGATGAAAAGATCCCTTTGTTAACCTCTGTGCCAAATTACATAAGAAAGTGACTTTCTATTTTTAAGGAAATATTTAATTGATGTTTGAAATATGTACTCAAAATGAATCAGATTGTAATTGAAAGTAAGAAGTAAAAATGATAGTGGATTTGGTAGTGTGAGCTAGGAGTGAGCCATAAAAAAATATACTGGTATCTGAAGCAATTCTTACCTTACCTCCTTTAGAGAAATTCTTGTATACATGAATAAGAAGACATCTATGTGGATATGCACTGAAGTGTTGCTTTTAAGAAAAAACATGTAAATAACCAAATATCCCATAAGAGGAAATGGATAAATAAGTTTTGCCATATTTTTACAATGAGATATTATATAGTAGCATAAAATGACTGAACTATAATGATACACATCAGGCATAACCTGGAAGAAATTATATTACTTTTGGAGAAAATTAAGTATAATAAATTATTAATATATGTACTGGACTGACACATACTTATTTTGGAATAAATATGGTCTCTGTTAAGAGAAGAAGGAAACTGAGATCATGACTTCAATTCAAACTTTTTATCAATTAGGAAATGCTAAACAAATAAGGGAAAACTTACATTTCTTTATGGATGTGTTCTGAATTTTCAGCATTTAAAAATTTCATTATATAAAAATAAAGAAAATCTAGTGAAGCTTTGTTTCAGTTAACTTTTGTTACATAATAATGTACACCAAATTTTTTTTCAACTTTTTTGAGGTATAATTGACAAATAAAATTGTGATATTTAAAGTGCACATCATGGTGGTTTGATATAAATACACATTGTGTAGGAATTCTCCCATCTAGTTAATTAACACATTCATCACTTCACCTCACATATTTATTTTTTTTCTGTGTGGGAACATTTAAATACTACTCTCAGCAAATTTCAATTAGACAATACAGTTTTCTCAGCTATAGTCACCATATTATACATTAGATCCTCAGACCTTATTCATCTTATAGCTGAAAGTTTGTACCCTTTTACCAACCGCTATACCAAAATTTTAAACAATAATGATTTTCTATATTTTCATAATTCTATTAGATTCTTGGGCAGCCTCTCCACTGTCTTGGCCTCTGTTCACTCATATACATATGGGTTCAGGGTTATCTGGGGAACTTGAGATGCTTCTTCCCAATATGGCATACATATGATGTAAAGTACAGTATAGGGAATATAGTCAGTGGTACTGTCATGACTATATATGATGTCAGAGGGGTAGTAGACTCTGGGGGAGAGGGGTTATCATTTTGTGAGGTGTGTAAATGTCTAATCATTATGTTGTTTTGCACACCTGAAACTAATATTAAAAAGTTAAATTACAAAAATGAATCTATGTTACCCATACTATCCTGAATTAAGGTTTTTTTTGCATTGAAAATATGCACATACCTTTCAAATAAAAACATACTTGTATTATTTGTGTTAATAACACAAGTAAATGGGACCTACCTAATCACTGATCTATGTGGACCTATCTTGGATTATTTCTACACTAGCCAAGAAGGAGAGTGAAGCCTTAGAGCACTGCCATATAACTACTGTTAATTATAGGTCCAGATCATATCTAAACTTCCATTTATGATAAACATTTAACCAGAAACATTAAGTCTGCCAAAGCAATAAGCAATCCTGCTGCCATTATGTTTTAATTGAACTTTTATCCAGAAGCAATTATCTCAATTATTTGTTTTCCTTTTAAATGTGGGTTTATTTTCATTATAGTTAAAGAATACCTGGAAAAAGTTGTCTAATTGGTATAGAGTTACCTAGTTCAAATTACGAACTAAAACTGTCTTTATTGATATCACCCAGTATTAGTAGGATCCATCTACTTAAAAATTAGAAAATTTTATTTTTCAGGAGAAAAGTAATTTTGTTTTAAAGACACTGAAAAGTAACTCATAATTATGACTCATAATAAGTAACTCATAATAACAAGCAAATCTTAATAATACTATTGGTTGGATAGTAACTGAATTTGGTGGACCAGTGTGATAATACAAATATTTATTCTCTCAAATGAATGTAATATAATACTAGTTAAATGGGCTTCTAGACAAATCTGGTTATATGACCAGATGGGTTTTATTTATGTGTGTAGTAAATATAGTAGATAACAATGTAGATAATAATAAATAGAGAAAGTAAAATAACAGTAAAATATCAGGTAAGAATGTTATTCTCATTCTATTAGCTTCAAAGGGTTTCTTTTGTTATAACACACACACAAGATTTAGAAAGAAAGACAAATCTATCTAATGATTTCCTAATAAGAAAGAGAAATCCCACATGTGAGTAATTGGACTGTGCCTAGTGGGCCGAGCTTGAGTTACATGGTAGATTACAGAAAATGTTGTGAGCGGTGCATTCTAAAGTGTGCAATTATCTCTAAGGAACATTTTTTTTTTTTTGCTGAAATATATTACCAAAATCAAATAAACACTATAAGGTTGATACATACAAAAATCAGTCACTTAACAAGGAGCTAAAATAGTGTTTGGCGTTGAATACAAAGCCATCAGCAAGACAGAAACAGCATTTGCCTTTACCAAGTATATAAATAATTAAATCAGAGTGATATTATATAGTTAATTATGACTAATTAACAAAGTAAATATTAGAATGCAAAATGCTGCTTAGGCTAAACATTAGGTTCTATGCAGATAAGTAATAACAGAGCAGGAGAACACATCCATTCATACAGTGTGAAGTATACTCACAAAATTATTACCCACACATATATTTTACATTAATTGGATTCTGCGCAGATGCTGCAAACTACATCAGGAACATTTCCAATACTATTATATATTCTGAATCAAATGCATTTTTAGTAAATCCAGTTTCTTTCAAATTATGCACCACACTTTATTATATCAACTGTTCATTTTTGCAAACATAAGATATAAGGAATATCAAAATAAACATTTTGTTTATTAAAACAAAACTAAACAAAGCACAAAGGAGTAATCAAAACTTTGCTTTCCATATTTTTGAGAATTTCTCTTAGGGAAATTCCTAAACTGGAATTTCTGTATTAACAGCTTTTTGTGCTTTACCAAAATTCCTTTACAAATTTTATGCTGGGTATGACAGTGAAATACACACAGACACATACACATACACATACAGCTATATAAATATTGGATATATAAATATATATATATATATACACACACATATATTTCAATTTCTATATAATTGTAAATATTTTTGTTTTCAAATGTTAGCAGCTTAATAGCTAATAGCTCTTTTTCATTTTATAACATAATATAATATAAACATAATATAAAGCAACATAATATATATTTATGTAATATTTTAATTAATCTGATTACTATCCAGTTGAATCTATTCAATGCATTTATCATTGATATATTTTGCTTATATTTAAGTCTCCTATAAATGTATTTTGATCATTTAAAGATTGGATTTTTTAATTTTTTATACAAATTTTTATATATGAATATATAATTTATCATTTATACTGCAGGTTGTTTTCTTACTATGTAGCTCAACAATTCATTAAATTTTAAAATAAAATAGATATTTAAACATATTCAATTTAGAAATACTCACATTTCTCTCATCTTAAAAGACAAAACAAAATAAAAATCCTTTGTTTGAACCCATGACTTTGTCCCCATAGAGATATCACCTGAAATGAAAGCGTGTATACACGGTCTCAATTTCTTCTAACCTTCTACCTTCTACTAACTCTTTTTGAAACCCATTTTAATTAAAAAATAGTCCAAACTCAGAAAAAGTAAAAATAAATATAATGAAATCTCAAGCACACATCATGAACACTTCTAAAAAGTTAAACAGTAATTACCACACTGAAAAAAATAAGTAAAATTTGCAGACAGTTGCAGCTCACTACGGGTCCCTTCCGAACCCCTTTTCTGTTCTTCTCTAAACACCTTTCTGATGTTGGTATCATTCCTTCCTTTTTAGGGTTTTGTAATTTTACCACTGATATATGCATTTATAAATAACAAATGATATTTTGGCTTTTTTTTTTTCATTTTATGTTCATTATGTCATTCTGTACATGTAAAAATAATTTGTTTATTTTATCTTTGGTTACTGTTCTACTGTAAGCCTATACTACATGGGGGGGGTGCATTCCTATAATATATTTTTAGGCCATTCTCTCATTGAAGAGACTTTTGATATAAGTTGGTTATAAGAGATAATATTGCAAAGAATGCTGTAATGACAAAAATCCCTTGCACGTGAATCACTGTGAATATATGCAAAAAAGTCACTTGTGTAAATACATGTAGGTAACTGCTGCAACGTGCTCTGTAAAACATTTTTGGTGTCCCATTTGGTCCCACTTTTTACTTACTTCAGCTGGCAAGCAGTTGCATAGCTCTCAGATTCTGCCCTGGGTCATCCATCATCATTGCCTCCACTGGAATGACCGTCAGAGTTGGTTCAGCAATTCTGATTCATGTGCAAACCTGGGCATGTAAGAGAGTTAAAATGCAATAAGATGAAACTCTGGTAGCTATATATCTCTACATATACTCAGGCAGTCAATTCTCAGGTGCATCCTACATTTTCTTTTTTAAAGGCCTCAGGGGTATTAAGCCTGAGTTTCCCAGTCTAGTATTTAGCTCAATAACCTACAGGTGGATTGTTTTTCTCCTGTTTCACTCTTCACAGACTCCCACTCCTGCTCCTTAGGACCACTTCCCCAAGCAATCTGCCTGCACGCAAGCCCTTGACTCCATCTCTTTCAGCGGGCAAACCCAAGCTACAGCTCCTGGTTGTAGTGATCCTAGAAAGTAAAATGTCATGATGGGATAGTGAACTTGGTAATTAACCAACTGGTCAGATGGTAAAAAGATCCTCATTGCTTGTGGTAAGTGGGGAGGTAAAACACAAACAAACAATCCCCCAAATACCTCGTTTACAGTCTCACTTAACTGTGATGTGTACAGAAGATGAATCACTGGCTTTTTGAGGTAGCAGTATCATTTGTAACACATGAATGCAATAATAATTATAAGAACTGTAGAGTTAGAGGGTTCCATTAAGAGCTTTAGAAAAGGTTGTGTAAGTTCAGAATAGCCAACTAACAACTGAAGGCACACCTTAGAAAACAAAATTAAAAAGCACCTAAGGTATTATTAAAAAGAGATCTTTAGTCTTGTAGCCTCAGGGCAAACTGGGATGAAAATCAGACATAGGATTTATGTGTATATCAGAATTACAAAAGATGAATGCAAAGTCTTAACAAGTCTACTAAACGGAAGTCTGGTCCCCTAGGGAGAGGATGAAACTTGTGTCCTAAGAAAAGTCAGTGTGGAACAGCCTGAGGATCTTCAAACTCAGACTTCATCAACTTGAAAAGAAAAGCCTCCGGTATGGAGACAGTCACGAAGAGTCTCAGCTCCCACTTCCCCCAACAAGAACTCAGGATATGGTGAGGCAAAAAAGGAACACCAATGGAGCCATAGATAGGGGAGTCATACAACTATATTCTCTGTGGCTGCTGGGTTGGAGACACAGGAAGCAGGAAACACAGGAAGCAGGAGCTGCAGGATTTGCAAAACGCCGGCTGCTTCTCTGCCAACCAACCAACCCCTTAGCGTTGCCAGGGCACTTATATCAGTGGCTAATGGCTAACCGGTAACAGCTGATGGCCAACTAGTCACACCTGATGACCATCTACTACCCCAGCCAGCACCTTTCCACATGAGGCCGAGAGCCTGGAAACTGCTTTCTGTGACTCTGTCCCCACAGAGAACATTGAAAACCCCAATCTGAAGCAGCTTCCTCACAAGATGATGTTTGTTCTACATAGGATTTACCCCTACTTCATGCACACTATCTTCAGATCAACAACTAGGATAGAGTCAGCTGGAGATCCTCTCAGAAGTAGTACACTGTTTCCCCCAAAACAAGACGTAGCTGGACAATCAGCTCTAATGTGTCTTTTGTAGCAAAAATTAATATAAGGCCCAGTATTTTATATTATATTATATTATATTATATTATATTATATTATATTATATTATATTTATAATATTATATTATACCCAGTCTTAGAGTAAAATAAGACCTGGTATATATTATATTATATTATATTATATTATATTATATTATATTATATTATATTAAATTATTATATTATACCTGGTCTTATATTTAGTAAAATAAGATTGGGCCTTATATTAATTTTTGCTCCAAAAGAGGCATTAGAGCTGATTGTCCAGCTAGGTTTTATTTTTGGGGAAACACAAACACATCCAAAGAATCACCTCACTAATATGTGTGGAGGTTACATAGCGGGCACTGGAAACACGTGGAAGGTAGAGCATGAGGTTGGATATGGGAGGATTTATTGACAGAAAAGTACTCTCTTGTGACTTGTGGCTTAGGGTCCTGTTTAAACAGTGATTTGGGTGTGATGATACCCTGCAGTAAACCAGTAGGTGATGTAGGAAGTGCCTTGGCAGAGTATTAAAAAAGAGAGACAACTCAGTGAACTAGGAATATTTGGGTAGAATTATCTTTTGAGCCAGAGAAGCTACCACCCAGTATTATCCCTGAAAAGAAGGGAAACAGGTTCTGCCATTCTGGACCCCTACCGATATCAAAAATCCTGGTTGCAAGACCACAGCTCTCAGTGTCAACTGGACTGCAGCAGAGACCCCAGTTTGTCCTCACAAGTGTGTTTCTTATTGCCTCATGGAAAGAAATGTCCCCTGGGCAACAAAGCCCGAGGACAAAGTAGGATGTCTTAATCTACAGGAATTCTAGGTAGTGAAATAGATGGATAATCAGCTAATGTGTTACTGGATTTTATAACCCGGGAAAAAAGACAGACTGGGAAGAAGACTGGCAGCAGATGCCTCAAAGGTAAAGGTAATTTCTGACTCAGTTTCCAGACTAAACTACGTCCCACACCTAAAGACTATTGACTGAAAGAGATTCTGGGTGTTTGTTTGTTTTAAAGGTGATTCTACAAGAATATAAAATGTTGAATACCCGATTCTTCCCCAAGTGAAACTGAGTCCATTTACACGAACATTGGAAGAAGGGAAAAAGCCACACTTCTAGAAAGAGAGCTGTTTCATACAGTGACTTAGCTGACAGTGTAATAAACCCCAAACATCATCATAGCCCTCAGTTAAGACTGGGAGTGTATAGAAGTCAATGCATAAATGGACTAATGCCTCAAATCTGTGTCACAGTAGGTTTGTGGACTCGCCCTGTGATCATTTTTTCTAATCCCTGAATGCAAATCAGATGCTACATATTGTTTCCTGACTATTCAAAAATGGCAAAGTAAAAATCCCTAGCACTGATCACCTCCCCATTCCTTCAGCTCCAACCAAGATGGTAAATCAGAAGCCATACCATATTTTTTGAGGATTTGCAGAAGATGAGTGCCAAAGGATGCAGGGTTGTAGGCCTCATCAAATCCCAATTCTATTTACCTAAATGGCACCTACAAAATTCAGAAAGATTATGTCAGCCTTTCATCACTTAAAAAAGTGACAACAGTAACGGCAGGTGTTGTGCTACATGTGGTATTCTTACCCAGATACGCTAATCTGTGTAAATATTATGAGACTATTAATCTGACAAATATGTTCTTTTCATATTGTATTCATAAATGTAGTTTGCTTTCATGTAGGAAGGATGTTGGAACAGACTCCCAATTTTGCCCAAGGGATATTTTAAATTTCCTGCTGTCTGTCACTGAATAGTACTCAAGAGTGTCAATCATTAGCAGAACATCAGATTGGTACAGGATAGTGATGTCATCAAGTTGATTGGATTTGGCACACAGGAAAAATGAAAGTACTCTAAATACCTTAGTCAGAAACAGGGATCCCAAGGCATGGGAGAGAAACTTCTTAAGTGCCAAGGTCTGACATATCTGCAAACTTTCACAAGATGTTCCCTCTAATGTAAAAGTCAAGTTTTTGGATCTCACATACTACGATTAAGCAAAAGTCACATGGCTTGGTGGGCATTGGATGCTGGAGGCAGTATTGATCAGCTTTGACAGTTCTAAATGAGTCCCAGACTCTGCAGCAATCAACTAGGTGGAAAGTTCATTATCACAGGCCTTACTACCTAGTAAATCCTGTGCTAACTGTGCTGGATGATGTTCTCTCAACCCTCATATGAATATCACAGTGTATAACTGTGACTATGGAGCAAATATTCCTTTTACTGCAAAAAGTGACTTGCTATTGTAAAGTTACTCCTTTCCTGATTTTGGTTGACACTAAGCATCAAACTATGTGACCATTCCTGCCCATCATGAGCTGAGAATTATTTTAATTACTGAGTCATAACTTTAGGTACTTGTGGTGGCAATCTTTTAAATGACAGAAAAAGCTCATTTGGCATGGAGTCTGAGAAGGTCCAGAAGGCACAGGTTGATTATAAAAAAGCCTACTCTGAGAACAGGGATTCTTTTTTTTCGGTTCTTAGGAAATGCCTTCAAAAGAATTTTGAAAGTTAATATATGCATAAAGCAAAACCAGAATGTGCTATAAGAGAACTTCTCAGAGCAGAAGAAAAACATCTTAAAAAAAAAAAAGAAAACTGGGGAATATTCACATATCCTCTCCTTTCTGTATTCCTCTCAGCACAATAATAAAACAAACACATTTTATAACAGAAAAACAATCTCAAGCAATAAACTTTGTGCTGTATGATTGCTTAAAATTTTTCACTGGGAAAACCTCATCACTTTGTTTTACATTGAGTATTAATTATGCAATTATTCTAATCTAAGCATTGTTGGTTGACTTAGTTTTAGAATAAACCTATAGTTGAAGAGCAGAAGGGAACTTATACTACAAAATGAGATGTGCTTTTTCTGAATCTTGATACTTCCAAGAAAATGACAGTAGAGGGAAAAAGAAAAACTGTCCTACATAATAAAGATACAAGGATGCCCAGATAAGACAGATTCAAGAAACAGCTAATTTGAAGTAATAAAATTAAGTTTTGAAAATATTATGCTATAAAAATAACCAATTGAAGAAATGATAATAGTCGTATACCAGTCACACAGAGAAGAGGATATCAGGAGGTGATAATGGTTCCATCAACTGTGCTAAAATTTTCATCTTTCACCGTCTGAAGTTAATTCATGTTGTCCAAAATCAAGAAAAGAGATGTAAAAAGTATTGAGATTATGAAATGTGGGTGAGATGAGCCAGTAGACTTTCTTTTCAGTGTTAGCCTGTTCTCAAGTGCATGTATTAGTTTTATAATAATCATAAAATGAAAACAGAAAGCCATAAGATTGAGATGCATGTGTTCTTTATTGAGCGTGCTGACAGAGATTTAAGAATGTAATAGCATCCATTGTTTCTGATTCTGGTAAGGAAACAATGCAAATTGGATGCAGCTATAAATAGGTCCTGAGATGAGGAAAACATTCATTTTGTTTACTCATCTGTTTCTTGGTTTTAAAAATGAATGATATTAACAAAACATAAATAGTAATACTCTACATTAATGGAATGGTTAACTGAAAACTTAGTTTAGGTTGATCTGCTGGATATTTGCATGCCTGGCATTTCTAGATTAATACTTTGTGTATTCTAATTGCTTGCAATGAGAAATTTTTTTCTAAATATATTGCTATAGGCTGATTGTGTTCCCTCAAAATAAATATGTTGACGCCCTACTTCCCTACATAATGGCATTTGAAGGTGAGGCTTTTGGGAGGTAATTAGGTTTAGATTACATTATAAGATGGAACCCTTATCAAAAGGAAAAGGCCAGAGTCCTCCCTCTCCCCTATAGAGAACACAGAAAATCAGCAAGAGGGCTCCCACCAGAACCAAACCACGTTGGCACTCTGATATTGGGATTCCCACACTCCAGTACTGTGAAAAATAACTTTGTGTTAAGACACTCTGTCCATGGTAATTTGTTAAAGCAGCCTGAACTGACTAAACCGTATATGAATGAAATGAAAATAATAATAGGGTTAATTTTGATCCAAAAGTCCATGTTCTAAGTTTCCAAATTTTGGTTCCTAAACATCCACCCAAAATCATTCTGCTGTTTATTTCCCTCCTCTTTTTTCCTTTTGGAAAACAGTTAAGTGTTATTTGCATCTGCTAGTCAAGAACAGTAACATCTATCTCCTAAAGCAGAATTAAAAAACAAGAATTATCTTTCTAAAACAATGCATCTTTTAAGCTTCTATTTTTATTTCATCAAGAATGCCTACTTATGTGTCATAAGCTCCCATTACCCATTACACCAATTCCAAATTCTCTTTATTGGAAAAATAAGCTTTTAGCAACTTTTCGAAGCAAGAAACTAAAGCCCTTCCTTCCTTCCTTCCTTCCTTCCTTCCTTCCTTTCTTTCTTCCTTCCTCTCTGTCCTTCCCTCTCTCGCTCCCTCCCTCCCTCCCTTCCTTCTGTTCATTATTTCTTTTTTAATCTGTTGACAGAATACTCTTTACTATTTTAAATAAAAATATGTAAAACAAAAACAAAAACAGTTCACCCATTTCTCCCACCCATCACCTCCTGTTTCTGGCAACCACCAATCTGTTCTCTGTATCTGAGGTTGTATGTATGAGCTTCACATATAAGAGCGATTACACAGTATTTGTCTTTCTCTGTGTATGCTGTAAGAGAGTGGTCCAGTTTCATTCTTTCGCATGTGGCTGTCCACTTTTCCCAACAACATTCATTAAAAAGACTGTCCTTTCCCAAAACATTATTAAATATTATCCTCAATATTTGGTTATTATTGGATAACTATTTAATTTGAGAATGTATATCTTTTTCTTACCTGTCATTTAATATGGCTTATAATTACGCTGGTTCCCTTTGTTAAAATTTTGATAGGACAAAATTAGACCTGTTTCTTAGTAACATGTGGGGTAGCTCACTTATCTCCCTGTTCTTTTGATGGTCATAATTGATTAAGTCGTTGACTTCCTTCTTCAACCCAACAACTATGGTGAAAGTCACTAGTTTCTACATTCTAACTTTAGACAACTCTAGGTTTAATGCTGAGGCAAATGTAAGCAATAACTGTTCCCTTTCCTCTTTTACTTAATCCACCTCTGATGTCCTTGAAGATGAAAGGTTTTACCTCATGTTTTGCTTTGGTGTGTTTTATGTCTTTAACATCAATGATTTTAAAATAAATTAGCTTGCAATACTGAATTGTTTGTTCATGCCACCAACAACTGCTTAATATCTGGACAGTTGAAGAAACCTGCTATGCAGCTCTTCTGAATGCATTTCTCTAATTTCCTTTCTGATTATTTCCAGAGGTACCCCTTTTTCTTTGCATTTGCTGACTGTATGCTTGAAGTTGATCTTTTACCACCCTTTCCCTTTCTTTTGAACATGTGTCCCTTTTTCCATCTTCCCACTAGTATTAGTATTCCATCTTCCAAGAATTTCTCAATAGGTTTGAATAACTGATGGAAATTTTTCTTTTTTATCAGTAATTTTAAAAGGTGTTAACTACATAATTTTATGGCATTTCAAGATATTTCAGTTGCTTAGATTTTTATTCTCATTGAAACTCAAACTTTTCCAATTCAATTAATACATGATTCTTTGATGCTAATATTGCTGAATACTCTTTTGTAATTAGTTTTTAAAATTTATATGCATAACTTATTATGCTTATAAAACAATGTCATAGCTGCCCCACTTTTTTAGGAAACATATAAAATTGTTGAATAGTATGAGATGGTTTGTTTAATATCTGTAGATATTTGCATTGGTGTATTACAACTTCAAAAAGTGTTCACTTAATACAACATGATTGGATTAAATTATCTCAAAGACATTATCTCATATAACTTCAATTTGGTGATATAAAGTATCTCCATTAACAGGTTTTGTGAACATAGTGCAACGTCTCAGTAGATACTACTGCCAATTTTACTGAAAGTATTAGTAGTTTAAAGTAATTTCTGTATAAACAGAAACCTATATTAATTTAATTTAGTAAACACATAGACACACACACACACACACACACACAAACACACACAAGATGCCAATTTCAAATGAGTTTCACTTTAACTGTGTCCATTGCATTCTGTCTACATACAACTGTAGTACAAAAATGGTGCCATGTGGACAGTTTTTTATACCTGAGTTAACAACAATATTGTCATGAAAGCTCTGTGAAAATACAGCCTTAGCTTCTTGATTAATGTTTTAAATATTAAATTACTTGGGTTTTGATTAATTCAAAAGTGTTATTAAGGTATATCTAAACTCCTCATTAAATTCAATCAAGACTGATTTAGAGAGATTCAGAAAGTAAACATAATTAAAATCAGTATATCACCAAGAATATCAATTCTAAGAGGCCTGGCAGAGTTAGGTTATATTTTAATGTGATTAATCAACTCTATTTTTCCTATTGCGTAATAAGAAAAAGTAGATTTTATAGTCTTTAAAATGTGGTTTTTAATCTAAAGGAATTCTACGGATTCTACATTTAATGTCACCTTCTAACCTACTTGCTCACAGAAGGAACCTTAAAAATAACAAGTTATTCTCAAAAAATATGTCCAGTATAGTTATAAAACACAAAATTAAAAACATGCATTTTAAAATAAAACTTACAAAAATAACACATTATAAACTTCCTTTCTTTTTTTAAAATCTTAATCTTGGAGTTTGCCTAAACCTTTACTCCTATTCTGAAGTTCATTAGAGCATCCTACAAATACATTATTTAATTAAAAAAATATATTTTTCACAAAATGATAGATAATGTACTGTGTGGTGTGAGAGTAACCTGATCTATATTTGGTTTTCTGATTACTCCACAGATTATAAGATATACCAACAATTAGAAGAAAATTTAATATTTTGATGGAGGCAGATGTTTATCATCAGAAATGCCCTAAAGCAAACGATAGTAGCCTGATTCAAATCTAAATATAGAGGAATATTTTAAGAGATGAACTGATAAGTTCTAGATGGGTTGCAGTATATTATTGCATTTTATTTTTTCTACATTTAGAAAAATAAATATCATTACACATGTACTAAATTGTTATATAGTCATGCTAAACTAAGTTTACATACCTGAGTTTACACCCAATGTAGGTCCTCAGAGTTCTGGAAAGAGATAATGCCAATTACAGCAAACAATTTTACACTATTTGTAAAATAGCTTCTGTCTTACTAATAAACATTGCATTGCCAAACTTTGGTGGTATGACACCAACCAAGCTGTTAGCTTAGACAGGTTCAGTAGCAATCCATCACAAGATGGAGTGATATATTTAGAACTGAACATGAGCAGGGTAATGGATCAGAAAATAAATATTTTAACATTGGAGTAATTCCAAAATGACTTATAGACAGGGACTATATATAAAATAGGAACTATTCTGCACAACATCCATAGGAGGTGGTTGGGCCTGGATGCATAAAGCACAAAATCAAATGTAGCTTCAGCCCAAGCCTGTAGACTAAGATAGGATGTCTGTCTGGCTTTGTCCCCAACTGATTTGAAACTCACAAGCAACTGAAACATCGTCAATTGCAAAGTTGTCTGTTAATAAAAACTACTATTTATATGGGCAAGGATTGATTACTTTGTGTAGAGATAGCCAGCATTTCTGTAGTTCTTCCTGATTTCTTCTGTAATGAAACTAATTGTGCTATAATCATTCTATGATATGATGTAACAAGGGCATTGCTGATAAGAATATGTAAATAAGTCCTATGATAACACTAACACTGATTATTATCAAAATTTGAGGAGATCAAATTAAAGCATTTTTAAGATGTAATTATAATGGAAAATTATTGGCCTAAAGAACGGCTTTTAGTCAATCATTTTTCTAGTTTCTATGCTAAATATTTCTGTACAAGTTTATCACAAAATACAAAGATTAAGGGGGAAGTAGATATTAAATAGCATAAAAATATACGTAATAGTTCTATAAAATGGATTCATTCTTTCTTTAAATCTATCGCTATATCACCCTTGCATCTCCAAATGTTAGGCATATTCATACTGTTAGTACCATTATATCTATTATATAAAAGCTATATTAAATGTCAATACCCAAGAAAATATAATCATTTCACTGGAATAGAACTTCTTCAAGGGCCAGAGGTTGGACTGTGCAACAAAGAGTTAACTCAGTCAGCATGGTTTGATGAAACACACTCATTCCCTCACATTCCCAAGAAAGACCTCTCTTCAGGATGGGCCTTTACTGGCTCCTGAGATATGAGCTCTAAGCCCTTGCAATATTATTGCAAAAAATATTGCAATAATTTTTTTTTGTGCACCTGAGGCTTCACATTATGCACTACCATTTGCTCCAATAATGTATGTTAACAGTATGATTTATGGAGAAATTCTGTTTTTGTACGACTGAAGCCTTCTGCCACATGTTATCAGTTTGATCAGATAATTTATGCTAACGATATACTTTAAGATATATTTTTCCTCTTGGGGGTTGGAATATGAGCAACTGTGGTTAGTTATGCAGGTCAGTTATACTTGCCTACATGTTGAATCCCAATAAAATCCCTGGATGCAAATAATTGGGAAGAGCTTCCTTGGTTGTCAACAATTTGCACATATTATAATATGTAGTTCCTGGAAGAAAGAGCTGCATTCATGCCATTCCACTGGAACAATTCATTTGGAAGCTTATGTCTGGTTTTTCTTGGAGGTTGCTCCATACTCTTTCACCGTTTGATGACTTAAATCTGTATCTTCTAACTGTAATAAACTGTAACTGTGATATAACAGCTTTTCTGAGTCCAGTGAGTCCTCATTGATCTGGAAGCTAGTCTTGTGGATGCCTACTTACCTCTCTCTTCAGATAGCTACTGATTATTGGCAGAATAATGTTATAATTCAGATTAGAAGAAAAATAGATCATCGTTCTTTGAACTTTTTAAAATATAGTATCTAACCTAGAATTACCATTAATCTTGCATCCAAACAACAAAGGGTAGAAAAACAAAGCAATTGTTCTCTGAAAAAATAGATTTAAAACAAACAAATAAGAGAACTAATTGTGTGGATAGCAGAGACTGATTGATATAAACTTTCAGGATATGTCAACATATACTCAGCATATTTTAAAATAAAATTTAAGTTCAGATTACTTTAATAAATAAAACTCAGTTTAAGCAAATATACTATCATACCCGCAAGTAGTTCATGAATAATTATTTTTTAATATATCTTATTGCTAAAGTATTTTATTAACAAAAATTATTATTGATCCATACAAAAAACAATTATATTAAGTATCAAGTTGAATGTATACTATATATCAGGTGCTGGGCTAAATTTTTCATATCTCTTTTAGTCAATAGCTCTGGTCACTACCCTATATTTTTAAGTGAAATAAACAAATTAAAAATTAAAAATCTCCTTTAAGGGCACATCACTAATAAGTTGTAAAGCTGAGTTAATATTCTTTGCTGATTACACATGCATATTTGTGCTCAATAAACATTATATCCTCTGTGAGTATGCAGTGATGTTGAAGGGTGTACATATTGTCATCTCTCAGACCATCTAAATGCTTAATCAATCAGAACAGTCTATTCCAAAAATTTTTTTGGAAATATAGCAATGCACTATCTATTAAAAATAATTTTACCTGTAAAATTTAGCACCAACTTTATTGACTTATGTTAGAAAAAAAAGGATAATAAATTAGAAAATTGCTTAAAGAGAAAATACTTTATTTGAGTTATTAGGTCTAGATTGCTAGTCAGTTCTGTACTAATGTATGTTTCTTGGTTTCTGCAGATGGGAATATACATTCTCCACATGGAATAAAGCAGAAAAAGATTAGGCTTTCATTAGAAGCACATCTACTGTTTATTTATCTACATGTTTGTTGAAATAACATTTATTTGGTAACTACTATATTTTGGATATTCTTGGGGTCACCGGGAATGCAATGGTGAGATTAAAATGGTATCTGACTTTTTAAACTTGAAATTTTGTGAAATACATACATATTAGTTTATGTAGAGGAAATACCAAACAGGAGGAAGCATCAGATGTTTAAATGACTAAAAAATTAAGGCAGTCAACCTGGAATGATGAAGGTATATGGTGTATTTTAATGCTTAATGAGGCACAAGGATCTTTCTTTATGTCATGCCATAGTTGTTGGCTTTCATAGCTTATTGGCCTTTATGCTAAAGCTAAGAAATTATTATAAAGTGTTTTAAACAATGTAAGAGTTACAATTGTTTTGAATTCATTCATTCAATCAGACATTGTCTACCACGCTTTACAATATATGTTAATTTTTCAACATAAATTAGAAAGATACAAGCCTGGTGTTATTCTTTCCAAAACTATCATCTGATCTTTACAGATAAGAACCATTAAAAGATTGAACCTGGATATTACTATCTACCAGGGGTGTCCAAACTTTTTTCAACGTTTTTCACCAAGGGCCATATGCGGTAAAATACAAAAAAAGCCGGGCCACTCACTCAAGGTGAAGTACGTATTGCCTCACCTGGTTTAAGTAAACTAAATATATTTTTAGAATTTTCTGCCGGCCAATAAAAAATGGATTGCGGGCCATAGTTGGCCCGCGGGCCGCAATTTGGACACCCCTGATCTAGACCAACACCACGGTCAAATTGACAACAAAAATGTTGACTGGAGTGTCTTTAGATAAGTTCGTTTCCAAGTCCAGATTGGTTAGTATGGAATGCCCCAAGTAATGTTTTGCAGTAGATTGAAGTTTAAGCAGTTCTTACTGTGTCCCTACACTTTCCCAAGTCAGTGTTTTGCATCAGTAGCTCTTGTTTCTCTTAGGGTAATCATAAATCTTTTGAACAATCAAAATTATCTTTTCTTCAAGGGAATGTATGTAATGACTAGCTCAAATCTTGTTTGGTAACTAACATTAATTCATGGAAGAAGACAATCCAAGGGGTCGCAGTTGTGTCTGATATGTCTGATTTCCTTTCCCTGGTAAGTTAATGGTCTAAATTTATATCCGGACAACTGATGACAGTAAAGACTGCCACACCACCCCATCAATGGAAGAAAATTGAAGACTTTTATAGAGAAAAAAGAGACGTAGAGAATATTGCCAGATTT
Organism: Rhinolophus ferrumequinum; assembly: GCF_004115265.2. Lineage (NCBI taxonomy): Eukaryota > Metazoa > Chordata > Mammalia > Chiroptera > Rhinolophidae > Rhinolophus > Rhinolophus ferrumequinum. The sequence continues at coordinate 89,288,331 of NC_046289.1, read as the reverse complement.
GGCTTTGAGGCCGGGATTCTAGCTCTAATGATCAAGTTAGCCTACATTTTTATAATATCTAGTTATATAATTACAACAGAACTGTCTCAACTTATAAAATCCAGACACAATGATATCTCCTTTCCCTAGGCTAAACTGCTATGTAAGTATGTCTCAAATATATATTTCCAGATAATTAAGACACTGTCAAATTCAGAACATCACTGAAATTTGGTTTGCTTAAATGACATAAAACTAGCTTTGTGGTTTGCTTCTTAGTTTTATATTCACAGGATAAAATGAAGGTCCTTAAATTTATGTTCTTCATGAAAATAATGGTTTCCTGAGTAAGAGTCTTCTATGGATAAAGAAAGTGTTTTTTACTCTCACATAGCAACCAATGCTCGTCTTGAAGAATCATACGACAGAACTAGGCACATTGTAGACTGCGACAAAAAAACCAAACAAAAAATAAACAAAAAAACCTTGCATTTTAACCAATCTGTATGTGTAATTCTTTGAATCCTTTTCGTGTTTCCATTATTAGAGTTAAGTGCTTTTGTAACTATGTTCTCAAAAAAGGTAATGAACACCTGTGCCTGATCTGAATTATGAAGAGTCTGTTATCTTCCTCATGAAACATACAAAAAGCACAGTGGAATTCTGTTACAATATTCAGCCTGAGCAGTTTAGATGAATCATTTCTTTTTAGTGATCACTACATGCCAAAGCACATCCCCCCTCCACCATCCTGATTTTCACTAATTCAGGCATTTCCCAAACAGCAACTTACTATCTTCCAAGGATAAGATCTTATATAGAATATGCACTTGTTAGACAAATCATTATGAACTCTAATTAGGAGTCTCAACACCTGTAACAAGCAAGTAGCTCTCAAAAGTTTTAACATTATTACAGAAATAGTCAAGAATTATTCATATTTTCTAGATGTAAACTACCGAGCTAGTTGTCATGCCCTTATCAAAAGGTAACAGCATTCAAGAGGAAAGAGTCCAGCACTTGAAAGTAAGTAAAATACTTGTTTTAAATATTTTGCTGTGCTTGGCAAGGATATTATCCACCCCAGTATGTAGAAGTGTGCTCAATCTTGATTTTAAGAAACAAGGTTTAAAAAAATAATCCTTCTAAACAATTATTTCAGGATAATAAACGTTAAGTTTCCTCAATTGAATTAGCCATCCTGTCAGAAAGAAAAACATAGAAGAGAATGAAGAGAGGGACAGCAGATCCTTCCACAACCTTGCCCATCAAGGGAGGAGGGTGGATATTCTTTATAACCCAACGAGGAACCATGGAGGAAATACGAGGAATATTAAACCATGTACTGAGATGAAAAAAGGAGATCATTAATGTGAATAAGCAGTAGAAGAACTAAAATCCAATTTGCTCTGTTGTCAAATTAAAATCTTTCTGTACTATATCATGATGGGGAAAATCAGTATTTTATTGCCGAAAAATAAGACAAAATAACACAGGACTTTAGATAAGATCAAAATAACATGCTGACATACAGAAGCATGATGAAAGTTAAGGAAACTAAAGGCACTTGGGTGGAGATTTCAACCTTCAGTACATTCAGTTAGGGTCTTAAATCTTAGGAACACAATGACTATAGATTGAATTCAGTGAGAATGATGTTAACTGTGCCAAAAACTTAAAATGGAAAAATGATGGCACAAACTGATAAAGTACTTGTTTTAACATGGTAATATTAAGATCATTAGATGATATTTGCTTTTGTTGAATAAATAAAAACAATATGAAGCATAGTGCTAGGATGGCAGGGATGTGGCCTCAATAAGATATAACTGACATCTTTATCATTATAAATACCTCAAAAGGTGGAATTTTTTTTTTTTTTTTTTTTTTTTTTGGTTTATCCATTTTTCTGTTAGTGGACATTTGTATAGTGTCAAGTTTTAAGATATTCATTTGTATAGAAATGTTGGTATGGACATACACTTTCTTTTTTTTGGAAAAAAATAGGAGTCGTATGACTGGGATATATGATAGGGAACTTTTTAAGATAAGATATTGTTAGTATGTAGAAATATACACTAATTTTGTATATTCACAATGTAGTCTTCAACATTGCTAAACTCTTCTGTGTTCTAGTAGGTATCTTTTTTTAAAAATATATTACTTGGAAGTTTCTACATAGACAATCTTGCCTATCTCTTGTCCTCTTAAAACCAACAGGCTAGTCCATGAATGTCCTTTCTATGGCAATGACAAGAGGGCAAGAGAGCAAAAACAACTCACCAGCCAGCACCAATGACCAGGCAAGTGAGTGAGTTAATCTTGGACTATTCAGTTTTGGTTAGAGTGCCAGAAATTCCAACCCACAAAATCCTAATAAATAATAATAATCTTTCTTTTAAATCACAAAACTTTTTAGGTGGTTTGTTATTCAGCAATCGATAAATAAGACACCGACCAATTGAAAATATAAATTATAGATACTTTAGAAAACATGTAAAAGCTAGTCTAGTATCATTTCTAGATTTAAAACAAAATTTATGGGTCTTTATAAAAAATTCTGTTCCATTGATTTGACACTCGATAAATATAAAAAATGTTTATTCTTTCTATTTAGATAGTTACATGTGTGATATAGTTTTTAAAAACTCACGGTTTTCTTTAATCCTGTAACTAAGTGATTTTGCCTCATAGCAATTATTTGCCCTCTTCTCATTTACTTTTTATCACTTAATCAACTTATAGAATCATTCAAGTGCATTATAAGTAATTTATGCGCTTACATGTCTCTTTCTTGGTGGCATTTTTAGTCATTTATTTTGTACAGGTTAAAATCTGTCCCCCTCAAAACCTTCTAGCTGTCAACAGGCATAAAAACAAAACACTAGGCTCAGTGCACAGGTAATTGTACTAGATGCTTTTTATTGCAGAGATCACAGAAAAACTCAGCCAAGGCATTAGAGATGGAAAATCATGACTGTCGAAGGCTGGTTAGCCATATCTCAATCTAGTTGTCACTTTGTGCATGGTGTATTTTATTGAAACCTCTTCTACCTTTGGCACAAGTAAGCAGTCTTCCAGTGGGCTCAATTTTGATGTCAAAGGTAATATTGATTTGGAATTATTTCATGCCCTAAAAGACGGAGTTGTGAAAACACTTCTATTAAGGCAAGGAAGATATAGTAACACTGAGAATCGCACAGACTTTACAGTACATGATATTTACATTTTTTTTTTCCTATAACCATTTGGCCTTTTAAATTTAATCATCATGCCCGTGCTTGAATTATGTTATAAACATGCAAAGTATAACTCAGCACATGAGAAAGAACTAAGTGTGCGTTAAAAAGCTAAAGTGAATTTAAGCTTCTAGTTCTTTGAAAAGCTGAAATAGAAATTGTGTTCATATTTGGGGCAAGAGTATTAAGTCAAGCCCAAACATAAGAATATAAAAATTAACAGGGCTGCAGCAACGGGTAATATAGGGCCAGTACCACAAGACTCAAATTTCCACAAAGGATGAAATTTGGACAAGTTTATTTTTCACATTGGATGCTTATCACCTATCATTGCATGAAGAGTAAGTATGAATAACATTTATTAAATTACTTAATGACTACATTAAAGTAAGTTTTCTTAAATAGATGTTTTGACTTAATTTGTTTAAATCAATAGATGCAAATTTTAAAATACAAGACATTTCATTATTATTTATATCCTAGTTTCCACTAAGAGTTACTCTTAGCTTTTGAAAACACAAAAATTCTCATAGATACAATGGAAGCGTAGACTTAAATATAAATCAACCTGAAACAAACGAAGATACATTCATTTTGTTGCCTCATCAAAACTCTATTGTAATAAAGATTTAAGATTCTGAGCAATAGTCTAGATCAATACTGAGTGTGTATCTAAATCTCTATCTGTATTGTATAATACTTATCTATCTAGCTAAACATGTGTATGTTTATGGGATGTGTATACATATTCATAGTTATATAAAGCAACATAAATTATCTGATGATAATTTTTAAATATATTTTCATTTTCCTCAAAGCATCAATATTATTTCTCTCTATTGATATTATTTCAATAGACTTAGAGGTATCATCACTGTCTTTAAAAGGATGATTACATTTTTCAGCCTGTGACATGGTATTTTTATAAATAATTGAAAAGCTAATATTCAACATTTTAAGTTGTAAATAAACTTACAAAATAAATTAGAATATTAAATTAGTAAAATCAATATAAAAAAAAAATTTAACAAAATGTCACAAGCAGTGACTTAAGTATGTAAGATTCAAATGTCTATTACAAATATTTCTTAGACTATGCTCTTTTACTTAATAAATTCAAGGAATGGAAAAATTTGCAATTGGTTTTCCCAAGGACCAAAATGATTCATGTAAATTGTCAAACATGTGGTTATATTTTGTTGTTGTTATCAAATATTTATTTTTTAAATTTTGTGATTTTTGAATAATGTGTAAGTTGCCATAAAGCATACAATCGTATTTTTTTAATCCTTAAAAAATATAAACACTCATTAATCAGGTGCCATTTGAATTGCAATTTTAATTGTTAAAAACAGTGATTGTCAACATTATGCCTGGGGATACTTGGGGATACCTGGGGGTCCCCAAGATCCTTTTACTTTCTCTATTAGATCAAAACTATGTTAATATTTAATAATACTTAGGTGTAGTTTACCTTTTTTACCTTCATACCTTCATGAATATATAGAGTTCAAAATGATTATTGGTCTGGTCTCCGATTCCACATTTCACCAACCTTTAAAGACTCTACCACTTGTCAAGCTTTGGTCAAGCTTTAAAGACACGATCACTTGTCAAACTATTAAATTAGAATTTCCACAATTATCTGAAAAGGCTATTAAACCCTTTCCCAACTATCTCCAGGAGGACAAAATTTCTTCATACATTTTCAGCTAAAACGGCATATTATGACAAATAAGAAGCAAAAACAAACACAACAATTCAGCTGTCTTCCAATAAAACAGATCTTAAAAAAAATTCTGAAATATAAAACAATGACACTTCTTGAATATTTTGCTTCAAAAATAATATATTTCTAAAAAGTACATACTTTTTAAGTCAATGTAGAATTGATTTAACTTTGATATTTTATATTTATCTTTGATAACTAAATTAAGTGAATATATTAAAATCTCTTTAACTTATACTATGGTAAATATTAGTAGATATAACTCATAAACAAAATTATCAATGAATTTGGGAAGGGCTAAAGCTCCTAAATCAACATTTGAGAACTATTGATTCAAACATTAAACAAAAGAATAGACATTGGTTAGACTATGTTTATCTTTGATCACATTGGACATTTTATCTAACATTGTTTCTTTAATTTTATGATTACAATTTTATTATTGTCTTTGATTAAATATGTGTAAGTTTGTCACTGTGTTGTTAAAAACAGAAAATAACACACCACTATTAATGATTAACGTGAAGGGATTGCTTTAATATAATTGGAGCAACTCCAAAGTGAAATACTAAGTAAGGTTTATAAATAATTATTTGGGCTACATTTATTATAATGGATAGAAGTTTATAATTTATTTTAAGTTCATATTTCATGATTTTATAAAATATAAAATTACAAAATTGGTGGGTGATTTCTGTTTTTTGAGTTATGGACAATTTTATTTTCTACCTTTGTATATCTGATTTTTTTCCAGAAAAAATTTCTATCTTCTATATTATTTATGGCCAAAAAGACATTATAGAGAATAATTTACTTCTGTGGTTACCTGGAAATAAAACTAATGATTTTAATAGAAATGTTTATTTTTAACAAGAAACATGAACTGTTTTTTCAGCTGATAAAATTACACTGTTTCATTTGACTAACAAATCTGTTTTTACTCAATATATTCTCAGAAAACAAAAATATTAAGTCAAGCAATTATAGCTGAATATAAGTCTTTAAATTTGCAGTGTAAGTGGTAGATTATTCCTACCAAAATGTCAAAGCCTAAATTAAAATTTTGCTCCTTCAACACATAGCAATGTTTGCTCTTTTTAAAGTGCTTTTGCTACAGAAGAATAACTGCAATGAAAACATTAGCAACAAACTTCAAATTGGATTGTCTACTGTGTTAAGAGTATTCATTCATTGCATAAGCTCTGAAGGCATTTTATATGAAGAGTGACAATTGTTATTGTACTGCTTGACCTGATGTCACTTAAATTGTCAGAGGTGAGCTCTAACTTGGAATAGAACCACTAACAGGAACTATGGTTGTGTCAAAGCAGAGATTTTACCCGAAGTTGTCTTGCTGAGCTTCAGATAAATCAATTTAAAATTTAGAAGCTGAAACACTTGCAATTCTCAAAATATAAAACTATATACATTTAGCTTTATGCATGTATATCCACTAAAAAATATCCCAAAGACCTACAAGTAAGCTAGATGTGCTAGCTATCATTAAATAAAATAAAAAGAGCAAAAAGGGATGCTGATTGCAGAAACAGTACACTATGAGAGTCAAAAGATGTTTCCAAACCTCCAGTTTAAAGAAGGCTTAGCTATAAAAGCCAAATTATTCTTGTTATTAAATAATGGACTTGTTGTGTTCAATTATAGACAATCTCAAAATAAACATAAGTACTTCTTTGTAAAACAGTGAACACAGCCAGTCTTGAAAATTCGACCTGTGTGGGTATGGCTCCAGATCACTGCAAATAAAGCCAATAAAGTGAGTCACATGAATATTTTGATGTCTCAGTGCATATAAAATTTATGTTTATACTACACTGTAGTCTATTAAGTATGCAATAGCATTATGTCTAAAAAAATGTACGTGCCTTAATTAAAAAAAATAGTTTATTGCTACAAATTGCTAACCATCATCTGAGCCTTCAGTGAGTCATAATGTTTTTGCTGGTGGAGGGTCTTGCCTCCAAGTTAATGGTTGCTGACTGATCAGGGTGGTGGTTGCTGAAGGTTTTGGGTGGCTGTGGCAATTTCTTAAAATAAACAACAATTAATTTTGCCACATCGACTGACTCTTCCTTTCACAATTTCTCTATAGCATGCAATGCTATTTGGTAGCATTTTGTGTACAGTAGAACTTATTTCAAAACTGGAGTCAAACCTCTCAAAATCTGTCACTGCTTATTCACCTAAGTTCATGTAATATTCTAGATCCTTTGCTGTCATCTCAACAGTCTTCAAAGAATCTTTATGGGGACTAGATTCCATCTCAAGAAACCACTTTCTTTGCTCATCCATAATTAGCCACTCCTCATATATTAAAGTTTTCCTCAAGAGATTGCAGCGATTTAGTCATATCTTCAGGCTCCACTTCTAATTCTAGTTCTCTTGCTATTGCTACCTCATTTGCTCTTTCCACCTCATCTTCTTCTAATCTCCTGTTAATGTTGATATTTTGACCTCTTCCCATGAATCATGAATGTTCTTAATGGCATATAGAATAGTGACTCATTTCCAGAAGTTGTTTTTTGTTTGTTTGCTTATTATTAGTTTCAGGTGTACAAAACAATGTAATAGTCAGACATTTATACCCCTCACAAAGTGATAATCCCTCTCCTTCAATCTACTACCTCTCTGACATCCTATATAGCTGTTTAATTCCACTGACTATATTCCCTATGCTGTACTCCACATCCTGTGACTATACACACACACACACACACACACACACATATATATTATATACAATTATAATTAACATTAATTATTATTCAGCTTCAGGTGTACACTGCAGTGGTCAGGCACCTACACCATCCATGAAGTGGACTCCCTAATAGGTGTCCATCGGAAACTCTACAAAATCTTTGCAACATAATTTATTATATTCCCCAAACTGTATTTGTATCCCTATGGCAATGGAGAAAGGCAAATACCATATGATCTCACTTATATGTGGAATCTAAAGAACAGAGTAAATGAGCAAACTAGTCAGAAACAGTCTCAGAGATATAGAGAAAAAACAGACGGAGAAGTTGAGGGGATTAGAAAGCAGAAGGTTTTTAATTTACTTTGCAAAGATCCATCACAGGAATCACTGTCTATGACAGCTATAACCTTATGAAGGGAACCAAAATTTTGTCACCCTCAAACTGCTTTTGAGGAAATTGACTTTAAGATGTTTATTAAGAAACAAGCCTCAGGTGGCCTGGTGGCTCAGGTGGTTGGATCTCTGTGCTCCTAACACCAAGGTTGCTGGTTCGATTCCCACATGTGAGCTGCGCCCTCTACAGCTAACACTGTGAACAAGGCTGGAATCAGTGTTTGGGGGTGCGGGGGAAGGAGAGAAGGGGAAAAAGAAACAAGCCTCAAAAGATCCTTTGGCCCTTTCCCCTTTCCTGCCCAAAAGATTCGGAGAGAAGCCTGCTTCACAAAGGAAATCTTAGAATGCTGCCATAATAAATCACTCATTCTCACTTTTGTAATCTCATACTCCTTCCCCTCTTCTCTCCTTGTCCACTAGGTCTCATATACCTAATGTCGCCTTGCTGTGCTTGGAATTTTCAGGCCCATAAGTATGTGAATTGTCCATGTGCAGATATTAAAACTGATTTTCTCCTATTAATCTGTCTCTGTTAATTTGATTATGAGCCCAGATAGGAGACTTTAGAAAGTGGGAGTATGAATTATTTTTTTTGTACCCCATACTTACAAAATATATTTCTAAAATAATAAAATTTGAAAGTCAAAATCGCTCCTTGATCGATGGGCTGCAGAACAGATGTCGTGTTCTGGAAACAATGATCTCATTGTCCGTCTCCATCAGAGCTCTTGGGTGATTAGGTACATTGTCAATGAGCAGTGATATATTGAAAGGAATCTTTTTTCCTGAGCTTTAGGTCTCAACATTGGGCTTAAAATACTCAGTAAACCAGATTGTAAAGAGATGTGCCGTCATCCTAGCTTTGCTGTTCTATTTATAGAGCACAGGTGGAGTAATTTAGCATGATTCTTAAGGCCTCTGTATTTTTGGAATGCTAACTGAGCATTGGCTTTATCTTGAAGTCATCAGTGGCCTTAGCCTGTAACAAGAGAGTCAGCCTGTCCTTTGAAGCTTTGAAACCAGGCATTGACCTCTCCTCTCTAGCTATGAAAGTCCCAGATGGCATCTTTTTCCAATATAAGGCTGTTTTGTCTACATTGGAAATCTGTTATTTAGTGTAACCACCTTCATTAATGATCTTTGCTAGATCTTCTGGATTACTTAATATAGCTTTTATATCAGCACTTCCTGTTTCACCTTATACTTTTCTGTTTTAGAGACAGTTTCTATTCTTGAACCTCAGGAACCAACCTCTGCTAGTTTCAAACTTTTCTTCTGCAGCTTCCTCACCTCTGCCATCCTTCACGGAATTGAAGAGAGTCAGGGCCTTAGTCTGGATTAGGCTTTGGCCTAAGGTTGTGGCTGGTTTGACCTTCTATTCAGACCACTAAAACTTTCTCCATAAGAGCAACAAGGCTGTTTTACTTTCCTATCACTCATGTGTTCACTGGAGTAGCACTTTTAACTTCCTTCAAGAACTTTTCCTTTGCACTCACAACTTGACTAAGTGTTTGGTGAAAGAGGCCTAGCTTTTGGACCAGCTTGGCTTCCAACATGTCTTCCTCACTAAGCTTTCTTATTTCTAGCTTTTGACTAGAGAGACATTTGACTCTTCCTTTCCCTTGAATACTTAGAGGCCATTGTAGAGTTATTAATTGGCCTAATTTCTATATTGTTGTATCTGAAGGAATAGGGAGGATGGATGAGGGAGAAAGACAAGAGGAATTGTCAGTCAGTGGAACAGTCAGAACACTCACAACATTTATCGATTAAGTTCACCTTGTTATATGGGTGTGGTTTGTGGCACCCCAAAACAATTACAATAGTAACATTAAAGATCACTGATTACATATCACCATAACGTATATAATAATAATGAAAAGGTTTGAAATATTGCAAACATTTCCAAAACTTGACAGTGACATGAAGTAAACAAACACTATTAGAAAAATGACACCAATATATTTGCTCAATGCAGGTTGCCACAAATCTTCAATTTGTAAAACACAATATCTTCAAAGCACAATAAAGCAAAGTGCAATGGAATGAGATATGACTATATTTTGCAATTATAATTATTAAAACTCTTTCTGGTTATCTTCCGGAGCTAGTACCTGCAAATCTAACTCCTTTTGCAAAATAGAAGGAAACAGGGATAATTGATAGGAATAAACAATCCTTCCAAGACCTTCTAAGAAGAAATGCAAAGGATCATAACCATCACTAGTCTTCAATTACTTCAATCTTTTCTTTGTGTTATAAACAGCAAATACAACTACACGGCATTTTTTTCCATTCAGTTCCTCTCATGAAGTATTAGGCTTACGTCAAACGACGTGGAAAATTCATTTTTTTTCTCCTGAAGATATCTACAATATCACATATCCTATGAATAGCTTTTTATGTTGAAATTAAAGTAACATATCGTACAAGAAAATGTTACAGTATGTTCCATTTTGTAAATTAAAATATATGGCACTTACACAACTTATAGTTATAATTTAAATAAGATTTCAGTATTTAATCTCAGATAGGAAAAAATTTCATTTTACTATGCTCTAGAAATGTTATTTTTTGTTGAAAACAAATAAATGACTGTTGTGCCATAAATGATTGCATGCAAGGCATTTGCAGAAGCTTGTAATAAATTACATGGTACAGAGTATAAATCAGTCTTTTGGATACTGAAACACAGTTTTGTTTAATTAAAACTTTAAAAATCATTCATCCATAAACCTCTAGACTCAAGAGTCAATATCAAAATGCATGACTTATTTTAAGAGCCACACAGAAAAAAATATTTCCAGAATGTTGTGTGAAGTTAAACTTTATGTATAGGGAAAAATATGTAATTAATTGAAGAAAATTTCAAAAATAAATAAAAACTCAACATTAAAGGGATATATATGTATATAAAATCCTTAGCAATATGGCAATAACTCACATTGTTCTATTCCATGAATTGATGTAAATAATACACCCTCCTAAAAAAAGCAGAGAAAAACTTACTAACAGCACTAGATTTTAACAACAATAAAAAATTCACTGCCCATAAATTCAAGAAATGTATCATTGGCATGTTAGTAAAGGACTAGACTGAATCTAGTTATCAAGGTCAAGAACAAAGTTTTCTTCTTCAGAAATGTTCCAGTTCTAAAAGAGCTAAGTAAAAGAGAATACTGATGCAACCCCAATAAAACTATATAGAGGAAAAAAGGCCAATGAAATCACGGGCTTCCATTCTTATGGGAGTTTTTTTTCCAAAATTGTGAGTCAAAAGCACTTGGAAGTTTCTAGAAAATTTCAACTTGTGGCATATTGAGCCATTAAAAATTTGGAGTTAGCCTTCTACTCCACAACAAATTCTCAAGGACATCTTTTGCCTCTGTTGCAAAGGAAAAATATGCAGCATTGTTTCCTCACCTCTCACACACATGCTAAAACAAACAAGGTTATTTTAAATAAAAACTATTTCATTTATCCATATTAATATCTGTAAAAAAACTTAGATTAAAACATTTTTACAGATAAAAAGCTTACCATAAAATAAAAGGATTTTAACTGTATGATACAGGCATTTTAGACATGCTATGCTTAAAAAAAAAGCTGGAATATAAAAAGTACACTTAGTAGAACTGTGGAAATAAGTGGAGAAATCCATAATTATAGTGGGAGATCTAAAGATACTTCTCAATAATTGACAAAACAGATAATAATTAGCAAAACACTGTTGGACAACATAATCAACAAGTTTATATTATCAACATGTAAAAGAATTCTGCTTTCAATAATGATAAGTGCTCCTTATTTACAAACACATATGGAACCTAACATGTATTTGTTGTAATGGAAGTCTCAGCAAAATCTCATTGACAATTTATTATACATATTATATTCTCTAACCATAATGAAATTTAATTAGAAGTTAATTTCAAAAAAATAAATTTAAAACTCAAAATATTTGCAAATTAAAGATACTTTATTGTTATGTAATGATGTTATGAAATAAATATTGTATCAAATATGAATATAAATCACATCTTAAATATTTAATGTCAAAAATACCTAAAATACTACTTACCAAAATTATCATATGTGTATATCATGAATGTGAGGTTTCACATAACAATTAAAGCAATTAGTGGTACTTTAAAGAGGAAAAATTTAATATTCTTGATCTGGCAGGCAAAGTTTCTAACACAGAAATAGATACAAATCTGAAAATTAAACCCAAAGTAAGTAGAAGAAAGCTTTTGGTAATATAAAGCAGAAAAAAATAAAATAGAAAAAAAAGAAAGAAAAGAGAATACCAATGAAGATAAAAGTTTGTTCTTTGAAAACTATCAAAATAGCTTTCATCTATGATTAAAAAAAAAAATCACTCTATGATTATTACAGTTTCAAGTTTCTTGTACCCGATGCTTCAAAAGGCCAATATTCAAAATGTCATAGTTTGGAGTAAGGAAAGGTTTATTGACCAAGAATGCGCCAACTTGAAAATGTCACTGGCAAAATGACATTGAACACCTCAGCTCTTGTCTTCTTGAAGGAAAGACTTCAATAAAGAGACAGAAATTTGTGCAGCATAAACCACAGAAGTTTATGAGTAAAAGAGAATACACTCCGAGAGGTGGAGCAGGCTGACCCAGGAGAGGAAAACAGCCTAGAACAGCAAGCGTATTAGAAAATGTGAGTACACTCCAAGACAAGGAGTAGGCTGACGCATGGGAGGAAAGCCTTGTGTAAAGGCTTGGGTAGAATTGCCTACCTCTTTCCCTTCTCTTATCTCTCTTTCTCCCACTGAGGTGCCTGGTCTTCTGGCACTTAGCGGTGCATTTCTTTGATTTAGGAGTTTGAGTCAACATTGCTCTTTGATTTAGGGGCTTGAGCAAATATATCTCTTTGATTTAGGGGTTTGGGTAAACACATCCCCTTGATTTAGGGGAATATGTAAACACATCCCTTAGGGGTGTGTGAAAACCTGGAATCCTATTGGGCTAGTAAGGTAGTGATGATCCTGACAAACAGGATGTGTCCCCTGCCCCCCCTCCCCTTCTAACAACATATCTCCTTGATTTAGAGGTATGTGTAAGCCTGGGGTCTTGACCCAAGTAGGAACAGCAGCAAGGGGCTTTCTAATCCGGGCTAAATTTCTCCTCCTGCTCACTTCTACTTATCTACCTACCCTATCAAGAAGATAGAGAGCCTTGGAGCTTCCACAAATCCATGTTAAGAGAGCCTAGAATTCAGGCTTCTCTTATGTCAAGGGGAGAATGTGTTGGGCAAGAGGGATGTGTAGACCACAGACTTCTAGGCCCCAAGAGGGATCCAGGAAAGAGCATAAAGTCTCTGAATCTCTTTGTTCCCAGTCCTTGACCTCTGCTGATCTGAGTCCGGTCTTGAGGCTCCTGCAAATCTGTTCCAAAAGCTCAAGCCTCAAGCACAATTCCTCTAATATGAATAGTTAGTGTATGTATAGCAGGAGATATTTGCCTTAAGGCCATGGGAGAAATGCAGGCTAGAATTAAAGAAAGAGTCAGAGAGAGAGCATTTTACTCTGTTGCAAACAAAATGCATTTGGCTAATTAGGAATGAAAGGGAATTCTTATCTCATAAATCTTATTTCAATCACATTAACTTAGGAAACCTTGAAATTATTCCATTTAAAATCAGGAAGTCAATAAGGTGATCTTTACCACTAAGTTTATTTAGCATTTCATTGAGGATCCTAGCCAGTATAACAGGAAAAGAAAAAGACTAATAGTATAAAGATTGAAAAGACGGAAATGAAATTGTCATTATTTGCAAATCATGAGTCTCTATGTAGATAATCCAAAAATGTTACAGTCAATGCTAAAATTAATCAGTGAGCTTAACAAATACCTCAATATATAAAGTCAATTGCATTTGTATATAACACAATTGTTAGCTCACAAATAATTAGACTACACAATTTTAAAAAGTCACGTTTTGCTATGGCAAAAAATCTATATGATGTATAGAATTATACAAAATGAATTGTAAAAAAGTGTACATAAAATTATAGATTTTCACTGAAAGACATTAAAAATCCCTGAACAAATTGAGATATCCTGTGTTCACTGCTAAGAATAAAACTTATTGTAAAAATCTTAATTTCTTTAAATTATGTTACAGATTATAGAAATTCTACTTAAATCCCATCAGAATTTTCCACACAATCTCACATTTTAATTCTAAAATATACATTACAGAGCAAAGGGCCATGAACAATCAGGACACTATACTATACTCACATAAAATTACTGTAAGTAATTGTAAAGAAACAGTATATGTTGTAACAGATGTAAAGATATAACAATAAAAATAATTTAGTACAACACAGTGGTAAAGAGTTTGAAATAAATAGAGACCTAAAAGTGAGATCCACTGATATACTGAAACTTGAATTGAGTTAGAAATAGAATGACAGATATAGGAGAAAAGAGGAACTCTTTGGTAAACTTAGCTAGTTAAATTTGTCAGCCATATTAAAAAAAAAAATAACAGATTTGAACATACACTGAAATAAATTCAAGATATATTAAAAGCTTACATGAAAGCCCTTACAGCAGCAAAATGTTTGTGTGTTGTTTTTTTAAATATAGGTAGATGTTTTTTCTGACTTTGTGATAAGTGTTTCTTAAATAATATGCATAGAATAAAACGTTGAAATATTGATAGCATTAATTTTAAGAGCAATCGTTAATCAAAAGACATTAAAGAAAACAAAATGACCTACAAAATGATAGAGGACATTTAAAACAAATGTAAAATAACTCCAAAGCATTTATTTTTATAAAAATCGGAGTTTTAAAAATCAACAATTAAAAATGCAAGGGCAAATACAAATTAAAAATGAAAAGCTAGATGTTAAAAGTTCTCATCAAAAAAATTATAACTACGTGTGGTAATGGACTTTTAAATAAACTTATATGGTAATCATTTTGCAATATATACATATATCAAATCATTATGTTGCACACCTAAAACTCATATAATGGTATATGTCAATTACATGTCAATTTTTTATGTAAATAAAAATAAGACGTTTAATTCTCCCTATTGAAAACAAGAAGAAAGTCTTCTCCCTTTCTTAAAGGCTTTACTTTAGAAAACTTGTATTTTCTTTCTCAGTTTCAATGTAGGTAAATCTCAAGAATCTGAAAGCCACTTCTTTGAAATGTAACCAAGGAAGATAGTGCCATTATCTCCCGTTTCTGTGGGAGGGTAGGAGCTTAGCTTCTGTGGGCATCTAGCTCCCAATTGCAAAATCACCTCCTATCATAAAGATGTGAGAACCTTATTTTTTCTGTGGATAAAGCCAGTTAGCTAACACAGATGGTCATCCAATTACCAAGTGAATTTAGGATAAACTATGCCTGACAAATGAATGGTATGGCTAAGTCTTGTTACTTGACAATTAGCTATTGTTTTTCTCGAGAACATGTATGAGATGGATTGTATTTTCTTGGTTGCATAAAAAGGGTGAGATTTCTTTCAGTCTTTACAATCTCTTTTGTAGATTGTCGGTGATGCGTTTCACATTCTGGTTTCGCGCTCATTCGTTAATAAAATTGTTTCTCTTCTACCTTGTTGGAGAGGTTTCCTGGGTTGAGAGAAGAGTGTTTATAATTATATTTCCTCAACAATTCTGGTAATGAAGACTGAATGTCTGCCAGTTCTTGAATTAAGCAAGACCAAAGGAAGGTCTGTGGCCACAACACAGTCAGGTAAGAGACCTTGAATTATAAAAACTCTCCCTTCTAGCTCTCCACTCTTTTGGAATACTTAGCTGGAGGTACCATCCTTTCCAAATAGAAGATTTTACTATTACCTAAGCATGGGTAATAAAGTCTCTAAGATCCTATCAGAATCACCATATTTTCCATATAGTTGGAAAATATGCGAAGCCAGGAATGTTGCCTGCTAGTATCACTTTTATAAAGCTAATGTAAGTCTGTCTATCATATTTGGAATAAGTGTACGTGAATTCAGTTTTGCCATGGCCAAAGGATGGGTTTTCTTTGATTCAGATGAATTAACATTTTGCTGGGGTTCTTTTACAAGTTTCCTCCCAAGTAAATAAATTACTATTATTTATGAGATGAATATCATTCAAAGAAAAAATACAAAATTTTAGATAGCCTGAAGAAAAGATTGAGAAAATAGAAAAGTAAATGCACTGTCTTCACAGAACCTCCCGCGCCACCCCTCATCCTTTCACTTCTGTCCCTGTGAGATAGGGCAGGGAGCACGGCCTCCAAGAAAAACTACTCACCTGCAAAGACGGAGGACAAGTCAGAATTGGCCAAGACCAAGATGGCAAGGAGATTCACCTTCTGGTAATCTCCAGGCACATTTTAGGGTCATTTCTATGCTAAATGACACTCATATCAATATCAGCTCCATGACACCTCCAGAGAGCCCATACAAGGACAAAAAATAGGGGGTATATCCCACATTCCTGGAAAAACTCACCCATTTCCTGAAATAGAATATTCCTGCCTGTCATTTCCATATAAAATACCTACCAAGTGAAAAGTACTGCAATACTTCAAATTATGGTTGTCTCTTGCTAGAAGGCAACCTCTGCTCTGCCTACAGAGTGGATCTTTATTCAATAAACTACTTTCTTTTTATTTCCTGGGTCACACTTTAATTCTTTCCTGCATGAAGCCAAGGACCCTCTTTCCTGCAATACCTGCTTCTCCTGCATTTCTTTATCCCTCCTTGCCTCAATCTGACTCCAGGGAAAGGTAAGGTGATGATGATATTCTAAATGGTGGTTCTCTTCATTCGTGCATTTGCCTGTAAAGAGGGATGAAGGCATGACTTCTTTAGCTGGTAACAATTTATCTGCTGTGTTTGAGGATACAGGTTTGCGTGCCTGGTGTCTGAGCCCAGAGTCTACTCCATGTCTTAGCTCAGATTCCACCGCTACGGGTCCCTTCTCCTCCACACACCCAGCAGCTAGGAAAGCAGCTTTGTTAAAAAGACCTGATCAAGGTCTGCTGGAGAATTTGGATAAAAGACTAAGACCCCTGTGAAGGCAACAGAATGGAGGCTTGCCTCACTAGTCACTTGGAGGACGGCAATCAAACAAGGTGTTAATCTGATGAACAGAAACACGGAAAAAGAGGACAAAATACCATGGAATTTACATTTTTCTTATTTCCATGCAAGGAAAAGCAGCCCTATTTGAATCACCAGCAAAACTGATGCCATGAGAAACTTCCCAGGACTCAAGGTGCCTCTACTTACTATCTATGTGAATTTAATTTAATTGAGCTTAATGTGAAATATTGGAATAATAATACCTGCTTCGGCATTGTTGAAAGTTAATGGGATAATGTATGCACATCTCCTGGTATGTTTTTGGCACATAACAGACATTTATTTAGGGAGAGATTGTATTAAGGTTATAATGATTATAAACACAATTTCCCAATGAATCATTTCTAATAAGAGCGTCAGAGTCAACATTTAATACGTGAGCTGTTATAATCTTTCAAGGAACATATATATCACTGCCATAAACAATTAAATTATATTTTATTGTGCAAATAAAATATTAATAAATCAGGACTAATATTCAGCTAAAATTAAAATATACCACAATGGGATTTTTTTTTGTTCTTTTCTATTTTTACAGATGAAAGTAGGGCAGGATAATTTATTGCTATATTAATTTGTGTTTTATTCCCACTCTTCTTTCTTTTCTCCTTTCAGGGAGACTGTTGGTTTCCGGGCCCCACGAGAGATTTGTGTTGCTAGGCTAAATATGAGTTGCATGTATACAACTGTGTTTCTCGTTTTTGATATCCAGATGTTTGATGTTCCTGAGGGTATTTTGCTAATATAGAGAGGAAACAGGTGGATGACTTTTAAATTTGTGAGAGAGGGAGGGGAGAGTCCCTAAGACTCCAGATAGATGCCAATGTGAAAAGTACGCTGTGGCTGGCTCCCTTGACACTGGGATGCGTGAATTCACATCTAGGGCAATGTCCGAGTGTGGCCCTTAAGGGCTCTACAGCTGGGACTCCATGGCTCCCACTCTTAGCCAAATTTCTAGCTTCCGTTTGACTCATCAAGAGAAGGACTGAGAAATTCAAGAGTCTTTGTAATCTGGACATCTATAATGCAGACAACGAAGACAAGTAAAGAATGAAGACACTTTCTTCACATTCTAAGCATTGCTCAAGACCCCTTGATTCTTGTGCAAAGAGCCTCGGTAATGACAGAGTGATTTTCCTAACAGGCTGTCAGCATGTAGGTTCTAAGCCATTATTTAATTTGATTAAATAATTAATATCAAGTTTTTTGATATGTTACCTCTTGAATGATCAGGTTTGGGAGTAAAGTTCACAGACAGAGGAGTTTAATATTTTTAATATAACAATCTATCACCTAAAGATATCAAAGTAAAAACACAAATCTTAAATGCTACATAAAACAAATTTGACCACGTTTAACACTTCTTTTCGCTACTTGTGACATTCCATTCATCTTGTTTGGAGAAATCATGGCACTTCATCTTAATCTTCCTGTTTTAACTGGATAGTAAAGCTAAGGAGCCCCATGACTCAGCCAGGTTCCATGAAGAGCAATCAGTACTCCATGAGCCATAGATACACCACATTGAGGGAAAGACACCTGGGTCTGTGATGGTAACTTCTTGGATCCAAGATGGGGGATAATATCGACTTTGTCCTTTGATGCCACTCCCTTCTGTTTGTTTATTGTTTTTTTTTTTCAAGATCTATAAAAGCCTATATTTAAAATGTTTGGTTTAAAAAAATGATTTAATTGAATTATAAACATCAAGGTAGGAGTAGTAGAAGAAGTGAAGTATAAAATCCTCAAACTAACCTGAAATATATTCTGCAATAGAGACGTCATACTGAAGAGCTGATTGGCAAACCTTTTGAGTTCTGTGATCCAGCCCCTGAGGAGTAGGAGGTGAGAGCAGCCAATCCTAATTTCAGTACCATCTTCTTTGTTGTCCTGCTTCTGTAACACTTAGGGCAGGGCTCCTCCTGCTTTTCCCAACACTGCTGGGTGCCTTAAAAGGGAGGAGTCACAGAAGAAACAGCTTTCTCCTGATTGGTTTAGCATTTAAAACAAAACAGAATTAAACAAAAACGTGGGGCTTCCAGCACAGATACTTCTCAAAGCTGTTGATGTACAATATGAAAATTGATCCAAGTGATTTGTTCTCCGTAGGCGCCATGGCTTGCTCTTGCTCCTCCAATAAGGAGGTGTCAGTTAGCTCCTGCTATGTAATATCTCTTTTTTTGCTGTTTTCTTAGTAAGCGGAATTGTATGTTCAATGTATTGCCTCCAATCAGTCTAGCTCCCTCTGTATTTGACTGAGGGAAAACATCACCATTAACAGCAACGATAACATGCATTTCTCACCTGTATGATGTACTTATCGTTATTCTCTTAGCTTTTGTGCACGGGAAGTGTGGGGACAGAGCCCCAAAAAGCAGTTTCCAGACTCTCGGCCTCACATAGAAAGGTGCTGGTTCAGGTAGTAAATGGACATCAATTGTGATTGGATGGCCATCAGCTGTGGCTAGTTGGCCGTCAACTGTAACCAGTGAGCCATTGGCCACTAATATAACTGCCGTGGCTAGGCTAGCAGCAAATGGGGGCTAGCAAGAAGATGGTGGCTGAGCCTGCAAGCGGCGCAGTGAGGGTTGAGAATTGTGTTGCTCCTGTTTCCTGTTTCTCCAACTCAGCCGCCAGCGAGAGTATAGAGATATGACTCCCCTACTTATGGCTCTGTGGGTGTTCCTTTTTGGCCTCACCATGTCCTGCGTTCTTATGTGGGGAGTGGGAGCTGAGACCCCATAGGCCGCCCCGCACGACAGGAAGATTATCAGTTATTGCTTTTTTTGTAATTTCAATGCACGTATGGATGCAGCAAAAGATGGATGAGTGAGCGATCCCTGCACAAAGTATGTGTTATATTTATTTTTATCAACAAACATAATTGTTTAAAACAATGTATTAGCCATTGATCCCTGATTACTTTAGTCAAGAGTTTATTATTTTTCATTCTTCAGATAAGCAACATCAGCTCTGGAACAGTTTACTAAAAGGCTTATTTCTATCTATCTATATTTTTTACAGTTCACATTCACTTTATAGGCATTTAATGAATGTTGAGTTGTTGAATGGATTAATAAATAAATCAGTTAAGTTGTAAAGGATTGAAATGGAAGAGTGGGGAAATGATACATAGGATGCAAAAATCTTGTGGGAAGAAAACCTTTAAATTTGATGCCACCAGGTGGGTCATATAAGTAATGAATGCAAAAATGTCGAGACAGGCAACAAAAATATTTTTAAAATACCCTTGTGGCATTTTTTTTTCCATGTGAATGACTTTATTATTTTATGTTGTCATACCTTATATAGCATTGATTTTATATTAAATGAAAGCTTTTAGGATACAAGGGGGAAACTGCATGGACAATGTTTATAATCAACTGTTTGCAACTCTAATTTATTCCTGAAAGCTCATGTTGGAAAGGATTTATTATAGTGTTTATATATAACTGCATGTCAAGAAACAGTGGCTGTTGTACTGTAGGTACACACCTGAGTCATCATCTTCCAGCTCTGACTGATAACTTTTTTATCCTGTCTGTGTTTATATTCTCCCCTTGGAGCAGTGGAGGGATCATACATTTTCTATTCGGTAGGAAAGAAGTAATGGTTTTCTTAGTATCTGAGCTCAGCAACAAAGAAGTCTGCAATTATAGCAAAAAGAAAAAGAAAAAGAAAAACAGAAGAAGCTTGGCCCAGTTTCACTTAGAAGCATGAAACTTTGTTCACTTTTTCATGAAAAGAGACAGGTGAAGTGCATTCTCCATAGTCAGTCTCTTGAGGGAGAATGATAAATCTATGAGGTAGGATAGACCAGCAAGAAAATCGGAGTTAGAGACTAGAAATGATGAGAATTCAGATAAAGACTTAAGTATTAACTAGTTGTTGATGTTAGAAGTTCAGGTTTAAGTTCAGAGAACCTCTTTTAAAAGAAAGGAAGTTATCACACACAGAATGGTATCTCAGCCAACTGAACTTTTGTTCTTATTTATGAAGTTTTTCATTCTACAGAATACTTGAGCTAGTGATACACAAAAGCAAATACAAGCTATGAACACTGATACATATACTTTTTATTCTATAGAATGTTTGCCTTATGAAATAATGTGGCATGGCTATTCCCATGGATTTTATCACAATTTTATCATTTGAGCAGTGATCGTTTTCAATTATTATAGCACATTATTTTACTTAGCAATGTAAAATATACAACATTCTGATTTATTAGATTATTTGCAAGTAATATTTCATAATAAAAATTGGGCTTGAGGTTTTGCAGTCAGTGAGTTCAACCCTGTCTGAAGTTCATTCTTATTATTTCTATCCACCTGGCTTCTAAGATAGTGACATTCCTCAGCAATCCTGACTCCCTGGTGTGATAGCCAACCTCCAGGGTAGCCACAGATAATTCCTTCCTCCTGGTATTCACACCCTTGTAGAGTCCCTTCAATATCACTAGGGTTGGACTCTGTGAACGGGAGATGACAGAAATGGTAACGTGCCACTTTCAAGATTACGTTATACAAGACAGTGACTTGTTTTGCTTGCTTTCTCATGCTTTCTCTTTTTTTAAGATCATTCGCCATTGAGACACAGGTTATGCTTCCATCACAGTAAGTTTATTGCAGTGGTGACAATGAGACCAGTAACATTTTTTTCTACGCTCAGTAAGTAAAATCTGGATGTAATAACACTCGATATTAGAAACAATTAAGGAATGATATATTTTAGATCACTTGCCAAAACAGCAATGTACTTCTTCCAATTTAACTTCTAGGGTCCCTAAAGTAAACTGCTTGGAGAAATCGGGTCCCAATGATTATAGGACTGATGGACAAGACAACTGTAGATTGAGCAAAAATTATTTTTAAAAGGGATTAAGACTCAAGGTCAGGAACACTAAGGCAGTAGAAGGAATCACAACATGGGGAATTCCTTAAATTAAAAAAAAAAAAAAAAAAATTCACTCGCTCTGGGGAAAGCCAATCTTGAGCAGCCGCCTATGTGGAGAGATGAAGACTTTGGCCCACAGCTTGATGGGGACCCAACCTCTGTCAAGGACCCAGAAACTACAACTCCTGACTGCATTTGATTGAACCTCATGAGATACTCCAAGTCCAAAGCCACACTGCCATATTGGACTTTCCTGGGTCCGAGGCACTTTTCACTTATTTTCAATTTTGCCTTTGTTGGCTTCTTTCTCTATTAAAATGTATTTATATTTGTATCTATATCTCACATCTGGATGGGACACAAAAGGGAAAAGTAAGAGATGCCTGCACAAATATGCATTATGTTTATTTTATCACTATATAATTGGGCAAAATAATGTTTTAGCCATATGAGGTCTGACAATTAAGTTCACAAACTTGTTGCAACAATGTTGCTAACCTTTTTGATATCAGAGGGATTATTCATTATGAATTTGTACCAACTGGACAGTTAACCAACTTTACTATTTGGAAGTAATGAAAAGGCTGCATGAAAAAGTTAGATGGCATGAACTTTTCGCCAACAATTTGTGGCTCTTGCATCACGACAATGCACCAGCTCACACAGCACCATCTGTGAGGGAGTTTTTAGCCAGTAAACAGATAACTGTATTGGAACACTGTCCCTACTCACCTGATCTGGCCCCCAATGACTTCTTTCTTTACCCAAAGATAAAGGAAATATTGAAAGGAAGATATTTGGATGACATTCAGGACATGAAGGGTAATACAATGACCGCTCTGATGGCCATTCCAGAAAAAGAGTTCCAAAATTGCTTTGAAGAGTGAACTAGACACTGGCGTTGGTGCATCGCTTCCTAAGGGGAGTACTTCAAAGGTGACCATAGTGACATTCAGCAACGAGGTATGCAGCACTGTTTCCAGGATGGGTTCTGAAACTTAATTGACATACCTCGTATATAGTCACTTTATTGTTATAAAAATGAATATATTAATGTATATTAAAATTTTTCTCTGTCTTAAAAGTTCATGTTTTCTTCTAATTATAAAATAAAATATTTAATGTGACTTAAAAGTAGAAGTATTGTGGCCCTATGCTCACTGCATATTAATGGATAAATATAACCTGCCTGATCTAGAGCAGCTAAGCTACTCCTGGATTCTGTACCCTCAGAAACTGTATAAGAAAATACAAGTTTGTGGATTTATTGAGATAATTTATTATCCAGCAACTAGTACATCTAGACATTTTTTTTTTCCATTCTATATTTAAATACAACTGACTTAGTTTTCTGGTTAAAGTATAAATAAAGAAATAGATTGAAAAAGAATACTGAGGATTTATTGTTAAGTTTGCAGTTTCCTATTTATTTTAGGACTATTTTCTTCTTCTATAGAAAATTGTTGAAAGAATTACTTTGTAAATTCCAAAAGCCTTGGATGGGGAATTTTTGAAAACATGTCACTTACTATAATTTTACTTCCAGACTTCTTTCTATGTCCCCAGGCTATTCTACAATAAAAAGCACCTCAGCCCGAATTTTGTTAAAATTTAAGGAATTTCTGTCTGGGAGGGGTCACACCTGGAGCCTACAAACCAAATCCAGTCTGCTTGTTTTTCCAAATAAAGTTTTATTGGAAAACAGCCGCATCAATTTATTTAGGTACTGTATATGGCTGCTTTCACTGTATAACAATGGTACTCAGTAATTGAGATCTCATGGCCTACAGAGTCTGAATATTTATTATCTGTCCTGATTCGAAAAACAGTTTATAGATTCTTGGTCTAAGCGAAGCCCAATAAATCTCTAGTGTATTTAATTTGCTTATGTTAAATCTTACAAATAAAACAATGTATTAGGAATTCTATGGAAACTCATTTTAATAAAATTAATGTATGTGGTATGTTCTTTTTCTCTCCCAGATAATAATTTCAAAGAGTAATAAAAATCATTGATGACTGTAATAACTAATAATTTTATACAGTAATATACATAACCTATGACTGTAATGATTCCAAGCTATAACTTTATTATAACTTTGGTTTAAAACATTTTGTTCTTCTCCTTGGTTTTGCTTTGTTTCATTTTGGAATACATGATGGCCCAAGTTAAAATAAAACTTTCTACACCATTGAAATGGCCCAAAAGACATTAAACAGTTGATTATTTTCTCTCTGAAGAGTCATTTCTCTAAACATTTTAATGTTGGCCTTCATCGGTAACCAGAAAAAAGATTGTCTAAATGTTTGATGTGTAGCATGAATAATGGATTAAAAAAATGTCTATAGCAAAAAATTAGGGTTTGAACCTTATAAACATCATCTTTTTGAAACAAAACTCACATGAAGATTCCATAAGATTTAATATTTATATTTCTTGAATCTATGGGACAGGTTGGGTGATGGCATTTACAAATTGTATGAACTTGGGATATTTGTATGGGGTCAGCATACTACACATTTAAAGCTTCAAAGTAAACTACATAAATGTATGCCTGACAACTAAGATTTAGGACTCTGAGACATTTACCATTTTAGTATTTAATTATGCTTCATTTGTAAAGTAAAGGCTAATTATAATTAATTCAGTTTATTTATATTTTGTTCTTGGTTTCAGTGTTTTCATTAATATACACCCATAATATTGGTCTCATATACTTCCAAGTGTTTCAATTCTACCCAATATTCCAAAATTATATTGACAGTAAGTATATAGATAAATTACTAGCATACAATCCACTTGAAATATATGTGCTAAGTGAGTGAGTACATGTAATCTCTTAAGAGGGATTATAGGCATGCATATTCTTCGGGATAAAAAGGAAAAGCCAGTTTGTTAATGAATGTTTATAAAAATGTGAGGATTTTTTTTTTTTCTTTTCCACTCTCAGTTATTTGGAAAGGAACTTAATGTTAGAAATATTTTAGCTGCAATAGAAGAGCTTGCAAATTATGGTATAAAATGTGAGAGTACTTATTGTTCACTCAATAGATAGAGAGGCAATCCAGGCTATACAGCAGCTCAAACATGTCAGCAGGAACGCAAGCTATTTCCAGCTTTCTGCTCATCCTATCTCAGTGTCTTGGCTTCGGTCTTTATATCAGTCGCACGATGGCTATCTCATCACCAGATGTAATCTATTACCATCAGCATCCCACGCATAAAGAAGCAGAGGTCAATTTTTTTGTCCTTGTTTCTTTATTTCAGTGCGACTTTCTCAGAACTCTTTAGGCATCCGTTCCCTTTCTTTAACAAGAACTGAGTCATGTGGTAGCCCCTAGTTGGGGGAGGCTGGGCAAAGACGTATCTGGCAAAAGGGAACACAATAATTAACATGACTTACTTAAATTTATAAGGGTTATCTTGGAACTCTGGTCACATGGTTGACCTGAACACATTTGGGTTCTATTAGAAAGAAAGACAGTGTCTGGGAGTGCAGGGGAGAGGTAGCTCTAGGTTAGTCAATATACTGTGTCTGCAACAGAAGTACAATAGATTAGGGGATTTTTGCTTGCTTTGGAGGTTTATTATTAAATATTATAATAATCTTTAGTGAAATCTAAGATTACAAACCTGAGGCTGACATTTGCTGCAACTAAACATTTTTCACACACTACATTTTAAAGTGCCCTAAATAATTCCCATCAAACTCCTCAAAGGGTTATAATAATAATAAATAGTATATACATCATCCCTCAGTTCTCATTTAAAAAGCCAATATATTCTTGAACTAATGCTTTTTCAAATACTTTGAGAAAACTGACTATATTTCTACTAAAATTTTTCTTAACTCTTAACTATGATTTTCTATAATAAATACAAATTTTAAGACAGGTGAGATAGGTTAAGTCCTTTTTTTTATTTTTCCAAGCCAATTTTTGGTGATGCTAAATAAATTTAGTTAGCAATACTGCCTGTGCTAGAAGATAAAATAACGAATATTTCATTCAAATATAATGTTGAAATTGTCATCAGCTTTCAAATAGCATCAAATTTTGGCTTAAAGCCCAGATGTTTCTTAAGATCCTAGCCAATAAAATCAGTTTGAAATTGTGAAGAATGATGGAGGGTAACAGAGTAATCAAAATGCTTTGACATTATAAACTTTGAATTTATGTGATAAGGATATTATCTGTACTTATGTGTAGTACTGTGATGTTTTTTCTATTATTTAATTATGATTATAAAAAACAAAACAAACAAACAAAAAACCTCTAAAGAAAATGTTTTAAACCCAGGTGAGATGAAGTGGGAAAGAAAATAATTAGCAAAGATAATAATACTAATCTTGAGGAAGTTTTCCACCTTACGGTCTCATTGATGATCATAGAAAGGCCTCTGGTGAGTGATGAACTCTTGATATGATGAGACAATATCAAGTGTAATAACATTCGTATCATAGGGGTACCAGGAAAAAAAGAGCAAGAGCAAGGAAGTGAAAATCTACTTGAAGAAATAATTACTGAAAACTTCCCTACCCTTGGAGAAGGAAACATACATACATGCCCAGGAAGCACAGAGTCTCAAACAAGATGAACCCAAAAAGGCCCACACCACTACACAGTATAATTAAGTGCTAAAGCTGAAAGACAAAGAAAGAATCTTAAAAGCAGCAAGAGAGTAGCCATTAGTTATCTGTAAGGAAGCTCTCACACAAGCTCTCACACTGTCAGCTGATTTCTCAACAGGAACTTTGCAGGCCAGAGGGATTGGCTTGAAATATTCAAAGTGATGACAACAAAGAACCCACAACCAAGATTACTCTACCCAGCAAGGCTATCATTTAGAATTGAAGGGCTGATAAAGAGCTTCTCAGACAAGGAAAATCTGAAGGAGTTCATCACCACCAAACCAGTATTATAAGACATGCTAAAGAGGCTTCTTTAAGAAGAAGAAGAAAAACAAGAGACAAAAAAATATGAGTAATAAAATGGCTATAACTACATATTTATCAGTAATTACTTTAAATATAAATAGATTAAACGTTCCAATCAAAATATTTAGGGTAGCTGAATGGGTAAGAAAACAAGACCCTTACATTATGCTGCCTACAAGAGAACTACTTCAGATTGAAAGATGCACACAGACTGAAAATAACCTGATGGGAAAATATATTTCATGAAAATAAAAACAAAAAGAACAAAGCTGGGATATCAATACTTACACCAGAAAAAATAGACTTTAAAACAAAGGCTATAACAAGAGACAAAGAAGGACCCAGTAATCCCACATCTGGGTATTTATCTGAAAAACCCAAAACACTACTTCGAAGGGACATGTGCATCCATATGTTCATTGCAGCATTATTTAAAATGGCCAAGATATGGAGGCAACTTGTCCATTTGTCAATGGACAAATGGATAAATAAGAGGATATATATATATATATATATATATATATAATGAAATATTACTCAGCCATAAAAACAGATGAAATCCTGCCATCTGCAACAACATGGATGGACCTATGGGGTATTATGTTGAGTGCAGTAAGTCAGACAGAGAAAAAGAAATGCCATATGATTTCACTTATATGTGGACTCTAAAGAACAAAATAAACAAATAAAACAGAAACAAACTAATAGATACAGAGAATATATTGAGGGTTGCTAGATAAGAGGTGTTTGGGGGATGATGGGTAAAAAGGGGTAGAGATTTAGAAGCACAAGATGGTATTTACAAAGTAATCATGGGGATGCAGGGATGTAGGGCATAGCATAAAGAATATAGTCAATAATATTATAACTGTGCATGGTGTCAGATGGGTAATAGATTTATTGGAGTGATTGTAAGTTATAGAAATGTGTAATCACCATGTTGTACACGCAAAATTAATATAATAATGAAGGTCAACTGTAATTAAAAAAAAATGTATATTAAAAAGAAGAGTCATTCCCTTTCCTGAGAAAATGAAAGCTGCCTTCAAAATATTGTGCGTCAGATAAAGTGAACGCCTTCCATATGGACTGTGAGACTGATAGTTCAGATATTGACCCTTATAGATGGATTTGTCAGTTGAAAACAATCCTGTTCAATTTTTATTCACAACTGAATGCTAGTGCAATATAAGTTATTTGAGTCATTATATTGCTCAGGGTCAAGTCAGAAAACAAAAACCATAACAGTTCTTTTAACAGAGAGAATTTAAAGTTTTAAAAACAATTAATAAATGTTACAACATGGTTGAAACTTGGAGGCATTATTTTAAGTGAAAAAAGCCAAACACAAAAGGACAAATACTGTACACTTATATGAGATACCTAGACTTGTCAAATTCATAGGGACAGAAAGCAAGATAGTGGTCTTAGGTGTTGGAGGAAGAGGAGAATGTGGAGCTATTCCTTTAAGGATATAGAGTGTCAGTTTGGGATGACAAATTCTGGAGATGAATAATGGTAATGGTTGCACAACATGAATGTACTTAATGCCACTGAATCGTACATTTAAAATGATGAAAATGATAAATTTTGTGTTATGTACTTTGTGCAATGAAGAAAAAAAGTGTGTTTGTTTTTGTTTTTTAAAGAATTGTTAACTAGGGACTGAGGGAAGGAAATAATAAAGTATCACATAACATGCAGTTGATAACTGCAGGACACAGCAGCCAATCCGAGGGTCAGGGCACAAAGGGAAAATGGTGGGCATATTCAAATTTAGTATCTTAGAGTAAGGGACACGTGGACCTAATATTAAGATCTCAGAGGAAGGTTGCTGCTCAGCTTGTACTACTGATTATCAGGAAATTAGAGGATGGAGTCTGTGGAGCTTTGATCCAGGAATCTGGAAAGTATACTCCACAGGGCACGTGCTGTTGTCTCTGAGAAGAGAAGATAATGCTGGTTTTGAAGTTACTGAAAAATTCCAAACTGAAACTTAACGTTGTTTTTAGAACACAATATTGTTGGTGGTGTGAAGCATTGTTGAGTTACCCTGGTGAGAACAGTATGAAAAGAGGAAGGAGCCAGTCCCTTCATGCCTGAGCCTAACAGGGAGCCAGCTGGCCAAAGAGAAATGCAGTTTGCAGAGTCCTGCTCCCAGCATCAGAGAGTGGATTACAGAGGGATGAGCAGGGAGATAAGAGACCGTAAGTTAATAACTGCTGCAGTCAAGTTTGAATTACTAAGGATTCTAGCACAGCAGCAGTGATATGGTACATGCTTACTAAATATTTGGTGAATAAATGGATAGTTTTTTCATGCCTTCACTCTTTTTATGGTTTTTTGTTGTTGACACAATAGAGAAAATATTATGGGCCAGGTGATCCATGATCTTCAAGAGCTTGTGATCAAATTAGAAATATAGGCTTTAAAACGTTTTTATTTACATATTTAAGTACCACACGATTTGTGTCATTAGAAATATTTTCTAAAATACTATATATAGGCTAAAAACCGAACCTATTCTTTCTTTTTTATTTCCTATCATGAATATTCCAGTGTCTCCAAACCCACACAAACACTCTCACTATGGGTAGATCATTATCACGATATTAAAGATACGGATGAGCAATCTGCAGAGGGTCTGGGCAAACAAGTGATCTTTTTAACTGGATACATTTTAATGGAAAAGTTTTCTGCTGATTAAAACCACCTTCAAAACATCCTGCAAGCAAGAAGAAAAATTCATCGAAATGCACTGATGCCAAGGTTAAAAGAGAGCCAAGACTCATCAGTTATATTAGTCATATGGTTAAAATGCATGAGACTAATGAAACATTCATTTAACAATGAGTTTATATGCTGTTCACTGATGTAGCTATTCTTAGTCTTCTTGTGATATGCGATATTGAAAATAATTAAAAGAAAAGAAAGATAGCCTTGGAGACAAAAATAACAACAAACAGATGGCTTTTGTTGTATAGCCCAGAATCATGAGCATGAGAGAAAACAGTCTACTTAGAAACCTGGACATTCTCTTCTTACTGATTCCTTTTATTTAACTGAACAAATATAAATATTACTATCATTTTTCATAAAAACTACTAATATATTTACATGTTTACAGTTTAGAAAGTAGTTATCAGAATTGAACTAATACAAAATACCCTAAAAAGTATTAAACATATAAATAAAGTGCATGGATTAATATGGTTAAAAGATCCAATTCCATACACAGACATAACTACACTTTATAGAACCCATGGTAGCACACATACCAGAGACTTCAAACCCCAACTAAGACCTCCCAGTCAGTAGCGAGGCTTAGACGAGGCCAGATTCTTATAAAGATCCTTCAAGAACCTTTTTTTTTCTGTATTATTCTTACAGAGGTGTTTATTGTTTCTAAGCACTCTGAATGTTCTCCTTTCCACTAGGTCCCACTGATCATTCACAACCTTATCCATCAAGAATTGATGACTGTGCATCTGGATGAACCAAAGTTCAAATTCACACGGTTAATTTTCTTACTGTAATATTCTAATGGTTTGGTTAGGCATGCCTGGGTTCTATTCCTATAACTACATCATTACTTCTTTCAAGTTCACCAGACTCATGGAGGCGGGCCAGAAATGGGTTATAAGTTCGATAAACTGAAGAATGGGGAGTATGTAACTTACCTAAATTCAGTAATCTTATAACTGAACTAATAATAACTAACAATAATTAGTTATATAACTAATAATAATTTTACTACTTGTAATATAAGCAGCAAATACCTATTGAACCATTAATATTTCCACCTGTTAGCATCCTATGTGAAATATCTCATTTAATATATACAATGATCCAATGATCAGACTGCCAATATTCCCAATTTAGAAAGGAAGAAACCAAAGGTTAAAAAGCCAAAGTGTGAAAAATTATTCAGCCTTAAAAAAGGAAGAAAATTCTGTCATATGCAACAACATGGAAGAACTAGTACACAACACTAAGTAAGCTTAGCCAGTCACATAGGGGCAAATAATACATCGTTACAGTTATATGAGGTATCTGCAATAGATACATTTATAGATACGGTGTAAAATAGTGGTTGCCAGGGGCTGGGAGAAGAGGGAAATGGAGAGTTGCTGTTCAACAGGAATACAGTTTCAATTACACAAGATGAATTAATTCTAGAGATCTGCTGTGGTGTGACACTGGTTGGAGCAAGCAACAACAACAAAAAAAAGGTCAGAAATTTAATAGTACATTCAAGAAATGAGACATCTATAGCATCCTTGATAAAATTCCATATATCCCTGGTACTTTGGAAGGCTGAGTTCTTGTACAAGAATTTTCACACATTCAAATTATACCAGGGAGCTCCCTCTTCCCCAAGTACATACATCTCCCTGACTGAATAGAAAATAAAAAGCTATAGATTGCAAACTTTCTGAACTTAAAAAAAAAAAAAAAAAAAGAAAAAAAAGCACATGAAGATCCATCAGCAAATCCAAGTTTAATAACAAAACTAAGCAAAACAAAACTTAGCAGATCATCAGGAGCTGCATACTACAGAACAGAAAGACTATGCAAAGTTAGTTTAGGCAATTCCCCTAATATAAATGAAAAACAATAATAATAATAAAAAAAAACCCACAAAACCATCCTTCTCCCTCCCACTTCCTAGAGAGGAGGAAGATCAGTATCCAAATTTACCATATATTTTCTAAACTGTCTATTTTAAAGCAAAATCTTAAGAGATATGCAAAGAAACAGGGATTTGAGGCCCAAATACAGGAGAAAAAAAAAGTAGCCAATAAAAATTATTTCTGAGTGGCTCAGATGGTGAACATAGCAAAGACTTCAAAATAAGTATTGTGAATATATTCAAAGAACTAAAGAAAATCATGTGTGAAGAATTAAGTAATGACTCAAAAATTGAAAATATTGATAAAGAGATGCAAATTACAAAAAAGAAATTTTGAAGTTAAACCATAAGGAAAAATTCACTAGAGGGTTTTACCAGAATTCAGAGGTAGACAAAGGAATTAGTAACCTTGAAGACAGATCAATAGAAATGATCTAATTTGAAGAACAGAGAGTAACAATAATAAAGAAAGTAGAAGAGACTCAGAGACCTGAGAGACACCATCAAATGTACTAATATACACCTAACAGGAGTACCAGAGGGAGAGAAAAGAAAGAAGCAGACAACATATTTGAAGAACTAATCGCCAAAGACTTTTAAAATTTGACGAAATATAACAATCTACTTTTAATCCAAGTAGAATAAAGACAAAGATTTATTAGCATACATCATAGCTAAACTCTTGAAAGCCATACACAAAGAATAATATTTGAAAGTGACTCATTATGTACAAAGGAAGTGTAATAAGATTAACGTCTGCCTTCTCATTAGAAACAATGAAGTCCACAGGCAGTGGAATGACATACTCAAAGAGCTGGGGGAGAAAGCAAGTACCAATCAAGAATCCTATATACAGCAAGCATATCTTTCATAAGGGAAGGCAAGATAAAGACATTCCCTAAACAAAGTTTTAAAAAGGGGATTACCAGAGGGTAAGGGGGTTGGGGGGTGGGGGATGAGGGTGAGGGGGATCAAATGTATGGTGATGGAAGGGGAGCTGACTCTGGGTGGTGAACACACAGTGTGATTTATGAATGATGTGATACAGAATTGCACACCTGAAATCTATGTAATTTTACTAACAATTGTCACCCCAATAAATTTAAAAAAAAAGAAGTTATGGCATATATACACAATGGAATACTACTCTGCCATAAAAAAAAGATGAATTAATGCCATTTGCGACAATATGGATGGATCTTGAAGTTATTGTGCTAAGCAAAATAAGTCAGACAGAAAAAGTTAAGACAATATGACTTCATTCATATGTGGGATATAAAATTAAAAGCAACAAAGGAATATGACAAACAAAGAAACAAAAACTCATAAACAAAGACAACAGTTTAGTGGTTACCAGAGGGTAAGGAGGCAGAGGAGATGGTAGAAGAGGGTAAAGGGGGTCATATATATGGTGATGGAAGGAGAACTGACTCTGGGTGGTGAGCACACAATACTATGTATATAAATGATGTATTATAAAAATGTACACTTGAAACCTATGTGATTTTACTAACCATTGTCACCCCAATAAACTTAATTAAAAAAAAAAAAAAAAGACTTGTTTAATGGCCCAGAATATCTATCTTGGTAAATGTTCCATTTGCATTTGAAAAGGATGTGCATTCTGCTGTTGGAGTGGGGGTGGAGTGGTAAATGTCAATTTAAATCTAGGTGGTTGATAGTTTTGTTCAAATCTCCTATGTCTTTACTGATTTTCTGTGTACTTGTTCTGTTAATTACAGACATAAGCTGTAAAAAAAAAAAGGGGATAGTTAGTAGAAATGCTAAAAGAAGTTCTTCAATTTGAAAGACAGCGATACTATTCAGTAATTCAAATCCATATGAAGAAACAAAGAGTGCTATTAGGATAATTATATAGGTAATTATAAAAGAAGATTACATAAATATCTATTTATATATTTTTACTACTTTTTTCTCTTACCTGACTTTTCAAAGACAAGTTTATTAAAAACATTATAAGAATTTACTGTTGAACTTAAAACATGTAATACTATATATGTACCGAAGGTGCCAAAAAATGTATACACATGACTTGTATTCATCTTTTGTTATTGGTATATATTGAGTATTATAATTTTAATACACTTTTTCCTTTCTTGAAATGCATATACATTTTTTGCTCCCTCTCTATATATGGATGTGTATACATATATGGATATATTATATGTAAATATTGTCTATATATTAAAAGTAACAACACATGGAATGGGAGAGAAAGAAGCTGTATTGCAGCAAGGAAATGATACATGGGATAAAGAAATGATAGGAAAGAGTTATATATATAAACAATAATTGCAGTCATATTAGAGGCAATGAGTTATATTGGAGTTAAGTTACTGTATTTTATGGGAATCGACTTAATATTATTTGAAGTAGATTCTGAAAATTAAAGATGCATATTTTAACTACTAGACTAAACACTAAAAAAAGAAAACCCTCAAAAATATAATTAAAAATCAACAAACGATAAAATCGTGGAGTAGGAAATACTCACTTAACAGAAAATAATGAAGTGATGGAAGAATAGAGAAATAAAAGAGTTAAGAGACGTGAGGAAAACACATAGCAAAAAGAATGACACACCTCAAGCATTCACTAACAACAATAATGTAAATAGATTAAATGTATCCATCAAAAGGCAAAGATTGTCACACTGGACAAAAAATAAATAAAATCGAACAATATGTTTTCTGAAGAATTTAATATTAGATTCAAGTTAAAAATATGTTGAAAGTAAAAGTATAGAAAAAATATACCATGCAAGCAGCACTCATAGTGAACTGGAATGACTATAGTAAATTCAAATAAACAGTTTAAGACAAAATGATACCAGAAATTAGAAATGATGGATATATTCCAACAAGAAAAACATTAGTTTTTCAGGAAAATATAACATATATACATATGTTACATATATTATATGTATGTATATATTATTTGTATACATATATTATATGTATACATATAACAAATATAACATATATATATATATATTCAGGAAAATATAACATATATATATATATGATCAATATATACTAAATATTATATATATATATATATATATATATATATATATATATATATATATATATATATAAATAACACAAAGCAGAGTCACTATACACGAGAAGCAAACACTGACCAAATTAAAGAGAGAAATAACTAATTTAAAAATCAAAGTTGGAGACTTCAATACTCCAATCAATAATGGATAGAAACCTAAACAGGAAATTGACAATCATATAGATGACTTGAGTAACCCTAGTAATTAACTAGGTATAACAAAAATGTACAGCACTTTCCATCATAAAATAGTGTAATACATATTCTTCTGCAGTGCATATAAAGCATTCTCCATGATAGTTAATATGTTGGACAATAAAACAAGCCTCAATAAATTTAAAAGGAATGAAATCATACAAAATATGTTTCCAACCACATTGGAATTAAATTCCAAATCAACAACAGGAGGAAATTTGGGAAATTCTCAAACATATGACAATTAAAAAACACATTCCTAAATAATAAATAGAAAAAGAAATCATGAGGAATACTAGCAAATATTTTGTAATGAATTAAAATGAAAGCAAAACATAGCAAATTT
Source organism: Rhinolophus ferrumequinum (assembly GCF_004115265.2). NCBI lineage: Eukaryota > Metazoa > Chordata > Mammalia > Chiroptera > Rhinolophidae > Rhinolophus > Rhinolophus ferrumequinum. The sequence goes on along the minus strand of NC_046289.1, from coordinate 89,253,046 downwards.
GAAGGGCTTCAGCTAAAATAGGTTTAGAAGAAATTTAATCTGTAAGGCCCATACTGTAAGAAAGGAAACATTGTAAATCAATAACCCAATCTTTTACATTAAAGAACTGGAAAAATAACAAACTAAACTGTCAACCAGGAATTATATAACTAGCAAAGTGACACTTTAGAAATGAAACCCAAATATAGACATGTCTGAATTATCAAAGACTGAATTTTTGGTAACAGACCTATTTTAAAAGATATATTAAAAAACTGCTTCAAGCTGAGAGTGACACCAGATAATAACTTGAACCTGCTAAAATATATCAGAAAAGACAATTATGTAGGTATTTATAAAAGATATTATAATTTTTACAAAGTGATTTATAAGGCAATTGAAAAAATAACAGTTATAATAATGTTGTATTATTGTGCTTGGCATATACATATCAATTTAAACAATTTTAATCACTATATATTTGTGAATTTCCAAAAAAATACATCTATCTATATTCATATACATATGCATATCCATATTTCTATCTATGCAGAAAGAAAGAGGGATGGGATCGTGATATACGGAAATATGGAAATGACATCAGATATTAAAATCTGACACAATGTTTTCTCTTCTATGAGTTTGTGGTAAATACAATCATCCAAAATTCATAATGACAATGAAATTCAACATATTTGTTGCAATACTATGGTCAATATCAGGATGACAAATATGTTTTTTTTTTTAATTTATTTTTAATTTATTGGGGTGACAATTGTTAGTAAAATTACATAGATTTCAGGTGTGCAATTCTGTATCACATCATCCATAAATCAAATTGTGTGTTCACCACCCAGAGTCAGCTCCCCTTCCATCACCATACATTTGATCCCCCTCACCCTCATCCCCTCCCCCCAACCCCCTTACGCTCTGATAACCACCAAATTACGTTCCCCAGATTAATTTTCAAGCCCGTGGCCATCCTATGGTCCCCTCCCGCCCATCTAGCAACCCTCAGTTTTTCCTCATTGTCTCCCAAACTGTTTCTGATTAGTTCATTCACTTATTCTTTTCTTTAGAATCCGCAAATAAGTGAGATCATATGGTACTTATCTTTCTCTGTCTGACTTATTTCACTTAACATAATGTTCTCTAGATCCATCCATGTTGTTGCAAATGGTAAGATTTCTTTCTTCTTTATGGCTGCATAATATTCCATTGTATAAATGTACCACAGTTTCTTAATCCAGTCATCTACCGATGGGCATTTTGGTTGTTTCCATGTCTTAGCTATTGTGTATAGTGCTGCAATAAACATAGGAGTGCATAAAGATTTTTGAATTGAAGTTTTGGATTTCTCCGGATAGATACCTAGGAGTGGAATTACTGGATCATAAGGTAGTTCCATTTTCAGATTTTTGAGATACCTCCATACTGTTTTTAAATATGGACTTGATTAGATGTGATTTCCTCATTAGAAAATAAATATAAATCTTACATAGTATACACAAATGCTTATAAATTGTGAACTGTAAAAAAACATACTGCAAATTAAACACTGGAAAGTAAAATACAAACATAACTGCAATTTAGATTGTTCAGATCATGGAATTAGAGTGTGTTTATGTGTGGTGAGGTATATCTGTATTCAAATTCTTGTCCTTCAACTTACTAAACGTCTGCCATTGTTTCGGTTATGAAACCTACCTCTTAGTTTTCTCAGCTGTCCAATGTACATAGTAATATTCCCAACCTTATAAACTTGTTGTAATGATAAAATGAGTTAATATATTTAAAGTACCTAGAACATTATCTGACAAATTTTAAACACTAAATGTTTTATTTTCATTATTATTTAGAGTTATATTAATGTTTGTATTTGAGTAATCAAAATAATATGATCAATTTTCCTGAATTTTATTTGAAAGGAAATTACCAAACAAGTGTTTCATCTTTATGCATTGATCTCAATTGCAAAAATGGATATTTAAAAGCTGGCCAGAGAGGAGGAACAAGGCAGTTCTAGATGATATTCTGTCATAAAAAAAAAAAAATGCTGAAAAGTAGAATTATAAGGGCAAAGTAGGAAATGTAACTTTGTTTAGACACCAGGACTTAAAGGAAATAAACAAAACATACTTAATTTGCTCATAATTTTAAACATTGCTAAAAATGATAAATTATTCTGCATATTAGATATCTGGAAAAACACACACCAGTTAAAGAACATTAGGTGAGGTTATTAAAAGAAGTTGGAACTTTCTTAATCTAGTGTTGCTCTGAACAGTCTGTTTTGAGGGAGAATAGAGAGGAAGTGTTGACACTTCAACCAGAGGTTTTTCTTCAGGTTTCTTTTCTTTGTTAATGGCACCCTCTATTCCCTTCAGACTTCCCAGGTTGAAACCTAGGATGTTTCTTTCTTTGAAACTACTTCCTCATTCAATTCATCTCCAATAAGATTATTATTTTTTTCTCTGACAAACTGTGCACCATACTTTCTATTCCCACTGCTAACACTGTATAGGATATTGCAGTATTTTTCCATTTAATTCAAAGGCAATTCTATTTTCTCATCTGGCAAATTGGCCACAGATATTCCCTGGCTACACAGTGATGTTCTAGAAAATACATAGAGCTACAAATTAGAGATAGAATATCTCCATGAAAGTATGAATTCATAATTTTTTCTTTTTTAAAATAACATTATACAGTGTAGAGTAAAATACAAATTAACATACACTGCTATTGAAAATCACAAGGCAAAAGATATTCCACCTTTTAGGAATGTTGTCATGCTCAAAAAAGAATCTTGGTCAAACTCTGCTCTCATTCGGATAATTTTAGTGACAACCTTTGAGCAGAACTGTACCTTTTTTTGTTTAATTTATCCTAAACACACCATGAATTTAATCTTCCTAATTGCTATTTTATCATGATCCTAACTGAGTAAATGACCTACAATGGCTTCCTATTGCTCTCAAATAATCTTTGAATTCCTTAAGAAGACATTAAAATGCATTGCAGTTTTCTCACAGTATAGTCTTCCGGCTATGTCTTCCTGTATCAACCTAATTTTCTTAAACAGATCAACCAGACTTTCACATATATATTTTAAAAAATATGGGCACTTCCCTTTCTTAATTTAAACTTCATTTTCTTCATGGAAGTTTTTCTGCTTACCCTACTCATAAATTATTTTCCTTTTTAATGCAACTAAACTATTTCAAATAAAAATTATTTAATTACCATTTGCTTTAGCAGCTTCTTATGTGTGTGTGCAATTTCTACATTAGTTGCTAATGACTTACACACAAATTAAAGGATTCTGAGTTCCTCAGGTAACTGATCCACTTTATGCCAAAAAATTCTCTTTATATCATGGCACTGGGGCCGACTGAGAGTCTATTTGTCATTTTGTATATTTATGATACCAACAGTTAAGCACTTTTGCTTCTTACTGAATAAATTTTCTCAGGTAAAGGGAGCTGATTCATTCTTCAAGTCTAGACTCTGTTAACAGAGGGATCATAAATAGTGCCCACATAGAGACAGACATAAGCCCATTCTTATTTTCTGGTGCTGTTTCTTCATGTCTGGTCTACTGCCTTGCGCTATATAATGTACATATTCACTGTTGGTTATTTAAAATAACTTGGTTATATATTTCAGAGAAGAACTGAGTGAAATGTGATTCAGCTGACTTTCAATCTGTCTCCTAGTAAAATAATTTTCATCTTCTTGCTTTTGTTTTAGATTCACAAATTATCATTTTCCTTAAGGTATTTAATTTTTGGAATCATATTCAATTATAGGCTTTTAAGTTTAAACCACATCTCTCTTCAGTGATATCACTGATAAGCTCTAACTTATCAGTGTACAGTTGTAGTTATTAGGGACTTAGAAAAGGAAGCACTTCTGTATTTGCTGGTCCTTTCTATCCTAGTTTAGGGAGAATCTCCACCTTTGCCTACTCTCTTTATTTCTTCATTAGCATAATTAATCCCTCCATTTGGTGGTGCCTTATGCTAAGAATATTTAAATAATTACAATTATTTTTCTATGGAATTAGTGTAAAAAATAAATGTATATTAGATATCATGGAGAACATTCAAGCATACAATGGATAACGTTCAGGGATATCTTACACAAAAATTTTCTATTTGGTAGGATTTTATTATTTTTAAATTTAATGTTTAAATGTCTAGCCAAACAGTTTATTTAAGTAAAACATCTTACTTAATGTGTGATTTGCAATATTTTTCATGTGATAGTCTAATAGAACTTTTTATAGCTACCAATAAATATTTGTATACTGTAGTTAAATTGATGCAATATCATAGTTGATTACTAATACGGAATTTAGACTTCTGATTTTTCACAATGTTCTTCAAATGAATAAAAAGGTTTAATTTGAAAGCTTTCTAGAGAATGTCCCACACATTAAATGATTACTGTGAGGTACATTTGAATGAGCATTTCTATGTATACCCATGTTACTCTCACTGTTGCTCACAAGGTTGAAGATCTCAATGAAAATACTGAATCCTGACTTGCTGTTTAAGAAATATTTCTCTATATAGAATTTGTTTCGAAACATAAAATGTTAAAAAGAGTTTGCAAAAAATTATATATGTTCAATCAAATATACTGTTCTGTGAAACAAAACATATGCTATAATTTTTATGTCAACAACATCTGTCATCACAGAACTGGATCATGTTTCCCATCCTTACTTTCAGTTGGATAGGGTTATATAACTAAGTTCTAGGCAATGGAAAGAGAGCAGCTAGTGTGTTCAATGAATGTCATTTATAGAGGCATACACTTGTGTATTCTCTATCTCTTCATATGTCATATATATGTCATATATATATATGTATATATGTATATGACATACATTTTTCCTCTTTACCATTGTTTGGATCCTAAAGATGGAGGTGGCATTTAAGGATACCTTTGAATCATATGTTGAAGAAAATGTGACCAGTCTGTGGTCTTGTGGTTCCTGTCAACAACCAGGAAGTCCTACCTCATATTGTTATACGAGCAAAAAACACTTTTATTTTCTTTAAGCCACCTAATGGGGATATTTATTAGTACAATGTAGCCTACAAGGAATAATAATTGGTACTGAAATATGAGTGTTACTAATACAACAAATCAAAATAAGAAAAATTATGAACCTTTAATAACTTCAAATTATTCAAAAATACTATTGGCTTTTAGATGGCAGATAAACTGATTTTTGGAGGCGAAATAGTAGATCATGCTTATCAATAGTAAAATATTTAGTAAATGTGTAATAACTTGAAAAGAAAACCTAGTGACTACTTAGCGTGTAGCTCTAGGAGAAAAAATTGGCACATTATTGAATATTGACTATTGCTTTGCTGTGTTTAGCAAGATATTACAAAAAAGAGATCAGCTCCGGCAAGAATTAGCCAGTTTCCAAACAGAGATGTAAGTAAATTACATCTATAAATGTAAAACTTTTTCAGAATGAGAGGAGTGAATATTTTCTGGATCTGGATCGAAATAACAGGAAACATGATGAAAAAGCTTATGAGCAAAAAATACCCGTTATCCATTCTCTGAAAATAGAGGGCCTTAACTTGGGGCAAAGCTCTGATTAAGTATGTTGATTTTCAGCACAGGCTATTGTTTCACCTGGTTCAAAATTTTCTTCTGTTAAATTAAGAAAAGAGATAGCTGTAAAGCAAAGAAAAAAAAAGGTTGACTTGATGGCTTAAGTCTCAGGAAAATAAAAGTATGTGTTATTAGCAACACATTAAGTGGAAAGAAAAATAAACAGAAATGTGATTTTTTTTTCTACTTTTAAGACATGTTACTTTGAAATAATTGTAGATTTACAGAGCTGTAGATATTTCAGGCAGTTCCTCTGTATTCTTCCTTCAAACAGCTTCCCTTTATGTCAACACCTTATATAAAATGGTATATTTATCAAAACTAAGAATTTAATATAAGTACAGTACTATGAACTAAAGGAAAGACTTTATTTGAATTTATTTATTTGAATTTTCTTTCTACTAATATTATTTTTTTCTGTTCCAGGATCCAATCACGATAATGATTTTTCAGTCTTGTTTTTCATGATCTTTACACTTGAAAAATACTAGTCAGGTATTTTTGGAATGTCACTTATTTTAGGATTGTCTGACATTTTCTCATTATTAGACTGGGGCTGTGGATTTGAGGGAAAATATCACAAAGGTGAGTGTACTGTTGTTTTCTATTTCTATAATTGTGCATTTTCCAAAATACCATATAAATAAAATCATGCAATATGTAGAATTTTGAATCTGCCTTCTTTTACTTAACAAAATACATGTGTCCTTCATGTTTTAAAAGAATAAGTAGCTGATTTGTTTAAAATTGTTAAGCAATATTTCACTGCATGTATGTATCTGCTATTTATCTATTCACCTGTTGAAGTACAGCTTATTTACAGTTTGGAGCGATTATGATGAAAGCTGTTATAAACATTCACCCACAGCTTGATGTGAACATAAGTTTGTAGTACACTTGGACAAAAACCTAGGAGAAGGATTGTGAGTCACATGGTAAGTACATGTTTAAGTTTATAAGAAGCTACCAAACATGTCAAAAGTGGTGGTGCCATTTTACATTCCCAACAGCAATGTGTGAGTGTACAGCTATTCTGCACTCCAAACTGTACTTATTATTGTCCGACTATTTGATTACAGTCTTTTTGGTGAGTATGAACTATTATCTCATGGTATTATTTGCACTTCCTTGATGACTAATGATATTGAATATATTTCATGTGCTTATTTGCCATCCGTTTATCTTCGTAGGTAAAAGGTCAGCTCACATCTTTTACCCATTTTTAAAACATTTTGTAAACTTTGTTTTGAAACAATTAGAGATACACAGGAAGTTGCAAAGTTAGTACATAGAGTTCTCCTGTACCCTTCCTCCAGTGCTACCAATGGTTACATCTGTTATAAATATAACACAATATCAAAACCAAGGAATTAATATTGGCCAAATCAGAGTGTATAACTCTATGTTATTTTGTGATGTGTAGAGATTTGTGTAATCCACCACTTCAAATAAGATACAGAACTATTCTATCTCCGCAAAGATCTCTCTCAGGCTGCTCATTCATAGTTTTCCCCAAACACCGTGCTCCTCACTCTTCCTAGTACCTGCCATCCACTCATCTATTCTCCGTCACATAGCTGAAGTCCCTTACACCATGTAAGGTAACTTATCATGCTGCTCTTCCTCCAGATGCAATGCTGGAACTAACACATACTCTTGCCCTTCCACTGGTTACAGCTATTTTTCTCCTGTTCCCTTCCCAGAGCTGCAGTGGTTACTAACAGCGTCTCAGACTATAATTCGCCCTGACAATGTATATTAAGGATGTTGTTACTTAGGGGAGCTATGTTACATAGGTTTGGGTAGAGTTTTGGTTGTTGTTGCCAGTCCTTCCCACATCTGTAGCAAGTAACTGCAGCTGTACTGACAGAGAAAGTATTGCATATCACCAAAGGATTGAAAGCCTTGACCATTCATTACACACTTTGCACTACAGTGGGGCTGAACTGGAATATCTGGCAGCATGGTGCAGCCTCTGAAATCTCTGTGGAGAACTCTAGGCAGCAGATTCTATTGGGACTCCTGGTCATACTCTGAGCATGTGGAGTTTAGGAGTTGGCAAAGAATCAAGTGACGTTCCATGAATATCTTTAGAACTCCTTTTGTGAGCTTCCTTTCTGCTATGGAGTCTCTCAAATACTCCTGTCAACCCGAATCTTTGATCTCGCTTCTTCCACTCCAAGTCCCATCATTTTTTGCTTGGGCTCTATTTCTCTGCTTTAAGATTTTGACAGTGCTCTGCAGGAGTGAGCTGAGTTGAATGTGGAGTTAAACGTGTGCTTGTCCTTCTCTCAAAGATTGTAGGATGACATTTGTTTACCTGGATGTCACAAAAGAGCCTTTGCATATATATATATATATATATATATATATATATATATATATATATATATTTATTTATCTTTTATATTTATGTATTATACTGAGCTACTCCATCATAACTGGAAAAGTACATGCATAAATTAAAAAAGATATTTGGACAATGCATAATGAATAGGTCATTCAATAAATGTGAAAATTGTAGCTACTTAGGAAAAAAAATATGATACATGTTCATTTCCTCTAATTTCTAGTCAAAGTAAATCACTGAGTGTAAAAAGCAAACTGGAAATAACCAGTAGTGAATGTTTTCCTGATCTGTCTGGGGAATGTCTTCTAACATATAAATAACAAAATCAACGCAAAACACAAAAGTTCACTAGACCTGAGCAAATCAGCATTTAAAACTGCTATAATTCTGTAAATCAAATTTTAAAAAGTATATATGCAATAACAATTTGAAAATGTGAGCAAAGATATAGTAGGGATTATTCAAAATATTTCAACATTCTAGAAAGTTAATAAAATGTGTAATACTTTCCATAGTAATGTTGGTAGGCAAGTCTACTATTAGGAAGTATAAATGATGTGAAAATGATTAATATGCCCAATAATTTAATAAAGAAATGTGACAACTGAAGAATTATCAGATTCTTTTAAAAAAAAAGGCACATTCAATGTTTCTATGGTGAGTTGAAATAGGCACTCTAATTAATTGCTAGTGTGAGCATAAAATGACTTGACTTTCCTGGAAATAACTTTAGCAGTATATAGTATCTCATCAAAATCCCACCTTCTAAATATCTAACATATCTAATGCATAAGCTAAACAGTAATTACATGTGAATAATTTAATGTTCAAACATAGATAATACTTATATAACTTGTGCTTCATTTACATGAGAAAATATCATGTGGACAATTTTATAAATAACTGTCATGCCATGCTGTTATGGTAAATGAATATCATGATTCAATAATTTATGTAGAGTAAACCCCAAAACACAAGTGGATTTTTAATGTCTGTGTTTGTGCATCTAGAATGGGAGGCATAGGAAGAAAGAAAATGAAATTCTAACAAAATTTTCAGTGGATAGTAGAAATATAGGCTTTGTTTTCCATCAAATCATTTTTTAGTATTTTTTAAGTTTTCTATTATAAGCATTATTTTTATGATAAAAATAACATTTTATCCATATTATTCTGAAAAGGCTATTATAAAGCATCAAAAATAATTGATTATATGGTGCAGTTTAGATGGTCTTTAGTATGATAGTACATTTTCAATTTTTGAATTAATGACAGGAAATAAAATTGTGAAATGAAATAGACATAAAATACGACTGAAAAGAAAATTTGTCAAAGTTATTTACAGCATATTATTTACAATATATAGAGAATATATAGAGTATATACAGTATATATTTATAGCATAATATAAATTTGAATGTGCTAAAAGTCTGCATTCAAAACAAAACAAATTGTGGGTAAAGGATAATGAAAAAATGGATGCAACATGCAACTTGAATTATTTGTTCAACTAAAATACGTTAACATCAAATCTATAGAGAATGACTTCAGCACATGTTCTACTTTCTGACAAAATAATATTCTCAGATGCTTGTAACAAATGGGGAACATCAAGCTTGGAAAAATGACCTAACATAATTTAAGCCTTAACACTTGTTTCCGAATTGCCACTGGGTCCATCTACCACCTGTCCAATCATTTCAGCAACCGGCTGTGTCATAATAGAGATGCAGATGTTTCTTTTCATACTCCCTAAAGCATTAAAATCATGTGGAAACCAAACCAGTGAAATTTCACATTTATAATACATCAGTCATAAAGCTTGGACTTAAATTCTCAGTATGTCCATAACCATTTACTGAGCACCCGTAATGTCTACAGCCTACACTAAGTGCCATCAGAAAAATAAACAAGCAAAAAAGATGAATTAAATTCTTATACTTCAAGACAGAAAGCATGCACTTGACAATTTGAGATCATTCATATACAGCATATATTGGTAATTTAAAGTGAATACATGAATTTGAGCTTCATATGATTTAAACAACAAAAATTGTAAATGGAAATACAAACCATTTTTTAATACCTTTCATTATTCCAGTATTTGAACTCTTCAAGAAAATAATTTTCATAAAATAATTGACAGTGCTGGCTTTCCGGAAGTCAAATCTCAGCCCAACAGAATGAATTTCTCTGATACTTGGATAGACAAAAAGCATTTAAGGAAGCATTGAAGACATGGCTTAAGTGTTAATTGATAATTAAATACAAAGCCCATTTTAGAAAATGCAAACTGCTAAAACATGTCATCTTCTCTATAATGTTTAAACGCTTATTTCTTTACACATGTGTCCCTCTTCTTTTAAACCATGAAACGTTTAATAAATCTACTACTGACAACTGTGAAACACCACTACTGAAACTAAAGTAGTTACGGTTTTTTGGTAATAGCAGTTCCCTGAAGCAAACAGAGCTTTAAAAAGAAGATAACACCGCTTTAAAATTCTAAATGGATCTGAGTTTGGGATGAGAATTATCCCTTGGAGACCCTTAGATCTTATGTCTAGAGGCTTACCCAGTCTGGCTTATGAGTAACTAGCTCATCTGGAGAGGGCTGATGTAGTGAACTCCAGGGGCCCTCACATATTCTATTGCCTGCTGGACCTTAACTTTTGAGAAAGCCACTCAATTTTTTCACCAGTTGTTTTTTTTTTTTTTTTTTTTTTTTCCATTTCCTGGGAAATGAGAGAAGTATGCAGTGTGTGGACCAGTAGCACCGGCATTACTTGGCAGCTTGTTAGAAATGTGAAATACCAGGCCTCACCCCAGACCTACTAAATCAGAATCTCCATTTTCTTATAGTTCCTAGATGAGTCATATGTATGGTAATATTTGAAAAACACTGGACTATAGGAGTTCGTGTTCTCTATTGGTTCATATTTTCACTACTTCAATTGAGAGCAGTGACTACTTTCAATGGCAGTGTAATATCATAATGGCCCTTATCATAAATTTCCCTGTTGCTCCTCAAATAACAAACTTGATAGGAGGTTTGTGTACATAGGCTATTCATATTTTGGTAGAGTTCTGAAAATTTGCAAAATCCTGATATTAAACATTGTTTTTGGAAAATTAATGGTATTATACAAATTTAGTTTTCAAATTCAGCAAATTTATAATGGTTTCCTCTGTATCTTTAAGACAGACTTTCTAGGAAGAAGCAGAATTTCATTTGAAAGAATGAATATTTTAGTGCAGATTCTGAGCATGTCTGATTTTTTTTTTAATTTACATACACATAAAAAACAACAGCTCTTTTATTTGCTAAAATAGTAATAGCTTAAGAAACTGGAAAATAATCTAATTTCTAACTTGGTCTATTTGTTTTGTGTCTCCTCAAGCCCTGGCTTATGAGCCAAGTTCTTTCCTTCTACTCAATTGTCATTTTCTCAATTCTATTGCCTCTATTTCATTTTGGAAGGTTGAAGATAATGAGCATAGAAAGAAATCTGAAAATAGCCTTTTAAAGATATACATAATATTCCAATTACATGTTTGAAATAAATATTAGAACTTCATTTTCAGTGTTCCTTTTCTCATCCCCTCCACTTGTTAATCACACAGCAGGTATCTGTCTTGCTGTTTTTCAGTTATTTATCTCATATAGAAAGTAGGTCAGAAAACACCATGGATTTTTTCCTTCTGCCAGCCAGCACTTTTAAAGTACTCATCTGGGGATTCACGATCACAAATATAGTTGAGAATATCAACATTAAGTATTGGTCTTAATGCATATGTTATTTTCTCCAAAATTTAATAGCTTCACAGTTATGAGCAATATTGTCTCAACTATAACTAGAAAACTGGCATTGCAGATTTGCCTGGTTCAGCAGCAGTTTGGGCCATACTGAAAACTTTTCTTGTTCTCAGGTTTTCCAAAATCCAAAACATTTTTCCATCAAGTTAGAAGAGAAGCAGATTAAACATAGCATGTAATCAAAGAGTAAACTGCAGAAGGAAGAACCAAACATGACAGGTCTTACAAAGCCCCTTGCCACTCCTGTCGACAAATAATTTTCATTTAAGTAATATTTCAAATCAGTTATTAATTATTTAATACAGACATCATTCATGTAATTAAAATATAGCAAATATATTACCTACAATAAAAGTTACTTTCATAAAATATGTCCTTACTTTTCCTTATGATTTTACTAACTATGTATACATCGCTAAAACTATAATTAAGTTTTGAATGTTTTTGCAGTTTACATGTATGGAATTCTATTGGGGTTATGGGGTCCCCAAAGTAGTGTGTGTCACAACTTGCTGAACAGATTACAGCACAGCCTGTTGGTTTGGGCCCCATTCAACTGATGCAGATTTGTGGTTTCACTGATATGAAGGACCAGGTAGAGTGTCTAAGTGAGGCATGTAATGTCTCAGGTATGCAAGAAGGTACTTTTCTAGGTGATGGGATCCAAAAAGGCAGCATGTTTTCTTTCCTGACTGCCAAAGGGATCAGCAATATGATCTACCAACATAGTTTCAATAAACTTTATTTGGCGAGCAATCTCTTGAATTTTATTAGGTATTTTCAGCTATTTCTGCTGATAGAGGTAAGATGGTACAGCCAAAGCTGTTGATGTGGATGCTTCTTACTTACCAACCAATAAGACATCATTTATTTAGTGAAAGCTTTGGACATCCAAGGGTAGAGGTGCCTGAGCTAATTCCTGACCTTAAGACTGGAGACAAATGGCAGGGGATTTAAGTACTCTTGGGAGAGTACTGCAAATGTATATTAAAGGCCTTGCCATAGAGATGTAAATTGAGCATGGTCTTTAGGTACCAGTTGGATAGGAGAGAAGGAGTTGGAAACATCCAAAACAGCATATCAAGTGCCATCAGATTATACAATGGATTCAGTTTTAGGACTATAAAAGATTAACAACTTTTATATAATAATAATAACAATAATAATAATAATATCTGGAACAACCAGGACTAACAGGTAAAAGTTGAAATTAGTTGGCAATAATCCACTATAAACCTTCACCTCCATTTATTTTTTTCACTGGCCACACAGCACTTCACTATTGAGATATCATGATATTTTACTACATCTCTAGAGTTTAAGATCTAATTAAAGGCTGAGATTTCCCTTTCCTCTCCTGGGATTCTATGTAATTTTTGTTGGACTGCCTGGAAGTAAAATGGGAGACAAACTGTGGAACTATTAGTATGTCCCATTAACACTTTATACATGACTTCTTTCTCAATTAAACTATAAATTGAACTGGCCCGAAGGACACCAACTCACAAGGTCATGTTAGCTTCCCTTCCAACTGTGAACCTACTCATACTTCAACAAAATCTGGGCACCCCTCCTTCCACAAAACTGAACAGGATGGTGACTTGGACACCTTCATCCAACAAATTCATAAAAGCTTGAGTCCCTCCCCTTTTTGAAGTTTCCCAGCATGTTCAAGTGGGTTCATATGGCTTTTGGTCCCTTTTGGGAAGGGCAGCTTAGTGCTGTCTTAGTTCTTATTAAAAAAAAAAAAAAAAAAAAAAAAAAAAAAAGGCGCAAGCTTGAGGCTGATGAACAAATTGGAGAAGAATTCACAATTGTGACACAGGTCAGGAACAGTCATTGAACTTATTTCCTGGTATCCAGAAGCAGTCAACAAACTGAAGATGATTTATTGCCTAGTTGACCATACAATTTGGTCAACATGTTGACTACTAAATCCCATGAACTTTCTATATATCCTGTTAATCAACTGGGACACCCTTATTCTTTATTTTTGGAAAGTCATGTCTCTTTCAATATCTTATCCTCATAACCAAAACAGTAAAAACTTGTGAAGGGTCTGAAATTTTAATCAACATGCAACCTAGCAGATTAGCCTATGACAGTTGCATGGATGAGGACAAAAGATGCAGGACTCCTGAGTTAAAAGAGTTTATTACTCTCAGCAATAGCAGTAGCCACAGTATCATTATTTAGGCATAAAACTCTTGCTATAGAGTGAATGTTTTTGTTCCCTCAAAATTCATATATAAAAACCTAATCCCCGATGTGAACATATTTGGAGGTGGGTCTTTTGGGAGGTGATTAGGTCATGAGGGTAAAGCTCTCATGAATGGGATTAGGGCCCTTATGAGAAAGGCCCTAGGGAGTTTTCTCCCCTTTTTGTCTATGTGAGGACACAGTGACCAAAAGACTATCTATGAACCAGCAAGTGGATCCGCACCAGCCACTGAATCTGGTGGAAACTTGAGCTGATTGATCTTGGACTTCCCAGGCTACAGAACTATGAGAAATAAATTTCTATGTTTATATGCTACTCCCTCAGTCTATGGTATTCTGTTACTGTGGCCTGAACAAACTAAGATAGTTCTCCCAACCCCAATTCCCAAAGGGCAATGGCAAGATAAGGTGGCATCTGGCCATATACTAAGTTGTATTACAAGAGAGGATCCATGAGCTTATGGAATCCAAATCTTTTTACTGAACAATATGATTGTCAGACCATGGTTCCAAAGAGAAACACTGTCTCTATCTTATGAGCCATAAGCAAACTTTATTTTATTTCTCTGGCGAGATATAATATATCATTCAAAGTTGTTTGCTATACAAAGATTCTGGAAAGTTAGTCCAAAAAATAAATAATTGGTGCCTTTGCTTACAAGATACATAGAAATGCAAGTGATTCATGAAGAATAGTCTCCTAACAATATATTCTTACTGATTATCTCTTTGTCCTCACATTTCCTGAGAGATGTTTGTTGAAATCCCTCAATCTCATTCATTATTGGGCGTTGGCATACTTTATTGTTTAGTTCTGACAATTTATTATTGCCCTACCATGCATTTAGTTTTAAGTTGGATAAAACAGCCCTTTCCACACCTGTGGTATTAGTTTACTTATAACTACCTTCTTCCCAGGAAGGAAAAAAGGAGAACTGAAATTTTTAAAAGATTATAGTATTACACACACACACACACACACACACACACACACACACACACACGAGGTCAGACAAGTAAGTTCATGAACTCAATCTAGAAAAAGTGCTACATACCTCATTGCTGAATATCACTACAGTCACCTTCAAAGTACTCCCCTTGGGGAGCTATGCACTGATCCAGTGCCTAGTCCACCCTTCAAAGCAATTTTGGAACTCTTTTCCTGGAATGGCCATCAGAGTTAATGTTGTATTATCCTTAATGTCCTGAATGTCATCCAAATGTCTTCCTTTCAATATTTCCTTTATCTTCGAGTAAAGAAAGAAGTTATTGGGGGCCAGATCAGGTGAGTAGGGAGGGTGTTCCAATACAGTTATTTGTTAACTGGCAAAAAACTCCCTCATAGACAGTGCCGTGTGAGCTGGTGCATTGTTGTGATACAAGCCATGAAATGTTAGCAAAAAGTTCAGGCTGTCTAACTTTTTCATGCAGCCTTTTCAGCTCTTCAAATAGTAAACTCGGTTAACTGTTTATCCAGTTGGTAGAAATGTATAATGAATAATCCCTCTGATATCAAAAAAGATTAGCAACATCGTTGCAACAAGTTCATGAACTTAACTTTCTGCCAAAAATGTATACACATTTTAAGGAAGGAAAAAACTATTACAATTGTAACACTCAATACAAACTGATAACAAAAGATGAACACAAGTCATATTTGACTTCTGTAATTACAAGAGGTGCTCAAAGTGGTTACCATCAGTGTCCAGACACTTCTGAATACGGTGAACTACTGCTTGAGCAACGTTAGCCAAAGTGTCCACTTGTACACAATTTTTTGGGCAACTCTAGTATATATCTATATAACTATAGATATATAGATATATAAATATATAGATATATAGATATAGATAGATGATATATAGATATAGATGATGATATAGATGATACAGATATATAGATATAGATATAGATATATAGGTATATAACGCCTCTAGTGGGTATTGTGCTTTATATATACTCTATCTTTTAAATCACAGAATGATTTGTATGTCAGGTATTGTTTTCTTCACTTTGGAGAAGAACAGCGTGACTTTCAGAAAAATAAAGTAATAAACATATGTTATTCCATAGCACTATTTGGTTTTTAATTTGGGCCTGATAATCTCAAACTTTTCTGTGCAATGATGTTTTCAGGCAGAGATCTTTTGCTTGCTGTTCATCACCAACCTTGCTTTCAATATTTATTTTTCATTTTTTAAGTATAAAAATTTATCTAAGGTGCCCCCCACAACTAGATTGAAAAACAATGAGTTGACGTCCTGGAAACACACTGTTCTCCAATATTCCCCAATTAAAAAAAAAAAAAAAGAATTCTCTAAGGCAGATCTTGACTATAGCAATATGTAATTATGGTCTTCTTATAACAATTTTTGGAGTTAGAAAACTTTGTGATCCTAATATGAATTTATGAAAAAAGACAAGTTATTGAACAATTCTAAGCCTCCGTGTCCTTAGATTTGAGAACAGATCCTGCTTTCCAAGATTTTTGTAACAATGAAGCTTACATGAATGAAAGGTGTAGTTCAATATACATAGTCTACTTTCAGTAAAGAGTAGCTATCACAAATCTCTATATGCACAAAATATATAAATTCTAATTCACATTTTAAAAGTGCTGTCTACAGCCATTTAACCGAGAGCTTTATTATCCAGATTTTTAGTAACTTCAAAAGGATTTATTTGAGGCTAATATGTGTTAAAACTGAATGATATCTGCCTAGTAGGATTTCTAAGCCTGTGCAGATCACATTAAGTATAATGGTAGAAAATTTTTTTGCCTTCCCATGGTGGGGGTGGGAAATGGCACCCTGAAATGCATACTATGAAACCGCTACATGTATATAAAAAGCTAAAGGACCCCCAAAAATCATTTTATTTATTATTTTATCACAAGAACATGCATCTTTAAAAAAGTTATCAATTCACTTATTTATATAGTTGTTAAATAAACTTGCTACATCCCAGCCCCTTAGCACATAGAAAAGTCACAGAATTGATGAATGTTGCCTTTATTTTCTTATTCATAACGTGCATTTCAAGTATCCAATTGTAAAAATGCAATACAATGTTTCCTTACAGGTAATTTTTATTACTTTCTATTCTTTTCAATTGCTTTCTCAAGCATGTCAATAACAATGTGTTTTAAAGTTGTCAAAACATGCAGAAATGAAAAGCAGGGCTGTACTAGGCAAGATATTTGTCTACACTTTATTCTAAACAGATTATCATTCATAAAGGGTTCATCTGCAGCAATATCTGAAATATTCCACTTAAGTACCAGTTAAGTACATTTGTTTCCTAAATCTAGCCAGCATTATATTAAACATTATATTTTTGAACCATAAAAGAGAATGTTTCTGCTGAGCAATTTCAATCAACTGTAACTTTTTTGCAATTTTTCCTTTACTGCCAATTGAAAATACATATGCTCCACCACCTCCATTAAATTCTCATATCCATTAGGACATGAGATTGATGTGGAAGCCAAGCATTTTATCATCATAATAGCTTTTATTTGCACGGGATTTTTTTTAATGTTTAAAACACATTGCAGATCTCAGATTTTTTTCACCTTATATTATACGATACAGCAAGGTTTTCATAATTTTAATAATTAGTCACGTAATCCTTGGAATGGCAGAAAAGTAGTGTACCAATAAGAATTTTGAAATAGAAATAAAACAGAAATAAAAGGTGATTATAATGGATTTTGGCTTAGCTCGGAATAATGACCATACACAGGGATATATCTGACAGGCCTAGAAATAATATAGTAAAACAAAAATTTATAGATTGAAATTAATCATTACAAGCATTTTCAGCAATGTTTTTCATATACTTTAATTTCAACAATTAAATTAAAGCAGCTAAGCCAATATACTTTTGCTATCATATTTATTTTTAATTGCATTTTTAATGTTTAGATTTTTAAAAACTTCACCAACAGACTACTCATGTTAAGGCATATGAAAACTGGAACTTTTATTCTGGTTGTCAAAGTATTCTAATTAAATAAAAAGTAATCAATAGAAAATTTGCTAAACAGGTTAAGAAATTATAGTTCATACATAATAGGGACTATAAAAGCATTTGGTTTACTTCAAGCAACTGATGAATCTTAAAGATAAAATTTTCAAATTAAACCTTAGCTTTTGAAATTTTTAAAGGAAGTGGACAATTTTCTTCATTTTTTATAGCATGCAGTACCCAATAGCCTATGCTATAGAGAATCATTTATCTTTATTGATTTATCACTGATAGATATTATAAAAACAAAAATTCAAAATTGGGACGATAATAAGTACAGTTAGTTTATAAATCTACTCTATAAAATAAATTATAATAAATTAAATTTAAGAGATTTTTTTGTAGTTGATGTAATACCCCTGGGAATCAATGTTCATAATTGTTTCTTCTTACATTCAAACTGTTTTAAAAGATGATTAATATGCCTAATTATATAACATTTTTAAATTAAAGAAGAGTGGATTCGGAGCTGAAAGGGAATACATTAATAACTGGCACACCTTTGTATTTGCAATTTCTCTTGAATATTAGCAACATTGTAAGCCCCTTGAGGGCAGGGGCAATTTCACACTTCTTCCCACCACCATGATTTATATGCTAAAAAGAAAAAAAGTATGAGGGAAATAATATTTAGAGATATGTCACATAGCCAAATCATTTATCTTCTTCAATATGTTGTTCCTACGAGAACTGTAGTTTAGTATTTCCTCTTTTGAGAAACCAAGATTACTCTACCCAGGAAAGCTATCTTTTAGAATTGAAGAACAGATAAAATGCTTCCCAGACAAGAAAAAGGTGAAGGAGTTCATCATCACTAAACCAGTATTGCAAGGAAAGTTAGAATAACCTCTTTAAAATGGAAAAAAGAAAAAAAAGAGAAGCATCAATAATATAATGGCAATAGCTACATATCTATCAACAATCACTTTCAATGTAAATGGATTAAATGTTCCACTAAAAAGACATAAGAGGGCTGAATGGATAAGAAAACAAAACCCTTACATAGGCTGCCTACAGGAGACTCACTTCAGATTGAAACACACACAGATGGAAATAAAGGGATGGAAAAAGGTATTTCATGAAAAAGGAAAAAATAAAAATCTGGCATAGCAATAATTATACCAGACAAAATAGACTTTAAAACAAAGGCTATGATAAGAGACAAAGATGGACCCAGTAATTCCACTTCAGGGTATTTATCTGAAGAAACCCAAATGCTACCTTGTGGGGATGTGTGCATCCATATGTTCATTGCAGCATTGTTTACAATGGCCAAAATGTGGAGGCAGCCTGGGTGTCTGTTGATGGATGAATGCATGAAGAGGTAGTGGTGCAGGCACACAATGGAATATTGCTCGACCATGGAAGGGAATGGGTTCTTGCCATCTGCAGTGGCATGAATGGACCTGAAGGGTGCTGTGCTGAATGGAATGTCAGACAGAGAAAGACAGATGCAATGTCATTTAATTTATATGTGGAATCTACAGAACAAAATAAACAAACAAAACAGAAACAAACTCATAGATACAGAGAACATTTTGATGGTTGCCAGATGGGAAGGGTTGGGGGTTGAGTGAAAAGGGGGAAGGGATTAAGAAGTACATATTGGTGGTTACATAGTAAGTAGTCATGGGGATATAGCGTATAGTATAAGAAATATAGTCAATAGTACTGTAATAACTATGTATGATGTCAGATGGGTACTAGATTTATTGGGGTGATAGATGGGAGAAGGCTGTGGGGCAACGTATAAAAGGTGAAGGGAGTAAGAAGTACAAACTGATAGTTACAAAACAGTCATGGGAATGTAAAGTAAAGCACAGTGAATATAGTCAATAATAAGGCAATAACTGTGTATAGTGCTAAGTGACTACTAGACTAGTCCGGGGGATCACTTCTTAAATTATATAAATGTGTAATCCACTATGCTCTACACCTGAAATTAATATAAAATAATATTAAATGTCAACTGCAATTGAAAAATTTAAAAAGGGGGAAAAGGTGAAGGGGAATAAGGGTTTTGAATTTCCAGGTGTAAAACAAATAAGTCATGGGGATGTAACGTACAGCATGAGGAGTATAGTCGTAATATTCTGATAGTGTGGTATGTTGTCAGATGGTTGCTGGACTTACCATGGTGATCACTTCTTTAGGTATACAAATGTTGAACAACTATGGTGTATACCTGAAACTAATATAATGTATGTTAGCTATATTTTAATTAAAATAGTTTTAAAATAAAATAAATGGAAAAAAAGCAACTTCAGTAGACACTTAGAAGAGTCAGCTGACTCGATTATATCTAGAAAGGAGTCCCAGTGACACATTCGTAGTATGACTAAAACACTGAACAACAATCTGGCAGTCCCAGCAAATGTGTAATTGCCATGTACATGTGTAATGGTTCCTCCAAAACTCTAACTTGGAGGTTATGGGCCTGTTCTATTTAGACAAAGGTAATGTCCACTTTTTGCACCTATTGGGAAATACAAGGTCTGACAATTAAGTTCATGACTTGTTGCAACAATGTTGCTAAACTTTTTTTGATGTCAGAGACATGACTGGACAAACAGTTAACCAAGTTTACTATTTGGAAGTGCTGGAATGGCTGTGTGAAAAAGTTAGGCAACCTGAACTTTTCACTAAAAACTCATGGCTCTTGCATCACAACAATGCACCAGCTCATACAGCACTGTCTGTGAGGGTATTTTTAGCCAGTAAACAAATCGCTGTATTGGAATACCCTCCCTATTCACCTGATCTGGCTCCCAATGACTTCTTTCTTTACCTGAAGATAAAGAAAATATTGAAAGGAAGACATTTTGATGACATTCAGGACATCAAATGTAATATGATGACAGTTCTGATGGCCATTCCAGAAAAAGAGTTCCAAAATTGTTTTGTAGAGTGGACTAGGCCCTGGCGTTGGTGCATAGCTTCCCAAGGGGAGTACTTCTAAGGTGACTGTAATGGTATTCAGCAGTGAGGTATGTAGCACTTTTTCTAGGACGGGTACACAATCTTAATTAGCAGAGACCTCCTCTTATACATCGGAAGGTTTTCTTACCTAATTTTACCCTGGCCATAACATTTCTCCTTAATCCTTCTATTGCTCATTCTGATCCCATGTCAATTTAGAATCACAGGTGCAAGTTAAGGCCAATGGCCAACTAGATATCCTACTTGGGAAGTAAATAACTAAGCCTGCCTTACAGACATCCACAGATATTACACACAGTTCTCCAATGACAACTACATGCCAGGATGTTAATGAGAATCAGTCAATATCACTTTCTTGAGAATAACTTCTTTTCATGATGTGTCCTTCAAAAGACCACTTTTGTGCCTATACCTCAACTGTAGTTCTCCTAAATAGGGAAAGGCAAGTGGGAGAGGATTGCAGCGCGAGTTTTGCTAAAATCATACCTTTCCTTAGGCTCTGGTCTCATAGTCTGCTGTTTTCTGAATTCCAAATGTGGGATACTGATAGTTTGTTTTTCTCAGTTGTGGGCTATAGCAGCGAATTCTGTGAAAATTAGTCAATTTCTCCAGCTTGGCAATCCAATCTACCATGTTCCAAAAATGTAATGCATTCTGACATTAGAATTCTAAAGGACTGTAAAGATAAACATTGCATCTGCTTCACGTGTCAGAACTAGACTGGAAGAAGTGCCTGGGAAAGAAATAAGACATATTATACTTGCTCTTTTCTTTGCTTTTGCACACTCTTTGAATTTACTTGAGTAATAATCTCTCTCACCATATTTTAAATTTTGCTTTCTGATTTCTAAACAGCATTTTTTCTTGTGAAGAATTAAGTTATTTGGGGGAAGCTGGGAAGGAATTTTCTCAAGTTTTAGTATTAAAAGTCTCACCAATAATGTTTGTTGAAAGAGATTCAAGAGTGCTGTTGAAAAGGATCTGATACAGTGAGAATAAGGCAGACAATAGGGTGGGAACAAGCATATTTTTAAATAGCAGCATAAATATTTCTAATAAAGATTAATAGACTATAATTTAAGAAACAAGGGTTCCCTGATTCTAATAAATTTTAACATATTTACAGGCTACTGAATGGTTCAGTCTAAATAAATTTAATGATCTCTCTAGAATTGTATTCATAATATTCTTGCTGTTTTATCTTACATATGCACCAGAGCATTATATGTAGAAGAAAAAAAAACTGAAAAGTGTTAAAGAGAAAAACATTATAAACTCTTTCATAAGGATATATCATCATTTTATGTAAATAAAAATAGCAATTAACAATGTTGTTTTCCCTAAAAATTACTGGCAAATTGTAGCATTGCAAATACTATAGTTTGAGACTTGGAAGTAACAAATATAAGGACAGAAAATATTATTTAATATGAATTATACTGTATTGATGGTATGGAATCTGATTTCCCGAAGCCAAGGAAAACTT
Source organism: Rhinolophus ferrumequinum (assembly GCF_004115265.2). Lineage (NCBI taxonomy): Eukaryota > Metazoa > Chordata > Mammalia > Chiroptera > Rhinolophidae > Rhinolophus > Rhinolophus ferrumequinum. The sequence continues at coordinate 89,230,580 of NC_046289.1, read as the reverse complement.
CTTGGTACAAAGGACACCTATGATAATATTTTAAGTAATTTGCATCCATATTGTACTCTTTAGTGGGGGCACTTGTGATTTTCCCCTAGGAATAGTTCTCTACACAAAAGTTTTGACAAATTCATAGGTATGATAAGTTAATGATCTATGAAATGTTTTTTAAATAGTTTACAACAACATATTTCCTTTCAACTTTTTGACTATTAACGATTTTATCTTTTATTCTGTGTAACCATATCACTCGCTCACTCTATGTTTCTATAGAATCAGTTCTAGTTTTGTTCTTTGCTTTTTTCATTTTGTTTTTGTTTTCATGTCTGGGATAGATTGAGATATTATAGATTAAAGAGAGAGAATTAGGAAGCAAAAGAACGACTTTCTGGACTTGTTTTTGTAACTTTACAACATGTAATGCTATCCAAGATATGTTTTAAAAGTACTTGTTTGTCTAATTTTTCAGTTTATAAATCCGCTTTACAACACATTGTCTAATGGTGTCCTCATAGCGTTTCAGGGGAAATTACAAAGCAGGTACAACTGGCCTCATTTTCCTGAAGAGAATAATGAAACTGGAGAGAGAGATTGGTTTCTGTTACTAGTTTATTACTATATGAGAGTGTTGTTCTCTCACTATTACCTCTAATGCTTCTATCATTATGATTCCATATGTTTATGTTGTTTATAGATCAGGAATCATGTTTATCCTCTGTTCTTCTAAAGTATTTTACTATGCACAACAGAGCATTTAAATGTTTACCAGCTTCAATTAGGGAAGAATCGATGTATTTCTCATGATAGTCCCTCGTGGGAAGTAAACTGGCAACCACCCACACATTGCAAATATCATAATCATTCTGACTAGAGGTTTCAGAAGAAACAAAAGGTTTTGGACCTCTAATTGAAATACAATGGCTGTTACTTTTTTAAATTTTCAGTCATTTTTAAATTGTGGGCCAAACTCCAGATACTAGTAACCTACAAAAGGTAGGATGAAGATTTCAGTAGCATGTTTTTCTTCTTGAAGGTGGAAATTAATCTGGTTTATCTCTTTTGAGATATTTCATAGTGGTGAGGAATAGCCAAAAAGAAATAAGCCTCACTTTGCTCTTTAGGTCACAAGAAATAACAGGAGTCAGAATACTAAAGCTAGAGGCTAGATGTTAAATTAGGAAGATGGCATAAGATTCTGACTTCCTCACAACGTTGGTACCGATATATTTCTCAATACCTGATCAGTATAGAGACTTTTTAAAAAATGTGTGAAGGGTTTGTGATACTTTATTTTAGGACTTTCTGAAAGAGCAATTATCTCTATTTTTTTCGTTTCTCCTTTCAATTGGAAAAATCAAAATATCTTTCTGAATATATTTCAACCATTGTACTATAGCATACAGAATATGAAACCCCTGTTTTAACCTTTTGACCAGAAAATTCTGGAAGAATGGATATTATTACTTTCTTCATACCTGATGAGGCATTTAGTTTAACAGAAAGATTTTAATGTTGCCTTGTTTCTCACCAAGGGTTTGTTAGGTTAAGCCTGGCAAGTTCACCTTTTCAAGTGCAAGCTGAAGAGTCAAGTGAGTCTTATCTCAGATTAATTAGCTTGCAGACAGTACAAATGGACAGGGCATTCCATGTATAAGTGGGTACAGAAAGAAAAAAAATAAAATTACCTGAGAAAGTTGAAATGCATTTTATTTTGCATTTTTCAGGACCTGACAAAATCATCCATATATACCTTTAATGAGCTTCGTTGGTAGATTGAACAAAACTCCACTGGAACACTGCTATCAGAATAATAGGATACATGAATTCACAATATAAAGTTGTTACATCTAGGTGAAAGAAATATCCTCTAAAGCACTGTTGTTCAGAATGTGAATCACTGACCAGCAGTATTGTCAGTGGGGGACACGGTTGAAATGCAGATTCGTACGCTACACTTCAAACCTAGAGAGACAGAATTTGCATGTTATTAATGCAGATTCACAGGAGATGCCACTGTGAAGTCTAGAGAGATACACTATTTTGAAAAAACCCATTCCGGGCCGGCCCGGTAGCTCAGGCGGTTGGAGCTCCATGCTCCTAACTCCGAAGGCTGCCGGTGCGCCCCCTGCAACTAGCAACAGCAACTGGACCTGGAGCTGAGCTGCGCCCTCCAAAAAACTCTTTAAAAAAAAAGCCATTCCCAGATTCATAATTTTCTATTTATTTATCTATTTTTATTAAAGTTGATTGGGGTGACAATTAGTAAAGTTACATAGATTTCAAGTGTACAATTCTATATTACATCATCTATAAATCCCATTGTGTGTTCACCACCCAGAGTTAGTTCTCCTTCCATCACCATATATTTGATCCCCTTTACCCTCATCTACCACCCCCCTCCCCCCTTACCCTCTGGTAACCACTAAACTATTGTCTGTGTCTATGAGTTTTTGTTTCTCATTTGTTCGTCTTGGTCTTTTGTTGTTTTGGGTTTATATACCACATATCAGTGAAATCATATGGTTCTCTGCTTTTTCTGTCTGACTTATTTCGCTTAGCATTATAATTTCAAGATCCATCCATGTTGTCACAAATGCTCCTATAGGACCAGATTCATAATTTGATGCACAGTTTAGCTGAAACTCTCACATAGCACAAGTAGTTAGCAAGACATTTGTGCAGTGATTTTGAAATGAAAATCTGTTTTTGAATCTCTTATCAATAGCCAAATCTACATAATATGAAATCTTTACCTGATGTCCTGATAATCAAACTTTGGTTTAAGTTTTTGTAGAGACTTCCTATAGTACATATGTATACATGATTATGTTCAGTTTATGATACATATTTCAAAGATAATATGGCCCTTTTAAGTCTTATGCATTTATCTTACAATAAGTTTTGCCTTGAAAAAAAATGAATTAAATACTTTGATGAAAGTCAGACTGATGAAAGTCAGACTGATATATATATATATATGTGTATATAGATAGATAGATAGATAGATAGATAGATAGATAGATAGATAGATAGATAGATAGATACACACACATACATACACCAGGGGTACTAAAAAAATGTATACAAGTGGACACTTTGGTCAGTGTTGCTCAAGCAGTAGTTTGCTGTAATCAGAAATGTCTGGATTCTGATGGTAACCACTTGAGCATCTCTTGTAATTGCAGAAGTCAAACGTCACTTGTATTCACATCTTTGGTTATTAGTATATATTGAGTATTACAATTTGAATACAGTTTTCCTTTCTTAAAATGCGTGTACTTTTTTCGGCACCCTCACCCTTTGTGTGTGTGTGTATGTGTGTGTGTGTGTGTGTGTATGATGTGTGACTATAGCAACATTTCTCAAAGGCAAAACAAAGCAATTAACAGTCAGGCAAAGGTCAGAAAGATGTCTAGAGACCCTGAAATAGTTTTTCCCAAAGGGTGGTGTCAGGACAAATTTATCAAAATCACCTCAGTCATCTGTTATAAATACTAAGATTTTTATTCCCACCACAAGCCTAAAGGAGTTGAAGAGTAGGAGAGTTTGCAACCCCAAAATATGCCTTTTGGGATATTGATTATAAGATGGTTATTTTTAAGAAACAAAAGACACAGGGAAAACATTTGACACCCCCACCCCCCAACTGCCTAAGAGGAAATTAGACAAAGGATCTGCTGCACGAAGGGACTATTATCACAGATAACTACTGTAGTTTAATATAAACTAATGTGTGGTAGACAGAGAGGAGTCTACTAAGACCCATTTAGTCAAAGTCCTCTCTGTGTCCCATTGTTAAAGACGGCCCAGCAAAGAATCATTTACCAGACATTGTCTTTTCCATCTCCTTGTGAATTGCCTTCCTGCCCTCTGAAGTCCAAACCCACAAACGCCCCCATTCTCCTTGGCTCCAGAATGCCATACACACCTCAAGTGCCCAATGCTTCCTTCTGTCTCATATGCCCCTGCATATTTATCCATAATAAACTTTGGACATTTCTTCCTGTTAATCTGCCTCATGTTAATTTGACTTTTAGTTCAGTTAGAAGAACTTAGAAGTTGGAAGATCAGTTTTCAACCCCCACATAGTCTTTGGGTGTGCAATCCCTAAAGTCTGTGTGTTAACTTCCTGGAGATTCCTATGCATATTAAATTTGACAATCATTTACCTTAAAAAAAAAATTTACCGTTGTGTTATGAAAAAATAAATCTATGTCCCAGTCACAATTACTTGATTGAAAAGAAGTTAATTTCTCATCCAACCAATGATCCAAATATGTCTTTAAAAGATCTGAGAAGACTACTTCAATAGACAATCTATTGTCTCTGCCCTTTATATGAATTCTGATTCTACAAACTGTTTTAACTTTATGTCCTTTATGGGGATATTCTGCTCTGTGAATTCTTACTCGGAAAAATAGTATATTGGCTGACTTCTTTCTTTTTTATGACAGCTTCTCTTTCACAATCCTAACTTCAATTTGGATTATTCTGCAGGATTGCATTTAGAGGTGCCATACTCCTTTTAGATCAAAAGTTGTTACAACCACAACTTAAAAAGTGGGAGAATAAAACTATAGAATGTGGTTTTAGTTCCAACTTTTCTCACAATTAACATATCTTTAGGGAATATTATTAAACCACTTTCAGCCCAATTTGCAACATGAAACAGTCAGAGTAGAATATTCAAAATATCCCCTTTACTCCCAGCAGTCTATAATTCAAAGTAAAATGTATTTCAATCTTGATCCTAAGATAATATATTCTTAAATTAAATTTACTATGGTGACATAGGTTAGTAAAGTTGCATAGGTTTCAAGTGTACAATTCTATAACACATCATCTGTATATTGCATTGTATGTTCACAACCCAAAGTCTGATCTCCTTCCATCATCATATATTTGACCCCTTTACCCTCTTCTACCACCCACCTCCTGTATTACCTTCCCATAACCACTAAACTTGTCTGTATCTATGAGTGTTTGTTTGTCTTGTTTGTTGCTTTCAGTTTTATATCCCACACATGAGTGAAATTATATGGGTCTCGACTTTTTCTGAATTATTTTGCTTAGCAAAATAATGTCAAGATTCATTCATGTTGCCGCAAATGACAGTATTTTATCTTTTCTTATGTCTGAGTAATATTCCATTGTATATATATATATATATATCACATTTTCTTTATCCAATCCTCTATAGAAGGACATTTTCTTGTTTCCATGTCTCAGCCACCGTGAATAATGCTGAAATGAACGTAGGGGTACATATATCTTTATGGATAAATGTTTTCAGCTTTTTGGACAGATACCTAGAAGAGGGATTGCTGGGTTGTCTGTAATTCTATTCTCAATTTTTTGAGGAACCTCCATATTGTTTTCTGTAGTGCCTGCACCAATTTACATTCCCACCAGCTGTGTATGTGGGTTCCTTTCTATCCACAACTTAACACTTGTTATTACTTGTCTTGTTGTTAATAGCCATTCTAGCTGGTGTGAGGTGGTATGTCATTGTGGCTTTGATTTGTATTTCCCTTATAGCTAATGAAGTTAAGCATCTTTTTAGATATCTGTTGGCCGTTTGTATGTCTTCTTGGGACAAGTGTCTGTTCAGGTCCTCTGCCTATTTTTTAATTGGATTGTTTCTTTGTTGTTGAGTTATATGAGTTCTTTATATATATTTTGGCTATTGGAAGTTTTAGTCCCTCATTGGAAGTATTGGAAGTATCTTCTCCCATTCAGTAGGTTGCTGCATTGTTTTATTGATGGTTTCTTATACTGTGCAGAAGCTTTTTAGTTGCTATAGTCCCATTCATTTATTTTTGCTTTTACTTCCCTTGCCTTTCAGGTCAAATTCATAAAATCCTCTCTGAACCCAAGGTCCATACGTTTAGCACCTATGCTTTCTTCTAATTTATTGTTTCAGGTCTTTCTTTAGGTCTTTGATCCATTTTGAGTTAATTTTGGTATATGGTGACAGGTCTACTTTGATTCTTTTGCATATGGCTTTCCAATTTTCCCAGCACCATTTATTGAAGAGGACTTTTTTTTCCATTGTGTATTTTTGGGTCCTTTGTCTAATTTATTGTTTCAGGTCTTTCTTTAGGTCTTTGATCCATTTTGAGTTAATTTTGGTATATGGTGACAGGTCTACTTTGATTCTTTTGAAGAGGACTTTTTTCCATTGTGTATTTTTGGGTCCTTTGTCAAAAATTATTTGCCCATATATATGTGGTTTTATTTCTGGGTTCTCAATATTGTTCCATTTGACTGTGTGTCTGTATTTCTGCCAAATACCATGCTGTTTTGATTATTGTCACTTTGTAGTATAATTTGAAGTCAGGGAGTGTGACATCTTGGGACATTTTATTTTTTTTCCTCAAGTTTGCTTTAGCTATTCAGGGTCTTTTTTGAGTCCATACAAGTCTGATGAGTTTTTGTTTTTAGGAACAATATTTTGAAGAAATTCATTCTGTTAACTAAATAGGGAATATTTCTCTATATTTTTTAAGAATACATGAAAGAAGATTATTTTAGGATTTTTTGTTTTAGAAACATTGGGCACACACTTTCTCAGGTATCTGCTTTTTTTAGCAGCATGTTTACATCCAATTACTGCTTGGACTTAGTTGATAGGGGAAATTTCCATAGAGCCAAAGACATTGAATGTCTCTGATTCTTCTGCAGTCCACACATGAAGTATTAAGTTGCTACCTCACAGCTATGTACAATACAAGGCTTAGGGTACATTAAGTTCCTTTATTTTCTTTTAAAAAATTGTGTATATTTTCTGATTAAAAATCACTCCAATAATCCAGGCCCGGAGCTTGTCTAAGGACAAAATTTAGCAACCTCTTCCAGTTATCTCTTAATTTTAGGTTTCTGAGTCTTCTTCATACTCTGGTTGGTACTGAAACACACTTGAGTTAAAGTCACTGTATCTATAATTGAAAGTGAAATTAGGCTTAAGTATGCTGATTTTGGAATTGAGACCATTCCCTGATATATTTCTAAACTATGAAAACTATTTAGAAATTAGAAATACGTTTGCCGTAAAGCCCTAAATTATGTTGCCTCCTTGCTCTCCCTGGCCTCGTCTCTCACAATAGACCCCCTTGTACATCTGCCCACTCACCACAACTTCCTTGTTGTTTTTTTTTGCTGTTGTTTGTTTGTTTGTTTTTCTTAAAAATGCGGACTTGCTATGTCTTAACGACATCATCATTCTCTCTTTGTCTATAACACTCATTTTCCACATTGCCTCACTGGCTTAGTTAAGGAGACCCATCTTTTGTTTGGAAAGTTTTAATTGAATAGCTATTATGTATATATATTCTATTTCTTAATTCTGTCCATTGAAGAGGCTTAAAAGCAAAGATGCCCCTCCAACAATAAGCATACCTAGAGCTTAGATATTGATCTGAAGATAATTAAAAGGAACCAGGGACCTCTGAGCAATGTCTCATTTCAGTGTAGGAGAAATATAGGTACTAAATGAACAAGCATATACATTAATATTTTATATATTTATATTGTTGTGTTCATAAGTGTAATTAATTTTTTCTATTTCTGCCTTCATTAATTATTGTAATAATTACTAGCAAAAAATCATTTAAACATTATAAATAGAATACATTTAGATAATTTGTGCATGTGTAAAGTTCAAATTTATTAGAAGTGTCTCACTTAATGAAATGGATGTTCTATATTTTTCTAATCAGTATGATTTGGAATATAATTTCTAAATTCTACAATGAGTAAGTACTAAGGTATTTTTTCACATAAATAATTAAATGTAAATAAAATACTTTTTCTACAGCAAAGTCATTCAACACTTTTAAAAAATTCTGATTTATATGCCAAACACACACACACACACACACACACACACACACACACACAGTTATTTATCAGCAGAAGTCATTTTAATGATCTCTCCACTGACAATTAAATTAAGTCTTTTTCAATTTTATTGAAAACAATGCACTAGAAACCACCTGACCTGCACATTGATTTGTTACAGAGGCTTTCACGTAAAATTAGACACCAATATTTTCATATGCTCTCTCCCCGCACCCTTTTGCGTCTCATTTTAGAGTGAGAGAAAAGGGGTTTAAAAAGAAAAAAAAAAGAAGGCTTGAAAAGAGAATCAGATGCATGGTTTTCCATACCATGCGAATTTCCTTTAAGTGATTATGTTTACTATTAACAAAGTTTTTCTGTTTTTAAATGGATATATATGTATTTGTCTTTCAGGTTTCTAACTGGGTTTTGGAGTTTTTGTATATGAACTCCCCCTTCCTGAGCGCGCGCGCACGCACACACACACACACCCACACACCCCTGTACCACATCCAGTTCAGAATTATATTTTATAATTTAGAGTAATTTCTGTCTGACATGTGGCAGCTTAGCCGTTTATTTCTATGATTTTTATGATCAGCCATTTCTATTTCAGAGTGGTCATTGTTATGGATATGGTTTGCTACTAGGAGTATACTGCTCATATCTGCTTTTCTTAATTCCTAAAAATGCCTTTATGTAAAGTTTCACTTCAAATTCATAAGTAGGCATATTAAAAATAAAAGTATTCTTGTGTATAAGGATGATTCTATTTTATTTTTAGTATCAAAGATGAAGTCAAAAATAGGTTATTTTTTCTCTAAATGCATATGCTTTAAAGAAACAAATTTAATTTCTTGGATTATAAATAAAATCCAAATCAACATTATTGCTGCTGATCATCTTTTAAATGCCTAATAGAGAGGAATGGTGAGTTTGGTTGGGTGCAGTGGGGAGGTGGCGGAAGGAGGTAGTTAAAAGGGATTGTTAAGCAATACAGCTTTACTTCATCCCATGAAGGATTTAGTGATGCAGAGGTGAGAACAGTGATCCATACAATCTATGCATCATCACAAAAATGTGTCTTGTGATGGTTAATTTTATGTGTCAACTCAATTGGGCCACAGGGCTCCTGATTTTTGAAGAAACATAATTCTGGATGTGTCTATGAGATGTTTCTGGATGAAATTAACATTTAAATCAGTAGACTTAATAACATAGACTGTCCTCCCCAATGTGTCTGGGACTCATGCAATCCCTTGAAGGCCTGAATAGAATAAAAAGCAGAGTAAGGAAGAATTTGTTCTCTCGTCTTCATTGTCTTAGAGTTGGGACACTGATCTTCTCCTACTTTAAGACTGTTACTCAAACCGAAACACCAGTGACACTCTTGTTTCTCTCAGACCTTTGGACGTAGACTGGAACTTACACATTAGCTCTTTTGGGTCTCCAGATCTTGGCACTTAGCTTCTCAGCCTCCATAATTGCTTGAGCCAATTCTTTATAATAACGTGTGTGTGTGTGTGTGTGTGTGTGTGTGTGTGTGTGTGTGTGTATTTGTATTACTATTGGTTGTTTCTCTGGAGAACTCTAATATGTGGTTATTTTCCAGTTGCTTATAGAAGAAAAAGTGCTCTTTCAGCAAGTCACATAGTATGCCACCATCAAATGTGAATCCTAATGGCCGCCGTTTTGGGACAAGCTAGGTGCAGACTTACAAATACCTGGAGGTTTGCAAGGTATTTAGTTGACACATCAATCAATCAAATTAAAGTTACATAGGCATTTAGGTATTGAACTGCTCAAGAACTAGTGATGTAGTAATGAGTTTCAAACACATGGTAAAACACAAATCAACATTTTCATATCAAACAAGTTTGTAGTGTTTAGATGAAAACTGCCAAATTATTAACAATTTCATCTAGTTATTTTATAATTAAACTCTATAGGAATCAAACACTTTAGATTAGATATAAGGGGAAAAAAGAACTCGTTGTAAAACAAGATCTACTGTGGCTCCTTACAAATGAAAGATAGTGTAATAGATAGTTTGGAAAAAAATAACTGCAATTATCAAGGTACCTTCATTAGCAGTTCCTCCCATGAACAGAGATTGTCTAATTCCCAACCCCTGGAAACTGGTCTTCAGCCTTCTCTCTCAGAACACTCTGACTACCTGAACAAGTTCAGGCTAGCCTATTGGACAAAGAAAAACTCTTAAAGGAGAAACGAGTTGTCCACGCTGAGAACTTCTTAGACATCTTTGCCAACCCCAACTAACCTAGCAGCTGACCATAGAAGCATGAGCTAGCCTAGGTGAGATCAGAATGGACTAGCTGAGCCAAAACCAAATTGCCAATCTGTGGAATAGTAGGATAAATCAAGATATGTTGTTTTATGTTATTAAATTGTGGCCTACTTATTGTACAGTATTATCAATGGCAACAGATATCTTGTATGGAGAGAACTGTTCCATTGACGTGGTACCAAGACAGAGGCCTTGCTATACAGGTCAGAGAGAAGAAGACGATCCCACACAATTACCGTGCATTTAGAAGGACTAAGACTAATTTCAGTCAAAGACTAATTTGATACAATGAACAACTTAATTGGAATTAAGTCACTTAACAATTTAATTACAAATTAAATAATGAATTAATCTGATATAATGAACAAGTTGTTTAAGTATGGAAACTATGCAAAATTGAGAGAGAGAGACAGAGGGAAAGTAGATGCAGATGCCAATATGTATAAGATGTATGATGAATATATTTTGGAAGAAAATATCCTGAAAATATTTTATAATAGTTAGGAAAAAGAAATGTTATATTCAAATATTGACAATTTATGAAAAATGTGATTAAAGATGACCTTATTAGAAGATCAAAAATATTTTACAAAAAAATATTGCAGTATTTTATGAGTGCCTTTAACACTGGAACTAATAAGAAAGGGAATATTAAAATAGTTGCAGTATTTCAATTAGAAAGTCTTTTAACATAATCATTATATTATTGTTCTGGAAATTGCAATTCATTCCATTACATAAAAGAAAGTTAAGAGTATAAATATTGGAAAGGAAAAGAAAACATATGATTATTTTCAAGTAATACAATTAAATATTTAGAAACATTAGGGAGTCAACAAACTATTATAAGCAGTACAAAATTCAATAAGGCAATCACATACAAATTAATATAGCAAAATTTGTAACTATTATATACAAACGTGTGCACCCGCAGTCCGACAATTAATTTTTGCAAACTTGTTGCAACGATGTTGCTAACCTTTTTTTGATGTCAGAGGGATTATTCATTATGAATTTGTACCAATTAGACAACAGTTAAACAAGTTTGCTATTTGGAAGCACTGAAAACTGTTGTGTGAAAAAGTTAGATGATCTGAACTTTTCGCCAACAATTCACGGCTCTTGCATCATGACAATGTACTAGCTCACATGGCATTGTATTCGAGGGAGCTTTTAGCCAGTAAACAAGTAACAGTATTGGAACACCCTCCCTTCTCACCTGATCTGGCCCCCAATTATTTCTTTCCTTGTCCAAAGATAAAGGAAATATTGAAAGGAAGACATTTTGATGACATTCGGGACATCAAGGGTAACACGACCATAGATTTGAAGGCCATTCCAGAAAAAGAGTTCCAAAATTGCTTTGAAGCATGGGCTAGCTGCTGGCATCGGTGCACAGCTTCCCAAGGGGAGTACTTTGAAAGTGACCATAGTGATATTCAACAATGAGGTATGTAGCACTTTTTCTAGGATGAGTGCGCAAACTTAATTGCCCGACCTCATGTATAAACAAATTGTAGAATATATTGAAAATCTTATGATAATATTAAGTGATAATAATAAGTCTTGTTTTAGGTGTTTTATGTAATTCATAGGTATCATAATATTCTTATCCTCATAATACAGGTGAGGAAACTGAGGCTCAGGGAAGTTAAATGGGCGATCACCACATAGTTATTGAGGTGGCAACAAGATTCCTATTTCAGGCAGATAAATTCTAGAATCTATTCTCTAAATTTTCTACACTGTCCTTTGATCTCAATCACAAAAGCAACACAAAATATGAAATACCAAAGCCAAACTTAAGAACTTTGCAAGATTCATGAAGAAAACAATAAAATTTTAATCCTATCTGAAAACATGGAAGGGAGAAATCATAATATTTTTTGCTTATTTCCATATCCTGACCATTAACACAGTGTGGGAACATTTATTAATAAATGTTGGTAAATACATAAGTGAATAACATTTAATATTGTAGAAATGTAGGAAAACAGGCATTCCAATTTGGTGTTGACAGGGTGTAAAATTGCATATTTTTAAAGGAAAATTTGATAATAATGTTTATAATTAAAACATGTATACTCTTTAACCAGGAAATTCTATCTTACCATTTTATTTTACAAAAATATTCTAACTATGTAAGAGTGGTTTTTGACAGCAAAGAACTGAAAACTTGATAAATCATGCCTTAAAAAATAGACGCTTGTTTTCCACATATAATTGCACATAGAAAATGTTTGCTATTGGTCAGGTAGTTCAACAATCTAAACAGTTCCAAGACTCTATCATTCTTCCCTGACATCCTTAGCATCTTGTGTTTTTCTACCTGACTTGGTTTATCCTGGTTTCAGAATGCCAAATTCATCACCAGGTAGCAAGTTTGCATTCCAGAAAAGGAAGAAGGAAAAAAGAACAGCCAAAGTGCACTCTCTTCTCACCCCTGTCACTTCTATCAGAAAATAAGATATCTTTCTGAGAAGCCCCCACAGATTTTATATTACAGCTGCATGTTTCCAATCCAGTCACTCTAAATATAAAAGATAATAGGAAAACATTTATCTGGCTTTCAGCACTCTTTTGATACTGTCTGCCACACTCTCACAATCAATACTGAAATGCATGGGTAAAATGGCTGTGTATCATCTATACAATAAACAAAGCTAGAAAAACATCAAAGTAATTATCGATAGAAAATTAGTTAATTGTCATATGGCCGTGTGTGTAAAAGAGAGGAGAATGACGAAGTAGGTTGGAGATGCTTCTCATCATACGCCTTAGTTTTGGGGTAAAGTGTTGAAGTAGCTGATCATATATCTAATTGCTACGGTAATAGAAAAAGTCTAAACTCAGGAATATAATGTAAAGTATTGAAATGCATAAAAGTTTTCATATTAGTGATATTTTAAAATCACTCTTTTCCAGTAAACTGAAGACAACCACATTTTAGCTCTCAAGACAGTAAGCATCAATGATCTAACCATCCTTGAGCCAGCTTTGTCTATCCTTTGGTATGCCACCCAAAGACCCATTGTCACACGCTCCTGCAAATAGGGGACTGACAACATTAATAAACCATTGATACACGTGTTTTTGTTTCTCTCTTCATCTTCCTCATCCCCAAAATTGATTTTTTTTTTCTGTTGTTAGACAGATTTTCTAGGTTAACATGCTTTCCTATCTGTATATTTTCATTTCCTGGTTAAATCAGCAATATTTATTAGTTCAGTACTTATGAACCAAATAGAACACAAAGACATACAATGTTCCATTGCTACTTGAAAAAATAAAAATAAAGCTGTTTCATCCATATGTAAATATTACAACCCAATCTAAACTAGTCTCTGAAAAATAAATTCCTAAATCCATACCTTAGCATCATAAATTGATGGTAATCTGAGTCACGGTCCATTAGGTGTGATTTATGCTTCTCATTAAATATAGCTATAGCAATATTTTTCTGCAAAGAAAAGTTGATAGTAAACATGTTGACTCTGAAGAAATTTAGATTCTCTATAAATAACACTTCTGTGGGACTTCAGCACTTCTGTAATGCTAATTAGTAGACCAAATCATGGTATGTGTTGGAATCTCTAACAAACAACTTGTTTAATATTCTTTGTCACAAACTAAAGCAAATGCAAAGAAGTTATTTAAAGCTGTTTAAAACAGCATTAAAATCCTGACATCAAAAGAGCCTAAGTTTGGGAAAAACATACACAAATGTTTCTGAAATACATCAATTCCTTAATTAAAAAAAAAAAAAATTGAATAATGTGGTCCTTACACCAGTCATGTCTGAACATTGCAGGGATTTTTCACAAGGAAAATTTAGCTATAGAATCATACTTACATGGTAAGTATATTGTACTATGGTTCAAAATGTATTAATCCTCTTTAGCCCCTTCTAGGTAGTATTTTACTTCCCCAACTTCTGGATGTTGCATTTGTCTACGTGACTCACTTTAACCAAAAGAATGTTAGGAGTTGTGACACATGAGCACTTCCAAGCAGAGACTTTTCTCTGTAATCGCATGGATTGGTTTATTCTCTCTTGTGCCCCTGTTGACAGACATGAGAATTTCATCTCCCAGATAGGATATGCTCTTTCAGCTTGGGTCTAAACATATTTAGCGACAACTCACATCTGGGAGGCAAAACTTATTGAACCCAGTATGGCCAGCAGAGTCAAGATGAGAAGCAGCTGATCCATGTACTCATGAGCATAAATTTGGTTGCGACTTTAACCCATTCATTTCCCATGTTGTTTGCTATGTAGCCCTGTTATAGCAGAAAGATAATTTATACAAATGATTAGCACTTCAGGTTAGTGAATAAGGAGAAACATACAGTAAAAAAATCACTCTTGAAAAATTTTAAGCCAAATTAGTTACTTTTGTGTAAATACCCTGTGATATGTCCAAATAAATTTATATTCCAAAAATATATAAAATAATGCATATGAAAACTAAAAGTTTATGGTTTGACATTTTAAATATCAAAGACATTCAGCCTATGGAAGAAACACAAACTGATAATCATTTAGGAATAGCATGACTTCTGTCTAATGAACACTCCTGGGCATTTATTCATTTAGTAGAATTATCTCTCTAATAAAATGGCTACTTTCTTCTTTGCCTTCCTCCAATTTATTTTTTGATGACTAAGTGTGCATTGGAACTTCTCTAAATAACTCTGCAACACACATGAAGTCAGTATATATGTACTTACATTTTCATGTTTTATGACTTTTTTATTAAATAAAAATATGTACACTCTCAATTATGCAATCATAATTATATTAATTGACATAACTGACAAAATTATTAATCGATTTTAACAAAATTTTAGTTCTTATTCCTAAAAACATTTCTGTGCTCCTTTTCCAATCTATAAGATCCATTCCCTGGTAATTGCCTCTTCCTCTTCACATAATTTCAATGGCTGGTTTCATTCATTCATTCACTCATGGATCCACTCATTTGACCAGAGAATGGAGAATGGAGAATAATCTAGAGACAGACCACTATAGTTAAGCACTCTCAGGCTATCTGATCTTTAAAGTTTTTCATATGATACAGATATTATTTGAGAAAACTGGAATAGCTTTTTGGGTTATAATGTTGGAGGTTATATATCAATTAACAAAAATGGGAAAGTAAGCAAAGATCAGGAAATGAAGAAAAAGAAGAAGAAGGTGGGGGAGAAGGAGGAGAAAAGGAGAAGGAGAGGAAGATGAAGAGGAAGAAGAAGGAGAAGGAGAAGAAGGAGAAGAAGGAGAAGGCTAAATAAGATATATGACTAAAGTGTCAAACCTGTTTATACATGGTGACAGAGCCAGAGTAAGACAAAAATTGAGTGTTTTGTAAACTACTAGCACATTATTTATTATGCATATATTAGAGTTGAATTTTGTAAACATAATCATTTATCCCTGATGGTGCTTAAATGTATTTATTTATCATTGGGAGCTTTGTAAAGGAGCCAATTAGTCACAGAGACAGGCTCTATGCATTATTGCATCACTTGTCCACTGTGTATAACTTTGTAAAATGGAGCCAGTGATTCAGGCTGCCAATTTATTCACCAGCATAAAATCTGCCTCCCATGATAGTGCTAATAATAACACAACAACTCTCCTATGGAGAGAAACGGATTGTGCCAAGTTAAAGGATGCTACAAAAACTATTATCTCCTATCTGCAATACCCTAAAGGAAAAGTTACCTAGTGATACATATTTTAATTTTAAAGTATAAAGCAACATTCTACTTCCTTTTATCTACATGCAGATATTATTCAGTCTCTCAAGAGCCTCTTTATTTTGGGTTTTTGGAACAATGACTAAAATTTATGAATTTATAGATACACTTCAGTTCTTTTAGTGGTCACCTACAGGCCTATTTCAAATGTTCATTACATTCAAAGAACAATAAGAGGGCTTTAATTTGATCAAGCAGAAAGTTACTTCCATTCATTATAGTTTTTCACTCATAGTCACTAAAATGTCAGCTTTATACCGTTTGTAATTAGATATTTCCTGTTTCAAAAGCCACTTAGAGATATTAACTTACAAATACTTAAAAAATAAAAAGGAAGAGTGATATATATAAATATCTTTGCTATTTAAAATTAATATACATGTATAAATATAAATACACATATATGCTATTTACAATAAAATGAAAACCACTTCTTTGGGGATATTTTGTGTATGTAAAATATATGTAGACAAATTATATATATACATAATCTATGTACACAAGTTTTTGGAAACAAACAAACAGACAAAAAGACACCTCTAAACAATTCCTGGGACAAAAAGGAATCACGAGGACACTTTCGAATTGGTGAGCTGTTCATTAAAAGGGAGCTGAGAGGTGAATTTAATGCTTTAATTCTGATATTGTTATAGAAAGAAGAACCCGAAAAAAATTAATGACCTAAAATTTCCACAAAGCCAAAACTTCAGGCATATCACTGAATGTAAATAGAAAATAGAAATAAATTTAGAAAGAGCAGAAATCAGTGAAATAGATAATAAATAATTATAAATATCCAATAAAGTAAAATTTTTATTTTTGAAATTGTTTTTGAAAAAAATAAATCTTTCGCAATATTGCTGAATTAATTTCTTTTCATGCATGACCCTGATTCACAAACCTGACAAAGAAAAAAAATACCGACCAACTTCATGAATGTAGACCCAAGCATCCTTAATATAATAGCAAATTGATACACTCTTATATAAAAAATAAAAATATATTGTGTAAAAGATTATTTCTACCATGATTGCACCACTTTTAACATTAAAAAATTCTTTAATACACCATACTATTATAGAATAAAGAAGAAAAAAAAAAGTGAGTATACCAGGTCTGACAATTAAGTTTGAGAACTTTGTTGCAACGATGTTGCTAACATTTTTTGATATCAGAGGGATTATTCATTACGAATTTGTACCAACTGGATAAACAGTTAACCAAGTTTACTATTTAGGAGTGCTGAAAAAGTTAGATGACCTGTACTTTTCACCAACAATTCATGGCTCTTGCATCATGAAAATGCACCAGCTCACATGGCACTGTCTGTCAAGGAGTGTTTAACCAGTAAACAAATAACTGTATTGGAACACCCTCCCTACTCACCTGATCTGGCCCCCAATGACTTCTTTCTTTACTCGAAGAGAAAGGAAATATTGAAAGGAAGACATTTTGATGACATTCAGGACATCCAGGGTAATACAATGACAGCTCTGACGGCCATTCAAGAAAAATAGTCCAAAATTGTTTTGAAGGGTGGACTAGGCACTGGTGTTGGTGCATAGTTTCCCAAGGGGAATACTTTGAAAGTGACCATAGTGATATTCAGCAATTAGGTATGTAGTACTTTTTTTAGGATGAGTTCATGAACTTAATTGTCTGACCTTTAGATCAAGACACGTAGAATAATCATTATAAAATTTAACATCCACTCACTATCAAACTGGCAAAAAGTTTCTAAAAAATGTAAATAAGATCAAACGTTGGTAATATTTAAGGTTATCTCTGGTGAATTTTTCCAAGTATTTACAGAAGAATTAATACTATCCTTTCCAACTGTTTCAGAAATCAAAGGAGGGAACAACGCTTCCATACTCATTCTACAAAGACAGTATTATCCTTACACTAGAGCCAGACAAAGATATCACAGGGAAGGAAAACTACAAAATAATATTCCTTATGAATATCATACAAAATTTCTTAACAAAATATAAGCAACCCCCAACCAGCAACATTAAAAAAGGATTATTCAACAAGACTAATTAGGTATTATCCCAAGATGGCAAGGTTTGTTTAACATTCTAAAATCAATTATTGTAATGCATTATATTAATGGAGTAAAGGGAGGAAAACATATACTGCTCTCAACAGAAAGAGCAGCATACAAAACACAACACCAATGCAGGGTAAAACCATTTAACACTAGAAATAAAAGGGTATTTCCTCATCTGATAAAGAGCATCATCAAACAAACAAACAAACAAACAAAACCACAAGAAAACACTACAAATAACTCCATATGGTGAAAGCCAAGTATTTTCACCCTAGCTGATAGTGAGAGCAAGATAAGGATATCTACTCTGACTATTTATATTCAAGATTATATGAGATATTTTAGCTAGGAATGTTATACAAGAAAAATAAACTTAAAAATTTAGGTTGGAAAGGAAGAGTAAAACTATGTTTATTCACAGATGACATGATCTTGTATATAGAAAAATCCCTCGATATCCACAAAAAAATCTATTAGAACCAATAAATAAACCCAGCAAGGATGCAAACTCCAAGATCAATATGCAAAAATCATCTGCAATGAACACTAGCAATGAACAATCAAAAACAAGTTTTTAAAAATAATCTCATTCACGTAAGTATCAAACATATGTAGGGATGGGACTAATAAAAGCAATGTAAGATTCATACTTAAAACTACAAGAGTTTGTTGAAAACAATAAAAAAATTATCTTAATAGAAGACATCTCATGTTCCTGGATTAGAACTTTTAATATTATCAAGATGTCAGTATTCTCCAAGTCGATTTACTGATTTAATACACTATCTATTAAAAAGTTTCACCTGACTTTTTGTAGAAATATAAGAACTGATTCTAAAATTTATATGGGAAGAAAAAGAAAAACAAAAAAACAAAAAACAATGACCCAAACAATCATGAAAAGAACAAAGTTGGAGGGAGGGCTCATACCTGTGAATCTGAAAACTTACTATGAAGCTATAGTAGTCAAAACAGTGTAGCACTGACATGAGGATAGATATAAAGATCAATGAAACAGAATTAATAGTAGAAAAATTAACTCTTACATTTACGATCAATTGATTTTCCACAAAGGTGTCAAGACAATTTCATTGGGGAAGATATGGTCTATTTGAATAGCTGGATCTCCACATTCAAATGGATGAATTTGGACCCCTACCTAATAGCACATTAAAAAACAAAACAAAACAAAACAACAACAACAAAATCTCAAAAGAATCAATGAATATAAAAATAAGAGCTAAAACTATTAAAGTCTTAGAAGATAATATAGGAGTAAATCTTTGGATTAGGAAAATATTTCTCAGATATGAAAACAAAGGTATAAGTGACAAAAGACAACATAGGGGAACAGTACTACATCAAAATTTAAAATGTGCTGCAAATTATAAGATCAAGAATGTGAAAAGACAACGCACAGAATGAGAGAAAATATTTGCAAATATAGATCTGATAGTGGGCTTATATACAGAATATATAAAGAACTCTTACAGCTTAACAATAAAGACAAATAAATCAATTTATACTAAGGGTATAAAGAATAGGAAGAAGTTATCAATATGGCAGAATAAAAACTCTCAGATCTTGGTCCTTTACAGAAACACCAATTTAACAACAACATAAGGACTAAAATACCTTTACGAAATGACTAGAATCCATTTAAGAAGATATATACCTATAGGAGCACAGAACTGAAAACAGCTACACTGAAACAAAGAAGAAGAACATTTTCACTTTTTCGGAATCAGTCCTACACTCAAACAGGTACAGCTCATTTCTTAGAGAGATCTCCTCAGCCTTCAACTTCATCTTGGGGAGGGAGGGAGGAAGGAAGGTGAATAACCAATGTCTCTGGCCTTTCAGTGCATTTCCCATGATACAAGTTTCTGTCTTGCCTCACACAGAACACTGAACAAACCAACATAACCTGGGCACCTGGTTCAGCTAGAAACAAAGATAAGGAGCCGGCAGCTTCCTGGGACTTTCATGACTCTGTGAGATTTGGAGAAGGTGCAGAGCTGAGGCTTCTCCAGTAAAGAGAGAGGAGTAGAGCAGGGCTCCAATACACAGGTCTTAAAGTGCACTGCCTGATTAGCTGGTTTTACCTCACACTGACAGAAGTCATAGTCAGACACCAGAGGGAGTAAGAGATTGTCAGATACCGGGAGAAAAAAAAAAAAAATTGACATTTAAGGCAAGTGGGAACAAAGGTCCAGAATATCTAGTCAGACTGGTGAATATCTTTCCCAATAAAAGCCAGTTCATAAATATTGGGAGAGGTGCCTTTTTCTTCAAATGTGCAGACACCAACACATTTGAAGAGAGAAATAGTAATTGTAATAATAGCAGGAGACTATTACCCTATTTTTAACAGTGGATAGCACATCCAGCTAGAAAATCAATAAGGAAACTGTGGACTTGAAAAAATATGTAGTAAAAATGTACCTAACAGACATATACAGAACATTCTACTCAACAACAACAAAATATACTCTCTTCTTAAGTGCACGTGGAGCATTCTATGATAGATCACGTGTTAGATTACAAAACAAGTCTTAACAAATTTCAGAGGACTGAAATAATTTCAAACATCTTTTCTGACCAAAATGGAATGAAACTAAACATCAATAACAGAAGGCTGGAAAATTCACAAGTATGTGAAAATTAAACAACAGAGTCTTTAACAACTGAGGCAATGTAGCTCTGTCAAAACCTTGATTTTAGGTTCATAAGAACCATATCTGATTTCTGATTTTCTAAGTCACAAAATCTGTAGCACTTTGTTATACTAGTAATAGGGAACTAATACAGAGCTACTAGCTATTTATTGTCACATCCCCATGTTATGAAAAATTTCTCTAGTGAATCTGGCATACTATACCAGTGCAGTAAGAAGTTTCCACCATATAAAATCTGAGAAAGCTTCCATCATGCATTAGCTCCTATCACAGGACACGATGTTTTATTTAAGAGTTTCAATGGGAAAATGATATGTTCTTTTTAAGAGCTTTAATTTCACAAATCTCCTATGTATTAGGAAATTAAAACAACAGTAAGATTCATTATTCCAAAATGCAATGTGCCAGAGAGTAGAGAACATAATACTAGTTTGGCAAATTTTCTAGCTATAGTACATTGGGCCATCCTATTAACAAAATAGGTCAGGGTGGACATTTTGTAGATTCTTATGTGTATGGTAACTATAAGATATACTGAGAACCTCAGAAGAAGCTTTGAAAGCCTTTCTATATAAAAATGGATGGTGTATATTCCATATATAGGGTCATACCTAAGAATTTCACTGATATCTTTCCTTAATTACTATTAAGCTTTTGTAGCTGGTTAAGAAAGACAAGAAAAGAAAAGAAAAGAAAAGAAAAGAAAAGAAAAGAAAAGAAAAGAAAGGAAAAGAAAGGAAAGGAAAGGAAAGGAAAGGAAAGGAAAGGAAAGGAAAGGAAAGGAAAAGAAAAGGAAAGGAAAGGAAAGGAAAGAAAAGAAAAGAAGAAAAAAAAAGAAAAGAAACACTTTACATTTGCCCCGTCTTGCATAATGATCTCCTTCATAGGCCCATACCGAAACATAGGATAGCTGCAAAATAATATATGATGTAACATGATTTAGAAAACCATGACACTGTTTAGAAAAATGAGTAGCTAGAAAACCACTGCAAGGCTCGTACTGTGTGGGAGACTGTTCCATTGCCAGACTCCTGAAATCTGGACAATTTCACTCTGGTTCCTATAACACACGGCAACCAGCAGCATCCACAACCCATTAGCTTTCACCAGCAACTGTCTCAGATTGCCTCTGGTAAGATGTATGCCCTTGAGCTGCTTTCTGTAGCAACCATTAATTTCCACTGATGTGGTACCAACACAGTGACGTCTCAGCTTTCAGCGAATTATGATTGTGCCTTCACCATCCCTGCCTAGAGCTCAGCCTGAGGTAGGGTGCTCTTCTTTGGATATTCTCTAAGCCCTGGTGTAGTGAATACTCATACATCTGTTGTTCCTCTATTCTTTAGATCTCTCTTTACTTCTAGTCAATTCATTATTAAACTAATCCCCTATTAATGTTAATAATTCTTTATATTAAGCTTTCTCTGTTCAAATTACTGTGTCATGTCTGTTTCAGTTGGACTAAGCTAATAAATTGCCCCAGTGCTTCATACTCCATAGGAACTCAACTAATATTGCACAAGTAAGTGGATGAATGAGGAATGATCACTAATTTTCAAAGATAAAGGTGGAGAGGATGGGCAAAAACAACAAATATCTCTTGGGCATAATTAGGAATGGCTCATGATCAGTTTGGCCAATGTGGCATGTTGCACAAATTTAGTAGCTATTTCTAAACAGAACTAGGGAAAGCAGAGACTGATAACATCATTGCTACATAATGATTCTTTTCAGCCAGACTTGGCAATAGTCTCAGTCAATTTGTGAGTAGAATTGCTACCAGTTGAAAACCTGGCATGAAAAGATATACCTTGGGAAGGGTCATCTGTAGTTCTGGAATAAAATCACTATTACGATGCAATCACTGAAACTGAGCTGGGGGGAAAAATGCTTATTTAACTACACCCAACAAATTATCATTGTATAAGTTTTTATTGATCTCTATTTTTTTTATTTTATTGATTTTTTCATTTTGTTGATTTCTATTTTTTTTTTCATTTCTGTGCTATATAAAGTGCAATCAACTGCTTTTCCGAATTTTTGAAGCATCCAGCCAATTGGCTTTAACCACAAAACAGTTATCTGGGCATCTAGATGCCTCCTGATATTTCCAAATGAATTGAGCATGTTTGCACACATCCTCAGGTTCATCAATTGGGAGGTATCTCTAACTTCCCACAGAGTTAATGCTTTGCTCTTCAGTGTCATTTTGTAGCAAATATATTTTGAAAGCTCTTTCTCTAGCTCTATTGAACAATGGTTGATCAAGGTATATATACCAGTGTATTTATAAATATTTAGGGGTAAAATTTTTCAAATCAAGTCAAGAAAGAAAATACAAGAGAAAAAGATTAACAACTAATATTCTGTGTATTTAAAATAAAAGGAGATGAAGTCTCTTCAACATATTGAAATTTATAGGTAATATTGATTGTAAAATCATGTGATTATCACAGAACAAATCATACTATACTAAAGGAATGATTAAAGTTGGCAAGGCCTAAATTTTTAAATTTTTTATCATTTTTGTATTACCACTTCCCTTTATTGTTTGAGATTTATGTTAGCTTTCTAGCATAGAGATTGCTGCTTTTCATCATCTTAGGATATTACTAATAATTCAATATGAAATATGGCATTTAACGGTTAAAGTTTTCTGAAAACGATTCTAAGGAGAACAAATGAAAGCTTGAAGATGTAGGCAAAAGAGAGATCAGAGAAGAGAGAAAAAGAAAGGTAGAGCTATAGAAAACAGGAAAAGAAGATAACTATGTTTCTTGTTGAGAGTTAATATCAAGTTGACATCATGGGGGTATGCTTCAATAATGAAAAATTATCTAAACTCTATGCATATTTTTGTTTTAAGTTAAGGTACGTATCTTAGACACATGGAGAATCCCCTGACATACTTTCAAGGACTTTGTAGTAAACTTATTGTAATGTATTGATTCCTCATTCCCACTTAGGTGGATTATCTGAAATATTTTCTATAAATCCCAAATGAATTCCGCCCCCCCACCCGCCGAGTCAACCAGAATTTGTATAAATTCAGAGGGGAAGGCATTTCTCACTAAGTGTACATTTTACATTAACATTTTAGAAAAGCATTCAATGTGTATTACCACAGATATTTGAAGGGGCATAATTTTGATGTTTGCTCTTAAACTACATTACAAAAAGAAAGACAAGGGAAAATTATTAGAAAAAAGTGTTATTCAAGTTGACAGAGGTCTGACTGAGGAGGGTGTTAAAACCCCAGTAGTATCATTTTCTCCAATCATTACTTTAGACTGTGATCATTAGGTCACTATTTCCTGACCTATAAAAATATAACAGGAAGATCTCATAGGTTAATGGTCACTCTCTCATAGTAAATGTTAACAACAGTTATGTTTAAAACCCCAGCCTCGTAGCTGATTTAATCCCATGCAACCCACTCGCTCAGGCATACCCAGGCTGGTTTCTTACAGTAGATGGAATAGAAAGAGGACATTGGCCTCTCCTTCATTTGTCTTCCTCTTCCCCTAGTACCTTGCGTTGGAAGAGGGAAGAATCACGACCTCATTCTGAGGTACAGTCTTCCTCTCTGTTTTGAAGATTCTTACCATTCTGGGATTGAGAGATTGAGGCTGAGTAGAGCAATAGAAGAGGCAGGTAACTTTATAATCTGTTCATTTTGCTTTGGTAAGAAAGCATCTACGTTTTCACTCTGGCTTGCTTTTTTTTTTTTTCTTTTTTTTTCTTTTATGTCTCCTACTGGTGGCTTCAAATTACAATACTCATGAATTTCTGGGAACCATGCTTAGCTTTACTCTAATTCCTTCTTTCTGTGAAGCCCTCTTTCCAAAGGTGCACCTTCGTCTCAATCCGGCTCCAGCAGTGGTCTATGATAAACCACGTCTGGGTAATGCGTCCCTTTCACTAGTGCAGCTGACCCTTGGGCAATCCCATGATCCATCTCTATCCTTCCTGGAGTCACATGGAGTCAAAGGAACCACTGAGTGTTCCTTATCATCTTCTTCCCGGGCATAGATGCCATAGGGTCTTCCTGCTCCTCATTTAGACTTCTGCCTCAAGCTATACCACCTTCAAAAAAAGAATTAAAGACCAATCCAGGAACATGTGTCAAGTTGTCCAAAGAACATGAGAGAGATTCGGAGATTCAATGGGCATAATAAGCTTCCAGTAGGGAAGTGAAATATCAGTGTTCCATCTTCCATCTTCAGTTTCTATGTCTCTTACAGTGAATCTCTATAAATTCTTCTTACTCAGTTTGGTGAGAAAAGAATCCTATTCTTTCCCAAATAGGCAGGGGAAGTAAAACCATTTTATTTCTAGCACTGATATCCTCTCAGAGATAACCCAGAGTGTTATCTCTTTTCTCCTCCTGTCTAGTTGTGTGTGTGTGTGTGTGTGTGTGTGTGTGTGTGTGTGTGTTTCACTATATATTCTAATGGGTAATGGAATGGAGTAGGAGAATGTGGAGAAAGGGAGTTCACTGGAAAAGGGACGTTTGGCCCTGTTGTGTAATCCCTTGAAGATAGTGTCTGCCTCTATTTATGGACAAACTTATTAAAAATATGAAGCATCTTGTATTGATTGTTTATGATTGTGGACTCTAGTGCTAGTTTGCAGGGCATCAGGAAAATCCTTCACTCAATATCCTATCACATACTTATCCCTTCAACTCATGCTAGGTGAAATGTTTTTCATGTGACTTCTATTGTCACTGCTCCCTACACTGTCTTTCCTATCTTAGTAGGTGGAAATTTCACTTTACAGTTTTTCTGGCCAATTTGGAATTACTATTGATCCTTTCAATATTTTTATGCTTCACATCAAAATTAGTCAGCAAATGTTGTTGGTTATACCTTCAAAAATGTCCAGAAACTGAAGATTTATGTCTGGAAAACTGCTACTACATTGCTTTCACCTATCTTTAACTCTCGTCTGAATTATTTCAATAGCCTCCTAACCAATCTGGTTACTCTAGCCTTCCATCTTTCAGTCAATTGTCAACAAAGCAGAGTAATTCTTTTAAAAGATACAATTCATATGTCATTTCACAAATACATTTTTAAAAAATCCTCCAGTGGTTTCCCATGTAATTGACAAAAAATCCAAAATGTTTACAGCCTGTCTTCCTGCCCTGTTTACCTCTGCTATTCCTTAAGTATAGTTGGCACATTCCGGCTTCCGGACCTGTGTACTTACCAGTATTTTAACTTAGAATTAATCCCCAAAAAATATGTACATGGCTCATTTCTTCAACAACTCCCAATATCCCCATCATAATGAAGTTGTTACTGATTTCTTTACTTAAAAATTTAATTCTACCTTACAATCCTCATTCCTATCCCTTATCACTAATTTACGTTTCTCTAGAGAGTTCATTATCTCAAGGCTCTTTATTTATTTAGCAAAAGGAGTCCAGTATGAAAACGATTTCTTAATAAACAATAACCAAATCTCAATGGCACCTAACAATTATATTTTTCTTTTCTTTCTTTCTTTTTTAATGTGTCTGTGGGTCAGCTGAAAATTGTTCTGGCCTGCTTTTGCCTGAGCTTGTGTTCTTTGTGTTCTGGTCTACTCTGAGTTTTAAATTCTGGGGCCCATGCTGAAGAGGCAACAGCTACATATAGGAAACTTCTCTCTACAATGGCAGGACCTAAAAAGGCATACTGACTGCAGAAACACGTTTTGAACATCTATTTGCATTATATTTACTAACATCCCATTTTCCAATTAACTCCAATTTGGTTAAGTCCAAATTAAGTCCAAATTCAAGGGTTGCAGATATATATGGAGATGTGTATGCTATGCCCACGGAGAAACACAGTGTGATTTTCTTTTTTTTAAATTTTATTGGGGCATATTTGGGAACAGTGTGTTTCTCCAACGACTTGTTTCTCCAGCTCCCAGTCGTTTTCCTTCAATCTAGGTGTGAAGGGCGCAGCTCATCTCCAAAACCAGGGTGCCGTTTTCAATCTTTAGTTGCAAGGAGCGGAGCCTACCACCACATGCGGGAATTGAACTGTCAGCCTTGTTGTTGAGAGCTCACACTCTAACCAACTGAGCCATCCAGCAGCCCCTCTGGCAGCTCAGTGGCAGCTTGTTGTCTTCAATCTAGTTGTGGAGGGCACAGCTCACTGGCTTATGTGGGAATTGAACCGAGGACCCCATTGTTCAGAGCTCGCACCACTCTAACCAACAGAGTCATCGGGCCACCCCCAGAGTGTGATTTTTAAAAATTAATTATTGAATATATCACATACTCATATATGCAAATAAAATTCAGATTACACAATTAGAGTATTCTAACTTCTAATGTATTCATCAATTGTACATAATTAAATAAGGTGAATATAAAGAATTTTAAGTAGAAAATGAGACTGTCTTTGACCTTGGCACTGGTATTTGGTGTTGAAGGATGTATGGGATTTAGATAAGTGAAAGAAAAGACAAAAGAAAGCCCTCACCAAGAAAGCTGGTTAAGCAAATGTTCAGAGAAAGGAAAATAACAAAAGTTTCACAAATAATGTCTAAGTCTCCTTTTATTCTCACTTCCCAAATAATTCAGTCCAAAACAACTAAATAAGACTAAGTGGCACAGGTCTTGCAGAAACTGCAATAGAGAGAGAAGAATGTCCATGTAGAAGAGAGATGTCACATGTTAGGATTACCTTTGAGAATATTCCATGGCATTAATATTCCATCTTAATTCTGGTTTCCTTACTATCACTTCTTTCTAGCCCATGTAATTTGACTCACTTTAATATGTTTGCTAATAAATTATACTTCTTGCACTTTATTGTTTCATATATTTTGTGATTCATAGTTTTCCTCTAACTACCTTTGGAATACAAAAAGGTTACTCGTGTGTGTGTGTGTGTGTGTGTGTGTGTGTGTTTATGATTCTATATGAGAGCCTCCGTGAATCCTACCTTAGTCCCTTGGTATTCTCAACATTCACTCAGAGCTCCATGATGGATTAAGTAACTCTTTCTCTACTACTCACATTTAAATTTTCTAACCAAAAGATTTCATTCCCTTAGCTGGTAACCATACTACGAGGCAACTCAAATGCAGGACCATTGTATAGGACACTGGTAAGAGTGGAGGTGGCTGTTTTGAGGTCTAACGACATTTCCTAGACTAATCATTAAGTTGTGGTAAAATAATTTGGCACAAACTGCCTTATCCATTCATTAAAAAAATCCCTCGTGAGAGAATTGCAGCCATGCCAAGCAGCTTGAGGCTTCTAAAAAAGGCAAGGTAACAGCCAGGTGCATTTCCACTTTAGAACCTCAACAAACAGACTCCCCGTTTTCACATTCTATAATTCTTCCCTAACCCTGAAATAATTCCTGCTTCTCCCATTTCCCCCATGACTCCTCCTACATTCAATTTGTTGTTGTTTAAATCATTGGAATATCCCTCTGAATGTATGAGTTTAAACTTAGCCTTTGTTTGTTTAGTTTGTGCCCTAATTATACTTCACCTGCTAAACATGAAGACCCATTAATGAATATATGAACATAAAACAAAATTACCTTTGCCCATAGATCATATGAAGAGATCAAAAGTACGTTGTTTAGAGTTATTTGACACTGATGATGAAACTGTTGCATTCTAATTTTACAGGGATTTAATGAAAATTACTGAAGAGGATTCAAGGGATGTTAATTTCAATTTGATCTCTGTCTTCGAGGAATCAATGCTTTAGAAGTGGGAAGGCATTTTAAGCTTTCTCAATCAATTTTATAAGTTTTATTTTATAATATGGATCAAAGAAAATAATTTACTTGCCTTACAGTAACAAGGTAATTTTCTTGATGCCCAGTCCTTCTACTACATTAACGAGGACTTATGTCCAAAAGGTTGTTTTTTATAAAAGTCATAACTCCTGATCTTTAGTTTATAAGATAAAATCTAATTTGATTTTTCTTGTCCTTCTTAAAGTATGTGATTCTATGAACTTCATTTGTTTATGTAGTCCTCTCCTGGGCCTCCACTGGGCACATCTTCATTTGGCATATTCTTTAATTCCTTTCCTCTAATATGGAGAATAAGTGCACTGAAAACATTCTAGAATCCTTCTCAGCATAGCTACTATTGCTCTACTGCCAGTTTCCTAGGTAACACTTTTAGAGATCTGCTATACTTGAAATCTTCCAAGAGCACATTAAGTGCATCACTGCCTATAATTTTATATAAATGAATCCTTATTGATTTTTCTGTGTGATGTGTTACCCCATTTGTGCCAACTTTCTTAGGTTGCTACATTTATTTCCTTTTCTCCTTGTCAAGTTCCCGTGTTGGAAAGAAAAGCATTTCTGATCTAGGTTTGGAAACCTCTCCCGTAACATGTCTAACCTCTATCACTTTTCTTTAGATCTGTTACAATATTCTTACATTTGTCATAACAAACATTATTTATAGCATTTTGGCTATAGGAGCTTCTGAAGTAACTATTGAATAAATACATATTTTAGAGATTTTTTATCTTAATAGGTAGAAGTAAAGCAGGTAGCAGTGTCAACTCTCCCACATATTCACCATCATTTTCATACTAAGCAAATAAGAACAGTTATTTTAAATTGTAATAAAGTTTTATAGACTAGCAAAGTGAGACAGTCACCTATACTAAATAGTATTTCCTGACTAAATGCTAATCAATGGGATTTCATAAATTTAAATTTTATTCTGGAAAAGATATTCATAAAAGTATAGGGTATACAATGCACAAGAATATTTAGCAATAGGAAAAAGTGACCTCTGATGCCAGTCAGAGAAAAGACTCAGAGACTTATATCTCACTGTCTCAGAATTGAAATTCAAGACAAAATATAATAGTAGAAATTATAACATTCATTTCACTGTTAAGAAATATGTAAACTAGGTAGGTGAAGTCATAATAATATTAACAGTAAAATAATACTGAAACCTAGCATTTATTGAACACATAACATGATTATGCACTTAGCTTGCATTATCTCATTTTAAATACAGAACAATCCTTGAGGTAAGTACCATTATTAAAAAGGAATTACACGTTACCATAGTGGAAGAACTGGAAACTGAATTTTCAGAATTTCCACAGTGTTATTTTTAGCTTATTAGTCTGAATCTTAATTATCCATGTTTTTTGAATCATTAAAGTATTTTTCTAGTTTCTGTGTATTGCATGAGGCATCCTATGCTAAATATAAATAGCATATATGCTATTAAAACTAAAATCCATGATTTACCATCTGATTGATTTGCAAATACAAAACTGAAATGACTAAAATCTAATGAATTTAGTGAAAGAAAACAATTCCAACACTTCCCATTTGAGCTTACAGAACATCTACCCTCCACCATAGATTAGGCACAGCCATTCACATTTCTGACAAATGAAGTCTGTGACTCACCAGAAAGAAAATTCTATTAAAAATTTTTTTTTGAAGATATGCATGACTGCTTCCTAAACTTCATACCAATGATATTTTAATTAGCCATGGAACAATTTGGCAACTGATAATTTTGGGAGTGTGCAACACAGATACTTTTGTTTCAAGCTAATCAATTATTGAATTGATATATCCAAGAGGCCAGCTACCTGTTAAAATCCATAGTTACATTTACCTTAGCGTTCTGTGACGTGCTAGATAGAAAGATAGCAAGTATATGAGTACATATAAAACATTTCCAAAAATTCAAAACAGAGCGTTTAGATTTACTTTATTTTCATTGAAATTATTTGAAGTGAGACCTATTCTTGTAGTTTTATATCTACTAAATCAAGTCTACAAGAAATCCTTATTTACTAAAAGATAAAACTGGCATGAAATATGATATACTTTGGATAGTGTCACTGAAATCATTTATACATCTATCTATTCATTCAATATTGTTGGAATCTCCTTTAAACATGAGTATGACAGTCATAGTATTTGTGCACAATGGAGAGAGGGAAGTTGGTGTGTATGAGGAATGTACATAGGTGAGATGTAGTCTATGACCTCAAGGAGCTTATATCAAAGATTGTGGGTAAAGTAACTACGCAGATAACAAGTATAAAAGTTAAGGAGCAATACCTGAAATAAGAGGGCTAGAGTATAATGCAATTATTTTTTTTTAAATGTAGAGAAAAGAAAGGCTACTTCACATCAGTAGCAGCTCCAGACTTTCTAAGTAG
This sequence comes from Rhinolophus ferrumequinum, assembly GCF_004115265.2. Lineage (NCBI taxonomy): Eukaryota > Metazoa > Chordata > Mammalia > Chiroptera > Rhinolophidae > Rhinolophus > Rhinolophus ferrumequinum. The sequence continues at coordinate 89,199,765 of NC_046289.1, read as the reverse complement.
GAAGAACTCAGTTGTGGGACTCATTGCTTAAGATAGATGATGAGGCAAGGGTGGGTTAGAGATATGTTTTCTACAGCAATAGTGGCAGGTATTTGAGGGAATGACAGGGAAGAATATGGTGATGGGAAACAAAAGGCAATACCTTAGAAAAGTAAATAATTTCACAGGGGGTAGAGACAAGGAATGCTCCTCCAAAAAAAGAAATTAAGTTTCTTCTGTTCTGCAAAAATATAATGGACAGGCATACTCCTAGACTTTGTGGGGCCTTGGGCAAGACTACAAAAATAGATTCACATATTATATGTCCAGGTATGTAAATGTTATACATCCAGAAAATTATCAAATAAAATATATTCTATTCTTGTACTTTGATAAATTCATGTGATATTTTATTGAAACTTGTTCACCAGTTTTATTTATCTTTTGGATTTCGACTTTTTCATGATAGCAGGGAAAGAAGAGCCAGTTCCTAACCCTAGTGCATACTGAGTCGATACCTTGCTGCAGAGGGAGCACACGTATGTGTGTGGAGACATTGCAGCCCACATGGGTAAACTGCATCTAAACCCCTATTGCTTGAGCGTAGGGGTGCCCATACCAGCAGCAGTGATGGCTTTTGGGGAGATATATCTGTGGAAGAGAACTGAGCAAATGACGGACATGAGCTCAGGACTGTTTGTAAAGTTCAGAAAGTTGCCGGTGGGATCTAGTTTAGGGTAGGTGTGACCTCTTAGTCCTGCAGACTGACTCCTTTATTCTGAGTGAGAGTGCTGTTGGAGGAAGCCATAAAAAGTAAAGATTCCAGTCTCAGATGGTACTGGGAAGAGAATGATGCCTGAATTTCACATAGAGAGCTGGGTAGGTAAGTACTCGGTACTACATAATTCCTGCCCACTGTCTTTTAAAGAATGAAGTGAAATGACATGAGTATTGTGTAAACAGCTGGGAAATGATTCAGCTAGACATTGAGCTGAAATAGAATGAGAAAATAGGGAATATTTTCTTGTCCATATCCAAAAAAGAATGTATACACTGGATGAGGGCTGGAAATTATAGAGGAAAAAGCTTACATATTCTGGTAAAGATACTACTATCCTTGTTCAGAAAAGAAGGGGCAGATGTCAGCATAGTCAGTGGAGTTCTGACTAAAGCAAGTGCTTATGGATTTAACATTAAAGCAAGTTTATACTACATATGAGGTATCACTGATTATAAGCCATTTTTTTCCTCATATTTTGATCAGTCAACCATCATCTCTCTTCCCTCAAATTCAGTACAGTTATCTTGAATTAAATGAACATTAAAATATAGCTAATTATTTTCTGAAACAATATATCGGAAGTATTGAAATAAAATTAATTAACTCCCCATAAATTTTCCCGTAACAAATTATTTTTATTAAAATATTCTTAAAATAAGGTTAATTAAAAGATTGTGAATTTCTTAGACACTTAAATATTTTTCATTTTTATGGGAACATGGTTAACTTGTAAATGCTAGAAACGCCTACTAACTTCAAAACATTTGATAGAAAAACTGCTTAGAGGCACACCCATAAGAAGATACATTGTGACATACAATAACTCATATAAAATTTCTTGGTTCTTTTTTTATATTTTTAATCCATTTGTATAGTTAAGAGGGCAGGATTGAAAATCAGGTAGAATCGATTTCATATCTACAAGTGTACACCCACTAGTTATGTGATATTGGACAAGTTCCACAGTCTCTATATCAGAGATTCTTAACTATTCTTCACAGCTCATTCTCTTCTTCTCTAGTAATATGTATAACAAAGGGCACGGCTAAAGTGTTTAATACTCTTCATTAGATATGGCCATGAAACGAGTGCTTGCCAAACAACTGTGAAAGGGAGGCCTGCTGCTGTTTATTGTTCCAAGACTTTAACAAAGCGATATTCTCCTCCACTCCTTCTTAATTTTGCCAACACATTGCATGCAGCGATAAGGCACTAGGATATGGCACAACAAAGGACAAGGTACTTTAGCTGTTCAATAACCTAGAAGAGTTTACCTTGTGAGATGAAGAACTTATCTAGGACTCTTCTGTGAGCAATAAGTTAATTACTCACTTAATAAACCATTATAATCTGGGATCTATTTATTATAACAATAGGCCTACATGGTACACAATAGGCCTAAATGACACACCTTATCTCAAAATTGAGATTATGGTATTTATTAAATAGAATTGCTGTCAAGATTAAAATAAACTGTGATCCACTTAGCACAATGTCAAATTATGTTTATCACTCACTGAACACTAATCTCATTATTTTATAGTTATAATTTCATCATTACCCTTTCTTCAACAAAGGTAACAGAAAAAGCAGTGGATGTAATTCTTTTTCATTTTGAAATAGTAATAGATTTTTTAAAAATTTTGCTTTATAAAAGTGCTTGGATGATGCATAAATAAGCGAAGAAAACTAATGATGATGACCCAATGAAATAAAACACCTGCCATGCATTGGAAGATTTTTTTTTTTTTTTTTTTTTGTCCTTGTTCACAATTCAGGCTAGAGGAATCAAGAAAATACTTCATCTATTTCATTTGAAAATTTTATTATTTAAACACAGCATAATGTTATTGTATAAAAAAGCCACAGGAATCTATTTAAACACTATTAGGTTTAACTAGTAATTTTAGTAAGTTTGCTGAATACATGGTCAAATATGCAAAATATTAATTGAATTTCGACATAAACAGCATTAATCAACGAAAACTAAACATTTGAAAGTGTAACTTAAAGTAGCATTGAAAAACATTAAATGCCTAGAAATGAATCTAATCAGAAAAGAGAAATACTTATTTTAATAAACCTAAAATTAATATTGAAATAAATAAATACCTATGCTTTCTTCTATGTATTATATTGTTTCATGTCTTATATTTAGGTCTTTGATCCATTTTGAGTTAATTTTTTATGAATGGTGACAAATAGCACCCTAGCATGTTTCCCTGAAAATAAGACCCAGCTGGACAATCAGCTCTAATGCATCTTTTGGAGCAAAAACTAATACAAGACCCAGTATTACATTATATTATGTTATGTTATATAATATTATATTTTATATTATACCCTGCTTTATAGTATAGTAAAATAAGACTGGGTCTTATATTAATTTTTGCTCCAAAAGATGCATTAGAGCTGATTGTCCAGCTAGGTCTTATTTTCGAGGAAACACGAGAGTTTCATTCTTTTACATGTGGCTTTCCAATTTTTCCAGTACAATTTATTGAAGAGGCTTTCTTTTTCCATTGTATATTTTTGGCTCCTTTGTCAAAAATCATTTGCCCATGTATGTCAGTTTATTTCTGGGCACTCATTTTGTTCCCTTGGTCTGTGTGTCTGTTTTTGTGCCATTACCATGTTGTTTGATAATTTTCCCTTTATAGTATAATTTGAAGTCAGGGATGTGATATTTCTGGCTTTGTTCTTTTTTTCTCAGGATTGCTTTGGCTATAGAAGGCCTTTTGGGATTCAATACAAACCTGAAGAATTTTGTTCTATTTTTTTTAAAGAAACTGCCATTGGGATTTTGATGGGGATTGCATTACATATGTATATTGCTTTGGGTAATATAGAAAAAAACATAGGTACTGAACTTATGGACCTTGGTTCAGAGAGGATGTTATGAATTTGACCTCAAAGGTAAGGGAAGTAAAAGCAAACATAAATGAATGGGAATATATCACACTAAAAAGTTTCTGCACAGCAAAAGAAACCATCGACAAAATAAAGAGGCAACCAATTGAATGGGAGATGTTACTTGTAAACAATACCCCCAATATTGGGCTAATATCCAAAATATATAAAGAACTTACACAACTCAACAACAACAACAACAACAACAACAACAAAACAATCCCATTAAAAAATGGGCAGAAGACCTTAACAGCTACTTCTCTCAAGAAGACATACAAATGACCAACAGATGCATGAAAAAATGCTTAACTTCACTAGCTATTAGGGAAATGCAAATCCAAACCACAATGAGATATCACCTCACACCTGTTAGAATGGCTATTATCAAGACAAGTAATAACAAGAGTTGGAGAGGCTGTGGTTAAAAGGAACCCTCATACACTGCTAGTGGGAATGTAAATTGGTACAGCCACTATGGAAAACAGTATGGAAGTTCCTTCAAAAATGAAAATAGAATTACCATATGACCCAGCAATCCTTCTTCTGGGTATGTATCCCAAATATTTGAAAATATTTATTTGTAAAGATATATGTACCCCTATGTTCATTGCAGTAGTATTCACAGTGGCCAAGACATGGAAACATCCAAAGTGTCCTTTGACAGATGATTGGGTAAGGAAGATGTGATACATATATACAATGGGATGCTACTCATCCATAAGAAAAGATGAAATAATGCCATTTGTGACAACATGGATGGATCTTAAGTGTTGACTTACAGCTACCGAACCGTTTGTTCCCCGGCGCCTATCCCATGATATCACAAGGAAGTGTCTCGGAACACTAAGACCCGATGAAATAATATCAGTAAAGCTTCCTTAAGGGAGTGTCTCAGAACGCTGAGGACCGAGGGAATGATATCGATCATTCTCCCTTATCAGATGGTTTCGGGACACTGATTCCATCCCCTGGGGTAGTGCATGTGTGTGAAGGCACAGTACGTGTTGGAGTACAATGGGGACTTTCGGGGAAAACAGCAGTCAGGCACGTAACTCACAGGCTGTGGAAAAAACAAGCTTTACTTCCTTGTGTGATTACTAATAAAAGCTATGCGTTGGCCTGATTCAGGGCTCAGTCCTTGAGATTTGAGTGCCTAGGCCCCATTTGCAATCTACTCTTGGCTACTGTCTTTCTTAACCCTGTGCCGCCGCCCTTCTTGAATCCCACAGCTCTTGTTGTGCTGGACATGACGTTTAAGAATATCATGCTGAGTGACATAAATCAGTTGAAAATAGTTGAGAACCATGCGATTTGATTCATGTGAGATATAAAACTGAAAGTGAAAACAAACACGACAAACAAACAAAAATTCATAGACACAGACAATAGTAGAGTGGTTCCCAGAGGGAAAGGGGGGTAAGTAAGAGGTAGAAAAGCATAAATGGGGTCAAATATATAGACCTACATGTTTTTGGAGACTTGATTCATAACTAAGTTGTTAGTGCAGAACAGACTTGTCTAAAAGTAGCCAAAATCAATGGATAGCCATATAGAAAAAAAATCAATCACATCCTTTCCTTCATTCCATAAGCAAAAATCAATTGCAAATAGATTGTAGATATAAATAAAAAGTAGGACAATAAAACATATGTAATATAACTAGAGAATGTCATCTAACCTTGGAGAAAATAAAGTATTCCTTTGAAAAAAATACAGAATTCAAGTATAAAATTGATAAATTGGACTGACTACATCGAAATTGGAAAGTTCTATTCATCAGTACATATCCCAAGAGAGTGAAATGGCAAGTAACAGAGTAGTAAAAGACCTTTATAGTACAGTGAGTTGAACAATGAATTCTTATCCAGAATATATATAAAGAACTTCTATAATAATAATAATAATAATAAAAGATTGGTAACTGATTAAAAAATTGGCAAAAGATCCTGAATTCTTCCCAAACTGAATGAATGCCCAATGTTTTAAAACATTGACCAAGTGTTCCACCTCATTAGTTATCAGAATAAAAATTAAGAAAGTTAAAACCACCATCAGATACCACTACACACTCATCAGGTAGTTCATATAAAAATACAGACAATACAAATTATTGATGTGGATTTGGAACAACTGGAATTCTCATGCACTACGGTTAGAGCTATAAATTAGTACAACCAACTTGTAAATTGATGTGGATTTGGAACAACTGGAACTCTCATGCACTACGGTTAGAGCTATAAATTAGTACAACCAACTTGTAAATTATTTGGCACTAACTATTAAACCTGACCATGCACATATCCAGAAATTGACCCAGCAATACCAATAAATATGTGTGCTTATTTAGACCAAAAACTTGCACAAAAATATATATAGCTGCTATATTTATACTACCAAAAACCTGGAAATAACATAAATGTCTATTAACAGTAAAATGAATCATTGTGCTATATTTACATAATATAATTTATTTGCAAGAAAAATGAAACTGGTGCTATATATAATAGCAATGCATAATATTAAAAATGCATACACACACATGGAGGAAAAGAGGACAAACTCAGAAACATACATATCTATGGTTCTATTAATATTTCCAATCATATGGTACCACTTATATTCAAATACAAAATTATATCAATATTATTACAGATCATAAGAGTGGTTACCTTTGAGGAATTTGGGGGTATTGACTAAGAGGGGCACACACTGGGAGTGCTAGAAATATTCTCTTCCTTAACATTTGTCATAGTTACATGACTGTTCACTTTGTGATAATTATTTGAAACTAATTTTTTTTCACTTCTGTATATAAATGTTATACTTCCATCAAATATATTTAAATAAGTATTTTTATATTTTATCTATTTCAACAAGATCTTATATCAAACTGTTAATCTATAGCTATATTTTACTAGTATATTTTGGGTCTTGCAAGATCTGAGTCTAGAAAGAACCTCTGGTATATGTGACAAAACTAAACCATTTCAGATTTTATTTCTATAAATATAATGATAATAATAAGGGTGCAGTAGCTGGTGAGGTACCTGCAAATAGTCCTGTGTGTGAGAGAAACAGCAATTCATTAAAGATTTAGAAAAATGGGAATACTAGAAAGCCCTTACACATAAGGAAATAAATCATCTCATTTTTCATTTGTGAAAACCTCTGTCCATCAACTATATACAAAGCTATATACTTTTTGCCAGTTATGTGGTTTATAGGTTTCTTTGACTCTTACTACAAAACAATTTAAACACAGAGAGACTCACACACACACACACACACACACACACACACACACACACACAAAGACAGAGAGAGAGAGACCAGAGAGGAATTGCAAACGTGACAAGTGACCTGATCTGTATTACCTGAAACAGCCCTTTAACCATTAGGCAGATCCCTGCACAGTCGCTTTAGTGCATAGGTGTGGCATAAAAGCATCAAGCCCACCCAAATTGTATTAATCAAATACAGGCCTGCTCTCTAATACTCACACCATTTATTCAAATATTTTCCCAATCTAAAATATCCCCTCTCAAAGACAATCTTAAAATATGTCTTGGTCAATTAAACCACTGTATCACAAATTTCAAAGAAATGTTGATAGTAATGTTTTATTTTTTTTTTTTTGCTGAATTAGTAATAATCAATGCACCTTTAATTACCTATGAATTTTTTCCATTTAAATTATAGCTTAAAATTGAAAATTTACTATTGTTCTCAATTATGCTATTTCCTTTTTAAGAAGTAGCTTTAACCTGTAAGTACAAGAGGCAACTTTCATGAAAGAGTATCTAAGTAATAAAAAATAATAATAAGGAAAGGGAAAGCTAAGCCACACATACATTTATGAAATTACCATTGCTACCTCCACAATGCTCTATAACAGTGCCTGAAATTGAATATTTTGGAGATTCATTCTTTTAAGGTGAAACAATTTTTGTTTTCAGGAGTCTATTTTGAGATAAGACTTGAAAAGGTCAAATTAATATTTTAAAACTCAGCTTAATCTAGCTCTGTCTGATATGGAGCATATCAGGTTACCAAGGTCAAGACACAGTTTACATTTTTAAGAGCCCTGCATTCCCAGAGCTAAACCAGGAATTACAATTAAAAGCTTAACATCAAGAAATAGGACACTACAGGTGACTTCTTCTTTGCTTGTTTGTTTGTTTTAAGAAAAATTATTCCAAACGTTATCTGAACACATTTTATGACTGTCATGTAATATTATGTATTATAAATAAAGCATTTTCTCTTTTATCTGAGATCCCAGTTCTTGTTCCAGCAGCTAGATCTCTTTGCATTATTCCAGTAAAATTCTTGCGTGAGTTTTTCTTTTGTATATGTGTGTATATAATTTAATCGCCTGTGTATCAGCACATAATTTTGTATTCCCCTACTTTTTTTTTCTTTCTGCCATATGAGCATGAGATTCCCAGAAACCGATTTTATTTATGGTTAAAATTTGATGATATAGGTAGATGTGCACAGAAAATGTTATGGACTTTACTAAGATACAAATAGATCATAGAGGTAAGTCCTCTGTTTGCAGTTAAAAGGAAATAGAATGCAACTGGGTAGTTATGGCCTAGTATTAAGAAAAGAACATTTTTAAAATATGGCAAATACATGTCTTTAGTACAACATTTTATTAGAACATTCTCTAACAAGCTTGCCTTAGCATTATCTGGCTCTCCAAAGGAATATAACATTGTCTGATTTACTATGTACTACTGATTAGGTCCATGTTTTAAAGTTAGAAGTTAAATTAGAGAAAACTGACAAAATGCAAGTAATTTTTGTTAAAGGAGTTTTCAATGATTTTTATCTACTAGAGATGATAACCCAAACATTTTTTATTGTCCTGTAGAACATTAAGTATTGTTCTCTCTAATTGAACAAATCATATTTCAACATTCTTTTTTTTTATTGAAAACGTGTGAGCTTCTCATATCCTCCTTTGAACCGATTTTATCATATTAGTTTCCACACTGAGTTATTTTATTTTAACCTGTGTTCAACATAGTTTTGAAAAAACGATTATATCTCAACACATTTGAAATAATGCTTGACACTGGGGTTATATTAAAGTAAAATTTGGAAGAAGCACATACAGGGTCAAACAAAACTTTCATATTGCAATATATAAATGCATCAAATCAACACCTTGTACACCTTAAATTTATGCAATATTATATGTCAATTATATCTCAATAAAAATTTAAAAAATATGTATATATAATACATGATATCCATAAATATTAAAATACTTTAACCAGATACACACGTGAGCACATAGTGGAAAGTTCGCATACTTAATTGTCCTACCTCATATATATACTAGTTGATTTCATATAATAAAGTAATTTAATCATAGATGGTTTTTTGTCTTGTTTTGTTTTATTATCCTGTCTCTATAGCCATTCAGTAAGAACCAAACAAGTGAACAACAAAGAATTAGGCACTATGATAGAAGCACTTCAATTATAAAGTATATAATTCAGTTAGCAAAGATAATGCTGATGTAGTTTAATGCAAGCAAATTGTGCTAATAGTGACATTCTTCTAACTCTCATTAATATATTTTTGGTATTTACCAGAGTATATAGTTTGAAGTTCACCAATAGTTTACTATATAACCCTTAAGATTCACTTAAACTGAGAAGAAATTCCATCCTGAAAAATCACAGTTTCGTCATATGCATCTGGGGTTCCAGCTTGCTTCTGATCTCTTCCTTGGAGACTTCTGTATGAATTTCAGGCTTGCTTAGCCATTTTTCACAATTGTGTAAATCAACCCGTTCTAATAAATGTCTTCAGATATATAGATGAATGGATGATAGATAGATAGATAGATAGATAGATAGATAGATAGATAGATGATAGATAGATAGATGATAGAGATATATACACATGAACACTCATATAGAGATATAAACATAAACATAGATTAGATCTATAGATATGGATGATATATAGATAATAGATACAGATGTATCCTACATACTCTGTTTCTCTGGTTGAACTCTGGCATTCAGATAGTGTTAATAGAAGTGGTTCCAGAGGAACAGAATATTTTAACTAGTTTTCTAAACTAATTCTGGGTTTTCTGGAATTCATTGAATATTTCAGTCAAAATAAGGAGTGTAATGAGAATGGTTGCTTGCTTCTAACTGCCCTGGAGAAAATGAGGAAAGACTAGTGCAATATTCAATTTACTAGTTTTCTTTGTAGGGCAAAAACTTGTAGTGGTGCTACAAAATATGTGTGCTTGTGCGTGTGTGTGTGTGTGTGTGTGTGTGTGTGTGTGTGTGAAGTAGGGTGCTTCTTTATGGATACAAACTATCAACAATATTTTTTCAATCAAGAATGGGTGAAACAACATGAAGAGAAATAAGAGGTACAAACATTCCAGTTATAAAATAAATAAGTCACAGGGATGTAATGTACAGCTGAGGGAATATAGTCAACAAAATCCTATTAACTTTGTACAGATGGTTACTAGACATATATGGTGATCACCTCATAAGGTATATAAGAGTAGAATCACTGTTGTACATCTGAAACTACTAGAATATTGCATGTCAGCAATATTTTAATAATAAAAACATACTCAACATGAATCATAAAAAAGAACACCAGAGGCAAGACTGAATTACCTTTCTATTATCTATATAAAAAAAAGATATGATGAAACATTTATCCTATAAAAAGGTCATCAAAAATTGTGAAGTAAAAACATCTCGGAAGGTGGATATCAGTCAGTTAATTAATAAACATACTGGTTTATTATTCTGAATTCTGTGCTGTTGTTGGTATTGTTAGGTTTATGCGCTGTGATCATTTTAATTATTCATTTTCATAACTAATATAATATTTGTAATTTTATATTGTTTTTCCTAAGGCGGAACCCAAAATTGTATCACCTTCAGGCCTCCAAAAAATCTGGATTTACTCCTTTCTATATTTGTATATGGAAGTATGAGAACTAGAGAAACAGTATGTGGTGAAATATAAAATCCTGTCCTAGATTGCTTGAGGTTGAAACTTGTTTCTGGGAATTATTGGCTGTTAGATTACTGACAAGTAATCTAACCTATCTGTGCCTGATTTCCTATTTCCAAACTGAGGATATTAACGAAACCTATTTCATCAAGTTGTTGCAGAGATTATGTAGAGCACTTAGGACTGAAGTACCATACATAGTAAATGTATGCAAGTATTTGCTGGAATTAATGGCTATCCAGTGTTAAATTTCAACAGGAATCCTATGTAGCATATATTATAGCATAAACTATAGCATATAGCTTACAAATCTGTCTTAGATTCAAAACTAACACAATGGAAATATATAAATGGAGAAAATAAAAATAATATGTTTTTATTTTGGAATTCTGAGAAATCCAAAAGAGCTATTATCGGTTATTTTCCACATTTGTTTGCATGTTTCTACAATCTATAGATATCCTCATGAGGTAGGATTGAATTTCAAATATTCTAATGGAATAAATGCAAAGGCTTTACTTCAAATGATAATATAGTGGAGTAGAACATCAATGTTACTTTCTATTATGTAAAATTATGTCAATTATTGCTATCCATTTTCAGTTTAATTGTGTGCTATGCATGAGACTACGTTTGATTTTTATGTCTTTGTTTCAATATAGTATATTTGTTTACTATTTCATGTATTGACATAAAATGATATTAAAGATATGTATTTAAACTATTTCAAAGACATTGGGATGTAGGCAATATGGTAAGATAGAAGATATTTTGTTTTGCATAATTACAAACAAATTGCATGTTCTTTTGTAGACTAGGAAAAGGTAGGCTTCAGGGGGAAAAACATTAAAACACCACCAATGAAAAACTCAACTGAATTTTATGCTTCTAATTTCTGAATATGTAAGTTATTCTTAAAAGATTACTTTAAGTAAATTGAAAGCTATATAAAACTATACTACAATCCCAAATTACATTAACTAAGCAAATTTAGAGCAATTGGAAAATGTCAATTAATATAAAAATACTAGATTTACAATTCAGAAAAGTGACATATCCAAAACTATATTTCTATCTTAGATACTTTAATAAAGAGTATGAATTGCAATATTACAAAGCATTATTATTTACAAATAGAAAGATAAAACTTAGCTTGTGAGATATGAATTGTAAGTCAATTGATATTTTGTTAGATATATGAATATGTCTTGATATTTTTAATAAAATCCTCCTGTTTCTAAAGAGGAAGATTCCTAAATCTGTTATGACATAATATGTCTTCAGGATTGTACTTGTTCTCATCTTTTGTACCGGTACTCTTCCCATCACCCCATTGCCTCTCTTCAACTAGAAAGTTATTATCTGAGAAATATGCCAATATTGATAACACATAATTTTACAGACTATAAATTAATTCTGACATCTTACCCTGAACTACATTCACTCACAATTATAAAAATAAAAATTAAATAACAAAATAAAAATTTTGTCCCCTATCAAAATCCCTCCTATGTATGTGATTCTGTACTATTTTATATTTGATTAACAATCATTTTGAAATACCTAGAATGTCAGTGATATATTTAAAATGAATGTAACTTGAACTCTGTTTTAATGGGAAAATAAAGAGCACTGAATACTAAATTATGTTTTTCTCTTTCCCACAAGATAAACATAGAAATGTATCAGTCTTTAATATACATGCAAAAGATTAACTGCTCTTTAGAAAGCATTGATAACTTCTTACATTCAGTGATTTTATGTAAAATTAAAATCGTCATCAAATTTACAAATCTTATTATCACTTCCTTAATTACACTTTCAGTTTTGGATTGAAATTGTGAATTTCATGGCAGGTGTGGGGCTTTAAGACAATTTTGCAGAAATGTTTCATTTGTTAATTACCATGCAGTTCTCAAATAATGATCTAATAAGCTTAATTTACTTTGTAATTAAAATCCTTGACATGAATAGCATGTTATACTGTGGTTCAAAGGAAGAATCCTTCAAAAATTCTGATTCTTGTTTTTCCTTTTCATGCTTTAATTTCCAATGGTAGACATGTGATTTATATGCCAAAATGGATAATGTGTGTACTTTGTATTCTTTCTAAAATTAATTATCACACATTACCTCAGTGATTTGATGTAATTACACATTTATTATATGTTCTATCATCCAGACAAAATTTAAAAATAAATATGAAAGTTATTAATAGTGTTTGGAAAGCAGTTATTTTATTTGGAAACACTGCTAGAATATATATATTTTTAATTTAGAACTTCTGTTATGTATAATATCATAAGCATATAAATTTTATTTCATTTTTCTTATCTTCTTTACCCTTCCTTTCATCAAGGCCAATTTTACAATGCCTACTATGTGACCAACACTCTGATAGATATATTCTGCCCTTGATCTGCTCATATTCGTGGACTGAACACATGTATCAAATAATCAGGAAACACACAAAACTCCATTAAAATATATTTATGACAAGATCAAATTATAGGCGTATAATATGTGTCCTCTTTTTTATATATAAAGACATAAGGGCCACAGATAATATTCCAGTGAACCTAGAAAGACAAGAAATATAGTATGCATGGAAAATGATATCTAGACTAAGTATATTTGCAAAAATCATGAATCTTCAGATAAAAATTTTAAAGATCAGATTGTTAAATGAATACAACAATATTATAGTTTTATCTGTTACCATGATATGATTATGGAAAATGATGGAGAGAATGGCTAATTATTCCTGAATGCACCCACTTAACTTTCCTGTTCCCATTTTGTCCATTAGACACGTCTGTCTGCAGTCATTTACTAAGTCTTCTGATTCCCCTAGACTGCATCCACCCTGACACAGTTTGACCAACCTCATAATATGACTTCACATTTAGAGAATGGCTAAATAAAAGAAGAAACATTAGGTACATATCATAGAACACTGAAATATTTGGAAATATCTAATAGAGTAAGATGTTAATCTCTTTCTGAACACTAAACTTAAACTGGAGAAAGGAGTGTTTTACTGAAAGGAAATATCAAGCTTGGGCATCAGAGAGTCATGAGTTATTATCTAGGATTTTTTTCGTAGATATTTTCTACTTAGGCTACTTTGGGTAAGTAGTTAAATGTCATGATTCTGATATTTCTTTCTGCAATTAAAAAAGCAATTCACCCAGTTGCTGAGAGTTACACGAGACATATGTACAATAGCTAACACTGACATGAGAAATAAATTATTTTAAAAGTGTGTATTGCTGATACAGTGCATGACACTCTCTAGAGTTCAATAGCATTGTATCTCCCAACATAATTCAGACAAAACAACATACACCATCAATTTAAATTTTTTTAGAAAATGAATGAAATATGAAGTTTATTGGTTTTGTGAGCAAAATATTGCTCTTAACTGGTTTACTTTTCATTCAGATACTTTGGCGCTCTCTAGGCTACACTTTGGTTTAAAACTTTTGTATTGCATATCATTGTTTCCCTTAGCTCCTGTTTTTATGTGGACATTAGATAGATAGGGCAGTATATCTTTAATGTCTGCTTTGATCTTTGGTACTTATTTGTATTTACATCTATTTAAATCAAACTAGATAGTTAAACATATTGAAAACATCTAAGAATCTTAATGTCCTTTTTTGTCTTTGGTTCTAACTTACGTGGCTAAATGATCTGCAGAAATGACAAATTTGCCACAAAAATATCCATATACTAAATAACAACAGCTTAACTTACGGCAAGACTAAAATTTAGAAAGGTTACATAATCCGCTTTTTTTAAAAAGTCTTAATTACATATAATGTTAATACAGACATTCAAGGAGCTTTTAATCATCTCTTAAAGAAAAAAAAATAATTTAAGGAGAGGAGGAAAACTTTTTTGATTGAAAACAAATTGTATAAGTATGTTCTCTTACAAATGCATCACTGTTAAGGGTAGAAAGATGGTTGGACCACCATTTTGGTATTTATTACAGATTTCAGTTTTTAGCAGGAAATAGTTTACATAATAAGATGATTAATAATATCTAATTCATGCTTTCAGAAATAATCATGTGTAGGGGTTCAGAACAAGTCACCCCAAGATGTGCCTCTGTGGTTTGCAGATTATTTTAAGGCAAAGGCCATGGAGACCCTCTGAGCACAAGAGAAACTTCTGCCCCCTCCCAACCACCTAGAAGAATTTAAATGAGAGGCCTTGCCCATAATAAGAGATTATCAGAGACAACTACTTTGACCTATCTTTATGGCAGGGCAAACTGTGAATTACTGAACATCTGCTCTACTTAGTGTCCTGCGGTGACCTTCCTCTCTTCTGAAGCCCTAAGGTAACCTACCTCATCCTTAGCTCAGAATGCCATGTACACCTCTTTAACTTTCTGCACCTGAACCTCTCATGTATGTCGGGTCTCCGACTCTCTCATGTGTATGAGGTTTCCATACATACATATGAAATTAAACTTGGTTTTTTCTCTTGTTAATCTGTCTCATGTAGATTTAATTACTAAACCCGCCAAAAGAACCATGAAGGGTAAAGGAAAGTTTCTTCCTCCCTCACACATTATAATGACAGTTTACATTTATTAGTCACTTTCAATGTACCTAACTCTAGGCTAAACATGTTACAGTGCTTATCTCAGTTAACCCACCACCCCCCAACACCCTGGGAGGTATATTTTCAGTATTATACATTAGAAAACTGAGGATTAATTGCCCAAACTACTATAGCTGATAAATTGAGAAGTTAAAATAAGGATAAGGCCCTAATAGAAGAGTTTAACTGGAAAATGTGCATTTGCTATGTATTGACAAGTAAATTACATTCTGACCCTATACATAAAAGTAAAACAAAATAAACAGTTTTGTAGACAAATAAACAGTTTTGTAGACAAATACGCGAATGTCATCCTATTCACATTGTGCTTATTTATCCTATAATATTCCAAACTTGTTTTCTTGACCTGTCATGATTTATAAAACCCACCTGGAAATAAGTATATTATTTTTCTGTTCATTTTCTGTGTTTACTGATTTGCAATGCAGAGTCATTAAATCATTCAGAAGTATTTACTGTATATTTTAAAGGAAATACCAGCAGAAAATTCCTTCCTCTATGAGAGCATTATGCTATTTGAAGTTGACGAGATGAAGTGGTGCTAATTAAACCTCTGGCATTCAATCTCACTTTACTGGTTCCCCTTATCCAAGCATTATGCAAAGGGAATCGAGTACTTTAAAAGACTGATGAGTAAAAATGAAATCAAGACACATGAGCATTTCACTATAATGAAATTTTACTATAAATTTCAAATTATCATCATTATTAATCAGATCAATTCTCAAGGTTCTGCCCTTATGCAAAAACATACAAACAGAGGGTGCCACAAAAAATGTATACACATTTTAAGAAAGGAAAAATGTATTAAAATTGTAATACTCAATATATACCGATAACAAAAGAGGAATACAGGTCACATTTGACTTCTGCAATTACAAGAGGTGCTCAAAGTGGTTACCATCAGCTTCCAGATACTTCTGATTACGGCGAACTACTGCTTGAGCAACGTCCACTTGTATACATTTTTTTGGCACCCTCGGTATATTTCAAATAGAGCAATACATCATTAAGTTGATATTATTAGCTTTCTAAGAAGAGGCAATGGTTATTTGTAAACAACAGACCATAGTTGTCCTTTTAGAACTATATAACATTGAAAATAGAACACATGAAATTACTTAACCACACACACACACACACACACACACCACATACACACAGTTATGTACCACATAAGAATGGTTCAGTCAACAATGGACAACATATGTGATGGTAATCCCATAAGATTTTAATGGAGCTGAAAAATTTCTATTACCCAGTGACTTCATTGCCATTATAATGTGATGGCACAAGACATTACACAAATATTTACCATTATGTTACAATTGGCTACAGCATTCAGTAGAGTAATATACTGCACAGGTTTGTAACCTAGGAGCTACAGGGGAACAGAATTTGTCACCCCAAAATGTCTCTTTGGCATAAGGATTCTTTTAAACTGATTAATTTTAAGAAACAGCAATAATGAGAGAAGCTCTGATAACCAAGTAGAAGTTCCCCTTTGTGAAAGACTACTATATTTGTAAGGGAACTCTCCATTTGTACGGATATCTCCCTAGCTCTACCAGGAAGAGAGGGATGACCTTATCTCTAGAAACATTTATCAATGCAGAACACAAGGACTTAAAGCTAACCTACATGGTTAACTGTGCTTTACCTAATAATTTCCCATAACTAACTCCTCCCACTACCAATATGTTCTTTTGTCTTCAGCTAAAGATGGTATTAAAGTGGTGCCTTCAGCCATTTTGGCCATGACTCAGTTTTCCTGGGTCTCTTCCATGTTAACAGGAGGAATATATGTTATTACACTTTTATTTGTTTTTCTCCTGTTAATCTGTCTTTTATTACAGGTATGTCTCAACCAAGAACCAAGAAGGTAGAGGGAAAATTATTTTTCTTCTCCTACAGAGACATAGGCTATAACATCTAGGTTTGTGTAAGTGCTCTCTGTGATGTGCACACAACAACAAAGTCACCTAATGATGCATGTCTCAGAAGGTATACCAATCCTTAAGAGGAACATGATTACATGTGAATATGTTTACCATATACATATGGCTAGCAGAGAGATCATGCAAACTTTTTTTTATCACTAAGTAGTATGGTCCAATATGCATTTCTAAGATTGAACATAAGAAAAGATATTTACAGACTATGACTAGATAATGGCATGGCCCTGAAAATTAAATTTACTTTAGTTTTCTTATCTGGTGTGTGATTTTAAATTAGCTAATTAATAAGCTCTCTGAATCATTGGTTCTGAACAAAATGAAAATACACAAAGGAGTCCAGTAATCATAAGGTTGCATACGATGTGTCTTCCTGTCAATAGCATAAGGCATCCCCTTTGTTCTGAAGAGCATAGGATTCGGAAAGTCAAGACTAGGAGGAGAGATACAAGATGGCAGGGTAGATAAACACTGTGCTTGCTCCCTCTTGTGAACACATCAAAATTATAACTAAATTATAGAACAATCAATCTGTAGAACCATCGGAAGTCTAGCTGAACAGAAGTTTTATAACTAAGGATATGAAGAAGAAACCACGTCAAGACTAGTAGGAGGGGTGGAGATACAAAATCAGCTGACCCCAAACCTCTGTGTGGTGGTTAAGAATCAAAAGGGATATCTTGGCTGTGGAAGTATCCCTGGGAGGAGGGGGAGACCCCAGCCCCACACCAAGCCCCCCAGCCCTGAGTACTGGTGCCAGGAAGAGGAGCCCCCACAATATCTGGCTGTGAAAAACAATGGGGATTTGTACCATCTGCATGGGACACAAGGCTGTGGGAAACCCAGATGTCGTCTTAAAGGGCCCTCACAGAGATTCACTCACTTGCAGGCACTCACCCTGGGCTCCTGTGGAGGGACAGTAACTCCGTTGGCATCAGAGGCATATAGAAGGCATACGGAAGTGTGTGGTTTTGGACCCAGGGTTGAGGACAGTCACTATTTTCCCAGTTTGGGGTTCTTCTCCCATGCAGCCCGTAGGCAGGTACCACTGTTCCTGTGTTGAGCCCTATGTTTATGGCCAAATCTGAATCTGAATTGGTCTAGTGAGCTCTGCTGGGTCCCTATCCCATTCAACTCCTTCAATGCTGGATACACTTTCTCAGTGAGCAGCCAGCCCATACCGAATTGCATTTTTGCTCAGAAACCTATTGGAGTCCAGGGGCCCCAGGCAGGTGACGACTAGCCTTGGTGTACTCCGAGGCTTTGCTGAGTAGCTTCAGGCTCAGCATTGGCACCAAACCAGAATCTACATTAATCTGGTAACCACAACTCTTCCCACGGATTCAATGAGACTGTCTCACCCACTTACGTACCACATGGATGTTTATCAGTGGCTGAACCTTACGGGAGCCAGCAGGTAGCAGCAGGCCTTGGGGTGTTCTGACTCTTTTCAGAGGTACCTCAAGTCCAGTACTAGTGGCAGACATCCTTGGTTCACAGGGTGGCATATCCCATGCACCTCTAGGTTTAGCACAGGCAGGAAACAACTGCGGAGTGCTTTATAGCTCCTACCAGGTAGTTCCCGGCTGGTCACAGGTAGTAGATAACCTGGGCCTGCACTGGGGCCCCTCCCAAGAGGGCCCAGAACTAACATGCTTGGAGGTTGGCTTAAGACCGTAGCAGAGCTCCGCCCAATTAGCCCCACAGGAAGCACACTCAAAAGATGGTCTCAACAGGCACCAGAGCCTGCTAAGGTGAATCCTGTTCTGTGGGGTAAGCCCCCCACACAGCAGCCCATAAGCTATGGACATGGCCAAACCCCACAGCCAATCAGCCTGAGGATCAATTCACCCACTGGCACGCCAACAGGAATCAAGGCTTAAATGTAACAGGAAGGCACATACAACCCACTTAACGGACACTACTAAGCACCTGGAGCAGGTAACCAGGTAACCAGGGCTCCTACTACATAAGGCAACTGAGCCAAGACTGGGAAACCCAGCAGATCTACTTTATATGTAGAACAAAAACAGAGAGGCAGCCAAAATGAGAATATTTTAAAAAAAAAAAGAAAAAAAGTGCATCCCAAGTGAAAGAATAGGAAAAAACTGCAGAAAAAGAGTTAAATTAAATGGAATCAAGCAACTTATCAGATACAGAGTTGAAAACAATGGTTATAAGGATGCTCAAGAAACTTAGTGAGAACTTCAACAGAGAGATAGCAAGCATGAAAAAAAGGACATAGAAACCATAAAAATGAACCAGCCAGAAGTGAAGTATACAATAACTGAAATGAAGAATGCACTAGAAGGAATCACCATCAGACTCAATGAAGCGGAGGATCAAATCTGTGATTTGGAAGACAAGGTAGCAGAAAACACCCAATTGGAACAGCAAAAAGAAAAAGAATCCAAAAAAAATGAAGATAGTTTAGGAGTCATCTGGGACAACATCAAGCATAACAACATTCGCAGCATAGGGGTACCAGAAAGAGAAGAGAGAAAGCAAGGGATTGAGACCTAGTTGAAGGAATAATGACTGAAAACTTTCCTAACCTGGCAAAGAAAATAAACATACAAGCTCAGACATAGCAGAGAGTCCCAAACAACATGAATCCAAACAGGCCCATACCAAGACACACTATAATTAAAACAGCAAACATTAAAGACAAAGAGAGAATCCTAAAATCAACTCGTAACTTATAAGAGAGCTCCCATAAAATTGTGAGCTGATTTCTCTACAGAAACTTTGCAGGCCAGAAGGGATTGACAATAAATATTCAATGTGATGAAAAACAGGGACCTACAAACAAGATTACCGTGACGAGCAAGGCTATCATTTAATATCAAAAGACAGATAAAGGGCTTCCCAAACAAGAAAAAGCTAAAGGAGCTCATCATCACCAAACCAGTATTACAAGACATTTTGGAGGGACTTCTTTAAAATGGAAAAAAATAAAATAAAATAAAAATTATGAATAATAAAATGGCATTAGCTACATATCTATCAACAATCACTTTAAATGTAAATGAATTAAATGCTCCATAAGGGAGCCTGAATAGATACTTAAACAAAACGCTTACAAATGCTGCCTACAAGAGACTCACTTCAGATTGAAAGACACACACAGATGGAAAGTAAAGGGTTATAAAAAGATGTTTCATTAAAATGGAAACAAGAAAAAAGCTGGGGTAGCAGTACTTATACCAGACAAAATAGATTTTAAAACAAAGGCTATACTAAGTGACAAAGAAGGACCCAGTAATGCCACTTCTGGGTATTTATCTGAAGAAACCCAAAATACTACTTCGAGGGGACATGTGCAACCATATGTTCATTTCAGCATTGTTTAAAATGGCTAAGACGTAGAGGCAGTCTGGGATCGATGGAAGAATGGATAAAGAGGAGGTGAAACATATATACAATGGAATATTGCTCGGCCATGGAAGGGAATGGGTTCTTGACAGCTGCAGCGGCATGAATGGACCTGAAGGGTGCTGTGCTGAATGGAGGATCAGACAGAGAAAGACAGATGCAATGGGATTTTGCTTATATGTGGAATCTAAAGAACAAAATAAACAAACAAGCAAAACAGAAACAAACTCATACAGATACAGAAAACATTTTTACGGTTTCCAGACGGGAGAGGGTTCGGGTTGGGGTATGGGTGAAAAAAAGGAAGGGGTTAAGAAGTACCAATTGGTTGTTACAAAGTAGTCGTGGGGATGTAGGGTATAGCATGAGGAATATAGTCAACAATATTGTAATAACTATGTATGGTGTCAGATGGGAAGGTTGATAGATGGAGGGTCAGTGGGGGTAGGGTAAGAAAAGTGAAGGCATTAAGAAGTACAAATCGTTAGTTACAAAATAGTCATGGGGTTGTAAAATACAGTATAAGGAATATGGTCAATGATATGGCAATAACTATGTATTGTGCCAGGTGGGTACTACTCAGGGGGATCAGTTCTTAAATTATATAAATGTCTAACCACTATGCTGTACACCTGAAATTGGTATAAAATAATATTGAATGTCAAGTGTAACTGAAAAATTAAAAATGGGGGTGGGGCAAGGTTATGGGGAATAAGAGGTTAAAACCTCCAGGTATAAAACAAGTCATGGGAACGTAATATACAGCATGGGGAATATAGAATAATATTGTGATGGTATGGTACAGGTCAGATGGTTGCTGGACTTGTCATAGGGATCACTTCTTTAGGCATATAAATGTTGAATAACCACGGTGTACTCCTGAAACTAATAAAGTAGTATTGTATGTTAGCTATATTTTTAATAAAAATCTAAAAAAAGACTGGGCTATATTTCAGCCTTTAGTGGCTTGTAGGCTAAATACATTTGTGCAGGGTAAATTGACACAAAAATATGTGACTGCCCTGCTTTCCCCTCAGGCCAACATGGCTTTCCATTACTCGCTATCCCAGAGTAAATGAACTTCTAGTACTAAAACTGTCAAAAATAGCACAGCTAGGAAAATGCAAGCTTTCCCAGCAGTATGGAGAAGCTAGTACCACTGATAACAATAATGGAAATAATAAAAAATGTTATTTTAGGAAGGCAGGTCCTAGTTAATGAAATGGAGGAAGAGTCGAAAACCAAGAAGTCAATGGATTTTAGGCTCCTAACAGTTATAAGCATTTCTCAAATGTGGCGAGGAACAAGTTAGGGATGTGAAGAAAAATTAAGGCAGGTAGTAATCTTTCAATATTGTTCCCTAACGGGCAGTGTAATGAATAATAACTCTGTGAAAAAAAGATACACATAAGTATCCATCCACCAGGAACAAGAGCATGCAAATATGGAGAGTGACAAGATTTTTCTTAAAAAAGGTCATAGTTTTAAGTAAATAGTGTCTTTTAATTGAATAGGAAAAACATTATCATTGCCAACTATAGACAATTATTTTCACATGAGTTATCCAACAACAACACCACCAACAACAAAACACACACACACACACACACACACACACACACACACATACAAATTGCCAGGACATAGTAAAAAATGCTTTAGGTTAATCATTATTGACCAAATAATTTCACAGAATGCATAGTGACCTTTTAGTGATATACTTGATAGTTGATAAATCATTCCTCAGAATTCACTATAAACTGCAAAACTATCATTATAGCATTCATTTAGTAAATATTTATCATGCTTTAATGCCACACTGAGTTATATGCTAGGCCTAGGCAATTGACAGAAGTGATTTATAGTCTTTGTCTTCACAGAGCTTGTATTAAAAGATGGGGAGACAAACTAATTGATAATTACTAGAGGATATCTTAAGTCTTTTGATGGTATGGACGACTGTAAGTAGAGTAGTCAACAGAGACTTGGTAGTTCAGGTAGGTTTCTAGAAACGATGATAGCTGTGGGTGAGTTGTGAAGAGTAAATGGAAATTAGCCAGGCAGAGAAAGAAAGGCTAGACAACAGCCATCATGAATATTTGCACAGTGAGACAGGAAGCAGCCTGGGTAATATGGGAAAATAATGTTTCAGAATACTTCAATGTAAAATGGGGAAGGAGTTTTAGGGATAAAGTTTGAGAGGGTGGAGTCAGATTATGAAGTGTATTAATGATTTCTGCTGTAATAAATTATCACAAATTTAGTAGCATAAACAACACAAAGTCATTATCTCACAGTTCTGTAAGTCAGAAATTTGGGTTGGCTTGACTCGTTTCTCTGCTCTGGGTTTTACAAAGCTCATACCAAGGTGTTAGCCTTCTGGGCTCTTATCAAGTGGCTCTGGGAAGAATCTACTTCTAAACCTATTCTGGTTGGCTGCATCCAGTTTTACTTGTTGGTAAGACTGAGGTCCCATTTTTCTTGCCGTCTGTCATACTGTGTTCCTATATACTGCCTGCATTCCTTCACATACTTCCCATGTCACCCCTGTAATAATGGAAGGTACATTTTTTTCTCAAGCTATGAATCTCTGACATCCTTTTCTACCCCATCTCCATGACTGACTCCTCATCTACATTTCCTGCCTTCCTCTCCTTTTAAAGCTCATGTAATTAGACTGGGCCCACCATGGTAAAGAGGATAGACTCCTTATTTTAAGGTCAACTGAATGGTAACCAAGTCCTTTCAAAGCAGGACCTAGATTAGCGTTTGATTAAACAGCCAGAGAATGATCTTGGGGGAATATCTTTACAATTCTGACTGCCACAGAAGGCATTTTTTTTCATGTGAAATTAAAGAAATCAGCTTTATCTTGAAGCAAAATACCAATTCTTAGAAATGATTCTGTGTAAAGAAGTACCAGAACTAACTCCACATTTTAGAAACAGCGCTCTGATAGCAGTGCATAGCTTAAAATATTAGAGTGGAAAGGATTGGATGCCTTGAGAGAAACCAATTAAAATGCTCATTTGGTAATCAGGTTTAGAGATAAGTAAACAGGATAGTGAGGCAGTAAGACTGAGTTGTCAGAGGAGATGGGTTTGAATGGCAATAAGGATGTAAAATCTGCTATATTTTGTTCATGACTGGCTATAAGAAAATAAATTGAAGGATGACCCTCATTTTTGGTTTAGGTAACTCTATCCATAAGATCAACATTTAGCAAAGCATGAATAACATCCAAAAGAAGAACAGACTTGAGTAAGAAGGAAATATTGTTTTTAGGTTTAGAGAAAACTGATTCATTCTTGTTTAGAAATGTTAATTTTTATAAGCCCATTGGATTGGACAACTTCTAATGAGTAAGCAGATAATAAGATTTGAACATAAAAAGTGGTTTGAACCAGCTAGTAATCAGTAATTGGTACTTCAGAAAATATACCTCCATTGAGATTAGAAATCAAAATTGTAATTCCCTGAAACTTTAGCAGAAGAGTAGAAAAAGAATGAGTAAAATAAAGAATGGACATGATAGAAGATGGGAAATAAAAAACAGAAGCATTATTAGTCAATAAAATATAGTATACTGTGGAAATATACAGACATTAGGAAATGTTAGCCTTATTGTACATGTAAAACATGTAACATCAAATCATCCAGAGAGATAATTTAATTGAAAATGTAAATGTTCAGCAGAGGGCATTATATTTCTCTACATGTGATGATAAGAAGGGGATTATAACAACATGTAGAAATATCTATTTACAAGATACTTAATCCTGTAGAATGGGAAAAACAGTCATTTTTCATTATTTCTGTGTCCATTTAAAACAAAAACACAAGCACTTGCATTATGTTCAAAATGTTATAAAACAAAGAGGCATATACATACATCTGCATGATACATTCTCTATTGAAGTGTTCGTATATTAAAAAAAATACTAGATGACGAGATAACTTCATGATATACGCTGATAAAATGTGTATGTACACGATTATTTAGTGTACAGTGTAAGCTTTGTAAGATCTTATACTCACGTACAATAAACACCAAAATGTTTTTTTAATTATATTTCTCATTTTAATTCTTAAAATATATTGCTTTTTAAAATAGGAATAAAATCATTAATCATATTACCAAAAAGTGAGGCAAAATATATGCAATAGAAAATAATGTATAAAAAGAGAGTGAAATTGATAATAAAAAAATGCCTGAGAAAATGGGAGGAGATGGGATTCAGATAACACTTGCAGTTATTGCAATCCATAGGAGTAAAACCTCCTCTACTAAAACTGGAAGGAAGGTTATAAGGATGATTGATGATGCTGATAAATTTGGAGGTGGAAGGCCTGGAAGCTATTATGTTCTCTATTAAATAGGACTCAAGGTATTCTGTTGAGTGTGATGGGGAAAGTGACCAGGGCAAGGGCTTGGAGGAATATATAGTAATGTTTAGAAATAAATATTGAATGGCTGGGAGAGGAAAGTGATTAGGGGAAAAGAAGTAATTGTCCCCTGAGAGTCGTATAAGTTTTTAAGAATCATTATAGAGGTATAGTAATGAAGGAAGTTAAAAATGATGCAATAATAGACAAATAAAATAGTGGTACATAATAGAAAGTCTGGAAACACACCCATACACACAATGCCATACACAAAAGAGGTGCCACTGTACAATGGGTAAAATTGGCTGTTTGATAAATGGTATTGGGATAAGTAGTTATCCATAGTTTAAAAAGCAGAATTGGGTTAATTCCTGGGATATCAAAAACTTAAACTTGAGAGGAAAACTGTGAAGAATTTATAAGTTGTTACAGAAGACTATCTTCCTAACATTAGAGTAGAATATGATTTTATTTTAATTGAAGTACAATAACAAAAAATAAGACCCACAGATTTTAAGTGTTCACTATGTTTTGACTATCATATACAACCATGTAATCATCACAACCATCAAGGTATAGAATATTTTCATCATTGCAGAAAGCTCCCTTGGGCTCCTTGTCTACCAATTCCCTGATTAGATTTCTACTCTGATTAGAAAACACTTTCTCATCTCAATTATTATACAATTGTTTGGCCTTTTCTTACACTTAATATAATTTGAATCACAGATTATGTAATCATTTGTGTCCAGCTTCTTTTGTGGCAGTATCTTGTCTTCTTTTTTTATTTTTACTTTTTTTACTGCTGGTTAATATTCCATTAAGCAAACATACCATGATTGATTAAGTCATCCTCCTTTTGAACATTCTTCTATAATTCTTTTGTGAACAAATATTTTTATTTACCTTGGGTGAATAATGAGGAATATAAATCCTAGGTCAAAGGGTAGATGCTGGTATAAATTCATTAGGTACTGTCAAACAGTTTTCAAAATGGATGACAAGTGTATACATCCACTAAAAATATATGAAAAGTCCATGTACTCCACATCCTTGCTAAAACTTGACATTGCTATTTTAAAAATTTTAGACTTTCTGGTTAGCTTATAACTATATCTCATTTTGCTTTAAATTTGCATTTATCTGGCAGCATTGTTGAATTGCACATCATAAAGCTGTTTTGATATCCTCTTTTGGAATATACAGTTGACACTTGAATGACATGGAGGTTAGGAGCATTGCCCGCCCACACACACAATCAAAAGTCCATGCACAATTTTTAGACGTTCCAGAAATTTAACGACTAATAGCCTGCTGTTAACCTAAACATTTACTGATAACATAAAGTGTCAATTAACACTTTAACAATAACTAAATATATATATTTAGTTATAGCTAAATATATATATATATATATTATACTAAATATATATATTATATATAACAATAACTATATATATATATATATATATATATATAGTTCTGTATTCTTACAATAAAGTAAGCTAGAGAAAAGAAAATGGTAAGAAAATCATAAGAGAAAATACATTTACAGTATTTATTGAAAAAAGTCCGCTTATTAGTGGACCAGCAATTCAAACCCATGTTGTTCAACGGTCAACTATATATGTGTAAGACCACTGCCAATTATTTGTTTCCTTACGGATTTATAGGAGTTCTTTATATAACCAAATATTAGATTTCTGAAATATTGCAAGTGTGTGAACTGTCTTTTATTTTTCTTATTAGTTTTGTCCATTTTCCCCCAAATGGATCTTTTAACATTTAACTATCATTACTATAAAATCTCTGCCAGATAATTTCTAAATTTGGATCATCTCTGAGTGCCCTTCAATTTACTCTTCTCTGAACTGTGATGTACATTTTCTTGCCTTATTTTGGGTGTCTTATAATCTTTGATTATAAGATGGACATTTTTGTATAAAAATAACAGTAGAGATCAATATAGATAATATTTAACTCCACCAAAGACTATCTATTTTTTCTTCTTAGATTGCTATTAGTGGAATCTGAAGTCATAGGATCTGTACACGAACTAAACAGAAATTTGTGCTTTACCTTTATTTAGCTCACCATTAGATTCAAATATTTTGAACATGGAATCTGTAGTTTCCAATGAATAGGTCCTGAGATTAGAGCACTTCTCTGATTCCAGTGATCTGCTTTATACCTGGACTGGAAGCTTCTGGAACTGTGACTATCTCTCCCTACTTTGAAGGCTGGTCACTAAATTTGGGGGATGCAATGGGGTTTTCTTTGCTCCTCAGTTGTACCCTCCATTTTCTGTACCTTGAAATGCATTGTTCCACTCTGTGGTCCTTCCCCAGTCTTTGCAGGGCAACTATCCTATACTGTATCAAACCATTAATGAACCAGAGTTTCTTTTTTTTTTTTTTTTTTATTCACAGACTTCCCATCATGCATGTTTTGAGGGATCTGTGAGAGACCCTAATTGACTCAGGTGATGACTCTCTTAGCTTTTATTTTCTGTCTATGCTTGAAAAAATTTTGGTGGCTTGGTACAGAGTTACCCTGTGTGTGAGACTTCTCCACATTTTCTGAAGTTTGGTTTATTATTAGTCTCTTCAGTTCATTTTTTTTATGGGTTTTAAAATTCTGATGTTCAGGTTAGGTTACCCTATTTTTTGAATTATTTATTTCTCAAAATTTTATTAGTTACATCGGTTATCACTTTATTATTATTTTTCAACTGTACATGCATAGTATAAATTCTATATGAAATATATATTTCATTTGATAAAATTGATCATAGGAATTTATAAATGAGGCAATTGTTATTTGGATATTCATTAGCTGCACAACAATTAAATAAATAAAATTACAGGGGTATTCCTCCTCCCAAAAAGAGTAATTCAGTGTATTTATAGCTGGAATCTTAGTAAGAAAAGTATCAGTTCCTTTCAGGTATTTTGTCATTGCATTCTGTTTTCTCCAAAACTTGAGCCAATGACATCCATTTGAAACCAACTAAATGCACTATGTAGAATTAAGTGATTTCCTTTAGGTAAAGACATTTAGGAAGTTGTAACCCCAACAGTGAGATACAACATCAGGAACTCTTTAATAGTAATTAGGTGTAGCTTTAAAACAATTTTGAAAAGTTTGTACTATTTTTTAAGACCCAACATCCTAATTAGACACTATTAGTATCCCATCTCTTCAGACCATCCTCTTTGCTAAACTTTGTTTAATAAAGAAAGTAATCCTGGGGCGACCAGATGGCTCAGTTGGTTAGAGTGTGAGCTTTGAACAACAGGGTTGCCGGTTTGATTCTCACATGGGCCAGTGAGCTGCACCCGCCACAACTAGATTGAAGGACATCGACTGATGGGTCCTGGAGAAACATGCAGTTCCCCAATATTCCCCAATAAAAAATTAAAAAAAAAAAGTAATCCTACCCTAATTCCATTCTGGTCAGTGAGATTCTTCATATACAAAATATGCTGGTTAATGTTCCTTCTGCAAATGTTTTACTTCTGCAAATCAATTGCTAGTGGATTCCTTTATTTTTTATTATTAGTTTCAGGTGTACAAAACAATGTAATCGTTAGATATCTACACCCCTGGCAAAGTGACAACCTCCTTCCCCCAATCTACCACCGCTCTGAGGTCGCACATGGCCGCCACAGTTCCACTGACCCCATTCCCTGCGCTGCACTTCACATTCCTTGAAAATATATATATATATATATATATATATATATATATATATACACACACATATACATATACATATATACATACATGTATATGTATATATATGTATGTGTGTGTGTGTGTGTGTGTGTGTGTATCTATGTATATTAAAGCACAGTTAACACCCATCACTATTCAGCTTCAGCTTCAGGTGCACAGCACAGTGGTCAGGCACCTACACCATCCATGAGGTGGTCTCCCTAATAAGACAAGTGTCCATCGGATACGCTACAAAATCTTTACAATGTTACTGCTTATACTCCCCAAACTGTCCTTTGTATCCCCGTGGCAATTTTGTGGTTGCCAGTTGAGCCTTCTAATCCCCTCACCTTCTCCCTCATCCCCACCCACCTCCCATCTAGCAACTCTCAGTTTTTTCTCTGTATCTCTGAAACTGTTTTGGATTAGCCTGTTCATTTATTCTACGCTTTAGATTGCTAGTGGATTTCTTCTTACCATGACTTTGTCTTTGTCAGCAATTTAGGGCATTTAATGTTAACTGCCTTACTAAACCTGCCCATGTTGCATGATTTTTTGTTGTTGTTGTTGTTGTTGTTTTTAGAATGTGAATAATACTTATATTTTCCATGCCATACTTTAAAGTCTTCTCATAGTATAGACTTAATCAAAATTTAAGTTCTTATTTCTATTATCAATATTCTGAGAGGTATATATCCTTGCCTTGTGCTTATTTGTTGGTAACAAATCAGATTACATATAGCCTTGATTGTCAATGATTTGCTAGATTTCTGTTTTAGAATTGAAAAATCTCTATTCTAAATAGTTTTTATAGGAAGACATTTTATTTTATTTTATTTTAGTAGTCTGTACTGTTAAGTTATCCCTGGCAATATAAATATACCACTGCAAATACAAGGCAGGATTGTGTCTGTATAGCCTAGGTGATATACTAATGTGTAAATTTGTTATCTATGTAGGGAAAGGTTAATGGCTTCCACTGGCATTCAAAAGGAGCATATCTATTAACCAAAGCAAAATAAATTCTATGGGTCTCTACCCTACGTGTAACATGATAGGGTGATAATATTCATTGAGGGATCACTTTCACGTGCAAAGCATTATTAAAAGTCTCTTAATATTCATCATTCTGTCCTTGCAAAAAATATTAGGTACATATTATAGTTATTTATTACATGCAAAGAGAAAAAAATTCCTAATATTAAGCAAATTCTGTTAGATTACAGAATAATTTGGCAATAGAGCTAGAAATAGGGTGGCTAATTTAGGATGCTTCTTGTCCTGGTTTCAAAAGGCTACCTTGGCGCCACTGGTGTCGATTAGATGCTTATCAGAAGTAATGCAGCTAGAATCTCTGAAAGATAAAAAAATTCTAGACATTACAATTCAGTATGGTATCCTCCATATGTATACTAGAAGTCTGAATTCTCACATATGATCTAGTAATTATAATGCTTCCTAATAGAAGGACACAAGAGATGCTTCCACTTTTGCCACATCAGTTAGTTTTGCCATTTTAAAAGCTGGGAAGAGCTAGAGATGAGAGTCTAGAGTTATTGCAAACCTCTCCTTTAACTTTTTTTGGAAAGAATCAAACACCTTCTTATCATGAAAGGGTTGCAAATTTTTTTGTTCCTACATCTTTGGAGAAAAGAAAGATAATAATGCTGGTTGATATTGCCGACATAAGTGATCTTTTTATCTTGACAATATTTTCCAGATCATATTATTCAGTTTCAAAATATGCGTTAAAATTTCAAAGTTGAAAAAAATCACATCTAGATGTATACTATTATTTAATCTGCTCAGTTAGTTTGACAGCATATAAATGCTATCTGGAGATTACGCCATAAGGATGAATGCAAAGGTATTGACAACTGTTGAAGATTAATAAGGGATCTTTAGGGGATTAGATATACTTTTTTTTTTCTACTTGAAAAATTTCATTTAATAAGAATTTTGCCCTGAATATAGTACTCGTATTTGAGTATTCATATTTGCATCTGAATTTATGCATCTCTTTCTTTAAATTGTGTCCACTGCTGTGTATACAGAGGTATAAACTAAATGGTAATACAATTTATCCACATGAGGCCCGTTTAGGCGATTCAAGATATCCCACAGAAAAATGCTTAAAAAGGAAACTTAAGTGTGTAAATAACACCTGACTAAATGATTAGTTCTCTGGAACGTCTGCCATGGAAATGTTCATGTACATCTTGAGAAGTTACTGCCATTTTAAAATATCAAATGTGACAAGCTAATTGAGAAACATTTAAATATTGCAATTTTTTCATATTCTTGATGTTTATCACTTTCAACCACTTGTTTCGTCTTATTGAGAATAATGTAGATTTGTAAGAAGTACTGGTCTCATTTTGTTTCATTTTTAGTCATTCCCTAGAAATTATCACTAACACGATATTTCTAAATGTTTACATAATTGAAGGCCTTTCACAAGTGGCGTGGTTTAGATTCCTCTTAATTAAGCTAGATTGAACGTTGAATTTTGTTATTAAAGTGTGATGTTTTAGAAAATAATAATTTCAAAATTGATGACAATTACTGCACTGAAAACACAAAATGCAAGCTACAGAAGTTTAAAAACAGTATATGTCCGTTGAACTGATTAGCAGATGAGAAGTTTCTAACCTTTCAGTAGTGGTATAGCATCTGATAATTTGTGTGCATCTCTGTGCTGAGAATTGTGATCTCTCCTGGCACCTTCTCTCATTAAAGTCACTTGCAATGAGTCTTTTTATTCTTTTCAAGTCCCCTTTCAAAACTAAAGATCCCCAGGAATGTCATCATAGCTTAATCAATAGACATCCAAGTAGAGGATGTCTATTTATTTCTCTTCACCTCCTTCCCAACTCTCCTACATGGAGGGAAAAATCCTAATATTATGGACCCTTGAACATGTGGAGAGGCCAGTACATGTTCAAAGTTCACACACTAGTGTTTCTCTCCATCGTCTTTCATCTAAGAGTTTCTTTATTCTTTCTTCCTTTTGCTCGCCCTCTCTATCTATCCACTTATGAGTTGCTCATCAGTGTTTTAAGTTTCTATCCCAGCTGATGGCATAATTTCAATTTGGCTAATGGGGAGCATATAGTCTTTCTTAGACAGTGAACCCAAGTTGTTTGGCTCAATTCAACAGTTAGCACTGGGGTGTCTGTCATTAAAATACTTTGTTTTCCCTTAGTTGTTATTCCTTGTGTAAAGATCTCTTAGGAAAATGACTGATTAATTGGTCTATTTTGGATTTGGTTTTTGGTAAAAAACAAACACTACCAAACATTTCACATTCTGTTCTTCAAGTTCTCTCATGAGGCCTCTGTTTGCAGAACTTATAGATAAACTTGCTTTACTAGAGAGTCTAAGCAACACATTTATTTTCTTTATTCCCTATTGTATTAGACAACAAGCTCGATTAGGATATGAATTTGCAATTTGTATGCCAATGTGTAGAAAATTCCGTTGTGGGCAGGGCAAGATACAGATATTCCTGTGTTCTTTTACTAAATATGATCTTAAAATTGCACTAATAGCCTTATCCTAGTGATATAATGTCACCACATACGGACAGGATATATTACTTGGGAGCAAAAGTATATTCTTATTTATCCCATTGTGAAATGCATTCCCAGTCGTGGAGTGAAGCATGATGGAAATAACCCTCAGAGTCAGGATGTGGGTTTCAGTACAGTCAACTATAGTGGGTATTTTTAATGAATGGCGAAAAGAAAATGAGAGTTCTTATATATAGGCCTATATGATTTTCTTTGAAAAACATGAGAAATAAAAGTCTAAATGACAAAATAATTATTGAAGCAAGAAATAAACAGCAAAGTAAGAAAACAGGGTTTCTAAAAGATTGTAGTTTTAAGACTATAGCAAGAATAACGGCTTGAAGGAAAGAGAATGTTTTGTGGTTAAAATAGCAGGATTTACCACATAAATGGGGCATTAAGGATGACTCCATGATAGAAGTAGAGGTTAAGAATAATTTTTTTGATAGAAATATTTGATCTTTGAGGTTAGTTGTTTTGATCTCACATACTCTTTTAAATCCAGTAACAATGGAAATATTTCTCTACACTATTTCCACAGTTAACAGAGCCAGAAATGAAATGAGTATACCTCTCTTTTTTTTTTGCATAATCTAAACTTAACCGACTTTAAAGATTGGGGTAGGAAAGATGAGTATTTTTCCCATTCATTTTAGATCATGGAGGCATTTAGAGAGAATACATTGAGTGGAAATTTTGAATAAATCCCAGAAGAGGATTGAAATAAAGAAATCAGTGAACAGAGTGCCCTGAAATATGTAGAAAGCAAATTAATAATAAGAACAATTAAAGAAAGTCCCTTTTACTGCAACAACTAATGTTACAGTTAAATGAAAAATTAAAACATATTTGAAATAAACATATATGGAATTTTACCATAAGAAGCCGTTATAACATGCTTACCATTATTTGATGTTTTATACTACTCAGGTGGCTGAAGATTGGTGAGATTTACAATTAAGCATAAGCAATCATTTGTTCTAGAAGTGACAGTGGCCCAGGGTTAAAGGAAAATGTTATTTTTCATTCCTCTTACTATTATATATTTATTCTATAACTTCTATCAAAATTTTATTGGGCTTGACGGGGGGATGTGGGGAAGGATCATTGGAAGATTATGATATATATATATATATATATATATATATATTCCTTTGGCCAATTCCATTAGAACTACAATTACCACCTTTATCAGTATCTTGTGGGTCAATCAGTGCACACAATTTAAAATGGATTACAAAGTAAACAGTTTCAAGACAGTCACCAAAACAATGAACTAACTAACTTTGGACTGACTTACTTCCCTATATCTGAAAGGGATCTAAAAAGAGTAATGAGATTACTCTGCCTTGGTGTCAATCATAGCATCATAGCGCAACAATCAAAATGTCACTTATAATAAAGAGACTCTATTACTGATGTTTGATCTCGGAGAGTTCTCAAATCCCCAAATTTCCCCTTTATCCTTTGCCCCACATCTGTGCAATCTGAAAAGAAAGCACATTTTCCATTCTCCCCTTGGCATCCCTCGAAATTTCAAAACATGTAAGACCGAGGTCGCAGGAGGTCACCCCAATCCATACTCTACTCTCAAACACAATTAAACATGTAAAATCAATTGTTCCCCCTGACTCTACCACCCTGCCCACATCTCATTCTCTTATTTCACTCCCAACTGAACCTGAACCCTTCTCCTTAGGAAATCCTTTTGCTATTTATTATATGACAAATAGCTTTATTTCACGTCCATTGATGCATATATGTCATTCATAAACATCCTTAAATTTCTGGATGGAGATGGGAGGGATTGCTTAGCAGCTCGCAGAGGATGCTAGATGCCCAATAAAACACTGCTGCACAAAATAATTGCAATTAATATATAGATGGATGGATGGATGAATGGATGGATGGAAGGATGGAGGGATGGAGGGATGGATGGACAGATGGATAGATGGATGCTGAATAGACAGTTGGATGAAACAAGATGTATTTCTCTATATAAAAGAAAGAAGGGATAAAGGTGTGTTACTGAGATGTGGAGAGCAGAAATTAGAAACCTTGCAATTATATAAGTCAAAATTATGATATCATTTTTTTTTAATTTTTATTAAATTTATTGGGATGACATTGGTTAGTAAATCATGTAGGTTTCAAGTCCTTATTTCTACAATAGATCATCTATGTATTGCATTGTGTGTTCACCACCCAGAGTCAATTCTCCTTCCATCGCCATATATGACCCCCTCTACCCTCCTTTGCCACCTTCCTCCCCCCTTACCCTCTGGTAACCACCAAAGTATTGTTTGTGTCTATGAGTTTTTGTTTCTTTGTTTGTCTTCTTCATTTATTGCTTTCAGTTTTATATCCCACATATGAGCGGAATCATATGGTTCTTGGTTTTTATCTATTTTGCTTAGCATAATAATCTCAAGATCCATCTATGTTGTCACAAATGGCAGTACTTCATCTGTTCTTATGGGCAAGTAATATTCCATTGTCTGAGTATATATGTCCCACATCTTCTTTATCCAATCGTCTATCGAAGTATGCTTTGGTTGTTTCCATATCTTGGCCACTGTAAATAATGCTTCAATGAATATAGAAGTACATATATCTTTATAGATAAATGTTTTCATATTTTTAGGTAGGTATCCAGAAGAGGGATGGCTAGGTTTTACGGTAACTCTATTCTTAATTTTTTGAGGAAACTTCATACTGTTTTTCATAGTGGCTGTACCAATTTACATTCCCACCAGCAGGATATGAGAGTTCCTTTTTCTCCACAACCTCTCCAACACTTGTAATTATTTACTTGTTGATAATAGTCATTCTAACAGCTGTGAGGAGGTATTTCATTATGGTTTTGATTTGCATTTCCCTAATAGCTAGTGAAGTTGAGCATTTTTTCATATATCTATTGGCCCATTGTTTGTCTTCTTGAGAGAAGTATCTGTTCATGTCTTCTGCCCATTTTTTATTAGATTGTTTGTTTTCTTTTAGAGTTGTATGAGTTTTTTTTTTACATTTTTTATATAAGCCCCTTATCAGAGGTGTTGTTTGCAAATATTTTCTCACATTCAGTTATTTGCTTCTTTGTTTGATGGTTTCTTTTACTGTGAAAAGCTTTTTGGTTTGATATAGTCCCATTCATTTATTTTTGCTTTTACTTCCCTGTCTTTGAGATCAAATTCATAAAATCCTCTCTGAACCCTGGGTCCATAAGTTTAGTACTTATGTTTCTCTATGCAATTTATTGTTTCAGTTCTTATGTTAGGCCTTTGATACATTTTTGAGTTAATTTTTGTATATGGTGACAGATAGCAGTCTAGTTCCATTCTTTTGCATGTGACTTTCCTGTTTTCCCAGCATCATTTATTGAAGACTTTCTTTTCTCCACTGTTCTTGGGTCCTTTGTTGAAAATCAGCTGCCCATATATGAGTATATGTGGGTTTATTTCAGGGTTCTCAGTTCAACATCTCTGTATGTCTATTTTTCTTCCAATACAGTGCTGTTTTGATTACTACTGTTTTGCAGTATAATTTTAAAGTCAAGGTGTGTGACACCTCTAGCATTGTTCTTTTTTCTTAGATTGCTGGCTATTTGGGATCTTTTGTGATGCCATGCAAATCTGATGATTTTTTTTGTTGTTGTATTTCCTATAAAAATGCCATTGGCATTTTGATAGGGATTGCATTAAATCTGTATGTTGTTTTGGGTAATCTGGCCATTTTAACAGTATTGATTCTTCCAATCCATGAACACAAAATATGTTTCCATTTCTTTGTGGCTTCTTCAGTTGCTTTTAATAATGTCATAATTTTCAGTGTATTGGTCTTTTATACCCTTTGTTAAGTTTATGCCTAGTTATTTTATTCTTTAAGTTGCAATTGCAAAAGCAATTTTTATTTTTTATTTCTTCATTTTGTCTTCTGAAATTTCCTTGTTAGTACAGAGGAGTGCAATGGATTTCTGTACATTGATTTTTGTATCCTGTAACTTTACTGTATTTGTTTATTGTTTCTAATAGTTTTGTTTGTTTGTTTGTTTGTTTTTTGGTGGAGTTTTTAGGGTTTTCTATATAAAGAATCATGTCATCTGCAAAAAATAACAATTTAACTTCTTCATTCCCAATTTGGATGCCTTTTATTTCTTTTCTTGCCTGATTGCTCTGGCAAGGACTTCCAATAATACTATGTTGAATAATAGTGATGATAGAGGTTATCTCTGTCCTGTTCCTGGTTTTAGAGGAAAAGGTTTTAGTTTCTCACCATTAAGTATGATATTAGCTGAGGGTTTGTTATATATGGCCTTTGCTATGTTGAGGTACTTTATTCCTATACCCATGTTCTTAAATGTTTTAATCAAAAATGGATGCTGTATCTTGTGAAATACTTTTTCTGCATCTATTGATATGATCATATGTTTGATCCTTTATTTTGCAGATGTGGTGGTTCACATTGATTTGCATATGTTGTGCCATCCTGTGCCTTTGGAATGAACCCCACTTGATCGTGATGTATAATCTTTTTAATGTGTTGTATTTGATTTGCTAACATTTTGTTTAGGATTTTTACATCTGTATTCAGCAGAGATATTGTGTTATAGTTTCCTTTTCTTGTGTTATCCTTACCAGGTTTTGGTATCAGGGTAGTGTTGGCCTGATAAAATGAATTAGGAAGTATTGCCTCTTTTTCAATTCTTTTTGGAAAAGTTTGAGGAGGACAGGTATTAAATCATCATTGAATGTTTGGTAGAATTCACTAGTGAAATCATCTGGTCCTAGACTTCTGCCTTTGAAGAGGTTTTGGATGATTGTTTCAATTTTGTTACTGTTGATCAGTCTATTTAGATTTCCCAGTTCTTTGTGATTTAGTCTAGGAAAGTTATATACTTCCAAGAAGTTGTCCATTTCTTCTAAGTTTTTTTTAATTTGGTGGCATATAGTCCTTCATAGAATTCTTGTATGTTCCTTTGTATTTCTGTGGTTTATGTATATACACGTGTGTGTGCGTGAGTGTGTGTGTATACACACATATACACATATATATATACATATATAATATACAGATATTATATATATAATATACACATATACATATGTGCATACAAATATACAAATATATATACACATATAATACACAAATACATATGCATATAATATCAGATGTTTATATATAAATATAAACGTACATATATAAAATATCTGACATTATAAGATGTCAGTTTAGTTGCCTCTTCACAAAGCAACCACATTGAAAACAAATAAAAAGCAGGAAAATCATTTTGTCAAAACTGATGGATAAAAGTTAGATTTTAATAGGATTAGGCTTTTTATTTTTTTTTATTTTATTTGTGTATATTTTTATTTTTTATGTAGATAATTCCCAGATCTTCATCGTTTTCTTCTTAAAAAATTGTTCAAAGCAACAGTAAATCTGCAAAATGCTTTTGGGGAGCCTGGGAGTTTATCTTTCTGTGTTGTTTAGCGAGAAGGAGAAATGCTCAGCAGAACAAGTTTTGAGCACAATATAAAATCTTTGTTCTTTGTGATTTTCTTCAATTATTGGCCCATAAATACCAGTAAAGATACAGTGCACAAAACCCAGTTGCCTTAACTATGTCCCCTATCCCTACCCCCACACAAAACTAGTAAGACTGTTTGAGGGCACTACTTACTTCAGAATTTTAAAACTGTTAAAACCTAAGAAGGAAAAACAGCAAAACCATGTTTTCAACCTTCCAAATGTTTGGGTGCAACAATACTGACTTTTTTTGACATCACAGTAACTATGCTATTTGAATTCAGCTTGACAGTTGATTTTCCCCAGGCATTCCACTTTTGCATTCATCATATAGTGTCGTGCGTCATAAACAAATCCCAGCATTCAGAAACAAGTAAACAGAAGAAGCTGGCCTTGTAATAAAAATTTAAACAGAAACTGTCAACAAATTATTTGCAGATGCATTTTCCCCCGATGTGACATGGATTCAAATATAAGAATATTTTCCTATTAATTTTGATTTCATATTTGCCAAGACTGCAGTTATGATTTTGGTTTCTTTTTTCAACTTTAAACAGATACAGGTATATAGATATAGATATAGAAGTAATGGTGAAGGTGGAGGTAGGGATAGAGATAGAGACAGAGATAGATATGGGTCCTTGCCCCCTTTCTAGAAGATCTTCGATTATGTACCCATATCAATGATTAATGCTACCATGACTCAGCACTTGAAAATGCAGATAATTCAGGAAAGAACAAATTTCTGGAACTGATTTTTGGATTCAACCTTTTCATCCTACTGTAAATAATAAGACATAAGCAACATTTAAATAGGAAAAGTTTATTATTATTTTAAGACTATGAGGTGTTAAAATTATCATTTTATTAATGCCATAGTTTTCCAAGCAGCTTATGTCAAATAATACATATCATTTTGCACATTATTTACGTAGTGTTGAACTTATGTAAGTGTTGAACTAATCATATCATACCATCATTATCCGATTATTAAATAATGAAAACAAACCAGTTTACATGAAAATTAATCTTTCATATTTTTTCATATATGTGATGTTGATGTCAGGAATATCTTAAAATGTTAAACATCTTAAACATTTAAAAAATGGTTAACTCAATTTGGGATTACCATATATTTTTTTATAATCATTCTTTAAAATATCAATTTTAGTGGAATTAAAATATAGATATATAGATGTTAAACCATATTTTGCATTTCTTCTTTGGATTATAATAAAGTTGTTTTACTACTATGTATTGCATTTCTTCCTATATATATAATGTTTTACAGAACCTAGAAAACGCCCCCATGTTCCTGTAAGCATAGATCTATGTACAATACATGAGTCACAACCTATTTTACTGAATAATTGACGGAGAACACACTAAATTTTCTTGAGTGAAATCTAGTAGGGATAGAATAAAAAGGGCATATGCTTAGAAAGAGAAAGAGAGGGGAGCCAGTAAGAGGAGGGGAGTTTGAAATGTAATGTGTAGTACATACACAGTTAAATTATTTCCATGCTGAAATATAACCCTCTCACTAGCTCCCTAACCTCACTGAAGCAAGGCTCCTTGTTCTCAATTATACCATGCCCCTACATGTAGGAAGATAACATTTTCCAACTCTGTTGAACTCAGGTATGATCATGTGACTGGCTTACTTCAGACAATGCAATCTGAGCAAAATGGTGTATCATTTCTGACTAGAAGTTATCCAAACTTCCAAGGTGTGTTTCACTCACATCTTTTCCCTTCTGCCATTTGAAATGTTCTTGGCAGGAGCTATTCTGACAGCTTGTGTTCAGGAAAAAAGAAGGTGTGGAATAGAGCTGCAGCTGACCTGAGATGGGCATTCAACATGAATTAAAAATAACTTTGTTGTTATGGGACTGAAGATGGAGGATCACTTTTTACTGCAGCATTATCTGTGATACAGAACATAGACTTAACGTATGTTTTGTTTATTAATGTATTTTATTACTTACTTGTTTGCCTCATATCAGAGGAAATTAAACAGTGTAAGCACCACTTTTTGGTAAAAAATAGTACGCAAACTATGTAAAGCAAAAACAGGAAGATGAGATGATATATAAAGTCAACACGTGAAATTAAGAGCACAGAATGCAAGGTAATAATGCAAGCATAAGCCTCCCATGACTTACAGAATTAATCAGAAAGTAATTGGAAGTTTTGCTACACATGGAATGCTAATCAGAGTCAGTCTAGGTAGTAAAGGCCCCTAATCTTAAGATTAAGATTATATAGTAAAATATATAGATTAATTGATTAATTCAAATAATTCAGCTCAATTTGGATGAGCATATTTTTAGTATGTCTCTAAAAAGTGCTCACAATTGCAATTTTGTATTCTTTTTTTCTTCAGGTATGATTATCTAATTATTTGAATTTCAATGAGTGAATCAACCTCCATTGGTAGTAAAATTAATAGTTCATAGTATTTGTTTGTTCCACCTGGTAGAATATTTGTGACGGATTTTTTTGGGCATTGATCCATAAACCATATTTTGTTTAAGAGGTGCTTTAAGGATTCCAGGTAAGCTTATTAAAAATGTTTTTGGTGCATTAATGTGATTATAATAATTAGAAAAGATGCAAAATGTGAAAAAAAGCAAAACTTTAACCTTAGAAAGAAACTGTATAAATTGTTTTGATGATTTATTTTTTCACCTTGCAAAAAAGATTTTATGAAAATGTAAGAATGATAAAAGTGGGACATAAATCCAGGGAAATTTAGGTAAGCTATTAATAGAAGAGTTTTTTCGGT
Organism: Rhinolophus ferrumequinum; assembly: GCF_004115265.2. Classification (NCBI taxonomy): domain Eukaryota; kingdom Metazoa; phylum Chordata; class Mammalia; order Chiroptera; family Rhinolophidae; genus Rhinolophus; species Rhinolophus ferrumequinum. The sequence continues at coordinate 89,159,127 of NC_046289.1, read as the reverse complement.
TATTATAATTCATTTCTTTGAGTGTTCATTGGTCTTATGTATAAATTGAAATTATATTTTAAACATCATATCAAATGTTAGCATGTATATTCCCTATAGTGATCTTTGAAGCATGAACAAGGATATTAAAGAAAATCAAGAATACTGGGGATGCCAAAAAAATGTATACACATGACTTGTATTCATCTTTTGTTACAGATATATATTATTGCAATTTTAATACAGTTTATTTTCCTTTCTTAAATGTGTATACATTTTTTGCACTCTCTGTATTTATATCTAATTACAAAGTTTAACTAAAATTAGCCATAGTTGGTAATAGATGAATACCTCTACATCAGTTATTCACAGCAAACTATAACTATTAAACATGCTCTGTACTACAACATGTTCTGGTTACAATTTCACCAAAGGAATGTAGTCCTAGAAGCAATCTCATTCATAAAATGAAGAAAAAAAAATACAGACCAAGAGTAGTCTGTGAAATACATTTGCAAGTTTCACTGACCACTGTGGAGATGTCCATTATATAATGAGGAAATGCAAATTGTCTACGGATTGAGTGTTATTTAGAATTATTAGGAAAGGAAAGCTTCAGGGCAAAGTCGATATAAATATCAGACTTTATATCGGATAAATTTCAGAAATCACAAATGTTATAAAATGTGATTCAGATTTGCATGTGACCATATTCAGATTGAGATGAAGACAATATAAGAGACTTTAAGAATGAGGGGTGAGTTAAAAACTACCAGGCTTGCAATGATGGAAATCCGTGAAGAAAGGATGAAGCGTACAACTGGACCACCCTGAGATTATCTTTTGTGGGGGCCCTTGGAAAGTCAACTAATTAAATATAACTGTTAGTTAATTTGTCTGCTAATAATTTTTCAACTGGCTATTTTTAACACATGTCTGTTTAACTCTTAAGTATTCTCTTCTTCCTTATTTTCCCAATCTAATCTGAAAACTTCACTATCACGATTTCAACAGTTTCTTCAACTCTAAAAATATACCCTTTCAGGTAGAATGTTATTTGCACATAATTTTCAAGGTTTGGTACAAAATGTGGCTCTGTGAGAATTACACACTGGCTGAATATAGAACTTATATCGGTTTGCTCTGTGTGCTATACAAAGCAATTATTATGCAGAAAAATTAACTTTGATTTTAGAAAAGATTAACACCCATTCACCTCAAAACATGTAAATTAAAAATTAGTGACTATATTAACATATAAATTAATAGTATCAAAATGTTTTCAGCACTATGATTCTTAAATTAATCATTATATTTGTCATGCGGGATGTCATGCGGGGTCTCTGGTCCCGCTCCCCACATAGGAACATAGGATATGGTGAGGCCTAAAAGGAACACCCATGGAGACATAGGTAGGGGAGTCATATCACTATAGTCTCACTGGTGTCTGGGTTGGAGACACAGGAGGCAAGAGCCACACGATCCGCAACCCGCCGTCCACTTGTCTCTGCCAACCAACCTCACTGGCTAGCGCAATCTGCCTCTCTGCAATCCATAATCCGCACTCCGCCATGCCACACCACGCCACGACACCACACCACGATGCCACCTTTTGCTAGCTTAGCCGTGGCAGTTATATCAGTGGCTAATGGGTAACTGGTAACAGCCGATGGCCAACTAGTCACAGCTGATGGCCATCTACTACCTGAGCCAGCACCTTTCCACGTGAGGCCGAGAGCCTGGAAACCGCTTTCTGGGGCTCTGTCCCCACAATATTGTTTTAAAATTTAAATAATTGCTGTAAGAATTTGTATAATTTTCTGTTCCTTTCTCAATCTGCTATAAAATAAATGTTAAATTTCAATGAAAGCTCACATTGGAGACTTAAATATAGAGGACAGTTAAAATTGCAAATGCTTTTAAATCTCTAGTACCATACAAATTATGAAATGTAGTTCTTTTTTTAAATTAAAGTTTATTGGGGTGACAATGGTTAGTAAAGCTACATAGGTTTCAGGTGTACAATTCTGTATTACATCATCTATATCTCACATTGTGTGTTCACCACCCAGAGTCAGTTCTTCCATCACCATATATTTGATCCCCATTTCCCTCATCTATCTCCCACTTCTTAAGATCATTTTTATACTAACATTTCACATGTTCTCTATATAATGATAATTTGTTTTAGAACAACAAAATCAGTAAGCCATGCAATCAATATTTGGTACACTTTCATTTGTTCATGTTAAATATATACCTTTTATGTTTCTGCCCAGTTCTGTTTTGAAAAGAAAAGTACAGTGCTTAAGGTGATGGTGAATTTATGAATGTTACTAAGGTTTTGTTATTATTGGGCTATGCCAAAATTTTACTCTGCACTGAACACCAAGCTCACAAATTTTCATACCTTCTCACATATCTGATCTAAAGTTGGATTTCCTATGAATTTTCTTGTAGACTAATCACTGATAAGAAAACTATTTATCAGACCAGAACATCTGTAAGTTTCCTAAAGTGTAAATTTAAGTGCAACTTAAGTAACACAGAGATAATGTTTCTTAATCTCATGAAGCATTTTGGAAATGAATTTGGGGGAAAAAATGTTCTCCTTTCTCCTCAGCATTTTCCCTATGTGTTCGTTTATAATTTACATTTTGTTGTGACTGTTTTCCTTCTCTTTCTCTTTTCCTATTCTCCTCCTTTTAAGTTTCCATGTATAATCCTAAAGTTCTCCCTAAAGACCAGGACAAAAAAATTCTACTGCCAAATCATATAATTGTGTTATCTTAGTTAACTATTTATTTAGCTCTCTTCAGCTAGAAACAGCTGGTAAGAGATGGAGGAAGGTACAAAGAATATGTTTTACAGCTATTAAAAATTACACTTTCCAGGGTGAACTTGACCTTACTGTGATCGTTCCTGTTGTGGCAATGGATATTTTGGACCAATACTAAAAATGTTGTTTTGTGTTTTCAAGTGTGAAGCAAATTATTGGTGCCATTGGTTTCTGGCAAAGTCTTCAGTTCCTCAATAATTGTTTTTCCTACTTTGTCTCGAGTTCAGAACAATTGATGTCAGGATTTTGCCTTTTGTGGAAGTGTGTCTGACGTGAGTGCCAAAAGGTAAGTGACTCTTCTAACAGAAAAGCTTACACACTCATGTGTCCTGCTAGAAACACTAATTTTGTCTCCTACGCCTTTAGAAATAATTTACCAGGTCCAAAGGAATACACTGGGGCCAGAGAGTAGGGGAAGGTGCTGGGTAATAATGGCCAGAAATTTGTGGGTCAAAGTCTATTTCCTGAGAACTTTCATATTTATGGACCCAGGCATTTCAATGTTTGTTTTTGTTATGGTATCTACAATTGATCATTCTTCTTTACTTCAGAGCTAAGGTGTTTGTTAAGCTTCTAATCATCTCTGACATAGACTTGTATGCATTTGTGTTAACTAATTTGTCTTCTTGTCCTACATATCTCCTCTTCAATAGTTGTAAAGAATTCTGACTTACATATACATGAAGCAGGTGGATTATTTATTCACAAGTTCAATGATAATAAATATTTGTAAAATCATAAAGGAAAATTTATGCTAGTTAGACAATGCAGATATTGTCAACTAATGACATAGCATATATTATATATTATAAATATAATGTCATAACTATATATATAATTATATCCATACCTTCATTTAACTATATGTGTGTGTATGTATGTGTGTGTGTGTGTGTGTGTGTGTGTGTGTATAAAACAATAATATAAAGGAAAGAAATTGAATAACCTTTTATTATAATTTTGACATTTTGTCCTCATGTATTTTATCAGTTCCAGTTTTTATCATAGGAAATTATTGTATTTTTCCTCAACAATAATGTGTTATTCTATTTAAAACTAAATCCAAGTTGACATTTCTATGCACAGATCTTTTCAGGTGTGTATGGGATGTGCTGATCTCATCATGTCTTGGGCAGCTGTCACCAAACAGTATCAGTAGCCCAAGTATATGTATGGAGCCTTGACTGCTCAGCATGCTTCTCTGGCAGTCTAACTGTGGTGTACCTGCTGTCCAGCAGTCACCATCTGGACCACAAGGGCACCCCTCCAGATAGTTAGTATTGTAGACCTTAACAGCCTCTTGAACTATAAGCTGAGTAGGCAGCAGGAAAATGAGCCCCTGGGAATAGGGGCAGGTGGCAACCATTTCCACCAAAGCATGTTGATGGAAGAAATGCCTACATTCAAATAATTCCTGAGTCTGAGCCAAGAACTGCCTGTTCCTTTTGCCAACTAACCATTCACTTTTCAGTCTCCTCACCTGCTTCGCTCTCTTGGGAGCTATACAAGCAGTAGCCACCAGCTGTCCTCCTGTGGATGGCTCTCTTGTGGCACCAGAGAAAAGCTAGGCTGAGAAAGCAGGGAGCGTGAGCAACCAGGTAAATCAATATAAAGGTAAACAAAGGCTTCTTTGCAATTTTTTTAACGCTCTTCTAGACAGAAATAAATGTATTCAATGGATGGGAGCAAAAATCCTTTAGAACAGAACCTAGTTTTCACGAGCTTTATTGTACACTTGAAAACCTAGTAAAGTCTAATTAGAATAGCATAATTAATCACATATAGTAGACATTCATTAAATAAAATCAGTAAACGCAACGAGCAACACTGACCAATTTTCTTTAAAGATTGTTCCTGTCTCCACTAGCTTCCCCATCCTTTTTCTTGATTCTTTCTTTCTTCCTTCCCTCTCCCCACCCCCAATTACATAAAGATCAGGAGCTACTCTTTTTTCTCAGCAACCATCTTTGTTCTGTTTCCTTACTACATAAAGAATGGTTCATGGACCAGCAGCAACATCATCAGATGGGAACTGATTAGAAAATACAAAATCTCCTGCTCAAACCCAGATTTACTGGATCAAAATCTGCATTTTTATTAAGATGCCTATGTTGTCCCAATGCATGTGTTTTTTACTGTAATATCTTTTTTTTTTCCAGTTACAGTTGACATTCGATGTTATCTTATATTAGTTTCAGGTGTTCAGCACAGTGGCTGGACATCTATGCAATTTCAAGTGGTTCCCACCCCATCCCCCATTGGTCCAGTACCCAGCTGCCACTATACATAGTTTTTACAATATTATTGTGTATACTCCCTATGCTGTACTTTACATCCCCATGACTATGTTTAGTAATTACTGTCATGCAGGGTGTCATGTGGGGTCTCTGGTCCCGCTCCCCACATAAGAATGCAGGACATGGTGAGGCCAAAAAGGAACACCCACGGAGCCACAGATAGGGGAGTCATACCACTATAGTTTCACTGGGGGCTGGGTTGGAGACACAGGAAGCAGGAGCCGCAACGTGCCATCCACTTCTTGCTGCCAACCAACCTCCCTTGCTAGCTGCAATCTTCTGTGCTAACTGCAATCTGTTCTTGCTAGCTGAGCCACCATCTTCTTGCTAGCCCCCATTTGCTGCTAGTGTAGCCAAGACAGTTATATTAGTGGCCAATGGCTCAATGGTTACAGCTGATGGCCATCCAATCACAGTTGGACATTTACAACCCGAGTGAGCACCTTTCCACGCGAGGCCAAGAGCCTGGAAACTGCACTCCTGGCTCTGGCCCCACAATTACCAATTTGTACTTCTTAATCCCTTTGTCTTTTTCACCCATTCCCTTAAACTCCCTTCCATCTGGCACCCATCAGTTTTTTTCTCTGTATCTAAAAGTCTGTTTCTGTTTATTTTGTTCTTTAAATTCTGTGACTGGGAACTGTAAACCCTTAATTCTTATTCTTCCGTTTTGTTGCTATCCATTAACTAGATCCCCAAGCTTGTAGATGTTCTTACCTATCGTTTTAAGTTTTCCAGGGATTATCTTGTAAAAGCAATCCAACATGATTCCCAGATAACCCAGGTGCCAGAGACCCTCATCTGACTGGTTTCCGGATGTCTGCTGAGCGAGCTGAAAGCAGGAGGAGATAACTGGAGGTTCTCCAGGAGGATTTATGAATTTGTTTTGCAAAAGAAAGGAATGTCTCCAAGATTGCTATGACCAGGTGCTGGCACTTTTTTTGTGTGAAGAAAAGTGTTATCTATGGCTAAAGAAATTCAAAGTTCTCTCTCTGTTCCCTGGAACTACTCCTCTTTGGGATGATAGTTCCCCATCTTCTCAGGGTGCTGTCCCTTGAATAAACCTGCTTTCCTCCCACCAACTCTTACCTCTGGGTTATTGGCTTATGAGCAGAAAGCAGCCAGACTCAAGTTAGTAACAATTCCACATATAAGTTAATGTTGGTTAATAATGTTCAGTGACAGTGATTCTCAAGACTGGGATCACATTAGAAACACCTGAGGAATTTAAAAGTCACTAATGCCTGGGACATACTGCCAGATTTCGGTTTAATTGATCTGGGAAAGTGCCTCAGAATTAGTGTTTTTTCCAAAGCACCTGAGGTGGTTCTAAACCTTACCTTTGAGAAACAAAGCTATGCATGGATTCCTCAAATATGTTTTGAAAAACTTAAATCGAAGCATACATTAGGGAATTCAGCTTATACAGAACTGTACAGCAATAATGTCTGGACCTAGAATAGAATTACAGGAAAGAGGAACTGATTTTGGTAGAGGAAAATACCTTTTGTAGATTACAGAAGAATTGGGTTTTTAACTGCATACAAATAATATCTATTAAAAATCAGCTAAAATGTAAGACTTGGATGTTGATAGGACATATCATTGAAATGATAATAACTTCATGTAACTTACTAATAACTATAAAAGAATGGGTATTTTAAGCTAGACTTTTATAGAGGTCAGAATTTCTTAAATAACTAATGTTTAGTAAAACATTATAATGATAAGTAAAACACTGTTATGTTTTCTCACTTACCAGCTATTTCATGAGACCACGGCACATTGATGAGAGAGAGAGAGAGAGAGAGAGAGAGAGAGAGAGAGAGAGAGAGAAGTCACTCACTCTATTAGGAATAAAAAAAAAAAAAGTCTATTAGAAATGGAATAGTTTTCCAAGAAATGTTGGAGTTAACTGTAAACAAGCAACAATGATGTAATCATTCAAATTCTAAGAAGAATGTACAAAAATTAAGAGATTGTAAGACAAAATATAATTATTTTTTTAATTCTTTTATTTTATCTTGTAAAAACTTGATACTTTACAGAAAATATGAGAGAATTACTAAAATACATTATTTTAAATTCACCTAAAATAGTATTTGTCCAAGGTAGCACTATATATATCAAAATTTTTGTGAGTCATTCATGAAGCAGTATAAAGACAACAGAAAAAAATATATTAACATAAATGCTCTTAGGGTATGCTTATTTCTTATTTAAAGAAATTTAAAAACACATTAGTCTCTATCATAAGCTTCACATGATACAGGTACTGTTGACAAAATATTAAAATGAAATTGCAAAATAAAATTCCATAAAATACTGTGGGTTTAAATAATGATGTATTATCCCAAGAAAATGATGAAATTTCCCTACTAATTACCTTACATATAGTATGCTACTTAAAATTACATTATAACACCTTTCATATTTTCTTTGAATTCAAAACCTATCAATTGGTGTTTGATAATAAAAATAATTTTAATTTTTAAAATTCCGTGTAGAAGAAGTTAGTCACCAAATGTATAATTTGTTTCTATAATCCTCTAATATAAATATGATTATATTTACAAATGCTATGAAATAATATATATAGTGGTTAAAAACGTGTTTAAGTTACAACTAATTCTTGTCAAGAAACAGATTTCTTGCCATGTAATTTGCTCGATTTATTACATTTTCTTCTTTATCAATGCAGACTTTCACAGCACATTGTTTTCTTGGAAACCTCAGCTTTTGGCAATTACTAATACAGTAGTGGGTGGAAAATGAGAAGAGAATATTAATGAAGGTAATGCTTAGAAGAGCCAACTTTTAGCAAATCTCGTAATGAAGGTTTGTTAAGGCACTGAATCTATCTTGAGATTAATTTAACTCACTTGAAAATATGGTGTTACTTATTGAGACAATATCCTTTCCAGGAAATGTAGCTACTTAGAACATAATTCTACTTCATTATAAGGAAACAACAAAATAATAATGAAACAAAATTATACCTATAAAGCATTTGTACATGCACTCAAACAAAAATTTTTGCAAAACCACTATGTGCCAAGTACTGTTCTAGGCAATTGATAAAAATGCAACAAGGCGCACATTGTAAGGAGCTAATATCCTCCCATGGAACTCAGAAAATTACAAAATAAGTTAATTTTAGAGAGTGATAAATGCTATGAAGAAAATAAAATAGGTAATAATGCTAATGTGCTATACATGGGCTTCTATAGATTTGATATGTGGTGTGTCTTTCATCATTTGATGAAAATTTCAGTTGATTCAGTGTTGGACTATTGCAAATAAAGCTGCTAATATCTGTGTGCATGTCTTCACACAGACATATGTTTTCATTTCTTTTGGTAGAAAACCTAAGAGTGGATGACTGAGTCACATAATGGCAGTAACTAATATAACTTTTGCCTTAAGAATTATACATCTCAAAAATGTGTAAGCGAAGTCTGAAGACAGAACTTAAAATAAGACCTGAATGGTTTGGCATAAAAATATATATGAAATAAATATTAATAAAAATAATATTTAGATCATATTACATGTTATTTAAATGGAAGGTAAAAATATTTCAGTAAAGGAATATAGACATGTATTTTCATTCAGACACTTTAGAGAACTAAAGCATCATCTTTACCCTACAATGTCATCTCAAAAGAACAAATTACTTCTATAATTGTAACTATATTTAGCAAATATTATCTTTATTTCAGTTTTATTTTTCATTATTTTATTTCAGTGATAAATAAAATGTAAAGGATTTCAACATTTACTTAAATATTTTAAAACTTCAACTGTGAGTTTTCCTCATCCAGGAAGTTGTTAAACTATGTTCTTACTCCAATTCTTACGTTATTAGTATTTTCACGTATCAGATATTACTTTTCTAAAGGGAAACAATCTTTCCAACCCTTAAACAGAAGGGTACTATTGGAGAAAGTATGCCATTATAATAGGAATAGATACAGAATGGAGTAGAGATACCAATATTGAAAACTTTCTACTGTATTTTGTGAAAAAGATGTGGTCTATTTATATGCTAGGTAGAACATCAAAAAACTATTTCAGAGGAAGAAGTAATAAAAAGCCTGGAGACCTCTTCCTGATGGTAGGTTTGCTGTCAAGAGTAGACTGTGGAGACTCGTTTATAACAAAAGAAAAAGGACTTTGGGCAGTCAGGGCAGACTTTTTTTTCTTTAATTCAACCAATATTGGAGTGTTCTGGGAAGTTATCTCATTAGGGAGTCCAATATTTTCTTTTACATTTAACTTGATTTATTGAGTTTCTTGCAGTCTAAGGAGTATATAGTTTCCCGATTGGAAAAAAAAAAAAGAAAGAAAGAAAGCTTTCATGTTGACTTAGTTCAATTCTTACCTTTTCTCTCCATAGGAGGAATTCTTTAGCCAATTAAGCTTTCGTAGATATTGAGAAATACAACACATACGATTCTGCAATAGCTCTGAGAATCAAATCAATGCTACAGTTTGAAATGCATGTGATATCATAACTGTTGTATAGATTTAAAGTTTGCTTCACTTTCCTATCTCATCGACAGTTTCCCAATTACAAGGAGATCATTCTACCACCAGCAGGGAACCTTAAAAATACTGTATGTCTGATTTCTGTACAGACTTTCATCCTGAGCTGGTTATAACATAGTATTTGTACAGATCATCCTCTTCTCTTTAAATAAACAACAGTAAAAATACTTTAAAATACCATTGACTATTGAATGTGGAGCTTCAAAGAAATTTTATCTATATTATGTGCAGAGAAAATAGACTTAAATCTTGCTTACTCTATTGTAAAGTATATACTAAAATCTTCTTTGAAAATTAAATTTTGATGTAATATGAACTACAAAAACTGCTTTTACAAAAAATCAAAGTAAATAAAACTTAATATCAAATAAGGTTATGGAGATTACATTGAAAATAGAGATAATTTTGGAATTATTTTAAAGTAAAAATTAACAGAAATTACTGACTAATGAATCATACTGGTTAAAAAATGAGTACTTACTGTATGAAGCATGAATGACTGAGATATAAATGAGGCTCCTGATAAAATTTATGATTCTCAGACGTAGCCCTAATTTGCAAAATGAGAATTTAGTTGTAATAAATTAGAAATAAGGAAATTGTATCTGAAGGTATGATTTTCTGTGTTCATGTGTGTGTTCAAATATAGAATTAGAAATCAGATGCCAGGTAAATGCTAGACATAGAGCCTGTCTTTTGAATTCATTGAATAATTGAATAATTGTTCAAGAAAATAAGCATAAATATATGATGTAATTTTAAAAATTGTTTAGTTGTAAGGCCAACAGCTCACATAACAAGAAGGCATGGTTGGGAAGTGGGACTCAATGCTCTCCTGGTGAATGAACCTATTCTAGGGCCCAGCATTCACAGCATAACCTTGTTATTCTTTACCAGTTATCACTGAATACAGCCTCTTATGAATTGATAAAAATAATGTTCCTCTCTGGCAAACAGTCCAAGAGACAAGGGTTTTTGTTTTTTTTTTGTTGTTGTTGTTGTTTTTTTTTTTTGTGTGTGTGTGTGTGTTTTTTTTTTTTTAAGTTACCTATCAGATACAAGAGGAAGAAAGATTGCTAAGAAAATATTGACTCTGAGCCAGATAAAGTTGAACTGAAGGGTACAGATACATTGAAGTCCAGATGCATTGAAGATGGAATGTCCTTAATATATCTAAAGTTATTCAACAATGATGACTTAAATAAGTACAGCATATGCTATTATTTTTAAATAATTATAATTATGAAGGGACCTACCAAGTATGAAAATTAGTCACTGAGTAACATATGAAACATTAGTAAAAATTGGAAAAGTATTAATCATGTAATAAGAGTATATGCACATGGATACTCGAATCAGTATGACTGTGATTATGAAAAAAATACAAATCTTAGACACCTCCATGAAGTTTCAGGCAGAAATAAGGCCATTGAAGAACAGTATTTTGAATAAATGTTGATTTGAATATGATAAAGATTTTTCTTTCAATAAATTCAAAATATAAGGAGAATGGCATTAACTGACTATGTACCACAAACGTATTTTCAACAGATCTAAGCATACCCAGAGGCAAAAGGGTTATCAGCTGGAATAAATGTCCAAGTCAATGAAAATAGCCTTATGAAATGTAATGGCTCTTTGAACATATATTAATACAGGAGGGTAGGGTGATGTCAGGATTTAATTTGCCAAATGACATTTTCATCAGTTACAATCTATTAATTAAATGAAACATGCATGAAATAATATTGGCCTTAGATGTTTACATGGTAATTTGTAGAGAGTATTATATTCATACAAGAGAGCTACCAGTCATTGTTTTTTTAAGAAAGAACCCATGATGAGCATAAATCATCCCTAATGGTACTTCTGACCAGTGAGAAAGTCAATGAACAAACACTGTGCCACCTGGGTGAAATCGTGTTCTATGGCTGCCAACTTTGATTATGTCACTCATTCAAAGCATTCATTTTTCTACATTTTTATCTTATTATTTTTAGATTTTTAGATATAAAATTTTATGGTTTATTTTGTTAAAGACATTCTACAATGTCCACTGATGAAGAATCCTTCAATCTCTTAAAATTTTATCTTAATTTTTACTTATTGACCCATCAAGTGTATGTTATGTTTTACTGTTTAATGAGGGGAGATTATAAATATGTGATTTGGGATATTTGTGGTTTGGGGAAATGTTCATAGGAGCAAGCATCGTGATAAAAAGATCTTTAGCCAAATGACGTCAGTAGGTTTGAGGGTGGAGAGAAAGATAATAAACCTGTGAAATGCTCAAAATGGGGAGATTAGATTAACAGAATATGAGAAGTAGTTAAGGAAAGGCAAGATAAATAAACAAGTAAGTAATTGAGCCAGCTAGAACAAGCTCAATACAACAGTCAACTAAATAGAATAAAAGTCAATGAATTAGCAGGGTCATAAAAATATCTCATCTATCATTTTTATATAAAAAGCAAAATCTTAAAATTTATATTTTGGTTTGATATCATCTCTGTATTTAAAGGACTTCTGCAGGACACGTACTAGGATAAATTTAGTGTTTACTCTGAGGAACTGTAAGCAAAATAAAAATTATTAATTACAACTATCATACAATGTGCACCTGAAAGTAGAAAGAACTAAGTGCGGAAAACGAAAATGTGGCATTACTATCAGCAATTAGTGTTAATTTTGAAACCAGTTTTTTATTTGACTTCATATAAAATTTTTTTTAAATGGTACATTCTGCGAAGTCCAACATTTTTGCCTGCGGCTTTATGTGTCAAATACTGTCAAGTGTAAGTTAAGGGCAGGAAAAGGGAACTATCCCCTGATTAAAGATTCCATGGAAAATGTTCTTGACATCACAGAGAGCTGACTTGAAGGATTTTAACTCAATGAACGACCCAACTCTCCATGTCACTTAGGGATAAATCTAAGCTACATCGACTTGGTTTCTTTGATACTGAGGTGTGACTATTTGTGCATAAAATGTGCCACTTTAAATAGACTTTTCAAAATAAAATACTGGTAAGCTCTCCAGAATAATGGCAATTTATATATATATATATATATATATATATATATATACACACACACACACACACACATATATGTATGTATATATACACATACATATATATGTATGTATATGGTATCTTTTTAAAAGCTTATGTATACCATTTTACTATGAAATATCAGACACCTCCTATTTTTGCATAACAGAAGCAATTTTAAGATAAGTACTTTCTGAAATGTCTCAGTTGCTTTGAGCATAATTTTCCTAGAATTTGTAACATATACAATTATAAGGTAATTATGAAATAATGGTATAAAATCTACTTGTGGTTACAGTTAAAGATTCATTCATTTTGGATACAAACAAATTAATATAGCCCAAGCAGCAGTAATAATGTGTAAACATAACTACGTCATGGAGAGATCAACCAAAATATTATGGACAGGTTTCTGTCAATGCTCATTCTCATTACTAATAATGTACAGGACTTAATTAAGAACCTCTCTCTTGTTTAACTATATAGTTATTCATGGAAATATCCTCAAATAAGCCAATTTTGTTTTTTTCCAAATATCTATAATGGAAAATGGATTTACATTTCTATATTATGTTGCTATCCATCTTGACAGATTGATGATAGATTAATGATTGATAGATAGATAGATAGATAGATAGATAGATAGATGATAGATAGATAGATAGATGTATTCCCCCAAATTTTTATTTTCTAACTCTAGAAAGAATTAGATTTATATCCCTTCCTTTGGAATTCTAAGGTCTCAACTCTGGCTAGCTGAAGTTATAATTATATTTTGCTTCTAGGCTTCTTGGGAAAAATCTTTGAAGAGGGATTTGGGACTGACAGCACTCAGAGCAAAGAGATTAAAATTCTGGAGGAATTACGGTTCTGAAAAAGAAATAATGGGTACTGAAGAAATTGTCCTTACAGGCATATCAGTAATGGTAAGTTTCAGGTGCACTAGGTACCAGTTTTTCAAATGTCTTGTTCTGCAAAATAAAATAGGGAAATTTGAAGTTTTCTGGGAGTAGTCCAGAGAATGAGGGTCATAGACTAGGAAAAATGAGGGAGAAGGACCTTGTTTGAAAGGTCCTTTTCTTAGTTGAAAAAAGGATGACTTATTATGGTGATAAATTTGGAGATTTGGTTGTTATACAGGAAATCCAGGCAGTAAAATGTCTCCAGGGAAAATAGCCACTGGATTTGTCTGTTTGTTTGTTTTAAAACCGGGCTTTCTAATACTCAGTTGTAAGATGTAGTTTACACTGGTTTATTTCATCATCTCCAATTATTTCCTCCAAACGTTAACAATTGATGCTGAGGAGTACTGCCGTTTTTTAGATTGCTTTGGTGAAACTGAAGAAAAACAAGCTGCCTTTCATGCTTGTAGCAACATGTGTTGAAAAAAACAGTTTGAAGAAACCAGAGGTTAGATGAAATTAAAAAAAAAATCATCAGAACAGGAAAAGAATCATCAGTAAAATGTAACCTCTTCAAGACCCTGAATCATTGGCATTTTCCTGGTGTTTCCTCAGCACATGTGATGGAAGCTCTTGGTGTTATTTCACTCATTGGGGTAGTGTTTTAATACTGAGGGGAAGAGGGACCTCAGAGGTCTGGAAGTTTGGAGGAAGTCCAGGAGGCTGACACTCAGATTGAAGTATTAGGAAGGAGTACAAGAAATACCATGGAATACAATTAAAGCCACTTCCATTGTTTTTCAGAGAAATGGGAATATCATTCATCTATTTTCTTTTCCTATCATTTTACGTCTCTTTGTTCTCTCACATTCCGGATTCTCTGTCTTTAAAACTCTTGTCTCAGTTTCTGCCTCTCTTTGTCTCTGATATCTCTGTTTCTCTAGGTTCTCTCTCTCTCTCTCTCTGTCTGTCTCTCTCCCTACCTCCTTATTCATACATTGTGTGTGTGTGTGTGTGTGTGTGTGTGTGTGTGTGTGTGCATGCGTTTCCTCTGTTCTTGGTCTCTATTATCAGCATCTCTGCAAACATGTTCTTCTGTAACATGTGGAGCAGCTTTTAGCTTCCACTACTATCTAATCTCAGCTTGATTTAGTTTTGAATTGCCATGACTCCATTTATTGCCCTAATAATGCATGAATTATGATCGGGCTTCTTGCAGGTAATAGAAATTTTTTAAGTATCCCAATTCCAAGTTTTCACAAAAGAGCATTTGACTATCAACCTGTTTGGTATTCACCTATGGTGTTAGCAAATGTAGGTAAGGAGGCAAGGTCACCTGTTCAGATATTGTTCAGTCCCACCTGTTCAGACCCAGTCCACTCCTTAGGAGCAACAATGGGTGGAGAAGAGTCACATCAAAATGTATGAGTGAGGAAGCAGTAGCTGCAGTAGTATCTTTAGTTGACCCTTGATAATTCTGAATTAAACTTGTTGCATGAGGTCCCAGAAACACTTTTAAAAAATGTTGGAATTGGAAACTCTTTTTTTTTTTTTTCCTGGAGAGTTGCGTTGACACAAAATTTTGAAGAATTTCTCATGAATTTAGAGACTTCCTCAAAAAATCAGAGGTGCCAATTACACATTTGGCTGTCAATCAAATTTACGATTGTTCTTGAGGGTGATTTAACTAGTAAAAAAACAAAGACTACAAAGTATTGCATACATTTATAATAAAGAACCCGTATTATTTCCTACTCATGACTCATCCCCTAATAAGTAGTGATGCTAAAGTCATCCTGGAATGGGAAAAGGCCAGAAAACAGAAACAATGTGACATATAAATGATGAATTATAGAATTGTACACTTGAAACCTATGTAATTTTACTAATTATTGTCACCCCAATAAATTTAATAAATACATACATATATACATATTGACATAAATAAATAAAAGAAAGCAAACCTTTCTGGATCACTAATTCATCTTTATGTTGATGGTAATTTATACATGGGAAAATAAAAATTATTCATGAGAAAAAGTCTTAGAATTCTTGCTTCATTGATACAAAGAAGACAAATCAGGATATTTACTGTTGATTATATTTTTAGATTATTGTACAAATAAACATAATAGTACCCATATTGTCAAATGATGTATATAAACGAAATCAATTTTTTGACTCGATTTTTTTTTTAATTACATTGTTTTGCTCTGAATATAAGTGAAATTATTGTATAAGTTTAGTGTGAATAAAGAAGCACTGTCGGGACCAGATGAATCTAAGAATAAAATTTAAAAAGACTTTAATTACGTAGAGGAAATCATTAATTAACGAGCTGGCAGTACCAGTTCTATTCTCAGACTCTACAAGAATAACTGATGACCTTGCCATCATCGCTACAATTCAGCCACCTACCCACTTGACCTTCTTCACCTTTGCTCATATGCCAGGCTGAAACGATAGGAAAAACATCTGGGCATCCTGCCTACCCAAAGTCTCCAGGGCTCTTGTTGCTGCTCTGAGCTTAATCTTTATTTAACCTTTGTTTTAATGATGAAAGATTGTCTCTCCGTCAGCAATTCTCCACCTACAGTGCACTTTTGTCACTCATCCCCAATTTAAACACTTAAGGAACAGAAAACATGACTTTGCCAACCCATGTAATATTTTTTTTCTGTTTTCTTTTTCAAATTCCAATATAGCTTCATCTATTGACCTTAAACATGAGATCGGTGAGCCGGATTCTCCTTGTGCATAAGATCCTCCCTTGGCATAAACTTGGTGCAATAGCAGGCTGCATTACCTTTTAGCACATAAGTTTGTCTCTTATCAAATAACACTTCACAAGTTGTGAATGTTTCAGCTTGCAAAATTGCTGATGGCTCGTTTTGAGAGGCTTAAGCGCAGAAAACGCTGACTCAGTTTCAGTTGGACCATCAGTTTATTTAATAACATCTATTTTAAAAATCATAAATGAGAAAAACAAAGCGTTTTGGTGCATGGACCATAAAGTTTAGGTATGAGATATATTTCTACAAACTGAAACAACGCAGAAGCTAAGGAAAGCGCTGAGGCAAAATTAGGCGGTGACTTGGCAAATCACTTTTGCAGATATTAAAGTATATTAGGTATTCTTCAGTGAGATGTGAACACATGCTGGGTTTTGCAGCTCATGTAGACAAACAAAATTTCTATTAGTAAGCATTTAAGGAAACTAAAGATGGTAAAAAAAAAAAAAAAAAATCCAAAGCGTGAAAAAAAAAAAAAAGGAAGTGCAACAAAGTTTTAAATTGTATGTAGTTATTTTTTTTTTTTCTAATTATGTTAACAGCCAGAACATCAGCTGGAAGAAATAAACAGCACTAGGGTATGCTTACCTTGGGCAGAGTGTATACTGCATATGTGATCAGCAATGATAAGATCCTCTGAGAAAATAATTGCTTCACGCCAGATAACTCACAAGTGTCAGGCTGCTTAGCATCCAGACATGAGAGCCATAACCTCTATTGATTAATGTCAGTTAACATTATCACCATCAGTTAAACAACAGCTATTTTCAAATTCATGCATATTAACAAAGTGAAATGAAAAATGTCTCTAGTCTGAATTTCCATAACAATAATACGAACCTACCAGCTTTCACATAGAAGGGTTATGGTAAGCAGGAAAAACACATGGGGAGGATGTGGTATCTTCAGAGACTGTCAACTGGGATAAAAAATTATAAAAGATATCAATCCAAAACACCCCTGTCAAGCAGTAAAGTTAACTCAAAATACATCTCTGATGCACCTCCTCTTCTTTTCATCCAGATTGCTCCTGTTATCATTCTCCCAGAACAGAACCACTGACTCTCTACCTGTAGTTTGGCACCAATTTTAGTCTCTCATAGACCTGTTACTTACCTAAAATCCTAACCCTGTTTTTCAAAGTTTAGGTATTGACTCTCAGACATTTTTTTTTCTGGCAGTTTACACTTCTAGCCACATGTGTTCATTTTTCATCAAGTGATTTCTCCCTAATTCAGTTACGAATCCTGCAAAACCACCTGGTTTAGCTTTTTAATGGGTAAATGGCAATACCAAGCCAGTTCCTCAAAAAATGACAGTAATTCAAATATCTGATGGGTGATTAGGAAAGGATAGAGAATTCTGAGAGCTGTTGGCGCTGTGTTCTGATTGATTGCTTGCTGATAGTGGATTTGCTTTGATATGTGGCCTGATTGGGTACACAAGGCTCTTAAATATTTATCGCATTCTGTATTTTGGGCTTTGGTGACTTTAATAACTGGAGTATGAGTGAGAAATTGCTGTGGCTTTTCTAAATGTTATACACATAAGGAACAATATTGAATTAACCTTGGAAAACTAAAGACCAGATGCCCAACCTTACCCTAATCTTAGAAATTTAACACTGCACAAGCTCCTTAAAACATAGATGCCATCTAAAGAAAAAGAGGAATGGGACCTAAAACTTTATCAAATTATGTTTTCAAATGTACTGACATTTAATTTTGACCATTGAGATGCTTTGAGAGTCTTGTCAGTTAAAAAGAAGTTTCACGACTGGCATACTTACATTTTCAAACTGAGATTTACGCCCTCTAAATCAATAACAATGAGCAGATATCAGTTTGTAACCACTGTATGTTCCATGCTTTTAAAAATTATAATGGATCACTGATGTTAATTTTCACAATAAAAATTCATTTTGAGAATTAAGGCAGTTTTTCATTTATTATCTCTTGCTTACAAGTATTATTTTTTCTGGCGATCTATCACAGAGACTTGAAAACTATCAGATTGTTTTTTATGGATTCTAAGATCTGTTTCAAAGTAAATTTCCAGATACATACTCATATTTATTTTAAGCCAACACTACTCATTTCTCTTAAAGGCTAACCACTTTCTTTCTTTTTTTAAAAAAAAAATTAAAGTTTATTGGGGTGACAATTGTAAGTAAAGTTACATAGTTTCAGATGTTCAATTCTATAATACATCATCTATAAATCCCATTGTGTGTTCACCACCCAGAGTCAGTTCTCCTTCCATCACCATATATTTGATCCCCCTTTACCCTCATCTACCATCCCCCTCCCCCCTTACCCTCTGGTAACCACTAAACTATTGTCTGTGTATATGAGTTTTGTTTCTCATTTGTTTGTATTGTTCTTTTGTTGTTTTGGGTTTATATACCACATATCAGTGGCTAACTACTTTCTCACTGAGTTTTGGCTTATGCTTTTTCTTTTGATGGTGAATAGCTTTCCTTCACTTCCAAAAACGTGAAATTCTTATTTCTAAGGCACATGGGTAACTTAATGATAGAGTTGAAAAATACATGTATTTATACATGCAAACACAGTTCTCTCTCTCTCTCTTTCTCTCTCTGTCTTTCTCTCTCTCTCCACAAATTTAAACTGATACTTCAAATTACAATCCAATTCTGCAAAATTTATTCTCGCCTTCTCTGTTAGTTTGTAACTCAGTTCGTTTAAAACGAGAAAGTTGGCTCTCTTTATCCTGAATATAATTACTAATTTGCTTAATACTTGAAAATATGTAAAATAACTTTGGAATCTCTAATATATACCTCCATAAAACACAAATTATGAACTAGAAGAGTCCAATATTTGTGCATAGTATTTTATATTGTCTTTAGCCTTTGAATATAATCAAAATATTGTTTTTCCCGTTACTGTTTTCCAAAGTGTTAGTGCTTTTCTTCCCCAGCTGTTTCATTGTGATTATGTGATTTACTTGTTACTGTTTATATTGCGTACAGGTCCTGTTATAAGCTGATTGTGTCCCCTTCAAATTGTGTTCCTTGCATATGTTGAAGCCCTGACTGCTGTTATCTCAGATGGTTTGAAGACAGTTTTTAAAGAAGTGATTAAGTTAAAATGAAGCTGTTAGAGTGGGCCCTAAAAACACTGACTGGTGTCCTTATAAGAAGCAGAAACTTGGACCACAGAGAGGAAACGAAGATATGCTCAGAGAAAAGGTCAGGTGAGTATGCAGTGAAAAGGTAGCCATCTGCAAGCCAAGGAGTGAATGCTCTGGAGAAACCAAACATAGCTGCACCTTGATCTTGGACTTCTAGCCTCCAAAATGGTGAGAACATACATTTTTGTTGCTGAAGCAACCCAATCTGCAGCATTTTGTTATGGTTCTATGGTAGTTCTAGCAAACTAATACAGGTCTCCCCAAACTAATACTGGAAAACTAAAACAAACGAATCTTGTCTAATTTATTTATTTTAAATATGTGATATTAACATGGTTCTAAAAGACATAACTATACAAAAAGACATACTCACAAAAGTATCACTCTCCATGTTGTCTTTTACTTTGTTTGCTTTTCCCATAACTCTCCCCCAATCACCACTTCTACTTACTCCCTGTAGGTTAACAATCCTATTAATTTTTGGTTTATCCTTCCCATATTTCCTTCTCTCTCTCTCTCTCTCTCTCTCTCTCTCTCTCTCTCTCTCTCTCACACACACACACACACACACACACACACACACACACTTTCCTTCCTTTCTTTTTCCTTCCCTCTGTCTCTTCCTCCCTCCCCCACTCTTCCTCTCCAAAAAAGTTAAAAACATGGATGTTGTATGAGGTCTGACAATTAAGTTCACAAATTCATCCTAGAAAAAGTGGTACATACCTCATTGCTGAATATCACTATGGTCACCTTCGAAGACTCCCCTTGGGAAACTATGCACCAAGGACAGTGCCTAGTCCAACCTTCAAAGCAGTTTTGGAACTCTTTTTCTGGAATGGCCATCAGAGCTGTCGTCATATGATCCTTGAGGTACTGAATGTCACCAAAATGTCTTCCTTTCAATATTTCCTTTATCTTTGGGTAAAGAAAGAAGTAATCGGTGGCCAGATCAGGTGAGTAGGGAGGTTGTTCCAATACAGTGATTTGTTTACTGGCTCAAAACTCCCTCACAGACAGTGACATGTGAGCTGGTGCATTGTCGTGATGCAAGAGTCATGAATTGTTGGTGAAAAGTTCAGGTCGTCTAACTTTTTCATGCAACCTTTTCAACACTTCCGTATAGTAAACTTGTTTAATTTTTTTTCCACTTGATACAAATTCATACTGAATAATCCCTCTGATATCAACAAAAAACAAAAGGTTAGCAACATCATTGCAACTGGTTTGTGAACTTAATTGTCAGATCTCATATATTTTCTTACTTCTTAGTTCTTCCACAAAATGTAGCATATTTATATAATTTTTGCACAATATTATTTTTCAATAATAGACTTTGGAAATCATGCCATATCAGTTATGAGAAATTGTCTAAATTCTGTTACAACTCTCACCACTTTCCTACATCTAAAAATTTAGGCTGATTCCAATAATTTATAATCACAAACATTGCTGCAATGAATAAATTTGGGTATGTATTTTTATGTTGTTGAAGGTATATCTTCACAATAATTTCCTAGAAGTGGGAATACTAGATCTAAAGGCAATTGCAAATTTTGTTTTGTTAGACACTGCCAAATTCTCCTTCAACGGGATGGTTTTTATTCATACCAGCAATGTATGCGAGTGACTATTTCTCTAAAAAAATAAAGTATCCAATTCTGATTTTTGCTGGTTTGATAGGTAAGAAATGTTTATTTTTTATTTAATCAATTAATTATCTATAATTATTTCTATACTTCCAATACTTTTCTTTTGTAAACTATTGAGTGAATGCTGTACCTCATTAATTTATCCTTGTCTCCTAATTTGTTCCTCATAGTTTTTACCTTTGTACTTTTATGTTTTGAGATTCATGAATTCTGTAATTCAGCTCTTCCAATAATGTTTAATTTCAAAATTTATACATTTAATATACGTAATCTGTTTTATTTGATAATTATTTTTCACATAGCAACTTTCTTATCATTTATGATTTAAAAAAAAATCTAAAGAAGCCAGTTACTTTTCAACTTTCATATTCTCAGAATTGCATGCTATTTCTCATATTAATATTATTTGCTCATCTTGTTTTTCCTCTTTCATTCTTTTGAGCTACTTGTTAAACCTGATGACTTAAAAGGTAATGTAATATAGATAGCTTACATGATATTGTATGGGTCCTCTAATATTGTATGGGTCTCTTCTGAATTAGAGAGCTCTGTGAAACCCTGTGTATATAAATGATAATTTACTCTGTGAGGAGAGAGGATTACCAGAGGCTATCCTGAATGGAATCAATAACTAAGATAAACTTGTTGGATGTTAGAAGCTGCTATGACATAGCAGCAAATCTTAAAATTTGTTTATAAAATCATCTCTTTTAAGCACAGAGTGACAATATAACCACTTGTCACTCTGTAAATGTGGAGAATGGGGGGCAATTAGAGAATGCTGACAGGCTGAACTGCTCCCTGGATAGTCTTCAAATCAATGTCCTGGATTCTTCTCTACTGTGGATTTGAGTTCTCCATGACTACCACTCCAGAGCTGGGAGCCTCTCTAGGATTTCTTCAGTATGGATAGTACCACTTTTATCTCAGCATGGTTTTTACCAGTATTTCCCAGAAATTTTGGATTATGTTTAGTATATGTTATTTAGCATTGTTTAGATGAATAACATTTGTTAACCACTGTCAATGAAAAAGTCCATATAGCTAATGGGGATAAGCAAGTAATTTTAGGGATTTCATCAGAAATCATTTTAATAATCTGACTTGCACAGGACAGTCACAAAGGTCCTTAATCGTCAAACCCATTATATATTCCTGCTGTCCAATTTACCAGTAGTAGAAATGATCACTCTTCTGACTCTTAATTAATTACTACAGCACAATGGATACTAGTCTTGCCTCACTGGACTTGGAGATCATCTCCCAGAGCTTGAGCTTTTTAAAGCTGTAAAACTCATTTTGCAAAGGGCTTCCTGCTCATTTCCCCAAGCCTTCCCTTTGCCTAGACTCCAATGACAATGTTGGAGATTTGGGGTCAAATATTGTCAATAAACACATAAAATAGCCACACGTTAATTTCTATTTTGTTTATCATACTCATGTTGAAATACAGAAGCCAAGTAGGTAAGTAAGAGGCAGAAATAAACCTATGAGGAAAGGATTTTTTAAAACATTAGCATTGTATTTGTAAGGTGAGTATAGATGTACTAATTGAGGATTTGGACCCATCAAATAAATTTATGTTATTCTAATAATGTTATGATCTCTTGAACTCAGTGATTTCTAGGACACATTATTAGATGGTAAACCCTACTAAGATCAAAACAAACGCACTCATGCTACAATGAGATACTTGATGTACAGTACATACAAGTCAAATGTCTACAAGCAACTCCATTTCTGTCTAGCAAACTGCTTCATTATTGCCATAACCATATTGCTCCCTGAATTGATTTCCAGGTATTACTTAACTCAAGACCCTCTTACTCTGGAGTCAGTTAGTTAAAGCAGGAATGGATGTCTAATTAAATATATCCAGAGGATGCTATGTAAGTGATTACTGTTTAACACAAGCAGTTGTAATTGAGCAAACCAATCAGACTCTCTTTCAAGGATGTTTTACTCTTTAAGACATGAAAAGAAAAAAAGAAAAATAATCACTCAAGAGCTATAGATATAGAGATAGAAGCTAGAATATTATTCAGTAATGTTATTTGACTATTTCTGAAAGACAAATTACTTAGGTTCCAATTGATCCACTAGAATTGCTGTTGGACTATTAGAATTACTGCTGTGACCTGAAAAAAACATCTATTTGGAAGAGTCATGGCTGGGTGTTTATTTCTTTCTTACTTCTTTAAGTAATGTTAGAGAAAGCAGACTGTTACTGAGATGACTGAAACAACTTAACATAGCTTAATGCTACTATTCCATCTAAAGAAAGCAATTTCTTAGCTGTTCCATTCTAAGAGGGGAAAAAAGTTCATATTGACGGAACCAAGAATACTTTCTCATTGGAAATTCTGTGAGAGGACGATAAGACAATTTTAATATTGTTAGACAAAATAAGAAAATGTAGTCTGTATTTGAAATAGTCAAACAACGTGCTAAGGGAATAAAACATTTAAAAAAATTACAATATACCAAATATCTTGCATGTTTTTATCAATTTGAAGAAATGTCTACTTTTCTTTTTTTTTTCAATTTTGATATGAATCAGTTATTAAGACTTTTAAAAAACCTACCAAGAGGAATCAATTTGAGTAGGATTTGGGCAGTGAGTTTAAGTTTGAAACTC
The DNA here is from genome assembly GCF_004115265.2 of Rhinolophus ferrumequinum. NCBI lineage: Eukaryota > Metazoa > Chordata > Mammalia > Chiroptera > Rhinolophidae > Rhinolophus > Rhinolophus ferrumequinum. The sequence goes on along the minus strand of NC_046289.1, from coordinate 89,135,268 downwards.
ACTTATCATAACCAAATTAACATCTAGTTATTTTAGTCTGAATTCATATATGTAATGACTTTAAAAGATAATGTGTCATCTTCCTGATATACAGCAAGTACTCAAAGCCAACAATTACATTACTTTTAAAACGACAATATTTACCCTTATGATTTCTGTACACAGCAATAGAAATAATGTATTTAAACCTCCTGGGAAAATTCCAGGAACAGAGTAAACATTAAATAATTGGTAAATATTAAAAATATATTTCACAGATTATATAAATGCACTAAGTGCTAAGTAAACTGATTGTATTCCATGCCAAAAGAGAGATTTTCAGAATTAAAAACTTCCACTATGGAGCTGAAATTTTGGAAGTTGAATAATTGATAAATTTTGTATTGTTTGTCAGAAAGCTATTAAATAGATAATAGGCCTGTTTGTTTTGTAAAATAATGTATTTCTCTATACAAATTTGCCATCTATACTATACTCAAAAGACTTCAAAGTTTATTTTGGAATATAATGAATAATATCCCAATTCTCTCAACTTTTAATAATCTTCAGATATATAGGGGAAGTAATTTTATTTTTGTAGTAAATTGTGTTCTTTAGTATTCATTTATATTTATACTTATACTTATATTTATGCATATCTTAATTTGTTGAACACAATTAAATTCCAGACATACACAGATAAACATAGGATCAGAGATATGTGTAAAAATGTAAAAAAAAAAAAAAAAAAAACCTTAGTGAACTTTCTAAAATATAATATATATTACATATCAATATTATTTAGGCTTGACTACTATCTAATGAGATAACCAGGTAAGGGACACCTATCTTCAAACGGAAATAGATAGTAAGAGCTTTCCAGTGAAGATGGAGGAGTTGGTAAATGCTGTGCTTGCATAGTATCATGACCACATTAACATTAAACTAAACTACAGAATAACCATCATTGAGAATTGCCTGAAGTCTACCTGAACCAAAGCCCTACAACTAAAACATACAGAAGAATCCACCTTGAACTGGTAGGAGAGGGAGAGACATAGACCAAGCTAGTCCCACACCCACATGTGGTTGTTAAAAATTGGGAGGGATATCTTGGCTGTAGAGGTTCCCCCTGAGGAGCGAGGGGTCCAAGTCCCACACCATGCTCCACCGCCTAGGGTTCCAGTGCCAGGGAAAAAGTCCCCACAACTTCTGACTGTGAAAACCAGTGGAGATTGTGGCTGAGTGAAACAGAGGGCTGCTAGAGTTCCAGGTGCTCCCAAGCTATATTATATTATATAAGACCTGGTCTTATATTATAGTAAAATAAGACCTGGTCTTATATTAATTTTTGCTCCAAAAGACACATTAGAGCTGATTTTCCAGCTAGGTTTTATTTTGGAGGAAACACAGTAACATTTGCATCATAGGTGTACCAGAAAGAAAAGAGAGAGAGCAAGGAATTGAAAACCTATTTGGAGAAATAATGATGCAAAACTCCCCTAACCTGGAAAAGGACAAAAATATTTAAGACCAGGAAGGGTAGAACGTCCCAAACAAGATGAACCCAAAGAGGCCCACACCAAGATACATAGTAATTAAAATGCCAAAAGTTAAAGACAAAAAAGAATCTTAAAAACAGCGAGAGAAAAGCTGTTAGTTACCTACAAGGGACCTCCCATAAGGCCGTCAGCTGATTTCTCGACAGAAACTTTTCAGGCCAGAAGGGATTGGCAAAAAATATTCAAAGTGATGAAAAGTAAGGACCTACGACCAACATTACTTTACCCAGCAAAGCTATTTAGAATTGAAGGACTGATGAAAAGCTTCCCAGACAAGAAAAAAAAAAAAAAAAAAACTATAGGAGTTAATCACCACTAAACCAGTATTCCAAGAAATTTTAAAAGGACTGCTTTAACAAGAAAAAGGAAAAAAAGATAAAAAATATGTATAATGAAATAGGTATAGCTACATATCAATAATTACTTTAAATATAAATGGATTAGCTTCAATTAAAAGACATAGGGTAGCTGAATGGAAAAGAAAATAAGATCTTTACATATGCACCTACAAGAGACTCACTTCAAATCAAAAGGCACACACAGACTGAAATTAAAGGTATGGAAAAAGATATTTCATTGGGGTGGCCGGTTAGCTCAGTTGGTTAGAGTGTGGTGCTAATAACACCAAGGTTGCTGGTTCGATCCCCACATGGGCCACTGTGAGCTGCACCCTCCTTAAAAAAAAAAAAGAAAAATATATTTTATGAAAATGGAAATTAAAAAAAAAGAAACGATGGGATAGCAACACTTATATCAGATAAAACAGACTTTAAAACAACATCTACAAAAGAGACTTTTAATTAATCCCACTTCTGGATGTTTATCCGAAGAAATGCAAAACACTATTTCAAAGGGACACATGCTTCCATATGATCATTGCAGCATTATTTACAATAGCCAAGATATGAAATCAACCTTAGTGCCCATCAGCAGATGAATGGATAAATCAGAGGATATATATATACACATATATATACATATATATACATATATATACATATATATACATATATGTATATATATGTATACATATATACATATATATAGTATATTACATATATATATTAATTTTGTATATGCATATATATTAATTATATATGTGTATGTATGTATATATACACACACACACATACACACACATATACATATTTACATACACACAATGGAGTATTACTCAGCCATAAAAATATCATGGAATCCTGCCACCTGTAACAACATGGATGGAGCTACAGGGTATTATGCTGAGTTGAGTAAGTCAGACACAGAAAGACAAATGACATATGATTTCACTTATATGTGGAATTTAAAGAACAAAATAAACAAACAAACAAAGCAGAAAGAGACTCATAGATACAGAGAGCATTTTGAAGGTTGCCAAATGGGAGGGTGGTTGGGGGGATGGATACAAAAGGTGAGGGGATAAGGATGTAGGAATTGGTCGTTACAAAATCGCCGTGGGAATGTAGGGGATAGCATAAGGAATATAGTCAATAATATAATTATGTCTGGTGTCAGATGGGTACTCGATTTATTGGGTATCACTTTGTAAGTTATAGAAATGTCTAATCACTATGTCGTATAGCTAAAACTAATATCATATTGTATGTCACCTATAATTGAAAAAATATTTAAAAAAATTAAAATTAAGAAATATAGACAGCACTCTCTTATATTGTGGTGGGGAAATACTCTTTTTTTGCCCAAGTAGTGTAAAGCAAGAGCAGTGTCTTCCAAAATTCACACTTAGCAACATCATCATGGTTGGCTTCAACCCAGCAGCCAAATAATCTGACAAAGTCACTTTTAAAAAAGGGCTGGAAGAGGATGATATGACAGCTATTTGCTAAATTTTAAATAGTAACATGATTATTGGTCTGGAAAAAAGTGTTAATAAGGTGCCCTGCTATCTGACTCAATGCCTTATTTTCAGTGATCTGTGGTTGAATTCATCATAAACCTCATACAATGATGAATATCGTGGTACATTTATGAATAAAATGACTAAAAAGTCAAAACCAGATCCATTAAGCAAAGTGACTTTAGAGGCTAAAGTGCTAAATCAAATGAAAGGATCTTATTTGGATTGAAAAAAAATAGCATTAAATGGGACTGAAGCTATTGTATGAAAGAATGAGGCTAAGCAGAAGAATATAACAGGCACTAATCCTTGCTTTTATAAAAATTAAGGACATCTTGCATTCATGTAGATTTTGCTATGTTGCTAATATAGAATACATATTAACCCTGACTTTAAAAAATAAGAGCAATGATAAGTTTTAGAGAGTAAGAAAACATATTTCAATAATAGGAGTCAAAATGCCAATCAGATTTTATTATTTTAGTTGGAGAAATACAATAATGTAATGGAAATGTCCAAAGAAAGTCTTTATAGGTTTTTAATTAAATTTAAAACAAAATGCCAGCATCATAGCTTTATTATTCATATATCATCATATATTATTATACCATATATACTATACCAAATATATTTTATATATGTGTTGAAATTTGTGTGAAGTAGTAATTTATCTTTCATCTTTGAATTTAATTTTAAACGGTGTTAATTTAACAGAAGCTTTTAAGAATTAAATAAAATTTAAATGTTTATTGCAAGAGGGAAACTGCTTTTCTATCAATGTAAAGAGGAAAAAAAGACAAAAGATTTTTAGCAACTACCAAAAAAATAAAAGGTTTCTTCTTAAAAAGTTTTAAGTATACAATAAAATACTTTATTATTAGATTCAAATTAGTATGCCCAACCAATATGTTAGAAAGCTCTCTAAGACTGACCCGTTGTCTTCAAAGGAAAGTGAATTGTTATCAGCAGTGTAAACCGAAAATTTAAGATTTTGTTTTTTAATCAGCATTTTTATTCTAATTTTATATCCTTTATTGATTTGTAAACTGAATTTTTTATTTTATCATTTTTACAAATGTAGACTAGAGAACTAAACAAACACATCAGATGTAATTAAAGTACCTTTTTAAAGAACTACATATACTTAATTTTTTATAAAGCAATGTTGGGATGGTTAATTTTATGTGTCATCTTGACTAACCAGGTGCCCAGATTAAACATTATTTCTGGCTATGTCTTTGATGGTGTTTCCAGATGAGATTAGCATTTAAATGTGTGGACTCAAGGGCATTATTCAATCTGCTGAGGGCCTGAAGAGAACAAAAGACAGAGAAAAAAGAAATTAACCCCTTTTTTCATGCTGCCTGAATTGTTTGAGCTGTGGCATGGATATTCTCCTGCCCTCTGTGCTTCTGGTTCTCAGATCTTCAGCCAAGGGATCGACTTCTGTAGGTTTCCAATTTGCAGAAGGCAGATTGTGGGACTTTTCAGCCCCCATAACTATATGAGCCAATTCTTTATAATAAATCTCTTCTCATGTGTGTGAGTGTGTGTGTGTGTGTGTGTGTGTACATTTTTTGTATTATTGGTATCTATCTATCTATCTAATCTATCATCTACCTGTCTATCATTTGTCTATCATCTATCTACTTACCTACCTATTTAATCTTATTGGTTTTGTTTCTCTGAAGAATCCAGATTAATAAAAAGGTTCAGCCCTGGTGTATCTCTCTATACATAAGTATTCAGTTATGATAGGTAAGGTTTCTTTCCCTTTTGCACAACAGAGTAGGATCCCTCAAATAAATGCATATCTTTAAGTATCCCTGCAAGATACTTCCAGATATGTTAAACTATTAGTGTAAACTCAATTTAGGCTTAAGATTGGATTCCTGCTGCATTCAAGTTTCAAATATCTTATAATTTATCTGTTTCAAGAAAACGAAGAAAGTCAGTTTTTGTCAAATAGACAAATAATACAAGTTTGAATCTTTGAATCATTTAAGCATTGAAAGGTGGGAGACTGAGGAAATGCCTTAAAACACAAATTTCATATTGAAAATAATGTGCAGATAGGAGAAACATTTCTGAATCTCCTAGAAACGAGTGAATAACCATGGTAATATAGGGAAATTGATACAGATAGAGGTAAAATCACCACAGGCACACTGACTAGACTTATGCAAATATTGGATTAGACTCCATACTGGCATTCTCATTATATTCCCTATTTGAAAGAAGTAATCACTGAGGAGTAGACTTTAGCTATAATGCACTGAAAGAAAAGTTGTTCTGAGTCTGAAAATTGAATAAAGATAGTCTCAGAAAAGGCAATTAACATAAATATCAAGGTAAGGACTAAATTGAAAGCTTGGTGTCTATAAAGAGTAAAAATACAGATTTAGTTTCAACATATAAAAATTGCTTTTCTTTAAGGAGGAGAAGTAATATTTTCAAAAACCAAAAAACTGGCTGCAGGCTTTTTATCCTCAAAATTACTGAAAGCCAAAGGAGTCATTTAGAACCTGGGACTAACTGTAATATTGCTTTAAATGATGAGACTACCAGTATTTGCCTCGCATTCCAAACCAGCGGTTCTCAACATGGAGCATGCATTAGAATATAAGGAAGTCTTGTAAAACAGATAGCTGGGCTTGACTATGCAGTTTCTGATTCAGTAGTTCTGGAATAGGGACTAAGAATTTGCATTTCTAACAAGTTCCTAGGTGATGCTGATTTAGCTGCTCTGGAGAACACCCTTTGAGAAATACTAGTCTAGATCATGTTCAGCACATTTCAGGAAACATTTAACAGGCAGAGCATACATACTTCCCCATGCTGCAGCCAATCCCTACATATGCACACACACACACACACACACACACACACACACACACACTCTCTCACACACACACACTGTGTGATTTTAAGATTGAAAGGTTAGGCCTACTCATCCAAGAAATGTGGGCCAATGACTGTTATTCATTTGGTAGGAAGGACCTAAAATCACTATCTTGAGATCCAATTATTTTCTGATTTTCTGGTTGGGGGGCAGGGACACTCCTCTCTAAAGAAAGCAGGTGACCCAATCTAATCACCTTGCAAACATGCTGATAACTGGCTCTCCTAGAAAATAGACTAATGCTATTTGAATTAAAGGGGTGTCTATATAAAGGGAATTATCTTACTAGGGGATCTCTAATTCAGGATTGTTTAAATTAAATAAATCTATGGCGTGTGGACTTATGAAACTGAATCCTTGGAACATATAGTGTAAAATAAGTGATCGTCTGGAGTCTAAGATGGAAATGTTTCATTACCTACCTAAATACTCCTTCTTCTAAGTAAATGATGAGAAACCTCATTCTAGAGTATATCTATTATCCTGGGTCTCTAATGTGGGAAGGAAGCACTTGAGGAGACACATACTGTGTTTCCCTGAAAATAAGACCTAACCGGAAGATAAGCCATAGCATGATTTTTCAGGATGCTCATAATATAAAATAAGCCCTACCATATTTCCTGAAAATAAGACCGGATGTTATATTAATTTTTATGAGCATCCTGAAAAATCATGCTAGGGATTATTTTCCGGTTACATCTTATTTTCGGGGAAACACGGTATGTGGGCTCAGTCCTTCTTTCCCATATTAGAGATGCGACTAACTAGGAAGCTTCACTAACAATTTCAAAGATGCACATGGAGAGGCACAGGTGTTAGTGAAACTTGATGCAAGATCTCTCTAGTTCTTTATTTTAGCTCACTCACCTACAATATAACTCACTCACACTGGTGAGCAAAATAAGAGGCGAGAAAAGGCAAATAACCCAATTTTAAAATGGGCAAAGGGCTTGCATAGACATATCTCCAAAGAAGAGTGGCCAATAACCAAGTGAAAAGATGCTTAGCCTCATCTGATTAGAGAATCACAAATTAAAACTACAATGATATGCCATTTCACACACACATGATAGCTCTTATCAAAAAGACAGACAATAACTAGTGGAGGTTAAGATGCAGAGAAATTGGAACCTTCCTATATTACTGGTGGAAATCTAAAAATTTTACAGCCACTTTGGAAACAGTTTGGAAGTTACTCAAACACAAGACATAGTTACCATATGGCTACTTCAAGGTAGAATCCATTTCAAGGTAGATACGTAAGGATTAATGCATCGATGCTTGTATGTAAATGTTCATAGCAGCATTATTCACAATGGCCAAAGAATTTAAATAACCAGTGTCCATCAACTAATGAATGGATTTTACAAAATGGGTAACTATATGTTGTAGGTTGAATTGTGTCTCCATAAAGATATGCTGAAATCCTAACCAATGTTACCTGTGGATATGACCTTATTGCAATAGGGTCTCTGCAGATTTTATCAAGTAAAAATGAGGTCATTATGAGGTGCTAATGCAAATGGTTGTCCTTACAAGAGCAGAAAAATACTGTATAAAAACAGAGACACGCAGGGAGAAAGCCATGTTATGATGAGGCAGAGGTTGGAGTGACACAACTGTGCCAGGGCAGGCAATTAAGTTCGCGAACTTATTGCAACAATGTTGCTAACCTTTTTTGATATCAGAGGGATTGTTCATTAGGGATTTGTGCCAACTGGGCAAACAGTTAACCAAGTTTACTATTTGGAAGTGCTGAAAAGCCTGTGTGAAAAAGTTAGACGACCTGAACTTTTCGCCAACAATCCATGGGTCTTGCATCACGACAATGCACCAGCTCACATGGCACTGTCTGTGAAGGAGGTTTTTAGCCAGTAAACAAATCACTGTATTGGAACACCCTCCCTACTCACTTGATCTGGCCCTCAATGACTTATTTCTTTACCCAAAAATAAAGGAAATATTGAAAGAAGACATTTTGATGACATTCATGACATCAAGTGTCATACAACGACATCCGATGGCCATTCTAGAAAAAGAGTTCCAAAATTTCTTTGAAGTGTGGACTAGGCACTGGCATCGGTGCATATCTTCCCAAGGGGTATACTTCGATGATGACCATATGATATTCAGCAATGAGGTATGTCGCACTTTTTCTAGGATGAGTTCGCTAACTTAATTGTCAGAGCTTCATAAACCAAGGCAAACCAAGGCTCTAGGGAGACCATCAGAAGCCAGGAAGAGGCAAGGAAAGTTTCCACCCAGAGCCTTAGTGGGAGCCCAGTGTTGCTGATACCTTGATTTCAGACTTCTAGCCTCCAGAACTGTGAGAGAATGCATTTCTGTTGTTTTTAAGCAACCCAGTTTATGGGACTTGGTTATGGCAGTCTTAGGAAACTATTATATCATACAGTGAAATATATTCAGCCATAGAAAGAAATGATGTGCTGATACATACTACAACATGGATGAACCTTGTACTAAGTGGAATAAGCCAGATACAAAAGGACATATATTAAATGTTTCTACTTATATAAAATATCGAGAATAGAAAAATCCATACAGACAGTGGTTGCCAGGGGCTGAAGAACAGAAGGAATGGGGGGGAGTAACTCGCTAATGGGTATGAGAATTATTTTTGGAGTCATGCAAATATTCAGCATTTAGATATTGGTGAAGGGTGTACAATTTTGTGAATATACTAAACACCACTGTAATTAACACTTTAAAAGTGACTACTATGGTATGTGAATTAAATCACAATAAAAATAATTAGGGGTGAGACAAAGTGCGTCAAATAGGCAGGATAATTCCTTCCTTATGGAAACCAAACAGTTTAGATGTTTATCATCTAAAGAATCTACACAGACCCCTTCGCCAAATCTTCTGTGCAATATTTGGGCTCATCATGTAGCTCATTGAGACATTTGTTATTAAGAAAACTGCTTGGAACATCTCTTCCAAACTTCGTCTATACTATTTATAAATCTCATTTCATGATAATCGAGCTCCTTCAGTGCTTATACTCAAATGAAATGTAAGCAACAGTACTTCTCCAGCCATCTCCTACAGAACATGTTAATATATACATGCTCGAGTTCTTGGGTAAGAAATAAGGTGTTTACTCTCCTAGTTACTGTACCATGACCAAAGTATCATACTTACAATCTCATATAAATAAATTAAATCTTTCCTTTGGTTTAATTCTTCCTGGTAACACATTGCTATGGTCAATTACAAATATTCTTTCCATTTCCTTAAGTTAATTGAACGGCTAACTTGATGTTTTCTTCCAGCACAAACCCCCTTATTTAAACTGATTCAGTCTTTTCAGTTCCCACCTTTAAACTCCCAAGAAGGAATGTGATGTTTCTCTACGTTTACCCAATAAAATTTACTTCAGGAATCAGCTTTTTTCTGGTCAGAATCTTTATCACACTTCCCTAATATCTTTATATATAAATATATATATATATATATATTCATAGTTTTATTCATATTACAAATGTGATGAAGGTTCCCAAAATGTGACTGCAGTTTTAGGACCTCCAGTAACAATTCTCAAAAAGAAAAGGGGCACATGGATTTAACATATATCCCCACTAGCACTGCAATATTGTTTTTAATTAAATGAGAGACCCAGATAGAGTTGAACCTGAGGTTTAATCATTGGTTCAAATGACTAAATATATATGGTTTCTTGAATAATTGAATCAGCCATACTTGAGTGCAAGAAACAGAGACTTCTCAAATTACCTCAAGTAAGGGGTCACTCTTTTAGGATAAACATGCAATCTTTCAGATATGTGGTTAACTTCATAAAAATTGAAGCGAACATGATTCAGGTAATTGTAGCTGGAAATTAATGATGGATCCAAAGTGACTCTAGGGGCCTTATCAGTGGTTCTTAGCTCTTCCCTCTCGAATTCTGCCACTGACTAATCAGCTAGTTCACCATGGCTACTCCTGGCATCTGCACCTATCTAACTTCAATTTGCAAATAGTTGTCATGTCCCCTACAAATTATATATTGCCTTTATACACCATTATATTTGGCTAATGCTTTTTCTCTATGGTGCTTGTTACAAATTCCAAGAGAGAACTATTGGCTCAAGTCCTATTTACTTCGTCAGTTCACATATACATGTGGGATATGTGCCCTTGGAACAGTTTTAAACCTCTTGAACTGTTTGCTACCAGTTCTCTCTCCAAAAGGAATACAGTATGGTTTGTGAGTAAAGCAACCATCCTGAGAAGATGGTGTAAACTGTATAGTTACCCTCATGGAATACAGAATGTGACAAAAAACTTAATCAGGTTACAAATGTATGAAGTAACCTCATTGAAGCTGGTAGAGGAATATGGTGCTGACTTAAATAACTGTGGAAATGAATGAAAACTATAAGAGTAAAGACAATCTATACATATGTAACACACCCAGCTGGCAAAATGTTTTCTCATGGGATATGGGTAAACTATTCTGAAAACACTATACATTGTATACAAGTATTAAACAATTCAGCACATGGATGGCACATAATAGGAGCTAGTTTTCTCACTGTTGAAATAGGAGGTTATAGATGAACAAAGAAAGAAGGCCAGAATAATTCATGTAGTGGTGTATTAGAGTTAGAGACATCAGTATGAGCTTATTTTTAGTTTAATATAGATACAGATGGACACATATAGAGATATTTATAGATATGTATATATACTCGGTTAGTATACACAAACATATTACTTTGTTCTATCAGCTACAGGGCCTGTACACAGATTTTCCAGGAGTAAGAAGAACAAGCACTCAAACCTTTGTTTCTAATATCATTCACCCTTCGTTAGAGAACTGGCTGATTCTAGGCCTGGGTCATGGAATATACAAGACAAGCCTGGCATATCTTCTAGTACCAAGAAGCAAGGTAGTGCTTGGGAAGAAAATAAAACCAGCATTATGATGGAAGTTGGTCAAAGGAACACAGAGGCCAACTGAAGGGATTCCCCATGTCCCAAGCTGGAAAGATTGCAGAAATACAACAAATAAAGTAGTATTGCATTATAAACCAAAGTATAAAATCGATATCCAGAAGTCCATACTAATATAAGTAAATGCTTGGATGCATACATAAGTGGGAGATACAGATAAATCTGTGCAGTAATTTAAAAATTCTAAGTAATTTATGTAGGAATCTTGCCCTCAAGAAAGTGTGGACTGTGCACTTCATTCCAAAGAAAACAGAATAGAGTCACTTTACTTTGAAAAAAATATGACAAACCCTATTTCAGCCATGTGATTATGGTCACCATCAACAATCATAAGTCATCTTGACAGAAAGCATGTGCCCTCGGTATGTTGTGAGGAAAGGGACACTGTACCTCTGTGGTCTTCCTCCCCAAAAACCATAACCCCCATGTAATAATGAGGCAAACATCAGACAAATCCCAAATGAAGTACATCTCCAAAATACCTGTTTAGTTCTCCAAATTGTCAAGGTCCTCAAAAACAACAAAAGCCTGAGAAACTGTCACAGCCTAGAGGAGCCAAAGGAGGCATGGACATTAAATGTAATGTGGCATCCTGGAAAGGATCTTGGAATAAAACAAACAAACAAACAAACAAAAACAAACCCAATAGATAAAAACTATAAAAATCTGAATGAAACATGGATTTTTGTTAATAATAATGTATCTATACTGTTGTATTAGTTGTGACAAATACACAATGCACTGTATGATGTTAAAAATAGGGAAAATTATGTGAAGGTTATACTGGAATTCTCTGTATTATCTTTCCAACATTTCTGTATATCTAAAACTCTCCTTTCATAGAAAGGTTATTAGATTATGTGATTGGTCACCAACTATGATTGATGTTGGAAACTAAAAGGATTCTCTCTTGAAGGCTAAATGACTGCTGATTGTCACTTTTGATTATAGAGTGGTGAAAGTTATTTAATATGTTAGCCTCTGGGTTCTTCAAAGACAAATATGTGGAGTTAAATAAAGACCAAGGCATAGCATTTGCTTTCCTTCTGTTTAGGTAACAAATAATGACTCATAACAAAGACATATCTTATTGAATGCTGTTTTAGAGGATATGTCTTAGAATTTGGAACTAATTGAGGATAATTGGAACTACCTGTGGGGATTATTGGGTGTGCTAAATAGCACTTTCCCAGCCAGCCAAATAAAAGAATAGTGGGACCTCTTTTATGAGTCAGTAGGAGAATGCAGTAAAGAGCATCATGAAAAATCAGTGGACAAACATACACCATATTTTTTAATACAGCGACTGCAGCCAGTGGTTAACTTGGCTTTATGGATTAGCCTAGACTTCCAAGCCATCTATATCTCACCAATCAGACAGCTCAATCCATCAGTGGGAAGGAATAAATAAACGGTATAAAACACCTGGAATTGTTCACTCTAATACTGTACATTCCTGAGTCTTAAGCAAAGTCCCCTCACCGAGAGAGAGACCAGAGTTAAAGATTTAGTATCAAAATTAACTTACATGTGTAGATAGACCCAGTGGTGGCTTCCTATTCCACAGTCCTCCTCCATTCCCTACCAAAAAAATAAATAAATAAATAAGTTAAAATGAAATAAAATTAATTCAAATTAAAAGGATTAAATATAATTAAAAATCAAATTAAAATTAAATAATATTCAATGTCAAAAATAATGAGAAAGGTAAATAAGCATTTGTTTGAGTATATGGTTATAATTAAGTATACTTTAGATCTACGATAGAATTACAGAAATATATAGGTAAAATACCTAACCTGGTATGTAAGGCTGAAATAAAGCTTTCTGGAGACAATAATAGTTAAGGGTTAAGGTGAGACTTGAAGGTAGTTTAGGAACGAGTCTGACAAATGTTGAGAGTGAACGTGGGTGAGGGATGCAGAATGATTTGAGTATAGAAAAAACATGTACAAATAGCAAATCTAAGAGAAAAGAGAGAAGGACCAGAACATCAGTAACGACTGAAATGTGTGAGACATAAGACTGGAGAGATTGATATGGGATGGACCTTGCAACACAGGATAAACATTAATACTTTGAAATTCATTTAAGGGTGTTTGGAGTCCTTCACTACTTACTGTTAAGTATGAAACTGATATGATCAGATTTGTCTTTCATCAAGGTCACTCTGACTAGTGTGAGGAACAGATTGGCAATCATTCAACAAAGGCAAGAGACACTGTTGACCTGAACTAGAGTTAAGGCAGCGGGATGGAGAAACAGAGATGGAAATAAGACAGAATAAGATAAAAGCAGACCACCTTGGTGATGGATTTAATGGAGGGAGGGCAGAGAGAAAAAAAAAAGAAATTGAAGAGATAGTAACGTTTAGGTCTGTGGTTTGAACAACGCAGAAACTGTCAATGCCATATAATAAGATGAAAAACAAAAGGAAAGGGATAGGTGTGAGGCTAAGAGAGGATATAATTATTGTTAGGCATGCTGAGTTTGAAACATATTTGAGACTTCCAGGTGGGGATATCCAATAGGTAATCCACAGGGGTTTCAAGCTCAGGGATGGATGGGCTGGAAATATGGATTTGTTGATCTCTGCAATGCTACATATACATGAGAATTAAAGCCCTGGGGACAGATTTTTTTTGTATAAATTAATTTTTTGTTTGTTTGTTTTTAGTAAAATGTTCTATAAAATGTTTGAGGAGTGGAGACCATTGATATATTGATCTCAATGTGAATAAAACATAGCCTTTTGCATTTTAGACTAATCGTATTTTTAAATATAAAATTGTTCAAAATGGATAGTGTTAGCTAAATATTTCCCTGCCAGAAATTAAAATCAAACAAACCTCACATGTGTTGGAAGTTTCCAATCTTTATAGAGTCTAATGTACAGAGTTGTTACTCAGGCAAAACATTTTAAAATTTCCTGTAGAGTTTACTAAAATATTTTTTAAAAGAAAGAGTTATCAGGAAACCACTGCAACATGAGTGAAAACTTACTCAAAAGCTAGGAGAATCTAAAGTAGGTGACACTACAGTATAACACAAATGGAGCAATGTCATAGGCCAGTAAAAAGGTCATCGCCTGGGCCGGGTGATGCCTATTCTGACTGGGCAGCTGGGAGCCATAATGTGGACAGCTGGGAGCCAAGAAGAATTTCGTTCGGTATCATTGAGTGAGAGTTACTCTAAGGAAATGAAAGCTCAGGATTGTAGGGAAGACATTTTCAACTTGATTCTGAAAGAATTTTGTCATTGTCAACTGACAAGAAAGAGTTCAAATCAGTTGGAATCCCTGAAGAGGTAGAAGGAAAGGAAAATGGGAAGAGTTGAGAGATCAAATTATTCTTTCTAGAGGAAGAATGATAGGTATTTACTTTGTGGTGATTTTATAAAATATTCGTTGTGGACGTGCAAGTTAGAATTAAAACAGGTATACTAATATGCTTACTGCATCCTGTGTGGCAAGTCTTCCAGAATTTCTAGCTCAAATGGGTTCAAATCCTTCCACAAGTCCTTTGTGAAACTAAACGTCTTCTCCCTTTGATTGTTATTCTCTATTCACCCGTCTGTGATTTTCAGCTTTTGCTGAATTTTCACATTGCATCTTTGTGCAGTGGTCTTGTGCTGACCCAATTTGGAGGCATAACAGTCCCTGTGTTTCTTTTGTCCTATGCCACAAATGATACCACTGAAAGGAAATATCATCGGCTGGCGATTCAAGTATAGCTATAGGAGATGCTAAATGACAGCACTCTACAGAGTATAGTTTTCAAATGACACCCAAATTCCCATCTCTTAAGGAAGGTCTTTTAGCCCCATCTGTCCACCCAGGAACCAGACTCTAACCATATTGTTCTGCTTCTCTCTTCTTCCCACATATCACTATTTTTTTCTCATTTTTTGATCTGTTACATCCTGAAATGTCTGTTCATTTTTTAGTAGACAACTTAGCTAAAAATCTTGTGATCTTCTCACATCTCAAGTCCATTAACCCTCAGCTTGTATTCATAAAAGACTTAAAAAATATTTCCTTAGCCAAAGGGAGTTACTTAAGAAAAATAAACTTAGATGTGAACTAGTTAGTTTTTACTCCCAGAACACTCTCTTTGTAGTGGGCACTCTTGACTCAGCTTTCGAATCATAAGTAAATTAATTAAAACAAATCCTCAATTATGTTCATTTCTATTTCACCAGAATTTATCACAATGCTTGGCACACAGTTGATGCTTAAAAAGTGTTAGGAAGATGGATGGAAGAATGATTAATTGATTAATAAAAGAGGCATTAATACATGCCCTTTGGGGATATTACACTCATTCAGTGTAAAAGATTACAGTGCATTCTAATTCCCGTCCTTCCAGGAATCAGAGAAAATCAGAATGGCAATTTTGCTAATAATGATACATACATAGCTTCAGCATAGATTGTATCTTTGTAATTAATACTTTTGTAACAAGAACAGTAATTCCACTCAGTACGGAAATTCAGTTCAGTTTTTTATGCTGATGATTTAATACTCTACACAGAGTGTCTACATTAACATATAGACAGTAATATAAAAGAAATGTGGGACTTTATTGTGGAAGTTTAGGTAATCCTGGCATTTGATGTAGTCAAATGCAGGTCTTCAGATTCCTCTTATTATCATAATAGTTAATTGCTGCTCTCACCTAGGAATGATTTTAAACAAATTAATAACCAACTGCCTTTCTAAAATCAGATTACTCTAAATATGCTTATGAATGTTGAATTGTGGAGCTCCAAAGTCTCCAAACGCCTATTCAAGTTTTATAAGCTTGTTTTTCTCTGCAATAGGTAACCTTGACTTCCAACGCCTACAACATCTGTCATATCTTTGTGTTTAAGCTGAACTTATGGGTCTGGTTCAACTTTGCCCCATTGCTTCCTCACCTACCAAACCTCCCTCCTCATACACCTGTCCTTATCCCCATCTGCTTTCTAACTCAATCACTGTTCCTACCCAATCATTCTCTTGTTTTACATGCCTCTTCTCCTTTCTCTGTAATCTCTATTTTCTTCTTCCTTCTCTTATATTCTATATTCCTTTATATTTACTCTTGTATAAATTTTAACTTGTTTCTACTTACTGGTTTTGGGTTGATTTTTTTTTCCCCTTCACAAACAATAGTAGTGGCAGAAGTGGTTTTTCACATTCAAAAGAAATGAAATATTTAATAGAGTACATAGATTACTTGAGAAATTAATAGAAAAAAAGAATAATTCAGTTGGCTTAATATAATCCATATCAAAACCTGTTAATAAGCTTAATTCTTGCCATTTTGCTGATCCCAAACTAATGTATGTAAAAAAGTATATATTAAAATATATTATACATTTAAATTCACAGTATATAACATTTAGTGAAATGTTAACATAATCAATTAAAATTATGAAAATAGTTAAATGGTTGTAATGAAACATTTGTGGTTTTTAACAGATAGTTTGATAATGTCAGGAAAATAGAGCTTGATGCTTACATTATTCATAAAAATTAACAATACAATTATCCTACTTAATAGGATAAAGAATTTCTGGATTTCTCATAATTTTATTGATAAAGGGTATAAACCCGCTGTGTTTCATTATGAAAGTAAACAGATGCAACTACTTTAGAATCATAGAGGTAAATAATTTATCTTGTTATAAAAATACCAGACTACATGAACTTGTTCTAGATAATAACAATTTAGGAGAAAAACATATTAACATATTTATGTACTCTGGGAGAAAGCTTTGATTTAGGAGAGGTTTTATGAAACCACCTTCCTCATATCAAGAGCACAAATGACAGTGCCTATTTTAAAAAGATACTCTCCAGGGAACTGCAATCCAATACTGTAGTTTTTACACATTATTACATAATGCATACTTTTAGCTCAAAATATTACAGATGCAAAAAAGTACTGCATGCCACGCCAGCTAAAATTCTACTTGACTGATTATTCTTATTATAGTTTTTTAACAAAAATATTTTTATTTGTACATTTATAAACAAAGCTGTCATTGCAACCTCTAACAACTATTCTCTAAGACACAGATTTAGGGAGGGTCACACTTGAATAAAAGTATTTTTAACATTATGGAGTCAATCAGCATGTTCTGAGCAAAAAGATCACACTCTAAGAGGGGTTGGACAATAAGTGACCAATGGTTTTTAACATGTTGCTTGATACTAATATCACATAAATAAAAGAAAACCAATGAAGATCATCTTTGGAAGATCACCTTTAATAATGTATGAATATGACTTCCTAAAAAGAGAAAAGAGTTTTACAATAATTAAATAGCACAGAGTGTGATTTTTAAGATAATGAATAATGAAGTAGCAGAGGGCAATTTCCCCAGAGAGAAATTTAGCACATCATTTTCAATTGTGTCATTTGGTATTACATGGGATCCTATTCAGAAGACAATCCTAATATTCTTTATGTTGCCAATATCATCTATCTTCCAATTTGCTAATGACATGTCAATTGTCACCCTGTCATTCACTTACAGGAAATATATTTTTTTTCTTTTTCTGGCAGCATTTATGGCATTTAAAAAAAATGTTTTTCTATTTTTTACCATATGTGTAAGTATGAATCACCTTTAAATTATTTACTAGTATTTATCAGCAAATTCTCAGTCATTATCTTCTGAATATGCTGTCACATTCTCTTTATTAAACCTGGATCTATCTATCTATCTATCTATCTATCTATCTATCTATCTATCTATCTATGTATCTATCTATCTATGTATCTATCTATCTATCTATCATCTATCTGTCTATCTACAATCTTTCTATGTTAGGCATTCTCATTGTAAACTTCTCACTCTGTGTTTTTAGCATCATATTCCCCGTTTCTTTATGTTTTGTATATATTATGAATACTTTATATCTACTTCTTTACCTCTAATATTAAAGTAGGTTTTAGTTTCACATTTAAATATTTTCCTGAGGTTTGCTTTTATACTTTTACAAATCTACTTGAATTTTCTTACTTATATTTTCAACCCCCATTTTATTTCTTCGTAGTTATTTTATATCCATATCTGATGATACCGCCCTGGCTGAATCTGCTGACTCATCTCATTTAGTTTTGCATGGCTTCCTCTTTGTTCCCTCCCTTTCTTTTTCTCCTCCCCTCTCCCTTCTTCTTTTTCTCCCTGTCTCCTTCCCTCTCTCTCTCTCTGTTTCTTTATCCCTTCCTTCGTTCTTCTCTCTCTCTTTCTTTCTTCTTTCCTTCCTTTCCTTTCTTACTTTTTTTCTTTTTTTCTTTCTTTCTTTCTTTCTTTTTTTCTCAACTCGTTCTTTGAATTTTAATTTGTGAGGATTCTTTGATGTCTCGGTGAATGTGCATTTTTCTACACTACAAGAGTTTGTTTTTCACAGAGCCACTTTAATTTTTTTCTTTTTTTCCCCAGGTTTATTGAGATATTAGATTGTGAAAGTTTAAGGTGTACAATGTGATGATTTAATACGTGTATATATTGCAAAATGTTTAAGATAATAAGATTAGTTAACACATCCTTCATTTCACATAATTACCATTTTGTTGTTGTTGTTATGGTGAAAACATTAAAGCTCTACTTTTATTGCAACTTTCAAGTATACAATGCAATACTGTTTGTTAACTATAGTCACCAAGCTGTACCTTAGGTTCCAGGAACTTATTCTGCTTATAACAAAGTTGTCAGGCGGGGTCTCTGGTCCCGCTCCCCACATAAGAATGCAGGATATGGTGAGGCCAAAAAGGAACACCCACGGAGCCATAGATGGGGGAGTCATACCTCTATAGTCTCACTGGCGGCTGAGTTGGAGACACAGGAAGCAGGAGCCACACAATCCGCAACCTACTGTCCGCTTCTCTGCCAACCAACCAACCCCTTGCTAACGGCACTCTGCTGTGCTAACTGCAATCCACCCTTGCTAGCCACCATCTTCTTGCTAGCCCCTATTTTTTGTTAGCGTAGCCACAGCAGTTATATTAGTGGCCAATGGTTCACTGGTTACAGCTGACGGCCAACTAGCCACAGCTGATGACCATCCAATCACAGTTGATGGCCATTTACTACCTGAGCCAGCACCTTTCCATGTGAGGCCGAAAGCCTGGAAACTGCACTCCTGGCTCTGTCCACACAAGTTTATACCCTTTGACCAACATCTCCTCATTTCCCCAACCCTTCAAACTCTGTCAATTACCATTCTACTGTTATTATGAGCTCAAATGTTTCAGATTCCATATATATATATATATATATATATATATATATATATATATATATATAAGATCATACAATATTTGTCTTTCTCTGCCTGACTTATTGCACTTAGCCACTTAGCATAATACCCTTGTCAGGCAGGGTGTCATGTGGGGTCTCAGCGCTCACTCCCCACATAAGAACGCAGGACATGGTGAGGCCAAAAAGGAACACCCACGGAGCCATAGATAGGGGAGTCATACCACTATAGTCTCGCTGGCAGCTGGGTTGGAGACACAGGAAGCAGAGCCACACTATCCACAACCTGCTGTCCACTTCTCTCTGCCAACCAATCTCAGTTGCTAACTGCAATCCGCTATGGCTAGCTCAGCCATTATCTTCTTGCTAGCTCCCATTTGCTGCTAGCGTAGTCATGGCAGTTATATTAGTGGCCAATGGCTCACTGGTTACAGCTGAAGGCCAGCTAGCCACAGCTGATGGCCATCCAATCACAGTTAATGGCCATGTACTACCCGAGTGAACATCTATCTACGTGAGGGCGAGAGCCTGGAATCTGCACTCCTGGCTCTGTCCCCACAACCCTCAAGGTCCATCCATGCTGTCTCAGATGGCAGAATTCCCTTCTTTTTTATTGCTGAATAATATTCCACTGTACATAGACATACTACATTTCTTTATCCATTCATGTGTTGATGGGCATTAGGTTGTCTCCATGACTTTGCTGTTGTGACTGATGTTGCAGAGGGGTGAAGATCTCTCCAAGACAGTGATTTGCTTCCTTTGGGTATGTATGCCCAGAAGTAGAATTGCTTCATCATATGGTAGCTCTATTTTCAAATTGTGTGGAACCTCTATACTGTTTTCCATATGGCTGCACCTGTTTATATTCTCGGCAACAGTGAGCCAAGGTTCCCTTCTCTCCACATCCTTGCCAACATTTGTTATCTCTTGTCTTTTTGATGACAGGCGTTGTAACTGGGATGAGGTGATAGCTCATCGTCATTTTGATTTACATTTTTCTGAGGATTAGTGATATTGAGTATCTTTTCATGTACTTATTTGCGAGTTGTGTATCTTTTCTGGAGAAATGTCTATTCCATATCCTGCCTATTTTTTAATCAAGTTATTTTGTTTTTGTGTCTGTTTTTATTTTGCATTTGAGCTGCATGAGTTCCTTACATATTTCAGATACATGGTTTACAAATATGTTCTCCCATTCCACAGGTTGCTTTATAATTTTATTGATTGTTTCTCTCACTGTGCAGAAGATTTTTGAATTTCATGTCACCCCACTTGTAGATTTTTGTTTTTGTTTCTTGTGCTTTTGGTGTCATATCCAAAAATCATTGCCAGGACTGATATCAAAGAGTTTTTTCCCCCAATGTTTTCTTCTAGGAGAGTTATAGGTTCAGATCTTACAATTAAATCAATTCATTTTGAGTTAATTTTTGCGAACGGAGTAAGGTAGGTGTCCAATTTCTTTCTGTTATATGTGAACATCAAGTTTTCCCAACACCATTTGTAGAAGTAACTACATTTCCTGTTCAGTAATCTAGGTTCCTATTCAAATATTAGTTGACCATATATGCATGGTTTGGTTTCTGGGCTCTCAATTCTGTTCTATTGGTCCATGTGTCTTTTTTTTTATGCCAGTGCCATACTGTTTTGATTAATATAGCTTTGTAATACAGTTTTTAATCAGGAGGTATGCTGCCTCCAAGCTTTGTTCTTTCTCAAGATTTCTTTGTCTATTCAGTATCTTTTGTGGTCCTATACAAATTTTAGGATTATTTGTTCTATTCCTGTGCATAAAGCCTTTTGAATATTGATAGGAATTTATTGAATCAGGTGGTTTTGTATATTATGGCCATTTTCACAATATTCATTCTTACAATTCATGAACATGAGATACCTTTCTATTTATTTGTATCTTCTATTTCTATCATCAGTGTCTTGCAGTTTTCAGAGTAGAGATCTTTCACCTCCTTAATTCAATGTTAAATATTTTATTCTATGTATTTTAGTTGTTTTCAGTGGGAGGTTTATTCAGTGTCTCTAACCTGTAATGCTGCTGGAAATAGAAATCTTATGTTGCCATTCATGATCTTAAATTACTTGGTAGTTTCTGGCTCTGACACTAAAATACTGACTTTCCCAAATTTGTTTTTCAGATTCCTTTAGCCAACTTTCATGTTTAGAAGATATCTAATTAGCATAATTTGAATGGATTATCTGTCCTTAGAGCTTTCCACAGGTAAAAGATAGACTTTTTCCCCCCTCCAAACATATAACCAATCTGTGGTTATATGTTAAAAATATGAATGCTTCATTTTGAAATCATATTCAATATTCTTCTTTTGTTTATTATGACACTTTGGTACATATGGTTATACATTTGACTGGGCATCTGTTTCCTTTAAAACACCCTTTTCCAGTTTCTTTGGGTGAGCTTTTCTTTGGCACTGCCCTACCTTAAACTCTGTGAGAGGAGGTAAGTAAACCCCAAACTGGGTGGCCTCCACATCAAGCAATAGGATCTATGTGTCACAAGCTAAGTTATTCAAATCCTGTTTTGGTAATTTGTATTTTGAATGAATGCATCTAGACTTAAAAGACTTTTGAATCTGGTGTCCCTGACGTCTGAGATCTAAAGTGAGATCCCAGAAGTTCCATAGTGTCATGTCATTAAGATTCCTTGAGCTATGTTAGCAAAGCAGTAAACCGCCTTACTCAGTGTTTCTAAAAGTCAATTTCTTTATCCATATGAACTCTGATATTGACAAATGGCTCATCTTAAAGTAGCTTAAATTTGAAAAAAAAAAAAATAAACAGAAGAAGGAAGGAAGGGAGGAAGGAGGGAAGGAAGGAAGGGAGACATTTATTGACTCATGTCCATGAAAATTTTCAGATATGGATAGACTCAGGGCCTCAAACTATGGTAATACGATACAGGTTATTCTTTCTCTTGCTGGAAGCCTTCTCTATGTTGACTTCATTTTTTAGGCATGTCCATACAATTAGTCATTAAGAAATATGCCTACGGTTCCATTTTTTTCTGCCATGACCTACATTTCAGATAGACAGAATATATCCCTCCAGTTAATATCAAGAAAATGTCCTGGGATGATCTCATTAGATAAAATAAAGTAATTTGCATCCTAGAGCAAGGGTGAAGGGAGGCTTTGAGAAAGTCTAGGTTATGAGCCCACTTTAGGAATCTAGCAGGTGAGACGAGCATCACTCAATATCACATGGACCAATATATAGGAGCAGTGGTTCTTTAAAAGGAAAAATCAAATTCAAATGGAAAGGGAAGTAATACAGTGTCAACCAAATAATACAATTGCCATTATACTTTCTCCTGTTTCCAACCAAAGAAAGGTAACTGAAAAACAAACAGACAAACAGACAAAACTTCATATTCACCTGTATTTCTTTTGAAATGCATCCATGTAAAGACATACACAGAGCTTTATCTCTAATAATACTTAGTCACTATTATTTTTTAGGGAAAATAAAACAAGGACTTAAAGTCCAAAATACAAGTTACGTTCTATTTTATTTACAGGTACATGCTTTTACCCAGAAGCTAATCTGTCAGTGAACAAACATCATGAAAGTCTATGTCATTAGTTAAAAAGAACATATAAGATGGTAACCAGTTGAATAGATAAATTGAAACATATAATTTAAATATATAGCACAATTCAATTCAGGAGAGTGCTTTTATTCTTGTATTTAGAGGATGGTATGTTTTTGTCACTAAACCTGGCATTGACTACCATGGATTTATGTTTGAAGGAAATGTTCCTATGTGCAGATCATGCTATAACTTTTTTCAATGATTTGTTTAAAGTTATCTATTACGTTTGACTTTCCCACTGAAAAATTTGAATCAATTCATTTTCTTGCCTTAATGATTAACCTAGAAACTCCTGTCTTAAATCATATATAGATATAGATAGATATAAATACGGATATAGATATATAGATGATATAGATATAGATAAAGTAGATATAGATATATGATACAGATCTAGATATACATATACATATACATGTAGATGTCATTACCTACAGAGGTTCAAACTATTTAACTGCTGTGTATAATCAGAGTGGTCATTATTATGTAGTTAAAAATGTAGTTAAGAAAAAAACAGGCTTATCTTTGAAAACTGAATGTGTCATTTAAAATTGTTTTGTGTTGTAAAGGAAATGTAAATTGTCTATGGCTCAGTTTCTTCATCTGTAAAGTGAAAATTATAACATCTATGTCACAGTTTCAGAATAAATTGAATAGGATATTTAAAACCCCTCACAAGTGTATCTGACTAAAATTACTAAAATGTTTATTCCTTTAACTTAATATATCCTTTCCCCTTCTTCTCACACATAAATGCACAAGAGTACAGAGTTCAACTTCCTTAGATTGTTCACCATTAGCTATCATTTCTGGTCTCTGTGATTTGGATTGAAACATTACCTCACAGACAATACAGACACAACTCTTGCTTCTACTTCAAGAGACAGCTTAAAAGTGTTTATGTAGCATTTTCACTCCCTAGCCTTCAAAAATTGAATTAATCATTTTCCACTTTGCCCTCCATAACCATCTTTGAGCATAACCATCTTGTCTGTACTATAATTGTGCTTATAAATTTCTGCTTCCCTCAGCATATCAAATCACTAAAAGAAGAAGAGTTGTAGGAAATGACTGGGGAACACACATTCTTATATATGAGCATTAATTATAATTTTGTTTCTGTGCGCTCCCCTAAAATCCTCCAATAAAAAGAGTAATTTTTTAAAAAAATTATTATCGATATGTGACATAAACACCTTTAGCACTGTGCCTAGTTTATAGAAAATGTTCAATAAAGTAAGTTGCTATTTAGTGTTACTACTCTAGTATTCAGTAAAGCCAATGGTGATGTAGGTGATGTTTTCCTGTGATTCCCCAAATGATGTTGGATCTGCAAGCAGTTTCTGAATGCGGGCCGGGATCCTGTCTCGTGAAGCCGAAGAAAGGAAACACGGACCAGAGAGAGGCAAAAAGTTTTTTAAAAAGGATAGTATATTAGAGGCAGAAGAGGTTGCAGCTCCCGAGCAGGAGGGGGTCCTGAATGGGGTGTGCCCCATGACTGAGGCAAAAGCTCTTACTTTTATACCTTCCCTTTGTCTGTTTGGGGAAGGGGAGCTGTTTGGAGAAGGGAACTGGTGCCTTCTAATGAAATTCGTCTACTAGGTTTATACTGCTTGTCCATCCTAAAGGAATTAGCAAAGTAACCCACTCTTTATCTGTCAGATCTGTTCCATTTGTCAGGCCAAAATGAATTTTGTGATTAACCTCAAGGCCTTGTTACATTATGTCCTGGAGCGAAGGAGTGATTTCAAAACCTGAAGTTTTACGATATGACTGTCTTTGTTTATTCCACCAGGGACCTCTCCCTGTCTACCTAGGGACATGCTAACTCTCCTGTATCAATGGGAGGTAACATAGCTCAGTATTTAGGAGATGAGACTCTGGAGCTGTCTAGATTTGAATCTCTGGTTCCTTTTTCTGAAAGTGTGAAGTTTCCATATTTATAAAATAGGATAATAACACCATCTACCTCATTGAGTTATTATGAAAATTCAATGAATGATTCATTTAATAATTGCAATGACATTAGAAGAATACGTAGAATATAGTAAGCACATATTAAATAAAGAATACCTAAAGGTTATGTTTCTGGAATCAGATTGTTTATTTGAGTTGGTGTTCTACCTTCTCCTGTCTGGGTGACATCATGGCAGTTATGTAGCCTCTCTAAACCATTTTTTTTTCCATCTACAGTATGTGAACACTATGTGATAATTTAACTTGGGATATTAATTGAAATGATGCTTGTGTAGGGTTCAGATAAGGTTAGCTCTGAATATGTACATAATAGTTACTGGCATCATTTGTCATTTAAAAAATTCTTAACTGCTCCATATTATTTATTTTGCCACTGTGCACTTGGAGAAAACACTTCACATTATTGTGTTTCATCTTCCAGGTATCAGAGTATGACATAATTTATAAGAAATAAGATCACTTTCAGAAATACCTAACTGTTAATACCTGAAATTTAGCTACTCAAAGGTATATTTTCATAATTAACTCTATTCAAGGTAATTAAAGTACAGTTCCTTAGGCTAAATAAATTCCTAAAAGAGGCACTATTTTCTCAGTACTGTTCACCTGAAAATAGGCAATGAATGTATAATCCTTAAGTACAATCAATACCTTAACACCTTAAAGGTAGGTGTATGATAGGAACAAGTTGCTCTTTCAAATATCTCAGGTTAATGTCTAAGAAAGAAATCACAGAGAAAAATACAAATAATTTTGACATATAAAAATTGAATTCTTAAATTAATATGCACTAATAGTGGTAGTTCAATTGTCAATCAAGATTCACAGAACCCAAGATAAGATTGTGTGCAAATCCACAGTTTGTTGCAGAAAAATAATACAATATAGCAACAACATTATTGGAACGACACAAATAACCACCAAGGGCTAACTCACAGGAAGGAGTTTGAACAGATCTGGTGTGGTAAGGGCTGTACCAGATGGTCTTTTCTTTCAAATCAGGAATCACCGTCATGGGCATGGAAACCCTGGCCCAGGACAGGGATGCTTGCACCCTGGTGGTTACCTAGGTATATTGTTTTTATGTAACCAGCCCCAATGGCAAAGCCCTTTCAGTGTCTTACAAGGACCACAGTTATCAGTAAACAATGCAACTCATGAATCTCACAGTTATCAGTAAACAATGCTGATAAGTTGGTGCAAATTGTCCCCAAATTCTTCGGGAACATGGTTAAAAAGCAACACTATAAACCAGTCTGTTTGGGACAGACAAAAGATAAACACTTTAGCATAATAAAAGCTCTTGAAAATCAGCTAGAAGATAACCATCAACAGACTACCGGGGATGTGCAGTATATACATATCAGAAAAATGATAAACACATAACAAAGGAATATTCAAATTTTAAAAAGTGACACCAATCAATACATTTTTTCCTCTTTATATTAATTTTATCACCTTTCAGAAAAATATTTAAAATATTAATATGATTTGCCAGCATTACTGCGATGGCACTCTCATTGTACTGATGGGAATATTAATTAATACAGCAAATTAGCCAGAATTTGGTAACCAGATATCCACATTAGTTGTATGACTCAAATGTTTGTCTAGAACAGAAAGCAGGACTTTGAGCTACCTTGTTCTTTGACTTTAAAGCTCCTTACACTATCTCTTTGAGCTTGTCAAACATAATTTTTAAGAACCTTCTAGATAGTGAAATAAACTTCTTTCATTTGAGTAAAGCGAATGAGGGATAGATGTATTTTAGAATTTCCTCATAAGTGAGACATCAGTGGTACTAAACTTTTACCCCGTTAATGTCTCATCATGTATATTAAACAAATCACATATCAGTACCTGCAAAAACATCCACTTTTGTTAACTTTATATTTAAGTTTAGTATCTATTTGAGGGGAAATGTAATATTATTTGTATTTCAAGTCAGGGGACTTATACTCTAATTACGGTTTTGTCCCATATCCACTATATATTATTAACTAACTTGCTCTTCAAGTAATTTCTGTGAAGAGAAATTGCCCGAGGGGAAGTTATTTATGTCCTGGGAACTAAAATAGAGCCAGCGGGCCATAAAGAAGTTTGTCAGTACACAAGTTCCACCCAGCATGTTTCTCCATGAACTTCTGAACTTTTCAGCTGTGCCTGAATTTTATCACCTTCTCACCATGGCAACCAGACCATCTGCATTTATTCCTTACTTTAAAAAGAGTCATTCCCTTTTCATTTGTGTTTTGGCCTCCACCAATCCCTATTAACCTGGCAGATTCCTTCATTTACATAAAGAAGGCCAGATTGAGGACAGCACATGCAGCCTGAGCCTTTGGAAGCCCTGCTTTTCTTTGTTCTCCCTGGAGTACACTTCAAGTAGCTAACTGAATCTGTATCTACCAGTTTCAATCTCTGACCTCAAATAAATGCTTTTTATTTCTCTTTTAGCTGAAGCCTCTTTCTTGGTTAACACTTCAACAGTTAATTTAAAATTATTTCACAACTCTCAGATAATGATCCTTCTTCCTCCCTTTTCAACACCCCGCCTCAACACCTCCTCTGCTTTCCTGAGAAAACAGAAGTCATCACAATAGAAAATACCACTGCTTTCTCAGTCCACACCCATATGCTTCTGCACGATTCTCCTCGACTTATTTTGGCTAATTCCCAGGTGGGCCCTCTGGCCTTCTGGAAGATTTTTAGCTGTTGAGTCTCCCTGCTGTCTCACACATTTTCCTAATTTCCCGTTTAAATCTTATTTTCTCTTTAGTATTTAAAGACATAACTAAAACTTAAACAGAAGTTTCCTACCCCTCTATTTTTCTTTCCAAATTGTATATTATATCACCTTACCATTTCATACTAAAACTTTTTGAAAAAATCATTCCTATTTATTATCTATTGTTAAAGAAAAAAATTCAGTGACACCTGTTAAAGCTTGGTAAGGCAGACTTTGGGGTGGAGGGTGGGAAGGGACAACTATTATAGTAATACAGGGAACACTGAGATAAAATTTTGCAGCGTGGGTGAGAGATCGGGCTCACCTCTGAGTACAGCAATGTGTAGTCAAAGAACAGGGTGAGGCTCAGTGAATGAGAAATTACTAAGCGGTAATATCAGGGCTAAGGGGATTCTGGCCAAACCCCCCTACCAGGATTCTTATTGAAGACAAACTAGGATAATCAAACATCACTTGGCGATGGAGGAGGATGAGGAACCTGATCAGCTATTTGGGGTTACCAGACATCCAGGGTGCGGGGTGGGGGTGGGTCCGGCTAAGCCAACTTCACAAGATTCTTGGTAAAACTGGATTTTAAAAGAAAGTGCACAGATAGGCCTAGGAGAAGTTTTAGGAGCTTGGGTAAAATTTGGCCAAGTAAAGAATTTTGTTATGTTCTCTTTACAAAAACTCCCGATAAGTTAGTTTGCTCCATCAATCTGTAGAAATCACTCTTATAATGACAAAAATGACCTGTATGGATGCAAATCTAACTCAAACCTAATGGGCATTTTTCACTTCTATCTTACTTTATCCCTTTGATTTTTTTTTCTGGATTTTTCTCCTGTCTGGACACTTTTTTTTGTGTCTCGCAGTGATATTTTTATTCTTCTATTTTTATCCTTCCTTATTCAAAGCTCAATTTTATGCCAGTTTTTCTTTATTTCATTCTCTATGGCCACAATTACACCTGCGTGCAAATGTATACCATACATTTATATCTCTAGATTACCTCTCCTTTCAATACGTCCTAGTGCATAATAATCACTGACAGAGTTTTCTCGTATTGTTAATATTTGATTCTTTTTAAGTGGCTCTCCTGAGTGCCAGAAAAAGTGCAAAAAGCTCTCCAAAGGTAGTAAAAAACAGATTTATTTTCTTGGTTCAGACTAATTATGTGACTTTAAACAAGTAATTCAGCCTCTACTGACCTTAATCTGTTCCCTTATCTATATGCAAATACAGGATCTGCATTATTAAATAATCTTTAAGGTCCTTCCAACTCTGAATTTTTATTATTCAATTTCAGTTTGGCTGGCTCCTTGATATTGATCAGTAACATGCCACCTATTATTGTAAAGTGTTGTAAGTCATGGAATTTATATACATAACAGGAAATGCATTTAAGGTCCATGAAGTAGTTATAATTACCTTTATGCTCCTAAAAACTATACTCAGACATTTAGACATGGACTTGTTAGGAAGAAAGCAAGAAAGCAAGAAAGCAAGAGGAAGGAAAAAAGGAAGGAAGGAAGGAAGATAGGAAGGAAAGAAGGAAAGAAGGAGAGAAAATTCTGAAAAGAAAAAGCCAGTGAATTAGGATAAAGGAATAAAAAAAATGTTAAGTACACACAAAACTATAACCAAATATCCTAGAAAACAAAAGGTAGAGCTGGGAGTCCTAATGTGGAGAGAAGACAAAATCAGAATACTCAGTCGGAACAAGGTAGGAGGATGAGCAAATTGCACATGAGTGAACACAGGATGCAGAAAAAGGTTCTATGTGTGTCTATGCCAGAAGAAAATTGATTCCCCCAAAATAAGACCTAACCGGAAAATAAGCCCCAGCATGATTTTTCAGGATGACATCTGAACATAAGCCCTAATGCATCTTTTTGAGCAAAAATTAATATAAGACTCGGTCTTATTTTTGGGGAAACTCGGTAAGACTGCACACCTTGGAAGGAAAATTGATGATAAAGTTCTTACTTCACAAGGTCCTCTAAGATAGTTCTGCCACACTACACATTGAAATCTCCTGGTTCATACTATTTAGGAGAAAAGAACCCTTTTAAATAACCATATCTTCCTAGTGATTGTTCCAAGCTCTGCATTTTTTTCTCTAGGCCATTATATATACCAAACTCCAATTAAAAATAAGAACTATTACTGTTTCCATGCAATATATATGTATACATATATATACATTAAAACTATGAAATTCACAACTTAAATAATAAATAATTCCCTAAATTATCAGTAAATGTAATAAATTATGCAGCTCAATTTTTATAATATTAAATATTGAAGATGTAGAACACTAAATTGAGAGACATAAGTAGACAGAATATAGAACCAAATCAGAATTTAGTTCAAAATATTAATTTAATTAATTAATTAATTCATTCATTCATTCATTTTAGTTGTATTGAATGAATATGTGTGCTAGTCACTGGTTTTACAAATATGATTATGCAGTTCTTCCCTCAAAAAATAGAATTAAGTAGGAAACATAAATGTGAAACGACTCATTACATTGTAATGAATATAAACAAGAAAAATAGTGTGGACACAACATTTTCAAGAGATTTAGCAAAGGAAGTAAAACTTTAAGAATCATTCTTTCAAATCAGATGGAAGGATGTGAAATGAAAGAGACTATAAGATCAGGGTGCACATTTTAGAAACAAGAAATAATGGTTGTTAAGAGACAGAGACATTACATTGAAGGACATGTTCTTGAAGTGGCAAGTAGTTAGATAAATTTGAATGCTAGTTTTCCATTGCCACATAATGAATTACCACAAATTTAGTACTTAAAACAACAAAATTTTATTATCTGATTCTTTGGGTCAGGAGTCTGGCACATTTTAACTGTGTCTTGTGCTCAGGGTTTCTCAAGGCTAAAATCAGGTCAACTATGTATGTTCTCATCTAGATGACCAACTAAGGAAAGATAAGCTTCTTAGGCTTCTCACGTTCCTGGCAGAATTCACTTGCTTCCTATTGTAAGACTCAGATTCTCATTTTCTTGCTGGCTGTCACTCTCAGCTATTAGCCAGCGTTCTCAGGTCCTTGCCACGTGGCCCTGTCTATTTTCAAAGCCAGGAATAAATAATCTCACTTATGTCAAATCCCTCTCTTCCCAAAAGGTCTGCTCTCTTTTCAGTGCTCATCTGATTAGGTTATGGCCACCTGGGATAATCTTTTTTATTATCCTCAAGCCAACAGATTAGTAATTTAATTACAGAACTGATAACCCCTTATATTTACACGTTCTGCCTGCCCTTCAAAACACACACATCAGGGAGCAGGAATCTTGGAGGCCATCTTGGAATTCTTGTTTCCACACACTGGATTTTAGGAAGTAAGGTAAAAGGGTGGGGGTGGTGGGCAGCAACAGAATGATCTGGTTTAATAATCACTTGACGGTTTTTGGCACATTTAAGAAGGAAATTCAATGCCATAGTAAAAATCTTGAGCTTCATCTTGAGGATAAGATGGGAATTCTGTAGGATTTTAAGAAGTGAAATGATATACAGATGCAATTTACAAAGATAACTTTGACAGATCAGAGGGGAAACAGAGAAACCAGAACTGATTGTTTAGAATAATTTGGGTTAAGCCTTCTCACAAGGTGAAATGTCTCCCTGGAAAAGACATTTTGGATATCTGCAATAATATTTTTGATTATCAAAATGGTTGAGGGTTGTGCTACTGAATAACATCTGGACATCAAAAATGTCCATCCTAGACAACAGATAATGATCCTGAGTTCTAGAAAATATTGAATGTCCTATGAACCATTCAAGTAATCAAATGATTTTAATATACACTAACATTTTCAGAAATGCAAGAAGTTTGCATAGAATTGAAAACTTGTACTTTGTTTTGTTTACACCTGTACTATAAGTTGTTTACTGTTTTGAAAATTATGTCAGCAATGGCGACAGTGCTTGTTATATTTCAGTTATCAATTCAACACCATTGTAATACTAGTCTAGGTCATTGATTATGATTCATCACTGTGCCTTCTCAGGAAATTGTTTCTCAGTACTTCCTGAAATGCTTATTACTTTATTATAAGTACCTTCCCATTTTTTTTCCTTTATGTTAGGTTTGTATACTATATTAGTACTTTATTTTTTTAATTTTTTTAAAAATTAGTTTCAGGCGTACTTTAAAATTATAGGTTATACTTTCTATGAATTTTGTTTCAGAAAAGTGGACATTACAAAAAGCTTGTTATAAAAATGAGGTTTCAGCCAGATAGAGTTGAGAATATCTGACTTATTCTATGGTAAAGGTACAAAGTGAGGCAATAGTGGTATGACTGTAAAATAATTCGTTGAGTTAAATGTATCAAGCAAGGTCAGTCCAGCTTCCTGATTTTTACGTTGAGTAATGAAGGCCTGTAGGGGATGTTGTTAAAGCCCACCTATACTTCATGGTTTACTTCTGAAAGTTTACATTTAGCTACTGCAGATATGAGGTCAGATAATCAAGTTCATGAACATATGTTCTATATTCTCAGTCACTCTCATCTCTTAGCTTCTCTGCCTAGGGATTCTCTCTAGCCCAGATGAAAGTTAGTCCAAATTAAACAAGATCCGATGGATAAATACTTGGTTTTCTGCTCTCTCAGCGAAACAATTCTTCTACCTAACTTGTAGAGGGGCCTCAGTTGCCCACAGTGTAACCTGCTCTGTAGTTCACACTCAATTGGCTGGCTCACATCCCTGTATATTTGTCTCACTCCCCACTCCTGTTCCTTGGTATTGGTTCCAAATAAAATACCTCTATGCAAATTGTTTCTTCAGGTCTGTTTAGGGTGAGGGTTTCTTTGCCCAACAAAGGCAAAGAAAACCCATTTATAAAGAACTTGAACGCTTTTTTAATTGCACTTCTGCTTGGACAACATTTCCCTCAAATGTTCGTATAGCTAGCTCTTCAATCTTTTGCTTAAATATCACTCTCTTGATGAGAATTTCCCTGACTGTTCTACTTAAATTGTTGGCATGCACTTACAGCAAGCACTCCTTATCATCCTTCCACATTTTGTTTGTGTTTTCTGGATGACACAGGCATGCATATTTACAGGTGAAAGTTGATTTGTAACATTTGTGTGGGAGAGAGGTCCATGCAGTCTCAGATGCGGGGCTCACCATTTGGGGATGAATGAGACTCCATAGGGAAATGAGCAAAACAGGAGTGATTTCTAAGATGTAAGGATTTCCTGAATCAGGAAAGATTTTGGGCAATAAAACCAATGAAGTGGCATAACCTACACATCTATTTCTCTTCAGGAAAGAAAAAAAGAAGACTCACATGAGCATTTTAATGTTTAGCCAATCTCAGTTTTATATTACAACCTAAATTTCGAACTCATTTCTGTTTTGTGCTTCTGTTCGAGATCTAACTTGCCAATATGTAGTTTTAGTTACTCAGAAAAAACTTCATTTAATTTCTGTCACTGTGGAGTACACTTAGAGTCACATTAGCATCAGGCTATACAACTAAAAATACTAGTCTTCATTTCTCATAGCTAAAATAAATTTTCAGCAACTGTTGCCATTAAAGAAAAGTTATCTTGAATACTTATTCATTTTAAAGACTTCTTCCCAATTGCTTTTGAAGATAAGCCTGCTGTGAATAGTCTTCCCCTAATGCCTCCTTCTAGAATATCAAAATATACTTCTTTATAGATGTCTTTACTTCAGATATGCACATTGAATAAAAAACTAGCTTTTGATTGTACTTCAGAAGATTAAATTCATCATATAAATGTAAGTATTAAGCTTAAGGAAATAAACCCATAGCTAAATTCTCAGAGTTTACAGTGAATACACTCTAGTCTATAAAGAGAGTTTTTAATGCAAAAATGTGAGTTATAATAAAATTTTTAAACTTTAGTCCAAAAACATGTCAAATGAAAATATATGAAACCAAATGAGAGAAAATTAATTTTTCTATAATAGAATATTGCAAATGAGACAATAAAGGGATATGTAGTATGATAGTTAATTTCATGTGTTAATTTGACGGGGCCAAGAACTGCCTAGATAAAGCATTATTCTGGTTGTGTCTGTAAGAGTGTTTCTTGAAGAGATTAACATTTGAATCAATAGTCTGAGTAAAGCAGAATATCCTATCTGATATGAGTGGGCCTCATCCAATCCATTGAATGCCTAAATAGAGCTAAAAGGCTGAGTAACAGAAAATTTACTCTCTCTGCCTGACTATCATCAAGCTACAACTTTGGTCTTTTCCTTCCTTCAAAATTAGACTCAGTTGGAACTTAAATTTTAAAACATGCTAATTTTTTTGTTTCAAGTTGAAAAATATGGAAGTGGAAAGATAAACACTATTAATCCATTGTCTCAAAATCTGGGGACAAATGATGTTAGTGTTAACTATATTTTTTCTGGTCTTCTTTTTTTTGAGTAGGTATATTCTATAAGATCATCAGTGCATATTATCTATAAAAAACATTTGGCATTAGAAATACAAAGATTCATTTAATAGATCCTTTTGCTAAAAAGACAATAAAGTTTTCAAAGCATTGGAAATGTATGTATGAGATGGTTAATTTTATGTGCCAACTTGAGGAGGCTAAGGGATGGCCAGAGAGCTGAGACATCCATCTCTTCCTGTCTTCAGACATTGGCACTCATGGGTCTTGGGCTTGAAGTCTCAGATAGGGACTTGTACTACCAGCACCTTGGTCCTCAGGCCTCTGGGCTCAGACATCATATTTACAAGATCATATTTCCTGATTCTCTAGTTTGCAGATAGATGGAAGATCATGGGACTTCTCAGCTTCCATAATCACATTAGCCAATTCCTATAAAAATCTTATATGTATATATATAAAATTGGGAGTGCCAAAAAAATGTATACACATGACTTGTATTTATCTTTTGTTATCAGTATATATTGAGTATTACAATTTTAATAGTTTTTCCCTTTCTAAAAATGTGTATGCATTTTTTGGCATCCTCTGTATATATTTATATCTCTCTTTGTTTCTGTTTTTTTTGAAGAACATTGATGTGTGTGTGTGTGTGTGTGTGTGTGTGTGTGTGTGTGTGTGTGTGCAGGTGTCTTAGTTTCTTCATTGCAAAACAAAATAATTTAACTGGTCTGTACATACTTTTGACTACTTCCATTATCTGGTGATTGCTTGGAACATATGCAATTATTAGTTAATTTTCAAACAATTGTGCTTTTCTTTCTATTTATTTAAAATCATATAATTAACTCAGACTTGAGATAAGTAGACTATATTAATTTTATTTAAATAGAATTATTTTATTATGTTAGAACTATCGTAAGTCCTTAACAGTCTGTAATTATTAGATATTGCTAAATGGGTTAAATTATTTTCCCTTGAACTATCACAATGTATTCATATTACAGGGTTCTCTTTCAAACTTTTGATATCAGTTATATTTAAATAATTTTTCTAAATTTGAGCATGATTTAACTTATTTTGAAAAAAAATTGACTCTACACATATTAGTCAGGGTTCTTCAGAGAAACAGAATCAAAAGAAAAAAAAATATATATATATATATATCTCCAATATATAATTACATATATATCCAATATATAATTAATTATATATAACTATAAATATATATAAATAATTATATATAATTTATATATAAATTATTTGTTATAAGGTATTAATTCAAAATTTGCAGTTGGCAAGCTGGAGACCCAGGAGAGCTGATGGCATGAACTCTGGTCCAAGTCTGAGTCCAAAAGCAGGAGAAGACTAATATCCGAACTTGAAGAAAATGAGGCAGAGAGAGAATATGCTCCTTTACTCTTTTTGTTTTTTATTGAATATCTCTATTATTTTATTTATTTATTTATTAGTTTCAGGTGTACAAAACAATGTAATAGTTAGACATTTATACCCCTCACAGAATGATAATGCCCCTTCCCCAATCCCTTACTCTTTTTGTTCTATTCAGGCTTTCAATGGATTGGACAAAGCCCACTGAGTTTGGCAATCTGTGTTACTCAGTCTACTGATTCAAATCAAAGACCCTCACAGGCACACCCACAGTAATGTTTAACTAAATATTTGACTCAGTCAAGTTGACATAAAACTGACCATCACAAGTCCACCTCTTCTCAACTTTGCACCCAAACACATCTTATTAAATTATACTTAGTCTCCAAACAAAGACAATAATAACAAAGTCATAATTCTGCCGAACATGATACAACTATCCTGCGTACAACCAAAAGCACACTAACCCCTTCCCCAGAAAAGGAGGGAAAGGAGGTAAAGTCCTGGCATGGTATTTACTCTTTTCCATGCTTTCGTATAACTGAAATACTATGAATTAAAGTTAACAATACTTAAATAGTACGATGTAAAGTTAATGCATGTTATGTTACGTGATAAATTAATAAGAGAAGAAAATGATACACACACACACACACACATTCACTACAAAATAAGAAACAACAAACATTTATGACATGACAGTTACACTCCTCGTTTCTGTGACTGATCATTTGGCCATTTAATCTAGCTTCTTCCCATTGTGTATTGCCTTTGCTGTCAGTATACATCTCAGCTGGTTGTGGTTCTTTACCTTTTGAAGTGACCCAAACTTTCATTCCTGAAGGATCTAGGCCACTAGTATTCTGCCTAGATTTGGTTATTTTATTTTTTTTAATTAGTTTCAGGTGCACAAGACAAAGCAATACTTAGACGTTTATCATTTATATCCCTCACACTGTGTGAACCCCCACCCCCCTTCCACTATCCCTCTGATATCGCACAGAGCCATTACATTTCCACTGTCTCTATTCCTAATGCTGTACTCTGCTTCTTGTAAGTACATACACACATATATATATATATATATATATATATATATATATATATATATATATATATACATACAAACTTGTAGTTGACGTTCATTATTGTTCAGCTTCAGCTTCAGGTGTACAGTGCGGTGATCGGGCATCTACATCATCCCTGAGGTGGTCTCCCTAATGAGACAAGTGTCCATCGGATACCCTACAAAATCTTTACAACATTATTGATTATGTTCCCCAAATTAATTTTCAGAACCCCAAGGTCATCTTGTGGTTACTGACTGTTTTCAAATCCCCTCACCTTCCCCCTTATCCCCACCCTCCTCCCATCTAGCAACCCTCAGTTTTTCCTCTTTGTCTCCAAAATTGTTTCTGATTAGTTCACTCACTTATTATTTTCTTTAGATTCCACATATAAGTGAGATCATATGGTATTTGTCTTTCTCTGTCTGACTTATTTCACTTAACATAATGTTCTCTAGGTCCATTTATGTTGTTGCAAATAGTAAGATTTCTCTCTTCTTTATGGCTGCGTAATACTCCATTGTATAAATGTACCACAGTTTCTTAATCCAGTCATCTACTGATGGGCATTTCGGTTTGTTTCCATGTCTTGGCTATTGTGTATAGTGCTGCAATAAACATAGGAGTGCATAAAGTTTTTTGAATTAGAGTTTTGGATTTCTCCAGATAGATACTGAGGAGTGGAATTGCTGGATCATAAGGTAGTTCCATTTTCAGATTTTTGAGATACCGCCATACTGTTTTCCATA
This sequence comes from Rhinolophus ferrumequinum, assembly GCF_004115265.2. Lineage (NCBI taxonomy): Eukaryota > Metazoa > Chordata > Mammalia > Chiroptera > Rhinolophidae > Rhinolophus > Rhinolophus ferrumequinum. The sequence continues at coordinate 89,097,784 of NC_046289.1, read as the reverse complement.
GTGGCTGCACCAATCTGCAATCCCACCAACAGTGCACAAGGGTTCCCTTTTCTCCACATCTGCGCCAGCACTTGTTTGTTGATTTATTAATGATAGCCATTTTGCCTGGGGTGAGGTGGTTTCTCACTGTGGTTTTTATTTGCATTTCTCTAATGATTAATGAGTTTGAGCATTTTTTCATGTCTGTTTGCCATCTGTATGTCCTTTTTAGAAAAATGTCTCTTCATGTCCTCTGCCCATTTTTTAATTGGGTTGTTTGTTTTTTTTGGAGTTGAATTGAGTGAGTTTTTTTAAATTTGTGATATTAACCCCGTATCAGATATATCATTGGCAAATATCTTTTCCCATTCATTAGGGTCCCTTTTTGTTTTATTGGTGGTTTCCTTTGCTGTGAAAAAACTTTTTAGTTTCATGTAGTCCCACATGTTTATTTTTTCTCCTACTTCCCTTGCGCAAGGAGATATATCGGTGAAAATCTCACTTCGGGTAATGTCTGTAAAGTTTCTTCCAATATTTTCTTCTAGGAATTTTATGGTTTCAGATCTTACATTTAAGTCTTTAAGCCATTTTGAATTTATTTTTCTATATGGTGTAAGGAGGTGGTCCAGCTTCATTTTTTTTGCATGTGTCTGTCCAGGTTTCCCTGCACCATTTATTTGAATAGACTGTCTTTACCCCACTGAACATTCTTGCTTCCATTGTCGTAGATTAAATGGCCATATAGGCATGGATTTATTTCTGGACTCTATTATGTTCCATTGATCTATGTGTCTGTTTTTATGCCAGTACCATGCTGTTTTTATTACTGTAGCCTTGTAGTATAATGTTCAGGTATTGTTATACCTCCCACTTTGTTCTTATTTCACAAGATCAGTCTGGCTAAAGGATTGTCAATTTTGTTTATCTTCTCTAAGAACCAACTCTTGGATTCATTGATCTTTTGTATTGGTTTTCTGATTTCCATTTCATTTATTTCTGCTCTGATCTTTATTATCTCCTTCCTTGTGTTCCCTTTGGGTTTATTTTGCTGTTCTTTTTCCAGATCCCTTAAGTGTGAAGATAAACTGTTGATTAGTGATTTTTCTTATTTCTTTAGGTAGGCCTGCAATGCTATGAATTTCCCTTTTAGGACTGCTTTTGTGGCATCCCATAGATTTTGGGTTGTCGTGTTTTCATTTTTGTTTGTCTCGATATATCTTTTGATTTCTTCCTTGATCTCCTGCTTGACCCATTCATTATTTAGTAACATGTTATTCAGCCTCCATGAATTGGTGTGTCTTCCAGTTTTTTTCATATAGTTCATTTCTAATTTCATAGCACTGTGGTCAGAGAAGACAACTGGTATGATTTCAATTTTCTTATATTTATCAAGACTTGTTTTGTTGCCTAACATATGGTCTAGCTTGGAAAATGTTTCATGTGCGCTTGAGAAGAACGTGTATTCTGCAGCATTGGGGTGAAATGCTCTGAAAATATCAATTAAATCCAAGTGGTCCAATGTGTCATTTAAGGCTGCTGTTTCCATATTGATTTTCTGTCTGGAAGATCTGTCCCTTGTGGTCAGAGGTGTGTTGAAGTCCCCTACTATGATAGTGTTACTGTTGATCTCTGTCTTTATGTCAGTCAATATCTGTTTTATATGTTTAGGTGCTCCTATGTTGGGTGCATAGATGTTTACTAGGGTTATGTCCTCTTGTCAGATCAATCCCTTTATTATTATATAGTGCCCATCTTTGTCTTTTAATATGTTCTCCATTTTAAAGTCTATTTTGTCAGATATAGTATTGCAACTCCAACTTTTTTCTCATTTCCATTTGCATGAAATATCTTACTCCAACCCTTCACTTTCAGCCTGTGTGTGTCTTTTGATCTGAGGTGAGTCTCTTGTATACAACATATACAAGGGTCTTGCCTTCTTATCCACTCAGCCACCCTATGTCTCTTGATTGGAGCATTTAATCCATTTACATTTAAAGTGATTATTGATAGGTACATAGTTATTGCCATTTTAAAATTTGTAGTTAGATTGTTTTTATCTTTCTTCTATTTATAGAAGTACTTAGTATTTCTTGCAATGCTGGCTTAGTGGTAATAAATTCCTTAAGCTTATTCTTTTCTGAGAAGCTCTTTATCTCTCCATCAACTTTAAATGATAGCCTTGCTGGATAAAGCAATCTAGGTTATAGGCCTCTGTTCTCCATCACTTTGAGTATCACCTGCCACTCCCTCCTGGCCTTCAATTTTTCTGTAGAAAAGTCATTTGATAGTCTTATGGGAGTTCCCTTGTATGTAACCCTCTGTCTTTCTCTTGCTGCTTTTAGGATTCTCTCTTTGTCTTTAACCTTTGCCATTTTAACTATAATATGTCTTGGTGTGGACCTGTTTGGGTTTATCCTGGTTGGAACTCTCTGCACTTCCTGGGCTTGTATGTTGGTTTCCTTCATCAGGTTGGGGAAGTTTTCGGACATTATTACTTCAAATATGTTCTCAATCCCTTGTTTCCTCTCTTTGCCTTCTGGTATTCCTATGATGCACATATTGTTGCATTTGATGTTATCCCAAAGGTCTCTTAAACAATCTTCATTGTTTTTTATTCTTTTTTCTTTCTGTTGTTCTGTTTGGGTGATCTCTGCTAACTTGTCTGCTAAGTCGCTGATTCGATCCTCTGCTTCATGTAATCTGTTAATACCTTCAAGTGAGTTGTTTATTTCAGTAAATGTGTTCTTTATTTCTAACTGGTTGCTCATTATGATTTCTCTGTCCTTCTTTATGTCATCTCTAAGCTCCTTAAACATTCTTATCCTCAGTGTTTTGAACTCTGTCTCTGATCAGTTGGTTACCTCTGTTTCATTTGGTTCCATTTCTGGAGGTTTCTTCTGTTCTTTTATTTGGGACATATTTCTTTGTTTCCCCATTCTGGTTGACTCCCTGTGTTTGCTTCGATGTATTAGGTAGATCCCCTAGAGTTCTTAGTTCTTGCTGGGTTATCTTATGTAGTATGTGTTCTTTATATTTGACTTGCACTACTTCGTTCTTCTCCTCTGTGTGTGCTCCAAAGGTGTCTCTTGCATTGTGTATATTGTCCTGTTAAAGAAGATCTTTAATTGCTTTTTGCTTGTGAGCTGGTGGGGTTAACTCCTAGGCTGACTAGTTGTGAGACTTGGCTCTGTCCACCGCAGGGTGTTCTGTTGCATGAGGGTTGACCACTTAAATGTGGTTTGGCCTCTGTGGGCTCCTGTGCCTGTAGAGAATTCCGTCTGGGTGTGTCACTTGTAGGTCAAAGCCGGTAGTACTCTGGTTTGGTCTGGAGTTGGCCTCTAGGTGTGTTGAATCTTGTGCCTGTTAAGCTTGGCCTTGGTAGGGCAATTTCAGAACAAAGCAAATCACCAAGCACAACAACAACAACAAAGAAAAAGTCAAATACATTCACATGTAAAAACAACCGACAACCCACACTCAGCACAGGCAAAAATATCAAAGATATAAAGACGAAACAAAACAAAACAAAAAACAAACAAAAACAAAAAAGCAGCACCAGTCTTGGCTTAAGCCCACTAAGTAATCTCCAGGTTGTCCTCTGCTATACCAAAGTGTCCTTTGTGTATTGTGCAGGCAGAGCCAGTCACCTGGTGCCCAGAGTGATGTTGGGACTGCAGATTTAGATGCGTAGGGCTGAGGGATCTGGATGATAGTTTCTACAAAGTCAGTGCAGTTTCTGCTCTTGACTGCACCTATGCACCCTGAGAGTAGCACCACCAGCCCTGTGTCCAGTTTTTCTGAGTCTTAGGGCGCTTCTTCCGTGTGTGTGTGTGTGTGTGTGTGTGTGTGGTGGGCGGGAGATTTCTGAGCTGCTGAAAGCCCAGAGCTGGGTTTGCAGCCTACTGCTGATCCCTGGGAGTGCCTCTGCAGTTGTAATTGCCTTGCCCTAGGCAGGCCAGAAAGGGTGGGGGCTGGGGATGGAGGGGTCTTCTCTCTCCCAGCCGAGCTGTGTCACATTCCTCCCGCAGTCCAGAAAAGATGGTGGCTGGTTGTGGAGGATTCTCTTCTCTCCTAGCCCAGCAAAAATCACACTCTTCCCAGCCTCTTCCCTGGGTCAGAGCTGCACGCAGGTCTTCCCAGAGCCTGAGCACTGAGGCTCCTCTGTAATCTGACACTTCTCCTGAGTTCAGGGGCCAGTTTACATCTCTAGAAGGGTGGGGGTAGGATTGGAAGAGCGGGGGTAGGGGCCCAGGTAAGGGGTTTGTGTCCTTTGTCTGACTTAGGGCCAACTGGCTGCCCCCTTGGCAGGAGAGGTCAACTGTGGGACACAGGGAAAGAGCCCACCTGCTGGCTTTTGTGTTCTCTGTTCCATCCTGGTATCCCCTGCCTCTCTGCAGCTGCGGTTGCTGTCAGCGTTTCCACCGCCGCAGATGTGGGCCGCATTTCCACTGCTGCAGATGCGGGCTGTGTGTCCACTCCGCTCCCTTCCCTCTTCCCCTGCTCGCCCAATTTGCCCACCTTCAAGTAATCCTTGCACGAGTCTCTTAGCTGTTCTGCATGATGAGCAGAGAGTTGTTTGATAGGTTATAGATGTCCCGTTTGTCCAGGTTTTAAATTTTAGAAAATTATAGTTTCACATGCAGTTTAAAAAATAATAATACAGAGATGTCCCAGGTATTCTTTACCCAGTTTTCCCAATGGTAATAGCTTGTAAAACAATTGTACAATATTACCAGAAAGATATTGACAGTTTAAATACAGAACAATTACATCAAAACAAGGATCCCTCATGTTGCTCTTTTATAGTCAAACTTACATCCTTCCTTCTCAACTTTCTCCCCTCTCCCCCACTCCAGTTTCTCACCCCTGGCAATGAATATGTGTTCTCCATTTCTATGAATTTGTCATTTCAATATTGTTATGTCAGTGGAATCATACACCAAGAAACCTTTTGGTATTAGCTCTTTGCTGCAGATTCGTTTATATTGTTGTGTGTATCATGGTTTATTCCTGTACTACAGAAGGTTATTCCAACTTACACATACACAAGTTCGTTTGACCATTCCCATATTGAAAGACTTTTGGGATGTTTCTGGTTCGGAGTTACTAGGAATAGAGCTATGAACTTTTGTATGCAGGTTTTTATTTGAACATATGTATTCGTATACTCTGGGATAAATGCCCAAGTGTGCAGCTATAGGATTGTACGTGTACATAGGTTTAGTTTATAATATTTTTTTTAAATTGTTCTTCAGAGTAGCTGTATACTTTTATGTTTCACCAGCAATGTTGAGCAAGTTTCTCTGCATACTTGCCAGCATTTGATGATGTCACTATTTTTTGTGTTAGCTATACTTATAGGTGTGTCGTGATATTTTATTATGCTTTTAGTTGGCATTTCCTTAATGGATAATGACATTGAATATCTTTTTGTGTGCTTATTTGCCCTTTGGCATATAGTTTTTGGTAAAATATATGTTCATGTATTTTGAAAATTTTCTAATTAGACTGTTTTTTACTATTGAGTTTTTCCCTCTTCCGCTGCTCGCCCAATTTGCCACCTTCAAGTAATCCTTGCAAGAGTCTCTTAGCTGTTCTGCGTGATGAGCAGAGATTCCTTTGATGGGTTATAGATGTCCCTTTTGCGATAAGATTTGGAGGAGAACTCAAAAAGTGCGCCCTGCTGCCGCCATTCCTATGATGTCACTCTCTGGTTATTGTTTTTTTTCCATTCATTTTAATCAACGCATAGTAGTACCTTATTAGGGATCAGACAGAGTTCAGCATGAAGACTATGCATGGGTTCTCCATCACTGCTCATTGGCAAGGAAACGCTCATGGCAGTGACCCAAATGTTCTTAAACTTCCTCTCAGCTGGGCTAAACTTGATAGAGGGTTTCTTCTTGGCCCTCTTCCTGACCTCCCTTAGAGCATTTACTTTAGAAAATTTGTAACTGCAAATTCTTTATCTGCTTCGTTGAAATGCATGTAAACTTCCTTAGAAGGCTCTTGACAGCTTTAGGACCCCAAGAATATTTTTCTCAAGGGTCTGAGAGTCATATCTTTGAAATGTCAATATCCCCGTGGGTAGTACCCACTGTCCCAGTCTCTGTTTGAGGGTAGGAGACAATGGGTGCCAATTAGCAAACAGATGGCCAAATCACAGAGAAAAATCAGGAATAACAACTGTTGATTCCCAATAACTGCCATTTACACAAATATAATATCCCATTGATCAGTCTCTCACTAATGTCTTCCTCCTTACAATTATTCACAGCATAATGACTTTTCAATCAATGACAGACTCATACACTATGGTGGTCCCTTGAGATTATAATAGAGCTGCAAAAATTCCTATTACCTGGTGACATCATAGCCATTGAAACATGGTAACACAACGCATTACTCATGTGTTAGTGGTTAAAGTATTGCACACATAATTACGTAGAGTGCATGATACTTGATAATAAAGGATTATGTTATTGGTTTATGTAATTAGTATACTATACTTTTTATTGTTATTTTAGAAAGTACACTTTCTACTTATAAAAAAAGTTTGCTGTCAAACAGTATGCTGTGTTACTCAAGCAGCATCTTCATATGTCTCTTGTGCACCATATCTGTTGATTGCATCATTTTTTTCTTGTGCTTGATTTAATCTCTTGTTGTTTTGTAGATTAATATGCTCTACAAGTTTGCAGCCTAGGAGTAAGAGGCTATAGCATCTAGCCTATGTCTGTAGTAGGCTATACCTTCTAGGTTTGCATAAGTACACTCTATGAATGTTTGTACGATGACTAAATCACCTAACAATGCATTTCTCAGAATGCATCTCTGTCACTGAGCTGCACAAGATGGCACTGCTTCATTAGCTCACTCTAGTGCTAAAAGATCCTCTATTTTATTGTTATCTTTTTTTTCCTTAGCTAAGTTGAATTCAATTCTCTATCTCTTATTGACACACCTTGAATAAAGTCTTCTTTGCCTATTTTACTTTGAATAGTGTAAATTTTCACTTTGACAGAGGTAAGTAAGTAAGCTAGGCAGTCATGAGGCTCACATCACTTGTTTCTCATCTCTCAAGAGTCGTTATCTTTCATTGTCTGAAGTGCAATATATCATCTGAAGGCAGAAATATGGCATGTGGATTATTTTCAATTATTAAGAGAAAACAAGTATCGACTGAGAGTAATAATGAGTTAGGCTGGCAGCCCATTGGTTGGATTCATTCAATAGCATTATTGAATGGATTGAACAAACTCATTCCATAGCATAAGAAAAATTAATAATTAAAAATAATCTAAAATATTTAGGTCTTTTTATTATTATTATTATTATTATTATTATTATTATTATTATTCATACAATCACTCTAATGTTAAATCCACGAATGGCAAACAAAAAAACAAAAGCAAAAACAGTTTTATCTTCCTATAGCCCTCTGATTGTATCAAATTCTCTTAGATTTTAAGGGTCACTCCATGCCTATTTCTCAGTGTGAAATGTTTTCAATTTCTCAACTGATTGTCTCTAACTTGACTTTTAAGATTTCATTGTCAAAGGACTTTGAGATCACATATAGCTTTTTCTCCAGTAATTCAAGTTGCAAATAATTAGAAAAAAGAACGAGGACATCACAGGACATAAAGCTTAGATGACAGACCAAGAACAGGGGTAAAGATAAAAGGCAGACGAAAAAAAAGCCAACCTCTCCAGCATTATTTGCAGCATTTTCAAAAATGAACCCAGCTAAAACCTGTGAGACACTAAAAAATTGAAGTTGAAATGATCTACCCTCTTTTATTATAATAGGTAAGTTCTTATAAAAATTGTCACTATGGAGTTAAGATTAAGTTGTATACTAAAGGGAACCAAAATTTTGTCACCCCAAAGTGTAGCTTTTGGGATTTTGATTTTAAGTTGATTATTAAGGAAAAAAAACACAGAAAGAAACTTTGAACCTCTCCCTTCCTATCCAAAGGAATTCAAATAGAAAAATCTTGCTTCAGGAAGGAAACTTTAGCATAATCACGTTAGCATATTCAATTTAGGATTTTCACCTTAGCCTGATTTGAATTAAGTATGGTGATAGAAAGGAAGGAATATGTGAAAATCTGTTCTGCTGGATTCTCCACTTTGGCGCATTGTTTCTGGACTGACTAACAGGAATTTGTTTGCCATGTGTTGTGCTCTTACCGGGCTACCTGTGAATTGACTATTTCCCCTTTTAAATCCCAGAGTCCTCACCCGCTCCCCGCCTTTGCTCCAGATTGGCATATAAGCCTTAACTGCTCAACGCCTCTTTGTGTCTCATTATGACAACTCCACATGTACATTCATATAATAAACTTGGGCCATTTTCTCCTCTTAACCTGTTACAGTTGATTTTATTATTAGTTCAGCTAGAAGAACTTAGAAGGTGGGAGGAAAATTACTTTTTTTTTTATTATTATTATTAAAAAAGCTCCCACAATATTTATACAATTGAATGGAAAATGTGTGTGGCCGACCAGCAGCCACAAGTCAACGAAAAGCCCGAAAGGGGGAGTGGGAATGAACAAAGACACTCACAAATGATGATGATGCGGCCGGTCTCCAGTGATCCTGAAGCACCGTCTTTATTCAAAATCACTCTTTATATACCCTATGGGTACGTGCAGACTAGCAGTCACAAGTGTACATTACCTCACAGAAAGTAAATTGTTAACCCCTAACCAGAAACTAACTAAATCACAAAAGCATCCCAAATCCCATTTCCACAAGACAGGAACCATCAATTATCCTGATAACCATCTGTGCTCTGTGTCTGAGAAACCGGCCATTCTTATCGCATACCTCAGCAGCCTGCAAGCACCCTCCAGGTGCAGGCAAGACAATGCCTTAGGAGCTAGAACAGGTTAATCATAAACTGAGCCAGTTCTCAAAGTTCCAAAGTACAGAGAAATCATGGCTCCCCACAAATGTGGAGTAAGAAATTCTATGGTAGGCAAATATTTGTTTAAATATGAGTTTGAACAGGGCAGGTAATTTTAACTTAAGAAAAAAAGAAATCTCCATGCAAAGAAGAGAAAAATATTATAAGCATCCTTTGAAATGGGTTTTACAATAACAAGACATTTTGAATAGAAATTAATTTATTGACACTAACTAATGGGCCTTGTAATTATCAAATTTATTTGATATTTGATAACATATAAAATTATACCAAATTATTTTCATAATTTTTTAAATCTATTTTATTCTCATTAGGGTTTTAAGATCTTTAATCATGGCATTTTTGACATTGTGGGATTAAGAAAAGACACAAATTTTTTTCTGTGTGCATAGCCTTTTTAATGGGCTCCCTGTCTAGAACATAAGTTTGTTGAGAACAGGACCAATTATTAATCATTTGACTATTTCCAATGGCTAACCCAGTGCTTTATCTATAGTAGAAATATAATGCATTTGATAATTTTGGCTGAATCAAAAAATGTACACATACATGTTCAGCACAGTGTTAACAATAAAAGTCACAAACAATGAAATTAAGGTTCCTATGGGAGAAATAGTTTTCATATTCTAAAGCATCTATTAGGTTGGTGCAAAAGTAATTGTGGTTTAAAAAGTTAAAAATTGCAAAAACCGCAATTACTTTTGCACCAACCTAATATTAAATGTACGTAATATAGACATTAAAATTAGGTTCATGAAAATTATACAGAAACAAAGCTAATTATTTATCTCATTAGGCAAAGAGATGTGATAAAATAATGGAAATGCATTACGATTTCAAAAGATTAAAAACCTATGTACCTAAAAGTAGGTGGAAGAAATCACATGACTTACTGTGGCAGTATTTTGGAAGCATCTGTTGAAGAGAAAACCACAGACCCCAAATGGAGTCACAAGAGTGAAGTAATCTGCCTGAAAAGAACCTTGCCACTCTTACCCCAAGGAAAGGTGCCCACGCCTGAAACAATCTGTCTAAAAATTTTTTTTATTACCTGTTAATATTTTTTAAATTACAGTGATATATGATTTATATTAGTTTATAAGTATACAAAATAGTGATTAGACATTATATAACATATGAAGTGATCACCCTGATAAGTATAGGACTGTACATAGTTATTAGAATTCCTTTCTTTTCTTTTGCTAATAACTTTTTGTTCTGCTCAGTTTCTGCCCATAGATATCTTCAATTTTGTATTTCTCAGAGCACCTTTCTATTTATTAGCTGGGATGCTGCCAGATTCATGAATCACTCAATAAAACCAATTAGATCTTCAAATTTACTTGATTCAATTTTTTGTTCTTTAATCACATCAAAGATGTATTTTTCTATACTTTATTCAATTTTCTATATTAAAAATATGTAAAATTGTTTTTAATAATTTCTTGACTCATGTTTGACAATATATGTCTACCATTAGGGAATTAAAATCATTATATCAAAGGGATGAAAAACAAAGAGGCATACATACAATAGTATCCCAATAGTAGGAACCAAACTTAAATCATAACTGATGTAAGAATTCGGTGTCTGGTGTGTTCCCAGGATTCGTGGTCTCATTTACCCGAAGAACAAGAACGAAGACCAGAGAGGCAAGGGTTAAGCAGTAGAGTTTTATTATAAAGCTTAAGAGAAAAAGCTCTCCAGAGAGAGGGTGGATCAGAAAATGGAATGACCCCGCTCCCCCCACAGGGCTATGTAGGAACTATAATGGCTCTGAGACTGAGCTGATTGGTCTCTTGTACTTGGACAGTTCACTTTGGCGGGCTCTGGGCTCTGTAAGCTGATTGGCTCCCTCTCTCCCCTTCACCTGAACTGATAGTTTTCGGGAGCTCTGCAGCTTGAATGGCTTTGTTAGCTATTAAAGTTATTTCGTCTGGCTTTGTTATGGTCTCCGCCTTAATCCCCTCCACCGTGGCCTTGTCCCTGACTGCCAATGTTTTTTCTATTTCATAACCAGCCTTATTATGGAATGAAAATCAAAGTTGCACGGTACAAAGACAGCAAGGATGTAACAAGCTTAAGCTATTTCGCTTATACATTTCAAAGTCTTTGTAAAAATAAAACAAAACTGGCCAAACACTCTGGGGAATGTATTCTATTCCCCAAATGTGCACCGGTCCAAAAGGCCTTTGGGTGTCATTTTGGTTTTAGAGTAAATAAAATATGGGGCTATTTAAAGACTGAAACACTTGAGAGGCAACAACAAATTAGAATCTGTAAAGGATACCTAGGGGCCATAGACAGCCTTTCATTGTAATTTTTATCTGTCTTTTCATCAATGTCCTCTAACAGCAGTGAACCTAGACAACATCAAGTACTTGACTTTCTGTAGCAGTTTTTGTCCTTAATTCTGGCTGAATCTATTAACAACCCCATCACACATTTTTTCCTATAATAATTCCTGATAAAATGTTCTTCATTTAGCCTCTTTTCCCTAACCTGTGGCCATGTTTCCTATCAGGAAAAACAAATTAATACCATTCTACGATTTTTCTTTTTCACTAGAAAATATGATTGTCCTTTTCTTTGGGAACTTGATTTTGTCCCTATGGTAATAAAAATGATATTCGATATAAAAACATACATTTTTAAATATCTGTTTTAGAAAACACCTAATGAATCTTTTCAGTTTTATGCTTTCAAAATTTTGTTTTGAGATTATATAGGCATACGCAGATTTCCTTGCTTTTCTAAAGAGAATCACACAAGATCTGCTTAGTCTTTGCAAAGATCATAAAGCAGCAACAAATGTCTACCTTCTTTATGGTATCAGGTTGTGTGTGTATGGGTGTGTGTGTATTTCCTTAGTGTTGGTTAAAAATATGCTACACCATATATGATGTAGCCATCTACATCTCTAGGAATTAAAAACTGAAAACAGTCACTATGTTCACATCAACCACAAAACAATTAGATGTTAAACCAGCAATGTAAGAGGGTCAAATAAGAATAAATGATGCAGGATAATCCATTTGAAAATTAGCATTATGCTTTATGCAATATTTTAAAATTAAACTAAATTATCCAGGATTTAAACATATTAAACATGAAACCTGTGATTCTCATATGTAATTCATGAATCACTGTATGGGATCTTTTCAAATGTAAAGTAAAACAGTTTCAGTGGACAGTTTTTTTATTTTGTTTCTTAGTGTTTTTATCAAGTAGAAGACCGCAGTACTTAATTTCTTCTCAAAGCTTTATGAAAATTTGCACTATGTATATGTTCAAACATAAAGATATCTATAAGTAAAGACAATTAAGAAACATATACTTTTATATAAATTTTAATTCATACAATTTATATGTAGTGCCAAATAATTTTAGAGTAACTGCATGACTCAAAGATATATAAATGAGCATATGTCAGTAACTTCATTTTACATATTAATTATTAAGAACATCACTAAGATGCTTTAAGAAATGATTCAAAGGAGAAATAAAAAAAAATAGACACATTTATAGACCAACAGAAATCCAAAATTGACTTAGTCCACATGGATGTTAATGAATTCTTTCTTGAACCATAAAATAATTCATTTGCATTTGTGGAAATAAAGAAAGACCAAACTCAGTAGTTTGTGAAGCTGGCTTGAACAACAGGCATATAAGGCCTACATTCTACCATGTGATTCTCTTTCTTATGAAAAACAACACTTTTACATAGCATGACCCAAAACAGTTAACACTGTGGGACCCAAGAAGAAAGATACATTTAGTGTGAACTATGAGAATAAATTTACCTGCTAATATGGACTCCTCATGGTCAACCAAGTTTTGTAAATAGTAAGAACCCTGCAGCCATTTCCTGACAGGGACTTCTTGTGCTCTGTATATTGGGGAGAATTTCAGACTGAACTCTCAGCTTCCTGCACTATTCCTTGTTTGTTTACACTGAGTCAACTACTATAGGGGAATTCCTGGTTTCTTCTTTCTACCAATGGACTAAGACCTGCCCTGTCCAATCAGAACTGCTCCATAATGACCCATCAGGATGCATAATGCCTACCAATCAGGACTGACCAATTTGGATCATTCAGAAGTGTAGAATTTGGATACCTCATTTACATAAAACAGACCTAATTAGAACCTGGGTGGGAACTATTGCTATAAAAGGTGGCCTCCCCTTTGTCTCCACAGAACACAATTTAAGTTAATACCAGAATCTGTGTCTCCTGGGCATCAGCTCCTTTTGCTCAAATAAACACGTTTTCTTTTTTATTACAATCTAAAATTAATTTGGTTTATAACACAAAAGAGAGCAAGGAGGTATGAACAAGAATGGCTTGATTCTACCAAGGAGAAGAATGCCAAACAAATGAGAATCAATAACAAAATTCAGGTATCCAACCAAAGAATAAATAGCCCAGGAACTCAACATAAAGAACCTGGAGGTCAGAGCTCTGTGCTCATTTACCACATCTTCACAGGCTATACAATCTGTCAGCAGCAAAGCACAGTGTTCTCTGAGGGGATTGGAGCTGGTCAAAGGCTGTGGACTGTGGTGAAGAGAAGTGCAGACTGGGTGGGTCACAGTGGGACTTCCACTATAACTGTGGAAATAAACAAACCAACTACATGAGAACAGGCTATTTAGTTAGAGGTTGCTATAGCAAGGATATCAGCCACTATACTTGCGCTTGCTACAGACTTAAAAGCAGGCAGAGGAGTGGAAAAGATTTATAGGGGGGAAAACAGAAAGCTTCAGGTGGTGCCCTGATTGAGGCCATTGGCGTGGGGAAGCTGCAAGCTAACTAGAATCGGGGCATCTTATATGATTGATTAGGGACAAGAGTACATACCTTCCCTATATACGTGTGTATATATGTACATGTTATACATGCATTTTTAGCCTTTAAAATTGCCACTTTTTATTTACCAACATATTTGCAAAGAGAAAATCAGCATGTAAATTTTCTGTTCTTACTAAATGATTTCTTCTTTCCTTCAATACAAATATTTTCTACCCACATCTTCAAATTGATTAGTCCGTGTGGAAGAGAGAATGGAGAAAGATTTGAACTCTACTAGATGAGTAGTACTTGTTGATATTTTTCACATATGAAACAATTAAAGTTATTATTATAATGTCAAATACTTTTCCTTACTGCTTTTTATTATTTGTTTCAATAGTGGAATTCCAGGAATACAATGTGTGATGAGTGTCAGAGGAAAAAAAAAAAAGTGTTATGTTAATTAACTAATAATAATAGCTCTCAGTTATGAAAAGGCATGCTCTGTGCCTGAAACTATTCTAAGTGCCTTTCGTTAGCTTATTTCATCCTCACAAGAACAATAACAACTGTTATTATCCTTCCTGCTTTACAGATGACAAAGAGGATTAAGAGTCGTGGAGATTTAGATTTACTTGCCTTTGGTCCCCTATCAGTCTTGAAGCCAGGATTTGAATCCAAATATCTAACTCTATAGTTTGTTCACTTAACCCTTTTAGCACACTGCTACTATAAAGATGGTAGTAAACAGAATACTATTTCCATGGACCTATATATTACTTTATTTTGCATTTACGAACAATTGTTTGTTTTCATTAATAAAAAAATAACAGAACCCATAATCAAAACAAGTTAATCCAAGTAATGCATCATCCTGTGAAATTCAGTATAAGACAAGTAATTGACACCTACAATAATGATTCACATGTAATTCATCCTGAAATCCTCAAAATACTGTTCCTTAGGAGAGAGTACAGCAGGGTAAGAACACAGAATTCACAGTAATAATTAACCTTTGTAGGACACTTAAAATGTGTTAGTCATTTTACTCAAAATTTCCTCTGCTATGTCTCATGCAATGCTCATACTTATCCTATGAGGCAGACACTAGTATTGGCCCTTATCTGTAGATAAGGACTAAGACAAAGAAAAGTGAAGGAAGCTAAATGACATCATAGAGCTGTTATTAATAGAGACATGATTCAATGCAGGATCATGCCAAAGCTTATACTTTGTGGGGAGATCTGGGGTTAGTTTCAGTTCAGTCACATATTCAATGACTGACCTAGATAATTTAGTTTTCCTCAGAACCAATTGTTCCTTCTTTTGTGAGATAGGAATATCTATTTCAAAAGATATTTTTAAAAACTAAAACTGTTAATGTTCTTGTCAATTAATAGAAACCCTTAAATGGCAGACATTAATATTTATTAATACTCTTTGGCACAGTGATTATCACATAGGTGTACTTACTTATTTTAAATAGTCTATAATGTGTTTTTGTAAATTAATGCTGAAATAATAGTAATAGTAACCAGTGGCCAAGACAGCCTAATGTTTCACTTAGCTTGATTAAACTGGAAATATATTTCCCCTCTTTTAGGCAGACACAGTAGGTCTCTGAACTTTCTTTTCTTGGAACATTTACTTTAGAACATTTGTAATTATAAATTCTTTCTTTGCTCCTGTGAAATATATGTAAATCTGCCAGCTTCTTGCTAGTTTTAAAACAAAGTCCTGTCTTTCTTAAGGAAAATGGAAACATCTCTTTGAAATGTAAACATGGAAGGAAATAGCACCCTGATCTCCTAGCTTCTGAGGGAGAGTAGGAGCCTAACTTCAATGGGTGCAAATTGGCATAAATGGCCCAATTACAGAGAAAAACATTTGCACATTCAGGAATAACTAAATGCTTGACACCTCTATAGATCAACCTTCCCTCCATCCCCTCCTGAATGTCCTCCAGTAGTTTTCCACTAGCATACACAGTATTTAAATCTCCATCCTACTCGCAGCCTTCCCCTGCCCCAACCTCCAGTGGAGTTGAGTTCAGTCTCACTCCCCTATTGCAGTAGTATCAGAATAAAATCAACTTATTTTTTCTCCTATTGTCAGGTATCCTTTTTTCCTTTAACACCTAGAAGGCATTTTAATGTGATGCTTACCTATCGAACAGCTTTAATCTGAAGGTTTTTGCCTAATTACTAATAAATGATGTGAAATACATCTTGAAAAACAGACGAATCTGCCATGAGGATCTTTGTTTAGCGGCTGGAGCTTTAATGCACACATATAAGAATGGGAGTTGTCTTTGCAGCACATTATGTTATTGCATTTTATGATCCTCTGCAGCAGTAACAAGCTCTAAGGTGTTTTCTAGAGTGATAAAATATTTAATAAAAGTAAGAAAAGAGGCACAGGAGACCTCAGCAGTTCTTTTGCCCTTTGGAATACATTATTCGCCTGAAAGCTATTAGCTTAATACTCCCTTCTAGTAAAAACTATAATTCATCCTCTAAAAGCAAAGGGACTTAACTGCATCTGGAAAATTTCTCTTCTTTTTCATTCAAGGTCTTAGACCTGATCTAATATAAAATCATCTCTTTGCATGCACAGGTGATAATGTGATGGACAAGGTATTACAATAATGTCATTTTCCTTATCAACTAACAATCAACAAATCTTCAGTGCTAAAAGGACAGTGGTAACTTGGTCAATTACCTCTTAATTCTGTGCACTGATGTGAAGAAATATGAGATGAGCATACCACTGACCTTATGAGGTTACTCTCCCATGAATTGTTAATGATTCTTGTCACAGAGTAATAGTATCCCTAGGCCATCCATTTCATTTTTCTAAAATCAGAGCTAAATTCACGGATTGGTTAAACTCTGCCACCAAAGCAGCCTCTCCAGAATGAAGTCACATTGTTAGTGCCATACTAGTGAATAGCAGTTAAGTTCTCTTTTAATATTCTGTATTTCCACAGGTCTATTTTGATATTTCATAAGAACCCCCCCAAAAAAATAAGAGAAAAGACTAAATATTAAGCCTCTTTTTGAAGAAAACTTTTCTACTACACTGCAAAACCAAATTATGGAGTGATAACAAGGAAATAATCTCAAGAATCAACTATGTAACTATTTACTCTGTCTTTTCAAAACAATTGATACATTTTATGTTAAAAAATGTTAACTCTGTTGAAACTTGTTTAAAATATTTCCTGACATAATTATTTATGAGTATAAGTCATAGTAAATTTGTTGAGATTTCCAGTTTGAAAATTGGAATTTCAAGATTGATAGGCACAGCAATGATAATAATGTATTAAACAGCTACTGTATGTAAATAATTAGGCAGGCATCATCTAATGTAATTTTCAACAACCCTGTGAGGTACTTACTATTATTATTTATCATTTTCATGTAAGGAAACAGAGTAGATTTATATAATTTAGGACAGTTGCCCCAGCTACTGAGTAGCACAGCTCACCCACCTCCATCTAATGACAACAGTGTTTCATGCCTCTCTCAGGAAAGGGAAAAAAAAAAAAATGTTCCATAGCATTTCTATTTAATTTCAAAGAGAATTCTCTCATCTCTTCCATCTCTTTCTTTGTGACTTTTCAATCAGTGATACTAGTTTGTGTCCTTGGCTTTTCTATTAGCCCTGCTGACTTGAAGTGTCTTTATAATGGAAATATATAGACTTAGATCCTTTTTCTTATAGCCTATCATATTGAGTCATGTGATATTTTTTTAATGAAGTATACAATCTGGGCTGTTTTATGGAAGTGGCTAAGTATTCACACAGTGTTTGATAGTAATAACCCAGCAATGATCAGAATGTCAGGATGAGATATCTGGTCCAACCCAGACAGGAGAGAAGGGCCACATCTAACCCAGCAATTTACAGGTGATGAATGAATCTTTTTTTGATGACTATATATTTGTAAAAGAATTATTTCTGACGAAAAACACAGTGTCTTATTTTTCTTGTAGGAGTTACTCAGTTATAGACATGGTCAGAGGAGATCTAAGGGACAACCATCAAAGCAATCTATTACCAAGGAAGCCATTACACTGATGAAATTAATGAGATAGTCTGTGTTACAGATGTTAGCATAATTTGATCTCCAAGTAACAGTTCTGAGTTGTGACTCAAGTTAACCAATTTAGAAGCTCCAAACTGGGAATCAATATGGTGAGGTATTAATAGGATAATCACATACTTTATCATCCAAATTGAGATACCTGCAAGATTAAAATGGGATACCAAACATAATTAGGCTGAAATAACAGGGATAAATTGGCACTCATAAGGAAAAACCAAGACATATCATCCCCTAAAAACATTGAATTTGAAATCATAGAACAATAAGTATAAATTTCAATTCTACCATTATTTCCTGTGAAATTTGGCCAGTAACTTAATTGTTCTGTGTTTGATTCCTTATGCGTAGAACCATAATAATTAAACTTAGGGTCCTGTTTATGCAGGTTAAATGTGTTAATGTTCACACAGTGAACACTGGCATGAAGACTTGGTTCAAGGTCCTGGCTGGTAGTTGAGGCCTGGATGTATACAGACCTTTCAATTTTAATGACTTTGAAATCTGATGGGATAGGTTTTACTTCCTGTTCTGCTTAATACTGCTTAATATTGGATAATGATTCTTCCTCAGTTTCCTTATCTGTAAAACCAGGATAGAGTAGTATAATTTACCTTAGAGCATTATTATAGAGACTAAGTATTTATATACACATACAACATTTAGTTGAGTACATTATTTTTGGTTAATATTACATTATTGTTATTATTTAAATTCTTTACAATATTTTTAGTTAGTACATTAGCATACTGGCCTTCTTTCACTGTTTTTGTTACAAGAAAAAAAGAAGAATTTTCAAAGAGAGGAAGAAAAAATGTCATAAAAAATGAAAAGCATTTATTTAACAGATTTTTAAATTACACTGTAAATTTAAAAAAACGAGACTATTATTTCTCTTCTGGTGTTCTGGAAAAGATGTACAAAAAAGATTTTTGTTCTTTTTATATTTCTTCACAAATTTCAAATTATTATTTATGCAAATTATTTCAAACTGTGAAAGAATGTGGGAAGTTAGGGTGACATTTCTAAAACCCCTATTACAGTGTTTAAAAATCAACTAATTCTTTTCAGCATGATTTTTATTTCTCTTGACAAATTAATTTAATACAGAGATATTTCCTCACTTTTGATACATTTTTAGCAAAAGAAAGTTATCTATGAATACTTGGCCCTCTTTATATCATCTTGGAAATGAAAGAGTCTAAACTCTTTTCAGAAAAAAATTATTAATAAGAGAAATATGTCTAGTGTTCACTTTAAACAGGCATGTAAATGATAAACTTAATAATTCATCACTAATTAAAATCAAAGGTAAAATGCAACTCATAAGAATTGTCATATAAGCACAAGAAAATGTGCCTACCTTCATTACACTTTGTGAAAATAGAAATAAAACAGCAATATGAAATCAAGGTTCCACAGTGTTAGGAATTTTAGCTGATTTGTTCATTACAAAATTCTGAACACCTAAACCAAGGTCTGGTACAAAAAGGCAGCCACAAATATTTGTTAAATGAAAAAATTTTTACTCAACAGACATGCAAAGACTTACATTTTGGTAATACCAAACTTTGGTAAAAATATATAGCTGGTCAGAATATAAACTGATATAGTTATATTGACAGAAAAGCTTGTGACTATTAAAATTTATGTGTAGTCAATTTAAAAAATACACTTATCATTCATTACCTTAAAGACCAATGTGCTCACCTCTACAAGGATATTTGGTTGATGTATTGTTTATAAAATGGAAAATAACAGCAACAATTTTGACTTCAAAATGGCAAATGCTTCTTCAATTTTGCAATTACCACGAGTAATCCATTTTAATAAAGTTAAGAGCACTATAATAAAAAACTTTGTCAAAGGGTTCATTCTGTTATGGAATGAATCACAAAGTAATAGAATTATGACACTTGTATGTAAGGTTGTGAATTATTTTGTTCAGAATCTAGCTTTTTAGAGGAAAAAGTTATTACAGAAGATAACTGCCAAATCTATCAAACTATAACTATAGTTATAACTGCCAAACTATAACTGCCAAATTTTGCTCCTAATACAACTAAACCTTAACAATAATACAAATCAAGTCTTAATCACTCTCAAATTAAAGCATGCATTGCCACTTCCAAGTGACAGTTACAAGGAACCTTAAAAATCAGTGGTACATAATTTAAGGTAGAGATCTATAGTCTTCTCTCTGTTATAAGGCTGGGTATAGATTGGGTGAGGTGTGTGGAGGGTGAGTTTTCCAGGAATTTCCTCTGATTTTTCAGATTAAGTAAAACCATATATCTGAATTAAGACATATGTACAATTAATTTGTGAATATCTCCACCAGCTACACTTCGCCATTAAAGTTACGGTAAAACACATTTACAACTATGAATACATATTTCAACTGTCCTAAAATAAGCATCTGGTTTAAGTACACAGATGAAAACAAATGACCCCCTTTGGAAAGATTTGCTCATTCAATGGTTTTCCTCAGGAGGGAACAAGATTCCATGGAGAGGCCATCTGGGATAGCCAGCCTCAAATGACAGTCCTGGGACCTTCTGAATGTGCCCTGGGCTCCCCCAGAGCTGGCTCTCCTAATGGTTGGGGCTTGGAGTCTGCATCGCTAGTCAACCACTACCACCTCCTGGCCTCCCAGCCTCCCATCACCTTGTCCTCCCTCTAAAGTAACCCTCACATATGGTTAAGAAACACCCTGGTTTCAGTGACCATGAAGTCCTGACCAAGTTGGCATTAGGGTTGCACCCAGCCTCAGCTTCCTGCCCCATGCCTATCTATCTGCCCACCCCATGAAGGGAGTAAGGAGAGAAATGAAAACTCTCCTGGAGTTTTTAGTTGCTCTTCAATAGTGAGTGTTTTTTAAGAAATGAAGATATTTTAAGTTAATAAGAAAAAGAGAAAGATGAAACAACATACTCCTGAACAACTAGTGGATCAAAGCAGAATCAAAACTATATTTTGAAACAAATGATATGGAAACACAACATACTAAAACTTATGGGATACAGCAAAAGTAGTTGGAAGTTTATAGTGTAAATACCTACACTAAGAAACTAAAAAAGATCTCAAATAAACCATCTAACTTTACATGTCAAGGAACTAGAAAGATAAAGGAAACACACACACACACACACACACCAAAAAAAAAAACAAAAACCCAAAAAAAACAACTAAGGCCAAAGTTAGCCAAAGGAAGGAAATAAATATCAGAGCAAAAACATATGAAACACCAACTAAACGACAAAAGAAAGGAACAATGAAACAAAGAAGTTGTATTTTGGAAAGATAAACAAAAACACAAACTGTTATCAAGGTTTATGAAGAAAAAAGAGAGAGGATTTGAACAAAATTACAAATGAAAGAAGATGCATTACAATTAATACCACAGAAATACAAAGTATTGTAAGAGCCTACTAGGAACATTCATTAGGCCAACAAATTTGTCAACATATACAAAATGGATAAACTCCTAGAGAGATATAACCTGAATCATGAAGAAATAGAAAATCTGAGCAGACTAATGAATAATATGAAGGTTGAATCAATAATCTAAAACTTCCCAAGAAGTTTGAATTCTAACATTTAAAGAAGTGAATTCTAACATTTAAAGAAGAATTAATACCAATCCTACTCAAACTCTTCTGAAACACTAAAGAGGTGAGAATACTTCCAAATTCATTTTACCAGACAAGCATGACCCTGAAACCAAAGCCAGATCAGGACATTATAAAAAATAAAAAAAATAAAAATAAAAAATAAATAAATAAATAAACAAATTAATTAATTAATTAACGGCCAATATCCTTCATGAACATAGGTGAAAAAATATTCAACAATATATTACCAAACTTAGTTCCACAATACATTAAAAAGATCATACACCATGATCAAGTGGGATTTATTCCTGAAATGCCAGGATGGTTCAACATCCACAAATCAATGTGATAAACCACACTAACAAATGAAGGATAAAAATAATGCAATCATTTCAATAGATGCACTTGACAAAATTCAATATCCACTGTATATATGCCAAAAAAAATGTGTACAAGTGGACAATTTGGTCAATGTTGCTCAAGCAGTAGTTCACTGTAATCAAAAGTGTCTGGACGTTGATGGTAACCACTTTGAGCACCTCCTGTAATTGCAGAAGTCAAACGTGACTTGTGTCCATCTTTTGTTATTGGTACATATTATTACCTTTTTATTTTATTATTTTACTTTCTTAAAATGGTGTACATTTTTTTGGCACCCTCTGTATATATAACTATCAACAACATATACAAGTAGAGGAAATATATGTCAACATAATAAAGGCAATACGTAACAAGCCCAGAGCTAACATAATACTCAACTGTGAAACACTAAAATCTTTTCTTCTAAGATCAGGAACAAGACAAGAATGCCTAGTCTTACGTACTGCCTTTATTCGACATAGTACTGGAAATCCTAGCCAGAGCAATTAAGCAAAAAAATAATCCAAATCAGAAAGCAAGAAGTAAAAATGTCTCTATTTGGAAATTGCATAAAATAATATATAGAAAATACTAAGATTCCACCAAAAAACTGTTATAATTAATAAATTCAGTAAAGTTGCAGGATACAAAATATATTAAAATCAGTTATGTTTCTATATACTGATAATGATTTCTCAGAAAGAAAAATAAGAAAACAATCACATTTGCATGAAAAAGAACAAAATACCAAGTAATAAGTGTAACCAAGAAGGTGAAAGACCTGTATATTGAAAACTATAAGACACTGAGAAAAGAAATTTAAAAAGACAAAAATAAATGAAAGATATTCTGTGTTCATGGACTAGAAGAATTAATATTGTTAAAATGTTCATACTACCCAAAGCAATCTATAGATTCAGTTTAATCCATATCAAAATTCCAATGGCATTTTTTCACAGAAACAGAACAAGAAATCCTAAAATTTTATGGAACTACAAAAGACCACAAATAGACAAAGCAGTCTTCAGAAATAACAATCTGGAGACATCACACTTCCTGATTACAAATTATATTACAAAGTATAATAAATAAAACAGTACGGTATTGGCATAGAACAGACACATACATCAATGGAATAGAATAGAGAGCCCAGAAATTAACGCTCAGATATATAGTCAATTAATTTATGACAAAGCAGTGAAAAATATACAATGGGGAAAGGACAGCCTCCTCAATAACTGGTGTTGGGAAAGCTGAACAGCCACATGCAAAGGGATGAAACTGGACCACTATCTTACATCATACCCCAAAAACAATTCAAAGTAGATTAAAGATTTGAACATAAGATCTGAAAACTTAAAACTCCGAGAAGACAACATATGTCATAAGCTCCTTGACATCTACCTTGGAGATGATTTTTCTTTTCTTTTCTTTGGATTTGACACCAAAAGCAAAGGCAATAAAAGCAAAAATAAATAAAGTGGGACTACAAACTGCAAAGCTTCTGCACAGCAAACAAAAGCATCAACAAAATGAAAAGGGAACCCATGGAATGGGAGAAAATATTTGCTAATCACATATATGATAAGGAGTTAACATACAAAATCTAAAAAGAACTCCTACAATTTAATAACAACAACAAAATAACAATCTGATTAAAAAATGGGCAGAAGATCTGAATGGACATTTTTTCCAAAGAAGACATACAGATGGCCAATAGACATATGAAAAGATGCTCAACATCACTAATCATCAGAGAAATGCAAATCTAAACCAAATATCACCTCACACATGTTACAATGATATCATCAAAAAGTCAACAAATAAGTGTTGGTGAGACTGGGGAGAAAGGGAACTCTTATTCACTATTGGTGGGAAGGTAAATAGGTGCAGCCATTATGGAAAACAGCATGGAAGGTTCTCAAAAATTAAAAAAGAACTACCATGTGATTCAGCATTTCCACCTCTGGGTTTTTATCCAAAAGAAATAAAATCACTATCTCAAAAAGATATCTTCACCCGCATGTTCATTGCAGAATTATTTATAATAGCTAAGACATGTTAGCAATCTAAGTGTCTATTAATAAATAAATGAATGAGGGAAATATGATATGTATGATAAAATTTAGTATTATTCAGCTAGTAAAAGGAAGGAAATCTTGCTATTTGCCACAAAATGGATAAAACGTGAAGACATTATGCTAAGTGAAATAAGCCAGATAGAGAAAGACAAACAGGGCATGGTGTCACTTATATGTGGAATCAGAAGAAAAGAAGTCGAACTCAGAAACAGAGAGTAGAAAGTAGTTAGCAGGGGCTGAAGTGTGGGGGAAATAGGAAGAGATTGGTAGAAGGGAACAAATTGTCTGTTATAAGATAAATATCTGAGGATCTAATGTAAAATAGGTAACTATAATTGAGAACACTGCATTGTATAATTGAAATTTGCAAAGATAGTAGAACTTCAGTGTTCTCACACACTGTGTGTGTGTGTGTGTGTGTGTGTGTATGGTTATGGATGTGTTAATTAATTCAGTGGGGGAATCTTTTCACATTGTGTGTGTGTGTGTATATATATATATATATATATATATATATATATATATGAAATCATTATGTTGTACACTGTACACTTTAAATATCTTACAATTTTATTTGTCAATTGTACTTCAATAATGAAGTCAATTAAAATTTTAAAATAAATACATTAATAAAAAATGGGCAGATAACTCTTGAAAAAAGTCATTTATTTATCTATATGCCTAAAATAATATATCTGTCCTTAAGAAAAAACTTACTCATTCATAATGATAAATCTCATCAATATGAATAGCATTATAACACATGACAGACAGATAAAAATCAAGATACATTTATTGTTATCCATAGCTTCAGTTATCTTAATAAAATGAAAATGTATGTTAATAAAATATCAGTACAGTGAAAATAGGGCTTTCCTAGCCTCAGATATAAAGGATGAATTAACAATATATATATTTTTTTCTGAATTGTGTTTCCCATGGCCTACTTTTGGAGACTTATCAGCCTTACTGAATTTAGTTACATCATTTTCTATATAGGTTAAAAGTAATTAAATGCAAATTACTGTCATGGTAAATGAAATATAATCAAGCTCATTTAATGAGGAAGCATCAGAGAAAGAGCTAATGATTATATTCTGTATATCCTTAGAATGGACTGCATTATCAGAGTAGCTATTTTTTACTGTGAGCTTCAGACATCACATCAGAGACCTAAAATTGAAAAAGCAAGGTTGCTAAATCCCATTGGGTAGTGGTAATCCCTGAATTTGCAGCAAACATGAGTCCTGATAATGGGATGCATCAGAAATGTATTTTGGGAAAACACACTTATATAATAGATGCACATATCAGTGAATTTTTCACGCCTTAGTTTTATAATGTGAAAAATGAAATGATTGTAGTAGATGCAATTAAATTTTCTATCAATTCTACATTCTATCAGTACATATATTTTAATGAATAAAATAGTAGTTAGGAAATCTAAGGAATTTTATGAAATGTGAAATAATGAATGAAAAGTCATGATTTGTGTATGTACTCGACTTCAATACAATTTCACTTATTTTTCCAAGATGTAAAAATGAACATTTAAATATTCAAAAAGTCAATTAAAATGTGATCGATAATTTATACTGCATTATGAAAATGTTAAACATATAATTATAATCTCAAGGTATTTTAAAAAATGTGGAAGTTTGAATAGATGAATTCTAATCAAACTTATCTGGACACATTCAGCTAAACCTTTTAAAGGAATATAAATATTGCCGTTTATTCTACTGTTATAAATAAGTGGGATAAAATTCCATTTCCAAGGAGGATAGAGTAGGACATGTAAGACCTCTGCTCTTACAATAACATGAAGTAACTTCACAAAATAAAATCCATACTTTTTTATGGGGTTAATAATGTAAGTAGAAAGCAGGAGCAAGGAAGCCTTGATGAATTTAAACTCTAGAAAGAGAGAAAGAATAAAGTGTTCACAGAAGATCTGAGGATCCTAGA
Organism: Rhinolophus ferrumequinum; assembly: GCF_004115265.2. Classification (NCBI taxonomy): domain Eukaryota; kingdom Metazoa; phylum Chordata; class Mammalia; order Chiroptera; family Rhinolophidae; genus Rhinolophus; species Rhinolophus ferrumequinum. Next base: position 89,071,940 of record NC_046289.1, on the reverse strand, counting down.
AGTTAGTACATCATGCATGGGTGGATACCACGGAGTGAGCAAACCATGCAGGGATAAAGGGGATCAAGCAGGTTTGGTATCTCATTGTTGGGATCGTGAAATTGGTTGGAGTCTCAAAAAGCCCCAAACACAGGAGCAGATTCTGTGGTTCAATAACCCCTAACCCAACCACGACAAAGAGAGAGAGCATCAAAAAGAGAACCTGGGGAAAGGCAGGTAACACTCTTCCAGTTTAATTACTAACAGGATCATAAAGGCCACCACTGGGTGAGTGGGAGTTGGTATAATTACAAGGGAACGCATATCTAATTAAATTTGAAACCTTGAACCAGCTGAACCTAACTGTAAAGGAATGAAAATGATTAGTAGCACACACGCGCGCACACACACACACAAACACACACACACTAACTCCCAGAGATAATAGGGCACAAACATTTTGGGAAATAAACAAAACAAAATTGTGCTTCAGTTTCCAACAAACTTTTTTATATGCAATGTATATAATACAATAAAAATCATAAAGAGATAGAAAATTTCAGGAGCAATATGAATACTCATAACATATAGAGTTAAATGTAATATCCAAAATAAAAATGTATTGGATAGGCATAAAAGCACATTAGATATTTAGAATAAAGAATCAATAAACTTGAAGACTGAAAATTTGGAAAATAGGAATTTTTCTAATTAAAGCGAGAGAGAGAGAGAAAAACAAGACTCAGAAATTGAAATGCAAATCAAATTCAAAATGAGATATTGCCTCACAACTGTTCGATTTCTATTATCAAAAAGACAAAAAATAACAAGTATTGGTGAAAATATGGAGCAAAGGGAACCTTTCTGCCATTAGTGGGAATCTAAATTTGTGCAGCCACTAAAGAAAACAGCATGGAGATTCCACAAAAAAACTTAAAAATAGAACTATCATATGATCCAGTAATCCTACTTCCAGGTATTTATCTGAAGGGAATGAAAACACTAACTTGAAAAGATATTCTCACCCCATGTTCAATGCAGCATTATTTATAATAGCTAAGATATGGAAACAACTTAAGTATTCATCGATGGATGAATCAATAAAGAAATTGTGGTATATATGTACAATGAAATATTAGCCATAATGAAGAATGAAATCTTGCCATTTGCAACAACATGGATGGACCTCAAGGGCATTATGTTAAGTGAAATATGTCAGACAAGGAAAAATACCATATGATTTCACTTAGATATGGAATCTCTAAGTAAATTCTCCCTCCCTCCTTTTCTCCCTCCTTTCTTCTCTCTCTCTCTCTCTCTCTCTCTCTCTCTCTCTCTCTCTCTCTCTCTCTCTCTCTCTCTCTCTCTTCTCTCCCCCTAAGCACTCATAGATACAGAGTACAGATTGGTGGTTGCCAAAGGCATAGGGTGAAGGTGGGAAAAATGGTTGAAATGTCTTTTTTTTTTTTTTTCAGTTTAAATACATTGAATTAAAAACCAAAAAATAAATGAGAGAGAGAGGTCTGAAAAACTGAAACCAGAGAATATGTTCTTCAGCTATCTAGGGCAGCCTTCAGCTATCCATTTTCCTTGGTAACCTTTAACCTACATAATGGAATTGCCTAAATTTGTGTACCATATGCCATCTATGGATGATAATTTCTAATGAAATACTGCCTTGCTCCACACCTCAAATTTTTATTTAGTTTTTCTGTATCTAACTTATTTGCTAGTACTCTATAAAAACCCTGCTAATTATCAGAAAGTAGTTGTGACAGGAAGCCTCTGAGATGACTCCTAATAATGCCCAACTCCAGACAAGCATGCCTCTTAGAGAGTAGGCTGTGCCTAGAAACTTGTTTCTAACAAACAATATGGCAAAAGTGATGGAATGTCACTTTTGAGATTAGGTGACAAAATACTGTGACTTCTGTAACGCACACCTTTTCTCCTTTTCTTTCTCTCAGTCTTTCTCGGGGAAGCCCTCTGCCATGTGGTGAGCTGCCTGAAGGAGAGGCAAAGGTGGGCAGGAACTGAAATCACTGGCCAGTAGTTTTTGAGGGTATCTGGTTATGTAGCAGTAGAAAACCGGAAGTGAAGTGCTGTCATAACAAATACGTAAAAATGTAGGTAAAGACAAGAATTTTGAGGGGTACCTAAACAAAACCTAAAGTGACAGGAACAGACTGTTAGCAGAACTTTGGTTTTCAGGATGGTGTCTAAAAAGGAAGCAATAAAAAAGGCAAAAAGGAAGTAAAAAAAAAATGTCATCAGAAACTGGAAAAAAATAGGGACACCTTTGTTTTAAAGTGGCAGAGCTTAACAAAACTGTTGTCTGAAGTTAAGGGGAAGTTAAAGTATACCTAATGAATTTGTTCACCTAGCTAAGGGGACTTCCAACCAAAGTATTGAAAGTGCTGTTTGGTTTCTTTTTGCTGCTTAATGTAAAACGTCCTTGGAATGGCTATTTTAGAGCTGAAGAATTTTACCTCTCTGGAATAGAAACAGAATTCTTTCAAAATCTACCCAAACACTATGTATGCACAAAAATGTGCAACAAACCAGTTTCTTGATGCTGTGAATTTCTCTAGTTTCTGTACCTACCCTGTTTCCCCCAAAATAAGACCTAGCCGGACAGTTCTAATGCATCTTTTGGAGCAAAAATTAATATAAGACCCGGTACTTATATTACATTACATAATATTATATATTATATTATACTATATTATATTATGTCTTATTTTGGGGGAAACACGGTATTACTTTAATTTCCTTTTGAAGACAATATCCCATTCCAACAATCAATAAACTCTGAGTGGTTATTATTTATTTTTCTATATGGAATGAAGTAATGTGATCTAGGTAATACCATCCTTATGATAAGACAATGAACTTGAAGTTTGCATAGTATAATAAAAAGAAAATAACTAAAACTAAAGATTTTTATTTTTTATAAATCTATTGATTTTTCAAGTTTTGATTTTGAAGAAACAGAAAGAAAAGCAACTATTGAGACAATTAAAATAGGTACTGTACTGTCAAATCAACTTGCTAAATGACCACTCTCTGTTCCGTACACCTCCATCCTTCCTGCCTCAGATTAATCTTCACTGTGGCCCCAAGCAGTTTACTTAGCTTCCCTGAGCTTCACTGTGTACTGGGCAACGGTAACTTGTTCACAGCACTGTTATTTAATCAACATATTATTTATGATCACACTTTGCACTAAAACTTGGCAAGTACCACAGTTAAGAGCTGAGTAAAGGTTAATTGACTTTGAATCTGTATAATTGCCACGGTATTGAGATGTGGCAATCTACTTCTTCAGATGAGCATCAATTTGCAACGTTTCCACTGATTCGTTGACCTGAATTTCCTTTAGGAAAAAAATAAAGGAAATGATGCATGACCTAATAGCCTCATTTAAAAGTTTAACCTCAACACTGAACCCTCTTCTATTCCTCGTAGATTTCCCTTACCTGGCTATACTTTTTATTTTTTTTTTATCTATAGAGTTTATCACGCTCTAATTTAAATTGACTTGTACATTATGATTATTTATTATCTAACTCTTCTGGAATGTAAATTTATTTCCATGAGGGCAGGATCTCTGTCTATTTTTGTTCATTGATGTAGTTCAAGTACATAGAAACATACCTTGCACAAAATTGGTAATAAATGTCAAATGAATAAATAAATAATTCTCCAACATTTCCTAAGAGCTAATTATTGTCCCACATACGAGGTCTCACAATTAAGTTTGCCAATTTGTTTCAATGATATTGATAATGTTTTTTGATATCAGAGGGATTATTCAGTATTAATTTGTACCAACTGGACAAACAGTTAACCAACTTTACTATTTGCAAGTGCTGAAAAGGCTGCATGAAAAAGTTAGATGACCTGAACTTTTTGCCAACAATTCATGGCTCTTGCATCATGACAATGTACCAGCTCTCATGGCACTGTATCCAAGGGAGCTTTACGCCATTAAACAAGTAACTGTATTGGAACACCCTCCCTACTCACCTGATCTGGCCCCCAATGACTTCTTTCCTTGCCCAAAGAAAAAGGAAATATTGCAAGAAAGACATTTTGATGACATTCAGGACATCATGGGTAATAGCACAACTCTGATGGCCATTCTAGAAAAAGAGTTCCAAAATTGCTTTGAAGTGTAGACTAGGCACTGGATCAGTTCATAGCTTCCCAAGGGGAGTACTTTGAAGGTGACCATAGTGATATTCAGCAATGAGGTATGTTGTACTTTTTCTAGGATGGGTTCGCGAACTTAACTGCCATACCTCGTTGTATATTGTCTATGAAACTTGAGAAGGGATATATCTGCAAAGAAGGACTTCTTGTGGTAACCTACGCACAGATTCATCACCAGAGTCTGGCACCAGTGCTTACAGAGGCCTCTCACCCACTCTACATTTCAGGGAAAAGCCACAGACTCACCTATCAACCTCCTGTACTGTGCTCCTGCCTCCTGAGTCAATCCTTATAAGGGAGTTCCTAGTATGTATATATGTATTGTTATTTATTGTCAATTACAGTTGACGTTCAATATTATTTTATATTAGTTTCCGGTGTACAGCATAGTGGTTAGACTTTTATATCATTTCTGCAATGATCCCTCCATTAGACTAGTACCCACCTGGCACTATACATATTTGTCGCAACATTATTGACTATATTCTCTAAGCTATATTTTACATGTCTGAGACTGTAGCTACCAATTTGTATTTCTTAATATCTTCACCTTTTTCACCCAACTCCCCAACCCCCTCCTATCCGGTAACCATCAGTTTGTTCTCTGTATCAAGAAGTCTGTTTCTGTTTGGTTTGTTAGTTTGTTTATTTGTTGTTTAGATTCCATGTATAAGTGAGATCATATAATATTTGTTTTTCTCAGTCTGGCTTATTTTGCTTAACATAATACCCTCTAGGACCATCCATGTTGTCGCAAATGGTAAGATTTCATTCTTTTTTATGACTGAGTAATATTCCATGGTATACATGTACTACTTCTTTTTTATTTATGGGCACTTGCATTGCTTCCATATCTTGGCTATTGAAAATAGTACTGCAGTGAACATATGGGTGGATATATCATTTTGAGTTATTGTTTTGGATTTCTTTGAGTAAATACCCAGAAATGGAATTGCTGGGTCATAAGATAGTTCTATTTCTAATTTTTTGAGGAATCTCCAAACTGTTTTCCATAGTGGCTGCACCAATTTGCAATCCCTCCAAAAGTGTATGAGTGTTTCCTTTTCTCTGAATCCTCATCAACACTTATTGTTTGTTGATTTACTTATGATAGCCATCCTGACAGGTGTGTGGTAATATCTCATTGTGGTTTTAATTTGTATTCCTGATGATTAGTGACATTGAATATCTTTTCATATGTCTATTGGTCATCTATTTGTCCTCCTTGGAGAAATGTCTATTCACGTCCTCTGCCCATTTTTTAAATGGATTGCTAGTTTTGTTTTCCTGTTGAGTTGCATGAGTTCATTATAAATTTTGGATATTAATCCCTTATTGGATGTTTCATTGGTGAGTATCTTCTTCCATGCAGTAAGTTGTCACCCTTTTTTTTCTTTTTTTTGATGGTTTCCATTGCTTGCAAAAACTTTTTAGTCTGATGTAGTCCCATTTGTTTATTCTTTTCTTTTGTTCCCCTTGCCTGAGGAGCAATGTCAGAAAAAAAAAAATACTACTAAGAGCAATATCAGAGAGTTTACTACCTATGTTTTCACCCAGGAGTTAACTGCATCAAAAACAAACAAACAAACAAAACAAACAAACAAAAAAAACAAACAGAAATAAATTTAATCAAGAAGGTAAAAAATCTGTACTTGGAAAATTATAAGACACCGAAGAAAGAAATCAAAGAAGATACAAATAAATGGAAGCAAATACCATGTTCATAGATAGGAGGAATCAACATTTTTAAAATGTCCATACTACCAAAAGCAATCTATAGATCAATGTAATCCCCATCAAAATACCAATGACATTTTTCACAACTAGAACAAATAATCATAAAATTTATAGGAAACCATAAAAGATCCCAAATAGCTATAGCGATCTTGAGAAAGAAGAACAAAGTTGAAAGTATCATAAAACGTGATCTCAAACAACAATATAAGGCTATAGTAATCGGGTACTGGCACAAAAACAAACACATAGATGAATGGAACAGAATATTGAGCCCAGAAATAAATCCACACATACACGGCCAATTAATCTATGACAAAGGAGGCAAGAATATACAATGGATTAAAGACAGTCTGTTCAATAAATGGTGTTGAGAACATTGGACAGATACATGTAAAAACAACAACAAAACTAGATCACCTTTGTACACCACATACAAAAATAAACTCAAAATGGATTAAAGACTTACATGGAAGACCTGAAACCATGAAACTCCTGGTTGACGAATGGACTGAGACCTGATCCATCCAATCAGAACTGTGCAACTCTATCCTCATTTGCATCTATATCAACCAATCAAATCTACTCTGCAATAACTAATCCAATCACATGATTCCAACCAATCAGGATTGTATGATTTATACCAATCAGAACTGGGTGATTTGATTCCCTCATTTGCATATCATTGGACCAATCAGGAACCTGGGCAGAACTTTCTCTATAAAAAGCAGCCTCCCTTTGTCTCAGTGGAGTATACTTTAGGTTTTCACCAAAAGCTACATTTCCTCAGTTTGCAAACTGTTTAGCTGAATAAAGTCTTTCCTCTTTCCACATCTCAGACTGGGAATTTTTGTTGACATGTCTAAGAACTTAAAGGAATTCAATACCTTTCAACCAACTGAACCTGACCAATTAAATTGTATCCTAAATGCTTTTTCACAACTTAGCTTGTCTCTAACAGAAAATCTTGGAAAGAAATAAAGGCATTTCTTGACTGCACTGTGGTTAGAATCGACACCAGCAAATCTTTGATGACTGTTACTGAAGCTACATAGGGCCAATTAGCAGTTTTAAATTAGAATATAGAAACATTCAACTATAAATGGTAAAATTTTGCTGTATTTTCATTACATAGAATCTACATTGCAAACAAATATTTGCTTCTTTGGAAAAACAACATTTCCAATTAACATGAAATCATAAATTCCTTTAACTGCCTAAATTTCCAGTGTGGGTATGTTCTCCATAAAACTTTTTAATGTTTAAAATTTAAAAAAAAATACGTCCTAAATAAGGAACCACAGTATAAGACCCTCCTGGTTATACCACTGCCAAAGTAGGCAGTTCTGTTATGTACAGCCAATGTGGCTAGCAGGTGCTGTGTTGGTTGCCTTGGCAACCAACAAAGAAAAGTTTGGGACTTCTGTCATCTAGCCGTTCTTTGATAGTCTAACTCAAACACACAGCAGTACTGTAGGTTATTCCTCCACCTGGTGCTTATTTTTTCTATTTACTGCCTAGGAATAGATTTGCCTTCAGCATGTAAACTAACACACTGTGGTACTGAACACCAAGATTTTATTCCACATAGTTTAGAAAAACAGCAAGCTCTTTCAGCCCTTTGCCTGAAAATTCCAAAGCATAAATATTCTTTTACCTTGGTTAAATCCTAAAGTTCTTTTATCAGGTGAAAAACAAAAATATCTCTATATCAACCAGATAATTAAATATCTACCAAGTACTTTGCAGTATTGTAAATATTAAAATCATACTTATAACACAATTAGAAAAAATATATATACTGATGGCACTCATATTATTTACCATTCATTCAATTTTAATATTATGTCAGTCATCCTACTATTACTAAATGAACATATAGGTATATCAGACCCCTCAATGACATTTATATAACTCAGATAGTTCTATACAATTCTAAGGAATAGTAATGTGCAATTTTGTTTTTATATACCTATTCAATCTTGTTAGTTAAGTTTTCACCACTTAAATATGTTTTCTTAGGCCACTAAATTTATTTTTACTATGTAATTATCTATAGTAACTATGTAAATTATGGATATCATGTGGTTTTGACCACATGAGTATTTTGTACTACAGTAAGATCTTTGTTTTAAAATAAAAGTATTTTGGTTATTCATATGTTTCTTACTCTCATTTTTGTGGTAAATATTGTGAGCTTTTGCTCAGTTTCTTTTCCCACCTAGCAGTCAACTCCCTGGCAGTCAATAAAAAATATCTTAATCTACTGGCCAAATGAAGGAATCTTTGATTCATCAGAGCTCTGGTTTTCTTAAATAAATTTTTTTCATGACACTAATTTGTTTATGCAAAGTAGTACAGTACTAATAAGTCTGTTGTGTTTCTATGTGTCTATGTTTAACAGAAACTAATCTCTGAATATTTATTGATTGAGTCAACTTATTATGTGAAGATTTATTATCAAAATATCTAAGAATATCTTCAATACGATGCCTAGAGACCAATTGAAAACCTACTATTTATCACAAAAACCAATGAAATAACCCCAAATGTATTTTTATATATAAAAAAATGAATTGTAGCACCACAGAACAAGTAACATCAGAGTCAGCATTTTAAAGAAGTTAATGGAAAATATGAAGCTATGTGTGTGGTTGAAGGAAATATCAACTAACTCCTACCAACTTTTGATTGATTCCATCCAAAGAGTAAAAAAAGAAAAGAAAAAAAAAAGTTAGTAAAAAAAAACAAACAGTGGTTTGTTCTTTCTAAAAGAGTCCTATACAAAAAAGTTCAAGTCAGAGGATAATGACATAAAGCAAGGACAGGAAGCAGGAAATCATCAAGATTTCAGGAACTGCTGGAGCATCCTGCAAATGTAGTCATGCTTTAGTGGGTGACTGACCCCAATCCACGTGTAACAGAGAGCAAGATAAGTAAAGTGAGGACTTTGATATACATAGCTAATTCCTTTTATTCGAGAGGGAGCCAAAATGGAGATGAAGACAATTTCCCAACTAACTTCAGGGAAAGAAAACATGTGAACTAGAAATGATTCAGCTTAGCAGTACATTTCTGTGATGTGCTTGGCTTCTTAGAAAATCCTTCCCTAATTACTAGTGTCAAATGAGTGCCAAAGGGATACATGTGAGGCACCGGTAACAGTTTGTTATGAAATGTTTCTTAATGACCTGAATGGATCATTATTAATTTTTCATGTTGGAGCTTGAGGAACTCTTCTAATAAAACCACTCTTTTACATTTTAGTTTTGGACTAAGTGAAAAGTAAGACATAAATAGCATAAATGGAGATAAAGACCTCTTAAAATGGACATTTGTAAGTGAGGCTTATTCATAAGGTCAAGTGAGCTTCTGAATATCAAAATTAAGCAGTGCATATAGAACAGCTATTTATTCGAGACCTGTACATACCTCTTCCATGGGCAAGGCCATATCTCTAAGCTCTCCTAATTATCATGAATGAAAGGAAATACATTATTCAGACATATCAGCTTCTAAAGAAGAGAAGAGCTAGGTAATACATTCCTGATTTGTCTGCTAACCTCATCAATGATATAGGTCATTCCACCAAAAATGGAAAAGAAACATTTTCCCCCAACATTTCATTTCTGCCTTTGATAAAATCTTGCATTAAAATTTATTAACATTGATTGCAACAGCTTTCTTGTTCATCTTTGCATCCTCAGTTTGTAGGTAATATGCATAGCCTAGTAGGTGGTTAATATATTTATTTAAAGTTAATGACTGATTATGAAATTTAATAAAATATTCAGTTAAACTTAAGCATCTTCAGTTTGGTCTTCTAGGCTCAAAAATATTTTCCATGAATCTATTAGTGGTTTATTATTGTAAAACATTGAGTGGTTATTTTTCCTTGATGATAGAAAAGCAGAGGTAAGTAAGTCCATCATTCATTAAGCAAAACAATGATATTATGGCTTTAGGTTTTCTTCTCTTTTGATATTTCACTTATGTTGCAAAATGGCTGCAACAGACCCAAGCAACATTTCCAATGAATCCAAACATCTAAATACAAAAATAGAGGGAGAGGGATTTGATTTTTGCATCACTGTCTTTTTTTAAGAGATTATACATTTTTTCTAAAAGCACAAGATATGATACTAACACATTCTCTTTGTTCACACAGGCCAAGATTTAATACCTGCTATTCTACCTGCAATACTAGTTGGACAGTGAGTACCTGGCATTTTTATATCTACCAAGGGGGGGCAGTCATCTCAGAGAGAACAAAGGAAGGGGGAGGTGGGCTCTTTGTAAACAAACAGTACTTGCTACTGTCTCTGCCTATTTTGTTTATAAAAGTAATTACTTACAAGGGTATTTTTTTTTTGCTCCTAAAATTAATGTATATCTAATAAGCACACACATACACATACATTTGTAAGTTATCTAGAGATATATAAAATAAGATAGATTATTTAGCTAAGTATGTCATTAATGCAGAAATTGATATGGCATGAAAAGTACTAGTATGCAAACACAAGCCCATATACTTCACTGAGAGAGCTGAAAGAAGGATTCTAAGTATACTTTTGGGGAAAACCCTCATAAAAATGGGGGGAAAAACTTTTGGGAGGAAGAAAAAAATAATGTGGTAATAGGAAAAAATATCTAAAAATTCTCCTTTTTCATAAAGAAGCCTGCAGCTTCTGGTGTTCTATGGGTGACATAGTCTGCAGGTCCTGGAAAGACATGGGTTCTCATATTTTGGGGGGAAGAAATCACAAAAGGAGCTGGAGAGCAAATATCAGATGTCTGAGGGAAGGTATTAGAAATGTAGAGACACGAACACAGAAAAAGATAAATGCCACATATTGAGTCATTACAAGTGAAATGTTTGAGTTAGTACCCTTAAGAACCTTTCATCCAAATACTTCTATCTGTCTACTGTTTGGGAAACTACAGTAAATGAGCCATCCATAACACTTATTCCTGAGCTTTCCTTCAGTCTATTGATAAATCAATTTTGTATCTTGCTTCTACAGGATTTGATCTATTCTGTTAATTTTTACCTTTGTTGAGGGTTGCCCAAGACCACCCTCAGGCTTCATGATTCACTAGAATGACTCACAGGTTTTAGAAAAGCTGTTATACTCATGGCTAGTTTCTTACAGCAGAAGGATACACATTAACATCAGCAAAGGGAAAAGGCACATGGAATCAAGTTCAGGAGAAATCAGGCACAAGTTTCCAAGAGTCCATTCCCAATGGAGTCTCCCAGATGTCACGTCCTGCACGACAAGAGCAGTGGGAAGCGAGAAAGGCGGCACAAGGTTAAGAAAGACAGTAGACAAGAGTAGAGCGCAAGCGGCACCAAGGGACTCAAATCTCAAGGACTGAGCCCCTAATTGGGCCAATGCATGGCTTTTATTAGTAATCACACAAGGAAGTAAAGTTTGAATTTTCCATTGTCCACGAGTCATGTGCCTGACTGGCTGTTCTTCCCGAAAGCCCCCATTGGGCTCCCACACGTACTGTGCCTTCACACCCACGCATAACCCCAGGGGATGGAATCATAGTACTGAAACCATCAGATAAGAGAACCTGACCGATAATATTCCATCAGTTCCCAGCTTTTCGGGACACTCCCTCAAGGAAGCTTTACGGATAACATTCCATAGGGTCTCAGCTTTCCGAGACACTTCCTTGTGATGTCATGGGGAAGGTGTGGGGAACAGACCTTTCGGCAGCTGTAAGGCAACACCCAGATGCACTTAATTTTCTCAGTAACAAAGTGTTACAGTATGTGTAAAGTGTTGCCAACCAGGAAAGCTCATCGGAGCCTTGGCATTTATGGTTTTGATGGGCTGTCACTCGTACAGGCATGAAGCACCCATATGACTGACCTCAGCTACTGAGACTCCAGGCCTCAGAACACAAACATAATTAGCATAAAATATTTAATCAAACTGGTAACATGTGGCTTAAGGCCTCAGGCACACAAATACACTCTTGTCAGGCAGAATATTCCCTGGACTCAGAGCTTAACTTTCAGGAGCTGGTCAAGGACAAGTGCTGAAGACAGGCCTTCTGGGGTAATGTGCAGAATTGGAGAGACCCCATCCTTGCTGAATTTCCCTTCACAGTTCACTCCCACCCCCCATGTCATGGTGTAGGTTCTCTTACAGCAAAATTATCAATTTTTTTAGGCATCTATATTTAGTGGACCATTTATATTACATATACAGCAATTGTATCAGAATGAGGGGTTGGCTGGATGGCTTAGTTGGTTAGAGTGCGAGCTCTGAACAACAGGGTTATCGGTTCAATTCCCACATGGGCCAGTGAGCTGCGCCCTCCACAACTAGAGTGAAGGACAACGACTTGAAGCTGATGGGCACTGAAGAAACACTCTGTTCCCCAGTATTCCCCAATAAAATTAAAAAAAAATAGTATTAGCATGATCATGCCTAGCATTTGGGGGAGCCAGTGTTGGACCAGGGATAGATTTAAAGAAACAACTAATTCATTCTATTAAGCATATGTGTGTGTATATATATATATATATATTAATTCGATTACCTGCTTTCTCTCTTGATCTATAGCGTTACTTGTAACTTAAGGTAAACTTGTATGGAACTACAAAACATTGAAATAAACTTAAAGTTAAATCCAGTTTTTCCTCAGGATAGTCATTTACCATCAGTATAGCATCCTGAGGAGGCTTTGACTTGACCTTTGAATACATTTGATCATTCATATTGGAATTAACATGACTAATTTGCATAAGGTACTTGAATCTTACCAGCAAGGCCAGTGCTACACCATATTTCAGAATGCTTGTGGTAAATTTCAGTTTCAGGACAGAACAAATCTGTAAGAAATACAATGGTATCTGTTATGCTTTCCCAACAAAGTTGACTTTTCTCCATGCATCAAGTATCACGGTGTTTCCCCAAATATAAGACCTAGCCAGACAATAAGCTGTAATGTGTCTTTTGGAGCAAAAATTAATATAAGTTCTGGTACCAAATCATATCATATCAAATCATATCATATCACATCATATCATTCTATTCTATTCTATTCTATTCTATTCTATTCTATTCTATTCTATTCTATTCTATTCTATTCTTATTTTAATTTTTGCTCCAAAAGATACATTACAGCTGATTGTCCGGCTAGGTCTTATTTTCGGGGAAACACGGTATGCATAGATGATGTCGTGTAGGGCCACTTGAGAGGCTGCCTGCGGGGCCTCTGCTCCCGCTCCCCACATAAGAATGCAGGATGTGGCTAGTCCAAAAAGGAACACCCACGGAGCAATAGATAGAGAAGTCATATCACTATCGTCTCACTGGTGGCACTATAATCTCACTGGAGGCTGGAGTTGCACGACCTGCAACCTGCTGTCCGCTTCTCTGCCTGCCAACCGACCAACTGACCAACCAGTGCAGCCACAGCAGTTATGTCAGTGGCTAATTGGCTAACTGGTTACAGCTGACGGCCAACCAGCCACAGCTGACGGCCATCTACTACCCGAGCCAGCACCTTTCCACATGAGGTGGAGAGCCTGGAAACTGCTCTCTGGGACTCTGTTCCCACAGATGACATTACAATTGGGTACGATTCAGCTATTTCAAGGTTTTAAATCAGTCGAGGACAAACCAGTCACCGATCCTTAGTTCACAGTTTTGTACTGAGACCAATTTCCATCGTGTGCTGTTCTGGAGTCTGTCTCTGAATTGCTGCAGCTCCCCTAAGTATTATCGCTTCATAAACGTAGGGTGGCAACTCAAGCAAGTACACCAGGATATCCACCGGCTGGTTCTAATCACTTCTCAATCTCTGAGGGAGTTCTGATGGGCTTTGACTCTAATATGCTCCTTAAATTCCCATAGGGTTTTAATAGTCCATGACCCATGGAGGAAATCCTTTCATAATTCGGTTTTTGTTGCCCATATGCCTGACCATACAGTCAAGCCATTGGTAAGTCAGTATATACCCAAACATCAGGGCTTTTATATGTATTCAAGGATTCCATGCCTGCAACCCAGTCCATGGAACTGATTTATTTCCTTCTTCTATCAGAGTTTTCCATTAGTCTGTAGGAATTTAGCTACCTTCAAAATAGGATGCTCTCCATCTACCTTGAAACTGCCATTTATAAGTGTACAGTGTTTTCTGGGTCAAGTGAGTCTTTTGTGTGGTCATTTGAGAGCTGTTCCCAGGGCACCACCCTTGTTCCAATAAGATCTAGCAGCTTACTTAGGGGTTTCAGAATTGACCCTAAAGAAAAAGAGGCTACCTGCTCATGAATACAATAATTACCTGTCTTCATTCTTTCAGTAGCATGTTCTCCTATAAACCTTTATATTATTATTATTATTATTATATTATTATTATTATTATTATTATTATTATTATTATGAACCTTTTCTGGACACGATTATTAGAATGTTGCTGACATAACACAAGGCATTATGGGTATTTAAGGTTTCAAAATTATTTTGTCCTTTATAATGAGGCAGTTTCAATTAATGCCAAATAACAAATTAATCATTGTCTCTCCAATCGCACATACCCAATGACTGACTGTGTGTGGAAATTTTCTGGTCCAAAATCCCAGTACTTTCTGTTGGGCAGGACTCACAAGCTTTTATCATAAGCTTCCATCAGCATTAAGTGCAAGTTACAGATAATTCCAAATCAAATTGGAGAGGGGTCCTAAGGGCTAGACAGCATGAAATGAGCCACCAATTTTTGCAATTCAGACATAGCCTGGTGGTGTTCAGGGTTCCATTCAAAATTGGCTTTTTTTCACATATTTTTGTGGATAACACCTAGCGGATATTTCCAGATGTGGAATATGAATCCTTCAAAATTTAAACAAGGAGCCCAGGCACTGTGCTTTTTGCTTAGTTATAGGCTAGGCAATGATAGCAGTTTATTTTCAGTTGATTGTGGAATATCAGAGGTAGCTTCTGCCCAAGTTATTTATAGGAATTTCCCATTTGGATGGTCCTTGGATCTTTTGTTAGATTTGTCCACCAGCGTTTGTTCGTCATGTATATTACCACTGAATTTAAGTTACTCCTAGCTTCTTTTTCAGCTTCTGATATCATTATATTTTCAATGTAGGATATTATCCCACTGGAAACCTGCTTTAATACCTTCTAACCAAATCATCATAGTAAGCAGGTGAATTCAAACAACCTTGGAGGCAATGCAGTCAATGTAAATTATGGTATTTTTGCATGCAAAGGCACTCTGCCATTTTCTCTTTTCCAAGATTAAGATAAAGCATTTGCAGGATCAATCATTGAGTATGGGTCTCCTTTAGTTTTTGTTTTTTTTTTTTGCTTGTTTTTTTTTTTTTTTCTCCTGTTAAAACCATATCAGGAACTACTGACACGAGATGGTAGCACTGTATTCAAGCCTTGTAATCTGTATGTCTCCATGAGCTATTCACATTTTTCTTGGGCCACAGTGAGCCATTGGACAGAGAATTAGCTGGAACCAGTGCTCTAAATTCTAACATATCAGTAATTACAGTTGTAACATCTTTATGTCCACCAGATATCTGCTATTGTTTCAAATTAAAAATGCGTGTAGGCTTGTAAAATCCTATTGGTTCCCACCTAGCATGTCTGAACAGTACTGTCCAAAGAGCAAACGTAAGCCTCTGCTTTAGTTCCCAGGTCAGACATAATATCCATACCAGTAATCCATTTGGGTAGAAGATACACAATTGTTTTACATGAAGCCTGTCCAAACATTCCAATTTTCATCCAAATTTCACCTTCGTCTCATCAATCACTGCATCCCCATATACCACTAATTTGGCCTCAACTGGGATCTCCCCAATGTGTTTTGGAATCACAGTGCATTGGGATCTCATGGCAAGAAACCTCAGAGAAGTTTGTTCCAATGCCTGGCCATTTTACTCACACGTGAGCATAAGGCTTTGAGTCCCCAGCCGAAGATCAGGCCTAGAGACCATGGGCCTTTCATAAATTCTCATTCTGACTAATCTGGTAGACTGGTACCCTTGACATTCTGAGGTCAAGTTTCTCATTATCCTTTTTATTTCCTGGCTTCTTAAATTCCTCCAAACTAAACTAAATAGAGATTTGTTTAGGACCCTTCAATATTGGGGAATCAGCAGTCTGCCATCAGTCACCTAATAACTGATAGTACTGCATCAAGGCCCTTGTGTCAACCCAATCAATGCCTG
The DNA here is from genome assembly GCF_004115265.2 of Rhinolophus ferrumequinum. NCBI lineage: Eukaryota > Metazoa > Chordata > Mammalia > Chiroptera > Rhinolophidae > Rhinolophus > Rhinolophus ferrumequinum. The sequence continues at coordinate 89,055,793 of NC_046289.1, read as the reverse complement.
TTATATTCATCACATTCCTTAGAGACTGCCATCCTAACGTGAGCTCCTTGACTATCCTTTTGTCTTTCCATATTCTATTGGAGACCACTCTAATTTTCTTATTACATATAGAATTTGCAAGTGGAAATTGATACAAGAAATCTGATATGGCTTCTCAGCCCATTATATTTTGCAATAGTAAGCTTACATGGGGTATTATGACCTGGATAAGGGACATATTGGGCATCCTGATCGTTGTAAAGCCAATCCAACAGCTTACATGCACAATGAAGCAGTCATGACAACTGTGGAGTTCCACTTCTCACAGTAAACAAACTTTTTACAGTGGCTTTTATCCAATCTACCAGGCTAGCAGTCTCCTCAAGCATAACCAGCTGTGTATTTGGATTATGTACATGTATCTGTAATTGTTTATTTAGTAAGCTGTGTGCTAGACATCAATCCAAACATGCTCCTATATTCTGTAGTATTCCAAATAGAAAACTGACCCTTAGATAGTCACTCTCACAACCTGTTTTATTAAAGCTTATTCAGGAAGCTGATAATATTGATTCATAGTAGAGATAGAATACATATTTGTTGAAAAAATGAAGAAGCTCTGATTCAATATAGCTTGCAAGTAATGGTGGACAGGAAAAAATAATACTTCCCTTGCCTTGCAATATATTTTACAGTTAAACTGCATATAAAATCTGAATCATTTATGGCTCTCATTCTCTCTTCCTATTTCAAGAGACATACAGATTCCTATATAAATTTAGGTGTAGATTCAGACAGAGATATAGATAAGAAGCAGCTATTAATGCCAACAGATAGATAAGAAACAGATATTAAGGACTGTAACTTCGAATTATTGGGGTTTTAATACTTTCATTTTGGGAGTTGAAAGCAATTTTGAGCCATAGTTGGAAAATTGATTTTTTTTTCTTTTTTCTTTTCTTTCTTTTTTTCTTTCTTTTTTCTTTTTTTAAACTCTGGAAGTTCCATATGCGTTTTGAATAACTATCCAAAGAAATGTTCACAGATTTTTGTTCCCCAGATACAAATCTGCATTTAAAATGCTCAGTATTTAAACATTATAGGTTTTTCTTCCTGAAAAGATGTTTGCATGTAATGCTACTTGATTTGATTACATTGGGAAGCAGGAATACAGCAAGAGAAACAAGAGGGCTTGATCTTTCATTTACATGTCCCTGGGGATAAGATTAAGATTCTCAGTCACATAAACCTACCTGGTGTCTTACACTGTTAGATTCTTAACATATATCTGTTAAATGAATACATCAATTGGCATCACAGGAGAGGTTATATCCAATCGTTTTTGTATACTATGTAGCTACATTTTTTTGAAATATCATCATTTAAATGTTATTTAAGAAATCATTCACATGATATTGACATAATATTTGCAACAAACTGTCCAAAAGAGCAAATAGGTATATTTTAAAAGTATAGTGTCTTCCTCTAAATCATTATAAAAATTCAGTCAATTCAAATAACAAGATAATTATATCTGGCATTCCATAAGATTATTGGAATCCAGATACACAAATAAAAGTAAATTTGATGTCAATATGTAAGAAAAGGAATCAACAGATGGCTACTTCTGTTCAGTTGCCATTGATTTAAAAAATAATAATTAATTGAAATGTTATATTAAGGTAACATCACCTTTTTGGCTATATAAAAGTCATTAAAATGCGATAAAATTTATTTTAGCATAAAAGAAGGGAACTAAAGTCAATTTAGATCACTTTACTTTTGTTTATAGTTACTATTTTCTTTTGGGTTTTAATTTTTTCTAATGGTTATAGTTTTGTGGGAAAGTGTGAGAACTGTGGGCAAAAGAAGGACACTGAAGGGTAGTAACTATCTCCATCTTGGGAACTCCATCATACCATGATACACAGCTATTAGTTCAAAAATCTAAAAATTTTCCTTCTAAAATAAATAATAATGAGTATGTAACGGATGATATGTGTGTGATACAGAACATCCTGTGTCCTGTCCTTATTCAGCGAAAGAGAGACTTTGGATTATAGCACAACGTGGTGCCACTAAAATATATTCTGACCCAACTCCACAGTACTAGGCTTTGTGAGACTGTGGCTCTGATAATGAGAAGAGTTGCAGGGTGATGTTCTATTAAAAAACTAAAGCATAGCGGAGGGGGTGGGGGAAGGAGTACTGCAGGAAACAAAAACAAAAAGCATTTAGCCATGTTTCAGTAGGAGTAGCGAAAGGAAAACAATGCAAAGAGGAAACAAAATGGGTTGACATCAACATATACTGCATACAAACTCAGAAGCATGCTAACAGAACATACCAGTATGGCTCCTAGATGTCGGGGTCTTGGTTTGGACAATCTGTATTGAATCATTGATCAATTTGCCTACCTTCAGATCAATACCATACTATCTTGATTAGTGTAGGTTTGTATACTTGAAATCAGATAATATTAGTCCTCCAACTTAATTTTTCATTCACAGAGTTGTTTGTGCAGGGATTCTGCTTGAGATTACATTGAAACTATAAATCAATTTGGAGATAACTGCCCTCTTAACAATACGGACTCTTTCAATCTGTAATGTACGCATGTTTTTCTATCACTGAGGTCAACTTTATTATGTCTCATCAATAGTTTGTGGTTTATAATGTGTAGTTCTTGCACAACTTTTGGAACATTATTTCATATTTTTAATGTCATTGTAAATTGTCACTTTATTCAATTTTAAAGCATACATTTGATTATTGTGGGTCGATGTTTTGCAGAAGTTTAGGTACAATTATCATGTTTCAGAACATAAAAGATGTTTTTTACTGTTTTTTCGCTTGCATTATTTTCTCACAGGATATCTGCTGTCACCTTATATTGGTTCTTCTATAGTGAGCATGTTTATTTCCTATGGCTTCTGTTGTAACTTTTGAGCAGCTTGATTATGATATGGACTGTGATTTTTTTTTCTTTTTATGTTTGTGTCTTTGAGGTTGGTTCAGCTTCTTGTATTTGCAAATAAATGATTCTCATCAAATTTGGAAAATATTCCTTACATATTTTTTCTGCATACTCCTCCCCCAATCATTTTTCATACTGCTATTTTACATTGATTAAGCCAGTTAAAGTTTTTCCTGAGCTGACTAATGTTCATTTACAAAAAAAATAAAATCCTTTCTTCTTTGTTTCTTTTGTATACAACATGTCATATTTTCAAAGTCACTAATTTTTTATTCTGTTATATTAATGTATCGTTAAACTTAACCCATATATTTTTTTAATCTAATACATCATTGGTTTCATGTTTCAATTTGTGTCTTTTTAATATCTAACATTTCTGTAAACATTTTAAATATGTGAAATGTAATTATAAGTGTTTCATGTCCTTATATGCTAATTCTACCTCTTTGTTCTGAGTCTATTTTGATTGATTTTTTTTTGGGGGGGGGTCACTTTTTTATTTCTCTTTTGTATTCCTGGTAATTTTTTGTTGGTTGTCGTCAGACATTGTGTATATTACCATTTTGGGTGCTAGAAACTTTTCTATTACTGTGAATAATATTCTTGATCACTATTACTGTGAATCATGCTGCAATGCTATTTTGGTCTTTATTTTTGTTAATAAAGCATTATTGTGAATAATGCTACACTGAACATAAGGCACAAATGTCTTTTCTTTTATTATTTTTTGTTTAATTAAAATTTATTGGGCTGACAATGATTAACAAAATTACACAGGTTTCAAGTGTACAATTCTATAATACAGCATCTATGTATTGCATTGTGTGTTCACCACCCAGATGTCTTTTCAAGATTTTATTTTAATTCTTTTGGATATATATTTGGGATTCAATTAAGTTATGGGAAAACTCTTCAAGACAGTAAGCAGGTGCTGTTTGGGGCTCATCTCATCTGTTTCCCATATAGCAGAGAATATCCCATATGCCATGTTTTTTGTTTGTTTTCATTTGCATTAGAGAGGGGGTAACTCTGATCTCTGTTGCTCCATATTGATTGAAAACAAAATTTATCTTTTTCTGTTTTTTAAAGTTTGCTTTTTAAAGATGTATTATTATTTGTATTGCTGTTGTAAGAAATTAATACATATTTAGTGGTTTGAACAATACAAATTTATTACCTTATATTTATGTTAGACAAAAGTACAACGCAGGTTTATAAATTCAAGTGTAAGCAAGGCTATATTCCTTTCTGGAGACTTTAGGAGAGAATCCATTTTCCTGCCTTTTCCAGATTCCAGAGACCATTCGTGGTCTCTGGATTATACATTCATGGGCTCATCACATCTCTCTTCATATTCAGACAACAACTGTGGGCCAAGACCTTCTCACATAACGTCACTGACATTTCCACCTTCTCATTACTTTCTGTTATTCTGGCTTTCATTTTGCCTCCCTCTTCCACACTTAAGGATTCTTGTGATTACATTGAGCCCAGCTGGATGATGGAGAAAAATCTTTCTAGCTTTTGATTAGCGACTTTAATTCCATATGCAATCATAATTTCCCTTTGCTACTTTATTAAGTAACATTATCACAGTTTCAGGGATTAGAATGCAGACATTTTGGGGGGCCATTATTCTGTCTACCACAGCAAGAAAAAGGTAGGTTTCACTTTTTAAATCAATTGTTAAAATCTCCATCTTTGACTAAAGAATCTGAACACTGTATTTAATATAATCATTTACATATAATAGCTGTTATGTTCTTTAATAATCTTGCTATTTGTTTTCAATTTCCTATTATTTTCTCCACGTTTCTGCATTTTAAATAAACTACATATTTTAATTTCATTTATTTCTTTCAATGTGATACTATAACTCTAGTTTGGTTTCATTTTATTAATTTACTTACTTATTTTAAGTGTATCCATTATATTAACTAATTTTTTTCCTGCTTATGGGATATATTTGGAATACAAATTTGTTGAGTGCCTGGATTTTGTTCTATTCACTTAAACTGTTTTGCAATTTGTTTTAACAGGAAGGATAGTTGCTGTAGAACAGCTTGATATTTTCAAGCCTCATTTTTAAGCTTCATTTTCTGGCAACACTCGGAAAATTTTGTTCTTGAGCTAGTTCAGCCGAACTCTTCTACTGATTTAATTACCTTTTTCATTATTTGTCTGTTCGGATTTTCTATTTCCTCATAAGTGATTCTGAGTAAGTTGTATGTTCCTAGGAATTCATCCATTTATTCATGCTCTACACTGATTCCTAGTTATTAAAGTCTCTACTCTGATTGATCATGACTAGAAAATCACCTTGCATGACTCTGGGAATTGCTCTACTTATGGATGTGTAGTTGCTCTTTCTCTAATAGTTGTTATTTTCTTAGCTTTGTGCATTCTCACCCTGTGCATAAGCTGCTTAGTTCTCAGCACAGAACAAACAAACAAGCAAAAAACAAACAAACAAACACCCTCATAGTGGGCACCATTCATGATCTTTAAGAATATAGAATGCAGAACACGGGTGGAATGTGGTGTATTCAGCAATTACACGGTATGTCCATAGGAAGGCTCAGGTATTTTCCCGGTTCCGGATTATATAAACTGAAGGAAAACAATGGTGATAGGTTTGTAAACTGAAAACATTTGCCAGTCTCTCTGCCAAGATATTTATTTTATCAACTGCAGACTTCAAGTATTCTTCTATCATTTTTCATAAGTACACTCTGCCAAATTACTACCAGTCCATGGTTAGAATCCTTGAAGAACTCTGTGATTGTTTTTTTTTTTTTTTATTTCTGCAAAAACAATACTAGTGAAGAAAATTACATGTGAAATGCTAGATGAAGCTATGAATCTATCTATCATCATTGAATTTGTGTATACTTTCTACATCACCCTTCAAAGCACAAGTATGAATGACAGGAGTTACTTTTATCTTGGAAATAATCTGCCCTGGAATCATGGTTTCTTTTAGCCTGTGAAATTCTCACAATGTCTTCATCTCAAGGTTCCACTGTTAAAGTTTAAAAATAGAATTTCAATAAAGTTTTATTTTTCAATTCAAAGCAAAATTGACTAGAGATGTCTATTAAAAATAATGGTGGGTTATGAAGTTATTAATTTCTTTCATTTGGTACTATGAAGGACAATACATTTACGTAGTATCCAGATTTAGAGTGTTACAAATTATACTAAACTTGTTAATTATATTAAATAAGCTTCTATGTTTTTTCTCAATTTAACTAAATTGAGTAGTTAATAACTGAAATTAGTACATTAAGTCCAACACCTTGATTTTATTCTGCAAATTTATCAAAATTTTCCTTTTATTTTTCTCAATTATTATTCGATATTGAATAAACATTTTTCAGGTATGCTACCTCAATGTCCTTCTATCTCAATTGTTTTCTTCCTCTAATTTTATAAAGTCAAAACAATTTTGTAGCAATATTTAAATATCTCCCTTGATTTCCTGTTTCATATTATGTACATGCTTTAAAGTTTTATTACTTATATTAGTTTATGTTTTCTTATTATAATGCTGTCTTTCATATAATTTTCAATTTTGGGTGTCATTTCATTTTGAGTATTTTGTGAAGAGTACACACTATTAATTTCATTTTAGAATTTTTATTACATTCAGTGGAGTAGTACAGTTCTAATTTTTGTTCAGTTTGTACATTTAAATTCTGACACTGTTTTCTTTTTTTATATATGACGTTTTCTGTGCTATAATTATGTCTGGTATTTTATGGATTTTTATTTCCTTCTATTAGTGTTAACCTGTAAGTTTTAAAGCATTTACTAAAATATTTCTTAACCTCAGAATTAAGAGTGTAACAGTATCTTTAGAATTTTCTTATATACAACATTGTAATTAACAAACCTTTCACTTGACTTTTTAATCTCCTTGAACTAACTCCTTTATATTTTTGTAGTGTGTATATATATATATATATATGTGTGTGTGTGTGTGTGTGTGTGTGTGTGTGTGTATATATATGCTACATTATTGTTCTTTACCTTCCATATTCACTTTCTCAAAAAGGGATATTATAATATTTGCACTCAGTATTTGCATACATAATCAATATGCAAATATATTCAAACTTTTATTTTGAACTGGCTTCAATGTTATCCTCCAGTCTTCTCATTCTGTCTCCTAATTTTTTAAAAGATTTTTATTAAAATATAGCAAACATACAGTATTATATTAATTGCAGGTGTATAGCAGTTATTCAACATTTATATACCAAAAGAAGTGATCACCATAGTAAGTCCAGCAACCATCGGACACTGTACCACACTTTCACAATATTATTGCCTATATTCTGTATGCTGTACATTACATCCCTGTGACTTATTTGTTTTATACTTGGAAATTTGAATCTTTTATTCCCTTTCACCTTTTTTCCTACTGTTTAAAATTTTTTAATTACAGTTGACATTCAATATTATTTTATATTAATTTCAGGTATACAGCATAGTGGTTAGACATTTATATAATTTAAGAAGTGATTCCCCTGACTAGTATCCAGCTGGCACTATACATAGTTATTACCACATTATTGGCTATATTCCTATGCTTTACTTTACATCCCCATGATTATTTTGTAACTACCAATTTGTACTTCTTAATCCCTTCACCTTTTCCACCCTGCTCCCAACCCCTTCTCATCTATCACCCTGATAAATCTATTAATAGTATCAATCTAACACCACACACAGTTATCACAATATTACTGACTACATTCCTTATACTATACTCTACATCCTCATGGCTACTTCACAACAAACCAATTTGTACTTCTAAATCCCTTCCCATTTTTTACAGCTTCCCCAATCCCTCTTCCCATTTGGCAACCATCAAAACGTCCTCTGTATCTATGAATTTGTTTCTATTTTGTTTGTTTATTTATTTTGTTGTTTAGATTCCACATATAAGCAATATAACACTGCCTCTGTCTTTCTTTGTCTGACATATTCCACTCAGCACAATACCCTCCAGCTCCATCCATGCCACCACAGATGACTAGAACCCATTATTTTATATAGCCGAGCAATCTTCCATTGTATATATGTACCACCTCCTCTTTGTCTATACTCCATCAACAGACACCCCATCTGTCTCCACATCTTGGTCCTTGTAAACAATGCTGCAATGAACATATGGATGCACCCTTCCCCTCAAAATAGCATTTTTGGTTTCTTTGGATAAGTACCCTAATATAGGATTCCTGCGACTTTCTTTTTTTTTTTGTTATAATTTTTGTTATAAAGTCTATTTTGTCAGGTGTAAATATTGCTACCCCAGCTTATTATTTTTGTCTGTTTCCATTTTCAAGAAAGATCTTTTTCCATCCTTTTACTTTTAGTCTGTGTGTGCCTTATGATCTGAAGTGAGTCTCTTGTAGGTGGAACATGTAAGCGTTTTGTTTTCTTATCCATTCAACTACTCTATGTCTTTTGATTAAAGCATTTAATCCATTTACATTTAAAGTAATTGATGATATTATTATTTATATTTTTATTATTCAAATTTTTACCATTCATATTTTTTTTATTATTCATATATTTATTTATTTATTTTGTCTTAAAGAAGTGCCTGTAACATTCCTTGTAATACTGGTTTGGTGGTGAGGAACTCCTTTAGCTTTTTCTTGTCTGGGAATCTCTTTATCTGTCCTTCAATTTTAAATGATAGCTTTGCTGGGTAGGATAATTTTGTTTGTATGTCCTTGGTTTTCATCACTTTGAATATTTTTTGTGCATCCCTTCTGGCCTGAAAAGTTTCCACTGAGAAATCAACTGACATCTTATGGGAGCTCCCCTGTAGATAAGTAGCTGCTCTCTCTTTGCTCTTTTTAAAATTATCTCTTTCTCTTTAATCTTTGGCATTTTCATTATGATGTGTCTTAGTGTGGGCTTCTTTGGGTTCCTCTTGTTTGGGACTTTCTGTCCTTCCTGGACTTGTATATCTACTTCCTTTGCCAAGTTACAGAAGGTTTCCATCATTATTTCTTCAAATGGGTTTTCAGTTCCTTGCTCTCTCTTTTCTCCTTCTGGTACCCCTGTGATGTGTTGGTACATGTGATGTTGTACCAGAGGGCCTCTAAACTATCCTCATTTTTTTGAATTTGTTTTGTTTTGTTTTTGGTTTTTGTCTTCTGGCTGGGTGTTTTCTCTACCTTATCTTCTGAATCACTGATTCTATCCTCTGCTCCATCTAATCTACTGTTGGTTCCTTCTAATGTAATGTTAATTTCAGTTATTCAGTATTCTTTTTTTCTGACTGGTTCTTTTTTATGTTTTCTATCTTCACTTTTATGTTTCCTATCAGTTTGTTGAAGTTCTCTCTAAGATTACTGAGCATCCTTATACCCAGTGTTTTGAACTCTGCATCTGGTAGATAGCTTGGCACTATTTTGTTCTATTTGTGGAGATTTTACTTAGGAAATGTGTTGTTTTTGTTTTTTTTTCCTCCACATTTGGCTGCTCCTTGTGTTTGTTTCTATGTATTAGGTAGGGTTGCTATGTCTTCTTGTCTTAGATAAGTGGCCTTATGTAGAAGGTGTCTTGTGTGGCCCAGTGGCATAGTCTCCTTAGTCACCTGAGCTGGGTGCTCCAAGTGTGTCCCCTGTGTGAGTTGTGTGTATCCTCCTGTTTATAGTGGAGACTTGGTTGCTGTTTGTAGCTCAGTGGGAGGGATTGGTCCTGGGCTGATTGATTGTGAGGACTGGCAGTAACTAAAGTGAAGAAGCTATTGTGCAGGGTTGACCATACAGAGCAGGTTTTGTTTTTGCAAGGCTCTGGTGCCTGCCCATTCTGCCTTTTGGTGTGTCATCCTTGGAGGTCCCTGGGTGATGCTTTGGCTCAGTCACAAGCTGGCCACCAGGCATGTCAGCCCCAGGGCCTCCGGGGATGGGCCCCACCTCAGGCCAAGTTCAACTGCAGCCTGTGTCCTGCCTGAGGCCACCTGTAATGAGCCAAAAAGCAATTAGTAGATGACAGCCACCTGCAGTGGGCTGGGAGGTGCCTCGAGAGGCCAAGCTGCAAACTGAGGGTGGCTGCCACTAGTGCTGGACTTAGGCCTACTCTGCAAGAGGTACAGGTCACACTGAAGCTCGATGCTGATTGTTTTGGCTTTGTGAATATTTGAGAGATTTTAGGAAAGTCTGCAGCATGAGCCAAGTCAGGCTGTTTCGATGGAAAAACCACTGGAGGAGGCTTCGGTGGGACCACAAGTTGGATGGGGCTGGATCTCACAGAATCACCAGGGTGGGGCAAGTGGTGTTAGCTAGATTGGTGGAGACTGAGATACGGTAGCATCTTGCTAGTGAAGGGGGTAGGAGTTGGGGTGGGGTGTAGGTATGACTCAACAGAGCAACAATGGGACCTGCCAGCCCTTCTGTCTAGGAGAAAGCTTCCCCTCAGTCCCTTGCCCTGAGGATAAACAACTTAATTTTTCACTGTATGTCCCTGGCGCCTATTGAACTGCTGTCTTAGCACTGGAATTCAGGACAAAATGAGTCCATCAGCGAGTAAGTCCATGTGTGGGTCCTTTAAGAGGAGCACCTGGAAATCTAGCAACTCTCTGTCTCACTCAGCCACAATTTCCACTAGTTTTCACTGCCAGATGTTATGGGGTCTTTTAGCCCTAGTACTGGAACCCTTTGCTGGGGAGGCTCACGTGGGACCCTTTGTTCCTCCAGTGGGGGAGGAGGTGGATCTCCACAGCTGAGCTAACCCTCCTGATTTTTAACAGTAACATATGGCTGTGTAACCAGCCCATTCCACATCTCTGCCCCTCCTACCAGTCTCAAGGTGGCTTCTTCTGTATGTTCTTAGTTGTAGACTTCAGTTCGGCTAGACTCTAGGCTCTTCTCAGTGATGGTTGTTTTGTAGTTTAATGGGACTTTTGATGTGGTCATCAGAGGAGGAGGGCACAGCATTTACCTATTCTGCCATCTTGACTGGACATCCCTATTTTTTGAACTGAATTTTGTTTCATGTTGGAGCACGTCTTCAAATAATTTTTATAAAATAACATGATGATATGTTTGCTGAGTTCCCAAATATTAAAAATGTTTACATTGTTATTTCATACTTGAGACTTGTTTTGAGTAATTTTGACCCCATATTGCTGTAAATTTGATAAGTTTCCACTATTAAATACCCAAAAGTTGGAGGCTTGCTTGATTTTAGTTGCTAAAATTTAGGTGTATATGTTCCTATCTTACAAGAAATTCTCTTCATTCTTTTTCAGATCAGATTCTTTTTCAGATCCTGATCTTGCTGCTTCAAGCTTGCTCTCCCTTTATATTTCCTCATCTTTCTTGTAGCTGAGCCCCCAATTCTCAACATCTATCTCATCAAATCCTTTCTGGTGGTGTGCATTAAATATACATCCACTGATCGATACCTTTTCACAACTTACCATGCCATTATGCTGACCAAGCCAACATCACCTGATCTCACTCATATCCCTACTGCTACCTTTGTCCCATTTGAATCTCTGTTCAAAGCAGGAGGCATGGAGATTCCATTAAAATGTAGGTCATATGATGGCCCTACTTTGCTTCCTACAATACTCAGAATAAAAAGAAAAAAAAAAAAAAAAAAGATACTCTTTACAGTGGCCAAAAAGGCTCTGTAACAGTTACTTCTCTATTATGTCTATAATGTCATCCCAACAACTCTGCCTTAATTGCCTGCTTTTGCAGCTATGGATTCCTCCTATTTCTCAAACACTTCAGGCACTCTCCTACTGCAGAGCTTTTGCAGTAGTTGTTCCACCTGCCTGGAACATTCTTCCTCTACTTATTACATAGCACACTTCTCAAGTCCTCCAGATTTTATTTTAATATCACTTTTTAATTAGAGAAACTCACCCTTTCAGCACTCCTTTTAGTTCTGTTTCTAGCTTTACTTTCCTCTGATATCTCTTATAGGAGATAAATACCCTGGGGCATTATTATACCATGTAAAACTATTGCTTTATAAGGATGTAATTAATGATTATCATGAGAGTAAGAGCATTATAAAGGGTAAGTAAAAACAGGAAAACTTGCAGACTCTTGATTCATACCATCATATGTACTATGATATGTTTGATTAATAAATGCATTGGAAGCTATTAAACTAGAAATAGCATCTCATTGTAGGCATTTGGGTATCAATCTTTTTACAAGCAGCTAAACATACCCCTGATAAATATATAGTACATGAATATGTTCCTAATATATATGCATGTATATATAAAAGAAAAAATATATATTATATATAACATATATTATATACATATAGATATATATCTATATGTCTATAGATACATATAGATATAGAGTCATATTGATTTTTACTTATACATGGAATGACTAAAATTATAGCTTTTATTTGTTAGTGATTTTAAGATTCTTAATTCTAAATTTAATAAGTGTAATATTACTCGCAATAAAATGATGATAATATTAAACAGAACTAGTAATTTCTGCTATGCTTTATTTTATAAGTTGAAGGAACAAGTATTTTTTACCTGTGGCCATTTTAGGAAACCTTGATTAAGTTTAGTTTTAAAAAAAAGTTTAACAATTTTTTTTTTTTTTCAATTCTGGATGAGTGGCCCAAATTTGGGACAAATGCAACAAAGCAGGATTAGTAAAAGAGACAAATACAAACAAAAATCATATGTTTCAAAGGCAAAGTAAAGTGATGTAGTTAATATTTTGATAATAAACAACAAAAACTAAAAATCAATATTAGGATCAATGTTCTTTTTAAAATTAAGAAGCTTTCTAAAATAAAAGTTTCGTTCAGACTTAACAGAAAATCTTGGTGATAAAAGTAATCTTTATAATCTGGCCACAGAGTAACTTGTTAATTTTGTAAAAAGAAAACCAAAATTCTAAATTTACTTTTTAATAGACCTGTGATATAAAAAATTACAGTTTAGGATCTGTATGACCTTTTCTTTATTAATATATACATTTGCATTGAACCAACTTAGTCATCATATTTAGGTATCACACAGATTCCACATTCCTCAGAAAATTCTTATTTACAGTATATCCTCAAATTTGTGTTTTTAACTTTCTATTATTGATAAACCTCTAAATTGATCTTACTGTATATTATATGTATATATTTAGACTGACATAAATATATAAATATGTACATAATAACTTGTAGTCATTTAGATACTGCTTAAATTAGAATGAACTTTTTAGCATAGTAAATAAAATTACACATATATGCATATTTATAACCTAATTTATCATCTTAAAAGATTATAACAATTTTCTTAAAAAGGCAATAGACAAACATATTTATTATCTGTGTCCAATTTTAAATTTAATCATTGTACTGAGTGCTATCTTAGCCATTTTATTGATTACTTCCTTTAGCCAAAGTAATCAATTTTTGTTTTGTTTTAATGGACAGTGTTTTCTGACATTTATATTAGTTTGTATATCACAACAAATTTCAAAGTAAGGGCATGTAAAACATTACCTAAATTGCACCCCATGTTGTCCTACAGCCTGTCTATATAAAAAATTACGAACACAGCTAATATATAGCTATGCTTAATAACTGATGTTTTATCTTTATTTTGTCTGGAAATTGTCTAGATATTTAAATACTATGTATTAACTCAATTTAATATTAAAATAACATTGTATAAAGATCTAGATGTTGCAATTTAACAGAACAAATCACCCCTTATGATTGCAGCATTAAAATAATTTAAAATAATGAAACTTTCAAAAAGGGTCTCAATGCAATTTTATTTAGTTGAAAATATTTATATTTTGTAATCTTAAATAACTTATAGAAACAATGGTAACTTATTGGGCTCATAGAATTAATGTATGGATAATATTAAGTTTATATTATAAATAATAAAACCAAAAATTTGTCAACTCAAATATCATGAGAAAATAATTGTTATATGCTGACATTAGGAAGAGGACAAATAACATTTTATAAATTAAAATATAACGACACTAATTATCCAAACTGTAAACTAATTTTTAGGATTATTACATGAATTATTTTTAATATATAAATCTCTATATTCATATATCAAAAGATTCTAATGACTGAATTCATATTAAAAGCTTTAGTGTATATAGCTTTTATTATCTAGAAATAAAAACTATTTTCTAGACTCACAAGTGATTTTTTTCTAAGATCCAGTTTTACAAGGAGAAACCATACATAAGAAGCACAATGTTTAATTTTTTAAAGATATTATTCACCATTTGGCTTGAATAGATAGTCCTAAATGTGCACATAATAAAAAAAAGAGGAAGAAAACTCTTGCATATGATGAGGTAAGCTCCATAGTTTCCTTTGAGAAGGTAAAAAGAGATGGAGTAGAAGGGAAAAGAAAGAACTGAAATAAAGCCAACTTCAGTGAGGTATGAAATGATTACTATAAAAAGCCTAATTCTAGTCTGTCTGCAAGGAAAGGATGTGGCATTTGTGTAGAAAAACACATTTCAAAGCACGCACAAGTACAAGAGAAGGAAGCACTGTACTTTATTTGTACAATAACTTGAATTCTGTAATTTCATCAAGTTTTATGATTAAGAAATCCTTACTTACAAATGTAGATGAACTTTATTTTAGACAGAGACGATAGAGAGTATTCTCACAACACAGCTTCCCCCAACTTCACCCCCAACCCCCCACCTTTCTTTTCCTAATTTGACTCAAAGCTTCTTCATAGCAAAAGTTCTTGGAGTGATGACTGTGATTTCAGATTTTCCTTAGACTTTCTATGATGGAAGCAGGGGTTTGGCCTGTCATATCATGAGGATTGAAAGTACCCCAAGGAAACTGTACCAATTTGTAAGGACAATGCTTGTGCAACTTCTTATCTCTAGAAACTGATCAAAGACCGGTGGTCCCTAATTGGGCAGGTGAGGGGCAATGTCAACAAATCCTCCCAGCTCCAAGTAGATGAAAAAATTTAAAAAGTACTTTTCAGGAGTACCACAGCAATACTGAGGAGAAACTTACAAGGTCTTGAAAAGGTGACCTAAAGCAAAGTTTGGTGTAAAGCTGTTGTTCTCACAAGATCTGAACACAGTGTTAGGGCCAGCTTAAGGAAGAGTTTCTTAGACATAAATGGTCTCTCTATCGACTCTTTTAAAGTCTCACAACACAAAATGATAGGATGACAGAAACACAGTGTTGTGAGTAACACGGTAGATTTTGATTCGGGAGCGTTCCTTGTTTCTTGGAACAAAGTAAACGTAGCATTGTGAGCTCAATAAAAAGAAATCAGAGTTAAGATCCTTTTTAGGACATATCTGATGTCTGTGGTCAGCATCTCCTGAGCAGGAGACTCAGAGGAGCACACAGTCCTGTTTCCAGGGTCTTGATCTCTGAAGGCTTA
This sequence comes from Rhinolophus ferrumequinum, assembly GCF_004115265.2. NCBI lineage: Eukaryota > Metazoa > Chordata > Mammalia > Chiroptera > Rhinolophidae > Rhinolophus > Rhinolophus ferrumequinum. The sequence goes on along the minus strand of NC_046289.1, from coordinate 89,040,425 downwards.
TTGACTGGATCTTTGTAAGTCGTCCATGACACTTGTACTTAGTCTCTCAAAAAATCATCGAGAAAATGTATGAATCAAGAAAGACTTAATCACAACATGGAACCAATACTTTCATAGTCTTAGTGATAGTCTTAGTGTATATTTATAGGATTTTAGAGCCTAGGTTGGGTAATTTTAAAGTGGGTATTTTAAGAAGGGAGTAGGTAAAGCTTATCTACAGTTTGTGGCAAAGTAGGTTTGGATTGACAGGCATAGTGATGGAGCAAGCAAGATTTGATAAAGAAGCTGTTAAACTGGAGAAGCATTTCATTTGGTTCACAGTATTATAAGAACAAGTTATTTCCTAGAGAAAGTAGCTAGCTGTGTTTACTTGGTCTTAGCTTCACTTAAGATAGGGAAGGAATGTAGGCTCAGTCCCAAAATTATTTAGCATAATGACAAGAAGGAATTTTCGGGCCCATTTAATACAGGGACAAGAAATCATGTTGTTTCAGTCCTCAGAATGTTAGGGATTTTATTTCAATTTTCCCCTGCATCGTTTGGTATGTGTGACAAAACCTATTGATCTTCAAAGTCCATTTTGTCTCTTCCATAGTAATAGAATTTTTAGCTGGTATGTGGTTTTGGGGTACGGGAAACTACATTTTTAACATCTGCAACAGTCGGATATACATAGTTAAAGACTGGAGGAAATAAAAGACCAGCCAAATGAGAACATACAGAGGCTATTTATTTATAGCTTGTTACAACAGCAAGGGAGTTAGTCACCATTACCTATTTTGCCACAAACTCAAAGACAGGCAGGAGAGTATGAAAGCTTTATAGTGGGAAAAAAAGGTGAAACACTTCAGTTATGCTCTGATTAAAGGCTGTCGGCAGGGGTAAACTGAAAGAGGACTACCTGAAAGCGGGGAAACTTCCGTCATTGGTTTGAAGAACATACTTTATTTTATCTCGTTTGTTCTTAGATGGATACAGGCGCACTAATTAGGGAATCCTGCAATCAGTAACACATCCTGATCATTTTCAGGGAATTGATGCAAAGCTGTGCTTTAGGTTCTGGGGCTTATTGGTGCAGAGGTGATGGGTCAGACTAACACTCATGTATTTTCTGGCCATTGTCTGTTGTATATTCAATCCCTCAAATTAAGTAGATTTATCGACCACCAACTGCTGGGGTCATTTATTAAGGAACAGCACACACACACACACACACACACACACACACACACACACACACACACATACACACACAATGTTTTATGTCTTCTTTATCTTTCCAGTGCTTTGGGTGCCGGGAACACTAATATATCTTAAGCCATGAAGCATAGGCCACCTGTGGGAGGATGGGCACAAGCTCAGAGTTGTCTGGGTCCCTAAGGAACCTGGAGTCAAAGACCAGGGTAGTAAAGTCACACCATGGCTGCTTATACCCAAATTCTTTCGTGTGAGTAATCACTTTTATTTTGAGTAAGTCCCTATTATTTTGGGGCCTTTCCACTATTTGTAGCCAGGTTTTTTAAAACTTGGAAATGATTATTTTATTAGAATCATTACAGCATCTGTAAAAGTGACCAATTTCCACTCCTCTCTACAGAAAATATTTAAGTAAATGTGAAAAAGTGATACCTCCCCCAAACACAATTGTATTCTTTGACTATTTTCATCATGTATTTTAAAAATTGATGCTTCTGTTGGACTTAATAAGTATTATGTTAACTGTGTAAGTTTTTCAGGACACATAACTAGTATAAAAATGTATATTGGGGTTTTGTTTATGGACAAACTTATCTACTGATCAAACATGGCTGTGAAGAACAGATGGGATGGAGGCACTTCGGGAAACCCAGAAGAGGAAACATCATAAGGGCTGTCACGCTTTTAATTTGCTTGCAGTACAAATCATGCCCCACCTTCCTCTCTTATTAAAAAAAAAAAAAATCAGAATTGAAACACCCAGATGTAAATAAAATTGTCCTTCAGGAAAAAAAAATCAATTTTCTTTCTGGCATATAATTCATCTTTGAATCACTTTGCAAGAAATTTAAAATCGCGGCTTTTTATATTCCTATGGGACTCTCTTAAATCGAGGCTCTGAAAACAAACTGTTCTTAACGTTTCAATATGCAGTTTGGAGCTTTTAAAGGGAAATTGAACCTAGTATTTGCTAGATATTTTTCTAAGTTTCTGAATAGCTGTGCCATTTATATTATTTATATTATTCCTGTGGATCCTACACAGTTGTATCAGAAATGTATAGGTACCTAGTGTCAAATTATAAGGAAATGAAGTACAGAAACCTCTAAGTTAATGGAATAGTGAAAAGCATTCAGAAAGAGGATTCTCGTTCTCTTTATACTTCTAAAGAGCCAACTTCAAGTGACAATGGCTCCAAGTTTATTTATCCTAAGTCATTTATTATCTCACTTCAGAAATAGCTCAATAGCTATTTGGATCAAGGCAGTAAACTGATCTTATAGTTCTGGAGCTCTAATTGTCCACAACTATGATTAGAGGGGCATATTGCATGCCTGTGTATATGGTGTTTCATACACATTGTGATACAAATGATGGTATATATACACAAAATAAAATTTTTGGAAACTCTAGGTAAGTAATTACTAACTTGAAGAGTATTTTTTAAAAATAATTGAAATGTGAAATTAGTGGAAAATGAACCTGAAGTACAGACAAAAGCAGTTTAGACGGATACATATGGTTTAGAAAGTATAGCATCTCTAAATTTTTTAAATGCACAATAATTTTTTCATTTTAATAAATACAAACATATTTGATTATAATAAACAGCCTTACTTTCCCAAAAGTCTTTATTACTTTCAAATAGATGATAATCTGAATGTTGATATAGGGCTGATTTAAAAAGACTAAGGTTTTTTTTGTGTCAATAGGAAAGTCAATTCTAGGTGATTTAGAAAATAGTATCTTTAATGTGAAACAAATGAGAGTGATATTAACAATAAGACTCATAAACAATATTTACAGTTACAGGGAAATGTTTCTTATTTGATGATTGTTTCTTACTTGATTTCTGACTAACTGATGAGGGATGGTAAATAACTATTGGCATCATAATTTTAGGTCAGCGCCAGGCAAAAGACCTGCCTGGAGGCCTTACGATTCACTACAGTTCTGCATGACTGGACAAGTAATGAATACTATTATAAGAGTTATCAATGATCATACAAACACCAAGGTGTTATACAATTATGCGTCATTGGAAATTTGGCTTATTTCACTTCAGAATCAAATTAAATTACATTATATACCTCAGAGGATGATCTGATAACTTTTTAATGAAGAATTATTGTCTCATCTTAATAAATTCCAACATATTTTATTATAATAAATAGCCTTACTTTTCAAAAATTCTTTATTTTTAAATAGATAATATGCCTTAAGTTATTTAAACTTTATGACTAATCATATAAAGAAGCATTGATATCTTATTGAAATGAGGAATCTAAGGCCTAAAAAGCTAAAAGAATTTTCACAAGGTCACAAAGCTTGATGGTATAACATAAATCTGTGGAGGCTTTGTTCTTTTTTTTTTTCTTTTTTCTTTCTTTCTTTCTGTTCCTCAGACTGGATAATATCAATTGATGTATCTTTAACTTAACTGATTCTTCTTACTGCCAGTTCAAATCTAGTTTGGGGCCCCTCTAGTGAAATTTCTTTTAAGTTATTATACTTTTCAATTCCTGGATTTCTATTTGGAACCTTTTTATAACTTAATTTCTACTGATATTCTATATTCGGTGACAGAACTTTAAAGCATGATATAATCACTCTCATACTTTCTTTAGACATGGTTCCCTTTAATTACTTGAATATACTTAAATATTAATATCTGTTTTAAAGTGTTTTTCAATAAGTCCAATAATGAGGTTATTCAGGAAAACTTATGTTGACTGCTTCCCCCCCCCATTCATGGGCTATACTTTTGTTTATTTCTAATAATTCCATCTTCTTAATTATGTTTTAAGTCTACGTATGTTGGCTATGTGTTTTTGTTTCAATGGACTATCTGTAAAGAGAGATTTGTTAAATCTCTAATGTAGTGAATTTTCCATAAAGCTTTCAATTTTTGTTTTTTATATATTTGTGCATCAAATGTTCTCAACATTTGATGGAGAACTTAAAAAAATAAATTTGGAGTAACTTATTATTATGGAGTAACTTATCTGTCCCTAATAGTTATGCCTGAAAAACAATTATCACTAATATTAGTCTATCTATCCCAGCCTTCCACTTGTTAGTATTTTTTAATATATGCTTCATTATCCACTAACTTGAAACTTTTCCTTTTTTAGATATATCTTCTATAAATGAAACAAATTGTGAATTTCATTTTTGATTCAATCTGAAACTCTCTGCATTTAAAAAAAATAAATGAATACTGTTATCTCTATCCTGATGTGCTTGTACCATATTTTTGCTTTTATACATTATGTTCAGTTTATACTTATTCTATCCTTTTATATTTTATTTAAAATTTTGTGTCTTTTAAATTAATTTACTTAACAATGTCTGTTTTCATGTCATTTATACTAGATTCCTTAATTTACTAATGTGGAAATTTTGATTTTATTTCTTGTCTTTTAAAAATTATTCTTGAAATTTTGTCTTGACTAATTCAATTGCTGGCTAAATATATTTTACCTGTCTTCAGGAACATTCCAAAGCTATAGAAAAAAAGTAATTCAAAATACCTCCGTTCCTACACTGAATGCTATTATATATACAGATGGTATATCTTAATTTCTTTAGTTCCAAATTAAGCAACATTATCACTGTTATTATTCTATTTTTCAGACACTATGTCCTACCTTTTTTACTAGATTTATATTTGTTTTATTTAATGTGTTTTTTCTTGAATTCCAGTTGCCTGTTATTCCTTCCTTCCTTTCTTCCTCCAATTACTGATGATTTACCTTCTTGTTTAATACATCTTTCGAAGTCAAAGATTTTGTGATCATGTCTGTTTATTAGCAAACTCTCTCAATTTTTGTTTATCTGAAAGTGTTTAATTTACCCTTCTTCTTGAATAACAGCTATGCATTATATACAATTTATGAATAGAGTATTATCTTATAAACTTTAAATAATAATAATTGAAAATCCGTTTAGCATTTACCTTTTACTAGGCATTTTTCTGAACCTGGAAATACAATTGCTACTCTGTACCTATTCTAACTTATGTGTCAGTTATTATTATTCATACTTCGCTGGTGAGGAAATGGATGCACATAAAAAACTTTAATTAACTAGTCCATAGTCATACAGTTAGTAAGTAACAGACATGGAATTTAATCTTGGCACGCCTACCCTAGAGTCAGCTTTGTTAAGATCTGGTCATCTACTTTTTATAGCTTTTGTTGAGATATCAGCAATAAGTTGAATTTTCATTCTTCTTTTGAATAGGGAATAAATTTAATATCTTCTGTTTTCATGTTGTATTCTGTCCTTTAGGGAAAATATGTCTAGGGGTTGATGTATCCTACTTAACATATAAGTACATCCTGTATCAATAAATTTGTGACTTTCTTCGTTCTCAAAAATTCACAGCTATTACCTCTTCATATGTTGCCTCTCATTTATTTCTCTATTTTATTCTTCAGATATTCTGAGTAAATATATATCTTGAATTTTCACTGTATCTTCATATCTTTCGACTTTACTTTTATAGATTGCAGCTGCCTCTATTTCTGCTGCATTCTTGGTAGTTAATTATGACCCAATTCCCAAGTCACTAATTTTCTGTTCAACTCTCCTTAATTTATTTTTCAACTTACCCACTGAGTTCATTTTATTTTTTAAGTTTTAACAAATATATTTTTTAATTTCAAAACTTGCATTTTTCCAAAAGAATTAGCCATATCTATAGTTTATTGTGATGTGCTCATTTATGATTCTCATCTTTTATTCTTTAAGAATTTCATACATAAATATTTTATATTCTCTGATAACCATGTTATCTTTCATTTTTCTGTGTGCTAAGAAAAACATTAGTTCAATATTTAATTTTGCTATTGCCTCAAACAATAACTCCCTTATTTATAAATAAGAACAGGAACATTTGGGGCTATCCTAAGTTAAAATGTTTTATAAATATCAATTTTCCGTGAGAATGCTTCTATAATTTTTATTAATTATCTCAAGTTAAAGATGAGCCCTAGAGCTATTATAATTGAAAAAACTACATATGCCCAATTGTGGGGTTTATACAATGACTACCTACCTATATACACAGAATAGTCTCTCAACTTTACAGGTCAGTTTTTCAAAAGTTGAAATAGGTAACACATATTACAGAGGTGATCTGTTCCTTAAATTGAATGTATCATATGTACTGTCTTAAGTTGTTAAGAACTACCTAAGTTTTACAGACATACAGGGCATCAGGTAGCTCAGAAAACTCGTGGATGCCCCTTTAGACTTGGGGGGGTTCTCCCTCAGATTTGAATTACATCATATAAACCCCTGTAATCTGCTTACATAAATCAGAGTAACTGAATTTTGCCAGGCATATCACTAAAAAATATTTGAATCACATCTTTTAGATGACAAGATGACAGACACATGAGAAATTATATAGCTTAATAAATACACTTGCATATATAGAAATGAAAACTTGAGATGTATTCTAAAGAAAAATAAAATATGTTCATCAACAAGGAAATGCAAACTATGAAAAGTATTACAATTCTAGGGAACGTGAGGTTTTCCTGTTTAAACACCTTGTTTTCACCACTTCCTGGAACTTTATTATTCCTTCTTGTTAAATGTAGCACTATAAAAAAAGGTTAAAAGTGCATAAGATCTGTCCTCAGTTCTAAAGTTTGTAGAGAAAAACATGTTTTATTCAGAAAATTACATGCTAACACAAGTCCTAGAAGTTGAAAGATGTTAGGTTGAGTTCATCATTCTTAAGGGTCCCCAAATGTTATATAAAAAAAGTGAAGACATACAAATGGCCAACAGATATATGAAAAAATGCTCAACTTCACTAGCTATTAGGGAAATGCAAATCAAAACCACAATGAGATATCACCTCACAACTGTCAAAATGGCTGCTATCAACAAGACAAGTAATATCAAGTGTTGGAGAGACTGTGGAGAAAAAGGAACACTCATACACTGTTGGTGGGAAAGCAGACTGGCAGCCATTATGGAAGGCAGTGTGGAGGTTCCTCAAAAAAGTACGAAGAGAATTACCATATGACCCAGCAATTCCTCTTCTGGGTATCTAACCCCCAAGATTTGAAAATATTTATCCATAAAAATATATGTACCCTTATGTTCATTGCAGCATTATTTACAGTGGCCAAAACATGGAAACAACCAAAGACTTCAATAGACTACTGGATATAGAAGATGTGGTACGTATATATACGCAATGGACTATTACTCAGCTATATGAAAAGATGAAATACTGCTATTTGCGACAACACGGATGGATCTTGAGAGTATCATGCTAAGAAAAATTAGTCATACAGAAAAAGTCGAGAACCATATAACTTCACTCATATCTGGGATATAAAACTGAAAGCAACAAAGGAAGAAGACAAAGAAACAAAAATTCATTGACACAACAATAGTTTACTGGTTACCAGAAGGTAAGGGGGGAGGGAGATGGTAGAAGAGGGAGAACGGGGTCAAATATATGGTGATGGGAGGAGACCTGATTGGGTGGTGAACATACAATGCAATATATAGATGACGTATTATAGAACTGTACCCTTGAAACCTATATAATTTTACCAACAAATGTCACTCTAATAAAAGTAGTAAAAAATTTTAAAAGTGAAGCCTACATTTATTTCTATACCCATTTCCATGAGAGCTCACAAGTTTGTTACCTGCTGTGCTCCTCTTCATTTTCTCTGTTGAAATGTAGCAAAACAAAACAAAACAAAACAAAAAAATCCTTTTAAAACATCTACTGAACCACTTCATAGATCTTAACATAAATCTAGATTTCAGTAATGGGTGTATTACATAAATTATTCAAATAACGAGCATAAACTTGCAGTTTATTACTGTTAAAAGTAATAAATCTGCTCAGTTATATGGGCTCATATGCTGAGCATAGCATTATTATTGTGGGAAAAGCTGGCAATATATAATGTTATTTAAAATGCAGCTTCTTTTCCTGCTGACTAAGTCTTAGGTATGTACAGCAGTATTCAAAGTGTATTTGATCCTTGAGATAATAAAAATAAAATAGAAAGTAGAAATTAATGAGTAGAATTGAAACTTTTCTACCCTAAGTCTCAGTTTTCTCATCAAATGCTTTAGATTGGACTAGATCTCTAAGGACTCTTGTGCTTTATAATTATTATGATATATGTTTCAACGTGGGAGGGCAGGGTGAATGGAGTCCCTCAACTTTGTCATACACAAAGAATAGCTCTATTTAAACCAGCTGGATGTTTTCATTATCACTGCAACTTTTCAGTGTATGAAAATGAATCTTGCCCTAAGTAAAAATATAGTTCTCTCTTGACTTTAAAAATTATGTGGCTACAGTTGCACCTAAAACACATCTTTCTCATTACTAAGTCACCAAGGGAATATATAGAACAGACGTCCCCGTGACTCTTTGTCAGATGCAAGAAAAGGATATTGTGCTTAGACAGCTGTGATTAAATGATATCTTTTACAATTATTTAGTACCCGCTAAGTGCAATTCACACCGTTATTTGGATTTAGGAGAAATATAAATTTAAAAGGAAAAAGAACTGAGAAAGATAATATTCTTGTCATCTCTCAATTTAGTATCAGATTAATTTCATTAATTCCCCTCTCTTTTCCCTCCTATCTATTCTGTAGTAATTATCTTTGTAAAACACAGGAAAAAATACATATTATTTTCCTTCTCAAACAAAGCAAGATTTCAAAAGCCAAACTCCTTCATAAAAATTTAAGTTTCCTTCTAATCTGGTCTGTATGCTTTTCAACTATCATAATCTATTTTCCATTTCCAACCCATTTTCAGCCTCCTGACATTAGTTTCCTCCTTTTAGGCTCAGCTCAAGTGAAAGATGCCCTAAATTCCTTAGTTGCAAATAATTTGTCTTTTTTTTTTTCTTTTCTTCTACAGTATAGTACCTATTTTTCCACTGATATTAATTTTATTTTTCTTTCGTTATACTGATTTATTTACACATCTGCAAACCCAACCCCCAAACACTAGATATTAAGCACTTGAAGTTTCTTGGCAGTTTCTTACTGGCTATGCTTTAGTGTTTGCTTATCTCTGGAAACAGAGTAGATACTCAATAGTAGATGTTCAATTGAATGAACTTAGTCATCCAAAAAGTATATTGGGCGAAGTTAAGGGTAAGGAGGGCATATGAAGTGGAAGTTTCCAAACGTTTAACTATATTTAAAAGAGCATCTGCTAAATTGTACCTATACTGTGATTCAATTTGTGATTAAATAAGAAAGTCACAAGCATGTGTTTTAAGATGGTAATAAGCATAGTCAAAACCTTGATTACCACAAAAGCAGTAATTCAATCCAAATGAAGCAGATGCAGCTTCAGTAAGTTGCTTTAGTACAGCACCTATACAATTTATTTATCTTAAAGATGAGGAAAGTAAGGATGTTACACAACAACTAGGTTTCCAAAGTTAAAGTCCATACTACTAATCAGAATGAAATTTTACATACTGGTCTCAATTACTGCTTATTTGTCTATGGTCCAAATTCCTACAAGAATTTCTGAAATCTTGAGGGGAAAGGGTTTGAAGAACATCTTAAAATCTTTGTTCTCTAAACTCTAAAAATTATCAAAGCACACTTGCAGGACTGAATAACAGAGAGAAGTGATGAATTCTTCTATAGAACTCTCTGCTCCTGACAGCACAAGTGATCAACCAAGTCAGTAGGCGTGAGGAAGAAGAAAATCATGCATAGACTTTACATCTTTAAAATAATTCTGTGTATTAACTATATTAAATAGGTTTAAGTTGCTCCTTCTTGATCTGGAAGAGTTGCTATTTTATAAATATTAATACAGAAACTTACAGTGAATGAGTCTCTTTTCAGGATCACTCAATTAATATACAGCAATGCTGTGATTTAGACTCGAGTCTATTTTAAAGAAAATCCAGAATTTTTCTGCTTAAGTATTATTTTCTTCATCACTTTTTGTTTATATACGTAAATCCTAATATATTTTCAGAAAATAACACGATTTCCCTTCTAGATCTAGTACTATATTGAACGATATATATTTCCTAACACTGCAGTTTCCAGGAGGGGAAAAACACTAAGGCAGGATATATATAATTTAATATCCACTTAAATTGTTTTACTATCTTATTGAGAAAATTGGTGCTGCTATTATTTATAATTTAGATTGGTCTGAAGTTGTCTTTTTTTAAAGCAATTTTTATCAGCCATAAGTATCTAAGTCATATTACTTCATAAAAGGTATTTAAACTTTTCTACCTTTTTCTAGGTTGTAATTTAAATTGATATAGAAATATTTGATTTTTGAAATTTTAGTAGAATTCTCTTGATAAGGTATCATAACCTAATAGCTTTTTTCTTCGTTTTGTTTTGCGAATAGTTCTTTAATGTATTTTACATTTTTTCTTTGGAAGTTAATTTGTTCAAATGGTCTGCCTCTACTCAAAACACTCAGGTAGTTCTACTACTGCCATTTACAAATTTAATCATAATCATATAATGAAAATATTTTTAAAACTTGAAGCATTCCCACTTACCCAAAATTATTAATTAGAAAATGTAGCACTAAATAAAGATGCTAATCATAACCTCAAAGTAACCATAATGTACCAACAAATACTAATGTGAGAAATTCACCAACACTGTTAAGGGTGTACAACTAAATAAGTTGTGAGTCATACTTAGTCAATATTGTTTTCATTTATATTTCTGCAAAATTAACCTATATTTATTTTATTAAATTACCGGTTTACTATTCATAAATCTAAACAAATTGATTCTAAGTTAATTTAGATACCAAATAATTAGAAATATTTTAAAAACTAAATGAAGATAAATTCAGAAATTAATCTCCACAAAATAAGCATATCATAAAATTTACCTTAGACATCAGTGAGAAAATAATAAACGATTCAATCAACGATACTGAGAAAATTATACTGGTAAATGAAAAAATTTGAATTCTCACGATATATATCCAGTAAATTCCAAATGATTTAAGGAATATATATGGAAAACAAAGAAGCAAACACCTTTAAGACTATTCAAAGAAACACAGAAAATACATTTCTGTGATTCAGAAAAAACAACAATTAAAAACATCTTCTTTTTTTTAAAAAAAGATTTTATTGGGGAAGGGGAACAGGATTTTATTGGGGAACAGTGTGTACTTCCAGGCCTTTTTTCTAAGTCAAGTTGTTGTCCTTTCAGTCTTAGTTGTGGAAGGCCCAGCTCAGTCCCAGGTCCAGTTGCCGTTTCTAGTTGCAGGGGGCCCACCATCCCTTGCAGGACTTGAGGAACTGAACTAGCAGTCTTGTGGTTGAGAGTCCATGCTCCAACCAACTGAACCATCCTGGAGGCAGCTCAGCTCAGGGTGCCGTGTTCAATCTTAGTTGCAGGGGGCGGAGCCCACCATCCCTTGCGGGACTCGAATTGCTGAACCGGCAACCTTGTGGTTGAGAGCCCACTGGCCCATGTGGGAATCCAACCGGCAGCATACGGAGTTAGGAGCATGGAGCTCTAACCGCCTGAGCCACCGGGCTGGCCCCGAAAAACAACTTCTTATACGAGAGGCACAAAACAATAATAAAGAAAATATAAGTAGATTAAAGTATGTCAACAACATACATGTTCACATGATAAAATAAAATTTTGTGCTTGAAGACTAGGGCAGACATTCGCAATTGTATAAAAATAAATAATATATAAATAGATTAAGTGTTTCTACAAATCAATAAGGAAAGAGAAACAAGCAGTGGACAAAGAAGGTAAGGATTTAGGCAATCTGCATAAGCAAAATATTGACTAGCTAATAAGCTTACAAAAAATTAATAGTAATTAAATACATGCAGTTGAAAATAAACAAGAGATACATTTTTTTACCTATCAAGGAAGCAAAATGAAAAAAAAATCGATAATGCAAACTTTAGTTAGGATGTGAAGAAGCACAAATTTTCACATTGATGTCAGAATTTTAACTTACACCTCTTTTTGGAAACATTTAAAAATATTAGTAAAGTTAAAATTTTAATATTATGTGATTCATCATTTCAACATCTAGATGCATATTCTATAAAAGTATTTGTGTATGTTTAACAGAAGTTATGTACACTTATGTTCATTACTTGTAACAATTTTTAAAATGGGAAAAATGAATAGCCATTAACAGTTTATGGATGAGTATGTTGTTTAGTCTATAGATCACAATAAACAGAGATTGCAGACATATTGCTGAGTGAAAGAGAAAGAGAAATATAGCATTTTCTCATAGTTTCAAAGCACACAAAGAAAGCAATATATTGTTACACAGTAAATAATTATAAAGTATAAACATAAAAAAATAGAGTAGAAGGGTACATATTAAGTATACAGTTGGTTACCTCTTTGGAAAGGAAAGGGGTGGCATAGAATTGGAGAAGGGAAATAGCCATTTTCAATGTATTATTTGTTTCATATATATAACAAAATATGGACTAATGTATATTAATATTTTAAAATTCTGAGTGATGAGAATCCAGATGAGGTCCAGAACTTTTCAAATAAAATGGGGGGGGGGGGTTTAAAATGTAATACACAAATCAAATATTGAATGTTGGTCAAAGTGTACAAATTGGCAGTTATGTAGAATGAGTAAGTATAGAGCTCTAATGTATAGCATGCTAACTATAGTTAATGGTACTATATTATATACTGGGAAAATAAGTAAAATAGAATTAGAGAGGTATTTAGTAAAATTGCCCCCCAAAATGGACATAAATTGCAGCCTGAAAAGAATTGAATATTGAGACAAAAATTCTTCCCGACTTGTTTTGTGTTGGCTGTTCTTTTTTATGATGAAAGCACTGATATTAATAATTGCTCATACTGATTTGTCTACCTTAAAGTTGAATTTCATTCAATACCTGCCTGAGCCATTCTCCTGGTCTTTCTGAAAAAGCTGAAGCCATCAATTCCCAAACCTCATTTATAGGAGGGAGTAGAATTTCTAACTTTTTGTGGTGAATTACTGATTTTAATTGAATAAATATAAAAACCACATGCACAAATTTCATGGAAGAAGAACTTCACATTTTCTCCATGGAAGAATTTCATTATTTTAATACGGTTTAATAGTTTAGGTCGATAAATATTTTTAAAAGCTTAAGATAAGGTCTTGTAATTATGCATAGCACCTGCTCTGAGTCATATATTTACTTTAGAATGCTAAGCCTACAGATTTACAATTTTTCCTCTTGGACTCTGAATTCTGACCCGAATCTGTCACATACTTTCTAAGTAGTTTCATACACAGAACAACAGCCAGCCTGAACCACAGTCCAAATCACTGAAAACAAGTCACCAGTCATGATGGTGGCTAACGTCTCCACCGCACAGGGCTGTTATCTGCTATTTGTGTCATAGCATGTCCAGCAGCTGAGTCACTATAATAGTGCATGAAAAGTGAAGTGGATAAATATATTCTATTTGTGAGGTAATGACCTTCATATATATAATTTTATTTTCAATAATTTACCAAGGTATATAGTTATTTTATTTCCCTGGCTAAATACAGAAATGAAACTTGAGAAAAATGTGAACAGAGAAATAAATTATAGTTTTACTGCTCTATGTTAAGCTACTAATAAATCCTAAAATTTATTTATTTTCAAAATAAGTTATTAACTAGCAAATATAATTTGAAACACTGTATATAGAAAATATGAGTGCAGAAATGTGGATAATACACATGTGAATACTTGCATTTTTACAATTCTCTTGTTTTACACGGAAATATAAATGTTACCTTCTTATAGAAGTGAATAAACCTTCAAATTACTTTAAATGAAAAATTCCCCTTTTTTTCAGCATTTTACCCAAATCATTAGAGCTGGAAGTGTAAGTTAAGACCATGTCACCAGTTTCAACCTGCTGAAGGTTGATGCTAATATTTCAATTTTATTTTAAATGCTATTTCAATGTTAAGGTATTTTAAACTGAACAAATAGGGACGGTGAGGTGAGCTGATGATTTCTTTTAATAATATGACAGAAAAATAATAAAATTATATATAACTCTCAATTCTTATGTAAGAGCCTCCCTCTTTTGGTCACATACACTCAATCTGATCTCAAAACCAGCATAAACAAGCAAGTTTCTAATTGAATACTATCAAGATAACCATAAACTTTCATTTTAATGCACTCCGTGTTAAATCTTAATACCATCTGTAATTTTTCAAAAGTAGAAATGTCATTATTATTTGTTCTCATTCAGCTCCTACCTGCAATGCAGCATTATTTGTGAGTGATGCTTATCTGTGTTGTCCAGGATATTGTACTTAGATGTAGCCCTGTGGCAAAGAGGTAATCACATTGATTTTTCACTACTGCAGCAAATGCTCTTGTGTCCAACTGCTAAGCTTTGGCAAAAAATAAATAAAGCCACAACTATCAGATCTGCTGTTGAAGCAAGATTTCAAGTGCCTCCAAATCATCTGCGGCAAGGTCATTGCAGACAGCATTGCCCTCATAAGTAGGATGCATTGGATAATATTTGCAGCTCTCCCAGCTTCCCACTGACTGGTTATTTTGGGCTATTTTCTTACTGGCTTTTTTTATAGGTGCCAACACACAATGTTTTGTAAGTCAAGATATAAGCAACACGTTTGCTACTCTGATAACTATGGAAATAATTAGAGAACTAAACTAGGGAAATAATTAAGAGAACTAAAACATTATGCGTTTTAGTTCTCTTAAAATAACAAAATGTTTGTAAAGCGTTCATACAAAATATGACTTTTAAGAAAGAAAGGATTTTTCAAAGTATTTTAAGAACGTTTTGTTTTAAGTGTGGTCAGCGAAGAAGTTTTTTATTTGTGGGTTCTGAATGTCTATTTTGGTTTGTTTTCTGTTGTATTACTAGTACTTTTGTTCAGGAATATAGTAGATAAAAATTATCTGATTTCCCCCTGACTGGAAATTATAAAGTAGCTTAGAAGTTATTGCATTTGTGAATTTAGTATATCTCTATTTGAGAAGAAATAGTTTTTATAAGTAACATTAGTCTTTGTTTAGGCTGTAAGTAGCGATATAAAATTGTTCAAACCCTATTTTAAGGCCCTTGAACTTATTTACATTAATTTATCCATCAATTCCCTAGTTCAAAATATACATATTGAGTGCACAGGACTGTCTGTGCACTCAAGGAACACTGTATGTGGGAGGAAACATAGACATATAGAGAAATTAGTACAATACCAAGTCAAACTACAAAATAGAGGTATGTCATGATGATGAAAGACCTTATTGCTTCTGTGTTTAGCACTTAATTATAAAAAGTGAAATATTTCCCTAAGAAACCTTGGTTTACTTCTGTGCCCAATGTCTACAAATCTAATACTGAAAGGTAGTTTTATTTATGCAAGTCTTCTGAAGAAGTCAATGAGAAAATAGCTTTGTAATCCTCAGTCAGAAAGAAGTATTGCAAACAGAAAGCTGCAAGGTAAATTTCAATCGATTACCCCACGTTGTGTTTTTCTTCTGTCACACAAAACTGGGAAAAGTGTTGCTAAAAGAGCATTAGGGTAAGAGAAAAAAAAAAAAGCTCCAGATTTTCTTGCCCAACCAAAATCTAATTCCTAATACCAGTCTGTATAATAAACAGTTGTTGGGCACTCATGATTTATTGATTCAATTATTATTAATTTAGTAGCAGTAACCTACTATTTGGCTGAATTGAGGTAAAGACCAAAATATAGTGTCTTACTTTACTTCACACTTGCCAAGCTACAAATTTTCTTTGGATTCTATTAAGATATGATGCAAGAGTACCAGTAGAGACCGTGTTTTCAAATAAAAATATAAGAAAAGTATACCAACTAATTGAGAAGTAAAATATTATAGTATCATTTAATCTGTATTTTATCACTAAATTTCTACGAGTTAAAGCACTCTTACCTGTTCTCTTCTTGAGGTTTGTTGTTCTTCAGCAGGATGGGGAATAACTTGGGCAGTTTGTGCAAGTGGACAGATTAGGCCTCCACTCACATATTTTTTGGAAGAAGGTTTGGAAGAAACCACTGCTGATTAAAATTATACCAGTATCAACTATAAGGGGAGACTGATGGGTGTATTTGTTTTTTTATAAAGGGAAAGAGTGAACATAACACATAACATATTGTGAACAATTCCACTCCTGGATATAGTGCTCTGTGTACTAGGAAACATATACAAGAAAGATCCTAGGAAAAACTATTTACTGACAGATTGGCTGAACATAATCACCAGTGATTCCACTATGCAGCAATAAACATGAGTGAATGAAACAGATGCATACAATGATATTGATGATATTTATGGCATAAAGTTTAAAAAATAAGGCAGACATACAAAATAGCATATACTGCTTCATTCTGTTTACATAAAATTTAAAAACTGAGAAAATTTAGAAAAATTTAGAAATAATTAATTGGATAGTAACTTCTACAGACTGAATGTTTATGTCTCTCCAAAATTCGTATGCTGAAACTCTAATGCCCAATGTGATAATACTGGAAGATGAGGGTCTTTGGGAGGTAATTACATCATGGCAGTAAAGCTGTCATGGTAGGATTAGTGCACTTACTAGAAGAGATAGGAGAGAGATCTCGCTTGCTCTCAGTGCTCTCTGCCCTGTGAGGATAGAATGAGAAAACAAAGCTGTCTGCAAACCAGGAAATGGGCCCTCCACAAGAACTGAATCTGGCAGCGCCTTGATCTTGGATTTCCCAGCTTCCACAACTGTGAGAAATAAATATTGGTTGTTGAAGCCATCCAGTGTATGGCAATTTGTTATAGCAGCCTGAGCAGACTAATACAGTCCCTTAAAATGAAAAATAAGAGGGATCAAAATAAAAGTCTGTTCATTTTAGAGCAGGGGATCGTTATTGGGAGTGCGGTTTTGGAGTACTGGCAACATTCTATTCCTTGATCTGCGTGGTAGGTATAGAGCTGAACATTTTATCATAATTCATTAAGCAATACATTTATGGTTTTACATACTCTTGTACATAAAGAAGTGAAGTGTGTTACACTTCACAGTAAATCTGAAGACCAAAAAGGAACAAGAAAATAAATAATTTTATGGTATTGTTCATGGGGAGTAGTTACTTCAAAGATTAAGCTCAAATATGATAGAGTGAAATTGAAAATTATCTGGGCATGTTTTCCATTTGTGGGCAGTTTTATCATCTCAGGTTGTGCTCAGTCTCTTGCTTTGCACATAAGCAAGTTAGCTACAATACAACACATGCTACAACTACCTGGATACTAAATGTAGAGTCCTTGTAAGACATGTGGCTGGCAAATGTAAAACAAATAAGTTCTTTGCATAAAATAATTGAGGAAAAAAACCCCACAAAGAACTGTAATAGGAAAATAAAGGAGAGTAACCCTAAGAAATATGGGTGTTTTAAAAAGAAATTAGCAATAAAGTTGAGTCAAAACTAATTAATGTAGTTTACCTTTAAAATTAAAACAGTCATTACAATGGCCGTAACTTACAATGTTTAAATATTTATGAGAAAGTTCTAAGAATCTAATTAAGTTCAAAAACCATGATACATGTTTTTGTATATATGGATTATAAGTAGTACCGATGACACACGGTCAGCACTTTTTACCTGTCTTAACAGAGAAGGAAAAATGTTGCAGATTGATACATGACTACTATTTGTTTATATTCTTTGTTATAGGAAAAATAATTTCTAGATTTCTTAGTGTTCAGATTTATTTTCTATTGTATGAGACAATCTACCAAAATAATTCCTGTGAATAATGTGGCCATATAAGCAATTTGCCTTCTTTATTACTCGTGCATTATTAAACTTACCAGTTAAGTAATTAGAGTTTCCAAAAAGTATGTATACATGAAACAACCTAGTGACTCGTGACAAAAACAGAACGATCAGGGAAGAAGCCAATGAGGTGTTTGTCTCCATAGCTAATGTGAAGTAAAGAGTTTAGACAATCAGTTGCTTAAGTCAAGCATTAAAACTGTTTTTGCTTCAATTGCCTAGATAATCAAAATCATGTTGCTGGGAATTTTGCCTATATTTTCTAAGAAGCTTGTTCCATCATCTTTAAGTGGATTTGGCCATAGAAATGTAACTTCTGAATTTTTTGTGGTGGTATTATTTATAGGGAAAGAAATGGAACTTGCAATTCTCACCACTCAAATAGTGGGTTAACTGAATTAAATGGTAAAAATGAAAGGTTTTCAAACATTGTTTTGAATTAAGTAACCTTCTGTTCTTTGCCTCTACCACTTGACCCCTCTTTTTTCTTCTTTTTGTCCCATACATCTTTTATTTCTATCATATATATATATATATATATATATATATATATATATATATATAAATACAAATTTTCTTGCATAACACAACTCCTTTAAGAAAGAGAGGTCACTGACATATGTGTCATCTCAAATTTGGAGGAATGCATAACTTGGTGAATGAGTGTAACTTCAGTAATAATTGTCTGAAGAATCAAGAAGTATTAGAGGCAAGAGCTGGTTGGAGTTACTCAGAGAAGGACAAGCAAATTTCAGATGGTGGATATCATATGTTCAAGTATCAGTAAGACACTCATCATAGACAGAATGTTGTGATGTTTGTAGTGCAATTGTAGACAGAATATAAAGGTGGAATGTGAAGAGGTGATCATGGAGAAAAGTAGGAGCTTGTGAATGAGCTGTGGGGACTTCCTGGTCCATTTAACAGACTACTGC
This sequence comes from Rhinolophus ferrumequinum, assembly GCF_004115265.2. Lineage (NCBI taxonomy): Eukaryota > Metazoa > Chordata > Mammalia > Chiroptera > Rhinolophidae > Rhinolophus > Rhinolophus ferrumequinum. The sequence goes on along the minus strand of NC_046289.1, from coordinate 89,021,459 downwards.
CAAAGTGGGAAAAAGACATATCCAGAGTGTTGAAAGGATTATATAGGCAGCAAGGAAAATGAACTACAACGGAGAGGGAAGAGTAACAGGGAAAGCAACCTGAAGATGGTTGAAATAGCCAAGTCTTGAAATAAAGCCAGAGCAATAAGTATAGAACAGAGAGAACAGGATTTTAGAATAATTCTGAGGGATAATAGAAACATATTGGTTATAGGAGATGTTATCTTCTAGGAAAAGTGTATATAAGCAAGAAGAAAAGCAGAGTAATATCAAATTTCTTGGAATCAGAAAATTATAATAAGGCAACAAAGGTGGAAACACTAATGAAGTAAACGGCCAATAAAAAGAGAAGAGAACCTTTGTTCTTGAACCTTTTCTTCAAAAGGTAGGCGTAATTAAAAGTATAATGTTCAGTCATTTTTATTCAGTTCCTTTTTGCTTGCTTCAATTCAAACATACCTATCAAGTCGATGGGTATATTTAAATGTGGAATAAATATTTAAATGTGGAATAAATCATTCAAAAAGGCAAATTATTACCAGTTTTAAATATATAAAATAGATGATAACATTTATTTTTATTGGAATTTCTGTTCATATTTATTGGAATTTCTTTGGCAAACAAATCACAATTATCTTTGATTATATTTTATAAAAAAGATTATATAGCATTTTGATGTAAATGTATATACTTTTTCAAAACTAAAATTTTTGAAATTTAGAGTTACCAGGAAAAATAAAAACTTTTCCTCCAAGCAAACATCTTCCAATCTTTTACATCTCAGCACAACTTGAACATATGTTGTGAACATTATCTAACACCCATCCATTCTTTTGTAATTAATTGTTACACTACTATTTCCCTACTATTGTGCTCATTACAATGTAGTATTATTCTATACATTTACCTTGGCCTCCTTCCAAACCAGCACACTGCTTGCTGCTAATATATTTATTGAATAGTTAAAATATAAAAATACTATATTAACAATTTGCCAGACTATTAATGACTCTTAGGTAGTATACTATCAAAAACTCTATCCAAGGCAAATAAAGTAATGCTATTTCTAACCTTCCTAATAAATTATATTTTAACATTATTTTGAATTTATGGCTTTAAAAGAATTTTTTTTATTTATTTTTATTTTTATTTTTTGCGTTTAATAATCAGAATGATAGTTGGCTTGCCTAGTAATCCAGTACTCACTCTGTCCTCACAGGTCTGTAATATCCAAGTTAATGCAAAACTTTATATAGATATTACCTCATGAATAGGAAGCACCCTTCCGTTATCATTTGATTCCTGTGGTACCTGTACTGGAAAGGTTTCAATTATAAATAAACGTTGCTGCTGATCAGAGCACAAACAACTTTGGGGGACAAAACTTCATCGACTAATGAGTGACCCAATTGCTAGCTAAATTTCCCTACAGAGCAATGTTTCCCATAAAGCTAGCTAAAGAGTTCATGTCTTTTTTGTTGTACTTATATTCCATAGAATTTTGATTTCTATATTAACTATCAGAGAGCCTGACCTTCTTATAGCAGTGCGTGTGTGTGTTCATCGGAAGTGCCACTGACAGGGGCTGCGCACTTGAATCATTTTTTTCTACTTTCTCTAGGGTCTCCTTAAGAATAAACACACATACATATTGATGATGCGGTTTCATTCATTTAGGAGGCAAAAATAGCTGCATAATAAAAACAATATTGTGTTTTAAAATGCATAGTAAATCTCATCATCTTTAATATGCTGTGAACCCTAAATCCCTAAACTTTTATGGAAGCAGCATGCTTTCACCATGCTCACAGGATACAATGTTTAACGTTATGTCTACTGACCTGGGTTTAGGAACACAGGATGTCAGGAACATTACATGTCCTATGATATATTCAGCTCGGAATTCTGCCATTTTGTCTCTGACTGTTGTACATAGTAGCATAAATCCAGGAAGATATGGAAACTATACCCACCCTTAGACAGAAATGTGAACATTGTCAACTTTATATTCAATTCCCTTTCCTCCATAGCATGGTACATTGATTCTGCATCTCTTTTTGCAAAGTGTATACAATGATACCAAGCTCTCTCTCTCTCTCTCTCTCTCTCTCTCTCTCTCTCTCTTTCTCTCTCTCTCTCTCTCTCTCTGATTCCCTTAATTACATTTATAAGTGCTATATAAATCTAATATAGTTTGAAAATTAAATAATGAAAAGTCTTACTATGCTTTCCTTCACAAAGATATTTCATCTGAATACAAGCAAAGCCTTACTAACAAAATAAACATGAATGGTTGAATTTCAGACTTCAGGGGCAGAATTATACATATATTAAAATATAAATGTATATCTATCTATCTATCTATATATATATATACACACATATACACACATATACATATTTTGTAGTGTTATATGTATATCATATATATATATATACACACATATATATAATAATTTTGTAGTGAGCTACTCTCAAATAATTACACATATTTGGAAATACTCCCTAATAATTGCCTCATTGGAGCCAATCGTCCCACATTTCTCTGACCTCACAGAGAACTCAATGCATGTTCTAAGAGCTCTCACCTGATTAAGGGCCACTAAAATAATTTTTTCTTATTAACTTAAAGTCAACTGATTTAAGGCTTCACTGTGTCTGCAAAATTCCTCACCTTTGCCATATTTTATTGGCTAGAAAATCTCCCCCACATTCAAGAGGAGGGCATTATACAGAGCATGACCACGGGGAGATGCCAATCATGCAGGTCGTCTTAGATGAATGTCTACCACAGAGGCAGGGCCAATAGAAACTACCCCAAAATTAGACAAATGCTGCAAAGTAAAATACAGGGGTAATGGACAACTTGTAAATTTTTGCCTGAACAAAAGGAGGGTGAGTCATGCCATTTACTGAGATGCGATGACAAGGGGAAGAAGATGTAAGTGTATCTAGAGGACAGGAGGAATGAGGTTAATTGCTTTGGATATGTTAGGTTTAAAATGACACTTAAACATCAAATTGGGATACTGAGCAGATCATTCACTATGTAAGTCTGGAGCTCAGGGGAGTTCAAAAGGAGAACTGTAAATTTGGGGGTATTATTACAGTAAAGGCAACAGTAAAAGCTAAGTGCCTTGCTGAGCTCTCTGAAGGAGGAGCCAGCTGGAGAGAAAAGGGACTGAAGCCTGGGGATTGAGAAACTCCAAGGTGTAAAGGTATGAAAGAGGAGGAGACAGAGCCGGTTCAAGAAAGTGGGTTGGGTTCTCCAGTGCACTCTGAGGAAGGTAATCATAGTTGTATTTGAAGCCAAGCAAATGAGTAGAATGAGTGATCAACTGTTTCAACTGTTGGTAAGCGGTCCAAAACCATGAGATTAAATTTGGCCTTGGATTTGGCAAGCTCATAGGTGATTGGTTATTGGAATTTGTAGGACGTGTGGTTGGATGAGTACAATAAGGAATGAGGGATGGTGTGGTATAGATCTAGCGTAGAAAACTTCTTTAATAACCTTTAATATAATGGAGAGGATGGGATCCAATGAGGTGCTTTTCCTATTTTATTGTTACTATATGTGATTATTACAGCATATTTATATCCTGTGGGATAAAAATTACAGAGAAGAGAGAAAGTGTATATGCTTCAAAAGAATAGGACTTGCACAGTGGACAGAAACTGCTATCCATTGAAAATCAGGAGAGTTGTGCTTTAGATAAGAACAAGGATAATTAAACTAGTAAAATACTAAGGAAGACCAACTGTATGGCACAGATGAAAGACTAGATGGCTAGGCAATGGGTACAAGTCGGGTAGGCTTATTTACACTGCCTATGAACATGGTGATTAATGATTTATAATTTGGCTTTTAAAGATTATTTCCTAGATCATGAAAATCTGCACTTTTGTGCAGGAAGAATACTTCCATTTTTCACTCATTTATATTACAGTTTAAGGAAAATATTCTCTAGAAAAATGTTTTGGGTTAAACTAGCCCCCCCCCCCTTTTTTTTAACTCTATTGGTACAAATTCTAAGCCATCCTCTGCATCAGTGGACTTCTGATATAATTCACCTATGGTATGGAAAGTGCTTTCTAGATTTTGCATTGAATATTAAAAAAAATGAATACATGTACTGCTTTTGATCCCATGTGGACATAATTCTATGGAATAAAATACATATACCGGGGATGCCAAAAAAAATGTATACACATGACTTGTACTCATCTTTTGTTACAGGCATATATTGAGTATTACAATTTCAATACAGTTTTTTTCCTTCTTAAAATGTGTATACATTTTTTTTTGGCACCTTCTGTATAATGAGAGTAGAATCTAAATAATGTGTCTATAATAATTTTGGATAAATTTTTCTCCGCCTTTATTTCAACTACTTATGATTTTTCTCATTTTTTAATTTATTATGTGTACAATAAATTTTTCTATAATACAATCCTAAGGTTAATTGTGGTCACGCAGCAGCCTACTTGTCTGTCTCCTTGTACCTGCCCCCAAAGAAAAGAGAGTCTGTAAGACGGATCCTTTCACGGACTTTGCTTCACCTTTGTGTTTGCACCTCATATCTCCCTGTTTGGTCCCAGAAAGATGGCTGGTCAGCCAATGACGAGTAAGATTCCCCACGGGGGAGGGGACAACTCAAGCCAGGCTCAGTTGAGTGGGGACCAACAGGAGAACCCACTGGGTTCACAGAGGTGGGCACAGTCCCCCACCTTCCCCAGGCTAAGGAAAGCCTCTGCCTCTGTGGCTGCATTCCTTCCCAAAACCTGCAAGGGAAGTGATTCAATGATGTGCTCTCCTTCTATTCATATGCATAAAGGTTTTGTCCCTTGGGTAAGTACAAACATCCTGAGATTTATGATTCAGCTGCCTGCAGGCAAGGGTGATTGGCTTGAATCAGTTTCCTATTATGATGTGTGGGATTCACAGATGTTGAGATTGACAAGCTTTATCTCCTTTACTTCCCCATCTAAGTAATAAAAGCTGATGCATTGGCCTAATTAGGTGTGCTCAGTCCTTGAGGCTGCATGTCCCTTGGCCCCACTTAAACTCTATTCATGTCTACTGTCTTTTCTTAACCCTGCCCCGCCCTCCTCCCTCCCCACAACCCTCATCCGCTGAGACAGGACAGTTAATGGGAAACTTTGATGGAGATTTCAATTAATATTACTTCATTAAAAGAAGAATTACTATAATGTATTAAAAGGTAAGAACAAATCTAAAAATATATACCTGAAAAGGACAAAGCACACACAGAGAGACATAGATATGCTAATCGCACTTCCATAATCCTTTCCTCAAGTACTATATCCCAGAGTAACTCTATGTATGTTAATAACTGTATCCTTTATTTGGAAGTCTCTGGAAGTAAATAACAAAATATATTGTTAGCTTCATTATAAAATGTACAGATAGTAACTTTCATGTTTACTATTTCATCTATCTATCTATCTATCTATCTATCTATCTATCTATCTATCTATCTATCTATCTATCTATAATCTTTCCATATCATGTTATTGTCTTATAACCTTGCTTATTTCATTTGATTTTTAAGAGCTACAATAATATATGTTTAGATGCATATTTAAACTCTAAGATTATGAAATTAATTGATTTTATTTGGAGGATTTCTTATTTCTAGGTGAACAAATTCTTAATTTATAAGTGTTATCTGAGAACCAATAACATGGTGGATGAAATGAAGAAAAAAATATTTATGTTTGTATTACTTTCCAGAGACAAAGAATTTTTGTTACCAAGCTTTCTCTATTTATATTTTACATAATTAAAATGTTCTTGCTCAGAGGACAAACTGGACTCCATTATTAAATTAAGCTTATAGAGTTGCGAGAGAAGTTCATGCTGCCAGGGGCATTTCACATTGCTAGGCTCTGATGACATTCCAGATAGAAAAACATCCAGAATTAGAGCTAAATGTATTTCTGCCAATTGTGGCCCAAATTAATGTGTTTATTTGAAAACTCTAAATACACATATTTTATTGTAATTTCATTTTTTTGTGTGCAAAACTAATTTTATATTGAAACAATAGACTGATCAAAACCCAATGAAGAGTCTACTTTGAAATTGCCAATGTATTTAATGACTTAGAATACCAACCTCTGAACAGATATAGAAGCCATGTGGCAATCACATAAAGAAGTTTGAATTTTAAAGCATGACCATGACTCTACTACAGTTTCTCAAACTACTGTGTTCTGTGTGTATTTGACTGATTTGAAATTAATATTTTCTAAATATTTCAGTATTTCAGTAGATGGGCCTGAGACAGAAACAGACAAAGGAATAAGTCCCTACCCTTTCTGTGCTTCAATGAAGCAGGAGAGAAGGGAAAATGTTACTGATTTTTAAATATATTCTTTAACTCAAGTTGAGAGTTTTTGGGAGTGCAATAATATCGCCAGATCCATTCTAACCATATACATTATAACGTCTGTGTGCCCAAACTCATAAATCATATTTTTCCCCATATCTTACTTAAATACCTCCCAAAATAAAGTTACCAAAGTAGTCATTCCTCCCATCTAACTGTGACCAATGTATAGTATAGAACCTTTTCTTTACTATTTCTAAATATTCTATAAAGTAAAAATGTAAATATTTCTCCTAACACTTACCCCCAGTAAATATTTCTTAATGCCAACTCTTCAAAAAGTATGTAATTATATACTCCTAAATCCATCAGCCTAGCAGAAAAAAAAATCAAGAATGCTGCTATTGCTTTATTCTGAATTTTTATATATATATATGCACATATATATGTATATATATGACACACACACATATATATTCTCTCTATATATATTTTTCTCTCTATATTATATTATACATATTATACATGTATACACACACACACACACACACACACACATGCACTTTGTAAACAATCACATTAATTTCAATTTCATACATTTATTTCGTTGTTTAGGTCAGTGGATTGCTTCTCATAAGTATTTGATAAGCATCTATTTTCTTTTGTTTCTCCAGAATTCAGTTAAAACATCGGTGCTGTTAAGATTAGAGTGAAATGGATGTATCAGTGCTCAGTGGAGACTGAGAATTTTCCCAGCGAGGAAATCCCCTAAGAGTGACAGCACAGCCTCGGTTCTGCTGTAATCATGTAAGTAATGGACCCTTATGGTTTCCAGAATCTAGGTGACATATTGATAATCATCTGGCTTTATCACTGAAGGACAGCCACTTTTCTGATAAAAAAGACAGAATTGTTCAAAATATGTCTCTATTGCAAAATTGTAAAGCACAGTAATATCAAGTCCTGTGGAAAAAAATCACCGTTATGTAATGAAACTCCTTCCTGTCATTTGCCTGTTACTAATTAAGCAAAGAGAAAACTTTCAGTGCCACTTAGTATTTTAACACCTATAAAAATTGCTTTAATTATTTAATTAAAAAATTAAATAACTGCTCATAAATTTGAGTTTTCTATTAAAAAAAACTACATTTAATAAATCTATTGGGCCATTATAATTAAGACAACACCTTAATTTTGAAATTCCATGTAGAACAATGATGAATGGACCCATTACATAACATTCTTGTTATAAAAACACTGTACTTCCTTCAGGAAATCATACTGTTTTACTTCCAGATTTTCCCTGGTAGCCAGACCATGGCTGCATCCCTGAATACATGGCTTTGCTCTCATTGTTTTTAAGTGCATTTAAATGAATTTATCTCTCAATTTTCCCACTGGTAAGTCAGACAGATCTCATAACTCTTCAGATGCTTCCTGTTAAACAAACTCTCCTATTGTTAGCTTTTAAAAATCAAAGACAAGCCTAAGTTCAAATGATAATTTTACATATAGTTTAAATATCCTCCATATCTCTGACTCAACTTTGACCTACATGTCAGGGGGGCTAGAAAGAGAGGGAGAGGTGAAAGGAGGTGGAGGTGGTCAGCTTTTTTACTTACTCTCACATAAATTCTATGAAATTACACTTTCACTTCTATTCCTCTGCCTTAACTCCTGATCCCTTTTCCTTCCTTCTGCTTGTGAATTGCACATCCCTGGCAGCAGCTGATGCCCTTTTCTTTGTCCTTTCACATTTTTTTATTGTCCCCCTTTGATGTGACATGCGAGGTCTGACAATGAAGTTCATGAACTTGTTGCAAAGATATTGCTAAACTTTTTTGATATCACAGGGATTACTCATTATGAATTTGCACCAACCAGGCAAACAGTTAACCAAGTTTACTATTTGGAAGTACTGAAAAGGCTGCGTGAAAAAGTTAGATAACCTGAACTTTCTGCCAACAATTCATGGCTCTTGTATCACGACAATGCACCAGCTCACACGGCATTGTCTGTGAGGGAGTTTTTAGCCAGTAAACATAAAACTGTATTGGAACACTCTCCCTACTCACCTGATCTGGCCCCCAGTGACTTCTTCCTTTACCTAAAGGTAAAGGAAATATCGAAAGGCAGACATTTTGATGATATTCGGAACATCAAGTGTAGTACAATGACAGCTCTGATGGCCATTCCAGAAAAAGAGTTCCAAAATTGCTTTGAAGGGTGGACTAGGCACTGGCGTAGGTGCATAGCTTCCCAAGGGGAGTACTTCGAAGGTGACCATAGTGATATTCAGCAATGAGGTATGTAGCACTTTTTCTAGGATGTGTTCACAAAATTAATTGCTCCACCTTACATGCGTATAAGCAAAAAAGGGAAGCTTTGTATGCAAAGGATGATAGGGGCGGTGGGTCTGCGTATGGTTATATACTTTACTCCAGCATGTCTGTTTATTCAACAAATATTTAAAATTACGCCCACTATTAAGTAATAATTTATTTTATAAAATATTCTTTTCCTAACAAAAGTTTTTATTTTAACTACTGATATGATTGATACTATTTATTAAGAATGAATAAACTGACATTATGATTAGTGAGCATTTATCTCTTCTGTCCCTGAATTATATTACAAAATATCACAGTTATTGAGAAATAATGGTTCAATACTCCAAGTGCTTCTCTCTAATTCTAGGTCTCCCAGACCAGAGGGAATTTTAGATTTCCCTGTCATATTTGTGAATCAGCTTCAGGGACCCTGCAGGAAAGTGGATGAAGCGTGTTCGCTAAAAGACAATAGGAAGGGATAGAAAAGTATCCAAAAGAGAGTACACATTCTATAGTCAAAAACAAAAAACATAAACAATAATGCTGCTCCCCTCCAATAAAACCAAACACTGTGTATGCCAAATTGTATTTCTCTCTCCACTATCCATTTGTGACCACAGTCTTAGAGCTACAATGCAAATCAGGTATGCCTTTTTTCTAGTACTTCTATGGTTTCATATTTTTACATTTAACATCTGATCTATGTGGACACCTTCACAATACACTGTGTAATATATACAATAATATTATCTTGTTGTTTGTCACAATACTTTTATTAAGACTTACATCTTTTCACCAGTGATTTGAGAGGCCACATTTGTAAAATTCCATATGTATTTTGGTGTAGTTCTGTTTTTTTTTCTATTCAGTTTCACTGGTTATAAGACTTCATCATGTATTTTATGATAAAAGAAACTTCACATATCTTCATATATGATAGTTACCTCCCCCTCTCTTATGTCTATTCATTTTCAATATTTTCATGTCTTTCCCACTCATTTGTCCATATAAAAATTAAAATTAATTTATCTTGCTAGAAAAAACAGTTGACATTAAATACATATATAAAGTTATGGAGAAATGACATATTTTGAACTTGAGTGTGAACAAATGTGACAGGACAGAAACTGGGAGACACTGACAAAAGAACATTTTACACCTGCTCCAGGAAACTATTCTACAGACCTTCACCAGGTGCTCACAAGAAACTTGGGCACAAGATGGGTGATGGAAGAAAGCTTCTGTTGGGGTGCTGGCCTGAAGGGGTGTAGCAGTGATTAATGCAGGAAAGGCACAATGTTCCCCTTAGATACTTCCCTCTACAGAAAATAAACCTTAAGCTCATGGAGGAAAATTAGTGAAATCCACACTCCCAGTGTGTGAATGATGACTCCTTACAGCTGGAAGACGGGGAAAAAAAATCAAATCCACCATCCTTGTGGGTCGAGTGTGCCCAGAATTCTGCATCAATCCTAGTATGAATTTCTGGCTTTTGAAGGAGTAGAAGGAAAATCTCTACATAAATCCATTAACAATACAAGACAGAGTCTGACTGCCATGGGAAGAAGTGTAATGATCACTGAGAAAGCTGAACGTTGAGACTTAGGACAGAGCCTGCCTAATGCTGAGGCTGGACAAGAAAACAGAGAACACCCCTGCCCACCACCATCACCAAGACAGGTAACATGAGGAACAAGATGTAGCAAACTACTCCTGGAGAAGGAGCAAAAGAATAGAAAGTGACTGCCTCTGAAGCACAGAAGCACAGGCTGACAGCTGAGGAGGGTATAAGAACACTGACAAAAGCCCTCCGTCACCCAGCTGCACGAGAAATGTGAAACTTTTCATGCACTATATCAACCATAACAACTATGAAATCCATGAGTCGATTAGTAACTCACCCTCCTCCCCTACTAGCTGCCTAGCATACGAAAAGATGGGACCATTTCCTGGCAAAAATATACAATTTATCTCATTCTTTTTGTTCTGAACCTAATATCTGCATGCAACAACAACAAGAAAACTATCAAACACACACACACACACACACACACACACACACACACACACACACACAGTCAACAATCACAGAACCAGACTCAATGGACCCAGATGTTTGCACTACAAGATAGGGAATTTAAAATAACTATGATTAATATGTTAAAGACTCTAATGAACAAGATGGACAGCATGCATGAACAGATGGGGAATTTCAACAGAAATAGAGAGTATAAAACAAAGTCAAATCGTTCTAGTTAGTCCAACCTAAATTATCCCTAGGTATTTTACTATTTGTCTGGGTCCCATACTTTATTTAGGTGAATCAGCTTGATTTGGTTAGCAACTGTTTACCAAGCATTGGTAAATTGGTCCTTAGGTTGATCTTCAAATTAAAATAACATCAATATTTCATGAATATAATAATTAATAAAATCTAATTCTCTTTTTTTCTGGGTTGTAACAACAAACAGGATAATTGGAATATCACTGTGAGAGGTATTGCATTGGCTTTTTTTTTTTTTTTCTTGAGATGGGCACTCAAAAGACAGTGTTAGCCATATTAATCACAGAATAACAATTTTCTTCAGCTTTTTGAACAACTTGTATCAGATTCTGTTGGAAACATGATATTATTCAGTCCTGCATAGGTGCACAATTAATCTCTAGTATGAATCAGGCCATATTGAACTATTCGATAATAAATTTGTGAGTATGAATACACCTAAATCTAACACATCCTTAATTAAAGTTGAAATTCCTGTTGCCAGGAATCCTATAATGGATTAAATTAACCAATTGAAAGCATTTAGGTAACTAAAGATTTCCATCTACTATAAACAATTATAATAAGATGAAAGGAATATCTACAACTTATCCAGATTAGCATGATTTACTTAAAGAAGAGTCTCCCATTCAGAAATTATATCATTCTGATGATATATTCTGGTAAAGATGATGTAACAACCATACGTAGCAAAAAGTCATGACTGAATGTTTTCTATCTAAGATTAGGAACAAGGAAAGGAAGTTTGTTCTCACCATTTCTCTTCACTGCAGTGAAGTACAGTGTGGCATTAAAAAAGAAATAAAAGGCATACACAAAATAAAAATAAACCAAAATTGTATTTATTAGAAAGAGCCATAATTGTCTAAATACAAAATCTAAGTAAACTACAAAAAGCTAACAGAACTAATAAGAGAGTTTTGTAAGGTTGCAGATTATAAGGTTTTCATAAAAAATTATATTTCTATATTATAACAATGAATAAGAGGAAATTGATAAACACACGTACAGTCACATCATATAATTAAATACTTATGATAAATTTGATAAAGATAAGCAAAACTTTATGCTGAACCCCCTTCCCAAATTGCTGAAATTAATGAAGACCTAAATAAATCAAATGTTATATGATGTATATGGATTAGAAGATTCAATATGTTATTTTGTCAGTTCTCCCAAAATTTATTGCAACTCTGATTAAAACCTCAGCAGGCTTTTTTTTTTTTTTTTTTTTTTTTTTTTTTTTTTTTTTTTGGTAAAACGTGGCATGCTGGTTCTACAGTTTGTATGAATATATAAAGATTCTAGAACAGCCAAAAGAAAAACAAAAGTAGAGGACATTTACAATTTTATTTCAAGACTTATTTAAAGCTATAATACTTAAGACAGTGTCGCTTTGCCAGAAGGGCAAATATATAAAAAAATGAAAAATAGTATAGTGTCCATAAATAGATCCACCTACACATCTGTTTAACTGATTTTGAAAAAAGTGCCAAGACAATTCAATGAGGAAAAAATAATATTTTTCAACAGATGGTGCTAGAATAATTGGATGAAACCACTGCAATTCTCTTGCATTGCTCATAAAAATGTAAAATTGTATAGTCACTTTGGAAAATAGAGACAATCCTGGCAAAACTAACTCACAGTGATAGAAGCTAGGATTATGGTTAATACATATCCATACACACACACACAAATATACTATCTAATATAAATATGTAATATAAATATACTATATGAATATAAAAATACATTTTATATTACAATGCCTTATTATACAGGATTACTTATAATTACAGGATGGAAGAAGAGATAATGATTGAGAGGGCCCATGTCAGGAGACTGGTATTTCATTTCTTGTCTTTAGTTTTAGCTAGCTTTGTGATAATTCATTGAGCTGTACATTTAAGTTTTGTGCTTTTTTCTGTACATATTATATTCAATAAAAAGTTGAATAAACCAACAAACCAACAAAGAAGGTCAAAACATTTTTTTTTAAAAGTATGCTAATTTGGGAGACATCAGGAGTACAACAAACTGCAAAGTTTTGCCTGTTTCATTTTATTTTTTGAGACAGCACAAGGAGAAAGAAATCAGGGCAAGAAGAGGAAGAAGTGGTCCCCACGGTGAAAGTAGGCATTTTTGAGTCAATAATAAATAAAATAATGCAAATGGAAGTAAACTTGAAGTTTTATGAGCAATGGACCTAAGATTAGTTGATAAATTTTCTGTTGCTACCATGTTTCCCCGAAAATAAGACGTAGCCAGACCATCAGCTGTAATGCATCTTTGGGAGCAAAAATTAATATAAGACCCAGTCTTATTTTAATAAAATATGAGACCAGGTCTTATATAATACAATATAATATAATATAAGATAGGGTATAATATAATATGTTATAATATAATATAATATGATATAATATGATATAATACCAGGTATAATACAATAATATGATATGATATAATATGATATGATACCGGGTCTTATATTAATTTTTGCTCCAAAAGACGCATTAGAGCTGATGGTCTGGCTAGGTCTTATTTTCGGGGAAACACGGTATATTCCTCACCACTCCACCCCATTTGCAAAGAGGGGAAAAGAAATTTCAACAACCAAAATGTAATCAAAATAGTTTTGCTCTTAGCACATAAAAACTATCTGAAATGTTCATTTTAATTTTATCTTTCCTCCTCTCCCAAATATTCACCAACTTCTTTCCTATATTTTTCTTTTTCTTTTTAAAATTAGTTATACTGAACAGTGTCCTTCAATTTTGGAAGTAATATGCATTGAGCTCTTTGCTTAAATTGGTTATGGATTGAGTTTTATCATTACACTAGACTCAGTTTATTCTTGATTCCAGATATGCTTCCCCGTCACCCTAACAGACCTCAAGCAATTGTCTTACTTTTAGGCCAGACGGTCCTTCCATTTGTTCATGCTGGTTTCTGTGTTGCTGCAGCCACCACAGAACCAGAAGCCCTCACATGCAGTGCCAGCTGACAAGAGATCGTCCTGCTTTCTCTCTGGACCACACCGCACATAGAAGCTTTGGCTTCTTCAGCGGGTGCCTGGAAGGGCTGCACAACAGAACCCAGAAGGGCCAGGGAGGTAATGTCTCCTGGGGTGACTATGAACAAGTGAAATGAGTATCTAGGGCCATCCAGAAATGCTCTATTGTTCCATAATACATCGCTGGAGATGTATCACTTGACTGAGAAAACAAATGTGTTGACTGGGAAGCTGTGGCCAGCTGGTTAACTCATCACATTATATTTGCTCTTCCCTGCCTTTCTTTCCAATTTTCAATCCATTTTTCCTGGGATTGCATCCCTTTTATAAAGCATTATCATGTAAGTTTTGGCTTCGGGAACTGGTTTTTTAGGGATCCCCAATAAGTCATTTATGCCATTTCCCCCAGCCTCCCCTCTCAACATTGACAACAGGTTTAACAGGTAGAGGTTGTTATGTTTAAATGAAGATTTTCTGTTTTAGAAGTCAGTTAATCTATACAGTGATAAAACAGTGACGTTTTTGTTCATTACCTCATTAATCATCTGTATTAAGTGACTAAGCTAAATGAATCACCCAGTTATGAATAAAATGTTAAAAAATAACATACTGAAAGGGGAAAAAAATCCTATTGCTTGGTAAACAGTTATTATGGAAAGAAATGCAGGAATAATGAATGTTACAGCTAACATCTTGATTTCCTCGCTGGTTACATGTTTTCTACTAGTTCAACATTACTGCTAACCCCAGACTATCATATAGTAAAACATAATGTATTAGGTTACATAATGTACTATTTTAGGCTTAGCACATTTTACCGGACAAATTTGAGTGAAGGTCTTAAGTATATGATTTTTATTGCACTATCTTTGTAAACGTTCTTAGAGCATTAAGAAAATGTGACTCAGGCAGTGGACGATGACATAAAGATCAGTGGCAGCTCACTGGTATTAAGTCATTCATCAAAGGCTGACAAATTATTGATAATTTGTATTGATTCACTAGCTGGCTTAGTAAACTGAAAAGCCAAATCCAAATACGCACTGAACTGGAATTGAAAACGTGACTGCTTTCATCAAATCAAAATCAAATTAAGCTGAAACTTTACCTTATTTCTATATATTCAGCTCTGCATTTTTTATTAAGTTGAACAAAACACTCGATATAAGTGCTGTACATACAACTAAGATTCTGCTCTTAAACATCAAAATTTTACCAAGAGTTTTATAAAACTGCAGGGGCTCCAAATTTGTATTTTGATATGGAAAGTTTCTACAAGCGTCAAAGTTTAATTGCTTGAAACTAGCAAAATTTCATTTGTTTAAGCACGATTTCAAAATATGTCTTTTGAAATTCTTGTTGCCTCTTAACACATGCTATGAGTTGATATATTTAACATATTCCTTAATATACTAAAAAGAGCTCACGTTTTACCAATAATGTATTATTTCATATGGGCAATAAGAATGTGCACATAGTAGTTCCCCTTATCTGTGGGGGTACGTTCCAAGCCCCCCAGGGGATGCCTGAAATCATAAATGGTCCCGAACCTATACATACCATGTTTTCTTCCTATATGGACATACCTATGCTGAAGTTTAACAATAAGAGGTTGACAACAATAATATAAAATGGAATAATTATAATAACATACTATAATATAAGTTATGTGAATCGCTTTGGGGCCATTATTAAGTAAAATAAGGGTGACTTGAACACAAGCACTGAGATACCATGGCAGTGGGTGTGATAACTGAGATGGCTACTAAGTGACTAAAGCGCGGGCAGCACATACAGAATGGATATGCTGATGAAGGAATGATTCAAGTCTCAGAGAGGATGAGGCTGGATGGCCAGAAAGTCCATCATGCTACTCAGAATGGTAGCACAGAATTGAAAACTTATGAATTGTTGGTTGGGAGGATCAATTCGTAAATTGTGTAGATATCTAACCACTATCCTGTCCACCTGAAATTAATATAAAATATTGAATGTCAACTGTAATTGGAAAATTAAAAAAGGAGGGATAAAGGTAAAGGTGAATAAGAGGGTAAAATCTTCAGGTATAACACAAGTCATGGGGATGTAATGTACAGCATAGGGAATATAGTCAATAAAACTGTGATAGCGTGGTATGGTGTCAGATGGTTGCTGGACTTATGGTGATCACCTCTTTAGGTATATAAATGTTGAATAACTATGGCCTACACCTGAAACATATAATAGCATTGTATGTTAACTATATTTTAATAAAAGCCTTTGAAAAATAAAACTTATGAATTGTTTATTTCTGGAATTCTTCACTTAATATTTTTGGACTGAGGTTGAACTGAAACTGTGGAAAGTGAAACCTGTGAAATTTAATTCTTTATTTTTCAGAGGAATAAGTGAATGTGCAAATGAAATAGCAAAATTTTAAATACTAGATCAATAAAATAGTACTTAATAAGAGTTTTTTCCTGCACATAACATAAGAACAGCTTGTGAAAGGGAACTTTCAAATCCAAAAGTGATGTGAAGTTCAGGGACATGACTACAAGATGGCTTGCAAAGTGAAAATGAGGAAGTTGTTTAACCTTTACAATGACTGGTTATTACAATGCGGGTTTCCATATGGTAGGGTATTGATTAGAAGTGATTATGTCATACCATTTTAGGAAGATGGCTGAAATTTCTGTTATGATGATCAGAGGCATTTACACGAAATAACCTAAGCTAAATTTCACTTATAGTCATGAAATAAGCTGGATTTAGTTTTGCTTACATGACTTAAATGGTTTTGTCTGCTTAGGGAATTCTCAAGTTCTCCATTTTGTTTGATTGTAACAATTTCAAAAGGCTGCTTGTTAAAACAGTGGTTTTGAATGACCAAAAATTAATGTAATGTCTTTTATTTATTAATCATTCTTTGAAGGTATTAAACATCTTCAATTCAGAATAGAGATTCTTTACAAAGATACAATATACTAACTTTTGCATATTGAGTTACAAAATATTTCATCATGCCTTACTCCTCCTATAATGAAATTGCACGTAGACATGTGATGTTGTTGTTGTTGTTTTATTGGCCCAGTGTCTTAAAGTAAAATAATATAGAATTTTCTTCAAAAAAATATTCACATAAATACAAGTCAGACAGAACGCAGTACTGTTTGAGTCCATCAGGCAGAGCACATGCTCTCCACAGCCGCATTTGGTTAGTTTTTCACATTGGCATCACTTTCATGCTACAAGATTTGTTTCATTTAAAGGATAGTTGTCTAGTGTTGACAACCTTTTCACAAAGATAAAAATGGCTGCTATCCTCTCAAGTTATTTGTATGTTTGAAATATTTAACAGAAAATATTCATCTATAAAGTGAAATTTCAAAGACCGAGAATGTCTTTTCTTCCTATGGTTTTCATGTCATCAAGGATTTAGGATATATATCACTGAACTTCTAGACATTTTAAAAATCACATCTTCCTCGAAAATAGGAACTTTCCCCCAAAATAATAATGTTTATAGAATTAAGAAAAAATACATATTATCATAGATAGATGGGTCCTTTTAGGGCTACCATCTGTCACACAGGGTTTTGGTCTGATGTGAGGAATAAATAGGCTTTTTTGGAAAAAGGGGGAAAAAAATCACAAGACCACGTTAGCAGCATGAAGATCCTACATGAAGGTCTCCCAGTCTCTCTATCAACTCACGGAGAGGGGTGTCAGGGCCAAGCTGACCACTGAACATGGTGTGGGTTTAATTCCAGTGGGGAGACCCTTTCCCATTGTGAGCTCTCTTTCAATATGGCAATCGAGGGAATGCTACCTCACCATTTGGAGAAGACAATGGCAGCTTGACATTGGACAGTATCTATTTAGGTGGCAGCTATTTATAGGAATTGCCTGGAAAGCTGGCTGATCTGAACTGGGAGATGCTGCAGCAGTCAGACCATTGGAGCCGTATGTGGTGCCAAATACCCCTGCTGAATTGAAGAAGCCAACAGTATTGTGGGAACAAAATTTGGGTACCAATCCTGCTGTTGAGAGAAGTGGGGCCCTCCTTTCGTCAACTGGTGGCCTTGGCAATTTGCAGTCCTCACTTAAGGTCTTTTTTCAGAAAATCATGTTCCTTGCAAAGCATATTCTATCCTACCTGATAAACACACAGGCTTTTTAAAAAGCTAAACAGAAAAAAAAACTAAGCTCTGGAGAGATTTATTAAGTATATTTTAATTAATTTATTTTGACCTTTACAAATTAGCTGATGATTCAAAACAAGATTACAAAAGAGAATATATTTTGAATTTTGATAAGCTTAGGTAGTTGCTTTAGAAATACTTTAGACATAAAGGAAAGTGAAACACTTTATGGGAATTATTCATTAATTTCATTAGTTTTGTGATGAATGCTTCTATTTTGCAAAAGCTCTTAAAATGAAGGTTGTTTATACGTTGCAGGTATAATTTTTAGGGGAAGAAAAATTTATATTTTCAGAAAACATTTCATTGATTTTTGTATTCAGCTTATAAATATCAGACATTAATATTTTCACCAATTACTGGGATTTAAGGTATACCTATGGCATCATCATATTAAAATTCTACTCTTATCAAATCAGGATTTATGTCTTCAGCACATCGCCCTTAAAATATGTAAGTCCACATATTCATATATGTTACCCTGGTACATGGTGCTCAAGGTCATTAAGGTCATTGTACTCTTTTAAGTCTGCTCAATCATTCTTTAGATCCAGGCCAAATGCTGAATTATCATCAGATTCTATTTCTATTTTCAATAGATGAAGAAAATAGTTATCATTGAATTCCAGAATTCTTGCTTATCTTTGAAAAGCAAGAAATATAAGAAAAGATCTTCAATACCTTAGTAACTTAGTAGCTTATGGTTTGATTTTGCAATGTACTATTGCCTTAGTTTATAGGCAGGTTTTTAACAGACAAGGCCTTAAAATAAAGGCATAGATGATAAATACCGTTGTGTAATTTTCTGGTCCATTTTATAGAGAATTGCTACTTTACTCATGTATTTTAATTTGTTAAACTCAAACTCAAGCATTTGAATTATAAATTTGCCTACAGATGAAAGAGATATTCTCTTTGAAATAGGTAGTACTTTTTTTTTTTTTTTTTTTTTTTTTTAAATATTGCATGCCTACAAGTGTATGTCGGCAGCTCTTGCAAAACAAGAGCTGTTTCACTCTTGGGCTTCTATATGAAATCTTTGAGAAATGAAAGAGTCCTGACACTTGAGCAGAGTTCAGACCAAATATATATATATATATACACATACACACACATTACAAGGACTCTTACTTTCTGTTCCTGTTGATATCAACCATGCAGAGGCACAATTCAATCACATTTCCTTAAACAGAGCAATCATGTTCATAGACCATCACAACTTACGTGTGGTTGGAGAATTTCCATGAACTGAAGCCACATGTCCTACAGCATGCTCACTGCTTCAATAACTGCCAACATTTTGCAATGAACACAAACTTCCAGGTGCAAACACATTACATTGCTAATTCTGTATCAACCAAATGGAAAAAAAAAAAAATCCAAAACTCTCCAATTACCTTTCATGTTTGCCATAGTTGACATTTCTCTCCTGAGTATCCAACTTTACCTCAAAAGCAATTTATATTTAAAATTTCTCTCAGATAAACTTATAAAAGCTTTTATTGGATAATAAAATGTAAATCCAAGACTAGAAACCTAGTCTATTACTGAATATTTAATTAAGCCAGATTTTCTACTTTTTTTAACTGTGGGAAAACTTTTCAGTATCTTCCATGGAACTAAACACTATCATATTTTCTGGCTAACTATTAATAATTTTTCTTGAAGTAGTTTACAACTACCATAGAGTGAAAAAGAAAATCTTTAAACATCTACTTTCTGGAAACCTTATGTTTATAGACTGAAAATAAGTCATCTAAAATATTCTATATTTTGAATTTTAAGCCCAGTTTTAGAACAAAGTATAAGATTCTGACTTTATTAGAGACCACTTATAAGTATTACAAAATTTGCATAGCACTTTCACATTACCTAATAAATTTCTGTTACAATTTTATAAGATAGGTATTCAATAGACTCAAAAATAATGTACAAAGAAGCTAAATTTTTCTTGTAGGGCCACAAAGCCAATTAGTAATAAGCAGGATAATAAAGACCAAGGCCCTTTTCTTTCTTTCTTTTTTTTTTTTTTTAACTTTCATCCCTTACTTTTGAGGCAAGATCCAAAGGATCAATTTCTTTAATTTACTGAAAGATATATCAATAACCTCTGCTAGTTTTCAGATAAAATAATTCTATTTTATGTAACTTTTTTTCTTGAATTTAGATGTTTGAAACTTTGATTAACTCCCATCTGATGCCTTTTAAATCACCCATTTCTGAATGATGCATTTTACTTCTAAGGACCTGGCTGGTGAAGAATATCTGGATGGAGATGATTCAGTAAGATTTTGCAAGTCCTGCCCTCTCAGTGCACTACTCCTTTGATCCATGATGCTAATTTCTGCCCTTTGATATCATCACTCAATTATATTACAAATACCTTGTAGAAAGTCATAAAATAATGTTTCCGAACACTTGTCTGGTGATCAACTAAACAGAAGGAATGCTAATATTCTCCTTACTAGCCATTTAACTCCCAATAACAATTGTCAAACAATAGGGAGAAAGATTATCAAAACGTAAATGGATGGGAAGACAGGTATAACAAATTGGTTGGAAAGGTTTTTCAATTATTTAAACCAATCACTATGAACAGCCTCCATGTTTCTAAGCTATGGAAGATGACTTTTCTTTATCATGTAGATAGGGATTCAGAAAACAGTAAAGCTGTCCTGCTTACTTGCCTTATTGCTATCTGAGTACCTAGGTTCCGACTTGAGTCAGTGCTTCCTGTAGAAGCGTTTGAAGTAGACTCCCTTCTTGTTCCCTGGAGCTCTGCCCTTCAAATATATCTCATTGCCTCTGTCTTGCATTATGTTCTCGTGTACTTTAGTTATTCTTTCTCTCTTTCACATGACTCTACATCATGATGTATTTCGGTCATTTTAAACTAATTTACATTTTTGTGTGTTTGAAACGTGATATTTTTCTTCCTTTTTCCTTAAAGAGTATACTAGAAACACATTCAGCTTTCAGTGATGTTGGAGACAATTAACTTTATTTTGACTCTACCATGATTTTAAAATGTTTCTTTTGAATCTCTCAATTACTCTTTCCCTCCCTCCTCCTCTCTCAATCCCCCCTCTCCCTTCCACAATGCATCTACATTTGCTGTAGGAAAACAGCCTAGCGAGAAACAGGGATTTTAATTCTGACTGTGGGACTTATTATTTGGCCTTTAGCAAATTACTTAACCTCTGGATGTAACATTTTCTTCATAACTATAATGAAAAAAGTATTATCACTTAATTTTAGAGGGGTTTGCAAAGAATGATATGCCTAAAAACCATAAAGAAAGATGTAAATAATAATTAAATTTGAGAGTTGTAGCTATAAAATAACCAGGTTATGTTTTCAGAATCAAAGCATGAAGATTCTATAACACTATTTCACTACTACACTGATAAATAAAATTAAGCCCCCAAATCATATATTATAATAAGCAAAATCTCAATATTCTCTTGAGTAACAATACAACATTAATCCATTGGTTTTCGGGGACTCTATAGTGAAGTGAAAGAATGAAATGTTTGGAATTATTTTGAAATTCCAGTAGGTCACTTTCTGTTTGATCTGGAGAAGTCACTTTACTTCTCACTGTTACAGTTTCACCATGTTTAAAACAAGAAATATATTGCTTAGATATGACAGAAAATGTGTGAATCATTTTGGATAATTTTAATAATGTATGCCTATAATGTTGAATGATATATACTTTGCAGAAAAAAATAACCACCTCTGGTTTCTTAAAAATAAATGTATCTTACATTAGACTAATATCCTATTCATCTTGAAATACATATATATTTTTAATTTTATTGAAGTTTATTGGGGTGACAATGGTTGTAAAAGTATATAGGTTTTAAATGTACAATTCTATAATACATCATCTATACATCACATCGTGTGTTCTTGAAAGATAATGCTCATGGGTTCTTAGAGCTCTTTGTAAAATTTGGGAAGGTATGCTTGTGATGTTTTTATTCCTTATTATTCAAAGGATACATTTTTAAGGGAGAATAACAAGAGATTTTGCATTCATACTAGTTATATACCTGAGTAATACATTAAGACAGGCAGGTTTATAAATAGCCTAATCTGTCTAGTCAACCGTGGGTCCTACTTTCTTTAAATAACTATCATGGGTGCCTACCAACCACCACAGTTTGATGGGGGTATGCAGCAAATATAAATACAATTTAAAAAGTCTCTGATTTAAAAAGGCTGTTAAAAACTAATCTATGGGAAGAAATGAAATGGGAATTTAATGGAATAAATTGGGAGAGCTGAAACCACGTTTAGTACCGCTGAAACGCACAATAGTTCCAAAAATGAAAAACAACAAAAAAAAACCTATAATACTGAAATTTAAAAGGATATTATGTTACAAACATACCATATCCATTGCCTCTAATATCAAGTTTTAAGTGCCTTTTTTCAAAAAAGCCAATTTTCATGGAACATTCTTTATGTGCTACAATGATACTAAGTCATTTACGTGCAGTACGCACTGAATCGTCATGTGGTTCCTTTTTTGATAAGGAAACTTAGGCCGAAGGAACACAAAGTGGCCCAAGTTACTGTCCCATGACACAGACAGCCAGTGATCAGTGGAATGGATGGGATTTAAATTCAGGTCAATTTGAACCCATTGTCTGTGTTACATGCCTCATCCATGGACCCAGATAATTGCAGAATTTGCTTTGAACGCTTCCTTTTGTACCTTCTGACTATCACCACTAGCTAGCAAGATTTTTGTGGAGCCACAATTTCTATAGTTTTTATTATGTGAATAATATTTCTGTATCCTTTGCATTTTAGAAAGTTATTATAAAATTCAAAAACCTTTTCCAAATTACATTTCCTTCCTTCACAGCACATCCTTTTGAAAAGCGCTGTGTGCCCATTTGAATGGTGAGAATTATCATAGACAGCTTCATTTAATCCAAGAGTTAAATTTATGATTGAACTAAGAATTTTAGATTCCTTATTTCATAAAGAAATTTTAAAACATACACATTACATTTCTCAAAAAACATTACAATTGTAAAGACAAATAAATCATCATGAAAGTACAGTTGATAATCTTTCTCTCAAAAAAATGAAATAGACAATATATTTGTTATCATTTGAATTGCATGTTTAGATCAACTTTTACTCACTGTTAGATAATGTGTTTACTAGCTAAAGTCATGTGGAAAAGTCAAATAAAGTACCAAAAACCTGATTTGTTATTTATTATAAAATGTAACTCTAGGGACATGAAATGGCAATATTTATTACATTCATCCCACTGCAATCTTGTTACTGTTTTCAGGAAAGGAAAAATGATAATACACAACTTTGAGCTCAATGGACCCTCATGTAAGTCACCTAAGAACCAGTTGCATATACTTACGCAGTCTAAATACACAGAGGGACATCTATCAATAGACAACAGTTCAAATTCACAAACAATGAGACAAGAAAACATTAACATATGTACCATAATCAATCTGTGTGTGTGTGTGCATGCCGCGCGCAGCTGGGGATGGAGAGTGCAGAGTTTATACAACTAATATTTCAGTAATCCAACAAACAAATGTAAATAATTGTAAAGTAACAATTATTGTAAATAATTATAAATAGGCTCCACTTCCTGCATTTCAACAGTTACAAACATATCTATTTCATGCTATGAAATTAACATTTGAATTCTTTGGTTGAAGCTGAATATATGTTTTCATTGATCCTGAACATTATATAGTGTTTGAGAATAAAATATAATGGCTTGTGTTTTAGGTTTTCTGAATCCAGGTTTATCTTTGTCTTCCATAAAGTTGTAAATAAAAATTGATCATGAGGAAATCCATGGAACTGTATTAACATCTTGTTTCATGTTTGACCCTAAGTAGAAAATTTTCCATTTGTTTATTCATATGTAAATGTCTAGTAAAACAAAGAAGCCATTTTTACTAATATTCAATCTTTTTTTTCTAGGCCACCCCCATTTAAAACACTCAAAAAACAATCCAATGAAATTATTTTATATATAAAAGCTCTGAAAACATTTAAAAATCCATAGAAAATGGGACCCCTAAAACTAAAAGGGGCCAAAACAAAATTACCTTTTGACAAGCAATAGTATAACGGAAAGCTATATTGCTTTTCTCATTAAGAGACTGCTATCTAGGAAAATTATTTTTTCATACTGATTTTCATTATGAGTAAACAAGCGATATTTGCTTTTACATAAATGTAGTGGGTTAATATTTGTATCTCATGACCTGTTCAGGAAACAGAAAATAAACTGGAGTATTAAGCATGCTAATTTAAAAAGATTATCCATACTAATAATTAAGTAAAAGCGTATTTTTGTGTTGTCTTCATAAGGATCACTGTCTATTAATAGGCGTTTTCAGATGCATTTCGAAAATTGTTCATAAGAATATGGTGATTGGATACCATAAATATGGGTGAGATTATCTCTTTTCACTAGCTCCATTTCTTTCATTGAATTTATTGGGGTGACATTGGTTAATAAAATTACATAGGTTTCAAGTGTACAATTCTTTAAGACATCATTTATATATCGCATTGTGTGTTCACCACCCAAAGTCAAATCTCCTTTTTAATGGAACAGTCCCAGCATTAAAATATACTCATTTCCCTTCTACCATGTTTTCCCGAAAATAAGACCGGGTCTTATATTAATTTTTACTCCATTAGGGCTTATTTTCAGGGGATATCTTATTTTTTCATGTATAACAATCTATCATATTTCCCCGAAAACAAGACCTAGCCAGAACATCAGCTCTAATGCATCTTTTGGAGCAAAAATTAATATTAAGACCTGGTATATTGTATTATATTACATTAAAGACCCGGTCTTATATTATAGTAAACTAAGACAGGGTCCTATATTAATTTTTGCTCCAAAAGACACATTAGAGCTGATGGTCCAGCTAGGTCTTATTTTTGGGGAAACAAGGTACATTTATTCAAATATAATCATGTCATCTTCTTCTGGAACATCATCATAATGTACTAAATGTGTCTGCCTGGTTGACTATCTTAACTAGGGCTTATTTTCAGGGTAGGTCTTATTTCCAGGGAAACATAGTATTTAAATCAAGAAATTTCCGCTTGATCCTAGTTTTTTCTTTTTTTCCCCTCTCTAGGATTCTCCTACTCTTGCCTAACTCTTCTATTTCTTTCATTTTTCACTGAAATTACTTTCTTTGAATACAATATGAAGAAGGAAGAAAATAACTTTTTGAGGTTGTGGCTGTTTCCTGCTTCTAGGAGATGTGTAATGTGTATATACATTGTAAATGAAGATATTCATATATTAAGTTAATTGCCTCCAAACTGTATAAAGTATATTTTTCTCAGCTATTCTTTCTAATTTTTTCAAGGTTTTTACCACTGGTAGGAAATACCAGGATGTTTACCGTTTGTTGATAGCTCTCTTACTAATTTCTTATCTCAAGAGGGAAGGTCATTATCATAGTAATTTGGCATTGCCTGAACAATTGACTCTTCTTTCCCTTCCTTTTTTTTTTCCTTAAACTTTTAGCGAATGTCCTCTGTGAACTCATGCTGAGAATGCAGAACAAAATCATACACATTTCCTGCTGTCAAGACATTTAGTATCTGGTTAAGAAACCATTTTAAAGTTTCAAGCTAGAGTATAGCTATTCTTTTAGAAAGATTCTTCTGACAACTTTGCAGAAGATAGAGGCAAACATGGATTCAGGGAGGCCAGTTTAATGACTATTGAAATTATTTAGGAAAATATAATGCAAGAGGCATAGGGAACAGGATAAGAAAAAAGTATTCTAGAAAAAAAAGATGAATTTGGACAAGACTAATAGTGGCATCTAAAAGTCAGAAGAGGGGCAAATGACCTAAGATACAGACCTACATTTAGAGATGTAAGAAGGGAAACAAAATTAAGAAGTATCCTGAAGCCAATGGAGAAGAATGTCAAAAGAAGCAGAATCTATAGCGTTAATTTAAGGTAGGGTAGGTAAGGTAAGAAAAGCACCAAAATATTCAATTTAATTTGGTAATTAGGGGTTATTATTGAATTTTTTTTTCCAGAGGTAGTTGTGGTCATTGATGATTTAAGCCTGGCTAAAGTATTTTGAAGAGGACTCGTATGTGGCGCATAAGAAAATGAAGACTATATGTTACGTGTCACAGGATAAGCCAGTAGAGAAGCTGAAATAGCATCCTTTTATTAGAGGAGATGATAGAAGCTGGCTGTTTATAAAGCTGATTGTAAATATCAACAAATGTTAATGACTTTATAAAGAAAATACATGAGGCACCATTCTTTCAATGCCTCTGTATTTAGGTTCTGTGATCTGTCCAATTTTGTTCTAGTTGCAGGGAGCGACATACATAGAGCAATGAAGAAGAGGAAGTCATTGTTTTCATTAGGCTAATTAGGAATAAAAGTTAATGCACTAGATAATATTGAAACTGGTAACTGCTGTGGGAAAAAATGTGGTAGAACTTGATTGGGAAGTAGGAGTATCGTTCAATTTGGTGATTTATGTAGGGCTTAAGAAGGAGATGAAATGTGAAATGCCTGAGTGAGCTGGAGGCAGGCACAGAGGTCTTGTGTGGGCATTCCAGGCAGAGGAAGGAACAAATGCAGGGGCAAACTTGGCATGTGTGAGGAACAAGTACAAGTCATTTTTAAAGGAATAAAATCTCGAGTTCTAGAGATGCACAGAGATCCTTCTTATTTCCATAGATTTAGTCTAATTTTATACATATTCATCCACCAATAATTTTATATATATCAACATTGGGAGCTATGTACACATCAGCTAAAGAAATAATATTTTTACTCTTTGCTCAACTACTCATTAGTTTTATGACAGGAAATGTGTTAAAACTTTCCAATGAAAACTTTTCTTCCTTCACTAAAAATGCCTTTCACCACTGAAAGGCCACTAAAGCAGAAATACTCGTCCAATACAAAGGCCATTCCATCCTCAAGTTCAAAGGAATTTCTGACACTCAAAAGTGATAGAACCCTAGAAAGAAATATTGCTTCCTCATTGTTTCCAGTCTAGGGCTATTTCCGTTTTTTGACAAAAATCACTAGTGCTTCCTTCCTGATTTTCTTCACAAGATGGAGATAATGAAAACCAAAAACTATTTACTACTTTTTCTGTTTCTTTAGTTTCCTTACAACCAAACTATCTTTCTTCTGAAAGACACTTTTTTTTTCCCCTATGAATTTAAGGTCCTTGTCAATTTTTTCAAAAGTTTTTGGAACATTTCACTGATTCCAATTTCTCTACTACCACCCCGTCACTTAGTTTCAATATATGAATCTCAGCTTGAACACACTTCCTTTTAATACTTTAAAGAAACACCTATGCTTGTAGTCTCCATTCCTGACTTAAACAGTTTTTCTCCAGTTAGGTTGGAAACCATTTATGAAAGCTGCCAATGACTTACATCTCACTACTCCAAATAGTAAATTCTCTCTTGTCATTGTTCTTTTAGTCTCACTAGATCACAAAGCAAAATTTGTCATAGTTGGTCATTCGTTACTGTATGATAAATGTGGCAGCCATAGAGAGGTGCCACTTGATGCCCAGCTGTAAGGAGTGAGAGTGGCTGACAGCCTTCAGCTCCTTCAGCTCATGCTCTTTAGGAATGGTCTCTGGACAACAATTGAGAAAGGCAAAAGTACAAAGACAAGCCATTTCTTACCAATCTGGGACTCCTCTAACAGGCTATCTTTGCACCAGAGCTCACAAATGGGCTGGCTGTCATTTTGTCAGCTCCATATCACAGTCTGACAGTTCCCTTTGTACAATCCTGCTTCCTCAACTTTCTCTTTCAAAAATATTACTTCCCCCCAAAACTTTTTGAACTCCTGACTTCTTCTCAGTGTTTGTTTCCTAGAGAATCAAACCTGCATTAGTAGTTCACATGCCTCCTAACCATTAGGGTGCTGGCGGCCTTGAAGTGGCTCCTCAGAGCTGACTTTTAAATTTTCATGTATTTTTTGAGCCATTTATTAAACACAACCACTATTTAATTACATAACCTTACAATAAACAGATGACATTAAAAAGTAACGGTAATGAATACTCAAAACTTATTAGTCCTGAATAATTTACTACATTTTCATATTATTGGGCTTTTGAAGTTAGTTAGGTCTATTGCATATGTTCAATAGACGTGCTTTGGAATGAGTCCTACTGCAGGTCTCTTCCCAATGTCACTTTCAGTGACATCACATTTAGTTTGAAATACGACATAATGGGAGCATTGACACAATAGGAATTGACACATACATATGACAATTCAGCTCTCCCGTCCCTCTGTAAGTCAGTTGTTAATCATTTCCCAGCACATCAATGCTCTTAACTCTGCTCCTTCTCAATTTCCTTTTCAGTTTTCCCTTCTGGAGGACTTTTTAGTGTACTCGGAGACTCTGGCTTTTGCCCTCCTCAACTCTGCTTTTATGGAGAAGCTTGGATCTAACTCCATGATGATAGATAGATAGATAGATAGATAGATAGATAGATAGATAGATAGACAGACAGATGATAGATGTAGAGAAAGAGATATACAGATATATGTACTGTGTTTTCCCAAAAATAAGACCTAGCCGGACAATTAGCTCTAATGCGTCTTTTGGAGCAAAAATTAATATAAGACCCGGTCTTATTTTCCTATAAGACTGGGTATAAAATAATATAATGTAATAATGTAATATAATATAATATAATAATACTGGGTCTTATATTAATTTTTGCTTCAAAAGACGCATTAGAACTGATTGTCTG
This sequence comes from Rhinolophus ferrumequinum, assembly GCF_004115265.2. Classification (NCBI taxonomy): domain Eukaryota; kingdom Metazoa; phylum Chordata; class Mammalia; order Chiroptera; family Rhinolophidae; genus Rhinolophus; species Rhinolophus ferrumequinum. The sequence continues at coordinate 88,992,481 of NC_046289.1, read as the reverse complement.
GCTAGGTCTTATTTTCCAGGAAACACGGTAGCTATAGATAATCGACTTTTTCAAGCAGAATTCCCAACAATCCCTAGCAGCTTGTAGAAAGTTTTTGTCCTGGGATGGTAGAATATGAGTGGTGTATCACAGTGTCCCCTCTAATGTTCCTTGGATATGCCATGTTTACTACCACATCACAGCCTTAATATTCTATTTCTTTCTTTATAAAAGCTTTTCTCTAGATCTCCATTGGCTAACTCCTTCCCATCTTTCAGGTCTCATCTCAGATAGCCCTCATGAGAGATGTCATGCCTTTCTTGACCTCTAGCTAAAATTAACTCTAGCTCCTCTTCACCCTATTTTTCTTTCTTTTCATTATTCTTGTATTTATGTCACATTATAGAAAACAAAACACTGTGATGTTTATTTTCTGGTGTGTTTCTTTTTATAAAATATAAAACCTTTAAGAATGTGGCCTGTAACTTGTTTACTATATCTTATCAGTGCCCAAATGAATCCCCAGAAAATGTTAAGAATTCAAACAATGTATTCTATAACTAATATATTACAGTATTACAGAAAAATTGGCCTAATTATATTGCTTCACAACATAGGTATTAGGCTGCTATCTTTGGAAAAGAAAATTAATACGTTGTCACTGAACCATAAACCAAAGTAGAAGTTCTGACATCATCAATAAAACTTCTATTTTTATAATGTACTATTACTGCTCTAGATTCATATATATATATATAAACTCAACGATTACTCTCATGCAAAGTTAACGTACTATGATTATACAGGAAGGAAAAAAAAGCTCTTAGCAAGAAATCTCTAATGATTGTTTTCTTTCATGCTCTTTGATTTTTCTGATAAAATTAATGTATTTAGGCAGTTGAATTGGATTGCTGAGACAAACCACAAGAATTAATCTGGTTAAACTTAGAGAACAATTTTTCACAATTCCATAGTTTTTCTTTGTCAGTTCTACTTGAAGACATTACTTCATGTGACATTACTTCATGTCACATAAAGTAATGGGAATTGTTTCATAGTATAGGAGATTACTTTAATCATGTAATGGTTATAGATCTGCACTAATAGAAATATAGTTAATGTTTGAATAGTTGGATATGTTCTAACAGCTATAATTGCCTTGAAAAGTAGCATAGCTTGAAATGGTTATCAGCCAGTTAAATTGTTTCATTTGTTTTTGCTATGCTCCATTTGGCATCCCAATACAAGGTTACATATTGTCAACTTGTAAATATGCTGCTTAGCTGTTGAAATAAAGAACTGACCTTTTATGAAGGTTATTTCCAGGGAGAGAAAAAGATTTAGAGCACTACATATCAATAAACATGTAGCCTTTACAACACATAACAATTAGATGACCACTTTTGACTGTATTATTTTTTTCATTATAGCAGATGAATATTTACTTGCTACAGAAACAATGTGAATACCTTGAAATGCCATATTGACACCTATATAAAATGTCTTAATAGGTATTTTTAAGACACACTACCATTGAATGATAAAATATAGAATGAAGAAGAGATTTATACCAGTTTTCACTTTCTAATGCAGTTTCTTCAATGTAAGGTGATTCTGTTGACAAAACACTTGATTTTGCTCTGAGATTTTTTGAAAATTTTAAATGTCATTTTATCATGAACATTATCATGCTGTTTTTGGTACTGTGAACAATGGAAAGCTCACTATAAATTCATAATTACATAAGGCAGAAATCATTTTAATGTGGATATGTTTTAGAACACATTAAAATAATGAATCACTGAAAATTAAACAGCCATAGTCAGTGAGTAAAATCTCTTATTACAGACTCAGAGCTTTATCCCATGGCTACAATATAAAGTATCCTTTGAAAAATTATTTAATATTCATACAAATTTAATATATATATTCTTAATGGTAAGGAATTCTAGTCTCATTTAAAGATATAAGAATGTATTGACATTCTCTTTTTTCAAATTAAGGTTTATTAGGGTGACAAATGGTTAGTAAAATTACATACATTTCAGGTGTAATAAATGGTGCTGGGAAAATTGGAAAGCCACATGCAAAAGAATGAAACTAGACTGATATCTGTCACCATGCACCAAAATTAACTCAAAATTGATCAAAGACCCGAAACAATAAACTTCATAGAAGAAAACATGGGAACTTAACTTATGGACCTTCAGTTCAAAGAGGATTTTATTAATTTGACCTCAAAGGCAAAGGAAGTAAAAGCTAAAATGAATTAATGGGACCGTATGAAACTAAAAAGCTTCTGCTCAGCAAAATAAACCATCAACAAAATAAAGAGATAACCAATTGAATGGGATAAAATTTTTGCAAACAACACCTCTGATAAGGGGCTAATATCCAAACTATATCAAGAACTTATACAACTCAACAACAAAAAACAAACAATCCAATTAAAAAATGTATTGACATTCTTGTGTGTATATAGCTAACCAATAATTTAAACTTTAGAAATATTCAATCTCTGTATTTCTGTGAGAATTAATTCTATACTTTTATCTAGAAAAAAAATCTTATAGTCTCTTTTATTTGGATTTGTGAAAGTGTTTGTTCTACAGTAGCCTTAACAATCTACATCAACATCTGGGGATGAGAAACAGGTTTCTGTGAGGACTGAATCTTTCACATTACCACCATTTTACGTCACGAACTACTACCTCTGTCACTTTTTCATGCTCCATCAAAACGAGACTGTTTAAATAAAACACAATGATACCAGGTCCTCCTCCCTATGTGTTTTCAGATCATCCAGTTAAAGGACATAACTTTTTACTCTATTGAGTGTTAGGAAAAGTCTGTCTACTTTTTTCCATAGAATAAAAGTGTGCATCTACGTTGGTTATTACTAGACTACAAGCAAGATTTTTGTGTTGTTATATGGAGGATATTTCCTTAATTTTTTTTTTTTTTGGGGGGGATGCAGTTTTCTAACCTTTGGAATCATAAAAAATAAAGCAGGTAGTGGTCTCACTATTAGAATTTTAATTCTAGAGAAATTGTTTACATTTTCCTAATCCTGAGGTCTGCAGAAGAGACCAGATTGGTATATTCTAAAAGTGATTAAGTCATTATTATAAATCCACAGTGAAACTGAGATAAATTAGTATGGGCCAGCTCATTCTGAATAGAGCAATGGTTTTATTTATCTTGTCAAATATTGCATCTGTGAGTAATATAAAACAGTTGAGTCAATGTAAAAATGAATCCCAGTTTATAACACCCACACCCACATAAAAACTAAAAATTCTTCTTTTAATGTCTTAGCATTCCAGGAGATAGTTAATTAGAGAGCTACTTTGCAATATTAGAAATTAGATTTAAAAAAATGTAGTGTCCTTTCTATTCAATTATTTATTGTTTTTATTTTATAAAGTAATACACTTTTTCTCTCGCTCTTCCACCACCATTCCCTCTTCCTTTCTTATTCCCTCCCTCACTCTCTCTCTCTCACACACATTTTACAATGTAAAAGATTTCAGTGTGTTTCTCAGACTGTTATCTATCTGATGATCAACAAAAAAATGTATCTGAAAGACAGAATGAATATTCTATGTATATAATAATCAAAGGTATCTTTCTTTCATTTCCATTTCCTTCCGTTTTCCTTTTTCCTTTCCCCATCCAACCCCTGCCCGGCCCCACTACTGGTGGGTTTTTGTCTGCCTCTACTCTCAATTCAGTGTACATGAGTCAGTTTCAAAAACACTCAACTTTTTTTTTTTTTTGACTCACAGTTCTATTCAAAGGCATGGTTTAATAAGCTGCTGCTAGTAACACAGTAAGATATGTCATTTTTAATCCACGTAATTTCTCACTTAATACCATAAAGAAATTCTTCAAAGTTATTAGATAGTATTCTATTTCATTTTAATGACCTGGAATGGTATAAAGGCAATACAGTACAACTAGCCCTTGGTTGTTGGTGTTTTGTTTTGAATTTTTCTTCATAATATTTAATAAATATCACGGCATGTCTGTACAACTTGGTGCCTTTATATTTTTGGCACATTATTTTTTTTTAAATTACAGGAGACATACAATATTGCATTTGTTTGAAGTGACGACATAATGATTAGACATTTGTATAACTTACAAAGTGATCACACCAATATATCTAGGACCCCTCTGACACCATACATAATTATTACAATATTCTTGACTACATTCCCTATGCTACACTTTACATTCCCGTAAGTATTTTGTAGCTACCAATTTGTATGTCTTAATCCTTTTCCCCTTTTCACCCAACCCCACAACCCCCTTCCTATCTGGCAACCATCAAAATGTTCTCTGTATCTATGAGTTTCTTTCCGTTTTGTTTGTTCATTTTGTTTTTTTAGATCCCACATATAAGTGAAATCATATGGTATTTGTCTTTCTCTGTCTACTCACTCACTTAGCATAATTCCCTCTGGGACTGTCCATGTTGTCGCAGATGATAAGATTTCATTCTTTTTTATGGTTGAGTAATATTCTATTATATATACGTGCCACTTCTTCATGCATTTATGCATTCATGTATTGATGGACACTTAGGTTGCTTCCATATATTGGCCAAATAATGCTGCAATGAACATATGGATGCATATGTGTTTTCAAATGAATGTTTTTGGTTTCTTTGGGTAAAAACCTAGAAGTGGAATTATTGAGTTCCTCATTGTCTCATTATAGCCTTTGTTTTAAGTCTATTTTGACTGGTATAAGTATTACTACTCCAGCTTTTTTATTTGTTTATTTGTCTTTTGATTCCATTCTTGTCTGGGAAGTTTTTCATCTGTCCTTTGATTCTAAATGATAGCTTTGGTGGGCAGAGTAGTCTTTGCTGTAGGTCCTTGCTTTTCATAATTTTAAATACTTTGTGGAATCCTTCTGGCCTACAAAGTTTCTGTTGAGAAATCAGCTTGACAGTCTAATGGGAGCTACTCTGTGGGTAACTAACTGCTTTTCTCTTGCTGCTTTAAGATTCTCTCTTTGTCTTTAACCTCTAGCATTTTAATTATAATGTGTCTTGGTGTAGGACTCTTTGGGTTCATCCTGTTTGGGACTCTCTCTGCTTCCTAGACTTGTATATCCATTTTCTTTGGTAAGTTAGGGAAATTTTCCATCATTATTTCTTTATTGTTTTTCAATTTCTTGCTCTCTCTCTTCTCCTTCTGGTACTCCTGTGACGTGACTATTGGTATGCTTGATGTTGTCCTAGAGTCCCCTTAACCATCCTCATTTTTTAAAAAATTCCTTTTGCTGTTGTAATTGGGTGTTTTCTGCTACCTTATATGCCAAATTGCTGATTTGACTTCTGCTTCATCTATTCTACTTTAATGCAGTCTTCATTTCAGTTATTGTAGACTTCATTCCTGTTTTTTACTTTTTTATGTTTTCTATGTCCATTTTTATGTTTCCAATCTCTTTGTTGAAGTTCTCACTGAGGTCATTTTCATTCTAATAACCAGCGTTTTGAACTCTGCCTCTGGTAGACTGCTTATCTCCATTTTGTTTAGTTCTTTTTCGGGAACTTTGCTCTGTTCTTTCATTTGGGACATGTTTCTTTATTTCCTCATTTTGGCTGCCTCCCTGTATTTGTTTCCTTGTATTAGGTGGATCTTCTATGCCTCCTGGTTTTAGTAGAGTGGACTTATGTTATAGGTGTACTGTGGGGCCCAGTGACACAGTCTCCCAGCCAGATGCTTCAGGTGTGCCCCTTTTTGTGGATTTTGTGTGTCCTCCTTTTGTAGCTGAGCCTTGATTGCTATTGGCAAATCAATGGTGAGGATTGACACTTAGCCTAATTTGTTGTGAGGACTGGCCTTGACTATAGTGGAGGAGCTGTTGTGCAGGGGCTGACCCTATTGAGCAAGACTCCCTTTAGTAGGGCTCTGGTGCTGACCCGGTCTACCTTTCTGGTTTGTCATTTATGGAGGTATTTGGGAAGTTCTCTGGTGTGGTCTGAGGCTGGCCACCAGGTATGTTGATTCTGGGGCCTCTTGGTGGTGGTGGGGGGGGGTCTCTGTTGCAGGCCAAGGTCATCTGCTGCTTGTGTCCTGTCTGGGGCTACTTGGTATGAGCTATAAAGTGATCTGCAGATGACTGCCACTTTTGCTGGGCTTGGAAGTTTCTGGGAGAAGTTAAGCTGCAAACTGAGATTGGCTGCCACTAGTTCCATTCATTGGGCTGCTTAGCAAGAAGTACAGAGCCACTGAGGCCAGATGTTGCTTGTCTGTAGTTTGTAAATCCTTCAGAGATTTTGGGAAAATGCCCAGCATGAGTCAAAATAAGATGTTTGAATGTAAAAGTCACTGGAAGCCGCTTGGGAATGTCTATAAGCTGGATGGGGTGGGGTCTCAGGAAATCACCAGGGTGGGATGAACAATGTTAGCCAGGTTGATGGAGACAGATGTGGCATCCACCTACATATGCAGGCTGGGTCAAGGGAGAGCTCAACAAAGGGACAATGGTTTCTTCCAGCATTTCTGTCTGAGAGAAAGCTGACCCTCCAGTCCGTACCCTAAAGCCAACCATTCAGTTCCTCCCTGTATGTCTCTGGTGCTTTTTGAGCTTCTGCCCTGGCATTGGAGTTCAAGAGGAGTGAGTCCATCAGCAAGGAAGTCTACATGGACCCTTTAAGAGGATCAGTGGGACACCAGCCAATCTATGTCTCATTCAGCAACAATCTCCAGTGGTTTTCACAGCCAGAAGTTGTGGAGACATCTTTCCCTGTCAATGAAACCCTGTTTGGGGAGCATGGTGAGAAACTGAGACCCATTGCTCCTCAGTGGGGACCTCTGCAGCTGAGATATCTCTCCCAATTTTTAACTACCACACAAAGATATGGGGACCAGCCTGTTTCGTCCCTCCGCCCTTCCTACAGGATATGGCTGCTTCTGTATGTTCTTAGTTGTACGACTTCTGTTTGGCTAGACTTCAAGCAATTCTCAATGATGGTTTTCTGTAGTTTAGTTGTAATTTTGATGTGGTAATGGGAGGAAAACAGCACAGTGTTTATCTACTCTGCCATCTTGACCAGAAGCTCAGTGCCTTTCATTTTAATTTATAGATACCAAAACTTGGGATACCGTAGTTCACAGACTTCTATATTTTTAATTTTGATTTTAATTGATTTTGCCTCATTAATTTCAAAACACCTGTATCTTTCATATACAAAATTACCCTTTTATTTATATCTCTGGAAAGAATATATAATTTTTATTTCATTGTTTTCTTGTCTGATATATTGAAAAAGTTATCAATTTATCATAATTTACTTATGTTTTACTAATGCATTTGCACGTCTTTTCACATGGTGTTATATTAGATTTTTTTGTTGCCATCCTTACCACAAACCTATATTTTTTCAAAGTTACCACTTTGCTGCTGAGTGTTTTAGAGTATCTTTTTCCATACATATCTAAGTAATTTATAGATGCAGATATAGAATTATGGCAAAATTTTTTAAGAATAATTTTATTCTACTTAAGCCTTTGGTTTGATGTGTTGTAAAGTGCTAATGATCCTTTGTAAATGAATCAAGAGACTAAAAAAATTCCATCTAAGATATCATCAGCATTAAATTAGTAACCAAAAGGTATGGTAAAATTGGTTTTAAGATAGATAATTATTGAACTTTTACCTTACATATTAAAATATACATAAATATAACTTAAAACCTAAAAATAGAAAAATTAATAATTTTCTGTGCAACAGCAAATAACTGTATTATAGATTGTCACTTTCAATGTCATTACAAGAAAGGAAGTGATAAAAAATATCCCCAATTTCAATTATTCAATTATACTGACCTAATAAGTGAATAGAACCCCCTTTAAAATTCTATCTATTCAGTAAGTTTACAGCCTAATAAATAATTATCCTCCAAATTCTGTAATAAAATATGTATCATGAATACATTAAGCTTGAAACAACTAATTAAGCTATACAACTAATGATAAGTTATTTGATGAATTTTATATTATGTGCTTTACTACAACGGTTGGTAGCAAATATAAAACAAATCCCCAAGGAAACTGTAAACATCTGATATTTATACTTTATTTTTCTATCAGTCCCAAGTTTAAAAGACTTTATACACCCCAAACACATTTTTTTTTTACATGATTGGAAAACAGGAAGGTTATTTTTAAATGGAATATATTAAACACTTGTTCATATCATAAAATAAGGGTGGGGCTAAGAATCCACTCTACTTAGAAAAACTGATAACTGAAGCAGCAGTTTGACTCTGATTATGATAAATTATTAATAGGAATTTATTTTATCCAAATAGTAGATTCTGCTAATTTCAGGGCTTGTCATAAGCAATATTTCTTCACATTACAAGCAATTATAATCAATTCCAATTCCTGCCTCTTCAGGTATCAAAAAATGATCCTATCACACATATTCTTTATGCATACACCAAACAATTAATAAATAAAAATAATGAGGGGATTATGTTTTCAGGCATAATATTCTATCGTAATATTGTAAACAAATTATCATGATTATAGTATCATGATTGTCTTATCTATAGTATCATGATTATCTATAGTATCATAAGTATCTTATATATATAAGATAAATAAGTTAAAGTAGCAATTGAGAATATATGCTCAGATATGTAGGTATGTACAAAATTTAAAATACATTAAAAGTTACATTTTATATGTGGGGAGTAGGTTGTTGAATAACTTTCTTGTCCATTTTCTGTCTATTAATTATACTTCCTTGAACACAATATCCTTTATTTTTTAAATATGATTTAATTTAGGACTGTTTCTTTGAAGGTTACCAAAAGTCAAATGAAAATAGAAAAAGGAAATGAGACAGGGGGCAGAGATAATAATGGCTCTTACAACTCTAACTCCTGGGAATATGTTTTCTTTTAGATACATCTTAATCAAAGACATATTTTGTCATTTGCTACCAAGATTAGAATGATACCTGGTACATAGTAGGTACATTTATTTCTAAACATATTCTTTTTTCTGGGAACAGAGTGTTCTTAATCACTAATAAGCAGCCTCACTTTTGAATATATCGTCACAAATCCTCCAAACACCCATATGAGTGATCCATTTGACAGATGAAGCAACAAAACTAATGGATGGTCTGAGAATTCCAAAGTTCACACAACTAGAAGGTAGTGGAGCTCACATGTCAATGCATGATTTTCTCATACAAAGCTTGTTATCAAAATCATTTAGCTTACTCTATAAGGAGAATGGTATAAAAATATTAGTGTCTGTATAAATGGAATGGTCGGCCCTACAATAAGAAATGTGGTTATAGCAAACAGGCATACTAAAGCTCCAAATCAAATTAAGCCCCTCTTCATATACCAGTGGATGACATTAGTACAGGGATTTACCTTTCAATGAAAATGTTTCTGGGAGAGAAAATAACTCACTGTTATTACAATATCAATACTGAGAGTAAGAGAAGACCTTAAAGGTGATAGACAGAGACAAAAAAGACATTTGGCTAAATTAGACATACTCAAGGCAGAAAAAAAGAAAGAACAAAGGGACATAGATTATAAATTTCAAAGTGTCCGTATTCAAATTCTTGCTCTATGACTTGCAGATTTCTAAGTTTAGAAACAGTAGATTGTATGAGTATCCTAAGTTTCAAAACCGTAAATAGAAATTGAAAACAAGAAAATGAGAGACCTCAAGGAGTATGAATTAAAAGAATTTATATAAGAATATTCTCTTCTTTTTTTACTGACAGCCAAAGACATTTTGATTTATAAAATACCTTAATTATTTTCATATATATTGTTTTTACTTACTTAGCAATGAAAACAAATATTATATCCCTATCGCTTCTTTTTTCCAAATGTATTATTAACATTTTATAGGGAAAATCTTAGAATAGTGCACACTGATTTAATGGTAGATGATAACACATATATTTACATTGTGTACGAAAAGCACAAGGTCAAGTTTGATAACTTCTTTAAGGTGCTTTTCTGGTTTTGAATATGACAATACATACAAAATAATTGTAAAGAATAAAATAATTTTTGTCTTATTATGCAGTGGCATACATATAACAGTACCAAAAGGAGAAAATGAGTATCAAATTAAATTCAGGTCGAAGAATATTTAATCCCATCTGAAAAAAGGACTACAGAAGGTACCATAAGAAAAACAAATGTCTCCAAAGAATACAATGTTTAGAGCTTTAGAAATAGTACGATATTACGTTATTTTTGCTCTATTTTATTAGAATGATGCCAAGTTATAAGCAATAGTGAACTTAGAAGCTGGTATAATGATCTCAACAACTTAAAGAGAGAAATGATTACATGAAAGCAAAAAAATCCTATAAAATATAAATCACTATGATTATTAAAATTAATGAAGATATGGTCAAAATCAGAAGATTTGTATCAAAATATCAAAGCAGAAATCATTTTACAGGAAAAAAAGGTGAAAAAATTAAAGCACTTAAAACTAATGGCCAGAACATCAAATAAAATGAATTGCTAGTTTAGGTCAAATATCTCTTGAAATACAATCTATTTTGCCAATTTGAAGCTGAAGAAGCTACTACCAAAAAAAAGTACTTGACATTCATTATTCCCTGTGCTCACTGAAAAAGATGAGGCATAAAATTGTATAGGAACATCAAAAATGAGATGAGAAGAAACTTGGGGATGCTACTGGCATGCTCGTAAATAGAAAGAGTAAAACACTATTGAAGTCTTTAAGGACATAGAAATAAAATGATATCTAACAGGGACTGACAAAGGGGATGTTCCCAGCTGGAAAAATCATTTCCAAGTGGTTTTTATTTTCATCAAATTGAGCCAATATATTAAACTGATGATAGCATCCCATAATTTTTAAAAAATAGTTTCTAATAGTTAAGAGGTCTGTCTTGATAAGTATATAAGGGCTGTTTGTTACTTGGTGATGGAAAACAAGAAATAAATTTGGTTCATTGCTTGTGGAAGTAAATGGAATAAATCTACCATACTAAATATTGTTTTAAAATATATTTATAGTGTAATGTATGCATCTTTGATAATGAATTATACATCAACTAAAATTAAACTATACTTAAATTAATTAAACTATACTTAATTTCTTAATTTTTTTTAACTTTTTGGGCTGTTCTCATTGTTTTTAAATAAAATATATATATCCACTATTGTAGTAAACTTTTGTCTCACTTTCAGTTTGAATAAACAAATATTCTTGAGCACTAAACTAAAATAGTATTGTTGATTATGTTGGTCTTTTTTGTTATAATCCATTCATTGAACAAATACTGCACACCTACTTGCTATCATAACACTTAGTCTTGAGAATGTATCACTGAAAAGAAAAAAAAGACACATGATGGCTTGCTCTCATAACATTTATCATTTAACAAGGAAGACAAATAAAATTAATGAATGTCCACATTAAATATCACACATATTTATTATCCTGAGTTCAAGAGTCCATCACCATGAAGGGTCCACCACTCCTCACCTTGAAACACTACGATAGGACTGAGCATGTCCAATTTTAAACTTCAATGCCATTTGAAAATATTGGACATAGATTCCTTTATAGCACTTACAATTCTATAACATTATACTTGTTTACACATTTTTTCCTTATAGTTGACCTATGTTATTTAGATCCGGCTTTATATTTTAATTACTTTGTATTTCCAGCATAGTGTAGTACCTGGAACATACTAGTTAGCAAAATGTGTCTGTTTTAGGCCTGAGTAAATCCAGTATAGAGGAGTACTAAAGTTGTTTTATATAATGATAATAAATACATTTACGCAGAATATAGTTTAAAACAGAATTGTTCTTCCTATGAAACATAAAGTACTTTAAGTGTGGTACATCAAATTTTTAGATGTGGAGACCAGATATCAGAATGATTCAGTGCCTGGTCCAAAGAAGTAAGATAGTTTAGAAACAAGACACCCCAACTCCAAATTATATGTTTTGAAAATTACATCTATCTGTTAAAAAAAAAAAAAATCCGAATTTGGAAATAGGCCAAAGGGATTGCAATTGTTCTTTCAGTTTCACACTGGGTGTTATCTGGTCCAAATGAAAATTATCTCATTCTCAAAGGTATGTACCTTTTATTTTCTATTTATTTGTATATGTTTGTAACAAATCAGCTGATTTATGACCAAAAGTAATATAAGTAATTCTTGTTTAGTAGAAAAGATAACAATAAAGGTTATGGTTTATAATACTATTTGTATTAACTATAAATTTCTTTATTAAAAACACTTCTGTGTGCCATTTTAATGTACTAATACTTTGAACAAGCTTTGCCGTCTTAGTAGTCTTCTCATCGATAAGTTAGTTAATACAGGGCTGACATGTTTATTAGAGTCATGCTTCTATCTTTTTGAAGTTTATATTTAACATCATATTTAGAATTGATTTTATCTGTCCAGGAACTTACCCCTTCCTTCTTTGAATAACTATCTGCTCTTTCCCCACCCAATCACGTGAACAGGGTGGGGCTGCCTTCCCAGTATACTTCCTTCCTAGCCATAAGTTGGAGAACATTTTCCAGGACATTCCAGTTATACTATCACATTTTGTTATCTAATAGTGCATTTGTTAAATTAAGACAGATGCTTATTCTTCCTGATTTTATATATATACATATATATTATATATATATATATATGATTATATATATATATATTATATATTTGATTATATATATAATCAGGAAGATTATACATATACATAATCTCTCTCTCTCTCTCTCTCTCTATATATATATATATATATCCTCATTTTAGGAGCTAAGGAAATAGGCAGATTTGAGTAAAAGAGCTGGTTGGATGAGAATCAGGAATTAACAACTAAATTTTCCCACCACACTGAGAAGCAGAGGAGTAAAAGGCAGAAAGACAGAGAATGAATTTGAACGATTTCTCTAAGTTGCTTGAAACCACATTATTTCTAGTCTTCCCAAGTGAGGGGAAAAATTATGTTTTTGTTTTACGTAGTTTGATTTTTTTTTTTCTATTTCTCATAACCAAATAATATTACAGTGTTAAGCAATGGAAATACTGAAACATAGATTTAGCAAACAAATATAGTAAATATGAACATATTTTGCATTAAAAAATAAAAGCTTATGCAAAAATGATAGTAAACTTTAACTTACTATAATTACGTTTTGAAGAAATATCCTAAATGAATGTGTTTTACTGATTTTTGAGTGGAGTCTCTTCAGTCCAAAAATGAAATTACAGATGAGCAGATTGCACTAATAATAATAATTCAGAGATAGTACTAGAAAATTTTACTGAGAATTAGAAAACCTAATGGCAATAACAGAAATTAAAAACAAAAAGAAAAACAAAACAACAACAACAAAAAATAAAACAGGAGCTGTGATGGTTGAAAGCTCAGGAATTTTCATGTTTGTTGAAGATCTTAATATAACATTGTAAGTTAAATTGACAGATCTACATGAAGGAAAAGATATTCAATCATGAAGCATATCATTTTTAACAACAGCCTACTAACAACTAGCTATGTAGGAAACTTTGGAAGCTTTAGAAGCTATTTAGAAGTAGTAGAGATTTATTTAGAAAATATTTGTTAATACAGCATCAAAAATAAAAAAAAAAGTAACTGTTTAAAATGATCATGAAGACGCATTTTGTGCTGTTAAGGGACCATTTTTCTTTCATTATAAAACATTGAAAGAATAACTGTGGCTAGCATAAAATTATTTATAGTACATTTTCTTTTACCTAAAAAAAGGAATGACAAATTTTACCTGAGAAAAAGATTCAATGCATGTGCTTTTTTCCTTTAAAAATCATTGGAGATACTACAGCTTCAAAACTGCCCCCTATGTCCTCTTATTTGGGACACAGATGCCTCCCTTTTTACTCTTGTTAATTTGTACACACTCTAGCTGTCTTTGCTCTTAATTTGTGCCTAACTTTTATCACATGTAATCCCATATAGGCTTTCCTACCGAAGAGTAGAGCACGGAGTAGGTGGTGAAGGAAAAGTTTCAATCGCTGAAATCTTTATCTATGTCTGCTGTTCTTTTTTCTCATTATCATAAAACATTTGCAGATTGTTAATTAAAATTTTTGGCATAAACATCTTTTAAAACATTTAAATCATATTAGAGTGACTCATTTTTATGTATGGCTTTCATGGTATTCTGATTTCTGGAGAGCAGAGACAAGCTATTATTCATCATTTTTATCCACAGGATCAAGCACTGTATTATAAAAAAGAATTAAACCGATCATCTCTATATATTTAATTAATTAATATACTTCCTAAACTCAGTCTTCTATAACAGAGTGAGTTCTAAATAAAATACAGCCAACTTATATTTCTTCTCAATTAATACTACCTATATATACTTAACTCTTCCTCAGGCGTGCCATTCTGTTGACAGACCATTTATATAGTATTCCATACTTTAAAAAAAAGGTAATTTTACTGGGTCTCAGGAATTTATATGTTTTAACCGACTGCCACTCTGGTACATTTCTTAGATTTTTCAACTTGCATCCAATAGCTGTTCAGACTGAGGAGAGGATAGATAGGCTCGTTACTTAGCCTTGTAGACATTCTTTCCAAAACCTCAGAATTATTAATCTTATTTAATGGGGGTTTTAAGTTTTACTATGTTTCTAACAATGTTTAATACTCTTTTATTATCCATAAAAATATTCATTTTAATAATTTTTGCCTCCTCCTAATAGTTTCATGTTTTACCTATATTTTCCTTTTTCAGAGGTTCAAATTTTAGTTTTCTATTGGAGAGTATTTATTTAAAAATATTTATTATAGGACAGAACACATTATCAAATGAGAAAAATATATTGGTATTCATTATAAAATTCAAATGTCCATTATATCATTTGGTTTCTCCACATAATTTGTGTCTGTTTTATGGCGGTACCTATATTTTCATAATTGCATAACATCATGAGTATATATCTTTTCTAATTCATGCAGTTTCTACACATTTCTGTGTATAACATATTGCAACCTGTTGTATATATTAGCTGCTACATAGGTTTGTTGTTGCATTCAGCCAATATTTGATGTGACTAACATATGTGTATGCTCTTCTCTTATGTTATGACAAAAGTTACTTGTATAAATGTATGCTTTTCTCCTAAAATAACAAAACGAGATGCTAGCAGCTTTAAATATGTCATCTTGTATTTTCAAATTGGCCACATTTTTATATGTAAACCAAAAAAATCAGTTTGGAAATCAAATGTTTTACACGAAATTTTAAAAATAAATAAACTGCTAATCCTTCCAAGCGAACGTACATTAGAGAACTTAAAGCTAGTGAGCAGATGTTGCTTTAATGCAGTGCCTCTAGAGTGCAGGACTTTTTATAGATGCCAGGGACTCAAGTCCATGAAGGATTCCATATATTGACCTGTTCTCAACTGCAGGTAAAACGACAGTTTAACACGGAGTAAATCTGGCACTACATATAAGAAACTCAGGTAGTTTCAAGTACAAACAACTTACTTAGATTTTTCCAAGTCTTTAATAAAAGCTACAAAAGAAAGAAAGAAAGGAAGGAAGCAAGGAAGGAAAGAAGGAAGGAAGGAAGGAAGGAAGGAAGGAAGGAAGGAAGGAAGGAAAGAAGGAAGGAAGGAAGGAAGAAAAGAAGGAAGGAAGAAAAGAAAGAATTTCAACCACTTTAGAAGCCTTAAGC
The DNA here is from genome assembly GCF_004115265.2 of Rhinolophus ferrumequinum. NCBI lineage: Eukaryota > Metazoa > Chordata > Mammalia > Chiroptera > Rhinolophidae > Rhinolophus > Rhinolophus ferrumequinum. The sequence continues at coordinate 88,976,750 of NC_046289.1, read as the reverse complement.
AACAAATTGCTGTAGTGAGTAATTAGAGTCAGACCTGGTTCTGCCACTAGGTGTCACTTAACCTCTTGAAACCATTTCCCTCTCTATGGTTCCTTTCAATACTACCCTGTTTCCCCCAAAATAAGACCTAACCGGAAAATAAGACCTAGCATGATTTTTCAGGGTGACATCCCCTGAACAAAAGCCCTAATTGTCTTTTGGAGCAAAAATTAATATAAGATCCAGTCTTATTTTCAGAGAAACACAGTAATATTTACGTTTATGTGTCTGGAGGTAAGAAACAGAAAAATAGGATATTTTTCCTATATCCATCCATTCATCGGATGGATAAATGACCTTCTCCAGCAACCTTACTCTTCTCAATGGACCAACTCCTGACAAATCACACTGGTTCTTACTGTTTAGAATGTTCTTCCCCTCAGATTATTCACATGGCTGGTTAGCTTTCTCCCCTTTCTCAAGCCTTGCTTGTCTGTCACTTTCCCTCACTCTCTCTATGCCAATATCCTCTATTCCCTTTTACTCTAATCTACCTTTTCTTTTATTCAGAGCACTTTTCTCCTTTTAACACACTATATTATTTGCTTATTTATCATGCTTATGTTGAAGTGTATGTGTTCTCTCTGCTAGACTATAATATCTCCAAGGGCAGGAGTCTTTGTTTAAATCACTGGGGTTTTCACAACACCTAGAACAGTGCCTGCACTTAGGCATCATTTAATAAATACTTGTGGAATGAATCGTTTAGAGATCCATGCTGATATATGTTACAATTGTAAATGATCTGAAAACAAAGTATGTGTCTTCAAAACAGTAAGTCCATGCTCTCTCAAACTAAAAGAGAATGAGAAAACTATAGAAAACATACAAGCTAATGTAAATAAGTAGAAAGGAAGAAAATTACCCAAGGCATATTTTCAATCTGAATTTTGGAAACAGACCCTTTCTTTTCACCCATAGGAAACCCAGAGTAAAAACTAAGCACAGAAAGGAAGAAAGGCAAAATCTAGTGGGGGAGTTTAAAGAAAAAAAGCTCTCTTTGGGTTGGCATGAAGGGAAGGAAAATCTCACTCATGCATTTCCTGCCCCCCTACCATTCAGTGGAGCCCTTGCTACTTCTAAAAACCCCGAGGTTGATAAGCAACACAGTTTGAAACAATTATCTTAAGGAAACAATGACTTACTAATGCTAGAGCTAAAGTTGACTAAAAATAAAGATGGGATAGTTATCCAAAGTCAGATTTTTTTTTTTAACTTTTATTTAATTTAACTGTATATTTCCAGGACCCATCAGCTCCAAGTCAAGTAGTTGTTCCAATCTAGTTGTGGAGGGCGCAGCTCACAGTGGTCCATGTGGGGATCGAACCAACAACCTTGTTAAGAGCACCATGTTGTAACAAACTGAGCTAACCGGCCACCCCCAAAGTCAGATTTTGATGAGTCTTATATGCTTGGTTGAGTGGATTATGACTTTATCTGAAAAGTACAGCGAATGGGGATGTGTGTTAATCAAATATAGCAATCCTCATGTTTGTATATTGTAGAAATGTAGATAGCGTTTTAAAAGTTTTATAAATTAAGGAGGTACCCATAATAGTTTAGGTAACAGAGTTTACACGGTGATCGTATATTGTACATTTCTAACTTATTAAGGTGACAGATGCAGAACAACCACTCTTTCCCCTCAGTTAGACCTCCACTAACCACACCCATTGCATGGGTCTCTTTCAGAGTAGAATAACTAGAAGCAGCAGATCAGCAACTTTATTTCAATTCTTAAGTCCTAATGTTATCAAATAAATTAATAGGTACTTTCCATCCTTTGAACCCTCCACATCACTTTCAACCATGCTGATATTTACTATGGATTTCCTATATGGCCCATGTACAACTTGCAATGAACGTTTTCTTCTCTGACCTTTCTCTTAGCAGTTGCTTGGTCTAAACCTATACAAATGAGCTGTGACTCTGCTGAGCTACTCAGTTTGGCTGTCTTAGTGGTCTGCCTGGACCACTTGAGGAATTGATTCAGTTTTAAAATATTTGCATGGATTGAGTAGAACGTCCAATATGAATCTGAATTACCTTTGTGGCATCCAACCAAAACAGCTCTGATGGTTCAATGCAGAGTTAGGCAAATAGTGTCACGCATATATATTTTCATAGAAAATATTGAAATATTTTCATTGCTAGCCCTTTTAATACAAGATGAGGCCAATTGTACAGATGGTCATTCAACTCATAAAATTCACAGTGTGAAGAATCACCCCACCTTATGCTAAAACAAAACATATTACTGATTAACAGTCACATCAGAATCTTCTTTAATGTATGTTCAAGTGAAGTAACTGCAAAATGGAATACTGATGAGAATTCCCTTGTTCAAGAAGTCTATTGACTTCACTTTTGTACTCCCTCAGTGGCTTCTGTAAAACTCAAAACTCTGCTTCTTTTATAGCTCAAGGGCATACTATTGACACAGCATTTCAATTAAAGTTGAATTTTCATAGAATACATATTTAAAGGTAATTTATTCTCATTGTAGCATCCCTGTTTATTAATGTAAATTGATAGTATAACAAGTTTGCACATGTATTGTTAATAGTAAAATTATTTTCATATACATGTTGCTAAATTCAGAAAATATAATGGCCAAAAACTAGGGGGAAATATCCACAATGACCAGCAGAGGAATGGGTAAACAAACTGTGGTATAACCATACAATGGAAATACACTTTTATAATTAAAAATTAATGGACTACTGCTTTCATATTACAACTTGGATGAATCTCAATACCATTAATGTGGGCAAAATAAGCCAGGAAAAAAATGATACATAGAACATGGTTTCAACTAAATGAAATTTTACAAAATGGAATCATACACTATCTATAATAATTTATTTGAAGTTATCTTTTTTCACACGTCATAATTCCCTTAAAGTTCATCTGAGTTTTTCCATGTATTAATAGTTGGTTACTTTTAATTGCTCAGAGGTATTACATGGTAATTTGTGCCATACGTGTGTTAAACCATAGAACTGTAGAAAAGTTTTACTTTTTCTTTAAACTTTAAGCACTTCAAATGCCATTTTGTTGTTTTCTAGATATATCGTATTTTCCCGAAAATAAGACCTAACTGGAAAATAAGTCCTAGCATGATTTTTCAGGATGCTTGTAATATGAGCCCTACACCAAAAATAAGGCCCAGTTAAGATTGTCAGTCAGACGGACACATTTAGTATGTCCTTTGCAACACACAATGGACTTATTGAATTATAAAATAATAATATTAATATAGAATTAAATATAAATAAATATTATTGACATTGATACTTAAAATAAATGGTAATATAAATTATAATTAAGTATTTGTAAATACCCAAGGGCCACCTTTGGACAAGCGGTAAACGCCTATGTAAACAGATGAACTGGAGCCTTATTGCCAAATGACAAATCGGGAGTACAGACTCAACACACGAATAATGTGCGCACTTGATAAGGAACACACGTGGTTGTGTCTAATATGAATCTTCATAATTCAGTACATTGTGTGTTGTAATGGATGTATTTTATGCACTCGTGTGAAATAAAGAAACGTTTTCTGAATTTTGGTGCCTGTAATTTTTCGTTGTTTTTGTGTGGACCATCATTCTTAACTGTCATCATTTTTGTTGCCATTCCTGTCTTGTAAGTCTTCAATTAACATTTGATTTAATAGTTTATTTAAAGGGAATGATATTTCAACCCCCAGACAAAATGAGTGCAAAAAGAAACAGCTATTCTGTAGAGTACAAGAAAGGAGTTGTGGAGGACTCCTGGTGGAAGAATCTTATGGCTTTCTGCAAAGAGAAGAAGTTGGATCTCCTAATGGTCCGGAAATGGCAAGCAGAGGATGATAACCTCAGTCAACTGGTGGAAGAGGGAAATGCTAAGAAGCGCAAGTGTGGATCAGGTAGGCAACCATTATTCCCTGAGCTAGAAGACATCATCTGTGAATGGATTGCTGACAGGAGAGCAAAGACTTTGGTTGTGCACAGGACTGATATTCAAGCATTTGCCCTTGCAATGGCACCACAGTTAGAAATATCCCCAGAAGAATACAAAGCATCACAACACTGGCTGGATAGCTTCCTTCAATGATATGAACTATCTCTAAGAACAACAACACTGTTGAAGCTGGAAGTTACTGAAGTTATTAAACATGCACTTGCATTCAAGTCCTTTGTTGACGGCATCGACTTTTCTAAATACCAACTTTCCAACATGATTGTTATGGATAAAACTGCAGTGTTTATGGGCCAAGGATCTCAAACGACAATTGATCAGAGGGGTGCTCGTCAATCTGCATTCCCTCTACTGGTTACAAAAGTGCACATGTTAACTGTATTTTGGCAATTTGTCTGGATGGAAAGGAAGCCCCACCTCTAATCATCACTAAGGGCAAGAAAGGTAAGGTTGAACATGTTTCAGGCAATTATGCTCTTGAAACTGGTGCACACAAGCAGTTATAAGGAAGTGGGTCGATTTAATGCTGCCACTTGTTTTACAAGGTGGCCAAAGAGGTCTGCTAGTCTGGGATTCAGCCAACACTCACTGTGCTAAAGACATGAAGAACTTCCTTGCAGAGAGAGGAAGAGATCAAATAATGATTCCCGCAGGAATGACTGCCTATATCCAGACTCTTGACATTGCAATAAACAAGCTGTTCAAGGACAATTTGCACATGGAAATCAATGACTACATTGAAAATAGAATGGAGAGAAATCAGCATGGAAACTTTGTGAAGCTTAGCCTGTGAGAGGTCGTGACTTGGGTGAAGAAGTCATGGGATAAAATCACTGACAGCAGTGTTGCCAATGCACTACGAGCAGGCTACATGGACAAGAAGTGCTCATTTAAGGAGAGCTCTATTGCTGGACATGAGAGATTGGGGTCAATAGTTCTACAGGACATGGAATCACAAGAAATTCAAGCCAGAATTTGAAGTTTGGAGAGTTATGACAATGTTCCAGAAGAAGATGACATGACTGTATTTGAATAAATGTAGATTTTTGTACATGAATAAATGCAGATTGGTGTATATGAATGAATGTAGATTGTTGTACATGAAAAAATAAGACATTCCCTGAAAATAAGCCCGAATGCATCTTTTGGAGCAAAAGTTAATATTTTTCAGAGAAATACGGTAGTTGCATTGATTCTGATAAGGAATTTGTTTTTGTTTTTTCTGACTTTCTTTACATATGTGTCATTAATTTTTTTTCTCTTTAACAGTGTTACAAAAAATAGTATATTTATCAATGTTTTTTTGGAACTAAAGTATTGTGTGTGTGTGTGTGTGTGTGTGTATTTTTTAATGTTTATCAAATTTGGGACTTACAGACTAGATTAGAATTATAGATTTATAGTTTTCATCCAATTTGGATATTTTTGTCTAATATTTATGCAAAAATGTTTTCTTTCCTACTCAACTCTTCTTTCCGGACTCCAATTACACATGCATTAAAACACTTAACATTGTCCCACAAGTCATTAATGCTGTTATATTTTCAGCATAATTAAAGGTCAGGTAACCAGTCATTTTCTATAATTATTTTAGGTATGATTAATTTCTATTGATAATCATCAAATCCATTGATATTTATGGTACTGTGTCTACTCTGCTTATGATACTATCCAGGAAATTTTTTATTTTAGATATTTGTTTTTTTTTTATATCTTCATTTATCTCTTCATTGTGTTCATCATTTTCTTTAAATCATTGAGCATATGTTTTTATGGATTTAGGCTCTATGAATTTATGATTATGAATCATATCCCTATTGGCTATTTTTCTAATTATTTTATGGCTTATATTTTCCTGCTTCTTTGTCTGCTTAGTAATTTTGATAGCAAATATTCTCAAATTTATATTTTCAAAAACTGGACTTAAAAAAGAATTAAAGAGTGTTTAATTTTGTTCTGGCAGGCAGTTATTTACAGATCAACTGAACCTTTTGAAGCTTATTTGTATACTTTTTTTAAGGGTATTTCTAGAGTAAATCCTATAGTCTACTACCAAACAATGAATTATTCTGATGTCTAGTGAATGTTCTATATATTCATAAAGTCATTCCACTCTGGCCGGTGTGAACTTGAATGATTCACAAGCCTCTAGGTATTATCTGGTTCATGGTTTTCCAGCAATTATTCTTTCCTGGCATTTGTTCTTTGCCTGAACTCATGGAATTTTAATCTGTGTACAGACTACATTAAAACTATGGGTTCATAGTTTTCATCCAATTTGGAAACTTTTGTATATTATTTATGCAAATGTTTTTTTTCCTTTCAAATATGTCAGAGACTCAAGAGGATGTTTTACTGATTTCTGAAGCTGTCTCTCTCTCTCTGCATCTCTCCTTCCCAACACCTCACCCTGAAAATTCTAATTGAGTCTGCCCCTTTGAACTGTTCTTTGTCTCTTCAACTCAACAGTACATATTGCTGGGCCTGTCTCTTCTCCCCTTGCAATTTCACAGTCTGAATATTGTCTCCAGGCAGAAAGCAACAGCATTCACAGCTCTCTCCTCATTTGTTTTCCTTCTCTCAGTGATAGATCATAGTTCTTTGCTGACTGTTGTCCAATGTTCAAAAACTGTTATCTAGCAGTTGTATAGTTTTCTAGATTTTTATAATAGGAGGATGGGTTATTTTTTTCATACTTTAAAAATGAGATTTGTGTTTTAGCAGGAGTTCTCTTTACTGTAGTAAGTTCAAATAAAAAAGGTAACTACATTTATCTAGATTATTATAATATTTTTGTAGTTATAATAATAATTAGACATAAAATAATAACCAGTAATAGTAGTAAGTGCTACCAATATAACCATTATTTACTCTATACTAGGCTGTTGGTGAATTATACTTAATCTTCGCAGTGGTATTATGATTATTATAATATTATACTCTTTCCAAGGATGAAGATACTGATGCTTAGATTACTAAGAAAATTTTGATGTTGCATATTTAAAAATTAGCAGCATTACAATTTTATCCATTCTTTATTCAAAAATTATTCTTGAGTGCCTATCATGCGAGGCTTGGGGAATACAGCAATCAAACAAGACAAAATCTCATGGGGCTTACATTATAATGGCCATATGCAGAAAATAGCAATATTAATAAGTAAAATAAACCTGAACAACGCAGGTTTGAACTGTGTGGCTCCACATATACAGATATTTTTCAAGAAATACCTGTACTGTTTTTGATCAGTGGTTGGGAGTCCATGGATATGGACAGCTGACTGTATGCAGTGATCTAAGCCATTTTATATAGGGGATTTGAACATCTGCAGATTTTGGTATTCATGGGGGGTACTGGAACTAATCCCCTACAAGTACAGAGATACAACTGAATTTAGGGGGAGTCAAAGTTATACATGGATTTTTGACTTCCTGGAACGGTCAGCACCCCAATTGCCCACACTGTTCAAGGGTCAATCATATAATAATATAAATGCTGATAAGCTCTAAAAGAAAATAAAACAGGAAAAAAGCACAGGCAGTGTTTGAGGGCAATTACAATTTAGATAGTGTAGCTAGAGGATGCTCTGTGAAATGGTGGCTTTTGAGTTAGAATATGAAATAGGCTAGGGAGCCTCAGGGAAATTAAGGGAAAATGTAGCAAGGGATGAGATCAAAGAGTTAGGAGTGGGGTGGAAGAAACACAATCTGTAGAACCTTATAAGCATTCTAAGTATTTTAGCATTTACCGTGAGTGAGAAGGAATCCCCACTGGAATGTTTTCTGAAGAGGGGAAAAAAGATCTGACTTTCTTTTGAAGAGTCATTCTAGAAGTTTGTACCTTTTGACCCCATTCAAAAAGGCACAAACTTCCAGTTATAAAATACAAAAGTCAAGGGGATTTAATCAGTTAATAATACAGTATTGTGTATTTGAAGTAGATAAGAATACAGAATTCCTAAGTCCATATCACAAGAAAAAAATTTAACTATGTATGGTGATGGATTGTTACCAGATTTATTGTACTGATCATTTTGCAATTGGTACAAATATAGAATCATTTTATGTTATACAACTGAGACTAACATAATGTTACATGTCCATATATCTCAAATAATAATAATATAAAAGAATCATTCTGGATGTGGTGTTGATAACAGACCTAAAGAGATAGGCACTGAAGCAGAAAGCGCTATAACAGGGTGTTGTGATAAGCCAAGCTTGAGTGATTGGGCTTTGTACCATAGCAGTAACAGGGCAGGTGCTGAAAAGTGTTCAAATTATAGAGCTATTTTCAAACCTAATATTCAAAGCCAGGCCTGCTTTATTCCAAAATCTATGTGGCTTTTAATTTTCTTCCTTACTTTACATCTTTCTCATTATCCAACTTAGTACTTTTAGTGCTCAAGTACTTGGTGTATAACACATTATACATAATTGGTTGAATTAATACTAAACAGTGGATTTCAAAATTCTCTGGATTAAATTATTTCTTTAAGTAGAAACAATAAGCTTTGTCACACATATATGTATGTGTATAATTGTCAATAACTAAAATCAAAGGTCATGATGCTTTAAAATGTTTACATGTGAATAATGCTAGGAAAATGAAAAAACAAACTAGTTGGACACAACAAGTGGAAATGGGTTAAGGAAACAGAGCATATCTGAGAGTACATATATAGTAAAATTTTTAAAAAAATGAATAAGTGTTCAGAATCTAGAGGTAATGAAAAATAAATATATAGGACATAATGCCATAACATCAAAGAAGAAGTGACGTAGTTGCTGAAAAGGGAGAAGAAGACACTATGTTTATATTTATGTTTAATTTATCCTCTTCAATCCATCTCCCATTATTTGAAACATAGTAACAAGCAAACAAACAAATAAACAAACATAACCAGGATGATGAATAATGGAAATGTACTTTTTCATTTTTTCTTTTTTTCAATATGAAAACAAGAGGCTGTTTGGTAAAGTTTTAAGAAAACTTTAGTTGGTAAAAATAGAAGCCCTTATTCACCATGACTGCTGAAACCTTAAAATTATATGTGCAGAGTGGAGATATGTGCAAAAACTGAAGCACAGAAATATTATGTGACTGATTTATTTATCCTAACCTGTTTGATGACTTCCTTTTTTGCTAAAGAAGACAGCTCCAAACAGCTTCTTGTCTTATTTTTTTCCTAATTATCTTCATCTATGCATCAAAATACTCTAGTAAAACTCTGCCAATATCTTGTGGAGTAGCTCTCCTTTCTCTCTCATTGAAGAAGTGGTGATAGATCATGCTGTTAGCACGGTCAGAACTAAAATATATGAAAAGTGCAATATGTTCTCTTGGAGTCAGCCCTCGCAACTATGATATATAATTTTTGGAAAAGCTGATATAGTTATATATATATATATATATATATATATATATATATATATATATATAAAACTATATAACTATATATAACTATATAAAAATATATATATATATATATATATAACATATTCCTTTGTTTTGCTAGTAGTGAGTGCAACGATAGGTTAATTTAGTCCATTATATAGGACATTTTTTTGTATTCCATTTATTATTTTTATTTTTCAATTACAGTTGCACTCAATATTATTTGATATTACTTTCAGGTGTACAGCATAGTGATTAGACATTTATATTATTTACAAAGGGACCCCTCTTCCAATTACTCTAGTACTCACCTGGCATTATACATAGTTATTACAATATTATCGACACATTTTTTTTTCTATTTTATAAAGACTAGTTGGCATTTGTAAAACTCATACTTTTTATTCACTAGGCTGCATCTACTACTGTGATTCCAGCTAAATTGTTGTTAGCATGGTGGTGTGACTCATTATATTAATTATTCCCCATATTTCCCAGCAAGCCTGTGTAAATACTTAGAGGGACTCCTTATGTCAAATCATATTAGTGAAGTGATACATCAAACATTTCATATAGCAAATCCACAAAATTCATGGATTAACTGTTTATGTCCCCATCTCAAAAATTATGATGCCATGTGTTGTAAATAATAGTTATATTTATTATTGCTTGTTTTGCGGCAAGCATTTTGAGATACAATTTATGTGTATTTTATGTGGCAACTCACTTAATTCACTTAATTCTCCTGTGGTGGTTAATTTAATGTGTCCACTTGACTGGGCTAAAGGATGCCCAGAGAGCTAAGAAAACATTTCTTTCTGGATGTGTCTGAGAGGATATTTGAATCCGTACACTGAGTAAAGAAGATCACACTCACCAATTCAGGAGGGAATGATCCAATTCAGTGAGAGACTGACTAGAACGAAAAGGTGAAGAAACAGTGAATTTGCTGTCTTTGTTTGAGCTGGTACATCCATCTTCTCCTACCTTGGTTATCGGTACTCCTGCTTCTCAGGCTCTCAAACTCAGACTGAATTACACCACTGGCTTTCCTGGGTCTCAGGATGCAGATAATGAGATCATGCAACTTCTTGACCTCTATAATCCTGTGAGCGAATTCCCATAATAAATGTCTTCATATCTATATCTATATCTATATCTATCAACACAGATATAGATATAGATGTAGATATAGATATATAGATACAATCTATCTCCTGATGACTATGTTTTTCTGGAGCACCCTAATATAGTTTCCAACAATGCCATAATAAATGTACTTTTACTATATCCATCTTGTTGTAGATGAAACCAAGAAGAAAAAAATTAAAACATTTGAATAAACTGTTGCACATCCCCCAGTTGGTAAGTGGTAAAGCTGAGAATGCAGCATAGGTTTAGCTCAAGGATACAGTCATGGTCATTCATAAACAAATCTTCTGCAGGAAGTTACATTTACAAAATAGAGGAATGCTATGCTCTATAAAAAATAATAGTTTTAATAGCAATCTTTCATATTAATTATTCCCTTATAACATTTTTTTTCAGGTATAAATCATAATATTATTAAGTGTATTTTTTGTTTTTTTCATTTCAAATTCGTTTTTCAATTACAGTTGACATACAATATTATATCGATTTCAGGTGTACAATGTAGTGATTAGACATTTATATAACTTATGAAGTAATCACCCTGGTAAGTCTACTACCCATCTAACCATGAGTGAATGTGAAAATTTCTATTTTATGTGAAAATACAAACAAACCTTGGGAAAACCTATTTAAAATAGAAGGTACTTACTGTACAGTGTTTTATAATTTGAGCCTGGAATCAAGTGTACCTGAGTTAAAAGCAGAGTTCATAAACTGGCTAATTGTATAAATCTGGTACGTGTCATACCCAATTAAGCCTGTAAAATAGACACAATAAGATCTAAAACAAAACTGCTAATAAAATTAAGTGTGATAACATCTCAAATAAGTAAACCATGTTTATGTCAGAGTAAGTGCACAATAAATGGTATTTTTTTCCTTTTATTTCCACAGTTGTATGTTTAAAAACATAAATAGAGATGGTTATAAATTTAAGCAAGAAAATTTCTGAGCATCTAATTGCTGTCATGATTTATGCTGTCTCTACTTAACCAAAATGCAGTAATACAATTTGCACATACATGAATATTTTGTCACACATGAAGGTTTTATGCTATATGCAAATATGAACTATAAGAATCCTATAAACCACATTATGAAAATAAAAATGACCAATGAGTTTCATTATTTCAATTTAGGAATTCAGCCACAAAATATAAATTATTGTCTTGCCATGGTAGCATGTTATATCACTCTAATTTATGCAGTACATGCTTAGTTTCTAAAGAAAGACAATTTAGCAGGATTTTCATATTGATAATCAGTATATTAAATAAACGATTCAAAATTTATTTTGAACTTTAATTTCTTGTGACTATTTCCTTACTTATATGCCAGAGAGTACTTTGAAACATTTTTGCTTTAATTTATAAATCCCAGTAATATTTTACACAGTTGAAGAATACTTTATATAAAATAATTGTCTTTCTTAGAATTACTTGTGACCAAAATGTGTTTTAGAATCCAAATTAAACCTTATCTTTGTTTATAATCCAAAGAGAATATTTTCTCCATCACTTTAGTTGCATCAATTGCAAGCAACAATGAGAGAGAATTGAGAGTTTCCCCCTCAAATTATATACCATTAGAATATTATTTATTTATTAAAAATTGTTAAGGAATACTACACACAACACAATACTTTAGATATCTTAGTTTGATATCTTAGAATAAATGAACTAATCCATGAAAGACACTTGCTACCAAAAATCATGCAAGGAAAAATATGTAATCTTAATAAGCTTATATCTATCGATGACATTAATTCAATAATTAATAAACCCTCCAAAAAGAAATAATCTGAACCAGATTGTTTTATAGATAATGTAAAGAACATTTAAGGGGGAAAATGATACCAATTGTACACAAATTCTTCCAGAACACAGAAGCATGGGGAATGCTACCGAAGTCATTTTATGAGGTATGCAATAACCCAAATATATTACCAATGTATTAATCAATCTCACTGAAGTAGGTAGGAAAAAACAGTGCTGATCTAAGTTTGGAAACGAGTGGAGTCGTCTGTAAAACTAAAGAGAAGAGATTTAAAAAAGAAACTGTGCATAACCACTGTACTCTAGTTGATAAAGATAGGCCCCAGAGTATAGGTTAACAATTCTGATACTACTACACATGTATACTGACTCGAACAATGAAGTAAATGAATGGCAATGATTGGAGCCAGTTTTTTCATTAGAAAATTACAGTTAAGCAGAGAGAGGGGTCTAGAGATTCAGTTGTTAATGGATTCATTACAGTTTGAGAAGTCATTATTATAAGTCATACATATATATCAGTATGTTTAGCTTAGTATAAATACAGATTTTTACACGTAAACATACTGATAGTTATATGTGTGTGTGTGTGTGTGTGTGTGTGTATAGATAGATGTAGATATATAAAAGTTAGCACACACGTATTTCCTTCCTCTGCCAGCTGAGAAAACCAAAAAGCAATGACAACCACCTAGGTTACAAGCACACTTAGCAGCTATATCTTAGTTGTTAACACAATTCTCTAATTTTAAAAACCTACACTCCTTGGAGAAATAACTCATTCTAGGATGGAAACAGAAAATACACAACATGAGCCTGGAGAATCTTGTGATATCAGAAAGTAAGAAAACACTGAAAATAAAACAACCCAGAATAATGATAGTATATCAAAAAGACACAGGAGACAACTGAAAAATCTCTCAATGGTCAGAGGTTTCAATAATTTGGATAGCAAAATAAATAAAGTTGCACTGAATTATAATCAAAATGTCAAATAAGCACATATGAGGCCACACTGATATAATAAAAATCTTGAATAAAATAAATAAATAAAACGAACAAATCTATAATGTAGAAAATGTCTAAATAATTTATGTAGATGGTCTTCAAGCAGGCGGAGAATAATTCCCTAGTCCTCATATGTGAGTTCAGCATAGTTACTTCATTCCAATGAATACAGCATGAAAATGGGGTTAAAAAAAAGAGACTCTTTATAATAAGAAAGCTTGACAAACATTACTTCAGTCAAATGCTCAAGGTTATCATCAATGGTAGTAAGTCAGGTTGATAGGATGTACCTTTGCTATAAGGTGATGAAAATGGCACTTAACTTCTGTGTTCTCCTTCCAAAAAGCCATAACCACAGATTCATAATGAGAAAAACATCAGACAAATCTCAACAGAAGGGAATTCTATAAAATACCTGGCCAATGCTCCTAAATGATGTCAAGGTCATCAAAAACAGGAAACATCTGGGAGACTTTCACAGCCAAGAGTAACCTAAGGAGAAACAGTGAATTTGAATGATTAAATGATAAATAATGAAAAATAACAAATAATGTGCTTCCATATTAGATCTGGAAGCAAAAAAGGACATTCGTAAAATCTAAAGAAATCTGAATAAAGAACATTTACCTAATAATAATGCATTAACACTCATTTATTATTTGTAACAAATGTACAATACAAACGTAAGATGTTAATAATATGTAAAACTATGTTTGGGTTATCTAAGAACTATCTGTACTATTATTATAATTTTTCTATCAAACTAAAACTCTTCTAAAAGGTAAAGTTTATGTACAATAAAAAATATATTCTACACAGTTATTTATATAGCAGCAAAGTGTTCATTGAATGTATTTCCCACAATTTATTTAAACATTCTGCTGATATTAAACATACAGGTTTTTTTCAAGTTTTACAATCAGTTTAACAAATATGTATTAAGTACCTCTTATGTGTCAGATGTTATAAGATTTGAGATCCAACAAAGAAAAAGACAGATAGAAATAAGCTCTTGTAATAGCATGCCAATAATTACTTAAAGAGAGGAAAAAGACTAGTAAATTTAAAGTGAAGAAAAGGCAATCAAATAAAAAAAAACACATTATAAAATATGTGTGTATATGTGTGTGTGTGTGTGTGTGTGTGTGTGTATTTTTTTCTTTTTTCCTTTTTATTTTTTTTTTTGAATGGAAAGCAGAGCTGTTTTAAATAATAGTACCATCACCTCCTGCCTCTCGTCCTGACTGTTCTATGGACAAGAGAATGTAAAAGTAAGACAAAAAGCCCTCTTAGGATTTTGTTTTATTGGTCCAGGGGAGAAATTATGGTGGCTTTTGGCTTAGACTAGGATGGAAGGATGAAACATATTAATGGAGGACTGGTATCTGAATATATTACAAGGAAAAGCCAAAAGAATACTTTCGTGATTTGGATGTGAGTATGAGAGAGAAAAAATAAATCAAGATTACTTTTTTTTTCCTTAATAAAGGCATTCATTGCTATGATTTTCCCTCTTAGAAGTGCCTTTGCTGCATCCCATATATTTTGGTGTGTCTGTTTCCATTTGTTTTGTTTTAACTTATTTTGAGGTTTCTCTTCATTTCTTTGACTCATTTGTTGTTCAGGAGAATGTTGTTTAATCTCTGTGATTTGTGAATCTTCCATTTTTCTTCTTGTAGTCAGAAAAGACATGACTACATGATATCATTGTAGTCAGAAAAGGTGCTTGATATGATATCAATCTTCTTAATTTTAAGATTTGTTTTGTGGCACATAATATGCTCTAGTCTGCCTAATGCTCCATTTGCACTTGAGAATATGTATTCTGCTGCTATTGGATGGAATGTTCTGTAAATGTCTGTTAAGATTTTGTTTAATGTGTATATTGGTCCTATTAAAAAATGGTCATAGGAACTGAATAAACATTTTCTAAAGAAGACATTCAACTGGAATAGAAGTACGTGAAAAAGTACTCAACATTACTAATCATCAGGGAAGTGCAAATCAAAACTACAATGACATTTTACCTCACACCTGTTAGCATGGATATCATCAAAAGGACAAGGGATAGCAAGTCTTGATGAGAAAAAGAAACACTTCTGCACTGTTGGTGGGAATCTAAATTTGTTCAGCTACTATGGAAAGCAGTATAAAGTTTCCTCAAAAAACTAAAAATATAACTACCATATTATTCAGCTATTCCAGATCTGGGTACATATATCCAAAGGAAATTAAAACAGGATATTGAAGAGATATCTGTACTTCCATGTTCATTGCTGCATTATTCAGAACAGCTAAGATATGGAAATACCTAAGTACTAGTCAATGAACCAATGGATGAAGAAAATGTTTAGATAGATAGATAGATAGATAGATAGATAGATAGATAGATAGATAGATAGATAGATAGAGATAGATAGAGATAGATAGAGATATATAGATATCCATACACACACTCACACAATGGAATATTATTTAGCCATGACACGGACATCCTGCCATTTGCAAAAACATGGATGAAACTTAAGGTCATTATGCTAAGGGAAATAAGTCAGACAGAAAAAAAGCCAAATTATGTATATCACTTCTATATGAAATCTAAAGAGTTAACCTCATAGAAATGGGCTAGAATGGTGGTTACCATGGGTTGGGTGGTGGGGGAAAAGTGGAGACACTGATCAAAATGTACAAAATTCCAGCCATAAGATGAATACATCTGGGGATCAATGTACAGCATAATTACTATGCTTAAGTTACTAAGAGAGTAGATCTAAATGTTTTCAGCACAATAAAAAAATAGTAATTATGTGACATATTGTAGGTGTTAAAATGCTATAGTTGTAATCATTTTTAAATATATAAAGTGTATCAAATCAATATGCTGTACACATGAAACAATGTTATATATAAATTCTGTCTCAATAAATCTGGAGGAAAACTAAGTCCATAGGCTAAGACACTTAGATAGCTAAAAGAAAGATAACGATATTTTTTACATAAAGGTACTTAAAATACACAGCTTTTAAATATTTTTGTAATTCAAGTAATTGTCCCCAAATGCAGAAACTAAAACTCCCGCCAGTGAGATAGTTTAATCTATTCCCTAAGAATTAGTGCATGCATCTGAATTAAGCAGCTGTAGAAAACAATAGTTTAAAATAAGAGTAATAAACACAATAAACGTTCATTTTCTTTTTTATATAAAAGAATTCCAAAAGTAGGTAGTAGAAAGCTTCTGTGACCCCTCCTTGATTACACATGCTCTTTCTATCTCACTGCTCCAGAATCTTAAGTTTTACTGACTAATCCTCAAGTATAAGAAGGCTGTTCTCAGGTCATACCTGTGATCCACGTTTTAAGAAAGAAGGGGAAGGAAGGAAGGACAAAGAGAGAACACTTTCTGGGGATCTTTGACAAGACATTACTTTTATTTTAACAGCCATACCCGAAATCTTATCATCACAATCACTTTTACACGTCATTTGCTAGAACTATGTCACATAAAGAAACCTAGCTGTCATAGGCTGTGGAACATAGTACCTATAGTTATGTATTATAGAAATGCACACTTGAAACGTATATAATTTTAACTGTCACCCCAATAAATTTAATAATTATAAAATAAAATACAGAACTCATTTTAAGTGTTCCTAACATGCACATGCGTTTTTTCTCTCTCTCTCTCATACACACACACACACACACACACACACACACACACACACAGACAAAAATTTTGAGGTGATGGATTTGTTTTGTACCTTGATTGTGGTGAAAGGATCATGGGCATATACATATGTCCCAACCTATCTAGATGTATACATTAAATGCATGCCAATTTTTGTATATCAGTTATACTTCATAGATTAAGGGAAATAGGTCTCTTAGCTAGCTAGATACATTGTAACTCATAAAAATTCAGATAAAAATGTTATTAAAGAGGAAGAAAACTGTATCTTCCGTAGACACATATCAGTGTCTACACTATTAAGTAGAAATAAAAATATATTTCTTTAAAAATATTTAAATGTCATATATCTGCTTTTATTTCCTTTAATTTCCTTAATTCGTATAAAACTTAATACCTAGTAATATGTTTAATAGTCATTACTGTTTCTTTATGTCTGTATCTATGAGACAGTATTAAGAGAAGATTTTGACAGACAAATCAAGGGCCAAGAAAAGCAAAACAACTGCCCTTGCATTTATTATGGTTGGGTGGTAGGAGGACATTTTCCCTGTGGTCAGAAAAGAACCAGTTGTAGATACAGAGTAATTGCTCATTATGGGACTCATTTTGTGAAGGATAAAAATATTACACTGTAATTCACTGTAATGTGGAAACTGTAAATTTCCTGTTACTGTCTTTTTTTTTTTTTAATATGTAAGCAGGATTTATTAGTGATACTCAGGCAAGAGAATGCGTCTAGCTGAAGTGGGGGACCGGGAGAGAGAGAAAGAGAGAGAAGCCTAGGTCCCGGTACTAGTGATACATTCTCAGGGAAGACAATGGGCCTAGCCTAAGAGAGGGAGAGGGGGAGAGAGAGAAAGAGGGGAAGATGGGAAGTGGACAGGGGGAGAGAGAGAGAGAGAGAGAGAGAGAGAGAGAGAGAGAGAGAGAGAGAGAGAGAGAGAGAGAGAGAGAGAGAGAGAGGGCAAGTGCCTGAAAGCTCAAGGGCCAGAGAGCCTGTTACTGTCATTCTTGATGTAAGCCACTATATCTCTAGAAGAACCCTGTTCAAAAGTAATTATATTATCAGAGAAAGAAAATTATTAGCACATTTTCCTGAATTAATTTAAATAGCTACTTAAATTGCTATTTAAATTAGTTTAAATAGCTACTATTTAAAATGCTTGGACTCTCAGGGTTTGTACTAAATCATGACAAAGGGAAGGCAAACAAAATATGGAAAACTGCTCTAAGATAATTCAAATTAGGGTTTTTTGTTTTTTGTTTTTTTCTGTTATACCAGGCTATGTTTAATCAGAGATTTATGTACTTTAGCATAGGGGGGTCCCCAAAATACAGAAATTTTGAAGATTAATTTTCAAACTTTATTAAGATCACTCCTCAAGAGAATACATCATACATTCATATCTTTTTAGGTTTTGATATGTTGACTTAAAAATACTTAAAGCATGCAGATATTGTTGAAGTAAAGCATTTACAAAAATAATGGCAAATAAATATGCCACTTAATTTCAAAATATCAATGAGTTTTGGAAAAAAACAACAACAACCTGTGGTATTAACAATAGCAACTGTTTTTCCCCCAAATATGTATTAACTAAGATAAATTAATAACTCCCTGGCATATGAACCTATTTATCTAGAATAATATTCACTTTCAATCCTAATCAACAAAGACAATCAGAAGCCGTTCTTCAGCCATCACTGACAGCAGTATATCTTTAATGTCCTACTTTAGGATTATATCTATGGTCCTGCATTCAGTCATATACAATCTGGAAGGACCGTAACTGTCTTGATATCCCAAACTAGTCTATTATGTTGATGGCATCACTCTAATTAGATCTAGTCAAAGAAAAGTAGCAAGGATCTTTGACTCCTTACTCAGTTATATGAATGCTGGAGAGTAGGTAATAAACCTGAAGAAAGTTCAGGGAATTGCCACATCAATATTAAATTTCTAGGTGTCCGGTAGTTTTTGGTACATTATCTCTATAGGGTGATAAATGTATTGACATTTTACCACCAATGAAGAAGAAAGAGGTATTTTTGGATTTTGTACCACTCTTGTGTACAATGTTCCTATTCTTTCGAATATATTTTTATATTGCGGTCCATAGTGCTTCTGTCAGCACCACCATTCATGGGTACAGTGAATATTTTATTTATTGCCAAAGTATCAACAATAACCTCACCTATAGCTAAGGAATTCATCATACAGTGAAAAAAATGTAGTGATTGGTCTGTGCCCATTCAATTTACTGGTCTTCCCAAGTAAAATCAATTGGAATCAGCTGGATTGATTTATTGACTTACTCTGAAGGCAACAGTTATGGTAATGGCTAAACAACAAAACCATACTTTTTTTGGAACACAAAAGGCTCACTTGGGTCCCTCATAACAATCCCTCACCTAATAAGATTGTCCAATAGGAAACTACAGCAACCAAAAAATAGAAAACCTCCAAACATGTTTCTTTGGGAATTGATGGCTTAGTTCAGCCCATTAATTATAAAAATAAGCAGTAAATGTAATGAAAGGCTTTAAGGAAAATATGCAGTATAAAGTAGAATATTATCAACTAGATGTTAGGAACAGCTACAGAGTTAGGGATAGAACAGTTCTGTATTTTGTTAATTTTTATTTCCTCCTTTCCCTTCTATTTTATGTGAAGAGTATTGATGGTGGTTAATTATAACTTAAGTTCTATATGGGAATATGACTAAATAGAACAATACCATGACAAACTGAAAGCTTATGAGAGTTTATATTTTGTCTCAGTTTTCTTCAAATACACACACACACACACACCTCTATATAAATAGGTAGAGGGATAGAAAGAGGAAATATAGATTTAGAGGCAAAAGTAAATAATCATTCTGGTTATTCTTTATTCTAGCCACATTAGTACGTCAAAATAAGACACTCCTATGATACCTACCATTTTAGTAGGAGTGCTTTCAGGTATGTTTTATATTCCCTCTCAGCCTCACTGAGGTCCTGGCAGTGACTGCCACTTTCATTCACTCTGGGCTCTAAACACACGTCGCCTGCCCTTGGTAATTCAAATTTCAGGATGATAAAAATTTTAACTGTTACTCATTTATTAGTGATTCCTCATTGCTCTTATATCCCTACTGTGTTCACACTTCAGTAAACCATCCCTTCATTGATCTCTCTTTTCAGTTTTAACCCATTAAGAGCACCATTTTTTAGGGTCAGTGTTATAAATGTTCGATTAAAAATATCTGTAAGTATCCAAGAACTCTACCAAAGCTCAACAGAAAAGGAAGGGTTAAAGGAATATATTGGGGACTTGTCAGCTTATTCATTAGTTGAGTTTATAGTTCTAGAAGACATTACGAGGTACATTGCAAAATATAGAATAATGGTTAACAAGACACAGAGAGAGAATGATGGAATGACTGATGATGTTAGACAACTAGAGGCTACGGGCAAGGAAAACTGCTTAAAAGCATGCATAGAAGATCGTCTTGAACACTTTTTCTTTATTATTCTTTCAATTCATTCTGAATCTTTAAACAGTGAATTTGCATCTTTCAACCCTTTGGGAAATTTTTTAGTGATTATCCTTTCAAATAGTATTTCTTCCCATTTCTCTCCATTATCTTCTTTTTGTATTCTGATTCAATATATATTTTCTTCCCCCAAATGTAATGTCTCTTAATCGGTCTAGCCTAAGTAAAATAGATTTTGAATAATATCCTTAGAGCAACCTTTCAATTCCTTAATTCTCTCATTAGTTATGGATAATTGTGCGTGTGTGTATTCTAGTTTCCCTCTTACTTCTTTAGCATTAATTTTACTTTCTGTGTCTGATAATTCATATATTTGAATTACCTGTGGGTGTAATTCTACTCTTTCTTGTTTCTACTGGTTCTCACACATGTCTGCCTGTTAAATAGATACCACTTTACATTTAATTCCTCTTCTGACCATTTTAAGTAGTGGTGAGACTCTGGAAGTGTCAGGGGTTGGTTTGTAGTAGTGAATTAGAGATTTTTTTTCTTCCCACCTAGCACTAAGGTTTTCCATGCAGTGGAATTTATTTCTCATTCACAGTTACATGGAAAGTACAATTATTTTTAAACACCCCAATTTATTCAGAGCTCCCTAATTGTAATTTTCTCCTTTACTGACCCTGAATTGATCTCCTACTAAATCCCTACCATCATTAGAAAAAGAAAAACTAAAGTTCTCCAGGTTTCAGCAAACTTATGGTTAAAGTCAGCTTTTATGCTTAATTCCAGGGATCCTGCTTTACTCATATTGTGGACACTATGGCTTCAATATCTTTGCTAGAGCTTAGTAATATGAGAAAAGATACATAGATAGGTAGATCACATTCTTAGAGTAGTCTGGTATTTTCATGTGATGGGATTATTCAATACATCTAGGAAATACATCACAATAGTACTATTAATAATAATATTTATTACTAACTGGGAAGTTATGAATAACTCTGGGAGTTCAGAGTTATTAAGCACAAAAGAATGCCTTGGGGTTTGGGGGAATAAAAAAGGTAATTTTGAAATAAGTTCTTCCAGCGATAATAGTTCAAAACTTCATTATTCTATGAATGCTTAAAAGTGGATTGTTCCAGGCATTGCAGATGAAACATGTTGGGTAGACTTTTAGGAGCTATTATTCATCTGAAATATTGCCTCTATCACACAGGCTCTTTAATTACATTGTAGAAAAAGGCTGGGGGAGTGGCACTCATAGAAGTCAGCCTTCCTGGTGCTCTCACATGTTAAAGAGAATCAAATTATTTGAAGATCTCTTTTTAATAGCAAGTTATAGTATTTAACTCAGTCTGGAATATACCTTTTTTAAAGTTTGTTTTTAATTTTTGTTGTTGTTTTAATTTCCATCATGAGAAACCTTGTTGATTTTTTTCCTTACTTACATGAGAACATAATAATTGAAATGATTTGGCTGTCTTTAAGTTCCCTTTGCTTTAGTCAAAATCTACATATGAATTTAATTTTAATATTTGTGAAACATTTCAACTTCCACATATTTATTGCAAATATATTTTTACTTATTTATGCTTAATCATTCAGTGAATGTCTTACTGTGCTAAATTACTCAAAGCAATATTTTATTAAGTTTAAATATATCTTAGTTTTCCTAGGTATATATAAGATAATGGCACATCTAGTATACTTTGCTGAAAGTATCTTTAATACTCATGCTACTTGAAACCACTGGTTTTTTTTTTTTTAATTTTTATTTTATCTTAAGTGGCTTATTTCCTTTTCCTTTCCTCCAGTAGGACAAAAGTTCTTGTGAGGTTCTTATTTGTCTGCATTTGAGCAATATAATTTAACAATCATGAAGCACAGCAGTAATTCAGAGTACTGATGACATGTTCCTTGTTCACTGGCCAGAAATTTGTTATTTTATGCATAATTTAACATATACTGCACAAGTTGAAACATACCATTAATACAAAGAAGTGATGAGGGAAATGACTTTAAAGTAAAAAACATTGGGAATAACAACCTCAGATTTTATTATTTCTTCAGTAATTATTTTTTCTAAACAAAAATTCCTCAGGAAAAGAAAAGCATTTTCAACATCTTACAATTACAATAGACCACAGCTCTAAAGAACACACCAGAGAAGATGGGTAGTAAATGTGTGTTCGTTAGGCTTCATAAGTAAATTCTCTTGTCAGCTTTTCTTTAAACTGTATTTAAAATTTCTGCTAGTATAAGTACATTGGAGTTGCATTCAAAAGTTGTGTATTTTCACCAAATATCTATATTGTACATGAGAAGAGCTAAATACCATTAATGCAAATTAATGCAAATTGTTTCAAGAAATTTGACTAAATTATACTAGTAATTTAAGCCAAATTAACCACCTTTACTCAAAATGGCTTCACAATAAAAGCCAGCATTTAAGATCAAATTTTGGTATCTGAAGGTTTCTTGGAAAATAACTGGAGGTTGTGAGAATAATTAGTTATAATAGGAAAGATGGAGGATGAAGGTGAGGTCTTAAAAAAATGATGTTGCAACATGGATCACATTCTTTTGAATGTGTTTTAGAATAAAATATTTTAGGAGACATTATATATTAACCCTTCACTCAGGACTAAGAAGTATTTGTAGGTGTTGACATTCAGGGGTACTCCATGAAACTCTTCTCAGAGGTTCTCTCCAGATTAATATCCCACTCTTTGGGGGAGCCACTTATTAGAATCCCGACCTCATCCTCTTGTTATTCCAGGAAAAATTCTTGAAATTCTCCAAATCATCTATACTCTATTGGTTGACACAAAACATGCTTTTCTGAAATTTTATCCATTTGCTTTTGGAGGTGGTATTGAAAATTAAGCTTAAAATCACTTAATCTGCATATGTTATAGGTCACTGCTAAAGCATTTCCTTTACAGACAGAAAGAAAAATGTAGAACAAATTGGTTGGTTTAAAATTACATGCAAAAGACCTGCATGTCTAGAAGACAGGGTCCAGGTTTTATTTTATTTTTTTTTTATGTTTACGAGTTATCTATAATACAGTCTACAATTGTAAACAAACAAACAAAAAAAGTATTGCCTGTAACACATAAAGCTTGGTGTTTACACATGTAGGAACTTTGTATAAATTTACCCACTTTTTTGTCCAATTGTGTAAATGTTATTTGAAGTTCCACTTACACAATGCCAGTTATAAAATGTCCTTTACAAAGTATATTTTCATTTAGTTTTGTTGTTGTTGTTACTTTTTCAAAAAAGCTTAGTTGAGGGTCCCTCAAAGCAATAGGAAGTCATCATTCATAGGATCTAAAAAGAAAGGCTCATGTGACATCTAATATTGAAAGACCTGCCAGACATAACAGGGCATGAACAGAGAACACAAGCAGTAACAATCATAACACCACAAAATCAATGCATCTTGATGTAAAAAACAAAACAACAGCTGTACAGCAAAGAAAAACTGTAAAATGAAAAGGCAACCTACTAAATGGAAGAAAATATTTGCAAATCATAACTGATAAGGGTTTTTTTTTAATTAAAGTTAATTGGGGTGACAATGGTTAGTCAAGTTACATATGTTTCAGGTGTACAGTTCTATAATACAGCATCTATATATCACATCATGTGTTCACCACCCAGAGTCAGTTCTTCTTCTATCACCATGTATTTAATCCCATTTACCCTCTTCTACCACCTCCCTACCTCACAGACAATAGTTTAGTGATAAGCGTTTAACATAAAAAATATATCACTAACTCATACAACTCAACAGAAAAAAAAAAAGTGGGCAGAAGATCTGAAAAAACATTTTTCCAAAGAAGACATACAGATGGCCAACAAGTACTAGAAAAGATGTTAAGTAGCTATCAGGGAAATGAAAATCAGAACCACAGTGAGGTATCACCTCATAACCTGTTATAATGGCTATCATCAACAAGAAAACAAACAACTTTTGGTGAAGACGTGGAGCAAAGGGAAATACACTATTTACGAGAATACAAATTGGTATAGCCACTATGGAAAACAACATAGAGTTTCCTCACAAAATTTAAAATAGAACTACCTTATGACCCAACAAGTCTACTACAGTATTTATTCACAGAAACCAAAAAGCACAACCTCGGAAAGATATCTGCACTCCCATGTTCATTGCAGCATTATTTAAAACAGCCAAGTTATAGAAATGACCTAAGTGTCCATCAATGAATGAACAGATTTGGAAGATGTGGTATGTATACAATGGAACATTACTCAGCCATAAAAAAGAACCAAACCTTGCCATTTGTGACAACCTAGATGGACCTTGGAGGTATTATGTTAAGTGAAAAAGTCAGACAAAAAGACAAGACAGAAATAAAAAAGTAAGCACATTGATACAGAGAACGGATTGGTAGTTGCCAGATGCAGGGGTTAGGGCGTGGGTGAAAGGTGTGAAAGGGCTCAAACGGTAGAAACTTCCAGATATAAAATAAGTCATAGGATGTAATGTGCAGCATGGTGATTATAGTTAATATACTACATTGCATATTTGAAAGTTGCTAAGAGAGTAGTAGATCTTAAAAGTTCTCATCAAAAGAAAAAACACTAAATATAAAAGGTGATGGATGTTAACTAGACTAATTGTGCTCATTTCAAAATGTATACAAATATCAAATCATTATGTTGTACACCTGAAATTATTATAATCTTATATATAAATTATACCTCAATAAAATAAATTAATAAAAAACAAACAATAACAACAATAAGACAATACTACCAAAATTCTATCACATATGCTAAGGCTAAGCCCCATGTCACCAAACCCAAATGTAATCACCAAACCAAAACTTGATTTAATTATAGTTTCAGTTCTCCCAGAAATAGAATCTTAAACCAGTCAATCAGAAATCACCTGATCAATACTAGTTAAATAATTTGCCTGATAAGCCCCTATTATCCCCTAAAAGAAAGTAACCTTGCAATAACCAACCCGTTTTTTGTTTTGTCCTTTAGAAAAAATACGTTCCTTGCTCCTGCTCCCTTCTGTCGAAAAAAGTCTTCACTTTTGCATAGCTCTCCAGAGTTCCTTTCTCTCTGCAGACTAGATGATGCCCAATTGTTCAATAAAACCAGTAAGGTCTTTAACATTTTGTTTTTAGACAATGATAATTAAACAGTATGGTCCAATATACAATGACTAAAATGTATTTTATAAATTTTATTCCTATATTAATATGTATACGTATTTAGGTTTATTTTTTAAAAGCTGAGTTAACCCTTTTCTCTTCTTCACATCCTTTTAATATCAGTATTTGTTTAAACTTCCATATTTTGAATTTAATGAGAACATTTTTAATCAGAGGTGGTCCACTCTTTCTAAGTCTGTCCCTTCAATGTGTTACTTTAAAAATGTATTTTCCCTGTTGTTAAGATAGTAAAGTTATTGATTCAAACATATATAATGACATTGAAATGCTCATTCAACCATCATTTTTTTGAGCACTAAATAGTAGTAAGCACAATGTAAAATTAATCATGTCTGGAAGCTTCCTTTACACATTTAAATTGATAGAGTATAAAAGAGAAAATAACATTGGCCCAAGTAGCCAAGAAAGAGTAGAAAAAAGACTACTGTAATAGTAATAAATTGATAAGTTTATAGGAAATTGTCACAGGAATTTTTAGAGGAAGAAATTCCTTCCACACAGAGACTTCTGTGAACACGGGATTCATGAGTTTGTCTCTCAAGGTCGTAAAAGACTTGCTTGAAGAGACATGAGAGGAAGGTTGAGGACAATGCTTACAAAACCAAGAGAGGTAAAACCCCTAGTTTTAATTAGATAACAGCAGCTTGTTTATTATAATATATGTAAATTGAAATACTAGTTTGGATGACTAACAATTTCATTTTAAGGATTAACCCTTGACCACTTAGGTAATATAGAACTAATATTTGAATATATCTGAGCAGGAAGTGATATAATTTGAATATGTTACAGAGTCTGGCAAAAAAAAAAAAATTGAGTTATGTTAAATATTTAACTCCTGAAAAATTATTTGTAATAAACAACCAAATAATAGTTTCATCATGTTATATTAGAGATGTCAAGATGTGAAGACTACCACCTGGATTGGAGTTCAGAAAAATAATTTTTGAAAGATAGTTTGTGATTTTTAATCTCAATGATGAAACAAAGCATCAGACTGAAATTATAGATATAGATAGGTAGATGGGCATTTCATTTGGGCCATATTGAAGTTTGAAATTGGATTTGAAAAGTCAGCCATTTGGAAATAGCACTCTAAGGAGAGAATTCAGCATTGGCTAATTTTTAAAACTACAGTAATCATCCACAGCCACATGTGTTAGTTGAAAATATGAAATCAATAATAAGAGGACAGATTTAGAGGAAGAGAAAACATGAGAGTGAAGGTCAAAATATGAAGTAACTGTGTTGAGTAAGGATGCAGAGAATAAGGAGTCAGAATAGAAACCAAAAAAGCCTGTTATGTAAGAAAATCAGTAAGATAGTAGTAGTATAGTCATGCCAAAAACTAAAAGACAGTTTTAAAAATGAGAAAGTAGCTAAAAATAACAGAGACAACAGAGATTGAGAAAGATTTGCATGAATAAGCATCCACGTATTTGTATACAAACATGATTTTCTACTGTCTATGAGATACCCAATTCCTCAAATGAGCAAATCTTCGTTGAATCACCTCTATTAATTACTTCTGCTAATTAATAATCTCTATTAATTATTTCATATCTATTAATTAGTTATTCAGCAAAGATTTACAAACCAGCTGTAACATCCATGTGGATTCTAGTTTGTATCCTTATATGAGAGCATTGTTCTAAGAGTCAAGAGGTTATTTTCTGCTAATAATTAGCCATGTGAGGTATAACAAGCCACTAAATCTGCATTGAATTAGTTTCCTCTTTTTTATTAAATACACTTGATTTCATTTATTAGAAGCTATAATTTCATAAGTTAAAATGTATGAGTTCAAGTTTCTTTTGCTATACCTATAACTCAATTCTTCATTGCTTTTTTAAAAAGAATTAACACCTAATTTTACAGAGATCATGCCATATGTACCAAAATATACTCTTTTAATTTCTCTTCTAACAATAGAAACTAGGGGGACCTACATTAATTTTATGTTAAGCATAATTTCCAGAAGTACAAACACATACATACATACATACATACAGAGTGACAATAATGTAAAATATATATTCTGCACTCAATTACTTTTTTAAAAGTTCCAATATCTTCATTTTAAAACATGATAAATATTAAATCACTAAAGAATTATTTTACTGTAAGTAAATGAACTTAAATGAAATAGCAATGCGCATTTTCATAGAAAGCATTTACTTTACATTTTGTCACATTTGTGACAGTGAAATGGTAACTCTAATTAAGTTTAATTATAAAATCCATTTGAGCCATTTTAAAGATTTTTGGATATCATATTAAATGGCTAGGCAAATTAAAGTTCAGTAATTTAATTTGCCTATGAAAGTAAGCTTGCTAAATCAATGCATAGCTAACATAATTCTACTAAATAAGAAACAAGTTATAAGTTTTAATATAATCAACTGAAAGTTCATGTAATAAAAAGCTTCATCAGCATAATATTGAATTTTTTATCAAAAAATAGTCCTGTCTCTCAATTTTCTCTTAATCACTGATATAGTTAAGTCTTTTTACATGTAACAGACATTCAGACCAAAACCTTGAGTCTGAATCTAGAAAGGAATCTTAGGAAAGTTCTAGTTTATTTTTAGTTGATAAATTTAAAACAACTCTATGCTCTCAGAGATAGCCCACTCTAGTCAGTAGACTCTAGAAGCTGGCACAATTACAGGAATTCAAAACAGTTATATGTGTTTGCTGTCTTCAAAATAAACCTCATTCAACCCGTTAATGAAAGGTAGAAGCAATCATTTTATCTAACTTTAAGGTTTATGAATGAACCTTTTAAATTATCAATTCCTCTGTTCAATAGGAAAATAAAAGATATACCAAAATGTCTAGCCAATAAATTAAGGCTCACTATAAAGAATTACATACAAATTTGTGAAAGAAACTTAGTGAGGTTACTCATAAGTATCTCATCCTAATTCATCCTAACAGAGACCAGGAGTTAGGAACTCAGAGCTCTGTGTTTACCTTGATCATGAAATCTGTAAAAGAAATGTAAGTTCCCGATCTTTTGGAGAGACAAAGACATTACTGAAAATGTCTGTAATGACATGTTAAAACTTCTTAAACAACTTCTTTCACAGTTCAGTTCTATTTCCGTACTGTGGAATATTTTTTTTTTCAACTAGAAACCTTTATTTAAAAAAATCCAATGATTACACATGGCTTTATGACTCACTGAAAGGAAATGTAAAGAAAAAAGGCAAGGAGTGCTATGTAAAATCATGGAATATAATTTGCACAATTACATTACAGTTACAGCCAATCATTCATACATAAAGTAAAATGATTCTGGATATCCCTTAGAATAACTAGTTAAAATCTATGTATTCAACCTTATTCTGATCAAAACTGCATCAACTTCACACACATAATATCGATATTACAGACATCTAGGATCAAATTATCCAATTGCTATGTGAATAATAAAAAATGAGAATGAAAGAAATTAGACTTTACTCTTTCATGTAAAACCTATCTTTATTTGGTTTGCACATTGTGAATAAGTCAGAGGAGCTTTACACAGAACCATATTTGTAATGCATCAATCAGTGAGGAGAGGTAATTTATCACAGAACTGAAGTGCCCTTCCTCAGCAACCAGATGCCTGGTGTGAAGTTCACCACCAGTTTTGTGTGATCCTGAGAATAACCTTGTCTGTGACTCAGTTTCTCCATGTAGAAATAAGGATAATTGTTCCTGTTATATAAGGTGTTAGTTATGAGGCTTCTATGAGTCAGTGCATATAAAATGTTTAGAAGAGCGTCTGGCATAGAGGAAATACTCAGTAAGACTAGTCTTTTTATTGATTTGTATGAGTGAATTAATAAAAACCATAAGCTTCAATTTGACTTTAACATACTTTCTATTTCATTGGTAATGAGAAAATATCTACTGCGTGTGTGTGTTTTGTGTGTGTGTGCGTGTGTGCGCGCGCGCTGGTGCGTGTATATACACACGCACACACACACACACAGAGGGTGCCAAAAAATGTATACACATTTTAAGAAAGGAAAAAACTGTATTAAAATTGTAATACTCAATATATACTGATAATAAAAGATGAATACAAGTCACGTGTGACTTCCGCAATTATAAGAGGTGCTCAAAGTGGTTACCATCAGCGCCCAGTCACTTCTGATTATGAACTACTGCTTGAGCTATGTTCACCAAACTGTCCATTTGTATACATTTTTTTGGCACCCCCGGTATATAAAATTCTCATTTAGAGAAACTTAAGTTATTAATTTTAATTAATTTTGATGATATTCGTATAATTTATTGTAATAAGAAAGATTAAATTTTACCTGTTAAAAACAGTGACTGTGTAAAGCATAACTATATCAACACAACCTTTTGTGTTCCGCAGAAGACAGGCTGGAGAGCATTGATGGGACATAGGGGGAGAAACAACTAGAAAGAAATGGATTTCTGGGGATAAAAAACAGTTACAGCCTACCTGTGGGGTCTGCACCATGTTTCTGAGCTGTAAATAAAACTGTCCTAAACTTTTAGAAGGGCTCCATCATGGTCTTCTATTACTTTGGTAAATCCACAACAAGCATTACACTCTTGTTTCTGTGGATTTTGCCATCACTACATTCTTTTCAATATAATTTAAATTGCTGTTTTCTAGAGGAAACAGCAAAAACTGCTGATGTTTAAAATTCATTTATTCAACGGAGGTGAGAAGAAAATGATACACTATTCCTGCCAGAATGCCTGTCACATTTATATCAACTTTGTCCCTGTCTAAACAGAGTGCACCGTGCTATAATTCCATAAATTTCAAGTGGAAACACGCTTTTCACAGTCTTTGTGAACATTCCTGCATTATTTGTCATTAGGCAATCTTATTTTTGATCAGTCAGCAGGACATTAGACTGACACAAAAATCCTATTCATCCAATAAAATTTGACTTCTCACATCCAAATTATTCAAGTATACCAATAATGGGCATACTAATGGCCTGAAGTGAAACAAATGATCATTTTTTTACAGAGGCTAAAAGTGAGAAAAAACATGTTAGACACTTCTAAATCTTTAAAGTCAGATCTATATGAGTTCTAAGTTTTTAAACTGTTATTTAATATATCTTCTACAATCATGCAATAAGGATTAAGCACTTCAGGAGGGGTTAGAGTAAGTCGTGTTTGACATTAAAGTGAAAAATAGTGAAATTCGTCATTTGACTTTGAATAATGTCATTAGAATTTACACACTATGGTTAATTCCTTGTTCAATATGATTTTGATTTTCCTTCATTCATTGTTAAGCATATGGCCATTATTTCATTCAGAGAGAGACTAAGAATGTATCTACCAAAAATCCACATGTTGAATTGGAGAATATGGACGATATTTCTATGTAATACGTAAAGTCATGATTCTGCAAGATACAGCAGGATGGTGATTGTATAGAATCTCTCCAGGCAAGAAATAGTTAGGGATCCATTTATCACTGAAAATAAGCACTACTATTAAATAAACTATTTACTTGACAGATGGCAGGTCAGTAGTATTTTTAAATAATTATTTACTATACAGGCATTTATTTACTTGAAAAAATTATTAATTTAATATTTATTTATTCAAAATGTTTGTTTTTATAGTTAAAATGGTTGTATTTCAACGAAATATAAAGACACAAAGGAGATATAAAATGTACTTCTAGACTGTAAAAACCTTCTGAATGACAAAGAATAACGGAGGACTTTGAAGAAAGAAGAGATTTTGGAGAAAAAAGAACAGTGAAACATGAGAGATGAATCATATAGAAATATTGAATATGACTAATCAACCAGCAGAAATTCAAATAGGGATTATGTTACAAATGTTAGCATAGTGACACAAGTTATAGAAAAAGAATTAAGTTGTTAGCATAATTACATATATTAGCACTTCCATAACAGTAAGTTTTAACACAGCTTGCTGTTTGAGATACCAGTTCTATAGTGAGAGCTGCTTACACATTAAGAAAAAAACACCTAGAAGCTAACATAATTGTGAAAACAGCCATGGAGTTTGCAGCAGTTGGAACCGAGGTGGAATCTCCTGGTAAGGTCTATAAAATTATTGAGTACATGGCCAGAATTTTTAAGATGTGCAATAATGTTATTCATAATTATCACAAGCTATCAGAAAATCATCTGTCATGGCAAGAATATCTCGGTAGGTAATTATATGCAATAGTATTGAAAATCATGGACATTTGAGTGAGATTACCAGTCTTCCTGCCTCTGCCATTCACAGTTTTAAAACCTAAGATAAGTTAGTTTTAGGTAGTTTGTTGAGCATTCATTTTCATCCGTAAAATAAATTAATGCTACATATTCTATATGGTTGACAGACTTGATTCAATTAATGTACCTAAAGCTGTTTGCGTGATGCCTGTTGCATAAAATGACAGCCATTATTATAAAATAGAACAGGCAATGTAGTGAAAAATATTCAGATAATAAAGTAAGACATGGGCTGAGGCCTTGTCTTATCTCTTAATAACTATCTTAATTATCTATCTTTATTATGTAGATATAACCTTTATGTATGAAAGGCAAATATGCAAATGTTGGATTTTGGCTTAAGGAGTCTTTGATTAATACTGCCAAGTATTAATTTCGAAGAAGAAAATATCATGCTCAAAGAGCTAACAATGTGAGGAAAATGAGAAACTTCTGCTGACTCTAACTCTTCAAGAAATCACTTTGTTCAAAAAAACAAAACTGCAGATAAAACTTAAGTGGCCATAATAAAGATAAATGACTGCGCAATTATATTTCATTTCAGATTACTTATATTCCTAAGCCATTCCATTTTCTACAATTTTGTTTTAAAAACCTTCAAAAATATATACAATATCCCTACTGCTAGGTATGGAGCAACAACATGTAAAGCGTTTTACCTTTTAAAAAAATCCAGTTCTTTAAATATTAGAAATTTATACTATATTTCATGTATTTTGCAAGTGGAATCTCAGGAATGTCCCTTTTCAGGATTTCTTTATTTAAAGAAAAGCACCTATGGGAATTCAGGTTTATCAAGATGAAACAGAAAAATACTAGTGACTTTACAAAAAGTTTCTAAAATATCAAGCTCTTTGTATTTTTTAAGGATATTCCATATGTAATAACATACAAATAGCAAATATATGTATTTTCATTGACTTATCTATGGTGTAAAACAGAATATTACTATTATAAAAAAACAGCTGGTTGCCAGTTTGACAAATACTATAGTTGACTACTTTGTAGAATACTGTTAATATAAATAATATCATACAAAAAAATCATCACTTTAAAATGAGTCAGCAAAGGTAGATAAGAACAAACAAGTATTTATACTTGTATCATATCTATGTCAAAATCATTTGACACTCCCCCCTCCCTTTTTTTTTCTGTCCTCTCCATTTAGGTTGAAAATCTATTATTTCACCTTAAAAAACTTTCCCAACCTGCACATTTATTTTGCATTTTTCTCAACTACACTCTCGTCCACTACCTTAAAATTTCATATCATACTTATTCCAATAATATATGAGATGATTTTTCAGTCTCTAACTTTTCAAGTTTTAATTCACCTCCAATATAGGTTCAAAACAAATATTTCCATTTTATCTCTTTCATTATTTTATTTTTTCATTAGAGAATCACTAACTGATTTTTAGTATAACTCTCAAGGTCCTGCATAATTTGGTCTCCATCTGCACTTCTATAAATATCTTTTGCTATCTAAATATATGTGCCTGGTGTGCAAAAGTTTGTGTATCTATCACATACATATATTTGCATAAATATTATATATTTATATATTATTAAATATTATTATATATTATATAAATACACATATGCATGCATGCATGCATATGATGTTTAATGCAAATAAACTCTCTCAAGGTTATGGGCTTTGCTTTTCCCATACATACATCAGTCATTCTTCACTGATTTTTGCTCAAGTTTGTATATGATGAAAGTTTATTTTGTAAAT
This sequence comes from Rhinolophus ferrumequinum, assembly GCF_004115265.2. NCBI lineage: Eukaryota > Metazoa > Chordata > Mammalia > Chiroptera > Rhinolophidae > Rhinolophus > Rhinolophus ferrumequinum. Next base: position 88,943,026 of record NC_046289.1, on the reverse strand, counting down.
TTTCAATAGGCATTTTTTCTAGTCTTTTGAATCTTTGGAATTAAATGAAAGCAAATGTTTTTATTTTAAGGATTTGAGTCAAATTCCAGTTACTAGTGGAAAAATATTAATCATTTGTTGTGATGCAAATCACAACCCATGAATGTATAAAAATTAATACACATGTAAATTACTTTATGTATGAATTCTCACCTACTTCTATTTCTAACAGTGATTAAATAACTGGGTGAAGATTAGCCCTCCTGCCACCAACAACTAGAAAACTGGAGAAAATATATGCAGTATTCACATACTAGTAAACAAGTGCACCTCTAAGAGAAGAGAAAAAGAGCATGTGAACATCAGTCTGCTTGGCAAATTCATAAAGAATGATTAGTGGGTACCTATCATGTGCTGGTAGTGGGGATGAATGTAAATATAGTTATTGTGTAATAGTAACAGAATTTCTGTTTGGGCTGATGAAAAAATTTTGGAAATAGTGGTTATGGCTGTACATGGCATATAATTAATGTCACTGAATTGTAAACTAGAAATGGTTAAAATGGCAAATTTTATTATATATATGTGTGTGTGTGTATATATATATATTTAAAAAATTTAAAAAGAGAGTACGTTATAATGTTTGATGAAAGAATTTCAAATATAATTTCCATAATCCAACCAAACTTTTCTTAAACTATCACTCTAGAAATGATTTGTACTATTTATGCAGTCAGTCTATTTAAGATATAATGTGAGATTTCTTGTGTCTTTTGCCCTGTGTTTTGTCCAATTTGTAGTTGGAACAATTAAGTAGCCTGTGGCATATAAAGGATGCCATACTTAGTCCCATTTGTTTATTATTTTTTAAATCATTAAAAGGAAGCAAACTTCCATTCCTAAATCAGAGATAATTTTTAAGGTGTTACCTACCATCTTTGGTAGTCAAAGACTTAGTTGCATTAAAGTTATAAAAAAAGGTATTGATGGCTCATGGTTAATCATTTCTTGAAGCAAGCTCTGGCAGTTACTAGATATATGAACAGATACTCCATTTCTCTTCCTTCTAGCACATTGAATTCTCCAGACTTACCTCTTTACTTATTTGAAATTTATTTCTCTGATAAATCTGAGAAATATTTCTCTGAGAAATCTGGCTCTAATTAATTACAATATATTTACTTATTTTTAAAACCTCATTATACGGTATACATAAACAGTTTCAGAATTCCTAATCCGGTGAGAAACATATTACATAATGATATTTCAATAAATCCCATTAATAATGATTTTTAGAACATTTTATATCATTTATGTCTTACTTTTAAAAAATTGTAGCTCAACGAAAGTATAATCTATATAGTTAAAATTACTTATTAAATTTGGTATTTTTATTCCCTGCCCCCAGGATTCATCCAACTTTATCATGGCTTTTATATTAGTCTCTTATATTGCACAATAAGAAATACACTTTTCAAAGTCTTTTTAGGTATCAAAGACAAAATATCTGCCTTAACATGGGCTGACATTTCAATATAAGAGATGTATTATCTCTAATACTTTGTCATGATTCCATAACATATAACAGTGCAAAGAAATATTTTGACACTAAACTTATAAAAAAAATCATTAACAAAAAACATCATGCCGCCTTTTGTCTCAACTTATATAGTGTGTAAATTGCTTTGCAACATCATCTGTATTTTAACTTGGTTATTTCCCTCTTCCTTTTAGTGTGTGCACATAAGTTTGGCGTGCTATTACTTCTATTAACAACTCTGCTCTTTTATTGTACTCAAGGTCTGACCTCTCTTTTCCAAACCTACTTACTATAAGTAGGTGCAAATCTGTACTGCATTACATCTGCTAATACAGTTTTACTTAAGCATGTACATATTGACCACATAGTTTAAATACATATGATTTCCTATCCCATCCTCTAGATGTAGGACTTTTACTGATATTTTAGCAAGGGGAATATGTTAGTAGGAATATCTTATTATTTATGAGTTTCACTGCAAAGTATTATGCGTTTTACAATATATTAGTTAACAAAAGGGGCATGTGGGTCTTCCTCCGTGCTATAACGGACTGAGGAAAAAAATGTCTGCTTTCAGAGAAAACAACCAGAAAAACTGGACAAACTATATGAAATAGTTTGAAGAATGGGACAACAGGAAGCATAAGTTCTCTATAACTGAAAGGAGGGAAACAGACTAAGGGAATATCATGGTCATGTAATATATCTGCCTGGAGGTAATTAGTAAACTGAAGTACAGGGAAAAGGATCTCAAACAGAGGGCAGTGGCACTGATGAGTTTAGAAGAGATTAGAATATCTGGACCAGAGACCTAGAGACTTAATACCTAGTCAAAATAAAAGCTTCTGAAATCTGTCCAGGATTCTCCAGAATTAATTGCTGAATACCAAGCCAAACACAATTTGGGTGAAATTTTGTGAGGTCAAGTGAATACCAAATGTGATGAGATAAATCGAATAATTCCCACAGCAAACAAAGGACTGAGCGATATTTGAGCTCTGAACAGAGTAGAAAGTACTTGAAGAACATGAAGGCCATTTAATAGAGACCGCAGAGGAGTCAAGCCTTACTACTAAGGATAAAGAAGGCCAGAGTTAAGGCTGCCATAAACATTCCCTAATAAGTCCCAAAATGACAAAGCTGATCTTCAAGAAACTTAACTCCCCATGAGATAAAGATCCAAACTATTTGAATATAAGAATCAATTTTCAGCACTCATTAAAACAAAATCACAAAAACTACCACATAGGAGAATAAATAGGGAAATGTGACAAATTACCACGCGAAAGATATAGCAATAGCAAAAAAGAATAAGAAATGACAGATGTAATGTATCAGGTATTTAAATCAGTATTACAGATATACATGACACAATCAATGATTTAAAAGAGAACAAAAAAATGAAGAGAGAAATGGAAAAATTCTAGAGTTAGAAAATATAACATCTGAAATGAAGATATAATAGGTCAGAAATTTAGAATAGATGAGACTCTACAGAAGAGACTCTACAAAGACCTGGCAATGAAAACTACTGAAACTGAAGCACTGACAGGAAAAAGACTGAGAAAAAAATTAAGAGCGCCTCAGTGACTGGTGGAACAATTCAAGTAATCTAACAGTTGTGTAATTAAATTCCTTGAAAAGTTTGAAGGAGATAGAAAATATATATTACATAAAATAGCAATAAGAAATTTCAACACTTGGGGAAAAAATTAAACCAAACCAAGAAATTCAGAGATTCCTAGGCAGAATAAACATAAAAGCAACCAAAACAAAATAAATGTACTAAAATCACTGTCAACCAATGATAATGACAAATTTTTTTAAAAAGTAGAAGAAAACATCATACTGCATGTTGTGAAAACAAGATAATCACAAACATGAGAAATTGTGAAATGTAAAAAAAATGAAATGACCTTTCAACTATCAAACTAAAATTTTATATCTACTGAATGTATCTCTCAAAAATATGTGGTGACAGAAGGAGAGTTGACCTTCAGTGGTGAGCACACAGTGCAATATACAGTTGATGTGTTATAGAACTGTACACTTGATACCTATATAATTTTATCAACCAATATTACCCCAACAAATTTAATAAAAAAACTTTAAAAAGACAACATATAGATTTTTTTTGCAACCAAACAAAAGTTGAAAGATTTTGTCAGTTGCCAACTTGTAGTACTATATAATTTGACAATTCTTCAGAATGAGGAAATATGCTACAAGATGAATTTTCTTAAAAAACTATTAAGAATGTCAGAAATGGTAAATATACAAATTATTTCATTCAATGTATTTAAGAGATAGTTAATTATTTAAACCTAAATAAAAACAATGTAATGTATGTGTATTGTAGATGTAAAACATATAGCAAAAAAAAAATGAGAGGAGGAAAAAAGAACTCTACAGTTTTAAGCTTCTTAGATTTTAAATGGTATAGTATTATCTGCAGATAGGCTGAAAATTTTAAAATGAACATAGTAAGTCTTGGGAAAAATACTGAAGAATGATGTGTGTGTGTGATTGTGCATGTGTGACTATAAACAAGGACAGATACATAATTTATGAGGTTCAAGCAAAATAAAAATGCTGAGCCCTTTCTTCAATTCTTTAAGAATTTTAAGATAGTATTATTCTGTTTCAAGATGGTGGACTAAATGCTGTGCTTGCCTCCTCTCACAACCACATCAAAATTATAACGACGAAAAAACCATCACTGAGGATCACCTGAAGTTTAACTGAACAGAATCCCTACAATGAAGCCAACCCGAGATTGGTAGGAGGGGCAGAGATATGGAACAGGCTAGTCCCCATCCCCTCACGTGGCCATTAAAAACCGGGAGGGATATCTTGGCTGCAGAGGTGTGAGGTATTGCAGCCCCACACCAGGATCCCCAGCCCAGGATTCCAATGCAGGGAAGCGATGTCCTCATAACTTCTAACTGTAAAAACAAGCAGAGATTGTGGCTGAGAAAGACAGAGTACAGTTGTAGTCCCAGGTACTCCTCTTATTAGTCACACACACAGAATGACTCACTGAAAGACTCACTCACTCTGAGCACCAGCTCTGGAGCAGCAGCTCCAAAGGTGCCAGGGACATACAGGAAGGAATTGATTTGTCTGGTCTCAGGGCAAGGACTAGAAGAGCAGCTTTCTCCTGGAGAGAAATGCTGGCAAAAGACATTATTTCTCTGTTGAATATCTCTCATACCCAGTGTGCAGACAAAGGCAGCTGCCATATCTGCTTCTCCATCAATCTGGCTATCATGGTTCACCCTGCCCTGGTTCTTCATGTGGGCCCAACCAAGCTGCTTCCAGTGGCTTTTCCATAGAAAACCTTGTCTTGGCTCATGCTGCAAACTTTCCTCAAATCTCTCAAAGGTTCACAAATCTCAAACAAACAGCATTTGGCCTTGGTGTGCCCTGTACCTCTTGATGAGAGCCTCAAGCCCAGCCTTAGAAGCAGCTAGCCTTGTTTTGAGGCTTGGCCTGTACCATGCACCTCTAACCCAGTGTGAGTGGTGGCCATCTGCTAATTGCTTTGTGGTTCATCCAGGCAGGGCAAAAGATGTGGTTGAAAATGGGCTGTAGCGGGGCTCCCCTGGGGCTGGCATGACAAGTGGCCAGCTTCTGACAGAGCCAATGCACCACATGCCTTCCTCTGCAGATGATGCACACGAACTGCAGACTGGGCAGGTACCAAAACTCGCTATAGTGAATTCAGCTCCATAAGGCCAGTGCCTGTACAATAGCTCCTCTACTGTAGTCACGCCAATTCTCATAAACAATCAGCCTGAAAGTCAGTCCCTCCCATTGACTTGCCAATCACAACCAAGGCAACAGGAGGGCGCACACAACATACACAAGAGACACACCTGGAGCACCCAGCTTAGGTGACTAAGGAGACTGTGCCACTGGGCCTTACAGGACACCTAGTACATAAGACCACTCTAGTAAGACTGAGAGACATAGCAGTTCTACCTAATACACAGAAACAAACATAGGGAGGTAGCCAAAATGGAGACACAGAAATATGTCCAAAATGAGATAAGAGAACAAATCTCCAGAAAAACAATAATAATAATAATAATAAACATAAGCAAAATGGAGATAAGCAATCTACCAGATGTAGAGTTTAAAATATTGTTATAAAGAAGCTCAATGATCTCAGGGAGAACTTCAACAAAGAGATAAGAAACATAAAAATGGAAATGGAAAACATGAAAAAGAACTAGTCAGAAATGAAGAATACATAAGGTGAAATAAAGAATATATTAGAGGGCATCAAAAGCAGATTAGATGAAGCAGAGGATTGAACCAGCATTTAAAAGAGAAGGTAGAAGAAAATGCCCAAACAGAACAGCAAAAAGAAAAATAATCCAAAAAAATGAGGACAGTTTAAGGGGCCTCTGGGATAACATTAAGCTTACCAACATTAACATCATAGATGCACAAGAAGGAGAAGAGAGAGAGCAAAGAATTGAAAAGCTATTTGAAGAAATAATGATGGAAAATTTACCTAACCTAGTGAAGGAAATAGACAACAAGCCCAGGATGTGAAGAGTCCCAAACAAGATGAACCCAAAGAGGCCAACATCAAGACACATTACAATTAAAATGCCAAAGGTTAAAGACACAGAGAAAATCTTAAAAGCAACACGAGAAAAGCAGTTAGTTACCTACAAGGGAGTTCCCATAGACTGTTAGCTAATTTCTTAACAGAATCTTTTCAGGCCAGAAGGCATTGGCAGGAAATACTCAAGTGATGAAAAGCAAGGCCCTACAACCAAGATTACTCTACCCAGCAAAGCTATCATTTATAATTGAAGGACAGATAAAGATCTTCCCAGACAAGAAAAAGCTGAAGGAGTTCATCACCACTGAACCAGTATTATAAGAAATGCTAAAGAGACTTCTTTAAGAATAAAAAAAATAAAATAAAATAAAATAAAATAAATAAATAAAACATGAATAATAAAACGACAATAACTGCATATCTATCAGAAATTACTTTAAATGTAAATGGATTAAATGCAACAATCAGAAGACATAGGGTGGCTGAATGCATAAGAAAACAAGACCCTTATCTATGATGCCTACAAGAGAGACTCACTTCACATAGACACACAAAGACTTAAAATAAAAGGATAGAAACAGATATTTCATGAAAATGGAAATAAATTTTTGTCTTTAAAAAAACTCGGGTAGCAATACTTAGACCAGACCAAATTAACTTAAAACATAATCTCTATAACAGCGGTGTCCAAACTTTTTCAACGTTTTTCACCAAGGGCCATATGAGGTAAAATACACAAATAGCCGGGCCCCTCACTCGAGGTGAAGTACCTATTGCCTTACCTGGTTTATTTAAGTAAACTAAATATATTTTTGGAATTTGCTGTGGGCCAACTAACAATGGATCATGGGCCGCAGTTGGCCCACGGGCCGGAGTTTAGACACCCCTGCTCTATAATAAGAGAAAAAGTAAGACCCAGAGGTTCTTCTTCAGAGGAACAGGTGCATTCATATGTCCACTGAAGCATTGCTTACAATATCTAAGATATGGTGGCAGCCTGGATGTCCATCAATGGATGAATGGATAAAGAAGAGGTGGTACATATATACAACAGAATATTACTCAGTTATAAAGAAGAATATCTTGTCATCTGCAACAATATAGATGTACATAGAGGATATTATGCTGAGTGGAGTAAGTCAGAGAGAAAAAGACAACTGTCATATGATTTCACTTATATTTAGAATCTAAAGAACAATATAAATGAACAAACAAAACAGAAACAAACTCATAGACACAGAGAACATTTTAAGGATTGCCAGACAAGAGGGAGGTTGGGGGCGGATGGGTGAACTTGTGAATAGATTAAGAAGTACAAATTGGTAGTTAGAAAATAATTATGGGGGTGAAAATGTAGCACAACGAATATAGTCAATAGTACTGTAATAATTATGTATGGTGTCAGATGGGTAGATTTAGCAGGGAAATAATTCAAACTTCAAACTTCTGGAAAATGTATCAAGAAGATATAACAATCTAAAAACTAAATTTTCATAATGACAGGGCTTTAAAATACATGAAGTGAAAACTGACAGACCTGCAAAGAAAAACAGACATATACACAATTATAGTTAGAGATTACACCACTCCTCTTTCAGTAATTAATAAAAATGTCGACAGAAAATCAACAAAGATATAGAAGATTTGAATAACACTATCAACCAATCTGACCTAATTGATATTTATAGAAAACTCCAACCTAAAATAGCAGAGTAAAATTATTTTGAATTTGTTACAAAATATTCACCAAGACAAATCATATGCTGGGCAAATATCAAGCCTCAATAAATTGAAAGTATTGAGGTGAGTGATGTCCTTTCCACATATTCCCCTCCTCAACAATAATAATTTGGCACCTATCCACAGACAAAAATGCCTTCCTGGGAGCTTTGGTCCAGGTAGGACACTGTGAAACCCCAGTGCGAAACAAGACCAAGGAGCGCCATTATAAGAAGGCAGGCCTGCCCCCCAGACAGTTGATTCAAAACTGTGGTGCTGGTTACAGACAGAGGAACAGTTCCATACCCCTGAGAACTTGGTTACAGCCACACTAGGCTTTGGGTCTGTCATGAGCACCATATACAAGGGATTCCCTGAGGAGTCATGGCCACTTGCACATCAGATAATAGCCATATAGACTTCCACCCCAGTTTTGGACCCTGCAGTGGCCTGGGAACCAGTTTAGCCCCTCTCCAACGCAGTCTGGAAACCTGTGGAGATAAGCCTACTAAACTTGGTCAGATTGTAGATTCTGAAATGTCCCTGTAACTGGGCTCCAATCCATCCCAGCCACAATCTGCAAACAGTCTTGCTGGATTCCTGCAGGAGACACTCCCACCTGCACCTCTGGAGATCCCGAAAGGGCCCTATATTAGGCAGCAGCAGTCTGTGAATGGGCCTGCTGATCCAGGGACCAGGCAGGAGAAATTCCTGCCTGTGCCCCAGAGATCCTAAAAAGGCCCTATATGCAGCTCTACCTTCTTCACACCCACAGTCTGCCAGCAGTCCTGAGGTTCCAAAGTCCCAGCAGGAGACATTCCTGCCAGCAATCCCAAAGATTAAGAAAGGGACTCTACTGGGCTTTAATCCCTCCCAACCACAGTCCATGAGAAGTCTTGCTGCTACAGGGTCCCACCAAGAGGCACTCCCACTTACACCCTGGAGATTCTGAAGTGTCCTGTATTTGGCTCCAATACCATCACAGCCACAGTCTGCCAGCAGACCAGAAAGCCTGAAGATCTAGTAGGAGATATTCTTGGCCATGTTCCTAGAGATCCTGAAAGGGGCTTATTCTTGGCCCCAACCCTTCTCAGCTACAGTTCATGAGCAGTACTGCTGGCCCAGGGAACCATTAGAAGATAGTCCAGTCCACATCTCTGGAGATCCTGAAACGGCCTTGGACTGAGTTCTAACCCCACCAACCCTCACCCCACTCTCCCCAGCGACAGTCCATGAGCAGTCCTGTCAGCAAGGGGACCTGGTGAAAGACACTCATATCTGTGCCTCAGGTATCTTGATAGGTCCCTATATTCAGATCCCTCCCCTCCAGCCATGGTCAGGGACTAGTTCAACACACCCAGGGGCCTGGCAAGAAACACATCCTTCCTGTCTCCAGAGCCAGAGATGCAGACCTCAGTCTTGGCTGGGGCACCTGAAATAGCCCTAGGTCTCAGATCCAGCCCCTCCCAGCCACAGTTCAGGGCCAGTCCTGCCCACCAAGAGATCCATCTAGTGACAAGGCAGTAGCTTTCCCAGAGACCTGACAGAATCCACACTGCTGTGAACCTGGCAATAAGCCCACTGATTAAGGACTCAACTGTGAACCATTAAGTGGACCCTGTCCCATTGCCACCCTACTGAACAAGACATTGGAAGCAGTTACATCCACCCATGGACCAGACAGAATACACACCCAAGTGAGCTTCTGAGAACAACCCTGCCAACCATGGACCCCACTGAAGACAGTGTAAAACCCCACTTTTTTTTGAAGAGATAAGTAAAATTGACAAACTTTTAGACAGACTAGCCAAGATAAAAAGAGAGAAGACTAAAACAAACATTATAAATGTTTGAAGACAATTATGGAGGAGACATTTCAATTGACACCATAGAAATATAAAAGATCACACAAAATGGGAGAAAAATGGGCTCTTTAGTAAATGGTGGTGGGAAAATTGGACAGCCACATGGAAAAGAATGAAACTAGACCACTATCTTATACCACACATTAAAATTAATTCAAAATGGATTAATGTAAGACTTGAATGTCAGACTTGAAACCATAAAACTAATAGAAGAAAACATAGGCAATAGGCTCCTTGACATTGGTCTTGGTGATGATATTTTGGATCTGATGCCAAAAGCAGAGGCAATAAGTGCAAAAAGTAAACAAGTAGGACAACAACAAACTAAAAATTTCTGCACAGCAAAGGAAATCATAAACAAAATGAAACGGCAATCTATGGAAAGGGAGAAAATATTTACAAAATATATATATCTGATAAGGGGTTAATATCTAAAATATACATAAAACAACTCATATAACTTAATAGCAAAAAGAACAGACAATCCTACTAAAAATGGGCAGAATATCTGAATAGACATTTTTCCAATGAAGACATACACATGGCCAACAGGTACGTGAAAAAAATGCTCAATATCATCAGTCATCAGAGAAACGCAAAGCAAAACCATGAGACATCACCTTACACCTAATAGAATGGTTATTATCAAAAAGACAAAAAATAACAAGTGTTGTTGAGGATGTGGAGAAAAAGAAAGCCTCTGCAGTACATGGTGCAGCCACTGTAGAAAATAGAATGGAGATTTCTCAAAAAATTAAAAATAGACAACCATATGATCTAGCAATTTAACTTCTGAGTATTTATCTGAAAACAAAACGCTAACTCAAAAAGACATATGGTCATTGTAGTATTATTTACAAAAGCCAAGATAGGAAAACAACCTAAGTGTCCAATGACTGAATAAATAAATAAAATCTACACACAAACTGGAATATAATTAAGCCATAAAAAAATAAAATCTTGCCATTTTGACATAGATGGACCTTAAGGGCATTATGCTAAGAGAAATAAGTCAGACATAGAAAGACAAATACTGTATGAACTCATTTACATGTGGAAAAGAACTAGTAGAAACAGGAAGCAAGAGCTTAAAAAAGAAATGAAAAATTTTAGAAGCCTTTATTGTATATAAATCTTACCTTAATAAGATAATTTTTAAAGCTGTGATGTAGTTAAAGAGGTGCTTAAGGAGAATTATAGTCGGACATTAGTTTCAAAGGAAAAAATTTCCTTATGAGTTTAAAATAAATCTGTTAGAACTGCTAATTACTTTCTCAACAGAGTTTAGACAGGAGATGAAAACAAAGTGTTTTCAAAGTTTTTGTTTACCAAGTGGATTTATATCACATACTATTGGAGTTAGAACTATACTTTAATATTTCAGATAATGCGTTAGTCATCATATAGATGGTTTGTACATTATAGCTTGAATGAATACTCTCTATTTCCTCTAACACGTTTAGTTTCCAATAATAGACTTATAAAACAAGAATGTAATGGCTATAGCATGGATGCAAAAACCTATATTTCATAGGCCAGCAAACTATACATTTTTGTAAAAAACGCAGTTTCATGGGAGAATGTTTGCTTTTTTGCAAATCTTTACTTTTACAATGACAAGATACAGAATGTATGTTGGTATAATAAATATGGAAATTCATTAACTACATTCCCCTAGAATTTTCTCTTTGACTTTTTATAGTAACTGATTTATTAATTGTCTTCAATAGGCTTTCTTATCTTTGTAATAATATTAATAACTAATCCAGTCTTCAGTATTCTCAAAAGTACTATGTCAACAAATTTCTTTATCTTCATATTTTCCAATTATTTCCATTGTGGTATGTGCCCTCTGCCTTATGCATTACATACTGAAGTGAAATTAATGTTTTATGTACTTCTAATATTTCCATATTTAGTTTAGTTGACTGCAGCTATCATTAACAGTTAAAGTATATTAAACTGGTTTCCACAACACAAAAGCCCGCTGGAGTGAATCCCTCTCTGTGGGTTAAGCACCCCGTACAGGAGCCCCTAAGCTGTGGACATGGCCAAACACCATAGCCAGTCAGCCTGAGGATCAATGCCACCACAGACATGCCGACATTAATCAAGGCTCAACTGTCACAGGAGGGCAGACACAACCCATAAAAGGACACTTCTGGATTACCTGTAGCACGTGACCAGGGAGACTATGCCACTAGGCCCCACAGGGCACCTATTACACAAGGCCACCTGGCCAAGACTTGGAAATGTAGCAGATCTAACTAATACATAGAAACAAACACAGAGAGGCAGCCACAAGGAGGAAACAAAGAAATGCATCCCCAATAAAGAACAGGAAAAAACTCTAGAAACAGACCTAAACAAAATGGAGGCAAGCAACCTACCAAATACAGAGTTCAAAACAATGGTTATGAGGCTGCACAAGGAACTTAGTGAGAACTTAGACACAGAGACAGCAAGCAGAAAAGGACATAGAAACCATAAAAAAAAGAAGCAGTTAGAAATGGAGAATACAATAATTAAAATGAAGAAATGCACTAGAGGGAAGCACCAGCACACTAAATGAAGCAAGGATCGAATCAGCAATTTGAGAAGACAAGGTAGCAGAAAATATCCAATCAGACATCGAAAAGAAAACAGAATTTTAAAAAATGAGGATAGGGGAAGGGAACTACTACGCAACCACATCAAGCATACCAACACTCACATCATCGGGCTATGAAAAAGAAGAGAGAAAGCAAAGGATTGAGAACATTTCTGAAGAAATAATGACTGAAAATTTTCTTAACCAGGTGAAGGAAACAGACATACAAGCCCAGGAAGCATAGAGGGTACCAAACAAGATGAACTCAGGGCCCACACCGATACACGTTATAATTAAAGTGGGAAGGTTAAAGACAAAGAGAGAATCCCAAAGCAGCAAGAGAAAGGTAACTAGTTACTCACAAAGGAGGTTTCATAAGATTGCCAGCTGGTTTCTCAACAGAAACTTGGCAGAAGGGATTGGCACAAAATATTCAAATGATGAAAAGCAAGGACCTACAAACCAGACTATTCTACTCAGCAAGGCTATCATTTAAAATTGAAGAAGAGAGAAATTCCAGACAGAAAAAACTAAGGAGTTAATCATACTGAACCAGTATTACAAGAAATATTAAAGGGACTTCTTTAAGAAAAAGGGGAGGGGAGGGAAAAAACATAAATATAAATAATAAAATGGCAATAACTATATCTATCGATTAATCACTTTAACTGCAAATGGGTTAAATGCTCCAATTGAAAGACATAGGGTAGCTGACTGGATAGAAAGAAGACCCATACATACGCTGTCTACAAAAGACCCACTTCAGATCAAAAGACACATACAGACTCAAAGTAAAGGGATAGAAAAGATATTCCATGCAAATGGAAATGAAAATAAAACTGGGGGTAGCAATACTCAGACAAAATAGACTGTAAAATAGACTGCATTAGGAGAAAAATAGGGAAATTATATAATGATAAAGAGATCAATTCAACAATATACCCCTTGTAAATATTTAGGCACACAACATAGGGGCACCTAAATATATAAAGCAAATACTGACTGACATAAAAGGAGAGATCAACAATAATACAGTCACAGTAGGGCACTTTAACATCCCATTAACACCAAAGGACAGATCTTCCCAATAGAAAATCAACAAGGAAACAATGGCCTAAATGACACACTAGACAAGATGGATTTAATTGATATTTTTAGAGCATTTCACCCCAAAGCAGCAGAGTATACATTCTTTTCAAATGCATACATGAAACATTTTCCAAGATAGACCACATATTAGGTATAAAACAAGTCTCAATAAATTTAAGAAGACTGAAATCATATCAAGTATCGTCTCTAACCACAATGCTATGATACTATAAATCAATTATAAGAAAAAACTGAAAATACATAAGCACATGAAGGCTAAATAACATGCTACCAGGATCAACAATAAGATGAAGGAAGAATCAAAAGATACCTTGAGACAAATGAAAATTAAAAGACAATGACCCAAAAGCTATGGGACATGGTGAAAGCAGTAGGTAGGGACTTTAATTGCAATAGAGGCCTACCTCAAGAAACAACAACAAAAACTCAAATAAACAATCTAAACTTACACATAATGGAACTAGAAAAGAAAACAAAACAAACACAGCCCAAAGAAAGCAGAAAGAAGAACATAATAAAGATTAGAGCAGAAACAGAACAGTCTAAAAAAAAACCCAAAATCAAGAGCTTGTTCTTTGAAAAGGTAAACAAAATTGATAAACCTTTAACCAGACTCATCAAGAAAAAAAGAGATGACTCAAATTAACAAAATCAGAAATGAAAGAGGAAAAGTAATAACTGACACCACAGATATACAAAGAATTATGAGAAGAGAATAGAAACAATTATATGAAATAAACTGGACAATCTGTAAGAAATGGACAAATTTCTAGAAACTACAATCTTCCAAGACTGAGTCTAGAACAAACAGACAATCTGAACCAACAAATTACCACTAATAAAATTGAATCAGTAACAAAAAAAAAAATTCCCAACAGAGTGACATCAGAAACATGGTGGCATGAGGGGTCCCACTTGATCTCTCCCCTTGAAATTACCAAGGATTCATCCAAGGATATCCTACGCAGTACACAAACACTTATGAGAGATTCGCTCATCGAAACATCTGACGGTGAGCAAATCAGGGCAAACAGAAGAGAGGGAAGGGAGAAGTACACAGATAGAGGCCATGTGATGCAGTCAGAGCTCACTGTGGTCCCAAAAAGCAGGCAGGATTGAGACTGCAGGTACACTTTCTGGGGCCCTGAACAATCCTGCCTGAAGGATCAGCATATAATAGAGCTGAACCCAACGATCAGGTCAGAGACATCAGGGCACAGATTGAATATAGAAGTGCAAAACCTGTGGTCTAACAACCTTCATTGCCAGGCAGAAAACAATGACACAGAGCCTGGCCACCTGCCCACACTCTCCCAGAGCTTGCCTCCAATTCCCCTCCTGTTGCCTTACAGCTGTCAAACTGTTTGTTCCCCCGCACTCTTCCTAGGATTTCACAAGGCAGTGCCTCAGCAAACTGAGGCCCGATGGAGAGATATAGGAAAAGCTCCTTTGAGGGGAAGTCTCAGCAAACTGAGACCCGACAGAATTATACTGGTCCCTCCCCTTCAATGGATTCCTTGGAGATGTGCGTGTGTGTGAAGGCAAAGTTCAGCTGGAACACAATGGGAACTTTCGGAAAGACAGCCAGCAGGCTACTAACACACAGATCTTGAGATTAACAATCATTACCTCTTTAGAAGTTTTACCAATAAAAACTACATGTTGGCCCGATTCGGGGTTCGTCCTTGAACTGTTCCCCTTGGCCCTTGCTTGCACTCTATTACTGGTTACTGTCTTTTCTTACCTAGCACCGCCCTTCTTTCCTCCCCACAACCCACGTCGTGCTGGACCGACACCCTCCCATCAGTGCTAGCAGCAATGTGGCTACAGAAAAACTGTTGGATTATCCAAAACTGTTGGATTAAAGAGCAGAATATCTACAGCCCTGAGAGCCGGAGAGAGAATTCCTGAGCAGCAGACACACACTGCCACTAATTCCAGTGATAAGGGAGGAGCTATAGGGGCAACGTAGCTGTGGTTGGGCAGTTGCCACTACTCAGAGGAGAACAAATCCACAAATACACCAGTGGCCTCTCCAGCCCACCTACCCCAACGTTTGCAGCTGATCCCACCAGGGGCACCCAGGGCTATTGAGGTGCACAGGCTACATCTGGCTAAACGGGCTGCACTGGGATTTCAGGGGCTCAGGAATGTATCAACCCACCACATCCTCCCATGAGGGTGATGCCTGGAGACTGAGGCAACCTGGTCACAGAGGAGACACCCACCTCCCCCAGAAATCTTCTACAGAAGTTGGAACAGGGTAAGAGAAAAGAAAACATTCTAGCACTACCTACTGGAAAACAAAAGGAAAGACTTCCTCATATCAACCTGCTGCAGGATTCACCCCCATAGATGTCCGGGATGATAAACAATCCATTAATTACAATGAATAACCAAAGTAACAAGGCAGCTCAAAAAGAAAATGAAAAATCTCCAGAAAATAAACTGAAAGACATGCAATAAGTGACTTAATGACAGAGAGTTCAAGATTGCTGTTCTGAAAAACTCATCTAAGATGCAAAAAACTCAGGCAGTTAATGAACTGAAAAACATAATCAATGGAATAATCTGATACTTTACCAAGGCAATTTAAATTTAAAAAGAAAATAAATAAATAACCAAATAGAAATTCTGAGCTGAAAACCTCACGAAAAGAGATGAAGAATGAAATAGCAGCTTAGGAAATAGAGCTGACCAGGTGGAGGAAAGAATTAGTGACATAGAAGAAAAAAATCTGGAAATAACACAGATGGAAGAAATGAAAGAACTCTACAAGAACTACTATCTGACTCCATCAGAGAGAGAGCAATATAAGAATAATGGTCATGCCAGAAGGAGAAGAGAGGGAGAAACGGAGAGTCTATCCAAACAAATAGTGGATGAGAACTTCCCACATCTATGGCAATAACTGGATACTCGAATCCAAGAATCAAATAGAGCACACAATTTCCTCAATCCTAACAGGTCTTCTCCAAGGCACATTATATCGATGCTGTCAGAAATTGATGACAAAGAAAAAATTCTCAAGGCAGCCAGGGAAAAGAAGATGAAACCTACAAAGGAAGCCAATTAAATTATCATCAGATTTTTCAGCAGAAACTCTACAAGCCAGGAAGATATGGAATCAAATATTCAAATTATTAAAAGAGAGAAACTACCAGGCAAGTATAATATATTCAGCAAAGTTATCCTTTAGATATGAAGGAGGAATAAAAACCTTTCCATATACACAGAAGCTGAGGGAATTTTCCACGACAAGAGAAGGGAAATAAAAGCAAAATTAAATGAATGGGACTATATCAAACTAAAGAAATCATCAACAAAATAGGCAACCAATCGCATGGAAGAAGATATTTGCAAACACCTCTGACAAGGGGCTAATAACCAAAATATATAAAGTACTCATACAACTCAACAACAACAACAACAAAAAACAAACAATGCAATTTACAAAATGGGCAAAGGACCGGAACAGACACTTCTGCCAAGAAGACAAACAAACGCCCAACAGATATATGAAAAAATGGTCAACTTTACTAGCTATTCAGAAAATGCAAATCAAAACCAAAATGAGATACCACCTCACGCCTGTTAGAATGGCTATTATCAACAAGACAAGTGATATCAACTGTTAGAGTGGTTGTGGAGATAAAGGAATCCTCATACACGGCTGGTTGGAATATAAACTTGTGCAGCCACTATGGAAGACAGCATGGAACCTCCTCAAAAAACTAACAATGAAATAACCATATGACTCAGTAAGTCCTACTCAAAATATATGAAAAGATTTATCTTTTATAAAAGATATATGTACCTCTTTTCAATGCAGCATTATTCACAGTGGCCAAGACATGGAAACCAGCCTGTCCTTTGAAAGATGATTGGATAAAGATGTGGTACATATACACAATAGAACATTACTCAGTCATAAGAAAAGATGAAATAGTGCCATTTGTGACAACAGGGATGGATCTTGAGATTATTATGCTAGGCAAACTAAGTTAGACAGAAAAAGTCCAGAATCATATGACTTCACTCATATGTGGGAAATAAAACTGAAAGTAACAAACGAACAAGACAAACACACAAAGAAATAAAAACTTACAGACACAGACAACAGTTTAGTGGTTACCAGAAGGTAAGGGGTAGGGAGGGTGGTAGAAGAGGGAAAAGGGGTCAAGTGTATAGTGGTGGAAGGACACCTGACTCTGGGTGGTGAACAAACAATGCAATACATAGATGATGTACTATAGAAATGTATGTACACTTGAGACCTGTAAAATTTTACTAATCAATGTCACCCCATAAATTTAATTTAAAAAAATTAAAAACTTCAAACAACAAAATCCTGGACTGGGTGGATTCACAGGTGAATTTTACCAAACATTCAAGAAGAATTAACACCTATCCTTCTCAAACTATTCCAAAAATCCAAGAGGAGGGAAGGCTCCCTAGCTCATTATATGAGGCCACCATTATCCTGTTATCCTGATTCTAAAACCAGAAAAGACTTTTTTAAAAAAATAGAAAATTATTAAATCAATAATGAACTATCAAAAAGATAAATTAAGAAAACAATCACATTAACAATTCCATTAAAAAAAAATACCTTGGAATATATTTAACCAAAAGGGTAAAAGACCTGCATTTGGAAAACTACAAGATACTGAAGAAAGAAACTGAAGATACAAATAAATAAAAACTTACACCATGCTCATAGATAGGAAGAATTAACATTGTTAAAATGCCCATACTACCCAAAGCAATCTATAGATTCAATGCAATCCCTATCAAAATACCAAAGGCATTTTGCATAGAATAGAACAAATAATCTTAAAATTTATATAGAACTACAAAAGATCACAAATAGCCACAGCAATCTTGAGAAAGAAGAACAAAATTAGAGGTATCACACTACCCGATATCAAACTATAATACATGGCTATAGTAACCAAAACAGCGTGGGACTGACATAAAAAAAGACACATACATCAATGGAACAGAATAAGGAGCCCAGAAATAAACCCAAGCTTATATGGTCATTTAATCTATGAAATAGGAGGGAAGAACACACAGGGGGGTAAAGATAATCTATTCAATAGATGGTGCTGGGAAATCTGGACAGATACATGCAAAAAAATGAATCTGGACCACCTTCTTACTCCATATACAAGACTTAATCAAAAAGGATTAACTATTTAAATGCAAGACTGAAACCATAAAACTCCTAAAAGAAAACATAGACAATAAACTCTCTAACATTGCTCTTAGTGATATTTTTTTTTTATGATATGTCACCATGGGCAAGGGAAACAAAAGAAAAAAATAAACAAATGGGATTATATCAAACTAAAAAGATTTTGTGCAGCAAAGGAAACCATCAGAAAATTTTAAAAAAAGCCTGCTGAATCGGATATTTGTCAAAGATATATTCGATAAGGGGTTAGTTACCAAAATTTATAAAGAAGTCATGCAACGTAATACCAAAAAAACTAACAATCCAATTAAAAAATGGGCAGAGGACCTAAACAGACATTTCTCCAAAGAAGACGTACACATGGCCAATAGACATATGAGATGATGCTCAATGTCACTAATCATCAGAGAAAAGCAAATTAACATCACAATGAAATACCACCTCGCCCCTGTCATAATGGCTATCATCAACAGTTCAACAAGTGTTGGCGAAGATATGGAGGAAAGGGAACACTCCTGCAATCTAGGATGGAATGCAAATTGGTGCAGCCCTTATGAAAAACAGTACAAAGCTCCCTCAAAAAATTAAAAATAGAACTACCTTGTGTCCAGCAATTCCACTTCTGGGTATTTATCCAAAGAGATCCAAAACACTAATTCAAAATGACATATGAGGCCTGACAATTAAGTTCACGATGTTGTTACAATGGTATTGCTAAACTTTTTTTGATATCATAGGGATTATTCACTATGAATTTGTACCAACTGGACAAACAGTTAACCAAGTTTACTATTTGGAAATGCTGAAAAGCCTGCGTGAAAAAGTTAGATGACCTGAACTTTTCACCAACAATTCATGGCTCTTGCTTCATGACAATGCACCAGCTCACATGGCACTGTCTGTGAGGGATTTTTTTTTTGTTTGTTTTTTAATTTACTGGGGTGACAACTGTTCGTAAAATTACATGGATTTCAGGTGTACAATTCTGTATTACATCATCTATAAATCCCATTGGGTGTTCACTACCCAGAGTCATTTCTCTTTCCATCACAAAATATTTGATCCCT
Source organism: Rhinolophus ferrumequinum (assembly GCF_004115265.2). Taxonomy (NCBI): domain Eukaryota; kingdom Metazoa; phylum Chordata; class Mammalia; order Chiroptera; family Rhinolophidae; genus Rhinolophus; species Rhinolophus ferrumequinum. Next base: position 88,923,377 of record NC_046289.1, on the reverse strand, counting down.
TTTACCCTCATCTCCACCCCCAAACCCCCTAAACTATTGTCTATGTCTATGAGTTTTTGTTTCTCATTTGTTTGTCTTGTTCTTTTATTGTTTTAGGTTTATATACCACATATCAGTGAAATCATATGGTTCTCTGCTTTTTCTCTCTGACTTATTTCTCTTAACATTATAATCTCAAGATCCATCCATGTTGTCACAAATGTTCCTATATCATCTTTTCTTACCGCCGAATAGTATTCCATTGTGTATATATACCACAGCTTCTTTATCCATTCATCTATTGAAGGACATTTTGGTTGTTTCCATGTCTTGGCTATCGTAAACAAAGCTGCAATGACCACTGGAGCACACGTGTCTTTATGTATAAATGTTTTCAGATTTTTTGGGTAGATACCCAGGAGAGGGATTGCTGGGTCATATGGTAATTCTAGTCTTAATTTTTTGAGGAACCTCCACACTGCCTTCCATAACGGCTGCAACAGTCTGCATTCCCACCAACAGTGTATGAGGGTTCCTTTTTCTCCACAGCCTCTCCAACACTTGTTACTATTTGTCTTGTTGATGATAGCGATTCTGACTGGGGTGAGGTGATATCTCATTGTAGTATTTATTTGCATTTCTCTGATGATTAGTGATGTTGAGCATCTTTTCATATGTCTATTTGTCATTTGCATATCCTCTTTGGAGAAATGTCTCTTCAGGTCATCTGCCCATTTTTCAATTGGGTTGTTTTTTTTGTTGTTGAGTTTCATGAGTTCCTTGTATATTTTGGATATTGGCCATTTATCGGAGGCACTGTTTGCAAAAATCTTCTCCCCTTCAGTTGGTTGTCTCTTTATTTTGTCGATGTTTTCTTTTGCTGTGCAGAAGCTTTTAAGTTTCATATAGTCCCACTCACTTATTTTAGCTTTTACTTCCCTTGCCTTTGGAGTCAAATTCATGAAATGCTCTTTGAACCCAAGGTCCATAAGTTTAGTACCTATGTTTTCTTCTATGCATTTTATTGTTTCAGGTCTTATGCTTAAGTCTTTGATCCATTTTGAATTAATTTTGGTACATGGTGACAGATAACAGTCCAGTTTCATTCTTTTGCACGTGGCTATCCAATTCTCCCAGCACCATTTATTGAAGAGGCTGTCTTTTCTCCATTGTTTGTTTTCTGCTTCTTTATCAAAAACTATCTGTCCATATTTATGTGGTTTTATATCTGGGTTCTCAATTCTCTTCCATTGGTCTATGTGTCTGTTTTTCTGCCAATACCATGCTGTTTTGATTATTATAGACTTGTAGTACAAGCTAAAGTAAGGGAGTGTGATACCTCCAGTATTGTTCTTTTTTCCTAAGATTGCTTTGGCTATTCGGGGTCTTTTGTGGTTCCAAACAAATCTGATGATTTTTTGTTCTATTTCTTTAAAAAATGCCATTGGGAGTTTGATGGGGATTGCATTAAATCTGTATATTTCTTTGGGTAATATGGCCATTTTAACTATGTTGATTCTTCCAATCCATGAGCATGGAATGTCTTTCCATTTCTTTGTGTCTTCTTCCATTTCTTTTAAAAATGTCTTATAGTTTTCAGCATATAGGTCTTTCACATCCTTGGTTAAGCTTATTCCTAGGTATTTAATTCTTTTTGCTGCAATTGCAAAAGGAATTGTTTTTCATATTTCTTTTTCTGAGATTTCATTGTTAGTATATAGGAATGCAATGGATTTTGTACGTTGATTTTGTAGCCGGCAACTTTACTGTATTTGTTGATTGTTTCTAATAGCTTTTTGGTGGAGCTTTATGATTTTCTATATATAGCATCATGTCATCTGCAAAGAGTGACAATTTAACTTCATTCACAATTTGGATGCCTTTCATTTCTTTCTCTTCCCTGATTGCTCTGGCAAGGATTTTCAACACTATGTTGAAAAGCAGAGGTGATAGGGGACAGCCCTGTCGTGTTCCTGAGCGTAGAGCAAAGGGCTTCAGTTTTTCACCATTAATTATGAGATTAGCTGAGGGTTTGCCATATATGGTCTTTATTATGTTAAGGTATTTTCCTTCTATACCTATTTTATTAAGTGTTTTAATCATAAATGGATGTTGTATCTTGTCAAATGCTTTTTCTGCATCAATTGACATAAATCATATGATTTTTGTCCTTTGTTTTGTTTATGTGATGTATCACATTGATGGATTTGCATGTGTTGAACCATGCAACATTGTTTCCTTGTGCCCCGGGGATGAATCCCAGTGGGTCATGATGAATAATCTTTTTAATGCAATGTTGTATTTGATTTGCTAGAATTTTGTTCAGGATTTTTGCATCTGTATTCATCAGAGATATTGGTCTGTAGTTTTCTTTTTTTGTGTTGTTCTTACCAGGTTTTGGTATCAGGGTAATGTTGGCCTCATAAAATGAGTTAGGGAGTACTGTCTCTTCTTCAATTTTTTTGGAAGAGTTTGAGCAGGATTGGTATTAGATTCTCTTTGAAGGTTTTGGTAGAATTCTCTAGTGAAGCCATCTGGTCCAGGACTTTTGCTTTTGGGAAGGTTTTGGATGACTGATTCAATTTTGTTACTGGTGATTGGTCTGTTTAGATTTTCCAGTTCTTTATGGTTCAGCCTAGGAAGGCTATATGTTTCTAAGAACTTGTCCATTTCTTCTAGGATTCTGAAGTTGGTGGCATATAGTCCTTCATAGTATTCTTGGATGATCCTTTGTATTTCTATGGTGTCTGTGATAACTTCCCCTTTTTCATTTCTGATTTTGTTAATTAGTGTCTTCTCTCTTTTTATCTTAGTGAGTCTACCAAGGGTTTATCAATTTTGTTAATCTTTTCAAAGAACCAGCTCTTTGTCACATTAATTTTTTCTATTGTCTTTTTGTTTTCTATTTCATTTAGTTCTGCTCTGATTTTTGTTATTTCCTATCTTCTGCTGACCTTGGGTTTCATTTGTTCTTCTTTTTCTATTTCTTTCAGGTGTAACATGAGGTTATTTATTTGGGATTTTTCTTGTTTCTTGAGATAGACCTGTAATGAGATAAATTTCCCTCTTTAAACTGCTTTCGCTGCATCTCCCAAATTTTGGTAGGATGTATTTTCACTGTCATTTGTTTCTATGTATCTTTTGATCTCTCTTCTAATTTCTTCTTTGACCTGGTCATTCTTTAAAAGTATGTTGTTTATTATCCATGTATTTGTGTTTTTTCCTGCTTTCTTTTTGCAGTTGATATCCAATTTCAAAGCCTTGTGATCAGAGAATATGCTTGGTATGATTTTGATCTTCTTAAATTTGCTGAGGCTGATTTTATGTCCCCATACATGGTCTATCCTTGAGAGTGTTCCAAGTACACTAGAAAAAAATGTATAGTCTGATGTTTTAGGATGAAGTGCTCTATATTTGTCAATTATGTCCATTTCATCCAATGTGTCATTTAGGGCTTCTATTTCGTTATTTGTTTTCTGTTTGGATGATCTATCCATACCTGTCAATGATGTATTTGAGTCCCCTAGTATAACTGTGTTTGGTCAATTTCTCCCTTTGGTTCTATTAGTAGTTGTTTGGTATATTTCGGTGCTCCCTGATTAGGGGCATAAATATTGATGACTGTTATGTCTCCTTGTTGTATAGTTACCTTTACCATTATGAAATGTCCATCTTTGTCTCTTGTTACCTTTTTCACCCTGAAGTCTGTTTCATCTGATATCATTATGGCTACACCTGATTTTCTCTGGATACCATTTGCTTGGAGTGTCAATTACCACCCTTTCACTTTGAGTCTATGCTTGTCCTTGCAGCTGAGATATGTCTCTTAGAGACAGCATATGGTTGGGTTTAGTTTTTTGATCCAATCTGTTACACTGTGCCTTTTTATTGGTGAGTTTAGTCCATTTACATTTAGGGTGATTATTGATATGTGAGGATTTCCTGTCATTCTATCTTTAGTTTTCTGGTAAGGCTGTGTCTCCATTGTTTCTTTGCCTTTTTTTTGTTGTCTATTATTTCTGTGTGGTGGTATTCTATGATGTTTCCCTCTGTTTATTCTTTTATTACAGTATATATTTCACTTCTGGATTTTCTTTTTGAGTGGTTACCCTTAAGTTTATGTACAAGAAAGTTTGATATTTAGAAAATTCCATTTTCTTCAGCACGTTTACTTTCTCCATTCCCATACTCCAGTTCAGGCCTTTACTCTCCGCCCTTTTATGTTTTGGTTGCCACAAATTGTCCCTGTTGATTTTGGTCGAATAGCTTCCTTTAGTATTTCTTGTAGTGCAGGTCGTGTATTAGAAAATTCCCTCAGCTTCTGTATGTCTGGAAAGGTCTTTATTCCTCCGTCATATCTAAAGGATGTCTTTGCTGGATACATTATTCTTGGCTCATAATTTCTCTTTCAATAGTTGAATATTTGGTTCCACTTCCTCCTGGCTTCTAGAGTTTCTGCTGAAAAATGTGATGATAATCTAATGGGCTTTCATTTGTAGGTTGCCGTCTTCTTTTCCCTGGCTTCCTTGAGGATTCTTTCTTTGTTGTTGATTTTAGATAGCTTCAATAAAACGTGCCTTGGAGAAGGCCTGTGGGGATTGAGATACTTAGGTGTTCTATTTGCTTCTTGGATTCGAGGATCCAGTTCTGTCCACAAGTTTGGGAAGTTCTCATTGACAATTTGTTTGAATATATTCTCTGTTCCCTTCTCTCTTTCTTCTCCTTCTGGTATGCCCATTATTCTTATATCGCTCTTTCTGATGGAGTCAGAAAGTTATTGTAGAGTTCTCTCATTTCTTTTAAGTCTCAAGTCTCTCTTTTCTTCCATCCATGTCATTTCCAGGTTTCTATCTTTGATGTCACTGATTCTTTCCTCCATCTGGTCAACTCTACTACCTAAGCTGGCTATTTCATTCTTAATTTCTTCTATTGAGTTGTTAATCTCCAGAAATGTTATTTGGCTCTTTTTAAAAATTTCAATCTCTTTCATAAAATTCTCATGTTGTTCTTCGATTGTGTTTCTGAGTTCATTAAACTGCTTTTTGTGTTTTCTTGCATCTCGTTGAGTTTTTTCAGAACTGCAATCTTGAATTCTCTGTCATTTAAGTCATGTATTTCCATATCTTTAAGTTCCTTTTCTGGAGACTTTTCACTTTCTTTCTGAACTGTCTCGTTGCCTTGGTTATTCATGGCAATTACTGATTTATTATTTCTCTTCCTAGACATCCACAGGAGTGGCTTCTGCAACAGGTTGATAGGAAGAGGTCTTTCTTTTGTTTCCAGTACTTGTTGGTAGAAGGTTTTATTTTCTCTCTTACTGCAGCCTTTTTTTCCTCTCTCACACGGTAGTGCTATGTATTCTCTGCAGTATTCCAGCTTTTCACACAATGGGGGAATTCCCTGTTAGACGGGCTTCTCCTCTGTTAATAGTTCGCCTGGGTCACAGGGCTCATGTCCCTGTGGGTACGCAGAGAGCTTCTAAAGTTCCAAAGCTCTCCCTGCACCAGATTCAGAGCCCATATGTTTCAGCAGTTCTGTTTACTCCTGCAGGGATCCGCCCAGATAGGTGGGGCTAGGGGCGGGATGAGTTGTGAGAGGTGGCCCAGAGCAATGGCGGCAACCACCACCACAGCCGGCCTGCTTCCACAGTTCCCTCCCCTTTGCCGGAACTAGTTGGACTGCGAATCTGTGTCTGTGGTCCACAGTTCTCAGAACTGCAAATATTCTGTTCTGTTGATCTGACACTGCTACTGTTCCACTTCTAGCAACAGGCAGGTGGGGGCCAGGCGAGCTATGGTAGGGTAGGGAGGGGGAGGCTAGTCTCAGTGCCTAAGGCTTCCATTCTCTGCTTGGCAGTGAGTGCTTAAACCAGTTTTCAGCCTTCTTCCCTCAGTCTTTTCTCCGAGGTCTCTGCTGTGAGCGTTGGGTTCAGCCGTGTTATATGCTGTCCCCTCAACCCTGTGGGCCATAAACGGAGCCCTAGCAGTCCGAGTTCTTCCCTCTCCCGCAGCTGTGGTTGTTCTGCAGTCCAGTGAGCTCAGAGCACTGAGCTAGGTCTGCGTCCTCAGCCCGCAGAGCTCCGTCACCAATTTTCTCCCTTCCCTCCTCCCTGCTCGCGTAATTCACCCACCTTTAGGTGAATTCAGTAGTGGGCCTCTTCTTCTTGCCTGTCTGCTGTGCAGGGAGTCCTTTGTGGAGTTATAGTTGTTTGATTAGTTGTAAATTCCAGGGGAGATTTATAGAGGCTCACGTCACGTGGCCATTTTGATGATGTCTCCTTGTGAGGGAATTTTTAGCCAATAAACAAATAACTGTATTGGAACACACTCCCTACTCACTTGATCTTGCCCCTAATGACTTCTTTCTTTACCCAAAACTAAAGGATATATTGAAAGGAAGACATTTTGATGACGTTCAGGACATCAAGGGTGATATGATGAGAGCTCTGATGGTCATTACTGAAAGAGTTCCAAAATTGCTTTGAAGGGTGGACTAGGTGCTGGCATTGATGCATAGCTTCTCAAGAGGGGTACGTTGAAAGAGATCATAGTGATACTCAGCAATGAGGTATGTAGCACTTTTTCTAGGATGATTTCGTGAACTTAATTCTCAGACCTTCGTATGTGCCCCTCCGTTCATTGTACACTATTTACAAGAGCCAAGGTATGGAAGCAACCAAAATGCCCATCAACAGACAATTAGATAAAGAAATGGTGGTACATATATGCAATGGAATATTACTTTACCATAAAAAAAGAATGAAATCTTACCATTTGCAACACTATTAATGGACCTACTGGGTATTATGCTAAGTGAAATAATCAAACTCAGAAAGACAAACATCATATGATCTCACTTATATGTGGAATCTAAAGAATAAAATAAATGAACAAACAAAACAAACAGATTTATAGATACAGAGAACAAACTGATGGTTGCTAGAGGGGAGGATGTTTGGGGATCTGGATGAAAAAGGTAAAGTGATTAAGAAATAGAAATTGGTAGTTACAGTCATGGACATGTAAAGTACAACATAGACAATATAGTTAATTATGTTGCAATAACCCTGTATGGTCTAATCAGGGTGTAGTCACTGCAAAAATTATGTAATATGTCTAAACACCATGCTGTATGCCTGAAACAAATATAAAATAATATTGAATTTCAACTATAACTGAAAAAATAATTTAAAAAATTGAGTATACTATAACTATATTTGAATATCTATAAGGCTGGTAAGGGAAGAAAGATTAGATTTCTTTTCTGATACTAGAATAACTTCCTACTTTAGGAATATCAAAAGATGCAATGGGTTTCCTAGGAAGATGTTGTATTTACCATCATTATATATTATTTAACAACCTTGAAAACACTTGAAAAATCTCTGAATATAGTAGTACACACTAAATAAAAAATCAGTGGCTATTGGATTTCTGATTTTAAAGGTATATCTTACTTCAATAACCTATGATTGTGTAACATAGCTTTTGATATTTCGTTTAAAGTTTTCTGAAAATTAGGGTGTTGATTTGAAAGATAGTGTGATTTCTTTGCACTTTAAACTCAATGTAACAATTCAATGGCAAAGCAATTACAATATCTGTGATACTACATCACGTTCTTTCACTTACATTCGTAGTTTCTCTTTTCCTCTACTACTTTGATATTTTTTCCCTAGCATTTAATGTCTATTTCCTTGTTAAATCTTCCCCTCCTTCTAAGTAGCACCATTCTTTACTCTCATCTTTATACACTAAAAAACTCCTAGAGTCAAACTTTTCTGTTAATCCCACTCAAAGGTAAGTCCTTCTTTGTCCCTAATGGCTTGCAAAGAGAATATGCAAGTAGGTGCTTATTAAACTTATACATTTCATCCTTAAGGGACTCCATAATGGCTCTCATTTCAGTTAATTCACCAAAGACTAACATTTAGAGCAGTGAGAAGCAGATTATGGCCCATTGCAGATAATGATTTACTGGAATACAGACATTTACATAGTGCCTATGGCTGCTGTTTTGCCACAGTAGCAGAGATGAATAACTGCCGCAGAGATATACTGTACCTAAAGACTAAAATATTTATATGTGGACATTTACAGAAAATGTTTGCCAACTTTTTCTCAAAAGTTATCAATGACATCTATTCCTTTAAACCAATAGGTTGGGTTTTTTGTTGTAGTTGTTGTTTTGTGTTTTTTTTATTTGTTTCTTTTTTTTTTTTTCAGTTGTGCTTATTTTTGACTTTTTTTACTAGACTAAAATGTAGTGAGTGAGGAGGCAAACTATTTTCCGGTAAGTAATCTGCTTCTACAGTCATAGCAGGGGGATATTCCAAACTCTGACATTTGCTAGCTAAGTCTTGCTGGATCAGTTTCTTACCTTCTGTAAAGTTCAGTGGTTAATGTATAGAAGACAAAATAGCATTGACACAGGTAGTTTTAAGTAGTTAATGAGATGATCCATATTAAACTCAATGGCTTGGCATACAGTAAAAACTAGGGACATATTATCATTCTGTTAATAAATTAGGAATTAGAGGTTCACTGAGTTTTAATGACTCATCAGAGATTACTTGATTTATATACTGAAGGAGACAGAATAGATTCTGTCCCTCAGGCCTCTCAAGACAATGCAAAATTCACTAAACTTCCATCCTTTCTAGATCCAACTGAAATATTTGAGGAAATCCCACATTGATAAGATAGATGTCAAATGCAGACAATGCAGTCTCCTATGCTCCAGTTCAACTACCTCATACCTTTCCTTCTTTCTTGAACCCTCGAACCTTCCTTATTCTCTAACTTTCACCCGACACCTTCATTTGTAGTGTACAAAAAGCAAAACAAAACACTGAAGAAATAACAACTCTTCACCCGTAAATGCTATAAACTCACATCTCATACTGTTAATATGTCCTGTTTGTGTATAACCCCTCCATTTGAACTATGGATCCATTCCCTATCACCTATCAACACAAGGATGTTGATCCAGAAATTACAACCATCTCTACTGCATTATTATTTTATCTATTCCAATCATTCCTATGAGCACAGTAATACGCAGAGATGTGTCCCAGAAAAAAAAAATTATTTTATTAACTTAAAATCAGAACATAATACTTCTTGTTTCACAACTTCCATGGATACTTATCACCCTGAGACCAGTGTATAAGAACTTACATGATCTGTTCCTGGTGAACATTTGAAAATTATTTTTTATTTATTTTGGCTTGCTCATTCTGCTCCATTGACACTGGTCTTTCAGTTTCTTACACTACCATGCTCATACCTGTCTCAGTACATTATTACTTGCTGTTTCACTGACTGGAAAACTAATGTTCTAGAGTTCCTTCACCTCATTCTGATCTTTGCTAATTTTCTATGCCTCAGAGAGGCTATCCCTGTGTACTTTATCGGAAATAAGCATCACTTACCACTCCTAAACCCCTCACTCGGCTTTATATTTTATATTAATTTAGTTACTTTTCTATTGTGTATTTCCCCTCAGAACGTAAAGAAATATTTTCTTATCTACTGCTGTATTGGAAATAGTTTAAGCAGACACATAATAGCTTTTTGAGAAAAAAAATGCTTGAATGAATAAAAACTCTGTTTCCTGACGGAAAGAGATCTCACAAGTCATGGAGACAATTCTGATCACATTGTAATGAATGTTAAATATAATATTTGAAACATGCTTTAATAAAACCCTCAAATTTCAGAGGAGAAAGAGCTTTAATTCAGTTGAGAAAAATCAGATATTGGTCGCACATACATGCACAAATATTTTTGTCTATTGTAAAACAGAACACTTATTTTTACAAAATCAATTTACACAGTTTTGCAAGCCAAATAATTCTTTGTTACAAATAATTATATTTGCTTTATCTGAGCATTCACAGCACACCTTCAGAATGACTAAATTGCTCGTCTGCATTCACAAAATAATTTGATAAGATGCCACATTCTTTTATGACAAATTCTCTGCCCTAAATATCCTATTGCTTTCAATTGACTTGTATATATTTATTTCAAGACAGATCTTCTTGTGACATAACTTCCCTAACTAGTTTGACATGTTCTTTCATTAATATATTAAGATTCCTGATTCATTGCAGTTATTTTCCTTTTTAATGTTTTATCTACACATAGGAGACAAGGTGTCAAGATATGAAATTCCTATAAGCTTGATCTTACAGAATCTATCATGTATGCTATTATCGCCAAAAAAGACTATTTAAAATGATGCTAAAATTATTGGAATCAGAAAAATAAACTTTTTAATAAAAATTTACAAAAGAAAAGTAAGTCACCATATTTTGATTAACTTTTTCTTTCCTTTTCTACTTTTTAAAAATTTTTAGTTCTGTTACACTGGGGTAGAGAAAAAATATGGGCTCTTATAGATATATGATAATTCACACTCTCAAAATTCATTTTACAATTTGTAATAAATGACTAACTTAAAATAAAGCTATATTTAGGGTTGTTCAAGTAGAATTAGACAACTGTATATAATTCATCAATTCCTAAAGAGCCTCAAAACGATTCCAGAATTTCCAGTCCCACATTTTTCACTCCGTACTATGCTCTCGGATGATTGTCTATACCCTCCAGCTCACTATGTTCAAATTAGATTCATGTTAAACCCCTTGACCAGAATCTCAGACCTTCCTCTTTTTTGGAATTATTATATGTCTTTTAATCAATCAAGCTCAAAATTATGAATCATTTTCAAACTCTGCATTTCTTCATCTAACTAGTTAATCATTTGCTAAGTAAGGTATTTGTAATTTGCCATATATATATATATATATATATATATATATATATATATATATATATCCCATGATTTGTTTTCTATTCCCATGGCTTTTCTTCTAACCCAAGCTTTTATTTCCTTATTTCTAGACTAATGCAAAAAGCCTCTAATTGTTTCCTTACCTCTAGCTTTCCTCCAATCTTCTCTGTACATTTCTAAGAAACTAATATTTCTAAAGAAGATTTTTTTTATTCTTGTTTCACTCAATTAAAAGCATATAGTGAATAAATGAATAAGATTCAGACTCTTAAGTCTAAGATTAAAATGCCTTTATATTTTAAATTTTTTCTTCTGAATATTGACACCAGCTTCCTTTAATCAAAAATTACACAGCCCAACGTACTCTTATAAGCACCTTAATTCTTACTGAATACCATATATATATATATATATATATATATATATATAGTTTTTTAAATGATTATTACAGTATTAAACCTTGGAAAATATATTAATCTTATTCACTCAGATTTGACATCCTTAACTTCTGGAAGTTTGTTACATTTCATAGTATTCTACAGTGATCTATCAGAGTTTCTTTAGCACATTTGGAACTCAAAATTTTGTTAGGTGATTCAAAATAATATATCAGTGATGTTAGGATTTGCTTTTAAATATTTTGAGGAGTTTTGATGTTTAACCAAATAATGAATTTCTCTTTGATTATATACCTGTTTTTGTCAAAATTATTAGATTGAAAAATTGTATATTAAAACACAGTATAGCAATAGGAAATATTTTCTGCACTGTGCCCATATTAAAGTAAGAAACAGAACCTACACTGTTAAAATTTGAATTTTTAATAAGCAAAGAAAATTAAAAAATAAAGTTATTAAAACTTATATAATGCCACACCTCAATCAGGTATTATTATACCCTGATAAATTACTATTTCTAAAATTATGTTTATGTATATGTCATTTTGGGGGAAATGTAGCATAGTATAATATGCCACATAAATGGAAACGTAGACTTAAATTGCTACATTTAAATTTATTTAATCAATTGCTTTAGTTTATATATATATACACACACACACACACACACACACACATAAGTACTATGATAGCTGTCATTTTTAATACAATTTTAAAAGTAAATATAAAAATAATCTTGGAACTATTTCAAATGTATATCTGAAACACAAAAAAAATTATGTTTGCTTATGTAGGTCATATTAGATTTAAATATAAGTTTATGGATATGTTCCTGTAAATGGAAACAAAATATTTCATTACAAAATATTATATAACATACATCTCATCTGAAAATTGTTATAAGTCTGAGGCTTTCACAGCAGGCCAAGATTCTTAAAATAGAAATACAGAGAGAGTCACTTAGTGATTCTTAGTGGCAATAAAGACAATTTAATTTATTTTGATTGATAATCATTCTTTAACTTCCTGAATATTTAGTGAAAGATTAGATTAGCTTCTCTTACCATACATGTGAATATTCATTAGGTGACAGCCATATGTTTCCTCTGAAAATATAGAAAAATGCCAGTGCTTTGAGAAACTGACATTTTATTTTGGAAGGTCATGAGACTGTGTCTCTTCAGGCTAGTTTGGTAAAGGAGCCCCAAGCACAATGTATGATGTTTAGTAAGCACTAAAAAAAAGATGAAATATAGAATGAATTATTGTCAAAAAAAAAAAAAAAACACGACACTCATAGAATTTAGAATGTATATAAAAAATGCAATTAATAATTTTGTTAAATGTTGATATCACCATGATAGACTTGATTTTTCCACTTTCATTTTACTTCTGAGTCCATGATCAGAGCATGTCTAACCTTATTACAGCTCTTCTTTAGTCTGATCAACTGAAGCAAATCTCGTTTTTCCACCATTGTTTAGCAAGACGATAAATATCCTGTAGTAATCATTTCATTTTACCTAATATTATCTGTTCTTCCCATTCAAGTCACATGGCAAAAGCACGATTGTCTTTGGATGGTGCCATGTGACTGGGTTCTGGCCTGTGAGGTACTCTCTTTTCCTCTCAGAAACTGTCAATATTAAGATGGTGGCTGCTTTGTTAGCCAGGGTCCCTAAATGAGTTTCTGTGCTGATTCGTGATGACAAGTAGTGTGAGAAAAATATTAATTATTATTTTAAGCCAATGGGATTTCAGAACTATCCTTAATTGCACCACAATCAACACATATGAGGCCGGACAATTAAGTTCACAAACTCATCCTAGAAAAAGTGCTACATACTTCATCGCTGCCTATCACTATGATCACCTTTGAAGTACTCCCCTTGGAAAGCTATGCATCAACGCCAGCACCTAGTTCACCCTTCAAAGCAATTTTGGAACTCTTTTTCAGGAATGGCCATCAGACCTGTCGTGTATTACCTTTGATGTCTTGAATTTCATCACAATGTCTTCCTTTCAACATTTCCTTTATCTTCAGATAAAGAAAAAAGTCAATGGGGGCCAGATCAGGTGAGTAGGGAGGGTGTTCCAATAAAGTTAGTAGTTTATTGGCTAGAAACTCCCTCACAGACAGTGCTGTATGAGCTGGTGCATTCTCGTGATACAAGAGCCATGAATTGTTGGAGAAAAGTTCAAGTCATCTAACTTTTTCACGCAGCCTTTTCAGCACTTCCACATAGTAAACTTGGTTAACTGTTTGTCCAGTTGGTACAAATTCATAATGAATAATCCCTCTGATAGTAAAAAAAGTTACCAACATCGTCGCAACACGTTCGTGAACTTAATTGTCAGACCTAGTATGAACCCCCAAATAAATAATTTGCAAGAATATTCCGAAAAGTAATTAAAATAGTTTTAATTAATTCTTTAATTTATTTTTATAAATTAATTTGTATTAAATATATAATTACATTCCAAATTTATCTTGGCACCAGTAATACAAGGAAGGCTAAAATTATTTTCTTTTTACTTCATAGTTTTGTACCCAATATCTACAAGACAAGCTGTCACATTTTAAATGTGAAATATAAATGTTTTTCATAAATGGAATGGAAACATGATAATGGATAATAGATGGATAGACATTAAAGAAAATGACTATAGAAATAAAAAGGAAATTATAAATTCTCTTTTATAGTTCTCTTAATTGAGATGCCCTGATTTGGCATCTTCTTAAGTATGCAGATCTTCTCTTAAATCCCCTAGCAAATATTCTACCAAGCAACAAATATAATTTAAATTATCCAATTGATGAAATAATAATTCAAAAGTTAAAATTAAAAAGTATTATGTTACTTTTACAATGTTACAGTGCTTATATACAGCAGACCTATTCTTTCCAAGCTTGTACTATTTGTTTCCAAACCTGTGCTATTTCAATTTTACTAGGATACATTCCATTAAAAACAACGTTAAGGATTACAATGATATAACTACACCAATTATTTTAGAATAACTGTAGTCATTTCTAAGGGTCTTCAAACAATGTCAAACATTATTTATTGCCACTTATAGCTTCTTTGCAAATTACAAAAAAAAGCTTTACTTTAAATAACTTCTGACTACCAACCCACATTACAGTGGACTTCATACTAAAATAATCTTTTATGAATTCCAAAATGAAGAATACCATTCCACAACAACTACACATAAACTCTAATTCATTGCTAGAATAATGGAAATGAAGAAAAAGACTTTCAACCAAGAATTCTATATCCAGCCAAATCATCCTTCCCAAAGAAAGGAGAAATTAAGACAGTCTCAATAAATAAAACAGAAAATTCCTTGCCAGTAGGTACACCCTACAAGAAATACTAAAAGGAATCCTTCAAGTTAAAATGAACAGTAGTTATTAACTCAAATCCACATAAAGAAAAAAAAGAAAAAATCACCAGTAAAGGTAACTACATAGTCTAATATAAGGGACACCATAAATATACATTTTTAAATTATACTTTTTGTTTTCTCATACACACTTTGGTAATATACACAATGTGGACACATTTCTAAGAAGACACAAAATATCAAAACTGACTCAAAAAGAATTAGAAAATTTGAATAAACTTTTAACAAGTTGGGAGATTAAATCAGAAATCAAAAACTTTCCAAATACAAAAAGCTTAGGCCCAGTGGATTCACTGAGTTCCACTACATGCAATCACTACAATTACTATCAAAACCCAGCTGGCTTAAAAAAAAAAAAAAAAAAAGCTTTTAATAACAATTATATATATTTCAGAAATACAAAATGATGTTTTAATATATAATATAGTGAAATTATTACTATAATCAACTTAATTAACCTATTCATTTTCTCACATATTTATCTTTGTGTGTGTGTGCTCACACGTGTGTGCATGTGTGGTGAAGGCACCAGAAATCTACTCTGAACAAAGTTCCTGTGTACAATATAATCCAATTAACTGTAGTCATAATGCTATACATTTTGATCTCAAGACTTTTTCATCCTACATAACTGCAACTTTGTACCCTTTAACCAATATCTCCCCATATCTCTTACCACCTGTCCAGTCCTAATAACCATTCTACATTCTATTTCTATAGACATTTTTCCAAAGACGATATACAGATAGCAAAGAGGTATATAAAAGATGCTCAACACCACTAATCATCAGGAAAATGCAAGTCAAAAACAACCTAAGATATCACCCCGCTCCATTGGCTTTTTGCAGAAGTAGAAAAGCTAATCCTAGAATTCATACAAAAATTCAAGGAACTCAGAATAGCTAAAACAATCTTGAAAAAGAGAAATTAAGCTGATGTGCTCACATTTCCCAAGTTAAAACTTACTACAAAGCTGCTGTAATCAATAACATAATAAAATAGTCAATTGATTTGAAATACAGCAATCAATTACAATAAACAACCAATACTGTACACTATTGTCATAAGGATAAACATAGGTCAATAGAATAGGATTACGATTCCAGTATAAATCTTTACATTTATGGTCAATTGATTTTCGACCAATACAATTCAATAGGCAAAATTACTTTTATTTATTTGTTTCCAGATTTACATACAAAAAAAATTATCTGCGTAAGTTGTACAACAATTTTTTTAAAGATATGCAACATGGTGATTTGATATACCGTGTTTTTCTGAAAATAAGACCTAACTGGAAAATAAGTCCTAGCATGATTTTTCAGGATGACATGCCCTGAACATAAGCCCTAATGCATCTTTTGGAGCAAAAATCAATATAAGACCTGGTCTTATTTTCAGGGAAACACGGCATTGTAAAATGCATACAATATTGAGTTAATTAAAAAACCCATCACGGTTTTTAAATTTTTGTTGTAACCATTTTTGTTGTTTTTTGTGTTCGATTTTTATGATGAGAATACTTAAGACTTATTATTTTAGCAAATTTCAAATATGCTGTATAATATTATTAACTATATTCACTGTGTTGTACATTATATCCTCAGAGTTTATTCATCTTATAAGTGCAAGTGTGTGCCCTTTGACCAATATCTCCTTGTTTCTCCCACCCTTCAGCCCTGGGTAACCACTATTCTACTCTCTGGTTCTATGAATTTGACTTTTTTAGATTTTATTTATAAGTGAGATCATACATTTCTGTCTTTCTGTGTTTGGTCTATTTCACTCTGCATGTCCTCCAGGTTCATCCATGTTGTTGGAATGAGCAAAAATTGCTCTCTAAAAATGTTAGGACAATGCATACTGACATGCAGAAATGTAAAATTGGACTTCTACTTCATACTATATACAAAAGTTTACTCAAATTTATATTGATCAAAAATTAATAATAAGATAGAAGCTCAAATGAAGAAACACACTAAAGACTGCAGAAAGAGGTAATTCTCTATCCAGTGAGTTTTCCAATTCTCAAAGTTCTTCCAGCTTTAGTCCCATTTTTGATTTTTAGATTATTTAAAACTTTTTTGCCTATAAGCATGAGATTGGACTGTAACAGAACGTATCAGAAGTTGCCAAAGAGAAGGCTGGGTCATGGCAGGTATACTATTTTCATTTATTTATAGCATTATTGGTTTATTTCTCTCCTTCCCAGAAGGAGAAATTTCCCACAGGTTTTTAATTATTAAGAGATTAACAAACAGTCATTCAATAAATAAGTTTATTTATTTTTCTAGATCCTTTCGGTAAACGACCTTTAATGTTAAAACCTGACTTAGGAATAAATCACACCTTTTCAGTTTCTACGTGGGAAGGTGACCTAAGTAATGTGCAGTACACACAAAGTGGATAATTATCAAAATACATTTATGAATCAATCAGTAACAATTTCTCCCATGTTTACAATTATCCAATGGTTTAAAACTTTTATAAGAGTCCCAATATTTATCAATTAAGGTAAATGAGCTTGCTTATTTATTTAAATCAGACTTATTTTTTCTGTTCATGTTCAGTGAGGGAAGTTTGCTGGCTTTGTTCTTTGGATACACAGTTTGAATTCCACATAATGCTTTATGGTGTGATCTGATATGGGCTTATTCTTACGCTTCTCCTCTTCTTCCTGCAACCCACACTAAATTACAGGTCACTGCCATGAAACTGTGCACCTTTGTATATGAGCTCTCTCAGTTTGAAACATTTTACTCAACACACACTTTTGGACATAAAGCATTTTTACTGATTCTTCTCAAGTTGAGGAAGTTTTCACTTTTCTTTCTTTTTATGTTTGCAATGCATTTAGTTGACTAAAAAATTAGTATTCACAATAAACAAATCAGTACTACAAAAATAGTAAACAGTCTAACAGAAAATCAGCAAAAAATATAAACAGGCATTTTACAATGTTGGCAGCAGGGGTTGGGGACAACAGAGAGAAATGGACAAATAAAATGCATTAACTATGCTCAATATTTTATCAATTAAGAAAATACAGACTATGATCCTAGTAAGATGACCCATTTAACTTGAATATTAGTAAATACTTAATAAATTTGACAATATCAAGCATAGGTTAGGAGGTGGAACAAGAGGAACTATTATATACTGCTGGTGGGAACTACTATGGAAAACAATATTGCATGATCATATAAATTTACAATGAATCTTTTCTTTGACCAAGTAATCCCACCATGTGCCTTGTATCTGTACACCAAGAGAAAACAAAAGAACCTTGATAACACATTCAGACATTGGTACTCCTTCCTCTCCTTCTACCTTATGAATACATTCTTAATTGCTTCTTTAAATTAATCTGCTTGTACATTTTATTTACTTATAAAGTTACAACTACCTGTGACAATATCAAATACACACACACACAATCACACACACACACACACACACACACACACACACACAAACAAACAAAAATC
The DNA here is from genome assembly GCF_004115265.2 of Rhinolophus ferrumequinum. Lineage (NCBI taxonomy): Eukaryota > Metazoa > Chordata > Mammalia > Chiroptera > Rhinolophidae > Rhinolophus > Rhinolophus ferrumequinum. The sequence goes on along the minus strand of NC_046289.1, from coordinate 88,905,301 downwards.
CATCCTGAGCCAAAGAATTGCAGGTCACAGTATTAAGTATATAGATGAGTAATGCCTGAGTTTCGAAACATTTTTTAATGTTGTGTAAAAACAATATAAATAATTTAAGTTTATTTTACTTAATAAACCTGTTCTTTCAATTCCCTTATTCAATGTTTAAGTTAAAATATCTAGATAGGACATAAAAAAGCTAAAACCTGAACTATTTCCTCACAATTATCATTCGTATACAATATTTATGACACTAGAATTTTCCCCGAGAAACATAAAGAAACAATGGGCTATCCTTCAACACAAAAAACAAAGTACACAGTTTTTATTTTAATTGTGAATATGTTTTTGATGTATTTCACCTTTTTATCTTTACTTAGAGAAAACAGAGTATTTGAAATTAAACTCAACTTACAGAAAAATAAACTAGAATGTCTCTAATGTCATTTTTAGACATTTTAAAAAAGAAATTGACGAAGACACAAAAGGAATGGACATTCTGTGCTCATGGATTTGAAGAATCAACATAGTTAAAATGGTCATATTACCCAAAGCAATAGGCAGATTTAATGCAATCCCCATCAAAATGCCAATGACATTTTTCTAAAGAAACAGAACAAAAACATAATCAGATTTGTATGGAACCATAAAAGACCCCGAATAGCCAAACAATCCTAAGAGGAAAAAACAATGCTGGAGGTATCTCACTCCCTGACTTTAGCTTGTACTACAGGGCAACAATAATTAAAACAGCATGGTATTCGCAGAAAAACAGACACACAGACCAACGGAGAAGAACTGAAAAACTAGAAATAAATCACACAAATATGGACAGATAACTTTTGACAAAGGAACCAAAAACATACCATGGAGAAAAGAAAGCCTCTTCAATAAATGGTGCTCAGAGAATTGGAAAGCCATGAGGGAGAGTGAAACTAGACTGCTCTCACCGTGTACCTAAATTAACTCAAAATGGATCAAAGACCTAAACATAAGACCTGAAGCAATAAACTAAACTGCATAGAAGAAAACATAGCTATTAAACTTATGTACCTTGGGTTCAAAGAGGATTTTATGAATTTGACCTCAAAGGCAAGGGAAGTAAAAGCTAAAATCAATGAATGGGACTATATCAAACTAAAAACTTCTGCATAGCTAAAGAAACCATCAACAAAATAAGGAAGCAACCCACCAAATGGGTGAAGGTATTTGCAAATAATGCCTTCAGTAAAGGGCTAATATCCAAAACACATAAGGAACTGATAGAACTCATCAACAAAAAGATAAACAATCCAATTAAAAAATGGGCTTAGGACTTGAATAAACATTTTTCCAAAGAGGAAATACGGATGGCCAATAGACATATGAAAAGATGCTCAACACCACTAATCATTAGAGGAATACAAATAAAAACCTCAATGAGATATCACCTCATACCAGTTAGAATGGCTATCATCAAAACACAAATGATAACAAGTATTGGAGAGGCTGGGGAAAAAGGAACCCTCATACACTGTTTGTGGGAATGCAGATTTGTACAGCTGCTATAGAAGGCAGTGTGGAGGTTCCTCAATAATTAAGAATAGAATTGACACAGCGATCCCTCTCCTGGGCATATACCCCAAAAATCTGAAAACATTTATGTGTAAAGATATACTGTGTTTCCCCGAAAATAAGACCAGGTCTTATATTAAGGTTTCCTCCAAAATATGCATTAGGGCTTACGTTCAGGGGTGTCATCCTGAAAAACATGCTGGGGCTTATTTTCTAGTTAGGTCTTATTTTCGGGGAAACACAGTATGTGCTCTGATATTCCTTACAGCTTTATTTATGGTGGCCAAGACATGGAAACAACCAGTGTCCTTTGATAGATGATTGGATAAAGAAGATGTGGTATATATACACAACGGAATACTACTCTGCCATAAGAAAAGATGAAATAGTGCCATTTGTGATAACATGGATGGATCTTGAGATTATTATGCCAAGCAAAATAAGTTAGACAGAATGAGTCGAGAACCATATGACTTCACTCATGTGGGATATAAAACTGAAAGCAACAAAGGAATAAGACAAATAAACAAAAGCTCTTAGACACAGACAGTAGCTCGATGGTGACCTGAGGATAAGAGGGTAGGTGGATGGTAGATGAGGGCAAATGGGGTCAAAGATATGGTGATGGAAGGAGAACTGACTCTGGATGGTGAACACACAATGTGATATATAGGTGATGTATTACAGAATTGTACTCTTGAAACATACGTAATTTTACTAACCATTGTCACCCCAATACATTTTAATTAAAAAGAAAAAGAAAGTGATGATACTAGTTGATTATCTTACCCTAAAAATATTATGAGCTTAATTTAAAAAGTTGAGGGAACAGTGTAAATATATTTTGTTTCTACTTTGAATTTTACGTGATTTTTTCACACAGGTATCTTATATCCAGTGTTTAAAAAGTACCATTCTCAAACTAGTACATATTGTGATTGCTAGTAACTTACCCTTATCCTTTCTCTCCTACTTTCTATGAAAAGCCTTATTTGCTTGAAATACATTAAACACAAATAATACTCAATCTAACAGCCTCCCTTATGGTTAGCAATGGGTATGTATGACACATTACAAGACAATGCTATATAACAGTCATTTTGGATTTCTAGGCAGAGTTTCTAGGAAATGTTTAAGACCTATCAGTAAATTAAATTGAAGTGAGTTTTGCCTGCAGATGCAGTAGCAAATGCAAATTTTCTCTAGAAAAAAATATCAAGCAGATCCATGAGATTGGATTTAGCTAAGTATGAGCTAAACAAAAAACAAAAATCTACAAACACAAAACTAGGAACAAGGTTCAACAGAAATGACCTATAATTATACCTTCAAAGAAAACAGGTATTATAAACATACATAGAATGCAAATTACCATATATGCATTATCTAGATAATGATAATGTGATTAAAAATTGACCAGGAAGAAGATGCTACCAAACATAATGAAGGAGACTTTTTTAATTATTTTTTTAGAAATGAAAAAGTAAGTATTACCATTAAAAACATGATGGGATAACTTAACAGCAAAATGGGTAAAGCTGAAAGGAATATTTTTAAACTTGAAGATAGATTAGAATACGTAGCCCATAATGAAATATAGAAAGACAAAAAGATAGGAAATACAAACAAACAGAAAGACCCAAAATTAAATGCCAGAAGATAATAAAGCAATTTTTTGTTAGTCAAAAATCTTATAATTAGCCATAATATCTTCCAATGTAAACAACTGGCATTAGACTGTGACCTGGGGAAAATTAAAGGCAAGAGTCTCGGTAGAACTGCCTTGTACGGTGTCAGAGGAATGAGAAAAGCTGTTTTGCAAAGAGCCTGAATTTCTAAATATTTGGAAGAAGATGGTGGGCTAGTTTCTCATAGATGAAATGTGGATCTCATAAAAGAGAGCTGGGCCTGGCCCATTTGGGGAAAAAAATGAAAGATGAGAACTTCCCTGGATGGACAATATAATCCCGTGGAATGGATGAATCACTGGAAACCCAGGGTCAAAGAGGAAGTTGTAAGCAGAAAGCCTGAGAATGTATCACTATGTGAAGGGAACTTCTAATGAGAAATTCCCAAGAGAGTAAAGCAATCTTTAAGGGACCCTAAGAAAGAAAGAGCTAAGGATTGTACAATCACAGTGTCCAGAAGGATACTAACAGTAAATTAAGATCAGGAATGTTGTAGCTTTCTTCTTACTTCCTTTCATAGTTTCAACTCTTATGGGGAACAAAAGAGTGATAATAAATGGAGAATAAGGTACTCACCTTTCCCACTACAGGTTTTTCAGACTTGAAATACACCTGAACTGGGAAAGGGCAAAAATTATAAAATGCATGAAAGTTTGGAGCTTTGTAGTCATTATGCTAAACTAGACTTTTATGTAATGAAGAGGGATCTGAATGATTTTTCAACAAGGTACAGAGAAATAATTATCTAAAAGATGCTAAGTAGGAACTAGAGAAAAAACAACAGCTTCCTACCTCACAATTATCTAGCCAATGCAGTGAAATAAACTTGTTATATTACATATCGTCTGTGCTGCATCCGGCCTAGGAAGTTGGTGGGAACACACACTGAGAAGCTAGGGTGAAGAAGGATAAAGGGAACAATGGAAACTTATATCGAAACCTTCCTTTATTCTCTTAAAAACTTGGAATCTGTATTTCAATCAGTTATTTGCTGCATTACTGCAAATTATTTCTGTTTTCACATTCTGTCAAAACATAGAAAATGGTAGCATGTTTCAGTCAATCACTCCTATTTCGCTCTAAACTTTATCCCAAGAAAATCAAAAGAGCTACTATTTAAAATAAATGAAATACCATTTATTTTTATTTTTTAATTTTTTTTTAATTAAAGTTCATTGGGGTGACAAACGTTATCAAAGTTACACAGATTTCAGGTGTAAAATTCTGTATTACATCATCCATAAATCCCATTGTGTGTTCACCACTGAGTCAGTTCTCCTTCCATCACCATATATTTGATCCCTTTTACCCTCATCTACCACCTCCCTCCCCCCTTACCCTCTGGTAGCCACTAAACTATTGTCTGTGTCTATGAGTTTTTGTTTCTCATTTGCTTGTCTTGTTCTTTTGATGTTTTTGGTTCATATACCACATATTAGTGAAATCATATGGTTCTCTGCTTTTTCTGTCTGACTTATTTCGCTTAGCATTATAATCTCAAGATCCATCCATGTTGTCACAAATGGTCCTATTTCATCTCCTCTTACCGCCGAATAGTATTCCATTGTGTAAATATATCACAACTTCTATATCCATTCATCTATCAAAGGACATTTTGATTGTTTCCATGTCTTGGCCACCGCAAATAAAGCTGCAATAAACACTGGAGCACACGTGTCTTGATGTATAAATGTTTTCAAATTTTTGGGGTTGATACTCAGGAGAGGGATTGCTGGGTCATATGGTAATTCTGTTCGTAATTTTTTGAGGAACTTCCACACTGACTTCCATACCGGCTACACCAGTCTGCATTCCCACCAACAGTGTATGAGGGTTCCTTTTTCACAACAGCCTCTCCAACACTTGTTACTATTTTTCTTTTTCATTATAGCCATTCTAACTGGGGTGAGGTGATATTTCATTGTGGTTTTTATTTGCATTTCTTTTTTATTTGCATTCCAGAGATGGAATGCCTTTCCATCTCTGATGATTAGTGATGTTGAGCATTTTTTCATATATCTATTTGCCATTTGTATGTCCTCTTTGGAGAAATGTCTCTTCAAGTCCTCTGCCCATTTTTCAATTGGGTTGTGTTTTGTTGTTGTTGTTGTTGTTGAGTTGCATGAGTTCCTTGCATATTTTGGATATTAGCCCTTTTTCGGAGCAATTATTTGCAAAAATCTTTTTCCATTCAGCTGGTTGTCTCTTTATTTTGTCAATGGTCTGTTTTGCTGTGCAGAAGCTTTTAAGTTTGATATAGTCCCATTCATTTATTGTAGCTTTTACTTCCCTTGCCTTTGGAGTCAAATTCATGAAATGCTCTTTGAACCCAAGGTCCATAAGTTTAGTACCTATGTTTTCTTCTATGCAGTTTATTGTTTCCGGTCTTATGCTTAAATGTTTGATCATTTTGAATTAATTTTGGTACATGGTGACAGATAGCAATCCAGTTTCATTCTTTTGAACATGGCTTTCCAATTCTGCCAGCACCATTTACTGAAGAGGCTGTCTTTTCTCCATTGTATGTTTTCTGCTTCTTTGTCAAAAATTATCTGTCCATATTTATGTGGTTTGATTTCTGTGTTCTCAGTTCTATTCCATTGGTCTATGTGTCTGTTTTCTGCCAATACCATGCTGTTTTGATTATTGTTGCCTTGTACTATGAGCTAAAGTCAGGGAGTGTGATATCTCCAGCATTGTTCTTTTTTCGTAAGATAGCTTTGGCTGTCGGGGTCTTTTGTGGTTCCAAACAAATCTGATGATTTTTTGTTCTATTTCTTTAAAAAATGCCATTGGGATTTTGATGGGGATTGCATTTAATCTGTATATTGCTTTGGATAATATGGCCATTTTAACTATGTTGATTCTTCCAATCTTATGAACATTTATCTTCAGAAAATAATCCACCATAAATCTTCTTTAGATCAAGATTCCCAAAAACTGAATTGGCATGGGGACAAACTTCAGACAGTGAGCAATCAATCTTCATAATATCCTTATTTCTATTGATACTCTGGGCCCAAAATGTTACTGCATCTTCCACGTGACTTCCAACCACATCTTCAATTGTATTATATTGTGTATCTTCATCCATTTGGATAATTCCTGAAAAACTTACACTTTCCGCCACAGAAGCCCTAGAAAAGAGCGCTGGTTCCCACATTTTGGGCCTTCTGCCCTCCACCCGCCACTACAGCTCACCGATGACCTTGGGTTTCATTTGTTCTTCTTTTTCTAGTTCTTTAAGGTGTAACATGATGTTATTTATTTGGGATTTTTCTTGTTTCTTGAGATAGGTCTGTAATGATATAAATTTCCCTCTTAAAACTACTTACGCTGCATCCCATAAATTTTGGTAGGATGTATTTTCATTCTCATTTGTTTCTATGTATCCTTCAATCTCTCCTCTAATTTCTTCTTTGACCCGGTCGTTCTTTAAGAGTATGTTGTTTATCTCCAAGTATTTGTGGTTTTCCCTGCTTTCTTTTTGTAGTTGATATCTAATTTCAAAGCCTTGTGATCAGAGAATATGCTTGGTATGATTACAATCTTCTTAAATTTGCTGAAGCTAGTTTTGTGTCCCAATATATGGTCTATCCTTGAGAATGTTCCATGTACAGTAGGAAAAAATGTATAGTCTGATGTTTTAGGATGGAGTGCTCTATAAATGTCAATTATGTCACTTTCATCTAATGTGTCACTTAGCTTATTTATTTTCTTTTTGGATGATCTATCCATATCCGTCAATGATGTATTTAGGTCCCCTAGTATAATTGTGTTTTGGTCAATTTCTTCCTTCAGTTCTGTTAGTAGTTGCTTGGTATATTTTTGTGCTCCCTGATTGGAGGCATACATATTGATGACTGTTATGTCTTCTTGTTGTATAGTCCCCTTTACCATTATGAAATGTCCTTCTTTGTCTCGTATTACCTTTTTCACCCTGAAGTCTGTTTCATCTGATATCATTATGGCTACACCTGATTTTCTCTGGATACCATTTTCTTGGAGTTTCAATTTTGCACCCTTTCACTTTGAGTCTATCCTTTCCTTGTAGCTGAGATATGTCTCTTGCAGAAAGCACATGGTTGGGTTTAGTTTTTTTGATCCAATCTCCTACTCTGTACCTTTTTATTGGTGAGTTCAGTCCATTTACATTTAGGGTGATTATTGATATGTGAGGATTTCCTGTCATTCTATCTTTAGTTTTCTGGTAAGACTGTGCCTCCAATGTTTCTTTGTCTTTTTGTTATTGTCTATTATATCTGTGTGGTGGTATTCTATGATGATTCCCTCTGTTTCTTCTTTAATTACAGTATATATTTCAGTCCTGGATTTTTTTTTTTGAGCAGTTACCATTATGATTATGTAAAAGAAAGTTTGATATTTAGAGTAATCCTATTTCTTCAGCATGCTTACTTTCTCCATTCCCATGTTCCGGTTCAGGCCTTTACTCCCCCACTTTTTATGTTTTGGTTGTCACAAATTGTCCCTGTTAATGGTGGTTGAATAACCCCATTTAGTATCTTGTAGTGCAGATTGTGTATTAGAAAATTCCCTCAGCTTCTCTATGGCTGGAAAGGTCTTTATTCCGCCTTCATATATCAAGGATATCTTTGCTGGATATATTATTCTTGGCTCATAATTTCTCTCTTTCAATAGTTTGAATATTTAGTTCCACTCACTCCTGGCTTGTAGTGTTTCTGCTGAAAAATCTGATGATAATCTAATGGGCCTTACTTTGTAGGTTACCGTCTTCTTTTCCCTGGCTAACTTGAGGATTCTTTCTATGTAGTTGATTTTGATAGGTTCAATACAATGTTCCTTGGGGAAGGCCTGTTGGGGTTGAGGTAATTAGGTGTTCTATTTGCTTCTTGGATTCGAGGATCCAGTTCTTTGCACAAGTTTGGGAAGTTCTAACCGACTTTTTGTTTGAATATACTTTCTGTTCCCTTCTGCCTTTTTTCCCCTTCTGGTATGCCCATTATTCTTATATTGCTCTTTCTGATGGCCTTAGAAAGTTCTTGTAGAGTTATTTCATTTCTTTTAAGTCTCAAGTCTCTTTTTCTTCTTCCATCCGTGTCATCTCCAGGCTTCTATCTTGGATGTCACTAATTCTTTCCTCTGTCTGGTCAACTCTAAGCTGGCTATTTCATTCTTAATTTCTTCTACTGAGTTCTTAATCTCCAGAAACTCTATTTGGTTCTTTTTTTTAAATTTCAGTCTCTTTGGTAAACTGTTCATGTTATTCTTTTATTGAGTTTCTGAGTTAATCGAACTGCCTTTCTGTGTATTCTTGCAGGTCGTTGAGTTTTTTCAGAACTGCAATCTTAAGTTCTCTGTCAGGGGATTCCCTGGCAGGCGGGCTTCTCCTCTGTTAACAGTTCGCCTGTGTCATAGCGCACCGTGTTCCTGTGGGGATGTGGTGAGCTTTTGAAGTTCCAAAGCTCCTACTGCACCAGATTCAGAGCACCTGTGTTTCAGCACTTCTTTTCACTCCTCCATGGATCCGCCCAGATAGGTGGGGATAGGGATGGGGTGAGTTGTGAGAATTGGCCCTCAGCAATGGCGGCGACCACCATCACAGCTGGCCCTGCTTCTCCAGTTCCCTCCCCTTTGCCAGAACTAGTTGGGCTGTGAATCTGTGTCTGCGGACCACAGTTCTCAGAACAGCAAATATTCTGTTCTTTTGATATGACACTGCTACTGTTGTGATTCTAGCCCTGGGCAGGTGGAGGCGGGGCGAGCTCTGGGAGGGTAGGGAGGCAGCTGCTAGTCTCAGGGCCTAAGGCTTCTGTTCTCTGCGGCAGTGAGGGCTTAAACCACCGTTTTCAGCCTTCTTCCCTCAGTTTTTTCTCTAAGGTCTCTGCCATAAGCATTGGGTTCAACTGTGTTATAATATGCTATCCCCTCAGCCCTGTGGGTTATAAGTGGATCCTTAGCAGTCCAAGTTCTTCCCTCTCCCACAGCTGCAATAGTTCTGAAATGCAGGGATCTCAGAGCACTGAGCTAGGTCTGCATCCTGCACCCACGTGGCTCCGTCTCTGTACCTCTCCCTTCCCTCCTCCCATGCTGGAGCAATTTGCCCACCTTTAGGTGAATTCAGTCGTGAGACTCTTCATCTTGCCTCTCTGCTGTGCAGGGAGTCTTTTGTGGAGTTACAGTTGTTCTATTTGTTGTAAATTCTAGGGGAGATTTCCAGAGGGGGTACCTCAAGACGCCATTTTGATTTTAATTCTACGAGGAATACATTTATTTTTCAAAAAATTACTTTTAGTGATATTTTACACTATGCAACAATTTAGAATTATAATTTGAAAGGGATTTTTTAAGAATTGTCTTTCTTTTTTCTCTCATTATCATGCTGACATGGGTGTGGTAGAAAAGCTGAAAGCACAGAAAAGCAAACAGTTGTAATTTTCTACTGGTTATAATTTTACCAACCAGAAATAAGCAATATTAAGAGTCTAGGAGTAAATTTTCCTCAAGTTTGAAATGCACATATTTTTATACAATTGTATGATAATATTTTAGTCATTTCTTTTCTCTTCCCACTATATGTCATTTTCCCATTATTGTATGGAATTTTTTGGCATGATTTTACATTCTTTATAGCTTCATTTTATGGGTATATCACAATTATTTAACGAAATTTATTTTGATCATTTAGGCATTTTTCAAAATATAAATTCAAATATGAGAATGTCTTCATTATGTATATTTGAAGATTCTGTTTACAAAGTAAAATCGTTATAACTCAGAAAAAGCTGCAACTAAGGCTCTAAGGTATATAAATAATATAAGTCTGAACAGTGTGTTTCCCATCCCAGTAATATGTAGGTCAGAACTACTGTGCCAAATAGTTGAGAATATGAAATGTGGAATTCTGAAATACAGTAATCTAAATTTTAAAAGGCTCATGTCTAGTAACTGTAGTAATTCTGAAATATACTTACTTCAGTTTTGCTCTTACACAAAACAATAAGATTGAAAGCAACAGATTTTAAAAGTAGAATCCAATGTAATGAAACGAAATATCTTATATATCTGTTTCCTTCATTTTGCATGGCATAAAATAGTAATTGTAATCTCCTCTAAAATGGTTACTTTTAATATTCCTTAACCAGTTTTTCCAAGAACTCTTTTTCCTTCACCAAGTCACGTAAAAATTATTTAAACAAGTTTTTTGCTAAAGGAAATCATGTTATAAGATTCCATTCCATGTTTCTACCCTTACCTATTTTTTCTTCACTCAGATTAAATTCCAGCAACTTATAAATGTGTCAAAGTAAATGCTTTCCATTGATTCAGGACTCTGAAATACAATTTTTAGTCAACCTGATTTATGAACTAAAATTGAAATAAAACTATTTTAAACATGTACCTCTATATATTTTTTCCTTACACAACATTTCATCAACACTCTGGAAGACATTTTTTTTTTTAATCACTCGACCATTAGCAAATATTAACAAAATTATTAATGTAGGGTTTCTGCCCTTAGTAAAGTTAGCTTGTTTTAGTTCAGCCTCATGCAAACTTTATAGCAAAGAAAGTTTTGGAACAGTGGATGTCAAATTTTTAGCATGATTAAGAATAAGCTTGTTTAAAACACAAGTCCCACAGTTTCAGTTTCAGTGAATCTGGGTGAAACCTGAAAATGTGCATTTCTAAAAATTTGCCAGTTGATGCTAATGCTCCTTTTCTAGGTACTTCACTTTTAGATTCTTAGGTATATGGACAAAAGTTTCATATTATATAGATTTTTCTATAGGAGTTACATTAATATTAAATCAAATATAAATGTTTAAATCATTTATGAATTCAAATCCTGACTATACCACTTAGTAGATGGTTAATAAGCCAAGTCATTTAAACTTTCTGAGCCTTAAATTCTTTATGTATAGTAGGAATAGTAATATTATATATATTATTATAATTTATAATATTACATTACATTATTGCATTACATTAATTATATTATCTATAACTATATATAGCTATAATGTATAATATTACATTACATTATAAATTATAATATTATATATTATAAGTTATAAATATTATATCTTATATTAGGAAACATATAACAAGGCATGTAATTATAAATGTAATAGTAATAATATTTACCTAATGGGCAATCATAAGAATTAAATAAATTTACATATATAAAACTCTGAATATAGTGACTACATAATGTATGTTGGGGTAGAGAGAATGATCTTGACAAAGGATGAAGTTATAAGGGTTAAAAAAAAAAAAAAGAAGCAGTCATTTGAGTCAATAGTGAAGGTGACCAAGAGCAGAAAAACAGAAAAATGTTTTTCAAAAAATTCCTCTATCAAAGAACAGACAGTGAACGAACACAGTAGTTAAAAATCCTAATGATGAGGAAAATAAAACAGACACAAAATAACATACTCAATATTTCATTATATAAAGTTTAAAACCAGGATCTGGTCAAGATGGTGCAGTAGGTAAATGCTATGCTAACCTTCTCTCATAAGCACATCAAAATTACAACTAAACTACAAAACAAGCTTCACTGAGTAGCACCTAAAATATTGCTGAACCGAAGTGCTAAAACCATGGACATACAGAAGAAGCCACCTCGAGACTAGTAGGAGGGGAAGAGACATGGAATGGGATGGTCCCACACCCATGTGTGATCATTAAAAATTGTGAGAGAGATCTCAGCCGTGGAGATCCCCCCAGAAGAACAAAATGTGCCAGCCACTCCATAGCCCAGGGTTCCAGTGACAGAGAGAGAAGTCCCATAATTTCTGGTTTTGAAAAACAGCAGAGGTTGTGACTGATATAAGTGCAGCAGAAGTCCCAGGAATTCATCTTAAAGGGACCACACACAGACCTACTAATGGACAGAATCACTGGTTCTGAGTTCCAGTGCTGAGGCAGTAGCTGGAGAGGCAACAGGAACATATGGTAGAGGACTGAGTTGTCTGACTTCAGGGACAGGGCCCAGAGGGGCAGTTTTCTCCAGGACAAAGATGCTGGAGGAGGCCATGTTTCTTTGTTGAGCCCTCTCCTCCCTGTATACAGACACAGGCAGCTGCCATACCTGAGTCTCTGCCATCTGTTCACCATGCCCTGGTTACTGGAGATCCCACCCTACCCAACTTTTAGTCACACCCAAACTGATTTTTCATACAAATGACCTGTCTTGGCTCATGCTGCAGACTTCCTAGAGTCTCTGAAAAGCTCACGGAACCCAGAGAAGCAGCATCTGGCTTGAGCATGTCCCATACCTCTGGGTGAGCAGTCCTAAGTCTGGAACTACTGGCAACTGGCCTTGGTTCACAGCTTGGCCTCTTGAAGCACTTCCAAGCACGGCAGAGTAAGCAGCCATTTGCGGATTTCTTTGTGGCTCCTGTCTGGTGGCCCAGGGTGGAGCACAGGCTGCGGCTGAACTAGACCTGCAGCTGGTCCCCTTCAAGGTGGTTTTTGGGCTGGCATGCTCAGTGGCCAGCTTTGAAACAAGCTGGAGCATCCTCCAGCCACCTCCAAAGACAACAAACCCAACAGGAAGATCAGTAAGGCAACAGAGCCCTGCTGAGGCTGATTCTGCTCTGCGGGGTCAGCCCCTGCACCACAACTCCTCCACTATAGTCATAGCCTGTCCTCACAACCAAGGAGCCAGAGCAACAATCCCCTCCTTTGACATGCAAATAGCAACCAAGGCTCAACTACAACAAGGGGCACACACAACCCACATCTGGGATACACCTGGAGTGCGTGACTCAAGTGACCGGGAAGACTGTGCCACTGAGCCCCACATCATATCTACTACATAAGTCCACTCTACTAAGATCAGAAGACATAGCAGCACAACCTAGTACATAAAAACAAACACAGAGAGACAGCCAAAGAAACATGTCCCAAATAAAAGAACAAAACAAAGCTCCAGAGAAAGAATTAAACAAAATGGAGAAAAGTAATCTACCAGATGCAGAGTTCCAAACACTGGTTATGAGGATGCTCAATGATCTCAGGGGGAACTTCAACAAAGACATAGGAAACATAAAAAAGGAGATAGAAAACATAAAAAAACCAGTCAGAAATAAAGACTACAATAACTGAAATGAAGAATATATGAGGGAATCAACAGTAGATTACCTGAAGCAGAGGACTGAATCAGTGATTTAGAAAATAAAGTAGCAGAAAACACCTAATCAGAACAGCAAAAGTAAAAAAGAATCCAAAAAATAGAGGAGAATTTAAAGAGCCTCTGTGACAACATCAAGCATACCACAATTTGGCTCATAGGGGTACCAAAATGAGAAGTGAGAGAACAAGGAATTGAAAACCTATTTGAAGGAAGAATGACAGAAAACTTGTCCAACTTGGCAAAGGAAATAGATATGTAAGCCAAGGAAGCACAGAGTCACTCAAGCAAAATGAACCTGAAGAAATCCACACGAAGATACATCATAATTAAAATGCCAAAGGTTAAAGATAAAGATAAACTCTTAAAAGCAGCAAGAGAAAAGCAGTTAGTTAGCTACAAGGAAGCTTCCGTAAGTCCATCAGTTAATTTTTCAACAGAAATTTTGCAGGTCAGAAGAGATTTGCAGGAAACATTCAAAGTGATGAAAAGCAAGGAACTACAACCAAGATTACTCTACCCAGCAAAGCTATCATTTAGATATGAAGGGCAGATAAGGAGCTTCCCAGAAAAGAAAAGCTAAAGGAGTTCCTCAACACCAAACCGGTATTACAAGGAGTGTTAGAGGACTTCTTTAAGACAATAATAATAATAACAATAATAATAATAACAACAACAACTACATATTTATCAACAATTACTTTAAATGAAAATGTATTAAATGCTCTAATCAAAAGACGTAGGGTGGCTGAATGCATAAGATAACAAAACCCTTACATATGCTGCCTACAAGAGACTCATTGCAGATCAAAAGACACACACAGACTGAAAGTAAAGGAATAATAAAAGATATTTTATGAAAATGGAAACAAACAAACGAAAAGCTGGAATAGCAATACTTATAACAGAGAAAGTAGATTTTAAAATGAAGACTATAACAAGAGACAATGAAGGACCTGTAATTCCACTTCTGGGTATTTATCTGAAAAAAACCTAAAATGCTAGTTTGAGGGGCTGTGCCCATCCATATGTTCATTCCAGCATTATTTACAATGGACAAGATATGAAGGTAACCTGGGTGTCCCTGAATGGATGAATGGATAAAGAAGAGGTGGTGCATACATATATGATGGAATATTACTCAGCCTGAAGAAAGACGGAAATCTTGCCATCTGTGACAATATAGATGGACCTGGAGTGTATTGTGCTGATGTAGTAAGTCACAGTGAAAGCAAATGTCATGATTTCACTTATAAGTGGAATCTAAAGAATAAAATAAACAAATGAAACAGAAACAAACTCATAGATACAGAGAACATTTGATGGTTTCCAGATAGGCAAGGGGTTGGGGGTGGGTGTAAAGGGGAAAGGTGGTTGCACAGTAGTCAGGGGTTTATAGGGTCTGACATAAGAAATATAGTCAGTAATATTGTAATGTATGGTGTCAGACGGGTACTAACATGGTGAAACAGATGGGTTTCACAGATGGGTGAAAAAAGCAAAGGCATTAAGAAATGCAAATTGGTAGTTACAGAATAGTCATGGGGATGTAAAGTATAGGGAATATAATGAATAATATGGTAATAACTATGTATAATGCTAGGTGGGTACTAGACTAGTCTGGGGGATCACTTCCTAAATTATATAAATGTCTAACCACTATGCTGTACCTGAAACTAATATAAAGTAATACTGAATGTGTACTCAAATTGAAAAATTTTAATAAGGGAGGAAAAGATAAGAACGAGAGGTTCAAAGTTCCAGACAAAACAGTTAAGTCGTGGGGATGTAATGTACAGCACAGGGAATACAGTCAACAACACTGTGATAGTGTGGAATGGTGTTAGATGGTTGCTGGACTTATCATAGTCCAAAGATCAATTCTTTAGCTATATCAAAAGCTTTAGGAATATAATCAATAATGTGGTAATAGCTCTGTATAGTGTCAGGTGGGTACTGTTGAATAACTATGATGTACACCTAAAACTAATATATTGTATGTCAGCTGTATTTTAATAAAAAAATTTAAAATATGAAATATTATAATAAATAAATAAACAAACTAGGCTAAAAAAAAAGTTTAAAACCAGATAAAACAAATCTATGACATTAAAAGTACATGCGATGGTTTGTCACCTTTGAAAAGGCCGCCTGCCTGGTGCTTCAGAATAGCATAAAGGAATCTTCTGAGGTGGTGGCATTTCTTACTCTATTTCCCAAGCTGGCTGGGGATTACAAGAGACTGTGTGTTTTTATGAAAATTCATTGAGCTAAAAATTTGAGATAGGTGCACTCTTCTGTAGGTGGTTTTACTTCAACAAAATATGTAAGATTTTTCAATCACATGATTTTACTCATGTGTGGGATATAAAGCTGAAAGCATCAAAAGAACAAGACAAACAAACAGACAAAATCTCATAGACACAGACAACAGTTTAGTGGTTACCAGAGGGAAGAGGGGTGACGGGGAGGTAGAAAAGGGTAAAGGAGGTCGAATATGTGATTATGAAAGAAGATCTGACTTTGGGTGATGAACACACAATGCATTACATGGATGATGTATTATAGAATTGTACACTTGAAACATATAATTTTATTAACCAATGTCACCCCAATACATGTAATAAAATGAAAAACATATAAAACATGTTTTCAATTTATAAATCACTCACATTATAAATTAATTTTAGACATTTTATATCAAGTGGCTTAATTGGCATCCCCATTTCTATGTTCCAAAGTCATATTATCTTGAACTTCTCATATTATCCTGTCTTTGTTCCAACACTTTTTACTGCAAATCTGATCTTTCCTATATTTGCTGTCTCTGTTGGTGACACCGTTATCTACCCTGCTGTCTTTATCTGAAAGCTTAGGCATCCTTTACTCCATCCTTTCTCTCACCCCCATATTTAGTCACCAGTTCTCTTGATACTTAACTATCTTTCTGATCATTTTTTTAATTTGTTCTGTTTCAGTCTTCAAACTATATCACTTTGTTTTCTTCCTCTCATTCACACATAAAATCAGCAACAAAATACTTTGATTTCCTACTAACATACCTGCATATATGTTTTTTCTGTTTCTAGAATGCCCTCTTCTTTTCTCTACCTGATGATTTTTATCTTCAAATTTTAGTTCAAGCATCTTTTCCTCCACATTCCACTTGCAAAGGAAACTCATCACTTATTTTTTCATTATGTTTGGGTCTTTCACATACTTCTCAAAAATGCAATAATTGAGTATAGCAGCATATTTAGTTCCTGAATGACCTATTTTTCCTCATCATGTCCTTTCTCTGACTGTGTACAGATTGAATATTTGGAAGTCAGAATGCATTTTCTTCAAAACTACCACCTTAATAAAGCATATCTTTGCAGATTAGCATATGGGTCAACATACTGCTTTTCTTTCCTTTATTAATCATGTAAGTTCAGGGTTAAAAGCTGCATCAAAAGCTTTATGCAACAAATACTTGTATATTTATTACTATAATTTTCTCTTTTCTATTTCATTTACTTATATCTAGTTTGACACAAAATTTGATGAAAATTAGTGACCTGATGCCTTGTGAAACAGAATCCCAGATATATATATATATATCGGAGATATATATATATATATATATATATATATGAGATATATATATATATATATATAAATATAAACAGAATCCCAGATAGCCATTCTGAACGAAAACATAAATACTGTACTATCTTCTATCTATAAGCACTGTTATTTTGCATAAATAGATGAAGCATTCTGTGACATGTTTACTTTCTTGTTATTTTAAGTCCAATATGTCACTCTGTCAGAAATAATAAGTCAAATATTCAGTAAATCCCTACAAATGTCTGGTAGTTTGAGCTTAAATTTTTTTTTTTATTGTGATATATTTGATATTTTTTAAATCTTCAAATTTTATACCTTCTCTTTTCCTTTTTAAAATGATGTTTTGCATTTTTGTGATGATTTAGTTATCAGAATTTTCCACCTATGGGTTGATTTTGTCTTTCTCTAAAGTGTAATCACTTTGAAAACACTTGCCAAAGGTTAACAAAGAGCTATAAAAATCTTTATTAAATTTAGTGAAGCACTTGTATTCCTTGGGAGCCTTTTAAAATGTTCTTTACTTCCTGGAGACTTATAGCTTTCAGAACTATGTTATAACGTAGGAGGAAGAAGCGTATCACGTCAACAAAACTCGCCATATTTCAGTTTTCTGCCTCTTCCATTTTCACTGATTGAATTAAAAAACCACATTTAACCGTATTTGCCAATTTCTGATTTTGACACACCTATCTTTCAAAGCCCCATTGAATCTAGTTTGTTTTCCTGTAGGAGTAAATTTTTGAACAAAATATTCCTTCATTGGATGCACAGCTATGTTTGGAAACCTTATTTCTTACTAAAATTGGTTATTTCTGACCTTTTTCTATAGTAACATCAAGCTAACCTCTGTTCGTCCTAACTCCATTAAAAAAATCTTATTTGAAGTTCTGTTGTTTCCCACTTGCTTGTTCTTTTCTGTATTATTTATTTTGGTGGATCAACTGAGGACATATTTTTTATAGTATACAACTATTTTTATGATTTTTTTCTTGTATTGATTCTTTCACTGTTAGTACCATGTTTCCCCAAAATTAAGACCTTGCCGGACAATCAGCTCTAATGTGTCTTTTGAAGCAAAAGTTATATTATAAAATTATATTATATTATATTATATTAAAGACTGGGTCTTATATAATATTATATAAGACCTGATCTTATATTAATTTTTGCTTCAAAAGACGCATTAGAGCTGATTGTTCGGCTAGGTCTTATTTTTGGGGAAACACGGTAGACATTTTTTTCCCTTTTGTTTTCTCTCCCTTTTCCCACAGTTTCTCCTATGTTACAGACTTAAAAGGATACTTCGTCTTGTTTGTTTATTTTCTTTTTTTCATATAACTCTAACATAATCACTTTTTAATTCTCTCCATTGTTCAAGACAATTTCGACTTGCTTTCCCCACCTGTCTCCATCACTCTTATCATGGCTGGGAGCAGAACAAGTCATTGTGAGAAAAACAGAGTCAGTGCAAACTTAGAAGACTGGCTTTTCTCCAACCTTATCTCTCACTGACCAGTAAATAAGTGAATGAATGAATGAATACATTAAATAAATAAAGCTTGCTAGAGAGGAGAATTCAGTGTTTCCTTAATGTATTGGTTATCTATTATATTACTTCATAACAATATTACCACAAATCACTCACACTTATTATCTTCCAGTTTCTGTGGAACAGAATTCTGGGTCCTGTTTACTTTGGTCCTTTTTTTCAGGGTCTCAAAAAGTGGTACTCAAGATGCCCACCAGAGTCTCATCTGAGGCTTGAGATTGATGGGGAAATTTTTTTCTTTATTCCTGGCTGTTGGTCAGAGGCTGTCCTCAGTTCCTTGCTATATGGACCTCTCCATATGAATGCTGACAGCAGGCCAGTTTGCTTCATCAAAGCTAGTGAGGGAGAAAGTTTCCTTGTAAAATGGAATAATCACCTATACATTATCATGCATATGACCTCATTTTTCCTGTAATCTACTGATTAGAAGTAGTTCACAGATCCCATCAATGCTCAAGGTTAGATCTCACAAGTGCATGAAGACTAGGAGGAAGGAATCATGAGAACCACCTTTGAGACTATTGATCACAATGGATATCGAATTTCTAGATATTAGACTTTTGGGTTTAAAAATACTTTATTTTCCTTGAATGTGTTTGTACGTCTGTTGAGAACACTGATTAACAAATATCCCTTGAATTTGGCAATAATACCTGAACAGAGGGGCTTCCTCATTTTTCATCTAGAGATTTCTGAATTGAGGAGGATTGCTAAGTTTGAAGTGATATCACCATGTCACCATCTTGGTCTCTCATGGCTCAAAAACAAAAGAAAGAGAAACACTTCCTGATGTTCCTATGGAAGGGAACAGAAATTAGCTAAAGAAGAGGAGATTGGGGGCTTGCTTGGCATTTACCTGGGAAAGCGATGTTAAGTATATCCAGAAGAGACAGGATATATCCTATCACTGCCTGAGTTTAAGAAATAAATGGATACACTTAGGAGATCCTTCAACATAGGATTTTAGTGAAAGTGAATCCTGAAAATGCTTGTATCATTAAGATATTCCCAGATACAGAGGTCACTTAGGGAAGCAGACCAAGAGCAGAGACATCTTTATACTACCTCAAAGCATAGGATGCTGATACAGTAGCCAGTCATCAACATGCAAACAGGTAACATCCCCAGTAGTTGGAGAAGAAAAGAAATGGCCTTGATCAGCTAAGCAAGATTCTTCTTCTACCAATGAGTCATCATGTGTTTAAGATCATTTCTTTTACTGCTTTATTATTCTCTTTGCAAGAACCCATCTAGTAGTTGACAGACAGGAACGATTAGCAAAAGAGAAAACACTTGGAAGAGTGAAAGACAATAATGTAAAAGAATAATAATTATGATGTTTCACTGTATAGTTGCCAAATGAAATTCTAATAAGCACATTAGTTTAAAATTGCTTTACTGTTGATATTACCATATAATGACATTAAAAGTCTAACCATATGCTGTACACCTAAAACTAATATAAACTGAGACTGATTGTGAACTGAATTGAAATTTAAAAAAAAAAAAAAAGTTTTTAAATTGCATTTAATTTTCCCCCTACTTAACAGGACCAAACCTTAGGGTTTGCTAAGGAATTGAACATGGATTTTTTAAGACTAAAACAATTTTCATATTTACTCATATTTGAAAAGTGCTTTTTGATCAATTCTGATACAAATCTGACTTTTCAAATTGATCTGAGCAAGATTGAGTGGTCATACATCAGTTTTCTCCATTTTCAATGCTATAAATACATGCTAATGTAGAAATCTCTTTGGTGTGATCTTCTTTGGATCCAGGTCTAGACTTAAGTTATAAGACACATTCACTTGACTCTTCACATTATATATTTGTGGCTGCTATCATATCAGTAAGTATACTTGTGAGTAAAGGGTAACTAATGAGTTATTCTTAATTTCCTTATTATATTCGGTCTCATTTCATATTCCTATATGAAACACAATTCCTATTTCTCACACAAGAAATCTCATGAATAGCAATGAAGGTGATCTTTTTAAATAGGAAGTTAGTCTCTGGAATGTAAATAAATAAAATAAATAAATACAAAAACTGTAGTTCTTGAATTCAATCATGTTACATCTAATAGTTCTTTTAAACATAGCCATACATTTCTGCGATTTACAGAATGTTCTCCCATACTTAGCACCTGTAAAAGGCATTCTTAAAACACTTCAAATCATCTAAGGGTCCACCCATTACTATTTTCTCTGAATGTCTTCAGATAAAGTATTGTCTTCAGATCTTCTAGTACCTTTTCTGCTCTCCTTATCTGATTTCTTCATTTGTTTTTCCTCAACTCATCCTTTCCACCCCATTTGTTAGAAGAGAATGAAGAGGAAGCCAACTATCACTAGGAAGATCAACTCTCTGCTTATTCTGCCTTTTCAGACATTCACACGGCGAGCTAATTCCACGTCTTACTTTTTAGTTTCAGTTTTTACTGTAATATGCCTACAACTGCCTCGGGAGCTCTGAATCTCACGTTCTGTCCTCTCCCTCTTGAAGTACAGGATTAGCTGATGTTCCTTCTCAGCTTCTCCCCATTACTCTTTTTTTTTTTTTTTGCTATCCAAAATCATCTTCTCTCTGTTTCTCAAATTAAATATATGTTACTTTTATTTCTGGCTATTATTTTCTATTTTTTATTTCTTTTCTCACGAGTGGTACTTAAGTCTTTCCAACAAATGACAGACAAATTCATTTCATTATTTTATACAAGTACAAGGAAAACTGAGGTCTAGAAAAAGTTGTTTAATTTCCAATGTTTCTCAACTAGCAAGACCAGGTGAAAATCATAGGCCCTTGAATCCTCAGTTCCATTCAATATCAATTTGTCAGTGCTATTTCCTTCTTCATTATACTTCACAGCACTCCTGTGAGAAAGCTGAATTACAAGTAATAAGAGAGCCATTTTCCAAACAGAGCACTTGAAGCAAAGGAGTTAATTGACCTGTGAGTAGAGAAACCACAGAGAACGTAATATTCAGTCAACCCAACTGCACCATCATAACAGGTGAGTGTGAATTTTGATTAGTGAGAAAACTGGAATGAATTTTACAGCAAGAACCTCCTTAATTCATACTAATTACAAGCCAGGAGAGAAAAGATTTTTGAAAAGTTTAAAAATACAGATACTGAAAATACTTTCAGTTACTTATAATTTATTTAAACTGTGCTAAGGTTTTATCAATATAAGTTCTCTAGGCCTGCTTTAGATATTTGGGATAAGTGTATAGATTCATATCCAAATAGCTACTAAGTGCTTAATAAATTAAGCAAATTAATATGATCAATTCAGACTAACAATTTTAAATTAATGCAGTTTAAATAAATGCACACATCAACAAATACGTCATTTAAATCATACATGTATATGCACAATTAGAATACAATAAGACAGATTAACGATTGCCAGATTTTTTGTATGTATCGTAGAAATGCAATATTCTATTGGAGTTTAGAGAACCGAGAGGCCAGATAGCAATACAAGTAGTGTCAAAGTTACATGTGTTGTGTTCCTTCTCTTGTAGATCAAGTCGCTGGCAGGCTCCCATTTCCATAAACAGTCCCCACATTACAAGTAATTCTAGTATCTGATAAGGACACCCAGTGCCTGTGCTTGCTCTACTCATCCTTCATTCTGGTCCCAGATTATGGTCCTAAAACTTATACTTGCAAATATAGTCACTTGCAAATAATAGAATTTAGTGGTTGATTGTCCCATACAGAAGAAAATGAAATGTCTAAGCAGGATATTATAGGTCCATTATTATCTAATCTCACACTGTTCTTTCCTCAACCCCCATTAGACTATAACATACCTTAAGAAAATACAGCCAACAACTTCAAATGTGATAGTCTTGTGCTTTTTTTTTTTTTAACTTTTATTTATTTTAACTGTTTTTTTCCACCCCATCAGCTCTAAGTCAAGTAGTTGTTTCAATCTAGTTGTGGAGGGCACAGCTCACAGTGGCCCATGTGGGGATCGAACCGGCAACCTTGCTGTTAAGAGCACTTAACTCTAACCAACTGAGCTAACAGGCCACCCCCGTCTTGTGCTTTTTAAAGCCATTCCATCAACTTAAAAAGTATGTTTCCCATTTCTAACTTTCAAAATTATACCCACCCATCTTTTCAGGCCCAGTGCTCAATACAACTATATATATATACATATAGTGTGTGTGTGTGTGTGTGTATATATATATATATTTTTTTTTTTCTTCTGATGGCTATTCTAACTTCCTAAAATTGCAAACCACTTCTTAGTGTTTAAATCTTTGTCACCTAGGAAGAAACACCTATGAGCTACTTAAGAAATGTCTCACATATTTTGTTCTATAGTTGAATAGGATTGTCTATCTCCTATATTATCTTCTCCAATTTCTATCTATTCCCAGAATAAATCTATTTACACTGGAAGGAATTCTCAATAAATGTTATGGTCACTGCTCTTATAACCATCAAATTGATTTCTTCTTTGGGGGACTTATTCAGAATGCTACCTCTAATTAATAAAGAACTAAGGAGTAGATAAGTTGGTGAGTGTTCCCATCAGTGTCAAAAAAGGAAAATGGAAACCACTCTGAGTGTTTTAAAAGAGAGGGAATTTTATTCAGGAAATTGGCCTCCAAGGATGGTAGGATTCTGATTAAAAAACAAACAAATAAAAAACCTGTACACTGATTACTAGAAAATATAAATGTGAGAAAATAAACTGGACCTGAATAAAAGCAGAAACACCCCATGTTACTGGTCAGATGATTTAATGTTAAAGGTGACAGTTCTCCCCAAATTAATCTAAAACTCCAAAAAAATCCCAGTCAAAATCTCAGTAGGCTTTTTTATAGAAGTGGGCAAACTGATTCTAACATTCACAGTTAAATATAAAAACCTAGGAGGACCAATTTTGAAAAGGAAAGAAAGTAGGAGGAATGCTTGATTTTTGTGACATTATTTTTTAAAAAGGTGGTTTGGGCATGAATGCAGCAAAATAAATTTAAAATATAGAGTACTGAAATAGACTCACTCATATACAGTTGATTTTCAGTTAAAATGCAAGGAAATTTAGTGGAATGGGATAGACTTTAACAACTGGTTCTGACGTAAGTGGATAGTCATATACAAAATATACCCCAAACCATAATAGAACCTTGACCCACAAATTAACTTAGATAGGTCATCAACCTTGTTGTAAAGGCTAAAACTATAAAACTTCTAGAAAAAAGACCTTTGTGGCCTTAGATCATGCAAAGATTTTTAAGATACAACAAAAAAAGCATGATCTATAAGAAAATAGATTGATAAATTGGGTACCATCAAAATGAAAAGTTCTGCCCTTCAAAAGATATAGTTCAGAGAATGAAAGACAAATGACAGGCTGGGAAAAAATACATGCAAATTATACCTGATAAAGAATATATATTCAGAATACAGACAATTGATTGACAGAACTCAATATTCAGAAAAATAAACAAGTCAACATAATAAATGAACAAAGAATTGACAGATATTTCACTGAAGATGATATATCGATAACAAATAATGAAGATATATGGATGAGAAGTAAGCGCACTGACAAATGTTCAACATAATTATTCATTACGAAATGGAAATTAAAACCACAATAGGAGAAGATACTCCACATTATATGTCATCAGGGAAATGCAAATTGAAACAACAATGACATACCACTGCACACCTACTAGAATGGCCAAAATCCAGAACACTGACAACTCCAAATTCTGCCAAGAATGTGGAGCAACAGGAATCTAATACGTGGCTGATAGGAATGCAAAATTGGACAGCCACTTGGAAGACAGTTTGGCAGTTTCTTACAAATCTAAATTAATATACCCTTGCCATATTACCCAGCCATCACACTCCTTCGTATTTACCCAAGGAGTTGAAAAGCTATGTACACACAAAGACCTGCACATTTATAGCACCTTTATTCATAATCGCCAAAACTTGGTAATAAACAAAATATCCTTCACAAGGTAAATGGATAAATAAACTGTTGTAGATCCAATCAATGGAATATTATCCAATGCTGAAAAGAAATGTATTACCGAGTCAGAAGAGCATGGAGGAATTGTGTATTATGAAGTGACAGAAACCAATCTGAGAAGTCCACATCCTATACAATTCCAACTATATGACATTCTGGAATAGGCAAAATTATGGAGACAATAAAAAGATCAGTAGCTTTCAGGGGAGAGGAATGGGAAGCGATAGATTAATACGCAGATCACAGAAGTTATTTAGAGCATTGAAAATATTCTGTATGATATTATAAAGATGGATACATGTCATTATACATTTGTGCAAACCCACAGAAAGTACACCACCAAAAGTGAACCCTAAGGTAAACTATGGACTTTGGGTGATAAGGATGTGACAGTATAGGTTCGTCCTTGGTAACAAATGTACCACTCTGGTGAGTGATGTCAGCAGTGGACGAGGTTATGCATGTATGGGGGCAGGGGATGTACGGGCGATCTCTATACCTTCCTCTCAAGTTGTTGTAAATTAAAAATTGCTTTAAAGAAAATAAAATCTTTAACACACATATACTATGGATGGGAATATAAAATGGTAGAGCACTCTGGAAAAAAGTTTAGCAATCTTAAAAAGATAAATGTACCCCAATTTACTCCTATATGTTTATATATTTACCCAAGAACATAAAAATAAATGTGCCTACAAAAAAATTAATCCAAAATAAATATTCATTACAACTCTCTTTGTCATCAGCAAAACCGGGGAACAATCCAAACGTCCATCATGTGTGCATGTGTAAATACACTACAGAACCCATGTAGTGGAATACCGTATTTTGCAATTAACTCCTGAAATTTGCAAAAAGATGGATACATTTAAAAATAATTATGCTGAGTAAAAAAGGCTTGGCAAAAACTAGTGAAAACTATGTGATTCTATTTATGTAAAATTGTAATGAATGCAAACCAAACTCTAGTGACAGAAAGTGCTTTAGGGATAAGTTCAGGCAAATAGTGGGAGTAGATTAAGCATGGCAGGGAAGTAAAAGCTTACAAAAAGGCACATGAGGAAACTTTTGGTGGTGATGGGTCTATTCATCATCTTGATGGTGGTGATTTTTTTTTTTTGATGTATACATATGTCATAACTTATTGTTAAGAGTTTAGCTAAGCTACGCCATGATACTGCCACCTAAGTATCCATTTTGTTTGGCTCAGGGGGCTGTGGGGGCCTCAAATTCACACTAGCCCCTCGTGTAAGATTATGCTCTAGATAACAGCCCACAGATTCACAAGTGAATATAAGTTCCTGATATGACTTCTCAATAGCTCTTGTGTAAACTATATCTACGTTCCCCCAGGGCATTCCCCTTGTTTACCCCTTACATGAGACCCCCATGAAGTTTACAAAAATCCCCCACTTTTTGATTTGCCCAGGAACTCCGTATCATCCACACACAGACGCTCATTACGGCATGTGCCCCAGGTCCTGTCTCTCTCTTTGCCTGCACCCTGCCTTGACCTCCCCAAGTGGTACCTCAAGGCATGCTGTATACCTCCTCCAGGGCCTGTGATAAATAAACTTCTCTAACTCATTTTCTTTTGCAGTACTTTTTGAGAACTGTGGCTCACCATCCAGAACCCCAGGGCTCTACTTAACTAATGTTGATTTAACAAAATCATAACACCTATCAAAATGCACACTTTGTATATGTGCCATTTATTTTATTCCAATTATAGTTCAATAAAGTTGATTTTTAAAAATAGACTCAAAATTCATTTAACAAAATGTAAAAAATAAATGTATTTTTTTTTAAATTATCATTATTAGTTATAATATATTTAATAGCTATTATAATCTAGGATGCACACAAATGCTCAAAATTCTGTTATTATCATTCCATTTCTAGGTGAAGAAAATAAGTCTTGAGAAGATTAAATGATGCCTAAAATCACACATCTTTAAAAAGAAAGTATGTGTCATTATTTTTAAACAAGAACATTTAATATCATTTTTTATAACCTACCAATTGTAGGTGTTGATATCGCCCATCTCATTTCTAATATTTGACATGTGGGGTGGTTTTTTATATTAATCAGTTTAGTAATATTATCAATGATCTAGCACTGTACTTGTTAATCATTTTAATGTTTTACCGTTTTATTTTTAACTTAATTTTAGTGTCTTTTACTTCCTATTATGGTTTTCTTATTATTAGTTTCAGGTGTACAAAACAACATAACGATTAGACATTTACACAACTCAAAAGTGATAACCGCAACAAGTCTACTGCCTATCTGACACCATACATAGCCTTTACAATACCATTGACTATATTCCCTATGCTGGACTTTACATCATGTGTGTGTTTGTGTGTATTTAATATTTGATATGATTTTATATTAATTTCAGGTGTGCAGGGCAGTAGTCAGGCATTTATAGAATTTGTGAGGTGATCCTCCAATAAGTCCAGTACCCATCTGATAAAGAGTTTTTACATTATTGACTATATTCCCCATACTGTGCTTCACATCCTTGTGACTATTTTGTAATACCTCTTTGTACTTCTTAATCCCTTCACCTTTCTCACCCATTCCCCTGATCACCCCTTTCTACTATTTCATTTCTAATTTAATATTAGTGTCCTTTACTTCCTTTTATGGTTTTCTTTCTATCCTCTTGATTTTGAATGGTTAATTTTGATGTTTTCATTCCTTCCTACATCCAATAATCTTTTTCCATTTATTACTACTTCTAATAACAGTGTTACTCATGTTGATATTAATACTAGCTACAATATTTTAATGTCAATCACTTTGGGAACTCTTTTGATATTATTTAAATTGATCTTGGTAACAATTTTATGAGGAAGACAAAGTTATGAGTGTTAGTGTGCCATAAAAAGACACCTGTCTAATGAAAGTAAATAGATTAAAGCAAAGAATCATAGTTTTCTTTCATGAAAATTTAAAACAGGAGAAATAAGAAACTAGTTTTGTAACAGATTTGGGAACTGGACTTGTCAGAGCATGTAACATGAGGGTCAATTTTGGCACCATCAGCAACTCAGAACAATGAGCAAACAGAAATTAGAATATAAGAGACATTTAGAGAACCAGGGAGATAAACACTTGAGAATTAAATAAATAAATAAATAAATAAATAAATAAATAAAAAATAAAAAAGTTTTTTTTTTCTTAGTTTCTATTAGTGTAAAGAGTTAGAGTTGTTACATTTTTTACAAATATATTTTTGTTTTAAGCACTAATGAAATCTTTTTTTAAATTTATTTTTAATTTTTTTTATTTTTCAAATCTTTATTCATCCTTTTGTTTTTTTAAAAATTAAACATATTGGGGTAACATCGGTTAATAACATATAAGTTTCAGACGTACAACTTCATACTTTTGTAAGTTCCCCAGCTGGTCCTTATATGCAGGCAGGGTTGAGATCCACTGGACAAGGGCAAGTAAGCTGTGAGTGGGGGCCCTGAGAGCTTCTGTCCCTCACCAACTCAGGGGACTCTCTCTCTCCCTACCCTTTCTCCATCTTTCTCGCTCTTGAACTTCCATCTGGTTGATTCATGGTGTAAAGTGGACATTCATCTTAAGTCTCTAACATGGGGAAAAAAGTGCTTAGAGTCATAACTTATTAATTTACTGAATAAAAGATAATTTTCCTCCCTAACGCTATTTTTAAAAATCTCTACTTTCCTCTTGCTTCTCTCTTTTTTTTTTTTTCTTTCAGTCATTTATATGAATGATAAATTGCTGAGTAAGAGAATTTAACGTGCATTTCTCCCAGAAGCTGATGGTATTTAAATTTTAAAAATCATTGAGTTATATCTGATTCAAACAGGAAGTAAAGCTTATTTGTTCCACATAATAGTGTGCCTTTACAAGTTTCATTTTTATCAAACTGTATTAAATTTACAAAGTATGAAAAAGTACAACTTCAAATTCAGTATATAATTCATACTGAAAAGTTACTCCTCTACCTCTGGATTACCTACTTTTTTTGTGAAATCCTAGGTACCTATCCTCCTCCTTAGTACAGAATGGCATATAAGCCTAAACTGCTCAATGAGTCCTCAAGTCTCATATTCTTATGGAACCCTTGTATGTACATACATAGTTTGGACATTTTCTCTTGTTAGTTTGTCTCATGTTGATTTAATATTAATATTAATCCAGCCAGAAGGACTTAGACAGGTGGGAGGAAGATTATTTTTCCACTCCCACAGTATTATGCCGGCGTGATAAGACATTTTTGATGTTCAGAATAGTTGCTCGTTAGTGTGTTCATGTATGAGTGGAGGGGAGAGTAAAAAGGAGGTAAGAGAAAGGTCAACAGAACTTTGAGATGTATTTAAATTACCAACATTTTAAAAAAGTTTCGATATACTCTTCTATTAATGCAAGGCCATCAAGAAACATTTCAGACATGTATCCTTCCCTCTGAAATCTTACATTCACCAAGAGAAAACACAAACATTTCTCTCATGATACTAATCTTAAAGACCCTAGTGTTAGGTATACTAAATAAATTCCAGATGTATACAATAGTATATAAGTATAAAACTGGGTCTAAACACACACATACATACACACACAAAGAAAACAACAAAATGAGAATTATACTTCAAAGAAAATACATTTAAAATAAGGACTGGGAATTTCCATGTCCAGAGACACTGAAGGAAAAGATAAATCTATTTGAAATAATAAAAGGTGTATTGGTAGCAATTTGTGAAATATCTGCATTGGACTTTTAAGCATCCACCATGCACACTGTTTTATTATTGTTATTAACATTAACTCTTACTATTTTTATAAATATGCAAAACATTCAAGAACTATTGTTGTATCCATCTGTGGTTTTCATGAGGGATAATTCCTCCTTTGCAAATTTGCAAGTACTCAATGGATTAAAGAATATTTGCTAAATCTCTAGTAAAAATGGATATTTTGCTGGATTTAGTTCAAAGACCACAGAAATAATGTCTCATGGAGCTTTTAAATTAAATATCAATGGATCTGTAAATTATTGATTAAGACTTAGATGAGATTTATCACAATGGATTGAAAGTGTTCCAGATTTACTAGCTTGGATGATTTTCTTTAATGTTCAGAGACCTGAATAAGAAAAGACAAATTGTTAATAAATTTATGATTGTGTTTTCTCAGCTGATGTGAGAAAGGACAAGGAGACAATAGAGTTTGGGGGCATTTACATGATCAAAAATTGAATTTATGTACATAGAGAAAAAAATTAAGACAAGAAGGGCACTTTACCTCGGAAAAAAATCAAGGCATCAAGGAAGAGATGATTTATGGAGAATGGAATAAGTGCAGTTGGCATAGGTTGTTCACAAAGTGCTCATAGACAGTTTAGCTTCAGAGAAGAAGCAACTGCTGATGCTCTTAGGTTTGGATAATATGGCTGTGTGTTTGAGTGGCTGCAAGGAAGTATAATTGAAATGTTTTGGATGTAAAGAAGTCAAAAAATGGAAAATTTACCAAGCTGTAGGCTTTTCTTTAAAGGAATGCAAATCAATAGGGACAATGTTACGACTTAAGACAGAGAAGCACAATTATACAATATATTGAAATCTTCCATAAATATGTAAATAGGTAACACATGGCAACAGTTAAAATGGATAATTAAATTTTATATGCCAAAAATGAGACAGGAGGTTTCAAGAACATGAGATATAAGTGATTTGAAGGGAATCTAGACAAATATAGTCTCTACCTCCATATAAAAGATATCTAATTAATACTGACAGTCAGCTCTGTTACTTGTTAACTGTGGAAACTTAGGTATATTATTTAACCTTTTTAAACTTGAGTTTCTTATCAGTAAGATAATGATAATATATTACTTTAAGGACAAATACAAATTAAATATGACGCTAAATTCTCCCTATTCAAAATAAGGGAAGAGACTAAGCTTTTCTTAGAGCATTTACTTTAGAAAACTAGTAAAATACTGGGAATAAACTTAACCAAGAAGGTGAAAAATCTGTACACTGAAATGTATAAGATACTGATGAAAAAACTTGAAGACATAGATAAAAGTAAGCATGTTCTGTGGCCGTGGATTAGAAAAAATAACATTATTAAAATGTCCATAACTACCCAAAGCCATCTTCAGATTCAATGCAATCCCTATCAAAATTCCAATAACATTTTTCAAAGAAATATAATAAAGAATCCTAAAATTTGAATGGAACTGAAAAAGACTTCAAAGAAATACAGAACAAAGCTGGAAGCATCACCATACCTGATTTCAAACAATATTACAAAGCTATGATATTCAAAACAGCATGGTATTGGCATAAAAAACAGATCAATGAAACAGAATAGAGAGCACAGAAATATAGAGAGCACCCACACTTATATGATGAATTAATTTTCAACAAAACAGCCAAGAATATAGAAAGCAGAAGGGATAGTCTCTTCAAAAAATAGTTTTTGGAAAATTGGAGAAACACTTGCAAAATAATGAAATTGTACCTTTGTCTTATACCACACAGAAAAATCAATTCAAAATGTATTGAAGACTTGACCATAAGACCTAAAACCATAAAACTTTTAGAAGAAAACATAGAGAAAAATGTCAACATTGGTCTTGTCAGTGATTTTTTTTTTTTTTTTTTTTTTTGGATTTGACACCAATAGCGAAGACAACAAAAGTAAAAACAAACAAGTAGGACTGCATCAAACTAAAAACTTCTGCATAGCAAAGGAAGCCATCAACAAAAGGAAAAGGTAACATATGGAATAGGAAAAAATATTTGCAAATCATATATTTCATAAGAGGTTAATATCCTCAATATATAAAGAACCCATATAACTCAATAGCAATAAACAAATAGTCCAATTAATAAATGAACAGGAAAACTGAACATTTTTTCCAAAAACAATATAACAATGACCAACAACTACATGAAAAGATGTTCAACATCTCTACTCATGAGATATAATTTCACACCTATTGGAATAGATGTCATCAAAAAGACAAGATACAGCACGTGTTGTCGAGAAGGTCAAGCAAAGGAAAATAACGAGATGTCGGTGGGAATGTAAATTGGTACAGCTACAATGGAAAACAGTATTGAGGTTCCTCAAAAAATTAAAACTAGAACTATCTAAGCATCCATCAATCCCACGTCTTGGTATATATCCAAAATAATTGAAAAAAAGTATTTCCAACAAATATCTGCACTTGCAAGTTCACTGCAACATTATTCACAATAGAAAAGAGATGGAAACAGTCCAAATGCCCAGTGCTGTACGCATGGATAAAGAAAAATGATGTTATTCAGCCATGAGATAAAGGAAATGCTGTCTTTTGGAAGAACATGGATGGACCTTAAGGACATAATGCTCAGTGAAATAATAAGACAGGAAAAGACAAACACTGCATAGAATCACTTATACGTAGAATTGAAAATTAAAAAAAAAAAGTCAAAGTTGTAGAAACAGAGTAGAAAAGTGGTTGCCAGTTGCTTGGAATGAAGAAATTCGGAAGAGGTTGGGAAAAGGGTACATAATTGCAGTTATAAAACAAATAAGATTTGAGTATCTAATGTAGAATATGGTGACTATAGTTGATAAAACTATATTGTATAATTGAAATTTGCTACCAATATTGAACTTAAATGTTCTCGCCGTCCCCAAAAAGAATAAATATGTGAGGTGACAGATTTGTTAATAAACTAGATGGGGTGGGAAAATTCTTTTACAATGTACACATATATCAAATCAAAATGATTTAAACATTTTACAGCTTTACTTACTAATTATATCTTAATAAAGGTGAAATTTAAAGAGGAAACACATCCTTTGTCTATGCATAGAAGACAATATTAAAATGTCCATACTATCCAAAAAGATATAAAAGAAGAATAAAGCTGGAGGCATCACACTGATTTCAAAATATATAGCAAAGCTAGGGTAATTGAAAACAATATGGTACTGGTACAAAGACAGATATATGGAACAATGGAACAGGTTAAAATGCCCCAAAATAAATTAATTCATGCATATACTGTCAACTGATCTTTGACAAGGGTGGTTTTATGCAATTTTATTACATGCATAGATTCTAGTGACTACCACCTAAGTCAAGATACCTATATCACAAGGATCAAACAAGGTCCCTTTTTATAACCACAGACACTTCCCTCTCACTATTCCCAACATCTGAAAGTCACTAATATTTCCTTCATGTATACAATTTCAACATTTTATAAATGCTATATTAATGGGACTATATAGTATAGTCTTTAGAGACATTTCCCCCATTCATCATAAATTTTTTGATATCCCTCCAAAGTGATTCATGCATTGCTAATTTGTTTCTTTTTATTGTTGAGCAGTATTCCATGGTTTGGATCTATCTCAGTTTGTTTAACCATTCAATTTATCCACCTTCCACCAAATCACATGATTTTGATTACTACAGCTGGTATGATAAACCTCATTTTTGAGTAGCATGATTCTTCCCACTTTATTCTTTTTCAAAACATTTTTAGCTATTCTAGGTCCTGTGCTGTTCCATATAAATTTTGTAAAAAGTGGTATATTTATTGACCTTGCTAGTATGTTGACAGAAAGTACATTATATCTATAAATCAATTTTGGGAAAACTGACATCTTTACTATGTTGAGTCTTCCAAAATGTAAACATAGTGTGTCTTGACATATATTTATCATTTAGGTCTTCTTTGACTTATTTTATCATCATTTTGTAATTTTCAGAATTCAGATTCTGTACGTGATCTATTAGCATTATATCTATGTATTTACTAGGTTGGTGCAAAAGTACTTGCTTTTTCCCCCATTATTTTTTACCTTTTAAACCACAGTTACTTTGCACCAACCTAATAATGTTCTTTCCACATGTTTTGTTAGTATATAGAAATGTGATTGCTCTCTTGCTGAATTCACTTAGTTTTATAATAGTAAAAGAGCTCAGAGTACACTTTCATTGGGAAAGTGAAAAGGAAGCAAAAGTGAGAAATTACCATCATGATCAAATACAATTGATAATGTGTGTCCTATTGGAGAGATAAGAAATTATAAAAGAGCCAAACAGCATTTTGTATTTGTGTTATGGGGTAAGAATGCTATCAATAAAAATATATTCAGAATAATTATATTGAAGGAGAAAGATTGTGAGTTCAGTTCCTGCTACACTGATTTTAGACATATGTTAGAAATACTTATGGAAACGTCTAAGAGATGACCATAAAGGTGAGATTGGCACTCTAAAGGAATGTCAGAATTAGATATTTAGAGATCTGTTGGTCATTTTCTACAGTCAGGAGTTGAAAGCATAACCAGCATTTGATTCCAAAGTTCATAGCTAAAAATAAGAAGGCCGAAGACAAATTCTTGTGACCATCTATACAAGGTTTAAGGGATAGGGGATGGCTAGGGACAGTGTTTTATGTTATCCATCATGAATATACATTCTACTTTGCATTATAATTATTCATGCACTTGGATTATTACCTCAAATGTGAATGTCTATAATTTAGGGGATTGTGTCCAATTGATTTTTGTATTGCCTAATCTTTTTGGACAGAGAAATAAACCTGGGTACTCAATGAATATATGTTTAATTTAATTAACATACAGAGCAGAAAGTGACAAAAATGAAAAAATATAACAGTATAAATACAATGGCATAAAAAAAGATTATGTAAGAAGAGTGTATACCAATAAGAATCCATGTGATGTTATGGAGCCTGGGTTAATTTTAAAGCTGTAGCCATTCCAGTGATAAAACAGATGCAGGGACTATTCTTTTAAAAGAGAATGAGAAGGAGAGGGAGAGAAGAGAGACAGAGAGGAGAGAGTTATCTCTATTTCAACAGCATTGGAGTACAGGGAAGAATAAATTGGCTGAAGCTAAGAAACTAGAAGAAATAAAGCCATAGATGTTATTAGCCAATGGGGAAGCAATAAATGATGCGGCAATCTGAAAGAGGTAGAACTGAGATATGTTAAGTGAAGAGTTTGCCAGGGAAATAAGATAGATGTGAGGAATGAAGGACAGTTTTAAAAGATATGCAGACAATTCCAAGAAAAAGGGAGGGTATTTTAAAGCATTGAATTTAATTTACCAAGCCAATTTGAAAGTCATTTTCTTAATAAAAAGTTTTCAAAATATACAAGCAATTTAAAGTAACATCACATTTTGTCTGAATTTGTCTTCTATACCTTATTAAAGTCCACGTCATATTGATTATTGCATAGACTATCTCATACCTGGATTTTGCCCTGTTTGTATCCTGGTAATCTATTTTGTGCGCACTGACGTTTATTTACATGTCTGCTTTGCTTATAATAATAAAAACAACTTTAGGGAAGACTGCCTTTCTCATTCTTGAACTTGTCCAACAGAGAGCTAGATACTAAGAAGTTATTCAGTAAATGTTACATTTAACTGGACTTTCTTTCATATTTTATTACCCTCTAAACAGACTGCAAGCTTTCTTAGGAAACTTGATGCACACTGGCTCTCTGTTTTGCTCACAATAAGGCACAGTTAAGAACAGTCAACTGAATGAAGATTATGAATCACTGACATTACATAAAAATACATTTTCAGAAAGAACTACATACTCAGGTCCATAGGACAATGTATAGTATTTTATTGGAACTTTTTTTTTAATTGCATGACAAGTTGTAAGAAAACTTTTTAAAGTAGTTTATGAAGGAAGAAATGTACGAACATCAGTTAGGAAGACTGTTGCCAAAAGAAAAAAAAGAAAAAAACCTCACATGGTTTTAAGCATTTTACTTGGAAAACTGTGAATGTATTTACAAATTTTAAAGTTTTAAAAAACACAAGCAGCTAATAGTAAAGGCTGAATCTGTAGAAGAAAATGCACAAGATAAATAAAACAGGACGTACCTGTGTTACTACAGATTAAAGATGCTATCAAAGCTTGCTAAGGTGATGTCATATGAATTCTTAGAATGTACTACCAAAAAGAAAAACAAAGATAGGCACATTTGGGGCTCAAAACAGTATTAGTGGAAATGGGTTGAATGAATCATATATATTAAACTTGTAATTTTAAAATGAAGCACATACATATCCATACACACACAGACATCTTATTAGCGGATTCTTGGAAGCTTCTTGGAAATTCTTATTCCAAAATAACTGGTAAAAGAAAGGAAATAATGAAGCACTTATTCTGCCTTTCCTGCATCATCTGTTCATATGGTAACTAAGCAATAAATGAGTCCAAGACTCTCATTATAGAGACATTTTAGTTAATAAATGAAGACTCAAGATGAACTAGAATAAGTGCAGTTTAAAATCATTCTAGAAATACATTATCTAAGAAGTAATTCTGAAAGGATACAAAACACAATGCAAGTGGGCCTGAAAGCTATGCAACTTTTCTAACAATTGTCACCCCAATAAACTTTAATAATAAAAAAATGCAAGTGGGAAATTTCACCAAAATGGGACTTGCTTATCACTCTTAATCATCTCACACAAAAAAGAGAGACAATCAGACATGCTGTGACTCCTAATGGAACCACTCAGTATCACCAAAGAAGTAAATATTCTTGCCACTCGCAACAACAGCAACCTGAATCTACATAAGCCTTTGGATCTAACGATTTATAGGAAATACTGGTGGCAGAAGAAAATATTAATACTATGGGAATACAAGCAGTATTATCTGAAATATGATAAACTCTCCAGGATACATTTTCAATTTCTTCCACGTATAAACTGCAGGGAAAAAAAAGAGAGGGCAGAGTCTTTATTTAAGAAGGCAATGTGGAACTGACTTAGAAAATAATGAACATATTGATAAAACCTAGATATTAAACACTGGAAATTAGAAAATGATTTATCAAATAAATGACTTATCAAATAGGATATTTCCAAACTTATGGGATGCAGGTAAAGCTATATTCATAGGGACATTATTTATTAAACCACAATGAGATACCCTTACATACCCACTAGAATGACAAAAAAAATTTTAAAGAATCATGAACCTGCAAGTATAGTTGAAGTTATGGAGAAACTGAATTTTTCATATACTGCTTCTGGCAGTACAATTTTTTACAACCACTTTGGGATAATTGATTGGCAATAAATATTAAAATTTAATATATACATATGCAATTCTCTCCTTGATGTATACCTTGCAGAAATTGGCATCGTTATGCAAAACGTATCGATCACGGTAGAAGTCAAAACAGTTGTCACCTTTTAGGGAAGGAGTTAAAAGGATGATTCTGATATACAGTTGATACTCTATTTGTTGGGTGATAGTTGTCTACTTTGCAACAATTTATTACGCTGCACACTTCTAATTTATATATATTTCAAAAATATATTTATTAGGAAGAGGTGAAAACTTCAGAGATACATTAAATAAATGCGGTTTGCGGAATTTGGGTCATAATTTGAACAAATCAGATATTAAGCATTTATTAGATAATCAGGGTAATTAGAACAATTAAATCTGAAGATGCTAAAGCGATACTGTTAATTTTTAAAAAGTGAAAAGGGTATTTATAGAGATATATATAATATAAATGTACATATAATATGTATATACATAATACATATATTTCATATATATACACACATATATATATTAACTTTTGAAGCACATGATAAAATATTTCAGGTTGAAGTCACATAACACTTTGATTTTCCAAAGTAATTCGGTTGAGGAGGTGTCCTAGGAGGGTTATAAAGGAAAAAAGATTGGCCAAGAGTTGGTAATTGACAAAACATGTTTCTTAGTTACAAGGAGGCTCATTATCTGTCTTTCTGTAATTTTATTTGTATTTAAAATATACCATAATAAATTGCAAACGAAATCAATAAGCCAAAAAAAACAACAACACAACAACTGAGGTTTGGAAAATTATGAACTCAAATCTGTGCCTACTAACATCAAATTTCTGAGGTATAACATGCCAAATAAAAACTTCACACTTGAGGAGTACTTTTCAATCACATGGCTGTATTTCATATTCAATGTCATGTTTGTTTTTTAGATATGCATCAATATTTGTACCGAGATAGGGAAGCGGTATGTGTCAGGCAGACATACTGAAGAAGTCTTATATGCCAGTCATCAGTCCGGTGGTCTGGTTCAGACAATCCTGCAGCCATATTATAAAAAGGGGAAACTGTGCTGTTCTCTCAAGTCTCAAAGCAACACATTCAAATATTGTTAGCACTAGCTTCCAAAACTACCTGACATATATTCCCCCCGACTCTAGAGGAAAGGCATTCACAGATCACGTTAGTTAGGCAGTTAACCTTTTTATAGCAACCCCAGAGACAGGGGACACTAATGTGTGTTGCAATATTTACTAAACCTGAGCTGCAAAAGCTATCAAACCAGTCTTCCTATGAGGTTTCACTTTACAAATATTCCTAACATGCGTGGAAGATGTGTTCCGTCCCTGTTTGTCTCCCTCTTTTTGTTGGGAATAACAGACTACCAATGTGAAAAATTTAAACTCTTTTTTTGAATCAATAGATACAGAAATGTGTCTATAGAAATTAATTGAAACTGAAAAAGGGAGATGTAGCATATGAGAGATTGCTAATCTCTGGGCGAGATTAAAGAAATGAAGTTCTTCTTTTTTAAAGTTTTTTGGGGTGACAATTGTTAGTAATGTTACAAAGGTTTCAAGTGTACAATTCTGTAATACATCATCTATATATCATGTTGTGTGTTTACGACTCCTTCCATGACATGGAAAGAAATGAAGTACTTTAAAGAAGGGAAAGTGCAAGAGAATTAGCAGAAAGACTGATCTTTGTTAGCAGAAAAGGGACTTCTGTAACTGGAGTAAAGAAACGGAATATAACAACAGACATAATTAAGATTGTAGAATTCATGGTGAAGTTGATAATTTCTATCCCGTTGCATTGTTTTCCTCAATGATTTGTGAGATTGAGAGTAAGATAGAGAGATGAAGTACCATAACAAAACATACAGAATTTTTGTTTACTTCCCCCCTGCCACTTCAGTCATTACCTGATAGATCTCACAACGTAAGGTGTAACTAAGTGTACAGGGACAAAAAGGATGAGTAGTATTTACAGTAGAGTTGTGGATAGGCTATGCAGTGGAAAAGACTTCATATTGCAAAAATCAAGATAACAATAAGTTTTATTCTGTGCCGTTTTACCTAAAAATGCAGAAAATTTTTGAGACTATGAGTCTTAATGAGAATGAAGAGAGGTGGCTTAGGGATTCTAAAAATTACAGCAAAGTATTGAAAAAGCTAAAAACATATTTTTATAAGAATTTAGATCAAAAGAATAGATCAAGAACACTTTTATGGAAAGTATATTTTTGTTCCATTGCCCTCATAAAAGTAACACTGTTATCTAGTGATGAGTGTTAAATTGTATGAAATCACTGTTTATACTGACATCTTAAAAGTAGATTGAAATAAAACAAAAGCTTTAAACATTAAATAATTTGTAAGTATAAAACCTAAATTTTCAAGAAAAACCTGATTTATTTCATTTCTAAGGGGTTTAATCATTGGATTGTAGTTCAGCAAGGGACAGAGGAAATTTAGTTCTGCCTCCTCATTAAACAGATGGAGAAACTTAACCGTAGAGATGAGTGGCTTTTACAGGCTTACGTGAGTAAAATTAAGACAGGGTCTAAGATTTTTTGAGCCTCACATTCATGTTCATTCCCAAACCACATATTTAGTTCTAAAGTAGAAAGAGAGGTGATGTACAGAGTTACGGTGTTTTATTCAATCTTCACCAGGAATCAAAAGGTCTGGCTCTTACTATGTGCTGCTCCAGTTTGGTACATTTTGCAGAGGATAAACTCTATTTTATCAAGTTTCATTGAGATGTACTTGATATACAAAGAGTTGCAAATAATTAACGTGTGCAATTAGGTGAGTTTGGATATGTGCCAACACCAGTGAAACCATCATAGCTATCATTTCCAAAAGTTTCCTTTGCCTTTCTTTCTTTGTATGTATTAAGAATTTTAACATGAGATTTACTCTCTTAATAGATCTTTAAATGCACAAGCGGTGTAGCAGATATTTAGCATTTATTCACTATGCATAACTAAAAGTCTAAGTCTATACCCATTGAAAAAGTACTCTCTATATTCACCTCCCACCAACCCCTGCCAACCACCGTTCGATTTTCATCCTATAAGTTTGACTATTTTAGAAATGTCATATAATAGAATTATGACATATTTGTCCTTCTTTGACTTGCTTATTTCACTTAGCATAAAGTTCTCCAAGATCATAATTGGTCCTACTTACTTTGCTATTTCAAGTTCAACATAACATATATATGGATTATAGGACACAAGTAAATACAAGCATGCCTCATTTTGTTGCACTTCCCAGATACAGCGTTTTCATCAAAGAAAGGCCCACCTAGAGCAAAAAGATTGAGATTTGCTGTTCACTGAAGGCACAGATGATGGTTAGCATTTTTTAGCAATAAAGCGTTTTTAATTAAGATGTGAACAATGATTTTTATACATCACAGTACTGCATAGTTAGGCCAGAAACCTGTGTGATTTGCTTATAATGATATTTGCTTTATTGCAGAGGTAAGGAATGAAACACACAATATGTGTGAGAGATGACTTTGTATGTTTGGCTATCGTATATCAAAATTAAAGAATTTGTATAAATATTCAGGTTTGTTTTACTTCTAAATTGAAGTGCTTCAGTTGACACTTTATATCCAGAAAACAACTTATTTGAACACTTTTTTTTGGTTAGTATTATGTCTTTATTATTAAAATTTATTACGGTGACAATGATCAACAAAACTACATAGGTTTCAAGTGTTCAATTCTATAATACATCATCTCTATATCACATTGTGTGTTCACCAACCAGAGTCAGTTCTTCTTCCATCACCATATGTTTGACCCCCTTTACTCTTTTCTAACATCCCCCATCCCTCCTTACCTTCTGGTAATCACAAAACTGTTGTCTGTCTCTATGAGTTTTTGTTTGTTTGCTTGTCTTGTTCCTTTGGTGCTTTCAGTTTTATATCCCACATATGAGTGAAGTAATATGGCTCTGGACCTTTTGTCTGACTTATTTTGCTTAACATAATAATCTCAGGATCAACATGTTGCTGCAAATGACAGTATTTCATCTTTTCTTATGGAAGAGTCGTATTCCATTTATCTGAATTCTTATACCTCTAGCTTTTGTGTAACATCCAAATGCACTTTAAAAAAAATTCCCAAGTCTCATGGATTGATACTTTGTGCCTTTTTAATATTTTCTTCTTTGCAAGTTTGTCCTTATTATTTAGCTTATAGAATCACAGAAAGAAGACAAACTATTACACCACTGAGATTCTGGGTAACTTAAAAGCTTCACAAGCAGGAGGTAATGAATGAAATTTCAGAAGAAGTAGCTTCTGCTAGAATTCCATTTTGAAAATGTCTCCTCTGACTTTCAGAAGAAAAAAAAAAAACATATTAGAAAGTAGTTTCATAAGAATGACAAGATAAATTTTAGAAATGGAATGTATAGAATGAATTTCAGAACCTCCATTATTTTCAAAAAATATTTATTCAAGACCTTCAATGTGGCAGGCACGTCATCAGGCTATGGGGACACAACAGTGAACAAAAGAAAAACCTCCACTTTCATGGCAATTAATACATAGAGGAGG
Organism: Rhinolophus ferrumequinum; assembly: GCF_004115265.2. Classification (NCBI taxonomy): domain Eukaryota; kingdom Metazoa; phylum Chordata; class Mammalia; order Chiroptera; family Rhinolophidae; genus Rhinolophus; species Rhinolophus ferrumequinum. The sequence goes on along the minus strand of NC_046289.1, from coordinate 88,864,071 downwards.
GAGAGAGACAATAAAGAAAAATTAACTAAAATATATGCTTCCCCAAAACATATTAAGTAGAAAACATGTTTTCTTTACTCAATGAACATGGTACATAATACTTAATCAGATGATAACTCGGGTTAAATCACTGTAACATACTGAAATACTTGAGCCTTGATAACCTGCTGTTTGTAACAAACCAAGAGTTCTGCAGGTTTTTAGCATCCTTCAAGTATATCTGGGTCCTCGCTGCAATTTTACATCACTGGCTGGCAGTTATTCACTTCAGCTTAAATACTGATTAGAAGGATTCTGGGTGAGGATGCCTTTCTCCAAAAAAACTAGACTGCTATCTGTCATCATGCACCAAAATTAACTCAAAATGGATCAAAGACCTAAACATAAGACCTGAAACAATAAACTACATAGAAGAAAATATAGGTACTAAACTTATGGACCTTGGGTCAAAGAAGATATTATGAATTTGACCTCAAAGGCAAGGAGCTGAAAGCAAAATTAAACAAATGGGACTGTACCAAACTAAAAAGCTTCTGCACAGCAAAAGAAACCATCAACAAAACAAAGAGGCAACCAACGGAATGAGAGAAGATACTTTCAACAACACCTCTAATAAGGGACTAACATCCAAAATATATAAAGAACTCAGACAACTCAACACGAACAACAAAAAATCAAAGAATCTAATTGAAAAATGGGCAGAAGACCCGAACAGACACTTCTCCCAAGAAGACAAACAAATGGCCAACAGATATACGAAAAATGCTTAACTTTACTAGTTATTAGGGAAATGTAAATCAAAACTACATTTAGATACCACCTCACACCTGTTAGAATGGGTAGGGCTATTATCAACAAAACAAGTAATAATAAGTGTTGGAGAAGCTACGTAGAAAAAGGAACCCTCATACACTGCTGGTGGGAATGTAAACTGGTACAGCAACTATGGAAAAAACTATGGAGGTTCCTCAAATAATTCAAAATAAAATTACCATATGACCCAGCATTCCCTCTTCTGTGTATCTACCCAATAAAATACAAAAACATTTATCCATAAAGATATATGTACCCCATGTTCATTTTAGCTTTATTCACGTGGCCAAGACATGGAAACCATGGAAGTGTCCTTTCATAGATGAATGGATAAAGAAGATGTGGTATACATACCCAATGGAATATTACTCTGCCATAAGATGAAATACTGATGGATCTTGAGATTATTATGCAAAGCAAAATAAGTCAGACAGAAAAAGTTCAGAACCGTATGACTTCACTCATATATGGGATATAAAACTGAAAGCAACAAATGAACAAGACAAACAAACAAAAACTTATAGACACAGACAAAAGTTTAGTGGTTACCAGAAGGTAAGGGGGAAGAGGGGTGGTAGAAGAGGTTAAAAGGGGTCAAATATATGGTGGTGGAAGGAGTAGTGACTCTGGGTGGTAAACACACAATGCAATATATAGATGATGTATTATAGAATTGATCAATTGAAGCCTATATAATTTTACTAATCAATGTCACCCTAATAAATTTAATAAAAAAAATAATTTTCTTAAAAGAAAAAAGCACAGGATTCAGAAGGATTCACTGGTGAATTCAACCAAATATGTAAAGCAAAATTACAACAATTCTCTACAATCTCTTTCTGAGTAAAGAAGCAGAGGGAATACTTTCTAATTCATTTTATGAGGTCAGCATTACCCTAGTAAAACATTACAAGGAAAGAAAGCTATACCAGTTGACATCATATATATTTGTATATTTATCTCTTTGTTATCTCCTCACACTATCATATGAAATCCATAACATTAAGGCCTTTGTGCACTGAAAAAAAAAGAAAACTAAAGACCAATATCTTTAATTAACATAAATGTAAAAATCCTCAACAAAATATTAGCAGGTTGACTCCAATGAAATATAAAAAGAATCATCACATAACTAAGTGGGATTTATTCTGAGATTGCAAGACCACTTCAATATTTGAAAATCAATTCATGTAATTCCTCACAACAGGCTAAACAAGAAAAATATCACGATATAAACTAAACAAGAAAAATATCATGATATAAAAAATACATGCAGAAAAAGTATTTAACAAAATACAACACTCGATCATGACAAAAACTCACAGTAAACTAGGAATAGAGGGAAAATTTCTCAACTTCATAAGTACTATCTACATAAAATTTATAGCTAACAATATACTCAAAGGTCAGATATTTAAAACTTTTCCAATAAGATCAAGTACAAAGCAAAACTGTACCCTCTCACCATTCCTATTTAGCATCATACTGCAAGTCCTTACTAATGCAACAAGACTAGAAAAGGAAATAAAAGGTATACAGATTGGGTAGGAGGACATAAAACTATATTTGTTCTCAGATCATACGATAGTCTATGTACAAAATCTGAAACAATCAACCAAAAAAAAAAAATCCTTCTGAGACTAATATATGATTATAACAACTTGGAAGACAAGATTAATACAGTTGACCCTTAAACAATGCAAGCTTGAAGTGTACCAGTCCACTTACATGCAGATTTTTCTCAATTGACCCAGGCAGTTCAATTAACCTGGCAGTTCAAGGGTGAACTCTACTGTTTGGAATCAGCATATGCCAAAAGCCAACTATATTTACAAGGTGGATTTTCAACTGTTTGGGAGGATGGCACCCAACACCCCTCAATATTCAAGTGTCAACGGTACTTAGGTATAAATCTAACAAAATCTGTATAACATATACAGAGGGTGCCAAAACTGTATATAAATTTTCATAAAGGAAAAACTATATTAAAACTGTAATACTCAATATGTACCAATAACAAAAGATGAATACAAGCCAGGTGTATACGTTTTTTGGCAACCCCAGTTTACAAGGAAAACTACAAAAGCATGATCTAAAAAATCAAAGAAGAACTAAATAAATGAAGACATACCCATGTTTATGGGTAAGACGTCTCAATATTGCCAGATGTCAGTTCTTCCCAAGTTGATAGATTTAATGCAATTCCAAACAAAATCCCACCCAGTAATTTTATGGATATCAATAATCTGATCCTAAAGTTTATATGGAGAAGGCTCAGAATAGTCACCACTATATTGAAAAAGAACAAAGTTGAAGGACTGATGCTACTTGATTTCAAAATTTACTGTAGAGCTACAGTAATCAAGAGAGTGTGGTTTTGCAGAAGAACAGGTTTCATATGAATGGCAAATTCAGAAAATGATTATTTGTTAAATTTGATGCTCTTAACATTTTCCTGAATCCATATCTGTGTTCATTTAACTTCTCAAAAAGACAACAGTGACAAATTAAATATCTCTGATATTTAATGAATAATTCTGTATATTAAGTTAATAACATCTACAATGAGTTATATTTTTATGATGTAGAAACATTCCTTGAATCACAAAAACTCACATCATATTTAGTTGCTCTGGATATGTTTTCATGTACTAGGTAGAAGTGATCCCAGGTGTGCACATTAAAGTCACAGATAAATAATTGTACTTATTGTTTTGGCACTTTCTAAAATTTCAAAATAAAAGTTTATTTCTGAAAAAAATGAAAATGTCTTTATTAATACTGAAAGTATGTAGGAAATATAAACTATTGTAATGCATCCTCATCATTTTGATGCAGCAACTCTTATTAAATATGTACTTTTGTAGGATAGCTTAACCTGGAAGCAATTTTAGATGATATGTCGACCAGTCTCCCATCCATTGCATGAACACATTCCCCAAGTTTGACAGATAGGAAGATAATGAAATAATTATTTACCTTTTGTATGATATTTATAAGTGTTACAAAATCTTTTTTTGTGTGTGTGCTGATAGAATATCTAATTCTCTTTTAATTTCATCCATTTTTACTGAACCCTGTCATTAGAGGCACACATTCCTTTATTCATTCAACAAGTAATTATTGAACTCATCTTCCAGGCAGGAAATTCGATGAAGGGGATACAATAATGACTGAAAACAGAAATAGTTCATGCTCAAATGAAACTCATAGGCTAGAGATAAAACAGATAATCAAATATGATTCAGAAATGAATGTGAAGTTGCAATTTTTATGAATGTACTTCAAAGTACATGATGTTATGAGAGTGATTATTATGAGGCTTTCCTGAAAATGTGAAACTCTTATAAGTATTGAAAAGAGATATTACATCTTTGCAGTGTTGTCTTAAAATAGTCTGTAGCTTTGCATGTTTCTAAAATAAATTACTCCAGTCTGAATAAATGGGATTGGGAAATTTGTGAATCTGTGTGTGTCTGTGTGTGAGATTTCGAAGTGTGGGTTATCATTTTGCCAATCATGCAATGGAAACTTATCATTTAAGTATCCTCATCTATATATAGTGGAGAATAAATTGAGGGAAAATTAGACAGAATTTACCAGTGAAATAACTTTCATAGGATTTGAAAAGGAAGAATTCATAAAAAGTATAAAATGACTATTTTATATACTGCGCTTGTAACTGCTTCTTAGTTTAGATATCATCAAATTTTCTTTTCTCAGTAATGTGTTGTTTTTTTTATTTATGCTAGTCTTTTCACTTCTTGTTATTTTGGCTAAATTTCAAGATTAAAAAATCATACAGTTTCTCTTCGTGCCAAGAAAACTGATAATATCTGAACAGCAGGAAGATAAAATATTGAGACAGCATGGGATACATATTTTAGTGAGGTATACAACTACAAGTGGCCAAATGAATTATGGTAATCATAAAAATTAAAAGAATGACTACTGATGTGTAGCCAATGCTCTGGCAATCATTTATTTTGTTGTTTATTAATCTACACATAAGGAACCAGCAGAGCATAAATTTTAAGAAGTGGATACTTACAGCAAAATTAAGAAATGAAGCAATGGTACTCTAATTTAGCATGGAAATATATTATTTTCAAAGCTACTTTCAGATAATTAAGACTACTCTGTACTGATTTATCAGTATGCATGCATAAAAATGTATTTACTTTGATTTAAGATTTAAATGATGCTAATATTTGATCATTGTCTGACAATTTGATTAATGGAGGGAAAAACTGAACAAATTAGGCATAAAGATATTTTAAATTAAAAAAGCAGAATTTCAGATTAGAAGAGGCTCTAGAGATCACCTTGTCCATTTCCGTTATTTTACAGATGAGAAAGCTGAGCCTAGAGATTTTAGACTACAGCTTTCAAAACGTCCTTGAATTAGAAAAGGGCAAACAAGACAGGAGAAGAAACCAAGTTTTCCCAGTACAATGTTGGTTCCAAAAAACTAAACAAGTGTATTTGTTCAACTGTAAAGGGATTAAGTTACCCTAAATTATAACCTGCTAAAGCAAAAGTGTACAAAATAGCACACATGTCAAATTGTCACTGCGCTGTTAAACTGATTATCAACAACTTTAGTACTTATAATAAAAAAACAATAGATATTAGCTATACAAAGTCATGCAAAGTCAAGAATTGCCCTGGTGTGGAATTATGCTGTAAAAACTAGATTTCTATATTTGTTGGATATGTCTATTTTTACATATTCAAAATGAACTAGGGATAGTTATAGAATACTGAATTAGTAAATATCTTCCCTAGTTATTCTTATATTTTGGATATGCATTTTTATAAGCATGATAAATTTGTCACCATGAAAAATTACATTAAATATTACCTTAATGATTCCACTTATTTTTCCCAAGTATGTGCTCTGCTATAAAATGTTATTAACAAACTCGGAATATTATATAATGTGGACTTCATTGATGTTGACCTAAATGATATGAATTTTTTAAAGTAAACCTAGCTAAGGAGTAAACTCAAATCCAGCACAAATTCTACAATACTCTGGAAGGAGTCGGTGACAACCAGGGCACTGCCTTCTCTACTTGTGCTTCACATCGATCACAGAGAAAACAATAGCATCCCCATATTACTACAGCAGATTTTTCCGGTAAAGGAACAGCTTTAAACTAACTTTGGTATTAATTTCCTCTCTCCTCTTCCTCAGAACATATGCAATATGAAACAATATGTTGCATGGCACATGTTACTGGTCAGATCGAACATACTCAAAAACCAAATAGGTAAAATTCAACTGCATTATTAATCAGGGTTCTCCAGAGAAACAAAAACAATAGGTGATATCTATAACTAAACCAATTTTATGACCAAATATTCATATACCCCATGGCCCAGTCAAGTTAACACATAAAATGATACTGGGATTTCAATAGGTCCTGGACATAGGAGAGCTTTCCAATATCGGAGACTATCAATGGCTTTGGACTAAGGAATTACATGTGTTCTTCAAATTTATACTATCTACATACTGAAGAAAGACTGAAACATAATTAAGAGCCATCCTCTTTGAAAACAGATACAAATACTTTTGCTGACTTTCGTTTCCCACCATACCTCACCATCCCCAAGCAGACTGAGTTAGAGTCACCATATATAGCCTTATATATGGCCTTTGTAATGATCTCTATTGTAGTATTTAATCAGTTTTCAATTGTTGTTTATGTGTACATTTGTCCAAGGCAGTCAACATATTGAGGAATAGAGCTGTGTGGGTATGTCTGTGTGTGTGTTTCACTTATGTATTCCCACTACCTAGTACATATACACACTCAAAGATGGACTCAAAAATAAACTATTGCAAATGTATTGTGTGTAAGACATAATTTTAAAAATAAGTTATTATTTAATTTGACATATTTGACCCAATAGGACTCTGACCAATTACAAAATAGCTTTTTTTTTTAATTAGTTTCAGGTGTATAAAACAATGTAATAAACATTCATACACCTCACAAAGTGATAAACCCCCTCTCCCAATCTACTAGCCATCTGACATTGTATATAGCTGTTACAATTCTATTGACTCTATTCCCTATGCTGTACTCCACATCCTATGACCATATATATGTGTGTGTATACATATATATACACACACGCATATATATGTGTATATATATATATGTATATATATATATACATAATTATAGATGACATTCAATCTTATTCAGTTTCAGATGTGCACTGCAATGCTCAGGCATCTACACCATCCATGAAGTGGTCTCCCTAATAAGACAAGTGCCCTTCTGACTCCCTACACAATCTTTACAATATTATTGATTGTATCCCCCAATTTTTTTTCATATCCCTGTGACTACATTTTGACTAGTAATTTGTATTTTCTAATCCCTCTACCTTCTGCCCCATCCCCACCCCCTACCCCTCCAGCAACCCTCAGTTTTGTTTTCTTCCCCCTATACCTCTAAGTCTATTTCTGTTTTGTTTGTTCATTTATTCTGTTCTTTAGATACCACATATAAGCATCAATTTTTTTGTTGGTCAGTAGTAATAATTTTGTTGTTCAAAATTTAAATCACAGTTCTGAAAGGGAACTTGGATATGAATGAAACCTCCAAAGATACCTCTACAACTTTCAAATCTTTACTCCTTTCCTTTTCCCTTTGTAACCCACATCTTCAAGACAGAGTTTGACCTTTTTTTTTTCCTTTTACTAACCAAACAGTAACTATTTCAGGCAAACAGTAACTATTTAGACTATACCATGTCTCTCTGTCACAACTATTCAATTCTGCCATTGTAGTATCCCATGTCTGTCACAACTGCTGAATTCTGTCATTGCAGTGTGAAAGCAGCCATAGTTAATAGGTAAACAGATGAATGTGTTCCAGAAAAATTTTATTTACAAAAACAGGTGGCAGTAGACAACATCTGGCCTATAAGCTATAGTTATGCAAACTATGCTTTAAAGTAATCAAATAGCAACTGAACATGAAGAAAATTTTACAAAGTCCTCTTGGTTCTGCTTATTTTACAAATTAAAAACAATATTATCAAAAATATCCCAGGAGCAAGAATGAGGTAAATTTCCTTTCTCCAGAAACTAAACTTTTAGAAACACTGCCACATCACATTCTAATTTTAACCAGAAAAATCAGTTGCTACCTATACTGCTCTCATAGCATTTTACCTGCACATTTGTAGCCAGGCGATGATGCCGAAAAGGTGGCTGAAAGTAATTACAAAATAAAGATTGGGCCTCAAAGCTAAACCCATTGATCTAGTCATGGTTAATATCTTTCCATGAGAGTAGATTAAGATATTTCTGTAAATTTGTGGCTAGATAGTTTAAAACCACCTACAAGCCAATTAAACTGTGATCTCAGGAAAAGCATGACTATAATGCAATTATATTTTAGTGAGTAAAATTCTAATCATTTGGAATGTATACATTGGAGACCTAAATGTTAGCAGAAAGGAAATGGTTAGTGAGCATACCGCTCAACATTTTTCTGCATGAAGGTAAGCGGAAATATTTAGAAGCTGTAACTCTTTCTTTCTTATTCAACTGTAAAATACTGTATTGATTCATAAGGAAAACATCCTCCTACAACTTCAGTTTCTTAAATCGCAAGGGAAAAAACAAACAAACAAACAAAAGACTGACATTTTTAGCAGTATTATTCCATTGATGTTAATGATTAACAGCATTTTTTTAAGAAAAAGATGAAAAAAATAAGATCTGCTTTACATCCTCTAAAATCTTAATATCTCAGATTATTTGAAAAGTTTAAAAATAGAATTAATGTCCCCATTAAATGTTTAATTCCTTATTTTCCCCCATTAGAATTCATATAGGAGATTAATAATGAATTCAGTTGAACATATAAAATTACTGATATTTGATCTTTATGATCTAAAGAAATGGCAGTATCATGTGATTCAATTTATAATCTTAAGTAATCCTTGAGACAACCTTACATGTTAGGTATTCATCCCACCTGATGGACAAAGAAAAGGAAGCTGAGCTTGTCTGAGCCTCCAAAGAGAGCTTGTGACAGCACTGAAAACTAATAATATTTTATTTTGTTCAATGTTACAGATAATGAAAACTTAATGTATACCAAGCAGTTTTCTGAGATGAGTATATAGGAATAGGTAAATTCAGTTCTTCACACTCCGTTATGTGAGAACTCCATCTTCCATGTTTTAGTTCTTTTAATATCCCTTTCCAATGTATCTCTGAAGAAAAATGATTCCAAATTTACTGTCTGTACTAAGGATTTTCCTATAGAGATTTATTCCTACTCTTGCCAGACTCTAGTGCCTACAATTTTCAAATGAGAAAGGATACATGTAAAATTTGATTGCAGGATTTATGGCAAAGCAGTCTTTATTTTCCTTTCACCATTGACCTACAGTGTAGAAAGGTATCAACCAAAACACTGGCTAAGGAGATGGAAATCAAATCTAAATATTTTTAACATTTTTAACATTTGAAATGTGTCCTTTGTTGTAAAGAGTGTAGGCCGAATAACCTCTGTGTGATCCTGTAATTGAATTCTCCATCCTTTCCCTCCCTGCTGTGTGTCTCAGGAGGCTGACTCTATAGACTATTTGTCTGATAGGAGACTTCAGCAGATTTAAGGGAGAGAGAAGAGAGGTTTTGTAATCTATTTCCTCAAAACCTCCCCCAGAGTCAACAATTGTTGGACAGTGGTTATCTGACCTGTATCAAACACCACAGCTCTGTATGGGTGGCCCATGATTTCAGTACCTTGAGAATCTTGTAATAGCTGCCTTATCTTGCTTTATCAGTAGGGTGGTAATAGCGTTATATTCTTCCTCAACCTTGGGTGCATCATCAAACATTGTTGGCTCTCTTAAATCTGACAGTATCTCATCACTTGTTAAAACTCTCTTTAATTAACCCTCTGACTATAACATCTGTTTCTTCCCTGAATCCTTTTACAGAGGAAGGATTAATATTGACTCCCCAGATTGACTTAATTTGGGATATTAACTCATCAAACTCAAAAGAAATTGAAATGTATAACCAGAATGCATATTTACTAATTTACACAGGAAAATATTTGCACTTCCTGTCAAAAGGTTAATGCAAATTCAACTTTGTCAACATCCAATTTGAAACTCTAATAAATATTATGAATTCATTCATTACGCTTTTTTCAATTTTTTAAAAAAAAGTCTTTCAAATTTTTTATTTTTACTTATTCATTTGTTTAGTGTTAATGATTATGAGAGTGACTAGTAAGAGTAAGTGCTCCATAATTTCTTTGAGAAAAAAAGATAAGGACAAATGAAAAATAATGGTTATAGCTAAAATGTTTCTCATAGATTTAAGGGAAAAACAGTTGCTTTCATTTCTTTGAGAAGAGAACATTTATATTCCTAAAACGTTTGACATTTTCCCATAAAGATTATTCTGTTCATAGCTATCAACATCCTTCTTTATACAGTATAGACAAAATAATTTCCTAACACTTGTGAATTCAAATGAATGACCTATATCACAGTCATAGCCTCATAAAGAAAAGTCAAGTACTCTGCAAAGAGATACATACTTATTATACAACTGGAAGTAGAAGCTCTTGCACATAATTAATCTTGCTATGCGATCACCTAAACCCTGAGAGGATGAGCAATTACTTCATGTAAAAGAACAGAGCAAAGCAGAAAAGGGATATACAATTATCACTTACCTTCTCGAGCTAAAAAGAAGAAGAACAAATTGTATGATTAACAAGTACCATCAAGGTGACATTTTTATAATAGCGATGAGTATCTAGACACCAATGTAATTGGTCTTACGATCGGATTTATTGAAAACACAGACTAAAGTGTAGAGTTCTACAATAGAGACTTCTGTAATTTTCAAAGATACACGGTGGCTCTGCAGCTTTCTTTTACCTCTTATTTGAGAGACGAAGCTCAAAAGTAGCATAGAAAACTTGTGGGTATAGGGAAACAGGAAGCAGACTGTGATGTTCCTTAACTTACTCATTCAAGAGATATATATTGATCATGCATTCATTGTTAGACACTACAAAAGCACTCATGATGCAGATTAATGATACTGTCCTTTTCATGGAGGAGACAAATGTGTAAAGAAGAATTATATTCCAAAATAATATATTATACCATAAGAAAATGGCAAAAGGCTATTAGATTATAAAAAAAATGACACTAGTACTGAGATGAAGCGATTAATGAAGAATTTCCTGAACATTCCTAGACGAAAGTGTAATTTTGAAGAATTAAATAAGATTTATTCAGGGTGAATGATGTTGGGAGGAACAGAAGATGCAAAGAGAGAGGTAGATTCTGGGTCAGATTATAAAACATCTTAAGGCTATGTTTGATTTTAAGTGAAAGTTTTTCTTCCATAGGTCATGGAAATGAAAGTTAGAAGAAAATATATTTATAAACAATACGCTGATGTGATCTTAAAAGATTCAGACGTCATCAAAATGGTGGCATGAGGTGAGCCTCTGGAAATCTCCCCTGGAATTTACAAAAAATTGAAAAATTATAACTCCACAAAAGACTCAATGCACAGCAGACAGGCAACACGAAGAGTCTCACGACTAAATTCACCTAAAGGTGGGCAAATTGCGTGAGCAGGGGAGGAGGGAAGGGAGCAGTGCAGAGACAGAGCTATGCGGGCGCAGGACGCAGACCTAGCTCAGTGCTCTGAGCTTGATGCATCCAAAAACTACCGCAGATGTGGAAGAGGGAAGAACTCAGACTGCCAGGGCTCTGTTTATGGCCTACAGGGCTGAGGGGACAGCATATAACACAGCTGAACCCAACACTCACGGCAGTGACTTCGAAGCAAAGCCTGAGGGAAGAAGGCTGAAAATGATGGTTTAAGCCTTCACTGCTCAGCAGAGAACAGAAGCCTTAGACACTGAGCCTAGCTGTCCCCACCCTATCCTTTCATAGCTCACCCCACCCCCACCTGCCCAGTGCTAGAAGCAGAAAAGTAGCACTGTCAGATCAAAAGAACAGAATATTTGCAGTTCTGAGAACTGTGGTCCTCAGACACAGATTCGCAGCCCAACTAGTTCTGACAAAGGGGAGGGAGATGTGGAAGCAGGACCGGCTGTGGTGGTGGTCGCCACCATTGCTCTAAGCCAATTCTCACAACTCATCACCCCACCCTGTCCCCACCTATTTGGGCAAACCCCTGCAGGAGTAAACAGAACTGCTTAAACACACGGGTCTGAATCTGGTGCAGGAAGAGTTTTGGAACTTCAAAAGCTCTCCGCCTCCCCAAACGGATGCGGTACCCTATGATCCAGGCGAACTGTTAACAGAGGAGAAGCCCACATTCCAGGGAATGCCCCCATTGTGTGAGAAGCTGGAATACTGCAGAGAAAACATAACACTACCGTGTGTGAGAGAAAAAAAAAAGGCTGCAGTCAAAGAGAAAATAAAACATTCTACAAACACGTACTGGAAAACAAAAGAAAGACCTCTTCCTATCAACCTGTTGCAGAACCCACTCCTGTAGATATCTAGGAAGAGAAATAATAAATCAGTAATTGCCATGAATAACCAAGGCAACAAGACAGCTCAGAAAGGAAGTGAAAAGACCCCAGAAAATGAACTGACAGATATGGAAATATGTGACTTAAATGAAAGAGAATTCAAGATTGCAGTTCTGATAAAACCCAACGAGATGCAAGAAAACACAGAAAGGCATTTTAATGAACTCAGAAACACAATCAAAGAACAACATGAGCATTTTACCAAAGAGATTGAAATAAAAAAAAATAGAATTTCTGGAGATTAAGAACTCAATAGAAGAAATTAAGAATGAAATACCCAGTTTAGGTAGTGGAGTTGACCAGATGGAGGAAAAAAATCAGTGACATCGAAAACTGGACATGACATGGATGGAAGAAGAAAGAGACTTGAGACTTAAAAGAAATGTAACTCTGCAAGAACTTTCTGACTCCATCAGAAAGAGCAATATAACAATAATGGGCATACCAGAAGGAGAAGAAAGAGAGAAGGGAACAGAGAATATATTCAAACAAATTGTTGATGAGAACTTCCCAAGCTTGTGGACAGAACTGGATCCTCGAATCCAAGAAGCAAATAGAACACCTAATTACCTCAATCCCCACAGGCCTTCTCCAAGGCACATTGTATTTAAGATGTCTAAAATCAACAACAAAGAAAGAATCCTCAAGGCAGCCAGGGAAAAGAAGACAGTCACCAACAAAGGAAAGCCAATTAGATTATCATCAGATTTCTCAGCAGAAACTCTACAAGCCAGGAGGGAGTGGAACCAAATACTGAAACTACTGAAAGAGAGAAATTATGAGCCAAGAATAATATACCCAACAAAGATATCCTTTAGATATGAAGGAGGAATAAACACCTTTCCAGACACACAGAAGCTGAGGGAATTTTCTAATACACAACCTGCACTACAAGAAATACTAAAGGAGGCTATTGGACCACCATCAACAGGGACAATTTGTGGCAACCAAAACATAAAAAGGGGGAGAGAAAAGGCCTTAACCGGAATATGGGAATGGAGAAAATAGACATGCTGAAGAAAATGGAATACTCTAAATATCAAACTTTCTTTTACATAAACTTAAGGGTAACCACTCAAAAAAAATCCAGAACTGAAATATATACTGTAACAAAAGAAGAAACAGAGGGAAACGTCATAGAATACCACTACACAGAAATAATAGACAACAACAAAAAGGCGAAAAAAAAAAAAAACAAACAACAACAATGGAGACACAGTCTTACCAGAAAACTAAAGATAGAATGGTAAGAAATCCTCACATATCAATAATCACCCTAAATGTAAATTGACTGAACTCACCAATAAAAAGGCACAGAGTAGCAGATTGGATCAAAAAACTAAACCCAACCGTATGCTGTCTCCCAGAGACACATCTCAGCTACAAGGACAAGAATAGACTCAAAGTGAAAGGGTGGAAATTGACACTCGAAGCAAATGGTACCCAGAGAAAATCAGGTGTAGCTATACTGATATCAGATGAAACAGTCTTCAGGGTGAAAAAGGTAACAAGAGACAAAGATGGACATTTCATAATGGTAAAGGGGACTATACAACAAGAAGACATAACAGTCATCAATATTTATGCCCCAAATCAGAGAGCACCGAAATATACCAAGCAACTCTTAACAGAACTAAATGGAGAAATTGACCAAAACACAAATATACTAGGGGACCTAAATACATCATTGACAATTATGGATAGATCATCCAAACAAACAAACAAACAAACAAAATAACAAAATAGCAGCCCTAAATGACACATTAGATGAAATGGACATAATTGACATTTGCAGAGCACATCATCCTAAAACATCAGACTATACATTTTTTCCTACTGTACATGGAACATTCTCAAGGATAGAACATATATTGGAACATAAAACTAATCACAACGAATTTAAGAAGATTGAAAGCATAACACGCACATTCTTTGAAATTGGATATTAACTGCAAAAAGAAAGCAGGAAAAACCACAAATACATGGAGATTAAACAATATACTTTTAAAGAACGACCGGGTCAAAGAAGAAATTAGAGGAGAGGTCAAAAGATACATAGAAACAAATGAGAATCAAAATACATCCTACCAAAAATTTTGGAATGCAGCGAAAGCAGTTTTAAGAGGGAAATTTATATCATTACAGGTCTATCTCAAGAAACAAGAAAAATCCCAAATAAATAACCTCATGTTACACCTTAAAGAACTAGAAAAAGAAGAACAAGTGAAACCCAAGGTCAGCAGAAGAAAGGAAATAATAAAAATAAGAGCAGAACTAAATGAAATGGAGAACAAAAAGACAATGGAAAAAATTAATGTGTCAAAGAGCTAGTTCTTTGAAAAGATTAATAAAATTGACAAACCTTTTGCTAGGCTCACTAAGATAAAAAGAGAGAAGACACTAATAAAATCAGAAATGAAAAAGGGGAAGTTATCACAGATTCCACAGAAATACAAAAGATCATCCAAGAATACTATGAAGGACTATATGCCACCAACTTCAGAAACCTAGAAGAAATGGACAAGTTCTTTGAAACACATAGCCTTCCAAGGCTGAACCATGAAGAACTGGAAAATCTAAACAGACCGATCACCAGTAACGAAATTGAATCAGTCATCCAAAACCTTCCCAAAAGCAAAAGTCCTGGACCAGATGGCTTCACTGGTGAAATCCACCAAACCTTCCAAGAGAATCTAATACCAATCCTGCTCAAACTTTTCCAAAAAATTGAAGAAGAGACAGTACTCCCTAACTCATTTTATGAGGCCAACATTACCCTGATACCAAAACCTAGTAAAAATGACACAAGAGAAGAGAACTACAGACCAATATCTCTGATGAATACAGATGCAAAAATCCTAAACAAAATTCTAGTAAATCAAATGCAACGATGCACATTAAAAGATTATTCATCACGACCAAGTGGGGTTCATCCAAGGCACACAAGGATGGTTCAACACATGCAAGTCCATCAATGTGATACATCACATAAACAAAATAAAGGACAAAAATCATATGATTATATCAATTGATGCAGAAAAAGCATTTGACAAGATACAACATTATGATTAAAACACTTAATAAAATAGGTATAGAAGGAAAATATCTTAACATAATAAAGGCCATATATGACAAACCCTCCGCTAATCTCATAATTAATGGTGAAAAACTGAAGCCTTTGCTTTACGTTCAGGAACACGACAGGGCTGTCCCCTATCACCTCTGCTTTTCAACATAGTGTTGGAAGTCCTTGCCAGAGCATTCAGGCAAGAGACAGAAATAAAAGGCATCCAAATTGGGAATGAAGAAGTTAAATTGTCACTCTTTGCAGATGACATGCTGCTATATACAGAAAACCCTAAAGACTCCACCAAAAAGCTATTAGAAATAATCAACGAATACAGTAAAGTTGCCAGCTACAAAATCAACATACAAAAGTCCATTGCATTCCTATATACTAACAATGAAATCTCATAAAAAGAAAAAAAAAAACAAAAACAATCCCTTTTGCAGTTGCAGCAAAAAGAATAAAATACGTAGAAATAAACTTAACCAAGGATGTGAAAGATTATATGCTGAAAACTATAAGACATTTTCAAAAGAAGTTGAATAAGACACAAAGAAATGGAAAGACATTCCATGCTCATGGATTGGAAGAATCAACATAGTTGAAATGGCCATATTACCCAAAGCAATATACAGACTTAATGCAATCCTCATCAAAATCCCAATGGCATTTTTTAAAGAAATAGAACAAAAAATCATCAGATTTGTTTGGAACCACAAAAGACCCCGAATAGGCAAAGGAATCTTAAGAAAAAAGAACAATGCTGGAGGTATCACACTCCCTGACTTTAGCTTGTACTACAAGGCAACAAAAATCAAAACAGCATGGTATTGGCAGAAAAACAGACACATAGACCAATGGAATAGAATTGAGAACCCAGAAATGAAACCACATAAATATGGATATATAATTTTTGACAAAAAAGCAATAAAACATACAATGGAGAAAAGACAGCCTCTTCAATAAATGGTGCTGGGAGAATTGGAAAGCCAAGTGCAAAAGAATGAAACTGGACTGCTATCTGTCACTATGTACAAAAATCAATTCAAAATGGATCAAAGACTTAAGCATAAGACCTGAAACAATAAACTGCATAGAAGAAAACATAGGTACTAAACTTATGAACGTTGGGTTCAAAGAACATTTCATGAATTTGACTCCAAAGGCAATGGAAGTAAAAGCTAAAATAAACGAATGGGACTATATGAAACTTAAAAGCTTCTGCACAGAAAAAGAAACCATCGAAAAAATAAAGAGGCAACCAACTGAATGGGAAAATATTTTTGCAAGCAGTGCCCCTGATAAAGGGCTAATATCCAAAATATACAAGGAACTCATGCAACTCAACAGCAATAAACAAACAAACAACCCAATTGTAAAAAGGGCAGAGGACCTGAAGAGACATTTCTCCAAAAAGGACATACAAATGGCAAATAGACATATGAAAAAAATGCTCAACATCACTAATCATCAGAGAAATGCAAATAAAAACCACAATGAGATATCACCTCACCCCAGTTAGAATGGTTACCATCAACAAGACAAATAGAAACAAGTGTTGGAGAGGCTGTGGAGAAAAAGGAACCTTCATACACTGTTGGTGGGAATGCAGATTGGTGCAGCAGCTATGGAAGGCAGTGGGGAGGTTCCTCAAAAAGTTATGAATAGAATTACCATATGACCCAGCAATCCCTCTCCTGGGTATCTACCAAAAAAAAATCTGAAAACCTTTATCCATAAAGACAAGTGTGCTCCAATGTTCATTGCAGCTTTATTTACGGTGCCAAGACATGGAAACAACCAAAATGTCCTTCGATAGATGAATGGATAAAGAAGTTGTAGTATATATACACAATGGAATACTATTCGGCGGTAAGAAAAGATGATATAGGAACATTTGTGACAACCTGGATGGATCTTGAGATTATAATGCTAAGCGAAATAAGTCAGAGAACAGAAAAAGCAGAGAACTATATGATTTCACTGATGTGTGGTATGTAAACCAAAAACAGCAAAAGAAGAAGACAAACAAAGGAGAAACAAAAACTCATAGACACAGACAATAGTTTAGTGGTTACCAGAGTGTAAGGGGGGGGGAGGGAGGTGGTAGATGAGGGTAAAGGGGATCAAATATATGGTGATGGAAAGAGAACTGTCTCTGGGTGGACACACAATGTGTGATACAGAATTGTACACCTGAAATCTATGTAACTTTACTAATAATTGTCACTCCAATAAACTTTAATTTTAAAAAAAAGATTCTACCCACTTATACTTATGAATTTATCAAGTAATGCCAAATTGTTAAAAGAGATCACTGTGTTACATATAATTTGCGTCAAATCCAAAGTATGAACTGTAAGTGCTTAGAGTTATTTTACAGTTCTACTCTAACTTATTTTTCATTTCCCAAACTCTACCCCAGGTTTCTCTCTACTTCTCTAGACAAGATTCTATCAGTGAAACAAATCTTTCTCTAATAGAAATAACCAGTCCTAACAATATTTTCAGTTTTCCATTTCACATTTCTTATGTTCCCTCTTTGTATCCCCACATATTTTCTTTCCTCTTATTCCTCTGTAGTTATTCATAAATCCTGGATTGCTATTTTTATTATCCACTGGTTAATAAGAATGTGTGAATGATTTGCAGAAGCCAATTAGTTAAGAGTAGCAGCAACTGTACTAGAGCTAACAGGAATATTATTTTTTGTATGTTGAGTTGCTATTGCACATTCTAAATGGTATGAGAGAAAAATCAAGCCTATTGTGAATATATTTGTTCCTTAATTTTTTTCGATATGAACTTATATAAAAAGGGAAAATAAATAATGTGTATAATTTTGAAAGAACCAGAAAAATTCCTATAGGACTACCTTGGAAATAAACAGAATAATTTTGACCAGACTTCAGTTATCAGTATAGATATATTTTTTAAATCATTGATTGCATGTGCTTTAGCTAATCTGATTATATGATTATAAAGGTAAAAATTTTTTTATTAGTTTCAGGTGTACAAACAACATAGTGATTAGACATTTAAATACCTCACAGACTAATAACCCTGATCAGTCTGTTACCCATCTGACACTGTATATGGTTATTAGAATATTATTGACTATATTCCCTATGCTGTACTATATATCCCCATGACCATATATTTTTTAAAAATATAGTTGACATTAAAAACAAACATTTTTTGGCTATCAAATTAAATATGAGGGTTAGGATTGTCTAAAATATATTAGAAATCAGACCTAAGCAGTATGCCTAAGAGAAAATAGTTAAGAATACAGGTATATTTTACCTGTTACTTAAACCATTGAGGGCTTTCATTAAATTATTAGCTTCCCAACTTTTCTTGTTATTGTGTTTTTTAATGAAATAAATATTTTCCACAATACCTATTCTACCATAATCGTAGGCATGTTACAACAAACAACCAAAATGCATAATTTCAATGGAAGTGTATCAAATTATATCTCAGAAGAACTATAAATTTTAATTTGTCAGAAAAACTATAAATTTTCATTTGTGTTTTTACATAAATAGGTATTGAAGTGAATTTCTTGACTTTTTCTTTCAACTTGTTATTTCCTCTAGTCGTGGTAGTAACTCAGCAATAACTAAAGAGGCTAATGCGTCTTATCATGGATACTATTTGTGCTCTTTTATGCAACTTTAGGACAAACAAAAAGGAGCTAGGAGTTCCCACTGGTAATTTCTTTTCTGAAGTTTGTATTAATTTTCAGAAGGGAGGAAAAGAATAATATTCTGCTATATTCTTCAATTGGTACTCCACCTTTACTATCAATATGTAATATAAAAATCAACACCAAAATCTTTCTAGAATTGAGCAGAACAACCATTTTAACAATCTAAAATAATATTCATTTCCTGCTGATGCAATGGAAAGAAAGTTCCAACAGTTACACCCCTTGAAATCTAGTAAGAGTTAGAAATGGGATCCAATATGTGGTGATGAAAAGAGATCTGACTCAGGGTGGTAAAAACATAATGTGATATATAGATGCTGTATTACAGAACTAACTGTACACTTGAAACCTATGTTATTTTGCTAACCACTGTCACACGAATAAACTTAATTAAAAAAAGAGTTAGAAATTTGTTTTGGGTATTTTAAATACATGATACATTATATTTTCATAATCTCTAAATAATGCAGGCAGGGAACAGTCAAAATATCTTTGTTAGTCACTATCTTTAAAAAACAAACAAACGAAAAACCACAACTTTGTCTGTAGTAAATACAACTCCCATGGCTACTACTAGAAATGTTCCTATTAACATCTAAGCATGCCCAGATCTTTTAGAATCTCTTTGCCCAGCTTACTTCATCTCTAACATTACTGGGAATGTCTTTTTTAGCACATGTGAATTGTTTTCTTGAATGTCTGTATTTACAATCAATATTCTTTAAAAATATTTTCACATTATAGAAAATTAGGCTCTTGGTTCCTTACCTAAACTTTAATGCAATAATACTGCATAGTTATGTGGTCAGTAATTATTCTTATAACTACATTGAAATTTTCCCCCATCTATGGATCCATAACTTTCAATGACTTAGACGGAAATGTTCCTCAGCTCCAATGTATTGTTCTATCCCCAACAATGTTTTAGACTGTGAGATCACACACTAAAAATAATCTGATAAATAAGAGTTTTTTTTGTTGTCTCCAAATGCCATTTCTGAGAATTATAGATATAAGTATAAAAGTATGTATATTTCTAACTGCATAAATATTTTTGTTGTAGGCAATAACAACAGGCTACAAAAATTAGCCAAAATTGCCAATATGATTCATAATAGTATGCAAATTTCTCTAGTTTTAGCAGTTTTAATTTTTTTCCTGTATTTTTCATACTGCCGTATATTGACATGTCATTCCATGACAATGACAATACAAATTTGAAAGAATCATCATAAATAAAACTTAGTTGTAACAAACATAAAACAAGTAACATATAAAAATAAAATGCAATTACTTTGCACTTCTGCTAATCAAATCTTCTGCCACTTTAACCTTAAACTGTATACATATTTACACTCGCTAAACTTGGGTAGGTAACACTGTCTGCTTTCTTTTCTAAACTGTTGTTAGAGATGCCAAAACATCAATGCTAACTGATTTACTAAAACTTAAATCTATATAAATTCACTTATTTCATGTCTTTCTAATCCTAAGGCTGCAAAGTACCTCAATCAGGTGACTTAAAACCACAGAAATTTATTATCTCAGAGTTCTGGAGGCTATATGTCCAAAATAAAGATGGCAGGTGGCAGGTTAGTTTTTTCTAAGAGCTTTGAAAAGTAAAGTATTTCACGCCTCTATTTTAATAGTAGCTACAAGCAACTCTTGGCTAATCACTCCAATCCTCTGTCTTCACATGTCTTCTCCCTACAAGGAGGACACAGTCTTTACATGGCTTTCTTCTTATAAGAATTAGGGGCCCACTCTATCCAGTATGAACTCATCTTAACTAATAATTGCAATGACCCTATTTCCAAGTAAATAACATTCTGAAGTACTTGAGATTAGAACTTCAACATACATATATATATATATATATATATATATATATATATATATACACACACACACACACACACATATATACACATATATATACACACACACATATATATATACACATATATACACATATATACATATATATATATATATATATATATATTTAGAAGATACAGTCCAACCCATAACATTGATTTACAGAATTTTAAATCGTAGTTCACTTATTTTATGTATCCCTAACCCTTTATCGTGTGTTTTATTGAAATTTTTCTGATGTCCTCAAGCACCAAATTCAATCTGTCAGTTCCTGAGTTCTAACAAGAAACATCAATTTTGGTGTTATACAATACTTAAATGCCATTTATTGCAAATCTCCTAAACTTATCTATACTCTAAATCTCATTTTATTCATATTTAACCCATTGCCACGTTGTCTCGGTTCAGAGGAAAAAAATTACCCTTCCTTCCCAGGGATAATTCCTTCATTCAACCTGCACATTGACTATTTGTCATAACCTCTCCAAGTACTTAACTCATTAATGACTTTGTTTTTCCATCATCACGCCCTCTCTCTAATTTCTATTTGGGCAAAATTCTCAGATATCCCAAAGTAATACCCCTGCACACACACACACACACCATATTGCTATTATCTTATCAATGTTTAATAGGTAAATTCCTTAAAAAAGAAAACTCTGTAAATGTTGTCACACAGAAGCCTAGCCGACAGTCGTCGTGCCCCCCCCCCCCAGTCTTTCCTTGAGGAAAGCAAAGTCTGTGCGACTGTGCCTTTTTGGGACTTTGCTTATCTCATGTTTTACAACTTATGTCTCTCTGCCGGATCCCCAAAATATGGTTCTCAGCCAAAGATGGGTAAGATATCTCACATGAGATACAACCTAAGCCAGGCAGAACCAAGTGGGGACCCCCAATGCGCTGCCTTAGAAAATCTGGGAAGGAGACTTGCCTCCCCTTCCCCCTGCCTGGGAAAAGCCATTACTGACTCTGGCTTTCCTCTCTCACCTGATTGTGAGAGAAGTCATGAGGGCAATAAAGATCAGCTCTCTCCACTTATCTCAACAAAACGTTTACAACAGGAGAGACTTGCCCCCCAAGGAGGTGCATACCTCACCTAAGTCATCATAAGACTTTCCGCTCTGGTTGCTTGGGGACAAAGATAATTGGTTTGATTCACTTTTGTGATATGATGGATGAGTCTCACAGACCGTGTAAAAAACAATACCACTTCCTGTATGATTATCAATAAAAGCCACCAGTCGGCCCGATTGGGGGCTACAGTCTCTGGTGACTGTGAGACCCCCTGGCCTTCTGAGATTTAACTGCATTTAGTATCTGTTTCTTTCTTT
This sequence comes from Rhinolophus ferrumequinum, assembly GCF_004115265.2. NCBI lineage: Eukaryota > Metazoa > Chordata > Mammalia > Chiroptera > Rhinolophidae > Rhinolophus > Rhinolophus ferrumequinum. The sequence goes on along the minus strand of NC_046289.1, from coordinate 88,841,685 downwards.
CTTAAAACCTAACCCAACGCTGCCCCTTCTCCCTTCTCGCGCCCTCACTGCCCGTGTTGTGCTGGACACGACATGTAAACACTAAACTTTCTCACTTATTGGTCTTTGCTTAACAAGTTAAAATGTCCTCTGACATCATCCCTCTACTTACTGAAAGTTTTCTTTAAAGCATCGCCATTTTTTGTATTAAAAAAATGCAACAGTTTACCATAGACTTCATTTTCCTAAAAATCTCCCTAGAAATTTCTGTTCAATATCACCTATTCTAGAAATTAATTTTAGCTTGGGCATTATCGTTATTTTTGTTCTTATTGTTCTTCTATATCCTTTGCTGTCTTTGTTTCCCCCCACCCCTTCACCTTGTAATGTTGATTTTTTTTAAATGTTTTATCCTTGGCACTTTTTTCTTCTGTCAATAAAATCACTACATGTTTTTAAAATTCATTATCTAATTTAAGGACTCTACCATATGTCAAAAATCTTTGGAAACAAGAGTGATATACTCTTTACCAAGGTAATACCAAGCACTTTCTATATACATTTTCCGTTTGTTTGTGTATGTTCACTTATTTTGTGTGTGTCAGTGTGTGTGTGTGTGTGTGTGTGTGTGTGTGTGTGTGTGTGTGTACAGGTCTGCTTCTCTACTAGAATGTAACCCTTTAAGAGAAGGGTCTTCATATGATGCTTGTCTACGTACATTCCCAGCAGGAGTTTTACAGAAAGTGGTACTTAAAAATATATGTCCTGAAATCTCTTCATAAAATTGTGTGTATTTAACTCACAAGTTCTAAACCTAACTTCAGCTTAATAACATAATAAATAGTAAGACTATGTAAAATATATCTATAAACAGCATATTGATTGTAAGAGTCTGTTTTTCAATGGAGGACTTTCTTTTACTCAGCTGGATATTCACTAAAATGGCCTGATCAACTGAAATTTTAAAATATAAAGGTACTGCCGATAAAGTAATCATGTAGCATATATTTTCCACTATATTATTATAAGCACATATGGTAATACATTTACCAAATTGTTTTTCATAATAGACAAGTTAATTGAGACTTCATTATGTGCTTTATTTTAAATGATTTTCGTGGTTAAATATATAAGGAAACTATTGTAGCTTATTTATACCTTTTGAATAATTAAAATGAACTTTATGGTTTAAGTTCTGATAATTTTTTTGGTAAGGGGCTTTTTGAACACTTTGTGTACCCAGCTTTCTCAAGTGACCTTATACCATAAATTACTATTTTAACTGGTCATCTCATTTAACACAGAAATAGTGTTTTACCAAAGAATACTGGACATGTTGTTTACATAAAAACCATACTACAATGTGTATTCAATATAATGGGTATTTCCTATCTACTGTAATAAAAATCCCAGCAATTTATTACATGTGAAGGAATTACAACAATTTTATTTTCTTACAGGCCCTGTGAATTAATTCAATATATAGGATTCCTTTGAACAATGTCATCCTTTCCTGCATATATTATCTAATATTATAAAGTATCTTTCATTTCAGAAAGTCATGAGATTCTATTTGTGCCCTTATTCTTAATACAGTTTCTATCAATTTCTACCTCAATTGTTATCACTTTCTATCTTTTTAGAATTCACTCTCACACCCTATATCCAGGTATGACAAATAGCTTTTTAAAGGGGTATTAAAGTATGTTGTAATAACCCTTAACTGGGGCAAGTTCATTCCTTAAGAATCTAGATTTAATGTGGATCTATAATAAGACCATGAAATCAGGTCATTAGGAAATGAAGAATAAATGCAAGAGGAAATCTGCTTCAATGTACATTAGCTAATGCAAATTTTTTATGAAGCAAAAATATTGAATATTCTTAATATGATAGGTTACAGACGGCAGTTAGTCCCCACACCTTTCTTCCCTCGTCCGCCACCAAATGTGTCCACTTCTGATGAATTCTAGGCACACTCCAATGACTAAAATAAAAGCAAACTTTTGACAAATTCATTCAAATAGCAGTATTATAGGACAGAAACTATCCAAGTAATACATTCTAAGGAGCATGAATCCAGAAAAGTGAATACTAATGACTACAAAATTAATCTCTTCAATTAAAAGCAAATACCCTGCAGGAACACTTTAATAAAATGAATACTAGATAAAATTATTTTACAATCCAATTAAATTTCAACAAGATTTGTTGAGGGTATGATGATGTTTATTTTCTTTGAAACTGTTATGTAAATCAGAGCTAGACTTGACTACAATATACTAATTCGAACTGTATCTACATGAAACCTTTGTAATACACTAATAAAACTCAATTGAAATTTTGTAAGTTCTCTGTTAGAAGGAACACCATATTGTACAAAACTGCATTTGAAGGGTTAATTGTTCAGGGTTTTTTTTGTGTGTGTGTCTAAATAAAAGCATCTTAAGCACAGAGGCATTCAAAAGCATTACCCACTCCCCTTCGTCTCAAATTCTGCTTAAATAATCTAACAATTGAACATAGAATTACTATGGCAATTCTGAAATAATTTTACTGCCATTCTAAAGATAAGAACTTCCAATTTTTTGTTAGCATAAAACCAACACACACTCCTACACACACACATACACGCACAATAGTCAGGGGTTCATTAATATGATTTAATATTTGAATTTTCTAATGGTTTAAAATTTTTATGGTCTTTCCTTATGAATTCTCAAAAGAGAATGACTGGATCATTACCCATTGTATACGGGCCAGAGGACAGAGAAAAAAGACTAGTGATTTTCTTTGGTTTTTTAAGTAAAGCAAACTGGAAAATTCTTCACTCACGCATCCCTTTGTGCTGTTTACCTTGTAATTGGCTGGCACTTTACGAGATATTCAGCTCAAACATCATAGTCAATGATTCAGGGCTCAGAAACTAAATAATTAATTGATAATTATATTTATTTATTTATTAGTTTCAGGTGCACAAAACAATGTAATAGTTAGACATTTATCATTTATATCCGTCACACACTGTCAAGCCCCCGCCCCCATCAACTATCACACACAGCCATTACATTTCCACGGTCTCTATTCCTAATGCTGTACTCCGCTTCTTGTAACTATGTGTGTGTGTGTATGTATATATACAAATATATATATATATATATATATATATATATATATATATATAAAATTGTAGTTGACATTCATTATTGTTCAGCTTCAGCTTCAGTTGTACAGTGCAGTGATCAGACATCTACATCTCTACATCTTCCCTGAGGTTGTTTCCCTGACGAGACAATTGTCCATCGGATACCCTACAAAATCTTTACATTATTGATTACATTCCCGAAATTAACTTTCGTAAGCCCATGGCAATCTGTGGTTGATAATTCTATTTATTTTGCTTCCAGTCAATAATTCACCATTATTTTCATTTTTTAGGAAACTACAGAAGTGAATAGGACTTAAAATGACTTAACTAACCATAAAACATATAGGTACACTGTATGTGGCTATAGCTGAAAGACTTAGCCTCAAATTCAAAACCAAATTAAGTGTTAGGTGTTTTTTGTTCTTTTGAATTTTGATTATTCATCTACATCAGAACAGCAATGTAAAAATGTTTAAATAAGAGTTTTTGGGCTAAGGAAAAACATTATCTACCTATATCCCAGATATACAAAAGGAATAAAAAGAAGCAAAAGGATTATATATAACAGCAATGAAAATTATATCTTTCCATTTGTTTAAAATACACTTGACTGTTCAAAATAAAAATAACAACCCATTGTGTATTTATAAGATCAATAAAATATGAAACAACAATATCACAAAATAGGGGAGAAGCGTAAAGGAATTACACTATTGTTTCTTACATTGTTCATAAAGTAATAAAATATTTGACGATTGATCAGGCCAACTTAATGTGCACAGTATATTCACAACAATCAAAATTATAAAAGAATACAAACACATGGCTAAAAAATCAAGAAAACAGTTAAAATAAAACATGCACACAAGTGTATATGTAACATACAAGTGTGGCATATTTTTTTTATATATAATGAATTCATTTAATGTATATATACACTGTGTGTATATACGAGGTCAGACAATTACGTTTGAAAACTCATCCTAGAAAAAGTGCTACATATTTCATTGCTAAATATCACTATGGTCACCTTTGAAGTACTTCCCTAGGGAAGCAATGCACCAATGCCAATGTCTAGTCCCCCCTTCAAAGCAATGTTGGAACTCTTTTTCTCAAATGGCCATTAGAGATGTCGTTGTATAACACTTGATGTTCTGAATGTTATCCAAATGTCTTTCCTTTCAATATTTCCTTTGTCTTCAGATAAAGAAAGAAGTCATTGGTGGCCAGATCAGGTGAGTAGAGAGGATGTTCCAATACAGTGATTTGTTTACTGGCTAAAAAAACCCTCACAGACAGTACCCTGTGAGCTGGTGCATTGTCTTCATACAAGAGCCATGAATTGTTGGTGATAAGTTCAAGTCATATAACTTTTTCATGCGGCCTTTTTAGCACTTCCAAATAGTAACCTTGATTAACTGTCCAGTTCGACAAATTCATAATGAATAATCCCTCTGATATCAAAAAAGATTAGCAACATTGGTGCAACAAGTTCACGAACTTAATTGTCAGAATGTTGTGTGTGTGTGTGTGTATGTGTGTGTATTTCCATATAAACAGAAATATATATATATATATATATATAAATTGAAATCTATACACACATTTCTACATTTGAACGTGGGGGGAGCTATTATTTTCCTACTACATACACATGCACACATACACATACAGATATACATTTTGTACACACACACACAAATATATGCAAAGAGAGAGATTCTAAAGGTACACATCATAACATTAATGGCAGGTTTTTTTGTTTGTTTGTTTGTTTTTTCTGTACTCCAAAACCCTTAGGAATACCAGGCATTAGGTAGAAATGTAGAAACTGACAAACTGATTTCAGGTAAATATGTAAAGTAGTAGTCTAGAAAGGCCAAAACAATCTTAAAGACTTATGACAATGTTGGAGGACTTATAGCACAAAACTGTAGCAATCTAAAGACTATAACATTCAAGAATGCGTTGTAGTGGTATAAGGATAGACAAATAGAGCAATGAAATAGGATTGTGTGCTATTTACAAGCTAAGCCTAATGCTAAACACATCGGTTGTTACTCTTCATGATATAGGTAATTCAAGTTGTAGGATAAAATTGTAAATATAAGTGCTATACATAGTATGCTAGCAAAATAAAATATAATATTTATATTACATTTGATTTTATATAAACCGTCAAATGGATGATACACATATATATGATCAAATATGCAAAACAAAATTATCCACAGTATGTTATAAGGTAAGCAAAGGATATTTCAAACAATAATCAGTACTATATTAATGATATTATACTCTATGTGGACACGTTATGTATATGAACCCATCGTGTTTAAAAGGATTTTTATCACAGTATTAAAAGTTAAATTTAACTTTGAATGGTGAGGTTTCTGAGCCAGTTTTATTTCTCTCTATAATTTTGGTTGTGCTTAAACATTTTAAGTAGAAATTTTTAATCAGAACAAAATTTAGAAGGTCTTCAAAAGTTTACTTCAAAAGTTTACTGCTTTAGACTCATTTATTATTTTAAATGAAGATAGTTTTTTTAATTATTATAGAGATAAATAACCGTAGTTTGTTATAAATCAGTCAGAAGCTATTGAACCATTTGTGACACCATGGAACCAGTTCGTAAGGCCAGAATGTATTTGAAAAAGATAAAACTAGGTCAGGTTGCACCTGAGCTGGCTGGAATCAGCAAGGGCCAGAATCTACTTGCAAAGTAGATAAAAGAAACACCAGATTAATGTTAAATTTATCATCTAAGTTGTCTAAGCCAATGTATATTGGAAAGCAGAGGCAACTATTCTATCAAAGGGAGAAGGAGTAATATTTTGAAGCACCAAGTTTTGCAGGAGCATTTAATAGAACATTACATTTCAGTTTATATCATGTATAAAACTTGTAGATTTTTTAAACTTGCAGTTATACATAGATGAAATGCAAAAGATTTAAGCTAACTAAACTTAAAAGCTAAATTCTGATTACAAACTCAGTACTCTACTCTGAACAGTATCCATAGTGTCCAGTTACTCTAAAATTTCTATCTCATGCCTGTAACTGATATGTATATAGAACTTATTTGAGCATAATTATTGAATTATTTAGTATAATAAAATAAGCCAATATTTGGTTTTCTTTTGAAAAAGAATTTGTAAATATTCATCTCAGTCAATTCAATTCTATAATGATTCTTACAAGGGATTAAAAAGCAGAAAACATTTTTTTTTTTTTTTTGGTAAAAGTCTGTAGGAACTTGATGTTACTAGTGATAAACATGGCAAAAGCAATCTAAGAACGTACTGATAAGCCACAGCTTTATTTAAAAGATTGTGAAGGGGCACTTTAGGTTAGATAACAGGAAACAGTACAGAGTTGGCATAAAAGTGATTTCAATTTCTGTTATTTAATTTGAAACAGAAACATGATTTGATTTTTAGTAAAAAATTAATAAAGTATGAATGTTTAATAAATAAATATTTTGTGGTGTAAGTAAATGAAATAATGAGAATTCTTATCTCTCCTTTAATCCAATTGGTCATTTTTATTCTGAGAAATAGAATTTCAACAAGTGAAGTAAAGCATGCTAGCCAACATCAGTCCATAAAAAATATAGTCCAAAGATAGAAGAATATGAGCAGCAGAAAAAAATAAGGAAATATATAAATAATTAACAAGGTCAGTTCAATAAAAATAACTTCAAAATTCAAGTCCATATTCTGGTCAAGAGGGCTGATTAGGAAAACACTGCTCTTGCCTCCTCTAATGACCATATCAAAATTACAACTAAACTACAGAACAAATATCACTGAAAATTGCCTGAAGTATAGCTGAAAAGAAGTTCTATATAAGGACATATAGAAGCAGCCATTTCAAGACTTAGAGGAGGGACAGAAATAAGGAAGAGGCTATCCTACACCCATGTATGGTGGTCAAAAATCAGGAGGGATATCTTGGCTGTGAAGGCCTCCTCTGAGGAGCAAGGAGTCCTGCCCTAACCAGGCTCCCCAGCCCAGGGTTCCAGTGCCAGGAAGAGAAATCACCACAACTTCTGGCTATGCAAACAAGTGGAGATTGTGACTGAGTGGGATGTGGGATGGCTGGAGTCCCAAGTGATCTTCTTGAAGGGCCTATGCATGGACTTACTTGCTGATGGACTCACTTGCTCTGAGCTACAGGTCTGGGGCAGAAGCTTAAAAGGTGCCTGGGACATATGGGGAAGAAGTGAATTGTCTGACTTCAGGCAGAAGGCTGGAGCGGCAGCTTTCCATCAGAAAAAAAAGTACTGTCAGAAGCCATTGTTCCTTGGTTGAGCCCCTCACCCACCCAACGTTCAGACACAGGCGGCCATAATATCTGAGTCTCCATCAACCTGGCTAACACCATCTGCCCAACCCTGGTGATTCCCTGATACCCCACCCCACGCAAATTATGGGACCACACAAGTTCCAGTTGCTGTCCTGACTCGAACTTTCCTAAAATTCCTCAGTGGTTCACAAACCCCAAACAAGCAACATCTGGCCTCAGATGCCCTGAACCACTTGCTAAGCAGCCCTAACCCTGGCACTAGTGGCAGCCGGCCTCAGTTCATAGTTTAGCCTCTCCCAGCACTTCCAAGCCCAGGTCAACTGACAACCACCTGCAGATCACATTGCAGTGGATACCAAGTGACCCTGGCAGTACCTAGGCAGCAACTGAATTTGACGTGCAACAGAACCTCTCCCATGAGGCCCTAGAACCAACACACCTGAAGACCAGCTTCAGATCACACCAGAGAACCACTCAATTATCTCCACAAAAGACATACACAAATGGAAGACTGGGTAGGGTTACCAGAGACCTGTTAAAGTGAACCCTGTTCTGTTCAGTCAGCCCTTGCACAATAGCTCCTACATGGTAGTCACATCCACACCTCACAACCAATTACCTTGAGGGTCAATCCGTCCCACAGCGATGCAAAGAGAAATGAAGACTCAACTACAATAAGAGGTCACACACAACCCACACAAGGGATACACCTGAAGCACCTGACTTATGCACCTGACTGGGCCCCACTGGACACCCACTACATAAGGCCACACTACTCAGATCAGGAGACATAGCAGCTCTACCTAATTCATGGAACTACATACAGTGAGGCAGCCAAAATGGGGAGGCAAAGAAACCTGTCCCAAATGAAAGAACAGGACAAAGCTCCAGAAAAAGAACTAAACAAAATGGAGACAAACAATCTACGAGACACACAGTTCAAAACACTGGTTATAAGGGTGCTCAATAATCTCATGGAGAACTCCAACAAAGAGAAAGAAAACAAAGAAACAGAGATAGAAAACATAAATAACCAGTCAGAAATAAATACAATAACTGAAATAAAGAATACATTAAAGGGAACCAAGTGTAGATTAGATGAAGCAGAGGATTGAATCAGCAGTTTGGAATATAAGATAGCAGAAACCCAATCAGAACAGCAGAATGGAAAAAGGACCCAAAAAAATGAGAACAGTTTAAAGCCTATCTGGAACAATATCAAGTTTAAGAACATTCACATAATGGGGGCACCAGAGGAAAAAAGAGACAGCAGGGAATTAAAAACCCATTTGAAGAAATTACAGAAAATATCCTTAACCTGGCTAAGGAAATAGACATACAAGCCCTGGATTTATCGGTGGGGAGGGGGGGAGTCGTTTAACAAGTTATATAAATGTCTAATCACTATGTTGTATATCTAAAACCAATATAATATTGTATGTCAACTGTAATTGAAAAATAAAAAAAATACGTAAAAGATTCAAGTCTAAAATAACATTATTCTCCACATTATAGATGTGCTTTGCCCACAGAAAGTAAAATAATGTCTCAATGTCCCTCATTATGCAGATATAACAAATTTAAACCTCTTATATGTAACAATTTATATGAAGCTATCTAACAGAAAATAGATGAAACTTTCCTAATAGAGTTTTATGCAAGAAAATAAGAATCCTTATATTCTCAAATTTCTTTATATAGTTAAATGGTAACTGACTGCACCATAATGCTGGGAAAAGCTAAAGCTGTAAGGGGTAAAAAATCTTGTTTGGCTTAAAGATGATAAGTTACAAAATTTTTATTGAGCTCATATTTCATCTATATTCAGAAAACAAGATTAATGTCAGATCATTGCTCCTGAATGAAGCTGTCCTAATTAAGTGCAAAATAAGATTAAAATGGGTAATAAATGCCATTTACTCTGGCCTTTCCTAATATATGGTGCCCAAAGTATCTGTTTGATATATTTCTCCCTTAATTCATTCAAATAAAAGTTACGTCAATAAATATGAATTGAAAGGCATATCTTGCTAACACTCTTTCATTTATCATTGAGTTAAAATTGGGCAACCAACGGCATTGTGAGAGAAATAGTAAAATATATGCATTGAAAACCAGACGCAATGAAATGGTATTTTTAAACGGAAGAATGAATGGTAATTCTTACCATTAAGATATGAGAAGAATGAACTATTAGCCTTTATTCTTATGGTATCTATTGTATTTTGTTGTCTCTAAACCTCAAGTATAAGTATCATTAGATTTGCTTTTTTCTTCAAGAGCATATGTGTTTTGCTCAATATAAAATATACTGTCTCTGGGTGGCAGAGATACTGGATTTAGGGGTCCTTCCTCAGATGCTCCTGTGCAATGTCTAAGATAGCCTTGCTACGTTCTTTAACAGTACTATTTGCTGAAATCATGTCACTTGACAATTTTGCTGAACAAAAGTACTAAATTATGCTAATTCTTGAATGTTAATACATATTCAGTTGAAAGCCTTTCAATTATATTCCTAAATATTCTTTCAACAAATCATTCATAATTACATACTGCAGTCTGATATAAATTTTTCAGGTAGTGCTCCAGGGCATTTCAGACAAAAATGAGAGAACTAAAATTTACGGATGAAGAACCGAAATATTCATTCATGTGGTTCTTTCAAATTGCAAGAAAGAGGTTTATTTAGGTAGTATATTTCATTTGTGAAGAACAGTAAATGTAAGGAATCCAGAGAAACCTATCATTCCCTCTGCAATAGATGTGTCTCATAAATGGATTGAATATCTTCTATGTGTTCATTACAAGAGGGCCCAGTCACGTGCCTGTTCTCCAAAGGACTTTTCACTCATTTTCTATTCTTGTTCTCATTTAACATTCACACAAAGCAAATAACCAGTTGTATCTTCTGAAATTCTCATTAAGATGATTTCACTTTACCACTATTTTTCAGAGCCTCCTGAGTGGTGCTGTAGTGATATAGTCACCTAGTTCTGGCATAGAGTTGGCATATGGTACAGATCCATCTTTAAACTAGGGCTATTATTTTCTTCCTCCATTAACTGGTCAGAGGACATGGGACTGGTTGACCAAAATATGGCAAACAGTAGAAATCTATACCACATAAGTGAGCTACCTACTTGTGCAATTAACTTGTGGCTTCTGTGCTCATTTCAGCCTACTATTTATGTATCCTTTTAATTTTACAATTAAAATGTCATTACATACATCCAATTTTATAGTTTGACCAGTTATATAAATCCAATTTATGATGGCAGTTTGGGTTACATAGTCACTTGGTGCCCGATGGTCAGCCACTCAGATTTACTAGGATCAAGTAATACGCCAGGACATTTTTTCACATAGAAATTAGCAGTAGGCAACAGAGGGCTTGGCCTTATTCCAAAAGTCTTCACAGTGTTTCTCTGTTGAGGTTGCCATGGGCTCCACAGAGTATCCCTGACTGCCCCAGACACTTCCACTACCATTGCATCTAATAGGAAATGAGGTCCAATTGTTTGAACAACATATACAGCAGATCTCGGCTTCTTTTAAGATGGACAATCTTACAAGTTGCCAAGCAAATGATTGAAGCAGCTTGCCCTAATAGGTTATTTGTAGCCAAAAATACTCAGAGGCTCAGCAACTTTCCTCTTACTTTAGAAGATATATTCCAATATGTCTGAGACCTTAAAAACTTCATTGATAGTTTTGGTCAAACTTTCACAAGGCACACCTCTTAAACTCTGGCACACATCTTAATAAGGAATCTAGGATATTTGCAACTTCCTCCTTTTCAGGTCCAATTAGCATACTGTAATGGATCAGCATGGTATTGTATCAACTTTTCTCTTCTGATTGGGTATAGAAATATCAAGTTATTTTCTAGGTTAAAAGCTTTATACTAGTGCCGGGGACTGCAGATCCCCCCATTAAATATATAGAACTAGAATGACAGCTGAAGTTAGCATCAGCGTCTCATTAAGTTCAGGATAACCTATCATTTTTATGATCACCCTAGCTTCTACCCTGGGTAAACAGATGAGATACTATGAGCTGTGGTAGCAGTTACCACACCTGAATCTTTCCAACACCACCAACACAATCTTTCTTGCTGGTGCCACTAAATCTGCAACACCACCCCTACCCTCTACCCAAGGTGTGGGATTGCTTTCAGTCAACATATTGAGAGATGGTTTCCATTTGCCCTTCCTATCATAAAATCCTTTCTACAGGTCAGGGACGCATGTGGGGTTTCTCCCTGTCACTAGTATTTCTATTCACACTATATATGTAGATGCTGGACAAAGAATAAAAAATGCAGCTGTAGTCTCACTAGAGCAATATGAAATTGACAAGAGCCAAGACTCCATCCATTGCCTACACTCCTCTAAGCTTCATTTTGAAGTTGGAGAATGAAGTCTCCAAGAATTACCAACAATCAAAAGCCAAAATCAAATAACCCATAGAACGTCTGAGATTTTTTCTTTCCTAAGGACACATTCATCCGAACAAGTGGCTACTGATGCCATTGAATATGGCTTGTGGGACGATTCTTATGTACACACTAGTGGATGTATTGTAGTGCTCTATTTCAATGCAATGGAGCCCCCTACCCCCATCCTTTGAAGGACTCAATCTCTGCTAATTGTCATGGGTTAGACACTGAATTTCCACTTCATTGTGCTACCTCAAGATAGGTTTTTTTTCACCAGAACTGAAATTTGGCTGCCTATAAGTGTCAAATAAGCACCTTTATAGAATGTCTAGCTCTTTCATTTCTAGGGCCCCTGAAATCAACTAAATATAACCACAGGTTCTTGCATATCAAAATGCTGACCATCATTATTGTGGTAATCGTGTCCATCTTGTCCCTGAATATGAATTGTGTCTACCTGGCTTCTACTATTCCATCACCCCATTCTCACTGAGATAAGGAAATCCAATTAATTCCACTGTGGAATCCCCACGACCCTCCTTACCCTATATAGGACATTTACTTAAGAGATTGTTAAGAAGGCTGGTGACATACTCACCAATTAATTTCTTTTAAAAGTGACAACTAACATGTTGATAATAGACTCTGAGTCAAAAAACCTGTGTTGTAGTAGTCAGCTACCAATATATTAATTAGAATTAACACCATTCATTGCTTGGTTAAGAATCATTTATAGGATTACAAAGGAATGAATGTGCCCAGGCCAGTAAACAATGACATGGTGTGTATGTGTGTGAGTGTAGGGATTTGGAACAGGGGTTACCATTTACCTGAAAATATAGACTGACACAATGAAATCTTGATTTTATTTCCTAGGGCTCTTACATTAGTAGTAAAAGTTATATATGCATCATCGACCTTGCTCAAGGATGTCCTGACATAATCGTATTGCACACAAATGAATCACATTGGAAATGTCATAACAAAATCAGGGTTGGCCACTATAAATAAAGCTACAATGAACATTGGAGCACATATATCTGTACGGATAAGTGTTTTCAGATTTTTTTTCTGTATATACCCAGGAGAGAGATTGCTGGGTTATATGGTAATTCTATTCGTAATTTTTTGAGGAACCTCCACACTGCCTTCCATAGCAGCTGCACCACTCTGCATTCCCACCAACGGTGTATGAGGGTTCCTTTTTCTCCACAGCCTCTCCAAAGATTGTTATTATTTGTCTTGTTGATGATAGCCATTCTAACCTGTGTGAGGTGATATCTCATTGTAGTTTTCATTTGCATTTCTCTGATAATTAGTGATGTTGATAATTAGTGACATTTTTTCATATGTCTATTGGCCATTTGTATAAACACAAGACCTGAAACAATAAACTGCATAGAAAAAACATAGGTACTAAACTTGTGGACCTTGGGTTCAAAGCGCATTTTATGAATTTGACCTCAAATGCAAGGGAAGTAAAAGCTAAAATAAATGAATGTGACTATATCAAATTAAAAATCTTCTGCACAGCAAAAGAAAGAAGCAACTAACCGAATGGGAGATTTTAGCAAACGATACTTTCAATAAGGGGTTAATATATAACATATGTAACTCATATAACTGAACAACAAAAATACTCATATAACTGAAATCATATAACTGAACAACAAAAAAACAAACAATCCAATTGAAGAATGGGCAGAGGACATGAATAGATATTTCTCCAAAGTGGAAATTTTTCTTAAAACGTGTGTTTCATTGTTTTCTTACATAGAGTGTATTGGATATAATCCAAATGTTTCTTCACGGTCCCTGGTAAAAATGAATAAAAATTACAATTTTTACAATCTTTACATAGCAGTGGTTCTCAAATGTGAAAAGAACAATAGCCACTGGGAAACTGCTGAAATGATAAATCTTGAGGCCCTCTCCAGATCAAACTAGAAAGCTCCAGGTGTTCTGATGCTCAGTAAAGCTGACTATAGGATTGTTTTGGTCTCTGCTAGGGCACAAGCTTTAGGGTCAGACACACTTAGATTTAAATCGAGATTCTGCCAATTCTTAACCATGTCATCTTGGCAAAGTTATCTAACATACCCAAAGCCCAAATTCCCTCTACATAAATTCAATGCTATAGAACTGTGAGGATTACATGAGCAATTACATGCAAAGTTCATAGTATAGTGTTTCACACAAAGCAGTGGTTTAATAAATGGCTAGGATAATAAATTTTTAAATTACAACGGACAGCTATGTTAAACGGTTCTATCCCCTACTGGATGTTTTATGCAGGTTTTCCCTTACTTCTTAAAAAGTATATATCCTTATTTAACACATTATCTCATTAAAGTCCTAAATTTGTTCCACTATTGGTTTTAACATGTAGTCCCAATAAATGAAGAGGTAGACTAGAAAATGTTGTAGTACTTTAAGGTATGGAGTTTATTCCTAGATGACTGAGGTAGCCTAAAAATCTTCTCTTAATCATTTTTACAAAAAACGATTTCATATAAAACACTCAGGTTTATAGTTTGGTCTGGTGTTCACTAGGCATATAGGAAAAATTATCTTCATCTTGATTTCCAAGTATATGACAGTAAAGAACGAATTTAAACTAAAGCAAATTGAAGAATTTTAATGGTTCTTTTACTACATTCTTCCATGTTCAAAATCCTGGAAAACTTACAAGGTTAAATATTTTTTTTTTTTTAACGGCCAACAATTTTAATTAGATTTCCCTGAGGCTTACAGAGTTAAAAGAGAACTTAGCAGGCAAGTATAAAACTGATTCTTTTTCAGTAAGAAGAAATAAGAAGATGTATTAAGTCTTAATGGTGAGGAGAAATTGAACTCTTTGAAATAAAAACCAAGGGGATACTGTCTCTTTGATTATTTTCTATTACTAGATGTCCAGAGAAAAGTCTTCCTATCAGTAATTCCAACTTTTAAGCATATTAGATTATGTAACAACTGTCCAATACATACAGAAAACAATACATTCTGTAACCATTTATAATCCCACAGCTGGAGATTAATAGTCATTATTCCTTTTCATTTATTTATTAAAACACATGTTAAATGTGAAGATTTCCAAAGGTGTTTTTTAACAATGCCTTATATTATACGAAAAACTTTGATAAATACTTCAAAGAAAGGGATATGTAGCATTACAATTTCATTCCATCAAACATATTTAATTTCAACTTACATTGAATTGTTGATTTGGAGAAAGTTTTATGTGCAAAGCAATGCCAGGTTCGCTCTTTTATGGTAAATGTTGTTCTTATCTTTTGTTTTGAAAAAGGATCAAATGAGACTGAGCAGGAAGGTGAAAAACATAAATGTGTTTATATAATACTAACATTCCATCTGTGGCTCTAGGAAAATAGCAAGAATACACTCCTCCACCATTAAATAATTGGCACAACCCAGCCTTTAAAAAGGTCACATTTTTAAACCTACCAGCATACCTCATTTTACTGCATTTTGCATTACCGCACTTCCAAAATATTGTATTTTTTTTTTTTTTACAAATTGAAGGTTTGTGGCAACCTTCCATTAAACGATTCCATCAGTGCCATTTTTTCAACAGGCTCAGATGATGGGTGACATTTTTTTTTGCAATAAAGCAATTTAATTAAGGTATATGCATTGATTTTTAGACATAATGCCATCACACACTTACTAAACTACAGTATAGTGTAAACATAACTTTTATATGCACTGGGAAATAAAAAAATTGTGTGACCCAATCTATTGCAACATTAGCTTTATTGCTGTGGTTTGGGATGAGCCCGCAATATCTACAAAGTATGCCTGTGTTTATAAGATGAAATTACTCTGCCACTTAAGACAAATCACTTTTCTGACTTGCATCCCATCCTCTTTCAACTCTCTAGGGATCTTTTCCTATAAGTCATCCTGTCATTATTACATAATCAATATTTCTTCTCTGGTATACTTGGTAACAAATAATCATCCATATGTACGTAGCCTTTGGTTGGCCTCGTTACATTCCTACTTATTTTCTTTTCCTTGTAGCTCTGCTCCTAAAGCAATGATTTTATTCTTACTAATACTTCCTAACTTCCCTTTCACTTGACCTCTGCAATCAATCATTAATCAATAGAAATTCACTGAAATTCTTTATCTGATAGCATAAGCTACATTATGCTGTTGTAACAAATAATCCTAAATATTCATTAGCTTCAGTTAACAATAGTATAATTCCTGCACAAACATGGTAGGTCCTAGATTAATGATGCTTCACTCATTTATAAAATTACCTTTTCAAAACAAGAAAAGTGTGGAAAATTTCATAATTTTTTTTTAAGGGGATCAATCTGGAAGTGAATGACTCCTAGTTCATCTTTGTTGGACAAAGCAAGTGACTCCTTATAAAAAATGCTAGACGAAAATATATGGTGATGGAAGGAAAACTGACTCTGGGTGGTGAACACACAATGTTATATATAGGTGATGTATTACAGAATTATGCACCTGAAATCTACGTAACATTGTTAACAACTTTCACCCCAATAAACTTTAATCAAAAAAAAAAAGACACAGGAAAGTGATAAATTGGAGGGGGAAAAACATAAAACTTTAAACAAAAAGTAACTAAAACTTGATGATTTTAAAAATTTAACCTACCCACATAGCAAAAACAAAAACAAACAAACAAACAAAAACAGTGAAATTAAGAAGTTAAATTGTCACTCTTTGCATATGACATGGTGCTATATATACAAAACCCTAAAGACTCCACCAAAAAGCTATAAGAAACAATCAATGAATACAGTAAAGTTGCTGGCTACAAAATCAACATACAAAAGTCCATTGCATTCCTATATACTAAAAATGAAATCTCAGAAAAAGACATTAAAAAAATTTCCTTTTGCAATTGCAACAAAAAGAATAAAAAAGCTAGGAACAAACTTAACCAAGGATGTGAAAGACTTATATGCTGAAAACTATAAGACATTTTTAAAAGAAACTGAAGAAGACACAAAGAAATGGAAAGACATTCCATGCTCATGGATTGGAAGAATCAACATAGTTAAAATGGCCATATTACACAAAGCAATATACAGATTTAATGCAATCCCCAACAAAATCCCAGTGGCATTTTTTAAAGAAATAGAACAAAAAATCATCAGATTTGTATGGAACCACAAAAGACCCTGAATAGGCAAAGCAATCCTAAGAAAAAAGAACAATGCTGGAAGTATCACACTCCCTGACTTTAGTACTACAGGGCAACAATAATCAAAACAGCATGGTATTCGCAGAAAAACAGACACATAGACCAATGGAATAGAATTGAGAACCCAGAAATAAAACCCTATATATATGGACAGATAATTTTTGACAAAGAAGCAAAAAACATTCAATGGAGAAAAGACAGCCTCTTCAATAAATGGTGCTGGCAGAATTGGAAAATCACGTGCAAAAGAATGAAACTGGACTGCTATCTATCACCATGTACCAAAACTAATTCAAAATGGATCAAAGACTTAATCATAAGACCTGACACAATAAACTGCATAGAAGAAAACATAGGCACTAAACTTGTGGACCTTGGGTTCAAAGAGCATTTTATGAATTTGACTCCAAAGGCAAGGGAAGTAAAAGCTACAATAAATGAATGGGACTACATCAAACTTAAAATCTTCTGCACAGCAAACGACAAAATGAAGAGGTAACCAACTGAATGGGAGAAGAGTTTTGCAAATAGTGCCTCCAATAAGGGGCTAATATCCAAAATATAAAAGAAACACATACAACTCAAAAACAAGAAAACACACAATCCAATTGAAAAATGGGCAGAGGACCTGAAGAGACTTTTATCTGAAGAGGGCATACAAATGGCAAATAGACATATGAAAAAAATGCTCAACATCACTCATCATCAGAGAAATGCAAATAAAAACCACAATGAGATATCACCTCACCCCGGTTAGAATGGCTATCATCAACAAGACAAATAGTTACAAGTGTTGGAAAGTCTGTGGAGAAAAAGGAAACCTCATACACTGTTGGTGGGAATGCAGAATGGTGCAGCCCTTATGGAAGGCAGTGTGGAGGTTCCTCAAAAAATTAAGACTAGAATTACTATATAACCCAGCAATCCCTCTCCTGGGTATCGACCCAAAAAATCTGAAAACATTTATCCATAAAGACAAGTGTGCTCCAATGTTCATTGCAGCTTTATTTACAGTGGCCAAGACATGGAAACAACCAAAATGTCCTTCGATAGATGAATGGATAAAGAAGCTGTGGTATATATACACAGTGGAATACTATCCAACATTAAGAAAAGATGAAATAGGACCATTTGTGACAACATGGATGGATCTTGAGAATATAATGCTAAGCGAAATAAGTCAGACAGAAAAAGTAGAGAACTATGTGATTTCACTGACATGTGGTATATAAACCAAAAGCAAAAGAACAAGACAAGCAAATAAGAAACACAAACTCATAGACACAGACAATAGTTTAGTGGTTACCAGAGGGTAAGGGGGGAAGTGGGTGGCAGATGAGAGCAAAGGGGATCAAACATATGGTGATGGAAGGAGAACTGACTCTGGGTGGTAAACACACAATGTGATTCATAGATGATGTAATACAGAATTGTATACCTGAAATTTATGTAACTTTACTAACAATTGTCATCTCAATAATCTTTAATTAAAAAAAAAATTGAAAAGAAAAAAAAAAGAAATTCACTGTTTGGAAAGAATGTTCCAGAGGAAATATCAAGGATGTGACTGTACCACCTTTTGCTAGTACCTCGAAGAATCAAAAGTACATAATATTTATAGAAAAGGCTCTTTGAGAATTTAAGCTTGAGACTTTCATCTTTTCCCAATCTAACCAGGGTCGTGAGGGAACTGGGGGATGTCTCAGTAAAAGCTAAAATGGAAATAGTATTACCTTGGAAAGATTTCTTGCTTAATGGCATGAATCCCCTGACATACCATGAGAAGTTCAAAATTATTGAAAATTATATAGCAGCAGAAATACTGCCAACTTAGATTGAAAGGGACACATACAGTACAAAATAAAGGAAAGTCTCTGGACTCCAGACATACTACTTGCAAACAAAATAGAATGATAAAACTGTTCACCTACAAAACCCTGCAATCTTTCATGAAAAAGGAAGGATGACTCAGAAGGTGGAGCAGAATACTCTGAGGGTGGAACCAGTAATTATTCCCATGCCTTAAAACCTAATGCGGTTTTTATAACTGTATTTTAAAATTGCTTGAGAACCTTTCCTCCATTTTCTCCCTTTTTGAACCAGAAGTTCTATAACTTTTCCTATTCCTGCCCTGCCATTCATTTTGAGAACAGATAACGTATTACTTTAATTCCATAGCTACAAAAGTAAAGAAGTATATTCAGAATGGATTATACCCACAGCTTCACCCATATATAGTTTAGAGGAGTCAGATGATGAAATTTGGGACTTTTAAGATTTAGTTAAGATTTTGGACATTGAGTTGGTGCTAATAGAATAATAGGATAAAAACATTGAGGACCTTAATTTATTTTGGATGTGCTCTGAATGTGAATCTTTGGGGGCCATATGGTGGACTGCAATAGGCAGAATAATAACCTCCTAGACTGTCTACACCTTAATTCTTGGAGTCAGGGATTTGAATACATTACCTTACATGGCAAAAGAACTCTGGCAGATCTAATTAGGGTTATAACCTTAAAATAGGGATTATCCTGGGTTTTCAGGTAAACTCAACAGAATCCTATGGACTCTAAAAAAAATAAAAATGGAAGAACAGAAGGTAGAAAACATGTGAAGATGGACTAAGTAGCAGGAAACAGTCAAAGTGTGAGGCGAATTAGACCTACTTTTGCTCACTTTGAAGATGGACAAAAAGAAACCAGGAGCCAAGGAATGTGAGAGGTGGAAGCTGAGCACAGCCGTAAGTTGACAGCCTGCTAGGAAATAGGACCACAGTACTACAACCTCATGGCACTGACCTCTGCAAACAACTCGAATGCCAAGGGAACA
The DNA here is from genome assembly GCF_004115265.2 of Rhinolophus ferrumequinum. Classification (NCBI taxonomy): domain Eukaryota; kingdom Metazoa; phylum Chordata; class Mammalia; order Chiroptera; family Rhinolophidae; genus Rhinolophus; species Rhinolophus ferrumequinum. The sequence continues at coordinate 88,821,768 of NC_046289.1, read as the reverse complement.
GTCTGCCCTAGAGCCTCCAGAAAGGAACGCAGCCTTGCCAACACCTACATTTTGGACTGGGAACCATATAAGGCTTCAGACCTGCAGAAATGTGAGGTAATAAATGCATGCTGTTTCAAGTAACTAACTTTGTGGTGATTTGTAAATGGCAGTAATAGAAAACTAACACAAATAGGTATTCATATGCTCTTGTATATAGTATTTATACTTGTGTGTATATATATCTATATATATATATATATGCACACACACACATTTTTGTATTTAATAAACACAATTATCATAATATTTTTAGTAAATGTTTCATTAATAGGATATGGTGGATAGCATTATTACTATATCTGTCGTAGTGAATACTTGCATATCTGTACACTGTGGGGGTAATAGCTTATGGAAGTGGCAGACACTTTTATTAGAATCACTGTAAGCAGTGCTCTTCCCCAGATGCAGAGCATTGACCACATTTAAGGTTACAGATAAGCTATCATTAGTTCCCCGCCACTAGACCGCAGCCAGATTTCTTTCAATTTATTAGAAGATTTTGGAAGTCCAATTGTACCAATTTATTTTAATAAACATGAGACCATGTAGCATTATTTCACTCAGAGAAACAAAGGTACAAGATTATAAACTGACTTAATCTTCTCACTGAGCACTCTGCAATGTGACTTTTTTAGAGCTATTTTCTTTTTATTATAAAAGAAAATTGAAACACAAAAGGCCAGTGGCAATTCATCACTAGTGTGAGAAAAATCCAGTAACAATAAAATAAGTGTAAGACAGCCTGAGAGGCTAGATGATTAGTAATAAAGATGAAGTAAATGGGCTTGGGATAGATAAGAGTTATCTACTTTAGTAAGCAAGAAATGGTCACATTTGACAAGCCAATATATAAGCGTACATGGAGAATTAACTTCAAGTTTAACTAATAGAGACTTGAAAAAGTTTACACTAGTGGAATAGAAATTACAAAGCTTCTCTTCACTCTGGGTCAAAAGAATCACAATATTTGATCTTGGTTGCTTTTCCTAAGAATATACGTTTTCAAATCTAAAGTGACAACTGGACAGCAAACATGCATATACAATCAAATCAACCCTTTACTTTAAAACACATTAATTTTGTTACAACATATTCATTTTTCCCCAAACAATACTTTGTAGACATTTTGTTATATATGTAAAAGATATGCTTTTACATTTCTTCAAAAAATTGTGTTTGAGATGCACAGAGTTTAAAAATAAATGTTTTTTAATCCAGATTTAGCCAAACTTAACAATTTGATATACAACTATTAAATTTTCAAATTTTAGCCATTGTGTTTTTAAAAAAGAATTAGAAAATGCCATCATATTTAAAGGGAAGATTGTAATATGCTCTTTGTTTATCTCACAATAGTGGATTTTTATATATTTTACCAAGATATTTTCAAGGGATATTTTATGATGCAAAAATAAAACTTTTCTTCCTGATAGCTAATATATTTCAGTTGATGAACTACATACGCTCTCCCCAGACTAAAAGAGAAAAACAAGCATAAAAAAGTAAAAGAGTATCTGGGTTTTCCTGATGATTAATATATTACATTGTTGATAAGAGAAATATTTACTGTAATAAAATCTGTATCGCTCTAGGTTTTATAGATAATCAAAAGTGTTTTGTATCATTTATTGTTCTGCACATATTAGACCAGACAACAGGAAACTGATAAATCTGTCTGCCATCAGGCTATATCCAAGTAGTCTATTACATGAAGGCTCAGGATATTGTCATCCCAGGCTACTACCAATCTTACAGTAGATTTCATTATCCTATTGCGATAGCAAATTCTTTCCAGGTATTGATAGTAAACTGGAAAGAAATACTTTATTATTAAATATGAAAAGTAATAAATGTCATTTGATCAATTCTAAAGTATTTAAAACTATTAATTTTACATACCAAATCACTGTTCAAGAATTATTGTTATTTCAAACTCTGAATTCAAGTGAGTGTTCCATTATCATAACCACATCTTCATTCATTGCTCTTCTAAGCTCTCATTCGCTCTTACACTGCCAAACCAGTCTACTGGTCATAACATTTGAGAATTCATAATATGATGACATGTTGTGTGTTATTTGAAAAGGCTTCTCCATATATTCTGTCACTGCAAGTCCATAACCATCTTCAAGAATTTGTAAAAAATTCACTTTCTCTCTATGAGCTTCATTTCCACAACTCACCTCAATCACTTTCTATTTTGTACCAGTACATGTTAATTCATATTTATATTTGATGCGATTTGGTACACTATTTTGGAAATCTTCCCCTTGGCATTCTACTAGTCATGTTCCTTATTTAAGGCCTATTTTTAGCTAACCAATAAGCTCAAACTAAAAGTAACTATATTCATTAAGATGAGCTATTTCTAAATCCTCCATTTTTTTATATCAATGTTAGACGGATGCTTTCAAAATATAACTGAAACTAGGCATTTCAATATGTTACACTGTCTTCCAAAATCCTATGCTACATTGTAACAATTTTATTCAGTCTCTTAATAATATTCTACTTACTTGCATAACACTGTTAGAAGGTATGCTCAACCTCCATGTTTTGGCAGAATCACAGGTAAGTATCAAATCCCATAGTATTAGTATATAAATAGAGGTTACATTACCCCCAAAAAAAGCTAACAAAAGCTATAGCAAAGTTAAAAATTTTGTTTAATGTTAGTCTACTATAGTTTTAGTATTTCTGACAGAAAAATACTTGTACTTCTAGTTTATGATGATTCAAATTTTCTGAAAGCTACAACTAGAACTCAACTTCCATCCCAATGTGTATATAGAATATTAAGTATTTTGGAAATTACTCAGATAGTGAAAGCTTCCATGAAATTAGATATATATTTGTATTAGCATATTGGAGACAATTTATATTTTTTTACCCTACTGTATAAATTAGAAATGTGGCTAACTTTACCTATCTATTTTAACTTTAGTATTGGGTCATTACAATGTTTGAGTAGTTTAGTAATTAAGGTTTTCTATTACCACAACTTTCAATGTGAAATTCGAATACCATCTTTCCCCAAAAATAAGACTGGGTCTAAGATTAATTTTTGCTCCAAAAAATTCATGAGGTCTTATGTTCAGGGGATGTCACCCTGAAAAATCACACTAGGGTTTATTTTCCAGTTAGGTCTTATTCTTGGGGAAACACGGTATTGTAGTGTGAATTATAAAACATTAGCAATTAATAATTCATAATAACATATACCAGTATATTATAATATCCACAGCTGTTGCAAAAATTCAATATATATCAAGACTCTGCTTTTCCATATTTATTACAATTGTTTCTAAACTTTAACCAGGCTATACCACCTATCAACTGCTTCACATATTTTTTAGAACATGTTGACACACAGTTTTGTAATTGTTGTTTTTACTTAATATATTAGAAAAGTAGTCTTATATCCAAATATCATGCACAAGAAATACATATCAATTCAGCTGTCTTTCAGAAATGTAGCAGTTTTATGCAATTTGGCATTTGCTAGGCTATTTTCACTGCAGATTAGACAGCTGCAGTACATACAATAAATACTCTGAGAAACTTAGATTCACAGAGTTTATAAAAAAAAATGAGTGTTAAATGACAACACAGAATGATTCATATTCTCCATTTTATCTTTGAATGAAATCAAACAGAGGTTTCTTGGAAGAAATAATTGGTTTCATGGTAGTTGTACATACCAGATCACTGAGAATTTAGCTATCACTCTACCATACAGGGCACTGACTCATAGCATGAGGTTACTTTTGTGATTCCAGGAAACAGATTGTCTAAAGCAGAATCCATGAAATATAATCAACAAAGTTGGGATTGTGATTTTTGGACAGTGAAGCTGTGTAATATGTCAGGGACAAATATTTTACATAACAATTCACAATTCAGGATTATTACAGAATTACATTTAAAAGTTACAACAAACTTTTTGGGCCATTGAGAGAATAATGGCAAATTTATATTTTAAGGGCAGGTATGTTGCTATTGTTCATTACCATTTTGATATATACATGTATAAAAATACATGATAGAATCATATAATATGCTTCACAAAAAGTGTAAACACTAAAATCAAATAGGCCCGGGTTCAAGTTTCAATTTTAGTATATATATTTGTGATCTTGGGGAAGTTTATTCTTCTTTTAGTTTCAATTTTCTCTTTTTAAAATAAGAGCCACAAAAAGTATCTCACAACACTTGGTAAACATGAAAATGAATGCCCTGCATATGGAGTCTATTATACAGGGCACACAGTCAGAAATTAATAAATACTGACCCTTTATTTAACAATTAATCTCCTGAACACCATATCACCTCTGGGAAATTTCTCATTTCTTTTACGACTATCCAATTCACATCACGTAGTTGGTCAGGTTCAATATAGGCTTCTCTTTCCCATGGTCTTCACACAATCTCTGGCTTTTGTGAGACAGTACTGGGGGCAATTTGGAGTACATGTGGAGGAACAAGATTTGGATTCAAATTCTGGCCATATAATTACTGGTAAATAATTAAACCTTGTAGACCATAGTTTATCATATGCTTGCCATATTGGTTGATGTGTAAATTAAAAGAGATATTTATAAATTATATGTAGAGTGCTAGCAATAGTTTTTTGAACTTGATAAGTGTGTAGTGAAGGCAGCATTTAGTACTTTTAATAAATTCTGGGGTCACAATTACATAACACTTAAGTACCTAACGTGCTCTTTAAGATACACATATATTTATAAAGTTAGGTATTATAAATTAAATTTCAATATCAACAGTGCCATTTCTGTGTTTATTCACCCCATGCCCTTTTTTCTCCATATCTCTTTTACTTTCTTCATTATGCTTAACTTTTTCCTCTCTACTGTGTCCTTCCTTTATTGTATAAACATTACCAAATGTTTGACATAAAAAAAAATAAGTCCACAGGAAGTGACATCAGCATCATGGCTGCCTGACATTCCTCTTTTCTTGCCTTTTTTTAAACAAAGAATTAAACATACATAACCTAAAAAAAGTGCCTCCATACCTTACATCAAGGGACCCAGAAGGATACTAGCCTACTTGTTTATCTGAAAATAAACAAAAATTCAGTAAGGACTATAGATATAAGGAAGTCTATGAACCATCTCCACTACCACTATACCCAACGGGGGGGAAAATTGTTGAGTGCAACCTGGGCAGATACCAAAGGAGAAAGATAATTTGTAGAAGTCCAGCCTGCTTGAAGGATGAGTCCAGCATGCCATGTGAGTGGGATAATGACAAGTTGGGACCAGAGTGGGGAAGGAAATAGCCACAGCAACCTCCCTCTCTAGCACAACACTGAAAAGGACTAAACTATTAGACAGTGACAACCTCTCCCATGGAGGAGGTAGAAAGTGAAAGCAGTGAGTGACTGCTCAGCTACTCCAGGAATGTGGGTTGTAGCTGGAGAAACCAATTTCTCTCAAGCACTACGTGGATTTCTGAGGAAGGTCTTCCCTTTGTAAGGGAAGGAAGTGAATAAGAATATAAAAGGTTATCAAAGAAGGTATTTTCCTGCTGTCTGTTCCAGCACTTCAACAGAAGTCTGCCATAAGCCTCTCAGAGTACCCTAATGGAGGGTCTCCCCTCCAGGCTTTCAGAACCCACAAAGTTATACCCACATCTCCCCCTACTCCGCTACCAGATCCTTGTGCAGGCTCCCTAGTGCATCTGGGAGAGCAAGGTCTAGTAGAGACGAACATGCTCAGAAAATGGGCCAAGTTTGGTGTGCAAGAGAGAAACCACAAAATTGAGTTAAATTGCCACCTTGTGGAATACAAAAGACAGGTTTCTAATAGCCAGCCTGATAAATTTTAAGAACCAGAAAGAACATAAAAGCTTAGTAAAGAAGGTGCCTGCTATCTCAAATGCAAAACCAAAAATGCATACCTATACACAACATGAAAAATCAAGGAAATATAGTATCCTCAAAAGACAAATTCTTCAGTATCCAAATCGAAAGACACAGAATACTGCAATCTTACTGATAAAAAATTGAATATAGCTGCTATGAAGAAATTCAATAAGCTACAAGACAACTCATAAAGATTAAATCTGGAACAAGTTCAACGAAATCTGGAATAAAAGTAATGAACAGAAGTAGTCCTTTACCAAAGATATTGACATTATTAAAAAAGTTAAACAGAATTTCTGGAGCTGAAGAATTCAATAAATAAGATGAAGAACATAAAAGAGAACATCTATAATAGTGCGACCACGTAGAAGAAAGAATACATAACTTGGAGGATAAAAAATATAGAAGTAATAGTTAGAAAAGGAAAGGGAAATACGATTTTAAAAAAACGAAAAAAGCCTATGAGCTATTGGTTCAATCAGAAAGGCAAGTATTAAAATAACTGGGATTCCCAGAAGGAAAAAAGAGGAGAGGGGACAAAGAGTTTATTTAAAGAAACAGTAGCTGAGAACTTCCTAAACCTGGGAAAGGACTTGGACAAACAAGTCCATGAAGCTGATAGAATTCCCTATTATCTCAAGCAAAAAGACATTTTCCAAGACACATTATAATGAAACTACCAAAACTCAATGATAAAGAATCTTAAAGATAGCCGGGGGATAAGAGACAGTAACTTCCAAAGAAATCCCCATTATGCTATCAGCAGATTTCTCAGCAGAAACTCATAGGCCAGGAGAGAAAATAATGATGTATTCACAGTGTGGAAAGATAAACATTTATCAGGCAAAGTTATCCTAATATGAAAGAGAAATAAAGCCTCTCCCAGACAAATAAGCCAAGGGATTTCACCATCAGGAGACTTGTGTTACAAGAAATGCTGAAAGGAGTTAGTTCTTCAAGCTGAAATGAAAAGATGCTAATCAGTGACCTGAAAACATACGAGGATGCAAAGCACACTGGGAAAGGTAAAAAAAAAAAAAATAGAATTATAAAACTGTAACTCTATATTAGCATGTTGTGTTTACCACTTAACTATGTATAAAGGTTAAAGGAAAAGAGTATTAAAAATAACGATAGCTACTATAAGTCAATAATTGATACACAGCAACAAAAACAGATAAATTGTGATAAAAATGTAAAAGAACAGGAGTAAAGGGCAGAGCCTTATAAACAGACAAAGAAAAATTACTATTGCCATAAAATGGAATCTTTTCTCTATGAGATGTTTTATGTAAGTCTCCTGGTGACATCAAAGCAAAAATCAAGAGTAGATTCATAGACTAGAAAAAAAGGGGGGAGAAACAGAGCATAGAACCATGGAAAACCACCAATTCACAAAAGTACGCAGCAATGGGGGTGGGAATACAATGGAAATACAAAACAACCAGAAATCAACCAATCAGATGGCATGAGGAAGGCATGATATGTCAATAATCACTAAATGTAAATGGATTGAATTCACCAATAAAAAGTCATGGAGGGTCTGGATGGATAAAAAAAATAAAACCCAAATATATGCCGCCAACAAAAGACTCAGTTCAGCTCTAAAGACAGACTTAGGTTCAAAGTGAAGGGATGGGAGAAGATATTCCATGCAAATGGAAACCGAAACAAAGCAGGGCAGCAATACTTATATTAGACAAAATAGACTAAGGCAAAATGACAAGAGTCATTTAAACAAGGTCATTATATAATGGTGATAGGATCAATACATCAAAAATATATAACAACCATAAATATATGTGTAACCAACATTGGATCACCTAAATATATTAAGCAAATCCTAACAAATCCGAAGGGAGTAATGGACAAGAATACAATAACAGTAGGGGCTTCAATACCACACTGTCAGCAATGGATAGATAATCCAGATAGATAATCAAAAAGGAAATGTTGGAATTGACTCATACATTAGAGCAAATGGACTTCACAAACATATAAAGAACATTCCATCCAACAGAGGCTTCCTGCAAATACTTCTCAAGTGCACACAGAACATTCTCTAGGATAAATCATATGAAAAGACACCAAACAAGTCTTACCAAATTTAAGAAGATTAAAATCAGAACAACAATCTTTTCTGAACATAATGATATGAAACCAGAAATCAATAACAAGAGTAATGCTATAAAAAACACAAATATGTGGAAACTACATAAACAACACACTTCTGGGCCAAAGAGAAATAAAAGAGAAAATAAAAAAATATCTCAAAACACATGAAAATGGAAACATAACATACCAATTTTACCGTGGGATGCTGCAGAAGTAGTTCTTAGAGGAAGCCGATAGTGATAAATACATATATGAAGAAATTAGACATATCTCAAATAAACAACCTAACTTTACACCTCAAGGAATTAGACAACAAAGAACATATTAAGCCCATATTAGCAAATGAAAGAAAATAATAAAGATTACAATTGGAAGCAATTAGTAGAGAGCAGAAAAACAATTGAATCGATGAAACTAAGAACTGCTTTTTTGAAAAGATGAAAATTTTAAACTTAGTACGACCAATGAAGAGAAAAAAACAGAAGACAAGTTAATAGGAGACATTACAACTGATATTACAGAAATACATAAAATCATGAGAAAATAGTCTGAACAATATGCCAACAAATTATATGATCTAGAAGAAATGAATAAATTCCTAAACACACACAACATGCCAAAACTGATTCAAGAAGCAGTAACTAATAAATCTGAACATAGCAATAACTAATAAAGAGATTAAATCAATAATTAAAAACATCCCAACACAAAAAACCCCAGGACTAAATAGCTTCACTGGAAAATTCTAGCAAACATTTAAAGAATAATTAACGTCAATCCTTCTCAAACTCTTCCAAAAAAAACAAAAAAAAAACAAACAAGAAACGAAGAGGAGAGAATATTCCATATTCATTCTACAAGGTCAGCATAAACTTGATACAAGAAAGAAAACTGTAGACCAGTATCCCTGACGAATATAGATGCAAACATTCTCAATAAAATATTAGCAAGCTGAGTTAAGAACACATTAAAAGATTTATAGACCACAACTAAGCGGGATTTTCCCCTGGGATATAAATATGGTTCAACAAGATGAATCAATAAATATAATACATCACATTAATAGAATGAAAGATAAAAGTCATATGATCATTGTAATAAATGCAAAAAAGTATTTGACAAATACAACATCTTTTCATGATTAAAAATCCTCAGCAGATTGGGTGTAGGAGGAACATACCTCAACAAATAAAGCCACAGCTAACCTTATGATAAATGGTTAAAAAATTAAAAGCTTCATTGAAAAATTGATAGCTTTCCCTCTAAGATCAGGAATAAGAGAAGGGTGCCCACTGTCACCATTTTTATTCAATATACTACTGGAAGTCCTAGCTACAGCAATTAAGGAAGATAAAAAGGCATCCATATCAGAAGGAAAAGTAAAATTGTCTTTATTTATAGATGATTTGATTTTGTCTATAAAAAAATCCCAAAGACTCATCCAAAAAACTAGGGGAAACTAATCAACAAATTCAGTAACGTTTCAGGATATAAAATCAATATACAGATATTAGGTGCATTTCTGTACATTAATAATGAAACATCTGTAAAACAAAATGAAAACTATCCCGTTTACAATGGCATCAAAAACAATAAAATATCTAGGAATAAATTTAATCAAGTAAATGAAAGATCTGTACAACAAAAACTACAAGACTTGAAAAAGAATGGAAGGAGACACCAACAAATAAAAAGATACCCCATGTTTATGGATCAGAAGAGTTAATATTGTTAAAATGTTCATACTACCCTAAGCCATTTATAGATTCAACAAAATCCCTATCAAAATTTTCAAGGGCATTTTTATAGAAATAGAACACACATTAAATTCATTAAGATTGTATGGTACTAGCATAAAAAATAAGCACATAGACCAATGGAACAGAATAGAGAACCCAGAATTAACCCTGTGTATATGTGCTTAGCTAGTATCTGACAAGGGAGCCAAAAACATGCAACAGAAAAAGGGCAGTCTTTTCAATAGTGGTGCTGGGAAAATTGGATAAGTAAGCACTTGCATAAAAATGAAAGTGGACCCCTATCTTACACCACTCACAAAAATTAACTTAAAATGCATCAAAGACTTAAACATATGACCTGGTAGCATAAAACTCCTAGAAGAAAATGTAGGTGAGGAGCTCCTTGGTACTGGTCTTGGCAATAATTTTTTTGGTTTTGACACCAAAGCTCAAGCAATAAAAATACAAATCAACAAGTGGGATGACATCAAACTGAAAAACTTCTGCACAGAAAAAGAAATGATCAATAAAATGAAAAGGCAACCTATGGAATAGCAAACCATATGTAAGGGGTAAATATGTAAACTATATGAAGTCATATAACTCAATAGCAACAACAAAAACAATTCAATCAAAAATTGGGCAGAGGAATAGATAATTTTCCAAAAAGACATCCAATGGCCAACAGGTACATAAGAAGAGTTCAACATCACTAATCATCAGGGAACTGCAAATCAAAACCACCATGAGATATCACCTGACATCTGTTAGAATGGCCATCATCAATATGACAAGGTAAACAAGTGTTATCAAGGATGTGGAGGAAAGGGAACTATTGCATAATGTTGGTGGGAATGTAAATTTGTTCAGCCACTGTGGAAAACAATATGGAGGTTCCTCAAAAATTAAAACTAGATCGACCATATCATCCAGAAATCTCTCCTGAGTATAAAACCAATGGAAATGAAACTAGGGTATCAAAGAGATATATGCACTCCCATGTTCATTTCAGCATTGTTCGTAATGGCCGAGATAGAGAAACAGCCTAAGTGTCCCTCTGTAGATAAATTGATGAAAATGTGGCATATATCCAAAGTAATATTATCCATCCATCAGAAAGAAAGACATCCTACCCTTTGTAACAACGTAGATGGACCTTGAGGCCATTATGCTGCGTCAGTCAGTCAGAGAAAGACAAACACTGTATGATATCACTTATATGTGGAATCTAAAAAAGCCAAACTCATAAACAGAGAATAAAATGGTAGTTAGTGGGGAATGAGGGAGGGCTATGGAGATATGAAAGATGTTATATAAGGGTATAAATATGTAACAAGTAGCAAACAAATTCCTAAAGATCTAATGTACAGTATAGTTTAGACAATACTATGGTATTATAGTCATCAAACTTGCTAGGAGAGTAAATCTTAATTATTTTAATCACAATGAAGAAATGATAATTTTCTGATATGATAGAGGTGCTACTTATCATTACAATACCAATCATATTCCAATATATAAATATATCAAATCAATATGCTGTATACCTTAAATGTACAGTCTTATTTGTCAAATATATTTCAATAAAATAAGTCAGCAAATAGCAAATACAAAAGCTTGCTCAAACTTGAATACTTCCCTTGGTACCGCATAATGGAGGTAAGAGTAATTTAAGAATGTAAAACAAGGATTCAGCTGAGATTTTAATCCTGCCCCTGCCCCACCCCTCCCCACCTCTTACTGCATGTGTGATCTTGAACAATTTGGCTACACTTTCTGCAATCATTTTCTTTATCTGTGAAATTTTGAGGTTCCAATAAAACAGTTTTAAAGCCCATTGCACCATGTCTAGCACAGAGAAAGTACTCAATAAATGTGAGTTTTTGCTTTTGTTGTTACTATCCAATTTCTTTCCTTCACCTTTCATCCAAATATTAGAGTCACTCTTAGTGATTCTAATTGAAACATTCCTAATATTTGTATTTAGGGTATTTTTAAAGAATCATATTTCCCTAGGAAAAATGAATATATGAAAAACACAAGAAGTTTGCATATAGTATTGAGGACCTCACAGACCCCTGACAAATTCCCTCTAGTTGAAATGTTAACTATAGGTAACTATTTTATTAAATGTACTTTGGTGATCAGACTTAGTAAAGAAATAGAGATATATTGTTGCTTAAATCAAATTATTCTTTCTTCACAGTTGAGTATGACAACAACGATATAACACCGCTCAGTCATCTGCACATTTAAAATATATGATCACCAAAGTTATACATCATTCAAACAGGGCACCCTATCAAGAGTAAAGAGGAGTGGTATTAAGCACATCAGGAAATAAACATAAATTGACACTATCCAGGGAAAACTAGAACTTACGGTCACACAATATAATGCATATATAGGTCATCATTGAACACAGAAAACTGACATATATTATCATTTATATTAATAAGATTTGCTAATTTATATTTATCATTTTTTTCTCTTCAGTTTCAATTATTTCCAATGTAAGAATACATATTGACTAGGTCAGAGTTAAGCCTTGGCTAAAGTATGTGTGAAATTCAGCAACATTTCAATCTAAAGGTTTTCTCCATCTCAGAGGAGATAAAATTCTTAATTGTAATATGTTTAATATTTTGAAAACTACTATTATCAAAAATTCAAGAATACTTAAAGAGGTTGTTTGGATACATCCTCAGTTCTGCAAAGAACCTGGATGCTCTGTGAGAAAGAACTTAGAAACTGTAAGAAGGGATCAAATATGTACATACATGTCAAGACCTGGTGGTGATGACAAACACAGAGGGTAGCCCCTGATAGAAAATCATCAAAAGAAAATTCCTGGAAGAGCGGTCTGGGCTGAAAAGAAAAGCCAGAGGTCAAAGAAAACAAAGATTCCAGTGCAACTAACCACCACTTGACCTGCTGCAGGCACATGCTCCCATTCCCAACTACTTACTGTTCTGCTCCCTGAATGCCTATACTTCTCAGAAGGAGAATGGCTGTGGCATATAGTTAGAGATATGGCACTAGGGAAATGGCAACATACAGAAAGTCAGTAAAGTTCTCATGGACTCAAAGATAATAGGGGTACAGAACCCAAATTTGCTATTCCTGTAATCCCATATCTGTTTGAGATATGACGGCATTATCTATAAAAGGTTTTCCAAATACCCACTCCCATATTTTAATCAACATTGTTCAGTGCAACCGCAAAAGTATTTTAATTGGTTTTCCTGTATTAAATCCCATTTCCATTCTAAGATATAGCTGCTTCCTGGCAAAATGGTTAGTCAAATGAAGTCATAATTATGCCATGCCACTGTTTACAAAAATCCAAAGGTTTACAGTCTACAGAATATACATGAAAAACATTCTATCAAGGAACTAGACATTCAAAGGTATATTTTAATTAACTTATGCTGTAAAATTAAACTTCATTAAAAGTATGTGATGAGTAAACAAGATGGAATTTGGGGGAAATTATTTGAAAATCTTAAGTACACAAAGAGCTTTTATTAGATAATTCACTTCCATTATAAAATCATGGATTATTATAATTTCAGTTGGGGATGTTTTAGCTTTCTCAATACATGTGGGTACAAAGCTGAAATCGATGAGAATTTGATACTTGAAATAGCTTTCTAGTTACTCAGAGAAATAAAGAATGCTTTCTCTGATTGAATTTCTAGAATGCCTCATATAGAGTAATGTAATTTCCACATAGTCACTTTACCAGAAGATATACAAATATCAGGATCAAATGAGGAAAGACTCATGATGATCACTGAATTTATTTTTTCTAATATGCAACCGTAATATTCATCTAAAAATAGCATTTATTTAAAGGACTGAACGAATTCCTGGAAGTCAAAAATGATTTAGAACGCAATATTCAGAATATTTCCTAATATATTTAAATACTGTTATAAGCAGAAGCATAAATGAGATTTTAAAATAATTTGGAAAGGGAAATATTAATACAAGAAATGTATAACTGTATTAGATCAATTTTTGCAAAAGTATACAGGCTTAGGATCATAAAAAGATGATTTCAGTGGTGCAGAATGTACTATACAAAAATCATGAGAAGGGCATTTCTTAATCCTGATATTATTCATACACAATAAATATGGGTATGACAAAAAGAAAGAGCTATACATTTAGTTATTACTCCTGAAAGCAGCTCCATCAATCAGAAATGTGTTTAAATGACCCTCTTAGTTGCAAAGCTTTCTCATAAAGAGTACAGTTATTTTGTTGCTTATTTTCTCCTGCATTTACTTCTAATTTATAACTTATTTCTATCAAATTTTTACTATATATAGTTTTTATTTCCATTTTGAAACTATTCTTTACATTCATATTATCTACAATCAGGTTGTTTTATTGTGATTTACTAATAAACTATAAAATCTCTTCTGGTTTACATCCTATTTCTAAATATTTTAGACTTTTACAGTATGATATACATTTTGTGACGCATATAAATTAATACTGCTCATCAGTCATCCTCTACTGGTATTTAAATATATATGATAATAAAATGGTTAAATCAAGGATAAACCAATAAAATATGTATAAAAATGAGTATAAAATATCATGTACAATGTTATCAATTATTACATACTTTATATTGACTTTAGACACAATTGATTGCAAACTGATAAATCAGATAAAAATCCATGCCTACGGAAGGACCTTAAGGAATAAACATTGTATCGTGGAAGTATGAAACCTGGAAATGAATTATTTTCACAGCACACAAAAAGTGATAAACCTATTTCCACACACTCATGCTTTCACATTTATCAGCTATTAAATTTTTGATAAAAATTTGTGTTTCCTGGACTATCAAATACCATTTTGAATGCACTGTGAAAGTGTGTCCTATGATACACACTTACATAAAATTTACATGAAAGCAAGTAAGAAAATTCAAAACAAATCTAATATGAATTATATGTGCCCATTAAAATAAACATTTGTTTAAATTATATCAGTAATAAAAATAAGAGGTTTTTTTTGTTGTTGTTGTATTTTTCCAGAATATTGATAGAGCAGACCAATATTTTTAACAGGAAGCACAAAAGCACAAATGGAAAGACTACTGAACATCAAAAAACAATGCTCAAGGATTTTTGTAAGTCCTGTACAATAAAGAGCATTTAACAGGGGTCCAACTTTGAGGCATAATTTCATCCTATTAGGTTTCAAATCTTCCTGGGTATCTGGAGGATGGTGGGGCAGAATCACTAGGGGTTTCTTTAAAAGATAAGAACTTTCTGAAGAAAAGAAACGCTGCATGACAATCTGGTTCAAGGATGTTAGCTGAAAAATCTGAGTGAAAGAAATATTAAATGTTGGTATTTCTCGTAAAAGGTGTTTAAACACCCAATTACTTTATTTCCATACATGTATGTTCAACTATAGGACATACATATATGTTTAAATATAGGATGTATATCCTGACACATACATGTGTACATATATGTACACACACACACACACACACACACACGCCAGGCCTAGAAAGTAGTTATTGCTCAGAGTAGTGCTATAACTTTATCAGAACAATTTCTGTAACACATAAAGAGGGGAACATACTTATAAAACTCAACAGAGAGAGAGTGTTTGAAATCCCATGTAGAAGGGTTAATTTAATTACCATCGGCTTAAAACCCCTTCTCTGTGACCACCTCCTCCAATACAAACATACATAAATACACAGAGAAAAGCTAATTCTTCAATAAAACAACAACAACAACAACAAAATATACTTTACCCTTCCAGAAACAACATACAGGTAGGATACCAAAAAAAAAAAAAAAGAAAGAAAGAAAGAAATTGACATAATGAAACATCTTCAATAAATTTGAGAGTACTGGTGCAATTTTTAAAATTTTCTGTATATTATGTTTTGACCTCTTACAAGAAACTTTCTGGCTTAGGAGAGACTACCTCTCCATTGACTAGGCAATTCTTAGAGAAAGTCAGGAGCCCTGGTGCAGGTATGCCTTTGATATGCAGCCTAACCAAAACAGAGCCATACTTCCTCTCTTCTGCCCATGCATCCCTAGAGGCAACAGTCCTCTGCCTTAATCCCTTACACCCAGAGCTAGATACCAGGCAACTAAGGGACAACCTTTATATCTTAACCTGACAAAATTATTGAAACTAGCCAATGCTAAACTGTTTCTCTACCTAGGAAATGCACAATGGGTCTTGACTACAGGCACTGCTGTATCCAAGCGCTCAACCATAAAACACTGACCTCTTTTTCTCCCTTCATCTTAGCTCTGACTTCCTCTGAGTTGGTTCTATTTTTAGATAAGCTCTCCCATAAGTGGCAAAATCAGTTCTTTCAATTGTAAGTGAACTTGTCCTTAGAGCCTGTGATTCATAGATGAAGGATAATTTCCCCCAAGAACTCACAGTAATCCTGGGGAGCGGGGGGGGGGGGGGGGGGGGGGGGGGGGGAGGGGGGGAGGGATAACAAAAACTCGACTACAGTTTGAGTTTTTTGCCATCTCTGGAGAAGAAAGATGGAGCCAAACAATTAAGAAACAAACCCCAGAGTGAGTCAATTGTACTCACCAAAGGTTCAGGCAGGACAAAAGAAAGGAAGGCCCCCTGCAATATGCAAAAGAGGGAAAAGAAACATTAGACTCTTAACTTTTGGAAAAACAAGTAATTAACTAGAACAGAAGGTGAGGAATTGGGGATGTAGGAAAAGAATATTCCAATTTATTATTAAATATTCCTTTTAAAATTTGTTTTACAATACATGCATATTAATGCACTACTGTTATAACTCAAACAAATTAAGAAATATAAGTGTGAATACAAATTAAAAAAAGAAAAATATTGACTTTGGTGCAAAACGGGAAAGATACTTTCCTTCCCACCATTTTTTTGAGCATTTACTTTAGAAGACCTGTCATTGTAAATTATTTCTCTGCTCCTTGGAGACATAAGGATCTTTAAAAGTTAAATAGATCTCTTCTCGGCTTTATAATCCAGAAATCTTTTTCTCAAGAACTTAGGAACAATGTTTTGAAATGTAATCATGAAAGATAACACCCCCCCACCCCATCTCCCAGTGTCCCTGGGAGGGTAGGAGCGTAATTTCAGCTGGTGCTGGGCTCCAAGCTGCAGACCTATGAACTGTTGCAAAGATATGAAAAATGTATTTTTCCTTTATATAATATAAAAGAAATGATCAAACACAGGTGAATATTCCAAATACCAGGTGAATTTAGAATGAACAATGTGAGACAAGTGGTGCTATCAAATCCTCTACTTGATGACTAGTTACCATTTTCTTTTTGAGAACATGCATGAAACGGGGTACATTTGCGCACTCACACACATACACACACACAAGATAAACAAAACTTTCTATCTTGCAAGCTCTTTTGTGGACTGCAAATGTGACGTGCATCATATTCAGATTCCCAGCTTATTCAATAATAGAACTATTTTTTTTCTCTTCTATATTTGATGAGGGGTTGTTAAAATATTTTGTTTTTAATGATATTTCCCCAACAGAACAACCTTAAGAAAGGAAGCCAAAAAGGATGTGAAATGTCTTGAATACAAAACATCACTTTCCATGAAGATTGCAATGGTTGCCACATTGGTAATTTAAAGTTTTCCAGTAAGAACATTAAAAAGTATAAAGGGAAAGACTGAAATTTGGTTGGTATTTTACACATAAAGCACGTCTCAAGTCAAATGTTAAAAGTTTCTTTGAAAATAGTTGACTGTGTTTAGATGTTTTTAAACGTGCAAGTGAAAAAGTAGATTCACATAACCAAATTCTTCCAAGCATACTTAAACATTTTCTAATAACTCAACCAATTATGAGTCTTGAAGTTAAAATTTCAGAAAATCAGTCAGTCACAGTAGCCCCATTTCAAGTGCTCAGAAGCTACTTGTGTCTGATTAGTGACCACCATAGTAGACAACCCAGGTACAAAATTTTAGTAAAAGCTACCAGCCACAGCAGGTGGTACAGACACCAAAGCCCGTGACACAGGCGGTCAGCAGCACTGAAAGACAATAGACTAGCAAAACCAGTTCTGGAACATCCATCGGCTGTTAATAGCATAACTGGCACATTTGGAATTGTTGATGAAGAGATAAGCCAGTGAACTGCAGAAGAGGAACATAGAGAAGCTATGTAGAAGACCTAAAATGAGTTTATGGAGCACATACAATTATAAGGTACTCTCTCAGGATTCATGGCACTACCGTATTTTACCATGTACAATGTGCACTCACGTTTTTGTCCCAAACTTTCAGGGGGAAAAAATCTTTCATTTTAATTTTTTAATTCAAATTTTTATTTGTTTACATTTAGGTAATTTTTTTTTGTATTATGAAGGAATTTTAGCATTTATTTTAAACACATTATGGTACCAGAAATTTTATGTAAGAAATAATTGCAAAACACAAGAATAGATACAAGATACAAGAAATTTTATGTACCGGTAAAAATATATGATATTTATGCATCATAGAAGGCCAAGAACTTTTTGTCGTTGCAGATTGTTTTAAGTTCAACAAAACTGATTATCATATTCCAGTGTATTATTTTGCATACGGATATCATTATTGATTTCTAAAGCTACACTTTTAACTCATAAGCATAAATAAAATAATTAAAAACATTTATATAGATACAGAGTTAGTACCACACATGTATAATGTGCATCCTTATTTTTCCCTCACAAATTTGCATTATACAAGGCAAAATATGGTAATTTGAGAAAATTTAGGAAGGTCTCTGAGGAGAATACTGATGATGCTTTAGAAACAGTGCTTCTATAAAATGTTCTTCTTCTGTCACTTTGTATTCAAAGCAGTGTAGTGTAAATGACACAAATGTTAAAGGAACATTTCTTTTGAGTGAGAACTAGAGAAACTGTGGGGGCGTCTGAACCAAGACAATAACGCATACTCATCCATTTGATCTTTCAAATAAATGTTAACATTAATAGTCCCGTGATGAGCTTGCCATCAGCTTTTCTGAAAACAATTATTATCCTGGATATTGTACACTTATAGAAAGTCCAGCAATAAAGAATTCGGAAGGATGATGCTGTTTTATAGAGTAGCAGTTTGTAAGTATAAAGCTGTCTGAAGTATAATGATTGCAAAGATTAGACTACAAAGTAACTTCACAGTACCCATATTCCAATGACATGAATTGGCATACACGAAGCTCAACAGAGTGACACACGATAGAGTGATCTTACATGTCCTATTCATGAAGGAAAGAGACTTGCCTCATGTGTCCTGTCAATGTTCAACTTGAAACCACTTAAGCTAAAGCCTTGGTCAGATTCTTTCTTAGGCTCTATGGCCCCCGCTGATAATCATCCAGACAGCACATACAGAACAGGACCAATCATAAATGTCTGAGACTTGATGCTCTGTGAATAGACCCACGGAGCTCCAGATGCTGGTGGCTGCTTACTAAGTACTACATTCTTTGTCGGCTTCGTTCCCGTCCCTTCTCTCTGTCCCAATCCCTTACCAGTGTTCCCTAATAAATAACTTGCACTCAAATCTTTGTCTCAGAATCTATTTTAGAGGGAACATAAACTAAGGCCGAGGCACATTCAGAGACCTGGAAATAAACAGAGACTTTCTCTGGTTCATTTCTCTGGGCAATGAACTGTCTTTTATCAAATCCTAAAGAGTAAGGATCAGTGACAAGGATAAAACGAGGCACTGGATTAGTTAAGTACAATATTTTTCTTGTTTACAAAATGTCAGATATCATGTCAGTTATTGTTCCCATTAAATTGTCCCACAATTGTTCATTCAAAGTCCTTCGATAAAAACTTTCTATATTAGTTGATCAAGTGATTACTGAGATCCAATATACTACAAATTATATTTGAATATTTAAAATAAACATAAATTTAAATTTAGTCCATTAGAGTATAGCATGGAACATTTTCTAAGTCAATAAATCATATTATCCTCTGTTTTGCACAATTAAAACTATTGTGACCAGTACAAGATCTTAAGGGAGGAAATTTATTAAAAGTATTAAATTGTATATTATTTTTTTCCTTTTCTTAAAAAAAATATAGAAAACTCACTATATGTCAGGCATTTTTTCCAGGTATTTGGGATATCCGTTTAAAAAACCAAAACAAATCATTGCCTTTGAGAACCTATACTCTAATGAAGGCAAAAGGTAACTTCTAAATAAAGAACTGTACGTATAATATTTGGTTGGTAATGTTAAGGTTATGGGAATTCATTGGAGTTTGGATGCAGGAATGGCATCTCTTTGCTCTATATTCTTAAATAATATCTTAATGTATTATGAATTAAATACAATGTGTTATAAGAGGGCAATTATAAAATCAGGGAGGCAAGTTGAGAAGATACTCAATCATTCAACACACATTTATTGAGTTCCTGATATTTTTCCAGTTAATGTTAGAGGGAAGTCAGGGGGAATGACAAATATCCCTGTCTCTGTTGAGTTTAGTGAATAGCATTGAGTGATAGATAAAATTATATGGGTAACTCAAAAGGGATGTTAGAAAGTGATAAGCGCTATGGGAAAAAAAAGAGAGGTAAGTAAGGATTATGTCTATGGATGACAGGATAGATTTAAATGGTCCACTGAGTTTCCAATTAAAAAAGACACACACCATGAGGCACAGAGATCATGAAATTTCAGAACACACACCAAGGATAAAGAAACGCTCATAAAAGCTTCTAGAGAGAGAAATAATTTCACTTTCTATGATCAAGAATCAGAAGCATTAGACATCATCACTGAAATATCTAGAAGAAAGTGATTTAAATTTTTGAGGAAAAAATATTGAATATTATAGCCAAACTACAAATATAACATTTGGTTAGGTGTTTTGTATTAATTTCTCAAGGAAACAGTATTCCTATTCTCTTGTTCTCAGGAACTCTGGAAGATTAATTAGATTTGCTCAGTCAAAATGAAAGATGAAAGATAGATACAGAGGATCTAGGAAAAAAACAGATCTAACCCCGTGAGAGGAAAATAAAATTCCTAAGATGACAACTGTGCTGCAGGCCCAAAGAAACCAGTTTAAAGTGGAAGAAGTGTTCTAGGAAAGATGGCTCCACGGGGAGAAATGAAAAAAGATCCCCTCATGTGCTAGAAATATATATATACAGAGGGTGCCAAAAAAAACGTATACACATTTTAAGAAAAGAAAAAACTACTAAAATCATAATACTCAATATATACTGAAAACAAAAGATGAGTACAAGTCACATTTGACTTCTGCAATTGCAAGAGGTGCTCAAAGTGGTTACCATCAGAGTCCAGACACTTCTGATTACGGTGAACTACTGCTTGAGCAACGTTGACCAAAGTGTCCACTTGTGTACAATATTTTGGCAACCCTGTTACATACATACACACACACACACACACATATATATATATATGTGTGTGTGTGTGTGTGTATACACACATATATGTACACACATATGTATATATACATGCATATATATATATTTATATATAAATCTCTCATATAGTCTTCACGATCATATATTGGCATTATCTATCATATATTCTTTCCATGTTTACCAACATCACCAACAGAAATAAAAATCTCTGAGAGAGAGAATATATTATACTTTTCTAAAAATTTTTAAATGAATCTTATACAAAGATTTAGGAGTGATCAAAAATGTTTAGCTCAGCATAACAAAACTGGTTCAAAGTAGAATTTGAGAGGCTGATTTTACCAGCCTCTTAAATTCAAGTGTGTATGTGTGTGTGTACTCATATATATAAAACGTGTGTGTGTGTCTGTGTGTGTGTGTGTGTGTGTTGCAAAAACTACTTATCCAATTAAAGGAGAAGTTTTCTAATGGAAATATGGAAAACAAAACAAAACAAAAGAAGAAACCTATAATGCTATAAAAAGTAAAGAAAATTCAGTGTATTTCTTCCAGAATTTAAATGGTCACTGAGAACAATTTACCATTTAAAGATTATTGCATTGTAGTTTGGATAAGCGCAGTCTATTAATTTCAGGTTTGAACTTAGATAAAGAAGAATGAGGGAAGTTTTCTCATAAACAGAAAACTGTATTTAAAAATATAATGAAAATGTTTCAAAGCAAATAAACACAATAAGTAATACTTTAACAGCTTATCAGTGCCTTCAGTCTTGTGTAATTAATTCTGCTTACATTCTGATTTCATGAAGTTATCAGTTTCCAAACAAACAAGAATCCTGGAAATTCTGAGTCTGAATATTGCCTGACTTGTAGTACTCTGAACTCCAAGGTCTGTACCCAACAGTCTATTTCATGAACTATCAATAGTTAAGGCTATCTGATGCAGTTCCTCTGAGACTGTCTCTCTTTGCTGAAGACTTAATTTCTAGCCTACAGCCTTTAGCAGAAACTTCAGGCAAGCATAAGACAAAACACCAACTGTTAATGATAAGACAATGTCTTTAATTAATTCATTATAGCAATCAACAATGTCAAATGAAGAAACGTAAAATGATCTTTTGGATATATTTAAGGATTTGATCAATATTTATCCTGAGGGCAAGAACATATGAAGACAGCTAGGGCACTAAGAGTTCTCCAGGGACTTCCAATCCTTCCTGTAACAAATTTATACTATTGTATTTTGCTGCATTAATTAAGCTAGGGAAAGCCACATTTCTTTTTTGATTTTACAACTCGTTCCTTACAGCTTTTGCAATAATCCTGAGCTTATGTATGAATATGGAACATTGCAAACAAATTTAGTTATTTAACAGGATTACAGACATAGATAGTAGATGTAAATGATTGTGGCCTCTGAATATGGGACTTGAGAGGTGGGGAGGAACAGCCAAAGAGAGAGCTGCTTTCTCTTTAAGAATTGTAATAAAAATGTAAGTATTTAACCCAAGTTTATTATTACTTCAGTTATCTTTAATATAAAAAGGGAATGAAAAACAAAATGAAAACAATGATTACAGACACTTGAAAAGCTCAAGTATGAAAGAGGATAGACAGGTGTGATGCTGAAGGGACATGGTATTAGAATAAGGTATTTTGTTTTCTGGGTGTGTGCTTTAAGATAGAAGGTACTAGAGCATGATCTTTTAAGTACAAATATATTAGTCAGCTAGAGCTTCTACACATTATTAAGAGATAATTAGACGATAAAGAAGGAAAAAAAGGATCATTTGGAGGGGCAAAGTTTTAAGTAAGTGGAAGAAAAAAAAATGCAGGGTGAAAGCTGTATTGGCCACAGGGGCTGGCAAATTTCAATAGTGTTTAGTACAAATAACTCAGAGAAACACTATTCTAACAGATACTACAAAAAAAAGTAATCTAACATAATTGAACATCTTTTCCAGATTCAAAATAAAAAAAAAAAATTTAACCTAGTAGTAGTAACAGGTATACGTATTATTATACCTATTATTAACAAATAATAATAGATATAAGAAAATGAGGGAAATGCTAGTTTCAATTATACACTCATATTTTTATATATCTACTTGTCCATGCATATCAGTCTAATTGTGTATAGAATCTAGGTAGGCCCCAACCAGTAATGATATGATATGGCATGTGGCATTATAAACTTGGGCGCCATGGCTTCCAGACAAGCTCATATGAAACTCTGGTGGTCAGCATGGGTTACAGGGTGAGTTTTTCAACACATGGCCACCTCTCATTTTTCAATGCTCAGCATCATACTGGCCAATAGGGACTAAATAAGTCCAGTCACTTTGTCTTGTGTAGAGCTGAGTATTTCTTGTCCATTGGTTGGCAATAGAATTTAAATTTTTAAATTTATTTGTATTTATTTTTCTTCTTTGAACCCTAAATCTGGCTCTTTGCCTGGCACAGCTCTTTCCAGGACATTTGTCTTGTCATTCTGCTGAGTGAGCCCTCAACCCTGGACAATGATTAATAAAATGGAAGCAGGTCTGGGACCTCTTTCCTGTTTGGATAATAGGAGAATGTGGATAAATGAGACAAATTGATTTATTAGTGAAATAATGGACATCCTAGTAAATGATACTGGAAAAAAAAATATATATATGTATATATATATATATATATACATATATATATATATATATATGTTATTTATAACAAACTATTTCTTAAAATTCAGATGTACTGAAAGGTTGAACATAAAACTAAAACTATAAAACAAACATGATGTAGGTGAATATTTATCAATGTATATCAAGGGAAATGCTTTTCTAAGCACAAAATAAATTATAAGTGAATATAGTGATAGATTTGATGGCACAGATACACATTAATTTTTTAAAATGTGTATAGGAGAAACCACACAAGTCAAATTTAATGATGAATAATAATAAAAAAATACAACAAAAATAACTAAAAGGTCAATATACTAACTATATACACATTTCTAACAAATCAATATGGAAAAGTTGAGCAACCAGTTAGTAGTTTAAAAAAGAATAAGGAGTGAAAATGTCAGGTAAAAAAATACATAATTAATATATAGAGCTGGTTATACTTTTTAGTAGAAGAATCCATTAGACAAATATGAAAGATAAATTGACAATATTGTTTAAGAGCTTTTAAAAACACTAAAATACAATTAATAGTTAGAGTACTAATATTTACTTTCTACTGGATACTTTGTGTGCATAATCCACCTTACAGGCACGATTGATTATAATGTTTAGTCCACTAATAATACTGAAATATAAAATAGCACATTCTTTTATTTCTTACTGATCAAAACATTTATTTTCTTCTAAACCAGGAAAAGCCCATTCTGACTTCTTACATTTTGCCAAGCATACTTTCTTGGATTTCTCCTTTTTTGTGTACATAATCTACAAGCTAGCCATCACTTGATTTTCCCGAGTGCCATCAGCTTTTACTTTGGTTGCCTGATATCCTACCTGTAGAACACCAAAAATGTCCAGTGGTGCATTTTCAATTTCCTGGTCTCTAGAGATAGGTGGACATAAACATGTAAATACCGTGGTGAAAATATCAGTAATTGTCTTGCTCATGCTTTTATAGAAAGAAGTGAAATCATGCCAAGAGCTCATAGCACAGATGGAGAATCACAGAATCAATCTTCTTTGAGAGACCATTCTTCCCGGTTCCTTTACACACTCCAGGAACTTACACTCTCAGCAGGAATGCCATTATCAGTCTGGAAATGTTTCAGTTTTTATCATTCTTTCTTGCTGCGTTCATTCAAGACTGAGTGAAAGTTTTGCTCTTCTTCTCTTTGCTTTTGAAAGACTAATGGCTCTCTCACTTCACCAGAGATGATATTCCTCTTTCTAAAAGACAGCTTTTGATGTGGCTGGTTTAAGGCAAAGCTCAGCTCATTGCTCCCACTTTATGTCATGGAATATGTTGGCCTAGGCCAAGTAAAATATGGAGGTGGTAGATGGTCAGGGATTTTGAATATGTGTACCCTCACCCTCAAAGTGAATTGCTTCAGTTTTTCTGTTCCTTAATAATCCAGAACTAACCTTACATATGTGGGGGGATCTCTTTCTAAAACACTATTACAGCACACACAAGAAGTCAAGATGCATTGAGACATAGTTTCCAGTTAAATTTACTAAAAGCAAATATTATATTTCCTACAATCATTGGAAATAACTAGAATAAAATGTTCTACTTAGCTAAATTGTTAAGCTTCAAGCACCAATTACTAACACCAAAACAAGCAAACGTGAGACCTCAAGCAATGAAGAAGCACTGTGCTTTAGGGGAAATGCAACTGTTTGAAAATTTTAATTTGATGCACATTTATATCTGTAAATTTTATTTCCGGTTGTTCAGCTCTTGAGCTGGGTTACCTTGTAGGAGTCACAACTTCTCTCAATTTATTTTTCTTCAGAATGAGTGATAACATCTGCATAACCTACCTCAAAAAATTATTATGGCTAAAAAATTTTTAAAAATGAGCCATCCTGGTGCATAATATTCACATAACAAAAAGACAGTAAAAAAATCACTAAGGTGTTTTGTACAATTTTGTCATTATTGAAAGTATTTCACAACACAGGTAATTTTACCTATCTTCTTTTACAGTTATTAGTCATAAAGTAAACTTTTAATGATGCAAGATCAACAGTGTACGCGTCAATTTACCATATTCTAAAAATTGTATGTTCTCATTAATCTTTACATGGCTGCTTTCCTTTATAGTAAATGTTTAGTTTAGTTTTTCTAACTTTTCCTCTTCTGCTCTTGTTATCACACTCTTGGTTTTCACAATTTACTCCTATCAACATGCTTTCCATAACATTTTCTTTTCTCTTTAGATTACACTGTGAATTTTGATAAAAACTAACAATATTTGTTAAAATAATAAACAGAGAAGAGAAAGTGGGTTCGGAGGACGGCACTATGCCCTTCGTCTCTTAAACAAAAATGCAGACTATGCAAAATCCTAAACAAAATTCTAGCAAACCAAATGCAACAATACATTAAAAAGATTGTACAACATGACCAAGTGGCGTTCATAATAGGGGCACAGGATGGTTCAACAAATACAAATCAATAAATGTGATACACCATATAAACAAAATAAAGGACAATAATCATATTATTATATCAGTAGATGCAGAAAAAGCATTTGACAAAATACAACATCCATTTATGATTAAAACACTAAATAAAAAAAGGTGTAGAAGAAAAATACCTCAACATAATAAAGGCCATATATGACAAACCCTCAGCTAATATCATAATTAACTGTGAAAAACTGAAACCCTTCTCTCTATGTTCAGGAACATGACAGGGCTGTCCCCTATCATCTCTGCTTTTCAACATAGAGTTGGAAGTCGTCGCCAGAGCAATCAGACAAGAGAAAGAAATAAAAGGCATCCAAATTGGGAATGAAGAAGTTCAAGTATTTGCAGACGACATGATTCTATATATAGAAAACCCTAAAGATTCTACCAAAAAGCTATTAAACAATAAACAAATATAGTCAAGTTGCTGGTTACAAAATCAATGCACAAAAGTCCATTGCATTCCTATATACTAACAATGAAATCTCAATAAAAAATAAAAAATAAATAAATAAATAAAATAAAACAAAACAAAACAATTCTTTTTGCAACTGTGACAAAAGGAATAAAATACCTAGGAATAAACTTAACCAAGGATGTGAAAGACCCATGTGCTGAAAACTGTAAGACATTTTTAAAACAAATTGAAGAAGACACAAAGAAATGGAAAGGTATTCCATGTTCATAAGATTGGAAGAATCAACAGAGTTAAAATGGCCGTATTACCCAAAGCAATATACAAACTTAATGCAATCCTCATCAAAATCCCAATGGCAATTTTTAAAGAAATAGAACAAACGATCATCAGATTTGTATGGAATCACTCAAGATCCCGAATAGCCAAAGCAATCCTAAGAAAAAAGAAAAATGCTGGAGGTTTTGCAATCCCTGACTTCAGCCTGTACTACAGGGCAATAATAGTTAAAACAGTATGGTACTGGCAGAAAAAACAGACACACAGATTAATGGAACAGAACTGAGAACCCAGAAATAAATTCACACAAATAGGGACAGATAATTTTTGACAAAGAAGCAAAAAACATTCAATGGAGAAAAGACAGCCTCTTCAGTAAATGGTGCTGGGAGAATTGGAAAGCCACGTGTAAAAGAATGAAACTAGACTGCTATCTGTCACCATGTACCAAATTTAATTCAAAATGGATCAATGACCTAAACATAAGACCTGAAACAATAAACTGCATAGAAGAAAATATAGGTACCAAACTTATGGAACTTGGGTTCAAAGAGCATTTTATGAATTTGACTCCAAAGGCAAGGGAAGTAAAAGCTACAATAAATGAATGGGACTATATCAAACTAAAAAGCTTCTGCACAGCAAAAGAAATCACCAACAAAATAAAGAGGGAACCAACTGAATGGGAGGTTTTTGTAAACAATACCTCCGACAAGGGGCAATACCTCCAAAGTATATAAGGAACTTAGACAACTCAACAACAAAAAAACAAACATTCCAATTAAAAAATGGGAAGAGACATTTCTCCAAAGAGGACATACAAATGGCCAATAGATGTGTGAAAAAATGCTCAACATCACTAATCATCAGAAATACAAATAAAAACCACAATGAGATACCACCTCACACCGAAAGTGATGAAAAGCAAGGACCTATAACCAAGATTACTCTACGCAGGAAAGCTATTATATAGAATTGAAGGACAGATAAAGAGCTTCCCAGACAGAGAAAAGCCAAAGGAGTTCATCACCAACAAACCTGTATTACAAGGAATGTTAGAGGAACTTCTTTAAGACAAAAAGTAAAAAGAAAAATATGAATTATAAAATGGCAATAACTACATATCTAACTCTCTCTCTTCTCTCTTTCTCTCTCTCCCCCCATCTCTTTCTGTGTGTGTATACACACACACACACACACACACACACACACACACGTGTGTATATATATGTAAATGGGTTAAATGCTACAATCAAAAGATAAGGTGGCTGAATGGATACCAAAAGAGACCCTTACATAAGCTGCCAAAAGAGACTCACTTCAGATCAAAAGACATAGACTGAAAATAAAGGGATGGGAAAAAAAATTCATAAAAAGGGAAACAAACAAACAAACAAAAGCTGTGGTAGCAATACTTATACCAGACAAAATAGATTCTATAACAAAGGCTATAACAAGTGACAAAGAAGGACCCAGTAATCCCACTTCTAGGTATTTATCCAAGGAAACTCAAAATGCTACTTTGAGGGGATGTGTGCATCCATATGTTCATTTCAGCATTGTTTACAATGGCTAAGATGTGGAGGCAGCCTGGGTGTCCATCGATGGATGAATGGATGGTACATACACAATGGAATATTGCTCAGTCATGGAAGGGAATGGGCCCTTGCCATCTGGGGCAGAATGGACTGGACTTTAGGGTACTGTGCTGAGTGAAGTATGTAAGGCAGAAAAAGACAGACACAATGTGATTTCACTTACATGTGGAATCTAAAATACAAAATAAACAAACATGTAATAGAAACATACTCATAGATACATAGAACATTTTGATGGTTGCCAGATGGGAGGGGGTTGGGAATGGGTGAAAAGGGGCGGAGATTAAGAAGTACAACTTGTTTATTACAAAGTAGTCATGGGAATGTAGGGTATAGCATAAGGAATGTAGTCAATAATACTGTAATAATTATATATGGTGTCATATGGGTACTAGATTAATTGGGAAGATAGATGAGAAGGGGTTGGGGACGAGGATGAGAAAGGTGAAGGGATTACGATGTACAAATTGGTAGCTACAAACTAGTTAAGAGGATGTAAAGCATAGGGGATACAGTCAATAATATGGTAATAACTATGTATAGCACCAGGTGAGTACTAATCAGGGTAATCACTTCTTATATTACATAAATTATGTAAATGTCTACTATGCTGTAGACCTAAAATGCCTTAAATTAATATAAAATATAAAATAACAAAATATAAAATATAAAATAATATGGAATATCAACTGTAATTGAAAAATTTTAAAGGTGGAGTGGGGATGGTAAGAGATTCAAATTTCCAGGTATAAAACAAATAAATCATGGGGATGTAATGTACAGTGTAGGAAATACAGTCAATAATATTGTGATAGCATGGTATGGTTTCAGATGGCTTCTGGATTGATGGCGATTACTTCTTTAAGTTTATAAATGTTGAATAACTACAGTGGACCCATGAAAGTTATATTGCATGTTAGCTATATTTTAATAAAAAATCTTACAAAAAGAAAAATTAATAAAACAGAAACAAAAAAGTATGCTTACATAATTATTATGTCAACATACATAATAATTAAATGCTTAAAGCTATTTCTATGGGTCAAGGACCAAGTAAGAGATACCTACAATAACTACTTTTGGTACATATTTGCATCAAAGGTCCTATCCAAAGAGATAAACAAGAAAAAAAAAAAGAAAGCATTGTAAAGAAATACTGTGACATGACATGGTAAGTGACACAGATAAAATCAATTGTTTTACACACATGTAACAAACATAAACAGTTTTGAAAAGATACCACTTAAAATAGCATAAAAGCATCCGTAAAACTAATGAAAAGGTGACAAACATATTTTGATTTGATAAAATCAAAATGAAAACCAAAATAATACACCACAACACATCATACAAATATTGAGTCTGGAATGTGGGCAATTAGGATCACTGAGAGTACCAAGTGTTAGTGAAAATGTAGAGCAACAGAAATTCCCATACACTGTAGACATATGGGAATATAAAGTGGTACCGCTACTTTAGGAAATCACTTGTTGATGACTTTTAAAATTGCATCTATGTATAACTGTGACACAGGAATTCCGCTTGTAGGTATATTTCCAACAGAAATGCATACACATATGACCAAGAAACAAGTGCAAGTAAATTCATTATATAATTTTCCATAATCGCACCAATCTGGCAACAACCTGAATGGCCATCAACAGAATACTTGTACATAAATAAGTTGCCAGAAATTCATACAGTGAAAAATTCCTCAACAATGAAAATGAATCAACGATATCTATATACAAGAATATGGATGATACTCACAGATATAATACTGATTGAGAGAATCTATTCACAAAGCACTTATTTTATCATTCTATTAAAATAACTTCAATAAAGCAGTTACAACTTAGCTATAATATTAAGAAATGCAAATAAAGGTAAGTTATGTATTTGCAACCTTTTCAGGACCAAGCAAGTCTTAGCTGGAGAATTGGATACGATTTAATGCAATTTAAATGCAATTAATAAAATTGTTAT
This sequence comes from Rhinolophus ferrumequinum, assembly GCF_004115265.2. Lineage (NCBI taxonomy): Eukaryota > Metazoa > Chordata > Mammalia > Chiroptera > Rhinolophidae > Rhinolophus > Rhinolophus ferrumequinum. Next base: position 88,791,125 of record NC_046289.1, on the reverse strand, counting down.
CAAAATAAATAAACTTCTCTCAGCATTATCTTCTCTTCTAGATATTCTACAATGAGGATTATTTCACTTGTTTTGAATGAGTGGAAAGGAAATTCATATGCACTGAGCATGCTTTATCAAATTTGTAATATGTTACTGAAATTATTTCCACAGTCAACCTGTATACATTAGCACATCATTACTGTTATTTTCTTCATTTCATCAAGGGTAGCGATTATAGTTTACCTATTTCACCTGGGAAGAAATTAATCTAAATCATGAGTATAAAATTTAACTTCAATCTTTTTTTAATGCAGAACAATCACATTACTGTGTGCTAAAGTGTGGTGTTTATTTTACAACCTCCAGAATAAGTAGGTCACTTTTTTGAATTGTCAGTTACAAAAATAGTATCCAGAGAAATAAAGAAAGAAGATTTGAAGTATTTTTCACTTCTTGAAGTTGAAAATTATATATGCTTTTAAATCACAAAGACAAACTATGTTTGGCATGGCCCACTATAACTGAAAAAGAAAAAAATAGGCATTTTATTTAATGTAATGAAAGGTATATTTGTAAAGAAATAATGACAATTTCATTGCATCAAAATTTATTTATGCTAATTATGTCTACTATTATTAAGTGAAGAGGAAGGATATTTATTTATGTCCCCCCGTGGCATTAATTTTTTAAATAGCTTATTAATAGAATATCTATTTTCTATTATTGCATTCAGCTTTTATGCAGTTATATGAAGGCATAATGTTTCAAACCCTAGAACAATATAGTTGTGCCATGAGCACTGTATACCCTGGCAGAAAAACTCCAATAATACAATGGAATCATATTTACTATTCCTTAACAGGAAATTCTTAACAAATAGTGCTTGTGTGATTAAACAGCATATGTAATTGCTAATAATGCTAACCTGCATAAATAAACTTTAAAGATTTAAGATGAAAATAATATCAAACTTATTTCTGTATAAGTTCTTTTAAAAATCTTTTCCTAGCAATACTGATAAAATAATGTGTGTGTGTGTGTGTGTAGTGCACAACGCAATTGTGCAATGATTATCACAATCAGATTAATTAACACATCCATCACCTCACATAGTTACTATGTGAGGTGTTTCCCCAAAAATAAGACCGGGTCTTATGTTAATTTTTGCTCCAAAAGACGCATTAGGGCTTATGTTCAGGGGATGTCATCCCAAAAAATCATGCTAGGGCTTATTTTCTGGTTAGGTCTTATTTTCAGAGAAACATGGTTTGTGAGTGTGTGTGTGTGTGTGTGTGTGTGTTTGTGTGCGTGTGTGTTGAAATACTTAAATTCACTAAGTTAGCAAATTTCAAGTGCGTAATAAAGTATTATTAACTATAGTCACCATGTTGTTCATTAGATCCCAAGAACTTATTCACATTACAACTGAAGGCTTGTATCCTTTGATAGCATCTCTCCATTTCTCCCACAACCTAGTTCCAGGTAACAACTATTATACTGTTTCTGAATTAGACTTTTTTTTTTTTTTTTTTTTTGATTCTATGTATAAGTGAGATCAATCATACTGTATTTGTGCTACTCAGTCTGGCTTATTTCACTTAGCATAATGTCCTCTAGGTTCTTATCCCTCACTACTATCGCCATGAATATCTTTGCTTTAAACATTTTATTGAAATATTTGGTTTCAAATCTTTACAATAGTCCATGCAAACTACTTTTCTATCAAACTGTTTCAAGAAAATAATTGTCCATCACATAAATTATAACATTTTTTTAATAAAGATACAATAGCAATTTTGTTTTTTGTATTTGAAAAATGACTTTCATGTACTTATGTTGAGATACACGTGAAAATACAGGTTGTTTCCTCATCTCCTAGACAAAAGAACAACTGAAATGTTGTTCATTGTTCCATTGTTAGTTCATGATGCATTTTTCTAGCATTTTTCTACCATCTCTTTGGGAATATTTTTTAACCACATTACTATGCCACTTGAGACCTAGTTGCTCAGTGGCATTAAAATTTCCTATAACACACAAAATTGTAGAAATTCTATAAGATTCATGATGTATCCCCAAGACGCAAAGAGGAATTTTTTAAATTGTTTATTTTGTATTCGACTACTTTTGTTTTCTTTACTTTTGAGCAATACGTTAGTAGGTAATATTGGGTAGTGTGAAATCGGTCATTAGCATGTTTTAACTTTTATTTTTTTAGAAAAGTTAAAGCTTTTAGAAGATACACATTCAAAAACACCCTGTGCAATGGTATCAAAGAAAAGAAGCACTTCGGTTAACTAGAAAAAAAATACATTTGTACTATTTATTCTGTGAAAAGAAAGAAAATCGAAGATGAGGCTGAAATAGAGGGCATTTTATTCTTTCTTTAGCACAATAAAAGGCATATTTGTATTTTGACCTGTATTTTCAAAATGGGTAGAGTATACTTTCACTAAATGAAGATGGGATAAGATTCTAGCTATGGAACAATTCTAGATTTCCCTGTATGAGTAGCTGATTCAAGTTTCTACTAACATTCTTGTTCAGGAGTACTACATGAGATGTAAGTTATTATGTTTTATAAAGTTGCTATGTGTTTTTGTATTGGGATGAAAATTCCATTGAGATCTCTCAACAGTGGGCTTTTGAGAAAATATAGAAGTAAGTTCTTGGAATGACATTTGAGAGACTTCAGATCTAAGTTATTGATCATTTTAGTTAGACCTCTCTCTTCTAATTGCTTCTCCACCTGATTGATCTATATCTCTGTCTATATCTCCATCTTCTGTAATTTCTGCTTACTAAAAGTTGTCACTATGTAAATAACTATATATATGTATATGTGTATATATATTTATATATACATATATGTGTATATATATACTTATATATACACATATATGTATATATATATAATAAAAATATTATCATAATTTCAAATTGAAGTGTGTAACATTATTAAAATGCCTTTCTTTTTTTCTTATTTAAGATAGTGATCCCAGATTTCTTTGTCTGGAATTAAATGTCATTTGATGCCAGGATAAGGGCTTCAGGAGGTTTACTCCCAGGGGTTTGATATCAGTAGTAATTACTTTTTCATCTGGGAGGAGTCAGAACCCTACTTTTTGGCTTTTCTTTCAAACACACTCCAGTGATCCAACAGCATTTTTTTCTGCAGAGTCACAATTTTTCAGCTAGGCTTGTCAACTGTTTTTTAGAAGAAATGTTCAGTACCCTGAGAGTAATTGAAAACTTCCAGGCACAGGTTTTCAGATACTGAAGGCATCGTCCTCTGCATCCATAGTTGGCAGAAGTTTTAATTCATTACATGGGGGAGTTTGCAGGCTGATTTTCTACTTACTTTCCTTTGAGGCATATCTGATATATAATAAACACATTTATTTCAAAGTTTTCACTTTTACAAAATTCTTAAAACAATAGTGGGCAAAGATACCTAAATAAAATATTTTTACCCCAGTGTTATTCACAGTGGAAGACTTTAAAATGTCATCCAAGAAAATTAAGCCAATTGATTGTTCTGTTAATAGCTATGTTTAGTACCTAAGGCACCAATTTTAGGGATTTTTGTGAGGAAACCAGGACTTACAAACATATTCAAGAAAAATTCAAGTCTTTCAGTGTAGATTTCACAAGTTCTCACACTCCTTAAGAAACGCAGGTACTTAACTTCAACATAAGCTTTTCTGTTTGTTCTCATTTATCTTTTAATATGAATTTCCTGACATGTATTTTTATTTCTATATGATGGCTTTTGTGGACATCTTATAGAAATAAGTGCGGCAGAGACTAATTTTATGAAACTGTAATCTGACCATTCAATTATATTTTAACAGTTAAATAATATATTATCATTTCGAATTATCTCCATTTCTCTCCCTCCTCTCTCTCTCTCCATATATATGTATACATATACACACACATATATAAACATACATACACACACACACACACACACACATATATATATATATATATACATACACACACACACATACATAATCTAATATATAATTTTCATTATTTTATACTAATTTTCTTGGGAACCAAAGTGAGTATTTCATTTTTCTGCATGGTCTTGACTTTTTGAGCAAAAGTTGTTGGCACCTGAGTTAAAGGATGATTAAGAAGTAATCCTAAGATAGAACCTCAGATAGAAATTGAGAGGCCTTTCTTTTTCTCTACCAGAGCAATTCCTTTACATTCTAAAGTTTGTAAGTGTTCCCCTCTTCCCTCCAGGCGTATGTTTACACTCATGAGCAAAGATTCCTTCCCTATTCTCCTAAGTGGAGGAGAGTAGCTGCACAAACTGTCCTACAGAAGCTTTAGTATTCATACTTCCAGGTTTCCCTACTGTGATTCAAATCCCTTTATTGCATATGCAAGTGACATGTGACTTCATCAAGTTACTACATGGAATAAAAGGCTATGGGGAATTGGCACTTTTATTGCTACAAGTAAGGAAATAGTCTGATCCAGCAATCTTGTGCTTTGTGTCAAGTTGAAACAGATGTTAAAAACATCATAACCTGCAAAAAGAAAATTTATTTTATATATAAAATCAGATTTTTCTATGCCATAAAAATATAACTTTACTTTCAAAAAGCTATAATAATGTAAGCAATGTATATATTGCTCTATTTTTCCATTTTAAATTCCATACTTAGAAGCATAGTCATTACAATGAATGCTAACTTACACAATTAGCCACATTAGACAGCCGTTTATTCTATCACATTTTTCTATACAGCATGTTCCTACGTAATTTTAAATGTAGAAATTAAAGGACAAAAGAGCAAAATAATATTTTAATCATTTTTAAACTAGAACATACAGCATGCTTTCTTCATTAAACAGAGAGCATAATTGTATTCTACATTGTCAGTCTTTGTCGGAATAACTTCAGATAGCAAAAGTGGAGAAAGGGAAAAAAATCAGTGAATCTGTTTTATTAGCACCAGGCTCCAGAAGAGGTAGTGGAGTTCAGTGAAATGTAAGTTGTTAATTTCCCTAGGAAGTCCGTGATGGAGTCCTGCAGTAGAGAATTTCCTGGAAGAGCTTCAGAACATTTAGAACTTTCCAAATGCTTAGTCCTCTTTTCTTTTTCGTGTTCCAATTACACATATGTTGCACCTTTTGATATCATCCCCCAGCGCTTGGATGTTCTGTTCTGAATTTTTTGTTCTTTTTTCCTCTCTTGGCATTCAGTTTAAATTCCTGTTGACCTTTTGCCAAATTTCTTCATTCTTTCTTTGGCTGCATCCAGTCGACTGAAGAGCCCATCAAAGGCTTCATTTCCATTACAGTGTTTTTGATTTGTAGTAGTTCTTATGATACTTCGCTAGTATTTCTAATACTCTCCCTACATTTTCCATCTGTTTTTGCATGTGGCTCATAAATTAGAGCCCTTAACATATCCATCATAGTTATTTCAAATTTCTGATTATTCCATTTCATAAGTCTATTTCTGATGATCTATTCCAGCTATGTTTTTTCTTGCCTTTGACACGTCTTGTAACTTTTTTTGTTGTTGAATGCTAAACATGCTGTATTAAATAATAAGCACTGAGGTTAATAGATCTTTAGTTTGAGGATTTATGGTAATCTTGCTAGGAGTCAGGGCTGTGTTTAAAGTTTGCTGTAGCATGAGGTACCAGAGGCTTAAATTCTACTAGCATCCTTGTTTTTGTCTATTAACTTAAGGCTTCTAAAACTATTCCTCCTCAGAGTCTGTCTTTGATTCCTTCAGCTGTAATCCGCTGTTTCCACTGTCATTATATTGGAGGCTCTTAGTACGATGGTAAGGTGTGAGTAAAAGAGGAATGCTCTATAATTTTTCAATTAAATCTGAGGTGGCCTCAAACAATGGGCATGTATCTTGGGGATGTCACATTTACACACATTTCTTCAGTGATATGGTTGTTTTTCGCCCAATTTCCTACTGCCTTCCCTTGTTGTAGTGTCCTCAATCTATTTCCTTGAAGCCCTGTCCCTGTTGATTATTTTTTTACCCCCTGAAATGAGACAAGAAGGCTGGAGGGGAGGCTCTAACAGGAGGAATTCCCTTCTCCCAGGTGGGATAAGAGTTCAACACTGGAAACTGGATTTTTGTTATGGAGAAGATTCAGTGTATTTCACTCTTTCCCATCTCCTGCCAGAGCCAGGAGGGGCTATTTCTTAGATTTTCACAGTGAGAACCTCGTGGGATTCCTGGAGATAAAACCCATTTTTATGAGGAGGCCCCCTAAAACTGAGGATGCCCAGAGTGTGTCACTCAAGCTAGCCCACACTCAGCCTTCTGTAATTCATCAAAATTACCATTTAAGTGTCCCTATTAGTTTATAGTTCTAGAGCTTTCTTCTCTAGGTAAACAGGTCTCAGCTGTGTCTTTCTGGATGAACCTGTCTTTCCAGATCTAGGATGGCGATTACCCGGTGATCTCAGTTCTTTGATGAGTCCAAGAAAAGTCACTGATTTTCAGTTCAGTTTTTCTAGGTTTGTGTTTGTGTGTGTGTGTGTGTGTGTGTGTGTTTTGTTGTTATTTGTTTGTTTTTGATTATAAGGATGGAAGTGAGATCTTTCTGTGCCAGTGCTGAAATCAGATATCCTCCAGGAGGAGTTTTAATCACAAAGTTGAGCATAGAGGCTTCATCAAGGACAGTGATGTTAGTAGCTCATAGAGATTTTGAAGCACAAATTCCAACATCTGAAAGGCTTAGTTGACTTGGCTAAGATGAGGAATTAGGGCAACGGAAAAGAATAAAAAAGCAGGTCAACAGAACAGGAGATTTAATCACTATACCTAGACAATGGGTAAGAGAGAATATAAACCTGATTGAGTTTTAATTCTAGAATCTCTGGGTGCAAACCAGTCAGCTTTAGAGGTTCTGAACAATAACATATCCCTCAAATACTTGGTATAAGGTGTAAAGGTTATCACTTAAACATCAGGTATATTACTATTATAGTTGTACTATCACTACCATTTATTGAGGTTATTAAGTAACTTCCATAAATAACCTTAAACATTTATGTGATATTATCAGAAATTTTATGTTATTTAATAACTTGTGTTTCTCATCTAACATTTTCATGATGTCAGCTCTTACTTCTTACATTCCCAACAGTCCTACATTCAGGAAGCTATACATCCCCTCTCATTCCAGACTATAAATTAATTGCAGACATAACCCTAAATCACATTAGGAAATAATATAGGGATAAAATTAATCATTTAAGTAAGGACATAAGACTCTTACCTTTAAAGAACTTTATAACAGTATGTATGTCTCCATCAATTTAACTGATCATAAAAAATATCTAATTCCTGTTCCTTGCAAGAATTACACAAACACATCCCTTACTTACAAGTAATAACTTGGCTAAATAGAAAAAGCATAGGTGAAAGACCAAAAGTACCTCTGACCCATATGCTGGGCCAGGTTACTTATATTCTCAAATTCTAAAACAACTGGGAAAACAACCAAATATATAAGGAAATTGATACAAATATATCTGTATACCACTATAGGTCCATCAATATTCTATAATATGTATATACATTTGTATATATGCAATATATAAATATGTAAAACAGAAGATATCATGAATGTATATTGAATTTATAGCCAAGATTTTTAAAATACTGTTCATAGTGTTAGAACCAATATAATGAATACAGTATACCTATATGAATTTATTTTAATTAAAATTTATTGGGGTGACAATGGTTAGTAAAATTACATACATTTCAGGTGTATAATTCTGTAATACATCATCTATATATCACACTGTGTGTTCTCCACCCAGAGTCAATTCTCCTTCCATCACCATATATCTGGATCTCCACTTCCATTTCCTCAACTTCTACCACAGTTGCCTTACACACACACACACACACACACACACACACACACACACACACACACACAATTTTTATTCCTTGTAAGCATTTTGAAATGCTGCTAGTAATCCTGATACATCACATACACATTCCTGTCTGCCACAGGTTCCCACAACTCAGTGCCTCCATATCTTACAAAGTAAAACATGGGATCCTCTCCTCTTGCATTTTCTCCAGACATCCGTCCTATTTGGCCACAGGGTAGATTAAAATGCTAGCCCTAGCTGAACATACCAAAATAGTCTCCAGGCTGTTGAATACCCTACTTCCTATCTATTATTTTTATAGGCTTTTAATCAATTTGATCAAGGAAACCACAAAACTGTCCCTTTCTCCAATTATAAGAAGGTGATAAATGATGACAGAATTCACAAGTACATCTGGGATGACAGATTTCCTAGTAGAGACATGATAAAAATGGAATTATTTGGGGGGAAACAAATTGCTTGCTTTACCAAAGAGATCTTTAAGTAAGGATCAGAAAATGTTCTAAGAAGATTAAAGAAACTGGTTAATTTTCCAGAAATAAGTAGACACACGGTTCATAACATCATTTACTACATATTTCTAATGCAGGAAAAACTTTACATTTAAAGATTTTAGAACCAAATAAAACATATTTAGGAAAATACTTTACTAGAGTAATTAGCCCAATAGTATTATATTCTTACTCCTTTTATCTGATTTAATATAATTTTGTAATTTTTTTCTTCCTGTTTAATCCAATGTCATCCACCACCCCAGATTAAAAAAAAAATTTAAAAAATTACATTTAAAATCTGATTCTTTTGTACGCATTTTTTACAAAAATGATACATGTGTATCCACTAGAACTAGAAAATATTAGATTGGTTGAATATGTCAATTGTTAACATTCTGAATAAAAATCTGTTCATATTACAATAAATATCTGAAATATGTTATCTATATACTGCCCACTTCAACATTTTTCAATAAAATTTAGCTATGACTTCAATATATATATGTCAAAGTCCTTAATCTAAATAAAACTCTCAAATGCATTTTCTAATGAATCCTAACAATCTTATGCAAACAATTCTGTAATTATTTAGATTTCACAGATAATGAAATTGAGGCTGAGAAGGTTTAATCAGTATTTCCAGGCTACATAACCAGTAAATGACAACGACTGGAAATGAACCAAAGATATCTAAAAGTGAAATCTAGGAGAATGACTACAATACCAGACTGCCTTCCCATCGTTGTTTATATCACCCCAAATCGCTCACATTGCCTATGTGGCTCACAGTCCTCCACATACGTCATCAACCTCACCTTTCTCCTCTGCTCCAGATGTGGCCATCGTACCATTTTTTGGTTCTTTGTTTTTTGACTATTCCATCTTTTCCCTGCATGGCTCTTTGTACATTATGTGTGTTGCTTCTGCTTAGAACTTCCTTATCCTGGCTAAATCCAATTTTTCGGATATAGTCGTTAAGTGCAACGTTCTGAGAGATGTCTTCCCTTTTCCCATTCCTCTCAGACCACAACAAGTGTTGGTTCTATTATTTCCTGTTATTTGCTAGATTAGCATCCAGTGTTTTCTGATGGCACATATTTAACTGTATTTAACTAAGCCCCTTTGTAATTGTTTAACATTATTTTACACTCTTAACATAAGCCTCCTGAAACAGAGGTTGCACAGTTTTGTTCACTGCTGTATCCCTATTGCCTAAAGCACTACTGGGTGAAAGGTAAGAACAAAATAAATATTTGCTAATAAATGAAGAAATGAATGAATGCATTAGCAAGATACATGATTACCTTTGATATTTAAACTAAATAGACTGCATTAGGGATGTGCAAAGTAATTTTAGAGAAATAGAATATTTTCCAGTCTTGTGAGATGTGCCTGAGGCAATAATAAACCTAGAGAATATTTTATTCAGTCATAAGTGGAACACAGGTTTCTCAAAAGTAGAAATAGCAATCACCAAAGTTTCTGGAACTCGATATTACAGCTGGGATTATCATATGGAAACAGAAATGTGATCAAATTTCTCCTGGGCCAGACACACAGCAACAGCTCCCATACAAACTTTGAATAAACAATGACTTCTACATAGGAGCACATCTGATCATTATCTCGATGACAGCACACCCCTCTATGGAGCTTTGTATACCAAACTCAATTTGATGTCACTAAAATTTGAAATACTTTCCTAATTTTCTTCTTTCTAACCCCATATTCTCCAAGTAACTGAACTGGAGCAGATATTTTCTCAAACTTACTTCACCCCTCTTTTCATGGTTAAAACCCTGCAAATACATCAAATCTGAGCTTCATTAGTTCACAAATCAACATTCATGACATGGCAGCCTCATTTCACACCATGTTTCCCTTTGTTCTCTGCACTCCAGCAACCACAGCCTTTTTTCAGTACCTCTGATAACTCCCTTCTTCCACAAGATCCATGTACCATTTTGTTTTTGTTTGGGGCCTAAAATAATTTCTCTCCCCAACTCCTCCTCTCCACCTAACAACCCAGGTTTTCTTTGCATCTTAGCTTCATCTTCACTTCCTCGTGAACGCCTTCTTTTGTTACCCCAGTTACTTCAATCTCTCTGATTTTTAACACTTGTATATTCCTTACATTTACTACTGAAGTAATTTTATTGTGTGTTTTTAAAATTAATATCTGTCTCTTTCAGTTAAATGTAAGTGTTATGTCGATAGGGATTGTTTTTGTTTTTCTTGCCTCCTTAATGCCTAGCACAGTGCCTAGAACATGGCAATTCTAATATATATTAGTTGGGAAAATAAATGGAAAAATTGACATGCTGACATTTGGGCTCTTATGCAGTACAACCATAGGGAGAGAAAGTACTCTCCGTTTCTGAGATTATCTGGTCTACTTAAGAATTGTCTTAAAAATGTTAGCTATACTTCCAGTCAAAACTAAATTCCCCTTCTAACTGTGACTCTCCACTACAGAACACTGTCAGTGAAACACAAATCTGTTTTAGCTTGCAGAAAAGTTAGGGCAGCCATCAGCTGGCAGACAGCCTGGGTAGTGTTCCAGGAAGTGAGCAACTACAAAGGACTACGTGTACTGGAGATTCTAGACGTGATGTTTTTTCAGTAAGAGAGTCAGGGTCTCTACCTCCTCTATTTAAAATGCAAAAGACAGAAATGGGTTAAATATTCCAAGAGAAAAGGGGCTCAGCAGGAATGACAATGTGCAATACAAGATGAAGGCACATATCTACCAATAATAAGAAAAATACCAGTAACTATAAAGTACTGAGCATTCCTGAAGTGCCAGACACTGTCCAAAGAAAGTCGTGAATCCCCAGCTTAGTACAGAATCCTAGCAGATTTTCAGCTCCAGCTTCCAGTCACTCAGTCTAAGAACACTAGAGTCTATAAACCAACCATGCAAATTTATAGATTTCCAGTGTGGATGAAAAATGAGGAGATAAATACACATATATGTATATTGGGGCTGCCCAAAAATGTATGCACGTGACTTGTATTCATCTTTTGTTATTGGTACATATTGAGTATTCCAATTTTAATACGCTTTTGTCCTTTCTTAATATGTGTATACATTTTTCTGGCAACCTCTGTATATATATTTTGTTCTAAAGGAAGAGAGTCATTTACCACTTAACAATTAACTTCATTTTATGTAAGGGGCCTGAGAGGGTCTTTTTACTTTGGCAATAAAGGGTATTATTCTTATGCAAATTAAAAAAGTGAGCTCTGTATGGTGTGTGTGTGTGTGTGTGTGTGTGTGTGTGTATGTGTGTGAATCCAATTTCTTTTGAAGCAGGCTACAAGAAAAAGCTTCAATGTAATCAGTTGTGACTGGGTTTCGAGAGCACAGTTTTAAGTGAGATGTAAACATTTAAGTCTTTTTGGTAACTAATGTCTACAGTCATATTTCAACAAATGTTTGAGTGCCTCTTCATTTCGTGTGCTAGGTACTTCTAGGAGTTGAAGTGCTTGCAGTAAACACTCATGAATTTCACATTTTTATGCACTGGAACCTTAAAATTATCAGAATATTTAGTCATATTTTCACATTTATGTTATTCTTTTTTGAAGAACAAATTACTTAATTTTTTTTAAAGTGGGAATACCTGTGCAACTACCACATACATAAAGAACTAGAGTTTTACCAGCACTAAAAAAAGCACTTGTCACACCCCTCCTAAACACTATACACTTTCTTATTCCAAAAGTAATCACCATCCTGACTTCAAATCTCAAAATCATGGCAGGATTTTGTCTGTTTTTGAATATCATTGCATTGATCGTGAGGTATATATTATTTTGTTTTCTGGGACCAATACTGTGTTTCAGTGATACATCCACATTGTTGCATATAGCCATAGTTAATTTATTATTATTACTGCATAATGCTCTATTGAATGCATATTACACAAGTTATATATTCTATTTTATCCTTGATAGTGTTTAACTATTAAATAATGCTGCTATATACGCTTGCAGATGATAAATCTATTCACTGAGATAATTTTAGTTAAGTAAATATTGTTTCTTCCCCATTCTCTCTCTCTTTACCCTCTGAAATGTCAATTATCCTCATGTTGTTTTGACCATGTCTCAGTTATCTGGTTCTTCATAGATACTTTCTTCTAAATACATTCTAGTTCATTAAATCTCTAGCTATGCCTGATAATTGTTACCTTCGTCAAAATGTGAATCATCATTTGATTCTACTAGGTTGCTGCAAATGTAATTATGGTTTCTGTATTGTTGAAATTTGCTGTTTGATATTGGAATACATTCTTAAATAAATGTGGTTATGTTATACACCATTTTAAAGAGCATTTCTCACTTTCTGTTTTTTTGCTAATAAAATATTACTTGCTGTTCATTTTGCATTTATCTTAGACTATGGAAATGATGTTATACAAAAAACAAATTTGAGTGATTTTCTTATTCGAGTTCAAAATGAGTCGTAAAACAGCGGAGACAGCTGGCAACATCAACAAAGCCTTCGGCCTAGGAACTGATAATGAACGCACAGTGCAGCGGTGGTTCAAGAAGTTTTTCAAAGGAGAGGAGAGCCTTGAAGATGAGGAGCATAGTGGCCGGCCATCAGAAGTTGACAACAACCAATTGAGAGCAATCATCAAAGCTGATCCTCTTACAACTACACAAGAAGTTGACAAAGAACTCAACATCGACCATTGTATGGTCGTTGGGGCATTTGAAGCAAATTGGAAATGTGAAAAGGCTCGATAAGTGGGTGCCTCATGAGCTGCCAACAAATCAAAGAAATCTGTCATTTAGAAGTGTCGTCTTCTCTTATTCTATGCAACAACAACAAACCATTTGTCGATCCTATTGTGACCTGCAACGAAAAGTGGCTTTTATATGACAACCGACAACTGCCCTGACCAGCCCAGTGGTTGGACCAAGAAGAAGCTCCAAAGCACTTCCCAAAGCCAAACTTGTACCAAAAAAAGGTCATGGTCACTGTTTGATGGTCTGCTACCAGTCTGAACCACTACAGCTTTCTGAATCCCAGCGAAACCATTACATCTGAGAAGTAAGCTCAGCAAATTGATGGGTACACTGGAAACTGCAATGCCTGCAGCCAGCATTGGTCAACAGAAAGGGCCCAATTCTCCACGACAAGGCCCAACAGCACACCACACAACGGACACTTCGAAAGTTAAACAAATTGGACTACAAAGTTTTGCCTCATGGGCCAGATTCACCTGACCTCTTGCAAACCTCCTACCACTTCTTCAAGCATCTTGACAACTCTTTCAGAGAAAACACTTCTACAACCAGCAGGATGCAAAAAAATGCTTTCCAAGAGTTTATCAAATCCCAAAGGATGGATTTTTACACTACAGGAATAAACAAACTTATTTCTCATTGGCAAAAACACGTTGATTGTAATGGTTTCTATTTTGATTAATAAAGATGTGTTTGAGCCTGGTCTGAAACTGCAATTGCTTGTGCCCCAACCTAATAATTTGCAGTTTCTAATTCTCTGCCAAAATTTTCCATCACATTTTTAATCTGTGAATATATATTATTTTAAAGTCCATGTAAGATAATGCCATTGTCTATTGCATCTATTTGTATTGCCTTTTTCTCCCTTGGTTTTGTTTTTGTGTTCTTATGTATTTATATACCTGTTTATTTTTGATTAAGTGCCAAATTGGATTTATTTTTGCTCATGTCAGGCAGTTACGCTATAGGAAAAAACAATAATACGGAACCTTAAATCTACAGGTGTGATAGGTTAAAGTAGCATTTATGTTTTATCAATTCTGGCAATGCTCTCTTTAATTACAGTATTTAATTCGTCAGATTAACTATAAATACACCCATATTTGAATTATGCAAGTCAACCATCTTATTATTTGACTACATGTCATTTCTTTTATATTGCTTTTTTCTCCAGTTTTGCCTTTTTGATTAATGAAGTGTTTTCTATTATTATTTACTTGCTGTCTTCTATTAATTTGTTAGGTATACATATAATTTTAGAGATACCAGAAATTATGCCTTGCATCCTTTATTACATTAATAAATTTCCAATATAATCAAATGGCCTTAAAATGTCCTAATTCCATTTATTCTTCTTTTTTCATGTTATTATTGGATAATTCTATTTCTTCACTTAAACCATAAAACACATTATCATCCCTGTACTGCACGGTGAATATTCATTTTGATTTACCAGAAAATGAATGTTCTGTGCTATACATTTTTTTTAAATGTCTCTTTTCTATAAATGCTATTTCATGTGCCTAAAAAATTGCTTTTACAATTTCTTTTGTAGGAGTCTGATAGCATGGAATTAACTCAGGTTTTGTTCTGGAAATCTCTTACTGATCATTTCAATTTTGAAGGGTGATTTTTTTCTGGGTATAAAATTATGTGTTCATGTTGATATTCCTTTCACACTTTTAAAGATGGCATTCAAATGTTTTCAAGTGTCCATAGTTTCCATTAAAATAGCTTAAAATCTTAAGGTTGAAACGTTTGAAAATTTTTCTGTTTATACTAAAATATTTTAAGAGTTTTAAGCATGTCTCTTTGTCTTGTGTTTTCAACAATTTTACTTTGTTCAGCCTAAGTGAGCTTTTGTTGCTGTTGGTGCATTAGTAGATATAGTAGTTTATTTTAATCTCTCTTGAATTTCATTATATATTCTTCATGGCTCCTGAGTTTTGAAACTTCTTGGGCATTATATCCTCAAATATTATTTCTGGACAACCACCATCTCTGTACATTATTAGACCCCATATTACATTTATAATAGAATTTGTTACTCTGACTCACTTTTATACATTCATTTCACTGTCAAACCCATATGTTGAGGATATGCGTTCAGTATTTTTAATTAGCTATGGAATTCCCATTGCCTGCATATATAAATTCTGTTTTATGATAAATTATACTTCATCTTTTTTCTTAGTTATATTATTATGTAATAAAATCTAATATGTTCGTCTGTTTCTATTTGATTCTTTTCCCACTTAGGCTCATTCATCCATTCATTAGACAGATTGCCTTATTGTTCCAAACATTTTTCCCTGTCAGCATCAAGATCCTTTGCACGTGACTCTGAAGCTTCTTCCACTAGGAGTTGAGTATACTTTTCACTCCATTGACTTAGGGCCTGACCAGGTACTTTGGCCAATAGAATGTCATCAAAAGTGATGGTGTGCATTGTGAGGCTAGGCCTGAAGACGTCACACATGTCCACGTGCTCCTCTGGGAATTTCTGAATACTATTATGGAAACAGCAAGCCTTTATTCTAAGAGAATGAGTGCTGCATGAAGCTAACATAGCCCCAATTTCCAGCTTAACACCAGCAGAGCTCCATCCAGCCAAGATTATTTGAAACAGCGATGATGAATGAGGAACATAAAGAACTGTTGTTTTAAACCACTGAAATCCCAAGGTTGCTCATTAAGCACTATTATTGCAGCAAGAATTGACTGATACAGAAATTAATACCTATAAGTATGGTATAGCTGGGAGAATAAAAAAACTAAAACTAAAATATGTGGCAGTGACTTCAGGATCAAAAGGTAACAGTAAGGAAACTATTCTTAGAATTTGGAAAAGTGTATATGATTGGGAAATTGTTATATATGATGATCTCTATTATGTACTGTCAAATATTTGGTACAGCTGACACCTGTGATAACCTGGAAGGCAGAAAATATGCCTATTATTTTGTCATATAGGATTAAAAGATTTTGAGGCAGAATGTTGAATGTATGAGTTGGCTGTTTGTAGCTTCATTTTATAAGAAAACTACAAGAAACAGATGAGATAAAGGGGAAAAAAAACAACAGTCAGTTTGCAAATAAAATTTAAGAGGAATAAAAAGTGCCCAGAAGATATACTGCAAAATTAATCTGTTTCACATCAGATCAATGCACTGACAGCTTCATCAGGTGGGCTTTTAGGGATCCGTCACTGAAAGATGTTCTCGAGTTAAATAGGTGAGTATTAAATTGCATGACTGTAAACCTCTTTATTCATATCTTTGAGAAAATGCAAATAGTGTGTAGACTTTTTAACTAAAGTATCTAGAAAGATAAAAATATGATCATACACCATTATTATTTCTCCAAAATATCCACAAATGAATCTATAGAGAAAGCCAGCTTGACAAGAATTGTGAAATAAGGCTTTGACATATATGTGTAGATTTAACTGGACTCTCAGGAGTTAATTTTTTTTTTCATATTGGTACTACATAAATAAAAAAACAAATGAATATGACTAAATGTAAAGAGACTTTTAGGACTTCTCCTTTTTTACAGGTAGGCAGCAGACTAACAAAGTAGCTCAGCTACCAAACAAGGCATATTCTCCCATGACATCTTCAGAGGTAGACAACGAGAAGGGTGGAAAAGAACGGATGGAAATAAGAGCTATGGGAAAATAATGAACTGGAGAGCCACTCATTAAAAAACAGAAGGGAGTCTATTCTCTAACTCCAGATTAGGGTCCCAGAAAATATTATCTCAGAAAGATAATAGAATTGCTATCCAACAATGACTGCTACATGTTTTACTCTTTCTCTCTTTTAAATTGGAGTGTTTCTTACAGTCATCCTATCCCTGTTACAGAATCTTCTTTGGGGTGTGTGTAATGGATATAAAACATTCCTTTTTAGTTTCTAGTTTTCCAGCTTCAGAAAGCTCATCCAGATCTGATATAAACCACAATATTCTGGACTTGAAGCATGATAGGATGTTTGAGACCTCTGAGGACTTGGGAATGGGTTTGAGTGAACTTTAACTGTGCTAGGGATGGGAACAGTTATGACGAAAATAGACCACGATGAATGGCACTGCTTTCCCAGTTCTTTACTCTCCCTGAATCTATACCCTTAGTCACCTGACTTCACACTTCCCTACCCATTAATAGGAAGCTTGCTCTGTGACTCTCTTGAGCTAATATATTTTGAGTAGAAGTGACAGTTTGTAGACTTTTAGCCTAGACTTTAATAGGCATCCTGCATATGTTTGATCCTCTGGTAACTTTCTACCTCTATGAGGAGAAAACCTTCCTTGGAGTAGATGATACTCCTTTATCAAGGGCTCCAGCATGAACACACATGAGATGTTTTATCCAAATCAGACTGAAGAAGCTTTGTCTCAATAGAGCCACAGGAGATTGACCAAAGGGTAAACTGTCATTGCGGTATGCTACCAGTGTTCAGGGGATGGTATGTCACTAGTATTTTATGGATTTGTTATTGACTATTAGAAATTGTATATAAGACAGTGTAAGGACTCTGAATGATACTACTTTCTTCCAGAGTAGGTTAACCAAACCTCTGGTAGGCTATAAACTCGGGGTCCAGCCACCTTAATCTAATCAATAATAAGCTTCCTGATGATGGTTTTCAGTATCTGTAAGCTTCCATGTGCCTTTGGTCTGCTCCCACTCCTCCAGGGAAATAAATCTAGAGTCTGGAGTATATCATAAGGCCTCTCCAACATTCTGATTCTTGTTTTTGTTTCCCTCAGCCCATTTTCTGTCTCCAAAGTAACAAATCCTACTCTGCTTTTCAGCCCTTTTTGCTTGGCTTCTTACACTGATATCTTATGCTGCTTACAGATTCAGAAACTGCTTGAAGGAAAACTGAGTTTCAGGCTCATTTCTCCGTTCCTCCCTTTTCTATAGGATCAAGGACTTCAAGTCCTGGCAGCACTATCAGTCGCAAACTCCAAGTTTTGTCTCCCTAGCCTCATTAAGTGGTTAAAATCTCCATGTCTTTCTCTCTTCCTTAGTATGATCCTCTTGCCCAGTTCCAAGAATCACAGATCCTTGTCCCATGAGATGACACAAAGAGGAAAGTGACAGTTCAGGATACTGGCTCACTTTCCACAAGTTCCCTTCCCTTCTGTCCTGTGTCTGCCCATGAAGTTCTGCCTAACTTGGAAGGTCTGTGGTGCCATGAAGCAGATATATTTGGTATTTTATCTGGTCATTCTCAAAACGTTTGTCTAATGCAAGCAATTCTATCAAAGGTGCGTACATCCCAGATACCTTTTGCTTTTATATGTTTATTAGTTATAATTTTCTCAAAGTTTGCGTGGGGAAATTGTACCTTTGATTAGAAACATATGAAATAATCATTTATTCTCATATCTAATTAAATGATTTGGGAGAAATATTGCTTTCATTAAAAGTAAAGCCTTAAGAAATTTGGTCACACCATATTTTAATATTCAAGAGCAATTACAAGGTTTGTTCAGCCTTCTTCATCTCCTATTCTTAAAAGCTGGCTTTTCATTTACACAAAACCAAAGAACATAATATAAACTGAATTCTAGTCTTACCAGATAGTAAGTGTCCCTATTCATTTTAAAACATGTCTGCACACATGTATTGTATCTTCAACTTAGAATATATTATAATATTAGAAAGCTACTAAATAGAGCCCAGTGCCTTCCATAGCAGAACCTCCACATTGCCTTCCTCAAAAAATTAAGAATAGAATTACCATATGACCCAGCAATTTCTTTCCTAGGTATATACCTCAAAAATCTGAAAACATTTATCTGTAAAGATATATGTGCTCTGATGTTCATTGCAGCTTTATTTACGGTGGCCAAGACTTGGAAACAAAGTGTCCTTTGATAGATGATTGGATAAAGAAGATGTGGTATATACACAACGGAATACTACTCTGCCATAAGGAAAGATAAAATAGTGCCATTTGTGACAATATAGGTAGATCTTGAGATTATTAAGTCAGACAGAAAAAGTTGAGAACCATATGACTTCACTGATAATGTGGGATATAAAACTGAAAGCAACAAAGGAACCAGACAAAGAAAGAAAGAAACAAAAACTCATTGACACAGACAATTGTTTAGTGGCTACCAGGGTAAGGGGGTAGGGGAAATAGAAGAGGGTAAAGGGGCTCAAATATATGGTGATGGAAGGAGAACTGACTCTGGGTGATGAACACACAGTGTGATATATAGATGATGACTACAAAATTGTACACTTGAAACCTATGTAATTTTACTAACCATTGTCATCTTAATAAAGTTTAATAAAAAAATAGAGCCCATTAATATACTAAAAGCTAAATTCTGTGTTCTTTTTTATATTAAATTTTAGAAATGTTTTTATGTTGTTATCTTAATATTTAAAAGAAGTCAAAATATGTCAGGAGACTATTACATAGCAATAGAGATCTTTTGCTTTTTATTTTTTCTCCTTCTGTGGCAAGAAAAATCATAGAACAGAAAATATTTATATTTTCTCTGCCTCACAACAATGTGAATTGCTTCTCCTATAAAGAATACTGATGTGTGTATTTATTTGGATTTGGTTCTAAATGCTGTTTATCAGGAAGAAGTTTTCTGCACTGTATTTTTCAACATTATGTCCGTAATAGGATTAGATCACAGAAATCTCTACCCATATTGCCAAGTATCATAACGTTCAATTTAAATTTACCTTAATCAGAAACTGCTTTCCCCATTTTACCTCATTTTCAAATCTAATTCATTTTTTTCTTAAGTAAGATAAATCCAGAATCTGTTTTTATTGGAATTTGTGAAACGATTATTTGGTTGTTCATCATGTTTGATTTATTTTTCAACTTCTATTCAAAAGACCTCAGAATAAAATTTTTATAACCTCTGCTTGAGATATCACTTGGTTATCTAATTTTATATTTTACTCATACACCAGTGTCAAAAAATAGGTTTTGGATATAATATGTATTTAGTTAAAATTGAAAGTATAAGCAGTGCTCATATGTAATTGTGATTGAAACGTCACAATGGTTATTTCTTGGTTATTCAAATTATACACATAAAGAGGGCATTGACAGTTGATTTTATATGTGATTTTGCGTTTTCATTAAAATAACCACTGAGCACACTGTTAGAGTGCTTGTAGATCTGAGAATAATGGATATAAAGAGTAATCATGTTTTCTTTGATATTATAATCTATAATTTCTATAATTTCTATAATTTCTAACTAAGGAAAAGCATTTAAAATAATTGTTCATTTTTTACCAATACTAAACTTATTAATAATCATTATTCATTAATGCTTACCATTCACATTACTCCATTTAGCTGATTTTTGCTTCTAATGTAAGTCTTGAGAAAACATGGAAAGATTTTGGAGCTTCCAAAATCAGTTAGTCTGAAATGTATGTATTTTATCCTCCCAAGCTGATAAGGAATAATCTATGCCTATGCACTATTCACATTGCAGTTCTATTACCACCTTTCTTTGCTGATTTGCAAGCAAAAAGATAGGAGTATGATTATGATGACACTGAAGTCTATTTGTGACAGATTACACAAATATAAGAATCGCCTCCAAATCTACATGTGTTATTAATACTTTTGATAGTTAAGCATATCTGCTCAAAAGTTGCAGTTTGGGAGAAACGACATCAGCATGATGTCAAAATTGGAAGCCCCAGACTCTTTTGCCCCACAGACACACTTATTCAACAGAAATACATGGACAAACTCCCTTTGTGAGAAATCCAGAAGCTAGTTGAAAAGCCCGTGTATCCTGAAACTGCATCAAAGCTACTAGTAAAATTTAACACATCCTCTCTCCATAGTCCATATTCCCAGCACAGTGTCATACAATCAGGAAGAAATCCCTAGTTTCCAGCCTCTCTTTGGGGATGGAAAGAGTTGGACTACAGGTTTAGTACTCCAACATTTCCAGCGTTGTCCAAGGGAATTGCTTCTCTGTTTCCTGTCATGCTGATGGGCCCCAACATACTCTAGCTTCCTGGAGATCATTGTGAGCAAAGATGATGATTTGAATTAGCAGGCACGCTCAGTGCCGAGTCAGTGGGTGAAAAACCATAGATCACAGCTTTGCTCTGGAAAGGGAAAGAGTTGGAGCACACATTTAACATTCCAACTTTTCAAGGGGCTGTTCATCTGACTGTTTTCTATCTTGCCTGACCCTGAGTGTTGATGGGACCTGGCATTATTTTGACTCCTGGTGGCTGCTAAGAATAAAAGCAATGATCGGATTAGCATACAAATTTGAGAAGCCCCAGAATCTCTAGATAGGCTGATAGATGGGTGAGAGTCTTCTGCATGAGGTCAGTTTGTGAAGACTGAAAGAGAAAGCTATTTTTTCTAATGTATAGATATCAACACAGAATCCAGACAAATGAAGACACAGGAAAATATGTCTCAAACAAAGGAACAAGATAAATCTCCAGAACCCAATACTAATGAAATATAGATATAAGATTTACCTAACAGAGAAAAATAACTGTCATAAAGATGCTCAATGAAGTCAGGAGAAGAATACATGAACAAAGAAAGAGTGTCAACAAAATAACAGAAAATATTAAAGAACACCAAACAAAAATCATGAAACTGTAGAATACGACACTGAAAATGAAAACTTCACTAGAAAGTTTCATGCAGAAACAAGGATCAGTGAACTCAAAGACGGGTCAATGGAAATTGTCCAATCAGAAGAGAATAAAAAAAGAATAAAAAAAATAAGTGAAGAAAGCTTAAGGGAGTTAGGGGACCATCAAGTGGGCAATATACACATGATGGAGTCCCAGAAGAAGACAGAAAAGAGGGCAGAAAGATTATACAAAATAATAATGGCCCAAAACTTTCCAAATTATAGGAAGGAAGAGGACATTCACATCTAGGGAGCCAAGCAGATTTCAAAGAATACATAACCAAATAAATTCACATCAAGACATCTTATAATTAATATAATAAATTGTCAAAACTCAAAGGCAAAGAGAGAATTTTTAAAAGCAGCAAAGTGGCTTGTCATGTACAAGGCAACTCCCATAAGACTATGAGCAGATTTCTCAGCAGAAACCTGGTAGGCTGATATAGTCAAAGTAACAAGAGTCAAAAAAAAAAAAAAAAAAAAAAAAAAAAAGGACAAGTGGGACTTCATCAAACTAAAAAGCTCCTGCACAGCAAAGGAAACAACAGAGTACAAGGCAACCTATGGAGCACGAAAAAACATTTGCAAACCATATTTTTTATAAGGGGTTAATATCTAAAATATATAAGCAACTTCTACAAATCAATAGGAAAAAATAAATAGCCTGATTAAAAGCGGACATAGGAGTTGAATAGACACCTGTTCAAAGAAGATAGAAAAATGACCAAAATACATAGGAAAAGAAGCTCAACAGCACTCACCAGGAAATGCAAATCAAAACCATAATGAGATATCACGTCAGAGATGTTATCTTTTTTTTTATTTTTTTAATAATAGGCATCCTAACAAGTGTTGAAAAGTATGTGGAAAAATTAGACTTCTTACACACTGTTGGTAAGAATAGAAAAAGGCCCATTCAGCTGCTATACAAAATAGTATGAAAGTTCTTTAAAAAATTAAAAGTAGAACTACCATATGATTCAATGATTCCACTTCTGAGTATTTATCCAAAAGAATAAAAATCAATATCTTAAGAGATATTTGCATTCCTATGCTCATGCAACGTAATTCAAAATAGTCAAGATATGGAAACAACTTAAATGTCCATGATGGGTAAATGGATAAAGAAAATGGTTCATTTGATAAATAAAAGATTTTATTCAGCTTCAGAAAAGAAGAAAATTATGATACATGTGATAACATGGATGAACCTTGAGGACATCATGCTAAGTGAAATAAGCCTAACATAGAAGACAAAAACTACACAATTCAGCTTATCTAAGTTATCTAAAGTCAAGTCCATGTGACCATTCCTATGACAGATAAAACTACTGAGGAGGCCAAGTTTCAGCTTAAAAGATTCCTG
This sequence comes from Rhinolophus ferrumequinum, assembly GCF_004115265.2. Taxonomy (NCBI): domain Eukaryota; kingdom Metazoa; phylum Chordata; class Mammalia; order Chiroptera; family Rhinolophidae; genus Rhinolophus; species Rhinolophus ferrumequinum. The sequence goes on along the minus strand of NC_046289.1, from coordinate 88,767,938 downwards.
TCAAAAATAGTTGTATGTTTTCCATCATTCTCAACGGCTACTGCTTTTAAATGTTCTTTTTTGTCAGTAGTGGGTTGAACCACATGCCTTAATTTAGACATAAAATATGGTTAAAGTTAGCTATGTAGAACTCTTGTATCCTTGGAATTCAGCACAGATTTTAGTTCAGTACTATAAAATAGGTAAGAAATAGAGAGATTTTGATAGGCAAAGAAGAACAGAGTTTTTAATTTCTAGACTCCCCATTTGGATTTCTTTTCTAATGTACTTGAAATTATGAAGCTTATTTTCTTTTTTAGACAATAATTCTCTATAAATCCTTAATTGTCTATAAATACTCTAAAACAAGATTATAAGAAAATCCAAATGAAGTCTCTATAGATTAAAATGTTATGAAAAGACCAAAGTCAAGTATCTATAACTGATTCATATTAACCATGCATAAGAAAAAATAAAAATTTGGTTTCTGTTCTTAGCAGGAAAAATTATACTACATCTAATATTGTTTTTGCTTTGAAGTGATTACTTTTAAAAGACCAAAAGCTCTAGTATCTAATTATTTATAAATTTAAGATATAACTCTGATATTTTTATCAGACTAAACTATGAAATAAAGTGATGTTTGTGGAAAACTGAGTTCAAAAATATTTATGTAAATTTGATATTGGTTTTCTGCAGTGCAATGTTTTGTTTTGTTTTGTTTTTAAAAAAAGAGCAGTAATTCATCTTTGGACCTTGGCCTTTTATAAAATGTGAAGAAGCAGTACATGAAAATTTACAATTTCAATCATAATTTAAATATCATAGTAAAAATTCACAGCCTAGGTATTCTATGGTTCAAAATTTGTACAAACGTTGAGAACATTCCTACAGTTGAAATACACTGACCTGAAGTTAATCATTACTCTCTTTAGAACATAGAACTGCATTCCATGGAGATGGAGCAAAAAGAAATATGTCCTCAATCATTACTACTGTGCTTCCCCGAAAATAAGACCTAACCAGAAAATAAGCCTTAGCATGATTTTTCAGGATGACATCTCCTGAACATAAGCCCTACCTAATGCGGCTTTTGGAGCAAAAATTAATAAATGACCCAGTCTTATTTTTGGGGAAACACGATATTGTCAGATGAAGCTCTCATGGTAAGAGTAATCAATCAATCAATACATACATTTGTTGGTGAAGTGGTTTTAAAAGAAATGGCCACATATCAGCATACAGAGAATTTGACTGAATGCCTAGCAATACTAGAGATATTTTATAAACATATCAATTCCATAGGTGAGTAAAATTCCTCATTTTAGTTAATTGTACTAACATACATTCTATTATGTAAGCCATAAATCTAGATTTCACATCTAATTTTCCATTTTCCATACTTTGTACAACAAATTGCTCACCAAATCCACCATGGCCATGTCATTCATCCTGGTGGGTTTTTGGTTTTTCTTGCATGTTTCCGGTGGGTATGTGTATGTGTTCATAGAGGAATATGTGGAGGGAGTTCCTTATAAATGAACATGGGCTCTGTGTTAGGCTGAAAAACGGTCCTCCAAAATATCCAGGTCCTAATCCCCGGGCCTCGTGGGTGTTACCTTATATGGAAAAATGAATTTTGCAAACATAATTTAAGGATTTTGAGATGGGGAAATAACACTGGAATATCTGGATGGACCATGAATGTCATTACAAGTGTCCTTATAAGGAGACGGTAGTGGGAGATTTAACATACTTGTAGATAGAATAGGAAAACATGAAATGAGCAGAGTATGGAATGATGCACTTGGAAGACAGAGGAAGAGAACACAATCCAAGCACTACAGGCAACCATTAGAAACTGAAACAGTCAAGGAAATGGAGTTGCCCACAGAGACCCAGAAGGTGCCAATACGTTGACTTTGCCCAATGAAATTGATAGTGAATTTCTGACTTCCAGAACTATAAGATAATACATTTCTGTTGTTTTAAGTCACTACATTTGATAACTTACCGCAGCACATGCATTCCTAGTAATATAGTAGAACAGCAATAGCAAAGTAATACAGGTTTCTTGTCCTAATTCTTAATTTAGGATCACTCTAAAATGAAAATCTGATCATTTAAGAGCTCCCAATTATCTAGCAGGGAAAACACACAAGGTTCACCAGCATAAGAATTTCCTGCCTCTAATCACATTCTCATGGTTCCTTATACTTTACCATCTGAAAATACCAAATATTGCAGAAGGCTTTCAGATCTTGCATGTACCTCCTGAAGTTTCTTGGGAAACTTTTCTCTCTTCCATAACACTAAATATGTGTGTGTGTGTGTGTGTGTGTGTGTGTGTGTACACACACACACACACACACATATATATATGTATATATATATGTATATTTATGTATATATATAAATTTTCACATGTTCCTATAGTTATTTGCTTTCAATGGGCCTTTTTTTCTTCTAAAACCATAAACTCATTGAGGGCTCCACAGACCTGGCTCAATGCCTGACATATACTCAAAGCTACATAAATGTTTCCAAAATAAGTGAATACTAAAATCCATAGTTCTTCCCATCAAGATCTAATATATAGGTTGATTTGGTCACTTATTTTAATATAGCAATTATGGAATATATTTACTTGTATCGATGATACAACTTACACACAAAAACTAAATAAAACCTACAAACACATCTCAAATAACCCAGGAATTCACAGGGAGGTATATACACATAAAGCACATTTTAGCTTTTTGGACTTACAGGACCTCAGCTCTTTCTTCCAAGTCCTCTTCACATCAAATGTTTTCTACTTTCTACAACCACTGCTAACATTTCAGTGCTCTCGTTGGGGCCCGTAGTGGTTGTTATCTCTGTTAAGCTCTAATCTCTCAACATTCACAGTGTAATGAATGGTTGGCAATCACATTTGAAGTGTGAGAAGGCCTCCACCTCTTCAGAAGACTCCACAGAATTGCTTGCACTCCAAAGAAATAAGGGCATTTTCAGTGTCCATATAGTCCTTGTTTTTCCCAGAACATACCTTCATCATGGTGGGTCACTTGGGACTGCTTATTTTAAGTGACAACCACCACGATTCTACCTGCTCCTACACCCTACTACTCATCGCAACTCCTCATTGTTTATTCTTTCAATTTATTCATTCAAACTCTAATTTGGATAATATTGTCTCCTTTTTTTATTATTATTATTTTTATTACAGTTTATTGGGGTGACGATTGTTAGCAAAGTTACATATATTTAAGGTGTAAAATTCTGTAATACATCATTTACATATCACATTGTGTGTCACCACCCAGAGTCAGTTTTCCTTCCATCACCATGTATTTGATTTCCTTTACCTTTATTTACCACCATCCTCGACCTTACTCTCTGGTAACCAATAAAGTATAGTCTATGTCTGTGAGTTTTGTTTCTTTACTTGTTTTTCTTATTCTTTTGTTGTTTTCAGTTTTATATATCACATACCAGTGAAATCATATGGTTCTCTACTTTTTCTGTCTGACTTGCTTCGCTTAGTATTATAATCTCAAGATCTATCCATGTTGTCGCAAATGGCACTATTTCATCTTTTCTTATGGCATAATAGTATTCCACTATGTATACATACCACAGATTCTTTATCCATTCATCTATGGAAGGATACTTTGGTTGTTTCCATGTCTTGATCACCGTAAATAAAGCTGAAATGAACATTGGAGTACATATATCTTTACAGATAAATGTTTTCAGATTTTTGGGGGGGTAGATACCCAAGAGAGGGATTGCTGGGTCATACGGTAACTTTATTTTTAATTTTTTAAGGAATCTCCACACTGCCTTCCATAGCGGCTGCACCAAAAATATTCTGCACAGCAAAAGAAACCATTGACAAAATAAAGAAGCAACCAAACGAATGGGAGGAGATTTTTGCAAACAAAACCTCCGATAAAGCGCTAATACCCAAAATATAAAAAGAACTCATACAACAAAACAACAACAACAAAAAAAAACACAATTGAATTAAAAAATGGGCAGAGGACCTGAATAGATATTTCTCCAAAGAGGACATACAAATGGCTAATAGACATATGAAAAAACGCTCAATCAACATCATAAATCATCAGAGAAATACAAATAAAAACCACAATGAGATATCACCTCACACCAGTTAGAATGGCTAGCATCAACTAAACAAATAATAACAAGAGTTGGAGAGGCTGTGGAGAAAAAGGAACCCTCATATTGTCTCCTTTTAAATTATTTTATGTAACACACATAAAGAAAAAAACAGTTGCTTCTAAAATTTTGAGCTTATCAATATCATTAATAATATTCCAGATAAAATGTAAACATGCTAAGATGCCCTTATAAGTAGCTTTGTAAGCATTTTCTCAAAAGCTTTGTATTATATTTATATTAAAGGAGGCTTTTCATGATTCCATAGGAAATGCCACTTTTAACAATGCTTTTACCAAAATTACCTTTTTTTGACACAGTTTCCAAATAGCTAAAATATTCTTTAGACATCACATGTAGGATGTAATTATTATTATCCTCATTTTACAGGTGGAAAAAGAGACATGAGACATTAAGAGGCTTGACACGGAGAACAAGCAGGAAATTCTGGAATAAAAATGAGATCACTGGACAAATTCTAAATGAATATTGATTTTTCTCTGTACATGTGAAGATCCTGGATAGAGAAAGTCCTAAGGCTTTTTTTAATGAACTTCATGAAATATATATGACTACACAGATAATAGAATTATGCCATGTCCTAATTTAATGCTTTATTCTCTTTAGGATTTCATCAGCCTAAACTATTTTAAATAACTTAATCAGAGAGGTTGATGATTTTAATCATCATGAGATTTGGGGGGAACTTGCAAACACCTTAACACAATATCGGACCTTTTCCTTTGATTAAAAAGGAAGGTGATTGATATTGAAACAGTGACAATTATTTGATCTCTGTTATTTGACTAGGTTGAAAGCTAATAGTAAATCGGTGTAATACAATCATGTAATTGAACACATGCCAAGAAACCAAATTCATATAGGTTGGTCCAGCTCTTTTAAAAAAGCGAAGACCTTTTAGCAGTGGGACTAAGTTTCACAGTTGTGGAAAACGTCATTCCAGAGGAGTGAAACTAGATAATCGCTTATATTCCAGCATTTATCAGGCAGAAGGGGAAAATGAGGAAGCCTCAACTTTAGAGCTAGCAGTTTTGATTAGTAGCTAGAATATAAGTGTTTGAAGGGTGTAACTTTTGAGACGCTTCCACCTTCTATGTGGTGGTGTCTGGCTTTCAATGTCAGAATTCCAAGACCTCATAATGCTCAGTCAATAAATGCATGATTGTAAGGGCAGAGCAGCAAAGCAAAGCAGTTTAGAAAGAATTAAGGAATTTGAGGACTTAGAGCACTGAAGGTTTATACGTTTGACATGAGTAACATTTCTGTACCTCTGCTTTGCTTTCTCATGTATTATAATTAGTTGCATGATATTTATATATCCATAGTGTATTGATTGTAAAAAGTGATTAATAAATATGTGTCCTAGTTTAATACTAGACCTGGGGTAAGATTCAGGAGTTTGGTCCCCAAAAGGAGTCTTTCATCTAACTGCTAAAGTGAGGATTATATTTAAAAGCAAACCATACGAAATCATGGCCTGAAGCCAAAAGCCGCTTTAATTTCCTCTAAATAGGAAAAGCATTAATCCCTGAAATTCAGTTGGCATTAAGTCTTTACGAAGGAGGATCTGTTTTATCCCCAGTGTTCAATAATGGAAAGCGGATGCTAGACAGGGTTGTATTTTTTTGTGGCAGAAAAAGAACCGGACTTAGAATAAGTTTCCTTCCTGGGTTATACTCTATCCCATAAGTGCTGTTTTGCCTCAGAAAAAAAGTTACTCGATTGTTGTAAATGTCAGTTTACTCATCTGCAAAACAGGAATTAAAATGACTGTTCTTTTCATTAAATTGAATAGGAAGTATTTAAAACTTACATCCTTGATATGTTGCTGTCAAAGGGAAGTTTAATGCCAAGAAATGAGATGGCATAACAAAACAAGCAATCTGATTTCAACTCAAGATTCCAAACAAGAAACGATTAGTCCCCACAAGGGAGAGTTTTAAATGACACTCTCTCTGTGACCTTACTGCACAGAACCTTAAATGTAGCAGAGAATGGAATTGGAAGAAGGATAGTCAGGAGGACGGGAAATATTTCAGTTAGAAAGAGAGAAACCAATACCGAATGTGAAAAAGTAAATCATATTATCAGAAATTAAATTTGCCTTTACTTTTATTATTTTTGCAGTCTCCTGTGAAAGTCACAGAAAATATTTTGAGGACTTGAATTTTGCCTGTAGACTTTAGAATTAGGCCAAACAAATGTTTACGACACACACCAAGGTAATGTTACATAAAATTAAACCATTCCAGAGTATATTGGATGAAGACAGAGTTGTGTGTTTAAGATTTTAAATATTTCCTGACGTAAAGATTAAGAGTTCAGTAATCAAAAAGCAGTAGAAAATGGGCATCCAAATATAGATTTTTTTGTGGATCACAAAAAAAGGGTTTTGGACGTGTAGAGAATACTCTATTAATGCTAGTGAAAAAACCACTGATAAAAATATTACCAGCAAGTCCTTAAAGGGAGGTGGAACTGGATACTGAGAACTGAATGCAGAGTGCTAGTATATCAATGGTCCAATATTTAGTATGCATGTGGATGTGGAATAGTTCTCACTTCAAAATATAGTCCTAAAGGTATGCAACCAGTATTCTTGCTCTAATCACATAAAATTGCAAATTCAAAAAGTCTAGTTTTACTATAGGTAGGTTATTGGGAAGAGTGAATTTTCCACAGAATTTGTGAGGTTTAAAATAAATTAAGTACACAAAATTATTTATCCCGGCACACACTAAGCACACAGTAAAGTGAAATGGAGTTATTAATAGTAAGTAGTCATATAAACTGCCATTTTTGTTATTTAATGGCAAGACCTCAAGTCTGAAATGTATTTAGTAGGCAATGGGAAATTACTGAAAACTTATATTTGAATGTATCCGTGTGTTAATTTTGGAGTGCAGGGTGGGAAACGAGTGTTGACCATCATTTGATTATTATTTGATATTATTTGAATATAGGTAACTGGATTAGTCACCCTCATAAATAGAATCCTATTTTAGTCGATAAAATAAAGTTGTAGATTAATATTTACTGTTATAAAAATATGTCTGTGAAATACCACTAAAGGTTAAAATTATTGGTGCTAAAACAGTATAGTTTGTACCCTGTTAAAAGTACATGTATGTTTGTGTATGTATTTATATTGTGTATATTTAATGTTATATGCATGTATTACATGCAGCAATTTTATTGTAAATGTCTTAGAAGATATAAACCAAATATAATTTTGGCTTACGTGATTTCCAAAATTATACTTTTTCATGAAAAATATTTTCTAAAAGTTATCAAAAGCTGCAAATGAAACATGCACTCTAAATTGCTATTTGCATATTTTGACACTCACATCTTACTCTCAAACATCTTGAAAGCTTTATTAGAATAAAATATTCATCATCATTCAATAGATAACCTACTTATGTCTACCACCAGATACTAGATAAATTTCTGAAAATTTTTTTCTGGGTATTCAAGATTGCTTTCATTTGAAAATAAGCAGTAAATATCACATGTTCAAGAATGTCAAATTAAACACTTTACTACATATTATTATAAATGGCATTTTCTATTTTTTAGTCATATTAAGTATTCAGTACTGTTTGTAAATCTCAAATAAATCGCCTTTGAAATATATCAAGTAGTATAAGTGACAACTTAAAAGCATATTTAATACACTCAGATATTGCATTTAACAATCTAAAATAAAGAGCTCAAATAAATATATGTATATTTGTGTATGTATGTGAATATGTGTGTGATTTGTGTGTGCATGATTTTTGTGCATGTAAAAAAAAAATACAGGAAAAGTAAATGTTGATGTGCCATTGTACAAGATCATGTTAAAAATCCAAAAGGCTTATAAAATTTCTTAATCTAATAATAGAAAACCATTCCTTACATTTTCTGAATTATTAAGACAATAACTAGATATAAAATGTTGTTTGCTTTGTACTAAATTAGTTTCAAATTTTTAAAAGAACAGAAAAATTTGAATAAAAAATATTGGTAAATTAGATCTGCATTTAATTGTTTCAGAGAAGCTGAAATTATTTTTGTAGGATCACATTCACTTAAAAATACTGTATCCTATTTCCCTTATTTAAGTAACACGGATGGGATCCTAATCTTCATTAGGAAATCGGTAAACTCTATTCTATCTATGCTTTTCCTAAGAAAATAAGGTCTGACATGTAAGGAAAATGTGATATTGAACAGAATGCTATCAAAAGATTTTAAATTAGAAGATACCTTTGAGACACAGCTTCAATAAAATTAGAGATTCTATGATGTAAATTAAAATTTTAGAAAACAGCCGATGTTATAATTAAATTAAGTTTGTTCCTCATTGACATCAAAGTCCAACCTCCTTCCCCTAAGAAATAGTTAACCAGCTGTCTGTCCTTTCTCTCAGGGCTCATCTCTTGCTGTTTCTTTTCTCCTTTCTACTCTAGACTCCAGAAACATTGGGCCGTCATAGTTTATCAAATGTTCAGATGCCTTGCTGACATCGAATTTTTCCATGGGACATTTCCTTAGATTGAAAGTGGGGTGCACAATTAAAACCCCAGTTTCACCTGGCTAACCTAACACCTTTCCCTTCTCATGTCTGGTTAGTTTGGTTCAGTTTGGAGATGTCACTTTCTTTGCAAAATTTGCTTTGAGCACCCCCCACCCCATGCTTCAGTACACATTCCCTCCACCTGTTCTCAGAGCACACTCTGTTGTGATTACCTGCATTCTTTCGTATTCCCCCCACACAGAATATGAGATACTGGGTTACAGAATCGCTGACTAGTTTCCCCAGTTTCCAGTATAGGACCTTATGTTAGGTACTCAATAAATCTTTAGGAAAAGGATGACTGGTGGAAATTAATTCTGGCGTATGGCTTAAAAACATTTACTGCCAGTCAAACTTATGAATTAGGCTTTCCAATTGTTATTCCTGTTATGACAGTTTATCTTATGATAGCTTAAATTAAGCTAAGCAGATTGTTTGTAAGTATAAACACATGAAAGTATTTATTAAACCAAATGCCTCTATGGCGAAGAAAATCTCATAGTTGATTTTACACACACAGAAAACTAAAGTTTCCAGCCTCACTGGCAGTTGGGTAGAGCCGACTGAATTGTGGTGAACAGAATTTGGGCCCAAGTGACATATGCCACTTGCTAGCCTGGTCTCTAAAATTTCCCTTCTGATCCTCCACAACCTCTTAGTGTTTGTCTCCTTTCCATATGCAAGGAAAGAGTCTACTGTATTCATAACCAGGTAGAATCTCCCATCACCAACACCAACTTGCTTTGGACGGTGATTCAAACAATGGATAAAACTTTGTGTGTTTAGCTACTGAGGTCTTGGCATGGCTTGTTACAGGAATTAGAATTCCCTGGCTAAAACAGGTATCAGCAGTTTGCAAAGAGTTCTCTAAGACGTGAGGTATTCTTACAATACTTATAAGGAAAATTTGATATTTGTATAATAATAGTAGGATGCCAGCAAGAATGTTTAACTTACAAGGCCACATTGAATCACAGCTTCGACCAAAGTTAGAAATGATGTAAATTAAAATTTTAGAAAAAAGTATTATGCTATCCGAACTTGCCCTTTATAAAGTTTTTTTTTTGAAATTCATAAACATATACAAAGTAGAATGTGATATAATGAACCCCAGGTTGTGTCACATGGGGTGACAGGCAGGGTGTCACGTGGGGTTTCTAGTCCCGCTCCCCACATAAGAACACAGGATATGGTGAGGCCAAAAAGGAACACCCACGGAGCCATAGATAGGGGAGTCATGCCACTATATTCTCACCAGCGGCTGGGTTGGAGACACAGGAGGCAGGAGCAACACTATCTGCAATCTGCCATCTACTTGTCTCTGCCAACCAACCTCACTTGCTAGCTGCAATCCGCCTCTCTGCAATCCATAATCCACACTCCTCCACGCCATGCCACTACACCATCACGCCACAATTTACTAGCTTAGCCGTGGGAGTTATATTGTGGCTAACGACTAACCAGTAACAGCCGATGGCCAACTAGTCACAGCTGACGACCATCTACTACCTGAGCCCGCACCTTTCTATGTGAGGCCGAGAGCCTGGGAACTGCTCTCTGAGGCTCTGTCCCCACAGGTACCTATTACCAGATTCAACAATTATTAACAATGCTGGAACATTGTATCCTTTATCCCTTGTCCCTTTAGGGTTGAATCCCCTCAGCAAATCTAAGACACCATGCTATTTCATCCATAAATACCTCAGGTATGTATCATGTTGACAAGTCTTTTTTGTAATATAAATCATACCATTCTCACATTTAAGATTCTTTAAATTAAAATCCCTAATGTCATCTAATACATAGTCTGTAGTCACATTTCCCTAATTGCCACACAACTTTCTTTTTATAATCAGATTGTCCACCACTTCTTTGCCTCTAGTTTCTTTTAGTCAATAATCATCAATTTTTGTTTTCCACACCATTAATTTTTTGGAGGAACCAATACTGTCCTGTACACTGTCATGTAAAGTAAACTTGTCTCAGTGTGATTGTACCAACAACTTGATTCATAGCTTGGTTCATTTGGTGGGCTGATATTGTTGCCTCTGAGGTGGGCCATCGTGTTGTTTTGGAGAATATTGTGAAGAACTACACTGCTACAGCTAAAACAAATTACGCCTACATAGTTAAAGAAGAATTGGTAGAAGAATGAACGTTGTCAGGTAAAAGAAGGGAATGGAAAAAGCCCATCTCTTCCTCCTCCTGGGGCCTTCCAGTCGCCATCATGCACCCCTTTCAGCAAACTGAACCAACAGGGAGCCAACTGGCAAAGGTGATACAAGATTTGAAGAGATACAGCCAAGCAGTTGAGAGGCAATAGATTAATAACAAACATAGAAAAAATATTTTTATAAAACTTGTGATATAGACAATGAAAACAATGGATAAATACAGTATGTGTAGATATATCATTTCAAACCAAAATATAAATCCTGATTATAATGTGAATGAGAAATAAAGATAAGTTAATTTTAATGGAGAGTTTATGGTAAAATTAATATAGAAAAAATCAATTATAAGTGTACAGTTTGATGACTGATAAACGGATACTGTCATGTAACCCATGCCACATTCCACATACAGACTATGTTCTTCACCCCAAAATTTCCTTCCTACTCTTTGTAGTCAATCCTGTCGTCGCACCCCGCAAAAATACCAGGTCATTCTCATCTCTGATCTATTTGGTGTTATTATGATGCTTTTCCAGAATTTCATGTAAATAGAATTGAGTTGATTCCTTGTTTATCAAGTCAATACCCTTGTTTATTTTCTGTCTATTTGTTTTACATATACCAACAGAGTAAACTTTAAGTCTTCAAGTATGAATGCAAATTTTTCTACTTCTTTTATGTATTTGTTTCATGAATTTTCAAGTGCTATTGTTAAGCACATAGCATAGTTAGCATTGTCATATCTTGGGGACAATAAATCTTCTTTGATCTTCCTACTTCTTGGGAACTGTCCTTACTCTGAAGTATAATTTGATATTAACAAAGTACTCCAGTTTTCTTTCGATCAGTGTTTGCATGTTGTATGTTCTTCCTTCATATATTTTTAACATCTCTACTTCTGTATAGTTAAAAATGGGTTTATTTTGATACAATTCAGTCTTACACTGATTTATTCCCCACCCCCCCAGATAATCTCTGTCATTTAATTGGAGTGTTTAGACAATTTATATTGAATGTGATTAATATAACTGGGAAACTTGTTTTCTAATTTCCCATCTGTTTTTTGTTCATTTTTTTCATATTTTGGATATTACATCATTTCAAATATATTAAACTTACAGTAGTTACATTTACCCTTTCCTAGCTTTTGTGCTATCCTTGTCATACATTTTAGTTCTACATGCTATAAAATCCACAGTATATTGCTATTATTATATTGCCTTGTGCCATTAATTTGTATAGATAATAAAAATTCTAACAGATATTATGTATTTACACTTATAATTACCATTTCTTGTGATTTTCTTTCGTTTGGGGAGATCCAAGCTTGTATCTGGTATTTTCCTTTCGTTTGGCAATTTCTTTTAATACGTCTTGTTGTACTCATCATTTTGAAATAAATGTTATCTTCTGTATATCTGGAAGAAGTGCTTTCATTTATGAACAGCTAATTTTCTGGTTATAGTATGTTAGCACATTAAGGATGTTGCTCCTTGGTCTTCTGGTTTGGAATTGCTTATAAAGAGGTCTCCTGTTATTCTAGTATTTTCAAATATGAACATAACTGTCTGTTTTCTTCATATTACTTTTTTCTCCATATACCTTTTTTCCCAGTAACTTGATTATGGTGTGCCTTAGTATGATATTCATGTTTCTTTTATTCATTCATTGAGCATCTTGGATCCATGGATTTTAAGTTTATCCAAATTTAGAAAAGTTGTATCCATTATTTCTTCAAATGTTTTGCTTTCTCCAGCTCTTTCTCCACTCTTTCTTTTTAATTCCAGGGTTGGGTTGCTTCATATTGTGTTACACATAATTGTGTCCTGTTCAATTTTTTTCAATCTTTTTTTTTCTCTGGGCTTCATTTCTGACAGTTTCTATTGACAGACTATGTAGCTACATCATCATGCTCATTTTCTGTAGTGTCTAATCTGCTATTAATCCTTCATCTATTTTTCCTTTAAGATACTGTTTTATGTATAGATGTCCTATTTAATGATTTTTATGTCTCCCATGACACATCTCATCACACTTTATTCTACCTTTTTGATATTATAATAGGTGTTTTAATCTTTTCCACGAATTCTCTCATCTCTGTTATATCTGTGTCTATTTCTCTTGACTTTTTTTCTGGTTATGTGTTTTTTCTTTTCATCTTTAGGTAGGTTTTAGATTTTATTACATAACACATTCATGTATTTTATGTTGTTCAGTTTTGGAGATAGGGTTTTTAAAGAGGCCATTAACTTAAGAATTGGTAATTAGGGTTGGCTCTAATTCCAATAGGACCGGAATCTTTCAAAGAGGAGGAAATTAGGACACATACAGGTACAGAGAGAGAAGACCATGTGAAGAAAAAGGGAGACGGTAGCCATCTACCAGCCAAGGAAAGGGGCCAAAGAATGAAACCAGACCTGCTGACACCTTGATCTTAGATCTAATTTCCAGAACTGTGAAGAAATTACTGTTGTTTAAGCCAACCAGCCTTCAGTGCTTTGTTATGACAGTAGTGTGGAGAATTCTCGTACCATCATCATCATCATATCGTTCCTTCCCTATCCATTCACTACCCCCATCAATGGCTCCATTTTAAACAGAATCAGGCATTTCTTTTTTCTGGCTGCCACCATAGATATGTGTATTTGCTATAATGTATTTATTAATATATTCCAATTCATTATTTTTCTGCTATCTTCACTAGATTTTTGAGTGCCAGGATAGAAGTAATTATTTCTCATCACTATATCATCATTGCTCCCTAAAATCAAGTTTTAGAAACTAGAATGATGAAGACACTACCATTAACATATTTCAACTTTCTATTTCACTTGTGAGATATCAGACATACACACTTGTTCACTGGATGAAGATAACGCTCATGGGAAAGACCTTAAAATATAACTTTCCCTCCTGAAGTATTTTCTGTATGTTTCACTAGAGTCATTTTTCTTGGCTTTTGGGGCTGCTGTGTCTCCAGTGAGGCTAACTAGATTTTAGAGAGTAGTGTGCTGCTATCAATCTTGGGAGCAATATGACGAGTGTGTTACAGAGAGATGCCATTTACCAGAGGTAACTGAAAACCTCACTGACAAGATGGTCCTACAAAGAACACAATATGAAAAATAATGATTCTAAAACAATTACGCATTCACACTGAAATGCCAGGGCATAACACTCCTGGACCAACTGACAGGATAAAACAATAATGTATTAAGGCATTTTTTATCTATTGTACCTCACCCCTAAAACCATATTGAAGCTATGTCAAAAACTACATTACAAGTTATTGCTGCCCTGAGCTTCAATAACTTGTAAAATGCTGGCAATGCACCTACTATAAACATACTGAAAAAGTATCTTAGTGCATTACTGCCGCCAGGAGTAGAGACCATGTTTATGGAATTGGGAAGTTATGACCCCATCTGTTATATATGTCGAACAGCTTACCCACTGTAAAAAAGCTGCCATGCAATTCCACACATATCAGGCCGGGAGAGTGATACTTGGCAGGGGGAATCAGACCACAGCATTTGTTTCTTAGTTCATTTCTCTTACTCATTCAAAACCGGGCTAACATACTGCTGTTAAAATAATATCTCACATAAAATAATTAACCATGTTACTTCCCTTAAAGCTCTTTCCCAACCATGCTCAAAGACAGTATTACAATTCATTAAAATGTAAAGCACCAATAAATGAATTACTAAAAAAAATAAGGGGGGGAAGATTCTTTTATGAATTTAAAATGTTCTAATTCCTGCTTCCTGAATTTTCCTATGATAAAAATCAACTTTGTTCTATGTGAGTTACATCCTGTCTTCCAGTCTAAGGGCTTACTGGTCAAAGCCATTCACAGACTATCATAACCTGGGAGCTAATGAGAAAAGCAGAATCTCAGGTTCCTCTCCAGACCTTCTGAATCAGAACTGGCAACTCAACAAGAATCCTAAGTGATCAATATGCAGATTAAAATTTGAGGACCACTGCTCTAGGGTCAAGGTGAAATAGAAGATTTAACCTAGAATGGGGCAGCACAATTTCTGCAGAGATTTATGTTGGTATGTATTAAAAAGTGATATATGTTCAAATAAGTTTGTGAAATGCTAGACTAAATGGAATTAGTAGTTGTCTCTACTGCCAGACTGGCAGTCCATAATAAGTTCATGTGCACTGTTATTCTCTCAGAGGGGTATATAGTATGCAGGGTTTTTCCCCAAAACGATGCAGAAATATCCAGTCATTCACTCAAGTGAATTGCTAATGCCAACTATATACTAGGCCTAAATTAGTAAAGAATTTACTTAAACTTGCTTTCATAGTGGTATTTTAATATCATTATTTTATAGCTTTATGTAGGTATGCTATTTCAATAATGTAGACATCTAGCTATCTACTTCATTAAAAATAAACTAGATATTTATGTTCTAATGCGGAAAGATGTTGATATATGAAGTGAATATAAAAGAAAAAAGATGTAAAAATTATACATATACAGTATGAGTCCATTGTTATAAAGTATATACCATATTAAATATATATGATACAGATATAATATGCATACATACGTATACATATATATACACAAACAAGTATGAGAAGAGATAATATATACAAAAAGTCTTAGTGGTTATTCTGAAGGGTGCAATGACACTTGAAATAGGTACTTTCACTACCTAAAAATCTCAGCAATAATATTAGAGGTAATATTTACGTTGCAGAGTTCTAAGAAGTTTTCAAATTAAAAAAAAAAAAAAAAAAAAGAATGCTTCTTTACCCAAATGTCACTATTTCTATTGTTAAGTGGCTAATTTTACTATTTGCCTCTTATCTTTTTAGAAGGTCATTTTGTTTTTCTTCTAGGAGCCATTTCCTTTAAAAAAGATAAGTAGTTGGCTGAAAACAAAATAAATTACCTTTTGATAACAGCTCAGGCATATTTAGCAGGAGGAATATTCTAAATATAGTAAATAGACAAAGTTTCAGAGTCCTCTGTATACATAAATTATCTTATGCTTCCTTAAAAATGAAAGTTAACACCATGGATTCTTGCAAAGCACTGGTTTATCAGGAACTGTGCCAGGAGGTTATCACCACTTCAGTCCATGGATGAGTCATATTTCTGAGAAAATTAGGTCTTTTTCCTTAGGAATCGGAGCGCTGTTGTTGTTGCTCTGGCACCCCCTGGTGGACGAAAATCACACAGACTAGGAAAATTGAGGAATAACCCACCAGGAATCTCTTGTCTGGAAGATGAATGTGTTGCATCTTTCAGGTAACTTCTAAAATTGGAGCACTTTGGGATGAAAGTACATTTCAGTTACATTGATTGAGTGCTATACCCTTCTGAATAAAGGCACCGCCGGGCCCTCTGTGGTGCAAGCTTCTCCGTGCTTCCTGTGGGTTTTTAATATTTAGCAAAGCAGCTGTGCAGTCAAGTTCAATATCCAAAGATGTAACAGATAAGGTCAGAAAATCTGAAATGCCAAACTCTTAGGATTAGACACGTGCATGTATGTGTGTTTTTCGGTTCATAGTTGAAAATGCTGCCCTATCTTTTGTGGGATAATCTTACCGTCTCCAGAAGAGGCTGTAGAAGGCGGACTGGCTGAGGCATGCTGAGCACAGGCTTCGGGGTCTGGGGAATCTAGACTGTGGATAATACTTATGCATATTTTGATGTTCTCATCGATGAAGTATACAACTAAAACGTATTTCAGAGAATTATGAGATTTAAAAGACAATGCATAGAGAGCATAATGGTTGGTATACATTAAGCAGTAAATCAGTTAATGAGACACAAAGGTTTTCCTCAGAATGCAAGTAAACTGTTTTTTCAGTTTCTTTACTTTTAATACTAGAAAACCGCAGAAGTCTCTTCTATTATCTGAAAATCAAACTGTACTAATAGTGAAGTATATAGAGAGACGTTTCTATAAAACATATGATGACCATCCAGCAGGTTTTTAGTTACCCAAATCATTAGTGACCTAGAAGAGACTGTATGCTGATGAGAAAACAGGGATTGTCCACTTGATTGTCTTTCAAAAGAGAATGCCTCATCCCACCTGGCATTTCAATTTGTCCTAATCTGGGGGCTGGGTAGAAATACTTTAAAACCTCTCTTAGCTTGAGATATCTTTCATGACTATGTTTCTGGGTTGTCATTCAAGTAGGTCAGGGAAGAAAACAGCCGCTTTCCCAAGAGTCAGGCATGTGGTCTGTCGTTGCAATGCTCTAGTAATTGGAGTCACAAAAGTGCTGAATCAGCCCGAGAGGCAGACAGGGAGTCTCGGAGCATGGCTCGCCGAGCGCCAGCATGGATGGCCATCTGTTGCGATTATATTGACAGCTGCAACCTCTTCACTGAAGAAGAACACCTGAAAAGTCAATCTTAAGTGGACCAGCTGCATCAGGTTCACTGAAGAATCTTCTGAGAGGATCGGTGTTTATCCAGGTTTCAAAAGCACAGTGTTTACTTCCCTTGCACAAGTCAAGGCCTTTTACTGTTCAAGCACCCATGTGTATGCTAATAGTTTTTGGGTTTCCTCTAAAACTAAATTGGGTGTTTCTGAACTGAAGTTCTGTAGTCTGAACTGAAAGCATTGTTTTAGGGAAGGCCTTTTTTCTCAGCATTTAGCCATTCAGAGGTGAGCATTATGTTACATGGATGGATGTACCAAAGTCCTCAGCAGCTTTCCATTATATATAGGTATACATCTATATGTATGTATGTGTATATGTACATATATATATACAATATATATCTATATAATATGTATATATTTGATATATACATAATATACATCATGATTTCCTGCTTTCGTTACATCTCCTACACTGACTCCTGCGCTTTTTATTTCACTGTTAAGAATTTTCTCTCCATCTCAAAATTCTTCATCACATCTGCAAAATCCCATTTCCCATGTAACATAGCATATTTAAATATGCATCTGTGTACTCTTTTCTATACATAAGGCATACGAAACTTGAAAAATATATTTTCTATCTGCATGTGAAGTATTTGTAGGCGGAATCCATACTTCTCAATATTTCCTTAAGGATATAGCTATAATGTATATATATATATATAAAAGTGTACACAGTGCTTGTACTATAAGATACTCTTCTAATTGCTTTGTAAATATTAACTTTCAAAATTCTCCTAGAAGCTCTATTATATCTAACTGCTGCTGTGACAAATTATCATAAACTCGGTGGCATAATAGAACACAAATTTATTATTTTGTAGCTCTGGAGGCCAGAATTCTAAAATGGGTCTCACTGACCAAATCAAGGTTGTGACCTTGTTCCTTCTGGAGGCTTGAGTGGAGAATCTATTTCCTTGCCCTTTCCAGCTTCCAGAGGACACCTACATTCCGGTTCATGGCTCAGTTTCTCCATGTTCAAAGACGTCAGTGGCCAGTCTTGTATTTATAATGCAACATCATCATGATTCCCTGCCTTCATTACATCTCCTACTCTGACTTCTGCGCTTTTTATTTCACTGTTAAGAATTTTCTCTCCATCTCAAGATTCTTCATCACATCTGCAAAATCCCATTTCCCATTAACGTAACATATTCATGGACATGAATCTCTTTAGGAGGGGCATTATTCTGCCTACCACACCTACAATAATCATTCTTTTTTACATATGAGGAAATTGAGACTCAGAGAAGTCAAGGAATCTGTCCAAGGTCACAGTTAACCAGTGGCAGGGTTTGGATTTAAACACAGTTTGGCTTCAGAGTCTCTAACAACTGCGCAGTTTAAAATTTGTAGACTGCAAAAGAGAAGGAAGAAAGAAGCCAGAGACATTTTTATCTCTGTAATCATATACAATAATGCCAGCTGGCATTTAATGAATTAAATTCTATTATTTTCAGTTAAATAATGATAGCAACAAAACACCATAGAAAAGAGAGCTTAAAGACAAACAAAACAATGCCTCAAAACAAGGCGTATAGGCCACTGAGTTTGATCATGTTTACTGCCCCAACTGCCTGAGAATGATTGCAAGATACCAAGCCAAAGTATCACAGTAAACGAGATGGATTGTACATAATAACTTTGAAAAGCAGAAGACAGTTGGCTTTGAAAGGGAAATCAAAGATTCATAATAGAGTTGAAACTGTAAAATTAGAAGAGTATTTTAATTGGCAATCTAGTAATGCATATGAAATAGGAAACTCAACCTACAGTTTCCGCTGCCAAACTACACAAAATAACCAAATTTGTTTGCTGTGGAAGGCTCTCCTGTTGTTTGTGTTATAACAGGTTGGAACTCCAAGTTGAACTCTAGTGTGGGATCCTTGGAGATGAAGATAATGAACTGAAACCAGGAAACCGAGTGAGTGACTAAGTAGCAGAACACACCCGATTACATTAATACGTTTGAAGTGAACCCCCCTAAAATCAGGATTCAAATTCATACTGTCCAGTTACACAAAGGTAAAGCCATGGTGTGTACATCCAAAGAGGAGAGTGTCCCAGGCACCTTTATGCAGACGGTGTGTGCCACATTCTCCAATTATGTACACCCTTTCAGAAAAAAAAAAAAAAATGAACAGTTTCTTTACCAAATATATTTCCATTTATTCAACAACTATTTATGAAAACTCCTGTATAGTAAGAATTGTGTTAGGATACATAGAAAAAATATCTTAATCCCAGTTATAGGCATGTGCTTAAGATATGAGAGGACTATTTTAAATAATACACACATTGATGACATTGGTTGATTTCCAAAGCAGTATGTATTCACTGTAGACAACTTAGAAAATATACCCATACAAGTAAAGAGAATAAAATAATAATAATCTATTATTCTACCAACCAATAAAACATCTTGTTAATAAATGCTAACATTATGAATTATTTCCATAGACTATTTTCCAGATGATACATCTGCATTTTAAAGAAAAAAATGACATATTTTAGAAACTGTTTTCAACTTTGTTTTTAAACAATGTATTTTTGAACAAAATGTTTATGGACATTTCCCCCTATCGTTGAATATCATATTATCCAAAGGCTATACTATTTTGTGGTAAATACACACCATAATGCATTTAGCTAAGTCACTTTTCTTTTTTTTTTTTTTTTTTGCAATTTAGTGATGAATGTTGTCTTGGACCTGTAAATTTCTCTAAAATGTCTGCTTCACAAACCCTGCAGTGACACAGTTCCATGGTATTTATCACTACTTTCTGCCAAACTGTATTGTAGCATTTCCAGTATCTTAAAATTTCATTGTAATGGATAATATCTTTTCATTAAAAGCTCTTCCTGAGTTCTATATTTAAGGTCCCATTTTCAATATGCTATGCCTAAAAATATAATGATGATCATTTTAGAAACGGTTCCTGACGTTATTTTTCCATTGTTTCTTACTGTATTTGCATGATTTCTCTAAAATTAGTGACTATAAAATGTACTCCAACATCCTTCTCTTCACCATCACCACTGTTTCCTCAAACTAGTGAAAGATACCATGACAAACATGACCTATAATCAACAAAATAATTTTGGATGAAAATATCTTTAGAGTACTAAACTGCATAATTATCCTAAGCAGTTGTCAGAAATGAAATACATCATGTGATAAAAGCTTTAAAACTTCAATGTTGATTCTATTGTCACTGGTTAATGTTGGGTAGTATGGGAAATTTATCTTAAAATCCAGAAAAGAAAAATCAGCAAATCAAAATATTTCTTTCAAATGAATTCCTTATTTGGTGCCCTCTTACCTTACAACCACAAGGCAAGTAGGATACATAAGTAAACATGGTCCTAATGGCTCTCATTTTTACAGCAGAAATAATCTTTACACACAAAAGCCCAAGAGTGTGTGAGTTTATGTGTATTTAAATTTGTATGCCTAAACCTAAGACAATTAGTACGTATTAGATGTACCATTTTTTCCTTAAAAATACATGCATTTTGTATACCTATTTTAGACTAAAACTAATTTTTCAAAAAAAAAAAAAATCAACCCACAATATAGAGCCCAAAGTTCTCCAATTGAGGGTTGGATTCACTACTAGAAAGGCTTTTAAAATGCAAAGAATTTGATTAAGATCATTTTACTTTTACAGATTATTTATATAGCTACATAAAAGACCTTAAAATACATAGTTCTAAACTCCCCTATGGAAAAATAAAAGCTCCTCAGCTCATGAAACTGATACTTCAAATATCAAAGAACTTCATACTAAGGTATTTCAATGTAAAATTAAGGTACATAAAAATACCAATTAACTGAAATTTAAAATATCCCTGATTAACTTCCTGCTAAAACGTGCAGTTGAGATTTCACTATTAAAGAGTGAGGATGAGGGATACTGGCTATGATTTCCAGCCTTCTCATTGCTCTTCATAAAAGGACAACCCTAGGGTAGGTCCAAGCTGTACATTTGTTTTCTGTAAATGGCTAGATTCTTCTCTGTGTCCCTCTCTGCTAATACATGCATAATTCACAAAGGACCAGAGAAAAATTGGTCCCTTGCTATATCAGAGCCTTAGTGGTTTCATTGTTTTGTTTGTTTGTTTGTTTGTTTTTTCCTCCCAAGAATTCTTGAGATTTTTTACTCCTGAAACAAATTGTTTCTTCCTCTAAGAGGCAGTGCCTAAACCATTCCCTGGTCTGAAGACTCTCATTTCACTCAAGCCAGAACTCCATGAGCAAGTATCTTGGTCTCTGTGTCCTTGTCTGAAAACAACAGGTGTGGACAGCTTAGGAGGAGGATCTTACTTACATTTATCTTAATGACTAGAAGACAGGCATCATCTCCATATCAGTAGGGTGGGCATGGGAGGGCAAATTTGAGCCTGCCACAGCAGTGGGTTCTAAGGGACTTTAAAATCAGGACCTGAGTGTGTAGAGTGCAGAGAACTTGAGGGCTCTTTGGATGCTTTTTAAAACTGAATTGAGGGGATTGGAGGGCAGTCGGTGACCACAGGATGGCCACGGGGTTTGAAAATTAATCTGGGGAACGTAATTTAGTGGTTACCAGAGGGTAAGGGGGTTGGGGGGTGGGAGATGAGGGTAAGGGGGATTAAATATATGGTGATGGAAGGAGAACTGACTCTGGGTGGTGAACACACAATGTAATTTATAGATGATGTGATACAGAATTGCACACCTGAAATCTATGTAATTTTACTAACAATTGTCACCCCAATAAATTAAAAAAAACAAAACTGAATTAAGCACACTCTCTACTGCAGAGCAATATGCATTATCATTCTTTAATACTCTAAGCACCATAAAATATACATATATATTTTGAATATATCGCGTTTATCTTTCCTTTGTGTATCAGGCAGGCATAGAATGATGACGTGATTTGGCTAATAAAGTAATTCCTTGGGACCACATACTATCACTCACAGTATCAACACAGCCACCACTACCGCTTTCACTCAGGCTCAGGCTGTTGTAAATGACCTCCACTTTATGGGTGCCTCTAGTACACTAAGCGCTTAGTACACATGGTCTCTCTATCTTGCAAACCAAAGAGAATTGTAAGTATAATACTCGTATTCAAAATGAAGGCTTATAGAAGTGATTAGCCCTGACTCTGTCTATTCCCAGGGCCTCTTCCACTTCACTAGGACACACCATCTCTATTTATATAAACCATGTACTGTGTTCATTAATGCAATGTGCCTGCTTCTTTTTTATAAAAAGAAAGCATCTAGCTCTGAAAACCTGACTGGATGCCCATGCCAGGGCCTCAGTTCCAACCATACTCTTCCCTTTATGCATCAGTCACGCGAAGTAACTTGAGAATCTGCATTCACATGGTACTCTGCAAAGCTTCCTCATACAGCCTTACATCCCAAATTCCTCAACTTCAGTCGTACCTTATCTAATCTTTGATTATAGCTACACAACTTCACATTGTAATCATTTACGAAGGTCTGACAATTAAGTTCGTGAACTTGTCGCAACGATGCTGCTAACCCTTTTTTGATATCAGAGGGATTATTCATTATGAATTTGTACCAACCAGACAATTAACCAAGTTTACTATTTGGAAGTACTGCAAAGACTGCATGAAAAAGTTAGACAACGTGATTTTTTTGCCAACAATTCATGACTCTCGCATTACAATGCACCCCCTCACACAGCATTGTCTGTGAGGGAATTTTTAGCCAGTAAACACATAACTGTATTGGAACATCCTCTCCACTCACCTTATTTGGCCCCTGATAACTTCTTTCTTTAACTGAAGATAGAGGAAATATTAAAAGGAAGACATTTTGATGACATTCAGGACATCAAGGGTAATACAATGACAGCTCTGATGGCCATTCCAGGAAAAGAGTTCCAAAATTGCTTTGAAGGATGGCCTAGGCTCTGGCATCAGTGCATAGCTTCCCAAGGGGAGTACTTCAAAGGTGACCATAATGATATTCAGCAATGAGCTTATGTAACACTTTTTCTAGGATGAATTCGCAAACTTAATTGTCAGACCTCGTATATACCCATTTATCGTAAAATATAACGTACTTGAAGATATGATCCATGACTACAATCCTTGCTCTCCCAGTCCTTGATACATTGACTGGGGAAAAACAGGCATTAAATAAATAATTGTTGAATGAATTACGTGTCTCCTCAATGAAGATTTACTATGGAGGTATGAGGGCGGCCCCCTGGCTGGTCTAGTCTAGAAAGGATATCTGATATTGCAAATTGTTGCTTAGAGCAGTCTCTTAATCCTGTGTAATTGTTTCAACATTTCTCACTTAATCAGTCTTACACATATATTACCCCCCTTATCTAGCCATCCCACAATTTATTTCCTCTGATATAAGTCTCCTTGAAAAGACCGCATCTGCAATTTTGTGATTATAGAGATGGGCATTTGATCCCTGTAGATCAAATGGGTCTATGATGGTCAGAATTATTTGGTAAGAGTCCAGTAGAACAAGAAAGGATGAAATTGAATTGTCTAAGTTTTTATGGCTTATTCAAATGCAATGCTGATATGTGTATGTGAGAGAGAGACAGAGAGAAAGGGGGAGGGGGAGAGGGGGAGAGGAGGGGAGGGAGGGAGGGAGAGAGAGAGACAGAGAGAGAGAGAGAGAGAGACAGAGAGAGAGAAGTAAAGTAGTAATGGGTTTTGGAAAGTGAGTGCCACAACTGTCCAAAAATAGCCCTAAGAATTGAGTAGTCTTGTAATGGTGGGAAGTCAAAGAAAAGATACAGTCTCCAGTAAAGGACAATATCCAGGAAAAAAAAAAAAAAGTGTAATCAATTTATAAAGTTAAGGCTAAACTAATCATCTGGAGTGATTAGCACATATGAGAAAAGTGTATTCAATGACGTTTATCATAATGCAACAGTTATTTCACTGTTCCCTATATGATGAAGTATACCAAGAATACTGTATTTCGAAGGTTTTTCCATTTTTGTTATCAGACATATATTTAACAGTGCATAAGATATTTTCAACTGAAAAGAATACAGCAGTGTCTTTTTAATTGTATTAACTAGTGCTTTAAGAATTTAGGAAGGCAGAGAACCTAGAAAGAAATCAAGCCAGTTAGGTTATAGAAAAGCATGTCACCTAAGCAGCTCTAGTAGTATCTCTACTTTTATTTGTTTTATCTATTAGACTTCTTGGTAAGCCTTTGTTTAGAGAAAAAAAAAAATACTGTTGCCAAAACAAACAAAAAATAAAAAATGAGATCTAATCAGTGTATCAAACAGGAAAACAGAGCAAATAAAGAAAAAATAAACAAAACAAAACAAATCTTTGAGTATTTAAAAGAGAGAGAAGAGGTATTACTTAGGTGATGGAAGAGCCTAAGAAATGAAACCAGTTTCAGAGAAGCAACCCAGAGAATAGCTACTGCAGTAAGCCTCTGTACCACAATCCCCAGGCTGGAAGGACAAAAGGAAAGAATGGACTGAAAGAGCCCAGCACTGGGTCACCTGACCCCTTCTTCCATTTCTTGGCTTCACCTTCCCTGCAAACCACACTTCAGACTGTCTTTTAAAGGATCTATATAGCTTGGGAAAAAGCTTTTGAAGATTGATAAAATCACGTAAGTTTCCTCACTGGTCCCTGAAATTATCACGGTGGCAAAGAGTGGGACATCCTGACAATTAAGGCCTGGATTATGTGCCATGTGCCTACGTGGGCTCACAGGACTATGAGTGGATTATCTTCCCTTCCCCCACCACCCACCCCAGCAAAATGGGTTTATTCAGGAACAACAAAGAATTGCAATTCAGGACATGAGGTCTAATGGTCAACCACACACAAGTCTAGAGAAACAAAGAAGAGGACCAGATTTTATGGACTTGGGAGGGACTGTTGTACACAAAATGTCCTGGGAGGACACTGAAAGTTCAAAGAATAGTGACTTTTCATTGGCTCAGTTATGGCAGTCTCCCATTGGCTGAGCTGTTACTAGGGAAGAAGTAATCTTCCTCCTGCTGCGGTAGTAAAGTAGTATCACTTCCTGTCAGATATGCGAAGTATGCCTCTTCCTGTTGGGGTCAGTAGTGTGTATAGAGTGACCTGTCACTCACGCACAGGAGTGGATTATCTTAAAGATAAGGCTCAGCTCTAACAAAACCACAAGGCCTGAAATTACCATGGAATGGGGTGGGAAGAGGGTAGTTGTTCTTCAAATAAAAGGATTTATTACCTTTAGAAATATTCACATTCACTGCCCAAGCTTAGATTTCCTGAGAATTCTATGCTGTTCATAGAACACAAACTAACTCCACACACTCAAAAAGCACAATGGAAAAGAAGCGAGGGAGATACTGAGTCAAGGATGAGCTTGAGTCCTTTAGACATGTAATGCATGTAAAAATCATCACAAACCTTTACTATTGTTAGTAAAGTTTTGTGACATTTGTACATGACACATATCTGTATACAGAGACCACAAATGCAACTTGATATTCTAGAGAGGCACAGTAGAAACTCCAAGTCTTTTTCCAGCAATATCAGCAGTATGCAATGTTTTATTTGCACGGTAATCAAAGTGTCCAGAATTTAAATGTGGAAGGAGTAGGTAGAGAAAGGGAGAAGTAGATTCCCTGGCTTATTGCTTGTCTTCAGCAAGCAGCAGCAATTGCCAAATCAAAAAAAAAAGGAGAAGGAAGAGTGAAAAGCTAAAGGTAGGGAAAATCATTCCTAATGTCAGCAGTGCTTTTGAAGGGATCAGCTTGATGTTCTTGGTATGGAAGAAGGAAGAAGAGTTTCCTTAAATGCACGAGTGGAAACTGAGTTTTCACCTAACTGGGCAGGTACATAGTGTGTGTGTGACAGATGTTTACAATTCAGATTATGAGGTACATGCTGTAAAATAACAGTTGAATTAAAGATTTACCTCTGAAAAACATGCACTATATCCAGTGTTGTGAAATTATGGCTTATTTTCTTATATTGCACAGTTCATAATCTTCAAAGTATTAGGATGAAAAACGGAAAAGGAGCTCCAGAAAGTGATTAAAAATCAACACTATATTACAGAAAAATAAGCACAAAATTTGCTAACAGCTTTTCATCACTTACATCATGCGTAAATACCAAACAGTACACATGACAGAGTATCTGCTTAGTTATCACAATGCTGCAATTCTCAGAAGTTTTTCATTCTAAATTTCATTTCAGAGGAATATAAAAATAATACAGCAGTAAAACTAAATAGCTATGGAAAATAATAAGAGGGGAAAGACATTAGTTATCTAAGCAGAAAAGTGTTAGAATGCTTTCAAGCAAGATTAAATTTGCAATACATGGAAGGTCAACGAGGCAAAGAGTAAAAGTTGTACTAAAGGCACTGATTTCAATATTGCATGAACCTTTTTTATATGTGGACAGAATGAAATCTACAATTAACAAAAATAGGGAGAGGATGTGATTATGTTTGAAAGCATATGCTGATTGCGTATACTATGATTTCAAAAATAAAAGATATCTCCAAAAATGAAATTGAATTCACCATCATTAATCACCTATAGTGTAAAATGTTTTCAAATTAACAATCATTTCTCTATATTTTCTAAATTGCTGCCTGCAGGCATTTGACGTAGAATCACACTGTAGAAAAATATGTCTGAATTCATAATCAGTCGTTAGTTTTGAGCTACTGTCATGTACTATTCTAATGCTGTCCGTGAGTGTTGAGAGACTGAATTCCTCTCAGTGCCTATTTGAATTGATACTGTTTGCTGCACATTGAATTATTCTAGAGAAAAAGAATTTCACTCACACCTAAGGAAGTAGGCAACTGATACTAAATCAAAAAGATATTGGTAACTGAAAACCATTTGTGTAAATTTTGATGCCTAACTTTGGGAAATAAAATATATAGATCATAGAATACCACATTTTGAATCATAATTGAATTTGCTCTCTGAATGTACTTAATAAACTCTAGAAACAATAGATTTGGGGGATAAAGCTCCAAACATAAAGCGCAGCTACACTATTCCTATTTGCGTCAAGATGTAGTTGTGGTCTTATTTTATCCCTGACCGTATATTCAAATCAATATTTGTATATTTCAGCATTTATCCACATGCTAGAATTCTAATTTTTCACCAAATAACAATATTTGACAATTTCTCTGTCCCCTAAATGTTGTCTTCCTATGTCAGGCAGAAATCACCAGAGGTCTTTCCTTAAGAAAAACAGATTGCCCAAGTAGGATGATAACCATGTTATTTCTTTTTTTGCTTTGTGTTTGTTTTTGCACCACTATTTTCTCATATGAAGTCTTAGTCTTCTTGATAAAATGTTTAGACTTCAAATTTAATTCCTCAAAATAAAACTTCCCTGAGATCTTTGTGAGTTGTGTAAATGTTTGATTTTGTTTATACAGGTAAAATTGAAGATAAAACTAAAATTGCCGTCTCTTATTTCCAAGGAAACAATGTGTTTTTTCCAAAAAGTAAATTATTTTGATGTAGAATGTTTTTGTCACTGCCAAGAATACAAAAAGTAAACACAGAATACAAAATATACAAAAGTACAAAAATATAAAAAAATGTAACAAGCATATTTGATATAGATTTGATATGGAGAAAATTTTGGTAAAACACAGAAAAAGTCTAATGTTTACTAGAAAAGTCAAACGCAAGAAGGTTAAGCTGTTACTGAATTTGATTTATGTTCCTTTGATGTGGGAATTATTATCATGGGAGATTTCATATAGATGAATAACTTTTCTGATGGTCCACAGTTGATTTTTTAAGGAATCTAATGAAATTAGTTCCTAAATAAAAGAATGAGCTACTAAAGAAAATAGTGTACTAGAAATGACTTTTGTAGCATGAACATATTTTAATAAACAAATATATAAATAACAGTAACTTGGATTTGGTAGAGAAATATCTCAACGAATAAAAAGTATCAAGTAAAGACTGATTTGTAATTAACACAATTTATTATCTTGAAATAGAAATAATGATATTATATATTGTCCCTGGAGTTAATCAATTTAGGTAGGGTACTAGTTACCTCCCCATATAATTCTGCTAATTTTTAATCACTAGGTATTTGATTTTTAATTGTCTATAAATGGCGGATAAGGATCTATTACCTAACAAAAGTCAGAAGAATGTAATAATTTTGGGTATTAATGATTCTATAAGTAGAAGTCATTGTAAGAATTGTTTTGTGGATTAACACAAATAATTTACCAGGAACATGTTAATTGCACAGAGAAATGTGTGTCATGTTAGGAGGATGCTTTTGAAAGTTATGGGTTTTTGTTTTGTTTTGTTTTATTGAACTATATTGTTCCCAGGCATTGCTTTAGGTGCTGGAAATATGAGAGTAAACAAAATGAAAAAGGTTTTGCTATCATGGAGTTAATTAGGTAGATGAGTCAGAAAACATATAGTAAAAACATATAAACAGATAGTGAGAGATTATCTTAAAAATCATTTTGGTAATTGAATGGAGAGTGACAGGGTGCTAGACAGGCAATTTAGGTAATTTTTGAAGACTAGATGACATGAGGGAGTAAGCCATGTTTGACACTAGAAAGAACATGCCATGAATAATACCTGATCCACATACATTATGTTCAATTACTCAAGGCAGATAGAGTAAGTGACATAGAAATATAAACTAAGGTCTCAGAGAAGGTATATGGGGTGAAATAATTTTCATCTTGAGGAATGGAGGGATTTATGGAAAGTATGGCATTGGTGAAGTGTGAGAAAGAATATATAGATGTAATCACTAAGGAAAATGTAGGTGGTAAAAGCCTTATAAACAGAAATATGATAATGGAAAATGAAATCTAGAATATCATCAATAGTAGCAAGCCTATACTGTTGAATATTGATTTTGTTTTTTAGAAAAGACCAATTTGAACCAGAACCAATTCTAGCATGGAACTGCTTTGGTTCCATGTGAAAATGAAATGTGAAGAGCAAGGGGTAAAGGGATATTTTTGTGGTAGAACATGGACAGAAATAACCACAACTATGTGTAAAAGATGTTTATATATAACTTAGGTTTGCTTTGATGGCAAAAAGCATAATGGTTAAAGGAATTGTACTCAAAATCATGTTTACTTATTTCTAACTGCAAACAAATGTACTCATATGCATATGTTTTCATGCTTTCTAGAGATTCTGGTCAAAATAATTAACAGGAGTCATAGGATTCTTTAGAAAAAAATAAACTGCTTCCTTCTGGTTTACAAGGGGAACTCCTAGACTGAGGTTGAAAATGCTCACTTGGCAGCTCTTAGATATGACAAGCTGATCATTGTCATTTACTTTGACCCTCGGCCACAGGACATGAATCTAATTCAAAAGTTTTTACTGATTTAATTCATTCTTCTTTTTTTCCTGACTTCTTTCCCTCTCCATCACCTTCTTTCTGCTTTTCTGGTCCAGCGTTACATCATCCTTCTGTTTTTCCATTTCCTCCTAGAGACTTTCTGCCCTGACATATTCAGGACTTTTTCCTTTCAATTTTCATTTGTTATGTATATTTTACTGCTGTTTACAGAAGAAAATGGGCAATGCAATCGTATACAAGTAAACATGATCTGTGCATCAGAAGGCCTGTAATCTAAGCAGGAGGAGGAATTCCTCTTACCTATCAGAAACTTATCGGGAGAAGGTGCAGTTGATGTTGTGGAGTCCTGTGTAAAATTACTGTTCCCAAAGGAAGACCTGGGAGATAAATCCTGTCTAGTTGGGTAACAGAAAACCACCCTATTTAGTGTCTGTGGGTATTCAAACTGTTTATTCCAGAAAACTGGGCTGTCACCCCCAAAGCCATTCTTCCATAGTTCTTTTTGGTTTCAGTGCCTTTGAAACTAATAGACTGTTAACAAAGAATACATTTGCAATCTGCAGTGGATAAAAAGGGATCGTTTCAATATGATACTTTGGAGAAGAAAATGCTGTATTTAATATAGGATGGTAGGAGCAGCACTAATGCCATCTCTCAGTAGTTCTTGCCAATAAAGTTGAGAGTAAGAGTCACAGTGGTCAATTTTCATATCTTAGGAATTTTAATACCATGGAGGGCATTATCCCGCAAGATCAGCCTTCACAAAAACACTATAAATGAATCCAACTGAAAAAAGTCCTGGAATGAATATGAAATACTTTTAAGGCAAAATTGTTTCTGATAAGTTCAATTATATATTTCTTTTTCACCAACAACCAAGTTCTGAAGTTCAAGGCCTGATTTTTTTTTTCCCCAAATGAATGCCTCATGCGGCTATGATAAGAGTGAAAAGAAACAGATTTTTGCTATTCTACCTTCTTTCAAAAGATTACTGGACCTTCTTTAATTATTCATGAACCATTCAGTAGCATTTATCAGCTTAGCAGAAAAAGTAACATAGTTTGAGTTTAAAATGAGCTTGTTGGAAATAAACAATCTTTAGGCATCTTTACATTCCAACTAGACAGGTAAAAGGATAAAAGAAGACAGTTATTAATATGTGATATAATCACACTTAAAGCTTTTTAACCTAGCAAAAAGGAACAGACCATGACATGTTTTAAATATATTCTGGAGTTCTGATGATAGAATAATCACATATTCTCAATTAGAAAAGATAGGAACTGGAATAGGACTTACCCCAAAGATTGCTAAGTTTCATTTTGTTCTTATTACTTTGTCGTTGATGGCGATAGATAGATAGATAGATAGATAGATAGATAGATAGATAGATAGATGCAAAAACAAAAACAAAAACATCAAAGATACAAATCTCCCCCCCACCACCATGTAGGAAATTATTTTTAATTTACTTTATACGGTATTAATACCACATGTGTATCATGTCTTCTAAGAAAAACAATGGTTAGAATATACTCTAGTTTTAATTCTGTAACTCTTCTTCATGATTCAATTACCCACAAATCTTGTTATACTTTCATAAGATCATTTAATTATACTAGAATGCATTTGAACAGGTATGTACATATTATTAAACCTTATGAACAGGTATGTGCATTGTTAAACCTTAGGTTTTAATCTACTGGCATTTAGATAATGTTAACTGATTCTCCCATTTAACATAATTTGATCAGGTAAGAAATACAATTTAGGTAATGTCAGATGATTATTTTTAAGAGGCATTCATTAAGAATACATAACCTCTTAATATACATTTATTTATTGTAACTTTATAAAGTCTATTTATATTTTGTGATGTATAGTAAACTCAGAATTAAGAATCTGTGTTCTGATATCAGACATTGTTTCAAACAGTCACACTATTTAGTAGTAGGTAAATGAACATTTAATTTAAACTTTGAGTGTCAGTTGCCTTATCTATAAAAATAGTGTCCAGCTGCCCCCCACCCCCATTATTCATGGGAGATACATTCCAAGACCCCCAGTGGATGCCTTAAACTAGATGGTACATTTTTATATGTTTTTTTCCTATACATATATACTAACAATAATGTTTAAGTTATAAATTAGGCACAGTTAGACATTAAAAACAATAATACACAATTATAACAATATACTGTAATAAAAGGTACGTGGATATGGTCTCTCTCGCCCTCTCACAGCAAACCCGCACAACTTTCTTTCTCCTTCTGTTTCACAAACATGAGTTCTTACCATAGATCGCAGGAATCTCAGCATACAGTTGTTTTTTCTTCCTTATTAAATCAAGAACTTTCATTTTTTTCACTTAAAACACTTTACGTCTCTTTTTTGGCATTCCGAATTGCCAGCATCACTCCACCTGCACTTTGGGGCCATTAAGTAAAACAAGTGGTACTGAACACGTGCTGTGATACCACAATAGCTCAGCTAACCCAGCTGGCTACTAAGTGACTAACGGACAGGTGGGTACAGTGTGGGTACACTGGACCTAAGGGTGATTCACATCCTGGGTGGGACATAGTATGATTTCATTACGCTACGCAGAACAGTGTGCAATTTAGAACTTATGAATTGTTTTTTTCTGGTATTTTCTATTTGATATTTTCACACCATGGTTGACTGTGGGTAACTGAAACCACAGAATGTGAAACTGCAGATAAGGGGGGACTGCTGTAAGGGGAAAGTGTTTACCTCAAAAGGTTGTTTGAAGGATGAGGCCTGTGATCAGTTGGGAGGTTCTATCGCAGTGGAAAGCATTTGGTGATTAACAGTCATCCATTGGTATTTTTAAGCTCTTAAGATGAGTAAATTCTGTGTTGAATGAGATGTTTTAAATTTGTGGTTTTAACCACTAACCTATAAAGTTTAGTATGCTGCATTTTTTGTTTAATTACATACAGAATAGAAAGTTCTTAATACTTCATAGAAGTGAAACCACAAATATAACTCAAATTTACAAGATTAACATTTTGTAGTTTGTGAGGATTATTTTTTAAATATTTTTTTTTGAATTTAATAATATAACTGAGTTTTGAAATAAATTTCTAGAATGTATTGTGAAGAAATAAATATAAGGTGGAAGGCAAACATGGATTTAGGAAAAAGTTTACATATAGACTCCAAGTACTTACATTCCTTTATGTGCTGTGAATTCCATGTTTACTTCACTCCAGGAAGCAGGAAAACTTTCTTAGTGTTTCTTACTATGTGCCTTTGAGTAGTATTTATTCTAAGCAGATAAAATGTAAATACACATTACCAAATATAATTATGGATGTTCTAAATTATAAATTGTATAGTAATACTTTCTTTAAAAATTCACGTGTGCATATTAGGAGATAATCGATAAAATGAAAATGGATGTATAAATGTGATAACCGTAAGAGTGATTTAGCAAAATTGCTGTAATGACCATAGGTGATTTACTTTCTTTGTGTTTTTTTTTTTAAAAAAAAACACACAAATATTTCAGAGTCCTCTTATGTGTTCCTTTAATATTTGTAAAATATTTCTCAGGTCTTAGGAACTTTAAAATAATACATTCAATCTATGGAAAGGATGAGTCCAAGTATGGACAAGGCCCTATTCTTTTAATATTACTGAGAGTTTTAGCTACATTAAAAAACAAACAAACAAACAAAACTATTATTAAACCCATATAAATCCATATTTTCTCCTAAGGAAATGAGTGACTGTTTTAGTGTAGCTCAGATTCAGCAAGGGAGAAAAAGATTAGCAAAGCACTTGCCAAATTGCATTTCATCTGTTTTATATTCATGCGTTTCAGGATATTTTATATCATAATTTATGTTTCTTCTCAGGCATTTTCAGTTCATTTATTCAATTTGGGTTTAACATAATATCTGAACTTAAATAAAAGAGAAGTAGAGCCAGAGAAATCATGTAAGGACATATTTTCGTACAATGTGGTAGAACCCCTTATTAAAGAAGAGTAAGTTAAATGTATTTAGGCAACTATATTTGTATAGACTATAAACATTCTAGAAAGTGTATAATGAAGCATTCCCAGTTATCTATTACTGTATAAAAATGAACTCCAAATCAATGGCTTCAAACAATAGCTATAATTTGTTCACAATTTTGGCAATTGACAGGGCATAGTTAGGCAGACTGGGCTCACTCTGTAGACTCATGCAATTGCTGGAATTGGGGATATCTTGAAAACTTTCCATTCACATTTCTGGCACCTGACACAGGAAGATCAAATATCTAGGAGCAAGTATTGCTGGGGCTTCTCTAGCACCTCTCTGTCTCTATAGGTTCTGACTGCACGGTCTCTCCATGCAGCCTCAGCATATCTGTTCTTCCTACGTTGTAGCAAAAGGCTCCCAGGGCAAGTGTCCCAAGAGAGACCAGCACAAGCTTCTTACAGTAGGGTCTAATCTAACATGCTCTCGGAAATCACACAGCATAATTTCCACTGTATTCTATTTGCTGAGGCTGTCAAAAAGCTCACCCAGTTTCAAGGAGAAGAGACACTGTTTCCGCTTTTTTGATGGAAGGAATGTCAAAGAATTTGCAGCGTTTTTAAACTGCCTCTGAGATACAAATCAGCATTATAGGATTAGACAGCCAGTACGATGAAAATGTGAGTTTGTGAAAACCTACAATACCCAGTCTTTTAGGAATTCTGTTTCATCTGAAATGAGTCACTAAATAGCATTGTTCAGTCCACTGAAGCAGGACTTTCAGGCGAGTTCCTAATGGTTGATCTCCTCAGCCTGCAGCAATTTTACTGAGCAAGCGACTTTACATCACCTGATGCTATTTCCTCTGCTTCCTCAGCAGCTGAGGCATCAATTGTCTTGAATTTCACTTCCATTCAAAACAATAATGCTATTGACAGTGAGACATGTATGCTTGGCATTTAGAAGTCCTGCAAGACATCCATTTTGTTTCTTCTCAACATTAAACTGATTACATAAGATTAAATATAATTTGTTTGAAACCAAATAACATAGGACTTGCACACTGTACAATTAGAGTTTTGAAAAAATGGTTGAAAGAACATTATCCTTTTTGAATGGCAAAGTGATCTACAAAGTGGATGTTTTACAATTCAACCAACATCTGAGCAAAGCAACTATTGATTTTTTAAAGTTGGCTGCCATTTAAATGGGGCTAAATTAAAGACAGAATAAGCAAATTCTTGCAATTCTACTGTTGTGGTTCACTGTGAGTAATTTAAATCTTTAAAAAGACATAGATTCTAAGTCTCTAGAGAGAAAGCTCAGAGAAAATTTCTGAGGGCTGGTGTGCCTAAAGTTACAGGAAAAAACAAATCCCCCCACCCATCTGCCTTTTACAGTTTAAAATATTCTAATTATAGAGAGAATACGGTTCAGCTGAAAGCATTTTGTGGATTTAAAAAGCAAATTGAACTGAAAAACTACAATTAATGTAACGGAGCATCTGTGGTCCTCATAGGTATACTCAGCCAAAACCAATGTATCCGTCAAGGTGACCCAAACTACAAGGGGTTTATGTTATCTCAGATATGATTAATAAATCATTTCACAAATGATTTTTTAAATGATTTATTCTTCATATCCCGGAAAATATCAATAACTTAAAATCACTTCAAAGAATTTTAGAAATCATACCTCACTTATGAAGTGCTCCCAACAAACTTAAAATTTGATAGTATTGTGCCACCTTTTCTACAGGTATTACATTTGACTAGTGGAGGTAATTACTTGACTGGCATATTCATAATTATCTCTTGTGCTATGGAGTCATTTTTAAAATGGAATTTTTATGACTAGAAGCCTAGCTCTGCTCAAAAGATCTGCATTTTAAACCTTGCTCAATAGTCTTGGGCTACTACATAACCTTATAACTTTTGTTTCCCTCGTAACCTGTATGAGAAGTGGAGTTACAAAGCTCAAGGCTGGCTTAAATTTTCATCATTTTGAAATAAAAATAGCAGTGGTGTTAATAAAATATAAAAACATATTGTAAACATTTCTCCCTTCTAAATATGACATTGCAATTTGAAGAACTAGATTATATGGACTGAAAATAAAGGTTTTGGAAACCAATGAGTAATTTTTCAAAACTATTTACATGTATTGCTTTTACCTTCAAAATCACTTTTGTGGGGCTACGAGAAAGAGTGGGACGGACTAAGAGCCAAAATGAGGATATAGCATCCTTCCTAGGGAAACTGGAAGGCAGCATGGAAGAAGATTCTTGTAAAACTTGTGACTCTTTTCTCTCACTTCCTTATGTTCTGAATGGAACACAA
The DNA here is from genome assembly GCF_004115265.2 of Rhinolophus ferrumequinum. NCBI lineage: Eukaryota > Metazoa > Chordata > Mammalia > Chiroptera > Rhinolophidae > Rhinolophus > Rhinolophus ferrumequinum. Next base: position 88,731,888 of record NC_046289.1, on the reverse strand, counting down.
AGGATAGATATACAATCTTATAGATTTTATCTGACAACTTCCAAAATTTTCTACAAAAGGTAGTATAATTTGGTTGTCATGATTTTTTTAAAATGATTAGAAAATATATACAGGTTGTTGGTGAAATATAATTTAAAAAAAAACAAAATCCTACAATTCTGAAAACCTTTCCTTGAAGGTAGAAGAGAAAGGTGACCATTTTATTTAATAAACATTAAAATAGGAATGCGATGCCTATCACAGGTAATACACTAAAAGACTGCAGACAGAAAGACATTTGACCCTCTCATATAGCCACGGAGACACCACTCATTACTACATGTTTTCAAGATAAACAAGAAGTAGTCCTCCATTAAGAGAATTTCACAGCACCATTTCTCACACACAGCTCATCCCAAATTCACTTGGTAGTAGAAGTGACCATCTGTCTTAGCTACCTGGCTTTAACCAAAGGTGGGGAGGGGAACACAACAAACAAAACTTCTCATATCTTTATGACAAGAAGTAGTTTTTCAAGTTGGAGCAAGGGGCCCCACCAAAGTTAGGTTCCTACACTCGCAGAGAGACTGAGACATAGGGACACCTCCTTCCTTGATGATTACATTTCCAAAAAATGGTTCCCAAGCCCTTGAGAAAAATATTTCTGAGTCCTAAAGCTAGTGGACGACTTATTTAACTTTTAAAAAGATTTGTGTTTATTTCAAAAGACTGGGAAACAACTTAGAAGTTTTCTAAAGAAAATGATCTAAGAAAAGAGGAGTGGGGTGGGATGGTGGTAACTCTTCTGTTATTTTAAACAGTGAGAATTAATATGTATTTGCCCTGACAAGGGAAAGTGCATTATCAGAACTGAGAGAAAAATGACCGATTATGTGGTACAGATTAATCAATTATGGATGAAGGGGCTAAGAATCAGAGTATAAAAATAATCTGCGTCTCTGGGAGGACAGGCCCTGATTCCCACTCCAGTGCACTATCCATTGACAATGATCACCTCTAGAATCAGTGTCATCACCCACAGGAGGAGGTGATACAGGTAAAGTGAACTGTCCCCTCCTATTTCATCCCTTTTCTTCCTTCTCTACCTCATACATGAGCTCCCTAGTCTCCAACGCTCACATCTAAAGCTCATAGGAACAGTAACCAATGAATGGATCAGCACACTTAGTTAGGCCAAGTCTGTTCTTCCATGGGTTATGGCAGTACAATTCCATATACAGTAGTACCTCGGTTTTCAAACGTTTCCATTGACGAACATTTCGGTTTATAAACGCTGTAAACCTGGAAGTTAACACTTCAGTTTTTGAACACGCCTCGGACGGAAGTCGAGCATGTCACGTGGCTTCCGCTGAGTGCAAGATCCTGAGGCCTCGCTGTTGGCTGTTTTCAAACGTTTCAGAACTCGAACAGTCTTCCGGAATGGATTATGTTCGAAAACCGAGGTACCACTGTACTAATAACTTTACAGGTAAACTTTACAATGTGGGAAGTAATGGAAATGGAAGGTCATACAAGATTTTCTAATGCATACAGACTTCATTATTTATTCCACAAAATATTATAATTTAGCACAAATGACTCGTCTTTATCCTACCCAAAGAAGAAAAGTTGGTGTTATAGCCTATTGATGCTGCCATATCGACAACTTTGAGTGGTCATCCTCAGAGAGAAATTTTAGTCTTGCTAGAGTAGGAGAAAGAACTATAGGTTACCGGAACAACAATAGTGAAAATCCTTACATGTTCTTACCACTTGGTAAATAGAGGTAAAAGTCATAAATTTAGAGGATTACCTCTGAATTTTGATAGCCCTGTTTTACCTTAGCTAAATATATTAAAAAGCTGTAATTTTCTTTTGCTTCAGAAGGTTCCAGAGAATTTTGTGACTCTCTGCCCAGCCACTGGGCTATTTGACATATAATGCCAACAAAGCCACTAAGTGGAACAAATTTACCTTAATTTCTCAAGTGTATATCGTCATTTCAGCCATCTGCCAAAAGAGTGATGGCTCAGGCAAGGAAGGGCACCATAAACTCACTGATTTTATTTAAAGTGAAAAACTGGTTCAATTGCCAAATAGGTATAAAAACGAAAGCCAAAAGCAATATTGAATGACAAACCTAATAGGTTCAAAAAATACTGAATCTTTCTAGTGAGAGAATCCACTCCCCCCATTTAAAAAAAAAAAAAAAAAAAACTTGAGTTCCATTTATAAAACCTGAGATTAAAAAGTAAAACAGGTTAAAGTTATTGATGGCCAAGGAAGGTAGGCCATCTCTAGAAACTGGAAAAGGCAAGGGAATGGATTTTCCCCTAGAGCCTCTACAGGGAATGCAGCCCTGATGACACCTTGATTTTAGCCCCCTGAGATCTAGGTTGGTGCAAACATAATTGTAGTTTTTGCAATTTTTTTTTAACCTATTAAACCTCAATTACGTTTACATCAACCTATATTTGACTTAAGATATCCAGAATTACAAGATAATAAATTTGTGTTGTTTTAAGCCACAAAGCTTGTAGTAATTTGTTACATCAACATTAAGAACATAATACAGTACTGTATCCCACACTGGGCACATTGAAATTACAAAGCTATAATAGTTGCCACATGGGCCACTTGTTCTCAAATATACTGAGAATCCTAGAAACCAAGATAGAACACATGGGTTAGCATTTCTCCCACCCAAGAAGGAGTGATGCGTGCTAGGATATGTACCTACCAAATTCTAGAGGTCTTAGGTTGAGGGTTACTCCTGGGTTAAAGGATAATACAGTGCATCCACATTTGTAGGCTCTCCTATGGTTTACCGATTATGGACCCAGGGTCAGAAAATGCCCAGAGGCAAAACAAGGGAAGAACTGACATTTTACAAGATGGGCCCGTTTATATGAAAATACTAAAGGTACTTGCAGCCTTTAGATCCACTCATGCTCTATATTAACTTTATCCTGTCATCGATTATTCAGTGTGGCTAACCACAATTTCTTCAAAAAAGGGAAAAAGGAAAAATGGACTTTGACCAAAGTGTTTATGTGACAAGCCACACTCTCAGTGCTACAGTGGTTACCAAGGTCATAAATGATATTAATCATCTGTGTCCTCTATTGTCCATCTAGAATTCTCCTTAACCTTGACCAGCACTTCTGTTGCTCTTGATGACTTTTCTAGTAGGATAATCCACGGTTACATCCTTGAGATTTATACACTTCTGTTTACTCTGCCACTGTCTGGCCATGACCATTGCAATTTTCATTTTACAGTTATCAGCGGGCATGAAACCACCCAAAGTACCTGGGGTGAATCCCCTGGGTTCCAGATATACCCATTCCTGATTTCATTAGGTGTCAGCAATTTTATCTCCTCATTAAAATCAGGCTTATTTTCCAGGTGGTGTAGCAACTCCTTTGTCTGCTATTCTACAGCCATAAGGTGCCCAAAATGACCAGGCAGAAGACAGACCTGGGATTAGTGAGATCCTCACTGCATTACATGATAGGGGCAACCCTTCATCTGCTCCAGCAACCAGACTTCTGGGTTCAGCAGTACCAAAATATAAAGGGATGGGAAACACAGCCTCCTCAAGTTAGTTACTGGTTGTGATTTCTAAAACAGACTGTCCTCTACTTCAAGGAAAGTTTCTTTAAACATGGTCATCAAATACTTATGGCTTTTGCACCAGGCCGTAAATTATCGATTCCTTCTATCCATGCTTCAAAGTACATTTCACAATCAGTCCTTATATACACCATTGTCCTCATATCTCTCAAATACTAGACATACTGCATAAGCCAATGTACCTCATTTACTAGTATCCATGAGTGTGAATCATTTTAATTCTGGTATAAAAGTATGCCAGCGTTTCTCACATAATGGTGTTCTTACTGCCTTCTGGCCAGCAATGAACCGATTCCAGAATTCCATCCTGAGAATCTGTTTCCTACAACCAGTTCCAATAGCAACAATCTTAGTTTGGGTTCTTCCAGAAGCTGACCCTGTGACAAATATTCAAATGCAAGTAGTTGATTTGGGAAATGATCCCTGGAAACACCCATTGTAGGAGACAGGAAGTAGACAGAGAAGGGAAAGGAAAGAATGCATTAACTCTGCAGATATGGAGGTTAATCCACTTGAGAAATTCCTGGAGCCTGTGAACACTTGATTTAGGCTATCCCACTGTGGGGCAATCATTTAAAGGCTGCTCTAAGCATCATTAATTCTCTGGCACGCTGGGCTGACTAAGCTTGGGGAGACAGCTCTGGGGCCAGAGAAAATCCTCAGGAAAATGAAAGTTTGTGCTGAAAGAATCAAGTTGGGCCAATGTACAAGCGAATGATTAGAAAAGAGGGAAGGTAGCTGACCTGACCTGCTATACCAACAACATTGCTTCCTAAAACCTATGAGTATAACCACTTCCCGTGGGGATTTTAATTCCTCCAACACATAGACAATATATCAGTAAAAACTATCTGATGTGTCATCTCTTATGCATCTGATTGCAGATATGACTTTAATTTTCTTGAAATCCCAGATTCCACACAAAAATCTAGAATTAGAGACCATTGCTCCCAGCCCATTTCGGTATTAAATGATCAGGATAGTTATATTAGTATAGAGGTGTTGAGTCTATTTTACCCTCAGCATACCTGCTGAAAAGGAAATCACAAATTGCCTATGTTTACCTAGGCATCCCAAGTTAAACTGGCATCTGAATTCACCTTTACCAAGTTTATTTGCTTCCTTAGGCAACAGGTGCAGTCATCTTACCTTAAACATTTTCTTTCTACTATCTACTTTCCCAAGAGATTGACTGTAGAGTTTACACTGGCTGGAGCTTATGTTGGTTACTGTGTCAAAAACATAGCCTAAGTAGCTGTTTCTTAGGAGATCTAGACTTTACCACTTTCTTTTTTTTGAAGTTTAGTTTAACATTTGATATAATAGAAATAGACTTCCTGCAGTGCCATTCACCATGGTGGCTACTGATTGCAGGCCTTTTTCAAAAGCACTAAAAGATACATTCACCGGTTGTCAAAAATTCTTCCTTTTCAAATACTATCCCAACCTTCTGCAGCCCCAAATAAAATATCAGTAACCTACAAATGCACAGAGATGACCTTTGGAGAGTTCAAGAAGGCTTCGCAACCAGTTTCATAAGGTTGTTATTCTGAAAAATGATATCTTTTCAATTTGTTCTGTAATTCATATATAAACTATTTTTTTCTGCATCTACATTTGGCGGTATTTCCATATACACATTAAAAAAAAACTAGAAGATAATCAAGGTGTTTTTTTTTTTTAATTTTAATTTGGAGATGATAAAATTATAACTTTTGCCTGTAGCAACTTAAATCAAATTTTGAGTTGACAGAGTTTCATCTTTCCTCCTGAAACCTCTCTTATGTACTGAAAAATTTCAACATAATAAATCTACATGGTGTAGAGTTGTGAAATTTGCATATGAATGCATGATAATTTTTCCAGTTGAGCTAATATTCAACTAAATGAATACACTTGGGTGGTAATATCTCTAAGCTAATACCTAATAAACATTTGCTAAATGTAGTTATTATTAAAATACAATTTTTAAACATACTAATAGCGTATGTGGTAGGCTGGATAATGGCCCCCAGAGACGTCAAGGTCCTAATCGCTGGAAGTACAAGGCAAACATGGACTTTGCAGATATGATTACATTTAGAATCTGGTGGTCATGTGATTATTATCCTGTATTATCTATGTGGGCCCCAAAGTAGCCACAAGTATCCTGTAAGAGGGAGGCAGAGAAAGATTTGACTACAGAAGAGAAGGCCACATGTGATGTAAGGACGGAGTCATGAGCCAAGAAGTGCAGGCACTTCCAGAAGCCAGGAAAGACAAGGAAACAGACTTTCCTGTAACCCTCCAGAGGGAACCAGCCCTGCTAGCACCTTACTTGTAGCACCGCAAGGCTCATTTTGGACTTCTGGACTCCAGAACTGTACAATAATAAGTGTGTCATTCAAGCCATTCAATTTGTTACAAAAACCATAAAAAACTAATACAACTACACAAAGTCATTCTGGAAACACACACATACACACACACAGAATTTTAGTTGCAAAACTTTGCTTGCAAAGAGAGAAATACCCCACAAACTTATGTGAGTAAAAAGGAAAAATTCTGGGGAATATACTCTTCAGATATGGAAAGGCTTCGTATCTCACATCTTTTTAACGCATTTTGTGAATAATGCCATATTAACATTCTATGTGTTTATTAAGATCCTACAGCAGTGCTGATTTTATGCAAAATGGATTACATGGGTTTTCCACAGCTTTCTTTTTCAGCAGCCTTTTCTATAAAGCCGATCTGATCTGCATTTACCTTTTACTATTCTCCTGTTCAGAAAGAATATGATAAATGTATTCTCAGTAATATGCAAGTTTTTTATTTTTTATTAATATTACTGTTTTTTATTTGAATAAAAATCCTAGAAGAGAGGAGTGTTTGGAGTTTATTTATTTGGTTGTTTTATTAAGAAGAAGTGCAGATATCGCTGACTGGAAATGTTTTCAAAAGTCTCTAAAAATCACATTGAAAAATAAACTGTCAAATCATCAATTCAAGTCCACCTATAACCAAACAAAGCAGGACCATCTCAAAGGACCCTTGGTGATCTAGAACATGAGATGTGTTGCAGAAATAAACTAATTGTAAAGCCTTAAGTCATAGATCTCTATCCATCCAACAAGTTACATAGCCCTGAAATATTTCTTTCTTCTCCCAAATGTGTACACGAAGGGAGTGAACTCTCAACTAGCTTCGATGTCATAACAGGAAAAGAAGCCAGGTACAGTGTGAAGGGTAAGGATGTGAGCAGATGCTTCCCAGGGCTCAGCTGTCGACAACAATGTCCCAGTCAATGAGGTACAAGAATACACTAGATCAAAAACAAGTATTTATGATGGAATGAACCTAAAATTTGACTTCCTTTTTGGTCCACAGTGGGTTTCATTAAAACGTAATGGGGGAGAGAGAGTTGGCACAGTTGGTTAGAGCACAGTATTCATAACACCAAGGTTGCCAGTTTGATTCCCACATGGGCCAGTGAGCTGCACCCTCCACAACTAGATTGAAAAACAAACAAACAAACAAAAAAACGACTTGACTTGGAGCTGATGGGCCCTGGAAAAACACACAGTTTCCAAATATTCCCCAATAAATTTAAAAAAAAAAAATGTAATAAGGGAAACTGAGGGATGTATTATAGAAAGGTCAAGAAAAGAAGAGTAGAGGACAAAATAAATTCTAGGTATGTTCTATATTTTGAGCCTTTTGTGATAACGAAGAGACCATGAATCAGGCCATCAGCTTTTACATGCTTTGGGCTCATAATAGATTGACATGTAACAAAAAAGAACTATGGAAAATTATCACCCAATGTGCCATTTATACTCATGCTGAACATGGGAAGTAAAGTTTATCTGACATTATGTAAGTTCTATGAAGGTATGTTTTACTTTGCATACATGGATAGGAGAGCTAAGAATTAGGAATCAATAATATGAGTGAATTGGCTTAAATCATGTAAACTGTTACAAATTTGTAGATTTGAGCATGGGGATTCAGGAGTTTTCTGGAGATGGTGTTCTAAGGAAAAACGTGCTTTCATTTGGAGAGTGGAAACTAAAGAATTTCACAAACTAGAGACCAACTTGGGATGCTGTAATCAGAAATCCACGTGGTTCTCAAGACATTTAATTCCTGGCCTCACTTCTCAGTTCCAGTCTGCTTTTGCTATATTCCTTCCTTTGGTTTCCAGAGATTAATTTATTTTCTTCCATTCTTCCTCTCTTTTGGTCATATCCAGAACACGAAGGATCAAGTAGCAGGGAAGAGATAACATCAAGGTGAAGCTTTGGTTCTCAATTCTTAGTGAAATGAAAGAAGTACTGAGTCGTTCCTTGACCTCGGCTAGCTAGTAGGTACACCTGCATGAGAAGTTTATGCTGGTATAGAATCTACAGGGGGACTGTGAACTTGAACTAAAGGTGTATTGATAGATGCTTCCATAAGCATGGAATATAAGCTCATTCCTAGCATTAAGACTGCAATCATTGTTCCCTACTTGTAAATGGGGCATTGGAATTTTCAGAGAAGAGAGCTATAAAAAGCTCCAAACAAAAAACAGGTCAAATTATGAACTAATATAAATCAGGATGAAGAACAAGAATTAAATCCAAAATGATTAAAGCAGAGCCAAAGAGTCTACTTGTAATTCAAACAGTTGGAAAAGCAGCCCTGGACAAAACATTTTCTAAATTTCTACAAAAATTTTTATGAAGACAAATAGAATTAAATAACACTAAAACCTTTTACTTACAACCAACCTGTGGCTGAACTTTAACAGAGTTTATGAAAATAACTGGTGTTATACTTACGCTTGATTTCACCCTAAGATGGTAAAAACACATTTAGTTTTCCCATTCCTATTTTAATCCCCAACCTCTGAATACTATTAAGTTTTGTGATGAACAATAAACAAGAAAATCAGCAGTTATTGTGAGGTTATATGCATACTCTTCTCATCTGCTGTTCCCTGACTTCCTCCAAAATTCCCTCCTCCAAATATTAATAAGTCTTCAGACGGAGAAAGTGGGTGGAAAAAGCTAGGAACTAATAGAGATGGTTTGATTGCATCCTAGAAAAGAAATCACTGTGTAGAGAAAAATCTCTACATTCATCCTTGATAGATTTCATTAATATGAGTGGAAAATTGAACTGGCACTGTGCATATCAATTTGTACTTCAAATATGGATGAGTGACCAACAACCAGAAACAAGAGCAACACACACACACACACACACACACACACACACACACACACACACCTCTACAGTCGAAGTTGTTATGGATTGACCTCTTCTCATTGAAGGATGAAAAAACAAACAAAAAAAGCACGCTAAGAAAAATAACAAATATTGTTCCTGCAGCGAAACGAAAAAATCAGCACCATAAGAAACAGGCAGGCACAGAAAGTCAGGTACTTTCCAAGGTGCTAAGTCTGTCTAAGGATTACAAAATGCTAAGGGAATTTCACCAAATTAGCACACACTCCCCTGGAGCCCAATTCTTCCCATCTCAGTTACTCATGTCAAGCTTCACAAGCAGCCAGTCAAGTTGCTCAGAGTAATTTTGCCAGTCACGTAACAAGAGTGACTAGTCAGTCTATTCACTCTGTTTATATTGAACAGAGAAAAGATGCAATGGAAATGGTTTGATTCTACTCATAAAGCTCTATACTGATCACAGTTTGAAGCAGTTGTCAAGAGCACTAAGACAGCATTTTTTAGAGAACCCACATCGCTGAATATATTAAGTCTTAAATAGCTACCTACTATTTAAACCAGTTTCCTCATGGTGAGAGGAAGAAGGAACACTCATGCAAACACATGCTCTCTCTTTGCCCGAAGCTCTAGCCCACTTATTTTTGAGTCAGTGGGACGCCCCATGCCTAGCCTCATTGTAGCCTAATGTCTAAGACACTGCATAGATTAAGAGGCTGACTTTACCTGCTTACACTACTGTGTTTCCCTGAAAATAAGACCTAGCTGGACCACCAGCTCTAATGCGTCTTTTGGAGCAAAAATTAATATAAGACCCAGTCTTATTTTGCTATAATACAAACCCTGTCTTACATAATATAGTATAATATTATGTAAGAAATAATATAATATTATATAATATATAGTATAATATTATGTAAGACTGGGTCTTATATTAATTTTTGCTCCAAAAGACTCATTAGATCTTATGGTCCGGCTAGGTCTTATTTTCGGGGAAACATGGTAGGCTATTCAAAACCCTGGTTCTACTTATCATAGTATTTTCCTAGCAAAGGACAGTAAATCCAAACAAAAGCAGAGCTGTCAGATCTATTCCAGGCATTCTTTGACCAGTCTGGCTCTTGCTTGGTATTCTGAGGGAGGGTGAGGGCAGAAGTGCTGCAGAGAGCATCTTCTCACAAGCGAGACAGGACCTGCTCTCCTCTCACTGCCACAGGCACATTTGGTCGTCACCACTGTGTTCACAATCCAATCCCCTATCAAATGCAAGGGAGACACTATCCCTCCTATTCAGCAAACGTTCCTGCATTTTCCTTGTTCAGATGGAGTGGGGGTGTGAAAGCACAGGAAGTTTGAATTAGAATGGGTAACAAACAACTCTGCACTATTTGGGTACAATGCGTTATTGCTGTACTATTTGCAGGATGGTAGATGAGGACTGCTGGGGAGAGGGAACCCAACAGAAAATTAGAAATACCTTGATTGGACTTGCCTAAGGTCACTTTCTCTGAGTCTTTGTATCCAACTGATGCCAATGAGGTGAACCACTTAGTCTCTCAAGATATTTTGACAATTCTTAGTGTTCGCACCCCATTCCCTGAGGCCTTTAAAATAGATCAGAGCATATTATATATATATATATTTTACATTTAGTTTACACCAAGGGAACAATGTACATTCATCTAAGTCACACATCATTATATTTTTTATTTCTATTTATGTCAACTTAGTATACAAACTCACAAAACAAGGTAATGTAATGAGTACTAAATTGTCACATCACATCATACACACACACACACACATACTCAACTTTCTCCTCCACCATGCACATAATGTCTGTCTGACACCAACCTACCTAGTGTTTCATGTGAAATGTCTCAAGTTTACCAAAACTTCATAAAAATGTCATGGAAACATTTTCACTTCTTGATTCTACTGTAAATCATGTTGTTGGTGATTTCATCTACTTAATATGCCCCAAACTCTAGAAATTATATTTATACTACTAAGCTTTCAACTTATATACCATGCTATGTCCTTGACCTCTGCATGCAGATGCCTAATAGACATCTCAAATCTAATGTGTTTGTGGAATTCAGTCTCCAGTGTGGGCCCGGTGCGTCACATCCCTATTCATCATTCAGACCTTTGGAGACACCTGCCACATTGAGTCTGGGTAGGGTCATGTGATTTGCTTAATCCAATAAATGGAGCAGAATTAGGCTCCTGCTATTGAAAGTCCTAAGCCTTATGAAAACCGGGCAAGTTCTGCCTTTGTGCTAAACCATCATTTAAGTGGTTCAGCTGAAGTGACTACATAGAGAGACCATATGAAAATAGCCCATAGTGAAGAGAGAAACCCACCTAGTCTGTGTCCCGGATTTCCAGCCATTCATAGAAAAATGATAAATATTTAAATAAAGCCATATTGAACATTTCAGCCCCAGTCATCATCTGCCTACATCCTTACTAGAGACTCCAAACAAGACTGTCCGAAAAACACACATTAGAACATCACTCATTCCTCAGCATTATAAAACATAATCCGATGGCTGTTGTTTTAAGCCAGCAGGATCTGAGGTGTTATTTATGTAGCAATTGATACACTCATCTGGATACCTAAGGTACATTCTCATTTGGACGCTTCAAAGACATCTCCACATTGCATGCTCAAAACTGAATTTTCCCGTCAAAACTTTGCCACACCTAGGATTGAAGGCAACCCGATTTTTTGGTTGCTTTTTATTTCTCACACTATACTAGATCTAACCTGTCCGATTATTCTTCTGTCTCTGTTTTCAAAATGTATCAGAATTCCCACCACTTTATGTTGCATTCAAAGCTAACGACCTGCCCTAAAGCATCACCATCTCTACCCTGGATTACTGTAATACTTTCTAAGGAATGTCCCTGTTCTACACTTGCTACCCACCAGCAGGCTATTCAGAACAGAGGTCAGGGTAATCCTTGTAATAAATCAATCATAATATCATGCTTCTTTTCCCAAATGTCTCATCTCAAACACCGAGGTGTTTACAGTGGCTTACAAAGCCCACCTAGCCTCCCTGCTTCCCAACCTTTCTGAGTATATTTCTTAATTTCCCTCTCTTCACTCTGTTCCACTCCTATTGGACCCCCTGATGTTCTTCAACTATACTGGCATATTCCCAACTCCAGCCCCTTCACCAGCAGCTCTCTCTGCCTGGAATGTTCTTTCCCTGGAACTCTGCAACACTAATTCATTCTCATCCTTCCGGTAATGGCTCTATAGCGCTATCTGTTCTACTCCTGACAGACATTGGATGGTTTTCAGTTTTAATATTATATTAGTTCGATAGGGCTGCCATAGCAAAACACAGGCCAGGTGGCTTAAACAACAGAAATGTATTTTCTCAGAGTTATGGGGGCTGGAAATCTAAGATCCATGTTCCAGCAGGTTTGTTTCTCCTAAGACCTCTCTCCTTGGCTTGCATTGGCCATCTTCTAGTTGTGTTCTCACATAGCCTTTTCTCTGGACACACACCCCTTGTGTCCCTTCCTTTTCTTATAAGGAAAAGAGTTATATTGAATTGTGGCATTACCCTTATGACCCCATTTAACCTTAGTTACCCCCTAAAGGTCCTATTTCCAAATACAGTCACATTGGTAGTTAAAGAATTCAACACAGTGATTTTGGGGAACACAATTCAGTCCATAACAAGAGGTATATTACAAATTGCACTGTGATGGACACTGTTACATATGGTTGCGATCATACGTATGCATGTTTGATGTTTTCCCCAAACAGGAATTTCTGGATATTATATATAAACATTCAGCTTTAACTGATCTTACCAGACAGTGTTTTAAAGTGTCTTTAGCAATAGTCTCTCCCACCAGAAGACAGGTCTGGTTGCTCCCCATCCTTAATCTACATCCTCGTTATCTACCCTCTCCTATTCAAATTCCAGGTACACCCCTTTTAGGCTTTTGCACTACATTCCTTTGGTAAACAGAATTCTAAGGTGACCCCATGATTCTCACCTCCTTTTGTCATCAGTTTTATGTAATTCCTTCCTCTTGAATGAAAGTGAAAACTGGCTTCTTTCTAGCCAACAGAACGTGGTGAAGGTGGTAGTCAGTCCTGTTATGGTACATTACATAAGACCCCACCTTAGCCGACTAGAGCAAGAGGTTCTCCTTATGGCCTTGAAGGATTAAAGTACCACACTGTGAGGGAGAGGCCCACTGGGAGAGGACCATGTGAAGAGGAATTGCAGATCTCTCCACAACCTGAAAGCAGTCCCTAGCCAACACGCAGAGAGAACATAGGGAGCTCAGATCTATCGTCACAAGCAACTGTATTTTTGCCAACAACTGCATGAGCTCAGAAGAGGATGCCAAGCTTCATAAATCTAACACAGACTGACTAATCTCTAGTGCAATTTCGTGAAATTCTTAGCAGAAGACCAGGTGAGGCGATGTTCAAACTCCTGACCCATGGCAAATGCAAGATAATAAACACATGTTGTTTTAAAGCACTAAGTTTGTGTTAATTTGCTGTACAGCAAGAAATAACTTACAGAATCCCACACACCTTACATTTTTAAAATACTTTCATCCATTTTAATCTAGACAGATTCTTTTATTTTGATCTATCTTCTAATTTACCAGCTTACTCTATATAGTGACTAATACCTATTAACACAGACTTTGAGCTCTCAGTACTTTCTTTTTTTTTTTTTTTAAGTCATTTGGTTTCTTTATTTAGGAATATATCAATAGGTTACATAATTCTAAATTGCCAATTATTTTCTAACAGCACTTTAAATATATATACATCTATTCTACTCTGATCTGCATTGTTTCTTTCAAGGCATCCGGCCAGTCTTATTTTTGTACCTTCAGTAATAATGCTAAATCATGTTGTTTTGCATAGCTTTAAGACTTACTCTTATTTGACTTTCATAATGCTTATTATGTGCCCTTATGTAGTTTTATTTTTATTTGTTCTACTGAGGGTCTATGGAATTTACTTATTCTTTGACTTGATATTTGATAGTCTGAAATTTTTCTTTGCCATTCTCTTTCAGTACGATGTTGGACAGTTATGTTTGCCAATTCATTCTAGAAAAAGTGCTACATACCTCATTGCTGAATATCACTATGGTCACCTTGGAAGTACTCCCCTTGGGAAGCTCTGTACTGATGCTAGCGCCTAGTGCACCCTTTTAAGCAATTTTGGAACTCTTTCTCTGGAATGGCCATCAGAGCTGTTGTCGTATTACTCTTGATGTCCGGAATGTCATCAAAATATCTTCCTTTCAATATTTCCCTTATCTTTAGGTAAACAAAGAAGTCATTGGGGGCCAGATCAGGAGAGTAGGGAGGGTGTTCCAATATAGTTATTTGTTTACTGTTTAAAAAGTCCCTCACAGACAGTGCCATGTGAGCTGGTGCATTGTTGTGATGCAAGAGCCATGAATTGTTTGTGAAAAGTTCAGGTCATCTAATTTTTTCATGCAGCCTTTTCAGCACTTCCAAAGAGTAAACTTGGTTAACTGTTTGTCCAGTTGGTACAAATTCATAATGAATCATCCCTCTAATATCAAAAAATGTTAGCAACATCATTGCAACAAGTTTGCATACTTAATTGTCATATCTCATATTACTTTTGCCATATTCTTTCTTCTCTCATTCTAAGACTCCAAGCACACACATTGAACTTTTTCACTGTACCCCATGTCTTTTGCACATTTTCTGTATTATTTATCCTTTTTATCTGCATATTTTCTTCTGATATGTCTTACAACGTACTTGCTTTTCAGCTATGGTTAATATTCTATTAAGTAACCTACCTATATACTTTGAGTTATAAATTTCAATTATTATAACTTATAGAATTGTCAGTTATAGAATTGCCATTTTGTTCTTTTCAATTGTTTTCAGTTCTTGACTTAACCTCTCAAATTTGTCTTTTACTTCCATGATCTTCACAAGCATTTTTATCCAAAAGTACACATCTGGACTTTTGGGATTTTTTTTCTACTATTATATCTATAATTTCTTTTGATTTACCAACTGAATTTCATGTTTCTACATATGCCTCATTATTTTTTTGAGTACCTGCCATTCTATACTTTCAAAACGTAGAGATAATTTGAGGCTTTTGATGAAGTTATCTCATATTTTTGGTCAAACTGCTAGAATAAAGATTAATGATGCCAGAAAAGATTAAGTCTAGGGTTAACCATGGCTGCTCCTGCTTGGTACACCATGGCTTGAGTCCACAATGATACTACTCTGTTTCTAAACTTCTCAGTCATGATTTTGGAATTGGGAAAAGCATTGAACTTAAAATAACACCAAATGCCAAAATTCTTTCCATTTGTCTCTCACCTTGTCACCATAATTTCTCACACAATTTCTCCACAATTTCATGCTTTAGTAGCTCTCCAATACCTTTAAGAAAAAAGTTGTATAAAATAATTTCCTCCAACTTTACTACCTGTTCTCAGGGGGAGAGCTTGTTAAAAACACAGTCTACCATTGCCAGAAGAATAAACTTAAAATAAGTATTTTAAATAAAAATCAGTTACCAAATAATTATTCTTAGAAAAGTTATGTGTTCCAGGATAATTTAAGTGGTCCAGCTAAACAGGCAGCTAAAGCACAAAGTAAAGAAGAAACAAAAACAAAGAAATTAAAAGTTTTGAGAAACTTTGATAAGGAAAGTGACTTTATAGGGTAAAAAAATTGAATCTGTTGAAGCAATAGAATGATATTATCAATATTGAACAAAGAAAAACCATTTATATAGAATGTGATCCCTTGTTTGCCTTCCTAAGGTTCTGTTTATTCATTTAGTCTGGGCTAATTAATAAACCCTTCCAAGAAAGTAAGTTCCTCAGTACAACTGAATAATCCTTTCCTATTTAAAACAATATTTATGAGTAATTAGAATTTTTTTATATAGAACCTTACAGCCACACATTACAGCTAGCATCAGACCTACCATAATGTGGAAAACACATCCAAACTCATTTTTTTTTCCCTTTTAGTCTTGTACACATATCAAAGCTACATGAGATAAATAGAAAGAGAAGTAAATCAAGTATTGATCATTGTAAGACTTGAAGGCTTCTAAAGTGGATAGCTCAACATTTGATTGACTAATTCCCTAGGCCATGACAAAAATAAGTGAAGTGGCCGCAGGATTCAGCAGTGTTCTTTTGATAAGTGGCCTGTTCTTTGGTAATAGTAGCACTATGAAAACTGATTCGGAGCAATTTAATAGCTATTATCTCTTTTTTTATCCTCAAGGTAGGAAGAACAAGTATTATTACCCAGAGAGGTTAGGTGAATTGAGAAGATCACAGAGCAAATTAGTGCAGAGCAGAAACTAGGAACAAATTCCTCTGGTTTTGTGTTTTTCCATTATACCACATTTCCCCCTTGTGATGCTATATGATGCATGACACACATATATACATATAATGGTGAGAAAACTACTTTAACATTTCCTTATACACAAACTCTGTTAAGAAAAAAACAATCTTAAGAGACATACTCAATTAAAACTGCAAAAAGTGTTGTTCCCGACATAAACAGCTGTTCAGATAGTATTCCAGAGGGACAGGCAATATTACAAAGAGACACTCTAGAGTAACATGAAAGGAGAAATGAGGGAGGCAAAAGAAGGAGCAGCTGAAGCAGATCAGAGAAGCAAGAAAACTTCTGGAACCAATAAAAAAGCTAGAAAATTCATGTATCATGGCTATAATATGCAGACCTTCTCCAAAGGGGGATAACATTGGGTTGTTCAGATACTTGCAATAAAGCCCTTTTTTTATTGGTATATTAACACTAATCAATATATTTTTATTTATTATCCCAAACTATTCAAAGCCATTAGTATGATTTTTTTTAATGACTCTCTTAATTCTTTCAACAAAGTCAGTCATTGATCCAGGCATGTGAGACATAAACTAATATTGTCCAATATTCTAGTTTTATATTTTTACAAAAACATATATTAGATATCATTATATTATCATTATAATATAAATTCAGTATTTATTTGTATTAGCCATGTAATCATTAAAAATTTGATTGTCATTTTTCCTAGTATCTTGAAAAGTTCATATGCAATAATATCCTTTCCTAACTTAACATTATTCAGAAAATCCTAGATTGGGAATGTATTTGGTTTAGCTAAAAATGGCTTTATTTTGGCTACCACAGTAAAATAGTTTCCTTGGTATATAGTTCTAACTTTTGATACTTTTTTCAGATATGCTTGGCTGTGAATGGATATTTATGTTTAAACTCTTTTAATTTTACTTACATATAAAATACATTTATATAAGTGAATTCTATTATATGTATACAAAATTTCTTGTGCATGATTGTGAAGTTGGTTATTTCTCTGGACTCAGTATTGAAGTTTTGTTTTCCCATGTGTATTTTGTTTGTCTGTTTTATTGTGAGCTTATTTTCTAAAAACTTGTATTTGTGGGGTTCTTTAAAGCCTGAACATGAAAGAACTCCATTGAGCTTTTATTTCTGATAGGGAATTGAAGCTATTTTAAGCTAAACTTTTGGCAAGGCATTATTTAGGATGCAGAGAAAATATAAATTCCAGAGGATTCTGGTTCAGGATGGTGGTATAGATCTTGAACTCACCTCCTCTCTTAGATATACTGAGTCTGTAGCTACATATGAAACAATTTCCTCTGAAGAAAACCTAAAGGCTGACTGAGTGACAGATATACATCAGGCAAAGGAGAAGAAAACCACATTGAAGGGGGGTGGATTAGTTGGAACACAATTTTGCCATAAACCCCATCCCCATTACAGCATTTGAGAGAGAACTCAAAACCCAGAACAGCAAAAGGTCTAAACCCCACATTGAACATCCCAACTTTTGACACAAACACTTGAGAGAGGATCTCCCAACAGAGAAGATCTTCTAACTTTGAAAACCAACAGGGCTAGTGTCCCAAGACCCACAAGACTGGAGCGGTCTGCGAACCGCCTTTAAAGGGCTCACCATCCTCTGTCTCTGTGGCCCAAGGCCCAGGTCAGAGGCAGCCTATCTTGCCCAGACTTATAGTGAAGGAGACTCACCCGCTTATATTGAAGTGTCACCTGGGGGACGAGCATCTAATTTAAACATGCACACTGAGGAGCCTGCTGGAACACTCCCCGGAACGGAGACTGGCAGGTATCCTCCTCCTCCTCTCCCTTTTCCATGCCCGGAGAGCTCCAGTGTCTCCCAGAAGGGAGCTTTCACATGCATCTGGTGCCCTGATGTTTGCGGCTGCCACCTAGTGGATGTCTCTTGCGTGCCTGGCTCAGGAAGCCAGGGGAGCCTGCATTCCTGATTCCATGGGGCTGTAATCATTGTTTTCACCCAGAAAGAAGCTCATATCCTGATTTTTGTGACTGCTGCCAGGGGATACCTCTACATTCCCTGCCTCTGGTGGCCAGAGTCTTGGCTATAACCCTGGATTTACCCTCCCCAAACACTGTTCCCCAGGATGTAGTAATTGAAAGTAAACGTGCAATGTGAACTGTTTAGTTGATACCCAGTTATTAGAATGGTTTATTGTGAAATTCCTGACAACTTGTCTCTGAGTAACAATGATGAGAGTTGGCAAGCCCAAAAGCCTAAGTGCCAAGCAAAGTGTAAAAGATATATTAGGAATGTAGGGGATCCACTTCTACTTCATTTTTTATAACTAAGGCATCCCGTGATAGGGTAGAAATACCTTCAAACCACACTTGAGATGATGCGAAACCTCTGACACAACTGCTATCTGACTAGGTGATATATTCCCATTTTGTGGCCTTCAAAGCTAACAAAATAGATATTAGTTTCATACTGAGTGCATTTCTATCTCTTACAAATAAATCTAAGGCAAAAATACACGATGGCCATGGAGCACACAGCTAGCAATCAGCTAGAAAAGAACACATAGCTAGAGAAGGACCTTAAAACAATGGAATATACTTTTATAGAAAGAAATCACTTTCAAGTATTGATAAGGATTTGGGGGTGATTAACATGTCATATTGATGGCACAAGCAGTTTCAAGAGAAATATCAAATATAGTTAAGAGAAACACCACAAAATTCTACTTTTAGACATATACTTGGGAACAGTAGTTTTCAGTGTTCATTGTACATGAGACATCTTGAGAGTTATAAAAAGATGTATACGTATATACACAGGATCTGCCACTTAGAGATGAATCTGCGAGCCAACCAAAGCAGTGATAGAATATATATATATATATATATATATATATATATATACACACACACATATACATATACACACAAATATCATATATATACACACACAAATGTCATATATATACACACACAATTATATATTATATATATATATATATATATATATCATATATATGTAACTTTTTATATATTTAAACTCCTTAGGTTATTCTCACATATAGCTACAGTTGAAAAACAACTTCTCTATAATGAATTTCTCCAAGTGTCCAAGGAGAAATATATAAAGCTAGTCACTAAGTAATGTTTTTAAATGCACCCCCAAAATCGAAATAGCCTAAAGTCCATTAGTTATTAAATGAAAAAAAAAATTGTTACATTGAAAACATGAAACAGCTTACAGAGCCAAAACTAATAATCTATTGCATCAGTATGAATGAATCTCAAAATAACACTGAAGATTAAAGATTTTAAAATATGAAATTATGTGTAAAAACTTAAATACACAAAACAATATGTCTTTTATGACTACATATAGTCAGTAAAATAAAATCATAGAATATTGCATATATGGCAAATCCCTGATGGTGTTAACTCGAAAGTAGTAGGAAGGAGAATGTTTGAAAATTCAACCTTATCTGTATTGTTTTATACTTTGAAAAGAGATATAATATAAATACAAAAATATATTGATATTCACTATTGGTAATACATGGGTCCTTGGGATAAAGTTATTCCATAACTTTATTCTCAAGTTATTCTATCTAAATTGTTTTAAAAATTATTTGTGAAATCCGTCTTAGAAAAAATTCCAAATAGTATATATATGTATAGTACTCCCTTTTTATGAAGTGTTGTTGAATCCCTTTCCCCTTTGAGGGTGGGCTAGGCTATATTTCAAAAACTAAAGTAGAAATAGGGAACATTGTTACTTTTTAGTGAAGAAGCTTGGCACACACTATATTATCCAAGTGATAAAAGGTTAACATCACCAATCATAATATGTGGATATCATGTAATCTCATATAAAGTGAGGAATAGAGCACTTCAACTCAGATTATAGATTTTGGGGGAAAAAATCACAAATTCTAATTATGAGAAAAACATCACACAAATTTAGAAGACATGCTACAGAATATCTCGCCATTACTCTTCAAGACTACAAAGGGTCATGAAAAACAAAGAAAGGCAAAGAA
The DNA here is from genome assembly GCF_004115265.2 of Rhinolophus ferrumequinum. Taxonomy (NCBI): domain Eukaryota; kingdom Metazoa; phylum Chordata; class Mammalia; order Chiroptera; family Rhinolophidae; genus Rhinolophus; species Rhinolophus ferrumequinum. Next base: position 88,711,627 of record NC_046289.1, on the reverse strand, counting down.
ACAGACACATTGGATTAGATCCTAGAGCAGAAAGAGGAAATTAACAAAAAAATTGCTAACTCCACGTAAAGTCTGGAGTTAGTTAATAGTAACATATGAATATTAGTTTCTCAGTTTTGACAAACATACCATGGAAATATAAAATGTTAAAATGAGGAAATTGGGTAAGGAACATATGAGAACTCCCTGTAGTATCTTTGTAATTTTTCTATAAATCAAAATATATTACAAAATATAATGTTAACTCAAAGACATACTTACTGTAACCAAACGAAGATTTTGTCTACCCGGGCACTACAGATAGCCAATTACCCTGACACCAGGTGCAGTGAAAGTGGTGTTTATTGCTACACAATGGAGAACAGGAAGCTTGCTACCCAAACTTCTTGAGGGTTTACAAACAAGAGCAAAAATCATGAGTAATCATGGGTAAGGGGTTCAGGGTCATGGACTGTGTTGATTGGTCAGTTCTTTTCTTTTTTTTAATTAAAGTTTACTGGGATGACAATGGTTAGCAAAGTTACATAGGTTTCAGGTATACAATTCTGTAATACATCATCTATATATCACATTGTGTGTTCACCACCCAGAGTAAGTACTCTTTCCATCCCCTTTACCCTCATCTACCACACCCCTCCCCCTTTAGCCTCTGGTAACCACTAAACTATTGTCTGTGTCTATGAGTTTTTCTACATTTGTTTGTCTTGCTCTTGTTGTTTTCAATTTTATATACCGTATATCAGTGAAATCATATGGTTCTCAACTTTTTCTGTCTGACTTGTTTTGCTCAGCATAATAATCTCAAGACCCATCCATGTTGTTGCAAATGGCACTATTCTTATGCAAGCTTCAGCAGTCTGATTTATTCAGCTCCTGGCAGCATCCTGTCCAGGTTTACATGACTATGGTCAGATGGTCTTGAACAAAAACAGAAGTCTGTAAGACATCTTGGTTGTGAGTCAGTGATATCTTAAGAACAGAAAGAACAGAACTATACATTTCATGCTTGACAGGACACATTCTTCTGTCATCCTAAGCAGAGTATATCTTCTGAAACTTGCTTTACAGACAGGCCTACGAGCCCCAAGACATTGCTACATTCCAGCACAGCTCTGACTCTTTACAAAGGACTAATTTAATAATTTTAACTAAAAGCTGAATTCTAATATGTCTAGTCTGTTATGATTTGCTGTTGGCTTAATTATGAGCATAATTCTAAATGTAAGAAAAAGCCATTGTTCTCCCTATAAAAGATCATTTCTTTTCAGTTTTCTAAAGCTATATAGAGGTTTAAAAGTTCTGTGTATATTGTTTTTGAAGTAATATAATCAAACTTTAATGTGGTAAATTTTGGAGGTGATATCCTAACCCTGAAACCCTCATTAATAAGCAGTAGACAACAGAGATCCAAGCGCCTATTTGTTTCCAGTGAAGGGCAACAATTAAACTATTTTTCATTTCAGGGTGAATATTGCTACTTACAAGTTAATGATCTTTCTTTTGGCATTTCCTCCTAACTTCTCTAATAGACCAAATTGTTATATCCAAATGTTTAAATAGATGTTAATCTAATAAATATGAGAAGTCTTCCCTGATGCTCAAGGAGTATGGAAACTTATGTATTACCCTCTTTCTCTGAAGCAAACAAACTTAATTATTTTGATAGTATTGAATTACATTCACTACAGTTTGGAAAACTAATAACATTGACTCCTCATTTCCTTAGATTTTCTGCTTTCCCCCCCACAAGAAGTATCTCTGTAAATTTCACCATAAGGGATAATAATCTTATAAAAATTCATGATATACTAAAATTATTTGTTGAAGTATAAATAACACAGCAATTTCTTTCAAAACCTTATACAAATATGTTAGTATCAGTAAAACCATTTACCACTCAGTTACTATTTAGAAACTAAAAGTACCCTTTTTTTTTTATGTCAGAAGTTCTGATTCTTGTGTATGAGTATGCTCCAAAGACCTTCAACAAACTTACTCTTTTGTTGAAATCATGAAAAAATTTTCATAGTTTTATCTTAAAAGTTTTGGAAAATATGGACATTGAAGGCAGTGAGAGGTCTTCGCAATTATTGAGAAGTATTGATTTTAATTCAATTTTAGCATTCACCACTTACACGTGCAAGGCATAAAAACATGCAGTTCCCTAGTCATCAAATGAATCCTGTTGTTCACACTCCAGCTCTGACAGCAGTTGTCAGTCTCCTTAATCTTCCTTTTGCAAGCCTAGAAATGAGTCATCTTTGACTTTTTCCCTAAATTCCAACATACTAACCAAGTCGTGAGTTTAATCATATCTCTTATTTTAATTCGTTGATTTTCTTTTCCTTATCTACCACAATCTACTTTTTAATCTTTTCACACTTCTCCAACCCATTCCGTATATACTGAGATAATTTAAAAATAAAAGAGCAAAGTGAGAGGCAACAAGTGTTTATTTGAGATCCAAAAGTATAGCTATTTAGAAAGCACTGATTCAGGCAAAATCCATATAGTGTTCCAATTAGTAGGTGAAGGCAAGAGCTATTTATGAGAAAGGGAAGGAGGATACTTACATGAATAGACAGAAGGCATTTCTATGGGTATTCATAAGCTACGGAAGGAATTTCTATTGATGCAGAAAAACTAACATAGTGAGGCTAATTCTAAAGAATATCTTTAATTTCCAGACGGTAATCATCATGCCTGGTTTCCTGTTATCTTTACAAACAGTTATTTGGAATATAACGCTGCTTTAGGCCCAGTCCAAAGGTTATCTTGCCCAGTTTTAACATTCCAAAGGTTTCAGGACTAAGACCAGCAAGGCAGTTCCTGTGTGATGGCAGCTCCCACTTCGGTTTGAAGTGGCTCCATATGTGTGTGTGTGTGTGTGTGTGTGTGTGTGTATATATATATATGGAGCCATATATATATATATACCTTTCACACTATCTGTAATATATATATATATATATATATAAAACTTTTCACACTAATTTCCCTAAAGAGTTTTAAGAATTCTATTATAAATGTACAATCAACCAATTATGGAGAGATCACTGATCAAAGTCCAGGGAATCCAAATCAATGTTCTGAATGTTACTTGGTTCATTTAAAGTGACATCGCTGAGCAAATCATTTAACCCATTTCCACATGAAAAAAGGGAAAAGATTAAGCCAGTTGATACCTAAGTTTTCTTCCTGCTCTAAAAACAAAAGTAGGCCTCAAACCTAATTTGGAAATGACCTGCTGTTCCTTATCAAATTGTTCTCGCCTTTTATATAAAGATTTCTTAGACATGTGAAGCCTGATTGCACTTAAGAAAAACATTAATATTGTTTGTGTGTTAGTTTAATTTAGCCTCCTTATGCAGTAAATCCCCTTTGCAAAATATGAAGTACAAATGCATATAACATTAATTCAGTTCATTAAATGTTATGCAACTGAAAGACACTGCAGTTTATGCATTTCTTCATGTTGTTCAAAGGAAGCATCAGGCCTAATAGGTGATCACCGATACTTGTCTAAGCAAACAATTGCTCCATTGTCTATTGAAGTATAATTTCAGAAAGAGCATTGATTTAACAGAAAATACATTAATTTGAACTTTGCACCTTATAACCATGCATAAATAGGCAGAGTCCTACCTCGGTTCTGTGTTTTTTGGCTCTGAGAGAGAAAAAAGTCTAAGTAAGTTAAAATTTAAATGATATAAGCAATTGTTTAACTAGTTATCTGGATAATTAAAAGCAGATAATGTACCAGTGACATGAAGAGAATGGATAGTAACTAGATACTTTTATATTCATACATTAATAAAATCCACTGGCAAATTACTCAAATTTCTGTCATTTTTTTCTGTGAAAGTATAGTTTAAACACTAATAGTACTTAGTAGAATTGGCCTAATTATTTTGTTTAGCTGTTTGACAGAGGGCATAATGAACTTGAATTACTTTTCATCTCCTTTTCGTTCAACTACTGAACTGATTTTAATTCACCACAGATTTCAGAGGAATTAATTAAGGACCTTTGGAAATCAGATACTTTACTCAATTTGAATACGTATACAACTGAGTTATCACTTTGCAGTTGCTCTTTGTATTAAGTAGAAAACACGTAACTTCGAGGACATGAACAACTAATGCAGAAATAGTAAAATAAAAGGAAAAAAAAATGGGTCTGGCACAGAATCATGGGGATAATGTGCCATGGATAGGAGGGTAATTACTTCAATCCTCTGCATCTGAGGTCCCTACAAAACACAAAAGGAAACAAAACTAGACACTCAGCCACGAGATAGATAGCAGGGCATTGTGGCATTGCCCATTTCTAAATTACATGGTTTGAGGCAAATATGGCCTACTAGAGAGAGTGTAATCCAAAGGCTAATGATACCGTTCTCAACTTTAGTTGAATATACCATGTGTCTATTATACTACCAATTTCAGATTTTTTAGTATCCAAGTGAATGAATGATTTGAAGGAAAACGTAACATGCAAACCTGCAAACCTACAAAAAAAATGGAAAAAAGTCTAGGGTTTTGACAATTAGTCTTATGCTTATCAAAATACTTAATGTACCTAGATTTTATTTCCAAATATGTATCATTCTGCTTGATATCTAGCTTATGTAACTTACATAACAAAATGCAAAAATTGAATGAAATATTAAAATGATTCCCTTGGTCTCTCAATGGAATTGATCAGTAAAGTTTCCAAAAATATAGAATTTACCTGATTCTATCAATAACAATTATAAATTTTCTGTCTGACCTCATCTTCTTCTACTTTCCCACCTGTTCAACCCATTTGCCAAACCAACTTCTTTTTCTCAACTATTCCAGACATTTAAATTGGTTATTCCCTATGCCAGAACACTGCACATCTAATTCTATCATCTACTTCAAATTTTGCTCTAATAATCCTCCTCAATTAGACCTACTCTGACCTCCACATTTAAAAATTCAGCTTCTTCCAATACAACATTGTTAATTTCCCCATGCTGATTTATTTTTCTTGATCTGTACAGTACTCTTTAGATTTTAACTTGCCATGTGATTTACTATTCATTACGTCATAGTTAATTATCTGTCTCTTCTTGATTAGAATAGACGCTCACCAAAGACAATGACCTTTCTGTTTTATTTACTGATATGTCCTGAGAACTTAGAACAGTGTTTGGCATATTAGTAGGTACCTGGTAAATATTTGTTGACTAAATTAATAAAAGGTTGTTAGATATATTAGCAATAAACTAGATTCATTAATTTGAAATGTATTCCTAGAATTTTAATGGATTGTCTTTACGTAAATTTGTTGTAAAATTAGTCCCTGATATTTATTTTGGTTTCTAAAAGTATTAAAATATAGATAATTACTTAAAAGATTTAAAGAAAAGTTAAGGATACAGGCTCTGTGTTTTAAATGATTTTTTTTTTCAGCACAAGTATGCCACAATAACATTACATGAATCCATATGCATATTTTCTTCCTTTACCTTAAATAGAAATGTAAACATTGAATAACAGCATAATACTCAATTCACCAGCATAGTTTCTTATTATTTTTCTAGCATTAGTAGAGGAGAATTTCTTACTGTCCTTCAATCTGAACTCACAGAAGAAAAGATGCTTTTTCTACAAGGTATTCAGGGCCCTCAACAAAGAAATAAATGTACCATCAGTGTCCTGGAGTAAATTTATCACATGTTGCAGAATAACAAGATCTGAAGCTATGGATTTAGATACAGGGTGAAAGCAACAAATTACCCTGAAGGGGTAGTGATATGGATTGAGTTTTATCCCCCCAAAATTAATAGTTTGAAGCTCTGATGCCCCATTGGGACTACATTTGAAGACGGGGCCTTTAGGGCAGTAAATAAGGTTAAATGAGGTAATAAGGATGGGTCCTAATCCAGTGACTACTGTCCCCATAAGAAGAGACACTAGGAGTGCAGGTGCACAGAGAAAAGGTCACGTAAGGGCACAGCAAAAAGGCTGCCATCTGCCAACACTGACGAGAGGACTCTACGGATACCAAACCTGCCTACACCTTGATCTTGGACTTCCAGCCTCCGGAACATGAAAAAAATTAATTTCTGTTGTTTAACTCACTCATTCTGGAGCATTCCGTTATGGTAGCCCTAGCAGACTAATACAGTGAGTATGAAAAGGGTTATATTATCTTACGCTTATTCTATATAGGGCAGGTATATAAAAGTTCACACTCTTATATGAAGATAATCCTCTTGTCAGTTATTCAGAACTTGCAATAGAAAGATTTTTCACATTCTCAGGGAAATCCATGTTGTCCTGTCTCAAGAAACTTTGACAATAAGAATAAATTAAGTACCTGCCTTCCTGTTTTAGATACCTTCTGATGATGAATGGTCTAGAATGAGTAGTATATTAAGAGATATTAATTAAATCTCTGGTAATAAGTCTAATGACTAATTTTATATATTTAGAGTATTCTACATTGTATAGAGTAGCATCATTCTATATAAAATTATCTTCCACACAGAGAGATATAACAGAAAAATTATGCATTCACAAGCTTTTCTTTTCTCTTCACCACACACATGCATACGCATTATACAACAAATGTATATACCACCACTGACAGAAAAGCCTTGTACAGCTGGAGCAACGATGCAAGACTGGCATTCTATGGAGCATGGAAAATTAACACCAAGAAAACCTGGTTATGCTAATCCATCAGAAATTTGGACAATACCCGGAATGCTTTCATTTGGAGATCTTACTTATACTACTGATTGAATACCTATTTGTACATGCATTTTAATATGGGAAATATTACAACACATTTGCTGGACAGAGGAAATGATCCAGTTGGAAAGGAAGGGATTTACAATGAAGGGAAAAAGAGAACTGAAGGAAAATAACTTGATAGACAATAGTCAATAAAATACACTGAATTATAAATTTTAAAATATAGATTATACTGTATTAACTATCTGGTTGAATTATACATAGAATGCTGTTGAGAACAAGTAATTTCTCAATTATATGAGCGACGCATATGAGTATTACTGACATTTTCATGGCAGAGAGATCACCTTTTATTCTGAAATCAGTACTTGAAGAGCACATTTTTTTTTTTGCCTTTCTCTGAGGTCTTAACTGAATAAACTTATTTTAGACATAGTCTCCTCATTTTCGTTAACAGTAATAACCAAGACCCTGTTCCCTGAAATATAGGAGTGGATTTTTGCAAAGAGGTTTGCAGATGTTCATTAACTCAATCACTCTTGGTATTAGTGCACTCACCCATAAAAGCTTGGCTACCAGCACTGCAACAACAAAAATATGAAACCAGGAAAAGAAAAGTGTCCCAAATGAAATCTTTAGTCAACGAAACGCAGAAATGTTAAACTACTGGCAGGAAAGTGAAACTCGAAGCCCAGAGGTTTTCCAAAATATTTGTGCAAGTAGTATGTAACACTAAGAACCCCAAAAGCCACTAATCAAGATTCTTTTTGCTGATGCTTTTACAGAGAAGGCTCTTTCATCTGTGTGACTTTGCACATGGTGATTCCTTTGGTTGTAATGTTATTCTTACCTGATCTAATGGCATTCATTCCATTTTTCTATTATAGGATCAACTCAATGTTATATTCTTTGTGAAGACCTCTTCAAGGTGAATTGTTTTTGCAGTGCCCCCAAGTCCTATTGTACATACCGCTGCTAAAGTATACATGAGAGTATTTTTTTTGACATTAAATTTCCATATTTGTCTCACTATTGATGCTGCTGTATCCCTTGAAAATAATGTCTGTATCTTATTTTGTATCTGACACAATGCTTGTATTGTACAGACGAAATATGTGCTGTGAAAAACATATAAAAGTTGTGTGCCAATTCATAGGAAATAACACGGAAATGCGTTCCCAGTGCATTCAGTTAGCTACACATTACATTTACCGCAGATTTATAGATTTTTAGATTTAATGTAGCCAGCATGAACATGATATACGGAAGAACAAAGAAACATAGCCTCACTTTCAGAAGGACAGAAGGCAAAAGTGTAAACAAAATTTTAAAAGACATAATGTAATTAACATCTTATAAAGGCATTACAAAGAGTCAGTGAAAAATAATTCATGCTAATTTAGTAAATTAATTATAATTTTAGAGGAAACATATCAAATTAAATTTTTTTTCAATTACACTTGACCTACACTTTACATTAGTTTCAGATGTTAATAAACTCAACCTTTCTAGGTATAAGTGCAAGATATTTATATAACTTACAAAGTGACCACCCTGATAAATTTAGTATTCATCTGGCACAATTATTACAATATTATTGACTATACTCCTTATGCTATACTTTACATCCCCATGAGTATTTTGTAATGATCAATTTGTACTTCTTTACCTCTTTTCCTTTTTCATCCTTCCCCACAACCCTGTCCCATCTGGCAAATTTCAAAATATTCTCTTTATCTATGAGTTTGTTTCATTTGTTCTTTTTCTTTCAGATTTAACAAATAAGTGAGATCATATGGTATTTGCTTTTCTCTGTGTGACTTATTTCACTCAGTCTAATACCCCCTAGGTCCACTTATGGTTTTACAGATGGCAAGATTTAATTCTTTTTTATGACTGAGTAATACCCCATTGTACATATATACCACATTTTAACCATTCATCGGTTGATGGATATTTATGTTGCTTCCTTATCTTGGCTATTGTAAATAATGCAGCATTGAACATATGGATTCACATGTCTTTTTGAAGGAGTGTTTTGGGTTTCTTTGGATAGATACACAGAAGTGGGATTGCTGGGTCCTCCTTGTCTCTTGTTAGAGCCTTTGTGTGAAAGTCCATTTTGTCTGAGTATTACTACTCCAGCTTTTTTATTTTTTTTCATTTCCAGTTTCATGAATTATCATTTGTCATCCTTTTATTTTCAGTTTTGTGTATGTATCTTTCAATCTGAAATGAATCTCTTATAGTCAGCACATGTAAGGGTCTATTTTCTTATCCATTCAGCCACACTATATCTTTTGATTAAATGTAAATGGATTAAATGAACCAAAGTAATTGTTGATAAGTATGCAGTTATTGCAATTTTATTATTCATAATTTTGATCTTTCTTCCTCTTCTCAAAGAAATCCCCTTAATATTGCTTATAACAATGGTTTGGTGGAGATGAACTCCTTAATTTTTCATGTCTGGAAAGCTATTTATCTGTTTTCTAGTTCGAAGTGATAGCCTTACTGGGTAGAGTAATCTTGGTTGTAGGTCCTTACTTTTCATCACTTTGAATATTTCCTGCCAATCCCTTCTGGCCTGCAAAGTTTCTGTTGAGAAACCAGCTGACTATATATGGAATCTCCCTTGTAGGTAACTAACTGCTTTTCTCTTGCTGCTTTTAATATTCTCTCTTTGTCTTTAACCTTTGGCATTTTAGTTATGTTTCTTGTGGGACTCTTTGGGTTCATATTGTTTGGGACTCTCAGTGCTTTCTGAATTTGTATGTCTATATCCTTTACCAAGTTAGGGAAGTTTTCCATCATTATTGCTCCAAACAGTTTTTCAATTATTTGCTTTCTCTATTCTTCTGATACTACGATCCGAATGTTGGTATGCTTGATGTTGTCCCAGAGGCCCCTTGAGCTGTCCTCATATTTCTGGATTTCTTTTCTTTCCTTTTTTTTTTTTTTCCCCTGTTCTGACTGGGTGTTTTCTCTTATATTATATTACAAATCACTGATTCAATACTCTGTTCCATCTAATTTACTGTTGATTTCCTCTAAGGTATTCTTTGCTTCAGTTACTTCATTTTTGACCCTTTTTTTTTTTTTTATGGTTTCTATCTCCATTTTTATTTTTCCAATCTCTTTGTTGAAGGTCTCACTGAGATAATTGAGCATCCTTATAATCAGGGTTTTGAGCTTTGAATCTGGTAGATAGCTTGTCTCCATTTTATTTAGCTCTCTTTCTGGAGTTTTTTTCTATTCTCTCATTCGGGACATATTTGTCTCCTCATTTTGGCCATCTCTCTGTGTTTGTTTCTATGTATTAGGTAGGTCTCCTATGTCTCCTGGTCTTGGTAGAATGGCCTACTGTAGTAGGTATCCTGTGGAGCCCAGTAGCACAGTCTCCTTTGTCACCTGAGTGGGGTGCTTCAGGTGTGTCCCTTGTAAGTAGTCTGTGTGTGCCCTCCTGTTGCAGTTGAGCCGTGATTGCTGTTGACATGTTAACTGCAGGTAATGACCCTTAGGCAGATTGGTTGTAAGGACTGTTTGTGACTACAGTGGAGGAGCTGTTGTGCAGGGGCTGACTGTGCAGAGCAGGATTTGCTTTAGCAGTACTCTGTTTCCTGAGGTACTCAGTCTGCCCTTTGGGTGTGTCATTTGTGGAGGTGGTTGCGTGGTATTTTGCTGTGACCTGAAGCTGGCCACTGGATGGTTTCATTCTAGGGCTTCTTGGGAGGGTCTCTGGTGGAGACCAAAGTCAGCTGCTGCCTGTGCCCTGCCCACGACCACTTGGTATGAACTACAAAGTGATTTGCAGATGGTTGCCACTTGTGCTGGGTTGGGAGGTGCCTGGCTAAGCTGCAAACTGCAGCTGGGTAAGCTGCTTACTGAAGCCAGCTGCCACTAGTGCCAGGCTTAGTTGGTGCTCAGCAAGAGGTACAGGGCACACTGAGGCCAGACACTGCTTGTTTGGGGTTTGTGAACCTTTGGAAGATTTAGGAAAGTCCACAGCATGAGCCAAAACAAGCCATTTGTGTGGAAAAGGCAGTGGAAGCAGCTTGGATAGGCTTGCAAGTTAGGTAAGGCCCCAGGAAATCACCAAGACAAGGTGAATGGTGTTAGCCATGTTGACGAAAACTCAGATATGTTGCCCATCTGCATATGCAGGTTGGGTGTGGGGAGGGTTCAACAAAGGAACAATGGCTTCATCCAGTATTTTTGTCTAAGAGAAAGGTGTTCCACTAACCCTTGTCCTGAAGCTAGATAATTCAGTTCAAATGTGTATGATCCTGGAGCCTTTTGAGCTGCTGCCTGAGCACTGGAGCTCAGAGCAAAGGCACCTGTCAACAAGTACATGCATGCACAGACACTTTAAAAGGAATGCCTGGGGCTCCAGCAGCCTTCCATCTCACTCAGCCACAATCTCTGCTAGTTTTTGCAGCCAGAAATTTTGGAGACCTCTCTTCCTGGCACAGGATCCCTGGGGTGGATAGCATGGTGTGAGGCTGGGACCCCCTTGCTCCTCAGGAGGGACCTCTACAGCTGAGATATCCCTCTCAATTTTTAACTGCCACATTGGGTTTTGGACCCACCCATTCTGTGTCTCCATCCTTTCTACATGTCTTAACATGGCATCTTATGTATTTCCTTAGTTCTAGAATTTCTGTTCAGCTAAATTTCAGGTGAGTTTTAATAATGGTAGTTCTGTAGTTTAGTCGTAATTTTGATGTAGTCTTGGGAGGAGGCAACCAAAGCATTTACCTAATCTGCCATCTTGACCAGAAGCTCAGAACTTCAAAGAAATTTCTTTAGGTTAAGACTTAAAGAGAGAAACAGGGTTTAGTATCTGGACTTCCAATATGGCAGAGTAGATAAACACTGTGATTGCTTCCTTCCATGAACATATGAAAATTACAACTAAATTACAGAACAATCAATCTGGTGAACCATCTGAAGTACAGCTGAACAGAAGTTGTAATGAGGATATAAAGAAGAAGCCATATTGAGACTGGTAGGAGGGGCGGAGATGCAAAATGATCTGGCCCCAAACTTCCAAGTGGCGAATGCAAATTGGGAGGGATATTTTAGCCAGAGGCTCCCTACAAAGGAACAAGGAACTCCAGCCTCCCATACCAGGCTCCACAGCCCAGAGTACTGGTACCAGGAAGAAGGCCCCTCACAATATTGGCTGTGCAAAACAATGGGGATTCCAACTGTCTTAGCGGGACAAAAGGCTATGGGAAACCCTGATGTACTCTTAAAGGGCCCGACAGACTCACCTACAGACACTCACCCTGGGTTCCAGCTGAGGGACAGTGACTCTGGGTGTGGGGGGCAGTTGGAGACATACATGGGACAGACTGAGGTGTATGGCTTTGGGGCTGGAAGATATTCACCATTTTCCCTGTGTGGGGTCATTTTCCCCTACAGCTGGCAGGTGGATACCATTTTTCCCATGTTGATCCCTCCTCCAAGACCATGGCCAAATTTGAATCTGAATTAGTCTGGTCAGCTCATGTTGCTCCACCCTGGTGGCTTACTGAAACCTTGCTACACCCAACTCCTTACCCCACAAAGCTTTATTAGCAACTGAACCTTATGGGAGCTGCAACCAGCAACAGGATTCAGTGTGTTGGCCTTCTGAGGAGCTACCCCAGACACGATACTGGTGGCAGCCATCCTTGGTTCACAGCATAGCCTCTCTCACCATGTCCAGGAAAAGCACAGGCAAGAACCAACCAGAGATCATGTTGGAACTCCTACCAGGGAGTCCCCAGCAAGTCACAGGCAGTGTGAGTCCTAGACCTGAACCGGAGCCCCTTGAAGAGGTCCTAGAACCAACATACATGGAGGCTGGATTCAGACCACAGTAGAGCACCACCCAACTAGTCCCATAAGGCACCAGAGCTCTCTGGGGCAATTCCTGCTCTGTGTGGTAAGCCCCCCACACAGCAGCCCGTAACCCATGGACATGGCCAAATCTGAGAGCCAGTCAGCCTGAGGATCAATCCTACTCACTGATGTTCTGACATCAATTAAGGCTTAAATATAATAGGAGGGCACACACAACCCACACAAGAGACACTTTTTGAGCTCCCTGTACGGGCAACCAGGGAGACTTTGTAACAGCCCCACAAAGTGTGGCTGAGGGTACCTCCAACATAAGGCCAGCTGGCAAGACGGGGAGATGTAACTGATCAATCTAATACATACAAACAAACAGCCAAAATAAGGAAACAAAGAAAGGCATCCCAAATGAAAGAAGAGGAGAAAACTTAAGAAAACTAAACAAAATGGAGGCAAGCAATCTACCAGAGACAGAGCTCAAAACACTGGTTATCAGGATGCTCAAGAACTTAGTGAGAACTTCAACAAAGAGATAACAAAAATTAAAAAAAAAAAACAAAAAAAAAACACACAGAAACCATAAAAATGAACCAGCTAGAAGTGAAGAATATAATAACTGAAATAAGGGATGGAATCAGCAGCACACTAGATGAAGCACAGGATGAATCAGCAATTTGGAAGATAAGGTAGCAGAAAACACCCATTCAGGAAACAGCAAAAGGAAAAAAAGAATTAAAAAATAATAATAATAAGGATAGTTTAAGAGATCTCTGGGACAAGATAAAACATAACATCTGCATCATAGGAGTACCAGAAGTAGAAGAGAGAAAGAAAGGGATTGAGAACCTATTTGAAAAAATAATGACAGAAAACTTTCCTAACTTGGCATACAAGTCAAGGAACTAGATATACAAGCCCAAGAAGTACAGTCCCAAACATATGAACTCAAACAGGCACACACCAAGATACATTATAATTAAGATTGCAAAATTTAAAGGCAAAGGGAGAATCCTAAAAGCAGTATGAGAAAGACAACTAGGAACTTCTAACGGAACTGCCATAAGATTGTCAGCTGATTTTTCAACAAAAACTGCAGGCCAGAAGAGATTAGCATGAAATATTCAACATGATGAAGAGCAAAGACCCAAACAAGAAAAAGCTAACAGTTCATCACCACCAAACCTGTATTACAAAGAATGTTAGAGGGACTTAAGACAAAAAACAAATAAAAATATGAATAAAATAACAATAACTACATATCTATCAACAATTAAACAATTACTCTCAATGTAAATGGATTAAATGCTCCAATCAAACACATAGGGTGGCTGAATGTGTAAGAAAATAAAATCCTTACATATGTTGTCTATGAGAGACTCACTTCAGATTGAAAGACATAGACAAAGGGATGGAAAAAGTTATTTCATGAAAATATGAAAGGTGGAAAAAGAAAAGCTGGGGTAGCAATACTTATACTAGACAAGATAGACTGTAAAACAAAGGCTATAACAAGAGACAAAGAAGGACTCACTAATCCCACTTCTGAGTATTTATCCAAAGAAACACAAAACACTACTTTGAGGGGACATGTACATCCATATGTTCTTTGTAGTATTATTTACAATAGCCAAGATGTGGAGGCAGCCCAGGTGTCCATTGATGGATGAATGGATAGAGAAGTGGTACATAGACACAATGGCATATTGCTCAGCCATGGAAGGGAATGGGTTCTTGCTGAGGTAGCATGGATGGATGTGGAGGGTATTGTGCTAAGTGAAGTAAGTCAGACAGAGAAAGACAGATGAAATGAGATTGCCCTTATGTGTGGAATATACAGAATAAACAAAACAGAAACAAACTCATATATTCAGGGAATATTTTCATGGTTGGCAGACGAAAGGGGGTTTGGGAGAGTGGGTGAAAAGGGACTAGGAAGTACAAATTGGTAGTTACAAAGTAGTCATGGGGATGTAGCATAAGGAATATAGTCAATAATACTGTAATAACTATGTATGGTGTCAAATGGGTACTAGATTTATCAGGGTGATAGATGGGAGTGGGGAGTGGGGTTGGGGGCAGGGTGAAAAAGGTGAAGGGATTAAGACTTACAAATTGGTTGCTACAAAGCAGTCATGGGGATGTAAAGGAAATCATAGGGAATATCATCAATATGGTAAAAACTATGTATAGTGCCAGGTGATTGCTAAACTAGTCAGGGGGATCACTTTTTAAATTATACAAATGTCTAACCACTATTTGTACACCTGAAATTAATATAAAACGATACTGAATGTTAACTGTAATTGATAGATTAAAAAAGGGAGAAAGGGTGAAAGGGGATAAGAGATTAAAATGGGGATATAACCTACAGCATGGGGAATATATTCAATATCATTGTAATAGGAGGATACAGGGTCAGATGGTTGCTGAACTTACAGAAATCACTTCTTTTGGCATATAAATATTGAACTACTATGGTATATACCTGAAACTGATATAATGTTGTATGTTAGCTATATTTTTAATAAAAATCTTAAAAAATAAAATACATAAATGAAATCAGAAAAAAAGACTTAAGGAAAGTATTTGATTCTGACAAGAGAGGTCGATTTGAGGGTAAGAAAATGATAGTAGCTAAGTGAGAAAATAGAAAATTGCTTGACGTGTAGAGTGCAGTTTTGTTATTTTTAGCTGCCCAGGATTAGTGGTAGGTAGTATAGGGCAATACCTGTTTTTCAGAATTCAAAGGAGGCCAGATATTAGACCTCCCTCCTCCCCTTCAGTAACTCCTAAATTCTGTGTCCTAATATTGGGAAACTGAGAGGTGCATCTGGAGATTTTAAATGAAGAATGAAACCATGCAAAGCAACAAGAAACAGTTTAAAATATGTATCTTGTCTTCCCTTCTATTCTCCTGAATTAGTCATTACACTTCTCCTTCTTTCTATCTTCTGTTTACTGAAATATTCATGCACTCATCAATTCTATCCTTTTTAGTAATACATTAATATATTTTTTTGTATTATGGTAGAATACTGGTAGAATATATATATATATATATATATATATATATATATATATATATATATGTCTATATACATGTATATATGTCTATATACATGTATATATGTCTATATACATATATACATATGTTTTATATTTATATGGGAAACAAACTGTGATTAAATAGTGCCCAACATATGTAGCTACTATTCTAATTATACATGTAAATATATTATCAATAAAATCTCATTGTAGGATCATTTAATAAATGTAATATATCAAATGGATGTAAAATATTTTACTTAAGGTACCATTTCAGGGAATTTTAAACTGTTTCTAAAGTCCATTAAATGTGACCTTAGCATGCCTATGATTGTATACAAAATGTTTCTTATAAAATTAAGTACACTACATGAGGTGTGATAGAAAAGCATCGTGAATTTTTTTTTTTAAATATTACGGTAAAAGACACATTGCCATTAATCTTCCTCAAAATACTCCCCCTCACTTTGAACACACATCCCAATGTTCTTGCCACTTTCTGAAGCAGTTCTGGAAGTCCCCTTTCATGAGTGTCTTTACTTCATCCTCCATCATGACAAGGCTCCATGTCACACATCACTTCTGTACGGCAATTTCTGTCAAATAAAAACATTATGGTGTGTCCTCATTCACCTTATTCACCAGATCTGGCACCATGCAACTTCTGGCTCTTCCCCACAGTCAAAATGATTCAGGACATCAAGGCAGCCACAACAGCACTTCCAGAACTGATTCAGACAGTGGCAAGAAAGATTGGATAAGTGTGTTTGCAACGAGGGTAAGTATTTTGAGGGGGATTAATGGCAATGTGTCTTTTACAGTGATATATAATTTTTTTAATTTAAACATTCACAGTGTTTTTTGATCACACCTTATGTTTAAAAACTAAATACAAAGTGAGTTACCAGTAAGTTACTAGTAAGACACATAGAACTGAAGGATCTTCATATGCACTGACAAATTTAATCCCTGAAGAATTTTGTAATTTCTACTGCTACCTTACAAAAGTGCTGTCCTGGTCAGCTATTAGTCAGTTGTGTACTACAAAACTCTAGGGGAATCCATTCCATCACAGCCTATATCAATGTAATCTCCTGGAGATAATGAATTCCATGTGATAATTTTCTGTTGTTAATTTGTGAGGTGAGCACCTAAATGGATGATTTCTCACAAAATAGTCAACTATCATAGAATCATTTATTAAATAGTTTTCTTGCTTAATAAGAATTATCGTCTGTATTTTATATAACGTATATAAAATAAGATCTATCTTTCCTGGGTCAGCAAGCAGAATAACGCCCAAAGATACCCGTGTCTTTATCCTTAGAACCTGAGAATATGTTGCTTTGCATGGCAAAAGGGACTTTGCTGATTAAAAATAAAATCTTGAGTTGGAGAAATTATCATGGATTGTCCAGGTGGGCCCACTAAAATCAGAAAGGTCCTAATAAGAAAGAGGCAGTGTGGTCCAAATTAGAGAAAGGTGTAACTATGGACGAAGAGAAAAAGAAAGATTTGAAGATGTCGTACCACTGGCTTTGAAAATGGAGGAAGACCCTATCGACCACATTTAATAAAGATGTACTGTACATCTAAAAGCTCTAAAAGCTAAAACAGGAGAAAACCAGGTCTTCTCCTTAGAGCCTCCAGAAGGAATTCAGCCCTGCCAACCCATTTTAGACTTAACTCCATATCTGTAAGAAAATAAAATTGTCATAAAAATTTGTGGCAATTTGTTACAGCTGCAACAGAAAACTAATACACTGTGTTATTAATCCCATTCCATTAAGCAATATTGCCTAAGTGCTCTGAAGTCGCACTATACTACTCCCATCATAGCAATTAACATCTGTTATACTAATTGCCTACTTGCTTTTCAATGCACCAAACTCCCAACACCAAGCAAAATGGTAAGCTGTAAAACAAGATTTTCTTCAATGTTCATTGTCAATGCCTAGTAAAATATAATAATTTGTTCAATAAATATTCACTGAATGAATAGGGCTTTTTATTGATACTGTGAAAAAGGTACAATGTCATCATTTCATCTTGAACTATAACTAATATCATTTCAAATATGCTCCAAATAGGAGGTATTCACTGTGGAGAAAGTTTACAGTGAAACATTTGAAAGATTGTTTGTACAAAAAATGTTATCATTAGACCAAATGAGATCAGAAATCTTTGTAATTACAAGGTAGATTTGTAGCCTTTTAAATGTTTGTTTTCACTGATTTGATTTTTGTCATTTATTTTTTAATGAGGAAGACTATAAGAACTCACGTAACTCATGTAAACTTCCCCTGATTGTGCTACTGGAGTGATTTGTCTTGCTCTCTCATCGTCAAGAAAGTTTTGATCTTTGGCACTGTTGTGTGCTTGTCTTGGGTGGGTTGTATTTTGCTTGAGGTTTATTTGGTTTTCTCTTACACAGTGATCATAGTTCCATTTTCACTTTGTCCACCATGAAAGGTTACATCCAATCTGCAACTCAACTATAGTAACTACGAGTGTAGGACTATGTAGGATCATGTAGGACCATGTAGGACCTAATCATCTATATGATCACAAATGTAGGGTAACATTTTTCTGAACCTGTATTTCACATTAAACTACATATGATACAGTTAGTGAAGTAAAATCATTTCTTGTCCAAATCAAAGACTATAAAACAAAGTCCAAATTGACTACTGGTAAAAAAGCAGAATTTTTGATGTGTACAGTTCGGCTTACATCTAGTCACTTTGCCAGATGCCTTAATTTTGACAGTTCGCTTTTTATCTTCTTGTTTTCTAGATATGCACTTTTACTTACAGAATGTGATAATTGCCTAAATGCATTAAATATTACATACCTTACTGCTATTTTATATCATAGTTTTAGATGTAATTTTTGTAGTTTTAAATAGTAATGGAAGCAATAGTGATTTTTATAGGATTTGTAGAGAAACTCCTTTATGGACATCCATTCCTACAGCAAGACATTTATATTTTATATGTGATCTTCATTTTTAACTTTAAATGCTGTCATATTTCAAATGTGAGCTCAGAAGGGGAAGGAATGATGACTCTATTATTTTATTCAGCAAGCATTTATGGAACTCAGATTATAAACCATTAACTGTGCACAGATTATTCAGATAAAAATAACTGTCACTCTCTCAGGATATTCCCAGGCTGCTTGATAATTGCAACAGAAACTACTGTGATCCGTGTCTCTGATAATGTATCTCAGCATATGATTCTAACTCTGGACCACCAGGGCAGGAATGGTATAGGAAACTTTTCCTTAAATCCATCACTTTCACATTTGTATATTTGATATCTGCACTGTCCACAGTAAAAGGACAGTGGTCCTTTTGCTTTTAACTGATAGCAAAATGATAATACTTTTCCTAAAACAAAACTTAAAATTCAAGATAGTTATCTGATTGTTTTTAATTGCAATAAATTGAATGTTTATTTCATTCTATTTTCAATTATTTTATATAAAATTATTTGCGAATATCAGTCCTGATATTTTTTAACATGCTTAATTTTGAAATTAAACCAAAGAATAGATATTATCATAGCAACTTTACAAATGAGATAATTGAGAATCAGGGAATTTAGTTACCATGACCAAGGTTACATAAAAATTAAAGGAATTTATAGAATTTATATGGAGCTATTACCACCATTCTTGATACTAATTATTGTCTTGATTCCTGATACTAGTTATTATTTATCTGCAATTTATTTTGCTTACAATTCCCAATATATCTATGTCTGCACCTACGTAGTTGTTACCTGAGGAAAAAAAATGTTACATCTACATCTAATATGCTATATATTAGATGTAAAACATATACTACATAATCATGTAATATTATACAGATATAGTTAGATATTGATTTATAAACACTTCCAGTTGAAAATAGCCATGGGGATGTAAAGTACAACATAGGGAATATAGTAACATTGTAATAACTATATATAGTGCCAGGTGGGTACTAGAATAATCAGGGAGATCACTTCATAAATTATATAAATATCTAACCACAACACTGTACACATGAAACTAATAAAATATTGAATGCCACTGTAATGAAAAAAAATTTGCTTATAAATTTTGACTCCCCCAAAATTCTAATAGCCTCCCCTTAACTACTAATAGCCTACGGTTTACCAAAAGCCTTACTGACCACTTGAACAGTTGATTAACACCTATTTTTATGTTATGTGTATTATATACTATATTCTTAAAATAAAGTAAGCTAAGAAAAATAAAATGTTAAAAAAATCATAAAAAACGAAAATAATGTCAAAATCTTGTATAAAACTGAATTTCTCATTTTCTTGCCCAGACCTGAGTCACCTATAATCCTTTTCATTTCAGATTATTAGCACATACTTCACATGCTTTCTGTCAGAAAATCCTGGTGATAACATTCAAAATGTTATCTGTTAAGTCAAACACATCTGACACCCCGGGTCCCCCACGGTAGTTGATCCTCAGTCCAATAGTCATAGTGTTAATTAGGGTACTCTTCTGCATACAACTCACCCTGATTCCTTAATTCAGTCTGTATAAGAACCAGTGCAAAGCCCTGATCTTTCCTCCCCACGACTTCTCATAGCATTTTCTACTATTCTCCCAATGGCTTACTCTGTTCCACCCATAATGGTTTTCTTACATGTCCTGGGACTGGCTAAGCGTGATCCCACCTCATGGTTTTTGCACTCACTCTAGCTCTGCTTGTACCACTCTTCTCCCTGATTACAAATCGTAACCGTAACGTATCAGCATTTCAATCATCATATCTAACATTGTATCTACTCTCACATCCTACTTTCCTCATCTTTTTAGCATTTATTTTGTAACATACTATAAAATGTGTAACGGACTTATTTTTAGGTCTCCTCAATTAGAATGTAAGCGTCATAAGGGCAAGGATTCTTGTTTGTTTCCTTGACAGAGTTCAAGTGTCTGGATTGTGTCTGGAATAATTAAGTACTCTATGAGTAGTAGATGAATGAGTAATTTTAAAATGTGGGGTATTGCAATTAGGTAGTGTCATATCGGTACCATTTTTTAAATAGTGAATGTTTTAACAAAACATGGTAAAATTCTATTGGGAGGTATTTTCTGAATGAACAAAATTTTATTTAAAACAAGTATAGATCATTCTTTTAAACTTAAGTCAAATAGATACCAGTTATACTCATCTGACACTTTAAAAAAAATTTCTAACTCTGCCTTGCCATGTTGCAATGAGTGCACTTTGCCCATATTTATACTGTTTTTTTCCTTTTTAAATAGTATAAAATTACAATTGCCTCATTTTGATACAGTTTAAACCAAAGATAAATACGTTGTTTAATCTATTTTTCCATGACAAAGTCTCTCCTTTCCAAACTTTTAGATCCAAATACCACACTGAAAAAACTCATACATCTTGCCTTAAAAAGCAACAACAAAAAGACACTGCTTGGTGCTTTGGGTCATATGATCCTTGACCCTGTAGTTTCACACAGCTTTAATCGCCATGTCTGCCAAACTGAAGAGAGAAAACCAAATCTACCTCCTGCAGCTGCTGCTCTAGAGTGTATCACTGAGCATTTGAAAAGATGCCTTCTCAAAAACAGCATGGAGTAAACCACTTTCTAATATGAGAAAAACAACCTTGACTCTGAACATCACTTGGGGGTGAATCTTATTCTCTGGGCTCTTTGCTTATTTTGAATGATTTTTTTTTTTTTTTTTTTTTTTTTTTTTTTTTTGGACTATATGGTAGATGTATCTGTCTCTGTCACACACACACACACACCCCAAATCTCATTTTGTGTCACATTGCCTGTAACTTTGCATTTTAAATCCAACTATGTGATGCTGAAAATTTGGGCACAAATCATCTCTCCCCTCCTGCCCCTTTTCTTCATTTTGTAACCAGAAGTAACTGAATTTAAAGAACTTAAATTTATTCATGACTTCAAGATCCAATTTGCACTTCGAAGTTTTTAACTGTCCTGAGTGCCAGCAAAGCTGAAATACTGACCCTGTATTTTTTGTCATGGTTGTTTCCACCCCAAAACCCATCGTAATTATGCAGCTGTTTCTTCCACAGCAACACACATTGTTTTTCATTCCAGTCATTCCATAAAGAATTATTCGCGGTTATTTAGATATTCGACTGTTTGATTGATAACTCTATTCGTCAAATTTTCAAAGCAGTGTTGTCCAGTTGTTAGTTTTCAGTTTCTTTTAAAAAGAATATTTTTGCCACATTCAATATCAATAGATGATAAAAAGCCACTTGATTAAACTCAAGACCCATACAAAGAAAAATTCTATGTAAAATACAAATAGAAATACACAAAATTTAAAAATAAAAAATATCATATTGTTTTAAAGTTTTCTTTATACTATTGTAGCAATACACCCCCATCCCCCAAAAAAAGGCAAAGGAAAACATAATATTTAAATTAGCAACCAAAAGTTAAAATACTCAGGTATTACTTTAACAAAGAAGATACAGAACCTAGATGAAGAATGATATTAAGAGACAACATAATATCTGAATAAATAGAAAGATATATCACGTTCTTGGGTGGAAAAATCTAAATTTAAAAATGTCAATTTCTCCCAAGTTAGTATACAAAGTTAGTAAAATTTCAATTTGAATTACAGCAGTGTTCTTCAGAAATAGCTTTAAAAATTATCATTATTACAGTGAGTCAGTTTGTCATAGCAACATACCTTATAAAATCACTTTAATCTCTCGATAATGGCTAAAGCATAGTAAATAGAACATTGGGAAAAGGACAATCTATTATTTAAATAATGTTAATGTTATTAAATAACAATAGAAAGGAAATTAAATTCATTCATCCTACATTACATAGAAAAATATATTCCAGTCGGATGAACAAATTAGATGCCAAAAATTGAGCAAATCTTGCATGGAAATCTAAAAGACTACATTTATAATATAAATAATAAGTTATTTCAACACTACAAAATTATAAGCTATAAAGTTAACATATGTAAATGTGCTTTTAGAATGTTTAAACATAACTGGAAAATAAATTATAAACAATGTTAATATACAGCTTATACACAGGGAAAATATTTTTAATGCAGATAACAGAAGAAGCAATAATTTAGTATAGTGAAAGCCTTTATAAATGAACAAATATAAGTAGAACAAATTCAAGTGGTCAAAATGTATGAATATGCTCAATCTAACAGTCAGGGACACACAAATTAAAAGTGAATTATTAACTTATGGCTATCAAACTGGCAAAAATTTTTAAATGGCTATGCAAACTGTTGTTTCAACTGTGAATGAATTTCATGCATAGAAAAGTCTTCCTCTAAGGCTATCGGAAAATATCTATTAAAATTTAAAATTTCTAAACCATCACATATAAGAATTGCACTCCTGAGCCACTAGGAATAAAGAAATTACCAACTCCTAAGGATATTATATATATATATATATATATATATATATATATATATATATATATATATATGAATTATTTGCTGCTATTTAGATGTTCGACTTTTTGATTGATAGCTCTATTTGTCAAATTTTCAAAGCACCACTGTCCAGTTGTTAGTTTTCAGTTTCTTTTAAAAAGAATCTTTTTGCCACATTCAATATCAATAGATGATAAAAAGACACTTGATTAAACTCATATATATATATATATATATATATATATATATACACATACATATATGGAGAGAAAGAAAGAGAGAGAGGTTATTGTAATATTAATCTAAAAGGACGAGAACACAAAATAATTGATAATTGGCTGACTTTATTGTGATATACCCAATAAACGAGCTACATATTTATGGGGAAAAAATCAATTGAACTTACAGGTGAAGTCGTAATGTATCAAGTAGTATCACGTGCTGAGTAAAGAAAGATGCATGAAATATGCTTAAGTTATGCGCCCTCCACCCCATTTTTGGAAACAAAACTATGTGTGTGATATATCTATATATTGAATAATACAAGAGAGAAACATAAGGAAGGGGTATATAATAGACTTAATCATGGCAAAATGCATAAAACATACACGTATGTGTGTGCATGTATGAAACATGCACATGTGAGTGTTTTTATGGATAAATAGATGTGTGATAGTATGATCACCAAAATATCTATGATGCTGTTATATAAGACAATAGTCTCAAGGTCTGGGCAGTTTTTACTGAATACCGTTCTTGGTAAATGTTAAAATGTAGCACAGTATTTTGCAGACACAGCTCTAACCTGAGGAGCTCGACCAGGACCCAACCAGATAAGTGTAGCCAACTGCTAAGAAGAAATCAACATATAGTTAACAAAATAGTATATATACGCAATGGCTAAGCCTCCCTTTGGGAATACAGAGCTTTGGTTGTGAATTTCTTGTCTCCTTTACTTGCTGCAAGTAAATAAAACTACCTAATGACAACCACATCTCATTCTTGAGTAGAATACTCCAAGTGGTGAAGCTCTGGAGTTCTGTAACAGTGCCATTCCAGGATGTTTACCGACCATATTTCTACATTGTTTGTATTTTTTAAATTTTTGAATAAATGTATTATTTAATCAGAATATATGAAATAGAAATGTATTCTCATGTGAAAAGTTTAATATAAAAATTATCGATTCACAACATAATTATATTATTTTATTTAATTTTATTTAATTTACTATTAAAATATTTTTCATGACTTTAACAAAATAGGAATACAATTGGTCCCTTCTCGCTCTTAAATATAAAGATAAAACCAGTATCTGTAGATATATGTGTATGTATATATGCATATATACATGCTTTTCGTTTTCTTTTAATTCCTCTACTTTACTTCATATTTTATACTGCCTACTTTAAGAAATAAAAGCTTATTTTAACAAATAGAGATAATTTGAAACTATGTATAATGCCAACATGACATATCACAAAGAGTCATTGAAAGAAAATAAAGAAAAGGATGTTATTAAAATCGAACACTTACTTTTAACTGTAGGTTTAGCATTTATCAGAAAGAGAGAACACAGAGTCACTTAGTGCTCATTTCTAGTAAATAAAAAATGTGTAAGTAGATCTATAGGGCTTATACACTTTCCAAACATTAAATACTTACTGATATTTATTGAGTGAACCCTTTTTTCTAAAATGCTTAGTGTGTGCATTAAAAATTTACACCTCCCAAAATTCCAGGAACATTTTTATAGTACCCATTAACATTTATAATATTAACATCATATGAATAATGGGTAATAGCCAAAAAGAGTGGAAACTCATTTTCAGCACTTTTATGATGAACTCAAAGTAAACACAACAGAAACTTTTAAGACAACTGGATTTCATGTACCTTAGTCTAAGCTTTTTCAACATTTTTATTTTGCTTGATTTCACCAGAGATCATGCCAGCCTCCTAAATAAAGTTCTTCTATTTTTAAATAAATAAAGTTCAACATCATAACTAGGTATATAATCAGTTAGGTAGAGGTTATATTATAAAATTGAAAGTCTGATTTACCGTCAGCTTTATATATAGACTTTTAAGCTACATATGAGAGACAGTGAGCTTCAGTAAAGCGAATGAATAAGATCAAGATACACACTTTTTTTTAAATCAGCTTGAATGCTTTAATATGATCAGGAAATTCTTAAATAAGGGATCTGAGATTAGCACCATGTAACATTCAAGATAAGGTACTTGATCTGAAAGAACTGAGGGTACAAATTACCAACTAGTTTTACAAGTAAATACACAACTAGAATCAAATATTACCGCCTATAAAATGCCTTTAATTCATTAATATTTTTAATATTGTATTTCTTCTGTTCATTTAATATTTTAGGAATAAATTTTATAATATTCTTTGACAAAAAACAGTCCCCAATTTAAGCAAGCAATCCCATGTTTGAAATTTAGATTTTAAATTATTTTACTTATTGTCTTACTTCCTTTGTTATTTTATTTAGCTGCCATAAGAAATTTTGTAGCTAGATCTTTGTGTATATCCATGAATATAGAAAATGATACATAATAAGGGAACAAACAAGGGACAGAAGGAACAGTCTTTTGGACCAGGCCTTGTTAGGAGGCTTTGTGTGGAGAAACCTCTTTGAGCACCCTGAGAACGTTTAATGCAATATTCTCAAGGGGTTTAAAAGAGAAGCATTATTAGGTGCTCAAAGTGGAATACAGATAGAAAAACTAAAGCACAAAATTAGCAAACATAAATTCAGTACTTTGATAATTTTGCTTAAGTTTCTCCTATTCAGCTAAAAAAGAACTCTTTCATTTTTTTAAATATCTAGAACGCAAATATTACTTGTTACATACCAAATATTTGAGTATGAACAAATTATTGTGAAGTTTTATGAAAGTTTGTGAATTTTTGTTTTGGGTGAACATTTTCAGGTGCAATAAGAACAGAGCCCATTTTCCCAATTAAATTTAAAAAAGGAGAGAGAACAAAATGCTTTATTTGCAACCATATTGATCTAATATCTTGATTGAATTTTGGAAGATGTCCAGAATCAGAGATTAATATATAGTAAACTCATGCACTGAATCTACCTGGTTTAATCCTACATTTAATATAACCTCTTTAAAAAACATATTATATATACATATTATATATACATATATATGTGTGTGTGTATATATATTTGTATATATACACACATGTATATATATGGTTTGCAGACCGTCTGCATTCGATTCAATCAAAACGGGAAGGAGTTTTGGTATTTATTACAAATCGTTTTCCTGGGCCATACTTCAGACCCACTGAATAGGAGATTGTAGACTAGGAGATGAAGATCCACACAATCCTAGGAATCAAGTATTTCATAAATACGGTTTGCCCTATATTAGGTAGTAAGGAACAGAGACAGTGCAGCCAAAGGTAAATTAGTCAGTGCACACACTAGACATTAAAACAGAATAAAAGGGATTAAAATAAAATAACCAATTTAAGATGCTTCTGAAAGTCATGGTTACCCAATAGCCTCTCAGTCTGGGACACTTGGTTATAGATCTTTGATGTCCCAAATTTATTTTATCCTCTCATTTTACAGTGGAAGGGCATTGTTTATATTTAACTGGAAAAGACAAATAATCACTGTTTTGTACATCAGAACACATTTTTACAAGATTTTATTTGAAAGAGGATTCAAATAAACAGTAAATATAAATGATAATCATTTTTAAATATTTGAAATGTTTATTTTGTTATATAAAGCTTGATTTTAGCAAATGATTTTTATATAACATCAGATGCAAATGGTCTTCAGTAATACAAGCAACATGATGTTGACCAAAGATTTTTATTCATTTACATAATTTTACTAGGATAGAGGAAGAATTCCAGCATTCTTGCAAATCAGTACTAGTAAGTAAGCAGGTGTTAATGAAGACTTAGCCGATAAACCAGGTCTTCCTAAACCTTAATAATAGTCTTATCTATGCACAATTCTAATTTTGTGTGTTGGTACCAGCTGAAGAATGAGCATAACTGAATCATATTTGATGTGTCACACCTTAAAGATCATGATTTCGCCCACTGGTTTTGACACCAGATGAGTACACCATTGTAAATTCTGTTAACCTTAAGACATTTCCCAGATACTGAATGTTAAGTAAATATCCAATCCATACTGACTTTTGGTTACTTTCATTTGTTACTTTCTTGTAAAGCTTGCAAACAGAAGAACAGCATAAACAACTGTTTTTATAAAGGCTTAAACGGGAGCATGTTTAAGCACTTTATTAACTAATACATCTAATAATTTCAAAATAGCAACTCTTTTATTAAAGGGCTCCCTGTCAAGTGATCGTAATTGACTTTTGTCTCATCAAGTTTTGGACATCGTAAGTCCTGTTTGCTTTTTTTCCACCCAACTGATCAGGAATGTATTTCCATATGAAAGAGACTAAGAAAACTATTGTGTATGGCAGAAACATATGTTGTTTCCTAAAAACAATGATGATAAGCAAGAAGAGAGCAAAATAGCAAGGTTGGAGAAAAACATTGGCAGGTGGGGGTGGGGGAGTATGTATTCTGGTAAGAATTATCCCAGTTCTAATTAGCATTGTGATTCAAACCCTCAGTCTAGACAGCAGTCTCAAACTAGCTGACAATACTATCACTTGAGGTAGCTGTGCTTACAGAGAATCAGCACATAGCAGGAGAAATGACTGATGATTGATCTGGTTCGCTTGCAACATTGCCTCAATGAACAGGAGTAGGAGTTTTTATTCCTGAAGCACCAAGATACTATGGTATCGACTGGAAGACGCATGTGTAGGTGTGTCTTCATTTGTTTCTCTAAATTTTAATGGAATGAATTGATGTCCTCAGAATTTGAATAACTTTGACCTGGAATCTACACTAAGGCCTGAAGGGTAATTTAATTTGGAGGGTGAAAGGAACTCCCTGTTCTCAAAACAACATATAAGTTAAGAAAAACTGAGTATAATGTATGTAGATGCTGACTGTCATACAGGGTGTCACGTGGGGTCTCAGCTCCCGCTCCCCACATAAGGACACAGTATGTGGTGAGGCCAAAAATGAACACCCACGGAGCCATAGATAGGGGAGTCATGCCACTATATTCTCGCTGGCAGCTGGGTTGGAGACAAAGGAAGCAGGAGCCACACTATCCACAACCTGCCGTCCACTTTTCTGCCAACCAACGAACCCCACTTGCTAGCTGCAATTAGCCGTGCTAACTGCAATCCGCTCTTGCTAGCTCAGCCACCATCTTCTTGCTAGCCCCCATTTTCTGTTAGCATAGCCACAGCAGTTATATTAGTGGCCAATGGCTCACTGGTTACAGCTGACAGCCAACTAGCCACAGCTGATGGCCATCCAATCACAGTTGATGGCCATTTACTACCCGAGTGAGCACCTTTCCACGTGAGGGCGAGAGCCTGGAAACTGCACTCCCGGCTCTGTCCCCACACTGACCTAATAATTTCTTAGGAAAACAGGTCTCTGGAGCCAAGCTAATTTTCTTTTTTTAATTAAAGTTTATTGGGGTGACAATTGTAAGTAAAGTTACATAAGTTTCAGGTGCACAACTCTGTAACACATCAACTATATGTCACATGTGTTCACCACCCAGAGTCAGTTCTCTTTCCATCACCAAGGTAATTTTAAGTCATCTATGAAAAGAAAGCCTAGTGAAAGCTCTTTTAAAAGATCATAATTGTATAAAAAAGAGGTTAGAGAATCAAATCAAATTACTATTTACACAATGCCAAGAAGTCTTTGTAATCACTATGGGACGGTACACAAAATAAGTAAAAAGCAGAAAAACAATGTAAATCTAACTTACACATTGTAGCATACAATATGTGAAGATAGAAGATCAAAACAATAGAAGTCCAAGAAATTTTAAAACCTCATCCCACATAGTCTAGCCTGACATTTTCCATAGTCGTTACGGGCCTGTATTTTTGCAAAATAATTTTTATCTTTGTGATAAATTAACTATAATTTTTCATTTAGAACATTCATTAATACCTTAAACTGCAAATGCAGAGATCAAACAAGACAGGTAAACACACAGAGAAAGTCACAGATATCAAACTTGATAACAGTATTCTATGAGAATACTGCAATCAACTCTAAGGTAACCTGGATTACTATTTCCCAGCAAAATACAAGCATCCAAAATTGAAAGGTCTTGAATAAGCCTATTACCACTGTAAAGGTTGAAAATATTATTAGAGGTCTTATATAAGACACCCAAGCCAAGTGTATTCCTTGTTGACCACATTTAAAGAACCCTACCTCATTTAAATTATGCAGGTCATTGAAATTGATGAAAAAAATCCCTGGTTTTTATAAAAATGGAAAACTACTAAAAATAAAATCAAATACATATAATAAACAAAAATAAACATATTGATCAATTTCGGATGCCCCTTTATAGTTAAATTGTTTGAATGTGATAGCTATATTTTCTGTACAAGTTCCTTTCCTCTTTCTCCTAAATTCTCTCAATTAAAATTTCCCCAAACATAGCCAAGTGTCTTCTCAATGAACTCCTCAACTTATTAATTATCCTTTTCCTTGACCTGTCATCAGTATCTGATATTGTTGTTCATTTACCATACCTAGCAAAGCTTTATTTGGCTTTTAAGACGCAGAGTCCATGGTTATTCCTCTACTTTAAAAATAACTCTTTAGTTCCCATAGTTGATTTCTTCTCTTATCCCTGATTTCACCTTTTTGAATATTTCTGGGTTCAGTCATTTAATATTTCTTATCTACATTTGATACAGAGACTCGCATCTTGTTAAATAACTTTAAATACCAACAGCATGCTAACGTCCTATTACCTCTTCAGCATGACCTCTCCCCTGAATTCCAGAATCTTTAATCCAACTGATTATTCAGCATCTCTACTCAGGTATCTCTAAGAAATAGCGTGCCCAGAACTGCGCTTCTGACACTGATCCTCCAAAAGCAAACAAAACCTCTGTGCATCCCTCAGGTTTTCACATTTTATAATGGCAACTCCATCCTTTGAGTTGTTCAGGACAAAAACAATGAACGTTCTCCTTTCTCTCTCAGCCCACATACAGTCTATCATTATACTGTTGGCTTTATATAGATTGCCATCACGTATTATCACCTCATCTACTACCACTCTGGTGTACACCACAGTCATCTGTCTCCTGGGCAGGCCCAAGTACTTCCCGTAACTGGGCATCACTCTACAGTCTAATTTCAGTATAGCACGAATCACATCATTCCTCTCATAACCATCACCATTTTGCTCAGCATCAAAGCCAAGGTATCCAATATGCATAGACTATCTTAGATGATCAGGCTCTCTTTCCTTCTTAATCTCATCTTCAATTCTGTTGAAGCTACACTGGGATACCTCATAGTTTCTTACCTCATGGCTATTCCCCAACTGTTTTCTCTCCCACGAGTTCTCTTACTCCAATTATGAACAAAGTTCCCTCCCTTGTGAATTTTAAGGCTGAGCTAAATGTTTCTTTTTCAGAGAAATCTATTAGAACTTCAACTGCACTCTTACCTCTGCACTTCCCCATCTTATCCCATATTTACTATTAAAAAATTAAAATCTATATATATATTTAAAGAAAATGCAAAAAATAGAAAAAATGCGAACATCCATATATGTATATACCCTAGGAAAATAGGAAGTCATTGTCATTAAACTGCAAACCTCAAGTTATAAAAGAAAAACAACTTCGGGTGTCATTAAGTATTAAAGATTATATGGCATAGATCCCACAAGCTAAATTAAGGGAAATTAAATTTGATCTCACTAAGGTGGCAGATGAGGTATTAATAGCCACAATTTGCAAAGAAATCTTTCCAATTAAAACAAACACAAACAGTCCAATAGAACATGAAGAAAAATTGTAGATAGGCAATTCGTTGATTAGTGCAAACAGCCCCCACACAACTATAAAACATCAAGCCAAGGCAGCATAGTCAGGAAACAGCATGCCTTCAAATCTAGCCCCCAAAAAGTACTTTGTAAAGATTTATCAACAAATGTATTCATGCACATTGTTAACTTTGGGGGAAAAAAACTAGAAATAAATACTATTAATAAGGGAACATGTGAATGAATATATTTTAGTAGGTCCACACCATGGAATATTCTACAGCCATTAAGATAAGTAAATTTTATGTTCAAGTTGACTTGGTAGAGTTTTCATGAGTCTTTGTTGCCTGAGAAAAATAAGCTATAGAAGCATATGATATAATTCAAGTTTGGTAAAGTAATGATCAAAAAACTTTTGAATTGTCTGTGTATACATACAGAGTGTATATGTGTTTATAATTGGTATACTACATATTACATTTTATTTATGTATTCTTTATATTATATATGTTTTTCTAAGAATGGAGTTAACAGGGAAGAATACATATTGGAATAACGGTTTATAGAGGTGTATTTGGAGTTGAGTTGCTAAGGAAAATGTGATGTTGATGTAAATTGGTAAAGAGAGGGGTAAATGGATACAGAGGAAAATGAATATACCTAAACACAGCGTGTGTAGTATGAGTTTATTGATCCATTTTTGTAAGCATGTGTGTGTATTTGGTTGACATTTTAAAATAAAATTTTAAAACACAAGGAAAAAAATAGACTTAGAAATAAAAAAAATAATATTAATATCAAATATTAGCTGTTACCAGATTATCTTCCCTGTCTTTTGATGTATTCACCTTGATAAATATATTTTAAATAAATAAAATGTTTAATGGATTGCAAAGATCAATTAAAAACCATGAGCTAACAGAACATGAAAGCATATGGAATACTACAAACCCAGGAGACAATATGACTCAGCATGATGACAGAACAAAAGGATTCAGACATTCTCAGATTTCATAGTTTTCATCAATACTGTAATAAAAGTCAATACTTATTAAAAACCTCAGCAGACATGTTTTGTTTTATGCTTATATACATATAAAATATATCATTTATGTAATGTTTACATAATGCATAATTCTATTCTATAGAGTACATTTAGTTATTTCAATGAGATGAGTCTAGTTTTATAATCTTAATCCTGAAGTCTTAAAAAAACCCTTAAAACTTTGTTAAGAATTACAACATGACCACATGCAAAGGATCTCTGCAGTTACTCCCCCTTGAGATGGTCAGGTTTTTTTTTTTCTTCTCTTTTTTTAAGTCATATGTATAAATTTTACATATCTCAAACTCAATGCATTTTTTTATCTTTTAAAAAATGTGTGTTTCCACTAACACATGGCTTTCTAAAGCAAGGCGGATCATCTTTAATTTCAAAAGTCATTTATTATTTTGGAGAAATATTTGTTTTAATGAACTTCAATTCAAAAAAATTCACATATATTTAAATGACAATCTCATTTTTAGAACTCTGAAAGACAGATTACATTCCGTATACATCAGTTCAGTGTATTATCATTTAAGGAAACATACTGAAATAATTAGCAAGATGTAGTACTAGCATTTAATCAAAGTACATTGTCATGAGTCTTGTATAGGTAGCTGATTTCATTGCAAAACACATACAATGAATTTCATGCTAAAATACAGTTTTCCATAATACTCATGAGATAACCTGGCTAACCCACTTTTGCCTATTGCACTAATGATAATTAGCTTTAAAAGGCTCCGGACTACTAAGGATTACATTTAAACTTTCACCGGCAACTAATTTTAAGAGAATGTTACTCTTTCCAGCTGAAATTTTTTGACATTGAAAATATTTTCCACCTGCTGACAAAACTTCAATGACTATCCATTTTATGTACCTTTGAGTCAACTCCACAATGAAACATTCACTGATACACACAGCTAAAATCTGGCTTTGCAGTTTTATTTCCACTATTAGATTTCCCAAACTTAATACTCATTGATCATATTCTATTCATTTCAGCTTTTTAATCTTTGTATAAGAAATTACTTAATGGGATGATTACCACTCTCTCTGTAGCTAACTTTACTTATCCTTACAGCTGCATCTAGTATATAATTCTTTTCAAGAAGCTATTTTTTTGCCTTTTGCCCCATTGCCAGCTATTAATAATCTCTCCTTTTTATTCCAGTAGATATTTGTATTTATCTCTCTTAAAGCATGTTTCTTATTCTTCTCCTCAATCCAGCATTTAATGCAATTGCTTTATTCCATCTCAATTAAATGGTACATTCCTTGAACAAAGTTATCATGTCTTACCAAGGTTTGTATCTCTTACAATGCCTACTGCAGTGCTTTATATCTACTCAAAAGTCAAAAAGAAATGTTATCAGGGCTAATGGAAACTTGTATTCTAGAATGCCAACAAATATCTGGGCATAAGAAGATAAATGGACATTGAGTAGGAGTTCTGAGTTTCTTGGTACTATTAACTATGAATTTTTTTCCTATCACTAAATTTTGTATAGCATTTTCTTTTGGGGAAAATATTTCTATCAATACCTATAAATTGGTAGGTGTTGTACTAGAAGGGTAGTCTGCTTAACTTATACACAGGCTCCTATATAAATGATTTTTCTTTGTAGTTGAAAAGCTGTAACCAATTTTGAAGTTATTACTGTGTCAAAAGTAAAAGGGATAAAACAGTCTAGCCAAAATAGACCCAGGTGCTGTTCCTTCCTGAAATGATCAGGGTAACAGATTGTGGAGAATTTAAATAAGTTTAAAATCATTACCGAATTATACATAATTGAAACTTCAGTGATTGGTATGAATATTTACATGACATATTACAATTGTAGGGATAGGGGGTAAAAGATGTATTGAGTTTCATGACAGACACTAAAATAGGCTTGATTTTATTTTATTATGTGACCCTCATGAAAAATCTACGTGATAGGTATCTTTACTCCTTCACCGATGTGGAGAATAGAAATTATACCCAAGATTACACAACTAACGAGTGGCAGAGTCAGGATAAGACACCTCCTCAAAATCACGTCAAAACTCTCATGTACAGTTCTTAACATGCCTGGCTTCTTACTTTTAAGACCTTAAGACGACCACAACGTAGTCAGAGAGACCCTCTCTGGATACGCTGGTTAATACAATCCTTAACTGCTACACCACTTAATCTCTATCCATGACCATGGTTTCTTTCACAATATTCATGACTTCTTATTGTATTTGAGCTCTTATAACAAAACACCACCAATTGAGTAATTTATAAACAACAGAAATGTGTTACTCACAGTTCTGGAGGCTAGGAGTTTGAGAACAGGTTGCCAGCAAGGTCCCGTGAGGGCCAGTCAGGCTCAAAAACTTTTATCACAGGGAGCTAGCTCAGGCCTTTTTTATAAGTGCATTCATCTTACTCACGTGGGCTGAGTCCTATGACTTAATTACCTCCCAAAGGCCCCACCTACTACCCTGTTTCTCCGAAAATAAGACCTAGCCGGAAATCAGCTCTAATGTGTCTTTTGTAGCAAAAATTAATATAAAACCCAGTATTATATTATATATATTATATTATATTGTATTATATTATATTATGTTATATTATATTATATTTTATATTATACCCGGTCTTATAGTAAAATAAGACCAGGTCTTATATTAATTTTTGCTACAAAAGACGCATTAGAGCTTGTGGTCCGGCTAGGTCTTATTTCTGGGGAAACACGGTAATACTTTCACGCTGGGCATTAGGATCTCAGCGGAGGAATTTGAGAGGGGAGGCACAAATATGCAGTCCCGAACATTGACTGTCTTGGCTGGAAGTGGAGAATGTAAGAATCGGTCATGTAGAAATTATACGTATGGTAAAGAAGAAAAGGGGACTTATGAGTAATAAGTCTTCAATAACCATAGAAAAGTCTTTATGAAAACACTTGTTTGTTTAGTTATTTGCTGTATCTCCCAAAGAAACATAGTATCCATGAAGCCAGGGACTTTTCTTTCATCACTGCTATACCAGCAATGCTTAGGCCAGTGATTATCTTGGCTAATAGCATTAACATCACCTGGAACTTGTTAATAATGCAAATTTTGGGGCCCCTCCCCTGACATACTAAATCAGAACCTTTAGGGGAGTGATTTAGTAATAAGTGTGTGCTGTATCAAGTCCTCCAAGTTATTCTGATACTTGCAGAAATTTAACCACTGACCTAGAAAAAGACATTTAATAACTATGTGATGGATAATAAAAGCATATACATTAATTTAATAACAAATAAAAAATTAAACATATATAACAATAATTTATTAGACTATATTATGAAAATAACAGTAAAATCATATAAAGCAAATAAAATTGTTTATATGTAATTCATTGAGATGAATAATAATGCCATAGATTTGTTTTGCTTATCTGTTTCTCTCTCTTTATTTAGCCACTGGGAATTCTAAGAAAAAAACTTTGTACCCTTTCAAGCGATTATTCCCGACTTGAACAGACAAGATCAGTTAAACATTTTCTTTCTGGCTCAATCACTTGCTCTTGGTTTTATCCCTGGAAGTATGAAAAGTTAAGTGCTTCGGCATAGAGTTTGAAAAAACTAGCCAAGCCTGTTCACACTGCTTCTCATAAGCTGGTACTTGAAAGGCCATCTTTAGTGAGAAGGTTGAAGAGTTGGGGAGGAATACCTGCATAAGCATTTTTGAAGCCTGAATTTTGATAAGGAGTGAAATTAATTAAATATCAAGATTCAACGAGATTTAAATGATTTATGTGGCTCTCTCCTGAAGCAGCAGATTCCATTACAATAGACTCAGTTGAATTTCAAATTAATCAAATAGGTCAATTATAAGACCGTAGGACCAGCTGATGAGCTCCACCTTTGGGAAGCAGAATGAAGTCAGTTTTATACATGATAAGAAAAATGATGAAATGCTTCAGTTCTGACACCATAGAGCCCTTGGAGTTCAGTTGCTCTTAACCAGTATGTTTTTACTAAATGATACAATATTGTGTAATTATTTTTCTCTTAAATCAGTGCTATAATGACCTTATGCGTCACCAATCTAAATTTAAGATAGGCCTTGAAAACAAAACAATTTAAACATGAATCAATGTTTGAACCCCCATTTGGACCCTATATCCCTCTCTCTCTCTCTCTATATATATATATATATATATATCTGTTTCTTAGTAGCAAGCAGGCACTGTAAATTGTACGCAAAAGGACAGATCATTGTTATTTTGAGTCTAAAGATATTTGTATATGATGATGATTTATCATTCATTTAAGGTATCTTAGTGAAATAGTTTTATCCTTTGCAAAAGAATAACAAGAAAAAAATAACCCAGTTTATTTAATAAGAGTGAGAAAGCAACGTCTATGTATTTTATTTTGTAAGGATTTTCTATGCCCTTAGATTGGCACAATTTTAGGAAGCTTGCCAGCTTGCTGGAAGTGTGGGTGTCCCCTGCAATCACACCAACCAGCACTCCTTTAACATGCCCACACCTCTAACAGCATGAAACATCTCCACACCCCAACAAGGAGACACTCCATTGCAGTCAGATTAACGTGGTCTGAAGAAGCTTGAGAGAATCTTTTATTATGAAGAAGCTTGAGAGAATCTTTTATTATGAGTGGCATCATCACATTTTTTCTCTATTTCTAATGGAACACATATTGTGGGGACAGAGCCCCAAAAAGCAGTTTCCAGGCTCTCGGCCTCACATAGAAAGGTGCTGGCTCAGGTAGTAAATGGCCTTCGACTGTGATCAAATGGCCATCAGCTGTGGCTAGTTGGCCGTCAGCTGTAACCAGTGAGCCATTGGGCACTAACATAACTGCCGTGGCTAGGCTAGCAAAAAAAGGGGGAGCTAGCAAGAAGATGGTGGCTGAGCCTGCAAGCAGCACAGTGAGGGTTGAGAATTGTGTTGCTCCTGGTTCCTGTGTCTCCAACCCAGCCGCCAGTGAGAGTATAGTGGTGTGACTCCCCTACCTATGGCTCCGTGGGTGTTCCTTTTTGGCCTCACCATGTCCTGCGTTCTTGTGTGGGGAGCAGGAGTAGAGACCCTGCCGGACGCCCCGCACGACACATGGCGTAGTCGGCAGGATCCCCTGCACGACACATATCTTAAAATGTTTTTAGAAAGATTATTAATATTTTTAAAATTATCCAACATTTATTTCTCACAAATCCTGTCTTCTTTACAAACATATAATTTCTGCATGTGTGATCAATGTTTACATTCCCTACACCTTCAGGCAAGCGGAGTCAGCTACTAGAGACAGTGGGAACTCAGGCAAAATCAGGATAACACAAACATACTGATTTTGTATCTTTCCAAAATGCTCTCCTGCCAACTTGGATACACTGAACATTGTAAGATTACAGGTTTTGCTAGATTATTTAAAAGCTGACATCTGTCACAGATGGTATAATTGAGCTATATGCTACAAATTTAGTACTAACAAAAGTGGCATAAGATTCATTTGCCATAAATTCAACTTTCGGAATGAGTTGTCAGCAAAACCTACTTACTTATCTTGAACATATTATATGTATTTGTATTATATATAATATAATTTAATGTGTAATATATAGTTTATATATTTTAACTATATAATCAATATTTAATATGCACTATATTTAATAATTTTAATTTTAAATTAAATATGCAAATATCAAACATATTTTTAAAATATATGTAATATATGATATAATATTAACATATAATAATTTATATGCATATAAATTCAGAAGAGTTGGTGTAGTCATGGTGCTTTCAAAAAATAATAGTAGATATATCAGCTGTGAAGTACTTGAACAGGGAGCTTTTTGGCACAAGATTGCTTTATCTGTCTCAGCACCAAAAAGGAAAATCTATCCATATTTTCCCTGTATATAACACACACACACGTACTCCACACTCTCATATAATATATACACAAACAACTTGACCACCACCATTACTCTCAATCAAATGCAGACTAGATGCATTATGTAAAGTCCTTTGTGGGAAGAATGCTGCCTAGATCAGTTAAATAAATCCAACTGATGGTTTGGAAAGCAAATCCACTTGTAACCAATTGTTGCCGTTTATTTAACTAATAAATAAATTTAACTAATAAATAAATTTAACTAATAAATAAACACCAACAATTGGTTAAAAGTGGATTTGTTTTCCAAACCATAAGAAAGCTTTGAAAATAAAATCCCAAATAAAAAGTGTACTCTAAAACTTTATTTCTTCAAAAATGATGTAACTTCTTAGATATGCTTTTAAAACAAAAATAAAAAAGTTATTTCAAAACACAAAGAAATAAAACCAATTCATATAGCACAATTGGCAAGTATATGACTCATTCTAAAAATTTGTGGTCCAAAGAGACCATTTTTTTTGTAGCTTTAAGCAAGCATTTGTTTCACAGTTTCTCCTGTTAAGTGCCTATGCCTGGTGATATATACCGATGACGAACATTCACAGGTTTCTTGCCTTCATTAATCTTATAGTCTAGTAGGAAAGAGGAAACTATCAAGAAAGGTTTCTAAATATCCCTTTAGAGGAAGTAGATGGTATAAGGAAAATGGAAGAAAAAACTAAAACATAAATGCAAACATATTTATACCAATTAAGAAATAAATTTGACCTGAACACATAAAACTCCTAGAAAAAAACATGTGTGACAGGCTGCTTGATATAGGTTTTGGCAATAATTTTTTTGGATTTAACAACAAAAGCAAAGATATTTGTGTCAAATTAGATTTCGCAGATCTAAGTAAGGTTACTAATCAGTTTACCAAAAGCAAAAATAAGTGAGGCTATATTAAACTAAAAAGCTTCTGTACAGCAAAAGAAACTATCAACAAATTGAAAAGGGCATCCTACAGAATGGGAGAAAATATTTGCAAATCTCATATCTGATAAGGGGTTAATATCCCAAATATATAAAGAACTCATAGAACTCAAAAGCAAAAATAAAATAAAATTCAATTAAAGAATGGGCAGAGGTTCCGAATAGACATTTTTTTTTCCTAAGAAGACATACAGAAAGTCACCATGTGCATGAAAAGATGCTCAACATCACCAATCATCAGGAAAATGTAAAGCAAAACCACCAATAAAAAAATCACCTCATACTTGTTAGAATGGCTAACAAAAAGACAGACTAAGTGTAGGCGGGGATGTAGAGAAAAGTATATCCTTGTGCACTGTTGGTAGGAATGAAAATTGGTGCAGCCACTGTGGAAAACAGTATGGAAGTTCTTCAAAAAATTAAAAGTTAAACTACCATCTGATCCAGTAATTTCACTTCTGGGTATTTACCCAAAATAAACAAAAACATGAATTCAAAAAGGCATATGAACCCCTATGTTCATTGTTCACTGCAGAATTTACAATAGCCAAGACATGGAGACAAACTAAGTGTCCATCGATGGATGAATGGATTAAAAAAATGTTATATATACATGTATATATACACAATGAAGTATTTTTTCAACCAACCTTGTCATTTGGGGCAACATGGATGGAACTTGAGGGCAGCAAGCTAAGTGAAGTAAGTCAGGCAGAGAAAGACAAATACCGTATGATCTCACTTATACGCGGAATTAAAAATGAACAAACAAAAAACTGTCAAGCTTATAGATACAGAAAACAAAATGGTAGTTTCCAGAGCTGGGGGTGGGAGAAAGAGGTGAAGTGGGTCAAAATGTTCAATTTTCCAGCGATAAAATAAGTCACGGGAATATGATGTACATCACTGAGAGACTACAGTTAAAATACTGAATTGCATATTTGAAAGTTGCCAAAGGAGTAGATCTTAAAATTCCCAATCACACACAATTTTTTTTTTTTAAGTAAAAAGTAGGAGGTATATATATATATGGAGTGACTTTGGCCAAAAAAAGAAAAATATCTGATATCTGATATCTGATATCTGATATATATATACCTCCTCACAAATCCATATAATCATTAAAGTTAGATACACCTAAGGTTATATTAAAGATACATTAAAGTAGAAAACACATTTCATTTCTGTTTGAGAAAAAATTCTTTTTGATAAGAGCATATTAAATTGTCAAAAAAAGGAAATTTCATAAAATGTATATTATCTTTATTTCTTTGATTTGAGTCCAGCTACTTAGGGTTTCAGGGAAGAGCTGATATAAATGAGATAATCTTTCCCACAAATGCTACCCCAAATGATTGTAGCTAGCTTTCTTTTATCCAGTAATACTGAGAAATCATCATGAGGAAAAAAGTTCAAGCATCTACCGCGGAACAGGAATAATACTAAAAAGCTTCTGTGAATGAAGCCTGTTTCTTTCCAAGAAGCATACAGAAAAGTGAACAGAAAAATCAAACAGTAATAGCAAAGAAGACAGACATCGGCTTCCCAGTTTCACCGTAAAGGGTTTGACAAAAGAGCAAGTTACCTGTAAAATTCATTTTCTGTATTTTTCCTCCTTCTGATCAATAAAATAATAGGGTAGTTGTAAATGATAGGGTGTTGTAAAGAATATGTAAAAAAAAAAAAAAAGTAAAAGTATTAAGAACAATACATGATATAAAACAATGGTTATTTATTAATGAGCATTTAATGCAATTAAACAACATCCCTCTACTCCCTACTTTCATCCTCCCTAAGAGAAATCCTTCTTTATTAGGGTATCCACACTCCTCCGTACTGCCTTTGAACATTTGCTTCCAAGGTCACCGATTCCATCCCAAACCTTTTTGGAGAGTTCTGATTGATCTGGTACACTCATGGAGTTCTACTGTCCTTGTTAGTGACTAGAATAGCTAGGAGTGAAGAATAAAATTCTGGTCAATGAGATGTTAATGAAATTCTAGGAAAAGTTTACTCACTTCTGAAAAAGGAAACATCAGAAATGATTGCCTCTTAGTAGTGCTGATTCAATAGGAAATGGCCAGATTTTTGGAGTAGTAATATTGCCAACATAGGGGAATATATATATATATATATATATATATATATATATATATATTTACATTTTTTATTATTAGTTTCAGGTGCACAAAACAATGTAATAGACATTTATCATTTATATCCCTCACACAATGCCAGCCCCCTCCCCCATCCATTCCCCCTCTGACATATATTTTGAGGGCACTTCTCTCCCAGTTGCTAAAATGGACAAATGGGAGGAACTTGGGGCTTTAATGACATAATGATTGTACCATCTTATACTTTCAGTTGTGTAAAATACATTTCCTGTGTGGTTAAGGATAGTCAGAAATGGAATGTAATTTTGCCATCCTAATACCACAAACATCTGAAATAACATGTTATATTAGGAAAAATACACATACAATACACATGAAAATTAGACTAATGCATATGTAATGAACACATTTTATGGTCTTCACTTAAAGAGATCACGCAAACTTAATACTGGGATTTGCATTTCCTGAATCCTTAAAACAGTAGTATTATTAAAACTATTTTAAAATGTCTATGGGTTTTAACTAAGTGCAGTTTAAAATAAAGGAGACTGTTTTTCAGAAGTTCAAAAATCCCTATTGGAAGTCATTCAGTCACACCTATAAACAGCATAATTCTTACACTTTGTTTTCTTTCTTTGTTTTCTTTCTTTTCAAATATTACAACGAATTCTTTTCCCTGAACATAATCTTCTTGAATAAGGACAGCATTCAGAATTTCTGATAAGAGCTGCACAATACAGTAGTTTAGCTAGATATTCAGCTTCTGGGTTCACTTGCCCAGGCATAGACTACATTGCGGGTAACCTACAGCCATGGAATCGGTGAGCCTCATGAAATAGAGCACTGGTGCAGAAACAGTTGAAGGACCATTACCGCTGTTTTGGGGTTCCACTTTGTACAGTTCTCTAGGGTGATTGCTAACTGTTCCTTCTTTCTCACACTGCATTCAGTGACACTCAGTTTTCCTTATGACACTCTCTTCGAGGCTATTCATTCTCCAACATGTCACATTCTTCAGGGTCAAATAACAGGATCAGCGTACTCTTTAATTCTCAATGTTGCTTCTAAATGATTAATTCTCTACCCTTTTGGAAACCTCTGCTTCAAGCCTTCCACTTTCAGCTAAGATAAAGCAGTTTGTAGCAAGCCAAAGCTCTAGCATAGAAGGAAAAAGAAAAATATAACTAAAAAAAAACTAGAAAAATGACTAGAAAAGTTGAATATGAAAATAAAGTAATAAATGCATCTGGATATATAGGAGAGTATTTGAGGCAAAATTTGGGAGGAAAGACTCTAAGGAAGAGACAGTCATGAAGGTGTGAGTCAACAGTCCGTTGCCATTTGTTTTTTTCCCTCAAAGTATTCACCAATTCTGGGCATGAGACAAGAGTCACAGAATCTGGGCAATGAGCCCAGGAGGAGGGATTGTACTAAGAGGTAGGAAAAAACAGCATAGCTTTGGTAGTGTCACAGAGCTCAGAGATAAAAATGAGTCAGGATCTTGGTGGAAAGGAGAAGAGGACATGTAAGCCCACTTCTCATCTGATCTTCCCTTCAAGATTTCTGCTGAGTTCTGAAACTCTATGATACACAAAGCTATGAAGCCAAACAGCAAATCTTAAAAGAGAACAAAGCAAAAATGCTGGAAGTCTTGTGGTGCTAGACAGACAAGGGATAGATTTCAGTAAGTTTTTGTAGATATTCTTTATCAAATTGTGAAAATTTCCCTCCACTCCTAGATTTATGAGACTTTTTTATAGTGAATGGATATTGAATTTTGTCAAATACTATTTCTATATGGATTGATATAATTATACAATTTTTTCTTCCCTTTGCCTGTTCATATGACAGATTACATTGATTTTTGAATCTTGAACTAGACTTGCATCTCTGGAATAAACTCCTTTGGTCATGGTATACTAATGTCACTTTTTCTAT
Organism: Rhinolophus ferrumequinum; assembly: GCF_004115265.2. Lineage (NCBI taxonomy): Eukaryota > Metazoa > Chordata > Mammalia > Chiroptera > Rhinolophidae > Rhinolophus > Rhinolophus ferrumequinum. The sequence goes on along the minus strand of NC_046289.1, from coordinate 88,668,667 downwards.
ATTACCGTATACTATACAATAATGAATTATATATTAGTTATATATTGTATAATTAACACTGAATTATATATAATACATATATTATATATTACTGAATTCAATATACTTTGTTGAGGGTTTTACATCTGTATTATACAGGAACATTAGCCTGTAGTTTTCTTTCTTGTATTGTTTTTGTCTGGTTTTGATATCAGAGTAATACTAGTCTCAAAAAACGTGTTGGAAATTATTCCCTTCTCTTGGATTTTTCTGGAAGAGATTTGATGTTAATTCTACTTTAAATTTTTGAAGAATTATCCAGTGAAACTAACTCAACCTGGAGAATTCTTTTTAAGGAGTTTTTAATTATAACTAATATCTTTAATAGTTATGGTGCTATTCAAAGTTTCTTTTTTTATGCTACTGAAGGAATTGGTCTATTTCATCTAAACTGACAAATTAGGTGTATAGAGTTGTTTTCAGTATTCCCTCATTACCTTTTTGATGTTTGCAGTGCCTGTAATGATATCCTCTGTTTCATTCCTGATATTGGTACTTTATTTCTTCCATTTCTTTCTTTCTCAGTCTTGCTGGAAGTTTATAAATTTTATTGATATTTTTAAAGAACCAGACATTTGTTTCTTATTTTTTTTATTTTGTTTTCTTGTTTTCAAATTTGTTTGATTGATATCTGCACTTTATCACTCCCTTGCTCTTTATCTGTTTTCTTAAAGTGAGATTTAGATTATAGATTTGAGACATGTCTTCTTTTATAATATATGCATTTAATGCTATAAATTTTCCTTTCACGCAGTTCAGTATAAACAGGCAAGAGTTATTACATTTGTACCCCAAAATTTTCAAAGCAACTCTTTCAACAAATAAACATCAGCATTCTAACTCTAAAATTGCTATTATTATAATTTTAGACATAAAATAAAACTTGGAAATAGTTTAACTGATACAACTGCCATTTAAGTACACTCAATAAATCAAACTATGAAAGAATCACTGCTATATTCTCTTGAACATGTTATAGTGAATAATAAATTATTTCTACCTTTAAACATTGTATTAACTCCTGTTTGTTCTACCTCCAAATTACTTTTATTCATTTCTTTCTTTATCCATTTCTCTATTAACATCACTCATGTAAAAATCTGCAATAGCTTTCCAATGTGTTCCACTGCTTTCCTAAGTTTATTCCCCATACATCAGGAAGAGTGTTCTTTTTAAAAAGGTGGGAGTGGGGATTGGGGAGAAAGCAATTTGAATTACATCACTTCTTTGCCTTAATCTTGCCAATGATTTTGTATTGCATTTAAAATAAAATCCAATCCATCCTAGGACCTAAAGAGGCACCCATAATCTGGGTCCTGCCTTCCTCTCAGAATTAATCTCTTAACATTTTCCGTCTCTCACATGGAAAGTCCTCTCAATGGTCCTTTTAATCTGCTCTTCCCTCTGCCTGGAACATGCTGACCTCTAATATTTGCTTGTCTGGAAATTTCTTCCATCCAGGGCTCATCTCACTTCAAATCTATCTCTCATTTGTCACAGGATAGAAAATGCTATACAAAGCAAGACACTTAAATCATGCCAATTCTGCTTCGGTAAATTCTAAGAAAAGATGATAAAAGTAAAGCCATAGGTCATAATTAGTTGATCTGCTATCTGGGGAGAAAAGGGGAGCACATAACTGGAATCAGAAAACGTGATAATTCTATTTATGCCTTTCCTTATTTTGTAATCTTGACTAAGTGGCTTAGGCAATAAGATACTTAGTTTCATTATTAAAAACATAAAACAAACTAAAATGAAATAGCACTAACAAAATGCACACCACAAGACTACTGTGGAGATTAAAGATGTTTTATTGGCTTAAAATATCTAACAGAAGATAGAATGAGTGACCAAACAGGCATGTGGTAATAGTTTCACAGATGTAATATACTAGACTTCTAGTAGAAGACAAAAATCAACGAAATATTTACCTCATTTTATAATAGCTGAACGATTACCTGTGAAACAAATTACAACATATATCCGCATATCATTTTGTTATAAATATTGCAAAAAGATAAAGGGAGTAAACGAAGGTAAGAGAGAAAGAGGTGCAGAGACATATAGAGAGAAACAAATGCAGAAAGATGATAGGAGACATTTCCAAGTATGCTCTTGGGATAGACAGGTAAAGATAACGTATATAATAGATGCTCAATAAATATATAGTGTTAAAATAAGATTTTATTTTATTCTCATATTATTAGCAAAACCTCTCTTTTCTTAGTACACATAGGTACTTTAAAAAAACAAAACTGTATTGTCAGTTACTAATGAATGTATATGCATGTCCTTTTGAATTGTCCAGGAAAAAACTCAGATTTGTATTTCAAATCATACATTTTGAAAACAAGCTATAACTTAATTCTACTTTTGAAAGAACAAAAATAATGGTAATATTGTGATTGGATATCTGTATTTATGTTTTCTAAGAGGAAACATAAGCATTCTTTTGCTATCTTTCTTTAACTTTGTAATGATAGCAATTGATATTGAGCAAACTGCATGTTTAAAAACAATATATTTTCAACAATGCATTATGCCCTAATTTAAAAAGATATGATTTTATCATTGAATAAGTTAAATCTGTGCTCTTTCAATGTAAGGGTATAAATTTTTTTTCTGAATTTGTTTTTATTTTGGTTAATAGGGCTACATAAAATGAATTCTGTCCACTGAAGATGATATTGAGGGAATATGGCCACATTCATTCTCATTATGCTTATTTAGAATTATGTAAGCAATACCACTTAATTTTACACAATTTAAGATCAGCATCATGTTCCTCACTTGAATTTCAATATGATCAGATAAAAAATTATTCAATAATATTCAGCTACAAATCTAGTGGTTTTTCCTGGAAATAATTGGACTATTTGGGGAGTTAAAACTGAGATAAATTTTATGCATCTCAAGATGTAATTATATATTCTCAAAGACCACATAAACATTGCACACAAAAAAATTATTCTACAGATTTGTTATTTTATTATTTTAGCAGTCATACAGTGAATTGGTAACATGCAGAAACAAGATTATAACTTTTATTTTATTTTTCTTCTAATTCTATTGGTTTATACTTTCCAGATGATGCTTGAAAGATAGTGGTAAAGCAGCCATAATTGCTATTTGTGATGGTGATTTTTCTGGTACTATACTATCAAGTATTATATTTAATAATTAGTGTCCAGAGGCCATTAAAATTGAAAAGTGTCTAATGCTTTAGAAGGGAAACAAATGAAGTAACTCTCTCCCTATTTCCACCTTTAGTCCAGTGCTTTGTGTTTTTAAACTGAGGGCCCTGTGCTGTATTTTATATACTTTACTAACAGAGCCATAGGGCCATCCGGGAGTGAGATAGGAGAGAAGGTAGTGACTCAGGACAAAACCCCGGAGAGCAAACACAGGTAACTCCTTTCAATATATCCCAAATATGACCATCCTATTCTTTAGAAGTTCATTTTGAGATTACACTGCCTGGTAAATTCCTCAGACAAAAACATCATTGTATAGTGGGGCGGGGGGAGTGCCAAAAAATATATATACACATTTTAGGAGATGTTATCTGTGTATTACTTTTCAAAGTTGAATTGAATTACAGTAGCAATGTGTAGTATGATGTTCCCTCAAAAGATGGCATCAATCAAATGAATGCTAGTGTCACCATGCAACAGGCAGGACAGTCAAAGAAAATGGCGGAAGCATGGTTGTCGCTCGAGGAACGCAAGACCATTTTGAAGTGGTATTTGAAATCCGAGAACATTGTTGAAGCAGTAGTTCGCCATAATCAGAAGTGTATGGACACTAATGGTAACCACTTTGAGCACCTCTTGCAATTTCAGAAGTCAAACGTGACTTGTATTCATCTTCTGTTATCAGTATATATTGAGTATTGCAGTTTTAACACAGTTTTTTCCTTTCTTAAAATGTGTACACATTTTTTTGGCACCCTCTGTATTGTCTTCATCTCTGCATCTGTGGATCCCTGCTCTCTGCAGTCCGATGAGCACCAATTTAAGAAACATCTCAGTGCCTTCTGTTCAGCACAGCCTTCCTTCCAAATAATTCATTTCTGATTTTAACAGGTGCCTTCTGGAGACAATGTTTAGTCCAGAAGGTGGGACTTCTTTATTTGAAAAGCTGTTTTCAGCCAATTGGCAAAATGTTTTAAAACTATCCCTCAAAGATGGCCACACAGGTGGCCACCTACTTCATTTATGGAGTAGTTCTCAGGGGCAGAAAGGTAAGTTCTCTCAACAGAGGTAAGGTGGGTTTATAAATCTCATGAATGCTTGAATCAGGCTCTGAATTCTAATTTTTCTCTTTTACGATTTTCTGTTTATTCTTAAACCAAAGTAAATGCTGAGTAGATATTATACATAGCTAAATATTAAAATGAGATACTAGATTTTGGAACTGTTTTAAGTGACAAAAGACAATATACATGATATTCCTTTAGTCACAATGAAGCTGAAAAATAAGAAAACAAAGCAGGTCTATATAAGAGTTTGAATTTTTATTAGAAGTCTGTGTTAACTAATGTTGAACAAATCATCATAAAGTAAAAGGGGACATCTGTGGAAAATAATCTGTGAAAAATATTTATGTACAAGGCAAGACAATTCCATTAATGTTGATACTGCAGCTTAACAGAGTGAGTATGAATTTGGTTTCCAGTATTTGCTAAGGATAAATATTCTTTATCCTCCATTTTGATGTGACCATGACATTTCTCTGATCTTAATTATGATTATGATCTGGTTCTATAGTGTCAACAAGATAACCAGCGTTGGGATTTTGCCTGTTGTTCTATTTCCCAGACATCACTGTAAATCTCCCTCTGCAGCCATCTCATTGTTTGGAATGTGAGTGCCCTGTCATTCCTGCATCCTGACTGCAAAACGTTATTCTCCTAAATTAGAAAATAAACACTTTCAGCTATAAAACACTGAAATGCTTTAACAATAAACATACTTATAATTAACGTGTTATCATTTTAGACCAGTAATGATGAACTAGGTGATTTAAAAATACATATTATCAGTAGAAAAACTCACAATATAAAACTGAGAATTTAAAATAAATTATCTACTCTCAAATCGCAAAATTTTGCAAGAAAGTTCCATTCCCTCTTGGGAATTGAATGTTTACTGCTAAAGTGAAATTCTTACTATTGTGAATCTCACCCAACATCATTTTCTGAAAAGTAAAACACCACATGACATAAAATTTTAGCACAAATTTGATGCTTTTGGATATATACTTAAAAACATAAGGAATGAAAATTATAAAAAGCTATCATGCCTTAGGTCTTTACTCTATTTCAATCACTGCTCTAAAAACCTACCCGCATTGTTTTTTAATTCTCCTTTAAAAATTGGCCATGCTAGGACAGATGAGGAAACAAAGGAAAACAAATGATTGAATATTCAAATGATTGAATACAATATCATGTTGTAAATGTAATAATCCAAATATCACCGGTTTCATACGGCTCAATCTAGTACAGTAACAAAATTCGCTCAAGCTGCAAGTGGCACAGTCAGGATGCAGACTCGGTTGTCCTGGCTCCTGACCAGGGCCAGCTCTTATATTTTGCTTTGAATACATTTCCACGAATATTCACTGAATCTCTTTAAGTTGTAGGAAACAATAAAGCAGTTATTTAGACTTGGATCATATCAATGTTCATTGAAATTTTGGCTCTGCCAATGGCATTTAGGAAAATTATACTTCTCACCCTCAATATCATCAACTATAGATTGAGAATGAGACATGCCTATTTTGTAGAGCTCTGGTAACAATTAAAATTTTATAGATAATATAGAAGAAAGAGTTAAAGAAACTAAGTTCATTTTATAATGAGGCTAGTATAATCTTAATACCACATAATTAAAATGCAAAGAAAAAAATTATAGACCCACTTCATCTTTGAACTTAATTCAAAAGTCATAAATAAAATTAATGTTTAATCAATTATAAATTAAAAACATAAAATAGTAATTACAATATTAAATATTAGCTGACTAAATCCCACAATGTTCTCAAAAATATTATATCAGGATGACGTAGCGTTATCTTTAAAATGCAAGGACACCTGAACATCAGAATGAATCTAATGATAATGTATCATTAATAAGTGGTACATTAATAAGTACCACATTTACATTAATAAGTAAAAGGTAAATATCATATGACTACTGTAATAAATGTGGAAAAAGTATTTCTATAACTATCCCAATAGCTGTGGGAAAAGAATTTTATATTTTATATTATGATTAAAAATCTTAAAAATTAAAGTACAAATGAAAATTGTTAACTTGGTAAGGGTATTTCCGAAACAAAAACATAGAAAATATCATATGTACCGAATCATAACTACTATTTAGCAAAGTGCTATTATCCTCAAGGACCAAATGATTTGAGAACTTCCATAGACATTTTTATATTCAACACATTTTTATTACTGATAAAGTAATTCTCCAAGATTGTTAGAAATAAAATCAACTCATAAAATTTTGTAGTTCCTATCTATGTCAGAAATAACCAAGTAGAAAATAATATTTAGAATATCAGCTATAAAGATCTTAAAAGATTCTAAACTCTAAAAGGACATGAAATATCATGAAAATAACATAGAGGCATTTATAATATCACAAAGAGAAAAAAATAATAATACAGAGATTTATTGTCCAAATTATGTAATGTTTAGTGCAATCACATTCAACATTGCAGATTGATATTTTTAAGGATTTCAATAGTTATTACAAAATTTATTTTTTAAAATCCATTAATAGCTAATTTAACCTGAAGAAATAAAAACCTTAAGAAAAAAAAAAAGAGAGTAACAGGAGGAATTTCTCTACCAAACATTAAAATATACTCCAAAGCCATGATAATAAACATTGTATAATATTGGCACACAACAGAAAATTATCTAATGGAAAAAAACACCTGAAAGAATGGTCCTTAATATATATAAAAATGTAATTGTCGGTAATTCTGTACCGACAATTCAATGGTGAATGTATAAACTGCTCAGGATATGGTGTTTAAAAATCGGACTCATTCATTATATGGACACAAGGCTGAATTCCTATCTAATACCACTTATAAGAGTACAATGTGGAAGTATCAAAAACCTAAATTGAAAGACAAAATTATAATGTTTATTGAAAAATAAATACAAGAATATCTAGAGTCTGGATCAGAATTTTTATCCAAATTTTCAAATATAGACATCATTAGAAAATAGATGAATTTAATTAAGTCATCATTAAGTATTTAATGATGATTTAATTAAAACACCAACACCAAAATCATACAGAGAAGATAATAGGAGAAATTACTTTTAATGTTTTGTGTATATATATATATATATATATATATATATATATATACATGTATATATACAAATATATATATACATATATATATAATAAACATATATATATTCTATTTATAGTATATAAAGGATATTTTGTCAATCAAAAGAAAAAGAGGGCATTTTCAGTAGGAAAAACAGGACAGAGTTATACAAAGGCGAGAACAGAAGAGGATCCCTTTACAAAAAACTAGTACTGTATAGAAATAAATTAAAAATTACTATTCAGAAAAATGAATGTTAAATGATTGAATCACATGAGATATCATTTTACTCCTATTGGACTTACTGAAGTAAAGATACTGATAATGCCTGCTGTTGGCAGGATGAAACACTACAGGAACCATCATAATCTGCAGCTCACAGATACTGGACAGCCATTTTGAAGAGCAATCTGAACCTACTTGATAAAATTAAATACGAGCTTATACTATGGCCCAGCAATTCTGTACCAAGGCATTATTCTCATGAAACAAAAATTATATTACAGCACCTTAAGAGATGTAGAAGATGTTTATTACATAATTGCAGCTCACCTCACACTGAAATGGGACCATGTGACTTATTCTAACCATGGGAATGTAGGTAAATTGCTGTACACCACTTTTTGACCAGACTTCTAAAGTGTATATGAGATACTCCACTTGCTGTTTCTTCCCTCATCTATAGGACATATGCAGAAGTTCCAGTGAGATATATGAAGATCTACCAGATATAATGAGCCTGCTAGAGGACTTTAAGACCTCCTAGATGAAATCACCACTACTGAGTATGAAGCCACTCACTAACAGTCACCTGGCCTGTCGTGTGAGTTAGTTACCATCTGAGCCAAAAAGTTTAAGAGGTTATTTTACCCTTGAATAGTCTACCTAACGAATATGGAGGAGAGAAAACCATATAAAAATAGTGTGAAAAAGGCATAAATGTTAAATGAATATACTATTATTCAGATAAACACACAGAGCAGAGCAAATTTGGACTACAAGAACCAAATAACACAATACAAACTTGATGATATTCGAGTCATAGCTTAAAGAATGATTAAGCTTTGGAGTTCTTGTCTCTACAAAACGTTTTAGTTCGATGTAACAGGATTGTATAGGATACAAAGTATGCAATTTCATAGTACAGGGGATATATAACAAGTATAGTAATATTGGTGTGCAAAATTGGGATAAGTTCAATATAGTAAAAACATGTGGCTGGAAAATAGGGTTTGTGTAGATAATTGCAAAAGTACTAAAATATTATTTTTAATTCTTTGCCATTGCCTCGGTTATTTATTGCTGTAAAACAAACTATACCAAAATTTAATACAACCATATTATTTTGTCCACAGTTTAGTCAGTGAGGAATTTGGGAAGAACTTGGCTTGTTTGTTCATATCTGATCAACATGGGGTCATTGGAATAGCTTAGACTGCAGGATGCAGTTTCAAGGTATCCTCTTGTATACCTGGAGACTTGATGATCTCTCTCTCTTCCTCACAGCGTACCTCCTCCACGGTCTTCATGGGCCTTGGGTTTCTCAAAGTATGGTAGTTCACACTTTTGTACATAGCAACTTGCTTTCAAGAGTCAAAAAAATGTGAAATTACAGGACAGTTAAGGGCTTCACCACAAAGCAGTACAGAATCAAGTCCATCTTATTTGTTGGGTTAAAGCTGTATTATGAATACATGCCAAATTCAAGGGCATAAAGAGACTGTTTCTTGGTGGGAGAGAGCCAAGGTTAGATTGCAGAAGAGCATGTATAGTGAGGGATAATGTTGTATAAACATTTCTGATAAATGGCCATGGTCATTAATGAAGAAGACACTAAAGATTTTTGAGGCTATGTAAGCATCATAATACTTATGTTTTAAGAGTAAAATCTCTGGTTATTTGTGACATAGACACTAAAGGCAAAATTTATAAATAGGCAGGGACAGAGGAAACAAAGAAGGAAGGAAGGCAAATTAAGAGGCTGTCACAATATATTCCAAGTGTAGTGTGATGAAGGTCTAGGTTAGGACAAAGACTTCAGGGATGAAAAAGTGTGACTATGGGACTTAGAGTGCAAAACAAAACAAAACATAATTTTTTGATAGCCTAAATGTAAAAAATTTGAGAAGTTAAAGATAACTTAAATTGTATTTTATAATCTGGACGATTAAAAGAGTGGCAGTACAGTTGATTGATGTAGAGACACTTGGGAAAGAACAAGTTTGTTGAATCTGAAGTACTATTTGAAGAAAATATGTTGCTGTCAAATTGTGCAATAGGAAGCGTAGGTCCTACGCTCCTAACTAGAGACTCTGAGATGAAAGTCATCTGTAAAGAGGTGACAGTTAAAGTCATGAGACTAGATAAAATCACACATGGGAAGAATAATGAGAAAAAAAGACAAGACCTAGAAACAAAACAACTAATCTAACTTGTTTAGCTTCTGCTTTGGATGTAGGCATGAAGTTCTTTAGGTCATACTAATGTTGATGAATTTGGATATCCATCAGTTCTTGGTTATGCAAAGTGTTTTATTTCTAATATACATGCCAGAGACATTTTCAGGTGAAGCTATTTCTAAATGTTCTCAAATAAAATTGCACTTACCTTTCAAAGGTTATTATTTCTGAATCCAAGGACTTCTTTTACTTTAGAAGATTGATATTAGAACATCATTATATTGACATTTTAAAAACTAATTAATGTACTATTATGTTTGGGTTACACGATTAACTGAAAATAAAGCAAATTTAAAAAGAAACTAAGTGGATGGTGAACACACAATGCAATATACAAATGGCGTATTACACAGTTGTGCACTTGAAACCTACATAATTTTATTAACCAATGTCACCTGAATAAATTTAATGAAATTGAAGAAAAAAAATAGCAACCCACTGGCAGGAACAGAGTTGAGGCCCAAGATTTTGTGTCCTATGATTCATGAAAACCCAGAAAAAAAATCATCAAAATTTATCCTGAAAGTCATAAGTGATAAGCATTTGAAGATTTTTATATGGAAAGGTGTCAAGGTTTCAACTCCATTTCACGAATCAAGAAAATCCCTTTACTATCCACTTACATTATATAGCTTTTGGTCATCTTACCATTAGCATTGGCTTTTTCTTCCCTTTTTTTTTTGGGGGGGGTGGTTACTGACATGAAATTCACATAACATAAAATTAACTATTTTAAAATGAACAATTCACTGGCATTTAGTACATTCACAATGTTGTGCAAGTATCATCTCTACCTTTAGAAAATGTTCTAAAACATTTTCATCACCCCAAATGTCAATCTCATGCCATTAAGCATTGCTCCCCATCCTCTCCTTTGCTCCCAACCGTTGGCAACCACCACTGTGCTTTCTGTGTCTATGGAGATAGCTATTCTGGACATTTCACATAAATGGAATCATATAGCATGGGACCTTTGTGTTTGGCTTCTTTCATTTAGAATAATGTTCATCTTCATTGTTTCTTTTTATGGATATTCCACATCCCATTTATCCACTCATCTATCAATGAATACTTGGTTTGTTCCCACCTATTTGTTACTGCGAATAATGCTGCTATGAATATTGGTATACCAGCAATTATTTGAATATGTTTTCCTTTTTGCTTAGTTTTTTAAAAAGATTTTTATTAAAATATAGCTAACATACAATATTATATTAGTTTCAGGTATACACCATAGTTATTCAACATTTGTATACCTAAAGAATGATTGCCATGATAAGTCTAGCAACCATGTGACACCTTAGCATGCTATCACAATATTATTGACTATATTCCCTACGCTGTACATTACATCCCCATGACTTATTTGTTTTATACCCAGAAATTTGACCCTCTTATTTCACTTCACCTTTTTCTCCTCCTTTTTAAGTTTTCAGTTACAGTTGACATTTAATATTATTTTATATAAATTTCAGGTGCCCAACATAGTGGTTAGATATTTATATAGTTTAAGAAGTGATCCCACTGACTGGTCTAGTACCTACCTGGCACTGTACATAGTTATTACCATATTATTGACTATATTCCCATTGCTTTACTTTACATCTCCATGACTACTTTGTAATAATCAATTTGTACTTAATCCCTTCCCATTTTACACTCAGCTCCAAATCCCCTCCCATCTGGCACCGTCAAAATGTTCTCTGCATCTATGAGTTTGTTTCTATTGTCTTTATTTTGTTCTTTAGATTCCACTTATAAGTGAGATCATATGATATCTGTCTTTCTCTTTCTGACTTACCACAATGGAGGAGATGTGTTCGGGCTGACCCTGTAGAGCCAGTTTCAGTTTATCAGGGATCTGGTGCCTGCCCAGTCTTCCCTTTGGATGTGTCATCTGCAGAGGCAACTGGGTGGTACTCTGGCATGGTCTGAAGCTGGCCACTGGCTGTGCCAGTCCCAGGGCCTCCTGGGAGGGACCCTACCACAGGCCAAATTCAGCTGCAGCCTGTGCCCTGACCAGAGTCACCTGGCACGAGCCACAAAGCAATCCACAGATGCCTGCCACCTGCACTGGTCTTGGAGGTGTCTCAGAGTCCAAGATTCAAAATGAGGTTGGCTGTCACTAGTACCAGGCTTAGTGCTTAGACAGAGGTACAGGACATACTGAAGCCAGATGCTGCTTGTTTGGATTTTGTGAACCATTGAGTGACTTTAGAAAGTCCACAACATGAGCCACGGCAGACGATTTGTACGGAAAAGTCACTGGAAATGGCTTGAGTGTGCCAAAAATTTGGTGGGGCAGGGTCTCAGAATCACCAGTGTGGGGTGAACAGGGTTAGCCACACTGATGGAGACTCAGATATGTTGGCTGCCTGTGTCTGTGCACAAGGAGTGCAAGGGCTCAGCAAAGATAAAATGGCTTCTACCAGCATGTCTATCTGGGAGAAAGCTTCCCCCCCCAGCCCTCTCCTTGAATCCAGACAACTCAGTTCCTCCCCATATGTCCCTGACACCAATCAAGCTGCTGACCCATCACTGGAGCTCAAAGCAACTGAGTCTGTCAGTGAGCTAGTCCGTGCAGAGGCCCTTTAAGAGAAGCACCTGGGACTTCAGCCACTCTTCATCTCATCGGCCACAATTTTCTCTGGTGTTTACAGCCAGGATTTATGGAGACTTCTGTCTCTGGCACTGGAACCCTGGGCTTGGGAGTCTGGTGTGTGGCAGGGACCCCTTGCTCCTTCAGGGGGCACCTCTGCAGCTGAGATATCCCTCCCAGTTTTTGATGGTCACATGAGGGTGTGGTACCAACCCATCCCACATCCTTGCCCCTCTTGCAAGTCTGGAGGTGGCTTCTTCTCTATGTCCTTATTGTAAGACTTCTGTTCATTTCGACTTCAGGTGATTCTCAGTGATAGTTTTCTGTAGTTTAGTCATAATTCTGATGTAGTCCTGAGAAGATCCAAGCACAGCATTTACCTACTCTGCCTACTTGCTTGGGAATCAGCATATTAAAGAATTTTTCCCTTACAATTTTTTCCAAGCATTATTCTAATATCCTTGGAAGTCAGTGCAGAGAAAAACAGTTGTGATAAAAACTAGCCAGTATTATGTAAAGTGAAACTTTAAAGCAGATACATTAAAGTATGGAATTCAATTTTTTTCTTTTATTGGCCATGTTTGTTTTAAGAATTTAGATTATAACTTAGATGAATGGCTGTCTTAAGTATAGTCTATATCAAGTATTTTTGTCAATAGAATGGGAATTGTATATACAATGTGCAACCAATTTCTCTATGTTTTAGAACTATGAATGAAAACAACTTTAAGTAAATACGTGTCTGTGGTTAAATATGTTGTCTCATAAATTTCTGTGAGTTGCAGATTTTAATGTTAAAAATACATAATTTGCATTCTACATCAGGGGATTTGGTTGTAGTAAGGAAACATGGAAGGGTATTTGTGAAGTCATTATGGCAGGTACATTGATAAAATGTGATCACATAAGGCCATTTCAATTATGCAAAGAAAAACATTAATTTAGGTAAAAACATTGCACTTATATTGTTAATAAAGTATGGTTACCAAATAGTAATTCTGGTTCAAGATGACAAATTGAACATGTGAATATTCCTTCCAAAATGTAAACATGGAAACAAATTAATCCCAGCATGTGAAATAAAACCAATGCCACTAGCAAGAAATGAGAATTCTCTTCTATACAGTAAGTTGCCCAAACACCCATGCAATCACCAATCTGCAGTGTCCTGCCCTTCCTTCCCTTGCCCAAACACTGGAGCCAGGGATCCTCTAATAAAATGTACATTTCCAGACATTCTCAGGTGAGCTAAGGAAGTACTGTGTTCCCCGTTTTCCTGTGGTATTCAAATTACAAACCTGTTTAGTCAAAATTTACAATGCATATGATAAAATCAAACAGCTAGAAAGAAAGACCACAAACTCAATAAATAGTCTTAACTGTCAAGGCAAAAGAATAAATCAGAAAATGGGAGAAAATTCTAAAATAATTATAATTAGTAATTAATGTCCTTATACACTTTCAAGTAGCCAATATACCTGGAAATGGAAAGGTCTTCTCAGAAAAAGAAATATTGTAGCTTTGGAAACTAAAAATATGATTTTTAAAATTAAGATAGTAACATTGAACATATAATATATACTCTTATGTGTCTGAATTTTTTCACTTAGCAGGATATATTTTAAATACCTCACTACAGTAGCATATATCAGTAGTTCAATACTTAATTTTTAACATATTTCATTTACTATACCATGATATGTTTTTTTCATTCACCTGTTGATGGATATTTGAGTTCTTCCTAGTTTTCAGGTCTTGTAAATAAATTAATAGAGCTGCTAGAAAAATTATTTTGAAAGACATTTTCTGGATTGATACTTTAATTTGTCTTAGATATTCATTCCTCTTAGGAGTGGAATTGTTGACTCATATGGTAAGTTCATATTAAATTATATAAGCAACTACCAAAATATTTACAAAAAATATGAGTCTCAGTTGCTCCATAGCTTCACCAATGCTTGCTATCATCAGTCCTTTTAAATTTTACGAAATCTAATTAAGTGTTTAGAGGTACCTCATTTTAGTTTTAATTTGCATTTCTCTAAAGACTCTTGAAGTTAATCATCTTGTATGTGTTTAATGGGACTTTTATATCTTCTTTTGTAAAGTATATGTACAAATCTTTATCCATTTATAATTGAGTCATATGTCTTTCCATATTGAGTTGTAAGAGTTCTTATTACATTTGAATTCAAATGTTTTGATGTATATATACATTAATCAATATTAAATATATAATGAATATTAAATACATAATGAATATTACATATTATAGTACACAAACACAAAATGTGAAGTATATATGCATGTTTCATACCAAAGGTATCTTACAAACAAAATACTTTTTTAGTTTGATTAAGTTCAATGTAACTTTTTTTTTCTTTTATGATTAGTGTCTTTTGGTGTTCTGTTTATGAAATATGTGTTTATCATAAGTCATATATATTCCCTCTTATGAGATTTATAACATTGGCATTATGTTTAGGTGTATACCTCACTTTAGGTTAATTTCTGTGTATGGTCTTAAATATGAGTTGAAGCTAATTTTTCCCATATCAGTATTCAGATATTTGAGCAATAATTTTTTAAAAGACTACCCTTTCCATATTTAATTCCTTTGGTTAAGTTTGGCAAAAATCAATTGAGAATGTTGGTGAGGATCTACTTCTGAACGCTTTTTTCTGTTTCATTATTTTATATGTCTATGAGGTGTGATAAAAAATATAGTGAATGTTTAAATTAAAAATATATATATTACAGTAAAAGACACATTGCCATTAACCTCCCTCAAATACTCCCCCTTGCTTCGAACACATTTATCCCATCATTCTTGTCACTTTCTGAAGCAGTTCTGGAAGTCCTCTTTTGTGAGTGTTTTTTGTTATACGTCCTGGTGGCCTGGATGTACTGAATCAATTCAAAACGTTTTCCTTTTATGGTCATTTTGACGTTGGGGAAGAGCCAGAAGTTGCATGGTGCCAGATCCGGTAAATAAGGTGGAAGAGGACACACTGTAATGTTTTTATTTGACAGAAATTGCCATACCAGAATCAATGTGTGACATAGAGAGTTGTCATGATGGAAGACAAAGTAAAGACACTCATGAAAGAGGACTTCCAGAACTGCTTCAGAAAGTGGCAAGAATGATGGGATAAGTGTGATCGAAGTGAGGGGGAATGTTTTGAGGGGGATTAATGGTAATATGTCTTTTATTGTAATACTTTTTTAAATTTAAACATCCACTGTATTTTTTGATCATACCTCGTATAATGTTAATTGTGATCTTTTCTTTCTTCTTGGTTAGTCTAGCTAGAATTTTATACATTTCAATGATTTTTAAAAGAAATAGATTTTACTTTAACTAATATTTTCTATTTCTTCTTTAATTAACTTTTAATTCTATGGTTTTATTTACTCCATTGAGTTTATTTATTTATTTATTTTTTTTACTTTTAGTGTTCTTTTTCTTAATTCTTAAGGAAAAAGTTTAAATAATTTCAATTAATTTTTCCTGTTTAATGTGTTTAATGCTATACATTTTCTTTTTAGTACTACTTTAGCAACATCCCATGAATTGTGATGGTGGTGTTTTTATCAATATTTATTCAAATTTTTAGTAGTAAAGTCAAGCCAAAAGAATACTTTGAGACATTAGAACAATCAGAAAAAGACACAGATGCATGACAAAAAAGATAAGTACATGGAACTCAGAGCACAAAATTTCAGTAGGGATTCTAATAGAAGTTCCTAAATGGAATAGGAAATGAAATTGAGGGTAGAAAATAAAGAACTAATTTTTGCAACACATAGTCTAGAGGTGAATCACTTGAATAAAGGAAGGGAGGAAACCAAAGAAAGAAGCCATCACAATAGTATTCCAGATGAAATGAGATGAAATTCCGGATAAAGCTATTGAAGGCAGAAAAGAGATTGACAATGGATTCCTTTATAAAGGAAAAGAGAGTTGTGTTCTTGCTTTTTTAACACCTTCAATGATTATTTTTATTCACTTACATTGCTATCATTTTATCTACTCAGCATTCAATCTTGCATGGCAGATCTTGCTTAATTTTTCTTCTTTGAGGATATCCTCTAGAAGTTGCTTTAGTATTTTTGTTTGAAAATATAGTCTATCCTTTAAGGTTTCCTTAAAGTGGGTTCTGAGGACACTGGGAATCCCTGAGATTATTTTAGAGATCTTTCTCAATATTTTCTCACATTTTCACGCCTTTCTTATTATGTCATCATTTGCACTAATAGTACAAAGGCAATGATGGGATGCCTTGGCAAAAATCAAGGCATGAACCAAATTGTTCTCGAAGCCATTGTATTATTCAACATTATATACTGAATAAATGTTAAATGCTAGATTCACTTTAAAATGTCCACGATGAAGTAATAATGATAAGCCCCAACTTTCTCTTGAAACTAAAAAAAAAAAAAAAATGGTAATAATGTGTTAAAAATAGGCATTAACCAACAAGGGTAAAGAAAACAGAAAAGGATAAAATAGCAATAAAACTTTGAGATTTAAAAAGTAGATATGTAGTAACTCCCTTAGAAAAGAGTTTTCAATCTTTCCCTTTCTTTCATGGCCTTGACAGTTTTGAAGATAACTGGTCAGTTATTTTGTAGAATGTCCCTCAGTTTTGATTTGTGTGCTGTTTTCTCATGGTTAGAATGGAATTATTCATCTTGAGCAAGAACTCTAGAGGTAACATGCCCTTCTCAGCATATAAATACATGATATCGATATGTTCTATTATTAGTAATGTCAAATTTGACCACTTGAATAAGGTGCTGTCTGAGAGATTTATCTATAAAGTTTATTTTTCCTATGTATTTAGTAATTATCCTGTGAGAAGATTCTTTGATACTATATAAATGTCTAATTTCTCATCATACTTTTACCAGCTAGTTTTACCATGCAATGATTAAATTTTGCCTGTAACAATGATTACTATGATATTGTCTAATGATGGTTTTCTATTTTTAATTATTTCTACATTTGTTAATTAGCATATTATCATAAAGCAGATTTATCTCTACTCCACAAATTATTTATTGATTGACTCAATTTGTTAATATTAATGTGTGAACTTAAGTTTAATTACTTTATTCTATGGGTTCCATTTGACTATATTTATTTTGTTGTTAAAATTGTCCCAGGTTTAGTCATTTGTAACTCCTTCATATTATCTCCTGTGTCCTTTAGACACGCCTTCATCATTTTTGGAACACATCCTTCCTTCCTGGCACTATAAGCTATTTTAATCTCATCTTGTATGTGTCTCTGACCCAGCCCTGGAGTCAAGTAATTTCTCCAAAGACTCCTGCTTCTTTTATTTGAGAATGGCACTGGGCACTATGTGTGCTCATTGTTACTGAGCTTTCATGCCTTCTCAGCTCCATCAGTGCACAGAACTAGGAAATACATGTGTGTATAGGTACATTAAAACATGCATATATACACATCTACATTTATCTCTCAACCCATTTGCAGATAGAGGATGGATACATGGATGGATGGATGGATAGATAGATAAAAGTTTGACCATGAATTTCTATTAATATCCCCAATGACACAATCCAACACCACCCGTTTCATTCCAGCTTTCCTCCTTCCCCTGTTTATTACTTTTTCTGTAACATGGCACTCATTACATTTAATATGTTTATCTATTTCTTCAATCCTAATATACCCATAAATTAGTTTTAGAATTGCTAGCTGATACTCTTATAAAAAATAAATTTAATAATTAGATCATAATATTTTTTACAGTTATTTTTGTTGTTACCTTTATAGCCTACCATCAAAATACTACTACGTTCCAATGTTACTTAAGTTTTTTCCTTTTCCTCCCCACTCCATCAGTGTGTACGGTATTTATTTGCAATACATTAGGTTCATCTATTATTGTTTGTACTCCATTTTGGATTTCTACCACATGCTGGTTGATTTTAATTATTTAAAATTTGACCGGGAGTATGTGAAACATTAACATGTTTCTAAAAGGCAGAGCTATATAAAAAAAGATACTCCGAGATAAATCACTACGCCCTCATTCTTGCTACACTAGTCTCGTTCCTTCGTTCTTTCTACCCCATTCCAAGTCTAAGTAACCAATTCATTATTTGCTGGTTTATCCTTTTCATATTTCTTCTGTTCATTTTTGTTTTATCCCTCTTTTTTTCACATAGGAAGGATAGTATTCTATTTATACCCTTGCTATTTTTTTTTTTTTTTTTGCTGAACAATGATATCCTGGAAATCACTGCACAGCATTTCATAGAGATCTTCCTCTTTTTTTTTTTTTTTTTTTTTACAGTTGCATAGTAAGCCATTGTGTGGATGTGTCATAGTTTATTAAAACACTACTCAATATATGAACATTTAGGTTATCTCAATTATTTAAACTTCAACAAAAGTGCTGAAATGAATAAGCTTTCATTGATCATGTTTATTTTCATATTATGGAAAATATGTCATTATGGTAGATTCCTAGGATGCAATTTCTCTTTCAGAGGTAAGTGCATATGTAGGTTTGTATCCTAACAAGCAATGTGGATGGCAGCCTCTTTCCTCAACAAAACACAGTTTTAAAATTTCCACTATTTTGTAGTGAGAAATGGGACTTCAATATTGTTTGATATGAATTTATCTAACTGTGAGTTTCAAATATTTTTGACATTATTGGTCACTTTTGTATCTTTCATTTTATAGTATTTTTTATGTTTTGCTCATTTTCCTCTGTGTTCATATGATCCTTTGTTCCTCAATTTTTAAGGGTTCTTTATACATTAGTGACATTAATCCTCTTTTTGAAGATGCCACATATTGCAAATATTTTCTCTCAGTTTATCCGATGTCTTTTGCCCTTGTTCATAATTCTTTTGTTGTTTTGCAATGCATTTTTTGTGTCATCATAAATATTAATTATCCTCAAAATTTTGGATTTGAGTCACAGTTAAAAAAGTACTCACCCATCTTATCTTCTACTGGCTCTGCGGATTCATTTACTTTATTTTATTTTTTTTTAACATTTAGAGACCTAATAAATTTGGAATTTATTCTTGTACATGTTGTGAAGCACGAAACTAATTTTATCTTTTTCTCCAAATGGCTATCCAGATGCCCCAGCTGTTTACTACAGAGCCCATCATTGTCCAGTTACTAGCTTTCTCATATGCTGTATTTCCGTACGTACTGGAAACTATTCTTTTTCTATTTTTATTTTCTATTCCACAGATATTCTTGGAACTTCAGTGTTAGCAGTTTAACTATCATATATATATATATATATATATATATATATATACACACACACACACACACACACACACATATATATATATGTATGTGTGTATACACACACACACACACACATATATATGTCATCAAAAACAAAAGTAATTTTTGAGAGCAAAACCAACCAACCAATAAACAAAATCCAGGGAGCAACCACTTCTCTAAACTTAGAGAATTATATATTTTAAAAGTGTTAAGAATATATTTAAAATGGACTTTTTTCCTGTAGTCGATTTTTTCCCCAAATGTCTCCCTTTTCCTAATATGAAAGAGTAATGCGTATTCATTTTCAAAATATATTTTCTCTTGTTTACATGATATCATTATTTAGAGCAGCAGCTGGTCTTACTGTGCTCACCTGTGCTACAATTCTGAGCATATGGCAATTTGAACTGCAAGATTTATTTTTTGGGCTGCAGCACAATGCACATAAATGGACCTTAGGGAGAATAATAGAGCATAACACTCACTTCATTAGCTTCAGTGGGACTAAATTATGTTATTACCACCAACATTAGGGATTAAGACCATGTCTACACATACAAACTAAAGTAAATGAATTAAGCAAACATCTGGATAATTTGAATAAAAAATGAATGCTGCTTTAAACAAATGAATATTCCAAAAGGGCTTCATGGCAATATCTACAGGTAATGGCCTTGGTTTTCTAATTGATTTAGCACTTGTACCCCTAAACTAATAGAATATATTTGTGTAGTTCGTTAATTTTATATGTTAAAACTTTAATACTGCTGTATATATTTTGTTTTTATTATTGTTGAAATTGTTTTTGGCATTTATACCAATTAAAAATATACTGAATTTACTAAAATATATTCAAGGGAAAAAATATTAAACGTTACTTAGGTATACATTGAAAACACTCTGCCATTTCTTAGCATTTAAATCAGCTCAGAGTAACAAGTGAAATTTCAAAATGTTCTCAACCTTTGGTAACATACAACCCAGTTGGGTAAAATACAATCTACACACACACAAGAAAATATTTTCAACTATCATAAATTAATAACTAATTAAAGAATTGACACATAAACAGTAAGTGACCAATATTTGATTTTGAAGGAATTGATATATTTACAATTTAAATATGAATTTATATTTTTGCTTATAGTCATGTTGCATAAATTCAGAGATTAGAATGAATGTCATCCAGTTTTAGCAGGTCAAAATTGGGAGAGATTTATAAGAATATGAAAATGGTATTGTTCATCTCAATTGCATTATTACACTTGGAATATAGAAAACATTTCTTAAAACATGCAACACTGACTCTTTGGAAATAAAATATGGTCACATATTTTCTTCAAACACAATATATTAAATGTTAAAATTGAATTTATGTGATGGAAGAGCTTATGTGACCATTGTAAAAGCATCAAGAAATTAGCTTTTATTATTTTCATTATTTATTATCAGTGTTTTTTATTATTTTATTATTATTAATATTTACTGAAGATTACCCTAGATTACATGAACTTAAAAAACATTTCAAAACTTTCTACATTCCTTAGAATACAGTTAATTTCAGCCAACTAGATAGAGCTTTTTACGAATTAATTTTGGCAATATAATCTACAGATAGAAAAATATGCATCTATAATATTTTTACATAGACATACATAAATATAAACAGATGTAAACAGAGATCTTATAGCGTGTAAGATCTCGCAAGTACAACTGTTTTTAATTCCTCAAAAAATGGGTTTGTAACCTGAATGATATCAGGTTACACACCTTTTCAATGACATTATCCTTAACTTGCTTCTTTATATAAGGCAGAAGATATTCAACTAAGGCGTAATTAAAAGATCCCTATATTCTAGATTTATAGATGTGTGACTTTGGAATGTCTTAGTAAATCCTTCCACAAAGATATCAGAATGTTTTTCTTTCCCTCTAGGTACATAGTTTTATTTTAGCTTAGGGGAAAAGGACTAGGAAAAAAAAAACAAAACAGCTTTCTATCATGCTTTGACTACCAGCTTTTCAATTTAGCCAACTTATGACAATAGAGTTACTCAAAAAAAAAAAAAAAAAAAAAAAAAAAAAACCTTTCTTACTCATATGTTGCCAGGTTTCAGCTGGTACAAATATTCCTGGCAGTATTAAACCCCTGGACACGAGATGCATCCCCAGAAAAGGTACAAATGATACTACCCTCCTAAGATCCAGAGACAATCCCAAAGATAACCAAAAGAAAAAAGACAATTCCTGAGAGCTAGCAAGAGTCCATAGGATCCTAGCCACAAATGGAGTGCACCCACATTTCTGTCTAGCCATACTAGCTGCTAAGAAGTGCAACCCATATTACATTTGTTCAGACATATTTTTGGGGCACCAACCTGATGGTTGTCAAGACGAGCTCTCAGGACACAAAATGAGACAAACAAGAAGGGAATAGCTGTCCCTGTGAGAAAAAAATTGTGACAACCAATGGGTACCTAAAAGCAAATTCATGAATCACAATTCAAAGATCTATTTCTTACAAACATATGGGCCCACCAATTTGAATTTGGAAAGGAAAGGACAACGTAAAATTTTACCTTTCTCTCTTGACTAGGAACCACAGATAGAGATCTCAAAGAGCTGACTTTAGTAAAAATGCTCACCCTTTGCTGACTTGTGCCAGTTTTTCCAGGATCCCATCTGCAGGTTCCATACAGAGTGGGGTGTCCCAGTGGGTCTCATCCAGCTCACCAGAAGTTATAGTGGAAAAAAAATAATTTTTTCTCTTTCCTTTATAGTGAATGCTTGACTGAGACTCTTTATTTTTCCTCTAGGGAACCTTGTAAATGGATAAGCTTATCTAGTTTAAAAGTTCTCTGCTGTGGACACTGTAATTCAAGATTATCTTGGTAAGGTTAACCTTATTGGTCAGCCTTAAAACAAAATTTTATTTGTCTGAGGCCTCACCCTGGACACTGTTCAGTTTAAATTGGACCCAGTCTGATCCCAGACCCAGTCTGGTTTCTAAGTTTGACCAAGTTTAACTCCAGACCCAGTATTGTGCTTAAATTGGACTCAATCTGGTCCAGATCCAGTCTGCTTTCTCAGTTGGACCTAGTCTGTCCCCAAACCCAGTTCTGGATTTTAAATTGGACCCAGTCTGGTTTCCAAGTCAGACCTAGTCCCAGCCCAGACCAAATCCAGTTGCTAAGTCGAACTCAGTCTGACTTCGGCCAGTTTTCAGACCCCACATGGAAAAAGAAATGCTCAAATAAAGTCTGAAAGCTCCTAACATGAAAGCTACAGAGCTAGGATCCTAGAGGCACTTACCCATGAGTCCAGAGGCAGAAGAAAAGCCGTGAAATCAAGGGGCTCAACTAGTACTTACACTTGGTTGCTCATGGCTTATGGGGGTTGCCGGGGTCTCCTTTGGTTCCCTCCTCTGAAACCAGAACTGCTTAAAGATAAACTGAGACATATTAAAATATTAAGTATATTTGAGCCAAAATTGTTCACATTGGGCAGCATCATATCTAGCAGACAGAAATGACCTATGAGGAGCTGCACAAAATAAAAGACTTATATGTAGGCAGAAGGAAGAGGGAACAAGGCAGTTAGACTAAGCAAAAAGGGGGTTGGTTATTGCAAGGTTACTTTCTTTTGGTGCATGGCAGGGGTCTATCAGGAAAACCACCTAACTAATGCTGAGAAGTAATCCCCAATTGACTTGTTTAAGATTCCATTTCCTGGGGAGCCAAAAGTGTAATTAGGTGCTTAGCATAAGCAATTCCATTTGGGGCCTATTGTCTTGTTTTTAATAGGTTGTAGTCAAGAGATTAGCCTGGACTACTGTAATGTGAAAACTTAATTGGGACTGGAGGATCCATTTTAAAGATGGCTCACTAAAATGAGTGGTAAGTTGATGCTGGCTATCCTTAAGAGACATTAGTCACTACCATGTAGACCTTTCTTCCGGGTTGCTTGTTTTTACAATACAGCTGATAGCTTTCTGTAGAGTCAGTGGTTCATGAAAGAACAGAGCAGAAGCCACAATGGCTGTTTTGACCTTGACTCAAGTCACTTTTTTATTTCTTCAATGTTCCATTAGTTACACAGCTCACCACTATTTGAAGTTCGTTGGGACTACACTGTGGTGTGAATAGTAGGAGAAAAGAATCAACTGGATGTGCTGGAAGCTTCTTACCACAGGTTGGGATTTCAAGAAATCAACATTATAGAAGTTCTCCATTCATCATAGAAAAAAAATGTTAAAAAAACCCTCAAAACAATAACTCTTATCATCATTGTTTTAATTAAGAATAACAACCAAGCCAACACTTAATAATATGGTATGTTTTCTGAAATATTAAGATGGTAAAAGAGACTAATAACTTAATTTGCAAGAGTTTTATTTCAATTAATTTTATGTTTAGGTGTCTCTTGATTATAAGAACAATTACCCACTCAAATACATGTGCATTGCCTCCGTATCATAGCTGCAATACTCAACCAGTAATTCTAGAAAGGTAAGTCCCTTGTCTTTTTCAGTGCATTCCCAATACCACCTACATATTGCTGTACACAGAAGGTATACAGTAAATGTTGGTTAAATTGGATTAAAATTTCGGGACACATCTTCTGAGAACAAATACATTAACATTTATGCTGGTCTTGTTAAGATGTATTGCATTCAATAACATGCCTACACAGATGCACAATACAAAAATGTCTGAATGTCTGGTTTTTGGTGTTTCAACAGTGATTTGGAGGTAGGTAAACCTTTTCCTAAGCAATTATGGATTAGGCAAAATTATTCTTCATTGCACTGATCTCCAAATCTTGGTTCATTTTTTGTCCTTATAATCTCTCTCTCTCTCTCTCTCTCTCTCTCTCTCTCTCTCTCTCTCTCTCTCTCTCTCTCTCTCTCCCCCTCTCTCTCCCTCTCTCTCTCCTTCTCTCTCCTTCTCTCTCTCTCTCTCTCTCTCTCTCTCTCTCTCTCTCTCTCTCTCAATCTCTCTCTCTCTCTCATTGGGCTTAGAATTCATCTAAAGTGAAGAACTGTTTTGGCCCAGAGTCTTCCTAACATCAAGCACTGTGTGTCTTTCATCAAAGTCTAAAAGGATCTGACAGATCTATTTTTTGAGCCTTTTGCATTCTCAGGGGGCTCTTTTTTTTCTTCCCCAGGGATGATTTTTCTTTTTCAGATCCCCAACGTTCGCTTTTCTTTAGCTACCTCTTTTGAACAGAGAAACACTGTCACTTTATCTGTCATGTTCAGTTGTTAATTGATGGATTTTTCTTTGAAATAAAGTAGTTGCTGCCAATGTATTACCTAAACCAGATCGTGCACTTCAAACGTTTCATCTCTGAGTGGTAAGTCTGATAGAATCCTTTTAAGCATTCCTGACAGTCAGGGGAAGGCATTAAAAAGGGTTATTCCCAGGTATTTTCAAGCCAAAAGATACATTCCAGGAAATACCTTAGCTTAGGCTTCAGAAAGACCATCCCGATCACCAGAGTATCTGAAGAGCCTAAAATACAAATTCTTCAAATGCCAAGATATTCCCAATCGTGTCTACCTCACACTGGTTTCTGGAAAGTACCCTTCTTACATATCCTCTCATGACTTTAACACTTTGCTGTTTTGCCTGATCCAACTGTAGGTAGATTGCTCTCCTCTCTTTTGGCCAAAGCAATTGAAGGGTGACTAGTGATAATAAGAACTTGAATTTTTAACTTTATTCAATTCTAATAAATTTACCCTTAAAAAGCCACACATGACTATTATTGGGCAGTGCAGCTTTTGAGTCATTAAATGAATAAAAACTAGGACAGTAGTTCTCTAAATGTGATCTGCAGATCCCTGAGGCTATCTGAGAAACTTTTGGGGGACCACAAGATCAAAACTCTTTTTTATAAAAATTCTAAGAGGTTATTCACTTTTTTACTTCCAGGTTTTCCCAGTTGCATTTTTCAGAAGCTGCATGATATGTGATATGTAACAAAATGAAAGCAGCAATACATTTAAGTACCCGATGACTTTTTTCAAGCCAAACATCAAAAACAATAGAAAAAAATGCAAAATAATGCGAGTTTCTATGTTTTGAAAACAGTTACATCTTATAAAAAATTAATATATGCATTAATGATATTTAAATAATTATATATTTTAAGTTACTGATTTTAATTTCTAATATGGTAAATATCAATCAATATAATTCACATAAACAAATCTCTTTGGGGTCCTCAATAATTTTCAAGAGTATAATGGGATCCTAAGAATGTAGAATCTAGGATTCTACATTCTAAATTTAATTCCACCTTCCAGGTCATTAAGAAAGTATATTTGTCAAAATAAGAGGTCTGTTTGCTTGATTTATAAACTTAAACATCAATACATCATTACTTGGGCCTCCGTTTGTACTCTTGCCATGAGCCCCAGAAATATTAAAAGTAGACCTGAGACTTATCTTTGTCTTTTGAGAGAGATTGTGATACTATCATCCATAGTCATTCAATCTATTCATTTACCATGTAGTCAGTGATCTCAGGAACTCGAGAGGATAGAAAACCAACATCCATACATCTAGAGTCTGACAAATCATGACTAAAATTTTGGTTCACTAAAGAGGCAATATACTATTGTCCCTTATGATCCAATTTAGCATAGTAAATTATGTATTGGAGAGAGTTATTATCAATCCTTAGAAAAAGCACCTCATGCATATACTCTTTACATGTATTTATAAAAGTCTTTTGGTATAAAAACTGAAATTTATAGAAAGGTCATTTATAATCCTCTCAATCAACAAGTGTCATAGTCTTAATTTTTCCAAAATTCTTAGATGTAGCTCCTCTTTTAAGTTTTCCAGTTTAGCACCTCAGTGTGTAAAGATTTCTGGCTGGCCAGCAGAAGTATACAAAGGAATGTTAATTCATCTAATATCTGTTCACTATCTTAACTCTCCCACGGGCAGTGGATGAAGATGGGAAAATTCATTCCTACATTTTCTAGATTACTAGACCCCTAATGAGGTTATTCCTGCATTCTTTCAAAGTCCCTAGATTCTTCCAAACAAAATGATATTATCTAAATACACCAGCACCTCCAAAAACAATGTATGTTGAATTTTTCTCTTCTAGTTTTCTTTCATTCAATATTTATTAAGTAACTGCTCTTAGTCAGATGGTATAGACTGCAGTGTGTGGGACAATATGTGGAGATTTTGGGGGTGGTATGTCAGTAAATATACCATATGTTAGTGAGTGGTAAGTGTTTTGGAGGAAAGGGAAGCAGATTAAGATGGAAATGAAAGAGCAAGTTTTATTGCTTTATTTTATAAAGGATGGTCAGGAAAGTATTACTGATAAAGTGACACCTGAGCACAAAGGAAGTAGGTGAGAGAGAAAGTCACGTGTATAATTGGAATAAGAGTGTTCTAGGCAGAAGGAACAGTGAAGGCCAAGTGTGACTGTGCTTACCATGCTCTAAGAAAGGCAAGATCACAAATGTGTGGCTACAATAGAAAGAATGAAATGGAGAGTCAAAGGAAATTAGGTCAGAATGTGAGAAGCAACAAAGTTTACATTAAGACTGTCTTTTACTCTGAGCCATTGGAGAGATTCTTGAAGAGGAGTGAATGATACGACATGTTTGAAGATGATCCTTCTGGATTCTGCCTTGAGAATAGAAATTGGGTTTATAGTAATTCGGATAAGCTAAGTTATGCTACGGTGATAAACATCCTAAGAACCTCAGTGATTTACAACCATAAAGCTAGTTCTCATTTGTTCCACACCTACTTTATTGGCCAGAAAGTGGTTATGTTCATTGCAGTTACGCAGAGACACAAACCAATGGACTTGCTTCCATAACCAGAGTATAAAGACAAAGGCATAACAAACCATGCATTGGCTCTTCAAGATTCTGTCTCTGAGTGACACTGTCACTTATACACACATTTCACTGGCTCATACAAATCTCTCGACCCTGACTACATTCAATTGGATAAAGAACTTCAATACTATTTTTTTTTAATGAAACAGAACAGACTTTTTTGAATACCCTGACTGCCCGACATTCTTCCTGTATAGTCATACACATTGGGTTCACTCCCTTCCCCACATACAACATACCTGCATACCTTCCCCAAGAGGGAAAACTCAAAAATCCTGTCCAATAATATTATCATATATTAAAGCACAAGATCTAATGAGTGTATCTTTATAAGTGTAGATGTGCTACTTCTTGTTCTAGAGATATAACAAATTAAACACACACACACACACACACACACACACATTCATGTGATATACCCCCGCTCCCACCCCTATCTCCACTAGATTCAAAGAAGAGAAATGGAGTGACTAAATAAATATTCCTATTCAGAAAAGGGAAGATGGAGGAGTACCCAGAAACCAATGAACCACAGAAATTCTTCACTCCTACCCCACTGAGTGGCCATTTTGAGGGGTTTCCTCCATGAAAATAGTTATCCAGCCTGCACCTACATGCAGTTCTTAGGGGTCTTTGGCTCTGATCTTCATATGTTATCCTCACTGGATAAAGCTAAAAAGGATATAAGAAAACGTCACCTCATGGAGACCTAAGCAGCTTGCTAAGTCTTCTTTACCTCTAGAAGGTCTGGGGCCCAGGGACTATTTTACATCTTTAATAGTCACACTTTCACAGGCTGGTGGGGCTTTTTCTCAAAGCTACAGTCATTTTATTTTTATTTATTTTATGTTATGTCCATGTACCAATCATCTTATTCACAGTTCTTTTGAAAATATGCCCTTTTCTTTGGATTTAATTGTGAATTAAAACTTGACATATACCGTAAGAGAGGCACATCCCTAGTATTTTTCTCTAGGCCTCTGGTTCAACTGAAAAGATTTACTAAGTGAAGAATTAATTCATTCAGAGATTTTTTAAACGTGTCTGATGGCCACACTTTTGTTTTGATCTTTGCTGCTGCTAGGTTGAATTTTAATAAGTCTTTGTTTTTAAAGGCATTCACAGTTTTATTTTTACTGCGCGGAAATAAAACTTGGTTGCATCTTTATTCTGCAAGTGACCACGTTTCTGAACTTTCTTTAATCCCTTTCATTCCTTCTTGCAAGTCAACCAATTCCTTTATATCATTCCTATTGTAGCATGTCAAAATTAAGTCAAAAGTGAAAAAAATTCAAGTTATTAATTTTGTTGCTCATTCTCTTGTGTGAAGCTACAAGTACAATGATACAATATTAGTTTTTCATGTTACCACACGTTCGACTTTTACCACTACATAATGTGAATCATCAACCATCCAGACTCTAATAATGTTTCCTTGACACTTAATACCTGTCTCTGTAACCACTGCCATATATTTGGTGATTTTTGTTCTTGCATCTCCTGGAATAATGTTTTTATCAGTAGGATAGGCAAAGTTAAGCTGGTTGCCAGCTGAAAGTCTCAGTGGCTTAAACAACAAAATTGAATTTTATCTTATCCTACATATGAGTATCTACCTAGGGTTGTAAGGGAGATGAGCTCATAATGGGAACTATAGCAGATGGATTATGGGAGCTCCATCAGTCATACTGCTTCTCAAAGCTACTGCCAGAAAGACTACATATCAATTCTTATACATTCAGTGGCCAACAAATTCAAATGACCAAAACATGAGTTTAAGTGAAGAGAAAAGTAGATTCCTTTTACATGGCCAGGGTAAGAGGCATGATATTCACAAAAGGTCCTAATGAATACCACTGTGAACAAGGATGGATCAAGGGAGACCATATAAAAAGTACTGGAATAACTCAGACTTAAAGTGGTTGCGGTGTAGATCAGGAAAAATGTGGGGGTGGTAAGAAGATTCCATAGGTTTTGCTAATGGAATGGGTATAAAAAAGAGAACTAAGGAGTCAAGAATCAATCTAAAGTTTTGACCTGAGGAAATAGGACCGAGTTGCCATTTCCAGATAGGAAGAAGATGTGGGAGGAGCCGTTTGGGGAGGTAATACCAAAAACTCAGTTTTGTGCAGATTAATTTTGAGTATGATACTCTACATTGAGTTTTCCATATGTGTATGGGGTTCTGAAGAGAGGCCTCTTCTTTGATGGCTATTTGGCTACCCCTACTCTTTAAATCTGAAATTGAAACCATTCCCGCTGCAAAGTCAGCCCAGAACAGCTTGGACTTGTGATGATTCAGTGATCACTCTTGGAGTGATCAAGAGTCTGTTTCTTCAGTATGCTATTATCCATATGCGTCCCAATTTTACAAGATTTATTATGTATTCCTATATTCAGTGACCCATAATATATGCCAGGCTGCAAGCTAATGGCATTAATTAAAAGTTCTTTATTAAGCTCTCTTTAGAAAAAAAATTATCTCAGAAAAAGCCATCATTCTACAGCACTCTCAAAAGTTCTGGGTTATTTTTACTTTATTAAGCTCTATTTCCTTTTTAAGTAGAACATGTCTATCTTATAAAGACAGAAAAATACTTCTGTCTTGTAACTACCCTTTTAAAAACACTTAGGGGCTCAGGAATGATCAAAACCAAATCTACCTTAAATGCCTCAGAAAACTGTGTTTAAAACATTTCCTGGTGTTTTAAACAGGGCTCATTTTGCAAGTATGGAAAGACACTATTACCCATCCTTTTGGGAACAATAGGATGCGGCATGAAAAACATTTTAGTTGATTTCAAATAGAGCATTTACTCAATCATGACTTTCAATTCTGGACAAACCTTTGTAAAAGCGGCATTACTGAGTAGCTTCCACAGTCTCTTCTGCAAAACTCTAGCCTCAGCTCACTATTCCCCAGATTATTGGAGTCTGTTTATAATCAGTACAAAGAACTGTAACTTTGTAAGCTATTGTACAGAGACACAGATCAAGTGCCATTCCAACAGCTGGAAGTGGTAGTGACTTGGTATTCACTATCCAGTACGACTGTGCATTAATTTCCCATAATTATCGCTGATACATTTTTACTGAGCCTTCAACCAACTTTAAGTTCCTTGAAACTTCTGTGACACAACTCAAAGTCAGTGTTCAGTCTCAATCCTTGGAGTTCTACTGACTCCGGTCTGGAGCCCTTGCCTATTTCCCAACACCATTGCTCTGTGGATGTTCACACCTTTTTACAACAATAAGAAGGGATTTCTTCCTTGGGAAGACTCCGGGGAAGTTGCTCATTCTTGTCTGTACTGGAAGGGAATGGTCAGCACCAATGGTAACTCCCTGAGTCCTACAGAGCTTCACGGCATTCCACCCCAATTTGAAACTCATAATCTTCTGATCCCAGCTGTCTCTTTCCAGGGCTGCAATTGTGTCAAATCACTTCTTAATGTCTAACTCTCCCTTATACAAGGAGATGTGAATGTGATCAAAGACCTCATTCCAGCCACCCAATCTTAGTTTTTGTTTTATGTTGTTTTTTCCCTCAACTTGTTTCTCCTGCACGTAATCTTGAATAAGATCATGGGATTTTGCACGATGAAGTTGGTTACCCTTTCCCTCGCCATGAGCTACTCAATGTAAGCCGATGTTTGATCTTCGATTTTTTGTCACTTATTTCTAGTACAGGCCACAATACTGGAGTGGGGGGCGGGAATCTAATCTCATAGAACAGCAAGTCAGTTTATCCTTTATCTGCTGGGTGCTGAAAAACTTATGCCACCACAGAAATTTCTGCCCTGCAAAACACTTGTTCTAAATTCAGCAACCAGTCAAGCACGGGTGCAAAAGCCTTCCCAGCTCTCACCCCATGTTACAACTCAAAGAATCGCATGCTGCATTATCCAGCCATGTATCTCAATCTCTAAGGCATTTTATTCTGTCACCTTTCCCCAAGGTTATCCAGTGTGCAGCCGACATCTTTCCTTCACAAGCGCACTTCTCAATCACCTGAAAAACGCCTCAACTTTTTGTCATATCCTAATCATATCACTCAGAGATCTTTCCTTCCCCAGGAAAAAACAAAAACAAACAAACGAAAACCACCACCATTCATTACTCATATGAGGTAACAGGAATATGTGAATCATATTCTATGAGCATTGTCTTCAATATTTCTGCAGAAAGCTCATTTCTCACACGGAACATGCATCGGGCCTGAAACGTCTATTTTTGAGATCGCCTTCGCCAAGTGGGTCCTCTGGAGATAACCATCACCTTCCACAGAAAAGGGATATCCACTGCAACTGCGATTTGTTCTGGCTAGTTCCTTCTCCCGAGCACTATTCTAAACCATTGAGAAGCTCTCCTTGACAGCAAGGCAGACGAGAAGCACAGTTCAGCAAGCAAAGACGATGTGTACCCGCTTATGGCCCTAACATTTTCAAAGCTTAAAGTTAGAATTACATCCACCTCACTATTAAACAAACACGCCAACACATAAAATCCAGTGGATGTTTTACTAATAATAACAATAATAATAATAAATAATATAGATGGTGGCATTGTGTACCAGCACTACTTAAGTATCTTATATTTATTAGCTCATTTACTCTTCACAGAATCTTATGAATTCAATACTATTATGTTATCTAGATTTGGCGTAGGAAAATTAAGCAAGAGAGGTTTATTCACCTGCCCAAGAAACCATAAAGAGCAGATTCCAAAAAGGCACACGCACTTTCTATGAAGTTGCTTTATAGTAAAAATAAAGTCCCTCTTCACACAAAGGGCACCAGGGAATCGTTTACTCCTAGGCCATCCTACTGCTTTAAACTGCTCCAAATTCCAGAGTCCCTGCTTGCAGGCAAGACATTTCATCTACTTTTGTTGTTCAACGTTTGTTTATTTCTTTGATAGAGATATAGAGTTCGACTTCACTCAGACTACCTCTTTTCACTGTCTTATTAAAATCCACTGAACAAAGAAGGGACAGGCATGGGTTGAAGAAACCCTGAACTGCCACAAGAGTAATGTCAAATTTTGTGTGAGTGTATTTATGTGTATCAAGTGATTTGTCCAAAGTCACACAAAAAATACATGGTACAGCGAAGATTTGACCTTAGGTGGCATGGCTTCTATGTCTGTGTAGTTAACTACTTCTAGTTACTATCTCTCAAATAATACTAATACTAATACTAATAATTCTATAATAATAGAATCTACCTTATATGGTAGTATGGTAGTTACTATTTCTATGGTTCTTAGCAAAATGTCTGGCATATAGTAGGTACTCAATAAGTTTCTCCTATTATAATAAAGGTGAGATTATTTTGAGCTGGCTTAAAAAATGGTATATATATATATATATATATATATATATATATATATATATATATATATATATATAATTTTCCCCCGGTATTTTCCTTAAATGTTTTCAGTTGCTCTTCCTACCTTTCCTCACACCAACAGGAAAATATGATTTTTAAGGAAATTTCATCATGCATTATCCAAATATTTAGCAATTTTTAAGGGTTGCCCTCTATCCCAAGGATAAATCCTAAGCTCCTTAACACCTGGCTTCCCCTAAATTCTCCATACTCATTTCTCACCAATCTCCTCATACCACAGAATACCTAGCCACATCTCACCTCCCTTATTCTTTACTCCTTACAAATCTGACTCCTACCTTCCTTCTTTAAACCAGAGCTCAGATGGCATAATGTCTGGCCCTGCCTCCCATGTGGCCAACACTGAGTGAAGACCCTTGCCTTGTGCACTCCACAGTGTCTGGGGAGGGCACTTGGTATTTCCCCTGCAGCACATATCATACTATACAATAGTAATCTGCTCATTTGTTGAAGCTTCCACAGGCTGTGTCCTTCTCAGAGGCCAGATGAATGTTTCTTTGGTTTAGTATCAATAAAAGGCCTGACACAGGATAATGACCCAAAATATATTTGTGGAATGAATGCATAAACATTATTTAATGAATCATGTTCAAATTGGCTCTGCGGAAGGAGAACAATGTGAATGTTGGAGCTATAACCTGCAATTATTTTGTCCTTTGCAAGGCTGAGGCGTCAAGGCTATGTACTTCGTTAAGTACAATGAAGAAGGTTATTGCTACTCACAAGATAAATTCCCAATGACTGTCTGTGGTGAGTAGACAGGTGAGTAGACAGGACGCTGTCAGGCAAGTTTAAGAGAAAAGCTGTTTATCCTGGAACCAAAAGTTTTAAGAAAGATTATCCATGATAGATACAGAGAGGTGGGGGGTGGATGCGAGGGAAAGGGCAAAAGAAAAGGAGAAAAAATAGTGGGGAGGGAAGAGAAAAGGAAAATAAGGAAAGAAAAACGAGAGAAAAGGAGAGAGGGAGGGAGGAAGGGAGGAGGGAAAAAAAGGAAGAAATTACAAAAAGAAAGTTCTGTAGGTAAAATGGAAGACAGATACAGGTACATGTTCGGGTGAGGTTGTGTATCAGCTGGAAAGACATAATGACTAGGATTAATCCTTTAGGAAAGAGGTGATTCTGCAGCAAAACCTAGTCAATATTTTTGATTGTTTCTTTCTTTTAGAAGGGTCTCTGAGGCTGAGCAAAAGTTAACACTTCAATGCCTCTCATAGGCAGAGTAAGTGATTCATTGAACCCACAAAAAGTACTTTCTGTGTGCCATGTATGAAACAGTAAACAAGGTGGATACAATCCCTTCTTTAATCATATTTATAGTTTAGCCGGAGTGGGATATATGAATTATTTATAATGTTCCAGCATTGTGCTGTTATATATATACATTTTCTTCATTTAATTCTTAAAATAACCCTATGACACTGATGCTATTATTACACCCATTCTGAGGAAAATGAGGCTTAGAGGCAACAGTTTGCAACCCTTGCTGGACATTAGGCTCACCAAGAGAGCTCTGTGATTCCAAGCCGCAACCCGAGTTTATCATTTATTTGACCTGGAATAAGTACTAATGCTGAATATATATTTTTAAACTCCTAAGTAATTCCAATTGCAGACAATTTTGAAAACTTTTGGATTAGGCTGAATTTCTTATTCACCCAATGTTTCTTTGCTAGTAAGTGGTAAGCCAGGACTCAAAACATAAATCTTTCTGATTTCACTTTCTGCTGATACCCGATTCCTTGCTATGTCTTTATGCTAACATCAAAAGACATCAAGAATGGAACAATGTAGGTGTTCACTGAAACAAATGCCTATTATTGGTCTAAAGGGGCGTGGTCATTAGGAGAACGGTGTTGAAAGAAAGACATTATTCATCAGAATGATATATTTCTCCTGGCCTTTATGAGGAGATTTGAAATGAGTTAAGGCTTTATTTTACTTATCTCTACATAATAACCTGGTTCCTTTATGCCAAGGAAACTTCTGACCAAGAGATTCATGTGCAACGTTTCACTTTATGGTCACCACCCTTTCTCCAACAAGATATTGTACTTGCATACACACTCTATGTCCTTTTTCATCCCTAAATGTTAAGTGGAAAATTCCAAGTGACACGTTTCTAAGTGATTTTCAAAAAAATTCCTTGCTTGGTTTTAAGGTGGATATTTAAAAATAAATAATTTATCTCTTTACAGGAATATATTTTTAAATATCAGGACATAATCCTATTTCTACTGTATAAGAGTAAAGTTGATCTTAATGAGACTTAGAGAAGCAAATCACCAAAAAGGGTAGTATTCATTTAAAAACAATGACATTTTTACAGACAGTTATTCTCTTCCATTCTTAAATTTGGCAAAAGTTTTGATTGCACCTCATTTTCTCATTAGCCACAATAGCAATGAATATTAATGACTAATGAAAATTAGGAAATCAAGGTAGTCAGCTGGAGGACTTAGTCATTCTTTTCATTAAGGGGAGACAAAATTTATTTTGTGTGTGAACTTGGAAGCAGAGCTGCCATGTTGTTTTAAGAGATGGTTAAAACCGTATTTATTTCAATCAATTTTCAATATGCCACCTCAATCTTAAATTCTTATTCTCCTCAATTTCCACCTTGTTTTCCAAAATAACCAAAGAAATATCAATAAAGTTCATCTTTTTAAATTATTGTTTATTTTTAATATATATCATGTTACACTTAAATGGATTAGAAATAAGGTAAGGCATCTTCTTATTTTTAATGTATTTATTTAAAATGTTAAAAAAATATTTTGAAGATCATTACTCAAATCTGTTATGATCAATTGAACATACAATTGATCTCCTTTTCTACACTAACCCATATTAAATGAAACTAAGGAAGAAAACAAGGTACAAAATCACAAGAACAAAGAGAATAGGAGAGAAGGTAAGCACAGACAAGAGATTGCAACAAATCTTTGGATGATGGAAAGAAGACAGAAGAATGAGATGAATTGTAGTCAGGAGACTTGAAAAAACTACAGTTAAGTCTTTAAAAGAGAGAAATTAAAAAGAAAAACATATTCATGGGACTTTGGACTTCAAGTTTCCAGAATAAAGCTGTAACGTATAGGCTGAAATGGGGATGGTGGCTTAAAAATCTGTACACAGAGAAGATGAACACCATGGTGCCAGCCTCTTACCACTCTGCTGAAACACACCACTCCACTTACAGGAAACGCATTCCTTATTCTCACTAGAAATTAGACATGGGCTTTAAAATGGAGGCAAAGGGAAAGCAAAGGGTCTAAGTGAGGTACCGGGCTGAAAAATTGGGTATTCATTGAAGTCTAAATAGCCAAGATCAGTTCACTGTAGAGAACTGCAGTTCCCACATCATTGGTAGACAGGCAAATATCTACTAGAGACAGAGCCAGCTTCATGGGTTTGCAGTCTTGTTGGACCATACGCTTAGAAGGATCACATTCTTAGTTTAATACCCTTCTGTTACTGTCTTGAGATTCTCAATTTTTCAAAAAGGGTCTCTGCATTTCCAGTTTACATTGAGCCTCACACATTATGCAGGGCTGACCAGATGTCTATTTTCTAGAGAAGAATGGTCAAAGAGTACAGACCTCCAGATATTGGCAAACATGACTATGAACACTGAGAGTCTAATCAGCTCTTTCATGCCTCACTGTTACAAGTGAATGGACATCTGAAAATCAGCAGCCATTTTGGAGAGCTAATTACATAGAAGAAAAAATAAAAACAAAACATAATTAACCCAGAGAAAAAAAATAATATAGTTTCATTCTCATGCAATGAAACTATAATTAATAACTCTCTAAGCTATGATATTACATAAATAAAAGCATATACTATAAAAATAAATATTCAATAAAAACAATGAGCTCTTACAAATTAAAATATTATAACTGGACTTATAAATTCAATAAAAACATTGAAAACAAACTTGAATTAATCAGTAAGAAGTTAATGATGAAACAATGTAAGATAGGTCATGGAGATGGAAAAAATTAGACTATTCCAGCAAATCCAACAGCCAACACATAGCATCATTAACAATGAAGGAAGAAATGAGAGAAAAATATTTTAAAGGTATAATACAGACAAATTTTTCCAAATTAAAACTTATGTCTGTACACGCAAAGGCTTATTGAGTAGTAGAAAAAGGAAAAAATTTGTGAAAAGCCAAGGACAAAGAGAAAATTCTAAAATCTCTCAGTGAGAAAATATATTCAGAATGTTAAAATTGAAAATGAGACTGATATCATCTTGACAATAATAACACTAAAAATTAGATGACAGTACAAAAATGTCTTCACCAGCAGTGCATGATAGTTCCTTTTTCTCCACAGCCTCTCCAACATTTGTTATTACTTGTCTCATTGATAATAGCCTAACAGGTACAAGGTGATATCTCATTGTGGTTTTGATTTGCATTTCCCTAATAGCTAGTGAAGTTGAGCATTTTATCATATATCTGTCAGCCTTTTGTATGTCTTCTTAGGAGAAGTGCCTGTTCCGGTCCTCTACCAATTTTTTTAAATTAGATTATGTGGGGCTTTTATTGTTGTTCAGTTGTATGAGTTCTATATGTTATCAGAGGTGTTGTTTGCAAATATCTTCTCCCATTCAATTGGTTGCCTCTTTATTTTGTTGATAGTTTCTTTTGCTTTGCAGAAACTTCTTAGTTTGATATAGTCCTATTCATACAGCCACTATGGAAAACAGTATGGAGATTACTCAAAAAAATAAGACTAAAATTACCATAGGACCCAGCAATCCCTTTTCTGGATAACAACCTCAAAAATCTGAATACATTTTTCCATATAGATGTATGCACACCTATGCAGCATTATTCACAGTGGCCAAGACATGGAAACAAATGAAGTGTCCTTTGATAGGTGATTGGATAAAGACGATGTGGTATATACACACAATGGGATACTATTCTGCCATAAGAAACGATGAAATATTGCCATTTGCGACAACATGGATGGATCTTGAGATTATAATGCTAAGCAAAATAAGTCAGAAACAGTAGAGAACCATATGCTATCACTGATATGTGGTATATAAAACTGAAAACAACAAAAGAACAAGAAAAACAAATGAAGAAACAAAACTCATAGACACAGACAATAGTTTAGTGGTAGAAGAGAGTAATAGGGATCAAATATATAGTGATGGAAGGAGAACTGACTCTGGGTGGTGCACACACAATGCAATATGTAGATGATGTATTATAGAAATGTATACTTGAAACCTACATAATTTTAATAACCAATGTCACCCCCATAAATTTAATTTAAAAATGCCTTCACAATTCCGACCATAACCTGAAGTTTTATAAACAAACTCAAATGGGGAATAGACTCAAATGTTTTATCTCCATGTGCCATTTAATAAAAATATCAGGAGAATATGATTCAACAAAATAAAGTCATTTTTGAAAAAGATAAAGACATAGAATTTTGTATAAGTTGCATGCCTGTGAAGCTGGCCCTATCTCTGGTGACATTTGCTCGGCCTCCAGTGCAGGAGAGGAACAAAGAGAATACCAAAGATGAGAGTTCTGGTATAGACAGCAAGCATTCCTTTTTGGAGTAAAAGAGC
The DNA here is from genome assembly GCF_004115265.2 of Rhinolophus ferrumequinum. Lineage (NCBI taxonomy): Eukaryota > Metazoa > Chordata > Mammalia > Chiroptera > Rhinolophidae > Rhinolophus > Rhinolophus ferrumequinum. The sequence goes on along the minus strand of NC_046289.1, from coordinate 88,630,005 downwards.
CAAGGGGTCTGAGAACATACCAGCAAGAAGAAAATTCAACTAATAGAATACTGGATGAATTTAAGCATTGTACAATTATATTGCTAATATTTTAAAAATCATTTGGAATATTTGGACAAGTAAAGCACAATGTCCACAGAAAATTAAGCACATGCAGAAGATGTCAGCTATTAAATCTAGGAAAATAAAACATAAAATAAAAAAGTTTATATATATATATATATATATATATATATATATATATATATATATATAATCACTTATATATTACATAACATATATGCCATTTGGTTCAATAGTGAACATCTATAAAATCATACTGATACACACTGAATATTGATTTAATAAAACATTGTGAAATGGGAAAGGAAAAAAAAACATGGAACTCAAAGAAAGCTAAATATTTAACTACTATAAAATAAAGTTAATCGATCGATAAACATCTAAAACCGATACATTGAGAAACACCAGAATATGTATAAGTTGAAACAGAAGCGTAAATAATAAGAGAAAAATCATAAATTATTAATTAGAATCTCTAATGGAAAGTAGTGGTATATTACGGAATAATAATGCATATACTTATGCTTTGTTTAAATCCTTTTTAAATTATTTGACCTTCAAATTATATGCATAGATTTCTTTAATAAATAAAATTTTATTTAGCATAATTTAAAATATAAATCTCTCCAAAATTCAAGGGACTAAATTGCTTCCTGAGATTCAAATTCAGCCAAGTTTTAGATCAATATATGAATATATTATCTTTGCATTAAACAGCGGGGTCTTCAGAGACTGCATTATTACACGTCTATCAGAGAGTATGACAAACCCACAAGCAAGTGAAGGGAAAACTCTAAGTAAAGACAAAGTAGTAACAAAACTGAACAATCAATGAAAGTTCTTGACTGAAACATATATCACACGTGCCCTAGAAATATAGGATTTACCTACGAGTAGAATACCACCAATACTAAATATAGCCACCAAAATTGTATACACTTTAGAGTTCTCAAAGAACAGCCACATTTGTAATTTTACTACTTAAAATGAAATAAAAAAATATACAAAAATGAGCTGATAATGTGACAATAGTTCATATGAACAGAGCCAAAGATAACATCTTTATTTTGTGTTAATTATCTGGGTATTTCGAGCCAAAGGACTTCTACAGGCTAAATTATTTGGATAATTTCTTTATATATACAAACTTATTTATCAAGGGAGCATAGCATCCTGAATTAATTTTCCAACTTGAAAAAAATATATTAATTTAGAAGAGATGAAAGCCCTCTAATGTTTTGCTAAATACTCACCTTCCTGTTAATTGGAATCCTAAATTATTAATCTCCTCCATATCTACAAAGATCTTCAATACAATCTCCAGGCACATCAACAATATTTTGTGGTATCTTCCTCAAAAATGATACAAAACTGCTTTGCTCTCAGTTACAGCAATTGGGGAAGTCTTTGCCATTTGATTTCTGTCATGCTCTGTAGGCTTCATTTGCATACATTAAACTGAATGAAACATTTCATATTTTTAAAGTGAACTTTAACCAAATAACTAGAGTGGAATGAAATTCTTCCTTCTTTTCAATTTCCCATTTCAGCCTCTGCCTTAAGAAATCAGGTGACCCGTTGTGCACTTTGCTGGGCTCCAAAGGATGACATCAAACAGTTCAGCAACATGCAAATCAAATTCCCCTCAAGATCGTGTTTTCTCGCACTTGGTTCAAAAATTTAATGTAAAGCCTTGTCATTGGTGTAATTTAATATAAAGCCTTGTAATTGAAATGTCAAGAAATTCATATTTTTCTTCCTCAGAAACATTTGGATGTGTTTTGAAAGAAGAAAATTATTAAAAATTCCAACTGCAAAACTGAAGACAGAGAAAAATTCTGACTCTGTTTCAAAATCAAGAAAAATGAATTCAAGTTTGTTGCGACCTGCACGACAAGAGCTGTGGGAAGCAAGACGGGCGGCTCAGGGTTAAGAAAGACAGGAGCCAAGAATAGAGTGCAAGCAGGTCCAAGGGACTCAAGTTTCAAGGACTGAGCCCTGAATCAGGCCAAACGCATAGCTTTTATTGGTGGACATATGAGGAAGTAAAATTGTTTTTTCTATGGTCTGTGATTTCTGTGCCTGCTGGCTGTTTTCCCTAATTGTCCACATTGTGCTCCAATACGTACACAAGCACACAATCCCGGGAGATGGAGTCATTATTTAGAAACCATTTGATAAGAGGGGGGGATAACTGATATCATTCCATCAGGTGTCTGCTCTGCGGAGACACTTCCTTTGGTGCCACAGGATTTGTGCGGGGGAACAACCAGTTTGGCAGCTGTAAGGCAACACAACTTCTTTTATTTTAAACTTTATCAAATTCATATACTTAGTTATTGAAAGTTCTCCTTACTAGTCACCCACCAGCAGAATCAACAAAGTAATTAAACAGCAGTTAAAAGTTCTAGTGAGGGGACACACTTTCCATTTTCATAGCACCTGAATACAATCTTTGGAAACTACCAAAATGTCCTTCGATAGATGAATGGATAAAGAAGTTGTGGTATATGTACACAATGGAATACCATTCGGTGGTAAGAAAAAATGAAATAGGACCATTTGTGACAACACGGATGCATCTTGAGAGTATAATGCTAAGCGAAATAAGTCAGACAGAAAAAGCAGAGAACTATATGATTTCACTGATATGTGGTATATAAACCAAAAACAACAAAAGAACAAGAGAAACAAATGAGAAACAAAAACTCATAGACACAGACAATAGTTTAGTGGTTACCAGAGGGTAAGGGGGTGGGGGATGGGAGATGAGGGTAAGGGGGATCAAATATATGGTGATGGAAGGAGAACTGACTCTGGGTGGGGAACACACAATGTGATTTATAGATGATGTATTACAGAATTGTACACCTGAAATCTATGTAACTTTACTAACAATTGTCACCCCAATAAACTTTAATTAAAATAAATAAATAAATAAATAAATAAATAAATAAATAAATAAATAAATAAATTGTGGCTTCATTTCAAAAGGTTTGGTCAAGATGCAAGACGGGAACAGTTTGCAAGACTGATACCCACCCAGAACTCCTTTTACGCCACCATTAATGCTTCCAATAAAATTCTCAAAGCTGAAGATAGACAAGAACAGAAAGCACCAATGGACTGATCCATGCCTATATACCCTGAAGGCTATTTAAGTCCCACATAGGTCTCTGGACAAGGACACCATGAAGAGTGGCAAGTAGTATCCATCCAGATCTGCCTTGTACAGCTTCAGTGGTAGAGACAAGACAGAGAATAGTGGTCACAGGGCTTCACCTATGAGAAGAGCCTACCACATGCAAAGCAGCATATACTATACAACTGAAGACCAACACCAATAGTACAGTGTCTTAAAAATGAGTTGTTCATATTTAGCAACATTTAGCAGCATTGTTTAATTCTGATATAAATAGGCATGGTTATGTAAATATTCATAAGGCAAAGTATAATAAGAAAGTATTACTTTTACCATTTAACTTGTCATTGAAACAGATATAAATTAGGAATGTAAAATCAACAATCCTATGCATGATATTAAAAGATCAGCAGTGTCTAAAAATTACTTTACAATTATTACTTTATTTCTTAAGTTAAACATACTTAGGAAGATAGTTGAGGATATAAAATGCCAGAGAACCTCCCCCATCACACACAAAAAGAATAAACACATAACACACAGTAATAGCACATACAGTGATTTACATGTAAAACACAATAGTTACTACCACAGAAAATAAAAATTAAAAATGTATTGAAATAGAACAAACTACACACATGCACACACGCCACACAAGCACAAATAACCCCAAACTTTTAAAAAATGTGCAAACATTGAGGACCCATGAAATATATCATAGTAAAGAAGTTTCTTTTTTCTAAAATATATTAATATAGATTGCCTAAATTCAGTTAATGTGAAAAATATTCCACATAAAAAGAAGAAACATTGAGGTTTTGAAAAAGCACACAAAACTGGGCATCTTCTGGGGCTACAAGACTCCTGATGAAATATATTTGGAGAGACCTAAAGGATCTCTTTTCTTTAATATTCCAGTGCTTTCTAGTAGTATGGTGCCCCTCCATTCTAATACAGGGCCACTACAGCTGTGGGGTGCTGGGGATGAATGCTACTGCTTATTAACAAGTGATCTCAGACAAATCATTTACTCTGTCTTAATCTCTGATAAATCGGAATACTGTAATTCTCAGTTATGCATAGCCTTATAGAGGGAAGAAATAAATGTAAATAGTGAATACATGTTACATAAAGCCTGTCATGAAATAGGTGATTAAAAAAAAAAATTCATTGAGTTTAAACCTATTGTACCCTGCTGTGAAATTCAAACCTAATAGTTACAGGTTCAATAATAGACTAGTAATAAGGAGGCAATTAACAAGTGGTAGCCACTACAATGTTTATCATATTTTTAAAAGATGTGATCACTGCTTTCAATTAATGAGAAACAAAATGCTCATGCTTGGAAAATTAACGAAAATTAATAGCCAGTAAATAAAAAATATCCATAAACTATGCATGCTATAGAAAATCAGAGAAAAAATGTTCAGTTTGAGTTGGAATAATTAAAGCAGGCCTCACATGGATATGCTACTCCAGTGTAATCACTACCAACTTTAGAGCATTTTGTGTATTCCAAATGTAGGCTCCATCACCAACCGTAGGTGCCCAGACTAAAATCCTGAATGTTAAAAAGACTCTTCCATACAGATCATTTCTATGAGTCTATAAAATTGGCAGCTACTGAGTGGATGCTATGTGTTTACATGTGACATTTCAAAACTTTTTAATGTGTTCTTTCATTTTGTGTTACGTCAAAGTGAAACCAAATAGAAACCAAAGCTAAGTATGAGCAGATGGTGTGAGGACAGAAAAGCTAAGCAGCAGCGAAAACATTTCTTGAATTAATCAAGTTCTGTCAGAAGATGTGAAAAATGTTTTATTTATTTCTAACTATGAGTTCAACCTTTGAGGATACTGACTCTAGAGTATGTGACCTTTTGGCTGAGATTTTCTTCAATTTGCCTTTTGTCTCCCTTCGAATATGAGTTATTCTTTTCCTTGTGAGTTATGATTAAGTTGGGAGTGATAACATATTGACTGCTGTGAACACTGCTTCTTAATTTTTATTACTGTCAATATTCACCAACTTCTACGTGTGACAAATTTGTGTTTACTGAAAAATCATCAAGTTCTATTTTTACACAAAACCTTAAACACTTGAACTCTCAGGATCAGTACAAAATACATTAGGCAAAAATGCTACTGTTATATTTTGTGTAAGCAATTTCAGGGGTTTGTGTGTTATTAAATCTTCATTCAGGATCATAATCAAAATGACTTTTTCTACCAACTTCCAAGGAAAATGAGTCCACAAATATAAAAGAAAAAGTTTGATCTACCCATAGAAATCAGACGTACTAAATACACATTCCTCCAGATTTTAAAAAATCGTATCTGTGGAATCAGGAGAGATAAGAAAGCTGTGGTGCGAAGCACCTCACAGTCCACCATTTCCCTCTTCCTTGCTGTGAGGGAGGAGCTCTGTGGCTGCTAACTCGTGCAGTCTCCATCTTTACAGAAGATCTCTCCACTAAAGATTACAGGACAAGCCAAACTCCACAAAAAGTCCTGATTTTATGCAAAAATGTGTCTGTACTTGCTCACAATATCCTGTAACCACCCCTTGGAAAGAAAGCTTGTCCTGGAGCATTCTTTAAAAAAAATAATAAATAGATAAAAACCCACTCAGCCAACTAAACACAGTCCTATGTGACATGCCTATCCAGAGAAACCTAATCTAAAAGCTCCCATAGAAGAACTTATGAGCTCTAGTTCTGAAATCATACCACACTGTGCATGTTAGAATTTTTACTTGACCTTCTATTGACTGTGTTTCGTAACCACGATGTGCCACTCCTTCCTGTTTTTATCCATAAGATAACTCCAGTGATAGAATACACACTCACTAAGATTATTATGAGGATTGAGAAAACACATGCAAAGTGCTGAATGTAGGCTATGTCCCACAGTAAATACTCAATATTAGCTATATTTTCATATTGTTATTAATATGGTATAATATCTCCATAGGTTGTACATTATAAAAATTCCTTTCAAAATATTTTCAGTAATATGTACATGGTCCCTGACATAAGAAATACCAATATTCCTGTCTCAGACTTAGAAAAGTGAAATTTGGTTACATAAGTCTCTCCCTCACGAATTCTTATGACAGAACATGTATTTAATGGAGTCATTCTATGAAACATTTTTTTCTCCTGTAAATTAGTGAGATTGATTTCTCATGATATTTCACCTTGGGTGTCATGAAGTACAAATTCTATACTGTCATAAGAAATGTTGTATAAGTAAACCTGCATGGTGTATTACTAGAAAGGAAAGAAGGAAGGAAGGAAGAAAGGGAGGAAGGGAAGAAGGGAGGAAGGGAGAAAGGGAGGAAGGGAGGAAGGGAGAAAGGAAGGATAGAAAGAAGGAAGGAAGACAAAGAAGACTAATTTTAAAAATTGTTAGAAATGATGAAAGGATAATTTTATGTTCAAAAAGGAGACTTTCTACTAAAAGTTGAAATGTGACTGCAATATGGAAATTCATGAAAAGGACCATTGAATACCTTATCAAATATGTATAGCTACATATAGTCACCACTTAAAACTTTAACCAAATATTTTCATAATGGTAACACTAAAAAATAATATGTATCATAAAATATATGAAATACTGTACTTATGTAAATGAAAGATGAGAATGACTAATTATATATTTATATCACATTTTACTACTAAAGTTATAGAGTAATATACATCTGTAGGTATATGTACATATATACAAACACATACTTAATAAAATAGTTGCAGTTTTTCCAATTTCATCAATACTCTCTAGTTACACTAAAATTAGTGTAACATATATACTTCAATATGTAGTTTATTACATATATTTATGTGCCATATGCCTGCATTTCTTTTGGGGGACTTCTCATGGTCTGACTTTATTAAAGTGAGTAAATTCTAGTGATAAAAATATAGAGAATCTGGGGACAAATTCTTAATTGCCAATAGCATGACTTTAGATCAGGGATGTCCAAACTGCGGCCCACGGGCCAACTGCAGCCTGAAATCCATTTTTAATTAGCCCACAGCAAATTCCAAAAATATATTTAGTTTACTTAAACAAACCAGGTAAGGCAATATGTACTTCACCTCGAGTGAGTGGCCTGGCTGTTTGTGTATTTTACCGCATATGGCTGTTGGTGAAAACCGTTGAAAAAAGTTTGGACGCCCCTGCTTTAGAAAAATCACTTAAATTCTCTGATCCTCACTTGTAAAATAAAGAGAAAATAATACTGTTCTCTTTAAGTGAGATAATAAAGTGCTTGGTACACTGTTAACACATGATAGGTGTTCAAAAACTGTTATCGTCATCATCACCAGAAGTTCTTTGAAGGCAGAGATGGTGTTTCTTTAACCCCCTATAACTCACTGAAAGAACATTAGTTCAATTGAATTGAAGCTACCAACAGTTACTAGCTGCTTATCATGTATTAGTGTTTCATGCTGCTTCAATTCCCACAGATTTTGTTGATATTGAGCTTTATATTTGTATTTTGGTGATTTAGCGTTGAGCTAGTCTGGGAGTTTTTAGTATACTAATGACATAGTTTTAATGAAAACTTTGTTACCAAAGTAACTCAGTTTGGGAGAGTTCTCCTAGGTAACACTTATAATCTATTAGTTCCAGAAACATTAATTACACTTCGAGTTTTAGATAGTGTATTCGTTTGTTAGGGCAACCATAACAGACTATCACACAGGTGGCTTAATCAACAGTGTCGTGTCCATCGCAACACAGGCAATGAGCAAACAAGAAGGGGTGGCGAAGGGTTGAGAAAGAAACAGAAATCAATAAAGTTATGAAACAGGGGGCCCAGGGTCTCACAGACTCAAAGGGCTGAGAGCCCCGAATCAGGCCACCTTGTGGCTTTTGTTGATGTACACACAAGGAAGTAGCATTGTTTTCTCCACGGTCTGTGAGTCTCATACATCATACCAGAAAACTGATTCAAACCAATCACCCTTGCCTGCAAACAGCCAGAATCATAAGTCCCATGATGTCTTAACAATTGTGGTATGTGCCTCCCCAGGGACAAAAACTTTATGTTGAAACTTGGTGATAAGAATGGAAGGAGAACTGATGTTATCACATCCTTGACTCTCTTCCCAAGCAGGTTGTGGGAAGGAATATAGCCACATAGGCAGAAGCTCTCCTCAGCTGGGGGGAAGGTGGGGGGTTGTGCCCACCTCTATCGACCCAGTGAATTATTCTGGTGGTCCCCGCACGGTTGTGCCTGGCTTGGGTTGCTCCCCCCGTGGGGAGTCTTACCCGTCATCGGCTTGATCAACCGTCTTTTGGGGGCCAAACAGAGAGACATGAGGTGTAAGCACAAAGGTGAAGCAAAGTCCCTGAAAGGATTAGTCTCACAGACTCTTCTTTCTTTAGGGATAGGCACAAGGGGACAGGCGGTTAGGCTGCTGTCTGACAACACAACAGAAATGTATTTTCTCACAGTTCTAGAGGCTGCAAGTTAGAGATCAAGGTGTCAGAGGGTTACTTTTTCCTGAGGCCTCTTTCCTTGAGTTGTAGATGGCCATCTCCTCCCTGTGTCCTTATGTGATACTCCTTCTGTCCCTATCTTTTTTTATTTTATAGGGACATTAGTGATATTGGATTAGGGTCCACCCCAGTGACATCATTTTTAACTTATTTACCTCCTTAAACACTCTATTTCCAAACACAATAAATTCTGAGGTACTGGGGATTAGAATTTCAACATATAAATTTGGAGGAGGCACTATTTAGTCCATAACAGTTGTGTAATTCATGAAAAAACATGGTTTAATACCTCATAGTTAAATTCCATTCTATATTTTATACCTGTTTTCCTTTCTTAGGATTTAGTCTTTGTTTTAATCTTTCATAGCATCCATAGGATGACATTATTTCTTGGATCATAACCAATTATTTTGAGACTAGTCATTCTTTTATGAAAATCTCTTTCATAGAAATGGACTTGACTTGTCACTTTCTCTCTGCTTTATTAGAAATATACTTAATTTAACCATAAGCCAATTTTTCTGTCCACAATGGAATCTATTGAAAACTTCAAAAAATTCAATTTTCAGAATATCATAAGCATTCTTAGATATCTTTAAGTTTTAAAATGATTGGCAAAGGATGGTATTTCATGTGTCATGATTTTACAATTTTCTATTTCATTAGAAATGTGATTATGGTCAGAATCATTTCTATATCAATCAGGAGCTTAAATGCTTAATTTTTATTTTTGTGTATATACTTTGCAAGAGGAAGTTCAAGAAGAATGTGTACTTAGCTATATTTTATTTAGAGAACAAAAAGCCAACAGAGATTGAAAATGCATTATAAACATATCAGCATTATATTAAATTGGCTAACTACAATGTATTAGTTAGCTATTTTTTCACTGTTATGAAGGAACATAGAGTATATCACGTGATGGGCAGGGCTGACCAAAGGAAGGGTAGACATACCAGCTACTTGTACCAGGTCTCAAATTCTCTGAGTGTGTACATTGTAAATTCACCATATTATATATAAATGGGATTTTATATACAGTCTTTGTACTTTTGTTAGGCATTATTTGTAATATGTAAACATTCACAATTTTATGTCAATTCAATATTTCTTCATAGAATATTTTAATATAAGTTGTAGCAACTCTCATAACTTCAAACAATTTAAATATAAAACATATAGAAGACTGCTTCAAAAACAACTTACAGAGTTTTTAAACAGTATGTGCCTTACCAGGTTTTATTTGAATGCTAAAAAAAAGAAGAAAAGAAAAATTTGACTGCCAAAAATACATCTACCAGAAAAGACAGCTTATGTTAACAACACTTACAGAAAACTTTGTCAACTGCTCATCATATATTTGCGACGACATGCATGGATCTTGAGAATTCATGCTAAGCGAAATAAGTCAGATGGAAAAAGTCAAGAACCATATGATTTCATTTATACGTGGGATAGAAAACTGAAAATGACAAATGAACAAGACAAGCAAATAAACAAAAACTCATAGATACGGACAGTATGATGTTCACCAGAGAGAAAGGGGTGGGGAGCTTGGTAGAAAAGGGAAAGGGGGTCAAATATATGGTGATGGAAGTGGATTTGACTTTGGGTGGTGAACACACAATGCGATAATATACAGAGGATGTACTATAGAATTGTACAGATGAAATCTATATAATTTTCTTACCTAATGTCACCCCAATAAATTGAATAACAATTTTAAAATTGTGTTATTAAGGTTAAAACTTTTTTAAAAATGTAAAGATTTTAGAAATATATGTCATTTTTATTTTAAAAAAATCAGTTGAAGACATGTGATGAACCCTTGACAAAGTGGTCTCTAAGTATTGTTAATATAAACTGTCTTTTCAGGTAGATGTACTTTTCGCAGTTAAATCTTGGTTCTTTGGGGTTTTTTTTTGTTTTCTTTTGTTTTGTTTTGTTTTTTTAGCTTTCAAGTAAAACCTGGAAAAGCACGCAGTTTTAAAAACTCTAAATTGTTTTCGAAGCAGTTTTCAATATTTTTTTAATGCATCAAGAGTCTTAAAATGTGGAAATAGTCCAGAATTCTTCTTAACTCTGCAAAGCACTCACTTTATGGTTGTAGAAGGAAGTCCAGCAAAGGATTGCAAACATCAGATAAATGCAAACAGTCCATTTATTTTAAAAATCATTTCACACAAACAATAGAAAGCTTGCTGTAGTATTATTACTACTTCTATTGTATGCTATGAGCCTTATAGGATTTAATCTCTGTGATGAAAAAGTAATTTTTCACATGTAAATACTGTACTTTTTAAAAAAGAAGAAACTCAAAAAATTGCAGAATTGTAGAATTGGCAAAAACAACATGTTTTTTAATAAACATCTTTCCATGGGTAAGGGTTCTGAGACATATACATTCAAAGAGAAGGAAGTGCATGCAACCTATTAAATGCCACCGCATTTTTACACATTTACACATTTGTTTACCACTTCCTCTTGTAGTCTATACTCTCCCTCCTCACTAGCTCTCGCCATCCCAATCCTCAATTATTAGCCTACATTCTATTGTTTGTTTAAGATTCAGTTTGACACCACCTTCAGAAAACCTAGTACACTGCATGAGGTAAACATAATGAGTTATAAGATAATAGCTAAAGAAAAATAATTTTAACCATACATAGGGGAATATATGAGTAGTCTTCATGATTTGATATAAAATTGAGTAAGTTGTGTTCTCTATCATCAAAATATAGCTTGACTTGGTTAACTAACAAAACAGTAATAATTCTATAACAAGTTAGGTATCACAGCAATGTTCCTTTGAAGTATAAGTGCTAGGTATTCTCAAATAACTTAAATTTATGTTGGGTACAAATTAACCATTTTTATATAAAATGCCAATTTTAGATATGTTAAATTCATTTTTTTTAATTATTGTCAATCAAGTTTCAGATTACTATGACATATTAATCAAAGGGAAATAAACTTTGTTTTATACATAATTATTCAGAATTACATTTATTTAACAAATAGTTATTAACACCTATTATTTATTATATGTTATACACCATGCTAGGAAATGGGGATATATTTTTTGTTTATAATAAAAATTAAAAAGAACTGGAGCAAACAATAATTTAGTTCAATATAAATTAGCAACTTATATTAGCACACTTTTTACCTCTTGGTATTATATTGAAATCTTGTTATTCAATCAACCTCTGCTCAATTTTTCTTTCATGTGGACTTAAGAAATTTTAACATCAAAAGACTTTTAGCATAATGTATTACCAGCAAGAAAGGATTACTCTCTGTAATGGTCTATTGCTGGACCATTAAAATTTCTGGCCATTAAGTCTTGTATTACAAACTTGAACTTTTATGAAAGAAGGATGAGGCACAATTTAAAGTAATTGTAGCAATTATAATAATATCAATATTTACCAAGTGCTCACTTAGTGAAAAGAATGAGCTAATGAAAATACATAAGGTATCTCACTGAATCTATATAATAACCTAGCTTCTCATTTCATATTTAGAACCTAATTAATTCTATCCATGCATACATATATATGGACATACAAAAAACATGTTCGTTTTCCTCTCTCTGTATGCCATAATACAACCATTTCCTTCCTTACATGCACTTTTCTCATAGAAGAGAAAATAACATTTTAAGTAACTTAAATATCACAGTTTTGAAGTAAATTATCTGTGGCTCACACTTAGACATGAATAATTCAGGGTGCATGAAGGAATCAAGTGGCATTTGATCAATTCATACATCTCACTGAAAGTACTGAACTTTTAGAATTTTGATTCAATGTGACAACAGCTAAGGTAAAAAGGTTATCATTGAAAAAAAAATCTCCAAATTGACGTTTTCACTGCTAATGGTATAACCTAGAAAGAATAACAATACAGAATCTTTATTCTTACAGAACGATCACAAAATCATACCAGAATATAGGATACAGGAAAATGCTATAATTTGTATAGTTACTATTATTTACATTGTTTTAAAAAGAACAATCATTTAGGCACTAAAAAAAGTTAAAACATCAATTGCATTTAGGAGAAAAGGCAAGAAGAATCAAGTGTTTGTGTGAGAAGGTGTGCTAAGATTTTCTCTGGAAAATTTTGAAATAAATTCAACTTATTTTGCCTTATGTTAATTGGTATAGAAATATTCATAAATACTTGTCATTTTTTAGTTCAGTTTGTTCATTCAACAAATATTTACTGGGCACCAAATGTTTGCCAGATCCATGGGAAGAGATATATACTTTGGTGAGCAAATGGCAGTGTCCCTATTCAGAAAGCCTATGGTCTAGTAAAAGACATACATTAATCAAAAACCAAAATAAACATAAACTTACAAATATGATAAGTGCTATGAGTGAGAGGTTCATGGCACTATAGAGAGTATAAAATAGGAGAATGTTATCTAGTGTGGATAATTAGGGAAGGCATCCTTAAGGGAGAGGGTTTTCAGTTAAGATTGCAGGTTGTGTTTTCTAGGTAAAAAATGGTTAAAATTTTTCTCTAAAGAAGAAATGGAATAAGGAAAGACCTACGACTCCAGGGACTTGATGATGATTAAAAGGAACACAGAGAAGGCTACTGTGTCTTAAGCAGAACAAAAAAAGGGAGAAAAACTAGATGAGGCAGAAGAATAAATAACCATGTATATAGGACCAGCTAGGCCATATTAAAGTTTTAGATTACTGAAAGCAATGGGGAAAAACGAAGGTGCTTTATGAACTGACAATCAGATTTTTGATGTTATAAACATAACTCTGAAAGAAGCAAGACTGACGGTGGTGGACCAGTTAGGATATAAGAAGCCAGACGGTGGAAATGAACTTCAAGAGAAGTGGATAGAATCAAGATAATTTAGGAGGTAAAATTCACATGGTGATGGAGTTTGGAAGGGCAATGAGTGTGATGGAAATGTCAGACTTTACACCTAGGTTTTTTGGCCACTGAACACAGTGTGATTTTGTTGTACACTACAAGAACATTTCATTATGATGAAAAGGCAGATAATTCCTAAATGTGTGCATAACTAAGCTTCCAAATATATAAGCCAAAATTTAACTAAAAGGAGAAATAGAGAAATACACCACAATGTGAAAGGTAGAAAATCTCACGCTGCCTTTTCAGTAATTGAACAAGGAACAAAAAAGCCAGTAAGGATATACAGTTTGTGACAGAAGATAATCCCTAATGCCAGGAGAGCATTTTTGGTATAGTGAGGTGGGAAGGAATCAGCATAGTAGAGCTTCTTCAAATAATTTAGTCATAACCTGATTATCTAAAAGATCCCTGCTTGTTTACATTTTCTGTATTCCAATCTTCTACTGTTTTGTTACATTTAAGATTGAAGCCAACTCTGATATCTCCTGCAATAACAAGATAACACTAGTTATTACAGGAGATTAGGACACAAAACATTAAACTGGCAAATCAGCCTCAAAACCACACAAACAGTATCATCCAAAAAGGTTAAAAAGAAAGTGTTATCTTACCAAATCAGTGTATCTCTATGGGGATCTCTTCAAAGAGCTAATATATTTTCAAAAGAATCTGAAGGTAACATGGAACAAATGATTTTTACTGTGATGTTTCAACCAAGCAATTAAAAAATACCACCACTGCCAACACCAAAAAGTTGGATGAAGAATGACCTGCATAGCCCCCAAAATAGCAATTTAGCCATAATTACTAATATTAGTACATGTAAAGTGTGTGTGTGTGTGTGTGTGTGTGTGTGTGTGCGCGCGCGCGCGCGCGCAAGGGGGAGGCACAATGAGAAAGGACAGTGATCCTTAATAAGAAGTAGAAAGTCTGGCAGTTTATGCAGTAGCGTGAGTAGATTACATCGAAAACTGCACAGATATAACGAAATAGTTATGGGGATGTAAAGTACAGCATAGGGAATATAGCCAATAATATGGTAATAACTATGTATAGCGCCAGGTGGGTACTAGACTTATCGGAAAGTCACTTCATAAATTATATAAATGTCTAATCACTATGTTGTACATCTGAAATTAATATCAAACAATATTGAATGTCAACTATAATTGAAAAATAAAAAAAAATAATAATAATAAAGAAAGAGACTGTCCTAGGAAACCAAAAGTGTCTGGTCAGGTATTCTCTCTTAAAAGGCAGAAAGGGTTAATTAGGCTTCACCCTGACTTAGAAAACTATCCTTCAATAGTATCAATTCATCTCTGATCCAAATCCCACATCCTGCTTGCTTTGTCAGGGTTCCCTAGTATCAAAAATGCTAGGAAACAGATGCCATTCATCCTGAACAATCCAGTCCTCAAAAACATTATCTATCTTAGACGTTTAAGAAGTTGGTATTTTGATTTAAGTACTTATCTTGCTTAAATTATGTTAACAGTGATCTTTCTTCACGTGACTGCTCACATATGAGTACCCCAATTAATTGTATGGACCTATATAAGTGAGTATTGAGACCTTGAACCTTAAAAAAAAATAATAAGGGATGCTAACTCAAAAGATACATCTTAGTAGCTAGGCTTTCTTGATGACACCCTAATGATTCAACACCCACCTCCCTTAAAATGTCAACAGGCAAATATCTATGGACTAATATAAATGAATAGCATGCATATCTAAAGAAACATTCAAGAATATAAATATACAAATGGCCAAAATTCACCTAGATTTTCAAAGAGATGAGGTTGGGTACATATAGAGAAGGAGTAAAAAAGAAATGCAATCCCTATTTTTATGATGTCTTCTTCCCTAAGGAAATTATTTTTCAGATTGATATATATAGGAAAAATACTTACAAAAGCAAATGGAAGAGAATGTCTAAGTTTTTACAAACAAGTTTTAGGGCCTTAATGAATTATATCTCAGGGTACTGAGAAAACTCTCAAATAATATCTGAAATGTTCCTCATAATTTTTGAAAAATTATGGAAAACACAAAAAGAAGCAAAAAACCCAAAATGAAAATCTTCAGTTAAAATGGAGGGAGGCTCGGCCGGTCCGATGGCTCAGGTGGTTGGAGCGCTGTGCTCCTAATGGCCAAGGTCGCCAGTTCAATTCCCACATGGGCCAGTGGGCCAGTGGGCTGCACCCTCTACAGCTAAGATAGTGAACACTGGCTCTGCTTGGACCTGGGTTCCCGTGAGCTGTGGGCTACCATGTGCTGCCAGGAGCGGCTGGTGCTTGAGTGGCTGGCAGTCAATGAGAGCTGCTGTGAGACGCTCTGAGTGGCCGACCCCCTGCCTCAGCGCCCGGTGTGTGTGGGGGGGTGGGCACAAGGCTCATAATACCAGCCTGGGCCAGGGAGCTGTGTTCTATGCAACTAAACTGAGAAACAATGGCTCACACCAGAATGGGGGTGGGTGGGAGGAAGTGGAAGAAAGGGAAAAAGAAAAATGGAGAGATGCTGAGAAATACACTACATAATTGTCAAACCATTGTAAGAATGGAAATAAGTTGGGCAAAGAAATTCATTCAAGAGGAAACTTGGTAATATACTAAGACAATGAATATCAAAAATTCCTAAAATATTAAAAAACACATTTCCTTCTAGTGCATTGATACTAGACTTGAATATTGAAAAAATACGTTACAGTTATCACATCAACAAGATGGTCAACAAATTCTATTTTGCCAACTCCCAGTCCTTTGTTTATATTCCAAGCCCACTGAACAACTGTATGATTATAATTTAGATTGTTGAGGAGGCTGCTATCTTTAAAGAGAACATGTAGATTAGAATTTTCAAGTATTTGGGCATTTTCGTAGAATTCTCATTGTCAATTTTTATGTGCATCAGTGTTGTGAGAGCCTGATTAATGAGAGTCCTTCTTGGAAAGACCTACTTTCATTTGTGTTAAAAAAGGGAGGGGGAAAAAAACTGAGCCTACAATGCTGAGTACTAAAGCGAAATCCAAGATGAATTCCCTCAGATAAATAACTATCTTATGTGTTCTGTGGGCAGTCACTCCATCTGACGTTGCCTGTCTGCCTGTTGAAGATTAACTTCTATTGGACAGCATTGATAATTTACAGCTTTATAAGACTATTTGCAGCCTTATGAGATTCATTAAATCGAGGTCTTTAAAATAAAAATAGTATGAGCTTACTTATTGGATGGGTAAACAAACAAACAAAAATAAACAGGAGAGGATCTAATTCCTCTCTCCCCATACCTTTGATATTGGAGTAGAAAATGCATTGCTCTGGCTTGCTTTGCTGTCCGATATACATGGCTTACTGCACACTACATACTGCACCTCTCGCCTCCTAGAGAGAGCTGGAAGGTCAGAGCCAGAGCTCAAATCCCCATCCACTGAGGCTGGCTGAGGAAAATAGCAGCAGTTTAATGACTGCCAGGATTCAGAAATGTGTAGAGACTCTCCAATCTTTTCTCCATTACTTCAGAAGTGATTTCTTACTGGTCTTTCTTCACCAAGGCAGCTACTTCAGCTGTGTATGTGTGCATGTGTGTGTGTGTGTGTGTGCGTGTGTGTGTGTGTGTGAGAGAGAGATAGAGAGAGAGAGAGAAAGAGAGAGAGAGAGAGAGACACACCAGGGTGGGGCACAGAGGGATAAAGGTGTTTCAAATGACAAGAGCTTTTCTGAAATGGCTTATGTCCTTCTAAGTACAGGGTTACATACAAGATAGAAGTCTCAATATCATAAGATCAAATACTTGATCTTCCACTACTTAAGCTCAATATTAGTATAGCCTTAGTCTCCATCTATATAAATGGAAGGAATATCCAATACAAAGTACTTTACCAATTTCCCAAATCCCGATATTAAATAAGCACAAGAAATGGTTTAAGTCTTTACCTTACGAATTTCAATTGATATCTGTGCAGTTAGGTAAATTGACTGCTTAACTGACCATATTTAAATGTTAGTATGGACTCACTGACTATTTTGATGATGGTAGAAATTCACAGAACCTCACCTTCTATTTTGTTATTGAGTTGCATTAAAATAGTCAAGACAAGCTCAGAAAATGTGTGAGTTATATGAATTTCGGTGGCATGATGACAGAATCATGCTCCAAGATCTTGACAGGCTAAAAAAATGGGCCAAATTTAACAAGACAGATTTAATCAAAATAATTATAAGGTTATAAAAGGAATAGCTTATGTCCAAAAACCTAATTGCACATAAATGATTGAAAAGAAATGTGCCTTAGCAACAAAAAGTATAGTAGAAAATTATAAAGCAGTTAAATAGTTTCAATTATATTCTCTACATATTAACTGTCAATGTTATTAGGTAAACATAAAAGCAGATTTCATTCTTTATTGATTGAACATAAACACTTATAAGTTGATACCTATTATGGTCAAACTATACTTTGTTTTCTCTAGTCATACAATCTGCCTTTTTAAAAATACTTAAGACAAAAGGAAAACCATTCAGATGAGTATATCAATTAATAAGACTATAAGACTTGAAAAATGTTATAACAGTAGTTGAAAATCTATCTTCATCTTAAATAAAGAGATTTTTGTGGATAAGACAGAAATATTGTACCATCATAAAAAAGACTAATAGGTACAATCTACAAAGAATTGATTTTAACTTCTTTAAAGTAAAAAGTTGATGAGTAAATATTTATAGAATGATTACTATATGCCAGGTGCTATGTATTTGAATCTCAAAACAGTTGTTACTTTGTTTATTTGACACAGTGAGTGCTCAATTTAGTTTTCAAACTCAGATTTGACTATATCTAAATTCTTTGATAATTCCAATTAACCTTTTTTTTTCTTATTATAGAAAGCTTGTCTAACGCTCAGATAGGACCACAGGTGAAATGAGCCAGCTGAAAAGGCAATGTGTTTCCAAACACTGGAAATGTTCAATCAAGGAGTGAAACACCATTTGCTATTTAATGAGTTCTACTAAAAATGCCTTTCTCCTAATTTATCATCTTTACAAATGCAGTTTCCTTTAGCAAGTGTGCTTAAAGTGTTGCTATTAAAGCCATAGTTCTTTGAAGATTTTATGAGTCTGTCATAACTAAACAAAGAACTCCATTCAACCGGAGCATGTATTCGGAATCAAACCCTACACTGGTGTTGATTCACTACCAACTGAAAACAGAACTTAAGTAAAACCCACAATTTTGGCTCATAGACTTCAGAACCTTGGTCAGAGAAACTCTGTAGTTCATGATATATATATGTGTATTCACTAAGCTGCCTTGATGCTTTCAAATTTCAGATATAAATATAACGCTTACAGATTACATAATAGGTGACAGTCACTATAATTCTACTTAAATATATTAACATATTTAATCCTCCCAATAATCCTATAAGGCAGTTTTACTCATGCACTAACTGAGGCATAGAGACACTGAATTACTTGCTCGAGGCCACACACAGTGTCCCGAAAGGATTTAAAACAAGAAGTCTTACTGCTGAGTTCATGTTCTTACCCACTAAGGAAAATGCCTTTCATAATTATGTGCCACAGTAGTAAGAATAACAAATAACTTAAATATAAAAGTCTTAACTTTTGAATTTTAGCTTTCATTGGGTGAGCATTTAAAAGCCTAACTAGGTAATATATGCAATTTTTAAATCACATAATTGATTTTGGGTAAGTGCCAAGTATTTTGTTTCATATATTCCATTTTAAGCTTATCCCTCATGCTTTATTTATTTAGTCACATTATAATATATGTACAATGGGTATAACTGTTCCGAATCTATCTCACAAAAAACTGAGATAAGCTATGCTTACCTAAAATGCAGAAGACCTTACAATACATTAGTCACTATACTATACTATACATATTGTCACTGTACTATATGTTAGAGAATTTTCAACAAGACTTTTGCAAGGTCTCTGTATACAAGAACTATGCTATCTATCTGGGTAGATAAAACTTGTAAAAATATTGCCTATCAATGTTATCTATGCTATAATTATATAAAAGAACAGGACTACCACAGAAATGTTTTGGGGAGGGAACATCAGTCACTCTACTGGGAGATGGTCCAGTGAAACCTCAGCATTGTTTACCTGAGCAAGGTTCTGCAAAAATGGACACGGGTTTAGAACCAACAGAGATGTCAAGCACCATAGGAAGAAGGAACCGTGTTCACACAACATGAAGGAATGAAATAGCTGAGTGGGCACTGCAAACGATATATAGTTCACTAAGGGAGTAAAGGATGAGCATCAGAGAGATGTGGGACGTGAGCCTGCAGAGACTTGGAGAGACCAGGCAACATGGAAAGAAGTGTGAGTACTCTGTCCCGTAGCCAGTGAAGATCCATAGTGTCCTAGGTAGAATGATACGTGGATTACTCCGGTGTCTGTGGGGAGTACGAGCTGGAGGTGGGGATGGGGGGATGGCTACCAGTAAGAATAGTTAGAAAGCTATGGGTTATAGTCTAGATGAGGGCCTGAACTTAAATAAGTGTAGGAAAGACGGAGAGAATGGACGTTGAGGAAATTTAAAGAGGTCTGGAAGACCTGGCTTGGCTAATTAAGGGGAAAAGTAGTACCAGAAAATAAGATGTCTGGGTTGGGTAATTGATTGGATAGGGGTGCAACTAAACAGAATTCTAAACACAGGGTAAATAATTGTTTGTGGGGGGGAAAAAAAAAAGATAAGCTCAGTACTAGCGTTTGAGTTTGTCATCCATGAGAAATTTGAATATATGAATCTGGCCCTCAGGGGAGAGTTAAAACCAGTATTTTTGAACTTGCAGTTGGTAATTTAATACCATGAAAGTTATTACAATTACCCACGGAAAGTAAATGAAAAAATTGAAAGCCCTTCCACTAATATAAACTTATACAGAAGTGCAAAAGTGGATGATACTGTTATTAAACACTTGCACAGCAGGATTGATAACAGAAGTGACTAATGCTTGGCTTCTTTGGCAGAGACAATGCTTTTGTAATTAGAATAAAGCACACGTCTTTATTTAAGTTGCAGGTTGAACAAGATGACAAGACAGGTAATTTGTTTTGCTCAGACTGTAGGGTTACCCTAGAGTTACCATGGAAGAAACTGGCACTAGATTACTATCAGATTTAAGTCACAGAAGTATCATGAGCTGTTTTAGAGCAGAAATTCACTGAATTTTTGTGCACAGCCTATAGAATTTTTTGTTTGTTTGTTTCACTTTACAGATCAGGCATGAGAAGAGCAGGTATTTTTCTATTTGAACTAATTTATCCTGAAGCTTTCCCGTCAACTTAATACTTTAGACACTTTTCTTTTCAATCTACAATGATTAATTAGAAAATGTCCAACTGCTATAGACCTGGTCTCAGACTGTGCAAGCAGACAACACAGTAGGAGCCTAGCCATTAGTATCTCATAGAATAAAGATGTTTATTAAAAAAATAATAACCTCTGAACTGCTTAGAAAATCCTTTGATGGACTTACATAACCACCTTTCTATCAGGTCACCTTACTTACACAGAGCAAACATTGTGATCTTTACAGAAAATGCCTTTACTTCCTTACAATTGTGTTGACAAGAGGCCCCACTACATGACTTAAACAATTTCATTTGTGTAACAGAAAGTTCTTTACCAATCAATGAGCAAAGTAGCTGTGCTTTGTCCTTTGTGCTCAGAACGCTTTTACCTCTTTCAGCAACTATAGAACAAACACACACAATACAATACTAGGTGTCTACAGTTTCACTGAAAAACATTAAGTCTGTATATTAATACAGATGAGAGATAGGTAAAATCAATGCCATGAAAGTTCAGTGGAGAAACTTCAAAAGATAAGTGGAATAGCCAGAGAACGCTTTGTCAAAGAGATAGACGAAGGGAAAGGCTTGTCTAATGTAATGTAAAAGGAAAGGAAAAGAAGGAAAGAAACAAACCTCAGGAAACGACTTGATCAAAGGTTGGTTCAGATTATCAGATTACAGTGGGTTTTGAAAACCAACCTAAGGAACTTCCAGTTGATGTGGTAAAACACATTTTTCAGTTTAATTTTTCTGAAGATTTAGTTGTATCTACGAAGAACTTTATTTGATTCCCCCTAAAGAATACCGTGCAAACTCCACTCCATAGCATACAAATTCCACTGAAATCTAAAGTTTATTTACCTCTAAACCATCATTCATATATACTGTAGAAAAGTCAATCAATAATTTACTGAGAACCTCATTAAACACAATATGCCCTAAACATCTTCAAGGATTTTCCCAAGATGTTCACTCTATGTGGAATATTTTCCTTGAAATGTTCAATCTATAAAAATCATACTTTCTGTGGTGGTTCGGTTCTAATGTTACCTCTTTTGTAGAAGTTTCCTTTCCCATAAATTATAATTATTTACTTTGTTTGCTGTGAGATGTATACATGTATGTATCTATTTACATATTTGTGTGTATGTGTATACACTCACACATACATCTAATATAGCACTTGTTAATTCAACAGCAATTCAGCTGGGGGTTTGTATGTTATTTCCTCTCTTCATATTATAAGCTGAAAGACTCATAATATTTTAAAACTATGTTTTGTAGCCCGTAGCTTAACACAATTAATTTTTCCAAGAGAAGCACTTAAGAAATGTGTCAAATAAACACACACACACACACACACACACACACACACTACACATTCAGAGCAGAATTTAATTCATAAATGATCCACTTTTTCCATAATAGATTTATAAACAAACCTATATGGAACCAATTATGATGAGAATTGATTCAAATCATTCTACAGTGTTTCAGATAGTAGGAAGACACCACAGTTCATGTTTCCCTCCATAGTAGACAGTTAATGCTAGGAGGTGGTTTCCCAGAAACAGATTTCCCAGCCCTATGACATTTAGGTCTGGCTTTGTGATGGATTCTGGCCAATGGAATACAAAAGGAATTGACATGTATAGTCCTTGTTTAGAGGCATGTGTTCTTCTCTATGATCTCCTTTTTCATTCCACAGGCTGGAAACTGAGGTCAGCAAAGCCTTGTGGATAGCAAAGCCGAGTCCAGAGAATTCTCACATGGAGAAGCCTCACCTTGATCCTGAAGGAGAATTAGAGTGTAAATTATACTTCACTGTGCAATGCAGGCATTTATACTCCCATATCAGTCCACCAGTCAGTCACCCCTGGGTGACATAATTCCCCAGGCACTTCCAACTCCCTGTGCATGTAGGCAAAGTGGTTCAAGTAGCTCTAGGATATTTCCTGGAAGAGAGGTATACCCCCGAGAAGCAAGAGAACACAGAAACCATGGAAGGAGCACATGGAAACAGTAAAAGACCTAAGGGCATCTGAGCAGAGCACTGACAGCATCTGTTTTGCACAATATGTAGCCGAATATCACTTGGCCATAATCTACACGACCAATAGTCTGGTTGCACCTAATATACCTCCCTACCTAAGAGGAGATTCTAACCAGATATCAAAGGTCTTCTTTATACCATTCTCAGAGCTATCAGGAAAAACAGAAAGAATAACTGAAAATGTTAAAAGGCACATTTTTTTTCCCCTCACATTCACAAGTTTTC
Source organism: Rhinolophus ferrumequinum (assembly GCF_004115265.2). Taxonomy (NCBI): domain Eukaryota; kingdom Metazoa; phylum Chordata; class Mammalia; order Chiroptera; family Rhinolophidae; genus Rhinolophus; species Rhinolophus ferrumequinum. Next base: position 88,606,763 of record NC_046289.1, on the reverse strand, counting down.
ATGTAGATACACATAGGGATATGTCATGTGAATCTACCCTAAAATTAGCAAAAGTGGAACTCATTGTTCAGGGATTACTTCTGGTAATAGGATCTATCCTACATCAGAACCCTGGAGAGGGGAAGGTTACCATTAAAGCCAACAGTCATTCCAGATGGCCTTGTTAGTTTTCTGGTTGCATTTCTATGGAAAATAAAATTTAACCTAAAAAATTCACAGACACTTAGCATAATAATCTCAAGATACATCCATGTTGTTGCAAACGTCACTATTGCATCTTTTTTTATGGCAGAATAGTATTCCATTGAGTATATATACCACATCTTCTTTATGCAATCATCTACGTTTGTTTCCATGTTTTGGCCACCGTAAATAAAGCTGCAAGGAACATCAGAACACATATATCTTTATGGATAAATGTTTTCAAAATTTTGGGGTAAATACCCAGGAGAGGCATTGCTGGGTCGTATGGCAATTCTATTTTTAATTTTATGAGGAACCTCCACACTGCCTTCCATAGCGGCTGCACCAGTCTGCATTCCTACCCACAGTGTATGAGGGTTCCTTTTTCTCCACAGCCTTTCCAACACTTGCTACTACTTGTCTTGTTGATAATAGCCATTCTAACTGGTGTGAGGTGATATCTCATTGTGGTTTTTACCAAAATGTATAGGGCCAGATGGTTCAAAATAGCTTAATGCATGGGATAATTGGAAGGTGTGCCTTTTCTTTGCCCAAAGGTGGACAAAACTCTGGCCTTCACTAACAATGACTCCATCAAAGAGTGACTGAAGCAATATGAGTGACACTAACCTTGAGCGCAGACCCACATCTGTTATGACAGGTACAACATCAACAATAGCAGAAGACTAAACAACCAGTGACTCTCCCCTCAATAGTAGAGATGTGGACATAGTTGTGACTCCAGCAAGGTTCAGTGATGGCACCACGCCAGCAACAATGGTAGGCTCAGAGGCTGAGGGAGGAGCAAGAAGCTCTGGAGACAGCTCTCAGGATCCATGTTGCTTAGAATCCCAGTCACATACACACGGACATTCAGAGACTTTGGAAATGAGGATAATCAGACCTCTAAATTTATCATTGACAAAAAGTCTTCATTAACTGTAAGAGGCATGAAGGTAGAGACAGAAACATGATTCCCATGTAGTTATTGACTGAAAATAATAGAGCAGGGCAACAGCATAACAAAAGGCAAGGAAGGTAAGTGAATCTTGACAGTTCTGATAAAAATGTCATTGGTCAAAAAAATAAAAAAAATAAAGTTACGTCACAAGGGTAGCCAGAAGGAGAAGATATCTAGGCAAAGAATATTTCTGGGATAGAACTGCCTCACTTTGAACTGAAAAGACGGATCGGATCACAAGGGAGTCATTAGATTTTCTTCCAAGTCTTTAAATATGGGGCTTTACACAAAGGACTAAGAGAACCAAGAACAAATATAAACCTCAAGACAAGAACCTCTGGGGCAAAATATAGCTATAATGGCTAGTTAGTAGAAAAAGCCAGATGAAAATTTTCTAACTTTCAAAACTGCTCTTTCAAGTATATGATATCATGCATTGTTTCCTTGATTTGGGTTCTGCAGAGATATTTTGCTTAAAGGAAGTGAAACAAAATATAGACTAGTAGAATCCAGTGGGGGAAACAGGCAAATTTTTCAACCCCATAAGCTTATATTTCCTTTTCTCATTAACTGATTTAGGACGGTGCAAAAGTAATTGCGGTTTCTGCAATTATTTTTAACTTTTTAAACCGCAATTACGTTTGCACCAACCTAATACTAGAAGGGAAAGCTACAACAAAGTGTTTTTTATTTAAAAGTTATTCATATTAATTCCAACATGCTATTTTTTTCCCAAAGAGAAACCTAATTGCAATTTTTTAAACTGAATTGCTAAGCTTACAGTAATATATAAATAATATCATTTTTACTCTTCCTATTAGAACCAAACTAGAAGATAGAGTCATATATAAAAACATGTACATTATCATTAAAATTCTTAGGACTTAATTCTCCATATTTATTTTTTACATTTATTAGAACTCCTTTATCATTAAAACTTTTATATTAATGATAATCACCTAATAATTTTAGGCTTTATTTATACATTTTCATGTTGTGTATCCTAACAGTATCATGCATTCATAGATTTTCTGAGACCTTATTTTCCTATTCCATTCTATAAATCTTATAATTTTATACTCAATGCTTGGATGAAATTAATCTTTTTGTGAGCTTAGCCCTCATAAAGTTAGAAAACTATTTTTCAAAATTAATAATTATTTGAATGTTAAGTTAAATATAATGGCTAAAAATATTATTTTAATATACAATAAGTTTCTTACATCATAGTTTTGTTAAAATTATTTATACATATGTGTGCAATTATTTCATAATATATAATTATATATGCTATATATTTTATATACCACTATCACTCTTCTGTATTATAAAATGTTACTATATAAATAGAATAATTGAAATGATGGAAATTAGGTTAACCATCATGATAGCGTAATCTATAATCAGAAAGTGGATAATAAGTTTCTTTTTTACATATGAAACATCTATGCTCATGTGAGACATATTTGTAATTTGATCAATATTCCTATTCTTATGATTCCCTTTTAATATTATTAGAAGTGAATCATAAATCATTTATGGTCACAATCAATTCTGCAGTTATCTCTAGGCTGATCAAATTTCATCTATATCCCTACTTATTTATGCTCCGACTTAGGCAAGGCCATATGCTCCAGAGAATATAAGATTAAGTAATGAACAGTTATCCTAAAGAGCTTGAAACTAACTATTAAAGTTCTACTTTAAATCAACTCAGGAGAAAGTGAAATAAATGAAATAAAGATCAAAAGAAAATGCTATTACACACGTGTGTGTCCTGGAAAAGCTCATTTCATTAATATTGTTTCATAAGACATCTTCTCTGAACATGTCAATGACTTTGAGTTACATATCAGCTCACCTGCTCCAAGCATGGTAGCTTGAACTGAGCATGAGATTGGTTGTTTGGAGACTTCATTTCTTTTTCGGAACTTAAGATACCTTAGGCAAATCAATTTACCTTTTTCTAATATAAATTTCCCCTACTACTGTCCTTAAATTGGCATATTCAAGAATTTGTTTTAAAAAAAAACTTTCAAATCATGAAGTAGAGCATGCTGCCAGCATATTTTAATCTTGCAATATTGCCTTTTGTATTCAGAGTTCCCAATTCACTTTTTGTCATATATCTGGCATCTTTGTGATGTTTGTCAACTCTCCAAAAATATCAGAGAATCCAAATTTTATTAGACATATTGAGTACTCTAACAAGCCTTGAAGAATCCACAGTTTTATTTCAGGTGGAGTAAGGATACATGATTTATCCTCATCTCCATAGCCATGTCTAAAATGTGATCCTGGAGCTAATTCTGAAGTCTACACTTGGAGATGTTTTTTTTCAAAAGAGTTCTTATTTTCATTTAATTGTGAAGTAAAGGAAAGAAAGGACAGGTCATTATACAAATTACTGTTTGCTATCATTTGCCTTGAAAATGTAACACTTCTGTCATTTCTGTGCAGTTGGAATGAAAATGAAGACATGGGAGAGATTTTAGTAAAGTTTGCATATACTAGAGCTCAGAAATCTTTGTGAATGCCTTACTGTCCGAAACGTGTTTGGACCAGGGTATTATTATCTAACTCCTATGTCATAGGTTTAAGACTATGTGACCAATTAAACCTATGAAGATTCTGCCAGTCAAATCTTCTTTGTCATAATTTGCCTTAATGCAGAACATGGCACATTTCCTCTAAAGAAGTAAAACTATATATTCCTCTGTAAAATAAAGATGCTTTAGTCATGTAGACTGCTATAGAAATCCAGGTGACTTAACTGAATTTTCATCTTAATGGGTCTTATATTTTCCTTTCCTATTGAGCCTCTGCTACAGGACAAAAACTGAAATGGGCATGTGGGATGAAAAGCTATCATGGGGATTCCAGAAACTATAATTGATAATTTATTGTTCCTGTTAACCAGGAAATGTTTCATATAATATTTAGCCTTTACAAAGGGCGTGGTATGAGAGCATAGTAGTAAAATGTCATGAAATTGAATAGTCCTGATTAATCTTTTACCACAATCATGAAGATCCCCTTTAGTCTAAGAATAATATTTTTTGGCTTACTTAGAGTTTATATCTTAGTTCAAACAGACTTACTGATGGTGTGTGTACACACACACACACTCTTTTCAATTGTTGTCTTTCTGTTCTAGTGTTTACAAATATCATCAGAGATCACAGTAAAATAATGTTTAGCACACATTCACAAAGGTGGAAAAACCCTCAACTTACCACTTTTATCCTATTCACCAAGAAAATTAGAATAAAACCACCCATCTGTTTGGCTTCTTTTAAGGTCTTATTTTATAGTTCTTCAGTGGAATGTTTTTCTTTGATACCTTTCATTTGTTTGAAAAGTGATACTCTCAAAATATTTTCCTTATGTCTCAAATATGTTTTTCCCTGATGTTAATTTAGTTTTCTCTGTAACTGTTCACATATGGGTACCTTTGTAATAAATTCAACATTTTATGCACTTGTTAAGCTATATTATTTCCAAAGCACACTATATTTAAATATTCAATTCAATGATGATATTATATTTTAATATCTGTTCTTGTGCAAAGACATAAATGTATTTAATGTCAGTCTTTAATCTCATTGCCCTTATGAATCTATTTCATGATGTTACACGCAATTCTCTTTCTTCATCCTTCATTAAAGCACTATAAAGTAAACTCAAAGTGTGCTGTGATAAACTAATGCCTATTTATCACACCGTTGGCAAGGAAACTGATTTTTCTTCAGTTTATTAACCTTATATTCATTGATATCACTATCCTTCATTTGATTAGATACAACAGACTGAAAAATAAAGATCAATGACAAGGATATTTCCATAGCTCAATTGAAACCACTATTATAGGTTAAAAAGGGAACATAGGCAAACATATGGATAACAAAAAGTTCATAGTGGGTTTAGGACGTGGGGACATAGATTAATGACTGGAGGTCAGGGACATTAAGGTACATGTAGATGGTTTAGGTCAGGGAATTCTAACTACAAACTTTAAAATTCATGATAATTCATTTGAATTTAACTATATAGACAAAGACAATTTTAGGGTTGTTTTTATTCTTTTTAAAAAATAAAATCATCTGCCAGCTGTACAACGGAAGGCCTAGAGATATAATGGTGATGTGACAGAAGGGACCCCTTAGGAAACCCTTTTGTAGGGGAGGCAAAATGTTACTATGCTTTTAGCTGCGGCTGGGAATTAAATTGACACGAAACAGATTAATGGGAGCAAAGAACACAATTTTTTTTAAATATAAATTTTGGTGAAACAGAAGCCTTCATAAGGAAATGAATTTCCCCAAAAGTGGCAAACCTAAATGCTTTTATATTAGGTTGAACAAAGGAAGGCAATTGTGGAAATGTAACTAAAATATATGAATGGCTAAAGGAAGATAAGAGTTATTTTAATGAGATCTATTTGTACAGAATTTTCTTGGTCTCTACTCTCCGTCTCTGGTGATAAGAATGTTTCTTTCATTCTTGTATAGGGAGGCTATTTTCCACATGGGAGTTTTATCTTCTTTCTAGAAGAAAAGGGGAGGTCAATGCTCTTCTTATACCTGCTGTTTTTCCAGTGCTTTTAGCTCAAGATAATCCTTATACCAAAGGGGTATATTTTGCAGTGGTGTATTCTGCCACCTATCCTTTTAGTAAGAAACTTTACAGAAGTAAAAGAAAAACTGGGGGTCTGGCTAAGGCAGCAGCAATGCAAGTGAAAGGGAGGAAATACATCTGACAAGTTGCAAATGCAGATTTGGTTATTGCTTAAAATATGAGGGTGATTTAGATCTGACGTAATAAAAGGATTACAAAGTTTCTAATCCAAGTCAAGGAGGTAGGCTGATGTACTCCTAGTTAAGATATAGAACAGTGAAAGAGAAAACCACTGTCTGTAAACATGTATGTGGCCTTGTAATTCTACCTTTAAGATAAGAGTAAGAAAATTATGTGGATTTATACAAGTTGTAAGATTATCAAGTAGGCATTTCAGTGAAAAAGAAGACACTGAAATTATTCTGATTGCATAATCAATTCAGTAAAATTGTATCCTTCTAGAATTCTAAGTAAGAATGGAAAAATTAAGCCATATCATAAAGTCATGTCATCTTAATATCTAACAAAATGAAGGAACACTACTACCTCTACAACTTGGAAAAAAACACACTGAATAGTATCCTTACCTTTTCCACCTTGTAACTCAGATGAAAGGTTGCAAGAGTAAGTATGAGGTGAGACTTGGGAAATGTGGAAAATGAAAATATATATTGTAATACCTAGGTCAACCATTAAAAAGAAGTATAATTGATACACTAAAAGAGAAGAGAAAATGGAACCATATAAAATGCTCAGTTAAAACCAGAGAAGACAGAAAATAAGAAATAATAAAAACACATGAAATAAAAACTTTTACAAACATAATTGATATTAATCCAACTGTATCAATAATCACTTTAAACATGAATATGATTTTATTTAAATCATATAAATATGATTTGATATTTATATAAAAATAAACTAATTCACTAAATACAAATTAAAACACAGAGATTGTCTATGTGAATTAAAAAGGAGACCAAAAATATGCTGTCTGAAAGAATCTCACTTTACATATAAAAGTCTCATGTTGAAAGTAAAGGGATAGTGAAAGATAAGACATGCTAACACTAATCAAAAGAAAACTGTAGTAACTATATTAATTTTAAGAAAAGCAGGCTTCAAAACAAGGAACATTGTCAGAGATAAACAGAAGTATTACATAATAATAAAGAGGTGAATTATTCAAAAAGAAATATAATTCTAAATATGTCCTAACATGACAACAACAAAAAAAGTCAAAATACATGGTACAAAAACTGATATAACACAAAAGAAAAGTAGAAGAATTTACCATTAAAGTTGGGGAATTGAATACCCCTCTGTCACTAATTGGTAGATCAAGCAGGCAGAAAATCAGTAAGAATACCTAAATAACAATACCAATCAACTTGATCTAATGGGCATTTAAAGCATATTTCATCCAACAGATAGCACAATACACATTCTTTACAAGCTCACGTGGAACATTCATCAAGGCAGACTCACATTCTTGGCCATAAAACACATCTTAAGAAAAATATAGGTATCACATAAGAATGTCCCCAAATGACAATGGGATTAAATTAGAAATCAGTAACAGTAAGATGATCGAACAATTTCAAAAATGCACATTTGTAAATCACATTAGTCAAAGAAGTGTCAGGAGAAATTAAAAAAATAATTTAAACTAAACTAAAATGAATGTGTAATTGATCAAAATTTGTGGTATGCAGTAAAAATAGTGCTTAAAGGGTAATTTTTATGATTAAATGTGTATATTAGAAAAGAAGAAAGATTTAAAAGCAATAACTTCAGGGTTTTTTTTCCCTTTTGGAAACTAGGTAAAGAAGAGTAAATTAAACTGAAAGCAAACAAAAATGGCAAGCACTATGCATTTGAAGATAAATCAATTGAATTGTGTGGTAGGCTGAATAATAATCCCCACAGAAATTCAGGCTCTAAGTTTTGCAACTTATAAATGTTATCTTACACGGCAAATAGGACTTTGGATATGTGATTAATTTATGGATCTTGAGATGGGGAAATCACCCTGGATTATCTTGTCTGCCCTAAATGAAATCACCAGTGTCCTAGAAGAGAAAGGCAGAGGGAGATATGAGATATAAAGCTGAAAGCAAGAAATTGGAGTAAAGCAAGGAAAGAATCACACATGAAGGACACAGTTTGCTTCCAGAAGCAATATATAATAATAATAATAATAATAATAATAATAATAATAATAATAATACCTATTCTCCCCTAGGGTATTCAAAATGAACCAGCTCTGCTGACACCTTGACTTTAGCTCAGTAAAACTGATTTTAGTCTTTTGGCCTCCAGAACGGTACATTCCTGTTGTTTTACGTTATAAGTTTGTGGTAATTTGTTACAGCAACCACAGGAACTTAATACAAATTAAAAACAGGGAAGTAATAGAAGAAAAACAAACATAACAGAAGCTGGCCTCTATGAAAACCTCAATAAAACAGAAACATCTAAACAGGCCAACGAAAAAATAAAATAAAATGAGAGAGAGAAAAAATGGACATCTTATCAATATAAAAAGTGAAACAAGTGTTAATGCTTGACATTAGGGATAATAATATAATAACTGTAGGCCAAAATTTTTATAGCATAGATAAAATTGACCCTGTGCCAAAGACACAGGGTATCAAAACTCATAGGATGAGAAATTGATAATCTGAATAACCCTCTACCTATTAAGAAATTGAATCAATAATTAAAATCCCTGCAAAATATAAATCATCGGGTATAGGTGGTTTCACTAGTGAAATCTAACGAATATTTAAGGAATAATAGATACTAAATCTCTACAATCTTTCAGAATATAGTTTTCCAGAGAGAACATTTACAAACTCATTTTGTAAGACCAGCATTACCCTAGCAGGAAAAGCTGATAAAAAAAATTATGAGAAGACTATATGCCACTATCTCTCATGAACATAGACAGAAAAATATTTAACTAAATATCAGCAAATCAAATCCAGTAATATGTAAAATGTATAATGCAGAAAAATTCAAGGTTGGTTCAATACCTACAAATCAATCAATGCACTTCAATATATAAGCACACTGAAAGTGTGTGTGCGTGTGTGTTCGTATCAATGAATGCATAAAAAATGTATATGACAAAATTCAACACATATTCATGAGAAAAATACTCAAATACTAGGAATGAAAGTAATCTCCCTTAACTTAAAAAGGGAATATATTAAAACCCTATAGCTAACATCATACTCAATGGTGAGATAGAAAATTAGTCTCCCAAGATTCGGAACAAGGCGAGAACAACTTCTCTTTCCCCTCCTGATACTTACCATCACATTGAATGTCCAAGGTAGGGCAATAAGACAAGGAAAACAAAGAAAATGTACACAGATTGATAAGGAAGACATAAACTATCTTTCTTTCTCCAAAAACATGAGCGTCTATGTAGAAAGCAAACAAACAAAAAAAGTTGCAGGAGAAACTTCTGGTACTAATAAACAAGTAGAACATGGTTGCAAAATACAAAGTCAATATATAAAAGTTAATCTCCTACACAGCAGAAAAAGTTGGGAATTTAAAATTTTTTAAATACAATTTATAACAGCACTAAAATATTGTAATACTGAGATATAAATTTAACAAAATATGTACAGGATCTATATACAGAAAACTACAAAACATTGATGAAATAAATCACAGAAGATCAAAATAGAGAGATATGCCATATTCATGGTTTAGAAGACTCAATATTCTTAGTAAGTCAATTATTCTCAACTTCTTCTATGAAATCAAAGAAATCCCAATCAAAACCCCAGCAAAGTATTTTGTATGAATAGAGAAACTTTCAAAAATGTATGAAAATGCAAGAACCTAAAATAGCTAACAGAATACTGAGGAAGAACACAATCCAATTTCAAGATTTCCTATGCAGTTTATTATAGCTCACTATAAATATATAGTAGTCAAAACAATGTACTAATGATAAAAAAACAGCACATAGATAAATGGAACAGAATAGAGTACCAAAAATACACCCACACAAATGTAATAAACTAATATTGGACAAAGGTCCAAAAGCAATTCAATAGAGAAAAGATAGACTTTTCAACAAAGGTTGCTAGAATAATTGGATTCCATTAAAAAAAAAAAATGAAGAGAAAACCTAATATCCTACACAAAAATTAACACAAAATAAATCAAGTCATACTCTGGAAAAAATATTTGAAAATCATATATAATAGAGGATTTGCACCTAAAATATACAAACAACTCTTAAAACTTAACAATAAGAAAACAAAAATTCATTTAAAAAATGGGCAGAAAATCCGCACAGATAGCCTCACCAAAGAGGAAAAGCAGATGGCAACTATATAAAATATATAAATAAAACAAACAATATATAAAAAAAAACAATATATAAAATGATATTCAACATCATTTGTCATTGACATTGCAAATTACAACAACTAGATATAAGTACATATCTATTATAACAGCTGCAATCCAAAAATCTGATAATAGCAGTTGTTGACAAGCATGCAGAGCAACAGAAACTTTCATTCATTGCTGGTGGGATTGTAGAATGGTACAGCCACTTTAGGTACAGTTTAGCAGTTTATTACACAGCCAAATGTAGTCTAATAATATTATCCAACAACTGTGCACCTGGGCATTTACTCAACTGATTTGAAAACTTATATCCACAAACAAAACAGTGTACATAAATATTTAGAGCACATTTACTTATAATTACCAAAAATTGGAGGTAAAATATATTCCTTAGGAGGTATATGGTTAAACAAATGTGGTATATCCATATGATGGAAAAATGTTTAGTGATAAAAAGGAATGAGTTATCAAGCCATGAAAATACATAGATGATTCTTAAATATTGCTAAGTGAAATTTGTCAGTCTGAAAAGGCTATATACTGTATTATCCCATTTAACTGACATGCTGGAAACATAAAACTATAGAAATAGTAAGCTGATAAGGGGATGCCAGGGTTTTGGGGAGAGAGGGATGGATAGGTAAAGTACGATGAACATTTAGAGCCGTGAAACTTATTTATAATACTAAAATCATGAATACCGACACTGTCAAAACCTAGAGAACTTTACAGCACAAAGAATAAAAGACATATATATGAAAATATTTTTTAAATCATCTAGGAAAGCAGGAAATCCCAAGATAGAATATAGAATGTTTCAAAATCAACTAAGCATGTTACAAATGAATGAAATAACTTCACTGATGGGTGGGGCAAAATATGCTGACTCAAGTAATTTTGGAAATAAGTAGTGATTGAAAGACTAAAGGCGAAAGGAACTGTGCATAAGCACTTCACTCTCACTGATAAAATTGTGCCCCATGGGAGAAAGGTTTAACAATTCTGACACTACTATATTTGTATCCTGAAATTTTAAAATTAAGTAAATAAATGACAAATGGTTAGAGCCAGGTCTCTCACTGTGGAGTTCAAGGATACAGACAAGCAAGAGAAGGCTAGAATGATCCATGTGGTAATGGGTTAAAGTTGATTAAATTTTAGTATGAATTCATGTTTAACTTGACAGATGGTTACATAGAGAAATACATATAGACATGTGTATATACAAAAGTTAGGATACCGACATATATTTATTTGCCCTGTCAGTTGTGAGGGTCTAAAACCAACAACACCTTAGTAATCTTGAGCATATCTAATACCCAGATCTTGGTTACTAATATATTCTCCAATAAAAGAAACCAGGGCTTCTTGAAAAATAACTGATTAGGATCAGGGCAGTAAATATATAAGATAAGCCTGTAGAATCTCTTAGTTTCAGAAAGTGCTTTAACACACATACACACACATAATATGGGAATACAGGAGACAAATGAAATGGTCAATACTAAAAAAAAATATGAACAACAAAATTAAAAAGTACTATTAAATTATAACCCATTATATATACAGTAAGTATAAATGACTCACAATAATTATTCAAGTAAATAATTGAATAATACAATTAATAATAAAAAAAACTGTACACAAGAATTTCAACTATTTTATGTAGATACTCTGACCTCAAGAAGGTATAGCATAATTAAACTGGTGGAACATAATTAAGATGGAGCATAAAAATTCCTTAGTGACTTCTTTCGAAAAAGTACAGCATGGATTAGTTTTGTAGGAGGTGAAGAAAAAGAAAATCCCCCTGTAAGATCATAAACATAAGTAAGACAACATACAGAGTTTCAGAAGCAAAAATCACATTGTCTGTGTAGCTTGAATCCTTTAAAATAATTCAATTTGAAAAAGAAAGCATTTAAAGTGTAAGCTTCTGGTTAGATACTTGGCAGAGACAAAACCCAAAAATCCTTCATGGAAACCGACCCTGTGAAACATGCCTGATAGAGTATTCATGGATAGAATTGTAACACAAACACACAATTAACAATAACAATAATAATAATAACAAAAACTAACAAAAAACAGTCAATATCAATTAGCAGATATTTCAAAAAATGACCCAATCCCTCACCTCATTCAGCTAATAAAACTATCAGGTAGAAAATTTTAAATGAGCATGGTTAGTATGCTTGAGAGAATGTAATATACAATTGAAAAAGTAATGATTGGGAATACTTTTTAATAAATACTTTAAGAATAGAAATAAAAATTCTGAGGAAATATTAACACCATGCTTCCCTGAAAATAAGACCTAACCAGAAAATAAGCTCTAGCTTTTCTCAGGATAACATCCCCTGAACATAAGCCCTAATGCATCTTTTAGAGCAAAAAAATGTAAGACCCAGTCTTATTTTCAGGGAAAAATGGTAGATGAGACATAACAAGATAAATATATTGTGTTCACAGATTTAACAATACAAAATATATATATTCAAAAAAAATATATTCAAAAAATGTAAACAGAGACAAGTAAATGGACATTTGGAAATGAAGTTAACATATTTCAGAATTCCTGAATAAGTTTATACGGTAGAGAGTAGAACAAGGAGAAAATACACCGAGAGAAACAATGGCTGAGAATTATTCAGAATAGAGTTAATGGCAAAGATTCTTAGTTTCTGGGAATCTAAGAATCCAAGAAGAACATAAAAATAAGCCCACAGCACAGTCAAACTGCAAAACAACACAGACATAGAGGAGTCTTATAGTAGATGTAGGAAAAATATAAATAAAAAAGATGGATTACTTCAAAGGAACTGCGTTGACAGTTGCAGCCATCTCAACAGCAACAGTTAAAGCCAGAGGCAATGTCTTCAATGCCATATGAGAAAATGTCATACCAGATTCTGATGATAAGTAAATTATTTTACAAGAATGATTGTGAAATAAAAATATTTTCAGATAAACAAAACAGATTACTATCAAGAAATACCCACTAATGAAATTTCCTAAGAACGTACTTCAAAAGGAAAGTTCTGAGAAGCAAAAAGGACAAAGAAACTTATAAACATGAAATTAAATATAAGCAAACTTTTACTGTATATATAAATCATATTTAATTTATAGAATAAAAATCAAGAGATAAAACTAAAAGGCTGAATGACAATAAGGTGATCAGAATTATAGCATTTAGTGTATTCCAAATTAATGCAACAATATTACATAACTTTAAATGTTTAAGTATACATGTCAAAGTTTAACGGAAAAGCATAGAAATAGAATGCATACATTTAAAACCACTAAAAGGGAAAAATGAAATTGGGACAATAACAACAATAAAAACCTAACTTCTCATTGATTTCTCTATCACTATGTCAGTATCATACCACATAATGTTTTAATGTCTTCATCCCACAAATTACACAGTAGAAAAGAATCCAGCTATGCCAGTAATCCAAGTGAATATTTTTCAGTTGAAAGCATAGATGCTCATTTAAAAAAATACTAACTCCTCCAAAGCAAGTATAATTCTATTAAAATCACACTATTATCACTTCTATTTAATGTGTACCAAAAGTTCTAGCCAGCACAGTTTGACAAGTAGAAGAAATAAAAACGTAAAAATTAGAATGGGAAAACAAAATTATTTTTATTTGCAGATGGTAAAATTATCTATTAGGAAAACTCCAAGTAATCTATTAAAAAATAGGAGAATCAATAGATATGACCAGTATTTTATCTGCTAGGTCAGAAAACAAAAACATATTTTACGTTTATACTGGTGATAGAAAATAAAATTTCTAGAATTTAAAATAGTATAACATATCCTCATTTAATATATATTAAAAAAACATGCGTCCCTAGAACTAAATTTACAAAAGAAAGAAGAAAATTATAAAAATTTTAAGTCAAAGATATTAAGGAAGTGCAAAACAATTATATTTTTATAGATATTGTAATTTATAAAGATGTCAATACCTCTCAATTTATATAAAAGTCACTGTAATCCAAACCAACATCCCAACAAAAATTTTCATTGACTTGAAAAGTTAAACTGAAATTTATATGGAAGTCTGAGTCCAAAGAGTATTCAAAAAAATGTACACAAGTAGACACTTTGGTCAACGATGCTCAAGCAGTAGTTCACCATAATCAGAAGTGTCCGGACACTGAGGGTAACCACTTTGAGCATCTGTTGTAATTGCAGAAGTTAAATGTGACTTGTATTCATTTTTTGTTATCGGTATATATTACTACAGTTTTAATAGCTTTTTCCTTTCTTAAAATGTGTATACATTTTTTGGGGGCACCTTCTGTATTTATGACAAAAAATGGGGTGAGTATATATTTGATCTAGTGGAAATAAAGTTCTTACAAAATGAAGACATTAAGAAATTATGTGGTATGATACTGACATGGTGATAGAGAAAGAAATAAATGGAATAGAAAACTAAGAAAAATACCCACACGTATATAAAGGGTTGATATATGACAGAGGACTCATTATCAATCGTTGGAGAAAGGATGGATTATTTAAAAATTACGATAAAAAATAAATTATTGGTATAAAAAACAAAATAAAAACCTATGAAATTCCATTTATAAAATGTTACCTCAAAATGTAAATTTATTAATTAGAAAGGAAAATTTTTTAAAGAAAATGTACGAGGTCTGACAATTAAGTTCACAAACTCATCCTAGAAAAAGTGCTATACACCTCATTGCTGAATATCACTATGGTCACCTATGAAGTACTCCCCTTGGGAAGCTATGCAGCAACGCCAGCACCTAGTCCATCCTTCAAAGCAACTGTGGAACTCTTTCTGGAATGGCCATCAGAGCTGTCATCGTATTTCCCTTTATGTCCTGAATGTCATCAAAATGTCTTCCTTTCAATATTTCCTTTATCTCCAGGTAAAGAAAGAAGTCATTGGGGGCCAGATCAGGTGAGTATGGAGGGTTTTCCAATACACTTATTTGTTTACTGGCTAAAAACTCCCTCAAAGACAGTGCTGTGTGAGCTGGTGCATTGTTGTGATGCAAGAGCCATGAATTGTTGGTGAAAAGTTCAGATTGTCTAATTTTTTCATGCAGCCTTCTCTGCATTTCCAAATAGTAAACTTGGTTAACTGTCCAGTTGGTACAAATTCATAATGAATAATCCCTCTGATATCAAAAAAGGTTAGCAACAGTGTTGCAACCAGTTCTCAAACTTAATTGTCAGCCCTTGTAGAGGCTGTTATGCTTGATTTGGGGAATCAGAAGGATGTCTTATGATACATAAAGCATGACTGTAGAAACACAGACGGAACATTTTGATAGTATCAAATTAAGGCCTCCTCTCAACTAATAGACACCACAAAGAAAATGGAGATACAAACCACTAACTAGAAAAAGATATCTGTAACAGTTATAATAAAAAATAAAAACACTTAAAATCTGCACTCTGAGTAAGAGCAATTTTTCAAATACCATATTTTTTAGCATTATCACTTAGCATAGAACAGAAATGCTATTTTACATTGTATCGTAAAAACTACGGCAGTTTATTCTGCCAGATCCAGCAGTGGCAGAGCAAGATACAAACTTTCAGAAAGTGTAAAACGATCTAGTATCACAGGCCCAATGTTAGTAGCATACTGATTGCCTTTCCCGTCCTGTACAAGAATCTGTATTCTGTCAGCGTACTGACTATGGATTGCATGCTGTAGTGTATGGATGGGATTGGAAAACATTTCCTTGCTAAAACACAGGAAGTTGGCTGTGTACATAATGTGATGTATTTGGATTGCATAGCAACACATTTCCCAAGTAATTCCTGATGTTCAATTTAACTTGAAAGTTACATTTGTAGGCTCCAGCTCATGAACTTGACACTATGTGAGCATCACCATGGGCAAATTATTCTCGGCATGGTATGGAATTTTCCAAGTTAATTAGAGATGCTACATGATTTCAGCTCCTTGTGAAATGTTGAAATGGAGATACGCTAATCCTCAGGAAAATGTTCCGACAGAGAAAAAGAGTAGATATGTAGTTGATTTGCATTTTAGTGTTTGACGTAAGGCTGACTGCTTTAGAGAAAACTGAAAAATTGTCTATAGTTCATCACTTGCTCAGAGGTTCTGCGTCTGGTGTGACATTCCTCCAGTGACTGAACAATTGATCAGGAAGTTACAGAAACAGGAATTTTGATGATAATGTCAATTTAAACTAAAGGCAATGCCAATAAGTCTGAGGCACAGGAGACTTTATTTCTTCTTTTTAAATAAAAAAGGCACTCTCTCAAATCACGGCATGTATAAGACTGTATTGCAACTGATCTTGTTTATCTATACCCACCATTATTCCATAAACTCCATGAGAACAAGAACTCTATGGAACCTAACTCAGTGTCTGTTACATGGTAGGCTCTCAATAAATATTTGCTGAATAAATAACTGAATTATTAAATGAAATCATCCATTCTCCTTGATGAACAGATTATACAGAAACAAATATAAAGTTAACCAGATTAAATACAAAGATTATTTTTTTCAGGGTTCTGTGATAAACTATAATCCAACAAATTTGCATTCTTAGCGGAGCATAAAAACACGTTGCCAATAATGCTGCAGGAGCGGGGTGAAGGCATGTAGGATTATAATTAATTTTAAAATGATGCAGTTTCAAAATATTCCAAGCATAAATGCTATGAAAGTAAATTATTATTAATTATGGCACTTTCAAACTTCTCTTTATATTCTTTTTTAAACGAGGCAAGGTATGTGCAAGTTCATTATATAAATTTTACAAAGTCCTTTTCAAATATTTATGTTTTCACTTATAAATCACATTATAAAACATGTACATATAAAGCAGAGCTTCATAGATTTGGTATTTCCTGAAGAAAAATGGTATTATTATACTATTGATCAGAAAGTAGTGTAAATTATAAAACCACTCAATAAATGGTAACATAATACAATCTTCTGCAATAAATTTAACAGTAAAAATAGACTCTAGGTTTTGCACAAAGCAAAGAAATGTGTTTTACACATGCATCTCCTAAAATAATAGATACATAAGAATATATTCAGCACATTAAAAAATTGTTTTCATTTGTATGTTAAGGATTTGACCTAAAAGAACATTAAATATTTAGATTATAATTTTGATTTTATCCATAAAATTTCACAGTGATTAAGAAAATGTTCTAGCTTACTGTAAAATGATGTTGAATTAAATGTGCTTGGATTATTTTTTCTAAGGAATAAACTCTCTATTAATGAGAAGCATCCAAAATATTTCTGCAAATTTCATGCACACCTCAAAACAGTGTAACACTCAGTTTATATATTTTTAGTTATTGGTGGTAGTGATAATGATGACAGCTTTTAAAATGTCTACAGAATAATCAAATCTTTCTTCTCTTTATTTTTTCCTACCAGTCTATTTTACCAAACAGTCTTCAAGTACATATGATAGATATCAGAAGTTCATGTGAAAAACATAAAAGAGAAACTATTATCAATTTATTTGGATTTTCTATTCAGAAGATTCTAAACCTCTTTAACAGATTTGCTAAAATATGCATAAATAATCCAACAACGTATGCTCGATTGTCATTGTGTCTTACTCAGTGAATGGGTAAAGGCACCTAGAGTGTAGACATTAGTGAGACAATACTCAGCAGCAGAGAGGGAAGTAAACATTTTTGTACTTTTGTAGGTAAAATTTATATTGGTGACTTCAGGAAAGGCAGATTAATTGAATCAAAACAGCTAACATGTGTAGTCTTTAGTGTGCACCAGGCACTACATATTTTATGTGATTTGCATTAACCCCACATCAACTGAGTGAAATTAAGTACATTACACACTCCATTTCACAGATAAGAAACTGAGGTACAAAGAAATAAGTAACTTGCCCAAAGTTACATGTATACTAAATGAAGTAGCTGAGTTTCCAACCCAGGCAATCCAGCCCCCGGCCCAGTCTTTTACCAACTAAGCCTACTGCCTTTGCATTGAATTAGATTGATTTGAACTGAAAAATTTTGGGGGGAGTCAGGCACTAGTGCTATACTGCAAAGGATGCAAAGATGGATAACATGAATGTACCCTAAAGCAGCTTTCAATCTCATGGATATTCATAAATATTGAACACTTAGAAATGCATTCCTAGATTTTTGGCATGCAAAACTGTCTTTTTATATGATGTGCTATATTAGAGCTCTACATGTTTTTATCTCCCTTCTCTGAATCCCTAAGTGGCCTGGATTGCTTATTTTAGCACTAATCACCTATTTCTTTGTCCCTATTAATACAGAGAATGCCAAAAAAAAGTATATACATTTTAAGAAAGGAAAAAACTGTATTAAAGAAAACTCAATATATATCAACAACCAAACATGAATACAAGTCATGCATATACATTTTTTGGCACCCCCAGTAGTATGCAGAGTGACTCAATCAGGCAACTTATTGATTGCCTCCATTGTATAAGGAACTATGACGACATATTTTGTCTTTTCTCAACCAGAGGTCTTTCCCGCGGGGTTCTGGGATATGTACTTGATAAAGGGGTGGCATGCATAGTTTCAATGGAATTGATTTCTAGATTTCCATATGCTTATTTGCCTTTCTTAAAATTGATCTGAGAACCAATCTAAATTCACATAGTCTATTCCTACTTTACACAATTACAGGCACAACCCTCTCTTACCCCTAATTTTCATAAGGTAAATTAACCTAAGGTTTAAAAAAACTCTAAAATTATAAACAAAGGAATACTTTTAAATATTAATTATAGGAAATTATCCTTTAATTATTAATCAAAGCTGTCTTCAATCTTAAAATCTCTCTTTTCTTTATACACAGACATACACACACCCAGGCATACAATAGCAATACAAATACAGAGTTTTATATTAGAAATTAATATTTTGACCTAAAGACTGCATTCAGAACAGCCAATGCATACGTTACTGATGGTCCTTCTTTAAAATATTAGTATTTTATATATTTTTTATATTTTCCAGAACTGTTAAATTCTGCAAGTTTTATTAGACAAAATAAATTAATGTTTTCAGATTGTTTATTCAATTATTTAGTTAAAACGACTTTATAAATATATAAATATTTATTACGCTTGTAATGGATTTTCAAATTATTCACATTTTAAAATGAAATGCATATTTCCTATAACTTAATAGTAGGAAATATACTTATTTCATTTTAGGATAAATAACTTTATATGTGAACCTAAAATATGAAAGGAAGTACATAGCTTTCCCAAATTATTTTATAAATATGTAGTAAAAAAAATGGAAACAATAAAGTTGAGGAGAGTCTAGAGAAGACTATGAGTATAGAATTTAAGTTCTTAGAGAAAAGGTTACTATGAACCTACAGTAAAATTTTATGTGAATCTTTATTTCACTTATAAGCATGTATGCTTGAAAGACATGACAAACTAAGTATTCACTGGAAAAACGTAAGAGGGAATCTATCAATTTATTTGGATTTTCTACTAAGAAGATTCTAAACATCTTTAACAAATTTGCTAAAATATGCAAACAAAACAAAACAAAACAAAAACCAAAATCATAATTTCATACTCCACTTTGAGCATTCATAGTAATTCAGTATTTCTGTGAGTTAAATAATATATCCTAGGATGGCAATGAATGATACAAATTTTTCTCTATAGCACTGAAAGACTGTGTTTTGCCACAACAATGTTATGTAACATTCACAAAAGCTCTGTGTTATGCTCCAAGTCCTCCCCAACCTGGAAGTCAGGGGCAACCTTGACCTCACACGCACCCTCCACCAAGGACTCAGCAAACGTTTCCTCCTGGGACTACAAGTCCCGCATCCGGTCTGCCTCATGAAGCACTTCCCAGCCCACAGGGCCTCAACGACCTTTGCTTTCTCCAGCCTATGCTGGTTGGAGAACCATCCAAAACTTCCCACTTCTCCACGGGGGTCCAGCTCTCCAGCAGCGGCTCCTCCTGGTCTTTCTGAGACTAAGTGTTCATACACACAAACTGTTCCACCTCCTTTCAGAGAGATTTGGCTGACACCATACCCTGCTCGCTGCGCCATATGTCATGCAGGGTGTCAAGTGGGGTCTCTGGTCCCGCTCCCCACATAAGAACGCAGGATATGGTGAGGCCAAAAAGGAACACCCATGGAGCCATAGGTAGGGGAGTCCACTGTGCTAACTGCAACCTGCTCTTGCTAGCTGTGGGGACAGAGCCAGGAGTGCAGTTTCCAGGCTCTTACCCTCACGCACAAAGGTGCTCACTCGGGTAGTAAATGGCCATCAACTGTGATTGGATGGCCATTAGCTGTGGCTAGTTGGCTGTCAGCAGTAATCAATTAGCCATTGGCCAATAATATAACTGCCGTGGGTACGCTAGCAGAAAATGCGGGCTAACAAGAAGATGGTGGCTGAGCTAGCAAGTGGCAGAGTGTGGATTGTAGATTGCAGAGAGGCGGATTGCAGTTAGCAAGTGAGGTTGGTTGGCAGAGAAGTGGACGGCAGGTTGTGGATCATGTGGCTCCTGCTTCCTGTGTCTCCAACCCAACTGCCAGTGAGAATATAGTGGTGTGACACCCCTATCTATGGCTCTGTGGGTGTTCCTTTTTGGCCTCCCCATATCCTGCATTCTTATGTGGGGAGAGGGATCTGAGATCCCACATGCCACCATGCATGACACTGGCTCAGCCACCATCTTCTTGCTAGCCCCCATTTGCTGCTAGTGTAGCCATGGCAGTTATATTAGTGGCCAATGGCTCACTGGTTACAGCTGACAGCCAACTAGCCACAGCTGATGGCCATCCAATCACAGTTGATGACCATTTACTACCCTAGTGAGCACCTTTCCACGTGAGGGCGAGAGCCTGGAAACTGCGCTCCTGGCTCTGTCCCCACAGGTACTTATTAAAAAAAAAAAGAGAGAAAGAAAGAAAAGCAGCAGCCACAACAAATATTAAGACAAATAGTTTCTCATCTTAAATTGTGATGAATAGCTATATCTCAAAATATTTGCCTTATTCTATTTCCTCTTGAGCCATCTCTTCTTGCCAAGAGGACATTTGTTAAGACAAATTAAAAGAATTTATGGTCGGTCCCCTCCTCGCTCCAGTGCACCTCCCATTATCACCGTCATCTCACCTTCACTCTGGATCACTCTGTGTGTTCAGTTACAGTTGACCCTTGGACAACGTTGGAGGTTGGGGTGCTCAGCCCGGACGAGTCCCAAATCCGTGACAATCATTTTACTCAACAGTGGCCTCTTCTCATCCCCATATTCAACCAACCAGAGATGGAAAACAGCATTTTCGACCCAAGGTTGGAAATCCGCAGTTGAGAAATCAGGGCTGAGAATGCAAAACTACTGTTTTGAGTGCAGTTGGCTCAATCTCTGGGATTCGAAACCTGATGATAGGAAGGGGTGACTGTATTTAAAAAAAAAAAAAAAAAAAACCTCATATAAGTGGACCCACAATTTAAACCATTGCTCAAAGGACAACTATTCATGTTCTAACCCGTCTCTTCCTTCTTCTGTGACGATAGATTAGGCCCCTAAGGACTGTGGGAAAAGAGGACAGGTGTGAGTTCCTTGGTAGGTTGATTTTCACTTGTAAAAGGTCCATGGGATGCAACTCTTCTGTTGTGAGAGTTTTAATGGTAGCAACCTTTAATAAGCAGAACTAAACAAGTTAAAATGCCCTATTTATCCAGCCATGTTCACTTTTTAAAAACATTTATTTTGTGTGCAGAAATATACTTTAAAATAGTGTTTAAAATGTATGTTTTTTGAAGTGTGTTTGTACTAATTTTTTTAATCGTTTTGACCATTAGGAAACATTATAGGTTTTAATTAAGATATCAGAGATACGAAGGTGATATTTAAGTTGCCTGATAAAGCAGGCATATCTGGTGCAACTTTTCCCTGCATCTTCAAATGAGCGGAGCATTTAAAGAGCTAAAAAAAAAAACATTAGTTATCCCACATTGTTTTCTCATTGGCTCATAACAGAAACAAAAGCCACATTTTCGGATAAGTGCAAATTCACAAGCAAAGCTAAAAGGGTCACAACTTCTTTCATTTAATTGCTTTGAAGCAGCATGCTCCAATCATAGTCAGAAAACATTAGCCTGAGACCCGTCCACCAGATTAAGTGTGGAGGGCATAATTAGAATTAATTACTCTTTTCCAGTGAATGACCCAGCTGAAGTCAAAATTAGGGGAAGGGCAAATCAACAGACTGTCCTTTTCTATTAGACATTATAAGTTGATTTAATAGTTCTGAGTTTATGCCCAGGAGACTTACAGAAGTCTGTGATATATAATGTTAAGGTACATTATATTGTTAATTTTGTCTCTAAATAAATCTATACCTAATTAGTTTCTTTTACTTATGCAGAAATTGACACAATAAATATTTGTCAATAAGTAAATATAGTTTCTTTACAATAAGTAAAATAGTTTCTTTTACTTATGCAGAAATTGACACAATAAATATTGTGTATTTGTTAAGTAGCATTAATGTAAAATTAGGTAAAGTAGTATTGTTTTTATTATCTTCTCAAATATTACAATGCTAAGTGGCCCACACAATATTGAGCAAAATTGTCAGTCTTAAAGAAACAGGCTGATTACCCCAAAGCACTCCACTGTTTTCTGGTAATCAATTGATGGAAACTGCTCTTCAACTGGGAAAAGAAGTAATAAGGTTTTACAATCTAATACCTAGGTTAATATTAATTAAAGAAGTCTAAACTCCAGTAGCATGCAAATAGAATATAATTTTTAATGATAATATGGAGAAAAAACAAAAATTCACCACACCCTGTGTCTAACTTTTTTCAAGTTTTCAAAAGTGATTAAAAAGTATCAATAGTTAATGTTTCAAAATATTTACTCTGATTGTGAAAGGCTGTTTTCTGTCAGCTGTTGCCTTTTCCCCAACTTACCCATCAGCTTCACTCTCTGAACATCTGACTAAATGATCAGTTGATTACTGATTAATGTATCTCAGTGATCACTTTACAATTTCTTGAATAATCACCATCTTTTAATGGTAGTGCCATTTTTCCCCCTTAAAGGTCCTTACCTGTCCTTATAAATACATTTTATTAGTATGGCTTATAATTCTCATGAGCAATGAGAACTTAACCTATTCTTCCCACCTTTGAATTTGCATATTTACATTCTTTCAAAAAGATAAAACATTGCAGAAACAGGGGTCAAATAGAAGATAATTTAAACACGGAAAATAATTAGGGTCATAGGTAACTAATGAAAACCCTAATATATTCTCTTGTTCACTAATATTTTCATTCCCTTACACAAACTGGCTCACACTTATGTGGATTTTGTTATCAAAATAGTTTCTACGTGCAGTTATAGAGCACTTTATAAATTAGAGTAAATCAAAATTTACTGCAACTTTACTTATAACTCATAACTGTAGCCTGCTAAAATTGTCAAATAGCATATTTAGATAATAAAAACATGCTCATTGAGAAAAATTTTATGTTTGCCATTATCTATGTAGAATAATTTTGTAAAAAGGACAACACAAACTTAAATGATTCATTGCATAAAGATATACATAATCCCAGAGTAGTTCAAGAAACAACTGAAAAGTTAATGAGCATTTTCATTTAAAAATATCTATTTTATATTTGCTTTCCTCTCATCTTCTTTGAATATTTACAACCTAAAAATAGACATTTCTTTGGTACATGTGTGTTTCTACTAGATATTGGCTATTTTTTTTTTTTTTTGGAGAAGTTCAATACATAATCATTGACAATGATAAGCTCTACTCAATTTCTTAAAGTACTTGAGTTTTGATACCCATTTCTCTGCATATTCACTGGATGTAATTCAGCTTTGCAAAGATCGGATGACTCTGGAAAGGTTTACACTCAATCTCCCAGATCCCTGGAGCAGCAAATGGTTTAACAGCAGAGAGTAAGGCACGAGAAAGCCACCTGGGGAGCCATGTGGTTTGTTAGGTCTATATAGTTACAGCCTGAGTAATTGCAGGGTGCTTGCTACAGGAGCAATTTAGTTTTCTAGGTCTCTGGAGCCTTGCAACAAGCAATAGATCAGACTAGCCACCAAGGAAAGCACTCATGTTACACAGTCCTACACATGGTAAGGAGTGCAGAAACAGCCAAGGATAGGAATCAATCTCTTTTATGACCTCCATTGGAAAACCAAAGTAACATCATCTGGTACAAGACTAAGTGACCCACCTTGGAAGAAATGCAATTGTACCCATTCTTTGAAGCATTAAAATAGCTCAGTGGATCTGCAGCTCAGTTGAATCATATGTGGCTCTTAAGTATACTATTGGGAAAAAAATGTCCCATCCAAGAGTGAAATGTTGTGCACCATTATTTCTAGGTTGGTTTGTGGAAACAAGGCTATTTTAGTTTATTCTCTCTGTGGTGGGTTTAATATATATATATATATATATATATATATATATATATATATATATATATATATATACTGCTTTACTCATGTTTGGTATTCAGTTGCTAATGTGTCAGTGTTCTTTCCAAAAATATTCCTTTCGTTTAAGAAATTCCATTTTTATAAAAGGATTGAATTTATCCACTATTAGCACTGAATCAGCTTAACTGAAGAATCATGCATCTAAAATCATCTTCTTATAGACAACGACTGTTTCGCCAGTGCTCAGTATTAAGCAATCATGTATTCAATCAAAATTCAAACAAGTGAAAAATGAGGAAGATGAAAATGAATTTTATCTGAAATTGGTCGCAATTATTATATTTTGGATATGATAACCACATATATTTTATAAAAAGAAGAAACTTTCATACTACAGTTATATTAAAATCATTTTAACATGCAAACATGGGACAGAAGCTAAAAGCCCAATAAAATCAGCAGAGATTTTATATTTCTCCTCCACTCAAATCCATGATTGAGGCCAAAGAGAATGTTCAACAACTATTTTGTCCACTGAAGTAATTAGGGAGCTTTATGTAGGATTCCAGGGAATCAGAGGTGCAGAGTCTCTTAGATTAACAAAGTGAACCTCAATGACTTTCAAAAACCTGGGATATTAAATGGAGAGTAGAAAGGATAGAAACGGGAATAGATGTAATTTTCAGAGAAGTGGAAATACCTTCTGTACAAACATCTCTATTGTTTATGGTTAGTAAGTAACAGGGTTATTTTTCTCAATTGTTATACTTAGGGTCAGGTTATAATGACCAAGAGAACCATCAAGGAAAGAAGAATCCCAAAAGTGAAGTAACTTGGTTCTATGCACAGGTGATACCTCCACCTTGATGTTACAAAGAGAAGTCAAAGGAAGGGCTGATGGCACATATGTTCTTCAATAATATTCAAAAGGGTGGAGCAGCTTGATCTTTGAGAATTGTACAGTCATTGCTACCAGATTTTCTGGACTTGGTGACAGCTCTACTCAAGGAGTCTGACTTACTAACCTCTGTCTCTTGATCAATGAATCAGGGAAGATATTCCAGAAGGTCTCCCAAGCCCAATAGCATTCATTTTTTCTGAGCTTCACAACCACGCTTTCATGTTATGCCCATTTAAATTATTGGAAAATAAACAGTAAAATCTCAGTGAGGCAGCAAGCAGGTATGATCCATTAGGTGCAAAACTTATTGCAGTTTAAAAGGTTAAAAATAAGGGCAAAAACTGCAATTACTTTTGCACCAACCTAATATCTTTGTTAGCTACTACCATGTTTCCTTGAAAATAACACCAAAATGGAAAATAAGCCCTAGCATAATTTTTCAGGATGACATCCCCTGAACATAAGGCTAATATGTCTTTTACAGCAAACCTTAATATAAGACCCGGTCTCATTTTGGGGCAAACACAGTAGATCATCAAGCATCATATGAATCTGCGTCGTTTCAGGATAACAGGGTAGTCTGTTCCTGGTAATGATACAACCATAGAAAATCTTATTGTGCATAATACTAAGAAAGTGTATACATACCTTCCATTCATAGTCACAAGAAATATTTTTTTTTCTTTGTTAAAAGGCTTGCACAGAAATATTTTAGAAGAAATTTGAGGCATCAGCTTTGGGAAATTATGCGTAAGCTTAATTGTATTGGAAGTAGTCTGGCATCTAGCATTTTAGCAGCTACCTGGAGTTCAACAGTGACAAAGCAGATGAGAAATATCAATCACAACATAGCGGAATTACTTTAAAGACTAAACTTCCAGGTTCATAAAGACAGTCAAGCCATTGCTACATATTTGTCTGCACTATACGGTAGTAGCAGGAGGGAGGGCAGAAGTAATGATATAACACTGATGTTACTAGTAATGAATATTTATTTAGCACTTACTTTAACAACATCGCATGTATTAACCCATTTAATTCTCTACCTGGACTGTGGGAACTACTATTGAATTTTCCAAATAAAATTTTGGCAGAGAGGATAAGTAATTTGCTCAATGTGACACGTTACATAGTATCAGAGTTGGAATATGAACCCTGGCATTCTGATTCCAATGACTATATGAAAGGAAACAGTTTGGTTCTGATGTCTCTAGATAAGCATAGAATGAAGGCTTCAAAGTAAACAGAGAGCCCAAGATGTTGCATAATTAGCTGATAACGTAAAGTTATTAGTAACAGTGATCATGGACTAAATGTTGACACTAAATACCGTCATAGTGATAGCTGTTAATTACTTCAGATTGCCACAAATATGATACAATTTCCATTGCTTATAAACAGTATATAGTTCATCCTATGCTAAATTAAACCATGTTGTTCCCTTCATAACATATGAAAATTAAAGAACCACATCAGATAACAGTCAATATCAGGCACCTAAATAGGTTGGTTTAAGCCATATCTGTAATTTCTATTTTTATATCTAAAATTAGAAGTCAGATGAGACATACCTCTACACAGTGATTTTGACCTGTACATGTTCTTAGTACAAATTTGTATCATTCCTATTCCTACTATTTGCTGTGTACTATTCATTGTCACTACCCACTGAGCTTTGGAGTTTAAAAAAAAGACACAAAAAACACTAAAATAAAAATTTACTAGATGTGATGTCACACAATGGTTTAAACTATAACAAAAACTGACCATTTTTTTCCCTTGTGGCTTTTTTTCTCTTTAAAATATCCTGTGTGTAAAGTATACTTTGAAATTATATTCTGAAATTTCAGCAGTATAACTTTCATTGACATTAATGGCAACTGCCCTGCTGAAACGGGATGCTTGCACAATGTACCCTGAGTCTCCAATGAGCAGTACAGCCTCTAACATATTGATTCACGCATTACTATTTAAAGCTGCATAAGTAGAGACAACTAATGCACTGTTTTGCCTTAGTTATATTGTCACTCTGCTTCAAAATGAAAACAAATATCTCTTCTAACTATTAAAATCACAACCCATAACCTAGGAATTGTAAATAAAAGCAATTGTATCACAACTCATGTTAAAAGGCCAATATTGAATTTTGTCTTATTGAACAGGTTCAAGGTTGAGGATACTGTATTTCAGCCACAATTCCATAATCAAAGAGTAAATATTGTACTACTGCAAAATAGAATTCTGAGGTATAAAGCTACTGACTTGCAATGTTTCCTTTCAGGTTTATAGATATAAGAAGCATTCCTTAAACAACTCTACCTTGCTTAAGAATTGCTCAGGTTTCTGTATCATCTCTTAATGTTCTTAGGACTTATAAAATTGTATTCATTATAACACAAATGACTTGTGATATATGAATAGTGACTCAAGAAGTCTAGTTGACTCTGTTTTTCACTCTATTCTATTTTTAAAGGAAAATGTATTTAATTCCCTCTGAAGGATGTTAAATCAAATTTTATGTATATATATTTATATATTTATAAATATTATATATGTATATATACATAGATATAATTGGAAAGGTCAAGAGAGGTTAGGGAATGGATAACACCTAAAGAGGCAGCGTTGCCTTAACTTCAGTATTTTTATGTTACATGTAGATGTTCTCCGGGTTATATAAAAATGTCTATGCTCCTTAATGTGGTTTTGCAAGCATTTGGCTTGGAGGCAGAAGGCAAGAATTATGGGAGATTAGAAGAAAACAATGTATGCTAAGTAATTTTGTTTGTCATCCTATGTACTACATGAAGTACACAACAAACTCTCATTTTAATCCAATGATCCAATGACGCAAATATAATACTATTTACAGTTGAAAATCTAGTTTCTAGAAACTCAACCATCGCATGACCCTTTGTCAACCTCTCTCACTTGGAGATCAGACACCCTATTCCCCCATTCAACCTTTAAACAGTAATTACATTTTTGAGTTTTCTTGGATCTCTTTGGAAAACATGAAAAACTTTTTTCTCAACATAAAAGATTAGATGGAAAACATATTCCACGATCCTGATGAAACTGATCTAGGACTGAATGAAGCTGATTATCTTTCGTTATTTAGCAGTCACATTTCACTTTCTCAACGTTTGTTAATTTTTTTTCTCTCTCAACTAATAAATTGCATATTATCTAGCATATGTTTCCAGAATGTCATTTCAATTAAAAAAATGAGTATTGTCTCCTCATGTATTGTTGTTATGCTACAAATCCTTTAAACCTGAGCTTTGGGATTATTGCTTTCCAGGCTTAAAGGGGGTAGGGGGATATTTTCCCAATCCCCAAATCACACACTTGCATCCTTTCCTCAGTAGCCTCAAGCCATAGGTCACTGCGAAAAGATGAGATACACAAGCTGGGGATTTACACGAGATATAATCAGGAAAAAGCAAGCAGCTCTGCACTGATATAACTTATGTTAAAATAGGAGTTTGATGAAAACCTCAAGATTTCTATTTTTTCTTCTTCTTCTTCTTTTTATTTATTTTTTTTTTTAGTTTCAGGCGTACAAAACAATGTAATAGTTAGATATTCATACCCCTCACAAAGTGATAACCCCCTCCCCCAATCTATTACCCCTCTGACATCATATGTAGCTGTCACAATTCCATTGACTCTATTCCCTACGCTGTACTCCACATCCTGTGACTATATATACTACATGATAGTTGACATTCATTGTTTTCAGCTTCAGCTTCAGGTGTACACTGCAATGGTCAGGCACCTACACCATCCATGAAGTGGTCTCCCTAATAAGGCATGTGCCCATCGGATACCCTACAAAATCTTTACAACAGTATTGATTATATTCCCCAAACTGTCTTTTGTATCTTCATGGCAATCTTGTGGCTACTGATTGTGCTTCCTAATCCCCTCACCTCCTCCCTCAAGGTTTCTTGCCGAGAACTTCAGAGCTTTGAGATTCTGGGATGATAACCATAAGGGCTAGAAACAAAGTAAGGGAAAAGAAAGTGTCTCCTTGTTATCATAGTTCCCTTTTCTAAATTAAATGCAAGGCAACAAAATATCAGATATATACTACTGTACTTGGATTTTCCACTACACAGCACCACTAGCATTGAAGAATCTCTTAGATTCTACCTTTCCCATCATGGAGTTCACATTCAGGTTCATGATCACTCACTCTTTACACTTTGTGACCCTCCTGAGATTCTTACCACCAGTAGGGCTTTATTTTTGTGTCTGTTCAATCATTGCTTCAGGTATATACTCAGCATCATTCAGGATACATGAGAATGGGACAAAGTGCATAAAAAGACTATTTTAAATGCATTTAATTTCACCTGCAATGCCTCAAAATGCTTTCATTTTGAGGAGCCATGATTTATACCTCAAAATAGAAGGTACCTAAAGCTTTAAACCCTGCTTATAATATAGGAGAGACCCCACCTCACAATATCTTATTTTCTGATACTATTCGTGTGTTTATTAGACTATTCTGTCTTCTAATTTGAAAGAAAACACTATGGGTAAAATAAATTAAAATAAGTTGCTGGTTTTGCAATGGTTTAATTAAATAAGAGGTACATTTACCTGTGGTGACAAGGGAAACACCAATATCTGGATGATGAGCAGTGCTGGGTATATGTTGATTCAAGGAACAGAGTAGCCAATGGCAGCTCTCAGAAATAGGATGAGTTAAGAGTAACACTTTGAAGATTATAGCCTTCTGCTTTTGTAAATTAAAAAAATATATAAAAATTAGAACTGTCCTTTATAGAGAAGAAATGATCAAAATGGCACAGGGTTTAAAAAAATATATATTAAGGGACCTTTTAGAACAATTTTAGGTCTTTCTATTAACATCTTCATATATATCAATTTCTTAGAAATAAGTTAAAAAAGTAATATAAAATCATCATCAGAGTTTCTAGGGACAACATTTGTTAACCACATGAAGGTTGAAATAACCTGTAACAAAATAATAAACTAGTGGTGGAAAAAAAAACTACTAAGCCATTAACTTTTTAAATAATATATCCATAAATGATCAATTACTGTATTTTCTGTCCCCTAAAATAAACGATAGCTCACTTATTCTTTGCTCAATCATAAAATATATTATTACTTCTATCATTGCTTCAATTGTATAAGTATCACATGTTTATAATACATTAGATTTACCATATTTCAAAAAGCAAAAACTACATTTAACACACTACAACATTAGCGATTATAATCGGTCGCACTATGTTTAGGTACATAATTATTTTCATAGTACTTTTTAAATTTTATTTTTATGCATCGAGGGAGAAAGAGTCTAATAATGTATCTTTTAGGAGATCAACATGTGTTCTATTTGTAGCTCTTACTGTTATTTTTATTGGCGGTAGTTCTAGAAGTAGTAGTACAGAAATAGCATGCTTCTTTTTCTACTGATTAAAAAAAAGAATACTCGTGGAAAGGTATCATACATAGTATTTTCAATTTCACATTTTGAATTGCTAACATAATTGATTTTGTTATTATAATGAACATGAAATCTTGTTCAGTAATATATTTTTTTTAAACTTTAAATTTGCTACATTATATACACAGGTATGTACAGATATAGAGATTTCTTGGATATGTGTGTATTCACATGTATGAATATGGATAGAAAGTTTTATAGGAAGAAAATACTTGAAAGGTGATAATCATGGAATTACCATTATTATCACAGACTGGAGTTATAGGCAAGTGATGATTATCATAGGATTTTTGCATATCTTGGCTATAATGGTTTTCCAATTTTCATCTGCCACATTTTTGAAAACCTCATCCATCCCCTGTTGCCTTCCACAGTAAACCATGCCTGATTGCTCAGCACCAAGTGTTATAATTTGAATCTCTGCGACAAACATTTACTAATGATCACCGTTCCAAACAGGAATAATCAATAGAGCCTACAATTGCTGCACTGGTCTTTCTGCTAAAAATAAAGAAAGAAAGAAAAAAAAAAGCTGCTTTTCTGCAGCTAATTATGTCCCATTTTAAGCAAATATAATATTTTCCGTGGCCTTTCCCTCTAAAAATTCAT
Organism: Rhinolophus ferrumequinum; assembly: GCF_004115265.2. Classification (NCBI taxonomy): domain Eukaryota; kingdom Metazoa; phylum Chordata; class Mammalia; order Chiroptera; family Rhinolophidae; genus Rhinolophus; species Rhinolophus ferrumequinum. The sequence continues at coordinate 88,575,148 of NC_046289.1, read as the reverse complement.
TTGTGCCCCTATAATGCAGTCACAATTAATTAATTTTTAAAATGCTCTGGAGAGATACAAAGTGAATGAAAATCCCATAGACAAGATGTTAACACTGAATAAAAAGCCCAAAAGTGAAATCTTGAGCACCACAAAGACAGGAGACTCCAGATTGTTGTTTGCCTTTGTTTCCATTCAGTCAATTAAATAATTTTTCTTCCTTTTAAATTATTTCCCAAATTTTTCTTATTTTTTCTATAATTGTTATCTTATTTTCTTTAATAAAATATCAGCTTTCTTGCTGTATACAGCATATACTAAAAGCTCTATCAACCAGCTGAAAGACTAAGATGTATCAAAATTGAAGGGTCTGTCCTATCTTATTTTAAGGGTCTATTCAGACCTTTAAAAAGATAGTTGCTGTCACTGAAATGCTTTTAAAGTCTATCAAATGCCTGTTGATCCTGAAAAGATCAAAGTAGTCACTTGCTTCCTGTTTGTTCCCTGACTTGACAAATGCTGACATTAAATGTGCTGTTTATTAGAGTACAGTCATTACGCAGACAATGTACTAATCAGCTGATTGTTAATGGACATCATTAGATAATTCACTGACACATTGAATATAGGAAAATTCTATTCCCATAATTTCACTGGAAATTTACTTAATTCACCTCTATTTTTATGTGCTTTACAGACTGAAAATTGCCATACAATAGTAATTTGCTCACTTGTGCCAATTTTTTCTTTTAATAAAAAATTTCAAAAGCGTGGGGAGTCAAAGAGTTAATGCTGTACACAACATTTTGTAAGAAGCATATCATCACTTAAGGATAAAGAAATCCATTTTAAACCCAACAGTGGTTGTATCTTTCAACAAATTTGAAATTATTTTTTTCTCAATATTCCAGGTATCTTTTAGTCATTTTTAAGTTATAATTTTGCCATTTAATCCATCAGTGAAACTATAGCATAAAAATGTCCAGTTTTTTCTAATCATCTATTTCCATCACATTTCCCTATTTTAATCTCTAGCTATTTCCACATTAATATCATAGATCATACACAACTAGACATGAAAATACAAATTCTAGTTAATGCACACACATAATTTATACACATGAGCTGCTTAAATTTGAATTGTTTAAAAGTTAGAACTTGTGGAAGGCTTATTTTTAATGAAATATTATCTCTGCCAACTATTATCCTGGTGTGTCTAATTTGTGGGGGGAAAAAAAAACAATGTCAAGAATCATGATTGAAAATGAAAAGGTAACATCTAGGAATATTTTATTTAACTAAAATAAAATAAATTGATATGCTATTTAATTCCTTCTGAATGCTTCTGTCAATCATTATTTTGAGGATCAAGTAGTAAAAGAGAGTTAAGTTTTTACAACCATGCTTCCATTTCAAAAATACACAATAGGTTCATATATTATATAGTAAGCCATACAATAATCTTACAAAGTAGACATTATTATTTGCATTTTACTGTAATAAAACTAGGGTTCAAGGTTTAAATTAATAGTCAAAAGACACAATCAAAAGAGCAAATACCAATCCTAGAGTTTGAACGCCATGCTCTCCAGTGCCCAGGATCACGTCTTACCAGTTGACCAGGCTGCATTTCCAAACAATGTGTGAGGAGTCAGATTGTCTGAATAGTAAATGAAGTGGGTACCAGTTATAACAGCAACATGAGTCCAATGAGAAGATGACGGCACTGCACAAGACTCTCTCCACCTACCACCATCTTCACCACAGACATACCAGCTCAGCAGACCCCTGGTCTTAAGGTCAGTTTAGTGACCATAGAAAAAAAATGCTTTGCTTTCTTCCTCAATGTCGGAACTATCTGCAAGAAGTACTATAGAATGACCTCCTGTTCTTTCCCTGAGTTGGCTTGTGCTATCTTGAAAATATGGAAATTCAGAGACTATTTTAGATTTTAATTTTCATATCTGTAAGTACATGTATGAGGTTTGATCAAAAAATACAGTGACTGTTTAAATTAAAAGAAATTATTACAATAAAAGACATATCACCATTAATCCTCCTCAAAATACCCCCCTCGCTTTGAACACACTTATCCCATCATTCTTGCCACTTTCTGAATCAGTTCTGCAAGTCCTCTTTCATGAGTGTCTTTAATTGTGCTTTTGTGGCTGGCTCCATGTCCTGAATCATTTTGACTTTGGGGAAAATCCAGAAGTTGCATGGGACCAGATCCGATGGAGGACACACTGTAATGTTTTTATGGGATAGAAATTGCAGTATACCGGAAGCAATGTGTGACATGGAACCTTTCCTTTGTGATCAACAAATATGGTGAATTCTGCTGCCAAGTGCCATCCAACAGAAAGGCAGGGATCTTCAACACGGGAAGTGGTACATTGAACCTTAATAACAGTGTGTAACAAGTTTCAACTTGTTCATGCAGTCAGTGGGATGTGAGCTACCGTTGAGAGGTATGTTTTAAATTGTGCCATAAACCATTCTCCATCATGACAACACGCCATGTCACACATCATTTCTGGTATATAGAGATTACTGTCAAATAAAAACATCACGGTGTGTCTCCATCAACCTTATTCACCAGATCTGGTCCCATGCTACTTCTGGCTCTTCCCCAAAGTCAAAATGATTCAGGACATCGAGACAGCCACAACAGCGCAATGAAAGACACTCATGAAAAAGACAGTTTTGAAAAAAGACAGTTCTGAAGCAGTTTTGGACGTCTTTTTTCATGAGTGTCTTTCATTGCGCTGTTGTGGCTGTCTCAATGTCCTGAATCATTTTGACTTTGGGGAAGAGCCAGAAGTAGCATGGGACAGCTTCAGAAAGTGGCAAGAAAGATGGGATAAGTGTATTTGATGCCAAGGAGTATATTTTGAGGGGGGTTAATGGCAATATGTCTTTTACAATTTTTTTTTATTATTTAAACAATCACTGTAGTTTTTAGATTACATCTTGTATATATTACAGTTTGCCAGTTTTACTGAAAAAAATAGTCAAAGTAGTCCTCAAATCATTTTTTTTTAAATAATGTTAAGCAAAGAGGCATATTCAATGAGGAACTTTAAGATGATTTTCTTACAGTCAGAAATCTTTAACTATGATGAGAAAAAAAAATGGACTCTAAGACTATATTTACAAAAATATTAGGAATCCAGTTGACAAGTTCTACTTGAAACAGATAAACTCACATGTGTTACATGTGAGTTTTAAACTCATGAGATTTTTGTTGCACAACAATATTAATCTAGTTAACATTACTATACTATACATAAGAATGGTTAATGTGGTAAGTTTTGTTATGTGCTTTTTTTCCATAATAAAGAAACTGATGAGATTTCAGTGTTTTCAAATTGATTTTAAAGATGGAGACAATTTAAGAATCTAAGATTAACTTGAATTAAGAAATAAATTATAGTTCAAGATTATTTTTGACATAATTAATGAAAAAATTATGCGATCACCTTAGAAAAATCTACAAGTATAAACATATTTTATATAGAATCAATAACAAATGTTGCAAATTTTCATGATTGACTTAAAAATATGCATTCTGTTTTAATTTGAGTTTTATTTTTCATGACATTAAATATGGAATATTTTGTTTAAAAAACAAGAGCTTTACAATCTAAACAGAACTAACAATGTCACATATAATAATAGAAAATGTAAAGAAAGAAATTCCAGTGACTCACAATTCACTTAAAGATTAAATAACAACAGAATCCTTTCTTGTTTTTATTTGTTTTTTTTGTTTTGTTTTGTTTTTGTTTTGTTTTTTAACACCAGGACCCAAACAATGATAGCATGGATCTTACTTTTTTAATGTATTTGATCACTTTCATTTTTTGTAACATTGTTCTTATAAGCAGCAAAATTTCTGAACATTATCTGTAGTTTAAATAATATAGCTATAGCATGTGTTCAGTTTTCAAGGTGAACAATATGTCTGTTAATAATAGTGATGTTTTGTCCATTTTTAAATTTTTCTTGGCTTAGTACACTGGTGGAACTTCCAGAGCTTTGTTTATTACAAAGGATAATGGCATGTATCTGTGTGGTTTTATGTTAGATTTTACCTTAAGAATGATACCTGTTTTGGTTTTTGTGATATCACTATGCATACTTGAAATTGGTCTATAGTTTTCTTTTGGTACAGTTTTCTTCTCATTGTCTGACTTTGTTACTAATATCATTCTTATCAAATGAGTGAATGAGTTCCCTCTTGTTCCATAATTTGGAACAATTTGTATCATATAGATTATCTGTTTCCAGAAAGTTTGGTAGAATTTTCTTTAAAAATCTTAAGCGGTTCATGTGTGTGAATACTTATAGGTCTGTTTTCCTTTTCTTTTTCTTATCAAGTCAATTCAGATAATTGCATTTTTTTGAAAATTATATTTTCTTTAAGATTTCAAATGTTTTTCTTTTTAAAATTGAGATAAAATTGACATATAGTATATTAGTTTCAATTTACTATACAATTGGTTTGTAATATTACTTCATATTTTAGATTTCTAATATTCAACATAGTATTTGTAACTTTCATCTTTCTTGATCAATCATCCCAGAGGAGATTTTTCTATTTCATTCTATTTATAAATAAACAGTTTTGGTATCCTTGTCACCTATTTTTTCTATTATTTGTTTTTTACATTAAGTTCAACAATCTCATACATTAATCTCCTTCCCTACCTTGCTAACAATTTATCATCTCATTCTTTTTGCAATTTTTGAGTTGTATATCAACATTCAATCATTCTTCTGAATCTGTGAATCTATATTTATGCTTCCTTCTAAATGCATTCCAGAAGTATTGCAATGCTGTACTTGTATATTCATGTCTACTTTTTCACATGAATTTTTTCTTTAATAAATTATTTTGGCATGATTTAAATTTTTTTAAAGTAATACATTAAGTCATATTTTTTTTCATTAGTGAGCTCTAATAATTCCACAGAGATAAGAGAGCCTATTCTGTGTAAGCTTATTCATTTTGTCTGTGCTGAGATTTCTTTTGTGGTTTAGTACATGGTCAATTTCTAAATATTCCATGTATGATTAAAGAAAAGTGTTTACCTAATTTTTAGACCAAGATTCTATATATGTTCTTTAGAAAATATTTGTTAATTATGCTATTGAAATATGTTGTATCACTGCTCATTTTTTGTCAATTTTATCTGTTGTGGATAGTATCTATTAAAATGTCCAAATCTGATTGTGAAGTTTCCAATTTCCACTTGTCAATGTTGAAATGTTTGTTTCATGATCTCAGCATTTTATTTGTACAGATATATAGGTTCAGAAAAGTTTTATCTTTCTGTGGAATCACAGAAATAATCTAAGTAATTCTGCTTATCATCAATTTGCACACACATATAAAAATATACTGGTTTGTATGCACACACAAACATGAGGTCTGACAATTAAGATCTCAAACTTGTTGCAATGATGTTGCTAACATTTTTTTATATCAGAGGGATTATTAACTATGGATTTGTATAAACTGGACAAACAGTTAACCAAATTTACTATTTGGAAGTGCTGAAAAGGCTGCATGAAAAAAATTAGACATCCTGAACTTTTCACCAACAATTCATGGCTCTTGCATCACGACAATGGACCAGCTCACACAGCACTGTCTGTGAGCGAGTTTTTATCCAGTAGACAAATAACTGTATTGGAACACCCTCCCTACTCACCTGATCTGGCCCCCAATGACTTCTTTCTTTACCTGAAGATAAAGGAAATATTGAAAGGAAGACATTATGATGACATTCAGGACACCAAGCGTAATACGATACAGCTCTGATGGCCATTCCAGAAAAAGAGTTCCAAATTTGCTTTCAAGGGTGGACTAGGCATGGGTGCATAGCTTCCCAATTGGAGTGCTTCATAGGTGAGCATAGCGATACTCAGCATGAGGTATGTAGCACATTTTCTAGGATGAGTTCTCGAAATTAATTGTCTGATCTTGTATATATAATTGTATGTGTTTAATATTTTAACCCTCTATTCTTTATTTCTAAGCATGAGTAATATATCCTGCTATATATTATGATTATATATTATAAATAGCATGTATTATTATACAGTTATATACAAGAATTTCTTGCATCTTAGGTTGAATATCGAATTTGACATCTTTTATTTTATTTTCGTATTCTGCCTGCTATTTTGTTTATTATGTTTGCTTCATTTCTATTATTTCTACAACTGTTTTGACAATTAAACTTTGAATATTTATACAAATATGTTTTGTAACAAGTATGTTTACATTTTCACAAGTATTTTTGACTTTTTGATTTCTTAATTTAGTCACTGTTTCTACTAGCCTCCTTCTAAATAATATAAAGTTTGAATGCATTAATGTAATTAGCCCAAACTATGTTGTTGTTATATCTATTTACTCCCAAATTGTAATGATTGTCCTTTCTGTTTTTCCCAGTTTGATTATTCAGACTTACACACAGACTTACCAGTTAATTTTTGAAATATTGTTTCAAGCACTCATCTTGATCATCTGGATTCAATTTTACTTTTCTATGGGTATACGACTAACAAAATATGTTTTCTCCTGAAAAAAATGTTCTTCCCCTTATATTGAGATTACATGTTAGCTGAATGAGATGTAGAAATATAGGTTGATATTTTTACTGATAATTTTGATGATATTATTCTATTGTCTTTGACTTGTATTTGAATTAAAAAATCCTAAATTTAGGACCATCAATTGTTCCTCTGTTGAAAACCTGGTGTTTTTTTTCTTTTTTCTTCTGTTTTCTGTTAATATTACATTTTTTTCATTATTGTCCTTTAGTTTTAAAAAATGTGTAAAGACATGACTTCGTTAATTTCTTCATATTTTTGAATCCCACTTTGGACTCATTTTGTCCTTCCCTGAAGTTTTTGTGCTTGCTTCCGCCAAGAGGTACCCTGACAATATCATTCTGGGACCGTTTTTAATGTTTTCTTGCTTTAAAGATTCTTAAACCACAAAGATTCTGAAACTGACAGTTTCAGTTTCTTAGGGGAGATTCTCCCACCCCTACGCCCCATCACCTCTCCCACAAACCTGAAAGAAAGAAGTTTCTTTGCCTTCTGCCTATAACAGGCAGATATTTTCTGGGTCTTCCTTTATAACATATATTAATAATGAGAAAGTGATTATAATATTAATGAATAAATTAGAGTTTATGCTCCTTCAGCTGTCCTAGACCTTTTCTCCAGAATCAATTGATGCTTTTGTTTGTTTTGACAGGAGTGATAAAATTCTGAATGGCTCACTGTATCTGATGACTAGATGACTTAGTTAATTAATATGGCTGATCACAAAAACATTTACTGTAACAATGTTCCATTTCTTCATCATACTAATTGACCAATTATATCAATATTCTCATATTTTAGTAGTAAGATATAATGCTACTAGCAATAGCTAACGTTACATTTGAACCCTTTAAAAAATTTGGGATTTTACAACTGAGCATTTTCAATTGTTTGCACTGTTATAAGCTGTCTAGTGTTATTAACTTATTAATATTTCACAAAAACTTAGGGAAATTTTTCTGCTAATCACTCTAGGTGAGGAATAGGTGAGAAAAGAGAGGTAAAAAAGAGCTTAAGTATCTTTGCCATTGTAACACAGATAACAAGTGATAGAACTTGTTTGCAAATTCAATTTGGATTACAGAGACATCTTAAAAGCTGTAAAATTGTTCCACCATTTAATGCCATGCAACTAAAAGGGAGACTTGCAAAAATTGCCTTTCAATTGAGGTTGAGCTATCAAGTTACAGAGAATACACAAAAAAATTACAAAATAATATTCTCTTCACTTTTGAAGGTTACCCTAAAATTTAATAAATGTACAGTTACAAGACAAAAATTGTAAATCTTAAAGAAAAACAATTAAAAGAAATCACATTATACTCCTAGATTAAAAGTCTCAAATGTGTACATATGTGATTTCTACCTCAATTCTCTTATTGATTCCTTAAGAAAAATACAAGATAATTTTAGCAAGTAAAAACTTGCATTTGAGCATGTAGTATAAAGTTAAATAATGTGCCCCAAAATAAAATATTGTTATGGTATTAGTCAAATTGATACAATAGAACTGAAAGTGTAGAAACAGACTGTGTTTGTATGTATGTCAGTGTGTATAAACAGTATTTGATTCCTGTAGCATAAAACATAATCAGTGAATGGAGGAATAATTCGACAAATAGAGCCAAGTAAGAAAACGTTAAAACTTGAAAAATTACAAATATACTCCTCTAGCATATAGCATACAACAAAACATACTGGGAGTGCCAAAAAAATGTATACACATTTTAAGGGATGTTATCTATGCTCAAGCAGTAGTTCGCCGTAATCAGAAGTGTCTGGACGCTGATGGTAACCACTTTGAGCACTTCTTGTTATTGCAGAAGTCAAACGTGACTAGTATTAATCTTTTGTTATCGGTATATATATTGAGTATTACAATTTTAATAGTTTTTCCCTTTCTTAAAATGTGTATACATCTTTTTGACACCCTCTGTATATTTCGGACAACAGAAATTTTTTAAAAAAGTAAATTTCTAAATAATACAGCAATTTTAAGAAAACATTGGTGAATACTTATTATCAAGATATAAGAACATCCAAGCATAAAAACAAACAAAAGAATTATGTAGACAATAATTTATATTTAGCTATATATAAATCAAAACTCTAATATTGGCAAAATATCATATGAAATTATAAGGAAAATGACAAGCTCAGAAAATATGTAAATATACAATGAAGTATTGAAATACAATAAAATGTACAATGAATTATTGATATTATTCTTAATAGTTTGTATATATCAATGCAAAAAATACTGAATGTTCCAATAGAAATGTGGATATCAATAAATGACCAAGTTCATTATTATGTGAGGATTTAGCCATATAATTACTATATAGTTTCAAGACTAGAAATCAAAGGCTTTTCTTTAATGATAATCCCCATGTTAGTGAAAGTTTCATAAGATAGGTGATTCCAGGCACTGTTGATTGGAAGAAAACTTAGTTTAAAACTTCTTAATGGCATTTTGGTATGTGCATCGAGAATCTTCAAAATGGCAATATCCTTTGATGGCTAGAAGTAGTTACAATAATTTTTCAAGCTAATGTTTATACCACACACAAAAACACAGTACATAGAGAGGTATACTTTGATTAATTACAATCAATTTATTTAAAAAAAATTGATTCTGTGCAGTATTTTGTATCATATTTTCAAAGCATTTGGTAACAGACGGTAATACTTATGATTCATTGATTCATGAAGTGAGGTGAACAGTGTGCTACATTATGTACAGTTAAAGGAAAATGTACTTTGTGGAAGTCTATGTATATTATTATTGTATATTATATACACGAATTTTTGAGGGTGATAAATAGTTTATTCTGTGTGTCAGGATAGGAGGGGATAAAACTGGAGAGAGGGGCTGGTTTGGAGTTATAGGGGCTCTGGGGCTTCTTTCCGGTGGCCGGGAGGGTACTAGAGAGGAGCTTAGGCCCTGAAAGTAAGGGTAAGTAAAGCCAGGTAAGGGTGGCACTTAGGTGCCACAGGTTAGCAAAGGCCGCAGACAGACACAGGTGGCATGGGAGGCTTTGTTCAGCCAGAAATTCATTCAGTCTCATTTTGATAACATAGTCTTCATCTGTGTGTGATATTATCTCTTTTCCCTGTTATAGATTACTTTATATTTTTCAGAGTAGTTCTGTTTTTCTGATTTAGTGTAGTATTACTATAACAACCCCACTGTAGGGAAAGAAAGGATGCTGGTGCTGAAGAAATAGATGTGATACATTTTTGTATTTGTACCTGGATTTCAAAACAACTAAATGACATTATTACCTAGTATGTTGATCTGTATTTATAAATACAATAATGAAGGTTTTCATTGGATAGATTAATTAGTTAGTTCAACCAAGAACTTGGTCAATTTCCTTAAATAAAATCAGATTACCTGATATTATGTCATGTGAGGAATTAAAAGTATTCTAATACTTGATTTTTCTCCAAATTGGTCTTTAGGCAAATGTGCAATTAATGTAAGTTAGGTATTTAGGGAGAGAAGTAAATTTAATGATTTAAAAAAAATATAAACAAACAATATGATCCCATTATGATTTTGATGGCTTATTTTTAAATGATTGAAAAATATTTTCCTTCATATTAATTTTATTTATTCATTCAACAAATATTTTATGATTCATTCAACAAATATTTTATAAATGTGTGTCATGCACACATTTATATGGATTATTAATCACTGTGTTTAATTTATTAAATTATCTGCCCTGTTTTGATCATGTAATGTAAAGCTCTCCAAATGCGGTGAAATAAATGCTTCATTTAAGAGCAGAATAATTAAGTAAGTAAAAACTAAACTTTCCCTTTCCTCTTAGCCTTTAAGTTAGCAACTTTGAACATTTAAACAATTCTGACACTTTTGCAGTAAGATTTTTGGTTTGAAATTTGAACTGGTTTATTCAATTTGAAAACATTCTCTAAGAGTGTCCAAAAGAGCACCTCCCACACATGCATGTCTACTTAACCACCAAGCAATCAGACTATGGCTAATTATAAGCAGTTTAATACTTCCAAATTAACATAACAGGTATTTGCTTGAGCTGATAACTTACTATCTGGTGATTAATGAGTAAATTCAGCTCAATTCAGCCTGCCACTGGGATCTAATCTATATATAAGAGGTGTCTGAACTAATTAAATGCAGTTTCTCTAAGGCCATGGAAATTTGACTAAATCTTCTACTGAATATACAAGGCAGTTTCATATCCCCAAGGCAATCATCTTACTTGTTGGTGCAGGACAGCTCGAAGCTACCTATTTCTCATCTCCTGAGTGGGCTTATTCTTCTGAATAGATAGCAAGAGCAGAGCAACACAAGATGGCTTGATCTTCATTAGCTCCATCGCCATTCTTGGATATAGACAATAAAAATAGTCTCAATCTTATGTAAAGTGTTATGAAAAACACAGCCTCATGTCTGTGCTTTAAACAGACTGTAGCTGTTGTGTGTCCTCTCACAGAGAATTTTTTTGGGCTGCCACAGAGCATCGGCATGAACTTTACAGAGTTGTCACCTAGTCAGATCTGAGAGATTATCCAAAGGTGATGAGAAGGTCTTTGAGATAAACTTGTTTACTCAACATTTCTGCCAAGGTCCATGAGTACCAACGAGAATAAGGCTCAACACAGCATGTCAATAACTATATTAATAAAGAAAAAATATTAGAGAATTATAATGATAGGGATTACAGAACTTTGAATATCTGTGCTCTAAAACGTATTAGCTCTCTCATGCTGAGTAAAGCTTTCCAACCAAATTAGGAAATATAATGCTGTATCAACTCCTAGTAAACCTAGGATTTCCATCTCTTCTAAAATGGAACTTTCCATTTTTAAAGACAAAGGTTCCAACTGTAATTTAGTACTGAATACATTTATAAGTGATGCTTAAATAATTTAAGCTAAGTGAATTAGACCACACTTAAAACTAAAATCAATTTATATTTGTTGGGTGAAATAGCTACTTCTCTAATATACTTGAATCCTGGCTCCAGACCCAAAAGCGAGACCATGGATTTTTTTTAAAACCTTATAAATTATTTCTATGATGCCATAAAAAGGTCCTCAGCATATGGTCTAGTGGTTACATTTAAGAGTCCGAAGTCTTGAATTATATTTCTCTATATGTGAATGATTTTTTTTCTTTTTTTTTTTTTTTTACCCTGGAAAAATCAATTAAACAACCAATGGCTATATATAATTAGCTTTGAATATAGCCTGATGATATTACCCTGGGGCTTTTAAATCAGGACACCTGTTTCGGCCTAACTTTACTCTTCTTCCTTCTAGGGCACCATGCTTTGGCAAATTCGGGAAAGGAAATGTGGGTAAGATAAATGGAATTCACAAGTAGACAATATCTATTGTTATCTGACTGAGCATGAGAAACAAAATGTAGAATAGACACAGAGACAATGCGAAATTCATCACTATTTCAATGTTGACATGGCCTCTGTTTATTGTCTCCACATCAAGCTCTACCATACGATTATATTTTTGCTCTTTGGAAATTAAACCTCTTTCTTTATGTTCTTTCATACCTGCCTTAGTCTCTAGATTATGAAAATTGGACTCTCTCCTATCAAAACTGAAGTGTAATGTGTCTTTTTTACTAAAATTTGTCATGGGTCTAGAAACATATCATATCTTCGTTATGATGCTATTTCTTATTCCCCAATTTTCTCATTTAAGAACTTTTGACAATTTTCTATCCTACACATACCTTCAGATTCCACATAAAATCAGGAAACACATCCTGCAGATCAGTCATGCAGTCTTCTATGATTTTCTTTAATACACCTCTTCTTAACTGACACCCACAGCCCTGATCCCTATATTTATATATAGGACTTCACAGATCAAATTCCATACCTGCCCTCTCACCGAGGGCTTCCCTTTTAACTCAATGTATTTTTATAAGACACAAAACATTTCTGCTTTCATTTACTATTTCTGGATGATCTTCTCATATCTTTATAAATGTCATTTTTTTCCATCTCCTATATTTAGTACATGTAATCTTTCTATTATGCCTACATTTTTGGTTATTGTTAAGGTAGAGGTATTATTCCTAGCAAAATAATAGCAAAATAATTCATTATAAGGATTATAACACTAATATAGTTACAAATGCATCAATACCAGGAAAGACTCACGTAGACAACTAAGAAAAGAAACAAAGAAATTAATAGCATTGAATTAGGTCAATTTTAAATATGTTCAGATAAAAGTATGAAAATATAGTTGAATATATAAATTATAATTCACAAATAGAGTAAATAGTACAATTTAAAAATAATTTCATAGACTTTAGGGTAAAAAAATAAAATTGTGGAATATTGCGTTAAAATCTGCACCAAGGAACAGAACCAGAATAAAAGTTGAAAGCTGGAAAAAAATAAAATATTAGTGATGGTACAAATAAGACATTCCTCAGAATTTAAATATGCAGCACTGAGGGGAAAGATAAGAAGTTTGTCCTTCTAACTTACCTAAAATACTTACATGATTATCCACTGTTTTACCTTGCTTCTAACTTCAAAGATTCTCTAAATAGAAACTGTCCTATTAGATTACTGTTGAAGTCTACTTGGTGCATTAAAGAGTTGATTAATCTAACATCTAGATTATGCTTTTAGAAGACAAGCTTTTCGGGAAGATCTTATGGTTACAAAAATCTAGAGCATTAAAATGTTACATAATAGAATTAGTATTGATTTAGAGACCTCATTCTTCATTGATTTAAAAGAAAATATTAGAATTTGAACACTTTAATGGAATAAATGGCATTTACATCATTAATTTTTTTTGAATGACTAATGTTGATTTGCTCTCTTCTTTTGTGTCAGAGTCTTATATTAGTAATAATTTTGTCCACATTTTGAGATCTGCGGAAATTTGAAATTCTAAGGTAGGTTTGCAATAATAGTGGCTAACTTGATTTTTTCCTTTGGAAAACTTTAATGTTACCACCACATTTCTCTCTTGTGAGCTAATGCTCAGAATAATGATGCAGGCACTATAATAAATATCTTTAGAAATAATTTTTTTTGTTTGTCATTTGGAGTTTAATTTATTAGCCTATTAAATTTACATAATTAAATGTTGCAACTAATTCCCTGATAATTTCGCATAAAACAGTAAAGTTTTATTTGATACTCAATTGAGATTTCATGCCCAAAACAGTTTGACAGTCTTTTTTTTTTTTTTTTTTAATTTATTGGGGTGACAATTGTTAGTAAAATTACATAGATTTCAGGTGTGCAATTCTGTATCACATCATCCATAAATCACACTGTGTGTTCACCACCCAGAGTCAGTTCCCCTTCCATCACCATACATTTGATCCCCCTTACCCTCATCCCCCACCCCCCAACCCCCTTACCCTCTGGTAACCACCAAATTACGTTCCCCAGATTAATTTTCAAACCCGTGGCCATCCTGTGGTCACCGACTGCCCTCCAATCCCCTCACCCTCCCCCCCACCCCCCACCCCTCCCGCCCATCTAGCAACCCTCAGTTTTTCCTCTTTGTCTCCAAAACTGTTTCTGATTAGTTCATTCACTTATTCTTTTCTTTAGAATCTGCAAATAAGTGAGATCTTTTTAAAAGACACATTTTTTAGTTTAGAAAAGTCCTCCAAATTGTGAATTAGTATAGTATTTTGAGATGGCATCACTAAGAGTAGTGGAATTTAATAAAAATAATTTCCCATTTACTTGGAAATAAACATTTCATTTTAAATAATCCAAACCGGTTTTAAGGAAAATATTCAATTTCTTAGGGATTAAAGATAAGAAACTTTTAGCTGAACTTGTCAGAAGCTAACAATCATTTTTTATGAAATATGCATGTCATACTAGATTGTATCTGTATAACATCCATCAATCCAAATAGTAAAGATGATTTCTAAAAGCACTCATTATGAAGACCAAATTCTGTTAACTTTCCAGGTATTGTGACATCCTATAAGTCAGTCCTTCTCAGTCTCATTCTCTGATCACCTGCTTTAAAATTACTTGTAAGTGATGGGTGGAGAATGCCAGCTATTGAGACACTGTAACTCCACACAGACTTCCTGAAGCATGGGTGAAAGCTAACCATGGACTTATTTCTGAGGTAATTCTTCTCGCGTCCAGCACAACACAGGCAGTGAGGGTGAGAGAAGGGGCGGTTTGGGTTAAGTTTTTAAGAAAGAAAGAAACAGAGAATTACCGCAGTTAAATCTCAGAAGGCCAGGGGCCTCACAATCATGAAAGACTGGAGCCCAGAATTAAGCCGACTGGTGGTTTTTATTGATAAGTATACAAGGGAGTAGCAGTGTTTTGGCACAGTCTGTGAGACTCATTTATCACGTTTTAGAAATAACCCAAACCAATTATGTTGATCTTTAAACAGCCGAAGCAGAAAGTCCTTGAGGTGAGATATGTGACTCCCTTGAGGGACATATATCACATGTCGAAATTGTTTTACAGAGCTGAGCAACGAGAGCTTAATCTTATTGCTCTAAAGACTCTTCTCACAATTAGGTGAGAGGTGAAAGCCAGAGTCAGCAGCAGCTTTTCCCAGGCAGGGGGAAGGGGAGACAAGGCCCCTTCCCAGATCTTTCTAAAGCAGCTCATGGGGGTCTCCACAGGGTTCCGCCTGGCTTGAGTTGTCCCCCCCACCCCGCCCCGTGGGGAATCTTACTCATCATTGGCTGCAAACCCTCTTTTGGAGACTAAATAGAGAGAAATATACAGTCCCAGAAGAGTCTCACAGACTCCTCGTTCCTTAAGGAAAGACACGGGGGGACAATCGGCTAGGCTGTTGTGTGACAATTCTGATGCCCACTGACGTTTGAGAAATGTTGTAGAGACCATTTGGTGTCACTGAAAGAAAGTTTGTCTACACTGTACTATTTATTCTTGAATAAAAGAGAGTAGGGAAAGTAATAACACAGCTAGACCATAGAAATAAAATTTAGAACAACCAAATTGCATTATTTCAAATAGTCTGCCCATAGCCGAATTAGTTATTGTCGATTTCATTTACCATGTAAACAAGCAAAGTGACTTATGGATCATAGGATCAGAGATATAAACGACAGTGTATCTGCGTCCAAGTAATAATGATTGCACTTTGTAATTTCTTATACTATGGGCAATTATATCTTAAAAATGACTTCACTCATATGTGGGATATAAAACTGAAAGCAACAAAGGAACAAGACAAACAACTAAGGAAACAAAACCTCATAAACCAAGAACACTTCAGTGGTTACCAAAAAGTAATGGAAGGGGAGTGGTAGAAGAAGGTAAAGAGGGTCAAATATATGGTGATGGAAGGAGAATTGACTCTGGATGGTGAACAGACAATGTGATATATACGTGATGTATTATAGAATTGTACACCTGAAACCTATGTAGTACTGTTGACCATTGTCACCCCAATAAATTTAACTAAAAAAAGATGAAATGTATGGTGAAAATAGTAAAGTGTAGGACAGTGTGACATATATGTTCCCTTTTGCATAAGAAAAGGGGGGTTTAAGAATATGTTCTTGTATTCATACAAACAAGAGATACACCAGAATCTATTGAAAATGATTCCTTGAGGAAGGGGATGTATAGGGACAGAAATGGAATGAGACTTCTGTGTACCTCTGATTTTTGAAACGTGAATAAATTGTCTAGCAAAAATAAATAATTATTTCAAAATGGGAAAAAATAAAAAAAATTATCATTTTAGTTACTAAGTAGTATGTATTCAAGCATTTGAAAGTGAGTCAATAGAAGAAAAACAACAGACCACTACAATTGCACCCGCTTGAAATTATTGGGAAAAATTCCTATTCTTGAGGCACTTAAAGTAAATTGAGGTGAGATTTACTTATGTTTTACAATAGCAATTTATTTCTTCCTCAGTGAATAAAATTAAATGCAAATTAGTACTAATAAAAACAATGAGTAAAAATCATATGATGAAAAAAACACACAAAAAATAGAAATATAAAAAAAAAAATATCAGCCAGTTTTAGCTGTTTACAATTCCCAAGAATGTATGGATTAATTCACTTGACTCAAAACCTTTAGTTCAGTCAAGGTAGCCACCCTTGGGAAGGGAGTGTTAAGAAGTTTTTGAAAGGAGGATCTAGGAAGTAATTTGAGTAAGTTAAAGTAATTGTAGAGTAGGCAACAGATAGGAATATAGTGTGAACATTATGCAGTGAATTCAGGAGAGAAAATAAATTTCTCTTCCTGGATAAGAGCAAGAGAATGGTGGTTAAGCACCCAAGAATGGTGATTTAAATTTTATATTATATAGTATATAATTACATATATATCCCCTGTCTCAAAATTCTAAAAGTGTATTGGTATTATTATCAAAGAAACACTTGTACGTTAAAATAACTTTGGTTACCAATTCCAGTGTGTGAATGGAGTTCCCCAACCCTACCAAGCAATTGTCTGGATGCCAGTTGAATGTCATACAATTCAACTGAATTCTGACCTCAAATCTACCTGGAGATAGCATCAGATGCCACTGTATACGGGTTTAATCCTTATACAGTACAATCCTTACAAGATGCACTCACCCCATCCCCCCACAACTTCAGACACCAGTCATCACAAACCTAGGTTGCCATGTGCACTTTTGACCAATCAGCTTCAGACACCAGTCATCACAAACCTAGGTTGCCATGTGCACTTTTGACCAATCAGCTACAAACTGGAGATTCCAATGACCTCCTCCAAGTCGCGATGCAAATCCCAAATCCAGGTTATTACCTGTGCTGACTGACAGGCTATGGATCAGAGGTTCCCATGACCCCCTCCTTAGGTTCCACTGATTTGCTGGAATGGCTCACAGAACTCAGAAATCTTCTTTACTCACTAGATTAGCAGTTTATTGCAAAAGGATGTAACTAAGGAACAGCCAGATGGAAGAGATGCACACGATAAGGTATGAGGAGAGGGTATGGGATGTCCATGCTCGCTCCCAGAGCACCTCTCTCCCTAAATCTCCACACGTTCACCAACCTGGAAGCTTTCAGAACCGTGTCCTTTTGGGCCTTTATGGAGGTTTCTTTTTCTAGGCATGATTAAATCATTGGCCATTGATTCAACCTCCAGCCCCACTCCCCTCTCTGGAAGTTGGGAGGGGGAGGGACTGAATGTTCCAATGTCTAATCAGATGGTTAGTTCTCCTGGCATCCCACCACATCTGTAGGTGTGGTCCGAAAGTCCCTTCATTAAAGTAACACAAGACAACTTTATCGCTCTCATCACTTAGGAAATTCTCAGGGTTTTAGGAGCTCTCAGCCAGGATTGCAATAGAGACCAAATATATATTTCTTATTATAAATCATGATATCACACATCCAAATGGAAATAACACTTTATACTACTCATCTTTTCCATCACTCTCAGTGTTAATCACCACACTTTCAGACACCAATAACTCAGAAACATGCAATTATTTATAGTCATTTATTTCGGTTTCTCATAGTATATCTATCTATTATGCTTATAGTGTATATATTATACCTTGTTTTAAACTAGTTTTAAAACTTGCTGCTTATACATCTATTTACTATCCCAGGAACAAAATTTCCTATGAGAGTCAGTAGATTGATTTGATATGAACCACATAGATGGTCAAAGGTCATTGGTTTTCTATTTTCAGTTACCTAAAATATTAAGAAGCACGTAATTCTAATAAATATGTTAAATATGCATAAATATTTATAAATAAATGCAGGTTCTCTGTACTTTTTGTATCTTATTTCAACTTCTCTGTTAGCTCTTATCCTAATCTCATTATAGAAGACTTCCACATCCTCATAGCTGACTCTGAATTTTCCATTTATCAGTTCTTCCTGTACATAGGTACTGTTGCAACATACATGTATATAAAAAAAAAACATATGGCTTGTCTTATATATTCAAAGTTGTATACTGAGCATTGTAGGAGATCCAAAATTGAATAGAACATGGCACCTGATCACAAAGGAATTTCAAGTCTGGTGAGGAAGACACACATTTCTATAAATAACACAAGGGGACCTAAAATTCAGGGCTTGAGGAAGATAGTTTCAGTTAATGTGGTAAAGTATCAAAAGTAGTTTCAAAATGGGACCATAATGTCTTGTGGTTCTATAATTGGAATTATAAATTGGGTACACTATTAAATCTCACTCAAATAGCACCACTGTGATGAGCTCTTTTTCATCTCTCTCGTTCCAGTGGTCATGGGGTTGTTTTGTTCTCTGCTCCCACAGCTATGATCCCACATCTCAAACAACGTCAATTCTTATGTAAACATACGAGTGCTATGGTCTCAATGTCTTATTTCCCCCAAAATTTATAAGTCGATATCCCAAGATGTTAATGTTAAGAGGTGGAGGGCCTTTGGGTGGTTAGATCATGAGAGTGGAGCCCTCAGAATGGGATTAGTGCTTTATTAAATAAATTTTATAAATAAATAAATAAAAATCCTCTAGAGGGATCTCTAGCCCCCTTTATTATATGAGGACACAGAGACAATGTACCAGCTGGGGACAAGGAAGAGGGCTTTCACCAGAAAGCAACCATATTGACATCTTGGTCTTGAACTTCCCTGCTTCTAGAACTGTAAGCAATAAACTTCTGCTGTTTATAAGCCCCCCAGGCTATGGTATTTTTGTTAGACCAGCTTGAATAGACTAACACCCTGTCCACACATTTACCTACAATCTAAACATGAACATTTGAAAGGCCACTGAGTCATTTATTTTTGTATCCCCAGTAGATAGTACCAGCCCAGAAGCAATTAAATATTGAACAAATGGTGGCAGAATTGAACAAGTTTGATAAAGGAGTCAGATATTTTGGAATCTTCCCTTTGAAATGAAACAGAGAGCATTTAAGGACAGGCAATTCCCTATGAATATTTTCTAAGCCACTCCACTGAGAAATTTTTTCAAATAAAAATTTTTCCAGTCACATTCAATAACATTTTTGTATCTAAAATGTTAAATATGATCATTTATGACTCTTAATGCAACAATTTCATCTTCTTAACTCAAGTTGGAAAAATAATTTGGATCCAATTTATTGTTTTCTTATGTTACACCTTTGTACATCATATCCTCCCTAGGAGTCATGAAATGCTATATTATGCCCTATGTTTATAGGTACCCCTGATAGTCTTCTTCCTGATAAAGAACAGCAGCAACAAAAACAAGAAAAGACAGCTTAGAAACAACTCTTTCAAGGACACCTCATGAAACACAGTTTACCTGCAATGTGTGCAATAATATACTTAGAGTATTTATTGCTGACTTTTACCTATATTCACATATAAGTTATGCTATGAAAGCTTGTGAATTATCTATGCATATCGATAGATTATACATTCTTTTGGAAAGCATTACAGTTTTAATTCTTTTGTGGTCTCTTTTAATTTTTATGTTGGTACTCAGATCAAGGGCAAATAGAGTTATTTATGACCCACCTTACTAATCTTTATAGAGAAAAAATAATCTTTGCTGGTGATTTGATTAGATGACATTTGGGAATGCTGGTCTGTGGGAGCTGGCTCCTAGAGGTTGGTAATACGTTAATGAAAGAGAGGCTGGCATATAAATTAGTTGATAAGATTCAGGTAGGCAATGGATGTTAAGATTTAAAATGAAATTTCACTTAGGAGGTCAAGAATGAATGATTAGGGTTGGTAAACAATTTAAGAAAAGAAGTCAATGATAGTTTGGATTGGAAGTAAGTGAAATAGATGTGACATATTTACACCTACTAAATGAGCCTAGTGAACTCAAATAAATTCATTCAGTTAACAAATATAGAAATCAGATTTATGGTATTGAAAAACATTCTAAAACAATCACATCATTGAGACTAAAACAATCGTAACCTTTATATACCAGCAAACAATGTCCCAAGCAGACACTGACAGAATTGAAGAGAGAAATACACAATTCTACAACAATAGTTGGAGACTTCAATAAACCAATTTCAATAATGAATAGAACTGACTTTACAGTAACAAAAAGGATATAGGAGAATAATAGGAACAATTTTGTATCTAATAAATTAGATAGCCTAGATAAAACTGACAAATTCTCAGAATCACACAAATTACCTAAACTTAGTCAAGAGAAAATATAAAATCTCAATAGACCTGTAACAATAAAGAAATTGAATCAATTAATCCAAAATCTCCCCCAAAAGAAACCAGATGAGTTCACTGATGAATTCTACTAAACACTTAAATAATTCATACCAGTTCTCCTCAAACTCTTCTTACTTGATACCAAAGTTAGATAAAGCCATAAAAGGAAGCAAATCAATACACTGATATCCATTGTGTATAGAGTAGCAAAAATCCTTAACAATATTCTATCAAAACAAACGCAATGTCATATTACAAGAATTATGCACCAGGACCATGTGGGATTTATACTAGAAATGCAGAAATTCAATCAATGAAATAGAAACAAAATAAAACAAACAAAAAAAAACATATAATCATTACAATTGACACATATTAAAGCATTTGAAAAAAAATCCAACATCCTTTCATGATAAAAACACCCAGAAAACTAGGAACAGAAGGGAACTTTCTCAACAAGATAAAGCCCAGTTTAAAAAAAATCTTCAGTCTACATCATATTCATATAGAAAGACTGAAACCTTTGCTCTAAGATCAAAAACAAGACAAGGATGCCAATTTTTACCACTGCCATTCAATACTGTACAGGAATTTCTAGCCAGAGCAATTACACAAGTAAGGGAAATAAAAGTCATCCAAATATAAAAAAGAAGTAAACTATTTCTATTTTCAGATGACATGATTATGTATGAAGAACTCCCAAAGAATTCACAAGAAAGCTGCGAGAGCTAGTAAATAAATTCAACCATGTAGCAGGTTACATGGTTAACACCCAGAAGTCAGGTGTGTGTGTGTGTGTGTGTGTGTGTGTGTGTGTGTTTTAAATACCAGCAATGAAGGGTTTCTGGTCAAGATGGCAGAGAAGGTAAGCACTGTGACCACCTCCTCTCAGGACCACATCAATTAAAACTAAACCACTGAACAACCATTAATGAGAATCGCCTGAAGTCTAGCTGAACCAATACTCTACAACTAAGGACATACAGAAGAAGCCACCTGGAGACAGGGGCAGAGATGCGGGAATGGACTAGTCCCCCACCTGTGGATAACCATTAAAAATTGAGGGGAATAGCTCAGCTGCAGAAGTCCCCATCTGAGGAGCAAGGGGTCCCCGCCCCTCCCCAGCCCTGGGTTCCAGTGCCAGGGAGAGAAGTCCCCATAATTTCTGGCTGTGAAAACAAGCGGAGATTGTGGTTGAGTGACACAGAGGGAGGTTGCACTCCTATGTGCTCCTCTTAAAGGCACTGCCCACTTACTCACTGACAGATTCACTCTGAGCTCCAGTTCTGGAGCAGCAGCTCCAAAGGCGCCAGGGACATATGGGAGGAACTCAATTGGCTGGCCTCAGGAAGAGGACCGGAGGGGTAGCTTTCTCCCAGATGGAGGAGCTGGTGGAAATCATTATTTCTTGGTTGAGTCCTCTCTACTCCCAGCGTGCAGACATAGGCAGATGCCATATCTGAGTCTCCATCAAACTGGCTATCGCCTTTCATCTGCTCAGCCCTACTGATTCCCTGAGACCATGCCCCACCTAACTCCCAGCACACCCAGGCCCCTTTCAGTGGCTTTTCCATATAAACAGCCTGCATTTGGCTCATGTTGCAGACATTCCTAAACTCTCTGAAAGATTCACAGAACGCAAACAAGCAGCATCTGCATTCTGCATCTCCCATACTTCTGGCTGAGCAGCCCTAAGCCCAGAACTAGTGACAGCTGGCCTTGGCTCATGACTTGGGCTCTCAAGGCACAGCGTGGGCAGTAGCCATCTCTGGATTGCTTTATCGCTCATCCCAGGTGGTCCCAGGCAGGGCACAGACTGCTGCTGAACTTGGCCTGCAGCAGGATCCCTCCCAGGAGGCACTGGGGCTGGCAGGTCCAGTGGCTACTTCAGCCTAGGCTGGAGCATCACCCAGCCACATCGAAGGACAACACACCCCAAGGACAGGCTGGGCAGGCACCAGATCTCTGTCTGCTAAAGCAAATGCTGATCTGTAGGGTCAGCCCCTGTACAATACCTCCTCCACTGGAGTCACAGCCAGTCCTCATAACCAATCAGCCTGAGGGTCAATCTCTCCCATTGACATACAGACAGCAATCAAGACTCAATACAACAGGAGGGCACACACAGCCCACACAGGGACAAACCTGAGGCACTCAGCTCAGGTGACCAGGGAGATTGCATCATTGTGCCCCACAGAACACCTACTACATAAGGGCACCTACAACATAAGACTGGCAGGCATAGCAGGAGTACATAAAAACAAACACAGGAGGTAGCTAAAATGAAGAGACAAAAACACTTCCCAAATAAAAGAACAGGAGAAATCTCCAGAAAAAAGAACTAAACAAAACGGAGACAAGCAATCTATCAGACACAGAGTTCCAAACACTGGTTATAAGGATGTTCAATGATCTCAGGGAGAACTTCAACAAAAAATATGGGAAACATAGAAATGGAGATATAAAACAGTCAGAAATAGAAACTATAATAACTGAAATGAAGAATATGTTAGAGGGGAACAACCGTAGATTAAATGAAGTAGAGGATCAAGTGAGAGATTTAGCAGGTGAGGTAGCAAAAAACAATCAATCCGAAGAGCAAAAAGAAAAAAAAGAAATCAAAAAAGTGAGGCTAGTGTAAGGGGCCTCTGGGAAAACATCAAGCACACCAACGTTCTTATCATAGGGGTATGAGGAGGAGAAGAGAGAGAGCAAGGAATTGAAAACCTAGTTGAAGAAATTGTGATTGAAAACTTCCCTAACCTGCTGAAGGAAATAGACATACAAGCCCAAGGAGCACAAAGAGTCCTAAACAAGATGAACCCAAACAGGCCCACATCAAGACACATCATAATAAAATACCAAAGGTTAAAGACAAAGAGCAGTTATTCACCTACAAGGGAGCTCATAGATATTGCACATCTAAAATAATAAATTTGGAGCTTCACCTCAAGTCTTATTCCAAAATTTACTCCAAATGTATCAATCACCTAAATATAAGACCTACTATCATAAAACTCTAAAAGGAAAACCTAGGGGTAATTTTTTGATGACCTTGGATTGGGCAAAAATTTCACAATATAATGCCAAAAGCAAAAACAAAATAAGAAATATGTAATTGACATCATAAGAATTAAACGTTTTTGTTCATTAAAGTATAATATCAAGAAAATGAAAAGATAACCTATAGAATGGGAGCAAATATTTGCAAATGATAAATCTGAAAAGGGTTTAATACACGGAATATATAGAGGGTGCCTAAATATGTATACAAACTTTAAGAAAGGAAATAACTATTAAAATTGTAATACTGTATACTGATAACAAAAGATGAATATAAGTCACGTTTGACTTCTGCAATTGCAAGAGGTGCTCAAAGTGGTTACCATCAGCATCCAGACACTTCTGATTATGGCGAACTACTGATTGAGCAACGTTGACCAAAGTGTCCACTTGTATACACTTTTTGGGCACCCCCGGTATATAAAACACCTTCAACTCAATAATAGACAATCTAATTTTAAAATGGGCAAAGTACTTGAGTTACCAATTCTCCAAAGAAGATACACGAATGGCCAATAAGTACATGAAAAGATCAGTATCATTAGTGACTAAGAAACTGCCAATCTATACTACAATGAGATAATTCACACCTAGTAGGATAACTGTTAAAAAATTGAAAATTACAAATGTGGAGAAATTGGAACCCTTGCACACTTGCCCATTTCTGGAGTGAATGTAAAATGGTGTAGCTACAGTGGAAAATAGTTTGGCAGTTGCTCAAAAAATTCAACAAAAAAGTACCACATGAACTAGCAATTCCACTCCTCAGTCTATAGCCAAAAGAATTGAAAACTGAAACAAATACATATATCTGTGTACTAGTGTTCATTTTATCAGTATTCTTTGTACCCAAAAGGTGGAAACACAAGTGCCCATCAAAAGATGAATGGATAAACAAAATGTGCCATATAAAGAGGGTGCCAAAAATGTATACACATTTTAAGAAAGGAAAACTGTATTAAAATTGTAATATTCAATACATACTGAGAACAAAAGATGAATACAAGTCACATTTGACTTCTGCAATTATAAGAGGTACTCAAAGTGGTTACCATCAGCGTCCTGACACTTATGATTACGGTGAACTACTGCTTGAGCAACTTTGACCAAAGTGTCCACTTGTATACATTTTTTGGCACCCCCGGTATATGCAATGGGATATTATTCAGCCACAAAATTAAAGTTGCAATACTTGCTTCAACATGGATAATCCTTGGAAACTATGGTTAGTGGAATAAGCTGGACACAAAAAGACAAATATTGTCTGATCCCACTTATATGAAATTGTGTTCAATTTGTCCCCTTTTAGTCACCATAAGCATTTATCCATGCATGTACACACCTACACATATGCAGACAAGATTGCTCTAGGGTATTAGAGTTGTCAAGAAACAGAATGAAGCCAATTGCCCAAGGTCACAAATTAACTACATTTCAACTCAAATCTGTAACTTCTATTTCAATCATACATTGCATATACCTGAGAATGTGTGAGTGTGAGTATGTGTGTGTGTGCGCACATGCACGTCCGTTTGCTTACATTGTTGTTTAGTGTAGTTAGGCTCCTGAATAGATTCCAAGTACCATCTAACAGCTGGCATTCTGTAACCTCTTTTTGGTTGGTTGGCTATTTATAACTGTGTAAAAGATGTAAAGTGGTTAATACAGCAATATAAATTTCTTAAAAGATAAAGTTTTCTGGCTTTTTAACTTTACTTTAAAAAAATTTAACATACATGGTCACTTTTAATAATTGATAACTACCAGAACTGTTGAGGAACAGAAATAAAATCTCTAATGTTTTAGAGACTTTTACTTTGTCCCTTATTAATAACAGTGTTACTAACACTTCTAATTGAATTTACTGTTAATCACCAAGTGCAGTGATTAGTTTGTATGCATTTTCAAATTTTACAATGTATTTCTCCTGTAAGACTACGGAAGTATAGAATGAGCAAATAGCCAAATTCACTCAGCCCTGGAGTTGGAACTCAGGCCTGCTTGACTCCAAGACCAGCTTACATGCTCGGCTTGGCTACTGCTTAAATACGACCCTATTAACATGTATTAGCCATCAAAGATATTTTACTCCTATTTATGCTGGTGTTAAATAAGAGTTCTTTATTGACCCTGAAATTGTGCAAAATTGGAGAGATGGGTACTGATGATGAATCACAAGGCCTGAAATTATTAAAACACCATTGCCCTGGCTTTCCAGAAAAGCAATGAATAAATCTGCATTTATTATAATATGCCTACCTTGATGCTTTCTGAAGTTCCACTAGGAAAAGAGATCCCTTATCACTGTCCATCTTACACTGAGGCATAATATTTCTGTAATGCTGTTTGAACAGCTGCACTGCTCACCTATAGAAGTGGATGCACTTCAGTCATGGAACAAGTAGTTCCAACATTATAAAGCAATTTGTAATCCCTTAAGGTTTTTGCACTACATAAACATAACACAGTCTTATTTGTTTTGCAATCATCATTTCACCATTCATACTTGAAACAATTGATATATCTACAAATCAGGCAATGTGCAAATTAAGTCATAGTAAAACATTTATTTGTTAAAGTGATATAGTTATTCAAGATTCTACAGTCTTAAATCATGGATGTCAATGGAACATGGATTGATACAGAACTCGATGCCAATGTAGGCTTTTTTCTTTCCTTCTTTTAAAAAAAATACTTGTGGGCCAGAATTAAAAACAATTTGGTTTTAAAAGGGGATGAACCATGATCTATCTGATGGAGCCAGTTCCGCGGGCATCAGAGACTTCTGCTTTGGCTCCTGTGGACAATTTCTTCTAGGACACCAGTCCAACAATTAGTCTTTGTGAACGGAAACATTTTTGAATTTTATCCAGTAAAAATATCAGTGGCA
Source organism: Rhinolophus ferrumequinum (assembly GCF_004115265.2). Taxonomy (NCBI): domain Eukaryota; kingdom Metazoa; phylum Chordata; class Mammalia; order Chiroptera; family Rhinolophidae; genus Rhinolophus; species Rhinolophus ferrumequinum. The sequence goes on along the minus strand of NC_046289.1, from coordinate 88,548,417 downwards.
ACTGTTTTCAGGAGAGAGAGAAGTGGTGCTCTTCAGATTAACTCCAGCCTCTGAAATGAAAGTGAAAAAAAGAAAGAAGGAAGGAAGGAAGGAAGGAAGGAAGGAAGGAAGGAAGGAAGGAAAGAGGGAGGGAGGGAGGGAGGGAGGGAGGGAGGGAGGGAGGGAGGGAGGGAAGGAAGGAAGGAAGGAAGGAAGGAAGGAAGGAAGGAAGGAAGGAAGGAGAAAGAAAGAGAAGGAAAAGAAAGAAAGACATAGCTAATAAGATCATTGTGCTAGAAATCTAGAAGTTCTTAAACTGTAAGAACTCAGGCAGGAGTTTCTTGCTAAAAATATATAACATCTCCCTGAAAACAACTTAGACATGCACCTTAGCACTTAAAATGGTGCTTGGTAATTTCCAATTGGTGGATATATAAAATAATTTTATTTTAAAAAAGAACCTAAATGTATTAAGCCTGAATAGTCATGCAAGTCAAAGCCAAATTGTGAGATGGCATCGTCCCTTGCTTTGGTGTTCCATATTTACATAATCAAGATAAAAAATATAATGATTTTATTCAGTAATGTATGGCATTTAAATTTTAAAAAGTATTCACCACTGCTTTTTAAATATGAATATGAACCTATGAAATCAAATTTGTTCATTACAACTAAAACCTAAGTGTTCTCTATGTTTTTATATATTCTGCTGGGAGTTTTGTATCGTATTAAAATTTTAGCAAATTTAATTATATATTTAATGATAGTGCAAATAATTATTCATCTTCAATAATTTCTTCACACACAGAATAAAATGTGAAAACTGACAGTAACTCAAAAGCAAAGGTATTCCATAGTTAACATGATATTGGAATAATATAAAAATATTTAAAAATATTTACATATGCAAATGTATCACATATGATACTTCTATAATAAAATCTTAAAAATAATAAACTATGAAAATACTTTTCTTCTAATATGAGTTTTCATTACTTAGTACTAAGTACTGGATTTAAGATATGTCATAAAGTCTATCCTAGAAGAAGGTAGAAAATAATTTTTGAGAAATACACAATTTCATACATATGAAATGTAAGTAATTTTTCTGTCTCCCATTCAAAAACAACTACATGTTTATAATTTGGGGTTATAAAATGCATGGCACAAATGAGTCATGAACTAGAGTCTTAGTTATCTACTGAATATTCTACATCAAAATGCTGATATAGAACATATTGAGATAACTTGATGGAAATTAATAAAGCATTTTATGGTTACTTTGATAATTTTATGCAATAAAGGTAGATGAAATACTGTAGAGATATTTTATTTAAGAGCATATTTTAAAATACTTGATAATCTGAATAAGTGAAGTTACATTTGGAACAATGAGTAATTTTTTAGAATTACTGAACAAAGAATTTACATCATGTTTGAGGATTGTTAATAGGTAATAGATGTATATACTATTTGTAGAAAATAATTACCTTGGAAACTACTGAAAAATAGATATCACTATCATACTTTACCTGGAATATTCTAAGAAAATTATTGCAAAATTACTTTAAATTACAATGGGATATCTAAATTCCTCCCTGTTAGGTTCATGACAGAGCTTATTTTGATGAAATTGGACATCAACATGTTTTTGGTTTTTTTTTTTATATTTCCAATAATATGTTCCCTTTGATAGAAAAAAGATGTAATTGCATTATATCAAATTTCAAGATTCAGTAAGTAGTTATGTTGAAAAGGCTAACCATACATACCTAGAAGAAAAATATAGTGGATCACATAACTAGTTTGACTTTGGAAATAAGAAATCCTTTCAGAATACAAACTTTATTTTAATATCAACTTGATTCTATAAGCTGACATAAATAATTTTTTATTCTACTTCACATTACATAATATTATTAACAAATTGTGGAATTACGATTTATACTAAAGCTGTTAATTTTGAACATTAAGATATAGCAATCAGTTTTGGGAACTATGATGTGATTTGTCTACTCTGAAGCTAGTACCATTATTGAAATGATGAAATAATATCAAGCTGAATAAAACCTTGTATGTAGGATATTCAAAATAATAGTTTTTACTTTACTTATCATTAGACAAACTCTTACAATGAGTCCATAAATATCTAAACATGGAACAGAAAATTATAAGAGCATCACAAAGAGAAAAAAAGGATTAATAATTATGCAAAAATTTTACAAGAACTGACAATGAATTTGGGGTCGGCTCAGAATATTTTGGTAATGGTTCTCATTTACCAGTGAAAGGGTATCATGGGAAACACTGTGACAGTCTTATTAAAAGTACTACAAATAAAAGAGTAAATTAAAGCTACCTCAGCATTAAGAGAAGGAAAAATATCGTGACATTGAATGGATTGTGGGAAATGCTGTTACTGCCTTTACTCAGAACGTAATTGAGAACAATGAAAGCTTTTTATCTCATATAGTTAGGATATCTAATAAAGAATGAGACGATTTCTAAAGGTCACTGATGACACTAGGGTCCATTTTTTTTTCTTCAGATTTTCTGAAATGTTCAAATGTGTCAAAAAGTGTTTTAATTATTATAAAAATAGTTGTTTTCTACATAAGTGTCTATTTTATTACTTTTATTTTTTAAAAATTCACTTGAAGGGAATATCACTAAAAAGACCTACAGATATTTTATATCGGTCATTTTTCTTGGGGAAAAATGGAGAGATATCTGGATCATATACACACATTTGCTTGGCCATTTAGCTCTTATTTCATGTATTTTTCTAATTGTGTTTTCCCATAGCTATTTAAATGTTGCTGTTTATTTATATTCAACATTACTAACTTTATATTCATTTATATTAGTGGTTTCTCTAAAAGAAGTACACTCATTTTATGGTTATTGCATCTGTAGCAGAGATTTGATGACAAAGTTAAAACATTTTAAATACCTTGATTAATGCTGTAACAACATAATCAGAAGTCAAAAATAATAAAATTGGGAAGCAATTATTTTAAAGCCTGGTGCAAGCAATCACAAATAAGCAATATTTCTTGTGCATACTTAAACATACACACAATGTACACATATTTTGTTGTTGGTCTGAATACAGCCAATACTTTATAAGAAATTTCACTTTAGATGTTTTCAGTATAAATGAAAACTAGTCAACTATTCTATTTTAACTGCCAAACATGGCATAGCAATTGTTTAGCAGGTTCATTTTAAGCAAAGAAATATTTTAAAACACAAGGTAAATTTATATGGAACTGCCAGTTTACTAGCAGAGTAATTATCACTAATTTTATCAATAATTTGCTTTTGCTCTCAATTCATCTCAGTGTGATTAGAATCCTAAGATTTATTATAGAAGTATTATATGTGATACATTAAACTATTTTAAGCCTACTCTATGTCTATACACATACAGGAAGGGTTTTAAGGAAGAAAATTGACGTAGGGTGTATTTTGACTAACAGAAATGAAATAAATATATTTACTCTTCACCCTTGGGGGAAAAATGATCTTAGCAGATATCTGAGTATGAAAAATACCTAAGGCACTGACTAGATGAAACCTTTATGCTCTTTCCGAACTTTCCTATTAAAGCTTGATGTTATATTAAGGAGTGCGATATACTCAATGTAATATTATTGCCTTGGAAAAAATTTTCACATCTTGAGAAAGGAATGTGTTTTAATTTTTCATTTTCTTTTCTTTTTTTTTTTTTTGCTTACTTTTACCATCTATATACATAGGAAGGATATAATTTAAATATAATGCAATGGGTAGTATCCAAATTTCTGGAAAATGTATTTTGCCTCTGGGAGAAAAAAACATGTTATCATCTTGAAGAAAATACACACTTAAAATCAAATTTTATATTACCCTCTCTCAAAAAAAGAGCAAAGAAGCTGAGAGCATAAGCAATCTCTGCCAACTCTCTTCCTCACTTCATTCACACACAGTAAAGTGCTGCTAACATGTGGAAAGCCATGAGAAGACTCACAGCACACAGGTCACAGGCTCTTCAAAGAGGCATCACTGTTTGGTTGTGCTGACAGCTGGAGAAATGATAGGACTGCGATAGCAGAAATCGTTTACCAAGTATCAAGAATAGTCAAATGGTGACTTAAATCTGATAATAGAAACATAGCGAGGAGTTTGCTAACAAGTGAATGATGTATTCCACGTAATTTTGTTACAATTATTCTTTGCTTCTGGATTTATATTTCTTGTTAATGCGAGAAAAAGAAAATAGCCAGAGCATGAAAGGAAGTTTCTATAACGTGATAACAATAGTCATTTCTTTCATAAATGGAACTAAAAAAAGACTCAACATAAGGTTTGAAAAAAGTTGACATTTTTCACCTTTATACGAGGTGTGATCAAAAGATAACGGTGAATGTTTAAATAAAAAAAATATTACAGTAAAAGACACATTGCCATTAATCCCCCTCGAAATATCCCCCCTCACTTCGAACAGACGTATCTCATCATTCTTTCTACTTTCTGAAACAGTTCTGGAAGGCCTCTATCGTGAGTGTCTGTAGTGCACTATCCTGTCTGCCTCAATGTCCTGAATCAATTCAAATGTTTACCTTTCATCGTCATTTTGACTTTGGGAAAGAGCCAGAAGTCACACGGTGCCAGATCCAGTGAATAAGGTGGATGAGGACATACTGTAACGTTTCTATTTGGCAGAAAATGCCATGTACTAGAAGCGATGTGTGATCACAAAATACAGTGACTGCTGTTGTGATCACTGCTGCTGCCAAGTGCCATCCAAAGGAAAGGCAGGGATCTTCAATATGGGAAGTGGTTAAAATTCAGTAACAGAGTGTGACAAGTTTCAACTTGTTTGGTCAGTCGGGTATCGGCTATGGTTGAGAGAAAGTGTGTTTCAAAGTGTACTGTAAATCATCCTCCATCATGACAACACTCCATGTCACACATTGCTTCTGGTATACAGCTATTTCTGTCAAATAAAAAACATTATGGTGTGTCCTCATCCACCTTATTCACCAGATCTGGCACCGTGTGACTTCTGGCTCTTTCCCAAAGTCAAAATGATTCAGGACATCGAGAAAGTGCACAACAGAGCAACTAAAGACACTCACGAAAGAGGACTTCCAGAACTGCTTCAGAAAGTGGCAAGAACGATGGGATAAGTGTGTTTGAAGCGAGGGGGAGCATTTTGAGGGGGATTAATGGCAATGTGTCTTTTACTGCAATTTTTTTATTATAAATTCACTGTATTATTTGATCACACCTTGTACATTAAAATGTGACCACACCTTGTACATGTAAATTTAATACAACACACACACACACAAACACATACAAATTTACTACAAGTACAAATGAATTACTGAAAGATTATGCACTGATTATTAGCATTTGGGTCTGGGTATTGGATCATGACAGATTTATGTTTACTCTTTTATTTTAACTATATTTTTCAAAGTTTCTTTAATACTAATTAGTTGAGGACAAAAAAAAAGTCATTATTATAAATTTTATGGACATATCACATTGGCAAATCTTGTGCTACCTCCGGTAGTACATAAACTTCCAAGGACGGAGGTTATCTTTCTCTAAATTTGACCTCTAACAATGTGCTAAAATAAATAAGTAAACACAATAATATGTAACATGATCTATGAAATGTAAATATTTTGGAAATTACTTTAATTGTCAATTGAAAAATGGCTCAAATTGACTCTTCTGCTTTCAAATCTTTATAGAATATTTTAGTATCATTCTTGATCATGCTTCTGAGAGATTAATCATTTACTGCTTAATACATTTCTAAAGATATCCTAACTTTCCGAACAGACTGATGTCCAAAGTGAAAAGGTAAATGCATTTTTTTTTAAAGAAAATGGGACAAGGGGATAAGGGAGGGAGAGAAAGTGTGTGTGTGTTTGTGTGTGTGTGTGTGTGTGTGTGTGTGTGAGAGAGAGAGAGAGAGAGAGAGAGAGAGAGAGAGAGAGAGAGAGAGGGATTAAGATTGAAATAGGGAAGAAGGGGGTGTGACAACACAAGTACCTTCATGCAGGTCAGTTCAGTACACAAAACAGAACACAAAGTATGTGCCAGACACTGTGTTATTGATAGTTTCCAGCGAGCCATCTGTTCATTTTTTGCAACATAGGGATGGAGTCCTAAATGCAGCAAAGAAATGATGCAGGAAAAAACATTTTGTTTGATTTGGGAATGGGATTCATTCCATTTATATTGGGATTATAAGGGAATCCCCTGAATGATTGTCCAAGTAATTGTCATCTTTTCCATACAAAATGCTAAAAATCAAGACCCTATTTTTACAACCAAGAAATAAAACAATGGGCTTTTTTAGAACTTTTAAAAGCAGAACATTTTTTCTGTGCCAAACTTTTAAGCAAATGGCTGATTATCCCAGCTGTTTTAACATATTGTTAAAATGCTGTTCTGCTCTAGAAGCACACTTTCTGAACCAATTAAAATGTAGGAATCAAATACTCACTTGAAAGTCAACAACAACAAAAAGAAGAAGAAGAAGAAGAAGAAGGAGAAGGAGAAGGAGAAGGAGAAGGAGAAGGAGAAGGAGAAGGAGAAGGAGAAGGAGAAGGAGAAGGAGAAGGAGAAGGAGAAGGAGAAGGAGAAGGAGAAGGAGAAGAAGAAGAAGAAGAAGAAGAAGAAGAAGAAGAAGAAGAAGAAGAAGAAGAAGAAGAAGAAAAGAGTAATTGGTCACTGACAAAAAGAACACCATGAATATTTCATGGGTAGTCTTTTGCTCCATTTTTATAGCAGCTACATTCATTTTAGATAACAGTGAAACACTTCTCTGCTCCTCCACTTTCAATGAAGTATAATGTTTCATCTCAGCTCCTATTAGGATGTGGAGGTCAAGAATAGGAGTGACTATATTCTTACTAAGCTGCTGTCTTCACATTGGGAAGTATTTTAAAAATATACATTATATCATGCATGACTCTGAGAGTTTTCCGTTTTTTCTTACATTGTGAATCAGAAATGTTCACTTAACTATAAATGCATCTAAGTCTAGGCATTGTTAACTCACTTAACTGAATTGAATTTATCTTTACTGTTGACACTAAGTTTCAATTAAAAATTTCAATAAGTTACATAAATTAGTAAAACAAAAATTAAAAATTCATTTATAGAAGAATATACCCACTTAAAGTGCTGAAGTATGTGACAGATAACAAGAATCTCACCTGTGTTTCCTGGACAATCTGGTCAACATTAGTCAGCAAAGCATCTGGGAATAAAATTTTCAGTGTCATGAACAATTCATTTTTTAAAAAATCAGACCCTAACACACTTTTTACTGAAATCTTCATAAACTTTCTCTTAACAAAGATTTATCTAGATTTTTTTTAAAAAAACTTACCAGTTCTTGGGATAATTGCAATTTACTTTTACAATACTTTACAGTTCTCTATGGCTACCTCCACATACATAATAACATAAAGAATTGTTTAAAATATTACCATAGTTACTAAAATGAGTACTTATCAATATGGAATGCACTTTTTCTGTAAGACTTCAACAAGAGAAAAAGGCTGCTGTTAGTTTTCCCTTATCAAAGTGAACATTTCAAAAACAGAGCTGGATTTGATCAACAAGAAAACATACATCAAGGAAAAAAGAATCCAACTTAGGAAATGTAGTTTTACCATATTCACCACACAGAGTATAGAACAATAATTTACAATATAAGCCATTATTCAATAACTCTCAAAACAATAGCATATTTTACCAAGTACCCTTATATAAAACAGTAATGTTCTAAATGCAAACATTCTGCCTTCAAATGTCCATCTGTATGTTCCAATTGGCTATAACTGTTTAGTACCTTTGTATAGCCTTGCATAGCACACATTCTGTTTATTTCAAAATGTCCTTTTTTGAAGCAAATATTTCTACTTGTCATTAAGAAATGAAACAATTAAAAGAAAAATGTAGGTATCACAGGAAAAAAATTCTCTCTCAGCATTCACAGATGAGTGTGATGAGAATAATACAAAACACTTTCTTATAAAATCTTCAGCACAAATAGGCATATAATTTTACAATGGCCTCTGGAGACTAGGTTTTACATCTCCAGCTTATTGAAAGCAATAATAAGACATGTTCACATTATACAGGAAAAAAAAGATTAGGAAATTACATTATGGTAGAGTCAACATAGTATATTTAATAAGTCCCTTCATGTTACTGGAATAATTATTTATTGGACATAGTTTGGAACAGAATCACAGTGTTTCTCTAGCTCATATTTCAGACAAGATTAAAGGTGCATCCACTTCAAAACACAAAATGAAAGGGATTTCATAGCTTTTCCCTGAATGTACTTGAAAATGACTTTTTTGTTGTTTTTAAAATTCATGAACATAATAGTGACCTATATAAAAAGAATGGGTGAAATCAGACAAGTTGAGATGGTTATCATTAGGAAGTTTGGAAAAATCAATTTGCATTAGAGGCTTTATATTCCATTGTAATCTGATAAATAACAAGTATACTTTGTACAGTTGTTCTGGAATAAGTTATCTTTAGCCAGTCCATTTCAATCTAATTTTGTTACATTAATTACAATCCATGTTGCAAGACACAAAATTATGATTTTAATTAATTTTATAACTGTACATAGTAATATATCTATATTACTTAAATAGATTTTTAACTTATGTAGATATATAAATACGCATAGTATATCAATTTTATCCGATGGTAAATTCAGATCCTAAATTTTGACTTTGAAATAGCTGTGCAAAATCAGAAGACAACGGTATACTGATAATTTTTTATGCTATTTGTAATATTTGACAAACTTTCAGAGTTTTAACATTACCTTAAGTAGGCAATTTCATACTTAAATATACTCCCAGTTACAAACTCCTACTTTTTATGTCCCACTTCATATAACGCCACAATTTTAGGATGACTCGATTGCAGGAATATTTACCATTCTTTCTATATTAAGTGATCATCTGTACTACTTCAGAGAGGATTGTTTCAAAAATAAACAAACAAACACAAAAGACAAAATTGATTCTATTTGTAGTCTTATTATGTATTAACCCAGCATGGCGGGAAAGTATTGAGTAATCTAAGAGACAGAGCTCTGAAATTATTATAAAATTTCATTCATTAATTCTGATTATTTTTTCTTTGCTCTATGAAATTTAAAAAACGAGATATTTCTTATCCATAAATGTAACACAACTAATGTTTAACTCACAAAAATCTTAAGGTAAATTATTATTGTCATTATTATCATCATCAATTTAGGAGGATAAGATAAATTTCCTTTTTTCATCCAATACATCTCTATGTTTAAGTCCTTTCCCCAAAACATTTCACACACACTCACACACAGAAACATCCACATACATTGTTAAAGTGCAAAGACTGGACAGTGAGACACAAGGGAAGCCTGGAAAAGGGGAAGCGTGTAGACAGTCTTCATTAAATATAAATGAACCTTGCTTTCTTAGCAGTATAAAAATACAACTGGAATTCTGCCACATCAAGAAGAAAATGGACTCCTACCTGCAGTCTTTGAAAAACACCCCATTTACCTTCACAATTTTATGTACAAAGAGATGCTTTATGTTTTGGCATTTTTTTTAGCTATTGGCAATTTAATGATTGTTTTTAATTTTATTATTCTGAATAAACAAGAGGGGTAAATACTAAAATTTAGGAACTCAAAGGCAATTGATGTAAACTTTGTGATAAATATTGTTATTTTTTTAGATTAATAAATGACATATTTAGTCCATTTCAGTATTAATACACGCAAATAAAATAAATTAAAATTCAGTTTGGGAAAAAAAAAAACTTTAGTGCTTTACAGTGAAGTAGAAAATGCTTTACAAAAGAAGATTCTTATAGACAGATGGAATGTGTTTAATTTTTTTTTTTAAATTCCTTAAGTTCTTGTGAAGAACGTATGTATCATTCAGTAGTAGACTTGTCATATTTATAGATGGCTTACAATAATTCAAAACTTACATTCCAAAACATTTTAAGTAAAATATATCTACAAAACAGCTAAAATCAAATGTCTGAAAGCATAAAATAGCTTACTGTCCACCTCAACTAACTACATTTAATGGTTGGAAAAATGCAGCAAATAAATTGGCCACAGCAAGGGTGTTGTTGTACCTAACTTAAATTATTGTACTTAATGTATTTCTGTACTAATCTATTTGTAGACTAAAAATAAATAATATTCATCAAACCTATCTCTTGTTTCCCCTTAGAATTTAAGGCAGCTTGGCTGTTTCATTATCCCTTTATGACACTTAGATACAGACCCAATTTAATAATACCTTGAAATTTTCAAGTTGGGGACAATTATCCAAAAGAAACCAAAAACAACACAGGAACACATATAATTTTTTTAAAAGTTTGAAGTAAACCTCTGTAAATATATTGTTAGTTTGCTTTACATTGAAACAAGTTGAAACTGTGGTGTAAAATGACTAAAAAAAATCAAAGAAAAATATTTATGAATAAGGAAGAAGAAACAATATATATAACCTATATATAGTCACCAACAACAAACAGCAAACCATATGCTTTGGATCATATATATATATATATATATATATATATATATATATATATATATATATGATATTTGGATCACACATCTCCACTGTCTTAATTAATAAAAATTCTTATTATCACTGCACCTTCCTAATGGCCTCATTCATTTACTTAGTTATCTATCCATTCACTCATTCATCCATTTGAGTAAGTATTGTGTTTTGGACATTATACCAGTTACCTTCAATCACCTCCCGACCTCCCCATTGATTTATTTTTCAGTTACTTTGCACTGAAACAGCCCTGAGTAAAAAAAAAATTTTCATACACTTATGAACAAAAATAAAAGACTTTTGAATCTCGACAGGCCAATCATTTGTGATGTCTCAAAAAATAAACTTTTTGAAGACAGGAACACATGACTTCTTATCGTGGCTAAGAACAAGTGTTCCAGGCTTTGGTTAACACACCCTGAAAATGGTCTTGTAAAAGTAATACAAATTTAAATGGCTTTAATGGCTTTAGTCAAACAATAAATTTCATATGGTTAGATATTGTACATTTCCAAGTGTCTATGAGAAATAAAATATATTTAAATAAAGTTTCATTAGAAACATAAACAGGAAACTGATTTTTAAAAATACAGACAACTACAAAATAAAAAATTCATTAATCATTAGCTTGGAGTAAATATGCTAAGTTGTTGCCTATGTTGCATGAGTTCAGAGCCCCTTGCTCACAATCTTCATAATACCAGAGATTCCTTCTTTGGGGATTCATTTCTTTAAGACTCAAAAGCTTTTATGTATTCATGATATTTAAATACTATGTAAGTAAAATCTAGGAAAGAGGAAAGTAAAATACGTTTGTCAATCAGCACCTCATGGGGAATTAAATAATTAATGCTAATGTCAAACGTTTAGCTGCATTAAAGCATTATTACAGAAAGACAAATACCATATAATCTCACTTATATATGGGAATCTCAAAACAAACCAAAACAAACCCAAGCTCGTAGATACAGAGAACAGATTTATGGTTGTCAGAGACATTGGGTGGGGCTGGGGGTGGGACAGAATGGGTGAAGGGAATCAAAAGGTATAAATTTCCAGTTATAAAATAAATAAGTCATGGGAACGCAATGTACAGCATGGTGAATATAGTTAATAACATTGTATGTATATTTGAAAGTTACTAAGAAACTATATTTAAGTAGTACTCATCAAAACAGAAAAGAATTCTGTAACTGGATGATGCCAGATATTAACTAGACTTTTTGTGGCAATCATTTCACAGTATATACGAATACTGGATCATTGTGTTGTACATCTGAAACTAACATAATGTTATATGTTAAATATATACATATATATATATATATATATATATATATATGAAATGTGTGTATCAACTTTTTGAGTTAAAAATATAAATAAAAATGTTTAGTTGGGATTAGAGCATTATTATAGAAGTAGTGTTGAAAATACTCTTTGAGTAACACTTTCGATTTTACACAATACTACCACATGTGATCTCATTTATTCCTCACATGAACCATGTACCTGATGCATGAAAGCTGATTAGATTTTAGAAATATGAAAGGCAAACTTCAGAAAGGATGCATGGCAGAAAAGGCATTTAGGAAAAGCTTAAAGTAATAAAAGCCTATCAGACAATTATTTTTAAGACTGCCAAAGTAAGTAATCTCTAACTGCTTTAATCTTGCCTTCTTTGGAATGTCATCCCAATAAATCATATGTGATAAGATGCACCTCTGTCAAGTTAAAATTAACTGAAATTTTTATATATCTCTCTAGCAGAAGGAAGTTAAACTAACGATTGATATTCCTCAACTGTTTTAAATGGTATTTCAAGTGATCTGATTTAAAAAACTCATAATATTATAGCTAATTTTTTGTTCAAGATTCTCACATGTTCTCAAATCAAAAATAAAAACCCCTTAATGTTGATCCTGTTTATGAATCTTTAATAAAACATCATAAAATTAGCAAATAATGTGCAGTATTTTCAACAAGTAGACAGGAACATTTATATGTAGACCTCAGTTTCAGTGAATGTCACGAATGACATTTTATCAAGAAGTGATATTGTCTGAATAAATTAAAAAAAACTTTTTTTTTAAGGCTGCATGATTTCTAATTAAATTGTATCACAGGTTTTGGTTAAAATAATAAATGCATTTACTCTAAAAGGAAACATTCAATTCAGAATTACAGCACAGAAGGGAAAACCGAAACCACTATCTGGTTAATGAGCAATGACTTTACATTGCGTATACATGTAACAAGAAATTCATTAGAAGGTTTTTTTAAAATTATTTGGTGATAAAAATAAATATCCCTTTGATAAAGGCAATCTTGTATTTTTATCTCCCTTTTTAACTTGCATTAAGAAAAAGATAAACTCATTTGATCAACAAATGTGTATTAAATTAAGGAAAATACCTTCACATGCCCAGTGATGCATATAAAATTGTGGCATGTAACTTAAAACTGAACTGGATTTTTTTCTCATAAATGCAGAATCAACTACATTTTCTTCTACTTCCCACTGAAAAAGCTGTGTCCTGGATTAGAACTATCATAAAACCATTAAGGCACCTGAACCAAGAATATTGTTTAGAAGGGTACTTATTTTAACACTGTCTGGTTAAAGTTATTGAATATTTTATTTTAAATAACATATCAACACAGCGTTGTTCTCTACAATATTTGCCTAAAAACAAACACCATTGTCATTGAAAGAAAATAGACAATCTACTCATTGAAAAATACTGATCATCCATAGGTGGTCCTTTGTAAGACTGGAGGAAACATCATTATTTATGCAAGACATTATTTTTCCTATGACAACTTTCATTTTGCGATCTGCTATTGCAGAACCTAGAAGCCAATTCTAGAATAGAGGAAGGCACTGCTATGTCATGCTTTTTCCCTAACCCTTTTAAATATATATATATATATATATATATATTTTAATATATATATATATAATATATATATTTAATACATGTATATAATTAATTATAATATTCAGTATATATAATATATATATTAAATATATATATATAAGTTTATGTATAAATTTTTATATCAATAACTGTACCCTAGAAGGTTTTTACACCTTGGCCCTATTAGCTATGTATCAGAGAGACAGGACTAAAATTTCAAATTCCAATTTTTCTATGTGAGTTTTCAAAATAACGTTTTCATTGAAAAGAAATAATAGGTTACACAGTGCTTTCCAATACACACTCAGATTTTGAAAGGGCTGCTTTTCCACTATGCCCATCAAAACTGTTGGACTGAATTAACATCCCATTCATAGACATGCTTCTTTTAGAAAATAGTCCACATGGGCTTGGTGAGTTAATATAACAATAGTATTCCTTTATTTCTCCATTCAGGGAGTACCTGTGCCTTGCTCTGGATCTCTCAGCAGGCAAAGTGAGAAACTTACTTGGCTTTGAATGTGCTCTTTTAGATGTGGGCCCCTCTGTGACCGAATCGGGAGGTCGACTAGCTAACTGCAATGCAGTTGAGTTGTTTCTGTTAGTGTTTTGGGACTCCACATTTGTGACAGCTTCATTCTGTGGTTCGGTACTTGGCTTTGTGCCTGTCTTTCTTTTCTGCTTCTGGGACACAGAAGTGCTTGAAGTCCAGGTAGGAGGCAAAGCAGAGGTAGCAGTAGAGGAGTCCTGACTTGAACAAATTTCTGAAGATGGTATCACATTGTCGTTGGCAACTTTACAACACTGGGCATTGTCTTCATGTCCCACAGCTTGTTTGGACATGGACTGGGGCAGTGTTACACTGCAGCCTTGTATCTGAGCCCCGTTAGTTTGAGAGTAGACATTGCTGACCTTGGTGACCTTGTGTTGGCCATTATTGTTACACACCTTATAGCGGATCATGAGAATGATGATGAAAACCAGCACGGATGCCACAATTATTCCACCAATAATAATAATCATGGTGCCTCCCAAAAACTGGGACTGCATGAAGTGGCATCGCACGTAATCCTGTTCCGTAGTAAACTGGATGCAACCCACGACTCTTGTGGCAGTGAGGGAAGTGATGCCATCATCATATATTGCCAAGACACACAAGTCATACATAGTTCCAGCAGCCAGGTTATTGACAAGAAAAGTTGTGCTCGTAGGAGGTATCATTCTGAGGGACAATGGAATTTGTGTTAATATTTTTAAAAAAGAAAAAAACATATATACACATAGAGTTATTATGACTTCGGTTCTGTTTCATTTTAGCAGTCATTAAGATAAGCCCATTTATAACCAATATGAAATATGAGAAAATGATCAAATCTTATATTTGCCCGTTAAAATGGCTAAAAGTTATTGTTGGCGTCTGCATTATACTAATGGTTCCTGCACCATGTCCTTGACAAGCTCACTAATTACATTGCTTGGCAAAGCAAAACTCCTAATAAAAGCCACTGCTAAAAAATCATTTATGACAAATTGCTTTTGGAAGGTATGAGTGTGACATTATCTGACTGCTAAACAAATCCATTTAGCACTTACAACACCTCTGTGACTAAAAGCCAATTTGAAGGAAGGGAAAACACTGAGAACACATTAGAAACCAGAATGGAAATGCATTTCGGAGTATTTATTTTCCAAATCAGTCATAAGCTGCTATGCAATGGTCCCCAGTAAAACTATCTTTAATAACTAAGATAATTACTAAGACGAAAGTGCTTTAATTACAGATCTGAGCCCTCTCTTACACCTTCAACACTTGGTTCCCAGTATGTTTTTCTCTATATATCAGGCTAATGAAAATGGATGAGTAACATTGTCCTGTAACCACAAACGGCAAAAATCCCTCATCCTCTCCATTGTGACACTATGAACTCACTCTCGGAATACAGTATCTGAAATTTCATGAGTGTATAGACATCTCTGAATCTATTATATCACAAGTCTGCGTTTGCCCATTATTCACTAACTTTTTTTTTTTTCTTCCCCTCGGTAGCAACCTACACTATGACCCAAACTAACATTTAATTTGGGGGGAAAAAAAAAAGGCTTGAAACTATATATATTTTTTCCCTGAGAGTTTTCGAAATTTTAAAACTTGGCAATGCTAATCTGTTATACAACCTAAACTATATGTTCTAAATGTACCAGGAAAATCTTAGGCCAGAGTATGTATTTGTGATTGAAATCACTACCATTTGGTGATGATAACCGGCATGTATTACTGAGTATTTTAGTAATTTAAAAATTAAATTCTTTTAATTTTTACAAAGAATATATGAGCTTGGCATTATCATGGTTTTACACACAACAAACATTAGGGTGCAGAATTCCAGCCATTTCTTCAAAGTCATGTAGAATTCACTTGTCATGGAAGGATTAAAATCTTGGAATTTGGAAAACAGAAAGTAACCTATTTCAGAGTGAAGATTTAAAATACACAGAATGTCTAGTAGCTACGGGAAGGTGAAGGGTAAGGATGAATGCTTCCTTGGACACTGTGTTAAATAACCCATAGCCCAGGTGAAGAGCTGAGTGTGACAAGAGCAGACAACTTTATGCTAATATGCATGCATCATAGTCTACATTCCATACATTTAGTAATAAGAGAGAGATTAGATACCATTTACTCTAATCTCTTACTTTTAAAGATGAGGAAGTTAAAACTTAGTCAGGTAGAACCTGGCCCAGGTTTGATCACAAGGCTAAGTAGGCCAGTTTTGTTTTATCCTACCACCTCATGCTCACTTTCAAAAATTTATCTCATTTCCATACATGAGTGAAAATCAAATTATCTCCAATAATTTACATAGGTATATAAGAAGTGAGTTGATCTGATTTTACAAAAGCCTAAAGACAAATACATATGTATGTATTTCAAAGCCATGATTTTCTATCATTTCTTAGGAGTAGTAATAGTCTATCACGAGTGAAATCATACGGAGGGGTTAAAGGTATATTTCCAACTGAAAATTGGACAAGATGTGACTATAAATCAATGAGGCTGAACTTTAGAAAAACATACCAGAAATTCTGTAGTCAGATGCAAATTCTTCATTAATGTCCTTATAGGAAATTACATACTTAACTCCAACGGTACTTTCACTGCTCAAAATACTTGTCAACTTTCTCTTGGAACTGTCTTAAGAACCAATGTACATGAGACAACACACATGCACATAACTCAGTCACTCAAAATATCAGTCTCATTATTTTATAGTTACATCCTATTTTTGACCAAAAATGGCAATATCCATCTTGATCACCCACCTTATTCACAAGACTTGGCTCCAAATGGCTTTTGCTTGTTTCCAAAATTCAAACTCACCCTCAAAAGACGAAGATTTGCCACCACTGAGGATATTCAAAATAGTATGACGAAGGTTCTAAAGATAATTCCAAAAGTGCTTTGAGCAATGGCAGCATCATTGGGATAATGGTATAGCCTCCCAACGTGACTTCCTTGAAGGAAAGAACACTCATATGGATGTGTAAGTTCTGGTATGTTTTTGCATTTTTTTAAATAAATCAATCTTGTTCTCTGATAGTCACATCTCAGATGAGGGGAAAAAAGTAAGTAAGCATAATATTAAATATAAATTCGAACTCTCTAATAAGAACACCATCAAAATAGTTCCCCACATGTATTCACCTTTCACAAGTCTTACATTACACATTTTAAAAAATGGAGTTCTATAATTACAATACAGAGTAGCACTGCCAATTAAAAAAAAAAAAAAATCAGTAGTACATTCACAAGCCCAAATAGTAAGATGCATGGTAAGTATAAAGATTTGCTTAATTTTATCTTACCTGTAAACAAGGGTGTCATCATAAGTACCATTGTACTGGATTTGAAACATACGTATTCCAGGGATATTTCTTTGAAAATTAAATTTAAGTAGTGCCGTAGATGATGTTGCTTCTGCCACCACTATTTTGTCTTGACTTATTTTAGTATCACCATTACTACTGCTTGCATTAGAACCTGACTTAGTAGAAGTTGAGATATCTGAAGAACCAGGATCAGGCTCATGGATATGGTTAGTACTGTTTAGTAAGTGAGGGAGCTTAATTATATGAAGATCCACTGTTTGTGTTGCTTCCCCGGCAGGATTAGAAGCAATGCAGGTAAAAGCACCTGTATCCTTTACAGTTGTTATAAGAATGTCAAGTGTCCCATTATCATACACCAGAGATCTTGTTGCATTTGAAATAAGCTTCCCTTCAGGAGAAATCCAGTGAATTGCAGGTTCAGGGTCACCCCTAGCTTTGCATCTAAGGGTTGCCCTTTGACCCTCCAGGACTCTCATCTCATGTGTATGGCGAGTAATGAGAGGAGGCTCACACAAAAACTCTTCCTCAGGAATTGACCAAAAATAACGACCAGTTAAAAGTGCTGGAGAAGCACAGGTCTCTAGGTCATCTTCTCTGGACAGACGCCTCAACCATAACAATTCGCAATTGCAATGCAAAGGGTTTCCACCGAAACTTAATGCAAAAGTAGATGGGCTTATGATTCCTGAGGTTGCTAGTACCTGAGCTCGCTGAAAGAGAGGGTCAGGTGGTAGCTTCTGCAATTTATTCGATGTTACATCTAGCCGAGTCATCTTGTGCAAGTGGGAGAAAGTCCCCTTAGGGATGTTATCAATCATATTGTGATCCAAACTAAGGGTGTGCAAGCTAACCATCTTCTCAACAGCATCCCAAGGAATCGTTTCTAAATTATTATAAGACAGATCCAGCTCCTCAAGGGCAAAGACATCATCAAATGCTGTAGAAGAAATTAAAGTCAGCTGATTGTTGTTCAGTATCAAATGATGGAGATTGGAAAGCCCACTGAACATGTCATTTGTAATTTTAGTCAATCGATTGCTATTCAAATGCAATGCCCTCAAATTTCGTAAGTCAGCAAAAGCATGAGGTGTAATAAAACTTATTGTATTCCTGGATAGAGTCAGGTCCACCAAGCTGGTCATATTGGCAAAATCTTTCCTTTTAATATTTGTAACAAAATTGTCTGCCAACCTCAGTTCCACAGTTCTTCTGTCAATGTTTGGTGGAACAAATAAAAGCCCTTTCTTGGCACAAAGGGTTGCAAGATTAGGAGACAAAATCTGACAGACACAACGCTTTGGACAGATCTGAGCTCTCACTGCTATGCCAATGAAAAACAGATAAAAAAGAATTTTTTCCATTGTAGATCGGATTTAAGAGCCTGAAAGAGAACATACAATACAGAGTTAGCATTCAATCATTTGACTAACGTTCATATCCCTACCAGAATAATCTTTTTTATGCCAATTGGAATACAGAAAGAATTTATTCATATGTTTACTTAACAAATAAGCATAAAGTATCTACTCTGTATTAAAGGCTATAATAGACACTAGGATGAAAAATATGCATTCATGGCCTCATGGCATTTAAAGTCAAACGGAGGGGAAAGAAATCAATAGATTATTGTAATTCTGTAAATTAAGCATTATTTTTGAAACACAGCCAGAGTACTCCATGGGGGGCACAAAAAATAGACGTTCAGCCTGGCATGGAGGGTGGGAGTTCAGGAAAACTTCCCTTTAAACCCCGGAAGACGTCCTATAAGTTCAAAAGTTTAAAGACATATTTAAGAATTTACAAGTATTTCAATGTACTAGTCTGGGGAGAAATAATAAAAGACAGTATTTGTTATAGTTAACCTTGTGGCATGATATTTGAAAGTAATTAATTGTTGATTAAATTTTATTCATCTTTACAAACTATCTTGAATATAGTACAACCTTCACACCCCAACTGTAAGTACAGGATCTTAATCTCAAAAATAAAAAGGCTGAAAATTTACCACAAATGCTCTGAGTTTCTTAAATATTAGAATATTTTATTTGATGTCAACATTGATTTTTGAAGATAATTTATGGGAATCAGTCATCAAAATACTTGACAGTGAGTCTGAAAAGTTATCATATTCCATGTTCTTTTTCTAAAATATGAACTCATTTATATTTACCCAAATTTAATTTTTTAAAAATGAGTCTCATTTTCCAGTTTGATCTTAAGTATTTGCTCTTGAAATTAATCCTCAAAGATAAAAATACACATACATACATGATTAAAAGTTCTAATAAATTACATGTAGTTTTAAATGCCAAGAGCAAAAATAGCTGGAGAAAATCATTCAAATTTTTAATTGATGACAATATGAAATATGGAGTTATTCTAGAAATAATGCAGCAAGTTTTCTAAATAAAACATATTCTTAAAGGCTTAATTTACTTTATGCTATTTTATACCATATTAAATGTGGTTATAATGAATAAAAACTGTTATTCTCAACAAAGGAAATAGTCTTACTTTTCTGTTCATCACAGAATAACTAGTACTGAACTAGCCTTTCCACAATAAGCAGCAAAAAAAAAAAAAGAAAGAAAGTACAAAATGCATAAAACTACAATTTTCAGATATCAGAAAAGAGGATGCACAGAACTGGGGTCCTCAAGAAAAGTGAATTAACAAAAATGAACCCTATCATTGTTCCTGGAGACAGTTTTCAAACCACAGCACAGAAAGGAGAACAAGGCAAAGCATGAACAACAGGCTTATTCAATTTAAGAGACAGAGACTGAAATACGGAATCTCAAGTGGCTTGAATTAATGGGGCGGGGTACCACAAAGGAGAGCGTTATTGGAAGAAAGAACTCCAGTAATCTCTGTAGGTAGACACGACAATAGATACTAACCATACATAAGCAATGATGGAAAAGAAAGAAAGAAAGAAAAATGACGGAAAAAAGTGAAAAAAAACTTCAGTGACCTGTGGAAAAATATTAATAAGTCAAACATACACATAATTGCCATATCAGAAGAAGGCAATAAGGTAGAAATATATTTGAAGAAGTAAAGGCAAACATTTTTCAAATCTGTGATAAAAAAACACCCAAAAACCCATCAATCTAAGCTCAAAACAAGAAAAATCATACCAACACACATTACAATCATATTGCAGATAACCAAAGAAAAAGAAAAATTAATCTTAAAAGCAGTCAGAGAAATAAGACACATTATAAGAAGGTGAACAGAATAAAAATAATGGCTGACTCTTTACTGACTTCTCTTTGAAAATAAAGCAAGATAGAAGATTATACATATATATATATATATATATATATATATATATATATATATATATATATATATTTAAAGTGCTGCAAGAAAAAGGAAAGCCTGTCAACCTGGGTTGGCTTTCATACATTCATAAAAGAAAATTAAGGACATTTTGAGAGAAAAAAATTAAAAGATTCATCAAAACTAGAATTGCACTATAATATAAACGGATTCTCAGGTTGAAATATGTATCACATGGAATCTTGAATCTTCAAAAATGGATGAAAAGCAACAGAAACAGTATATCTACGAATAGGTATAAAATATTTTTATAGTGTTTTAATAAGTTTAAAAATAGTATTTCTGGTATAGATAGATAGGGAATGTTTGAAAAAGATGAAGGATAAAGAAGTACAAATTGGAAGTTACAAAATAGTCATGGGGATATAAAGTGTAGCATAGGGAATATAGTCAATAGTAGGGAATATCGTCAATAATATTGTAATAATTATGTATGGTGTCTATGTACTAAATTTATTGGGGTCATCACTCAAAAGTTACATAGATGTCTAATCACTATGCTGTACACTTGAAACTAATATAATATTGTATGTCAACTGTAATTGAAAAGTAAAAAAAACCCAAAATGTTTAAAAAGAAAGGCTGAACCTCACATAGTTTATATCTCACAAAGTTCTGTGCACAGGGACCACACTCAGAAAATACTGGTTGTAGGAGAAAAGAAGTTAAAAAAAAAAAAAAAAATCATCATTCTCACCCTAACCATGAAATGTGATGGATAAACTACAAATTATGTATTTAAGAAAATAACATCATAATGATAAAGAAACAAACATAAAGGGATATTCCAGAATGTGACAGTCCTTGATGAAAGAGGAGCGATCCATGGATGGATGCCCTACTTTCCCCAAGACAATGGTAAAGAGCAGGACCTACCTGGTATAAATTGGGGTGAGGAGAAAGTAGCCTACTGTTTAACTTTTTTTTTTTTTTTTTTAACTTAATTTCTTCTTAGAACAGTTTTAGGTTTACAACAAAATTGGGAGAAAAGTAGAGAGCTTCCCCATACACCAACTGCTCCCACTCATGGAAGGCCTCCTCCATTAGCAACACCCCCTACCAGCATGGTACATTTGTTATAATCAATTAATCTACATTGACACATCATAATCGTCAAAAGTCCATAGTTTACACTAGGGATCACTCTTGGTGTTGTATA
Source organism: Rhinolophus ferrumequinum (assembly GCF_004115265.2). Classification (NCBI taxonomy): domain Eukaryota; kingdom Metazoa; phylum Chordata; class Mammalia; order Chiroptera; family Rhinolophidae; genus Rhinolophus; species Rhinolophus ferrumequinum. The sequence continues at coordinate 88,526,503 of NC_046289.1, read as the reverse complement.
TTATAAGTGTTTGAACAAATGAATAAGGACATGTATCCACCGTTACGGAATCATACAGAGTATTTCTACTGCCCTAAAAATCCTCTGTGCTCTGCCTATTCATCTCTCCCCGGCCCATCTCTCCCTGGCAAGCACTGATCATTTTAGTGTCTGCATAGTTCTGCATTTTCTAGAATGTGATGTAGTTGGAATCACACAGTATTTAGCTTTTTCAGATTGACTTCTTTCACTTAGTGATATGCCTTTAAGTTTCCTCCATGTCTTTTCATGGCTTGACAGCTCCTTTCTTTCCAGCACTGAAGATTCCATTGTCTGAATGTACCACATTTTATTTATCCATATTCACCTAATGAAAGACATCATAATTGCAAATATTGGCAATTGTGAATAAAGCTGCTACACATCTGTATATAGACTTCTGTGTAGATATAAATTCTTAACTCCTTTGGGTAAATATCAAGAGTGTGATTGCTGGCGTCTACAGTAAGAATATATTTAGCTTTGTAAGAAACTACCAAACAGTCTTCCAACGTGGTTGCAACATAATTCTCCCCAACAATGTGTGAGAGTTCCTGTTGCTCCACATCCTCATCAGCACTTGATGTTCTCAGTGTTTCAGATTTTGGTCATTGTAATAGATGGGTAGTGGCATCTCATTGCTTTAAGTTGAATTTCCCTGGTGACATATGTGGGTTATCCTTTCACATTCTTTTTGCCATCTGTATATCTTCTTGGGTGAGTTGTCTGTTAACGTATTTGCCCTATTTTCAAATCATGTTTATTTATGTATGTATATATGTATGTATTTATTTATTATTATTCCTGAGTTTTAAGAGTTCTTTGTACATTTTGGATAACAGTTCTTTATCACATGTGTCTTTTGCAAGCATTTTCTACCATTGTCTGACTTGTCTTATCATTCTTTTGACATTGTCTTTTGCAGACCAGAAGATTTTAAAGTTAATGAAGTCCAGCTTACCAGTTATTGATTTCATGGATAATGTTTTAGGTGTTGTATGTAAAAATATATCACTATTCTCAAGGTCATCTAAGTTTTTTCTTACATTATCTTCTAGGAGTTTTTTTTTTTTTTTAAGATTTTATTGGGGAAGGGGAACAGGACTTTTATTGGGGAACAGTGTGTACTTCCAGGACTTTTTTCCAAGTCAAGTTGTTGTCCTTTCAATCTTAGTTATGGAGGGTGCCGTTCAGCTTCAAGTTGTTGTCCTTTCAGTCTTAGTTGTGGAGGATGCAGCTAAGCTCCAGGACCAGTTGCTGTTGCTAGTTGCAGGGGGCGTAGCCCACCATCCCTTGCGGGAATCGAATCAGCAACCTTGTGGTTGAGAGGATGTGCTCTAAACAACAGAGCCATCCAGGAGCTCAGCGGAAGCTCAGCTCAAGGTGCCATGTTCAATCTTAGTTGCAGGGGGTGCTGCCCACCATCCCTTGTGGGACTTGAGGAATTGAACTGCAACCTTGTGGTTGAGAGCCCACTGGCCCATGTGGGAATCGAACCGGAAGCCTTCAGAGTTAGGAGCATGGAGCTCTAACCACCTGAGCCACCAGGCCGTCCCCATCTTCTAGGAGTTTTACAGTATTGCATTTTACATTTAGGTCTCTGATACATTTTAGGTTGATTTTTTTTTTTTTTTTTGAGGGATCTAATGTTAGTGTTTACATTCTTTTTTTTTTTTTTTTTCGTTTTTTTCATAAGGATGTCCAGGTGTCCCAACACCATTTGTTGCAGAGACAATTGTTCCATTGTACTACCTTTGCTACTTTGTCAAAGACTTTGACTATTGTTATGGGGGTCTATTTCTGGGTTCTCTATTCTGTTCTGTTTATCTATTCTTTCACTAATACCATGCTATCTTGTTTTTAAGTTAAATTTACTGGGGTGACATTAGTTAGTAAAATCATATAGGTTTCAAGTGTACATTTCTATAATAGGTCATCATATATTTGATCCCCTTTCTGTCTTCTACCACACCCCTCCTCCTTTACCCTCTGGTAACCACTAAACTACTGTCTGTATCTATGAATTTTTGTTTCTTTGTCTTGTTCCTTTGCTGATTTCAGTTTTATATCCCACATATCACTGAAGTCATGCGATTCTTGACTTTTTCTCTCTGGTTTTTTTGCTTAGCGTAATAATCTCAAGATCCATGTTGTCACAAATGGCAGTATTTCATCTTTTCTTATGGCAGAGTAGTATTCCATTGTGTATATGTACCACATCTTTTTTATCCAATCATCTAACAAAGGCAACTTTGGTTGTTTCCATGTCTTGGTCACTGTGAATAATGCTGCAATGAACATTGGGTACATATATCTTTATGGATAAATGTTTTTGGATTTTTTGGGTAGATACCCCAAAGAGGGATTGGTGGGTCATATGGTAAATTCTAACCATAATTTTTTGAGAAATCTCCATATTGTGTGATACCACACTACCTTGATTACTCTAGCTTTATAGTAAGTCTTGAAGTTGAGGAATATCTGTCCCCCAACTTTGTTTTTCTCGATATTGTGTTATCTTGACTATTCTGGATGTTTTGCCTCTCCATAGAAACTTTAGCATCAGTTTGTCGACATCTATAGAACAACTTTGAGTTTTAAGAATTTTTTATATATTTTGCGTAAATTCTTTATCAGATGTGTGTTTTGCAAATAGTTTCTCCCAGTTTCTGGCTTAGGATTTCCATCTTGTGGAACTGCTGTTAATAGGGTTTTAGTAATGTGATGGTGTGTTGTAGAGTGAGGACAAGTATTACATAGTGCTATGATTAGCTGCCAAGCTTTTAGTAAGTCAATACCTCTGGACTGTGAAGTTTACATGTGTTTCTCATTGTCGCCCCCACCATCACTCTTAGATGAGACAGTATGGCTACAGTGGGCTGGAGTTACTCATTTTCTTCTTCCTCACATTAGTTAGGCTCAGATAATACCTGATTAGGTGAAGTTCTAATTAATGTAGTTTTCCCTGAGACAGGAATTATTAAAAAGTACAGAGTGATCCAACATATTTTCTCCATTCCCTGCTGGAAGCAGGACTGCATTTTTGTCTAATATTTGTTGTGGGAACTTGTTGGAGAGCCTGGAGATAAATTTCAAAATATTGTAGGTCCCCCCTATAACTGGGTTCCCCTGGAATTTTTAAGTCTCAGACTTCTCCATACTGAGCCTCCAGCAATTTATCCTACTGTTTTAGGTTGTCCTATTCTGTCACTGGGTCCCTCAGTTGAGGGAACCAGGTTGCTGCTGAGTCTCTGGTCCAGTAAGTTAGGGATTCCTGTATTTGCCCTCTGTCTCTCCAATCTTGGAGCAAGATTGTCCTGTGTCTTTCCTTCTCTTAGGATCCAAGAAGACAGTTTTAAAATTTTCCAGTCTGTTCAGCTTTTTTACTGTTCTTATAATGGAGTAGCAATTTCCAAGCTTGTCAATATGTGGAATAGGAAACCAGAAGTTTAACCAACTTTTAAGAACAATATGTAGGCTGGCATAAGGAAATGAAATCCAAAAGAACCCCAGAGGCAAGACAAGAAAGTGTTCTTCCCCAAACCCCCATTTCATTCTTATTTGTCTTCATTGAGTAAAGGGGAACCTACCTGGAAAATACGAAAGAGAGTAGAGACAATATCCCTAGGTATTCTATATTTTCAGATTAAAAAAACAATTGGTGGAAGGAAAGCAAAATTTAAATGAATACCCCAGGCAACCCAGACTTTCATGTTTGGAAGAGAGCTGGGGAAGGAAAAAACAAAAACAAACAAACAAAATAAAACGGTCAGTCACTCAGTTCTCTGAGCTATAAAAGACTGAGAGGGGGCTAGCGGGCTCAGTTCCTTTCCTCTCATAGATGCATTTCTAATTTTCAACCACAGAATGCCTGGGGTGGTATTGGAGAGGTGAAAAACACTTCTTGGAGAAAATTTTTACCTTCACAGAATGTAGGGTAGCTCTATCACAAACAAAGGAATCCAGGGGTGAGCTTAGAGATCAAAGAGATTTTCTTGGCCACCATTAAAAAAAAAAAAAAAAAAACTACTTGCATCAGAGCTATAAGCCCGGGTGAGGTTTCCAAATATTTAGTCATCAGATAGTTCATCTGTAAAACAAAGATCTCCAAAATCACTCTAGTGCTAAAATCCCATGTCTGACTGAATAGGATATTCCCAACCATGCTCTCAAAACATTTGAAGCCATGGTGAACTGAGTCATAATAATACTGTAACGAATTATAGACTGAGCTAAACTGCAGAGCACATAGACTCTGCCCCCACACTAGCAGACAGAAATAAAAAGCAACCCACACTTTTTAAAAGTTAATATCATTTACTTCATTCTCTGTGTCATTATAACATGTGCTGTACAACGTAAGAACTCACATAAAATGAGAAAGCAAGAAAAAGTGACCAACATTCCAAAAAGGAAATGGTCAATAGAAGTAGATCCATAGACATCCCAGATGTTAGAATTGTTACAGCGAATTTAAAATAATTATTTAAAAAATGCTGAAGGATCAGTTGGAAAAGGTAGACACCATGAATGATATGATGGGGAATATTAGCAAAGGTGTAGAAGATTTTCAAAAATGAAAATAAAGTTTGAAGAAATCATTAGATGTGCTTAAAAGAATACTGGGCATAGCAGAAGAAAGCATCAATGTATTTGAAGAGAGGTTGATAGAAAACAAATCTAAAATCCAACACATGAGGAAAAAACTAAAAGATGAGAATATAAACTCTGAGATCTGAGGGAAAATCTGACAAAGTCTGACAAAATCATACGTGGAGTCAGAGAAGGAAAGGAAGGAGAGAATGGAGGAGAAAAAATATTTGAAGTGATAATGATTGAAAAGTTTCCAGAATTGATAACATTAGTGATCCAAAAAGCCCAATAAACTCCAAATCATATCTAGACACATAAGAGTTAATTTCTAAAAAATCAAATAGAAAGAGAAAAGTTAGAAAAGAAGCAGAGGAAAAAGACATCACATACAGGAAAATAACTATGTGAACTACAACTGAATTCTCATAATAAATAATGAAGGCCAAAAGGAAAAGGAATAATATGTTCAAAATATAAAAATTAAAAACCTCATCAACCTAGAATTTTATATCCAATGAAAATATCCTTCAAAATGAACATAAAGCAAAAATATTCACAGGTAGAAAAAAGCTAAGAAAAATTCATCTCAGATGTTATCTACAAGATATACTTCATTATAGAATAGAAGTAGAGGGAAAAAAATCAACCACTGGGAAAATATAAAATCAAAGACAAGATGGTAGACTTAATCTCAAAGATATCAATAATTATTTTAATCACAAATTGAATTTAAAATTTAAAGGCAAAAAATACTAGTCTGTCTAAAATAGCAGGGAGGTGCTAAAAAGACTGAAAAATTTGATCTATCCTCTGCAAGACAATTAAGGAAAAAGAAAGGAAAAATTACTGCAAGGAAAATAAAAAGGAGACATCAATACACATCCAAAATCCATTAAACGACTAATAAGGAACTTTTATGAACAATGTCATGCCAATAAATTCAATAAGTTATATAAAACAGACAAGCTTGTTTTGGGAACACAAATCGCCAAGTAACTAGCACAAGAAAACATATAGAAAATATAAACAATACAGCATTTATTTAAAAAATTGAATTCATATCTACACCTTTCTGCAAAAGTAATTCTAAATCAAGTAGACAATACAAATATACATGGAGAAAGATTTATTGATAGATATACTATAATTCAAATATACAGTATATGTGATGTATTATTTGATATTGAACATAAAGTATAGGACAAAACTTACATTATATGTCATATTTTATTTGTAAGTATATTTTATATGTATTATATATTTTCTTGTTATATATTTGTTACATGTTTATAATGTTATATATGTATATTATTATATTTATGTTATTTATGTATATATAATAATGATCATTTAAATAGCACATATAAATTATATATAATATAAATATATATCACAAATTATATATAATTTAAATATATAATATATATATATGAAAATCATAAATATTATATGGTAAAATATAAAATCAAAGAAAAGGTGATAGACATAACCACAAAGATATCAATAACTACTTTAAACACAAATTATATATAAATTTAAAGACAAAATTAGTTGGATTAAAATAGCTGATGGCCACTTCATAAAGCATTTTTAAAAAACACACTTTGAGAAAAGATATAAATAAAAATACACACACACAAAGACCAAGCAGAATAAGATGGGGAGGAGAGAAGCAAATGGAAATGTTAACATTTGGGAATCTGGGTAAAGTGTATACAGAAACTCTTCATGCTATTTTTTCCAACTCTTAGGAATTATTAAATTGTGACCAAAAAATATTAAAGAAGGTAAAGACATCATGAGGAAATGACAAGGCAAGAACTTGTATGTGTGTGTGTGTGTGTGTGTGTGTGTGTCACAAAGAACTTGTATTTGGAATATATCAAGAAATCTTACAAATTAATAAGGAACTACTACTTCCCACAAGAAAAGACAAATGAATGGAAGAGATACTTCGCAATGAACTTAATCACCACATGAAAATAATCACATAATAGGCATCAGCGAAATGTGGATTTAAACCAAAATCCTCACTACCCAACATGAAAATTAAAAACAAACAAAAAACCTGGCAATCCCAATTTTGGTGATGATGTGGAACAACTGGAAATTTCATACACTTCTGGTGAAAGTGCAAAATGTTACAACCACTTTGCAGAGTCGTTTGGCAGCTGTTTTGCTGCATTAGACCTATTCTTATTTATCTAATGGTATAGCAATTGCATTCATTGAATATATTTACATGAGATATGAAAATGCATGTATACGAGGTCAGACAATTAAGTTATGAACTCATCCTAGAAAAAGTGCTACATACCTCATTGTTGAATATCACTACACTCACCTTCGAAGTACTCCCCTTGGGAAGCTATGCACTGACGCCAGTGCCTAGTCCACCCTTCAAAGCAATTTTGGAACTCTTTTTCTGGAATGGCCATCAGACCTGTCGTCATATTACCCTTGATGGCCTGAATGTCATCATAATGTCTTCCTTTCAATATTTTCTTTATCTTTGAGTAAAGAAAAAGTCATTGGTGGCCAGATCAAGTGAGCAGAGAGGGTGTTCCAACACAGTTATTTGTTCACTGGCTAAAAACTCCCTCACAGGCAGTGCTGTGTGAGGTGGTGCATTGTCATGGTACAAGAGCCATGAATTGTTAGCGAAAAGTTCAGGTCATCTAACTTTTTCATGCACCCTTTTCAGCACTTTCAAAGAGTAAACTTGATTAACTGTTTGTCCAGTTGGTACAAATTCATAATGAATAATCCCTCTGATATCAAAAATGGTTAGCAACATCTTTCAACAAGTTCGTGAACTTAATTATCAGGTTTGTACAAAAAGATGCTTCCAAGAATGTTCAAAATAGGTACATTAATATTAACCCCAAATTCAAAACAAATCAAATGCCTATTAACAGTTAGAGAGATAAACAAATCACACTATATTCATATAAGAAATGCTAGGGAACGATAGAAAAGAAAATGTTACTTATATCCACAACAATAAAAATGGGTTTTATTATGGGATGAAATGTATCTCCTATAAAGAACATGGATGAACTTTGAGATCATTACACTAAGTGAGGTAAATCAGACAGAGAAAGACAAATTCTGTGTGATATCACTTACACTGGAATCTAGGAAAACCCAAACTTGTAAAAACGGAGAGTAGAATTGTGATTACCAGGTGCTAGGGAGTAAGGGACGAGGAGAGATGTTACGTAAGGTCACAACCTTGCAATCAGTAGATAAATAAGCCCTAGAAATCTAATAATGCACAATATAGTGATTATAGACAATACTGTATTAGAAACATCAAAGGTGCTAAGAGACTAGATCTTAATTGTTCCCACCACAAAAAGGAAATAATAATTATGTGGCATGGTAGAAGTGTTAGCTAATGATATGGTGGCAATCATGTTGCAATATATAAATGCATAAAATCAATACATTGTATACCTTAAACTTATATAATGTTGTAGGTCAATTGAAAAAAAAAAAGAAAAAAGATGTGGAAGTCCTAACTCCCAGCACCTGTAAAGATGACCTTATTTGGAAATAGGGTCATTGCAGATGATCAAATTAAGGGGAGGTGATTACTGTACATGCTAATCAAATGATTGTTTTCTTATAAGAAGGGGAAATTTGGATACAAAGACAGACGTGTACAGAGGAAACACACCGTGAAGCACAACAGGAACGTTATCTACAAGCCAAGAACGCCTAAGGATACCAGGATCTAGGAGCGAGGAAGAGAACAGATTCTCCCCTAAAGTCCTCACAAAAAACGAAACATGACAGAAACCTTAATTTTGGACTTCTAGCTTCCATAATTGTGGGACAATATATTTCTGTTTAAGCCATCTAGTTATGGTACATTGTTACAGCAGCCCTAAAAAACTAATACAAGTCTCTAAAATGTTTCCCCTAACAAGAATTTCAGATATAAATCAATATATATATATATATTGCAAGCTTCAAGGTATACATGCATTTAGAATGGGAAAAATTAAGTTACTGTGATAGTAATAAAATCAGTGGTTGCCTACTTAAAGAATGGTAGATTGGTAAGAAATACAAGGAAATTTGGTGGCTCATGCAAATATTCTATATCTTACTTGGAATAGTTGTATACAAGTGTATATGTTCATCACAATTCATTGATTATACACACTTAAAATTGGTGTGTTTTATTTTTGTCAAGTAAACCTCAATATAGTTAATTAAGTTTAAAAAAAGGAAATATGGGTTTTCCATTATGTTTCCAAATATTGATCCCAAAGAAAGAAGAATTTATAAAATGACACATTATTGGTAGTTAATCAGAACTTAGTCATATTTTAGAAACCTGTATTTTCTTAGCCCTGTTATGTATCTTCAAAGATGTCATTCCATTCCAAACCAAATCATGCATCCTATTTCATAATCTGATTTACTTCAGCAGGCAACATACAGGATCACACTGCCTATATGCTGATTTAGAAAGTAAAAGTAAGTTCAGAATAAATCATGGGCCACTTTCTTAACGCTGTGTTTATTTTACATTTAAGTGAGACCGGTAAGTAATGAAAAAAAAATAGTATGAATTGTGATTAATGAGTTTTCTCATGTTATCTTAATCTTAGGACAGGGTAGAAATTTCCAACTTTACAAAAGAAGACAAGGGATCATGTAAATAAAGAGTTTTCACTCACTTCCTATAAGTTCACAAACTAATTTTTGACGTACTTATTAGAATATATAACCCCTTGAATAAAATGAATGTGAATGGTAGAGCAGATTAGTTGTCATGTTTTGCTGGAACTCATGATTTAAAAATTTATAAAGGTCATCAAAGACAGGATCCTCATTTTTATCTATTTAAGTGAAACTGTTTTGAAACATGATTAGTCTATTGCTTTCTCTAAATAGTTAAATTCCTTAACAACACAGATGGGTTTTTAATAATAATAATGTAGTGAGGCTGTAATTCAGTAAATAGTCATACAGTTGCAGCTCTTAAGATAATATTTATATATATCTATATTATATGCTCTATGAAGCTAATTCTTTTCAGACACAAAGTGACACATGTAAACGAAGAAGAGTCAATCACACACAAACTGGAAAATGATTTTCCCGAACTGCTTTCAGCCTATGGCTATTACATAACATACACTCAAGAGAATCAATATTTATTTGGCAAGTAGAACAGGATATAAAAACAAATTTAGATTTTACAACCAACTGAGAGTATAATCTATTCTCTGCAGAAACCAATATGGCACCAATTTATATGTTGTATTAAAGGAAAACTATTGGTCCCCTCAGGAGCTGCCATCATTCAGCAGAGATCCACAATTCATTAATGCCCCTTTGCTCAGGCTAATGCTTGGGGACAGATCTGATGCCTGATGATGCTGATGAGTTGTTTTAGGATGTGTCAAAAATAGTTGAAGTATTGTAAAGGCTATTTATAATATAGTTTATATAATGAAACTCATTTGGTATTTATTTAAAATATTTTAGCTTTTCTGCCTAATTTTTTTAAGTAGGGCTATAAACAATAACATTGTAACTCTAGTCTCACTAAAACATGTACTGAGAATATGACAATTGAACACGTTAAATTCAGGCCTCAATATAGGACAACTATAACCTAGAACAACTATCCGTTGGTCCTGGATTACCAGTGATAGTCACTGGTAAAATTCCTAAGCACACTGAACACATTTTAAAATTCACCCATGCATCCATTCACTCATTCTTTTATTAATTTCTTCAAGATTTATTTAATATCTGAACCACATACAAGGTGCTTTGCTAGACTCTATCAAGCTTAGAAGGCTGGATCCAACTAGAACAAACACACACACAATTGTAATAGAAGGCAGACTGTGAAAAGTTTTAACTGAGCATATATTTTGATATTTAAATTCACACAGTTCATACGGGTCTGTGAGTTAATAGAGAATCCTGTAATTTTTATTCTCAGCATGTGTGTATGTATTCATTTTTTATTCAACATGGTATATGTATACATAAACATGCTATTTAGTACATGATAAAAGGCCAATCACTTAAACTAAATTTAAAAAATAATAGTTACCCATTCATTAAGTACAGGTAAATATAAAGAAACTAATGTCCTCTTTATTTTCCAGATGAGGAAATGAGATTGAGATACTGATAATTTATAATTAAGCCTGTTTACTAAGTGGATTATATGCCAAGCTCTATACACTATGCACTGTGATGTGCAAATACTTCAGCACTTCTTTGTTTCTTTTAAAATTAAGGTGAAAGATACATACAGAGATTTATTTTATAAAATGTTTTAAATATTAATTTTGTTAGCTTACATTAGGAAGCTAAAATGGACTTGTTATTCGATACTTATCATACCAAATCTCCTTTAATCTTTGCACAACTCCACATAAAGTAGTTATTTTTATTACCATTTATATGATGAAATAAAATTTAGGAAATGTTAAGCAATTCCCTCAAGGTCATATAGAAAATAAACAAGCAGGTTTAAGATGAATGTATATTTTCAAACACATGCTCTTCCTATGATGAGATGATGCTTATAAATACTATTTAGATGGTGTTTTCCTGATTATGTAGCACTTGGACATAAAGGGTTTGTTGATACCAACAATAACGATTCCTTCCATTAATCAAGTGATTTACTCATTTATTTTTCTGGTCTCTCTTCATGATCAAATCACATTCACAAGGTGCTAGCAGATTACTATGGTGGAGACTCAAAAGCACCTTGCATGAAAACCCAAATGACACGTTCAACCAGTCTTTCATTTCTCTTTGGTATGTCAAGACATGAGTGAAGTGGCCCAAATACATAAGTCCATAATGCTAAGTATTTTAAGAGTGTAAATTCTACCTCATAGAAAGGAGAGTGGTTGCTGTGTATAAAGAGGTCTCAGTATTAATTCCACGCATATGGATTGAGTTGTCCCTCTTTTTGCCCACTTGGAGGTCTGCCTGCAGAGACTCTGTAATGCCTGGAGCGTCCATGGAGGTTGACAGTAAATACTACTAGTAAGTGGGAGAATGTATTCTCTCTTGCAGAAAAGAGCTGAGAGAGAAGGCAGCCTAGAATAGCCCTGTACTAAGAGACTGTGAAGATTTCCAACAGTGCTGCAACAGCAGGTGTTTGGATTTGGGTCAGGGATTAAATGGTTTCCTAAAATGAAAGTCTGTTGATTGTGAGCACACCTTATGGATGTTCAGACATAAATGGAAAATATTTAGGAAGGGGTTATGTGTATATAAAGGTGCAAGATAATTTATATTTAAAACTTCAACTAATTAATACACTACGCCTCTAAGAAACAGGTATAATTTACCTGGAGAGTTCATGGTTATTTGTTTAGAAAAATTATTTGATAATCTACTTGTGTGTGAATGGTGAATACCCCAAGGCATGGATATTAAAAGGGCACAGAAACAAGGGATGGGCAAATTCCATATTTGATAAATTAAAGTTTATTCTGGGGAAGAGAAGGACGGAAGGAAGCACACCGAGGGAGATTCTGTGTAAAATAGTGATAGGCATATGGCCTTCAGATAAACAGTCGCAGATAAGAAACCTCTCAAATTAAATGTCTTGTTTGATGGGTTTTACAATGTTGCTTCCCATCAAATTTAAACCTGAGGAAGTTTGCCTCCCACCCCCCAAATCAATGCCGGGTGGGAAACATCAAGGTAAAAAGAACTGGGTTCCACATCTAGGTTCGTATTGAATGATGAAGAAACTGAATCTCAGTGAAAGCTGCTAAGACTCTAATCTGGATTTAATGCACTGGTTTCTCTTTCTATTTTACCTCAGGATAATCAGGTTTCAATGAACACAGGGGAGAAGGAAAGGTCCAGGGCATGGAACATTATCACAAATGTGAAATGCAATGAAATCACTACCTTGCCATTGCAAGATGACCCCTGTTTTCTTTCAATTTCCAAGAATAAAGCAGCTCCCTCCTCAGAATTCCCTTGATTTTATGACAAACTGAAAGGACAGAAAAGGGGTTATAATACAAATATGAATGCCACTAATCGGTGTTTCAAATCTAGTAAATTATTACGTACTTTATCCTTTATTTATTTATTTTTTATTTTTTGAATTTTGAAAGGTGAATCTCTGAGCCTTTGAGATGTCATGCTATCCATTATGTTTCAGTTTCTCCATGGTGTTTAACATTTCATATAAGTAGTCTCTGTGGTTATATTGCCTCTATCGTGTTGTTGCCATAGCAATTAAAGAGACACAGTTGCAGAGCAATGCAGACAGGGTGATCGGCACAGATATGTTGTTTGACACAATTCAGGCATCTAGAAATCTGGATAATTCTTCAGAATAAAAAAATGTTTACACTGTCTCTTGATATTACTGTGGGCATTGAGGCAGCCAAGTTATCACCAATAGAAAATGTAATTAAAAAGCTGAGGAAATGGGAGAGGAAAGAAAGACATACACACAGATAGAGGAAGAAGTACATTTACTGAGAGTTTAAATACGAAACATGTGTGCGGGTGGAAAGTTCCAGCAGTACTCCTACAGAAATATTTTGACAAACTAACACCATATGGAAGCTTTTACAACACTGAAAGCAATGTTTACCTCTCTCTCTCTCTCTCTCTCTCTCTCTCTCTCTCTCTCTCTCCCCTTCTCTCTTCTCTTTCTTCCCGCCCTTCCTCTTTCCCTCCCCTCTCTTTCAAACACACCCACCCTACCCAGTGTTATTAGAATTCTCTTATATTTTGTATTAACATTGACTTGCCATTTACAAAATAATGACCATTAACCTAATGTCATGCATGTTTCAAAAAGTAATATATTACAACATAAATTCTTGTCCACTAATATAATTTTTTTATAAATTTAAGAGATAAATGAGTAAAGGATACAGATGATTCATAGAAGCCTAGACCACCCCCTTTCTGTATTGAACTGCCAACTTGTCTACTCCACTTTTTTCTCTAATAATCTCAAAATAGCCATTATTCTATACACCTGAAACTATTATAAAATTATACTGAATATCAATTGTAACTGAAAAATTATATTAAATTGAAAAAGTAAATTAAAAAAAGTCTACAACTGAGTTCCTAGTTTATTGTCTCAAATCTGCTTTGCTCTTCCTATAGTACTTCCCTCTAATTATAGGTCCACTGCATTCTTTTCAAAGCCCAGACCCAAAACCTTGGAATTATTCATTACTCTTCCCTTTCTGTTATACAAAGTCTTGTTCATTAATAGTCGTATAGACTATACAGTAAAAATATATACATCATGGGATCATATGCACAACTTTTCATCATCTTTCACCTGGCTTATAACAATAGCCTCCTAATCAGTTACTCTGCTTCAGCCGTTGTCCTCCTTCTGTCTATTTTCCAGAAAGCAGCCAGAGTGGTCTTGTTAAAACTTAAAGCAGATCAAAACCTTTCCACTGGCTTACCATCCCTCTTACAGAAAATGCTCACATCTTTACAATGGCCACAAATTCCCACATGGTCTATTTATCACCACTTCTTGTTCAGTCGTACTCGGGACATGGTCACTTTACTCTTACCATATGAACCTCTTTGCTGCTTCTCAAACACATTTGGCAAACTATTGCTAAAGACTTGACACTCTCTGTTCTGATTTTCTGGATATGTATATGTGCAATTTAATCTCTCAGTTCTTCTCAGACTTTATTTAAATGCCATCTTCAGAATGGGCCTGACCTGTCCACCCTATTTAAATTGTAAACCCCCACTCTCCACTCCTTCATTATTTTCTGTAACAATGATCAACTCATCTTCTACACATTTTGCTTATCTTGGTTTATTTTCTGACTCCACCAAGTAGTTAAAATTACAGTTTTATGAGGAAAGGGATTTTTCTCTTTATTTAGCCTTAACACCTAGAAGAAGGGCTCTTGACAAATATCTTTGAATGAATGAAGATGAAAATTAAAAGTATTTAGCAAATGTCTGAGAATGTGTTCCAAGTTTTTAGTAATTAAAATGTGAATAAAAACACTATTTTGTAAAACAATTACGGTTTTTTAAATTATAGTATCAGTGCTGGTGAGAATACAATAAAGAAATATTCTCACACATTGCTACAGGCAGTAGACTTTAGAACGATATGGTCTCTAACATTAAAAAAAGGTCATAGAAGCTGGAGAAAAGAGTAAGTATAGAATGGGGGAATAAAGAGAAAGCCCAATATTGGCAGGCTTTTGACAAGAAAGAGAAATTGATTCAGCAGCCTTGACTTGTGAGGAAAGTGATTGATTAAGAGCAGTATAGGATGTTTTACAGTATTTTGGGCTATGCCAGCTCCTCTTATACATCTGAAGAAAACCTCAAGTAAAATTTTTATGATTTGTAAATGTTTCTGGATCTGCGGTTTGTGTTACCTTCAAATGCTGCACTATGCTTGCCCATGACTAAAAACAGGCACAAGAATCAGTTTTATTCACCTAACATACACCTGAACTGTTTAACAAAATAACTGGCTCATGATAGATGCTCCATAAGTGGAAGTTGGAGCAGCAGTAATACTGGAAGCACCCTAGCAAGCAATAAGAATAATATCATGTGTTAAAGAGCATATTACCAACTTTAGAGTGAAATATATCAATTTGTTACCTTTTTAATCAAACCATTACATAGTTGTTTATGAATCATCAAGTGGAATTTAGACAGATGTTTAGTGAAAAGGATAATCTATCTATCTATCTATCTATCTATCTATCTATCTATCTATCTATCTATCTAATCTCTCTCTCTCTCTCTCTCTATATATATATATATATATATATGTACATACAGATACACATACAGACTATATATATATATATATATATATGCAAGTATGTGTGTGTGTGTAAGTACTAGTTGCGTTTTCAATATCCATTCTTCTCTGCTTTAATAGCAAAACCCCAATTTTAACACGTTGTACTGATTCCCAAAATGAAGAGTTTATTTTCTAGCTTCATTTATAGGGAGATATAATCATGTGAGTCACTTCCTTTCAATGAGGTATAAATGAAAATGCTGACAAAACTTGAGAGAAGGGTGCTTAAAGGGAGATGACCAAGATGGAATGGACCCTTCCTGTCCTTTTGTCCATTTGCCTTCTTTTGAATTATAATTTGGACATGATGTCTGGAACGCTAGCAGCCTACTTGGACACTGCGGTGACCTTGAAGATCGGAGCCATGAATGAGAATGATGGAGGAGGCATTCATTCCTAATTATCACGGAGTTCCTTTACAGGCCCAGGATTGTCTTCCAACATCTTTAAACTACTGTTAGAAAAAATCCTCACTACTCACAGCCAAATTAATCTAAACTTGTTCCAGTATGATTTTAACTCTTTCACTGTGTTAATTAATTGCAAGGTTTTTTATTTTTTCAAAATGTGTCAAAAGTCGGCAAAAAATAAAAAGTTGTTCTTTTGACTATTTTATGACTTTGATAACATTTTCAGCTGCTTAGTATATAGGTGACATTATTTTTATTTTAAACCTTTGTTATATGGTAATAAATTTAACATTATATGGAATTTTAGCAAAAAATAATCAAAACATACTAAAAGGCATCAATTAGACTTAAGTATAGATAAATTAGAATCTAATGGCATTGATGACATAAAACAATCATTACACAATGTTGTGTAATATGGCATAGAAAACATCTTTGTTGTTGATAGTGCAAGCCACAGGAAAACATATCCAAACGTTGCAGCAAAAGAGTTAAAAATATTAAAGTACCAAATATGAATATGCCAAAATGACTAGAAAACAAACATATAAGGTATTCAAGTCTATACATCTATTTCAATATTTCAAAATTCAGATACTTCAAATATTTTTAAAACATATCTCAATGAGCACATATTTTCTGTAAAATTAAAAAGCTAAAACTAATTTGGATTCATTTAATGTTAATTCATATGTGTGAACAATGAGTCATTTGATAATAAAAATTGTCTATTAATTGAGATATTTCTGACAGGTATTGCTCTGGGCTATAATAATCCCCACAAAACTGCTAAAAACAGTTATTTTGTGATGATCAAAGTGAGTAAAGACATTTAGCATAAACTGTCATATATCAGCAGACAGACACTATTCATTCAATCCAGGAGGCCTTTCTTTCTAGTAAATTAGTTAGAAAAATTTCATTAATTGTTTCAAGCTAACCAAGGGAAATTTTATAAAAATTAGACGTTGGGTCAACAACAGATACTCTCTGACTACGAAACTATAATGTAAAAATATATTTCTGAATTGGTCACTGATTAAATGGGTGGTGTAAATGCAAACGTTGGGGAACTAAGAGGATAAGGTGACATTAACTACATTATAGAACATAGGAAAGAAAAGAGGTTTGGATGTGATGAGAAATAATGAGTTCGGTTTGGGATAATCTATTTTTGAAGGTATCTATGCTGTTTAATCAGGGCTGGAGAGGCTTTAAAATACACCGGTTACTGATATTAAAATTGGTGAGCATGCAATCCTTGAAGGAAATGATGAATATGGCTGGTTTGCAGACAATGGCAATGTGTTATTTTAAATTTCTTGACAGTATCCTATTGTCGAAATTTAGGAGCATTTTTCACTGTTATTTCCTTATTATTTTACAAAATGATTAATTTTTTTGCTTCATGATTATTTTTCAAGAGTTACCTGTCGAAGCTTGCGACACCACAATTTTTTTAATTAGATGGATCTAGTGTCTACTATTTATTTGCCTTTAGGTTTTGAAAACAGAACTAGACACCAAGTAGTTTTTTAATAATGCACTTACCCCCCTTTTATTCCAGTTTTTAAGGACAAATGATTTATAGCTGAGAAAACTGACAGCCAGATATTTTTTCAGATATGATTAGAGTTTTTCAAAGCTTAAAAACTAGCCATATAAAACATACATGTCCTAAAAATAGAGTATTCAAATAAATTACAATATACTTCATGTTTAAATGTAATACAGTCATAAAAAATCTTTATGATAGTTAAAAAAAACTGGAAATATGTGTTACAATGTATGATACGTGAGTCCTTTCAAAGGCAGTCGAAGCTTTTCTCAAAGTTATATACTTTAAGCAGCAGAAACATTCTCTCTCCATTGCTGGCTTTGTAAAAGTACAGTCAGGATTCCATAGCAATGAGAAAATGCATTTTGCTAAAACCGTAATGGAGCTTGGAAGAGGTTCTTCCCTAATTAAGCCTCCAGATGAGAACTTAACGTAGTCAACCATTTTGTTGTTGCTTTATGAGAGCAGTAGAGAATCCAGGTAAGATGTGCCCAGACTAATCCATGGAAAATCTAAGATAATTAATGTGTATTATTTTAACCCACCACATTTACGGTAATATCACACCAATAGAAAATTAAAACTAATTATTAAGATTTAAAAATGGGATATAAAATTGGATGCACACAGTGGTCACAATTATTTAAAAAAATAAACTAAAATTATAAATAATGCTTGATAGAATTTTGATTCCAATAATCTTGGGCTAAATAATATGGTTCCTTTCACTGAGGATAATTTTAAAAGTTGAATGAAATGCTAGTGAAAAACTCCATAAAGTTAACAAGGCCATGAAGTGTATCATATTAGATTTTAGGAAACACAAGATCCCACAGAGATAAGCCTACTTCTCGAAAACAATTTTGTCCAGAGAATTTTTTTAGGTCAGGAAAAATAGAGAACTTCTAATAGATCTATGGTGCTGCATATGTGCTCAGGAGACATGCAGAAAAATGTTTTCACTACTGTTATTTGTAACAACTCCAAATCAAAAACAACTCAGTTGCCCATCCATAGTAAAATGGAAATATAAATGAGTATGTTTAAAAAGAGAATACTATAAAGCAATGATAATAAATGACTACTGCTTGCAGGAAGCTACATACTGTTTACAAGCATAATATTGACAAAGAAGAAAACCACATGTTAATCAACACAATGGACTTTCTATGTAAATTTGAAAAAAAAACGGATTTATTCCAAAAGTGATAAAACCTTAAAGAAAAACAAGGAAGTGATTAACATAAAATGTTTATGCTTATTATGATTATTTATGCATAATCAATATTTGTATGTCCATATTGTGCATAATTTGATTACATATTAGGAATAAACCCATATTTATGGATTACCATATTTTACCAGGTATGTGTACTTTTTTGCCCAAATTTGTCAGGGAAAAATGAGGATGAATATTATACATGAGTAGTACTAATGCTGTATCTATTTAAATGTTTTTAATTCTATTATTTATGCTTTTGAGTGGGAAGCATAGCTCTAGAAATCAATAATGACATCCAAATGCAAAATAATACCTTGAAATATGATAATCGGTTTTAAAGAACTTACAATGAACTTGCAACGACCAGGAGTTTTTAGCCTATGATGCGTAAATGTTGCAAATTTGTTACAGGTACATGACATTTCTTGTACTTGTATCTGTTTTTGTGTTTTGTAATTATTTGTTACATAAAATTTCTTGTACCATAATATGTTAAAAAATAAATACTAAAATTCCTTTATAATACAAAAAAGTACCTAAATGTAAACAAATAAAAATTTGAATTAAAAAATTAAAACGAAAGATTTTTTTCCCCTGAAAGTTTGGGCGAAAAATGTGTCTGCTCATTATACACGGGAGCACATTATACATCTCAAAATACAGTGTGTTTATTGTTTCTTTTAATTTTTTTTAATTTTTCAACTACAGTTGACATACAATATTATATTAGTTTCAGGTGTACAACATAGTGATTAGACATTTATATAACTTACTAAGTGATCACCTTGATAAACCTAGTTTCCACTTCACACCATACATAATTATAATATTATTGACTATATTCTTTATCTTATACATTACATCCCCATGACTATTTTTTATTTATCAATTTGTACTTCTTAATCCCTTCCCCCTTTTCACATACCCACCTAAACCCCTATCAAAATGTTTTCTCTATCTATGAGTTTGTTTCTGTTTTGTTTATTTCTTTTGTTCTTTAGATTCACATTAAGTGAAATCTTATGTCATTTGTCTTTCTCTTTCTGACTTACTCCACTCAGTATAATACCCTTTAGGTCCATCGATGTGTTGCAGATGGCAAAATTTCATTCTTTTTTATGGCTGAGTAATAGTCCACTGCATATATGTACCACATCTTCTTTATCCATTCATTTATCCATTGATGGACACCAAGGTTGCCTCCGTATCTTGGCTATTGTAAATGATGCTGCAATGATCATATGGATGCACATGTCCCTTCAAAGTAGTGTTTTCGGTTTCTTTAGATAAATACCCAGAAGTGGGATTACTTGGTCTTTCTTTATCTCTTATTACCTTTGTTTTAAAGTCTATTTTATCTGGTATAATTATTCTACCCCAGCTTTTTTCTTTTGCATTTCCATTTCATGAAATATATTTTTCCATCCCTTTATATTTCGTCTGCATATGTCTTAGGAACTAAAGTGAGTCTTTTCTGGCAGCATATGTAAGGGTCTTGTTTCCTTATCCATTCAACCAAGCTATCTTTTGATTGCTGCATTTAATCCACATACATTTAAAGTAATTGTTGAAAGATATATAGTGATTACCATTTTATTATTCACATATTTTTCTTCTTCCTAAAGAAGTTCCTCTAACATTTCTTGTAAACTGATTTGGTGTTGACGAACGCCTTTCGCTCCCCCAACCCTTTTGTTTTTATGGATGAAGTAATCTTGCTTGTAGGTCCTTACTTTTCATCACTGAATATTTCATGGCAACATCTTCTGGCTTGTAAAGTTTCTGTAGATAAATCAGCTGACAGTCTCATGGGAGCTCCCTTGCAAGTAACTCACTGCATTAATCATGCTGCTTTTAAGATTCTCTCTTTGAATTTAACCTTTGGCGAGTTAATTATGAAGGGTTGGGTCCTGGTGTGGGTCTGTTTGGGTTCATCTTGTTTGGGACTCTCTGCACTTCCTGGAATTGTATGTCTAATTAAAGGTTAGAGAAGTTTTCCATCATTATTTCTTCAAATAGGTATTCAATTCCATGTTTTCTGTCTTCTCCTGGTACTCCAATGAATGGAGTACCAGTAAGGAGTATCTTCTGGTACTCCAAATGTTGGTGTGCTTGATGTTGTCCCAGAGGTCCTTAAACTATCCTCATTTTTTTTTTTTTTTTGGATTCTTTTTTCTTTCTGCTGTTCTGATTTGATGTTTTTTGCTACCTTATCTTCTAAATCATTGATTCTTCCTCTGCTTCATCTGATCTACTGTTGATTCCCTATAATGTATTTTCCTTTCAGTTATTGTAGTCTTCATTTCTGACTGGTTATTTTTTATGTTTTCTACCTCAATTTTTATGTTTCCAATCTCTTTGAGGAAGTTCTCACTGAGGTAACTGAGCATCTTTATAACCAGTGTTTGGAACTCTGTGTCTTGTAGATTGCTTTTCTCCATTTTGTTTAATTCTTTTTCTGGAGCTTTGTTCTGTTCTTTCATTTGGACATGTTCCTATGTCTCCCCATTTAGCTACCTCCCTGTGTTTGTTTCCATGTATTATGTAAGTAGGGCTGCTATGTTCTCCTGGCCTTAGTAAAGTAGCCTTTTGTAGTAGGTACCCTGTCGGGTCCAGTGCCAGTCTCCCTGTTCACTTAAGCTGGGTGCCCACGATGTGTCCCTTGTGTGAGTTGTGTGTGCCATCCTGTTGTAGTTGAGCCTTGTTTACTGTTTGAACATCAATGAGAGGGACTGACCCTCAGGCTCATTGGATGTGAGGACTGGTCATGACTACAGTGGAAGAGCTGTTGTGCAGGGGCTGACCCTACAGAGCTGGGTTCACTTGAGCAGGGCTCTGGTGCCTGCCCAGTCTGCAATTTGGATTGATCCTCCATGGAGGGAGCTGGGTGGTGCTCCAGCTGGATCTGAAGCCAGATACTAGGTATGCTGGCCCATGGGCCTCTGCGAGAGGTCTTGCTGCAGGCCAAGTACAGCTACAGCATGTGCCCTGCCCAATGTCACCTGGTATAAGCCATAAATAAATCTGCAGATGGCCACCACCTGCTCAGGGCTTGGAGGTCCCTTGAGAGGCCTAGCCACGAACCAAGGCCGGCTGCCACCAACACTGGGTTTGGGGTTGCTCAGCAAGAGTTATGGGGTACACTGAAGCCAGATGTTGTTGGTTTGGGGTTTGTGAACCTTTGAGACATTTTAGGAAAGTCCACATCATGAGCCACAACAGGTTGTTTCTGTGGAAAAGCTTTGAAAGTAGCTTGTTTAGGCCTGCAAGTTGGGTGGCATGGGAGGCCTTAGGGAATCACCAGGGTGGGGAGAATGGTGTTAACAAGGTTGATGGAGACTCAGACTTGGTGGCTCCCTGGTCTGCATGTCCCAGGGAGGGGAGGCTCAACAAAGAAATAATAGATTTTGCCATTGTTTCTGTCTGGAATAAAGCTGTCCCTCCAGCTCTCACCCTGAAGCCCAACAACTCAGTTCTTCCCTGTATGTCCCTGGTGTCTTTTCAGTTGCTGCTCCAGTGCTGGAGCTCAGAGTGAGTGAGTCAAACAGTGAGTAAGTCTGTGCATGGTCCCTTTAAGAGGAGCACCTAGAACTCCAGCCACCATCATTTTCAATCAACCACAATCCCACTGGTTTTGACAGCCACAAGTTGTGAGAACTTCTTTTCCCAGCACTGGAATCCTGGGCTGGGGAGCCTGGTGTGGGGCTGGGACACTTCACTACTCTGGGGGGACCTGTTCTGCTGAGATATTCCTCCTGATTTTTAACCGCCACAAATGGGTGTGGACCAGCCTATTCTGCATTTCTGCCCCTCATATTTGTCTTGAGGTGGCTTTTTCTGTATGTCATTTTTAGGTTTTCAGTTCAGCTAGACTCAGGTGATTCTCAATGATGGTTATTCTGTAGTTTAGTTCTAATTTTGATGTAGAGGAGACAAGCACAGCATTTACCTTTTCTGCCATCTTGACCAGAAATCCCTCTGGATTATGTTTATTTTCAAAGGGTTGGAGACAATGTGGTCTCTGTGTAACACAGAGGGACTCTGGAGTATCGTCATATTTAATTTCTTAACTGAAGAGCAGACTATATGGGCATTCATTTATAATTACTCATTATACTGCCCAAGTATGTTTTATATGCTTTTCTGTATGATTGATCTATTTCACAAATATTGTTTAAAAATGCTTAAAATATTAAAAATTAATCAAAGTGTCCTGTAATTAATAATAGTCTTTATCCTAGTACTTCTCTTTTAGGCCAACTAGGTAGAAGTAAGATAACAGAAATGTTTTAGGAGTGGAGAGATGTTCTTTAAAGAAACGTTCTATGTATAGCATTCCATTAATGCCATGTTTCATTCGATGGTGAATTCCTGGAGAGCAGGGTTCCAAATCCAACATGACTGGTCTCTGTATTAAAAGGGAAAATTTAGAAACACATACACAGAACACTAGATGAAGATGAAGACAGATCAAAGTGATGCTTCTACAGCTAAAGGACATTGAAGACTGCCATAACACCAATAGAAGCCAAGCAAGAAGCATAGAACAGATTCTCACAGTCCTCAGAACAAAGCAACCCTGCCCCCATTTTGATCTCAGACTTGTGGCCTTCAGAACTGTGAGACAATAAATTTCTGTTATTTAAGCTACCTAGTTTGTAGTACTTGTTAGGTACTTTATCACGGAAGACCTAGCAAACTTATACATACTCCAATTAAAACAAAAATTTTGTCAAACTAGATTTAGAAAAATGGAAACTTTATTCTGCTTACCAGAGATACACACACATTATAAAAATATATAAATGCTGAAAAGCAAAGATAAATAAAAACCTTTTCATATGCAAATGATAATTTAAGTAAATATAGCTGTATTTCTGTTAGAAACATAAACTTTTAGTCTAAAAATGTTACTAGAGAAAAAGAATACACCTCAACAGGAAGATATACAAAATATAAACTTGTGTTTTTTTTTAACCAATATAGCCCCAAAATGTATGAAGCAACATAAAAGTCATAATCGTCAGGTATAATTTAACATTCTACCCTATTGTATACGATAAAATAAACAGACAAAATAATAAGAATACAGAATAGTGGAAACCATGGTTAACTAGTTGCTGTAATACACATTATATAATATATTATTATATAATTATATGATTATACAATATAATCATATAATTATATATTAATATATTATATAATATATAATTATATATTAATGTATTGTATATGTATAATACATATATACACACACACATTAATTACACTGTGTGCCTCATTTGTAAAATACACATTTCTTAAACACGAAAAAAAATATTTAAAAATCAAACATTCTTTGAATTAAAACAAGTACAAAAATTTCAAAGGACTGGACTTATTCAGAATAATTTTTCAGGCTATGGTGCAATTAAGCTAGAAATTCATAAGAAAAACACATCTATAAAATATGCATATGAATGGAAATTGACCAGTAACTTTAAATAACCCATGGGTCAAAAGAGAACTAATAATGCAAATCAGAAAGTATTTTGAATTAAATGATAATGAAAACTTTACATATCAAATCTTGTGGGATACAGCTAAAATCATAAAGAGGTAAATGCCTTAAAGATAAAAATATTTTGGAAAAGAAGAAACCTAAAAGCAATGACTAATAATCACATTAAATATTAACATCACATAAAACATTAAGATGTTTTAAGAGGAACAGAAAATTAAACCTGAGAAAATGAATAAAAAAAAGAAAATAACATACATAAAGACAGAAGTTATTGAAATAGAAATAAATATATAATAGGAAAGATCGACAAACCAAAAATTTTATTTAAAATAACTATTAAAAGTAATTACCCACTATCAAGACTGATTAGGTCAAGGAAAAAGTACTTCATTAGATATAATTAAGGTATTTAAAAATATGAATCTATTAAAACAACTAGGACTATATGTTTGAAATGTTACATGATATGGATACATTTTTATAAAAATGTAATTACCAGGTCTGGCATGAGAAAAATTATAAAATTTGAGTATTCCTATCATTATTAATGAACTAGATAGAATCCATAATTAAAAGCCTCCTAAAAGGAAGTCTTCAAACACAGATGGTTTCACTAATTAATACTTCCAAAGAAGAAAAGAAGGAATAATAACAATCTTACATACTCTTTTCATAGAATTAAAAGACAAGACACTCTCAATTTGTATTATGAAGTCATCATAACACTACTACTAAACAGAGATGAAAATGTTATTAGAAGAAAATCAGTTACTCATCTCACTAAAGCACAATGGCACAAACATTCTTAATATATTATTATTAAACTGAGAAGAGGCATATAAAATCAAAATACTTAATGATGAGTTTGGACTGATTTCGGAAATAATTTTTAACATTTCAAAACAATCAGTGTAATTCTTTAACAGAGTAAAGGAGAAAAAAAACATTATCATCATTTCAATAGATACAGTAAAAGACTTTGATAAAATTCAACACCCATTATGACTTAAAACAAAACAAAAAAAAATAACTTTTCCTGACTAGGAATAGAATTGAAAGTACTTAACGAGACAGATGGTATCCTAAAAATATTATTCTTCATAATGAAATACTGAATGCTTTCTGTCTGAGAAAGTAACAAGACGAGGGTATGCACTATCACTACTTTTATTTAACAATGTACTGGATGTTTTAGATGTTGAAACAGACAAGAATATAAATAAAAGGTATAAATAATGGAAAGGAAGATATAAAACTGTTATTACTTGCAAATTGATAATGTACAAAGAAAAGTTAAAGCTACAGATAAAAATATACTCTTTATAATAGCAGGGCAAAAAGTCAAATACCTAGGATTAAATTTAGTGAAAATGATGAATCAATCAATCAATCAATCAATGAAAATATTGGATTAAAAATAAACTAAGTAAAAACACTACAAGATTCAATATTCTAAAAATGCCATCAATTAAAACTCCAAACAAAATCACAAGATGTGTGGACTTGCTCTACCACATAGCATGACATATTATAAAGCTACAATAATTAAAACAGTATAATATTGAGCAGTTTAAAGAGAGTTAGAAACAAGCAACTGTCTAGAAGGTATTTGCTACACAAACAATGGTAAAGAATTCATATCCAAACTATGTAAATAATTCCTATAAATCAATAAGAAAAATAGAAACCAATAAAAATATGTAAAAGGCTTGAATAAGCACTTTACTAAAGGTAATTCAAAAAATGCAAAGCACATATGAAGTACTTTCTACTTAATTAATCATCGAGGAAATGCAGAATAAAATGGCATGGGTTATGACTACATATATACATATCACCAATGACAAGAATAAAGAAAGCAACAATGCTAAGTAATGGTATTGCCAATGCTAAGCAAGCTAAGAATATAGAGCAATGGGCACTGTTGTGTGCCCTTTGCAAAATTGCACAATCACAATCTAGATTTTCTACTTACTGATGAGCATATGTGTATATATATACAGAGGGTGCCAAAAAATTGTATACACATGTTAAGAAAGGAAAAAAAAACTGTATTAAAATTATGCTGATGGTAACCACTTTGTGCACCTCTTGTAATTGCCGAAGCCTAATGTGACTTGTATTCATCTTTTGTTATCGGTAAATTGTATATTGAGCATTACAATTTTAATACAGTTTTTTTCCTTTCTTAAAATGTGTATACATTTTTTGGCACCCTCTGTATGCCATGACCCAGCCTGTACACTCGTCATATTTCCAACACCAATGCATGCTGATAGGCACTAAGATGTACATATTGGATTGTTCATATCAGTATTATATGCAATAGTGAAAAATCAGAAGGAATTCAAATGTCCATAAATGGTGGGTGTTCATATAGCACGACACTACACAAAAAGTACACTGAATTGAACCACTTCTAAGACTCAAAATGTGAATGAATTCCACAAGCATAATATCGGGCAAGAAAAAGATCACACATGAAAAGTACTGGATGGTTCTACTACATAAAATTCAAAACCAGGCAAAATAAGTCATGATGTAGAAGTAAAGATTGTGGTTACCTTTGAAGAGGAAGGATGGGATACTGGCTGAGCAGGGCATGAGGTGTGTTTCTGGGGTGTTAGTAAAGGTCTATTTCTTGACAAGGTAGTGTTTACACAAATGTTCACTTTGTAATTATTAAGCTGTATGTTTACTTTGTTCGC
This sequence comes from Rhinolophus ferrumequinum, assembly GCF_004115265.2. NCBI lineage: Eukaryota > Metazoa > Chordata > Mammalia > Chiroptera > Rhinolophidae > Rhinolophus > Rhinolophus ferrumequinum. The sequence continues at coordinate 88,499,636 of NC_046289.1, read as the reverse complement.
TCTTCTGGTTATTGTACATCCTTCAATAAATATTTAAGATAAAAGAAATTGTGCCATCTGTGACAACATGGAAGGAAGTATGTAGTGAGTGTAATAAGTCAGACAGCAAAAGACAAATGTCATATAATTTCACATATAAGTGAAATCTAAAGAACAAAATAAACAAACAAATGAAACAGAAAAAAAATTAAAAGTAATTGATGAGAGCTATTGCAATTCTTCCTCCATCCAACAAGTGTTTTTTTATTACTATTATGATCCAAGTATTCCATCAGACATTAGATATAGAGAGATGAATGAAAAAAGAGAGCTCCAGTAAAAACGAAAAACATACAAACATTCATTAAAAATGCAGTGCAGTATTTGCTAAAATAAAGGTGGTTAGAACCTTGATGTTCAAAGACTGTTATGCACACAATTTGAACATCAAATATATATAATAGCAATGGATTATAATCAGTTGAATAAAATAGAAATCCATGAGACAATGCTGATAATAGTAATATAATAGAAATGAATAAATATATATACAAGTGAGGGAGGAAATGGTGTTCCTTCCAGTAGGAGAATGACAACTAATAAATGTAGAAACAATAATAGAGCTAGAAAAATCACCTTAGGCCAACATCATGGTAATAACTGATACAGGCAAATAATCATTAATGGGTGTCAAAATAGTGAATGAAAGTTTGATGAGAAATAGTATGTTTCCACAGTCTCAAAATATATCCACACAAAAATTACTAATTTAAAAGAGATATACAGTAGCGTAATAACATTTAATAAAAATCAATATTATTTTGCAGAAATATTCTAAGTTAAGAGACTAAAGAGATCTGAAAACTAAATGCAACATGGATTGGTCCCTGGACCAGAATTGTTTTCCGTAAAGAATAATATTGGTATAGTTGGCCTTATACCTCTGTTTTAAAAGTAAATTATTTCTCTTTAAATGTATTTCAATATAAAAATTCAGGGATTTCAATTTGTAATGAATGTCTTTTGCTTTTTTTTAATTAAAGTTTATTGGGGTGACAATTGTCCTTTGATGGATGATTGGATAAAGAAGATGTGGTATATATACACAATGGAATACTATACTTCCATAAGAAAAGATGAAATAGTGCCATTTGCGACAATGTGGATGAATCTTAAGATTATTATGCTAAGCAAAATAAGTCAGAAAGAAAAAGTCGAGAACCATATAATTGCACTCATATGTGGTATATAAAACTGAAAACAACAAAGGAACAAGACAAACAAATGAAAAAACTCATAGACACAGACAATAGTTTAGTGGTTACCACAGGGTAAGGGGGAGGGAGGTGGTAGATGAGGGTAAAAGGGATCAAATATATGGTGATGGAAGGAGAACTGACTCTGGGTGGTGAACACACAATGCAATATATAGATGATGTATTACAGAATTGTACACCTGTAACCTATGTAACTTTACAAAAAAATGTATGTTGCTTTTTATGCATTTCATCCTCCTTCACCTGCTAAAAATCTGGGTCTCCTAGAGACCTGCCTCTGTCATTCCAGGTGGTTCCAGGGAAATAACTAATAATAGTAGTCTGCCTGTCTGCCCTGGATACGAGGTGTGCATGTGAGCCAAAATGGCAAATCTGGGTCATTTGCCTTTTTTTACCCAATCTTGGATGGAAATGGCAATAAAACTCTCTCTTTCCTCACTTAATCTTTAAAGAGTAGTTTCAGCAACTTGGTTAAATATGACATAGAAAACAAAACAAAACCAAAATAGTTCCCCCATTTCTCCAAATAAATTTAATAAAAAACAATAGCAGCAACAATAATATCCAGTATTTATTGAGAGCTTACTATATGCCAGGCACTGTTTTATGTAGCTTACAAATATTATCTCAATGAATCCTTTCAATAACCCTGGAAGAAAAAAATAAAATAAGTCACTGCGATATATGCTACTCTCCCATGCTGAAGCTTAGAAACTCACTGAAAATAGCATGAGCCCTAAGCAAAAGTGTGAAGGGAATAAATGAGGATTGGTTGAATCACTCCATCCTCCAGTCTGACCTACTCACACATATGTCCCTGGTTTCCAGAATTTTTACCAAAAATTTTTTTAAAAATTTAAAAAACACACAAAACCTTAGGAAAAGTATGCTGTGAGCCAGTAAGACAAAAATGTAAATCTTGGTATATACTATAGACAAATGTCCATGATAAAAAGATTACATGAAAGATTATTAGTTTCAGAAAAATCTACTTTGCTGAATCAATTTATATTAAAAAATGCTATCTATGTGGTATATTTATTGTATTTATATAGAAATAAGTCTAAAAGAATATAAATATAAAACTAAACAGCAAAGATTGTAAAAGAAAAAAAATCGCACTTTTACTTTTGAAAACCCTGTAGTATGCAACATTTATAATTATTTGTAAATAAAGCAATGCAATAAAAACAAGTTACTTTTGCTGTTCATTACTGTCTGGATGAAGCCATACAAGGACTTCTTTTTTTCTTTCTTTCTTTTTTTTTAATGCTAGGTGACTTCCTATGCCTTTAATTCTCCTGGGTTTGTTGTGTGTGTGTGTGTGTGTGTGTGTGTGTGTGTGTGTGTGTGTGTGTGTGTGTGTGTGTGTGTGTGTTTTGTTTGTTTTACATCCTGTGGTAGAGATTCTGGGCTTTATTTTCTTTCTAGATAGCTGGCATCGTATTAAGGTGATGCTGGCAGTGGGAACTATCTGGACTCATAGTTCTTGGAGCCGATTCTGGAAATACTTGGACAAGATTCAAGCAGAGAATGCAAAGGTGGCATGAAGAGGATGGAAAAGGTTAAGAATAGCCACTGAGGTTGGTGAGCCAGGACACTGCCTAGAGAACAGCTAAAGTAACGAGCAGATAGTGATGTTTGGAACAGGTAACTCAATGTCATCTCTCAACATAAATATATTTGCAAATATGTATTTTCAAGATAAAGGTAAACTTATTTCAAATGCTGCTGTAACCTGTTTTACTGCTCTCCTGTCCGCGACTGCTTGCTGAGACAGCATTCTAATCACCCTGGCTGACTTATTCTTTGAGCAATCATCCAGCTGTTTCATTTAATTTCCAGTGGAAATATCCCTTTTCCCTTATCCTCCTGCCTAACTCATTCTCAAGCTTCAAGTTCCAACATAAATGTCCCCAACTCCACAAGGTCTTCACTAACATTCCTATTGAGCATATACTGCTATCCTCTTTAACTTCTAATAACTCTTTATAAGACCTCTTGTAGAGAATTCGCAAGAACGCATCATGATTCACTTCCATATATGTGTATCTTTCCTAATTGTGAGGTTAATAAGTATAGAGAATGTTTCTTATGCATCTTTTTTATCACAATACCTAGTATAGTTTCTACCACAGTATTTACCATGTGGGGATGTACAAAGGAAACATGTGTAATAAATTTAAGAATGAATAAATGAACAATGAAAAGATGAGTTGTATCCCAGTTGAAGAGTTAGAATTATAAATAGCAGTGTCACCAACTATAAATAACATTGTTACCTGAAGGTGGAAAAATGAATAGTGTACGTACTGCCAAAGCAGAATCTACAGAAAGCTAGTTACTGGAAGTTGTATAATTCCATTTATCTATTTTCTAAGTATTTTCCTACATAGATAACAGAATTACTGGCATCTGTCTCTTTTTCTGTTTCCAGAGTAACAATATAATGAAATTAGTTAAAACTGCGGGCTAAATTCCTTGGGCTCTATCAAGACATGGCTCTGTCACTAAATGCTTGTAGGACGTTGAGAATGTCACTAAAGCCTTTGTGTCTTGGATTTTATCTACAAAATGAGAACAATAATAATGATATACACTTTGATTAATTGTGAAAACAAAATACACATATAGGGGCTTTCACGTCAGTGTTCATTAAACGTAAGCAACTATTAGTCATTAATAATTATAAAAAATTCAAGAATACCTAGAAGATTCACTAACAGAGCTAGACAAGTTCAGTGCCATATCAGGCATTCAAATACATATACATATAAATATATGTATATATGCATGTATGTATACATACCAGGGATGCCAAAAAATGTATACAAGTGGCCACTTTGGTCTACATTGCTCAAGCAGTTGTTCACCGTAATCAGGTGTCTGGACACTGATGGTAACCACTTTGAGCACCTTTTGTAATTGCAGAAATCAAACAAGAAATCAAACATCTTTTGTTATTGGTATATATTGAGTATTACAATTTCAATACAGTTTTCTTTTTTTAAAATGTGTATACATTTTTTGGCATCCTCTGTGTGTGTGTGTATATATATATATATATATATATTAATATATATATATATATATATATATATATATATATATATATATATATATATTAGGCACTTAAATGTGCTCAATAAATGGTTCCAAAAACAAAGTTTGAAATGCTGGCATGCACAGGGTGTTACACTTCCCATGGTTCTTTCTCCTATTACTGCCCCCATGAAGGTGTTAGCCCCTTGAGGAAAAATGTTATGTATTATGTATATTTCTATCGCCAGTACCAAGTACAATGGCTAATAAATAATATATAACCAAGAACTATCTGCTAAATACATGAATTGATAGGCTAAAATCACACATTCAGAATCTAAGTTTTGGTCTTGTGTTTATTAAAAAGTGATTCCCTTTGTTTATTGACTAGAACCTTAACTATGGTCCAGGGTTTCACAAAAACCGACTATTTGCTCTGCTTGTTACAAGAACTAGAAAAGAGGGAGAGTAACAATCCACACGTACCACATCCTCTCCTGAAAAGACTACTGAGTTTTGACCTTTTACTGATGATAAATAAAATCTTCAATTTCTGTGTTAATATAACAATCTCATTCACATACATTCATGGAGGGCAACTTCTTTATAGCACAAAATTAACTGTCTGGAAATGCATAGATATCTGGACAGTGAATGGGGTAGACAAAAAGGGTTATAGGTTGACTTCTGAAGTATTTCCAAAAGAAAACAGTTACTGAGGATTTTCTGAGTTGTATCTATGAGGTTTCTATATCTCATAGAAACCTCGTAAGAAAAAGAGTCTACTGTAATATAGTGTTTCCCTGAAAATAATACCTTGCCGGACTATCAGCACTAATGCCTCTTTTGGAGCAAAAATTAATGTAAGACCTGGTATTATACTATATTATATTATACCCGGTCTTATATTACAGTAAAATAAGAACGGGTAATATATTATATCATAATAAAATAAGACCAGGTCTTATATTAATTTTTGCTCCAAAAGACGCATTAGAGCTCATGGTCCAACTAGGTCTCATTTTCGAGGAAACATGGTACATATTTTCATAAAATAAATTTTTATTTGTTACATCCTAAGAGGACTTCCCCTCCCCCCCACCCCCGGTGAAAACGTCTGTTTTAGTGAACTCTGTTTGGGTTGTTATAGATAAACCAAAAATTTATTCTTGCCAGTATATCTAATTAAACATTTATAGAAGAGTTTATTCAGTTTGCTAACAGTAGTCTTAAGAGCTTTTTAATGGTCAAGAATCCCTTTGCAGTTGTATTTTTCAAAGTGGAAATGTGCATTGGATACTAAGTGGTTAAAATATTTAGCTATATTTTAACAGACACACAAAAAACAAAACAGTTCTGTAACTATGGCTCCTTTCACAATTGTGCAAAAGAGCATTGTCCTCAAGTGTTGACCTCGGATTGGAATAGGAAGGATAAGGAAAAGATATGCCAACTTCAACTGTAGCTAGCTAAGTTCAGTGGTATTAAAAAATCATACATTCCAAATTACCAAACAGTATGGCTCATTAGCTACTTCCAAATATATTGTCTCATCACTCTACTGCTCAAAAAACTCCCATGTCACCCGGTTTATTACAGAATAAATCTATACTCAGCTTGATATCCAAGGCCCTGCACAATCTGTCCCTAAAATTGTGTGTGAATTATATCCTACTCTGTAACTTTACTCGTCCTACATTTAAGCTAAATCAGCTTCTGGTCATGCCTTTGCTCACTCTACCATTTCCATCTGGAATACCCTTTCCTCAAAATTCTGCCCATCAAAACGCCATTAATTCTAAAAGTGTCAGCTGAAATGTGTTTTCCTTCATGAACCTTTCAAGATCACTGGATTTAAATGTACGCTCTTTGGGGGCTTTGACAAAATTTTATCTGTCTTTCACCAGGAGCATTTAATTAATTCATGTGGAGAGTCAAGGATCCTTGCAGGCAGACAATTCATGTGACAGACACTTGAAGAGTATACTCTATATGTGAAACGCTGTTTTATCGAAAGGAGACGTGAAAATTCTAAGGGCATTGAATGTAAAATCTGCATTTTAATCATGATCCCCTCCACAAACCAACTCCTCCTGATGCTCTCCATTAAAATAAACAAAACAAAAACAACAAAAAACTAGAAGCAATCAAAAGGAAACTACCTCATCTTTCCACATAAAAGCTACACATCCACAATGTACTCATATTACACATTTATGCATCGCTTTCTTCTCTCCAATTACACTGATTTCCTCAAAGGCCAAACTCTCTTGAGTTTTGGTTTCTGGATTTTCTTCCCTTCTACCTTCAACAGAAAGTAATTGTAGTACTTAATCCTTTTTCTCACATTAGCAATGCTTCTCTGTCTCTACTAGGTCATAGCACACAACACAAATGGATTCTAGTGTCTCCTTATTATTAATAAAAACAAACAAAAACTCACTTCGTCCTGGACAAGACACTTTACTTCTTTGGGACTTATTTTGTTGCCCTCGTGCAAAAGGAAGATGATAATAGTGAACACAGCATATGGCGTTCATGAGAATTTAACTGGTGTTCTAAAAATCATGGGAAATGCTCAGAATACTGATTGGTTCAGAATCAGGACACAATAAATCAGCTGTTGCTGTCATCCTGTTCTTAGTACTTCCATAGCTATTTTGCCTCCCATTCCTTTGATATCTGAGCATTGCTGTTCTTCCAGGATCCAGAAACTTCTGTGAGCTTCTATTCTTCTTTATCTACATTCTTACTCAAAATAACCTCACCATTCTCTATGGTTTTAAATAATTTCTATGAGTTATTATTCACTCAAATATATCTCTAGTAGTATTAACTTCCATTCTGAGTTCCAGACCCTGGTATATACCTGCTTCATAACACATACATTTAGATATTTAATAAGTATCTCAAATATTACACATCTAAAATGGAAGCCTGATTTAACCCAACAAATCTTCCCACAACACCTTTTCCCCATCTCAGGGGCTAAAAAGTTCACGTAAGAGTCAATATTGTGTTATTACCTTTTCCATGCCCCAATACCAATTCATTAGTAAATCTGAACAATATGCAGCCAATTATACCCTAAATCCATACACTAATCTTTATATCTTCTGTCACTTCCCTAGACCAAGATGCCATTATCTTTTGCTTGAAAAGCTGTAATTTCCTACCAACTAGCCTTTTTGCTATTAGATTGGCACTCCACTCATATCTAGAATAGAGCTGAGTACAATTAGCTTTAAAGTTTACTTGTTATATGAATTAATGAATGAAAACATGCCTTCCTCCTGCCCTCCTTTCAAATTTATTTGAAAACTTTAAATTGATTCTGTTTAATTAAAAGTATACATATTTATTTAGAATCATCTCCATTCTCAAATTAGCTGATAGTAAATTCAAGAATGCTATAATCTTGGCTTTACAAATAAACCAGCTTCTTTATCCATGTTAACTCCAGATCTTTTTTCTAAGACGAATGCTAAACTTGCAATACAGTAGTTCCTATAAGTAAGAGAAATATTAACATGCATTAATTACCCCATAATGGAGAGCCTGGCAAAAAGAAAATGCAACAATGATTTCAATAGCAAAAAATAAAAACAAAAACATTTCCCTTTAAAGTACTGTGCTGGAAGGTGACCAGAGCATAACAAGATCAGGCAGAGGAGTCATGGTACTAATCCTAATATGGCATTTCATTAGTGACAATAAAAATAAGCAGGTAGTTTCATGGTGTGGTCATCCAGTACTACCAAAGAATCAATAATCTCTAAAAGAATAGAGAAAAAGCATAGAAGTTTGTGTAAACCTGTGAACTAAGGAGATAAAGTTTTGGCAAGAGGTTTAGAACTTAATAGGGAAAGTTAGTGCTAAGGCAAAAATTGATTTTCAAAAAGGACAAGGTGATTATTCAACACAGGTAAAAGTATACCAAAAGGAAGAGGGGTAAGGGAAATGGGAGAAACAACTTTTTATGAAAATACATGGTATCGGAAAGTCTGCATGATTTTCAAATTTAGCCATACACATTTTTAAATCGCTTAGACTAAGGTTAGGAAACAAATTTAACTGCAAACTACCTTGGAACTAATAAAAAGATATCAATTTATTAAAGGAAAATTTATATTACGTACTGAAAATTTGCCATAGATTATTAATAATTTTGCACTAATATTGATGGCAGCGATAGATTAGAAGTTGTCTTTATTTAAATATGTACCGTACATTCAGAGAGTAAAACTATAGAAGAGATTCATTTGATTATGTTATCATTTGTCAATTTCTGGGAGTGATTTAATATAATTTCATCTTACTCATAGATAGGGGTATTTTCAAATAGGACTGCATTAACAATAATGAGTAGGGAGAAGGTTGAAAATTGTGTATTTATCATTATGAATTATAGTAAAAGGCACTTTAGGGAAGCAGAGATGTAACCACAATTTGCTAGAAAAGAACATGTAATGTGAACAAAGCTGGAAAGACAGGATGCTATCGTTTCCACAGGGGTTCTCTTCCTTTCCCTGCATTAAGTTACAGCAACGCCGACAAGAATTACCACTGCTACAGGATGGGGATCAATTTAGCATTGGTTTTATGTTAGAACCAAATCATTAATAAAACATCCTGATTTTTAACTTTTCTCAAGTGCAACAGACCCATCAATTTAAGTAAGTCTACTAATATGTGAAAAGGCCTGAGACTGTCAATTGCTTGAACTCGAATTCACAATTCTAATAAACTGCCCATGTAATGTAAGTTGATGTTTTTTAATCAGCTTCACCAAGGCAGTTGGCAAGCCAATCTGTTTATAAAAACTAAACTAAAAATTACATTCCCAGTATTTTTATTAAATAACCCTTGCTGTAAACAGCTTCAGAAAAATAAAAAAAACTGCCACAAGTTTCCACGCTAAACAGATGAACCTACTTAATTTAAATTCATTTATGTAAAAAATGTATCTTTATACATGTTTTTAATTTTCACAAAATTATATTTCCATATTGGAGAATCTTTACATAAGTGTTTTATGAAAAAATCTAAATACCATATGTAACATAATCAAAAGCCCACCATTTTACTCTTTGGCTCCTATATCTAAAGCAAGATTTGGTTTTAGAATAAGTATGTTTATTATACATCTACAACCATATTTAAAATACTTTCCATATAAACTTATTAGCATGTTTTCCAGAATGTAATTCATACGTTAGCATTCTACACCTGATTTGAAAAGTCTCTGATAAGAGTGGTCCTCTAGTTTCCTTGTTCTCCACAATTTACATAGAATGTATATTTAGGTGCCAGTTTAATTATGAGCAATAGATACACCATGGTAGCTACATTACTGTACCTTTTCCTTGGAGTGGAAAACATAGTGTACCATAACATTGTTACCTATGAAATAGCTCTTCTTTTTGAATTTACATTAATCGTTTTTAGCAAGAAAAGCAAGCTCATGATAACGCAACTTTCCATAACGCATTTATTATTACTAAGTCTGTTGGCAAAAATGAGGGACACTTTTCTCCTTTCTTCCAAGTATATCTCCACCCTCCATCCACTTGTTTGCTGCAGGACGTGTTTGGCGTTTTCATACAGTAACTCTTATTTGTCCTAAAATACTAAAATAACTCTTAAGGAGTAATACTCATAAACTGTTTTTCCTAGGTGAAACTTTCAAGAAATGGGCTCAGACACAGGGAAGGTGCCCTGCCCAGGTCAGTGAAATGTTCCACAACAGTGGAACAGCCATGTGATGATTCTATAACAGACTGAAGTAATATGAAGAAGATCATAAAATTGAAAGTACTCACTGAAATGAATCCAGCAAATAAATATCTGCTACCTCACAGAGAAACTAAGTGTTATTCTTTTTAATGTGCCGCTTAACTCTATTTCATTTTTTGTTTCTACTTTAAGGAGAATAAATGCTTTTGTATGGTACTTAATCCCATAACATCCACATCTCTTAGAGATTTTATCATGAGATAATAATAAGTGACAGTCTTCAATATTAAAACTGAACTACAGGACTTTCAAAAGTGACAATAGATTTTTTTTTTTCTAAAGCAAACATCTTTAAACAAAAACACAATTCACTTAGTTCTGAAGCAAATTTATGCGATTTATTTATCTACCCTATCCTCATTCTACCCAGCACTTTTATTAATCAGTGATTAGTCAGACCCTTAATGAGCACTTACTATGTATGTGTCATACATAGTAATTGAAGTAGTAGTTGAAATAGTAGTAATTGAAAGATCAAGAGCTAAGATCAAAACATAAGTCATTGTTTCTGCACTTGAGAATTTCACCATCTCATTTGTAGTTATCAGTCATGTAACAAATAACTGCAAATTTAGTATGAGAAATGAAGTTTCCTTTTTTTATATTTAAAGTCTTCTTTTAACAAAGTTGACTACTCACTCTACCAAATTTTTTCTCAAATCTCTTAAGTAAATAGATTACAATATTTGCTTGTCAGTGGTAAATGAATTAAAGTAATTTAGAAATTAGGAAGGGAGGATGGGTGGGGAGCTACTTTATACTTTATCAGAGTACATATATCACTTCTCTTTGAGCCAACATTCAAGCAAACAAAATAAATCCACATAAACAAACACATACGAAACAACTGCCAAAGGGTGACAGCACATAATTCTATGTAGAAAACAGAGGTGGTGATGTTTGAGGTGGTTCTGGAAAAAAAATGAATCGGAGTTTGTCACTTGGAATAAAGAATTGGAAGCACATGTAGAAAAACAGGAAGGTGTGAAAAAACGGGAAAGTAAACCAGTGTTCACAGGGAGAGACACCGGTGGCAGTTGTGCAGCATCTGAAGAGGCCTGGGAAGTACCTTCTTAGCCACGCTAAGCATATCTGACATTATCATATAGGTAATGAGGATTTGTTGGGAATGTTTTAAGCAAAAAAGTCAAGTCAGTACTTTACAAGGGAGCTTTCAGCATAAAACAGAAGATGGTTTGGGGAAAGGTAAAAATAGAGGCGTGGAGATGGGTTAAGGTACTCTGCCAGTTCCATCTAACTGTGGGAATTTGGGAACGTGATTTCACCCTGGTTTTCTCATCTGTTTATGTGGGGTAATAATTCTGAAGAAATAACACATCAAACAATTAAAACAGAGTAAAACATATTTTTTATATAAAGCAAGAGAAAGTAAGTCAGTAAGAGTGGTGATTTAACACGAAATAATTTGAGAGATATTAAAGAGTCATGTTCCATATCTAGATCAAGGAAAAAAATTTCTTATGAGTGATGTTAACAGCTTTTACAGGGGACTTTGTTTTTTTTTTTAAGTTTCATGTTCAAATATGTTTGGATTAACACAGCTAATCAAATTTCTTAGCAGAATATCTCTGAACCTTTCTATATTAATGCATATTATCATTCCCCGTGAGGAAACATAGCAATCAGTATTTCCTAAGAATTCCACATTTTTTAAAGGAGTATCAAGCTTACTTTTAACAGAAAATATGGAATGATCTCAGGTAGCTTATGAATCTCAGGGAGCTGGAGGGGAAATGGTGTAGGCCCCTGGGAAGGCTTGAGCTCTACGGAGGAATGCTTATTCTTCAACTACTCTTGTCTGGATATCATTTTAAAAATACTTTTGTGAAAAGTTTTGATTGGAAGTTGAATACTGTAGCAGACAGAATAAGAGCGGCTACAATGATGTCTGAACCTAGTCTCTGGAATCCATGAGTGTGTTGCCTAACATGGCAAAAGGAACTTTGCAGATGGAACTAAAGTTACGGATTTTAAAACAGGTAGATGATCCTTTATTATCTCAGTGAGCCCAATATAATCACTTGGACTTTTAAAAGCAGAAGAGACAGGCAGGGAGAGAGAACAGAGAATTTTAACCACATGAGAAAAGGCAAAAGATTTAAAGCATGAGAGGGACACAACCTGCTGTTGCTGGCTTTGAAAAATGGAGGCAAGGGGCCACTAACCATGAAGTGTTGGTGGCCTCTAGCTGATAAGAATGGCCCTCACCTGACAGCCAGAGAGAAAACGGGGACTGTAGTCCTACAACTTCAAGAAACTGAATTTTGCCAACAACCTAAGTAAACAAGGAAATGGATTCTCCCCTAGACCTTGCAGAAAGGAGCATAGCTCTGCTGACACCTTGATTTTATCCAGTCAGCCTTCTGACCTACAGAAACATACACACAGAAAAGTACAAAAAGCAAGTGTGCCACTTGATAAATTTCCACATATTAAATGCATTTATCGGACTGAATCCAAATCAAGAAACAGAACACCACTCCCTCCAGTTTCACCACTATCCTGATTTCTAACATAATAGTGTTTGGTGCCTGTTTCTTAATTTGATGCATGTGGAATGATACAGCGTGCATTCTTTTGTGGGGGACCTCTTTCCCTCAGTATTATCTTTGTGAGATTCACCCATGCTGTTTCATTTCATTTGTATTGCTATACAGAAAATCTGGAATGAAACCAGGTAGCTTATGAATCTCAGGGAGCTGGGAACATTTTTTAGATTTTGGTGATTTTGAATATTGCTTTTATGGATACTCTTATACTTTTATTTTTGACTATATGTAGACATTTGTTGAGTTTGTACCAAGGAGTGAAATTGTTGACTCATAAAGTACTAGGCATGATCAAAACACATGGTGAATGTTTAAATTAAAAAAAAAAAAAATTACAGTAAAAGACACATTAACATTTATCCCCCTCAAAATACTCCACTTGCTTTGAACTCCCTTATGAGTACCATCATTCTTGCTATTTTTTGAGCAGTTCTGGAAGTCCTCTTTCGTGAGTGTCTTCAGTTGCACTATCATGCCTGCCTCCATGTCCTGAACCATTTTGACTTTGGGGAAGAGCCAGAAGTCTCACAGTGCCAGATCCAGTGGATGAGGACACATGGTAATATTTTTACTTGACAGAAATTGTCATATACCAGAAGTGATGTGTGACACGAAGCATTGTCAAAATAGAGGATGATTTACGGCAACTTTAAAACACACCTCTCAACTGTAGCTCACAACCGACTGAGTAGACTGCACAAGTTGAAACTTTTCATGTACTGCTACTAAGGTTCATTGTGCCACTTCCCATATTGAAGATCCCTTCCTTTCTGTTGGATGGCACTCGGCAGCAGCATTCACCGTATTTTGTGATCACAACAGAAAGGCTCTGTGTCACACATCGCTTCCAGTATGGCAATTTCTGTCAAATAAAAACATTATGGTGTGTCCTTATCCACCATATTGCCACTGGATCTGGCACTATGCAACTCCTGGCTCTTCCCCAAAGTCAAAATGACCACGAAAGAAAAATGTTTTGAATTGACTCGGGACGTCAAGAGAGACACGGCAGCGCAACTAAAGACACTCAATGAAAAAAGACTTCCACATCTACTTCAGAAAGTGGAAAGAACGATGGGATAAATGTGTACAAAGAGAGGGGAAGTATTTTGAGGGAGACAAATGGCAATGTGTCTTTTACTGTAATATATTTTTTGTATTTAAACGTTCACCATATTGTATTCACCATTCCGTGTGTGTGTGTGTGTGTACACATTTTTAGTATATACAATATAAAGTTTTCCAACATCATTTTACCAATTTATACAGCCATCAGCAGTATATGAATATAGTTTTGATCTTGCTAGGTTCCAAGACTGGATAATTGCACAGCCAGTCAACATTGAATGCCATGTAATTTAGACACATAGTCATCTTTACAGCTTACTAATTTTATAACAATTATAAAAGGGGCTCTGAACAAGCTTCCAGATACTGTTGGTTAACTTTCTGAAACAAATCTTTTAACAAATGTCATGTCCTTGAGATGCAAGCATTCCTATTAGTCTTAGCTCCGGATGCAGGGACAGTGTCCCTGTTGTTAATTAATCAACAGTAATTTGAAGAAATACGTGGTAATAAGAGGCATTCAATATGTTGCTTTCCTATAAGAGTTCATTAATTCATATAAGTATTTTCCTTCTTCAAAGAAACATAAAAATGGATGTTGGAAGAATATAAGATTAAAGAAATCTGTTATAGTAGTTGGCTATGTATGAGTGCCTGAACATTTTTTTATATATTTTACTGTTTTGTATTTTCCAAATATTCCTTATTGTTGATAGCTCATAAAATATCTGTTGCTAGTTATATTCAATAACCTTAGAATTTAAAACCACATTATATGATATACTTGAGCAGAACCGGGTTCTGCCTTCACATTTCCGTAATCCAGAATGATATGTTAGAATCACAAAACACTTTACATGTTACAAAGAGATGTAGAATATTGGAAAAATAGAGAAAAACAAGAAAAAAATTATAAAGCTTATATATGAAGAATGCTCTTCTTTAACAACATAAATATGTAAATATATGAGTATATATATAGTGGAGAGAATGTATTTTGTATACATTGTATGTTTATATAGTATATATACTATATAGTATACATATGAGTATACTATAAACATATGTGATAAATACAGATATACACAGTTAAGTCCATAATTTTTTTCTAATATAAGACTGTAAATGCTGTTTTGCAACCTACTCTTCCACTCAATATACTGCAATAAATTTGTTATATCTTTAAATAATATTTTAAAATATTATGTATGATAATAACATAATCATACATTATGTTATGGCTTCCTATTAATACATCTTCTAGCCTAATCATAATTGAATTAAATACGTATTACTTCCAAGTTTCCCCAAATAGTTACTTAAAAATGCAATACTTCAATGAACCTAATAGTAGATAAAATTTATGCATATGCGCTTTCATTTTCTTAGAACAAATAACTAGACGTAAAATTTCTGTGTTAAGAGATAAGCATGTATTTAGACTTGATGCTTATTTCTAACTTAGCCTCTATAAAGCCAAAGTATTTGAATTTCACATTTTAAATGAAGAAAATAAAGCATATTCTGATCCAATATGCTCAAAATAAAGCATATTCTGATCCAATATCCAATATGCTCAAATATAATTAATTTATTTTAAAGAAGATTGGAAATTTTATCATTTGTATATTTATACGGAAAGAAAAAAAGTTACATACAGTGGAATCCTTGTGCTGACTTGTATTAGTCTGCAAGAGACAACTGTGAAATTTTGTGAATGGATTAAACTTTTAGTAGCTTAAAACTAGATATGGTAGGAGTACCTACATCAAAAATATCAGCCAAATTTACAAATCAAAGCTTTACTTTTTCAGAGACCCCAATTACCACAATACCATGATTATGTAATCACTGGTAGGTTAGTTTAAGCAATAAAGTGATATTGGGGCAAAGGCCAAATATGGCAGAATAGGCAAACCCAGTGTCAGCTTCCTCCCATGAGCACACTGGAATTACACCTAATTATAGAACGATCAACTTCGAGAATCACCTGAAGACTACCTGAACTGAGCCCCTGTAACTAAGGGTATAAAGAAGAGGACACATCAAGACTGGTAGGAAAGGTGAAGATGCAAAACAGGCTGACCCCAAACCCATGGGTAGTGGTTGAGAACTGGGAGAGACATCTCAGTGGTGGAGGTCCCCCCGAAACCTGAGAAGTGCCAGCCCTACACTGGGACCCCCAGCTCAAGGGTCCTGAGCTGGGAAGGGGAGCCCCTCCATGACATCTCGCAGTGAAAATCAGTGAGGATTCTATCCATCCTGGTGAGAGGGAAGGTGGCTGGAAACCAACATTCCCTCTTAAAGGGCCTGCGCATAGACAAATTTGCAAGCACGCACTCACCCTGGGCTCCAACAGTCTATTCAATACATGGTGTTGGGAAACTGGAAACATACATGCAAAAAAAAAAAAAAAAAAAAAAAAGCAAAATAAAATAAAACTGGATCACTTTCCTATACCATATCAAGAATAAACTCAAAATTGATTAAAAATGTAAATGTAAGACCTGAAACCATAAAACTCCTAGAATAAAACATAGGTGGTAAACTCTCAGACATTGCCCTTAGTATTAATATTTTTACTGATATATCTTCTCGAGCAAGGGAAACAAACAAACAAATAAAAAATTGGTACTACATCAAACTAAACTATTTTTTGCACAACAAATGAAACCATCAATAAAACAGAAATATATCCTTCTAAATGGGAGTAGATATTTGCCAATAATACATCTTATAAGGGGTTAACATCCAAAATTTTTAAGAACTCATAAAATTCAACACCAAAAAAATAAACAATCCAATTAAAAAATGGGCAGAGAAACTGAATGGACATTTCTCCAAAGAGGACATACATATAACCACTAGACATATGAAAATATGCTAATCATCAGAGAAATGCAAATAAAAACCACAATGAGATACCACCTCACTCTTGTCAGAATGGCCATCATCAATAAATCAACAAACAACAAATGTTGGTTAGGATGTGGAGAAAAGGGAACCCTTGTGCACTGTTGGTGGGATTGTAAATTGGTGCAGCCACTATGGAAAACAGTATGGAGATTCCTCAAAAAGTTAAAAATAGAACTACCAATGACCCAGCAATTCCACTGCTGGGTATTTATCCAAAGAAATACTGATTTGAAAAGATATACATGCACACCTATGTTCATTGTAGCACTATTTACAATAGCCAAGATATGAAAAGAACCAAAAGGCCCATCAATAGATGATTAGATAAAGTACGTATGTGGAATATAAAGAACAAAATAAATGAAGCAAACAGAAACAGACTTATAGATGCAGAGAACATATTGATGGTTACTAGATGGGAGGGGTTTGGGGAGCTGAGTGAGAAAGGTGAAGGGATTAGGAAGTACAGATTGGTAGTCATAAAATAGCCACGGAGATGTAAAATACATAATGGGGCATATAGTCAATAATGCGAAAACTATGTATGTACTAGGCTTATTAGGGGATCATTCCATAAATTATATAAATATCTAACCATTACACTGCACACCTTAAAATAATATACAATAATATTGGATGTCAACTATAATTAAAAATAGTCAGGAGATGTAAAGTACAGCATAGGGAATTTAGTCAATAACATTATAATAACTATGAACAGTGTCACATCAGTAATAGACTATTGGGGTTATCACTTGGTGAGGTATATAAATGTCTAATCACTATGTTGTTTTTGTACACCTGAAACTAATAAAATAATTTTAAAAAGATTGTGATACCGGTATTGCTATTTAGAATTTTTAAATGTCGGCAACTCTATTTTATTTAATCAGGAACTTAAGAGAATGATTGTCTTACCACAACATCAAAATCATTGTGAATCAAATGAGTAGCCTCTGAGAATGTCATTTATAACATGGTGACTATAGTTGACAGCACTATACTCTATAATTGAAATTTACTAAAAGAGTAGACATTAAAGATTCTCACCCAGAATAAATAAATAAATAAATAAATAAATAAATAAATAAATAAATAAATAAAAAATAGGTGGGCTGATGAACGTGTTAGTTAACTTGATTAGGGGAATTCTTTCACAATGTATATGTATACCACATCATCATGTTGTACACTTTAAATATCTTATAATTTTACTTGTCAATTATACCTTGATAAAGCTATAAAAATAACATATGTAAGCATTTAGTACCATTCTGTAATAAATTATAGTCATCAATGATGAATGATGGCAACTTAATATTCTCCTTGAGATGTAAAAGTGAGCATAATGGAAACAATTCTTTGAATTAATGAATTCGAATGAATTCCATTGATTCATCAATGGAAGGAGGAACAGAATATAAAATCATTGTGAATTACAAATTTTGAAAATACTTATTAATTTGACAGATGAGTTGTGACATTGTTATAGTTTGCATTTTCTAATTTCTTTTCATGAGTTTACATGTATTTTCCCTGTTATGAGTTATCTGTTCATCTCCATTGCTCTTTTAGCTATTGGCCCCTTGGTGTCTTTTATTACTTTGCATAAGCTATTTGTACAACAAAAACTATTTAGAATTTCATCTTTATTTGCCAATCATCACAAATATCTTTCCTCATATGATTTTCCAAGTAATTAATTTTTTATTGAGATGTAATGGACATAACATTGTATTAGATTTAGGCGTAAAATAAAATGATTTGATATATGTATAAATTGCAAATTAATTACCACAATAAGTTTATTTAGTATCAATCACCACACATCTTTGTTTTACTTATGTTGATTACTTATGTTGATTTACTTATGTATGATTGCTGATGTCAAGCACCTTTTCATATATTAGTTGGTCACATGTATGTTTTCTTTGGATAATGTCTACTCAAATACTTTTCCCATTTTTCCTATGATAAGAAATTTTAAGATCTACTCTCTTATATGCAATATTTTCAATTATAGTTACCATGCTGTAGATTACATTCACAGGACTTATAAATGGAAGTTTGTAACTTTGGACTATCTTTACCTATTTCCCCTAACATGTGTCTCTGGCAACCACCAGTATGTTCTCTGTATCTGAGTTTGTTTTTGCTCTTGTTTCAGATTCCACATGAAAATGAGATCATAAATATTTCAGTATTTGTCTTTTTCTGACTTACTCTACTTAGTATAATTCCATCAAGTTCCATCCATGTAGTCTCAAATAGCAAGATTTTCTTCTTTATGTGGTTGAATAATATTTGTGTGTGTGTGTATGTGATTTTCTTTATCTATTTATTTATTGGTGGACATTTAAGTTGCTTCCATGTCTTGGCCATGGTAAATAATGCTGCAATGAACATAGGGGTACAGATATTTTATCAAGATCCTGATTTTGCTTCCTTTAGGTAAATACCAGAGTGGAATTGGTGGATCGTGATGTAGTTCTATTTCCAATTTTTTGAGGAACCTCCAGGCTATTTTCCATAGTGGCTGCACCAATTTACATTCCCACCAACAGTACACAAGGGTTCCTTTCTCTCTACATCCTCTCAACACTTGTTATTTCTTGGCTTTCTAAAAGCAGCCTTTCTACCAGGTATAAAGTGATATCTCACTGGAGTTTTGACTTGTATTTCCCTGATAATTAGTGATGTTGAGCATCTGTTCATGTATCTGTTGGCCAATGTTTTCATTGGATAATGTCTATTCAGATCCTCTGCCCACTTTCTAATAATACTTTTTTCTGAGTTCTATGTGTTCTTCATATATTTTGGATATTAACATCTTATCAGATACATGATGTGAAAATATGTACTCCCATTCCATATGTACCCTTTTCATTTTTTTTGTATGGTTTCCTTTGCTGATCCTTTCCTTTTGATTTATACTTTGATGTAGTCCCACTTGTTTTCTTTTGCTTAGTATTTATTTAGCAGTTAGTTTCTAACTAACTATTTTTTTAAGTTGAATGTTGGTAAATGTTTAAACCAGTCCTTTGAAGAGTAAATGTATGCATAAAATGAATATATAAATGTATTATGCATTTTACTGATATAAGTACTGTATAGCACTCAATATACAAGTAATACATGTTTGTTACTTTTGTTTATATTAACTTGCAATACATAAGTGAAACAACACAGATGTATGTGTCTGTTTTATCAATGATGCATCCAACTTATTTGCCTTCTCAGATTATAATATTGGAATACCAGAAGACTTATTAAAATTTTTGTGATATTCATAATGCAATCTCTACAGAAGCAACACCTCTTTTAAGTTTAATCTGCATGAGTAACATTTTCTCCATTAGATTCTTAAGACTAGACATGCAAAAATCCAATATCTCCAGCTCTGATTTGTAATAGTTACCAAATTCTGTGAGTACAAATACTCCCGTCATGTCTGATTTCATATTCATTATGATATTACTGAATGCAGAATTGGAAAAAGATGCACAATAGAACATCTTAATATAGCTTTTTCACCAAACTGATAGAAAAAATGTAAATAACCTCAGTAACACAGATGATTTTAAAATACAGTAAAATAATTAAGGTGTGATGCTTTCTGAGAATTTATTCACATTGTTTTTAATGTAATTTATTTACATTATAAATTTATATAACTTAGTTTTAATAATGTCTACAAGTTCAAAAAATACCTAAAAATATCACAAGTAGCACGAGTGAGCTGATAGGTTGCAACAGCATATTTATCTACCCTAGGACCAGTAACTCATCAGGTAAGTATATACTCACAAGAAATGACTGCATACGTCTACAAAAAGACTTGTATAAGAATGTTCAAAGTATCTTTACTCATAATAACCCCAAACTAGAAAAAACTCACAGGACCACTGAAAGGAGTATTCATCAAGGGATTGTGATATATTCATACAATAGAATATTATACAGCTATATAAATCAATTATTGATATATTGATATTATTGATATATGCAAACCATACACAAATCTCTAAAATATGTCACTGAGTAGAAGAAACCAGAAAACCAGACACAAAGTAATGCAAATTATCTAATGCCATATGTGAATATGCACGTAAACAACACTCCCATTCCCCCATCCAACACACACACACACACACACACACACACACACACACACACACACAGACGCTTAGACCAGTGCAATTTATGAACTTGCTACAAGAGCAAAACAAGGCAATGTGTCCCCAGTGCCCCAATTTTAGAACTAGTTGTCTCTATCTGGTAAAGCTATTTTACTTCTTTGTTATAAAATGAGCTTCCAGGTATTCCCTTTTCATATTCAAGTTTGTCAAGGAGGACAATAAGAGATAACATCCTGAAGTCTATACTAGCCTGTAAAACATATCCAAATATACAAAGGAGTTATTGATTTATTTTCAGTCTGATATAGGTGATTAGTTCTATATTTATATATTATTTACATAGTTACATATTTGCTACTGTGGAGGAATTTGTTTTAATTTTTATATTACCAGATAACTATATATACTCTTACTGATTTGAGTTTCTGGAATACATACAGATTTCTTCAATACTAACATTTTGGAATAAAATTTAAATTCTGGTTACTAAAACAAGTAATCTATATACTTATCTTGTATATTTGTATTATAAAAAAATGAAAATTAAATACCTATCACTGTAGATTTTTATTTTAATTGAATCAAAACATAATTCTACCTCAGGCTTTTTACACTAAATGAATCACACATTATTAAAATATTGAATACCACTGTGCAAAAATTAAATAACTATGTTGTTCACTTATAATTATTTTAGTTGCCTACCAGCCCTCTGAAGAATATGACATTTTTGGCTCTTTCAGCTGGCCTAGAAGATAATACAATGGCACGGCTAAGACTTTCCCTACTTAAGGGATGAAGGGAAAAAAAGATATTCATTATTGATGCATTCAGAAGATATTTATGCCTGAGAGTACCATACCAGAGTTCTTTAAAGACTATTTTAAATTGCACTTCACCACCAATAAAAGATTTTACATTCTACGTCTGTAATTTTAATGTTTTGTGCATATTATTATAGTGAAATATTTAATAGATCTGATTAGATAATAACAGAATTTATTCCATGGCGCCATTGTCCGAATGTCTTTCTGGAATAGCTTGTTTGAAAATAACCACAAAAAAGATTTCACTAATAGTATATATATTACAAACCTTTATAAGAGAACAGAGACATTTAGGGATATTCGGTCATTAACCTACATATATGTTGTTTGAATTCTTTAGTAACATCAATACTATTATGCTGATAAGAAAAAGCCATATAAATATTCTGTAACTTCTTTAAGGCTATGCACTCAGCCTATCCGATTGATCTATTTTTGTCTATGTCTTTCAAGACATCATGGATCATTTAACAGGTTACTGGATATTTCTCTCTAGTAAGAGTGATCTCTTACAGTTAATACACATTTTCAAGTTGTGTTCCATAGTTAATGCACAGGCCCTCACTACCCTACTAAATAATCATGACATTAAAATTACAGATTGGGATTATATGGATAAATGAAAGACATGAAGAATTAAGAAGAAACAGACTGCCGGGATAATGGGACTATTTATAGCAAGAACAGCATGCATAACTTGATTTGGTGATGCTTTGCCTGTTCCCATTGGTATTACTAAAGCTGGGAATATGTGCAAATAGCATGCTTTAACAATACCTGCTGGTTAGGAATTGAATTAGCTGAAGCCAAGGGAGTTCAATCGAAAGACCTCAGCGAGAGTATAGCAATAGATTCACAAGGCACTCAGATCATTGTTAAGGTCCCCCCATGGAAATAGCCATAGTGACTCGAACTATCTCTTTCCACAAAATTTACAGCTATTGTTATTATAAAGAAATTTTGGTTCATATTTAGCCTGAACTTGTAGTCCTTCCTTCCAGCATGCATATGTCTTAAGAAAAAGATTTGACCTTGCTTTAATGGATAGCACGGTATAGCTTCACCAGAGAAAAAGCAAGATGGTTGCCACCTGGGTTGCAAGGAAGATTAGTAAGTGTGATAAATTAATGATAAAAAACAGATTATGTAGATAATACAGCCATTGTTATTGAAGTTAATATTGCATTATCTTAAGAAATACATATTGCTTAATACAAAAAAAAAAAAACCTTTGAAATCATTTGTATTCTTAAAAGTACTCTTAAAGTATAAAGAAACTTGACCTGGACATTACATCTTCTCAAATACTCAAATACAATGAATTCACTCCCTTGGTTTTCCACTCTAAAAATTCTTTTGTTTACATATATATATGAAAGTGGGGGGGGAGGGTTGTTGTTAAAAGAACAGTCTGAGAAAATGAAAATTATGGAAACATGACATTCTGACTAATTTATGAAATTAAAAATATGTTGTGTAGTATATAAAATAGACTACTTGGAGACACCAAGGATACTCAAAGGAAACTGATGTAATTCAGTATCAAAACTACCACAACAAATAATATTCTCCAGTAGCCTGGTTCTCCGAAGTTCTTGGTAGTGAGGGGCGGGAGGCACAAGACATAATATTTTGGAAACTGCTTTCCTTTTATTCTCCTTAAATCAAAGAAGGGTTTCTGGGAATATGTTTAATGGTATAAGCCAAGAACAAGCCAGTTCATTCATGTTCACCAGTAATTTTAGATTTTATCTTTTAGAAGTCAACATTTTCCACTTCCGTCTAACAGAAGTTAATCTAATTTCTTCACAAATATTATTAAATATGCATTCATTTCAAAGTACTCACTACTTAAGGACTTTTTCAAAATAGTGCCAGATTATGCCTAGAAATAACTTGGTTTAATCTTATTTTCTTAAATTTATTTTCTTCAATTTTTCCACCCCACCATCTTAGTTTCTTTCGAAACCCTAAGGAAGAGAACACAGAGAGACACAGGATGTATCTGCAGGAAAATGGTCAACGATATTGCTCCTATTCTGTTTAACTAAAAATATTTTATTTTGAATTCTTTTTATTTTATTAAATTCTCTATTTTTGCTTCGCTCGTAGCTCTAAATGCAGAACTTCGGAACATATTCGCAACGAGGTTTTGTGGTCCTGGCAGGTCCTGTAATAGGGAGCTGGAGGAAAGAATAAAGACCTTTCTCCCTGAATGTGTACCTCTTTACACAAGGTCCTATTCCAGGCAGGTGGTATTAGGTTTTGTCTATGTCATAATCTACATTTTCTAAAATAAAATGAATAACATCAAAATGTCACAACAGTTGATATATTATGCGAAGGATGGTCAATGTAAAAAAAAAAAAAGATGTGACAGTCAAGCTCTCCTCCATTTTGGTATTAAATGGTACAAAATAGATTAACAGTTCATATTGGTGTTTCATGGGATTTAAAAAAATGCATCATATATTGCAAGTGCACTAATGATAAGCATGCACCCACCAGTTTTTCCCCTTTTCAACATTTTGATATGCTTTATACAGTAAAAAACTCATCTATTGGGCCTATCTCCTTTTCAGATGAGACAAGACTTCCCCCCCCAAATTAACTAAACATAATGCTCTGTGCTCATGCCCATCCATAGGCACACACAATTCCTATATTTTCAACATTGAGTATATTTGTGAAAAATTCGTCCATAAGACAGAAATAAATTAGAATCATACTAGCATTTAGTTTTCATTGGTTTGCATTACAAGCTTCAATGCTGAATATCATTTTATAAACTCCCAGATACATTATTTTAGCAATTTTAAAGCAGCAACTCTTTAAATACCATAATTCATCTGTATGATAAAGAGGTTGCACATGCAGGAAATAAACATTTAAGACGAGCCTCTGGCACAATTTCTAAGAAAAAAAGGTCTCTGTTCCCTTTTTCTGGACTACCCCTTTATCTTTATACAGCAAATATCATTCACTGTTTCCTATTACATGCAGATTTATTTTTATCTCTAAAGTGGGTTGCTACTTTGGCCAGATTCTTCATAACATTCAAATTGCTTTCAGTTAATAAAATTCAATCCTTCCCGTGTAATGCTTTAATCTCATTTCTGAGTCCAAGTTCTCCCATACACCATCTCAGGACAAGGTCAAGGGAACTAAAATGCCAGTGGGAGTACGTTATATTTTTGTGTCTTTCCACATTGCCCTTATGTAAGCCCTAGCATTTCACCATTGGGCAAAGTAGTGAGCTGGAAAAAAATTCAGATTTGTCTTAAATCAAGGTTGTGGATCCTTCTCTAACACTAAATTAACTATTGAGGCGGTAGTTGTAACTGCGATTTTTTCCAAATACCAGCCTTTGTGTGGAATGTGTGTGAGAATTCTTCAGTCCCTTCAGGGCGTCCCCACTTCTCAATTCCCTTATTTGGGAAACCAAGTGGAATTAAACACTTACATCTTTCAACTCCCTAGAGCTTCCTGATTGGTGTTTCATTCCTCAGAGCAATCCTCTGGGATGGGGAACAGGCAAAATCATTCAAGTTTAGCCAGCTTCCCAAGTAAGGAATCATGAGGCTCAAAGAAAATTCACCCATCGTAGCGCTATCGCATAGGAAAATGCATTTTGCTCTTCTGTCATTCGCTGTCTATCCTTGTTGCCTCTATCTTCCTCCCTCCTTAGGAAAGCACAGGCTGAAAAGGAAAATCACTGACTATACAGACTGCTAAAAGAAGGGAAAAGAAATAAACATAAATGACATATATAAATGTATCAAATCAACCTTGAACTTCTGCAATGCTACATGTCAATTATATCTCAAACATACATACTCACTACAAAAGAAGGGAATAAAATGCCCCTCTTGGGGGCATCCCAATCTCCATGAGTGAGTCTGTTTAGGTATAGTAACACACACACACAGAGTCAGGCAAAGGAAGTGCCTCACAGAAAACGAACTACAAATCCCACAAAGACAAAGGTTCTGTCCGTTAGCAACCTGAGTAAGATTTGATCCCAGTTGGTGCTGGATAGCCTCAGAACATGAGGATAATTAGTCTGTCTTTTTCCAAGCTTTGGGCCCCACTTCGCAATCAGTGAGAACCAATGGGTTCCTTTTAATATCCTATAGCAAATATACACAGGCATACACTATAACAAATAGTCACATGCCTTTCCATAGACATAAATGCACGTGCAAATGTTCTATACACATATGTATACACATGTATTGATATGTATATCAAGTATGTTTCCTTTCACTTCATGCATTCAAAATGTGTTTGCTCTCTTGGTGGGCGTATATAATCTTTATTTGCTCAGATTGCCAAAGAAAAAAGTTCTCTTTGCTGACAGTATATTTTAGCAAACTGTCAAACAATACTAACCCTTTTGTCCAGAGATATCCATGTTCTAGGAATAATGGAAGCCTGACAATTCACACGTAAATAAGAATGCAAAGCTAAAACTAAAGTTTGAGTCTACAGAAATGTATACCGGTCCGCTTTCCTTCTACTTCAAGTAAACAGGTTTTATTCATATGGGCTTTTTATATCTCATGAAATTTTTAAGATGTAAGATTATGTAATTTCTGAGCTCATTTTGAGATTTAAATCTGTAAAGGGTGGTTACATTGTTATATTTGCAGTACAGTGAATTTTGAGGACTGAAAGCCACATTTTCAAAGGTTAAAAAAAGTTTTTTTTAACATGATTTAAATTATTTTTTTGATTACATGCTATTTATGGATGACCCATTACTTCCATCTAGAATTACCTTAATAAGAACTCCAAAGATTTCCAACGACATTTCCAAAATCTTTTTCTCTCCGACTCATTTATTCACCCATTAGTTTTTAATGGTCTCTTGGCTACTTTTACCCCTATTTAGAGTCAGTAGGTCTATTTAACTTCAAAGTACTTGACAGGTGTTCTATTTCCAAACATAAGCATCTGCTTAAATCACTCAGACCGGGTTATTTGAACTCCTTTTTTACTGCAGTTTTGTGTCTTTATACAAAAGAGGGAGGGAACACTCCATATTTCAGCCTACAGTCACAGCATAGTAAACTAGTGAAATACAGCAATGGGTATTTATTTACCACCACCACACCTCCTCGTTTGCAATGCTGGTGCTCTATCTATTTAGCAATTCTGGCCTCAATTCTCTTTTCCTTCTCAACACGGCATTTGAAGACTGGAACTGCCATATAAATTCCTTTTTAAATCTATACTTCATTTCATCTTAGTTTGCTTTTAAGTCACAATATTCAAGAATAACAATAATGATGAAAAATTGGCTTCCATGCCCCAGGTTTCTAAGATTTTCTTCTATCTAATAGTTTATTGCAAATTTATTTTCCTGAAATCCATTAGAGACCCACATTCAGATATTAGGTCCCTTTACACTATTTAACATGATTATGAAATAATTAGGTGAAGATATGAAGGGTGTACCAATTAAAGATGAGATTAAAATGTAAGTACAAGGTATTATGTAATTAGCATACAGAGGGTCTTCGCAGATTATGATGGTTGGCCAAGGTTAATAGTATTAAATGTCCTAACCAGTTGGGTTTAAAAATCAGATCTAGATCTCATGCAATATGATGATTTGAGTCCTTGGGTTTAACTCCTTCAGCTCTGAAACACTCAGTGAAATGACCAAACAAAATGTAAATAAATACATAAGTAATTTAATAGTTGGACAAGCCAATAAATAGAAATAAAATGGATAAAAGTTTAGGAAACAGAAAAAAAAAACTTTGCAAGATGTATTTAAGATTTGTGGCTACTTATTACGCAAAACGAGACCAAACTGAGACACAATTACTTAGGCCCCATGAAAGCAAAAGAACATTTAGGGATAAGAGAAGCATCCCTCATTGGACTCCCACTGATATCCTTAGCTCATGGTGAGGCTCTGGAAGCAAGAACAGGCCATGCTGACGTGCAAATATAAATGTCCTTCTGAAATCCCTCTGCTTTTGCTGGAAAGCAGGACAGGATTATACACAATATAAATATATAAACACACCCAAAACCGTATCTTCTTTCATAATATCTGGTGTACAATTTGTTGAAAAAGAATCTACCTCAGCTGTCAGATGCCCAATTATAAGTAAATATAGACACAATTTCAGTCTGTTAAGGTTGCACTGTGAGTCAGTAGTTCAAAATAAAGAATATGAGCAACTCTCTCCCCCATAAAAGATGCATGCCCAGGAAAGGGAGAAACTTGGAGATAGTGGGCACATGAAAAAATAACTTGACAAAGTTAAGCCAAAAGAAAAAGAAAGTGAGTGACTCTATGACAGCATAAAAAGCCAGTAACTGCATATGTACAACCTGTTCAAAGAAATCCATCAGATTTTCTTTGCTGTTACTAAGAATAACAAAAATGCACAGCAGCAGTACTCGCCTTAAAATAGCACGCGGGGTGAAGTCCAAGGACATGGGGAAGGGCTATTTCCTCAGGGGGCAAGACTTTGAGCAGCACACTTGGCTGTAAGTTTGCCAGGAAAGAGAAATGGACAGAGGTATGGATTTTCTCTAACTCCTACATAATGGCTAATGTTTTGGCTGGATGGTTAAGGATTTGGAAAAATATATAACTGAAAAAATTGCAACAGGAGATTCTGTGAAAGTGGTTTGTAGATAGATCTCTTGGAATAGGTCCCAAGAATGAAAAAATGTGTGTCCCCCATGAACGCTCAGCACGCCGCAACCTCATCAGAGGATTCTAATAATCAGGTGGGTACGATAATTTCCTGTGGATGTTAGTCAGTCAGCATCTATCTCCAGCTACTTCTGTTCTTATTAAAAAAAGAGCTGTAATGTATGTGTTTATCAAAGTGAATTTCCACTGACCAAGTATTATAGGACTAGATACATTGCTGAATGATCACGCTATCAGCAGCAGATAATGAACCCCTAATATAGCATGAACCCCTGATATAGCATGATCCCCAGAGAGGGGGCAGTCAGCTACCCGGTGACGGGTTGATTATACTGGACCACTTCTAAAACAGAAGAGGCGGCGAGTTGTTCTCACAGGAATAGATATTTATGCTGAATACAGACTTGCCTTCCCTGACTAAGATGTTTCTGTTAAAACCAGTATTTCACTTTGCAGGAAGAAATGTGTGGTTCACGCTCTTGGAATTTACTAATATTACCAAGTCTGCGATCAACCTAGAACAGCTAACATTGCAGAAAAGTGGAATGGGATTTTGAAGACTCAGCTATGGTGCCGTCTGTGTGGTACACATTGTAGGGCCGTGGCAATGTCTCTCTTCCAGGATATGGGATATGCTTTGAATAAATGACCATTATGTGGTGCTGTTTTCCCATATGTAGGATTAACAAGTCCAGGAGCCATGCTGTGCAAATGTGAATAGCTCCTTTCACTACTGCAACTGATGAGCCTCTAGTGAAACTTTTGCTTCTCATCGCTGCAAGTATGAGCTCTGCTCCTCTAAAAATCTTAGTTCTGAAGGAAGAAATATTTCTACGGAGGTTCACAACACTGGTTCTATTAAATTGGAATATGAAAATGCCACCTGGTTGTGTTGGGCTCCTCATGCCAGTGAATCAACGTGTCTAGAAGGGTCTGATTATCCTCATTATACAGGGAAATTAGATTGGTGCTATAGAGTGGAAGCAAAAAGTAGTATATCTAGAATGGAGGGAACATGACTGCCACCTCTTAATGCTTCCATGTCCTGTGCTGACTCAATGGCAAAAGGCAACAATCCAATATGGGCAAGACTAGTAATGTCACAGATAATTCAGGAATACAAGTTGTTCCAGTAAAAAGGTCTGAGTCACCTAACCAGGAGAGAATCTGTTACTAGCTGAGGTACTTGATGAGGGCTGCTATGGATTTAATTGTGTCCTCCAGAAATTCATCAGCCCTAACCTTCAATGTGTTGGTGTTTGGAGATGGAGACTGTGGAAAGTAATTAGGGTTAGATAAGGTCGTAAGAGTGGGGCCTTTATAATGGGATTGGTGGCTTTATATGTAGAGGAAGAGAAAGATGCTACAATCTCTCCCTCTACAAATTGTGAAGACACATGAGAAGACAGTGGTCTACAAGCAAGGAAGAGAGTCCTCAGCAGGAGCCAAATTGGCCAACACCATGATTTTCAACTTTGTAGCCTCCAAAACTGTGAGAAATAAATGCCTGTTACTTAAGACTCCAGTCTATGATATTTTATCATGGCAGCTCGAGCTAAGACAAGGGCAAAAAGAAAAGAGAATATGCAGGGTAATAAATGCCAATAAATAGATGTAAATGCCACCTTGGACCACATGTCTAGTTACAGAAGAAAAGGGCTATCCTAGTTATATTACATAAAACTGAAAAAAAAAATGTGTGTGTGTGTGTGTGTGTGTGTGTGTGTGCATTTAATTTAAGGAAGAAACACTCATAGGTACACAGTCATTTTTTCTGTACTTAGTTGTATGGTCCAAGCTGATACGTGTGTGTACATATACTGTACATGCATAAACACATGTATGCACATACTGTCATGCGGGGGACCCTGCTCGCTGTGCCATTTGTCATGCAGGGTGTCACGCGGGGTCTCTGGTCCTGCTCCCTGCATAAAAATGCAGGACACGGTGAGGCCAAAAAGGAACATCCACGGAGCCATAGGTAGGGGAGTCATACCACTATATTCTCGCTGGAGGCTGGGTGGGAGACACAGGAAGCAAGAGCCACAGAATCTGCAATCCACCCACCACACTCGTGCTTGTCAGCCACCATCTTCTTGCTAGCCCCCATTTGCTGCTAGTGTAGCCACAGCAGTTATACTAGTGGCCAATGGCTCACTGGTTACAGCTGACGGCCAACTAGCCACAGCTGATGGCCATCCAATCACAGTTGATGTCCATTTACTACCTGAGCCAGCACCTTTCCACGTGAGGCTGAGAGCCTGGAAACTGCACTCCTGACTCTGTACCCATACTCCACCCCTACAGGGTCTCGCCTCACAATCTACACGACAAACGTCTTCCGCGAGAGGCCCTGTGCGAGGAGCCTAGAGGTGAATGTAATATCATGGGCACAGCCAGGGTTTCTCAGGGCACCACCAGTACTTCTGGGCACAGCTAGACTTCCTGGGCTTCTTAGGGTACCACCAGTCTCCCCGGGTACAGCCAGGGCCTCTCAGGGCACTGCCACTCCCTCTGGGCGCAGCCAGACTTCCTGGACACAGCCAGGGCCTGTCAGGGCACTGCCACTCCCTCTGGGCGCAGCCAGACTTCCTGGACACAGCCAGGGCTCTCAGGGCACTGCCACTCTCTCTGGGCCTCTCAGGGTACCGTGCTGGAACAACAGCGACTCACAGTCAAGGTGCTTACATATTCTTGATGGCGGCCTGTCGAGACACAAAAGCAAACATCTGCCAGTTCTACTACGTGGTGGTATGTTCCCAAACAGTCAAGTGGTCCCTTAAATTAGGAATGGAGCCCATTCCCCATAGTCCACAGTCATTCGCCAGGGCTGTTCATTAGCCTCACAATGTGTGCCTTCCCTGCAGGGCGTGGGCTCCAAGTTCTCCCCAACCTGGGGGTGAGAGCCTCAGCAAGCATTTCACAGCCCACAGGGCCCCAACGACCTTCGCTTTCTCTGGCCTCTGCTGATTGGGGAACCGTCCATGTCTTTCCACACCTCCACCGGGGTCCATCTCTCTGGCAGCTGCTCCTCCTGGTCTTCCTGAGACTGACGCACAAATTTCTCCACCGCCCTTCAGAGAGCTTTGGCCAGCACCATACCCTGCTCGTTGCACCATTTGTCATGTAGGGTGTCACGCGGGGTCTCTGGTCCTGCTCCCCACATAAGAACGCAGGATATGGTGAGGTCAAAAAGGAACACCCACGGAGCCATAGGTAGGGGAGTCACACCACTATATTCTCGCTGGAGGCTGGGTGGGAGACACAGGAAGCAGGAGCCACAGAATCCACAATCCACACTCCACCACACCCTGTGCTTGCCAGCCACCATCTTCTTGCTAGCCCCCATTTTTTTGCTAGGGTAGCCACAGCAGTTATATTAAGGGCCAATGGCTCACTGGTTACAGCTGACGGCCAACTAGCCACAGCTGATGGCCATCCAATCACAGTTGATGGCCATTTACTACCTGAGCCAGCACCTTTCCACGTGAGGGCGAGAGCCTGGAAACTGCACTCCTGGCTCTGTCCCCACACATACCTATATGCACACATGTATAAGTTAACAGCATATATATACACACACACACACACACACACACACACACACACACACACACACACACACATATATAGTGTGTATATATACATTGCCTATTGCAGACACTATGCATTTATATATTGTATACACATATAATGTACAGTATGCGTATATATGTATGTATATAAGTACATATACATACACAAAATTGTTTTACTTCTCTCATTCCCCTACTCATAAAATGTGTTACCAGTGATTAACTTATTTCTCAGTATTTAAGTTACAAACTACCAAAGGATGAATATGACTCAGCTAGAAAAGGAAGGTACTTTATGCAAAGATAGATAAAGTGACTCATGTTCTCTTTGGGAGAGAAGGTTAGTGTGTCATCAGTTTATAAGGGATCGTCGCATGGTTTTGCTATCAGTTTACTCAGGAAGAACATATGGTTAAAAACATATGGTATATAAATGCCAAGTGTTTAAGGGTGAACAATAGTGATGTTAAAATGTATAAATCAGTAAGTTAAAGCTATGTTTCCTAGAATTCCTGTTGTGGATAAATGATAGAGGTTGTCTAAAGAGAAGTCTGTGTGAGATATGGAAAGGGGAAATGAAGTAACACCTATTACTCTGAAGATTATTGGGGTGAGATGAGGGGAGAGAGGTCAGAGGTGCTACCGGTAGTGAGGTCCAGCTTGTCTTGGTTTCTGCCACTTCAAATCCAGCTCTTTTGTCCAACAGCTGACACAGCTAACCTATAGGCCCACACCAGAAGGAGCACCGACAGCCTTCCACAGATGTCTTCACCACCTTCCTTCATGGTTCCCCTCTGACAGATCAGCACACCCAGGGTCCCTGCGTCCCTGCAGCTCAGATTTATCCATTTGTGCCAGTGCTGACTGAAGGAGTGCTAGTTAGCGATTATTCTCTGAGTCTCCGAGCGCCATTTCTAGATTTCACCTCCTAGAACATATTCTTTATTCCAAAGGACTCAGTAAATCTGCTTCCTTGATCAAATACTGACTGATACAGATTACACATACAAGGTACAAAGATAAAACTTTCATAAGAGTCTGTATGCCAAATAACAGTATTGATATAACAGACAAAGCTGAATACAAATATAAGAAAAAACTTTATTTAAAGTCTTAAAATTCTTTAACATTTTTAGTTTTGATTTGAGGATCGTGTTTATTCAAACTAAATTCGAAATTAAAGCGTATAAATATAATTACATATATTGATCATAGGGTAAGCCTGAAGGAAACATTTGTCCATATCAAAACAAAAAATGTGTGGGCCACATATGCAATTCAAAGGAGTCAGATATAAACACCAAAAATGTAAACCAAACACTTGTAAGTTATTAATAATAATAATAATAATAATCAACTCTTTGATTTAAAATAAAATCTGTTTACAAAATATTTATAAGTTAAATATTATAGGGACATTACTCAAAAGTAATTGATATAGTAAGAGATATTATTAGCAATAAATCCAAAGCTCTAAATAGTTTCATGAATATTATGAATAAAAATGTAAATGAACTAAGCATTCAACTAAATGCATTTTTAAATAAATCACAGAAGATAATTTATGAAAGAAGGATTTTATAAACATTAGGGGAGAAATTTGAAAATTATTACAAAAACATACAGAATCACAAAATGTAAGAAATAGTTGTTTGGGGGGAAAAAGCTCTAGTATAATCAATAAAAAAATAAACACACACACACACCCACACATACACACAAATACACAATATTTTAATTGAACAAAGGACTATAATCACTTAAAGGGAATTTTAAAAATAAATAATGATGTATTTGACATCAGTAATGAAATGTACTTATCCTTGGGGACACAGTAATTATCAAATTAATTCATAAAAATGTAGAGAAAAATCAACAGGCAAATGATCATTAATAGAACTGGAAAATGTTATTAACAATTCACCTTTTATTAAGATGACTGGCATTTAATTTTTTATATTTTACATATTCTTTTTTAACTTCTAAAAGGCAACAAAAGTCAATGACATTTAAATTATTGTTTAGACTAGAAATTAAAATATTCTGTAAAAACATGGTTGTTACTTACCACTGGAAAAGGTAATTTTAAAAACATACACAGAAATATAAATTATAAATGTGATAAGTTCTAGCACATGATGTTATCAGCAAGTATAACAGGGCAACTCAACTTAGTCTAGAGGTCAAGAAAAGGTTGCCTAAGGAAATAACTTCTAAATACAGTTAATGAAGTTAAAGAAATAATATGTTGAAAATTCCCATGTGGGGAAAGAGGAATTGAAAAGAAGGTTACTGAGACAGGTAGTGTGGAAGGATTTGGAGTTTAACCTACATGAAATAGCAATTAACTGAAAGAGTCTGAGAAGAGAATATTATAATCACAATTGCCTTTGAAAAAGCTCTCTCCTCTGTGAGGAAGTAAAATTTAAGCTAAATTTTGGTAGGTGAGTAATGGTTAAGCCATAAAAACTAAAAGAGAGATGAGCAGAAAGGGAAGAGTGAGCAGAAAGGGAAGAGTATTACAAGAAAAGAGATCACGTATAAACCCTGTACCAGAAAATACTTAGAGCTTTAGAACAACTGAAAACAGGTTATTAATCTAGTACTAATTGTAAGAAAATTGCATGAAATGAGGTTACACAGTTCTAAAAAGGTACGGAGAGGCCATAAAATGAAGTCCATGGTAAGCATTTTCCACTCTACAAAATATGGTGCCGTAGTTAATTTTGGATTGGAGAAGGCATGATATTACAATAATCAAGGTGAGAAATACATAGTAGTGCCTCTGACTAACTATCACAGTGTTGACAATGCAGCTAGAGACTATGTGGACAGATCTGGGAACCAATTAAGGAAAATCAGTTGGACTTATTGACTTAGTAGATTTGAATGGGTAAGGGAATGGATGGTTGCCATGGATGTCTTCTTGGTTTCTGACTTGAGAAAATGAATGGATATATTGAGAAAAGGGGGAGAGACAATAGTTTTAGAACAAAGATTATGAGTTCTCTATTGGAGATCATATATATATATATATATGATCTCCAATAGAGAAGTCAAATCTTTATATATATATATATATACATGCCAAGCTGGAAAAAGAAATATCATGATGATTAAAAGACTTAGCCATATGTTTTGAGGTATCATTAGCTAGAGAAGAAAAGTCACAGACTATGAGGGTCGAAGTAAAGGGACTTTTTGCTTTGTTTGGCAAATATGACCTATGTATCCAGTACTTCACCTGTAACATTCCTTCCTGCAACCTGATCAGTTTGCTTTAGGTTAGAAGTTGTGGACACTGAAAATAAACTGGATTCTGTTAGCGCTAGTGCCCTCTGAAACTAATCTGATACCTACAAAATAGATGATCCATTCAAATTTCAAGACCTAAACTATGATAATCATTTCTTTAAACAAACACATCTTACGGATTAATTAATATTCTAGAATAACAGGAAAAAGCAAAGCAAAATACATTCTGTACTTAGGTAAAAATAAATGGAAGAAACCATATTAAATCTGTAAGATTTTCTCCATATTTAATATCTAAAATGTACAGCCTGTTCTATTGACATAAAGGTTATGACTAGAGAAAGCTGACCTAAATATATCCCTTTGACTTCAGTTTCATGATAAAACAATACTCACTTCTTTACATTTGAACAGATATAGTACTCTTGTGACATGAACTAAACACTGAACATTAAAGCACAACCTTGAAGCAATGCAAGTTTGAAGGGCAATATTGGAACTTTTGCGAACAAAAATTATATAATCAAGGATGGAACAAAGGAAGGAAGGAAGATCATGACTGTTACATTTTCTTTTACCACAAAAGT
The DNA here is from genome assembly GCF_004115265.2 of Rhinolophus ferrumequinum. NCBI lineage: Eukaryota > Metazoa > Chordata > Mammalia > Chiroptera > Rhinolophidae > Rhinolophus > Rhinolophus ferrumequinum. The sequence goes on along the minus strand of NC_046289.1, from coordinate 88,463,923 downwards.
AAAGTAGGGGAAGAGAAAGAGATAAACTAGAACTAGCTCCTAAACTTAGAAAATCATAAACAATAAAATTTGCTTATATTTTAGAAAATTATTATACACAAATAAAGCTCTGTCAAAGCATAGTGATCTAAATTTTAAGTTCGGAAGGCTATTATGACCTTACTCAAATATAATTAGTGAAGTTTTAACTTCCAAAACAAATAGTTGGCCTATGGGTTTATTGTCATAATTTTAGGAATTATCTGAAGAAAAATTTAAATCAGATGGTGCCTGGATGATCAGGGAATGGTTAATGAATGTATCATTCATTTTTTCATTTCCTTTTTTATTTTCTTACAATGTATTTTGCTTCTATAATTTTGAAATGTATCTGGCTTGACATTTCCTCACTCATGCAAATATATGTCCTCCAAAAATACATGTTTCCAAGTAATAAAAGCAATAACTTTTGAAGAGATGTTTCCATCTTTAGCTTTATGCATTTATATTCATATTCCATTATTTCCTACAGTTTACTTCATGAACGTTAGAAAAAAATACACAGATCTCTTTTTGTGCAGCTGAGAAATGCAACTGTCATCATGAGCTGATAGATCTGCTTTTCTTTTACATTATGCAAAATTCTAGTATGTTAAAATAAAAATGAAAGTTCTAAAAAGACCCTAAGCTTTATGAACATGAGATGAAACAGACTGCAATTCTACACTAATAAACTGGATTTACCTTAATTGTTTTTTATCCTTTAAGTACGGTTAATTTTGTTCTGATTACATATGTTTTAATTTCAGATTTATGAATTAGGTAAAGCTAATTCATATTTCTAGAACTATTTATGAAATAACAGAAAATTACCCTTGCAAAGTTGGATTTAATCTGTTTAACTCAATGTAAATAAAAACCACTAAATTTTTAAACTATCACTTATACAGCAAATGCAAGATGTCAAACAAGTGTACCTCATGTCTATGAGTTTATTGCAAACATTAATAGTTATGTATTTTCTCCATTTTATAGACAAGGAAACAATTGTAGACAAAGGCATGAGGTAGGCACTGGCAGAGCCAAGACTCAAACCCAAGCAGTCTGGTGCCCAATTTCATGCTCTAATCACTATTCCACACTATTTTGTAATTTATGTAAGAACAACAAACCTACGGAAATGACATAACAAATCAACATGAAAACATTTCTTTCTTAACATTGGGTATTTCTTTCTTACCATTGGGTATTAGACCAAATGACAGATCAGGCATCTTCTACATTTTAGCTGTTGACTGGTGAATCAAGTAATCAAGTAGTTACTTGCACTTAACTGTGGTAAGTAAACAATGGAAAGAAAACACTTCTCAAATGGAAGGACATTTAAAACTTGGTATAAATAAAGAAAAAGTATTACTGGTTAAGAGAGGATAGAAGAACACTTCAGACTAAAGAGACCGCATGCAAGGACAAACCTCTATTCGAAAGGCCTTGATAGCATTTGAAGAACTAAAGGACATCAATTATGATTGGAACATCCTGTGTAAGGGAAGTATGGTACAAGATTAGTTTAAAAGGTAGGAAGTTGTCTTTGAGGTATCTGCATAATGGTAGCACCTCACAAAACCCTCTTAAAATGATGGCAAAGGGAATGAAATAGAGAATTAACACAAACAAAGATAGTTGGAGGGACAACAATAGACATCAAGATATTTCAGCATATTGGTGACAGTTGAAAACAACAAAAGTAGCCACAACAGACTTAAAACATCAAAATGAAACAGATAATTTGCCCACACAAAACCCAAGAACTGCTTCCAACTTTATGGCAAGTTGCACTCAGAAAGGGTATGAGGTTAAAGAACCAAAAAAAAAAAAGATCTGGTTAACAGTCTATACATAAAATAGTGAGATTTCCTAATTCTCCACCCAAAGCCAACACAAAATAAAGTGACAAGACCTCCTCTACTTACTAAGAGATAAGAGCTTTGTTCTTTGCTTAAGTTGATTCACAAGTCAATATTTGAAATTTACCAAAAAAGGAAACTGGAAAAAAATGTTATTAGAAATTAAATTTAAAATAGATGAAATTAAAAGAAAATTAAAAGGAGAATTGAAGATACAGTTGTAGTAGAATGAAATGCCAATTAAATAGTAAATAGGGCAGGAAAAAAAAAAAAAAAGGCGAATACCCAGAGAACCAACATACAATTCATATAATTTTGTGAAGAAATAGGGAAACAGAAGGAAGGAAATAACCACATAAATAATAATGGAAAATACCAAGAACTAAAGAAAAAAGAAAAAAAAATTTTAAATCAAGTCATTTCAAAGGGTTTAGAATAAAAATGGCATTGAACATTGTAACATCAAAACTGGAAGGCAGGGCACAATGGAGCAATAATTTCAAAATACTAGGTGAAGAGGACTTTATCCCAGTACATTTTCTTTACCCAACAAAACTATCCACCAAACGTGAGAGAAAAACTCATTTTTTTTCTGCCTGCTAACCACGATTCCAGTAGAAGCTAACAGATGAAGTGTCCCAGGAAAATATGGGAATAAAGCAAAAGAGAAAAAGGTATGATATCCAGAAAAAATTCATCCAACATCAGAGAAGTACAAAATGTAGTTCTAACATGAAGGCAAATGGAAGCTAAAATGAGAGAATAACCTATTCAGATGGGGATCAAGGACTAAGGTCACAGAAAGCAACACCTTTCTCTTTTTCTCTCAAATTAAATGAATGAATGAATAATGAACGAATGAACAAACAATGAACAAATGAATGTAATTGTTAGAACATAGAAAAAACAGTGACAGACATATGACTTATCGTATACATGTGGTAGAGGCATTAGATGTTTAGAGGAAAAGGTAAAGACGATATAAAAGAAAACCAGGCAAAAGAAAAAACTAAATGTATTATTACATCCAGGAAAAATAAAGGATTATAGAGAGAAGGAGGTGTGGTCTCAGTGAACAATACATATATAATCATAAAAGTATTAATGCCTATTAAAGATTTAATAACAATTTCTACATTTTAAAAATCTTGGTGACTGGAGAAAGGGGAAGTGAGGAAAAATGTAGAAGAGGCACCTCATAATAAATTATAATGAGAAATTAATAGACCATATGTAAATGTGAAAACTAAGGAGTTATAATATAAGAATATTATTCATAAATGTAGAGAAAAATAACAGGTAAAATAGCACCTCTGGTACAGCAGGACTGCAGCTTGGGTAGTGGTGGGCCAGGGGACTTATTATATTCCTCTTCTGTTATAAACTGAAGTTTGAAATAATTATACCAGTTTAATCACAAATTAAAATGAATTAAATATTAAAATGATTACTATGAATACTATGGGAGGAATTAAATGGAAGAAAAAGCCATTAACATGACATTTATTCAGTGCTTACTGAATACATGAACAGCGTTTTGAGTGTATTAATTCATGTGATTCTCATAAAACACTATTAATGCCAGAAGGACTAATTCAGTTATTCAAATAATTTATGTGACAGATACCAGGTATTTGAATTAGTTAATGGAAGTATATAGGGAAATTAATTTTTGAAACAGATATATTTTGGACGTGTAATTACTTCTTAGTGATAGATTAAACATAACAAAGGGAATATATTGTTTAAAAAGGGACAAAAAAGGGGAAGTGTAAAAGATACCTCATTGTTTTCTGGTTTGACCAATAACTCAAATATCAAGTTTCAATTATTTAGCCTAGTTTTTCAGATTCTCCGAAATCTGCTTCTACAACAATTTGCAAATACCACTTGAAAAACACTTTAATATTTTCAAATTGGTATCCTGATAAATCTAAGCATGAACATCCTGACTCTTGCCAAGCTTTGAGAAACTGCACCGTGCTACCAGGGGCAACACTGAAATCAAGTTAGTATCCTCAGCTACTGACCGGTTCAGATAGACTCAACAGAAATAAGTCAGACAGAAAAAGTCCAGAACCATATGATTTCACTCATTGGTGGGATATAAAACTGAAAGCAACAACAGAACAAGACAAAGAAACAAAAACTCATATACACAGACAATGGTTTAGTGGTTACCACAGGGTAAGAGGGGAGGTGGGTAGTAGAAAAAAGAAAAGGGGGTAAAATATATGGTGATGGAAGGAGACTTGACTTTGGGTGGCGAGCACACAATGTGATATATAGATGATGTATTACAGAATTGTACATTTGAAACCTATATAATTACCATTGTCACCCCAATAAATTTAATTTATAAAAAGCAGACTCAGCAGGAAGCCAAATTTCCTCTAATATGACAAGGACAGAGCTAGTAGCCAATGAATAGGGACAACAGTACATCAATAGGATAAATTGATGTGTCTTCCTTTAAGTGCAACTAGACTATGTGGTTTTTCAGAAGGAAATTAACTGTCTATGGAAAGAACTTAAGGAAAAAACTGGGGACTATCAATCTTCCTAGATCGATAGGAGTCAGAGCACCTGCCATATTACCGGTCAACCTAGAGAATCACAGCTCACCTTCCCATATATCGGAATTGAGGAGGAGCCATTTTAGGTGGCTAAGAGCTCAGAGTTTGGATATAATGGTAAGAGGCAAGAAGTATTACACGTGGATGAAGAACTCTGTGTCATTTTCTTATTTGTGAAATTGGATGATAATAATAAAACTACCCTCATAATGAAAACCAAACACAATAAATAAAGGCCTTTGAATAGTGCTTTACTTACTTTCCTCAAGTTCCCCTAAAGCATCAGGCTTTGTATGACACAAGAAGCCTGGTGTCACGTGCCTTGTGATCTGTCCTTTCAAAAAGAGCGAGATGAGTTCCAGGCCGGGCAAGATCCTGGAATGAGCACAGCAAGGACTGAGGAGATTAAACTCCCATCTTCCAGCTTTGTACCACACTGTTATGTCTTCATGAAAAGCCCTGCTTTATCTACCGTCAGAGTTTACTGTGTGCTGATGTTTAGTACTGAAGGTAGTCCAGCATCTAATCACCTGGGGACCAAAGGGGAGACTTTGCCTTTCCTCTTGGACTATTTGGAAGAATACATTACAGCCTAGATAAAAGCTTCTCAAGCTTAGGAGACCAGAACACTGATTTGTCTCTTTTGTAGGGCAGAAAGGAAAGTCTGTGATCCAGATATCATACCCTCTTTGCTACCTCCTTTCTCTGCAAAAAAACCCATTCCTACTATATATTTCAGATCAAACAGCTATCAGCTTCTCGTCAATTGAAGTTCTGAAGTGATTGAAAACACAGGCAGAACAGGTCAGCTTGGAATGTAGAGTCAGGAATTCTAGATTTTGAAATTTTTTGTCTCATTCTACTGGAGCAATACTAATGGAGCTAACAATTTTGATAGTCAATTTCATCATCTGAGAAACAGGAATAATTATGCTCCTGAGACTTTTGAGGGATTCCATCTTGTGATGCAGGCAAACAGAAAGCTCAGTACCTGGTTCCTGGTAGGATTGTCTTTCTTGGTCTATTTGAATCCCCATTGATTTCTTTTCCTGCTGCTGACTTTCTACAGGCCCTTCAGTTTGCACAACTGAATTTATCATTTAAGTAGGTTCTAGAAATATATTTATACAGGGTTCCCTATGTGCATTTGTTCTCTCTCCAACTGCATTATAAGCTATTTTAGGCTAAGAACTATGTATTTCACTTTGTTGATCCATTTAATTTAAATCTATTGCTATTGTTCAATTAATGTTTATGGATTGCCAGTGGAAAATCCTTATACTTGAAGGGCAGCCCTTTCTGAACCAGACTAATGAGGTCATAATTTAAAGAGGATTATGAAACAGGCTCTAAGCACTGACTCTCTGAATCATGTTCATAATCAAGGGGATAAACTTGTTAAAATCGTTGTTTTCTGTTGTAAAATGAAAACAGAGTTGGGTGGAAAAGATGATCAGTATTGTTTAAATAGCCAAGGTTACTTTCAAATCGCATTTGCATGTGTGTCCAGCACTAGGAATACAATCACTTCTAAGAATGAGAAACAAGCTTCCTATCTTATTTCTGATCACTTCCAACACACATTCTCTGAGTTAGCACCCTCCACTTGGTTTCCTCAGTTCACAAATATCTGTGTATATCCTTTTTCTAGTCTGGAAGGTGGTTCCTCTGTTTCTTCAAATCATCACCCCTTTCCAGATTTAGGTCAATACAACTGCCATCATGAAACCTTCCATCAATACCTCAACTTACACATTCTCTTTGGAAACTACAGCCATGCACTGCTTAACGATGGGGATAGTTCTGAGAGATGCAGTGTTAGACAATGTTGTCATTGTGTGAACATCACGGAGTACACGTACATACGTGTAGAAGGCATAGCTTACTACACACTGAGGCTATATGGCACAGTGTACTGCTCCGTAGGTAAGGAAAAACAATTTTCCCTTTTCCTTTCTGGGTTCTTGGCTGAGACATCCCTATAATAAAAGATGGACAGGAGACAAACAAACAAAAGTTTAATTACATGCATACCTCCTGTACACATTAAGAGAGACCCAGGAAAACTGCCAAAATATTAATAGCTGCAGACACCATTTAAAATAAGCATTTTTAGCTGAAGCCGTAAGATGATGTTGGGGACAGGGAAGGTCGGTTATGGGTGGTTACCAGGAAAAGGAGGATACGTTTGTTATGCAGATTTAAATTCTTGTTTTCTGCATTGATAAGAGGTCCTAGAGATAAGATCGTACCCCTCTTCCTGGTATAGAAAAGTATATGTCCTGGTATATGTCTTACTAATGGTAAGGTTAAGACTCTTACAAATATGAGTCTTTTTATACAGGGTAACTTCTAGTTCCTTTTCATAGCTTCTCCCATGTCTGCTATTTCTTAAAATTAACCAGACCCAAATCATCCTTATGCCAAACAGACATATTTTGGGGTGGCAAATTCTGTTCCCCTACAGCTCCTAGGCTAAAAACCTGTACAGCGTGTTATTATACTGAATACCGTAGGCAGTTGTAGCACAATGGCAAGTATTTGTGGAATGTGTTGTGCTTTGACTTAATGACAGCTAAGACGAGGTGACAGGAATTTTTCAGCTCCACTATAATCTCATGGGAACTCCCTTGTATGTACAGTCCATCCTTGACCTGAGGTCACTATCATGGTGCATGACTGTATATTGATCCATAGTAAGTGAAACTGCTCAAAAGGTAATTGTTTAAAGTATTGTTTCATTACACAAATTATATTTGACAAATTTTATTGACTACTCGTAATATTAAAGCCACTTTGTTCGAACAAACAGACAAAAACTACATCACAATATCTGACAAAAAAAATACAAAGGAACAGAACTTAGGGGTTTGTCTTAGAATGTGATAATTGCCATAAAGTATAAATGACAATTGCAAAATGTGGTAAACACACTTAATGAGTAAAGTCATAGTGACATAGGTGAGAGAGTGTTATGCCTTCAAAGACAAGGAATTGTATAATAAATTGAGAAAATAGGGGGGATAATTCCATGAAAATGAAACATCAAGACAACGACATAAGGTACAAAAATACAAGATTTATTGAAAAACAATGAATGAAGAGTAGGAACCAGCTTTACCATCCTCATTAATGAGTTAAATAAACCTTTGATAGAAGCTCACTTATAAAAATTATACTTTGATACTTCTGGTGGTCTCTCCAAGAGGTCCGAGACTTACCCTCTGGGACAAATTACACTGTGTTGCCTGAGAAGTTTGACTTTTGGTTGTTCTAGCTCAGGCACATATTCAGGTTTATGAAGTGAATCCTAAGGGCAACAGACATTTCTTTTCATTGAACCTGTTTTTCCTATCCTACCCCCTTTTATTTTGTGTTGTTAAACTTTATTTCTTGTTCTTAAGCAACTTTGTTGGTCCGTTTGTATTTTGGTTAAATTTAGGGTTTGGCTATTTCCCATACTACAACTGGACTCAACGTGTGTCTACTACCTACAAGTGCAGTGTGACTCTCACTGCATATTCAAGAGTAGTCTTTGCGTAATTTGTATCTGGTTTGTGCAGGAATGAACCATAGTTTTCCACTGGTGAGACTACTGTCAGGGAATTAGGCTTGATGAGTGAACCCTTGGTTATCTCATTCAGAATGATTGAATCTATTCTTGAGCGAAAGAGGACTTTTGGTTTGTCTTTTTGAAAGGACAAATCATTAAAAAAGTACTCTGTACCTACTGGAAGGAAGAATAGATCTTTTTGGATTTTGATTGGTTAATTTGTACATGTATTGATGTTTACTTTTGACATATGGCTGAATAGAAATAAAGCTGCTGGTTTTCTCTGTCCCTATGTATATGTAATTGAGAATAATCTTTGCATATCATTGAGTATAAAATATTTTCTTACCTCCAGAGGATATTAAGAAATTAGACATAAATGTGTTAAAATAAAAGACCTCTGTTCTGATTAGATTACAGTAAGTAATATTCTAACAGTCCCAGGAAAACAAAAAAACTAAAATCTGTAATAACTTTAATGTGCTAATCTTTTCAGGAAAAAAAAAATATCTTCACACATAAATTCCTAATTAAAAAGCATTCTGTATAATAATCCAAAGTCCTTTAATAAAATAAATTCTGTCACAGATCACACTATTTTGATAATTTTATTTTAAAATCAGGTATATATTCTTTTCCTCATGCCACTGTGGAATATTATAATACAAGTTCACATATGTATGTGTGTAAAGTAGAAATTTGATTTTTTACTCTGTTAAATGACAAATTGGCCTGGAGTATTCAATTAGTTTATAATGTTACCTTCTGTGTGATCTGCCCCAGATAGCAGATATTCCATATTCACAGAATAAGTTTTTGTTCATTGTGCTGACTTTGTAATTCTTTTGATTATTAAGACTCTTAGAGAGAAAACCACACACCCAACATGGTGTCACTTGACCCATTCAAGGATCTCTTAATAAAGTCAATTAGCTAATTGGCTTTATCTAATTATCTAGTATCTAATTATCTAATATCTATTCAAATTTACTCAGTTAAATTTTGTTTCTATAACAAGACAAACAAAAACCAACAAAATATCTTCATTTCTGAAGGAGCTAATATTTCCTAGAATTGAGATATCTACTATGTTTTTTAAAATATTGTACTGCCACTCTTATCAATAAGTATCCAAATTAAAACTATTCCATTTCACCACACACTTATGATCTTAATAATCAGTGAGCAATTTTATAAAATTTTGACATTGCACTTCCCAATATCAAGCCCTAAATAATAAAAATATATATATACATATATATATATATATATATATATAGTTAAAAAAGTTTTACTACAAAAAAAGTTTTTAATTGTCTTATACTCCATATTTATTTATTTTTAACAGATTTCTTGAAATATAAATTACATACCATAGAATTCACCTTTTAAAGTGGAGAATTCCAAGTTTTCTAGTATGTTAACATTTGTGCAACCATCACCACAATCTATTTTAGAACATTTTCATCACCTCAAAAAAGAAATCCCATACCCACACACTCTCACACTTATTTCTCCCCAGCCCTCCCGTCTTTAGCTCTAGGCAACCATTAATATACTTTCTTTCTCTGTAGAGTTACACGTTTTGGACATTTCATAATAAATGGAATCATATAATATATGGTCTATTTTGACTGTCTTCTCTCACTTAGATGATAAAGGTTCAACCATTTTGTAGCACACATAATTACTTCATTCCTTTTAATTGTTGAATAATATTTCATTGTATGGATATACCACATTTCTTATAACTTCATCAGTGGATGGATGTCTGTGTTGCTTCTACTTTTTGGCTCTTGTGAATAATGCTGCTAGCAACATTAGTGTACAAGTTGTTGTATAGACATATGTTTTCATTTCTCTAGGTATATATGCAGTTAAGCATGTGATTACTGAATTATATGTAATTATATGTTTAACATTGTGAGAATCTACCAAACTGTTTTCCAAAGCAAGCGAAATATTTCACACTCCCATCAGCAGTGTATAAGGATTCTAATTTCTCCACATTTGCAAACATTTGTTATTGTCTATCTTTTTTATTATTATCACTTGAGCGGGTATGAAGTAGTATTTCATGGTGGTTATGATTTGCATCTCCCTAGTGGCTAATTATGTTACACATTATTTCATATACTTAGTGGCTATTTATATATCTTTGGAGAAATATCTATTCAGATTTTTGCACATTTAAAAATTGGGTTACTTGTCTTTTTATTAGAGTTGTAAAGATTGTTATATTTTTAATTAGCTCAGCACTACTGCAGGAAATACATAGAAAGAGGTCAGCTTTCCTTATTGATTTGTGAAGGTAAAATGTATTTATATAAATATTTCAGAGGCTATACACTTACAGGAAGAATATGGACATTTCTCACTGTCCTTGCTTTCAATTTACCCTCATCCTTAGGGAAAACACACAATATCCTTATGAAACAATACTGTATTTTAATCCAATACCGAACTTTACTCTTTATTCAAATATGTGGTATTTTAATAAAAAAAAATTAACCACAAGCATTAAGTCTTATCATTAACAAGTATTTTCTGCTTTTCCTCTTGCTTGCCTGAAGTCTTATTTTTTTTTAATTGAAGTGTATTGGGGTGACAATGGTTAGTAAAGTTACATAGGTTTCAAGTGTAGAATTCTGTAATACATCATCGATGTATCACATTGTGTGTTTACCACCCAGAATCAGTTCTCCTTTCATCACCATATATTTGATCCCTTTTACCTGCTTCTACCAGCCCCCTCCCCCCTTACCCCTTTACTCTCTGGTAACCACTAAACAATTGTGTCTGAGTTTTTGTTTCTTATTTGTTCATCTTGTTCCTTTGCTGCTTTCAGTTTTATATCCCATATATCAGTGCCTTTTTTACTAGCTATGTACCAGGAAGGTATTTTCAACTAAGAAGGACAGATCACAGTGGCCTGAACAGACTGCACAAAGCCTGGCTCCTTGTTTTGGAATGCCATTGATATCTTGATTTTGTTTTTATTTCTGATAAGTATAATAGGAAACATCCTTACTTTCTTCATGATCCAACTTCAACCATCAATGACAGGTATCTATCCATCAATCTCCTATAAATCTAGATGTTATCATTTTGTTGAGTAATATTTAAATATTTTATTTGGTGCCTGTCAAATATTATAGACCCAGTAGAAGTAAGCAACTATAAGTTATTTTTGCTTGCTTTTCTTCACTTAACTTACCATAGTCACTTTCCATGAAAATAAATCTAGACTGTCACTTTTAATAACTGTATTTTATTTTCATTTTATAATTATTCCATAATGTTTAATCAGTAGGCTATTAATGCACATGACCTAGTTGTATAAGATATTTAAAATGCAAGTTTATTAACCAGAATATCTGTGCTTCATTAGAGTAAAAATCCAGCTATCCATAGCCAGATGGTAGTTTGTGGTAGGAAGGAACAACTGTCAGAAGAGTTTCCTCCTGCTTTGGATAACTACAATTCAACAGAATGTATACTTTCTGCTAAAGCTTGATGCTAGTTACTATGCCAGATGAATTCAGGGCTTTCTGATTTAGAATGAGTGACTAATTGATTAAGTAGTGTCTTAGAAAGCTACTCTGTGGGAGAAAATATTATAATCCAGTGCACAAGGCAGGGTGGTGGTAGGAAGTTAAAGTGGATTCCCTCCTGACCTAATAAGCAATCGACTGATGCCCAAAGCACAGAAGTTATATCACCCTTAGCTTATGTCGAAGAACAACACATTAATCAATCCTGATACATAATGCACTATTGAAAATTTAGAGATGCTTTGACTTCTTACTTCATTTGAATTCTTAACTTCCCCCCACCCCCCAACATCTGCTTTAGTCAGGATTGTTAGACCTGGCCACAATTGGTGGGATTATTTCTGGAGCTAATCTCAGACTTACCTCAGAAGTAAGCTAAGACTTACTCGTTTATTTCTTTCCTACCCCCTTCTCACCTCTTTCTGTCTTGTTTTCGACGTGCTACTATTCTGAGGCATAGAGTTATAGAGGTTCACGATACAGACTTTGTCTTAACATCTTACAGTGCAGATCATTCATTTTCAGTGATAGTTGATTCTCTGCTAAAATGTCAGTTGGCAGAGTACAATTGATCCACTTACTACATTTTTATCATAGATTAGAATGTATTGAGACCAACAAATACAGCTTTGTGCCACTATACAGGTTTCACAAAGTGGTCCTGATATGTAGATGCTGCAGAAATTATATATTGCTCTCAAAATTATTTTCACTCTTCCAACTTCTAATTTTCTGAAGTTCTTCACTATGGAAGGCCTATCATAATCTGCAAACTTGGTTTGAAATTTCTATCCCACTTAAGCTTCCTGGCCACTGGATTTTGAGTTTTTGCCTTCTTACATTCCCAGACCAGTGGGCCAAGCAAAAACAAACAAACAAAGAAAGGATTTCAATGCTACCCTGTTTTCCCGAAAATAAGACCTAGCCGGACCATCAGCTCTAATGCGTCTTTTGGAGCAAAAGTTAATATAAGACTCGGTATTATATTATATTATTATATTATATTATATTATATTACATTACATTATATAAGACCCAGTCTTATATTATAGTAAAATAAGACCGGGTCTTATATTAATTTTTGCTCCAAAAGATGAATTAAAGTTGATGGTACAGCTAGGTCTTATTTTCGGGGAAACACGGTATGTAGCAAAGCATTCAAATCAAATCACTATACTGTACATCTGTTAATATTGTATGTCAACTATACTTAAATTTAAAAAAAAATCCTCGTTAACTTATTCCTGCCTTTTCAATCTTTTCATAACATGGTGCTCCTAGGCTCATTGATTAACCTAAAATGCACCAAAAGACATCTCACACTCCCACCAGCTGACATGCTCATCTGTTCCTACTAGCTTTTGCATTCCTGCTCAGAATCATCTCTAAGAGCCATTTAGTTCTTATTTACTTTAGTTCCAGTACATGCTATAGGCTCAGTAAATATTTCCTGAATTGATGCTGATCAGACATTTCCCATATTGCTAAAATGACCAAGACATGTCTATATCTATTTTCTTCTACTTTAAAAAAGAACTCTATGCTAAAATATGGGCACTGTAATTCTGATAACATAATTATTAACAGTTATTCTGCCCAACACTTGACTACATGTTTTGAAAGTGATTTATGTTATTTAATGTGTCCCCTAATTGATAGATACATACAAAGCCACAGTACTATTTTGAGCCCAAAATATTTTTTTGGTTTTTTAATTGATTAGCATATCTAATCAGGTCATATTTATTCAGCAGGTAGAAGATCAAGTCTATAGACATCCTTTCATGTTGGATACTGCCTAAAATAATAATAAATTATCTGGATACTTGTATTACTCATTCCTCTGACAGGAATATGTCCTATTTCTTTACTTTTCACACTGATTATTTTTTTAACCTTTAGATGGCATGAGTTTCCTCAAAAGCCATACAATTTAGACTGACTCTTTTCTAAGCAGTGCTGGATAAGCAAGTATTAAGAGGTAAGTAAGCAATTGCTCCTCAGCAAATGGGCTACCAGGCTTGGACCTCTTGATTTAATAGTTTAAGTATGGGGCTTTAGAAAAGGTCTAGATTCTCAGGCCTCTGCAATTGTGACTGTGAAGTTTCAGTTTACATGAAAGGAGAACTGAGGGCAGTTCCATCAATGATACCATAGGGTTTCTCCAGGTTTGTGTGCAGCAGAGGGCATCAGCTTATCTCAGGCAGACCCTGGTGGTACCAGCTCAGTCTTTAACCTGCATTTCTCTAGACATTAGGTTCCCTAGAAGGTTCCATATCAATCAGCTCTGTATACATCAGTCTTCTTGATTTCTCCCTAGAATTCAGTTTCTCTTAACTAAATCCGCAGTCTCAATCCATAGCCAAGTATCAATCATACTGTCCTCCAGTCCCATTATCCACTAAGTATCTGGGTTCACTTTACAACATAAAGGATGTGGCTTTGGCTCTAGTTTATTGCTTAAAGGAACCTAGAGTACTAGTCATTATCTCATATAATCACCACAAGGCTTTTAATTGATCAAGGTCTGTCTTAAGTGCTATCATTTCTAGGAATACCTCTCTGCTTACTCTAGTAGTAATAGCACAACCACATAGCAATTGACTACCTTGTACATTTTTCCACTGCATTTATTTGGCATTTCCCCCTATCAAAGCAGTAAACTATTTGGCTAAACAGATAGCTCATTCGTCTGTATGTCCTGAATGCTGAACACAATAAAGGCAGTCAAATTCAGAGGTGCTCAACTTATCTAGGATGACCAAGTACATACCTATCTCATTGTGCAATGTTGCTGTGTAAGTTTATCTTACAACTTGCCTGAGGTATCACTATGCTTACCTCTGAGCCTTCTGGAAATCTAGTATTCACCTTAGGTCAAAGTAAAGCCCGAGACGAACTAGTTAGTGCTTTGTCATGTGCTATTTAAATTTTAGTATTCTCAACTGGGCACCCAGTATTAACTTGTCTATATTATTTAGGGATCTACAGATTGATGGGTTTTACCTGGTTTAACCAGCTACACAGTCTGGCCTGGTTGGAAGGTCAGTGATCTATCAAGACCCCTTTAAAAACTGAGCTCTCTGAAACCAAGATTCCTCATGCATATCTTGGTGATTCATAATCTGATGAAAAAGTTACTCTGTGCAACAACACAAAAAAGGCACCCTGAGAGCTGCACCAGGAAGCCACTCAGCCCCTATTATGTGCCTGCATTTTTTTTCCATGTCTACTGTGTTTTATACTTAAATAAAGCTATATGGAGGTCTTGTGATAACTTTCAAAGATCCATACCTGTGTAACTGATGCAGTTTCCCTTCTATATTTCACTCTATGTTTATAATATATAAGAATAAAATTTTAATCTATTATCCCTGATATGTTTTTCACTTCCATAATTACCAGTGTGGCCAACATTTCTTCCTATATAAACGTCTCAGAAGTTTGATGACATCTAAAGTCTAGCTTTAGGGACAAAGGAATTGTGCTATAGTCCAATTTTTATTTATTGAAAATACAGATGCTATTTATTGCTTTTCTTCTGTAGCTAATCTTAGTAACATTATCCTCCATGTGCTTCTTGATGCACATTGATCTCCTATCCTTCCTCCATCCGCAGTAAAACCATTACCATCACTAACGGCCTGAAGATATTTTTAACACAAGGAATAGCTAATACAATGATGATTTCTAGAATTAATGAACTGACATTTCAAAAAAAGGAAATGCACATCTCTATTATGAATGTTTATTAGTTTTAGAGATAATGTCAATTTCTGTTCAGAACATTATGAGGCAATTAAAAAACAGAAAAGTAATTAAGAAATAAGGCATTCATTCAACATATGCTTTGAGAACTTGCTGTTGCAGGCACTATTTTAAGCTTATCACTATAAAAGTGATATTGTAAAACAACAGCATAATTAAAAGAGTATGCAGACAAATCTGCTGATCAATGAGTTGAATTAGCTGTGTAATGTGATTACTTTAAATATATAGTTTTGAAAAATAATGTACATAAAACTTAAAAAAAACTGTATCTCCATTAGCTATCAAAAACATCAATGAAAAATACTGAAAGATATTATCTGTTCTGGTGATAATTCATATATGCAACAATATAATAGTTAAGTAAACTGATTTTTATATCCAAAGAATGACAGGCTCTTTGGAAGCCACTAATTTCTTTCCAGTACGTTAGTCCCCTCTTTATTCACGGGGAATACGTTCCAAGACCCCAGTAGATGCTTGGAACTATGGAGCGTACTGAACCTTTTAGATAGTATGTTTTTTCCTATGTGTTTTTCCTAAACATACATGCTTATTATAAAGTTTAATTTATAAATTAGGCACAGTAATAGATTAAAAATAATTAATGATAAAATACAACAATTATAAGAGCATGCTGTAATAAAAATAATATTCATGTGGTCTCTCTCTGCGATAACCAGACTGATAACTGAGATGGCTACTGAGTGACTGAAGGACTGGTGATCGCTTATACAGCGTGGATATCCTGGACAAAGGATGACTCACATCCCAGGCAGGACGGAGCAGGACTTGCGAGATTTCGTCTTGCTACTCAGATCTGTGTGTAATTTAAAACTCATGAACTATTTATTTCTGGAATTTTCCATTTAATATTTTTGGACAGAGGTTGACTGAAACAGAGGAAAGCAGAACCATGGATGGGGGCGGCGGCTATTGTACAGTTTTTTGTTTCTTTGTTTGGTTCTGTTATTTGCAGTGGTAGAAGTTAAAAGCTTACTTTGTATTGATACCAATACTAAGGAACACTTGTATTATGTAGGACATGAAATACTCTTATTTCTATACCCGGAAGAATATAAATAGGAAAGGATTATGTCCTGCTCCCCAAATTACGTGGTTAAAATTTGTCTGTAATAGTATCCAATTCTTCCTTTTGTGTCTTGCTCTCAATTCAGTGTCAAATAACACTCAACCACTCTCAGACACCATCTTTCCACTTCATACACTGGATGAAACAACATAAACATTGAGTAAATGATCTATTCTGAAGCCTAAGGTTATAGGAAAGGGAGAAAACTTAAGGAAATAAAAACATAGCCACCTCTGAGTATCACCTTAACTGTGACTTTCACCTAAATTTTTCTTCACTGGAAGCAAAGATTCTCATTTTGCAATTATAAGTACTTGAAAACTCAAGGTTAAAAAACAGTTATCTTACCCTATTAAACCATATTGCAGTTAAGCCTGACTGTTAGCAATTTAACACAGCTGAGGGGTGACTCAAAAGAGGTAGAATGATGCTTAAAATCAGTTCTAAAATATTCTCATCTTAACCTCATTTCTCCACCACAAGGCTAGCACCATTTCCATACTCTGGGGAGTTAGAGTCCATTCTCACTCTGCTTCTGAACTCTCAGTGAGGTCTCTCGCAGTTCCTCGTGTCGCCACTGTTTCACGGCAGGCATTACCACTCGGGCATGTCAAGGGCCTGGCAAGTATCACATGACTCCTCCCTCCCACTCTCTGGCACATGCTGCTTTCTTCCTGCAGATTTGAGAGAATTCTCTTGTTCTCCACAGAGCAATTTATACATTCACTATCAATCATTCAAAGTTGGCAAGGCGAGATCAAACCTACCATCTCCAACACACCCTGTACGGGGCTGCAAGTGCCCCAACATACAGAATGATGAGCACACGCTGTGGCCTTTAAGCTCAAGGACGCATCACGTAGAGAAGAAAATGGGTATGAGAGAAAACTAGAAAAATGAAAGAACGCTGATGGAGCACAGAAAATCTTAACTCTGGAGTGACTGACAATAGTAAGAAGAAAGAAGATTTTACATGTAAGAACAAGGCCTCGTGTCTTTTGAGATGTATGTGGCTTGTTTCCCTGTAGGTGGATGTGATGACTGGAAGATCAATATCATTAATAAATATGAATTTCAAAAATGAAGGACTGAGGAAAAAAAAACAAAAAAGTCTGCAGGATTTTAATTGTTACTAACATCCCCATCATTAATCGGGTTCCTATGTTAAGAGCTTTGCAAACATACATATATGTACTTAATCCTCACAACCGTTTTTAACAGAAGGCTGCTGTTCCATTTTCCCCATGCAGATACTGAATAGCTGGATAAATTGTGAAGTCATATAACACTTTACAGCCAAGTGCCAGATACCAAATTTAAATGGTATTAGATTCCCAAGTAATTTTTTCCTACTCCATCACCAATTTTCCCGCATGTATTAGGTTGGTGCAAAAGTAATTGCAGTTTTTGCAATTATTTTTAACCTTTTAAACTGAAATTATCTTTGAACCAACCTAATATATTATTTAATATTCATATCTAACTGATATTGTTAGATATAGTGAGATAAAGTCATTATATAGCAATACAAAGATGTCATATTAATTTTGCTGGAATTTATTGAAAAGTTTAAAGATATATATATGTATATATGTGTGTATATATATATATATATATATATATATATATATATGACAAGCAGATAAGCAGTGATTGAACTTTACCTCTTTTCCTTCACGGTCTTGCTGTTTAGAACTAACATTTTTAAAAGTAGCCATTTGCCTCTCTTTTTATAGCACTTTAGCAGTACCACTGATTTTTCTACAATTTTCTCTGAATTGATATAGTAGACCTTTCCTCAGGAGACGCCTTTAAAATTAGGAGGGACATACCATCTAAATTTCTATTCCATTTATATTGTATATGTTTTCCTTTACTATGTATTCTTGTATTTAGAAATTTAAAAATATTCCATTTATTAAAGAGTTGACTTCAGTTTGCATCTCATATTTATATAGGGTACAATTAAACTCATACTAAGTGAGGGTAGTGATGTTATTTTGTTTTCCCTATATCTCTAGTGTTTCATAATAACTTGGGCATATAGAAGTTGTTTATACATTTTTGTCCAATTATTGAATATATTCATTCAAATATTAGTAAATGTTTATATTGAGGAGTCATAATCAGAGTGTGCTATTTCTTTTAAAAGAAGTGTAAGACTAGATAACATGTATGGTTGCAAACTCCTCACTTTCACAAGTCTTTATTTATACTTGAGGTAGTCAACCATTATGGGGCTCAAATACTACATTATTAAATATTAATTACTTTTTATTTAAGGACACTGGCTCAGAATTGTTTTGATCCTAGCTGTGATTAGTATTTTGGGAAACAACAATATTAATGACATATAACCTTTGCCCTTAGGAACCTCCAATTTAGTAGAAGCTGGGTAGAAAGGAATGGAGGACTTAGACAAATAATTATAGGATATGATATGATGTCAAATTTTAAATGAGCTACATGATACATCATTAAGGTGTCAGATTTTGGAACTGTCTTTAAAAACTGTAGCTAGTTACAATAATGTGTGATATGACAGGTTTTCTATTAGCAATAAATGAAATACTTTTATCCAGTATCTAACAAATCATTCAAAATGAATCAATGTTTGAGTTCTTTCCTTTCTATTGACTCTAATTCATACCCTGAGGTTCTCATTTACATCAATAATACCTTTTATGAAAAAATGATGTTTAGGCCACAAACATCAACCATCACTCAAAATTATAAAACAATAATGGCAGAAACAGCAGCAGGAGCCACACTTTCCCAATTCCAGTAACCTCTTCAACTTATGACCTCTAACCTCTGCCCTCCGTACAACTTATAGTAAATTAATTTAGAAATAAATGTATCCATATTCATGAGGAAAACAGATCTGGAGTCATCAGATATACACACACATATATATACATATACAGACATACACACACACACACACACACACACACACACATGAAGAAACAGCAGGAAAAAAAGTAGATGAAGGAGGTGTAATGTCTATGAATCACGATAGTATTATAGAAGTTGCAGAAGAAAGGGAGTATAATCACTGAAGGTGGAAGCAAACAGTCCTTCAGAATTCCAGAAAAAGATGTTGTAAGTGGAAATGCTAAGTGCAATGGAGAAAAAGGAGTGGAATATGAAGTAGGAAACAGGAGGATTAATTGTAATTTTTTTATCTGGTTCAGTAATGTGTTTCTCTACCCACACACACACACTGCTGTGCACAGAATGCCTGGCAGCCATCCTCCTTCCAACTCCCCAGTCAAAAAATGTTTTAAAAAAAAGATAATGAACTCGCTTTAAGGAGTCTGAATAATTTTTGGTTAATTGTACTCTACAGAAAAGATCTTCATATTCTGAGGTTTAGTGGTCCCTTGACTCAGCGCAGCATCCAGCAATCTATCTGCTTACCCGCAAGCTATATTCAGTAGTCCATAAGCTTGGATCATGTACAGTGCACCCAATTGGATTTATACTTCATTTTAAAATTTGAACATACAACCAAGTTTCCCAGGTCATCCAAAGAAAATTAGAGACCAAGCTAAAATAAACACAAGAAAAAAAAGGAACAAAAGGTAACTACAATGAAAAAAGGGCATACATCACAAGAAGGCCACAATTAGTAGCCCCAGAGAGAATAAAAGAGATAGTACAGGGGTAAAAATTAGTATGATACTATGATAAATGAATAGTCAGAGACAAGAAAGAGCATAAACAATATGTTCAAAGAAAAAATCAATAGGATTATGTGATAAAGTCAATAAACTGAAATTTTAGAACAAAACAAAGAAAAAGACAATATGATAAAAGCTGGAAGATCACAAAAGATCAGTATAAAATTTTAACCTCTAATAAGACAAAGTTACAGAAAGGAAAAAGTGAATTCAGTCATTAAAACTTAATATAAGAGAATTTCTATTGCTTAAGGTCACAACGTTTCTGATTAAAAGGCCTGCTGAATGCCCAACACAATGCATGTAAAAAAGATATATTCCTGGACATGATCATTAGAAAATTGCTAATCGTTCTCTCCCAGTGTATGATAAATCGTGTGAGAGCAGGAATTTTGTCTACTTGGCTCACTGCCTTCTCTTGAGTACACAAAATGGAACTTGGTCAGCACTTAGTAACTATTTATTGAATGAATGAATAAATTAAACAGTTCTTAAAGTTTCTAGAGAAGGAAAAAAGAAGATATGACACAAAGATATTACACTCTAGTCAGCAACTGGAAGTTGGTGCTAGCAAGAAGTGAAATAATGCATTAAAGTCAATCTACATATTAAGAATATTTTCATATACGGAACAACTCACTAAGATTTTCCCCGGACAACTTTCCCAACAAAAATTTGAAAATTGCTGTAATAAACTGAGTAACCAAGAAAGGGTAAAATCTATGGTCCAAGAAACAAACTGATGCATTGTTACAACAAGGTGAATAGTTTAAAGAGGTTCTCCGATCACAGCTTGCAACAGGCCTTGAGAGCTACAAATTCAGGAAGAAGCAAGACAGAGATAGGTCCAAGAGAAAATTATCTGTAAGGAAACTTCGATAATCAGAAATAACTTAAAGATGTGAAAATCTAATGAATAGAAAAAAAAGAAATACAATTAAAAAGCTCAGGAAAGGCAAGGCAATTTAGAAAACATAAATACAAACATAGCAAATTTTAAAACTGACAAGCAATATGTGTATGGTATACGAAATAAAGTTAAAACATTTTTTATAAGAAATACTTAAAAAATAAAATGAAGACACACTCTGAGTGGGAGAAATGAATACCATAGGTACGCTAATTTTCTCAAAGATAGATAGATAGATAGATAGATAGATAGATAGATAGATAGATAGATAGATAGATAGATAGATGATAGATAGATAGATAGATGATAGATAGCTAGAATGATGTATATAGTGCCATTTAAATTTGTAAAATCCAAAATTTGCCATTGGAGGGAAATTTAACAAATTCTAAATAGAGAAGAATGGTCTTATTTAGGTAAGAAACATTTTTCAAAAAGAGTAATGACTTTTTCCAATCAGATATTAAGAAATATTATCAAGGTATAAACATTTAAAGTAGATCAATGCTATCATATGATTCAACAACTTAATAAATAAAAGTACAGTCCAATGATTAAAACCTAAATATAAAAAAATTAAATTATCACAAAATATTCATTAACAAATGACACTGGGAGTTTTTAATATGGGAAAATAATCCAGTGAGGGTATCATAATGCATGGCATTGAACAAAATTAATTCCCAAATTGGTAAATATATAAATAATATTAAAAACCATAAAAATCTGTAAGGAAACATACTTGACTACTCAATCTCATGGGGAACAGGCAATTTCTATGCATAAGGCATTAAAAAATCACCAAAATATGTGATATATTAGATTTAATAATACACATGTAAAATATGAAAGATTAAAACCCACCAGAAAGAATGTTCATAACTGAGTAGCAAAATATTTGCAACACATACTTAAGATAAGGCACCCTTCCTAATCAATTTAAAGAATATTCAGTTTTTAAAATAAGTAAAGAATAAAAATAGAAATGACAAAAATAATAAGAAACATTAGCATTATGTTCAAAATCCATAATGACTGAAGATACAGAAAAATACTAAGAAAATATTATCATCTGTATCGAATTGAAAGATAAATTGAAGTGTCTATTTAGGAACATACTTAAAGCAAGAAATGGGACAGTCAGATGGGTACATGTTTCAATGCGTATGAGGTTATTAACTAGGGCGATATGACCAAAGAGGCTCATGTGAAATTCTATCCTATACACTATAGTAGAATCAACATGCTTTGATATAGTAATACCTAAAAAAATACATAAATAAAATAAAAATCCTAATTAATCTCTAATGAAATCAAGATACAAACAAAAATGCCTGTAATATATTAAAGTATTAATAAAATAAAACTATAACAAATATATCAAAGGTTAAATTTCCTAAGGTATGTACAACAACGCAATATTACTCAACCTTTCAACTTTTTTAAAAGCATAGTTTTGAAGAATACTAAATAAAATAGAGACAATGCTCAGGATAGATTAAATAAAATTGAAAATCTGAAACTCTATGTAAATTATAATTTCAATTTACTCACTTATTTATCTACCATGCATATTCTCACCCACTAAACTTATTAAAGTACAGAATATTGGGCAGCCATGGTGGCAATGTTTTAACACTTGTAATAGCTGACAAATGTTTACAAATAATTTATATTTTCTTCATAATTTTGTGTCTTTTGTACAATAACCACATATGACTATTATAATCATACAAAATTACATTTTTAGAAAATTGAGACATCCGTCTTCTCTTGACATATCATATGATAGGCAGGGAGTAAGCACACTTCAGTATTATTAAACAAAGCATGTACATAGGCAAGTAAAATGGTCACAGGTGGGGACATGCACGAAGTATAAAGTGATAAGTAAACTGCAGATCTTGGAATGGAGAGTTTGAAATTCCCTGAAGCTCTACGGGGCTATTACGTTCTTTTGGTAGGGTCATGACTTGAATATATTATCATGTCAGAAATAAAACTCTGGCAAAATATTCCAGGGGTAGACTGCAAGCCAGAATACCATTCAGCAGGGGATCACATTTAGAAATATAAGAATTGATATGGCAGAGCCAAGGCAGTGGGAGTAAGAATAGAAAGGATGAGTAAAATCAATAAAGTTGGTGACAGATAAATTACAGGAGTGGGTGACAAGAGGAATTCATAATAACTCTCCTGTTTCTGGCTATGGCAAAGAAATGTAAAAACAGTAGATTTTTCAAAGATGAATTCAATTCCAGATATACTGAACTGGAGGAGCATTTGGGGCATTCAAGTGGATATGCAAAAACAAAATAAAATAAAAAACAAACAAAAAAATCCTGCAAATCCAGGATAGGTATTTAAGGAAAATCTCTGACTAGAAAATAATTACCCATCTTCTTTTGTGCTTGATCCACATTTCTCCTTGGCAGGGTCATCCTTGGGCAGTGTGATTATCTAATTTTGATCTTTTTTTTTTTTAATTTTCATATATTTTATTTAATTTTTTCCTGTTTCCAAGTCTGTCTTGAGCATTTTTTATTAGTTTCATGTGTACAAAACATAGTTATAGCTAGACATTTCAGCCCTCAAAAAGTGATAACACCCCTCCCCCAATCTACTACCCCTCTGGTATCTTATATAACTGTTATAATTCCATTGACTCTATTCCCTATGCTGTATTCCACATCCCATGAATACATATATATATGTATATGTATACATATGAATATATTATATATAATATATATAATATATATATAATTATACTTGACATTCAATATTATTCAGCTTCAGGCGTACAGTGCAGTGGTCAGGCATCTACACCATCCATGACGTGGTCTCCCTAATAAGTCTAGTTTTGATCCTTTCTTTAGGAGTAAGGTAAATGTATATTACGGTCCTGTTTAGGTGAGTCCCAATTGCCCATTGCCTCAGCATACTGTTTGAATTAACAATTGCCCACCTAAAATTGTCCAATTTGGACTATAAATTATAATGTCACCCTACCAGGAGCCAGTGGTCAGAGTACTTATGCCAATAAAATCTACAGGTCCCTTGAATAAATATTCAAGCTTTAGAGACAACAAAAAATGCACCATGATGTGGGCAAATAAAAAGTCTTTTCTAGTAAAATCACATTCCAAAATGTATAATACTATGAAATTTTCTTGGAAGGTAGCTATTTCAAGAATGGAATACATACTCATTATTATGCATGGGGATTTTGCATATCCTAGTGCACAGAGCATTTTCACTCATATCAAACCTGTGTGCTTTACATATGATTTTGGAGAGCATTTACATGTATCATATTGGCTGCAAAAATATAATAATTTGTTGCTCTAGAATATCGGATAACCAAAAGTTAAAGAAACTGTATTCCTTTTTGTGAGGTCTTAAATTCTAAGACTGAGGAGTAATCACTTCTTAGTTGGTAAGTGATATTCACAAGGCTTATCTAGCATTAATTGTCAGGATAGCCTCACCTTTGAATAAAAGATGGCCTACAGATAATACCTCATATGTTGCAGCAATATGACGTGGAAATGGAGATGAAATAAACTTCTTAATGGAAACATAGTATCACCAAAGATACTTTTATTGATAATGAACCCAAGAGAGCTATTGAATTATACTGTTAACAGGAAATATTTTTAAAATGAGATGATTGTGGCATAAACTACCAATCTAAGTGTTAATTAGCCCTTAACCTTTTACTTCCCATATTACAAATGAATAATTATCTGGTGCAAAATTAAATTAAGTAAATGTCACTCTAACATGACAATACACCATTTGGAAAAAGTTTAATCATTATTACCAATTGTACCCTATTGATCTCACTTTATATTGGACATGACTCTTTAGAAGCAAGTGAATCTATTTATGCATGAGACTGATAGACAACTATTTCTGGACTCTTCTCCTAATGTTGACTGATCATTTGCATTTCTACAGAAAATGATGCATAACAGATCTGTTACCACCTTACTTTCAAATTATCATTGAGGTATTTTATAAGCACTGGTTTCCTGATCATCTAAATTATAATTCAATAAAGTTAGAATGGTTCCCAAAAGACATTATAAATAGGTTATCAAATGATCCCTTTAAGGCAAAAACATTATACAGATAATGAGTTGGCTCATAATGCTAAAATTTTCTATTTTCCTAGAGGCCCACACACTTTAAATTAATTTGTAGCAAACAGCATAGCCTCAGAATATGTAGAGCAAAATTTTGCCAATTTTTGTGGAGAAATAGGTAAATCCAAAACAATACCTGAGAATTTTAACACATCTTTTTCTGCTATTAATATACAGAAAAATACAAACTATACAAATTTAATTACATAATGAACAGATAAATCCAATGACTAGATAGTACACAGCAGCCAAAAGTGTTCAGATACAGTCACATCAAGCGCTCAGAAATCATTTCAAAATCCACAGTAGTCCATAAAGCAAGGTCTTAAACACGTTTCAATATAGAATTGTAAAGACTATGGTTCCTGACAAAATGAATTAAGCTTTAAATCAGCCAAAACTGTTATAAAATAAGAAACACTCCTAAATAGCCAATTGGTAAAAGAAAATATAATATAAATAAGAAAATATTTTGAACTGAATGTTGATGAATAGTATGTATTGACTCTAAATTAGTTATTTAAAAAAATTAGCCTTATAGTAATATATTAAGAACCATGCTGGAAGATAGTTAGCAAGAAAATCCATCTCAGGTAGTTAGAAAAACATACACCAAAATAAATCATGGGGAATAGCAAGAAGGGAATATTAGTGATAAAAGATAAAATTAATTGAATAAAAAATAAACATAAACATATCAACAAAACCAATAGTTATACCTTTAAAAAACAAAAGGCATCAATAGTTTGCAGATCACTGGTAAAATTAAGACAAAAAAAAAGTTGTGAATTACCAAGACCAGGAATAAAAAAGGGAACACTACTAGAGAAAATGTAGATATTAAAATAATAAAAGTATATTATGTATAAGTAAACAATATATTTTTAAAAATTTAGCTTAAATGACTGTTTCTAGAAAATACAGAGAATAACTTAGAAAAAAATGGAAAACATGAATAGTCCTATAATCACTAAAGAAGTAGATCCTGTAATTTCAGATCTTCTCCCAATGAGAATTCCAGGTTGATACTTCTTCACTGTTAAGTTCTACAAAACCTTTAAAGAAGAACTCATTTCAATCCTATATCAACACTTCTAGAAAAACAGAAAAAGAGGAAATATTCCCCAAGCATTTTCTGATGCATCATAGCCTTTGAGAATATGTGAAAGGATGATTATCAGAAAATCTCACTCATGAACAGAAGCAAATAACTTTAAAAAATATTAGCAAATCAGATTCAAGAAAACATAAAAAGGATAACATATCATGGTCAATAAAAGTTTGTCCCAGGAATGTAAAGCTACTTCAATGTTGTAAAATCTTAAGTTCATCTTACCAGATGCAGAAAAGAAATGATGCAGGACATATACTAATTATTAAGGTTAAAAATAATCTTAATAGAATTTACAGATAAATTATTAAAATAAAGAGGAAAGTTCAGTGAATTTGCTGGATGCTAAATCAAAATGTAAAACTCTATTGTGCATTCTTTTTTTGATATGGATCAGCCTTCCTAAAAAACTGTGTGTATGTTTAAAGTGACCAAGGTAGTGAAAGTTTGTGGCAATATTCAGAAGAAAAGGAAAGCCCCCCATAACAAACAAACAACCAACAAAAACAAAACAAAACAAAACAAAAAAAACAAGTGAGTCCAGACATCTGGGCCACTATAAACCTAAAGGCAACTTTTGCTTCTATAATGAAACAGAAGTGAGGGGCTAAATTGCGGAGTACAGCTTTTGCCGGTCCTGGATTTAAAGGAGAAAAAAAAAAAAGAGTTTGGAGCTTTAAAAATGGAAATGGCTTTAGTACACATCCCAACATTTTAACAGCAATCAAGAAGGATTACCTCTAAGAACAAGTCTGAATTGCAAAGAGATCAGTCCTCAGAGGAACTCAAGTCAAACTCCAATTGCATTTAAGTAGATAACTGTGATCTTACTTGCCTTTACTTAGTAAAATCTCACCTACTGTGATATCATCCATATACTCACATTATTTTCAGAATTTTTCTTACCCAATATTTGGAACCAAAACTAAAAAAAAAAAAAAAAAAAAAAAAAAAATGAAACAGCCAAATAAAAAGGAAGTATTTCACTTCATAGAAAAAAGTATAAGATACTATTGTAGCAGATGCAAAGCACATCAGCATAATTGATTTATCAGTTACCAGGCACAAACCTTAAGAAAAATTAGTAATATCAGCTAGAAATTAAATGACAAAATTTAGGATTCTGGAAGAAAACTAGAACTTATTAAAAGCTTGAAACAAATTTCAAAACAGAAATTCAAAATTCAATAGATGGGTTTAATAGATTATACATTTTTAAAGAAAAACTAGAAATTTGGAAAACTAGAAGAAAATATCTAGATTAAACATTAAGAGGAACAAGGAGGGGGAATCCATGAAAGAAAATTAAGAGATTTATGGAACATAATGAATACATACTATCTATACCTTACATATAAATGGAATCCCAAAACAACTGACTTCCAGACAACAAGGAAGAAGCAATATTCAAAAATAAAATAAACAATATTTCTTAAAGCTGGGGGAAGGTATCAAGAGATTTAAAAACAAACAAACAAAAATCCTATGAAAACTAGCATGATAAATAAAAAATATATATAGCCCCACTGTCTTAGTTTGCTCAGGCTGCCGTAGCAAAATACCAAAGACTGGGTGGCTCAAACAATGAAAATATTTTCCAGTTTTATTTAGAAATAATTAACATATATCATGATAAGTTTCAGGCATACAGCATGATGGTTTGATTCACATATATTGTGAAATGATTACCACAAAAAGCTCAGCTAATATCCATCATCTCATACAGATATAATAAAAAGAAAAGAAAGAAGAAAAATAAATTCTCCTTGTAATGAGAATTCTTAGGATTTACTCTCTTAATAGCTTTCCGACGTATCACACAGCAGTATTAACTAGTCATCACGTTGTGCATTGCCTCCTTAGCGCTTATCTTTATATTAACTGGAAGTTTGTACCTTGTGATCACCTTCACTCCAATCGTCCTTTCCCTCAACTGTCTACCTCTGGTAAACACAAGTCTTACCTCTTTTACTATGACTCATAAATGTATTTTCTCACAGTTCTGAGGGCTGGGAGTCCGAAATGAGGGTGCCTTCACGGTCAGGTTCTGGTGAGAGCTCTCTTCCTAGTTCTCAAAGCAAGCAACCTTTCTGGTGCCTCTTCATTAAGGTCACTAATACCATCACGAGGAGGACCCCACACTCGTGACCTCATCTAACCTTAATTAACTCCCAAAGGCCCTGCCTCCAAATATCATCACACCGGGGGTTAAGGCTTCAAAATACCAATTTTGGGGGACACAAATATTCAGTCCATAACACTCAGTTGCATCCTAAAACTAAAACAAACACAAGAAGAACATCTAAACAGCAGTGAGAAAAAACATGTTATTTTCCTTCAAAGAAAAAAAAAAAGAATAATAGAAACTAGAAAATAATGAAATTAAATAAAATATACATAAACTTATAATACTATGCCCAGTCAATTTTACTTTAAAAATTAAGGGAAAAATAGAGATTTATGCTTCCAGCTATGGTGAAGTAAGCAGGACTGATACCTCCCACTTATTAAAAAACTGAAAAAATCGGACAAAAATATGATAAAACATCTTTTTGTATATTGGACAACTATTAGCACAAAAATATAATTCCTGAAAGAAAAAAAAGCAATAAGGTTACCCCTAAAATTGCCTTAAGTTTCTCCTGGAGGCAGTTTCCAGGCTGTAACACAGGGAGGGAGTGACCCAAACAGAACCATGCAGTCTTCCTGAGTGTGTAGACAGTGTGTAGACCCCTTTAGGGAGGGGAAAAGTCTACAATATGTCTGCAGATATCAGAAAAAAGGGAGATGAGAGCTCCAGAGAGAGCTCCAGAGATTTGTGGAGTAATCCCCTTGAATCTAGCAACAAACAATGTAAAATTCACTGTGTCTGGCATCCAGTTAAAAATTACCAGGAATGCAAAAGCAAGAAAATACAAACCCCAACCAGGAAAGCTTAATCATTAGAAAAAGACGTGGAAAAGAAAGAGGTAATGAAAATACCAGACAAAGAGACTAAAACATGTATGCTAAAGATGCTCTATAAGCTCAAAAAGTTAAAGGAAAACATGACCATGATGAGGGGAAAAATGGAAGATACACAAAACAGACCACAGGAAAATCCTAGATAGGAAAAATTGCAATATCAAAAGTGAAAGCATGATATTTATAGCAGATTAGACACTGCAGAAGAAATGTTTAGTGAATGTAAAGACACAGCAGTAAAAACTATACAAAGTGAAGCACAGAAAACTGCTAACCACAAAAACAATGAGATGAACAAAAGCAAAAATAAAAAAAATATGTACAGAGCATCAGTGACCTGTGAAACTATCAAGCAGTCTAACATATGCGTAGTTGGAATCCTAGAAAAGTTGCCAAGCAAGAAAGACGTTTAAAGTAACTATGGCTGACATATTTCCAAAGATGACTTAAAAAATCATAAACTGACAGATGGAAAATGCACAACAAACTCCAAGCAAAACAAATCTAAAAAACGACACCAAGGGACAACTGAATAAATTTTCTGCTACACACTGATAAAGGGAAAAACTCCAACACAGCTACAAAAACTTACACATTACATACAGAAGAACATTGGCAAGAATGAGAATATACTTTTTCAGAAACTATGTAAAGATAGTGACAGTGGAGATACATCTTTAAAGTACTAAAAGAAAAAAATGTACAATTAGTGTATAAAAATAATTTAAAAATTAATAATTAAATATGTCTGAAACAAAATCCAAGAAATTCATCACCTGTGGACTTTACACTATTAGAAATATTAAAGAAACTTTTTTTGATAAAAGTAAAATGGTACTTAGAATGAAAGTACATAATATGTAATATAAAAATATTGTATTTAGTGTGTACACCTTTAAAATAGTTGACAGATTAAAGTAAAAATAACAACCATGTGCTAGAGAGTTTATAACATATATAGTAGTAAATCATGACAACAATGAGTGGAATTATAGATATAAACCACTATAAGGTTCTTGCACTATACAGTGACATGGTATAATGCCATTTAAAGATAAACTTTGATAAGTGAAAGATGTATATTTAAACCCTAGAGCAAACTCCAGAAAAATAAAACAGAGGTACAACTATCACTAAAGAAAATAAAATAGAATCATAAATATTCAATTATTCTAAAAGGCAGGAAGAGGGGAAAATGAACCAAGGACATATGATAAAAATAGAGAAGTAGTAGCAACATGGAAAATTAAAACTCAGCCAGGAAAATAAAATGTACTGATTATATGTAAAATAAAACTCATTAATTTTTTGTTCAGCTTTTTGTTGTTGTTGTTGTTGTTATAAGGACTGGAGTGACAAATTCCAAGTTCTTTACATGTTGGATCTAAAATCTTTTCAGTTTTTTAATCTTTTTTTCCTTTCTCCCAGCTTTACTGAGATGTAATTGACGTATATCACATGATGTAAATTTAAGGTGTACAATGTGATGATTTGATAACACATATTGCAAAATGTTTACCCAAAAAGTATTTTTCACCTCACCTCAGGTAACTATCATTTTGTTGTTGTTGTCGTTGCTATGGTGAGATCATTAAAGTTCTGCTCTCATAGCTGTTTTCAAGTATACAATACGGAATTGTTAACTATAGTCACCATGCTGTGCATTAGCACCTTGGGACTTACTCATCTTATAACTGAAAGCTGTACCATTTGCCCAACATCTCATCTTCCCCACCCCTCAGCCCCAGCCACCAGAAATTTAGTTTCTATGAGTTTGACGTTTTTAGATTCCACATATCAGGGAGATCATACAGTATTTATCCTTACCTGTCAGTCTATTAAATGTAGCTATTCCAGTTGGAAGATTAAATTTGCATTTTGATTAATGACTAATATTAGAAACTTTCTGTATGTTTACTGTCCTTTTAGATATTTTTTTCATGTACTGCCCCTTTAAGACTTTGCCCACGGTTGGTTGGTTGGTTGGTTGTTTGGTTGGGTTTTGCTTGTTTGTTTGATCAAATAATCTGCCAGTTTCTCACTGATTCATAAAAGGACTTTATGTATTCTGGATATAAGTCCTGTTTCAATTGTGTCTTACAAATAGCATGTCTTAATTTGTGATTTTGTCCTTTTTAAATTTCATAATAGATTTTCATTAAAAGAGTCCTTAATTTTAATGTAGTATAATTTATCAGTCTTCTCATAAATTTTATTTAATGACTTTCATGTTATATATAAGAAAACTTCCATAGTCTCAAAATCATGAATATACTGTCTGATGTTATTTCCTAAAAGCTTAATTATTTTGCTTGTGACATTTACGTATATAATCCATTGGGCATTGGTTTTTATATATGATGTAAGGTTAAGATTCATTTTTTCTTACATTAATAGCTATTTGACAAATCAAGGAAAACATTTTCTTTACCCCACTGTTATGCTCTGACATTTTTGCTAAAAATCATGGATATATAGACACAATGTATGACAAATATTGCACAGTATAACAGTGAAATGAAGAGTGTTTTTGGATACTTTGTATGTTCTATCACTCTATTTGGTTGTATCTGTACTTATTATACCATACTGGCATAGCTTTATAACTTTTGATACCTGATAGTGCCCATCCTCCAAAGTTGTTGTATTTCAAAATATTTCATGATTTTCATGGCCACGTTTTATTACAAACACAGTAGTCATTAACTTAAAGTCATGAACTTTACCTTCATATTTACCTTGTTCTTTATTCCTTCCTCTATCTCCATTTTTCTAACATAGTTTTATTTCCTTTTAGTATTTCCTTTATTGTTGGGTAGGCTGTTGACATATTTGCTTTCTTTAGTCTGCTGACATATTTCC
Source organism: Rhinolophus ferrumequinum (assembly GCF_004115265.2). Taxonomy (NCBI): domain Eukaryota; kingdom Metazoa; phylum Chordata; class Mammalia; order Chiroptera; family Rhinolophidae; genus Rhinolophus; species Rhinolophus ferrumequinum. Next base: position 88,431,809 of record NC_046289.1, on the reverse strand, counting down.
TGTTTTTGTTTATTTAAAAATGTCTTCAGTTTGTCTTCATTTTTCTCCATATATGCAGCTCTGTTAATATTTGAATGCACATTGTATCATCGTGTACACTGGAAGGAACTGACACCTTGATTATTAAGAAATATTCCTCTTAATCTCTTACATTGTTTGTTCTGAAACCTATGTTGAATGATAGTCTTGCTTTCTTCTGGTGAGCATTTACATGATACATCTTTCTCACCTTTTTGCTATTACTCTATTTGCATTTTTAAATTTATAGTGGCTCTCTTTCAGGGGAAATATTGTTGGGTGTTGCTTTAATATTCAATTTGATAATTTCTGCCTTTTAATTGCAGTGTTCAGACCATTTTAACAGTTTCATTAAAGGAGAGAAAAATATAACAATGGTCACACGATCTCTATTTCCATTCACTATTATAACAGATCTCCTAACCTGTTCAATTAGATAATGAAAATATAAGAGACATTTTAATAATACTATTTTATTTATATTATAAATAAAATTATGTAAATGCAGGAACAACTACAACCTATGAAAATGAGTAAGAATTCAGCAAAGTTGCTTAGAAGACAATGATAAAAACCAACAATAGCATATCGACACAATTAATTGAAAATGTTACATTTTAAAAGCCCAATGCAAACACACAAAAACATTGCTTAACGTGAAGAAATAGAAACGTAAGATATATAAGGAAAAATGTATAAAACATTATAATAGGACCTGGAAAAGACCACTAATAGATTTTATACTCAATATTAAAAGAATTAAAACAAAATATTTCTTCCCAAACTAAAATAAACATTAAATGTGACTCCAATAAAATTTACAACATGATATTTCACCAAACCTGTCTACTCCCAAAATTAAAACAGAGGATAAAGAATAAAGAGCCAACATTAGTTAAGGCAGTTTTGAAGGAGGAATGGAAAAAGGAGATTCATTCATTTTACAATATGTCAAGACTGATACATAGAATAATTAAATTACAGGTATTTGTGCAGGAATAATGAATAATAAAATAGATAAAATAGAAATAAAATAAAATAGAAAATCAAGAAATATATGTATGCATATATGAAAGTTCGGTGTACGGCAGTTAGAATTGCAGTTCAATGTGAAAAGGGTGGATTATTGAACAAGGACATTTTGGTTGTTTTCAAGTTTTGGTAATTGTGAATATAGCTGCCATACCGATGAGTGTGCAGGTTTTCAGGTGGACATAAATTTTTAACTTCCTTGGGTCAATATCAAGGAGTATGATTGCTAGATCATATAGGTAGAGTACATTTAGTTTTGTAAGGAACTGGCAAACTTCCAAAGTGTCTGTACCATTTTGAATTCTCACCAGTACTATATGCGAGTTCCTTTTGCTCCACAACCTCATCAGCATTTGGTGTCAATGTTACGAATTTTGGGCACTCTAATAGGTGTGTAATGGTATCTCATTGCTTCAATTTGCAGTTCCCTGATGACATTCGAGGTGAAGCATCTTTTCATATGCTTATTTTCCATCTGTACACCCTTTTTGGTGACATGTCTCTTAAGGTTTTTCCCCATTTTTTAAACGTATTTTGTTTGTTTGTTTGTTTTTTGATGACTTTAAGAGCTATTTGTGTATTTTGGGCAATAGTCATTTATCATATATGTCTTTTGCACATATTTTCTCCCTGTCTCCTTGTCTTCTCATTCTCTTGATATTGTACAAAACAAAGTTTTTAATTTTAATGAAGTCCAGCTTACCAATTATTTACATCATTGATTATGTCTTAGGTGTTTTATGTAAAAAACTATCACCCTACCCATGGTCTTCTATGGTTTCTCCTATGTCATTTCCTATGGTTTTATAGTTTTGCATTTTACATTTAGGTTTCTATTACATTTTGAGTTAATTTTTGTAAAAGGTGTAAAATCTGTGTCTAGATCCATTGTTCTGTATGTGGATGTCCAGTTGTTCCAACATCATTTGTTGAACAAACTATCCTTGTTCCACGGTATCACTGTCTTTGCTCCATTGTCAAAAATCAGTTGACTATATTTAAGAGAGTCTATTTCTGAGATCTCTATTCTGTTCCACTGATCTATTTGTCTAGTCTTTCCTAATACTACACTGTCTTGATTACTGCAGCTCTATAGTTAGTTTTGAAGTCAGGGAGCGGCAGTCCACCAACTTTGTTCTTCAATATTGCATGGGCTACTCTGGGTCTTTTGCCTCTCCATATAAACTATATAATCAATTTGTCGATATCCACAAAATAACATGCTGGAAAATTGATTGGGACTAAACTGAATATATATATAGATTAAGTTAACCAAAAATGACAATCTTGACAATATTGAATCCTCCTCCTCAAGAACACCAAGTATCAATATATTTAGTTGTATACTTAGTTGTAACTTGCAATAGAGCTCTTCGTAAACTTCAGAAGTAAAAATATTTGGATCATTTAAACTAAGATACTGTATTTGGGTTTGTGATACAAGATACTAATTTTGAATAATTGTAATCAAACTTATTTTGACATTTATTGTTGTTTTCAGTTTATACTAAACTCCTAGTTATTCAGAATGATTATAGAAGGCTGATTAATTTATGTTCCAGTGAAGTGAAAATTCCTATATATCCGTAAGACAGATTATTAATTTACAAGGAATTGCAGCATTTCAAAATGCACCTAAAACTGAAAAGAAAAACAAGAGGTACATCTGTACAACTAACTATTCCTCATAAGGACTTCCAGTGCCTTGGAGTTGCCATTCTTGTTATTTTTAATGTATCTGATACATAGATTTTTAAAAATAAATCCCTGATATTTGTTTGCTGTTTCTCATGTGAGTATTTTGCATAAAAGTGCATTGCAAAGTATGTAAATAGATGTGCTTTTGGTTATTTGGAGTAGACTAAATTAAAGTTTCTCATATAGCAGTCCATCTTATAACTGAAGTTGCTATTTTATTAATGCCTGGAGTTATTCCAAAACTGACTCAAGAAACATTCTGAGAAACAAAAGATAAAGAAATACCTATTTGAGTGAAACACCTGTCTAGGTAAACAGGACAGACTTGTGAATTTCTGAGGTCTAGAGTTTATGAGAACAAAATATTTACTTGTTCACAAGGGTATCATGTAGCAAAAATAAATTATATGGACAATACCAAGATGATAAGGATGAGCTTTACTTGGGCTTGATGACAGCTGGATTCTCACTTGATGTTTTCTTCAGTACCTTCTTTATTTATCATTACTTTTCATACTGGGACATTACATCCCTTTACATGAATACCCTTGTACCACTGCACAAGGAGTCATATATGTGGATTTTGTCCCAAAATATTTAGAATCAGGAATACCACTTTGATACTGCCCATAAAACATGAGGTATGACCATTAAGTTCGTGAACTCATCCTAGAAAAAGTGCTACATACCTCATTGCTGAATATCACTATGGTCACCTTTGAAGTACTCCCCTTGGGAAGCTATGCACCAACACCAGTGTCCAGTCCACCCTTCAAAGCAATTTTGGAATTCTTTTTCTGGAATGGCCATCAGAGCTGTTGTTGTATTATCCCTCATATCCTGAGTGTTATCAAAATGTCTTCCTTTCAATATTTCCTTTATCGTCAGGTAAAGAAAGAAGTCATTGAGGGCCAGATCAGGTGAGTAGGGAGGGTGTTCCAATATAGTTATTTGTTTTTTGGCTAAAAACTCCCTTGCAGACAGTGTCGTGTGAGCTGGTGCATTATTGTGATGCAAGAGCTATGAATTGTTGGCAAAAAGTTCAGGTCATCTAACTTTTTCATGCATCCTTTTCAGCACTTCCAAATAGTAAACTTGGTTAACTGTCTGTCCAGTTGGTACAAATTCATAATGAATAATACCTCTGATATCAAAAAAGGTTAGCAACATCATTGAAACAAAGTTCGCAAACTTAATTGTCAGACCTCGTATAGCGAAGCATTGTTGAAATTTTTTAAAGAATCAGTCTATACCTTTAATAAGAGCTACTGGTATATTATGACGAATAGAGAACAAATCCAAGAAGTGATTCAGATGTTAAATGTCTTCTGGACTCACAATTATGTGACTCATTCTTAGATACTACTTTCCAGGCTGAGTGTTCACATATAACTACATCAGTCAAATCCATGAATGCCACAGGTCCACTCTTATTATCACTATAATTGTTGTATATTGACTCATTCTTTAATTATATCAACCTAAAATTCTGAGATTCTACAGTTTCATATCAAGATGTGTATAATATTGAAAAATGCTTCATAAAGTAAGCTTGATACAATGAAAACATTATATTAAAATAAATATAATTTTATTTGTATTTCCTGAAAAGAGAACTTTTCAGGTCTCTCTTTCAAGTAGAGAATTCTTGTTATGAACAAGTTTATCTTTCTGTCTCTTTATAAATAATAAATGCATGTTTTCAATCGTGGATTATTTCTATGTTGGAATCATTATTGGAGTATGCACTGAAATAACCTAAGAGGCACTCATTTGCCTGTAATGGAACTCTATCTTCAAGACATAAATAAATAAGCAGGTATTAAAAGGTTATTTGTTTTCCAGATATTAAACAGTATGTTAAGGCTTCAGGATTTAGCATAAGAATCCATATTTGCATGCAAAGTGATCAAAAAGTAAGCCAGGTTCTTATTACGGATTTACAATTGCCTGATACTAAGAAGAACAGCCATCTTTTTAAAAATGTTGCTTTCATAGCAGCAACAAAGTTTTCACCTCAGTTGCCAAATCTTAAATTCCTGATCGTTTATTGTATATTGTAAAAACAGGGGGGGAAATGTGTTTTTATGTGAAGCTGGTCATACCTTAAATATTCCTAACAGTCCAAAGATAAGGTTAATTAGACAAATGGGATCAAGCCACCATTCTGCAAGGTCTGAGTCCTCATCCAGCTTTACATATGTAATCAGGCATGATGAAGAGGTTATCATTTGAGACTAAGTTATACACCACCTGGTGCATATCAATATCCCCAATGGTGTGCTTTCTTTATCCCCTCTCAATGATAAAATATCTTCAATATCTCAATAATAAAATATGAAGAGGTTCTTCAACATTCTAGATATTAGATACTTCTGTGCCAAAACTGTAATATCTAAGTTCAGTGTATTATCTAAATTAGCACTTTTCAAAATCAAGTCTCTAGGTTTTCTTATATTAATGTTTTCAGCTAGTAAGGATACGTCTACAAAGTCCCTGATTTTTTTCACACATCTTTCCATGTAGTGACAACTATCAATTTCATTGTTTTTCCCCTTTATATTACGTCACTAGCAAGATTAAATTAGTGTTTATGATCAATGCAGTATAGATTCTTCCAGTCAGTGAGTTTCTTCACATGGCAAATTATGGATTTTCTTTTAGAAGCCTTTGTACTGTCATGGTTTGCCTTGCTATAACATTCAGTTTCATATTGATGAGAGATGTCTCAGTTTACCCAAAGAATTCTAAATCTGACATATGCCAAAATACCCTTAGCGCAGCTCATGGTGGTATAAGGGAGTATAATTGTGGTATAATGGTGGTATAATTCTGTTGCTTATCAAAGTAACAGAAACAATAACTTAAGCTGAATCTGTACAAACTGGATGTTTTCCAATGGGTTTCATAGCCAGTGTTTTGCAATTAAGATTGTTGCCATGCATCTGATGTCAGCTGCCAGGAGTACTCTCCACATGACATCAATCTCTCCTGGGCATAAATGTAAAGTCATCATTATCTCCTAAAACGAATTATGTATTCAGACCTCTCCCTAGGACACTTCACAGTAAGAACTGTAGTATGAGCAACCCACAGGGCCAACACTTAACAGTAGGCACGGAGAGCAGAGGCCTTTCCACATCAAGTGCTGCCAGCTAAGACACTTTTAGTTTTGGTGTCAGTACTTATGGGCTTTGGGGAGAACTGTGCATTACCTCTCTACCTTCTGGAATATCTACCTAAATGAGACAACACATCAACACATTAACAACAACAGCCTAATGTTGAAACCTATCTCAGAGGTCCTGATGATTCTACTTCTAATCAGTATATTTGCATAATCTCAAATGGAAGTAACCTCTTTTTCCACTGAGTTCACGACTATTTGTGGTTTTTCACCATTACTTATCTTATGGTAGTTCTTTCTGCACTGTAATACCCACACGTCTGCTACTGATGTATAATTATTTCTTAGACAAAAATTCTGGTTGGATTCATTTGTATCTGCTTCATAACAGCAATGACAGGGTTTTGATCCATCACCTATCAGAAAACAAGTCCCTGAAGAATCGTGCTGAGACTAAGAAAAGGAGAGGGCAGCAGTATAAAGGCACAGAAAAAATAAATACCTGATGTGAAGGGTGAGACTGCAATAAAACAGGATCAAACTCTGACAACAGGAAAATACAAACACAAAAATGAAAAGACCTAACAGTCAACACTTAAAAATTCTGTCCCACTGATACCCTTAGAATCTTTCGTTTCTAAAATAAAAGCAAAAGACTGCTCATGTTTTACATGATAGAGAAAGCCTCATCTACATTGTGGACCAATGCCTTGGGTTTAACACTCATATTTAAACATCTGACCACTGTTATTTAACATTCACCATTATCAATATAGAAGTAAAAGAATTTCATGCCACTACTTGCTATTAGTTCTGGAAACAGAGGTCTGGCTCTTGTCAGTAGAATCATAGTTTCAGTAACTTTATAACAAAAGCCATGCCAGTTGTAAGGAAAACTATCCCACTAAGTCACCAAAGAAAAGGCAAAAAAGGAAAAAAAAAAAAAAAAATGGAAGGCAAAGTCAAGCAGTAATTTTCCAGTGTCAATATTTCCTGTCAGTTGCAATTTTCTCTCCCTGATAATCGTGACTTTTTCTCAGATCTCAGAGATTTTCTGTCTCATAAAACACACACACACAAACACACACACACACACACACACGAGCGATTCTGATTCTATGTCTGTGTTCATAGAGCCAAAAGAATAAAAAGGGGTTTCAATAATGAACAAAATGGACATAGACTGTGACCTGATAGTTCTCACAATCTGGAAGGGAAGTCAATTTTAGTTAGACAACTGCACAAAGAGATATAAAATTGTAATGAATTTCAGGTATATAGTACTATGAAACCGTATACAGGTAACCCCCATATAACACGGCGTGTCTATTACACGGTTACACTCTAATACGGTTTGAGAATTAGAAAAATCCCGGAACAACACAGAGCATACAGAGTAGAAGTCAAGATAATGCTGAAGAAAGTTCAGAGGATGAAGATATCTTGTCAAAAAGAAAACGCGCTCGGTTAATGGTGCTTAGTAGTGATGATGAAGAAACCATTATTTAATACATATTAATATGTTATACTTTTGTGAAAATTGCTTTAATAAAGACATTTCTCTTAATTATAAAAAATATAATAGTAGTATGTTTTTGTGTTTTCTTTAATTTTTGGAAACTAACCCCGTTTTTTGTACCAGTTCTTTGTTTCGTATAACACGGATTCGCATAACATGGCATTTTTAGGAACAATAAGAACAGATAATCTGGTCAGGCAGAGGAAGAAATGCTTCCTTCAGAAGTGACTATTGTGTTGACATAGTAGGCAAAAAGCAGTCCGGAGTGGTGATCTCCTTAGGGAGAAACAACCACTTGCAAAGAACTGGGTGGGAGGTCACCAGACAGGGCAGAAGTACCTAAAGGCCTGTGTGCCTGCAATGTAGGAAGGGAAGGGGACATGGTGCTGGATGAGTTGGAGGCATTTAAGAAAAATAATAAAGCATGCAGAGAATGGTGAGCCATGATAAAGAACTCACCCTGCATTCTAAGAGCAATGGTCTCTAGAGAGATATGACATCTCAGTTTTGTGTTCTGTGAATCTCTCTTTGGCTGCCTGAGACATAACAGGTGCATCAGTGGATGTGAGCAATAATTTAGGAAGTCTCTGGAGTAGCTGAGAGATCAAATTATATTATTTGGGACCAGTGTACTGATGGTCCCAAATGGAGAAAAGTGAAAGAATTCGGTAAGGTTTTTTTTTTTTTTTTTTTTGTTAGGTAAATATGACTAGATTAGGTGATAGAATTTGTGGAATGCAGGAGATAGTTGACAAAATGATTCTCATGTTTTCCGGTATACAGTGAAGTCATAGATTGAGCCCAAGAACATCGAAAGAGTATATTCAGAGAGATGACCAAGAGCTTAGTTGGCAACCTGTTAAATTTAAGGCATTTAGGTAATTAGATATACCAAATTGGACATGACTGGCAATGCATACATACATTTGGGAGAATCATAATGTTTGTGTTCTTGGAGAATTTTTCATTCTCTCTTCTTTTCAAAATGAGTACTGCATAATATAGCAGGTTTCCTCTTTGTTCTACTTTTCAGGCTTATTAAACCTAATTCATGGAACTACTTTAGCATTTATAATTAGCATATTACATTGTCTTATAGATAACCCTAATTTTCTAACTGTGTTTTTGTGGCCCAAGTATCTGGTATGATTTCAAGTATATAAATATATACCTAAAGATATTAAACATAAAAAATATCTATAGTGTTGAGTGCATATACACATTTTTAGAACTACCTCATACAGATAATCTAAAAATCAAACAAATTAATGTTTATTAAAAAGTACTGGAAAGTGTCAAATGATATGTTTGTCACTATAAGTGATTAAGGCACTGTCAACTAATTAGTATCAGAGTTGGTCATTTACAAGCCTTAAACACAGGGTAATTTGTTTCAAGAAAATAATAGTATTTTAAATATTATATGTTCAATGTCATTAAGTATACTTTAACATTTAGAAGTCATATCAGTTTTGTAGAGTGGTTATCATTGTTATGTGTACACTAAATTATCTTTAGATACATGTGTATCTATTTACACAGGCATGCACATCTGTTCAGACATTATTTTTGTTTAAAGTAATCAGTGCTTTAGTTAAACAAGAAAGCACAACAAGAAACAGACAAAAGTACTATTTTACTGGACAAGACTAATTGAAAATGCAACAGTAAGAAAAATTACAGTCCTAACAACCCTCAATGGTCCTGCACTAATAACTAATGGATATTCCATTGCCTCTTTATTGTACTACTTCTCCATTCATTACTTCCTCTGAGAAAGTTCCCAGTATTCTATTTACTTTTTTAAAGGGATTTAATGGATGCGCTATGAATTTTCAATGAGCTATTTGAAATTTGAGGAACCTAATTATGAATGTATTTACTTTCTCTTTTTCAGGGTGATTAATTCCATGCAAGAATTTCACCTAATATTACTCCAAAGAAAAAATAGAAAGGGAAAAGGAGATTCTACTTCTACAGACTAATGGACTGGTAATTAAAAAATTGAATTAAGCATTAACTCAGAAGAGATGTTTTCAATACATAAATTATTTCTGTTTAGCCTTCTATTGCCAGGTTAATTAAGTAAATCCTTTGGCCTTGATTATAGCCATTAGTAAATGAAAATGTATTTGAATTCACAAAGTCTTGTGAGTTACACTAGGGAATCTATATCAGTAAATATATTTCCTTCGCTAACAGCTTTCATAAAGTCAGATGTTTTGTTTAGAAAAAGTCGGCCTTATCCATGGAAAACAAAAATTCATTAATTACCTAATTAATTGTTTGGGCAGATAAAAATCTCTGTAGTTTCTGGTGTGGTTGCCTTTAAGAAACAAACCTTATACTTTTCCATATCTTAAAATGTGTGAGATCACCTCAGGCACAGACAGGGTCCTCCATTTCTTTAAGAAAAGTAAAAAAAAATGGGAAATCGAGAATGTCTTCCTCAAGTTGCTTTATTTAATAAAAAGCTCAAGGACCGAAGCCACAAAAGCAATTCTTAAGATAAATGAATAAATCATGTACCAAAGGAGTCAGGTAATAAAATATACATAGAAAAAACCTACACTAAAATAATGACTTCTAATCTATCTTCTGCATACTCAGACTCATCATTTTGTGCTAGTAAGAGTTACAATAAATTAACCACGATATAACCTAATATATCCTTTTTGTTTATGTCTTAATAGTAGTAGTCGTTCTACATTATCTTGAGCACGCTAGCAACAACACACTGGCTGCCTGTTTTAAATCTCATGTAATCCATAGCCTCATGATTCAGAAATAAATTCTTAACAACAGTCTCCATGTTCCCTTAAGGACAGATATTTCTTTTGCTGGCATACTGAAGCCGCAATATGCTACAAAGTAAACTACAGTTATTAAGTATATTCTATCCATTCCCACCAGGAGATCTCAATTGCTAAGCACCAAATTACCAACAGACCCGTCTAGGCTGGATCAAACCTTGCTCTTTGTAAAAATGTACCCATAATCATTTTCTGTGTTGTGACATTTTGATACAAATGCATCCCTAAGAGCAACAAGAGATGACTATATCAAGCATTTGGGAGAAGAATAAAAAAAATAAAAAGAAAAAAGAAAGAAATATGTCAAATTTAAACCAAGTAAACTAGAAAAATGGCAAAACAATAAGATCATTAAGTATGGACCAGGAAAGTCTGGACTTTTTCAGAGAAATTGTCTTTACTTTTCAAATCCTATGAACATAAATAACCATGTAATTATCTGATTGATCTAGTAATAGAAAGCCCAAAGATAGCTATGTAGTTGAGAAATTTGTTTTGGGATGGTATATAGTATATTATGTTATGCATTTTGTAGACTCTTCATGTCCACTGATTTCAATCCATTTTCCCACATGTGTTTTCCCTTTTCTTTAGTTTTTCCAGTATACATATTTCTAGGCCACCGTAAACTATCCTCCAGTGACACAAATACATGTGATCCAATAATCCAAACAACCAGGAAAAGTGCTATTTCTAGCACCATCCCCTTACACTCCACACAGCAAAGGAGACCAAAGTTTCAGAATGAGTGCTCAATTAAGAATCAAAAGACCAAGGACTTTACTCCATCTTCATTAGTCATTAGTCAAGCAACTTTGATAAAATAGCTGGTCTTTCTGAATCTGTTTTATTCCTAGGCAGACATCATTCTTTTAATCTCTCCCATGTCTATTCCTCAAGGCTGTAAATATAAATTATGATAATGTATTGTGAAACAATCCTGAAAAATCCAAGAATTCCATAAAGTTAGAGGTTATTAACATAAAAAGTGATAGATTTTGTATCTCCAGAAAGGCATGAGAAAAAAGAAACAAAATAGTTAGTGATGAATAATTCTGGTTTTAATTAGTACAGTGATTGGCAAGATGTTTAGTAAGCCTTCCCTAAGTGGTTATGAACCCATTGGCAATTATCAAACTGAACGCAATCAACTTACTTCTGGAGGCTGAAGTGTTCCTCAGGGCCGTGAAGAAATCAGCACTCTGCCTGGCTGCTGCAGAAGACGAACAGGGTGAAAGCATCTCCAAAACTGATCCGAGGATAGTGTCAGAAGTCAGACTACTCAGCTACTACTTATCTTCCCAACACTGGACAGAATGGTTACGGCGACTCTTCAAAGGAGACAAGCACACACACACAAAAAGTGTATCAAAATAGGCTTATGAATTATCTTTGAAATATATAGTTGTGTTAACTGTGTGATCAATCTCAAACTGTACCAGGAATATCACTAAATATAATTTAAATAGATTTGCATAATAAGGCTTTCCAGGGGAATGTGCAATATGCTGATTCCAATAGATATGTCAGCATTCTATTTTTCATTTTTGGAAGGCGGCTTCTTATCTCATAACTGAGGATTGTTTAAATAATCAAAAGATATGTAGTTCAATTTTCTTTATAGTACTGCCATTAATTCCAATTGCAGGCTAATGTTAAAAAATTGCCTTTGTCAGCAAATGTTTTAATCATCACCTACTACATACCAGGAACATGACGCTGGGATTACAGCAGTGAATGAATTTCCTAATCCTGCCTTCATGGAGCTAATACTTTTACTTTTACGTTGTGTTCGCTGTATTTTCCTCAATAGAGATAGCTTACTTATGTTAACACATATTTCTATGGCACAGATGTGCCATTTGTACTTTATTTTTCATTTATTAATTTTTTATTATTATTAGTTTCAGGTGTACAAAACAATGTAATAGTTAGACATTTATACCCCCCACAAAGTGGTAACCCCCCTCTCCCAATTTGCTACACCTCTAATGTTGTATATAGCTGTTACAATGCCAATGACTCTATTCCTGTTAGGCCATATTTAGGCCAGGAGCAGAAACCTTATCTTAAAAGCCACCTTGTCTTGCTTTGAATCTTGTACCTGCCAGCTTGTATTTGCCTTAGGCCTGGAAGAAGCTGCCTGGAATGTAGAAACCATCTTCTCCTAACAGCCATCTTGTCTTGCTTTGTACTTTGTACCTACTGGCCTGTGTTTGTCTCCTAGGGGTTTATGATCAGGGGGCCTGGGTGGTCCACGAGGCAGCCTGGGTGGTCCACGAGGCAGACTGGGGGCAGGATGTGGAACCTGAGGGCTTGGTCATGCCCCGAAACCTTTGTTGTGAGAGACAATGCAAGGAAAACCTCCTGAAGCATTGAAGGGGAACTGCCTCCTTCACCCCCCCTATAAAATGCCATACCCCTTTTTGCTTAGGGAGGTTATAGTCTTTTCTAGCCTGACCTCCCGCAGCTCAAACACGCCAAATAAATTCTAATAGACCAATTTTGGTCTCCCGCAACTCATTCTTCCAGCAGTGCCTAAATTCCCTATGCTGTACTCCATTTCCATATATATATATATACATATATATATATATATATATATATATATATATATATATAGTATTATAGTTGACATTCATTATTATTCAGCTTCAGCTTCAGATATACAGTGCAGTGGTCAGGCACCTACACCATCCATGAAGTGGTCTCCCTAATAAGACAAGTGTCCATCACTTGTCTTTACAACATTATTCACAACAAAATCTTTACAACATTATTGATTATATTCCCCAAACTGTCTTTCCTAGCCCCATGGCAATATTGTGACTAATAATTTGTACTTTCTAATCTCTTTACCTAATCTTTTTACCTTCTGTCATTTGTATTTTAACTTCATGTAAGCAGATTGCTGATTTCTACCTATTTCTGAGGGTTCCATGTCAATCTAAATAATAAAAGGCCTAGCTCTTTGAGATACAATATCTAACTTTTTTCCCCTAAGATCTTTATAATAGTACCAATTGATATTCAACCACTATCATTTTAATGATGAAATAGGTTGAATTTTTAAAAATGTTCTTGAAATGAATAAAAGCACTGTAATTTTACTTAGGCTAGGACTTATTTTACCTGCAGAAGCAAAAGTGAAGAATAATACAATTCCAAAGGATAACAGTAAAAACCAGATATAAGATGATACAAAGGCAACTCAGGTTTAGTTTGTTTCTGTTGTTTCCAATTGTAAAGATATGAAAATGATCTTACAAAGCCATAATTTAGGAGGGTGATTATACTGTCCTGAGATACCTGGTAATTAGGACATTATTTTAAGAAGCAAGTTAAGCTACTGCCTAAGTTTATACTGAAATTACTGAGAAACGCTAAAAATCAATATATAGATTAATAGTAATGTTGAACAAAAGTAAATTATAATTTCAAATTATCTTTAGGAATCTGTCAACGAAAGCTATATATTTAAAAATTCATATTTATTATAAAGGAATATGTTTATTATAGAATTACAGAGTAACTCATGACACACACACACACAAACATAAATCGATTGTATGCCCACCACCCTGAGACAGCTATTGTTTGCCTTTTCACTTATTTCCTTCCACGGATATTTTAAATTAATTTTTAAGTTTTTATATGCATGATAAAAATACAAGAAATCTGAAAGTAAATTTCCCTCCAGAGCAAGACACATTCCTCTCAGAAAGAACCAATTTGAGAACATCCTCTTGGAAATATTTCATGCATATATGAGTGTGTATGTGTAGTTTCACACATGTATAAGAACACTATACTATTTTGTCCTGTGCCTTTCATTTATACATCATGGAGATCATTTGCTGTCTTCTATTATCAGCCCATCCATTCTAAGCAGTGAGTACCTATCACATGCATACAAAATAATCTACTCAGAATGTGCTCCAACTGAAAATTAGCAAATTTCCAGGATTTTGTTATTATAAAATTATATAGTCAACATCCTTATATATAGAGGGTGGCAAAAATTGTATACACATTTTAAGACAGGAAAAAAAAAAAACTGTATTACAATTACACTGATGGTAACCACTTTGAGCACCTCTTGTAACTGCAGAAGTCAATTCTGTGTGACTTATATTCATCTTTTGTTATTGGTGTACAAGCATATTGAGTATTACAATTTTAATATAGTTTCTTAAAATGTGTATATGTTTTTTTGGCACCCTCTGCATGCCTCTGTGAATACACGCACAATAAATTCCTAGAAATAAAATATTTAGACCAAGAAGCCTCATTGTTTTTGAACCTCTGATTATGTTCCGTTCTCTGTAGTAAGGAGGTAGTATAAAGCAAGAGTTAACTTGAATTTATAGTTATGTTTTATCTCATAGCATTATGAGAACAAAGCATAAATATCTTCAATGTTCATTCTAAACAAAAAAAGGGGGGATTGACGATCAACAGTGTTTCCATGTCTTCATTTTGACATGAAGAACATAGTGACTGGTACAATCTGATTTGAATTCTAATTCCCCAGAGAAAGTTATTTTTATATATCCTTACATTGTACATTAATGATAACAACATTTTCCTTTGATAACATCATCTTTTATTAAGCACTTAGTATGTGCCACCTACCAAAACCATGTAATATCTAAATCCATTCTCTCAACAATCAAATGAGGTGAATACATATTCCTATATTCTGCAATAAGATGCAGGGAGGGAAATATGTCAACTAACCTTGGGCAAGGTCATCGACCCAGTACCTGGCAAAGCTGGGCTCTCACGGAGGACTATCCCACTCCAAATCAATGCTCTTATATCTCATGATGTAAGTGAAGATTTCAGAAAACCATTATAGGATTCTATAGTAAATAAAATTAAATAAGACATTATATTTTGCAGTCCATATATTTTGGTCAGTGCAACATCAAAACCAGATTTTAGACTGGGATTCTAACACTGAAATTTTCCACTGTGATCTTATAAAGATTTCCTTTTCTTTTTGATAGTGTGTTGAAATAAAACATCTTAAAGAAATTCTGATCAATGCCTTAGTTCCAAGTTGTTGCTATGTTGGCCGTCTTCCACAGTCTTAGAAAATTTGGCAACAGTTATTGTTTATGTATACGTATTCCCAAGAAATATGGTTCTCCCTCTAACGGTTATCTTGGATGCCAATACTAAACTCTGAAAGAACTCAAGAAACATGGGCAAAACTCTGGAAGTTATTAGGGAGTATACTTTAAAGAAACAGGATCATGAACCCTTCCAGCTCTTAACAGTACTTTCTTCCTCTCTATAATGTCTTTGCTAAGTGTTCATCAATGGTCTAAACATAGTATACAGACGCTCCTCTATTTACGATGGGGTTACGTTCTGATAAACACATCATATAAGTTGAAAACATCATAAATAGAAAATATCTGAAAGTAGAAAAACATTTAATACAACTAACCTACCAAACATCACAGTTTCACCCAGCCCACCTTAAGCAGGCTCAGACACTTACATTAGCCTACACTGGGCAAAACCATCTAACACAATTAATACACGGTAGAGGACCAGCTGTTACTCTTGTGACTAAGTGGCTCTGCCACTGGCCAGCATCACCACAGAGTAGTGTGCCACGTATTGACACCTGGGAAAATATCCAAATTCAAACTACACTTTCTACTTAATGGTACCGCTTTTCACGCCATCGTAAAATCAAAAAATTGCTAAGTCGAATCATCCTAAGTTGGTGACCATCAGTACTTTGATTCGAATTTCAGTATCAGCAGAGGCAGGACTTTAAAGCCTTATTAAACCTGAGTAGAATCACAGTTATGACCACACCACTCTGTTTCTTTAAAAATAATAATAATAATAATAATAATATTACAAAAAGTTGTAATTATTTCAAGCATAATATATCTGATTGTACTCCTCATGGCACTTTGTTCATTGTAGGTATGCAATAACCATTTTCCTCAGGAAGTTCTTCCTAAAGCTGCCCTAAATTTTAACCCATCGAATACGAAGTAATCCCTTGAAATATCTGAAGATAACATTAGCATAATCTTAAATTATTAAATAAAGATTATTAGCATAATCTTTAAATTGAAAGTATTCCTTTCAATTTAAAGATCCACAGAGTTTGAACAATTATGAATCCACTAAATTGTATGATTACTGTTCTTTCTCCACCTTGTCTCTAATAGGACAAAATAAGTAACATGAGGGAAGTGTTCTACACTAGTCTTAGTTACATTTACCTTGTGTTGAAAATTATTAAAAATTAAACTCTTAGTAATACAGATGTTTGATCTATACACAAAAAGCCAACTGTTTTGAATAAATGAATCACCTGGCTTTACTGTAATCCAATAATTCACATATTCAATAATCATAAAATAATATAATGTTTGGTATAATATGGCCATGATCTTTAGTGGACTACTTCAAAAATGACGGTATCATATAAGAAATACTTTTTTGTTAAGAATAACTTTTTTTAAAAAATGGGACCAACAACATAGAATAAAATTGAAAATTATTTCACATCAGTGAGTTTTTTTAATGCATAAATATTCAGAGTGATCCATATGATTGAATATAAAGTGCATTTGTTTTGGATAAAAGTGCAGTATGGTACACTCAGCTATAGGATAAATAAATTAATACACTACGAGAGCATTTATTGCTTAATGTAAATGTCACATTGTAAATAAGAACAACTCATCATTCCTTTCCTCTAATAGCAAGAGTTCAGCAGTTAAATAAAACATAAATCTTGGTGTCCTAATTTTTTTTTTTATTAAGGCGTTTGTAATTTCCCATTAGTAATGCAAGAAAATAAGTTTTAGTGATGCTATATTTCAGTAAGATACAACCCAGTTGGAAGGGGTAGAAGGTAGGTAGAGGTGCTATTGACTTTGTGATGTTTTTAAGGAACTAACTCATTCACTAAATTTCATAATGATAATTTAAAATAATGGATTTTTCATCATAAAAAAAGATACTAAGTTAGTAATTGATTTAGTGAAGAAACAAAATGCATTATTATAATTTGACTTTAATTATATATTAAAAAAACCCTATTTACTAAATTGTGGTTGCAAAATTCTTATACAAAAAAATAAATAAAAGAAAAGTAAAATAAGGCCTAACTGCAGATTACAGAACTCAGGAAGTATATTTCCTTGCATAACGAACATTTTCTAAAATGACTGGATCAAAAGACTATAAACAGTAACAAAAAATACTTCAATACATAAATCTTTCTCTGGGTACATTTACCTTATTAAAAGTTTTCTTGAAAACTCTTTGGATTTCAAAGCTATGGCAACTTTTTTTTTTTTTTTTTTCCCAAAAGACAACTTTGATTGGCACATCTTCATCCCTTGGTGAAGTGAGAGAATTCTCCCTTTACTTCTCCCTGTCCTAGCTCCTGGTCTGCTCTGCCAATATAAATGTCAGTCCTGTTCTGTTCCTTTGAATGCAGGGAAAAGCAAAATGCAACATTTTTGTTACTCTTAGTGGTTTGGCAAATGTCAGCAGACAGATATTGCGGTCACATTAATCTCTGAATGTCAGTGTGTCACCTTGATAATGATTTTTTTCCAATTGAAAAGAGAATTATCAGGAAGTTCTTATTGATATGATGTTTATTTTAACTACATGTATCTATATACAACATTTCCATCCTTCCTCCCTCTCTTCTTTTTTCTTCTCTATTCCCCCACTTCATCCCTTATTCCTTTCCTTCTCTCCTTCCCTTTTTTCCTTTCTCAATGTCTCTTCTCTCTTCTCTTCTGTATTCCTTCCTTCCTTCCTTTCCTCCACAACTTCACCATTTGCAGGTGCAATCAGAAATGATTTCATAAAGAAACCATTATACTGTACATTCTCTAGACATAAGAATTTTTCAAAATAAATAAAATATCAAAAGATGTATTTATATTATGTACTGCTTTCAGAATTCTGACTCATGCATACATTTGTAGAATCCAGATTAATTTTTTAATATGCAGAGGATAAAGTATGTGCACCATTTGCTCATTAATATTCATTATACAAGTAATATATGAGTATGTTTTTTCTTTTAAAACCGTATCTAATAGATAGGAGTTAGGGATGGGAAAGAGAGGTGGCTGTGGCTTTAAAGGGCACTAGGATGATAGAACTATCCTATATTTTGACTGTGTTAATACATACACACATATGTGATAAAATTTAGAAAACTAAATATAAGCACACACAAGTATATGGAAAACTTGTAAAATCTGAATAAGTTCAGTATATTGCATCAATGTCAGTCCTGATTGTGATATGAGATGGTGTGCTACATTTATGCAAGATGTTACCCTTGGGAGCAAATTGGTACAGGGTATATGGCGATAGTTGTATTATTTCCACAACTGCAGTGAATCTACATAATGGTACATCATGGGCCTTAGCGACCTTTAGGAGTCAACTAGTTTCAGGGCTGTAATCTCAGCATTTGTTAACAGAAAAGGAATGCCTAGACCATCACAGTTAGCATTTGCAGTGAATTATTTGGCCCTTATAAAACTGTATCTGAAATTGAGTTCCTCACAGAAAAATCAGGAAAAAGTTTCAATACACTAGTCAATGAAAAAAGACTGAACTGCTGCTTGCTGTGTGCTCCAGAGTATGTCACGGACAGGGACGAGATTTTGCACCAAGAATATGGCATGGTAAATTATCCAAGTCCTCTGTGCCCTGCTGCGCTGAGGCTGAGGCAGAATCTCTACGTGCCCTTCACTGATACATGTTCCCTTATTAACCAAACAATAAAAGAAAATGTGGATTTCCTGTGCTTTGCAAATGTGACGTTGTTTAAAAGAGTGGGGGGAAATGCTCAGTAATGTTTAGAGGAATCAGTCTGTGTTTTTCTTGTATGGTGTTTGCTTCTTTTCTTTTAATTCATTATTTTAAGCTCTTATCGAAATGCTTAATAAATTAAGAATTAAATTTACTTAAAATGCATAAACCCAAACACATGAACTTATAGAATAAATAAAATGAACTACATACAGGCATACTATATACATAGTATATTAGAAATACCTACTTTATGCATATACGTATAAAGTAGACATTTCTAACGTGTACACCCACACGACTATATATTAGAATACTACGTAAATAAATATATATGCAGATCTGTCTGTCTATTTACCTATTTATCTGTCATCTATTTATCTACACATCCATCCAGAGAGGGTGGGGGAGAGAGGGAGAGAGGGAGAGATAAAGAGAGAGAGAGACAGAACTCATGCTTTATAATGGTCACTCTAACAACACAAGAGCTTATATATTAATGTCAGTGAGTAAACATGGGCAACTGTTGAGCAATTGTAAATTAGAGTCATAGTTGGTTAAAAGAAGATTCTGGAGCAATTTCAGACAAACCAAGGACCACATGTAAATTGGAAGTTGGAACCACTGCAAATACGCTAACAGGCAACATGAGTGTAGAAAATACCTAGAAACACAAGGATTACTTCTTTTATGGGATAGGGGAGAGGAGGGCATTTAAAGTCACATTTATAACTACAGGGAAGAAATAAGAGAATGGAGTGAGAGAGGTCACACTTCCAATGCATCACTAATGGTATATCTTATACCTTACCTCTCCAATTGATGTGTAAGCTCTCTGAGGTCCAGGAATATCATATGGGTAACTGTATGTCCTGCAGTATCAAGCACACTCAGCTACATATAACAGACACTCGACTAATACAAATAAAATATTTTTAATTGCAAAAAACAGGAAAATCATATCCTAAAAAACTTAGAGAGGTTACCTCTCGAGGAAAAAGTTTCTAAGAAAAAAGATGACTCAAAAAATGAGAAATCTCTAAAAGTAAAATCCATATGATGCAATTAGAAATTATTTGGATGACAAAGAATTTAATGTAAAGTAACTTAAGAAAACCATGAAGATTGTACATGAAGAATTCCTGTTAAGGTCAGAATATAAATTGGTATGCATCAAAGACAGAAGGAAGGATGCAGAACCAAAGATGAACATACAATAGTGTTTGCAAAGCACTTTCAGATACATTATTTCATTAGACAGTAAGCCAGAGGTCCGTGGTCTTTTCTGGTTCAGCATTTTAACACGGACTTGCAAGAGAACATAAATAGTGCTTATTAAATCTGTGATACTGTGACTGACACAAAAGTAGGATTTAAAAATGTCTCCATAGGTTTAATGGATGGGCCAAGACTGTCAAATTGAAATATAACACAGCCAAAGCTAAAGATGCTTAGGTTCAGAAATAAAGCTATTAAAGGGCAGGATGAAGAATATATCTTTAAAGGCAGTTTATATGAAATACACTTAGGGTATTGTCTCCACAACCCTAAAGGTCAACAGTTTCAGGGCTGCAATCCCAACATTCATTAATAAAAAGAAGCATCCAAAACAATAAGTTTAATAGTTGCAGTGAATTATCTGGTCCTATCAAACCACATAGGGAATACAGTATATTCCAATCTGAATTCTGGTGGAATATGCCTAGAGACAGACACCCAAGGAAAGTACAGCCAATCCCAACCACTGCAAATGAAAAACAGATAAAAAATAAAAATGGAAAGTGTATCTTGGGAAAGAGATAAAACACAGGGAAGAGATTTTCAAATATCACTTGTAAGTCGTAGGAAGAGGGGGTGTTACAGTCAGAGCACATGATTTGGAGTAAAGGATAGAGTTATGCGGGGATTTTACTTTTACAGTAAGAACATGCTATTTGAATAGTCCCACATTAGTATGGGCTGGAGGCAACAAGTTCACTGCTTGCTGATAAGTTCATTCTATATGGATATCAAAGATAACATGCTTCTGTATGACGTAAGGTTGGAGGAGATGATCATAAGATACCTTCTAATGTTACTGTCCTATGGGGCTGTCTCTAATTAGGCAGACTGGTTTAGGCAGACCCTTCTTCAAAAGCAAACTGACTTTCCAGAACTTTCTGAGTGTGGCTGTACTTGGAGAAGTCTCTTACAAAGTGATGAGATAAACAGACACATGTATGTATCATCAGTGAATTTATAATGTGATAAATATTTAATACTACCTATACATGAGAGAATTTATCTCAACTCCTAAGATATTACTATAAGTTATATATTCCAAGTCCAACATCACGTATGTGTGAGGGGAGGGTATAGTTTTAATTATTTTGTCAACATGTTCTATTTTGTGATTTTGATGTTTGACCAAGGGAACTGTAACTTCCTTTATAATTCTAAAAAGGTGTGCCTTTGAATTTCACTTTACATGCTATTAGCTCCCCGAACTTTAAGGATCTGAGGAAGAACACAGTTTATTTTTCTTTAACCTGATTACATGGGTTAGTTAAATGATTCTGCATAGATGCAACTGAGCTCAGAATAAAATCAAAGCCAATTTTAATATTTTATTTCAGGAGTGATGTCAGCAGCCAGGTAACGTGAGAAGACATCCCAGTCTCAACCCTTCAAGTTACAACAAATTGGGCACCTATAATTCAACAAAGGATTCCCTACTCAATACAGACACGGATCTGCGGGATCCACGCATTGAGATTTCTGAAGGTGGGTATATGGGAAAAATCAGGGGAGACAGAACAGAGGGAAGGACAGAGATGGGACAGATGTAGTCTGGTGCTCATGAAGGCCCAGCAGGCATGACAGTAGTGCAGGGTCAGGGTGTAATGGGCAGTGGCAGCAGTCAGACCTGGGTGGCTTGAACACATTGAGGCTAATCTAAGCCCAGAGCAGGGGCAGAGCAGCAGTGCAAAGGGTGGCAGGATTCTGCAAGCTCCACCAATAGATAAAGGAAGCCTCCAAAGCAAGACCCTGGCCCTGCCATCCTCCCAAGGCCAGCCGGGCAATTAAATCTTCACTTGCCAGACCAAAAAAAGGCAGAAACAATTCCATCCTAACTGGTCTGTACTTAATTTGGCTAAACCTAATGCAAAAAACAGAGCCACAAATGCACGAAACTGCTTCCACCAGGCCATCCCTCCTCCACCCATCATGGAGCCTGGTAGAGACAGGTGGGACTCCTCAGACAGAGCAGCACTGCTGGGAGCTTCTGGTTGTAGGAATGTGGCACTGGGATCACACAGGCCATGAGACCCATAGCCCGCTACATTCCACTATGGGGGTGGTGCCCTAAGACCAAGGTGACTGAGTCATAAAGAGGATGCCCACTTCCTCTAGGAATACAGAGCATTTCACACAGCGGAGGTGACAGTACACCACAGAGATTCCAAGAACCCCATTAGTACACATAAGAGAAGGCAAAAAGCTGAACTTCACAATCACCTATGGGAAAACAAAGGAAAGACCTCTGCTTATCGACCTGCTAAACAGTTAGGAAGAGTTAAATACATAAAAATAAATTCTAAAATGATGTCATTCCCACAAATGCTCAGGCAGAGACATAATCTATCAAGCATAATGAAAAACCAAGGTAACAAGGGACTTCAAAAAGAAAATGAAAAATCTCCAGAAAATCAACTTAAAGACAGTAGACTATGGTTTAAAGACTGTGAATGACAGAGAATTCAAGATTGCAGTTCTGGAAAAACAAACAAACAAACAAACAAACTCAATGAGGTACAAGAAAACTGAAAAGCAATTCAATGAGATCAAAAATAAAATCAATGAACAAAAAGAGTACTTCATCAAAGAGATTGAAACTATAAAAAAGAACCAAACAGAATTTCTGGAGCTGAAGGACTCAATAAATGAGATGAATAATGAAGTAGTGGGCTTAGCAAATAGAGCTGATCAAATGGAGCATAGAATTAGTGATCCAGAAGACAGAGACCTAGAAATGACTCAGGTGGAAGAACAGAAATTTGAGAGTAAAAGATGTGTGTGTGTGTGTGTGTGTGAGAGAGAGAGAGAGAGAGAGAGAGAGAGAGAGAGAGAGAGAGAGAGAGAGAGAGAGAGAGAAAGAGAGAGAGAGAGAGAGAGAGAGAGAGAGAAAGAGAGAGAGAGAGAGAAATGTACAAGAACTATGTGACTCCTTCAGAAAGAGCAATATAAGAATAATGGGTATAGCAGAAGGAAAAGAAGAGGGAGAAGGGAACAGACAGCTTATTCAAACAAATAATTGCCAAGAACTTCCAAAACTTATGGAAAAAAACTCTTTAAATCCAAGAAGCTAACAGAACACCTAATTATCTCCATCCAAAAAGGCCTTCTCAAAGCACATTATATTAAAGCTGAAAAAAATTAATGACAAAGAAAGAATTTTCAAGGAAGTTTGGAGGGGCAGCCTTTTCTCAGACAGAAGTGTGGGCAGAATCCATTGTTCCTCTGTTGACCTCTCCCCATACCCAGTGGGCAAATTTAGGCAGGTGCCATAACTGAGTCTCCATCAGCCTAATACCATTAACCCTGTCCTGGTGATTTCCTGGAACCACAACCCTCCTGACTTGTAGGCACACCCAAACTGTTCCGAGTAACTTTTCCATATAAATGGCCTCTCTAGGCTCATGCTGCAGAATTTCCTAAAATCTCTCAAAGGTTCTCAAACTTCAAACAAGCAGCATCTGACCTTGGGGAGCCCTGTACCTTTTTCTGAAGAGCCCCAAGCCCGGAACTAGTGTCAGCTGACCTAAGTTCACCACTGGCCACTGCCAGGCAAATCCAAGCTCAGCACAGGTTTCTTGGTAGTTAATGCTAGGTGGCCACAGGTAGGGCACAGGTGGTGGCAGAACGTGGCCTGAGCAGGGTCACTTACAGGCAAACCCAGAACTGGCATGTCCAGTGGCCAACTTTGATGAAGCTGGAGCACCAACCTGCTGCCTTCAAGGATAACACACCCAAAGGGCAGATTGAGCAGGCACCAGAGACCTGGTAAAGTGAATCCTTCTCTATATGGTCAGCCCCTGCACAACAGTTCCTCCACTATAGTCACACCAATCCTCACAACCAATTAGCCCGAGGATCAATCTCTCCAACTGATGGGCAACAGGAACCAAGGCTCAACTGCAACAGGAAGGCACACACAACATACACAGAGGACACACCTGCAGCACCTAGCACATGTGAACAGGGAGACTGCACCACTGGGTCTCATAGGGCACCTACTACATAAGACCACTCTACCAAGACTGGGAGGCATAGCAGCCCGACCTAATACGTAGAAACAAATGCAGAGAGGCAGCCAAAATGAGGACTCAAACATCTCCGAAATGAAAGAACAGAGCAAAGCTAAAAACAAAGAACTAAACAAATGGAGAGAAGCAAACTATCCAACAAGCAAACTATCCAACACAGAGTTCAAAATACTGGTTATAAGGATGCTCAATGATTTCTATGAGGACTTCAACAAAGGAAACATAAAAATGGATAGAAAATACAAAAAAGCACCAGTTAGAAATGAAGAAAACAATAACTGAAATAAAGTATACATTAGAGGGAATCAACAGTAGATTAGATGAAGCAGATGTTCAAATCAAGTTCGAGAGAAAGTAGAAGAAAATACTCTATCAGAACGGCAAAAAGAAAAAAAAAAGAATTCAAAAAATAAGGATAGTTTGCAGGGTTACTCACTGGGAAAACATCAAACGTACCAACATTGGTATCATTGGGGTACCAGAAGGAGAAGAGAGAGAGCAAGGAATTGAAATGCAAGGAATTGAAGAAATAATGATGGAAAACTTCCCTAACCTGGTGAAGAAAACAGTTATACAAGGTGAGGAAGCACAGAGAGTCCCAAACAAGATGACCTCAAAGAGGCCCACAACCAAGATGTATTATAATTAAAATGCCAAAGCTTAAACACCAAGAGAGAATCTTAGAAGCAGCAAGAAAAAAGCAGTGAGTTGCCTATGAGGAAGCTCCCTTAAGACTGTCAGCTGATTTCTCAACAGAAACTTTGCAGGACAGAAGGGCTTGGCATGAAATAGTCCAAGTGATGAAAAGCAAGGACCTACAACTAATATTACTCTACCTGGCAAAGTTGTCATTTAGAAACGAAGGACAGATAAAGAGGTTCCCAGACAATAAAAAGTTAAACATGTTCCTCTCCACCAAACCAATACTACAAGGAATGCTAAATGGACTTCCTTGAGAAGAAGAAGAAAAAAGATAAAAAATAGGAATACTAAAACGCAATAACTACATATCTTTCAACATTACTTTAAATGTAAATGGATCAAATGCTCCAATCAAAAGATGTAGGGTTGGTGAATGGATAAGAAAACAAGACCCTTACATATGTTGCCTACAAGAGACTCATTTCAGATCAAAAGACATACATAGACTGAAAGTAAAGGGATGTAAATGAAAATGAAAAAAATACAATAAAATAAAAGCTGGGATAAGAATACTTATACCAAACAAAATAGACTTTAAAACAATGTATATAACAAGAGACAAAGAAGGACCCAGTAATATACCCCAGTAATCCCACTTTGGGGTATTTATCTGAAGAAACCCAAAGCACTACTTCAAAGTCATGCATATCCATATGTTCATTGCAGCATTATTTACACTAGCCAAGATATGGAGGTAATCTGGGTTTCCATCAATAGATAAATGGATACAGATGAGGTAATACATATATACAATGGACTATAGCTCAGCCATAAAAAAGAATGAACTATTGCCATCTGCAGCAACATGGATGGACATGGAGGGTATTGTGCTGAGTAGAATAAGTCAGACAGAGAAAGACAAGTGCCATGTGACTTCACTTATATGTGGAATCTAGAGGCCCAAACAAAAAACAAACAAAACAGAAATAAACTCATACATACAGAGAATATTTTGAAGGATGCCACCTGAGAGGGGGGTTCAGGGTGTGTGAAAAAAGGGAAGGAATTAAGAAGTAAAACTTGGTAGTTACAAAAGTCATGGGCATGTAAAGTATAGCAAAAGGAATATAGTCAATAATATTGTAATAATTATGTATGGTGTCAGATGGGTACTAGATTTGTCGAGATGATCACTTTATAAATAATATGAATGTCTAATCACTATGTTGTACACTTGAAATTAATATAATATAGTATGTCAACTGTAACCGAAAAGTAAAATAAATTAAAAAACAAACAAACAATATAATATTGACATAAAAACAGTCACATAGACCAATGGAATAGAATTGACAGCCCAGAAACAAATCCACATGTATATGGGTACTAATTTTCAACAGAGGAACCAAAAATATACAATAGAGAAAGAAAAGCCTCTTTAATAAATGGTGGTGGGAAAATTGGAAAGCCACGTGCCAAATAATGAAACTAAACTGCTACTTGGCATCATACACAAAAATTAATTCAAAATCAGATAAAGAACTAAATATAATGCCTGAAATAATAAAACACATAGAAAAAAACATAGGTCCTAGACTTACAGACTTTGGTGTCAAAGAGGACTATATGAACTTTGACCCCAAAGGAAAGGGAAGTAAAACCAAAAATAAATTAATGGGACTATATCGAACTAAACCATCAACAAAACAAGAAGGCAACTAACAGGAGAACATATTTAAAAACAGTACCTCTGACAAGGGGCTAGTATCCAAAAAAATATAAAGAACTCATACCAAGGTCTGACAATTAAGTTCACGAACTCGACCTAGAAAAAGTGCTACATACCTCTTTCTGAATATCACTACAGTCACCTTTGAAGTACTCTCCTTGGGAAGCTATGCACTGACGCCAGTGCCTATTCCACACTTCAAAGTAATTTTGGAACTCTCTTACTGGATTGGCCAGCAGAACTGTCGTCGTATTACCCCTGATGTCTTGAATGTAATCAAAATGTCTTTCTTTCAATATTTCCTTTCTCTTTGGGTAAAGAAAGAAGTCATTGGGGGCCAGGTTAGGTGAGTAGGGAGGGTGTTCCAATACAGTTGTTTGTTTACTGGCTAAAAACTCCCTCACAGACAGTGCCCTGTGAGCTGGTGCATTGTGGTAATACAAGATCTCCTTCGGGACCATTTTTGCACACACCTTCATCATGCCAAGATTTTCAGTTAAGATTTTCCTGTTTCTCTTTCAGTGTTTACTTCATTAGCTATGCTTCTCACAGTCAGCATACAATTTTGATGCACAATTTAATGAATTTTTGCAATGTTTTCATCAATTCTGCTCGCTACTGGCTATCCTGACCTCTCTTTATAGGTTATGCATTCTCTCCCCTCAGAAAAATATTTAACCCATAGTACACTGCCGTTTTCTTCATGGCATTATCCCCATAAACTTGGACTAATATGTACCTGATTTCACTTACACTCTTGTCAAGTTTAACAAGAAATTTAATATTTGTCCGTTGCTCTAATTCAAGCTCAGACATTCTTCTGACGGCACACAAAAACACGCAACAACAATAATGAATGCCACTCAACAAGACCCTCCACACGTCACAAACACAGCTGTAAGACAGTGATATATCAAGGTTATGAAACCTTACCGAGCTGTTTGTACAGTGCTGCCAATGTTAGCACATGGTGGCAAGTTCACAAAAATAATTGTCTGACCTCATACATCTCAACAAGAAAACAATCATATTGAAAAAATGGCAGAAGACCTGAAAAGACACTTTTACAAAACATACAAATGACCAACATATATATGAAGAGGCTCAACTTCACTAGTATTAGGAAAATGCAAATCAAAACTGTGTGAGATACCACCTCACAACATTTAGAATGGTAATTATAAACAAGACAAGAAATTACAGGTGTTGGAGAGGATGTGAATAAAAAGGAAACCTCATACACTGCTGGTGGGATTGTAAATTGGTACAGCCACTATGAAAAACAGTATGGAGGGTCCTCAAAACAATAAGAATAGAGTACCATATGACCTACCAATCCCTCTTCTGGGTATCTACCCCCCAAATTAGAAAACATTTACTCATAAAGCTATATGTACCCCTAGTTTACTGCAACATTATTCATCGTAGCTAAGACATGCAAACAACACAATGTCCTTCAATGGATAAAGAAGACATGGTTCATATATACAATGGATTATTAGTCAGCCATAAGGAAAGATGAAATACTGCCATTCACAGTAACATGGATGGATGTTTCAGTATCATGCTAAGTGAAATAGGTCAGACGAAAAAGGAAAAGAAGCATATCATTTCACTCATATCTGGGATACAAACCAGAAAGCAAAAAACAAACAAAGAAACTCAGATGCAGAGAATAGTATGAAGGTTACCACAGGGGAAGTGGGGTGGAGGGAGAATCAAAAAGGTAAAGGGAGTTAAAATACGGTAACAGACGGAGACTAGAGTTTGTGTAGTGAGCACACAATACAATATACAGATGACGTGGTATAAAATTGTACACTTGAAAGTTATATAATCTTATTAACCAAAGTCACCCAAATAAATTTAATTAAAAAAAAAAGAAAATCAATATTTTGTAACTGAACATTATGTGGTTGCACACAACAAATGACCCATTCAATCTCATCAAAGCAATTTCCTCTTTTTTTTTTTAAGTCATAGTAAAAAAATCATTTGGGTTCTTTACCACTTTCAAAGCTTTTTCATTTACATTATTTAAAATAGTCTTCAAAATAGCCTTACAATTGCCTTACCACTGTTATTGATCTCAATTCCCAGGCCTGAATTTAAGAATTTGCTTGTGCATGGTCATGACACTTTTTGGTAGCAGATAAAAGAAGATACTATAGAATCTATGACTTCTCATAAGTCTCTTTCCACTCAACTCTATTTTTCACAGTTATAGAAAAAGTTTCCCAGACCCAGGAAACGTCAGACAATTCATGTCAATAGAGAAGAGAACTGACAGGACTACAAAGGATGGGAGCAATGAGAAATAAAATGAAAATTTAATTCACAGGAGGCAAATTGGTAAATCATTTATGCATACTTTTTCAATTTATTTTGCAGCTAAGGGCAATATATATGTTTAAATTTATCTCCGTATACCAAAATGAATAATCTGAACATAAAATATATTTTAATATGAAAATAAAAGTTAGTTTCAAAATGTCCATATATTCCTATTGATGTTGGCTTGATGTTACCATTTTCGAGACTATTTTATTAAAAGATGGCTGCTTTTCTGACCTATATGAGTAACTCTACCTCTTATTACAATAATTTAATGGTAATGAACACTGAAAATTAGGATAAATATTTCA
The DNA here is from genome assembly GCF_004115265.2 of Rhinolophus ferrumequinum. Lineage (NCBI taxonomy): Eukaryota > Metazoa > Chordata > Mammalia > Chiroptera > Rhinolophidae > Rhinolophus > Rhinolophus ferrumequinum. Next base: position 88,402,451 of record NC_046289.1, on the reverse strand, counting down.
ACATCGAATTAAATTCTCTTGATTCAATATCCTTAATATCCTAGTCTTGCTATCATTCATTCCTCACTACCTTTATTGTAATTCAGTATTTCACTCCCTCACCTGCATTAATACAATAGTTTCATAAAGGAATCCGTGCTCCCATCTTATATCAAGACAACACACTCTCCGTATTTTTTATTGCCACCCCTGTAAAGATTCTCTATAAAATGCAAATCAAATTATGTGTCACATACAAAATTCTAGTATGATATACAAGGTCCATAAGCATCTGGCTTCTACCATTGTTCATGCCCTAAACTCCATGCATACTGAACCATATACTTTCAAAGTTAACATTAAAATTTCCAAATATACTTGCAAATGCTAAAACCAGTTCACCTTTTGGACATGTGAGGTCTCTGCCTAGGCTGTTTCTTCAATATGGAGTATCTTACCCCCCTTCTTTGCCTAGCTAACTCCTTATCTTCCAAACTACCTCCACTATCTAAGTGAAACAGAGAGGGATGAAAACAATCAGGAATGGATTGCAGAATCAATTTGCATTTTTAAAGAATTACTCTCCTTAATCAGAGCCAATGTGGAAGAATAGAAACCAATTAGGAGGTGATTTCCATAGGCCAGGACACAGATGAGATCTTTCCAGTAAGATGGTGGCAGGAGCAAAGATGGAACTTAGTACAGATATGCCTGATGCCAATCCAGCATAAGCATTGTGCTACAAAAACGTCATTTGAAACTGTCACTCTATCACTTACTAGCTTTATGATTATGGAGAAGTCATTCTATGTAAGCACCAATTATATCACCTTATATATTTTACATGAGAATTAAATAAGATCATATGAATGAAGAGTTAGGACAAAGGCCTGGCAATCAAAGAGAGGGCTTACCTTTGAAAAGTATAAAATCTGGTAAGTTTGAGACAAATTTAAAAATTGGGGGAGAACTTCTTGTACTGGGTGCAAACTTTTAGAATAAAATAATCACCTAAACTCATATGAGAATGTTTAATAATTTCAACCACAGCCAAAGGAAATAGAATGATCATGACCTGTAGTTTGTAGATGTTGGTCTTAGACTTACTTTTCTCACACTTTTTTGTTGTAGCTGTTCTTGAGCAAGTTAATTTCTTGCATTATGAAATATTTTTTATATAAAGTAAGGCACTTGTTCTTGAGCAAGTTAATTTCTTGCATTATGAAATATTTTTTATAGAAAGTAAGGCACTATACAAAAACAAAATATCTTCTCATTTTTGAAATTGAACATTTATTTTAAGTATGTTGATTCTTCCAATCTAAAAACATGGGTATATTCTTCAACTTCTTTTACTAATCTCTTATAATTTTCAGTGTATAGGTCCTTTGCATCCTTTTTTAAGTTTATTCCTAGGTATTTTATTCTTTTTCTTAAATTGCAAAACGAATTTTGTTGTTGTTGTTGTTGTTGCTGTTTCCATTTATTTTTCTGAAATTTCATTGTTAGTATATAGTAATGCAATGGATTTTTGCACATTGATTTTGTATCCTGCAGCTTTACTGTATTTGTTTATTGTTTCTAACAGTTTTTTGGCAGAGTCTTTAGGATTTTCTGCATAAAGAATCGACATCTGCTAAAAGTGACAATTTCACACCATTCACAATTTGGATGCCTTCTATTTTTCTCTTGCCTGATTGTATGGAATTACAAAAACAAAATACTCCAAATAGCCAAAGCAATCCTGAGAGAAAAGAACAAGGTCAGAGGTATCACACTCCCTGACTTGAATTTATACTACCAAAGTGACAATAATCAAAACAGCATAGCATTGGCAGGAAAACAGACACACAAACCAATGGAATAGAATTAAGAACTTAGAAACAAATCTATGTACATATAAGCACGTAATTTTCAACAAAGGATCCAAACCATACAATGGAGAAAAGAAATCCTCCTCAATAAATGGTGCTGGGAAAATTAGAAAGCCACATGCAAAAGAATTAAATTAGATAGCTATCTGTCGCCATACACCAAAATTAACCCAAAATAAGTCAAAGACCTAAATATAAGCCTTAAAACAATAAATTGCATAGAAAAAGCCATAGGTACTAATCTTATGGATCTTGGATCTAAGAACATTTTATAAATTTGATCAAAAAGACAAAGGAAGTAAAAGCAAAAATAAATGAGTGGGACTATATAAAACTAAAAATCTTCTGCACAGCAAAAGAAACCATCAACACATCAAAGAGGCAACCAGTCGAATGGGACACGATATTTTCAAACAACACCACCGATAAGGAGCTAATATCAAAATATAAAAGGAACTAGTACAACTCAACAACAAAAAATCAATCTAATTAAAAATTGAGCAGAGGACCTGAACAGACATACAAACAGCCAACAGATATATGAAAAAAGGCTCAACTTCACTAGCTATTAGGGAAATGCAAATCTAAACCACAATGAGCTATCACCTCACACCTGTTAGAATGGCTATTATCAACAAGACAAATAATAACAAGTGTTGGAAAGGTTGTGGAGAAAAAGGAACCCTCAGATATTCCTGCTGGGAATGTAAATTGGTACAGCTGCTATAGAAAACAGTATGGAAGTTTCTCAAAAAATTAAGAATTGAATTAATATATGACCCAGTAATCCCTTCTGCATATCTTCCCAAAAATTCTAAAAACATGTATCTGTAAAGATATATGTACCACTATGTTCATTGTAGCATTATTCATGGTGGCCAAAACATGGAAACAGCCAAAAGTGTCCTTCGATGGATAATTGCATAAAGAAGACGTGGATACACAATGGAATATTATTCGGCCATAGGAAAAGATGAAATGCTGCCATTTGCAACAACATGGATGGATCTTGACATTATCATGCTAAGTGAAATAAGTCAGACAGAAAAAGTTGAGAACCGTATGATTTCACTCATATGTGGGACATAAAACTGAAAGGAACAAATGAACAAGACAAACAAACAAACAAAAACTCATAGACACAGACAACAGTTTAGGGGTTACCAGAGGGTAAGGGGGGAGGGGCGGTAATAGAGCAGGGTAAAAAGGGTCAAATATATGGTGATGGAAGGAGAACTGACTCTGGGTGGTGAACACACAAATATAGATGATGTATTATAGAATTGTACACGTGAAACCTATATAATTTTACTAACCAATGCCACCCCAATAAATTAAAAGAAAAAGAAATATCTAGATACCAAATGCCCATTTTGTACAGGGCACTACCCATGCAATAACCACACGATGACCTTTTTATTCAATTAACAAAGATATAAATTAGAAATTACCAACAATCAGAGAATAAAAAGGCAACGTCAATGTTTCTGATTATTATAGAAGAAAAACTCTCATCCCTTTTGCCAAACATTACTGTATTGGGAGATTTACCTTAATGAAAATATAGAAAAATGATATTCGTTAAACATACTTTTATATAGAGAACTGAAGGATAGGAAATAACTAATGCTTAAAAACAGAAGAGTGGTTATTTAAAATAGAGTTGACTAGATTAGTGTGTAGTTATTTAAGTGAAAATTATATAGTATGTGTGAACACATACTATACAATTTTAGAATGTTTAAAATCATAAAATGCATATTATAACGACTCTACTTCAAGTCCCTACTCGAATTGTTTCCTCTGGTAAGCCTTTCCTGACTCATAAGTATGATTAGTAAATCATATGGTTAGTCAATAATATAGGCTTCCTATAATATAAAATTAATTATTTTTGACACTTTGCTTTTTGTCACCTGCCCATCTTGATATATGGTCAATGTACTATCTATCTAGCATTCCATTCTCAGATTTTAGAAAAGTTCTCAATGCTTACAAGTCACAAAACATTATAAATTTAGTAAACTTTGCTAAAATTAAGTTTGCATATAACAAAGGACCTGAAGGAACAGAGACATGGTTATGTTCAATATTTGCTGAAGTAGTGGTAAGCAATGAGGACATTTATTTTTAAATAAGACAGTTTAATTAGCATTTCATAACATTTGTGCCATAAAGGGTAAGCAAAATTAGAAGACAGCCATTGAAAAATTCTATTGCTTTCTATGGTTTTATTCATCCATGTAATAAGATAATGAATAACACTGATGATTTGCAATACATGTTTCCAGATTTGTTTCTAAAAAATGTGTAATGTTCAAATACTAGAAAGAGAATTTTGGGCAAATAGCACTATAGATTTGATTAAGAAGATGAATTTTCATATTTTAAGATATAACTTATTTCTACTTTGGTTTCAGCTATTTAAAATAGGTACTAATTCTTCCAGAAAACTCTCTCATTAAGTGAATTATTGTTCACTTATTTGACAATCAAACTTATTAAAATTTTCCTTTAGAATCATGTTTTAAAATATTTAAAATTAAAATAATTTATAAATATTTATTAAAATGAACATTATACATAGAGAACTCATTTAATTTAAAACTATTCAGTTTAAAACCAGGGTGCAAAAAAAAATTTTAAATCAGTTTGATTTAAAAAATAATCTCTTTCATAAAACTATATAAGATACAGAGATATTCAAACATTATTTAACAATGTTAAGGAATTGTTGAAATTACAAAAGTATTTTCCCTCAAAGTAACATTCTTTCCTGTACTTAATAGGAATTATAAGAATTATTCTTATAATAAGAATAATTATAAGAAAATGAGGATGGGGATACAGTTTTTGATAGCTTAATTGAATGATTAATTGCAAAAAGTGACCTTACTGTTGGAAAACTTGGTTCTGGATTTCTAACTGCAATTCAGATTCATTTTGAAAAGACGCCATGTGTGAATAAATAGTTAATTCATGTATTGAGCTGACGGGGAGTTTTTAAACCAAAATGGATGGCTCTTTAGAATTGTTGGTTAGTAAGTTCATTTTTTAAAAGACCTCACAAAAACCATATACTTGATCAATTTTTGATGGAGTCGTTAAAATTAAAGTTGCCATTTTTTGTCAAAGTGATAAAAATGTCTCTCATCTAAAATACTTAGACATTCAACTGAGTTAAGAACATTAGAACCAAGATACTCATAAAATGTTTTGGCTTCAAGAGAGAAGACAGCTATAAAATTTGGAAACTTTCCCAATCTTATGCAGTAGACTTGATGGAGTGTCTTATGGTAAATAATTAACAAAGTTAAAACTTTAGAATACGATTATAATTCCTAGTTGCAAAGGGTATCTGAGAGTAAATTAAAGGATTTAAAAACATTTAAAGGACCATGAAATATCTTTCACTCTTGTCTTATTAAAAGACGATGATGGTTTCAACTTATTTTCTTTTTATAATTGAACTTTGTTGTCACTTTGTGAAAGGAATACAGAGGTCTGTTTTTCCTTCTTTGAGAGTCCTTGAGTTCATTAAGATGATCTATCTATAATGAAACTCAGATACTATTAGATGTTTTTGCTAAGTGATTCTGTTCAGTCTTTTATTTTCCTCTGGATTAAGTTTTTTTTGTTTTTTTTTGTTTTTTTTAATTTAAGTTGGTAGCCTGAGCTCTCACAGAGGTAGTTACATCCATTTTATTTGTGTTTTCTTCAAAGAGAAGCAACACCAACTAATTTTGTCTGCCTGGACTCTTAGTGATTGCTGACCCTGCAAATTTATACAATAAATGTGAGTAATGGCAGATTGCCCAAAGTGAGGTACAGCCATTTACATTCTGTAAAAGCCACACACAGAGGAATGATATTGCCAACATCATCACCAGAATTTTCCCATTAAGAGAGGACTGACCTGAAAATAAGTATGGGCCGATGTTCTGCAGTGTCATGAAAACATAGCAGACACTGCCTGAAATCAAACAAATAAAAGCTCCTTAGGGATCTTCTAATGTAATGTTGCACGATTAAAGCTAGAAGAAATTCCTAAAGATGAATTAAGGAGAAACAAAAGTGGTTTTCTTGGGAAACAGGTCATGGACAAAATTGCAGAAAAGGCCAAAATAATTTCAGAATATTTTCTTCCAAGAGACTTGCCATATTCTCAATAAACCCTTTTTGCTCTTCTTCTAAAAGGTCTGTGTTTCTTAACACAGAACTTTTGAAAACTAAAGCAGTTTGGTGTCTCAAAGAGAGCACTTAATAATCAACTCCAACGGAAAGATGTAAATAGGGTGATTTTTTTCCTTTAAAAGTTTTTCTTTTAGTTACCTTTCCCTTTTCAGTGTCCATTCCTGATACCACCAGATGGTAAATATCTCCATACCACCCTGGAATCAAATTTTAGTCCCATCTATTTGCAACTGGCCATCAGCAATGAGAGAGAGAGAGAGAGAGAAAACAAAAGCACTTGAGATTATTTGGCCATTACTATACTTCTCCCCTGCAGCCCTCCCCAACCCTCCCGCCACCTCCACTTCCCAACACTCATACAACTCGCACAGTTGGAATATTTTATGCATACAGAGAAAAAAAGTACTTTGATTCAAAATCACATATGCAGCCAAAGGTATTGCCAGTACTAAGAGCCATGCTTCTCACACGTGAAGTCTTTAAAATTTTCACACTTGAAGTTTTTAATTTTGTTGTTGTTCTTGCATCAAAATAGTGCAGTAGGTAAACACTGTGCTTACTTCAGTAGTACATCAAAATTACAACTAAACTACACAACATCCAACATTAAGATTCACCTGAAGTCTAGATAACAGAAGTCCTACAACAGTGGACATACAGAACAAGACACCTCGAGACTGGTAGGAGGGACAGAGAGGTGAAATGGGCTGACCCTACACCCATGTGTGGCAGTTTAAAACAGGGAGCGATATCTCAGCTGTGAAGGTCCCCCTTGAGGAGATAGGAGTCAAAGCCCCACAGCAGGCTCCCCAGGCCAGAGTTCCAGTGCCAGGAAGAGAAGTTCCCACAATTTCTGGCTGTGAAAAACAGCAGTGATTTTTCTTCAGTGACACAGAGGGTGGTTAGCATCCCAGGCACTACTCTTAAAGGACCCGCAAATGGACTTACTCACTGATGGACTCACTTGCTTTTAGCTCCAGTGCTGGGATAGCAGTTTGAAAGGATCCAGGGATATATGGGGAGAAAGTTGTCTAGCTTCAGGACAAGGGTGAGAGGGGCAGCTTTCTCCCAGACAGAAATGCTGGCAGAATCCATTGTTCATTTCTTGAGCCCCCCCCCCCACACACACTCCTGGCATACATATGAGGAGTATGATATCTGAGTCTCCATCAACCTGTCTAACACCATTCAGTCCGACCTGGTGAACCTCTGAGACCCTGACCACCCAACTTGTGAACCCATACAAGCCGCTTCCAGTGTTTTCCAATACAAATGGCTTACCTTGGCTCATGCTGCAGACTTTCCTAAAATCTTTCAAAGGTTCACAATGTCCAAACAAGCAGCATCTGGCTTCGGGATGCCCGTACCCTTTGCTGAGCTGCCCTAAGCCCGGCATTAGTGTTAGCTGACCTCAGTTCCCAGCTTGGCTTCTCCCAGGCACCTCCAAGACCCAAGAAGGTGGCTGCCATAAGCATATTGCTTTGTAGTCCATGCCAGGTGGCCCCAGGCTGGACACAAGTGGCAGCTGGGCCCCTTACAGGAGACTCCAGGACCAGCACACCCAGTGGCTAGATTTGACAGGGCCAGACTACCACCAGCTTCCTCTGAAGGCAACACACCCAAAGGGCAAATTGGTTGGGCACCAGAGCAATGATAAAGTGAATCCTGCTCCATTGGGTCAGCCCTGCATAACAGCTCCTCTACTGTAGTCATAGCCAGTAGTCACAACCAATCAGCCCTAGGGGCAATCCCTCTCACTGATGTGCAAACAGCTATGGAGGCTCAACTACAACAGGAGAGCACACACAACCCACACAAGGGACAAATCTGTAGCACCCAGCATGTGTGACCAGGGAGACTACATCACTGGACCTCGCAGGACAACTACTACTTAAGGCCACTGTACTAAGACTGGAAGAAATACCAGCCCTACATAAAACATAGGAACAAACACAGGAAGACAGCCAAAATGAGCAGTCAAAGAAACATGTCCCAAATGAAAAAACAGAACAAAACCCCAGAAAAAGATCTACATAAAATGGAAACAAGCAATCTACCAGATGCAGAGTTCTAAACACTGGTTATTAGGATGCTCAATGATCTAAGGAGAACTTCAACAAAGAGACAGGAAACATAAAAATGGAGATAGAAAATGTAAAAAAGAACCAGTCGGAACTGAAGAATACAATGAATAAAATAAAGAATACATTAGAGGGATCAATAATAGATTAAATGAAGCAGATGTCTGAATCCATGATTTAAAAGTAAAGGCAGCAGAAAATATCCAATCAGAACAGCAAAAAGAAAAAGGAATCCAAAAATAAAGGAGGAGAGTTTAAATGGCCTCTGGAACAAAATCAAGTGTACCAACATTCACATCATTGGAGTACCAGAATGTGAAGACAGAGAGCAAGGGATTGAAACCTATTAGAAGAAACAATGATGGAAAAATTCCCTAACCTGCTGAAGGAAATAAGACATACAAACCCAAGAAGTGCAGAGTCCCAAACAACATGAACCAAAAGAGGCCCACACCAAGACACATCAGAGTTAAAATGCCAAAGCTCAAACACAGAGAGAATCTTAAAAACAATAAGAGAAAAACGGTGAGTTGCCTAGAAGGGAACTCCCTTAAGATTATTAGCTGATGTTAACAGAAACTTTTCAGGCCAGAGGGATTGGCATGAAATAGTCAAAGTGATGAAAAACAAGGACATACAACCAGGACTACTCTACCCAGCAAGGCTATCATTTAGAATCAAAGAACAGTTAAAGAGCTTCCCAGACAAGAAAAAGCTAAAGGATTTTTTCACCACCAAACCAGTATTACAAGGAATGTTGGAGGGAGTTCTTTAAGAAGAAGGAAATTACTTTCACTGTAAATGGGTTAAATGCTCCAATCAAAACACCATAGGGTAGCAGAATGGAGAAGAAAACAAGACCCTTACATATGCTTCCTAGAAGAGACTAAGTTCAGATTGAAAAAGTGACACACACAGCACAGCTTGAAAGTAAAGGGATGGAAAACATTTCATGAAAATGGAAACAAAAATTCTGGGATTAGAATAGTTATACTAGGCAAAATAGACTTTAAAACCGAAGCTATAACAAGAGAAAAGGACCCAGTAATCCCACTTCAGGGTATTTATCTGAAGAAGCCCAAAGCACTACTTCAAAGTGTCATGCACATCCATACGTTCATTGCAGCATTATTTACACTAAGCAAGATATGGAGGCAACCTGGGTGTCCATCAATGGATAAATAAAGATGAAGTGGTACATGTATACAAGTACAATGGAATATTACTCAGCCACATAAAATAATGAAATCTGCCATCTGCAACAACATGGATAGACTTAGAGAGTATTATGCTCAGTGGAGTAAGTCAGACAGAGAGAGACAAATGCCATATGATTTAACTTATATGTGGAATCTAAAGACCGAAATAAACAAACAAAACAGAAACAAACTCACAGATACAGTGACTATTTTGAAGGTTGCCAGCTGGAAGGAGAGTTGGAGATGGGTGACAAAAAGAGAAGGGATTAAGAAGTAAAAATTAGTAGTTACAAAATAGAAGTAAAGTATAGCATAAAGAATATAGTCCATAATTTTGTAATAACTATGTATGGTGTCAGATGGGTACTAGATTCATCAGGGTGATCACTTTGTAAATTACATAAATCTTTAATCACTATGTTTTACACCTGAAAGTAATATATCATATATCAACTATAATTGAAAAATAGAACAATTATTTTTTAAAAGATAATAAATAATAAAAGTTCTTAAGCCAAAAGAAAAAACAATTGTTGCCAATGTTGCTTTTTATTTTGTTTTGTTTTGTTTACTATACCATGCTTCTTGACTTTTGCTACTTTACTTCAATTACTAACTTGAAACTTATAAAGCACTTACCTCAATATTAAATGTTATTTAAGGTAAACTATTACCAATAAGCAGTTCACCATTTTAACTTAAAAATGACTTTAAATTAACTTCCAAAATTAAGATTATACCTCTCCAGTCATGTGCAAAATCATTAGCGTCAACTAAATAATACGAAGTTTCATCACTGTGGAAGGCCAGTGGTGGTTCCATTTTCAATTGGAAAAGCCTTTCCTGTGTATGAGCACTCACTAGTCACATATTGCTTAGGTTTCATAAAATACCAATATTATGATCCTGTCCTGGAACAACATTCAAGTTCAGGGTAAGATATGGAAGAGAAACTGGTAAAGAGATTGAAAGCCAAATAAATAATTTCATGTAAAAATGTTAATCTATACACACATTTACAATCTTTTATTTTGTCATGTTAATAATATATGCATGTATTTCTCTGGCAAACATTATGTCAAGTTAGTTTTATTATGAAAATCCATCAACTATCTTTTAAACTTATTTATACAGTTTAACAGTTTAGCTATAATGCATAATATACTTCATATTTTTGAACCTCATGTAAAGGAGGAATGTTAATGGAATAATCTGACAGAGGAGGAGGTGGTGTGTCAAAATCTAATGGGCCTTTGAAAGGCAAGTAATTGATTCCTATGATGGCCATTAAAAAGTCAATAGAGGAGGAAAAATGAATGGACCTTTATTTAGGTTGTGAAAAAAGTATGACTAAGTAAAGTAGACTACTGTTCATAAACAATTATAGGGACACATCAGGATGTAATTTAAACATCATAAAGCCCAATGGAAATTTACGAATTATAGGTATTATTCTAGTTAGTATTTCTAGAATGTGCCTGACAGGATGCATGTGTGTCACTTGCTCTAATACACATTAACAAGTTACATTCACATAGTATAATTCTTAGTTAACAAACAACTGTGTTCCACGAAATGATAACTTAGGAAAGAGGAGTTTTGATTGACAGGAATTGGAAAGGAAAAATAAAGGTACTTTATAATAGGAAAGACAAGAAATGGTGAAAGTTCCTTGTCTCCCCTTTAATAATCAGATTAATAAAATGTCATTCTCAGGGGCACAGATATTGACACTGAGTGAAGAGAATAAAGACTATATATCCTATATTTGAGTTCCAAACAGGAACATTCCCACAGGCAATAGGAAGCTAAGCTATTTAAGTAATGTGTTTCCATTTTCTCTAACTAATATATTAAGATCATCAACCATACTTGATACTATATGCTTGGGTTTTTAAGAGTAGCATTTTTTTTAATAACTAGATAAAAAATACTACCAAATAAATAACTTATGAGAAAATTCAACCAATTACATCATAATTTCTCTTTAAGAGATAAGAGATTAACGCTTTGAACAATAACACTTCCAACACGTTTTTTAGCCCTACATAAGAGAATGCAAAAAATATATATAAAATCAAGAAGTTAAGAGTAAATAGTGGTTTTTACAGAGAAGTAAAGCATGTATCTGTAGCATGCAGGGACTAATTTTTCTATGCAATATATCCACATTTCCTGGAAGATCTCAAAAGATTTTTAAAAGTAAAACAATGTGGTTCCATGAAGACTGAGAATTATTATTTGACCAGAAACTCCCTGAAATAATTACATAGATGTGGCAATTTATAGTAATGCTGGCAAATATTTACCGATACCTGACAAATAGATTCGGTTCAACATGAGAGATATAAATTAAAAATATATATTTTGCTTTCAAAGTATGGCACAGCAACTGGAGAATTAAGGATGACTTCTGGGTTTTTCTTTTTAGATAGCTGACTAGTTCCTATGTGTCAGGCAGCCAAAAATATCTGGTAAGGGTTAGAAAAAACAGGAAGATATCTCGCTAGCCCTGACCTAACTGCCATGATATGTAGGAATGAAACTTCTGCATCAATATGCCATCGAATGTCAACTGTATTCAAAAACAACAAGTGAATCCATGCAAGCAAATGAGAAGGAGAAAACATAAGAGCTAATATAATACATTGAGTTCCAAAGTCAGATAGCCCTGGATTCTTTTGGTGACTCTATCTCTTAAGAGCAGTATCACCTGGGGAAGATGTTAACTTCTTTAAATCTCCAGTTTTTCATCCCTAAAATGTGAACACTAATTCTATATACCTGTTTAAGTGTTCATAGAACTTAAATCAGAGAATGGAATGTAAGCTGCTATAGCTGACATGTATGTGCTCATAGTGTATCGTAACCATCAGGGGTGATATATATATACAATGGAATACTATTCTGCCATAAGAAAAGATGAAATAGTGTCATGTGCGACAACATGGATGGATCTTGAGATTATTACGCTTAGCGAAATAAGTCAGACAGGAAAAGTCGAGAACCATATGATTTCACTGATATGTGGTATATAAAATTAAAAACAACAATGGAACAAAACAAACAAATGAAGAAACAAAAACTCGTAGACACAGACAATAGTTTAGTGGTTACCAGACAGTAAGGGGAGAGGGAGTTGGTAGAAGAGAATAAAGGGGATCAAAGATATAGTGATGGAAATAGAACTGACTCTGGGAAGTGAACACACAATGTGATATACAGCTGATGTAATACAGAATTGTACACCTGAAACCTAGGTAACTTTACTAACAATTGTCACCCCAATAAACTTTAATGAAATAAAAACTAATAAAAAGTAAAATAAAATAAATATCATTACTACTAAGTTCATTACTACTACTAAACTACTTTCTACAAAGTTATAAGAAAGGAAAAGGACAAAGCCACAAGGCTAAATATACTAGTGGTTTTCTATATCTGAAAGATCAGTAAAAGTAACCATTCAGGACTGTTAAAAGAGAATAATCTGATAAAGTGTGAGAAAAAAAAAATAGGGGAACATGGTGCTAGGAAATTAACAAGGCCTTTGAAATGTATTACAACTGATTACTGAGATGTAAATAAAAAGTTCAAGGAGTATGAAAAATGAATGAGGCTTTTATAGTGGCTGTGGGGAGAAGATATACTAAGAACTGATAGAATACTAATATGGTAGGTAAACAAGACGTGTAAATATCAAAATAACCAACCCATACAATAAATTCCTAAGTTTAGTTTATCACATGTTATATTGTATATTAATGATAACATATGCCTGGAAATACGCTTACAATTTTAAGTTTCTTAGCCACGCTTACTTGTATTATATCTACTCTTAGCAACAGAAAGAACAACTTTATATTCTATAAAACATGAGCATACAGACTCATCATCATACAGAGGAATAAAAGAAAAACTTGATTACATTGGCTACACTGCTATTTAAACATACTGTAATTTAATATGTCCTTGTACGTTTAATTAGTGTAAGTCAATTCATGTGAGCTTATGAGCATTATTCTTAAAGCCCAAATGCAAATTATTTCTGCCTTCAGTGTAGCATATTAGAATAAATTTTAGCTAAAGATGTTAGGTAATTGAAATATAAACCTCGTAAATTGTTTCATAGGTTTTCAGTTTGTAATTTGGTGGTCTCAAAAGACATATCCCCGAAACTTAAAAGACGATTTTAATCTTGCTAAATGGGACCAATTAGATACTTCTTTCAATGTTTTAAAGTCCTCTGAATAAGATATTTAAAAGAGACATTGTTTTTGTCTTTTACCAGAAGTTGTCATTTAGATGTTCTTTTTATTATTATTACATCGTGGAAGAACACCTAACATGAGATGGACCCTCTAATCAAATTTTTAAGTGTACAATACAATACTGTTATATATAAGCATAATGCTGTACAGCAGATCACTAAAGCTTTTTCATCCTGCCTAACTGAAGTTGTGTATCCCATTTTTCTCTCCCCCGAGCCCCTGGCACCTTCATTCTATTCTCTGCCTCTATGAGTTTGACGATTTTAGATACCTCATATAAGTGAAATCACACAGTATGTGTGCTTTTATGACTAGCTTATTTGCATTAGCTTAATGTCCTCAAGCAGAATTTGCCGTTTTTTATGTTGACTTTTACTAAAAACCTTAGGAAAGGTGTTTGTTTGTTTACTTATTTTTGTTTTCTTTGGTTTGTCTTTGGCCTTCTATTCCAATATTAAATATGTATGTATTTTAAAACCTATTTGATATATATTGTCTTACAATATGTATGCATATAATCGAATATATATATATATATATATATAAAATAAAATCCTAAAAGGTGAAAAAGATAAAATGATTTACATAATATTTAGCTTTTTCAGAAACAAAGAGTTTTCATTAAAGAGAACATGGTAAAGTTGCATTAGAGATAAACTGAAAATAATAAGATTACTCAGTGAGTTAAATGGTGTCATGATAAAAACTGCAGTAAGGAATAAAAGGTTGTATGTGGGTGACTTGGAATAATAGCTTGTATAACAATAGGATAATTTCAATAGTAATTTCTTAAAATATACATATGTATAAAAGATATAAAAATACCACACATTATAATGTGACTATAAAATGCTATAGTCCTGGGGCATTTTCCTATTTTTAAAAACCAAATCTTTAAAAAGTTAGCTTAAAATAGTAAAACACTTAAATTCTACTACTTTTGCTGAAATGGAAAGGCTTAAATAGAACAAATAAGATGATACATTTCAATAAATACATAAACCCCTTTTAAATGATTTGCCCAAAGTCAGGATAAAAATAAAACAATGACAAGAACTCATTTCTAGAGATGGCCTTCTTTTTGTTTTTTACAGGATGACGAAAGACAAAAGACTCTACTACGCAGCTTATAATTCTGGAAGTGCAGAGGAAAGGCAGTTCAGGGAAGTCACTGAAGACCCTGGATATTTCTAGTTTGACACTCTGTAGTCTAGTGTTCAGCTTCATCCTAAGGCTGCTTCCTCCTGTGGGTGCAGGGTGGCTTCTGGTGGCACTTATTTTCTCAATTCTGCCTGCTGCAAGAGAAGTGACAAGAGCCTCTCTCTAATTACAAAAAGTACCCTTCCACGAGTTTTAACAGCCCAACACAGGTCATACGTTCACTCATAAAGTCGTAGTGAAACATCTATCAGTCATGCACTTAGAGCTGAGCTCCTGAACCAGTTGTTAACAAGGTAGGCGGGATTACCATGACTGACTTGGATTATTTAGGGCTAGGAGGTGGAGTTTTGGCCAATCACCTAAGTAGCTATGCAGTCAGGAAGCGGTGAGATGGATTTGAGGAAATCAACTATAATGTCTTCTTTTGCAGACAAGGGCACTTTTCCCATACAGATGTGGCACAATAAACAACTAATACAAACTATTTAAAGTCCAGAAATTAAGCATTTTACGTATAATTTTCAAAATGTACAATATAGGTAAATACATGTGAAATACAGGCTTACCATGGCTACAATAACAAGTATTTTGCGTGTTTTTAGCAGAAGGCACATTTCTCTGCCCTTTCTAATCTATGTCAAACAAATCAAAGGATAGGTACATAATGTATGGCTGGTTAATTTTAATAAGCTCACTGGTTACTTAGCATAGTGATACTTCAAATTGAAAGGCAGAGAAGCACATACTCTAGAATCACATCGCATAACCATCTTACTGTGAACCTACTATTTGTCAGGCATTAAGTCCAATAAAGTAGATATGGCGTTTCCTTCGGACAGATAAGGAAGCTGAGGCTTCAAAAGGGCCAAGTAACTTCTCCAAGGTGACTGAGTTAATAAGAGACAGATGCAAGACCATAGCCAGCTCTCCGAATGTAAGTCCAATTATCTTTCACTATTGCCTTGTGTAATGTGTCTACATTTTATCCACACCTAGTAAGATACTAAAAGTTGACACTTTCGGTCTCAGTTTTGGGAGAGGTCACGAAAGCTGAGAACACAACAGAAGAAGTGACAACTATCACTATATTTCACCATGAAGAGATGGACCATGAATGCAGGACTGGAAACTATTTAGTGACTTTTGGCTTATCATCCTCTTTCAGGGTAAGAGGTTTGAGGTGAAGAAATGAGCACAGGCTTTTCTTTTTGAATAATTTATAGGAATGTTGCAGCATTTTCCCTCCTTATAGCTCATACAAGAGAGGGATGTGAACTCTTAGTCTCACACTAGAAACCCAGAAACCGTGAGTTGAGCAGAAGAAGAGAAAGAGAAGTGGGAAAAGAGAAAAAGCTAGACACAGTCCCCACTCTGTCTCACTGCAGCTTCTAGCCTGCTTGAAGACTGAGTTGTAGAAGAGGAGAAAATTACATTTAAATGAAAATGAGGAATTGGAAAATTATATTGCACTGGCCATTTAATTTCTGAAATTATGTTGTTATTGTAAGTGAAAGAGCCTGAAAACCATTTATATTATCTAACGGTGACTGAAGAAGTTGTGGGACTGACAGATATTCTCGCAAATAGAACACAGCCCCCTGAGGGATGTTAGTAGTTCCTTCGTGAGCACACCCTGTTGAGAACTGTTTTCAACGCACTGGTACCATACACCAAAATGCTAACAAAACTAATGACAAGCACCACCTTGGACTGGAATAAATTACCTTCCAATTGGTGTATGTGTAGTAACTGTATTACTTTTTGCATTGAGTAATGAAGTTAATGAACTAAAGTTTGGGGATTACAAAGACTCGGGTCCAAATCTTGGGGCTTGCATGTTCTAGTTTTGTAGTTTTTGTTCCATTCACTTAAACTTTTTCATCCTCAGTTTCTTCGTGTATTAATACGATAAATATGCTTTCCTTTCACATAGTTTTTTCTCAACCGAATATGATTTTGTCTCACAGAGGATATTTGGCATGTCAAGAGACATTTTAGTTGTTACAACTGGTAGGTGTTACTGGCATCTAGCAGGAAAAAGTCAGGGGTGCTGCCAAACACCTCACGGTACACTGGAGAGTCTCCCAAACTATTTGGACGCCAACATCAATGCTGCTGAGGTTGAGAGAACCTGCTTTTAAGCAACGCCTATTAGAGTTGTAAAATATGTAAAAGGTCAACCTCAAGTTTTGATACAGAATAGACACTAATGAAGGCTAATGTAACCCTTAGCATGGATCTGACTGCAAGTAATGAAAACTGCAATTTAAACTGGCTTAAAAGAATCCGAAAAAATTATTAGTTGACTTAATAGGAAGCTGTGGTGAGGATGGGCTTTGGCAGAGTTCAGCGATTCAGCGGTCTTATCACTGACCCAAGTCTTCTAACTCTCCTCTAATGCACAGGGTTACTTTTACTCTAAAGCTGGTCCCCTGCACCATGCAGATGTCAGTGAGCTACCTGTTTTGAGGTTCACATCTAGTAAAATAAAGAAAAATATAGTGTTAATAGTTCTTTCTTAAGTATAAGAATATGCTGTCTCCAGTGTCCCATCTATGCCTAGTCTGAGCCATTTCTGAGTATATCCCTTCAGGATAGAAAAATCAAATGTGTTTAGCGTAGGATGACCAGATTGGGTAAAACAGAAAGTAGGTGTGGAGTGTGGAGGACAGCCACAATGTCCAGAACTGCTAATCATTATCACCATGTTTCATCCTTACTTATTTATAGACATGGACACCTTAAAACACTAATCTATCAGTTTAAGAAACAGTATCAGAAAAGTGTGAGAAAATTACCACTGATATCATGAGATGGTGTGTTTTGTTTTTTTTTTTGAGGGGGTTGGCTTTTTGTTTATTTTTTTGTTTTGTTTTTTCCAGAGCAATAGAGGAAAAGAGGATATGGTTTAGAAAATAAATCGGTTTGACAAAAAACAAAGTTTGAAAGAATGGGGGAGAATAAAACTCGGAAAAAGTAATTTCATCAAGACTATGACTTGAAGGAGAGAAGGTAGAAAGAAAACCAAAGAGGAATGAGGGAGAATTATAATGCCATTTGTTCCTGAAAGAACAGATTCCACCTGCAAATTAAGACCAACTGTGAGATATGATGTGAGGTACTTTTAGTAAAGAAGGAGGTTAATAAAGACCAAAGAAGCAGAGCTGGAAGTCTGATTCCTACATTATAAACCTTAACTTAAAACCCAAGATAAAGTCAATTAAACATTCCACATGATTGGTCAGAACAGAATGTTCTGATGACTCAATATGGAGGAAGGACTTAAAAAGAGAAATTTTTAAATGTTAAACATCTGGTCTTAGGAAATTTCCTCTTTGATTTTTAAGCAAACCATTTCAGAATGGTCATAAGGAGCCATTTATTTGGGGAAGCACTAGATCTAGGGCATGTTTTATCTTTTATTTTTCATTCTTCCCATTTCACTATATTTTGTAACATATAATACTCTTCACTTTGTGGGTATGTTACTAATGAGTATGAGGATCCTGGAAAGCTGTCTGCCTCCATCTTTCCCCAACAATATTTCACCCAACGCCATTCATTGCCTATGTTTTAAGAAGTTTGAAGAATACGAGGATAGAACTGTTGAAGTGAAATGTTCTGAAAAAGCACGATGATGTTTAGCATATTTAAACAAAAAAATCTAAAATACCACTAGCCTCTTGGCATATAAGTAAATAACAAAAGTCTGTACCAGTCTAAATTAAATTCCAAATTATAGTAAAACACCAATAATTCACTATGGCAAGGGAAGAAATTTCAACTGAAACTGTTAATTAGACAAAGTTTAGAAAAAATAAAGACCATTATTGCAGAAACCATTTTTGTATGATAATTGTGTGTCAAATATTACGGACTTGGCTTTGTGGGTCAACTAATAAATATACTGAAGCTGTCCTGGTAAAGTTTATGATTTAATGTAAATCCTCAAGGAGAGGGAGGCATAAACAAATATGTGAGCCACCAAAAAGAAAGAGAAACAAGCACGTGTGTACCTACTATGTAAAGAGAAATCCCCTGTTCCTCCCCATTCAATATCCCATGGACAGAGGAACCATGTTCTTGAGTCTTATATATTCCATAACTATTACATTGATTTTGCATGTTTCTACATTTAGTTATAATTCATTTCCAATGCTACTTAGTATTCCCCTATATAAATATACTTAAGCTTACATATCTGTTGTTCTGTCAGTGGACATTTGGGTTTTCTCTCTCTTTTTGCTATTGCAAGATATATAGCCATGAACATTCTTGTCACTTTATCCATATTCAGAAGAGCTTCTCTGCAATTATATTTCTATAGATGAAACTATCAGGTTATAAGCTATGGACATAAACCAATTCACAAGGTAATGACAAATTTTTCACAAAGAGATTTCAGCAATTTACCTCTCACCAGTACGCAAAACTATAAATTTTGTTCTATACACTTTAACAACTTGATTTATGGATGTTTTGGTGTTTGGCAATACAGATTTGAAATGGTATTGCCATTTTTTTTAAAATTTGTATTTCCCTGAATACTAGTAATATTGAATGTATTCTGAAAGGTTTATTAACCATTCTTATTTCCTCTCTTGGGAAATATCTATTTATGCCTTTTGTCCATTTTACAGGGTAATGCTGGAGATTTTACTTTGTGTATAGGAGATTTTCACATATCCTTGATACTAATCCTGTGTCAGTCATGTAAGTTATATATACAGAGGGTGCCAAAAAAAATGTAGACACATTTTAAGAAAGGAAACAACTGTATTAAAATTGTAATACTCAGTATATACCAATAATAAAAGATGAATACAAGTCATGTATATACATTTTTTTGGCACCCCTGGTATATCTTCAAGTTAATGTTATGGATTCTCTTTGTACTTTATGGAAGGTTTAGATTGAAAAAATTCTCCATTTTACGTAAGTCAAATTTCTCAATGTTGTTCGATGTGGCTTGCACAGTTTTCTTTATTGTTCATTGTTAATGTATTGCTTAAATAGTTTCTCTTATGTTATAAAGATTCTCCCATTATTTACTTAAAAAATAAAAATTTTGTTTTTGCACACAAATATTTACTCCAACTGGAATTGATTTGACATTAATGTAGTTATAAATTTCAAATATTTTCAAATATCTATTGTTCCCAAAGAATTATTAATAATCCATTATTTCCCACACTGATCTGCAAATACACCTCTATCATATATGGTTTTCATATTTATGTGGATTTGTTTGTAGATCTCTATTCTTTAACGTTGGATTCTTTCTTGAAAATTTCAGTGCTATTGCCACATTGTTTTAATAGCTAAAGTTATATGACAATTATTACTATTTGGTTTGGCAAAGACCATAACTTGTTGTTTTTTTGTGTTTTTTTTTGCTTGTTTTTTTTTGTTTGTTTTTTTTTTTTAACGTGTCTTGGCTCTTCTGGATCCTTTCTGTTTTATATTAATTTTATAAGTGCCAAGTTTTATAACAAAGCTTATTATAATTTTTGGAATTATATTTAATCTATATATCAATTTTACAAGAAGGCATCAAGGAATAAAACTAACACAAAATTCAAGTATGCATCTTGGATAAAATAATCATGAGAGAAATTTTTAATCCCTTCCTGAAAGACATTAGATGATGTACAAAAACAGAGATATACCTGGGTTATAAATAAGATTGCTCTGACATATATTTTCTCAAGCTATCTTTCATATATCTCAATATTTCCTGCATATTCCCAATCTTTATTTCCATTGTCTTTTGTGCAATTTCTACATTCTCCCTTCAAATTCACCAATTCTCTATTTTATTGTATCTAATCTGCTATAGATTGAATTATTAACTTCAACTTTATTTTTCATTTCTTGAAGTTTCATTTGTTTCTTTTTCTAAGTTGCCTGGCCACCTTACATAGTCTCCTATTCCTAAGAATCCTTTTGATTCACACACACACACACACATAGGTTTTCTATTCCTGATATCAATCTAAAATCTGAAAACACTGAGAGTCTGATTTTGTTTTCCAATAGTTCTGCTTGACCTTATTCATTATAGTGTATTTTTATTTTTATATATTTTCTGATGTTGTGAGTTTATGCTAATGAAGTCTTATCTATATATTTATTTGAATCCTTTATTTAAGGAGGGTTACTTTAGAAACAAACTATGATTGCTTCTGCCAGCTGTCTGTCAATACTAACAATCAGGAACTAATTTGAAAATAATTTACAGCTGAAGATGGCTTTGTAACCAAAAGAATGATAAATTTAGGTCACAAACCTAATCCATATATCAACTTGAGGTTTTGAATTCTCAGGAGACTATCAATCTAGACACTTCCCATAGCCCCAGAGCTAAATTCAAGACAGAATTGTTTGCTTATATTTTTCCCTCTGTGTAGAGCTACTTTGTCTTTCTCTCATTCACTAAGCATGTCACTCTCCAGGATTTTAAATAGGCATCTCCTATGAGTCGTCCCATCTTATGTCTTGGCTTTGTCTCCTTTCCCCTGCAGCATATGTACCTATCCAAAAAATGGAAGTTCAAAATTTCCCCCAAAGCAACTAACAAATTATAAATTGCTTACCTCTCTCTAGGTTCCTACAGTCAATATCCATTAATTTCCTGAAAGTTATATATATATATATATTATATATAGCCATAAAATATAAGATATTTAACCAGCATTTTTTCTTATTTACACCAAGAAATTTTTTTCAGGATATCTGGTATTCCTTTCTGACAGAGAGATACTCATAAAGAAGATTTAAATATATATTTCCAAGTTATTTTTTGAGTGATTCACAGAATTAAGAGTCATTAAATTATAGACCGTTAAATAAATGCAAAAGTCAAATAAAAAATACATTGTTATACTCATTTCTTGATAGCTATAACAAAGTGAACTACTATTACCTTCATAAAATAGTGTCTTATGGTATTACTCTAACCACATTGGCCTTAACAGGAAACCTTCTACTGAGTATATACTTGACAGAATATAACCACATTAGTTATTTCAAAAGATATTCAGAAAATTTACACTAAATGCTCTCTAAAACGTGGCTCTGAGGTAATTTGTAAAACCCATAATTCAGAAAAAAGCCAACAATGAAACTTCATTACTTTAAGGTCCTTGCAAATTGTTTGTGAATAAGACTCTTGGTCAGGATCTGGAATTATTCCATACTAATGTCAGCACTAATGTACTGTATTGATACTTGCGTGTAGTTTCAAATTGGAGCACAGAAATTACTTACTAATGTGCTTATATCATTGTTTTTAAAAATAGTTTGCCAAATGTATCCTTTCACGATATTTGAGTTTAGAATAGATAATAAGTTATATGTAACATTTCAGTTCATCTGTCCTCCAAAAGAGAAATGGGCACTTAGACCCTGGCTTTCAGTATTATGGCTGGTTTGTTTTGTTTCATTTTTGTTTCTTTGGTCGTTGTTGTTTGTTTCTTTAGGTATTCTTACATCTAGTGATAAAATTGCTTATTAGGTTAGAATACATTACGTTTCCCTGTACATCTTTTATATTAGTGTAAATTTTACATTTTTGCATTTAGGTAAAAATGAGAAAAACATTCTTAATATTTCTAAAATAAAGCTAAAATAAGCTTATATTCTCCTTTAACATTCCTGTTATATTGCTTGGATTTTTTAGATACATACTCCTAACATGATATTAAATTACAAACAAGTACAAAGTAAATAATGTCTGGATGGTATACAGTGACATTTTTCATCTACAAAAAGAAATTCAACAACATAGTTAATGCTATAAAAAGACTGGTAGGTGAGATCTTCAATAAGCATATGAGGTCTGACAATTAAGTTCATGAACTTGTTGCAACGATGTTGTTAACCTTTTTTGAAGTCAAAGGGATTATACATTATGAATTTGTACCAACTGGACAAACGGTTAACCAAGTTTACTATTTGAAAGTGCTGAAAATGCTGCATGAAAAAGTTAGACAACCTGAACTTTTCACCAACAATTCATGGCTCTTGCATCATGACAATGTACCAGCTCACACGGCACTGTCTGTGAGGGAGTTTTTAGTGAGTAAGCAAATAACTGTTTTGAAACACCCTCCTTACTCACCATATTTGGCCCCCAATGACTTTTTTCTTTACTCAAAGACAAGGGAAATATTAAAAGGAAGACATTGTGATGACATTCAGAACATCAAGGGTAATACGAGGAGAGCTCTGATGGCCACTCCAGAAAAAGAATTCCAAAATTGCTTTGAAGGGTGGACTAGGCACTGACTGACATTGGTGCATAGCATCCCAAGTGGATTACTTTGAAGGTGACTAGTAATATTCAGCAACGAGAAATGTAGCACTTTTTCTAGAATGAGACGTGAACTTAAGTGTCCGACCTGGTAAAACACTGATAGATTTTGGGAACTATTTAAAGCAAAATATGAGAAATGGAATTCATAAAGGGTAAATTCAATATATGAAATACACACACACACACACACACACACACAAAATAATATGAAAAATTAAAAGTGATTTCAAGTTCCAGTCTTTAGAAACCCAATGGGATTCCAGGTCTGGGTCTAAACATGTACCAGAGAAATCTGGATCATTTCACTTAAAAGAGAAGCAACTGAGATCTAATCCAAAGGACTTAAGAATAAACTACAGGAGCTTTTACTAATCAAATCTGGGGTAACTTAAACATAGAGGTACTCAATAAGCAATCAATTCAGCCAAAGAAAACATACTGATTAGGTTCTGAGGTTGCCAGGAAATTGAAATACTTTGAAAACCTGAAAGGAAATGATTCAAGCATCTATCCTGCTTTTCCTCTACAGGAATTGTAACTAAGTATAAAAGCCCACGAGGGTAAGTTTTACTTTCTAGAATATTTTCAGCTAATAGTAGACAAAAAATGATAAACCTAGAATAGCACATTGCAAACCCAATGAAATAATCAATTTCAATAATGATCAATAAATCATTGACTAGAAGATCTTGATTAGAAGAAACCAATCATGAAAAGAACGTTATGAAGCAATTATAGAAATTTGAACACTGATTGGGTATTTGATTTTATAAAGAAATGAATGTTATTCTTTTAGGTGTGATAATAGTAATGTGATTTGTTAAAACAAAATGTCCTTACCCTTTGCCAGTGCATATTTAAACATTTACAAATGAAATATAATATGATGTTAAGGTTTGTTTTTAAATAATTTGAGATAGTAGAAAAAGATCAGGCAAATGAATGAAACAAGACTAACCTTTTTAGTGATAATTACTGAGGGTGGATAAGGTGTATACTTAAGGGTTCATTACAAAGTTCTTTCTACTTTATAAAATGTATCTTTGAAGTTTCTTGCAATAAAGGTAACAAGTTATTTAAAATGTAATGCAATATGATCCCTATCAGAGATGTTTACCCCCTGAATGATAACTTTATTAATAATGAAAACAAGCACTAATATATAATGCTTTATTATCCATTCTGTACTTAATTGACCAACATTTTTTATGTCAAAATTGATTTTGATAATTTTAACTCTATAATTTCTGTTGGTATTCATATGTCATCTTATTTATTGCTCTAAACAGTTAACCCACGTAATATTTAAACATCAGTACATGTTTAGTTTTTTAATACCTACAAATTTGGTGAAGAGCCACCCAGTTAGTCATTCAAGAGCCAACAAACTTTTCTGTAGAGGGACAGATAATTATATTTTAGGCTGTGTAGCAATACAATCTCTGCCACAACTACTCAACTCTTCTAATGTAGCACAAAAGCAGACATAGATGATATGCAAATGAATGGGCATAACAACGTTCCAATAAAACTTGATTTATAAAAACAAGGAGTAAGCTGGGTTTGGCCCACACAGTGTAGTTTCCCAACCCCTGAAAATCAATACAGTAAATCAGTATAATGTTTACGAAAGAACAGGAAACAGATCAGAAGAGGAAGTCCAATTGACTTCAACATACATGAAAATAAAATAAATGCCAAAGGTGGTATTTTTAATTCAGTGAGAAAGGATGATGAATTTCATCATTTTAATCAATAATGGTAATTAGGATATGGTACCTAATATCCATTAACAAAAATGATAATTTAGACCCTTAACCACGTCATTTACAAAATTGGTTAAATATTCAAATTGGTTAAATGAACAGAACTGTTAAATATTTAAATATGTAGATTAGTCCTAGAAAAGTCATAATAGTCCTAGAAAAACTGCATATATAAAACTGCATATAACCATGTGCATTCAATGGTTTGAGAAGAGTTCCTAACCAACACAGAAAACGTAGAGAAAAAGGACATATTTGACTATATAAAAGTTAAAACTTTTATGCAGTAAAATATTTCATAAACAAAGTAAATAGACAAATAGTACACCTGGACTAATGTTTTCAATATAGGTGGCTGGCAGTACATAAAATAGAGAAAACAGTCCAACAGCAACATAGGAGAAGATATGGGTGGCAGAGAATGCCTGTGTCCTCCTAACATATATTTTTGCCTTCTTTGTTAGTAAGGGAAACCTGCTTTTAAGTCAGGCATTCTGCCAAAAATGTAAAATACTACATTTCATAAACAATATTGTAACTATGTGCAGCATTACCTATCTTCTAGCCTGTGTAATATAGGCAGGAAAAATAAATACATGCATTTAAGGAAGATTTATTTTAAAGGGAGGGAGCACTTATTCCTCTTCTTCCTTTTTCCAGGTGATTGGAATTTAATGGCTGACACTCCAGCCTTGATTGGGCACTGAGTAAAACATGCAAGCATGGCAGAGCACAGAGTGGACCCGGCACCCAGATCATGGCAGAAAGCTACCAATAGTTGCGCCGTCTACCTCTAGATCTCTTTTATAACAGATAGAATCAGCCTTCTGTATGGTTTAATGTACTAGTATTTTAAGTGTTTCATTTAACACAGCTGAATAAAGCTCTAATCAACCATAAGAAAACAATTCACATAAAAATAAAATGAACAGCAAATAAATGCGTGAAAAAAATGCTTAAACTCAAATTAACAGTGAGATATTAGATAACATCCACCAGATTGACAGAAATTTGAACAATCGATAATAACAGCAGATGGCCTGGATATGCGGGGATACTCACATATGCCAGACGATTGTGGATTTTGATAGTCATTTTAGAAACCAAATGAATAAAATTAACACAGTATTTGACCCAAAGTGTCCTCTCCTAGGAATCTGTCACACTCAAAGAAAAAAAAAAAAAAAAAAAAAAAAGGAATTTAAAGATATAAGGGTAAAGTACAGGAACTTTGTTACAGTACGTTTGTAGTGGTAAAAATCAATAGACGCAATGTAAGTGATATCAATCAGCATATGGAATAAATTACCAGATTCCTGATTTATTGTGAAGGAATTGAAAGAAAGAAATTGGAGGTAATATTAGTTGATGTGGCAGGATTTCCACAAGGTATATTTAAATAATGAATGTGGGGCCCAGGTTTATAAAAGCCAACAGTGATAACATATGTATGTATTAATGTGGAGTGTTGGTATGCTTGATAGATATGAAAAACATGTGTATGGTAGAACACAGCAGAAAAGATACATGTATAGATTATACAAAAATCATTTAGTATAAATATATAAACCCTACGCATATATCCTATAGATGATAAATGGGCATAATGAGATATAAAATTAGAAGCATATTGCCACAATTCCCTGGGGTAGAGATAGAGTCTGATGTGGATAAAGAGGAGAGAAAAGCAAACAAGAACAAAAAAAAACAGTTATTACTTACTTGGAAAAAGGCTGTACACAATGACTTATATATCACTGGAGTGTGTGTGTGTGTGTGTGTGTGTGTGTGTGTGTGTATGAAAATGAAGTAGGAATAATCACCAAAATATTAATGGCTATTTCAGAATGAAAAGATATATTATGATGCAAAATAATATGTATTATTTTCACATAAGGTCTTTAACCTCGAATTGTATTAGTTTTATTCTTAAAAAATTAAAAAATTACTTTAGTTGCCTCAAGTATTTTCACAATTGAGAACAAGACACTTTGAGAATTGGAAACAATGATGACATCAATATTTATGTGACATTAGAATCTTTGTAGTGTCTGAAAAAGCAACTAAGGCCACATCTGCTACTCAGAGTAGTGTGTTATGATGTTTTGTTTGGGGATTTTTATTTATTTATTTTTACATTTTGTCTGAAAAGATTTTTAGGCTCATTTGCAATTATATTAGTTAATTTATAAGAAAAATTGTTACTTTCTCCTTTAGAAAAATGATTGATTTTTTCAAATATATCATTTTAGTACTTTAAAATGCTTCTAGAAACAAAAGGGTGAACTAGTCAAGTCATATAACTTATCCTTATAATTAATGGATAATGCATACAGCTGACTGCCTTGCATACATCACTTCAACAAAGTACATCATATATTTATCCTTCATCCTTTAAGAACATTTGAATCATGATCAGATAGAAGCCAAAAACCTAATTACTTACAATAAGCTTATTTCTCTAGAGTTGTATCATATATTTCAGCTAACATAATAGGTATCTTCTTTATTTCCTCTCCCAAAATATTTTTAGAAGGACATTTATTCCCTGCTGTGTACATAACCAAAAAACTTACAGGAAACCGGTGTGATCCTTCATAATACTAGATTTGGAGGCTACCAAATTTGAAAATTAACCAAGGAAGTAAGTTCTTAGAAGGAAACTTGTCTTAATTACGGATAACAGATAAGAGTGAAAGGACTCTTTGTCAAACTAAGAAGCAAGCTTACAAAGTAATAATAAATTCATTTTTTAAAAGTACAAAGGATAAGAAACAACTCTCACAACTGATACAACAGGTGATAACATATTTTGGAAACAAGGATAGGAAAAATGATGTCAAGTATGATAAATGGAGGTGAAATTCTCATTGGAGGCTAGGTACAAATAATATGGTACCAGATTTAAAGTACTGAGAAGATGAGACAACTGGGGTGGAGACGGGGGTCATAAAGGTGGAAAGAGAACTCATGTGGCTATTCTGGAAATTGCAAATAATTCTACATAATTCTACATAAATAAAACTACAGCTATGGCTGTTGACATCTAAAGACAGCCTCCATATATAGAGAATAACAGAACACTCTTCATTTAAACTCAAAGAAATACAATCCAATAGGCATTTGGAAAGGTCTATTTGGCCACTGTTGGCCAACAGATTTTTTTAAAATTTATGGTCCTTCATCCACTTTTTGTGGAGATAGGATCTCCTTGAATACAGAATACAGAAGGTCATATTCTCAGGGTAGAAAGTTCCAAAGTAAATAATGGAGCTAACTAGATTGGAATGATAAGCAAAGCACATGCAGATTTTTGAGAATCTTGCCATCCTTAGTCTCTGCTTCACATTTTTACCAGGAATATTACATTCTATTAAATGAAAAATGCCCCCGAAAATGTCCCACTAAAGAAAAATAAAAGGGTAAGTGATTTCCCCCAGTAATACCTGTACCATATGGATTTTAGGAAACTATTAAACTTAAAATAAGACTGGCCCCATGACAGATCGTAGCACCAGGTTTCTGGCAATACTTTGCAGACCTGGAGCAAGGTTCTCCAGAGGCTGTATATTATCTGAATCAGTGGACATATGGCAGTATCAAATACATGGTGCTTATCTCCCATAACCAGGATCCACAAGTCCAGAAATCAAGGGGTGGAAATGGGAGTGGCATCCCTCACTATTGGCAAAATTGAGTGATCCACTGGCCAAATTTTGTATCGCTGCTCCCATGACTTTACGCTTTGCTAGCCCAGAGATCTTAGTTCCAGAGAGGAGAATGCATCCACCAGAAGAGAGAACAGACTGCCGCCTGGCCATTTTGGGCTCCTCAACCTCTGAATCAATCAGAAAGGAAGAAAGTTACAGTGTTGGCTGGGTGATTAATTCTGAACATCAAGGGGAAATCGGAGTGCAGCTCCACAACAGAGGTAAGGAAGAGTATGTCTAGAATACAGGCGATCCCTTAAAGTATCTTTTACTATTACCGGGACCTGTGATTAAGGTCAATGGAAAACTCCAACAACCCAATCAACCCAACTAATGGCCCAGAACCTTCAAGAATGAATCAGCCCACAAGGTAAAGAACCAAAACCAGCTGAGGTGCTTGCTGAAGGCAAAGGGAATACAGAATAGGTAGAAGAAAGGAGTTATATAAAACCGCTTCCAATGAATTGCAAAAATGAGGACTATAATTGTCATGAGTATGTCCTTACTTTCTTATGAATGTCTGTGTATATCTACACATATATTAAACAAACATTTTTTTCTCTCATATTTCCTTATCATGTAACATAAGTTGTATTGATTTCATATCAGTCTTCAAGTATTCTTAACTTTACATCATAGTATTCAAGTTACAGGACATCAGGAGAAGAGTAAACATCATGCAAGGACTTTACATTCTCATCTGGGAAAGGGATTAGTGTTTTCAGTCATACACTGGGATAGCTGTATCACGTTAGGTGAAATTAGGACCTTGCTACTGGTTTTATTCGGAGATTAAGTACGGTTTAAGGTGATGCGTATAGGTGTCAAGTTGACAATGGAAGCCCAGGTAGCTGGGTGTGTCTGTAAGGTTGTTTCCAGAAGAGACTCACATTTGAATTGGTGAACTGAGTAAAGCAGATGCCCCACCCCCGACAATGTAGGTAGACATCATCCAATCTGTTGAAAGCCCAAATTAAAAAAAAAAAAAATGTGGAGGAAAGGCAAGTTCTATCTCACAGCTTGAACTGAGACACTCATCCTCTCCTGCCCTCAGACATCAGTATTCCTGGTTCTTGGGCTTTCGGAACCAGATCCGGTCTTATACCATCAGCCCCCCAATTCTCAGGACTCTGGATTCAGACTGAGTAACACCAGCAGTTTTCTTGTTCTTCAGCTTGCAGGTGACAGACTGTGGATCTTTTTGGCTTCCATAACCTCATGAACCAATTCCTATAATAAATCTCCTCTTACACATATGTATATGTTATGTCCTATTATTTGTTTCTCTGTAGAACCATGGCTAATACACAATTGGATTTTAAAATAAAACTGGCCCCAAGACAGATAAAAAATAAGAGCCTTAATGGCATAATGTGCTATAACATCCAGCAGATTGGAAAATGATTCTAATTGTGAACAAGTAAGTACTTTTGAACACTTGATTAAGAAGCACAAACATTACCTCAGATTTACTTAAACAGAATCCCAACACAGCTATCGAAACCATTTGGAGGCTGGCTTCCAGGCAGAATTTCCTACTATGAAAAAGGGTGCGAGAACTTACGTGTGCCTGGATATGGACGGTGGAGAATAAAACAAATGACTTTCCATGAAGAAGCTTTTCAACCATAGCATTAAGGTGAAAAGTTAGCCTCCTCCAGTTCAGGTGATACTTTGGAGCCCAAATACACTGATTACAATCTCAACCAGAAATACATTACCTCGTGAACCAACTTGATACCAAAATACCTCTTCTTAATGTGATGACTATACCTCAGGACCCTGTGCTATAGGGCTACTCATGTGTTATGTAGCCTTGGAGCTGAACACATCAGATGTCTCATTGTCCCACATCCATGTCAATAATCTACTATCAGACTTTTAATGATCACTATGAAGATGGCTGAGTAAATAACTTTTATTAATACAGTAAACATATATCAGCCTAATAGGAAGAAGTCACCTCATTTTACCTGGAAACAGTGAAGATCTTTCAAATGATATAAATTGTTCTTAATTCCAAAACAAAACAAAACAAAAATCACAATTTGGGCTCCATCTAGCTCCAGGGGGGAAAGATATTAAATATTAAAATATTTAAAAATAAAATATAAAATAAATATTCCTAGGAGAGTTAAATTTGGAAATACTGCACTTCCCACATGCAATGAAAAATAGAGAAGCTATTTCAATCCCTTACCCTGGAGAAGGAAGTAATGCCATCATTAATACTTAGGTTAACTATAAACATAGGCAAACATAGAAAGGGAAGAAAAATGGAAGTTTGCCCCCAGAAGAGTCAAATTTTAAAATGCAGCACTTCTTATATATTAAAAAAATTAAAATGTGTGCATTTCCTTCTAGCCCCAGAGAATGGAATAGTATCGATCATGCACACTTAAATAACTCAGGTGTAGGCAAAAGGGAGTTTCAGTCTCAATTCAGGCGTCTCCCTTTTCTCCTACTTCAGAGAAAAGACTTGGAATTGAGCGGAGGAGAAAGCACTTCAAAGTGAAGGACATTCCACATTGACAATACTGAGTTTTAATTCAAATATTAATAAAAGCCAAAGAAGAACTTAGATATTGTTTGCAGTGTTCATTGCAAGGTAGAGGAGAGGTACCTCACATTGTAATTAAGAAACCAAAATACATGAAGGTCAAAGTCCTCCAGAGGAAAAAAATCTACACTATCAGGTGTGATTTAAAAAAAGAAGTCTTAATAATGCTGATAAAACACTGTGACATTCACTGGACCACCTGGCAGTATCACCTTTGGAGAAGCACATGTGCTGATTTCCAATGAAATGATCATCAAATCTGGGTCATTTACTCTGAGAAATGTTCATATTATTCTAGACAAGTGTTTATAAATAGTCATTCTCCCAAAGGAAAGACGACAAAGAGCAAAAACTGCTTGTGTTGCAGCCTTTTTAAAAGAAAACACTTCAGCTGGGCTTAACAGTGTTCAAAGAACACTGTCTTACTGTCATTGCTCCGAAACCATCCTGTTTAATGGAAGAAATGCACTCAAAGAGAAAACTGGTCAAATAGACAGTAATAATTAATGCATTTTTTTAAATAAGCAGACAAAATGTTTCTACTTCATGGGCCTGGAGAATAATTTGATTGTTCAGGGGAAAACAAAAAAAAAGAAAGGAAAGCGTCCAATGCTAGTTTGTGGAAA
The DNA here is from genome assembly GCF_004115265.2 of Rhinolophus ferrumequinum. Lineage (NCBI taxonomy): Eukaryota > Metazoa > Chordata > Mammalia > Chiroptera > Rhinolophidae > Rhinolophus > Rhinolophus ferrumequinum. The sequence goes on along the minus strand of NC_046289.1, from coordinate 88,370,713 downwards.
AGTTGTCTTCCAAGAAGGAGACATTTTTGAGGCAACCATTAATTATAGTCAATTTCTCATCATAATACAGTGGTACCTCGGTTTTCAAATGTAATCCACGAGCTCTGAAACATTCAAAAACAGCCGACAGTTAGGCCTCAGATCTTGCACTCAGCAGAAGCCGCACAACATGTTCGACTTCTGAGTCATGTTCGAAAACCAAAGCATTTACTTCTGGGTTTATAGTGTTCATAAACCAAAATGTTTGTCAATGGAGACGTTCGAAAACCGAGGTACTACTGTATAATCACATGATGTATAACTCAGAATCCATCATTAAATATCACTACCCATCATCCACATTAAAAAGATTGGAAGAAGTTAACTGAAAAAATTAAAATAAATTGTTTCACTGCTAATTAATTCAACAACTATATTCCACTTATAGAAAATACAGACATCATCATTAGCCATTGATGGCTACATGCAGTCTTAAAATATTCCTAATTTTTAAATCTGGATTTTCATTTCTTCTTTCTTTCCAGGAGATCTAAAAGGATCTTCCAATAATTAAGTCAGACACTGGAATCTGACACTGATACAAGAGTACCATGGTTTGAAAATATAGCTGGCTTACTTGGAGTCTATAAAAATATACTTTGAACTATTTATTTCAGCTTGGAGAAGGAGGCTCTTTCCTCAAGTTCTTTCTCCCTCTCAGTTGACGGATAGAAAATGTATACATTTAAATAGTATTGTATATCTACTTGTCCCCAGACAGCACTGTGAAAATGAATATGATTATGTTTATAAAACACACTGAGCCCTTGAATAGAAGCTGGCCTCTTTATAATCAGAAGTCTAGTAAGTATGTAAGTACGTATTGTGTCGGGTTTTTCATATTGATTTCATTGTAAAGTGTATGCGAATATCTGATTATACATGAATGTCTGATTTACTGTTTAATCATTCTTCTGCCCCTCCTTCTCCCTCCCAACTCTCTCAATCCTTGCCACCTTCACTACTGTGTTCCTCTCCTCTCTCTCAGGATTTCCTGCTATCATTCTGGTGGACTACACCTGGAACTATTTTACTATGTACTGTCGTTTGAATCAATGCAGTCTCTTTCGGTGACATTTCAAATCAACTGAGCCCTTTTCACCACCAAACTCTTTCTTCTCCACTGTTTTGCTTTAGCAGAAAGTTGGCATTTCCTAAACATCAACAGCGATCTTACCCAAGTGCTCATTAAGAAAAGGCCATATTGTTTCTCCTGGCTCATGATTACAAGAGAGAAGGCAGTGAGGGCACGCTTCTTGCTAGCCAGGTCATCTCTCGTTTAAAATATTGGCAGCAGAGTGGAAAGGACACAGACTCCCTGTGTCACCTTGAGCAAGTTAACATCTCTGCGCTTTGGTATCTTCTTTTGTAAAAGAGACAAAACCTCAAATTTTCTAGGTTTCACTGACTTACATTTACAGATGAAGTACCGTTAATAATAATTACCAAGATTTCACCTGGATTCTCCCTCACTTGCTCACATAGCATCTGTATCCATCTACCAATCAGTATAGAATCTTCAGAATAAGTCTCATGTCGATTCATGGGCAAGTCGGTTCTCCCTCTCATTGCTGCTGCTCTAATAGGATCTCTTTCAATTCACTGCTGGGCGAGGCATCACCTATTTTAATGTGGGGAGCTTATTAAAATTGAGTTTCTGAAAGAGTAGGGCTGGGACGGGGCTCTGCTTTTCTAAAATGCTCCCAGATGATGGTCGTGCCGCTGGGCCATAGGCCAAATGAAAGAGGTCCCAGACTTGCAGAGATTAGTGTGCTAAATTCAACTTCTGGCTGTGGCGTCTAAGACACTGTCACCATCACCCCGAGCCTTTTCAATAAATTGTCGTGGTGGTCTGTGTCAGAAGAGTTGAGGGAATTTATCTCCCCATCACATTACTCACTCCCACAAGTATTACACCATTGACTGCAACAGCCTTTCTGTCTGCCAGTAGGACACAACAATACACCTGAGCTGGGGAAAGACTACATCGACCAAATCAGAAACTCTCATTTGATAGCTAATGGTCTTTGATGAAACCACCTTAGCCAGGCATCTTCTTTGTTTTAGGAGATATTCTCTCCTGGGAGAATCCTTAATCTTCCTTATAAATTATCTTCTGTAAGGCCTTCCCAATAAGTTCATCATATATCCCTTGCCTGAACATTAGCAGTAGGAACTAGTTTAAATAGCAGATTAGGTATCCCATGTTATAATAATTACTTTTCAGTGTTGTTATATGGATTAAAAAGATAAGTATATCATGTAGTTTATCATGTGTGTCCAAAAGTGTCATCTATTGTCCATTAATACTTAGTAATCACCTTGAAGTGATAAGTATCCAATAAAGCAACATTTCCCTTGGCAGTCATACTTCTACAGTAGAAACTAGCTGATTAGCAAATCCCTATATTTAAAAACGTGTTTATTCATGTATGCAGCAGATACCATGTTTCCCCAAAAATAAGACCTAGCCAGACAATCAGCTCTAATGCGTCTTTTGGAGCAAAAATTAATATAAGACTCGGTCTTATTTTACTATAATATAAGACCAGGTCTTTAACATAATATAATATAATATAATATAATATAATATAATATAATATAATATAATATAATACCGGGTCTTATATTAATTTTTCCTCCAAAAGACGCATTAGAGCTGATTGTCCGGCAAGGTCTTATTTTTGGGGAAACACGGTACATAATGAGTATCAAATATGTACAAAGGATATAACATACCAGGGGATAAGTGAGATCAAAGGTCATTGCCCTCATGGAGCTAACATTCTGGAGGGGGGATCAGAACAAAAACTTCATTTTACCTTTCTGCTTTGCATTAGCTTTGTGTATAATAAACCCTTGGTTCATGCACCTTAGCCCCTATTGTCAAAATCACTGCCATCTTCACTACTACGAAGAACAAGAGAGTTCAAACATCTTATATTCTAATCCCAATTGTTTTTGAAGAGATTTCTGTTTCTGGACAAGTAATTTACCTTCTTAATTAGAAACCTCATCTATAAATTATGGACATTGGACTGTATTACCTGTACATCCCTTCCCAACCCTATTTATGTATGATATTGTTATAGTACTACTCTTTCCAAGTCTTCAAAACTAGGATCTATTGTCTCGCTCCTTAACAACTTCAAGAAGTCTTATATGTTTCCTTTCCATTCCACATTTCCCGACATCTATACTCACTTTAATAATCTCATTGAGCAGCCTCACAGCATCCTGGTTTTAAAGAAACTGCTCTCCTTCAAGCCATTTCTGATAATATTCACTCCACATCAGTCACTTATGCCTGGCCCAACCATGTTTGGTAACCTGTCACCTCATACCATGTTCCAATCCCAAGGTTTCAAACATCATTCACCCCAGATCTCACAAAGTAACACATTTTGCTGTTTATATTTACCAGAAATTTCCAACTAAAGTTCCTTCTAATTCATTCAACTCAGTGGCTCATTTCCAGCTTCCGTTATTTCCCCTAAAATAGTTGATCAGCCATTCTCATGCAGTCCTTACTCCTCTCTATAATTAGGTTTTGCGATACTATCAACAATAGTGACCATTCGGTCTCTATACACACTTACCCACTTTTCATTGCCTTCCCTGGGGTGCAGAGCATAGATGGAGAAAGCATCAACACCACGTGTTATGCCACCAAAAAATGTCATGTGTCTAGTAGTAAACACAATTTTAATATTGCTTCACAAGTTCTTTTGTAATGTCTTACTGATTAGTTTTTTTCCTGATCTGTAAATCATCTTCATTTTCTCATTCTTGACACGTATTCTTTCTTCCTGTTTTCCTAATATGAAGAGTCCACTGATAAACTTTCCCCCTTCAGCTTGTTTTTTCATCCTTGAAACGGACAAAAATGTGTCTTTTTTTTTTCATGGTTTACTCCCAACTTTAATGTTCTGTTTTATCTCCTTCAGTTCTCTAATAGTCTTCCTTTCAGTTTCACTATTGATGCTATCTCCACATGAAGTGCATGTCATTCCCTGATTAGTATCTGGTGCTGACTCAATAACTCTGTTCTCTGGAATGGTCTCTTCCACACAATGTGACTTAAATAGGAGAGGAAACGCATTCATGAAGTATGTGGATATTTACACTGTCTATGACCAAAGTCAGCTGGAAATAAAACAGCTCTGCTGTTCCCTAGAAGTTCCTAAGTTCGTAAATTCTAATAACTTTTTAAAATATGAACCAACTTTTTCCTGAAATGACCTTGTCTTTGTAAATCACAAAACCTTGTCTACAAAACTCCTCCCTCATATTATTTTGACGTGTGGCTCTATCTCTCACCAGAGTTGATCTCATTTTCATATGGATTTTTAAAAATGGTGTCCTTATATTGATGAAAGGCAGTTTCCAAGGCAACGAAGAAAGAGACATGAGCAGGTCAGCTTTCAGCAAGACCCTTGCTGTACTTGTATCATACAACTGAGCCCCAGCTCCTTACTTCTGTAAAAGTGAGGTCCCCATCCCAGCAGCATCCTAGAAGCATATTTGAAAAGCAGAATTTCAGGCCACATCCCAGACACCTACGAGGTCAGAATCTTCTTTTTCACAAAAACTCCCAGGTGTCTCCTATGTAACATTAAAGTTTAAGGTGCACTGATCTAGTTCTTCTCACTTCTACAATGGGAAAAAAAAAAAAAAAGTACAAGTCTGTCATCTCCTTTTCCTGCTTTGTCTTTTCTCAAATTCTCCTCAATTGTTATTCTGATAAATTTATTGCCTTACTCAGTTTTATTTCTACAATCTATCTTTCATTGTTTTCCATTTTTGATACAATAGCTGCTTTTAATCAGTACTGCATACTTCAACCATTATAGTTAACAAACTTTTAACCACCCATTCACACATTGATCCTACATAGATGATTACCACCCATCCATAATATGTTGGCAACTGTCTCCTAATTTATAAATCTTAACAGTAAAATCAGATAATTTTAGAATTGCAAGGGGTTTAAAAATCATTAATCCAACTCCTCCCATGGTGTCTGGCACAAAGTATGCTGTTGATAAATATATGCTGAATAAAACAAAAAGAAAGATACAAAAAGAAAACTGATTTCACAGAGTAAATGATTGTCTCTTGATAGCAGAATCAAGACTCTGAAAATCCTCCTCAGTTCCCCTTGCTCTTAATTGTCTAGTTCAGTGCTTGCTTTCTTCATATCCCTGTAACACTGGCCCTCAGTCTCAGCTGCAAAAGAGAAACACCTGGGAGTCTTAAAATAGTGATTCCTGAGTCTTGATCCTACAGACTCTGATTTGATCTGGGGTATACCCTGTGCAATGGGGTTCCTAAACACTCCCCAGGTTAAATACTCATATGCAAGCAAGATTGATCTAGTTCTTCTCACTTCTATGGTGGTAAAAATGAAAAAAAAAAATGTGCAAGTCTGTCATCTACTTTTTCCTGCTTTGTCTTTTCTCAAATTCACCTCAGTTGTCACTCTGATAAATTTATTGGCTTACTCAGTTTTGTTTCTACAACTATCTTCCATTGTTTTCCATTTTTTTTGCTCTATACAGTGTTCACATTTAACATGTGGAAAAATCACTTCACATATTTTTTTTTTAATGCAGAAACTGATACAGCTCCTAGATGAATCTAACCCAGATGGTTCTAGGACCACATTTAATAAAAAAGTTCTATAGCATTCGGCAATGTTAATCACTAACTCAAAAAGGAGCAGTTTCAGAATGTAAACTATTCAGGTTCTCCGGCAAGCTCTCTCATTCCTTCCCTTTATTTTCATAGGTCTCTCTCGCTTTACACATTTCTTAAACGTGTCCATCACTTCAGTGTGAATCTTTAGCCCACTGCTTTTTTTCAAATAAAACATTTGCATATACTGTGGCATTAAAAAAGAGGGAAATCTTGCCATTTGCTACAACATGGATGGCATGCTAAGAGAAATAAGTCAATCAGAGAATGACAAATACTCTATGATTTCACTTGTATTTGGAATCTAAAAAAACAAAAAAATTTAATAAACAAAGTCATAGGAAAGATCAGATTTGTGGTTACCAAAGGAAGAGGGTAGGGGGTGGGGGAACTGGTTGAAGGCAGACAAAAGGAATAAACTTGCAGTTATCAGACATAAGTACTGGGGACGTAATATAAAATATGATGACTGTACTGCTGTACAGTATATTCAAAAGTTAAGAGAGTAAATCCTAAGAGAGTAAGAGAGTAAGTTAAGAGAGTAAGTCCTTATCACAAGGGCAAAAACCTTTTTGTGTTGCTGTATCTGTATGAGATGACAGATGTTAACTAAACTTGTTGCAGTAATCGTTTCACAATACATGTAAGTCATTATGCTGTATACCTTAAACTTACATAGTGCTGCATGTGACTATCTTAAAAATTGAATAAAGAAAAAAATTACAACTATCCCCATGAACGGGATTCTGTTAATTTTTCCTCTAACCTCTACAATTTTCAGGGAAATCAATAATGCAGGAAATGAGGCCAGAGACATCAGTTAGAAAATTGTTACAATTAACACATATTTGAGATATTGATATCCTGAAAAACTATAGCGATCCTCCTGAAGCTGATCCACAAATCCCAGTGAAAGGATGCTTATATTCAAGGAACATCCACTGAGTACCCTGTAAAACTAGAAAGACATTTGGGTTGTCAGAATGATGAATAGATTGAGGCTATAATATTTTTCAAGTTAAGTCCATAAGATGGGTACATAAGATGCAAGAAATGTGTTTCTGTATTAATTCTGTCTATTTGTGAGGGAAGCCTGAGCACCCAAGCACTAGGTGGAATCAAATAATTAAAACACGACCTCTACTCCTGAGAAGTATTTGATTAAGAGCTAAGTGAAATTTGCGGTCCAGTGCTATTATGTGTCTGGTTGAAGTGCACGGACATGCCTGCATCATGAAGAAGGCCTTTAAACTGTGATCTTATTTGAATAAATGGAGAGGAGCAGGAATATAATCTTATACATGAAACACAGATGAACCTAGGGGAGGACTCAAACATAGCCTTGAGACTTCAAGGAAGAAAGGAATAAAAATAGCTAATATTTGTAGAGTGTTTACTCCTGTGTTTCCCCGAAAATAAGACCTAGCCAGACCATTAGCTCTAATGCTCTTTTGGAGCAAAAATTAATACAAGACCCAGTATTATATTATATTATATTTTATATTATAGTATAATATATAAGACCCGGTCTTATACTAAAATAATTTAATTTTTATATTAAATTATTTTTATATTAAAATTAATTTTATATTAAATTATTTTTATATTAAAATTAATTTTATATTAAATTATTTTTATAATAAAATAAGACCGGGTCTTATATTAATTTTTTGCTCCAAAAGGCACATTAGATAAGATGGTCCGGCTAGGTTTTATTTTCGGGGAAACATGGTATATAGGCCAAACACATCTATAAAGCATTTTACATGTGTTAACATCATTTAATCCTAACAACATCTAATAAGAGAAGTATACTTACGATCCTACTTTTACAAATAAGGAGACTGTGGCATCTAGAAAATAAGTAATTCCCTAAGTCACCTAGTCGAGCCAGAATTTGAAAATGAATTAAACCTCTGGCTTCCAGAAAGAGAAGAGAAGAAATAAGTCTGGGTAGACTTACTATGCACATGACTAGATGCTTAATTAAACAGATTTTAAATCAAGAATCGGCTCTGAAGTATTTGATCTCTCCTGAACTTACTGTGAGATACTGGAGCTTCTTGGGCTTACATGTGATAGCACAAAGGGATGTTTTCGAAAGATTTATTTAATAGTCTTGTTTGAAGAGAGGTAGATTGTTGAAAGAGGTACTGAAGTAAAAGCAACAAGGATTAATTGCTGAAAGAGAGACTAGAATGAACAAATAGAGATGACAAGTTAAACCAGCTGTTATGTGAGATGCAAGAGCAGCAAACCAGAATTGTTAGGAGTGGGAAAAAAAGGGAAATGTTTTACAAAGGAAAATGCTAGTCATTGCTCTTCATTTTTAGACTAAAGTAATTATTTTATTTAATTTCCTGTTAAGATGATTTTTTGAGTTCAGAAAAGTCCACATTGTAATTTTAGACAATTCTCATATTAAGAACTTGATTTCTCTTTAAATTATAAAATATCTTGAAAAAAATAATCTCTTTTCACGACTTTGTCAAATATTATAGACATATTTTATGAGTATTTGCCTATTAGAAAATAAATTCCCTTTGTAGCAAAGGATGACCTTTATAGACCAATAATAAATTAAAAGAAAAATATATATTAATATTTCTTAGTTTGAAATTCTCATGTTCCAGTTTGCTAACATTTTTGCCTTTGTAAAAGTAAGAGGCAGTTTAAGGTTTTTACACAATAAGCTTTTAAAATTAAAATAGAACTATAAGAAATGATACTACATTGTAATAGAATTCGCCATCATTAAAGAAATACTGGCTGAAAGTTAGAAAATAGAAAATTTAGTGTGTTTCCCCCACTACCTTGCTTTCTAACATTATGCCACTATAATCCTCATGGGTCTTATTTTGCTATCTCCTAAAATAAAAGTGGACAAAATTTAGGACTCTTTCAGTGAGGAAATATAATGTTATAACTCAATGAAATATAACCAAGGATGAAATTCAAAACAATAAACTTCAGAGGCCCAAAAGTCCACTGTGCCAAAATAAATGAAATTACAATTGTTACAAATAGTTTAAAACATGTTAGAGAAATATAATTTTTTATTTTTTATTTCTCAAAGGGATAATTAACCATTTTTATAATTTATTTTTAAGTTAATGTATTTATGTTAGTCATAAATCAAAATTCTTACATACCCAATTCCCGTATGACTCCTCTAGTATCATGTAGTCTTCCAGAGACTCTTTATATTATATGTGTGTGGATGTAGAAATATATTATAATATTGTATATTCTCATTGGACTATATTTTTGCATTATGCTATTGGACTTTGCATACAGTACAGCAACTTGATTTTTTAACAAGAATAGAGTTTGTTTGTCTCTCTATTTAGAGAGCTTCCTTATTCTTTTTGTAATTATTGGAGCTGGAGAGCTTTCCATTTTTTGGACATATCTTAATTTATTTAACCATCAAACACTATGACACTTTAATTTGTTTCTGCTATTACAATAATGCAAGACTAAAAAGTTGTGTTCAAACTTTATTTCACACATATGCAACTATAGGACTGAAATAAATTCCTGGGAGAAGAAATGGCAAGGTAAAAAGTGTGCATATAGTTTTAATATTTATAGATCTTGCAAAATCACCAACCAAGTGATATGTACTGTTTACAATCTCACAGGCGACACATGAGACTGTTATTTCTCTACTAATAACCATACCAGTAGTGTGGGTTTAAAAAGCTTACAGATGTTCGTGAATCCAATAGATAAAAATTCTATCAGTGTTGCTTTGATTTGAATTTCTGTTAGGATTCTGATGGACATTAGGACTAGAACATCAGTCCCTGTGTCCAACAGCCATTTGATCGTCTTTTATTAAATGTCTGCCCTATTTGTATGGGTTATTAATTTTTGCCCTTTTCTTGATTTCTAGAATATCACCAATATTAGCACATTTCTGTGATATGAGTTGCAAATAGATTTCCTTATCTTTGCGTTTGATTTTGGTATTTGTGCTATACAGATTTTATTCTAATGTAACTGACTTTCCTAATGTAATTGTTCTTCCTCGGATGGGTTCCAGATTAGGAGTTATGATTATAAAGCACTGCTCCATTTTAAGATTATAAATTTTCTCAGGTTTTCTCATATTTCGAAGATTTTACATTTTACATATAAATGTTTTATCTATTAATCTTGGTATATGGTTTGAAATATGGATCCAATTTTTGTCCCCCACTAGTTGACTACCCATTTCTCACAAAACTATTTACAAACTTGTCAATTGGCTCTGTGAACAAAATTATATATTTCTATTACATAGCTGCCAAGATTATTCATCTTGGTTTTCCACTTTTTTTTCTCCCTTCCATATACAGGACATAATTGCTTGAAAAACTAAGCAATTACCAAGATATATATGCATGCATTAGCATATATACCAGGGATGCCAAAAAAGTGTATACGCATGACTTGTATTCATCTTTTGTTATTGGTACATATTGAGTATTACAATTTTCACATAGCTTTTTCCTTTCTTAAAATCTGTATACATTTTTGGCATCCTGTGTACATATATGTACGTATATGTATATATAAATGGAATGTTTAGAAGAATGAAAACCAGAGCTAAGGTCAACAGATAAAGTCAGTGTTATTGAATGAAGACATGGTGTCCTTGGCTTGGTTATTCTTCAGGACATCCGACTCTTATGTAAACTCTGTTTGGGGCTTAGGGAGAGTATTCTGTGTAGAAAAATTCTAAAGCTTTTTAGAATAGTGGTGAAACCCAAAAGGGCATACGTAATTAATAATACATAGTTTTAGACTACTTTCTAAGAAGTTCTTATTGACTCAGACTTTGTTATTAAACTAAGCAGTAATGTGGGATAGGAGAGGTGGTACGACATGAGGCAAGGAGAGAAAAAGAGAACACATTTAATAGCAAAAGGTCATAGAGAAGGAAATTTTAGATGGAAATTGAGAATTTCATTGAATGCAAATTTCAAGTTCTTGAAGTGGATAGTAATATAGCCTCTTTTTAAAGTCTCCCCTACAAAATTTTGATTCTAATAAAGAAAATTAAAGAATGTGCTTTTGTGATATTCTGACATATAATAAAAAATGAAGAGTTAAATGAACATAAAGAGAAAAGTTTCAGTTGGATGATCTGATACAAGCTATTGAAACAATATTAATAATGGCAATTTATACAAGTCGTTATATTCCAAGTACCACTCAAATAAATGAGTAATACAAGAGATTAACTCATTTATTCCTCAAGTAACCAAATGAGCTAGATACTATTATTGTCCCTATTTTATAAGTGAGGAAGCTGGAGCAAAAAGGGATTACATAACTTGCTCAAGGTTCTCCAGCCAGTAATGACCTAGCTGTGCAGTAACAAAATGAAAAATGACAGCTTCATCACCTCATTTGGCATGGAGGGATCTATTATAGGACACACCACAGAAACTAGCTATAAGAGCCCTAACGAGCACAGCCAAAACACCCCTAGCACATCATTGAAAGGAACTCACATGTTCAAGAATCACAGATCACCAAATATAAATGGCTATAACCTTCAGAAGTCATGAGTCATGGTCAGTAGTTGTCCTGGAACAAACAGGATCCAGCCCCAATTAAGAAAAGAATCAGAGAGAGCAGACAGGCCACCAGGGGTCCAAACCTAGAGGGTGAGTAGGACATAGTGGCTAACCAAGTTTCCCAGATAGGTATTTAGTTTTTCAAGCTGAGCCCACACTAGGCAAAAATGAATGCTCACATTTGTGAATGAGGTAGGGGTTGATTACTCCTAACAAGGAACCAGCCAGCACTCCACGGATTCAGGAAAGGGACAGGGACATGGACTTCTGAGCAGCCTCTTCTGAACTCTAGAGCTACACCCATCACTGCGCAGTGTGGTAGTCACTAGCCACCTGGGGCCATTCACATTTAAATTTGAAGTATCTAAAATTAAACAAAACTGAAAATTCAGTTCCTCCATCACACTAGCTACATTTCAAGTGCTGAATAGCACGTGTGGCTATGGCTACTGAATTGAACAGCACTGCTAGAGCAAAACAACTTGACCAAAAATCCCCCTTGCTAAACATAGGCAAATTTTGTCTTTGACTATTATTACAATTTTACTATTGTTTTACCTCAAATTTTAGCAAGAATTGACTCTAATCCTAATATATTACAGTATAGATAACCATAAAAGTTAGATATGTAGAGTCAGGGGGAAAAAAAAAAAGCAAGGAATGACTGGCAGCCTACCTTGCAGATTGAAGCCATATCATCATGCTTCTCTTTACTAACAGTCCATCACGTTTTGTTTACCTTGATCCTAACTACCCATAAACTCCATGAGTGGTGGCTGACGAGATTCATGGAAAGGTATTAACAATAGCAAGAAGTTTTTCCTGGCCTTTTTTTTTCCCCTTAGCTAGACAATTCCTAAGCCACACAATTTAAACTTTAAAAGAATGCAATCCAACTAGAAAAACAAGGTTTTCATCAATTGAAAATTAATTCCTCTAGCTTGCATTTTTCCCCTCAAAAACATGCATGCTCCCTAGTTAAAAAAAAAAGCCATGAGAAACTATATTGGAGGATGCAAAATCTATACACAGCACGATTCACTTTGCCATTTAGTAGAGTGGTGATAATAATTTGAAGTATTTGTTAAAGAAACTAAATACTAATATAGATCACCTTTACTGATCAGTGTATCCCAGCACGGGATACTTTAAACATTTTAAGCATCAGTTTTCATTTCTGAAAAATGGGGGTAAGACTAATACTTTCCTTATGCCTAGGATTTTGAGATTTTTAAAAATGTGAAACTCTTCCAAATGATCTTTTATGTCCTGTAACCCCACTTACTATTCAGCACTTCAACAAAATGAGAAAAAGAGGAAGCACAAATTAAACACATCACTTTTTCTTTACAAAGGCACCTAGAGTCATTTCGATAAAATAATTTTAAAATCCTTGGAATATGTGAGTTCTGTGACTTCTTAGCTCCTTTCAATTAAAATGGATTTTTCTTATATGAACAAAACAGAATGCTGGTTATATTTGGAGTGAGAAATGGTCTCTAAAGAAATCTCCCTGTTTAAAATAAAATAACCATGAACAACCAAACTTATATAATACTGATACAAAATATACCTTGATAACAAAGTTGGTAACTTTAGTTTTATGAAATATTCAGTCACATTGGACCATAAAACAGATGTAAAAATAAATTTAACAAGGTATTAAAATTGGATTTACATTTCTAACCAGAAATGGATATTGATATGATAGCTATATATCATAAAAGTAAGAAACGATTTTGCAATTTAAGTGAATAGTAGGTATCAGTTCTGAAATTTCCACTAGGGAAAAATACAGTTCTAAACTCTAGTAGACATTTTTTTAAAGCACCTCTGTTCTAGTCTATGAAGGGAGCTTCAGCTTTAATACTGGTTTCTAAAAATACAAATTATACATTTATAATAAAAATTTCAGAACTAAAAGAAGCAAGAAACTAAACAGGATCACATAATAGTAAAGTTTACCTGCCCTTGGGCTAAAAATCCCAAGTATATCTTTTTTGAGTGACACTTTTCTTATAACTATGTTTATCGTTTCTTACCCATGTACAATTTGTTCCACTTCCTAATAATTTATGCTGTCAATACAAGAAAAGAGTAAGTGGTGGGAAAAAATGCCCAAGTGTGTTCCCTGCACAGCATGGCAGACAGATTAGACATTTCTAAATCCCACCCAATTACATGGTTCTTTGGACCTCTTACCCCTTCTTTGTTAGCACCTTACAGAAATCCCTGATGTAATTTGCTGCTCTTCTTCCCTTCGTTTTCCTTAGCCTTGGTATGCAAAAATTTCCCTATTAGAGAGTATGTCAGTAGCTGCAGTAGCATATCATTGTCTTACACCTGGCCACGAGCCCGTTCCTGCATAAGACAATATTGAAAACCAGACAGCATAAGGATTCTGAGACTATCCGTTCTCTACAAAAAGTCAGAAAAGGAAATCCAATTTAAGGACGGTGCAATTTCAAGCCTTCTAATATATTACATATATAATATAATAATATTGATACAGTAAGCAAAATGTTTATTTTGAAGATAATAAGCATTATTTTGTAAACCAAAGAAAGTAAAATGGTTTACTGATAAATTCTCATGCGCTGACCAGCTAGCTGAAGTAGAATCATTGATACCCAGACATTTGGCAGTTACCCTACAGATAGAATTACTGTCATGACACACAATTTGTCTTCCCTTGCATTGATTTGTGTGGACCATACCTCAATTCAATCAATACCAACAAGTCAGGAGAAAGAATCCAATCAGAAAGAATTTTTAAAAGTCTATTTCACAAATACAAAAACAATTATTTTGCAATTGAATGTACATTGCATAATTATTCCTAAGGGTTTTGTTTTTTCGTTTTTTGGTTTTTTTAATGCCATTAAATTAAAGAAGAAAATCCAGAATGTTTGAGGGCTAAGATACCCCAAGTAAATAGAAAACATTTAGTTAGCTCTCAAACTAGTGAGATTCAAACTTATTTATCTTAGTATTAAATACCTCCAAGAAAACTTGCCACTAGGAAAAAATATATACAAAACGATGGCACAAACAACTGAAAATTATAGATTCTAGTATGCTGTTACCTTTTACAGTTAAGAAACAGCATAAATTTTGCAGTTTTAAATGTAATTTGTTTATTAGCTATTATTAATACCATTTTAAAATTAAGCTAAAAATATAACATCACTCACATAAAATTCAGCAACTTCCTGTGAGAGAGAATCTTGTCATTCTAATTCCTCCATGTGTCACCTACAGACGATTTGCAAACACTTGTAAGGAGAGCTTAATTCTGTAGTTATGTTTCTGGGAATGACAGAAGGTGAGATGAAGGAGGATGTTTTCACCGTGTTTATAACACTCTGTACTATTATGTGGCCGAAAGGGGTGGGGAGGAAGAAATGGAAAACATTTTATCATGATTCTTATTTTGAACACATTAAAGATGCCAAATCAAACTAAACCTATTTTGAATGTGTATTGATGTTTAATGTGTGTTGATCAAATAATATCCCTCCCATAATAGATATTTTTTATTTATAGAGAACTTATTTAATTTTTGTATTAGTTCACCTTAATATTTAAATATAATCACTGTATAAACTAGACTGGACAGGTGTTATTTACCTTTTGCTCCCCCCTGAAACTAGCAACTCTTCCCACATTCTCTAACTCCAAGTCCCTTGTGTGCATACAGACCAGCTTACAGAGCACGTAAGAACAAATTCCCTGTCAGATTCTCACGAGACCATCAGTGCACAACTAAGATAAGCTGCCAGGTTATGCTAGAAAATAACTAATGGTATAATTCCTATAAATAGTTGCTTTACATACGAAAAACGTTCTCAAAAAGGAAAATCAGGCTCCATTCAAGGTGATCTTTCCTTATTCTTATTTTTTTTTTCTGATAACTAGAACTTTCTAGTATTTTTTCCTCTCTATACTTACACAAAGGGTTCATAATGGATAGAAATTAGAAGGCTTATTTTTCCTCCATTAATGAGGACTCTGCACTGTATCTCCCAGTCCTCTTTCCTTGGTAAGCTGTAACCTTCGGGGGCCTTCTTGTCAACCTCTGACCTAATCACATCAAGGGATGCAAGTGCGTCCTCTTGCATCAGGAAGAAGTGTTAACACTTACCAGGGCTCTCAACATACTTCTCGCCATTATTTAGACGAATAGTAAAATTCTGGTTTTCCTTGCAACAGCAGAGGGGTGTGACTACACCCCTTAGCCTAACAAACCAGTCAGTATTTTTTTTTTTTAGTAGAAAGTTCTTACAATTTTGGCAAGTAATTCAACATCCATTAAACTTAAATCCCTCATCTACTGAAAGAGAATATCACTCACTTCTCATGTTTCTAAGAAGACAAAATTAGATTACACTGTATGTAAACAATTTCTTGTAAATCATTACTAGTCAATAAATGCTATCTATTTATAATTGGAGCAGGAGCAGGAGTAGGAATAGGAGTAGTAAATCGCCATTCTGATTCGCATGGCATTCCTTGTTCTTACTAAGGTACAACGTCATACCATATGAGCATGTGGAACCACTCTAATTCCTAAAGGCAAAGTAAAGAAGGCAGTTGGCAATATAAATTATGGATTGATGGTGCTGTAACAACTTAGTTAAGCTGGAGACTTTGTTTCCCAGAATTCCCTTTCTTGTGTTGTCCAGGTTTAAGTTTGCCAAAAGTTGAATTTCCACATGATTTAGAAAGAAGTGCAGCAATTGCCATAACAACCTGACAGTCTTTTTGCAGACAGATATGGTGACAAACAGATGCAGAGATGTCCTGTGGGTTCCAGGCATCTCACACTCCTCTGCTCCATCTCTTTTTCCTCATTGACAGCCCACTGCAGTTCCAGGTTCACAGTAGATGCTTGGCCATGAGCCCACTGGTATGTGAGCTACACAGAGACCTCCCCATGAACTTGCCATTTTTGGTTACACTGAAACAGCTGGATGTGGTTGGCATCTTAGATTTGCTGGTTAGTGACTTCTCCAACTCTCCTAGAATTTCACTCCCCCAACTCCTTCCCCAGTTGTGTAAGGTCTAATTCCTATAAATCCAATATTCCATAATATTTAGAATATTAAGTGTGATTTGAGAGAGCAAGATATTTCAGTGTAAAATTCCTTCTCCCAACATGATTGTGGTGGCTATAATAATCATTGTTTGGTATTTAGTACAGAAAATAATTAAATTCAATATCATCTGTCATAAAAATTACACTAGTGTTAGAAATATACAGCATGTCAAGAAAGTTTAAGAACTGTGTGTTAAGTGAGAACTTAAGTGAGAACCTAGAAGCTTTTTATTAAAATGAATGACATGACGTACTTTAAAATGCAGTTCTGCCCCTGTCACATCCCAGCTCTGTGATGTTCAACAATCCAACATAACCACTTTGGGATCGTTTTCTTCACCTCTTACTTGTAGTAGATATCACTCATCTTCAATAATAAGACTGGTTTGTAAAAGTGTCTGGTGCATACAAAGTACTCAATTAATAATGTTTCAATAATGCTAGACTTTAATGAGGTAAGTTTTACTTCCAAAAAAACAGTTCAAATGTCCTTTTTTCTTAGTCTTTTCTTCAAGATGTGCTTCAAATATTGGAGATTCCTAAATTAGATCACTGTATTGACAAAGTAGTACAGACCTACAGCGTGAAAGCTCAAATAAAAGTTGTTTGGTAACTAAGCATATGATCCAGAGTATTTTCTGACTTTCCAATCAGAATACAACATATTAAGCTCTCTCAGGTATTTCCTGTTAATTCCCATAAAATGTAAAAATAAAAAAAAAATTCCTGATCTAATTATTGTCCTGATTATCCTATTTCCTGTCTTGTTTTCTCAACAAAACTTGCCTACATTTGCTTTAATCTCTATTTCCTCTCCTTTCTGTGCTGGTTAAAACTTTGGAGCTGGCTGAGCCCCTACCACACATGAAACATATCTCTCTAGTTCACTGGTTCTCAAACTCCAGTGTACAAAATAGTCCCCTGCAATTTTTATTTTTTAATTGCGATCTTTAAACCACATATCCCAGAGAGTCTAATTTAATAGTCCCAAATTGGAATGCAGGGATCTGAATATTTATCAGCACTCCTCAATGATTCTGATGTAGGTGGTTATGAATAATGTCATGAATAGCTAAAAACCAGATTTGGTGGAGACTCCTCAGTTCTTATTCACATCAGACCTTTCTGCAATACTTGATACTCTCAATGATACCTTCTTGAAATGTCATCTTCCTAAGATGTTCAAGGCCCAGGCCCTTGAAAAAGCTGGCTCTCCCACAAATCATTTATCAGTGAATTCATTAAAGGGAGCTACAGACAACATCATCTTTCCTAAGTATTTGCTCACTGCTTCATCTAAAAGTTTCAGTGGCTCCAGGCCTTCCCTTATTATTGTTTCTCGTGGGAACGTCTTCCCTGTCCCATGGGTGCTAAGCACACACATTACACACATTATCTTCTGTAACAATGGCAGGTGTCATGCTTCCCCTCATCACAGTGTTTTGTTGTTTCGGATCCCCCACCTAACCTATTAACCATCATCACCCGAGAACCCTCGTTCCCTACATTCTACTCCCACCACAAGGGTCTCTTTCTCAGGAATGCTTTTCCTGATGATCTTATTGACACTCCCCACTACTGGGCGCTCCTTTCCCTATGCTCCATGTCACCTAACATACCATTAGTGCTCAATTTGCCCATGTGTCCCCACGTCTAAGCTTCTTGAATGGAAAGGGATGAATCTATCAGCTCCAAGCCTGTCATCAAGCCTTCCTGAATGACTTTCTTCTTAACTAATGAAGGCTAGTTATCATTATTGAATTAAGTCTTCAACCCTTCGAGCAGAATACTGTACACTAGCTCATAAAACATATTAAACATTCAAATCAGCCTGCATTATAGTTTAAAAGATAGTTTCTTGTGCTGCTCCTTAGTGTAGCAGTATCTCTGATAGCAGGAATATTCATTTTGACAGGAACTTTAGGTGATTCTCATGAATAATAAAATTTGAAAAATATTGCCTGAGTGGGAAGAATTCTTCTTAAGATCTTCTCACCCATCTTCTGCTAGTGACAATACCAGTAACTAGTTTATAGTTCCCACACACTATAAAACCTTTTTATGAAGACTAGATTTTAGTTGCATTTAGAAATATGGTATTATAATAATCTACAATGTTTCTACCACATCTTTTTTTATTTTTTAGCTTTAATGAGTTAGAAGAACTGGAGGTATCCTTGCAATTAAAATTTCTTCTAAGCTATCTGAAGTTGGTTTCTATCTTTGGTACCTCACAGGAATGAATAACAATAATTTCAAATCCTATGAAGATGTAAGAGATGTAAATGCAATAAATCCAAGACTGGAGCTAGAGCTATTCCTCTTGTTGCAATTAGATAGAGCAGTAGTATGGGTGTTCAGACTTGGCCAAAGTACCCTAATTTCTTTAATTTCTCATCCTAAGTAGTCCATATGAAGAGAAATATTACCAATATACTTTTAAAGAGATAATCCTTGGAACACATGCACCAGAATTAATTAGGGTTGTACTTAATACTGTAGTTCCTCAGGTCACATCCAATAATCACTAAATTAGAATGTTTGATCAACAATAAATATCATTACAAGCACTACAGGTGACTTACTCTCACCTACTGTTTCCCTGAAAATAATACCGGGTCTTATATTAACATTTGCTCCAAAAGACGCATTAGGGCTTATGTTCAGGGGACATCATTTTGAAAAATCATGCTAGGGCTTATTTCCAGTTAGGTCTTATTTTCAGGGAAACACGGTACCATTTGGGTACCACTGATATACGTAATCTAAGTAAAGCTAAGGCATATATGAATAATAAACGAACTGCTCTAATGTCTAAACTAAAAGAATAAATCCTTTAAAATATTAAAGGATTTAAGCCAGTCTTCTGAACATGCACAGAAAGTACTAGCATAGTCATGTGGACTAAAACGGCATGTTTTCTGACTTTAAAAATAGGAGATTCAAGGCTGTCGGCCAGGATACAACTGTAATCCAGGGTATAACTACTGCCTTGCAAATGTTCAAACATTTTGATCCAGCATAGTCCTGCATAGAGAGAGGCACTGAATGGGATATAAGAGATGACCATAAAAGAGCTGAAGGAGACTTCAGGAACTAAGAAAATAAGAAAAGACCATAGAACACAGACAGGCAAGAGAAAAGAACAGTGAAGGAACTGGTTAATAGGTTAAGTGAAATCACAGTTTTGCTGAATTAGATAAACTGCCTTTAATCCTAAAATCTGTGATTATAAATCACCTGATTAGTTAATAACCAAAAATTACATGTATTAAAAGGTAATGACCACTGATATATTATACCCAAGGGTATAGTTGATATTAAACCAATTGTAAATAAACATTTTCTTCCTTTTTTAAAGGGAGAAATAAGCAATGAGAAAAATTTTACAAGGCATTAAGGGAAAATTAATGCCTTGTAAAGATATTTGGGAAAATTACACTCAAAATTTTAAAATTGTAGATGAGGAATAGAATGAAGAAATAAAATGAAGTCTCTATAGTCAAGCTGCTAAATTACTAAAATCAAGTAGGTTGAGGTATGAGGAAATGATTCTATTCTTGATTTAACTAGCCTGGGAACTTAAACTTTTGAACTTTCCAATCCTGTGTCTATCCCTGGATATACGTCAAACCTCCAGAGAACCCTCTGATTGCCTGCTAAGTGACTAAGGAAAGAATGTCCATGTACCCAGACCACCTGACATCCATTATCCAGACCACTGGTCATCTAGAGGATTACCGTCTCAGACCAACCCAGAGGATAAGAATGCAGGACTGAGTCTTCTCAAGAATGCACTTTTTACTATAAGAACCCTCTGTTTTTCTTTCTTCTTTGGGATATTTTGGGTATTGCCTAGTTGTATTTCTGGTTTCCAAACCTGTTAAGACCCTTGAATAAATGTTTATCATTTATTTCCAGCTAAAACCTCCAGACTATTTTTGAGTATGTTCAACATAGATCTCAATCACATGCTAGGATTAATACATGGTATTGGCTACATGCATAAAACTTTTATAAAGTTCATTTTAAGTTATTTATATTTACATGAGTAAAAATTGATGCATTAGAAATGAATTCCATGCTACAGATTAAAAAGAAAATGATTTGAAAAATACATTACGTGTTCATGGAGGTTACTTTTGAGGGAGTAAAAAGTGAATG
The DNA here is from genome assembly GCF_004115265.2 of Rhinolophus ferrumequinum. Classification (NCBI taxonomy): domain Eukaryota; kingdom Metazoa; phylum Chordata; class Mammalia; order Chiroptera; family Rhinolophidae; genus Rhinolophus; species Rhinolophus ferrumequinum. The sequence continues at coordinate 88,350,145 of NC_046289.1, read as the reverse complement.
ACTAAAACATCAATGAATTATTATTCACCACCTTCCCCGGATAAAGCTGCATGTATTAATTAAGTTGCAATTAAAGTGAAATAGTATAACTGCCAATCACACACTTATCAGAAATGTATCAAGTAAAATTATAGTTTAATTTCCCCTCCTTATAATCCTATGAATAACCCGATGAATAAAAATGCCCGTCTCTGTTCACTGGAAAATTCGTCAGGTATTGTCTCAAGGTTAAACTTCTGTAATGAATGTGTTTCCGATATTTTGTTCAAATAAAAATACAAACAGCTATGTTCTGCCTTGGATCCAAAATAGTTTATAGATCCCTGTGACATGACTTACTCTTTTCAGCACATGCTCCCCCAAAATAATGCTTTTTTTTTTTTTAGCCATGATACTTAAGAAAAATTTTTTTGTTCTGTTAATTAATGGTGAAGTAGTTTTAAATTTTTGATTATTTAGAACTTTGTAAACAATTAGACTATGCATATATTTAATAATAAAGGCTTGAAAAAAATGTAGAGGTTAGAGTTTGCTTTTCCTCCCCAACAGCCTCTTTTACCCTACAAAATCAATTCCTATTCATCTTCTCTATGTGAGATAAAGCAAAAATATTACTGATAACAAATAATTTAAGATTCATCAACAGTTGCACAGGATGGCTTCGACAAAAGGAAGGAATTTGAAGGAGTCTTTCTAAGTTATTTCATACCTATTTTAACTCTTTATAACAAAGTTTTTAAAATGACTGAGTATATGTAAATTTGGTTTTATCATGTGTTTACAGTACTCCCAATAAGCTATAGTACTTAAATATTTTAAATAGTGCTTAAATTTTAAATGATTCTTACATATTTTGAAAGTACCCATAAAAGCAAAAGGTTTTTAACAGTCATTTGTATCTTAGTTCTAGAGGAATTTTTCAAATTACTTTATGAGCGAGCCTCTCACCAAATGTGTTGACTATTTTTATAGAGCCTGATTCTAAAATGCTGCACTTCTGGTGTCCTTCTGAGATGAGTCAGACCAGAGTACCAATTCCAGTGACAATCATAGGAATCGTACACTTGCTTTTACATTGTTTAAGGTAAAAATGAAATGGATAATGCACGTGCTTGCTGAATAGATTACACAGGTATCTTCTGAATCTTTACAGAAAACACAATTGTGAAATTATTTCCTATCGGTCTTGTGCCTAAAGTTAAATTGTAACTTCACTTTTCAATAAAGCATTTGCTTGCAAAAGATTTGATTCATTAAATGCATAAAGAAATGCAAAAGCTCAAATACCTTTTTCTGCTAATAGGACAATTCTGGTACCTTAATCACCAACAGTTCACCATGCAAAAAAATGTAGGTCTGAAATATAGATGGGAGATGTAGTTGAGAGACTGGAAAACAAGGTTGAATTCCTGTCTCGTTTAATTAACAAGCAAGTAAGTAAATTTGTGATTTAGTCTCTCTTGGCCTCAATTTCTTTTTCTATTAATTAGAAATAAAAACGTCTAAGAAGCATAACTCAATGGGTCAGAGTAAGGATTTTTAGTTTAAAATGAGCCCACACAGAGATCTGTGAGTAGTAAAATGATATCAAATGATAAACAATAGGGGTGCTATGAACGCCTACCTGCCTTAGGAAAGACAATAAGGTTTTGGGGGGATTTTTTTGTTTTTGTTTTTAATCCCACCGTCAGTCTCAGTAAGGACATAACAATTAAAACAACATGATAAAAAGCCATACTCAGTCCCTCAGTGTTCTTTCTTTAATTTTTTTGTATAAGTGATCAAGGCTTTACAATTTCACGCCCAAACAGAAATGCTTTTTAAGTCCCAGTAATTATTAGACACTCAATTTCTTGACCATTAAACTTGTAACAGTTATGTTCAATAGCTGTATCCTGGAAGTATTTAATATGCACCAAGATATGGAGCTCTCTTAAGTTGAATGACTTAGACATGCGTTCTAAACTGCTCCCCGCAACACTCCCTCCCTGGGCCCAGTATTCACCCTGAGTGGAATATTTGGGTTCATTAAATCTTTTCAAAAGTGGTTCAATAGAGTTGTTCAGGTCTCAATAAATACTAAACTGTGAAATAAAAAAAAATAAAAAAATTCATCAATAAAAACATTCAAATATTACCAAAGCATAAAACTCAGTGTGAATGACTAATATGTTCAAATTCATTTCTTTCATGCCTTTACGTGGCTAGAATTAGCATAAAGAGCCTTCTCCGAGTGTAGGCAGCAATAAAAACTGCAATAACTCATACTTCGTAGCGACTTTCATTTTTGAATCTGGATATTCTTTAATTTTCATAGTAGCCTTGGGATGTAAATATCATTATCCTCATTTCATAGGAGATGAAATTGAGAGATCAGTAACTTGCCCATAGCTACACAGTAAGTGAACTATATGCTGATTTCATTGGTACTACTAAGATTAAGGGATTCCTATAATATGTATATAGCTGGATGGCTAGCACTTCACAGAAATAGCATTAAGGTGACAGTAAAGTTAAAATCCAGAAGTCAAAAAAGAGTGGAAAATAACTGATGGGCATTAAAAATAATACAAAGCTAATATTTATTGATTGCTTATCACGTGTGAGGCACTGTTCTAAATGTTTTATATGAATTAATCCTTATTATAACTCCAAAATCAGTAGTCAAAACTATGGTCATCCTAATTTCTTTGAATCTCCTACACTCTTCATCTAACCTCTCCACATATCCTGTGATCTTCAGCTTCAAAATATGTCTAGAATTTGCCTACCTCCCCCCACCTGTCCTACCCTACTTGCAGGCTCACAGCAATAGCCTCATAACTCATCTGTCTTTTTCTAATTGGGCCCTCTGCAATCTGTTCCCTAACCCAATAGCCAGAATCATCTCTTTAAACCACAAGTCGGACGGTGTCACCATTAGTCTCAAAACTACTGGTTTCTCATACCCTTCTCATAACACAAGTCTTTATGAAGTACTAAAAGGCCTCCCCTGGACCCCACTGTCAATCAACCATGACTCCATTGCATAACTGGCTGCCTGTCCTGGATCATTCTACATATTCCTCGTCTTTCTAAGGGGTTGTGCACTTGCTTTTTCTTGTATGGAAAACTCTCCTTCTAGGTATTAGCATGACTTAGTCCTTAATTTGCTTCAGGTCTCTGCTCAAATATTATCTGTAAGCACTTCTCTCTTCAGTCTATATAAAATGCAAGCCTCCCCATAGATACCCACCCTGAGCCAGTTTCACTTTATTTCCCTTAGATCCCATCAGCATCTGTGCATACATTTCATTTATTTGTCTGGGTTTTAAAGGGGAGAGGAGTCAATCTTCCCCATGACAAAGAAAGCACTAGAGACAGATTCTGTCTGCCTTGCACAAAGCTATAAGAGTATCTCTCGGGCATATACTAGGTATTCAATAAAAATATGTTGAACAAAGGAATGAATTAACATGTCGATGAGGATGGTCCTATATTATGTTCCTTTCAGAGATGAAGAGGCAGAGGTATACAGAGATAAAATAACTTACTGTAAGCCACAAAAGTAGAGTGGGAAGAGCTTGAAGAGAACCTGTGCAATGCGGTTGCTGAATACATGCCCCTACCCAGGGAACAACACTACCCTCCAAATAAATTCCAGTGACCTAAATCTATATGCTACTACAACAGCAGCACTGCAGTAGTGCCCTGTCACCACTTATTTTCTACTAGTTGTTATAAGGCTGCTTTGAAAAAAGATTCCATTAAAACTAACACTTAGACCTTGGTTTTTACACACAGTTCCTATTAAGAAGAACTAGAGTTCCTGGAGACATACCGTGTTTCCCTGAAAATAAGACTTAGCCAGACAATCAGCTCTAATGCATCTTTTGGAGCAAAAATTAATATAAGACCCAGTCTTATATTATTTTATGTTAGATGAGCCTGGTCTTATTGTAACATAAGACCGGGTCTTATATTATTTTTTGCTCCAAAAGTGCATCTTTGTCTGGCTGACTGTCTGGCTAGGTCTTACTTGGGGGAAAACACGGTCTCTATTGAGATACAGAGAGGACAAACTGGGTCGTGTTGTGCCAGACAGTAAGGAAATGCTGGGAAAGTGATAGAACTGGATTGATACATCATATGCTCGTATACTTAGTAAGTATCACACGCAGGGCATCATTTTATGCTCCCTGCAAATCAACTCTGCAAAGTAGGTATATCAACCTCGCATGTCTATGATATGCACTACATGCTACCACCATAGTCTTTGCCCTGTGGATTTATAGAAAAAGAAACTGAGGTCACACCATGTATAACACATTGAATCCAGGAGTCCACAATGATAATCATAGAAGAATGGGAAAGAGGAAAACAAAAGAAATAAAGGAGGAAGGAAGAGATCAGTAATTTGCCCATAGCTACACAGATGGAGCGAGAGAGGGAAGAAATGAGAGAGAGAGAGAGAGAGAGAGAGAGAGAGAGAGAGAGAGAGAGAGAGAGAAACAGAAAAAGAGAGAGAGAGTTAGTTTAGGGAAGGCGTGACATAAGAAAGATCTAAATGGAAAATAACCACTTTGCCACAAACTGAATATTTACTTCAGGTAAGGTTCACCAATAGGGCCAAAAGTTGTCGCGGATCAGGATTTTCATACATTCCTAAGGCATCACCTCACCTCTTACTAATGACAATGGGGAAAGGGCAGCTTTCCAATGGAGAAATCAGGCACCACAGTAACTATGTAATGACATGTGACATCACCAACAACTGGAGAAACTGAAATTACAGGCATCCTAACGCAATACTCTCTGACAAAGGTTCAACTTGAATCTAATCATAAAGAAATGATCAGACAAATCAAAGCTCAGAAATATTCTTTCAAACACTATCTTGAACTCTTCAAAAGTGTGAATGCTATTTGAAAGAAAAAAAAATTAAGTGATACTAACAATGTAACAATTAAATGCAATGCACAACCCCTGTTTGGACCCGAGATTAGATTAAAAAATTGTTATAAAGAACATTATTAGACAATTGGAGAACTTTAAATACGCGTTACATTTTAGGTAAGAGTATCATATTTGTGTTACCTCTTTTCCATTACAAACTGTACTTTTTTTCATAGGAAAATGTCCTTGTTCTTAGAAGGGACGTGCTCAAGTATTTAGGGGTCTTTCATGATGCCTACAATATCTCAACCGAGTCAGCAGAAAACGTATCTGTAGCTAGCTAGCTATCAGAAAAAGAGAGAGAAGAAACTAAAGTGGCAAAATATTAATAATTACTAACCTATATAAAGATTTGTTGGGAATTTATTGTGTTTTTCAACTTTTCTGTCCTATTTTCTTCAAAAATAGTTGTGGAAAAGACTGTCTTTGGGATTCCTGTACCCAATTCCAACATGCGTTATGTGTGAAGGCTCTCCAGACCAAATAGCAATTCTCAGGCACAAGCTGTTATGTCCTACAATTCACCTCAATTGTGATTCAAGCAGGACATGGTATCAGGTACCACAGGTTAAGGGTTTAGTCCTGCAAGACTGCACCACTCCCACTTCAGACACCAGCCAGTTGCAATCCCAGGTTATTTATCACCTGTGCTTCTGTCCAACTGACAACAGACTGTAGGTTCCCACAACCCCCTCCTTAGTCTTCAGATACCAGTCACAAGCCTAGGTTGTTACCTATATTTCTGACCAACTGTCTAAATCAGAGGTTCTCAAGACCTCCTCCTTGAGTTTGATTAATTTGCTTGAGCAGCTCTCAAAACTCAGAGAAATATTTTACTTACTAGATTGCCAGTTAATTATAAGAATATTGTCATGCAGGGTCTCTGGGCCCGCTCCCCACATAAGAACGCAGGATATGGTGAGGCCAAAAAGGAACACCAACGGAGCCATGGACCGGGGGTTCATACCACTATATTCTTGCTGGAGGCTGGGTTGGAGATACAGGAGCAAACATCTGCCAATACCCCAGCATGGGGTCTTCCTGCACCCGGGCAGCGGGACGAGACACAGCAAGTAGGATCAACACAACCTGCAACCCGCTGTCCGCTTCTCTGCCAACCAATCAACTCCCTAGCATAGCCACAGCAATTATTTTAGTGGCTAATAGCTAACCGGTAACAGCTGATGGCCACCCAGCCACAGTGGGTTGACATTTGATTACAGCTGACGGCCATCTAATAACTGAGCCAGCACCTTTCCACAAGAGGCTGAGAGCCTGGAGAGGGCTCTCTGGGACTCTGCCCCACAAATATAATTCAGGAAGAGCCAAATGAAAGAGATAGGGCAAGGAAAGGGGGAAATGATGGGCACCTCCATGCCCTCTCCAGGTGCACCTCTTGCCCAGCACCTCCACGTGGTCAGCAGCCTGGAAGCTCTCCAAACCCTGCCCTTTTGAGGTTTTAAGGAGGCTTCATTATATAGTCATGATTGATTAAATCATTGGCCATTGACAACTGATTCAACTTCCTGGCCCTCTTCCTAACCACATGGTTGGTTCTCCCGGGAATCAGCCCCCATCCTTAGAAGGGGTCCAAAAGTCATATCATATTCCTCAACAAATTAAAAATAGAATTACCACACGAACCAGCAATTCCACTTCTGGGTATCTATTTGAAAAAAATAAACACATTAATTCAAAAAGATATGTATCCCTATGTCCACTGCACCATTATTTACAATAGCCAAAACATGGAATCAACCTAATGCTTATCTATAGATGGATGAATGAAAAAAGATGTGATACATACAGGCAATGGAATACTACTCAGCCATAGAAAAGAAGGAAATCTTGCCATTTGCGACAACATGGATGGCCCTAGGGGGTATTATGCTAAGTGAAATAAGTCAGAAGGAGAAAAGCAAATCTCACCTGATTTCTCTTACACGTAGAATCTAAAAACTAAAAAACTGGATTCATTGATACAGAGGACAGATTGGTGATTGCCAGAGGGGAGGAAGTTTTGGGGGAAGGAAATAGGCAAAGGGGATCAAGAGATACAAACTTCCAGGTATAAAATAAATAATGGTGGCATAATGTGCAACATGGGTGTCATGCAGGGCAGCCTGCAGGGTCTTAGCTCCCACTCCCCACATAAGAACGCAGGATGTGGCTAGGCCAAAAAGGAACACCCATGGAGCCATAGGTAGGGAAGTCATACCACTATCGTCTCACTGGAGGCTGGATTCACACGACATGCGACCTGCTGTCTGCTTTTCTGCCTGCCAACGAACCGACTCCACTCCCCAGGGCAGCTGCGGCAGTTATGTCATTGGCCAATTGGCTAACCGGCGACAGCTGACGGTCAACTAACCACAGCTGATGGCCATCTACTACGGGAGCCAGCACCTTTCCACATGAGGCTGAGAGCCTGGAAACTGCTCTCTGGGGCTCTGTCCCCACAATGGGGCATAGAGTTATTAATAGTGGATTAGTTTTGTATAGTGATAGAAGTAACTCTAGGGATTGTGGTGACCATTTCAGTGTATGCAATGTCAAATCACTATGCTTCACACCTGAAACTAATATAACATTGTATGTTAATTATACTTCAATTAAAAAGGCACCTCATTAAGATAATAAGATATACCTTTGTCATTCTCAGCACTAAGGAAATTCCAAGGGTTTTAGGAACTCAGTGCCAGAAATGGGACAAAGACCAAATACATATTTCTTATAAATCACAGTATCACAGTCTACTTCCTAAAAACATTAGAAATATTGAAATCTTTAAAAACTTAAAAAAGTAAAAATAATTTGTTGCCCCAGGTCCATTTATGTTATACATGAGTTTTTTGGCCCCCTGTAATGCTTCCATAATAATTCAAATTTTGTAGCTTTTTTCCATTGGTTACACACTGATGTTTACATATAGAATCTCCACACAAAAAACTGTATCACCAACAATGATTAAAATTGAACATTACGCAATAACTGAAAGTAGAATTTGTGTCGTACGCACATTTTTTCCACTGTTGGAATTCTCCTAAGTATTTCAAGTTTGTGAATGGGGTCACAGGTTAAATTCCAGGAGAGATTACTTCCACAGAACATTAACATTAGCTCTCAGAGCACACCATACTTAGTGTTCACTTTAATTTAATGACCCACATTTCAAGAGTTAGATTTTCCATGTGCTATATATTAAGATACTACTTAAGCCCAGCATCCTCTCAATGATACTAAAATTAGCGATAGTAACAGTTCATTGTGAGTTCATTTTTCTCTGTGTCAGCTTTATATGAGGCTAGTTATCTCTCAAAAATGCAAGTGTGTCTGTTTCTCCTCATGTGGCAGAGACAATTAGCTACTCATCTAGGAAACTGTTCCCCGTTTTGCACAGAATTATTGCTGGGAAGCAGCTATCCTGTCAAGGACTACTTTTCCCAATCCCCTCTCCTTCCAATCTACCTTTGCATCGTGGTGGGTCTATCTGCTAGTTCTCTGTGGAATGTGAGCAATCCCTTCCAGAATGAAATTATTAAGTATCAAATACACAGTCCTCCTCAAGTTGGTCTGCTCTTTGGGCAGCTGAACACTGTCGATACAGCAGGGGAATGTGAGGAGACCCTAGAGAACTCAGGAACAACATGTGGAATGAAAGGACCTCTGGGTCAACTATGAGGAGAAAGCCATCCAATCAACCTCCATTTGACTTCATATGAGCAAGAGATACATTGTTGTTACGTTAAGCTTTTGAGATTTATGTTTGTTATAGCACATATAAAGCCCACTATTACATGTAGATATAAATTGGCAGCAAACTTTCCTGAGAAGAACCACCTACACTAGAGCTTTGGTCTCCCTACTGGAATTGCTTTTTAACACCAAGTATTCCCTGTTCCTAATTCTCATCATACTAGATTAGCTTTTTTGTTGTGGTTTAGCATCAACCCTCTACAGTAGATTGTAAGCGTCAGACAGTTAAGAGTTCTCTTTTTTACTTAGCTTTATTCCCAACACCTATCCTAGTGCCTGACATACACAGGCATATAATAAATATCTCAGAAACTAATGAGTGACTGTTGTTTCCAATAACATTTCTGTCTACTTGAGAATAGAAAGGTGAATAGGAGAAAATAATCAATAGTCTGAGGATAAGAGTATTTTCTAATTCTAGGAAAATAGTGTCATATCAAGAGTCATTTTATAGTAATTCTTATAGTAAGCTACTTGTATATATTTTGGATGTGGGCATGTATGCATGCACATACACACACACACACACACACACACACACACACACACACAACCTCAGAGATACTGTGGGTTCAGTTCCCAACCACCTCAATAAAGCAAGTCATAAACCTTTTGCTGGTGGAGAGTCTTGCCTTTAGTTTGTAAAAAACACAACATCTGTGAAGCACAATAAAATGAAGCACAATAAATTCAGGTATGCACGTATCTCTCTTCTCGTAATTACCCAATGAATAATGAGGTTCATCTTACAAAAGCAACATCCATTATCTCCCATAATTGACTGGTTCTTATCTTATTTCCAAAAAATAGTAGACTAAAATACTCAGAGAGCAAATGGGATGGTCCTAGTTAATATGTTTTCATCCTCAATGTCAATATATGTACTAGACTGGGTGTCCAACGTCAGGCACATCTTGTACATTGGCAAGGGGCAGCTTTCAGAGTAGAAGGGCTTGGTACAAATTGTAGAGGAAAGAATCCACTCTCTTTTTTGAGCAAAGGATGTTTATTATAGGATATTAAACGACTTACAGAATCTCTGGGAGAGCCCAAGAGACACATTCTAGGCTAGACTTCCAGAAATAATGCCTCATACTTGAACATCAAAGGTGCTGCTACTCTTTCCACTATCAAGAAACCTGCTGCTGGAGTTGGGAATCGCCAGGTCCAAAACCACTTTGTCTCTGTCACTATCTGTACCAGCAGAATCATGATGGCCTTACTCCCTGTACCTTTCTCCCCTTAACTCAGTTCCAAATCCAAGTCTCACCCAAACCCATCTGATTGACAGAATCTAAAACACATACAGAAATCATGTTGAAATGTGCCTGAGTGATGTAGCTTTTAGGCTAACCTGTGTAGTAAAGAAGGCCACTACAGAGAGGTTGCCATAGACACTGAGCTAAACAATCCAGGATATGACATAACACCTTGACTGGCCTGTGTTCTACAATGATTTTAAAACACCTCCAGCCACAGGAAAATGCAGAGCCCTCCTCCCCACAACTTCTCCCAGATTCTAGCTCTTCTTTAATCACCTCATTTTCTACATATTCATTGCCAAGACTACAACCAACTTCCCTAATGATTCATTTTCCTTCCTTAAAAATATTTCACCAATCACAGGTGAGACAGCTGCCTTGACATCTTAAATAACATCCAGCCCTAAGGGCCAGAGATATTAGCAGTTTTCCTTCCCAATATTCCTCATTCATCTCAGTCAACACCAGAAATCAAAGTCTCCAAAATTATCCATCATCAAAACATAAATTCTCATATTCAAGAAACTTCTACTCTTCCCTAGCAAGTCCTGTCACTATTCCCTTGAAAACTTGCTCTCTGACATCCTAGGTTTTCTCTGAAACTCACTTCAACTTATTACTCCAACACTTGGGTCTCTTTTTTTTTTTCTTAAAGTTTATTGGGGTGAAAATTGTTTGCAAAGTTACACTGGTTTCAGGTGTAAAATTCAGATGGTGTAATACATTTTCTATACATCACATTGTATGTTCACCACCCAGAGTCAGTTTTCCTTCCATTTGATCCCTTTTACCCTCATCTACCACCTCCCCCACCCCACCCTCTGGTAACCACTAAACTATTGACTGTGTCTATGAGTTTCTTCATTTGTTTGTCTTGTTCCTTTGTTATTTTCAGTTTTACATACCACATATCAGTGAAATCATATGTTTCTTCACATTTTCTGTCTGACTTATTTCACTTAGCATTATAATCTCAAAATCCATCCATATTGTCACAAATGTCACTATTTCATCTTTTCTTATGGCAGAATAGTATTCTATTGTGTATATATACCACTTCTTTATCCAATCATCTATCGAAGAATACTTTGGTTGTTTCCATGTCTTGGTCACCATAAATAAAGCTGCAAAGAAAATCAGAGCACATGTATCTTTACAGATAAGTGTTTTCAGACTTTTTGGGTAGATACCCAGGAGAGCGATTACCAAGTCAATATGGTAATTCTATTTTTAATTTTTTGAGGAATCTCCACACTGCCTTCAATAGAGGCTACACCAATCTGCATTCCCACCTACAGTGTATGAGGGTTCCTTTTTCTCCACAGGTTCTCCAAAACTTGTTATTATTTGTCTTGTTGATGATGGCCATTCTAACCGGGGTGAGGTGATATCTCATTGTGGTTTTTATTTGCATTTATCTGATGATTAGTGATGTTGAGCATTTTTTCACATGTCTATTGGCCATTTGTATGTCCTCTTTGGAGAAATATCTATTCAGCTCCTCTGCCCATTTTTTACTTGAATTGTTTATTTTTTTGTTGTTGTTGAATTGTATGAGTTCCTTATATATTTTGGATATGAGCCCCTTATCAGAGGCACTGTTTGTAAAAATCTTCTCCCATTCAGTTGGTTGCCTCTTTATTTTGTCGATGGTTTCTTTTGCTGTGCAGAAGCTTTAAGTTTGACATAGTCGCATTCATTTATTTTAGCTTTTATTTCCCTTGCCTTTGAAGTCAAATTCATAAAATCCTCTTTGAACCCAAGTTCCATAAGTTTAGTACCTATGTTTTCTTCTATGCAGTTTATTGTGTCAGGTCTTATGCTTAAGTCTTTGATCTATCTTGAATTAATTTTGGTACATGGTGACAGATAGCAATCCAGTTTCATTCTTTCGCATGTGACTTTCAAATTCTCCCAGCACCATTTATTAAAGAGGCTGTCTTTTCTCCATTATATGTTTTTGGCTTCTTTGTCAAAAATTATCTGTCCACATTTATGTGGGTTTATTTCTGGGTTCTCAATTCTATTCCATGGGTCTGTGTGTCTGTTTTTCTGCCAATACCATGCTGTTTTGATTATTGTTGCCCTGTAGTACAAGCTAAAGTCAGGGAGTGTGATATCTCCAGCATTGCAATTTTTTCTTGGGATGGCTTTGTCTATTCGGGGTCTTTTGTTGAAGGCATACTTCTGCCACGTACTCAAGCTAAGGGTGTTTTGTGTTTTTTTTTTTTTTTTTTTTCTTATTTCTCCCACACACAAAAGTAGAGGAAGGAAGGAAGGAAATAGAGTAAGAAAGTCATATAAGTAGAATAAATGTCCTCTTTTCTCCTCCTTGATATTTTTTAACTGTCTCTTCCCCCTTCCAAAATCCCAGCGACTTTGGAATTTATGTCATCAGACTTTTCTGCTCCATATCTTTCCTAGCTATCCTCATTTTCTGACATTCTCCTTATCATATCCCTCATTCAGCAATAATTTTGGTTCATAGTTTACTGTCTCCCTATCCACAACTGATGCTCTCATCATTCTTAGCTACATATGAAGTCAAGAATATGATCCACATAACGTGGTGGTCTCTCCTTTCCTTGATGTCCTTTGGCTCAGTGGACTTTTCTTCCACTTTACCTGAATTACCCAGGCACAAGGTCACACAATAGATCCTGTTGTCACTGATAACTATACCTCCTATCTGACTATCACATCTATTCCTTCCAGGTCACTTATTCTAAACTTACCATTCCAACAATCTTCTGATATCACTGACGCCTCCCCTCTACCATATCAGATTTTCACTACTTACCACCTCCTTTATATCTTCATATCCCTCTTGCTCAGCCAAGATTCAACAGTTTAGCAGTATTACTTGCCTGCACATATCCTGACTTTTTTTGTTACTGTGTACTCCTTGCAAAAACCCCACCCAAGAGCCACATGCAAAAGAATGAAACAAGACCACTAACTTATATCATACAAAAAATTTACCTTAAAATGGATTAATGACTTCAATGCAAGACCTAAAACCATAAAACTCCTCATAGAAGAAAACACATACAATAAGTTCCTTGACATTGTTCTTGGCAATCATTTTTTGGATTTGACACAAAAAGCAAAGACAACAACAGCAAAAACAAAAAAGTGGGACTACATCAAAATAAAAAGCTGCTGCATAGCAAAGAAAACCATCAACCAAATGAAAAGGTAACCTACCAAATGGGAGAGAATATTTGCAAATCATATATGTGATAATGAGTTAATATGCAAAACATATAAAGAAGTAATACAACTCAAAAAAAAGTATTAAAAAGTGGGCAGAAGATCTTAATAAGCATTTTTCCAAATAAGACATACGGATGGGCAACAGATGCATGAAAAGATGTTCAACATCACTAACCATCAAGGAACTGCAAATAAAAACTACTATGAGCTACCACCTTATACATATTAGAATGGCTATTATCAAAAAGACAAGAAATAACAAGTGTTGGAGAGGATGTGGAGAAAAGGGAACCCTTGTGGAAATGTAAAAAGATATCAGTACTCTCATGTTACTGCAGTATTATTTACAATAGCCAAGATATGGAAGCAACCTAAGTGTCCATCAATAGATGAATGGATAAAAAAAAAAAAAATGTGGTACATACAATGGAATATTATTCAGCCATAAAAAAGAACAAAATATTGCCACTTGTGACAACATGGATGGACCTCGATTATGCTATGTGAAATAAGGCAGATTGATAAAGGTAAATACCGTATGATCTCACTTACATGTGGAATCCTTAACAAACAAAAAACCAAAACAAAATAACAAACCAAGCTCATGGATACAGAGAAGACTGGTGGTTGCCTAAGGCAGCGGGTGAGGTGAGTGAAACAGGTAAAGGGGATCAAAAGGTACAAATTTCTAGTTATAAAATGAATAAGTCATGGGGAAGTAAAGTACAGCATGATGACTATAGTTAATAATACTGTACTGCACGTTTGAAAGTAGCTAGGAGAATGGATCTTGAAAATTCTCATCACAAGAAAAAAAAGTGTAATTATGTACGGTGACAAATGTTAACTGAACTTACTGTGGTGATCATTTTGCAATATATACAAATATCAAATCATTACATTGTACACCTGAAACTAATATAATGCTATGTTAATTATAACTCAATAATAATTTTTATTAAGTTAATCGAGCAGCTAAACATTACTTGTTCACTGAATAGTACTAATCACAAGTTTATGACCACACAGTTCAAGAAATCCTTTAACAATTCCAGACTTCCCTATTATTACTACACCTCTCTTCAAGGTGAATAATTCTGCTGTGGATATTCTTGTACAAATGGGTGTGAAGAAGCACTTCACTGTGGTTTTGATCTGCATTTCCCTAATGACTAAATATTTTTGTTGTTGATGTTGATGATGTTATTTTTATTTTAATGAGAGTCAAATTTATCATTGTTTTATGTCTTGATTAAAAAAAAATAATCCCTTTGCCCCCAGAGGAGCATAATCATGTTATTATAATATTTTCTAGTGTCTTAATGTTTTAAAATTTATTCATGTTTTTTGTCTTGTTACATTTGACCCCCTTCTGTCTGTATCTATTACACCTTGCACTCTTCATTAAATGTACTCAAATAGTGCTTTAATTACCATCACTCCAATGGAATGACTTTTATTGAGAACATCAAAGACCGATATTTTGCCAAAGCAAATGATAAATTATCTCTTCACACCTTATTCAACCATTCAGTAGCATTTGACACAACTAATTATTCCCTCTTCTTGAACATGTATCTAGGTTTTCCAGACCCTATACTCTTGAGTTTCTTTTACTTCATGGGCTACTATTTTTTTACTAGGACCTCCTTGTCTTCCAAATGCGGAAAATCTGCAAGGCTCTTAACACTGTCGTAGAATCCTTTATTTTCCCTTTCTGGCCTCAACCTGTGTAACCTCATGCAGCTCCCCATGGCTTCAAATACCAAGTGTCAACTGAAAACTTTCAAACACATATATCTTACCTAGAGGGAACTCTTCCCTGAAAAAAGACTTATATCCAATTGCTTATCATCTTCTCCATTTCAGATTTCCCTCAACTAAAGATATTAACTTGTGCTTTTGCCTCCAAATACAACCCCTCCCCTCAAATCACCCAGTAAATGACAATACCTTTCACACAATAACACCAAATATATTAATAACACCAAAAAATATTAAGATTCATCTTGGATTATTTGTTTCTCATTACACTACACACCCATTCCTCCGGTTACTCTTGTCAGCTATGTCTCTAAAATATACCACAAATTTGGTGACTTCTCCCCATTTCTACTTTTCTAGCCCTTCTCATATCTGTCTTCACCTCTTGTCTATACCACTGTAGCAGCAATTCTACTGGTCTCCTTCTTCTCCTTCCTCTCTTCCAAGCCATGGATGATATCTATTAAGTGTTTATGAGGTCAGGTTACTCTCCTGACTCAAATCTTCAATAGAATACAAGTATACTTGAAATCTAAATCCTTTGGTGCAATCCCAAACTCTCTATGATCTAAAGGCCTCTTTCTCTGAACATAATCCGTCCCTCCACTTTCATTGTTCACTTCATTTTAGTCACAAGCACTTTAGTTCTGTCCCTTAAACACCTGGAGATCATTTAAATGAAAGGGAATTTGCTCTTGCTGTTTCTTTGCTTAGAGAGCCCTTCTCATCAATAAGGTCATAACTTCAAGCTCATTTCAGCTGTGCTTTCTCTGACCCTAGTAAACAACAGCCCGAGTTACTCCTTACCATACTTTCCTCCTTTATTCTCTTCTGCTAGTGTATAAAATTCCAAAACTTATTTTATTGGTTTGATGTTTATTTCCTGTCTTCCCCATTTGAGTGTAAACTCTCTGAAAGCAGAGGCTCAATTTCCTTTATTTAATGTTATCCAAAGTAACTAGAACAGTGCCTGGCCCACTATTTAATTACGCGTTAACTGACTCATTGATTTAATAATAATTACATTCCTATAACCTAACAGGTCCAGCTCCAGAATCTTTACTTCTACATTTCTGCACCTCTATGAAAAGCATAGAAATGATATAATTTTGTAAACATGCTACATTAAAATATGACATGGAAAAAATTTCAATCCCTATTTTCAGATAATTTACACGATTTTAATATTTTTCTGCATAGTTCTTAATTGAATACCTTAACAAAAGAATTACAATGGTGCTAAAGATTCATTCATTCATTTATACAGCCAGTCATTCATTCCTTCAATTAAGCAGTATTCCCCAAAATCTGTATGTTGAAGTTCTAAACAGAGTAACCCAAAATGTGACTGTATTTACAGATTGGGTCATTAAAGAGGTAATTCAGTTAAAATGAGGATACAAGAGTGGGCCTTAATATCTATGTACCTATCAATAATCACTTTAAATGTAAATGGATTAAATGCTCCAATCAAAAGACATAGGGTGGCTGACTGGATAAGACAGCAAGACCCTTGTATATGCTGTATACAAGAGACTCACCTCAGAACAAAAGACACACACAGGCTGAAAGTGAAGGGTTGGAGTAAGATATTTCATGCAAATGGAAACGAGAAAAAAGCTGGAGTTGCAATACTTATTTCTGACAAAATAGACTTTAAAATGAAGAACATACTAAAAGATAAAGATGGGCACTATATAATAATAAAGGGATCGATCCGACAAGAGGACATAACCCTAGTAAACATCTATGCACCCAACATAGGAGCACCTAAATATATAAAACAGGTACTGACTGACATAAAGGCAGAGATCAACAGTAACACTATTATAGTCGGGGACTTCAACACACCTCTGACCACAAGGGACAGGTCTTCCAGACAGAAAATCAATATGGAAACAACAGCCTTAAATGATACATTGGACCACTTGGATTTAATCGATATTTTCAGAACATTTCACCCCAATGCTGCAAAATACACCTTCTTCTCAAGCGCACATGGAACATTTTCCAAGATAGATCATATGTTAGGCCACAAAACAAGTCTTGATAAATTTAAGAAAATTGAAATCATACCAATTGTCTTCTCTGATCACAATGCTATGAAATTAGAAATGAACTACAGGAAAAAAACTGGAAGACACACCAATTCATGGAGGCTGAATAACTTATTACTAAATAATGAATGGGTCAAGCAGGAGATCAAGGAAGAAATCAAAAGATATCTCGAGATAAATGAAAATGAAAACACGACGACCCAAAATCTATGGGATGCCGCGAAAGCAGTCCTAAGAGGGAAATTCATAGCTTTGCAGGCCTACCTAAAGAAACAAGAAACATCACTAATCAACAGTTTATCTTCACATTTAAGAGATTTGGAAAAAGAACAGCAAAATAAGCCCAAAGGGAACACAAGGAAGGAGATAATAAAGATCAGAGCAGAAATAAATGAAATAGAAACCAGAAAAACAATACAAAAGATCAATGAATCCAAGAGTTGGTTCTTAGAGAAGATAAACAAAATCGACAAACCTTTAGCCAGACTCATTAAAAAAAAGAGAGAGAGGACCCAAATTAATAAAATCAGAAATGAAAGAGGAGAAGTGACAACGGACACTGCAGAAATACAAAGAGTTTTAAGAAGTTACTATGAGCAACTATATGCCAACAAATATGACAATGTGGAAGAAATGGACAATTTTCTAGAGGCGTACAACCTTCCAAGGCTAACTCAAGAAGAAACAGAAAACCTGAATAGACTGATTACCACCACGGAAATTGAATCAGTAATCAACAGTCTCCCAACAAACAAAAGCCCTGGACCAGATGGCTTTACAGGTGAATTTTACAAAGCGTTCAAAAAAGAATTATCACCAATTCTCCTCAAGCTCTTCCAAAAAATCCAGAAGGAGGGAAGACTCCCAAACACTTTTTACGAAGCCACTATCACCCTGATCCCAAAATCAGACAAAGACACCACAAAAAAAGTAAACTACAGGCCGATATCTTTAATGAACATAGATGCAAAAATCCTCAACAAAATATTAGCAAACAGAATTCAGCAATACATTAAAAAGATCATTCACCACGATCAAGTGGGATTCATTACTGGTATGCAGGGGTGGTTCAACATCCGCAAATCTATTAATGTGATACACCACATTAACAAAATGAAAAATAAAAATCACATGATCATATCAATAGATGCAGAAAAAGCATTTGATAAAAACCAACAGCCATTTATGATAAAAACCCTTAAGAAAGTGGGAATAGAGGGATCATATCTCAACATAATAAAGGCCATATATGACAAACCCACAGCTAACATCATACTCAATGGGGAAAAGCTAAAACCATTCCCCCTAAGATCAGGAACAAGGCAAGGATGCCCACTATCTCCGCTTCTATTCAACATAGTTCTGGAAGTTCTTGCCACAGCAATCAGACAAGAAAAAGAAATAAAAGGCATCCAGATTGGTAAGGAGGAAGTAAAGTTATCATTGTATGCAGATGATATGATACTATATATAGAGAACCCTAAAGACTCCACCAAGAAGCTATTAGAGCTGATAGATGAATTTAGTAAAGTGGCAGGATACAAAATTAATATTCAGAAATCAGTTGCATTTGTATATATCAATAATAAAACATCAGAAGGAGAAATTAAAAAAACAATCCCATTTACAATCGCTCCAAAGACTATAAAATACCTGGGAATACATTTAACCAAAGAAGTAAAAGATCTATACTCAGAAAATTATAAGACACTGATGAAAGGAATGAAGGAAGATATAAATAGATGGAAACACATATCATGTTCATGGATAGGAAGAATTAATATAGTTAAAATGTCCATACTGCCTAAGGCAATATACATATTCAATGCAATTCCTATCAAACTGCCAATGTCGTTTTTCACAGAAATAGAACATATAATCCTAAAATTTATATGGGACCACAAAAGACCCCGAATAGCAAAGGCAATCTTGAGAAATAAGAAAAAAGTGGGAAGTATAACAATACCTGACTTCAAATTATAGTACAAGGCTACAGTAATCAAAACAGCATGGTACTGGCATAAAAACAGACACATAGATCAATGGAACAGAATAGAGAGTCCAGAAATAAATCCATGCCTATATGGCCATTTAATCTACGACAATGGAAGCAAGAATGTACGATGGAGTAATGACAGTCTATTCAATAAATGGTGCTGGGAAACCTGGACAGACACATGCAAAAAAATGAAATTGGACCACCTCCTTACACCATATACAAAAATAAATTCAAAATGGCTTAAAGACTTAAATGTAAGGTCTGAAACCATAAAATACCTAGAAGAAAATATAGGAAGAAACTTCTCAGACATTACCCGGAGTAAGATTTTTACTGATATACACCCTCGCTCAAGGGAACTAAGAGAAAAAATAAACATGTGGGATTATATCAAACTAAAAAGTTTTTTCACAGCAAAGGAAACCATCAATAAAACAAGAAGGGATCCTACTGAATGGGAAAAGATATTTGACAATGATATATCTGATAAGGGATTAATATCACAAATCTATGGAAAACTTACTCAACCCAACTCCAAAAAAACAAACGATCCAATTAAAAAATGGGCAGAGGACTTGAAGAGACATTTTTCTGAAAAGGACATACAGATGGCAAACAGACATATGAAGAAATGCTCAACCTCACTAACCATCAGAGAAATGCAAATAAAAACCACAATGAGATACCACCTCACCCCAGTCAAAATGGCTATCATCAATAAATCAACAAACAACAAGTGCTGGCACGGATGTGGAGAAAAGGGAACGCTTGTGCACTGTTGGTGGGATTGCAGACTGGTGCAGCCGCTATGGAAAACAGTATGGAGGTATCTCAAAAATCTGAAAATGGAACTACCTTATGATCCAGTAATTCCACTCCTAGGTATCTATCCGGAGAAATCCAGAACTTCAATTCAAAAATCTTTATGCACTCTTATGTTTATTGCAGCACTATACACAATAGCTAAGACATGGAAACAACCAAAATGCCCATCGGTAGATGACTGGATTAAGAAACTGTGGTACATTTATACAATGGAGTATTATGCAGCCATAAAGAAGAAAGAAATCTTACCATTTGCAACAACATGGATGGATCTAGAGAACATTATGTTAAGTGAAATAAGTCAGACAGAGAAAGATAAGTACCATATGATCTCACTTATTTGCGGATTCTAAAGAAAAGAATAAGTGAATGAACTAATCAGAAACAGTTTGGGAGACAATGAGGAAAAACTGAGGGTTGCTAGATGGGCGGGAGGGGTGGGGGGTAGGGGGGAGGGTGAGGAGATTGGAGGGCAGTCGGTGACCACAGGATGGCCACGGGGTTTGAAAATTAATCTGGGGAACGTAATTTGGTGGTTACCAGAGTGTAAGGGGGTTGGGGGGGGGATGAGGGTGAGGGGGATCAAATGTATGGTGATGGAAAGGGAGCTGACTCTGGGTGGTGAACACACAGTGTGACTTATGGATGATGTGATACAGAATTGCACACCTGAAATCTATGTAATTATACTAACAATTGTCACCCCAATAAATTAAAAATAAATTTAAAAAAAAAAAAAAGAGTGGGCCTTAATCAAATACGACTGGTGTCTTTATAAGAGGAAATTAGGACACAGACACACCTGTGAAGACCCAGAGAGGAGATGGCTATCCATAAGCCAAGGAGAGACTTCCAGCCTCCAGAATTGTAAGAAAATACATGTCTGCTGTTCAAGTCACCCAGTCTGTGGTACTTGGTTATGGCAGCTGCAGCAAACTAATTTACAGCTGAGGATAGCAACCAGCTAATACCGTGTTTCTCCAAAAATAAGACCTGCCCCAAAAATAAGCCCCAGTTAAGATCTCAGCCAGATGGACGTGTTTGGTACATTATGATGATGTTCCAGAAGAAGATGTCATGACTGTAATTGAATAAATGTCGATTGTTGTTGTGGGGACAGATGGCGTAGTCGGCAGTATATGGTGCCAGTCAAAGCTTTCCGAAGGGCAGTGGAGCACTTTGTGCTTATGAACACTCAGTCTCAGGAAGACCAGGAGGAGCAGCTGCCAGAGAACTGGATCCCTGTGGAGGGGTGGGAAGATGTGGACAGTTCTCCAACCAGCATTGACTGGAGAAAGCGAAGGCCATTGCGGCCCTGTGGGCTGGGAAGTGCTTGCTGAGGCAGCAGGATGCAGGACTTGTAGTCCCAGGAGGAAATGCTTGCTGAGTCCTCCGTGGGACATGAGGGTGAGGTCAAGGTCATCCCTCACCCCCAGGACAGCCCTGGCGAATGACTATGGACTATGGGGAATTGCCTTTTATCCCTAATTTAATGGACGGCTTGACTGTTTGTGAATGTACCGCCATATAGTGGAACTGGCGGATGTTTGCTTTTGTGTCTCGACCAGCCACAATTGAGAATATGTAAGCACCTTGACTGTGAGTCGCTTTTGTTCCACCACGGTACCCTGAGAGGCCCAGAGAGAGTGGCAGTGCCCTGAGAACCCTGGCTGAGCCCAGGAAGTCTGGCTGTGCCCAGAGAGAGTGGCAGTGCCCTGAGAGCCCTGGCTAAGTCCAAGAAGTCTGGCTGTGCCCAGAGAAGCCCTGGCTGTGACCAGGAAGTCTGGCTGTGCCCAGAGAGAGTGGCAGTGCCCTGAGAGATCCTGGCTGTGCCCAGGGAGACTGGTGGTGCCCCGAGAAACCCTGGCTGTGCCGAGAGAGCCTGGCTGTGTCCAGGATATTGCATTCACCTCCAGGCTCCTCACACAGGGTCCCTCGCAGAAGATGCTTGTTTTGTAGATTGTGAGGCGAGACCCTGTAGGGGTGGAGTATGGGGACAGAACAGGAGTGCAGTTTCCAGGCTCTCGGCCTCACGTGGAAAGGTGCTGGCTCAGGTAGTAAATGGCCATCAACTGTGATTGGATGGCCATCAGCTGTGGCTAGTTGGCCGTCAGCTGTAACCAGTGAGCCACTGGCCACTAATATAACTGTCGTGGCTACACTAGCAGAAAAAAAATGGGGATAGCTAGAAGATGGTGGCTGGCAAGCACGAATTGTAGTTAGCATGGCGGAGTGTGGGTTGCGGATTGCAGAGAAGTGGCCAGCAGGTTGCAGATAGTGTGGCTCCTGCTTCCTGTATCTCCAACCCAGCTGCCAGAGAGAATATAGTTGTATGACTCCCCTATCTATGGCTCCGTGGATGTTACTTTTTGGCTTCACCATATCCTGCGTACTTATGTGGGGAGCGGAAGCTGAGACCCTGCATCACACCCTGCATGACAGTTGTACATGAAAAACTAAGACATCCCCTGAAAATAAGCCCTAATGGGGCAAAAATTAATATAAGGTCTTATTTTGGGGGAAACACGGTATACAGTATGATTTGCTCAGTAGTATTTGTGCCTCAGTTACACCTTTTGAAATTAACTACTTTACAACAAAAATGTTAAGATTCACACACTTTAGTACTTGGATAGCTATTTTTATTCTCTCTAAAGGATGGTGCCTTCTAGCACCATTTCCCAGGCTACTCAGATAAATACCTTCTTGGAGAAATTAAAGAATCATGAAATTAACTGTCTGCACTACACCTACTTGTTAGAAGATGTGGAAGGCTAATGCATCTTTTTCTTTTTCCATTTCAAGTTCTTTGTGTGACTACAAATGTCAAAATTTAATCTTGTTCTTCCATTTATCCTTTTGTATTACAGCTAGCAAATTCTGAGTTAAAGTATCCTTTTAGCTCATGTCGTAGATTTTCTCAGGGAACATCTCAAAAGCACAACTCAAGAGTGTTCTGCTCTTTATATTTAGTCTTTGCTACAGAAACCTCCAGAGTGAGAGAACTACTATCTCCATCAGCTGAGTGACTGCATTACTGTAGCATAACGTGGACACTCATTAAAAGTTTCCACTTAAGGAAGCTCAAATTGGCTGTGGTTGTTGAGGATTCATGAGAGTGCTGTGATAGCAAATAATTTGCACAATTTGCTCTCTTTCCATGAGCTGAGCACAGAATGAATGCATTTGCTGTCCTCATGTCTAAATAAATGAGACAATGCTTATATATAGCCTTATCTTTTTCCAACTGCAAGTGAATATATGCTTATCTTATATATAAAAGAGTATAAAGAGGAAAATGAAAATAATTTATAGGCCCAGTATCTTTTCATAAAATTTTTATGTATATCCTTCCAGCGACTGCATATTAAAATCAGCTCTTTCAGGGCGGCCAGATGGCTCCTTTGGTTAGAGTGCGAGCTCTGAACAACAGGGTTGCTGATTCGATTCCCACATGAGCCAGTGAGCTGCCCGCTCAACAACTAGATTGAAGCCCACTGAGCTGCCAGAGCGGCAACTGGATGGCTCAGTTGGTTAGAGTGCAAGCTCTCAACAACAAGGTTGCCAGTTCAATTCCGACATGGGATGGTGGGCTGCGACCCCTGCAACTAAAGATATAGAAAACGGCGACTGGACTTGGAGCTGAGTTGTGCCCTCCACAACTAGAGTGAAGGACTACTTGGAGCTGATGGACCCTGAAGAAACACACTGTTCCCCAATATTCCCCAATAAAATTTATTTTAAAAAATCATCTCTTTCCTTTTGTCTCTGACATACAAATCTTTTCAATGCATTGTTGTATTTAATTTGCTAGATTTCGTTTGGGATTTTTGAATCTGTTCTCATCATAGATATTGGACTGTAATTTTTTTTTCTTGTGTTATTCTTACCAGGTTTTGGTATCAGGGTAATGTTTGATTCATAAAATGAGTTAGGAAATATTGTCTCTTCTTCAATTTTTTGGAAGACTTTGAGGAGGACACGTGTTAGATCCTCTTTCAATGTTTGGTAGAATTCACTAGTGAAGCCATTTGGTCCTGGACTTTTGTTTTGGGGAAGATTTCGGATGACTGATTCAATTTCCTTACTGTTGATCGGTCCATTTAGATTTTCCAATTCTTCCTGATTCACTCTAGGAAGGTTATATTTTTCTAAGAACTTATCCATTTCTTCTCGGTTATTGAATTTGGTGGTATATCGTCCTTCATAGTATTCTTGGATGATACTTTGTATTTCTGTAGTAACTTCTCTTTCATTTCTGATCTTATTTGCGTCTTTTCTCTTTTTATCTTAGTAAGTCTAGCCAAGGGTTTGTCAATTTTATTAATCTTTTCAAAGAACCAGCTCTGTTGCATTAATTTTTTCTATTGTCTTTTCGTTATCTATAAAAAGTTCTGCTCTGATTTTTTTTTTTTTTTAATTTCCTTCCTTCTGCTGACTTTGTGTTTCGTTTGTTCTTCTTTTTCTAGTTCTTTAAAGTGTAACATGAGGTTGTTCATCTGGGATTTTTCTTCTTTCTTGAGATAGGCCTGTAATGATATAAATTTCCCTCTTATTACTGCTTTTTCTGCATCCCAATAATTTTGATAGGATGTATTTTCATTCTTATTTATTTCTATTTATATCTTGATCTCTCCTCTTATTTCTTCTTTGACCCAGTCATTCTTTAAAAATATGTTATTTAATCTCCACATATTTTTGCTTTTTCCTGCTTTCTTTTTGCAGTTGATATCCAATTTCAAAGCCTTGTGATCAGAGAATATGCTTGGCATGATTTTGATCTTCTTAAATTTATTAAGGCTAGTTTTATGTCCCAATATGTGCTTTCTTTTTATTAAAAAAAAAAGTTTATATAGTGAAATCGTTTAGTATTTTTCCAAATGAATCTTGCCTTTGAGCACTACAACAGCACAATTTATTCACCCCATTTTATTCTAGTATTTTAATAGTTAAATATTTAATATTTGGGTGTTGTTTTTGATTTATAGTAGTGAGTACATATTTTACTTTATTTTGTTTCAAATTTAAAGTTATCTCAACATCATTTACTAACTGCTCTATTTTTTCTCAATTTTTTAAAATTCTAGCCTGAAAAGCAAATTGCCATATTTACTTTGGCTTAATTCACTAATAACATTTTAGTCTCATTAAATTCCTGTCAATGTTTTTAACCAATGTTTTAATTACATGCTAGAAGTTGACATGGCAAGTTTTATATTACTATTCTTCTTTACCATAATTTTCCTGATTGATTCTTTCAATGTAAAGGTTTAGTCTTCAGATGAAATTGGGAAATATTTAGTTACGTTCCCCCCCAAAAAGTCACTGTATAAGGAGCAGGGGGGTACTTGAATTCTAATAAATGCATAAAACTATTTTGAGAGAAATGACACCTTTATAATATTAAGACATCTCAGCCAACAAGACTAGATAATGCCATTTATTTACATCTTGTTAAATTTTACTTGTTAAATCATAGTTTTATTTATAAAGTTCTATACGTGTCTTGTTAAGCTAATCCTTGGATATATTATGATTCTGTTACTATTCTGACAACACAAGTATTTTATTTCCAACAAGGAATTGTTAAAAGTAAACTACTGAATTGTACTTATTTATACTCTGACCAGGAATATTAATGAATTCCTAGTATTTCTGATATATTCACTGATTTGGGAGGATTTCTGGGTTGAGAAAATAATCTGCAAGTAATAATAATATGACACTTAATTTCTAATATCTAGTTTTCCTGAATATTTCAAGAACAATATTAAACAATAGTGGTAAATTCCATTCCAGAACCTTGTTAAATAGTGTTGGTGATAACAATTATTGTATTGTTCGATTGAAATAATGGATTTGATGATTCCCTTCTAAGCATGATGCTAATGTAGCTTGTGTATTACCTTCAAAAGTATTCTCATTTGAAAAAAAAAGATAAAATTATATGAAAAGATATAGAAAGATTCAGGTGTAGATATACTAATATGGGTTTACATAGAGATATATTTTCTCAAATTACTAAACTGAACAATTCTGCTTCGTTATCATACTTATTATTTATTTTTGTATTTGTTTCTATTTGCCTATGTATCTTTACTCTTCTTGAAATTACCTGAGTCCAGATATTGCTCCTCCTGTTATTTAAAGCTTGACGTCACTCTCTGTATTACCTCAGTCCACTCCTCTCTATTCTTATTTGATATTCTCATTCACCCAATCACTTCAAAAATTTCTCTGAATGACTCCACGTCTTTGGACCAGCTTTGGCCTCTCTTCTTACTTTTGTTTTAAACTCTGAATCCCTACTTTTATACTACTTGCAACCCAAAATCAACATGTCCAAACCTATACTCACCCTCTTCCTGATAAGCCAGATCCCCCAGACATTTTTAGACTTATGAAAGTCATAAGTCCTCCATTAATTAATCAGACAAAAAACCCACAGTATCACCTCCAACTAATCCCTCCCCCCTTTCCTCTGCCCACTTCATTTGCCAGTGCTTGTGGATTGGGCTTCTAGAAGGCTCTTCACCATCTGCTCATGCCTACTGCAAGTCCTGATGTACCTGCATCTCATCTCCTCTAGATGCTATCCACCTGAAATTGTTAGTCATATTACTTCTTGCCTAAATTCCTCCATAACACAAAACATTTATGGAATAATGTTCAAATTCTTTATCTAACACTTGATGACTGATTTGCTTTCCTAGATAAGCTGGGGCCAGGAATTTGCTGTATGAGCCATAATCTAGGTACCTGGGCCAGTAATTGGCATGTGTCGTCTTTTGTTTCTGTGATATGGAGATTGATGACAAATTGAAAGCATTTTAGAATATACAGAATTAAAATCTCTGTATGTTGTCCAAATACATAAATCATAATGACAGGATGAGAGGAAGCAGTGGCTATAAAACCAACAATATAAACACCAGGGTAACTTGACCAGACAGGGCTCAACAAAGGTAGGCATCAATTCCTGAAATAATCTTTGAGCTAATGTTTGGTGCAAATATGGATGTATACCAATAAAACCAACAGTATACCAATAGTATGAACATTTACTCTTCAAAAATAATTTCCCCACATTCAGCTTTCCAATTATTTCTACTACTTCCTCACAGACCCCTGGGAAACCGAAGGTCTCCTTAGTGTTCTCTGAACACTCTCAGCCTTTGCATCAATTCACATCTGCCGAAGATGCGGACAACACAGGTTTTGCCTTGAACCAACTCCTAATCAATCTTAACTTGAAGGCTATCAGGAGGCCTCCCCATTGTATTTCCCCACCAGCAAATGGCTTCAGAAATAGTCTTGAGGCTCATGGTGAGTATCAAAGGAGGTTTGTGAGGAAAGAGGTTCCCCTAATAGCAGTGACCACCGTATTCCCCAGAACAGCTGCTCAATAAGTATTAACTAAATTGAGGTGAATTTTCTAAGAAATCTGAGGATATACTAACATGAAATGAAACACAAAGTCAGCCCAAAATAAAATGATGCTGCAAGCTCATCAGGGCATAATTAGTAGGCAAATTTTTTTTTGTATTACCTTTACATGGCCAAAGAAAGCACTTTGGGGGTTAGTACAGGGGGAAGTGATACTAAGAAATGGGATATAGAAAGAGAGGTTATATCTTCAAGATGGCTGCAATATCAGGGGAGAACGATTTCTCCCTCTATTTTGAATATATTCACTAGGAAGCTGAGGCAATGCTTGCTCTAGTCCAGCAGCAGACAAGATGGTCTCAGAGGCTAAAATTATTTTTATAGGAATAGATAGAAATTTCTTCACTGAGACTTAAAAATATCAATTAAAACTAAGACAAATATACATGATGAGGAAAATATGACAAATAATCTAATCATAAGGACATGAGGTAAAATCATTTCAGATTTTGAGTTGACTGCCAGCTTGATTTTGGTGATGCTACTCAAAAAACATAATGTGTAACTGTCTCAATATAACAAGAAAAATTAGCCTGTTCAAAATAAAATGTGCCACTGCCCAAAAGTAATAAGAAAAGTAGAGCTATCATCAGCTGAAGCAGAGGATGCAGAAAGGGGGAGATGATAATTCTGTTTGACTCTGACTCTCCAATCTACCAGAAATACTATATTTAGTTTCTAGAGAAACATTAACACATATGCTCAATGCCCAGAGGAAAATAGTCGGAGTAATGCATCACAACATATGGTCAGATGAAATAACTAAGGATTTTAGCCTCAAAAAGAAGACAGAGAAATATGTTTACCTGTACTTTAGAGATAAATGGTTCTCATGTGAAAGAGACAGTCCTTTTGACTACTCCCAACACGGCATAAACTTTTCTAACGTATAAAGTAGTAAAATGCTGCTTGAGGTTTAAAATATGGGGAAAAAATAATTAGCTCTTCAACAAAGTAATCATATAAAAACTAATAGTCATTAAGAGTTTTCTTCCAGGCACTGTGCTACACTTTACATGCATCACCTCTTTTAATCCCTTCAACCACTCCATGAGGTAAGTATTATTAGTAACTTCATTTTACAGTCAAAGAAATTGAAGCATAAAAAGGCTAAGCTCTCTGAGTTAGTAAAGGTGGAATGGATAGACCCAGCTGAACTGAAGCACAGCAAAAGCTCTCAATCATTACACTATAGTTATCTTGCTGTGGCTGTCCTAAAGAAACTGAACAGCTGCTTTTAGAAGATCATAAAAAAGAAATTAATTTAGTATTGCAAGATGATCCTTGAAATTTCTTCCCACTTCATTTTTTAAAATTCTCTGATCTTTCTTACAAGTATGTATCCCTATGTTAACTGTAGCATCATTCACAGTGGCCAAGACATGGAAACAAGTGTCCTTCGATAGATGATTGGGTGAAGAAGATGTGGTATATAGACACAATGGAACACTATTCTGCCCTAAGAAAAGATGAAAGAGTGCCATTTGTGACAACATGAATGGATCTTGAGGATATCATGCTAAGTGAAATAAGCCAGATAGAAAAAGTCGAGAGCCATATGACTTTACTCATACGTGGGATATTAAACTAAAAGAAACAAACACAAACCAACAAAAGCTCATAGACACAGCCAACAGTTTAGGGGTTACCAGAGAGTAAGGGGGGAAAGGGAGGGGTTGTAGAAGAGGGAAAAGTGGGTCAAATATATGGTGATGGAAGGAGAACTCTGGGTGGTGAAAACACAATGCAATATACACATGATATATTATAGAAATGTACATTTCAAACCTATATAATTTCACTAACCAATGTCACCAATAAAAATTGTATTAAATTTTTAATTTAATAAAAGTTGTAAAAGTTATCCTAAGCTTTAACTTATGCCAGTACACACATATGCACAAAATCTGCTTACCCCATCCTGCCATAGTGTGTGTATATGGTTCCTGATATGTAATTAAACTGATGGCATCCTGTGTATAGTAGGATACGTGTTATTTTATATATTATACATTACTTATAATTATCTAGTATAAAATGTAATCTATATTATATAATCTACTATAAATCTATATAATGTATTATAAAATATAATCTTTATTTTATAAATTATTATTCTATAGAAGCATTAAAAAGCAGATTCAAACAAACTATATGTGTTGTACATGATAGATTTAAACAGTTATTAAAGCAATATAATTGGTTTTCACCCTTTCTATATGATCTAAAATAAAGATAGTTATTTAAAAGAGATTCAACCCTTAGAATCTGCCTGCATGTATGTTGTTAATACAAATGATAAGTGCAGTAGAAATCTGAAATTCACACGTGGAGTATCTGAAATACCAAATTGTTTGCAGTCATGTTATAGGACTTTTAAGATCTCAACGTAAACTGTTAATTCTAAAACCTTCAGAGGTTTATAAAAATAAAGCAGCCAGTTGAGTAATATCAGAAACAAAATACCACTTTCATTTGCAACAGTGACTTCAAAGAGGAAAAGTATTCTAATTACCTCTCATTTCAATTTTGTACATTTATTTTTATATCACCACATGTTATATAGGGCAATTAGCCAAACTATGGTTTGCTGCAGTAGTTCTGAAGAGCAAGAGATTAGTTTTGGAGTATTGAGTGGCAAACTCACTTGGAGGCTGATGGAAATTAGGCAGTGAAGTGCTCCATGTCCAGAAACACATGAGCACACGTTCAGTGAGGGAAACATGGGTTCCTGTGTATGAAACAATGAGAATACCAGAGCATGTAAAGCAGAAGATTAAAAAACATATGGAAGTTGACAATACATATCAATAGCCTAAAATATATGCATAGAGTGTAACCCAATTATTCCACCTGTAGGAAGATATAATAAAAATATACAATGTGAAAGCAAAAAATAAAAAAATAAAAACAAATGGAAGTGACAATGAATAAGCTTGAGCAGAGAGAGAGAGAGAGAGAGAGAGAGAGAGAGAGAGAAATGTGTGTGCATGTGTGCGTGTATGTCTCAGAAGGGGGGCAGAGATTGTGCCCAGGGAATAGTTTACAGAGAAATTTGAAACAACATTATTGAATTTACAATTTTTAGTGCATGGTGGGGAGCTACTGAAAATAGAACCAGGATCTTGAATCAACCCAATGATGCAAAGACAGTTGACTAACACACATAGCTTGGGGGGGTAGCAATTGAGTAGGTTGAGGGAAGGTTAGTTTCAAAAATATCCCTGAAAGGAAATGTATTCTAAAATAATTTTCTATTTCAATATTTTCAATATTCTCACAGGATATTGCATATATCAAAATATATATCTTTAATTGCACTGATATGTTGTATTCAACATTCCATTGGCTTCAATTGTTTAGTTTCTGTTTGGTCACCCTCATTTACTCAAAATGTTCTGAAAAATATAACAAATTAAGAATGTTTTTTTAATTCCTATGAGTATATATTTCTCTCATTTTATTTTGTAAAGAAATCACAAAATCCATACCCACATAAACTTAAATTAGCTAACCAGAAAAATCTGAGAAGTTAAAAATACATATGATTTCCCTAAGCACTAGATTTAGCTCCTGAATTATAAATTAAAGATGTATTTTTAATACTGCCTTTAGCATGACTGTCTTACACTGATTATGTAAGGCTCTTAATCCATTTCTATTACTTCTGCTAAAATATATGGTATAAATTGTGATAATGAAGAATGAAGTAACAGGTATAACCAATCATTTGTATTTAAATGACTGGTGGTTTAATACAGCTAATTATGTTTCTCTAAGATTTATCTAGCATTCAAAACACCTAAGTCATATTATGTGCAATTCTGTATAAGACAACAAGTCATCTTCCTCAACCTTCTACTCCAGAGAATAAGACAGGAAGACAGGAAGGAAGGGAGGGAGGAAGGGACAGACAATTTATAAGTAGCAATTGTGGGGGGATGGACTATGAATCATGAAGCAAATTACTATTCTATCAATCCATTACGGCAGTCATTATTTAATCCAAGTCATCAAGAATGCAGAAATGGGAGACAGGGCTAAAGTCCTGGAATCTAGGCCACTTTGTGAAATTCCCTGTCTTTTGGCAGACAGCCTGCTTTTACCTTCGAATGGAAGAAACTAAATACGAATGAAGAAGCACCTGCCTTAGTCAGTAGCTTTGACCTATACATTACCTCCATCTGCATAGCAAATTTCTTTCAAAGCTCTTTATTCACATCTGCTGCCTCATCTGTTTCTGTAACATTCATTGAGCTAGATAAAGACTAATGTTATCACCATTTTCCAAATGGAAAATGTGAAGTGCAAAGGAATGATATGGTAAGTCTGAGAAAAACCAGAATTCAGATCTCAACCCAAATAGCCTTTCTCTCTAGAATCTATTTTCTCTACATGTTTACTAGCCAAGTGTGCTTTGTGGTAACGCACATGATTCAGCACACACATCTATTTCAACACATTGTTGGAGGACAAAAGTGTTATAAGAGCTATAATGGGTAACCTGTTAACTCCTATTTTGAGTATAATGTGTGTGATGTTTTCCTAATGCTCCATTCAAATTCAAATAGTAAGAGGTCTTAAATGTGTTTTTCACAATGAAAATTAGTTTTGCATCTCTATCAAGCTATAAATTAAAAAACACCAACACATGAAAAGAATCTATTGTAGGAAATAAAAAAAGGTTTAGGGTCAATTTCAAAAACTTCAAGGTATTACAGAAAGGCACTTACAGTGATCAATATGCATTTTTCTTACTCAAGAGGCTTTTATGTTGATGCACTCATTTTCAACAAGGGAAAATATGTTTACTATGAAAACAAAGAGAAATTGGTTGATTTATGAATACAGTAATATTTCGTATCTTCAACTTCTGCTGTTTAAGGGCAGTAGTACAATTACCCTACACCTTTCAAAATATTTTAAATCTAAATTATAAAGCCATCATCAAACCACAAGGAACCATATGAATATCTGATTTAGGACATTACAAATCTGATAACTATCACTCTGGAAGTATATTTGTGGAATTTAAAGAGCAATTTGGTGTTTAATTTCATGTTTTCTTACCATGCTAAAAATATCTGTATAAAATGCATAGAAAAACCATGCCATGTTAAAAGTACTGATGTTTACATGAAATGAGAAAACAGTAATTTTATTACTACAGTATGTTGTTTTAGAAGATTGAAAATTGTATTATCACAAAATGGCTAAAATTTGTGATTGAAATTAACCAAAATACCACTCTTCCCTACCAATCAACAAGTAATCCAAAATGGTACATGTCATATTTTCTTAACGATGGTGAAAGAGAAATATGAATTTACTTCTTTCGTCCATTTTTTTTGAAATCCACAAATGCATTTCTATTTCTCTACAGTGTTCTAACATAGTATGTGAATATATAGTTAATATGTCATATGACCCATTTGATGTCCTTCCCAGACCTTCAGAATAATGTTTTCAGATACCCTTCAAAGAGATCATCCTGTCTCCAGGAATGATCAAATATGTCTCAAGTTACTGCGTTGAGGTTTTACATTAGGAGGCAAATGTCTGCCGATAGTTCATGTAATTTGCACTTGCGAGAGAGCTTTTTTTAATTCTTTGTCTACTCAACCATCCTTTATCTTTAAAAATCATAAAGTTCTTTCTGGATTTTTTCAAATACTCATACTTGAAATCCTAACACCAGGGGATTCAGATCTAGTTCCTAAGGCGATGCCCTGTGTATTCTATTTATACCTTAGATTTTTCATCTTTTACTGATATAAGCAACCAAACATAAAAACAGGTCATTTAGATAGAGAATCCTAGATGTATGCAAGACAGAACTGTGAAATAGAAGTTAAAGGGCAATTAAATTTGAGGAAGAAACTTCTTGGATAATCCTTTAACATGATACTATGTGTCTGTTATACAGGTAGGTGCTGTATAAGAGCTTGGATAAAGTCCCGACTTATCCAATTATAATACCCAAATACAGGATAATCAGTGACTATGATATATAAATTTAATAAAGAATAAAATGACCTACTTCTGAGAATGCTAAAGGCAGTTAATATTTCATGAGTGCTCCACATGATTCTGTCCCCAGCGTCCCAATCGTTATTGTGTGTTGCTCCTTCAAAGATATAAACACAAGTAAAATGTGATATAATAAAGGTCATGAAGGAAACAATTAGAGGGTTGGAAGACATCCTCAATTTGCTTATCCGAAAGCATTGGTTTTCCTTTAGTGCATAACTGTGTGCAAATATAGTGCTTTGATGTTCATTACCATCTTGAAATTTTGGAATTATCATCGGTTTCCAACAATAACTTATTCCCACTAGGTGTGGCATAAGAAGCGTGTGCCTTTATATTAACAACCCAAGGCAAAAGAAGAATGACATTCCAATCTATTTCAGTCTGTCTGACTACATTGACAAAGCTGACTTGGAATGTCAGGGTCTTCAAAATATTAATACATGTTTTCACCTCTGACATTTTCATTATTTAGGTTTACTTTTCACCTGTTTTCCCCGTGGATAGGGCACCCTTTAAAGAATGTGCTGGATATTATCAATGTGGCAGTTTTTAATATAACTGTAGTTATCTGTTAGTAATATCTTGATATAGTAACCAGAATTAGACATTATTACCCTGTATTTGTTCAGTCTTCCTACATTTTCAATTTTACCTATGAAAGAGTATACTTTCCCTCACATTAATCTTGTAAAGCGGGTAGACCACGTTTTATTATCGTTATTTTATAAATGAAAAAGAAGGACTCAGAAGGTTAAATGACATTTTTAAAGGTACACGAGTCAGTATCAGAAGTAAAGACAGAACCCAGACTCCCAGTTCCTGGGTGTCTGCCCTTTCTACAGAGGTCATCCGACCAAACCTTCATAAAGTGAATATGGATTCATGAGCTTCTCTTTGCCCAATTAATAACACTGTAGGAGAAGAGGTAAGACTGCATCCTATGTTTGCTAAAGGAACAAGAGACCATTTATCCCATGTCTGTGATTTCCACATTAGGCTATGACATACTCTATGAAATGTATTTAACAGAATATCCTTCCTCTGAGGGCTGAGACAGCCTTATTTACTCTGCATTCCCAGTGCCTTGCAAAATACCTGGTCCTAAAAGGAATGTAATGGATTTTTCCTGTTGAAGTAATGGTTCATGGTCTCTATCTTTAGAGAGAAAAAATATTATTTTAGCATTTCAAGTGAGGCAAAATAATACTAAGAGTCAGAAGACTCTAGATCCATTTCTGTGACTTTTCAAGTATGTTTTATTGAAGAAATTTCTTATCTGTACTATACTGTGCTACCTCACAGTATTTCTGTAAAGATCAAATAACATGAGAGGAATATTTTATAAAAGATGACAAGATATACAAATATAAATTAATATTATGTTTTCTGTATCTGAAACACCATATCTATTTTATTCCTGGTGATGTATTCCCAGAAGCATGTTTTAAAGGTTCTAATAAAAATATTTAACATACGTTAACATATTTAATTTTCATTAGTTCTAAGCTTTATAAAATTTTATTTGGTTATACATTACATACTTTAGTTTATGCTATATAAACTACATGTCTTATATAATTTAGGGTATTTTAATTTTAAAAATGACTCTAAAAATTGAGAAGGGTTGGGATTTTTTTAAAGAACTAGGATCTTCCTCTCATAGAATATAAATTTTAGTGAGGAGAATTGATATACAACATTATAAGAACTACAAACTTGCATTTGGTAAATCAGACATTTTCACATGCCTTTTTCTCATTTAGCAAGAGAAAGCAATTAGAATAACATATGAAATGTTCAAAGCCTACTATTTCTTCACAAAATGGCTCACATCATTCAACCCATCAAAAATATATTTAAGCAACAATGTGGGGGACTGCCTTACAGTAATTTCTGGAGATACTAGCCCCAGAGAGTGTAGAGTTGACTATTAACACGATACAGATACGCCCACCACATTCTAAGAATAATTTGATAGTTCTTGGTAGGGCCACCCTTGACTCATAACCCCCTACCACTTTAATTATGAGGAACAAGTTATATTTAGTCTAACAAGAATATGTATTAATATCTACAAAGTCTTCAATAATAACAGCAGAAATCCCAAAGGTTTAAAGTCCTCAGGGTTACCTCATTTCTATAAGCTAAGCAAAGGAATCGGGAACTTGTTACCCCGGAGCATAGACTGTTGTCATATTATAGCATCTATTAGGATGCCAAGGCTGTCTTATGGGTGGAGCCAGTCTAGTCACAAAGGGCCATAGCAAAGAGAGTCTGGTGTTGGTTCCATAAACAGAAATGAGACTGGGAATAAGGAGAAGTTTTAAGTTAAACAGAGAATAGAATTGGATTTGCAACAAAACCTGGAAAGATTCCAAGTCTGAATAAAATCTCATACTTTTGTAAACTACAAAATAAGAAAAATCTAATAAATTGGGTTAAAAATTCATGATTTTCACCTTTAATATTTATCAGATCATGAAAGCAATATTCTTATTCATCTAAATATAGGAATTTTAAAATAAGCTGAAAAAACCCTATTCTTAAAAGAGATACCGATAAATATTTTTTTAAATATATTTTCTACAATTAACATTCTACATCACTATCCTGATATATTTATTCCCAACCATTTCTTTTCCTACTATAAGAATGTAAGAAGAGAGACACATATATTTTCTTAACTCAATTTCTGTTTTCCAAGCACCTCATGTGCAAAAATGTAATAATAATAATACCTACATTTCATAGTTGTTTTGGGGTTTAAATATGGATAATGGAAGTAAAGAGCTCAGTAAAGAACCTGGCACAAGATATTACTGTTTAAAGAAAAAAAAAAAGTAATCAAAGTAGCTTTGAAGATGAAGAGTCTGCAAAATGTTATAGATTTTTTTTAATTTGTGATTTCTAGTCACTTCCTACACCAAAACCATGGTTCAGGCCCCCATCAAACCTTGATGGAGACAGTCTTTGTGGTCCCTTGCTTTCCCTTTGTGTCTTTATCATGTATTCAAAGGCAGCAGCTGGAGTGATCCTACATAAGACATTTCACGTCACATTTCCTGCTCAGAACCCTCCCTGACTTCCTATATATTCATATTGAAACCTATTTCAATATGAAATAGGTTTCATATTGAAAGTCGATGGTTTCTTTTGCTGTGCAGAAGCTTTTCAGTTTGATATAAGTAATCCTATTCATTTATTTTAGCTTTCCCTTCCCTTGCCTTTGGAGACAAATTCATAAAATGCTCTTTGAACCCAAGGTCCATAAGTTTAGTACCTATGTTTTCTTCTATGCAGTTCATTGTTTCAGGCCTTATGTTTAAGTCTTTGATCCATTTAGAACAAATTTTGGTACACAGTGACAGATAACAGTCTAGTTTCATTCTTTTGCACCTGGCTTTCCAATTCTCCCAGCACGATTTATTGAAGAGGTTGTCTTTTCTGCATTGTATGCTTTTGGCTTCTTTGTCAAAAATTATCTGTCCATATGTTTGTGGGTTTATTTCTGGGTTCTCAAGTCCTTAAGCTAGCCCAAAGGGCTTCCTTTCCTCTAACCACTTTAGTGACTCTCCTGCTTACTCATTCCTCTTTATCCTCTTGGCTATTTTGTAAATATACCAAACTTGCTGCTGCCACAGAGTCCTTGAACTCACTCTTCCCTCATCTTTCCCTCTTTAACTTTACACTCAATATGGCACTTTCAATATTTCCTTTCATAGCACTTATCACATAATATTGTCTATATTTATTTATTTGTTTATTTATTGTCTATCACCCTTGCCTAAAAAAGTTCATAATAATAGGGAGTTTAACTTTTTCATTACTTGCGCTCTTGGCTAATGCCTGGTAGATAAATATTTGTTGCATAAATAAATCAGATGAGGCTTCTTACAGACATGGATTTCTGAAATAGGTTCTGAAGAATCAGTTGAATTTAAACAATCAGAAGTGATATATGAGCAAGTGTTCCTGGAAGAACATGACCAAGGAAATACATACAGTGGGGACAAAAAAAAAAAAAAATAGAATCTGTGTAGTGCAAACCAAGTAATTCAGGTTATTATTGTACGCTGTGTGAACAGAGTAGTAGTCATAGTTAAGAGTAGAGGGTGGACGTTATTGGGGTTTGGAGGGTCATGAATGTCAAAGAACACGTTTGAATTTAACTTAATAAGCAATGGAGGACCTCTGGAGGTTTCTGAGTAGAGAAGTAACATGACGGAAGCACTTAAGGAAGATTTATCTTGCAGGAATATACAGTATGGATTAAAAAAGGGAAGTCTGTATGTAGAGAGTCCAGAGCTTTCTATAAACCATTCCAATCTAATTCACTCTAACATTTGATAAATCAGACAGACCTTCAGATTTTAATTTGTAAATTTTCCAACTAAGGTCAGTGAATTAAAAGTAAAGACCTTCACTATACAGTATAAAGAGGCAAAATGGTAAAGAACTAATACAAATATCAAAAACAAAATCCCAAGAAAAGAAAATGTATCTACTTAACATAAAATACTTGTGTAAATGACCAAAGAATATCTGAGTAGAAAGTACATGCCACAGATTGAAACTGGGTGATATCATATATGATTAACATATCCTACTATAAAAGAAAATTATCTTTTTCAACTCATGTCATCTCAAAAGTATATAATGCAAAATAGCAATGCTCTCAAAGAAATGAGAATGTTCTCATTGTTTTATTACTGTACTCTGAATTAACAGCTAATAAATTAAAACTATACTATATAATGTCAACATAGAATTAGAATTTCTGCTGCACTGAGGAAATAATAATGGACATTTTTTTAAACAAAGAGGAAGAATGTAATCCAAGAAAGTGATCTGTTCTTAAAGCCCTGTATTTCTCAAAAGCAACGTTCAGAAATCCCTGAAAAGGATCAATAATTCAATTATAATTTTGAAATTATAAAGCTATAGTATTTACTGAATTTAAATGATCCAACAGCCAATTCAGAAATTTAATTACATACCTGAAAAAAAAAAAGTCACTGTTTTAACGTGATTTAACTCAGAGGAAATTTTTTTCCTTAATTTTATTCAAGATGTGTGTATAGGTCAGTCCTAGTTCTTCCTAGTATTTCCTTATTGAAAAAGGTCTTCAAATATTACTCTACAGCCAATCTTCAGCTTGGTATCAACAAATTCAAGGAAAATCTCTGAGAAAACTGCTCCCTGTGTTTTATGTCACCATCATTGCCTTTACACTAGTAAGTGCTTCACTTCAATAATTCAGTCATTCAATTCAATAATTTCAAACACTATCCAGGTCATTTGGGTTCAAAATAGGTTAAATATATCATGCCCTCAAAGACATTGAAGTCTGTCTAATATATATGGAGAGAAAGATAGGTAAATAATTTAAATACATGTGTACATGCTGTGATGAAACAAAATGCTCCATATAGAATGACCACTACATAGAACAGGAAAGTGCCTAGTAAAACCTCTGCTTAAGTATCTTGGGACTGAATCTGCACCTTATGCAACTTCTTTGCATGGAAACAAAGAGCCGCCCCCAACCCCCAAGCCTATCCAGGATATATGATATGAGGTAGTATGGGAACAAAGATGTGTGACAATAACCTCAGCTTTGCGGCATCAGAGAAGGCTTCCCCAAAGGAGATTTTGGAAAACCTACTAAGCAAATAATTTGAGAATGATGAGAAAATATTTTAGGCAGAAGGTAGAGCAGAATCAAAGACACAGAAACATGAAATAACTTTATATGTTTAAAGAACTACAAATAGCTTAGTCATACTTGGGTAAGATTTTGTGCCAAGCTATACTGACTACCCAATGAGGAAATTCCACTCAGAGAAATAAAATGATATTTGTCTAACCTAAATAATGTGCAGGAACCTTTGAACTTGTGGATGTGTTGAAGAAAGTGAGTTGACGTAAAACAATGGAATCATTTTACAAATAATTAACAAGCCAAAAAGCAACACACAAATAAGTGAACACAAAGTTGATTGAACAGTAAAACTACATGCTCCGCTCCTGTTGTTGGGTAAATTATCTGATGGTGGAATACAAGAAACAAACATAGAGCAATACGTTTTTGATTAACAGGAATACTCTTCAAATAAATGTTCAACCCAGTACTTGAGTCAGAGCAGTCTACATTATCCAAAATGGTAAGAAAAGTAGGAAAATCCTCAGACCTCATCAATAACTGCAGAAAGTACTTTATTTTCCAAATATGGAGACAAGGGCATCTTCTACATCTTTATACACACACACACACACGTATATACATATGTATATAAATATTTTTTTTAAACAACCGGGTGATGAGTTTAGCCTAACAGTTGAACTTTAATAGTTTACAGACTAAATGAGAATGTACAAGATTCAGAATAGCAGCACAGACATAACAAGCTTGTCCAACAAGTACCATCACTCCTCCATTTGAAGCAGGGGCTGACTGGAGACCCAGAAGAAAGGTAGGCCTGATGGGATCCCACCTCACATGTTCCCAGAGTACACTGGGCTTCCTGTTTCAGAACAGTCCTCATACATGTAAAGCAACTCTGTATCTTCATTGCTAATACCAGTACCAGACACATCACTGGTGTTCCACAAACTGAATCCATGAATTCCTAAGTATGTATTATATTTCTCTACTACTCTATACATTTAACAAAGGCAACAATCATATCCCATTTACTGCTGAAATCTTTAGCTCTTACCAGGGTTCCTGATACATGTACAATGTTATCAGTAAATATCTGTTGAATGATTTAATCAATTAAAAATGCAGCGCTTGACAACAGAAAAAAAGGATCAGATTAGAGAGAATTGTTTTCTTTTATCCACTCAGATAAATGGTTTTACTGACACCTTAGAAGAGAGAGAGAGAGAGAGAGAGAGAGAGAGAGAGAGAGAGAGAGAGAGAGATTGTTACTGCGAAATGAAGGGTAAAAAGGAACTTAAAATTATAGTCAAGATTCTGGAACTCAGAATTGAGAGACCAGGTAAGCTTCACCCTTAACAGAACATAGACTTTTTATGCAACAAACAAATATTAACTCAGCAACTCTGAAATAGTTATGTCAGGTGCCACTAAAAGCTAGAATGCTAAATACTGAGAAAACACTAATTTTCTTATCTGCAATAAGTAAAATTAATTCCTGTTATACAATATTCATAATTATCAATTGCATCAATGGAAACAAAGCATATTTCATTGTCTCTCTCTCAAGAGGGCAAAAATGTATAAAATTTCAAGTGATATACAAAAGGGCTTTTAACCTACTATTCTTTAGTCTCTGAAATTATAAAATTGTTTAAAGCAGCAAAAAGTGTCACTGCGATAGTAGCTAATGAACTATTAAAGTATCTTTCTCTACTTAACATTAGTATACATGGTCCATAGTCAGATAGATCAATATAGAGATAGCTATATCTTTGATTACATTGTCACCTACTTTATCATCTCTTTGGCATTACAAATATATTGCCTATCTAAGGGAAGCCCAATTGCCATTTCATTTATAAAAATTAGGATTTCATGAAGTCAATGAAAATGATGAATAACTGCTACAATCAAATGTATAGCTACTGTCAAATGAGGATCTGGCTGAATGAAACCACTTGATAAATGAAAAGAAAATATCTGCAAGAGTGCTTCAAAAGATATTGGTTTACTTCTCTAAAAGATGAAGAAAGGACCTTGGGAAGATGTTTTTGGAAAAAAAAGCCTAGCTTGTTTTTTGTGTATTTTATGTGTTTTTCTCTTCCTTGTTTTGTCCCCAAAGAAATTAACCACCTGGGAGGGAGAAATAGGAAGTGATTGCTAATGGGTATGGAGTTGCTTTTAGAGGGGAGAAAAAAAAGTTCGGGAATTAGATAGTGATGAATATACTAAAAACCACAAATTGTATTCTTTAAAAGAGTGACTTATATGGTATTAAGTTATATCTCAATAAAAAAGTGGGAATTTTTTTTTTTTTAATTAACTTCCCTGGAGTCCTGCAGTGGAAGTTAAATATGAATTTAAAACTACCCTTTTATGCTATTATTTGAAAATGTGCAGAGGAATGATAAAATTTGTTTCTTTCCCACTGGAATATGCATAGTTGCAATTATATTTTTGTTAAATGTGATATTAAATAGTTTCCAAAGATCAGCTTATTCTGTACAAAATAGAAATGAAATCTTTATCTTTGTTAATGTGGAATTTAGTGGTATTTTTTTTCCATTATCAATTGTCTAGACTGCTCTCCCAGCAGAGCCTACTGTATTCTTTTGTTTAATAAATTGGAGTATATCAGAAAATACAGTTTTATTTTCAAATTATGTTAAGATTTTTTAAATAGTTGATTACTTTTTTTAACGATACGAT
This sequence comes from Rhinolophus ferrumequinum, assembly GCF_004115265.2. Lineage (NCBI taxonomy): Eukaryota > Metazoa > Chordata > Mammalia > Chiroptera > Rhinolophidae > Rhinolophus > Rhinolophus ferrumequinum. The sequence goes on along the minus strand of NC_046289.1, from coordinate 88,308,478 downwards.
CATTCATTTATAGGGCAAACATTGTGCTGGGGTCAGTAGCAAAAAAAGCACCAAACATTCAAAATTCCTATTGATGGGGAGCAGAGTTCGCCACCCCAAAATATGCTTTTGGGATACTGATTACTTTAAACTTTTTTCTTTTTAAAGAAACAAAAGACTCAGAGAAAACCTTGGACCTTCCCTTTCCCCCCACTGCCTAAAAGAATTTAGATAGAAAACCTGCCCCAGGAAGGGAGCTACATCACAGATAACTACAGTGTAAATATGAACTACAGTAGGTGTGAGAGAGAGGGAGGAACCTAACAAAGCTTATTTGATCAAAGTCCTCTTCGTGTCCCATTGTTCCAAGATGGCCCAACAAACATTTGTTTACTAAAACTAAACATTAACTCTTTTCATCTCCTTGTGAATTGCCTTACTACCCTTTGAACTCCAAAACCTCAGCCCCCACTCCCTCTCTCCTTAGCTCAAAATGGCACATAATCTTCCACTGCCTGATTTGCCTCCTGGTCCCATATTCTTTTGGAGACCCCATATATACAGATGTAATAAATCGAGTTATTTTCTCCTGTTAATCTGTCTCATGTCAATTTGACTATTAGACCAGTCAGAAGAACCATGAGGGAATTAATCACCCCCACACTGTCTCTAGGTACATGAGGCTAGGGACTTAAATAGAGCCCAGCATGAAATACCCTTTTTCATAAAAGTGAAAGTTTCCTACTATCTTAGATTAAATTAGAAGTTTAGGTGCTAGAGATACTTTCCAAAAAAATGCAATATAAGGCAGAGCAGAAATTCTGAAGCCACTGAGCATTTTTTGGGACGTCACACTGTTAGTGAAAGCTTACTAATAGCCATGATAGGATTTGTAAATAGACTGATATAAGCAGGAGAAGGAGAAAATTAGAAAGTCCTTTACTGCAGCTCCCGCTTAGCTCAAGAGGCCTGGCAGCTGCCCAGCAGGTCTCCAGGCTCACACATACCTCTAAATCAAAGAAATGCGTTTTTAAAAGTCCGAGGAGGGGAATCTATCCTATTTGTCACCAATACCTAGCCCAACAGGATTCCAGGATTTTCACACACCCCTAAGGGATGTGTTTACTCATCCCCCAAAATTAAGGGGATGTGTTTACTCATGCCCCTAAATCAAAGAAATGCATTAGGAGAGAGAAGACATCCTGCTTATCAACCCATCCTGTTTGTCACCAATACCTTACCAACAGAATTTCAGGTGTTCACATACCCTCAAAAGGATGTGTTTACTCATCCCCCAAAATCAAGGGGATGTATTTACACATGCCCCTAAATCAAAGGGGTGTGTTTACTCATGACCCTAAATCGAAGAAATGCATGGCTAAATGCCAGGGGACTAGGCACCTCAGGAGGAGAAAGGGAGATAGACAAGGGAAAGGGGGAGGCAATTCTACCCAGAGAAATGAAAGCCTTCATTCAATGCAGGCGGGGTTGCTTCCCTCCCTTAGGTCAGCCCGCTGCAAGTCTCTGAGTGTACTCCCATTTTCTAATAAACTTGCTGTTCTAAGCTGTTTTCCCTTTCTTGGAGTGAACTTTCCCACATCTCGGAGTGTACTTTCTTTTACTAATAAACTTCTGCTGTTCACACTGCACAAATTTCCATCTCGTGGTTGAAGTCTTTCCTTCAAGAAGACCAGGGCTGAGGTTTTCAACGCCATTTTCTGGTAGCAGCTAGACATATAATTTGTTTTCTACGGTGCAAACAACATTCTAAAGAAGCTTGGTTGCTAAATTTCTGCAATTTATTTATAGAAAATAAATTTGTAAATACCACTGATCTTTCTGTTGACATATAAACACTTAATAGTGTATGCCTTTCATCATTTAGAAATATTTGTTTTAAATTTTATTTGATCTATAACTACAATGGCTATTAAAACCTTGTATTGTAAGCTTTTTATTATGATGAATTACTATGTGTACAAGGAAAAAGTTTCAAACTCTATAATTGAGTAAAATTAAAGTCATTTGATGCTCCCACCACAAGGAAACTGCTATCTACTTTTTGTGTGTATGTATCCTTCTGAAGACTATTAATTCATAGATATGTGAAAGGAACCAAACTTTTGCCATCCTGAAGCTACTTTTTGGAATACTGACTTTAAGCTGTTTACTAAGAAAGAAGCCTCAAAAAGAACTTTTGACCCTCCTCTCCTTTCCTGCCCAAGAGATTCAGACAGAAACCTGCTTCAAAAGGACAACTTAGAATGCTGCCTTAACCTAATCTGAATTAAGTATGGACATCAGGCAGGCGTCTGTTAGCTAAATACCTTGTGTCCCATTGTTTCTGAGTTGCCCAGCCAGAATTTGACTGCCCTCTAAGTTCTCCTCTTCCTCAATACCTACAAATTGCCTATTCTCACTCCTGAAATCTAATACCCCCCCTACTCCTTTGTCCAAAAATGTATAATATACCCAATGTTGCCTCATGTCTTTGTTGAATTTGGAATTTTCTTGCTTAATTGAATTCTCCATGAGCATGTATTAAACATTTGATTTCCTCCTGTCAATGTCTCTGTTAATTTGATAAGCCTGGCTAGAAAAACTCAGAAGATAGGAGGAAAAGTATTTTATGTTTTTCAGCTCCCACATATACATTTATGTGTAGGTATATTTTTTTACACAAAGAGAATAACATTATAGCCACCATAATTTCCATTCTTATATAACCGTATATTTTGGACTGCTTTCTTTATCAACAAGTACAGATCTATTTCACTTATTTAAAGAGGAACACAATATTATGTTAAGAAACTTGTTTACTATCGATGCATACTTTGGTTGTATAGTATTTTGTAAAATATGTTTTTGCTATTACAAATCATATTGCAATAAACTTTCTTGTAATATATACTGAACATGTGTAACTGTAACTATGAGATAAATTTCAAAGCCATACCTCGATCGTATTAAACTTTAATGATGTTGAGTATAGTACAGAGAACTATATAAAGAAAAGTATTCTGTAATTATATTACCCTCTCTGGTTCATTAATGTATCTCTAAGCATCCAACACTTAATCATGATGAAGATAATAAAAAAAATCTGTATCTTAGAAAACTATGAATGAAAATCCTAGCAAAATATAGTTAGAGTTACTTCATTAAAAATTAAACTAGCAACTGATTAAGCTGTAATTAAGATCTTTTATGTGGAATTAGTCTTTTTTTTTTTTCTGTTTTATTTTTTAGAACTAAGGCAAAGGAAAGAAAAAAAAACAAGAATCAGGAGGGGCATTCTTCACTGATTTATGCAAAAGAATGTGTGTGTGAACTGTGAGAGAACTGTTATAAAAAGGTACCATGATTCAGTTTTTTGGTGCTTTGTTTTTGCTTTGTTGTTGTAGTTGTTCCTTTGGTAAGACTCTGTACTTCAATTAAGTTTCCCAGCAGTGATGCAGAGTAACAGTATTTCAAATTTCAACCACTGCTTAATCAAAATGTCACTTTGGATTGTCACTGGTTACACTTCACAAAGCTCAGGGTTACCTCAATTAAAAATGAGTCTTTACAGCACTTTGCAGATTCTGTGCAGACTCATACAATGAGTGCTCTACTCAGGCTGAAAAAGACAGGAAAGGGAGTACAATCTTTATATCTCTTAACATATTCTATTTTTGCTGATAAGCTTCCAGCTCATTGTTTTTCCCTTCTGTAGAATTATCTGAAGAAGTTGCAAATGATAGTACATTACAATTTATCCTCCTTGTTCATGAACAATCTATTTTTTTATTTTAATTAAATAATAGCAATGATACTTACACAAAAGCACTAACTGCAGGAAAACTAATTAGTCATTCAAACTTCAGTCCACATTGACTGATTAAAAGTTCAATGTCTTGGACTATACTTAAAAAACTGAGCATTATACAGTATGCTTAGATAGTAAAATATATGGTTTGTGTGCTACTCATGGTGAAGTAAGGGATAGATGTTATTTCAAACTGGATAGCTGAAGCTTAAGATAATTTGACATCAAAATACTTTATGTATGTAGTGTCTAGGAACCATTTCCTTCTTGGTAATTTAGGAACTTATTGTTGTATATGTAATTGTTAAACTGGTTATATTACACTAGAGGAAATGGGAACGTTCTCTAACCACAGTGCATTATTTTCTTCACAAGCTGCCACCGACATCCTCCCAATGAAGAATGCAGTTGTGATTTCACCGTAATTAGTAAATTTTATTAGAGTGCTCCAACTAAAATTTGACTATAAAAGGAAGTTTCCATTATCACTATATTGAAGAAAGCTAAAATGAAAGAAAGTATCCAAATTTTAAAGAACGGATGTTACCTTAAGAAGCCTGCCCAGTACAATCAAAATATAATAGAAATATGAGTAGACATTGCCTACAGTGATAAATTAAGGCTAGAGAGTCAGGGCTACATTTTTTTTTTTTTAATTTCATCATGCGAAATAGACTGTAGTCTATTAAGTGTACAACAGCTTTATGTCTAAAAAAACAATGTAAATACCTTAATTAAAAAATGCTTTATTGCTGGAGAAATGCTAATCGTCATCTAAGCCTTCAGTGAGTCATAATCTCTTTGCTGGTAGAGGGTTTTGGTTTCAATTTGCAAAAAGAATGTAAAATGTGTGAAGCACAATAAAGCGGAGCACGATAAAATGAGGTATGCCTGTATATATGAATAGCCTCTTACTGTTCTACTATAGTGTGAAGATCAATAAGCAGAAACCTCACTTAAACTGCAGTTGGGAGAGCCTACAGGGGGTGTTCTCATGCTGTACCACTCATTCGCAATTGCCCCAACCGGGAAGAGACTGTATTCTCCACATCCAACAGGAAGACGTTTTTGTTTCCTACTTTAACAGCAAGAATGAAGACCTTCTCCTTGCTCAACAACCACTCAGCCAATAAAAAGCCACTACCCTGCCAACTCCTAGTTTCCTCCAATGGACTCTTCGTTTACCACAGCCCCTCTGAAGTGCCCATCTCCTCTATAAAAGCACATTCCTCTCCTTTGTTCTCTGAACTTGTGCATGGTTCACCATTAGAGCACATGTCCCAAATTACAATGCTTTATCAGTCTCGAATAAATCCATTTCGCTAGATAGAATATTTGGTTGACTACTTGTTTAAGGTCAACAATAGTAAAATGAAGCTTGTGTTATGCAAATATTACAAAGGTGTTATTTATCTTCTCAATGATAAATAGACAGATACACTTTTCTAAATTCTGTTAGACCCATATTTCCAAGATTTTACAGTAAGACTATAGCTGGACCACTTTCAAAATAACAGGAATTGCTAAGAAATATTAAAGAAGTGACGGGGAGCAGAATTTGCCACCCCAAAATACACCTCTTTGGCATAAGATTATTTTAGGTTGATTATTTTTAAGAAACAGCAGACACAGGAAAAGCTCTAAAAGCTTAGTAGAAATTACCCTTTTTAAATGGCAATTTACATTTATAAGATAAGGGTATCTTCCTCTCTGTCCCAGGAAGAGGATGACCAAATCTCTAGAAACTCTTATCAATGGAGAAGGCACTTAAATCTGTGTAACAATTAGTATTACGTGCTTTGCCTGTTTATCTCCCATAACTGGCTCCCGCCTCCCTTTCAACATCTTCTTTTGTCTTTAGCTGGAGATGATATCGTATTTCTCCGAAAATGAGACCTAGCCGGACAATCAGCTTAATGCGTCTTTTGGAGCAAAAAATTAATATAGGACCCGGTCTTATATTAATTTTTTGCTCCAAAAGACGCATTAAGCTGATTGTCCGGCTAGGTCTCATTTTCGGGGAAACACGGTATTTAGGATGATGGCTTGAGCCATTTTAGGGAGTTACTCAGTTTTCCTATATATCTTCCATGTATATAGTAGGCACACACACTAGTAAGCTTCTGTTTGTCTTTTTCTTGTCAATCTGTCTTTTTATTATGGGGGGGGGGGTGGTGGAAGGAAGGTGTCTCAGCCAAGAATCTGGAAGAGTAGAGGGAAAATTATTTTTCTTCTCCTATAACAGGAAACACTCATTATCAAAGTAAAATATTAAATTTCATTAAAGCTGTGTAGGGTTTTTAATTTCACATGGAGAATAGGAGAGTGGCTTTTCATGGAAAATAATTCTGAAAGAAAGGAAAAGAGGGAAGGATAAAGGAGGAAAAGAGGACAGGAGGAAGGAAGAGGTAAGTAAACCAAATAGTTATTTGATTCCTTCTAACCAAGTTACAACATTGAGGATGTTAACAGAACACAAGTCAAAACAAACAAGGGCTTAAAAGAACCAGTTAAAGGACCTTTGCTCAGAGTATCAGGAAGCAGTTCCCCTCCCTTCATATCATGTGATAATATGAAGCTACCATGATACACCCTTCCAAATCTGAGAACGGAATTAATAGAGAAAATAGAACCGAAAGTTGAGCCCCGTATTTTCAATTATTTCAACCCTGAATCGAGCTTTACCTGAAGATAACCCTGCTTTGTGCTATTGGTTGTATGAAGGAAAAAATTCCTTTGTGCTTGAGCCAATTGGGATTGGATTTTCCACTTACAGCTAAATGAATCCTAAATGACACAAACCTATTTTCCTTAAGTAATTCAAGGGGTTGAAACCAAAAACCTTAGACTATAGAATGCTGATTATATAACCTGAACTCTAACAAGCTTAGGACCATCACATCATTTCATGTCTCACTCTTTTAAACATTATTCAACTGTAGGTCTCAACTTCTCCTTGGACTGCTATACATATAGCCAACATATGATTTCAACTTACAATGAAAAATCATATCTTTAAATTATTATTGATAGTAACAATTCAGTAAGAATAAGTACTGACTCCCTTTAAACTCAGCTTACTCACATGAATTCTCTTCATCCAAGAAGCACCCCATCCCACAAAACAGATTACTTCGTCCAGGAAAATTCTGTACTATGCACTTTGAATCAGTTTGAAAGAGTTGATACTTCCTATCCCCAGTATGGATAGTATTTTATAGAGGGAATATGTGGACAGGCAGGATAGGGAAAATCTTCAGAATGAACATTAAAACATTACATTGTTTCTCAAGGGATTTTTTTATATATATACATATTTCAAAAATGGTGATTTTTTTTTTCTTTTCCATGGATCCCCAAATGTTCATTTATTGACATTATAATGTAAACACAATATACAGGAAGTGACTATAGAAAAGGAAACTGGTTTCTTTCTATTACTTATAAACATAGATTTTACTGCTGTATAGCCCCATTCCAAAAACCAATATTTATTGATTAATATACATATGAATACTCAAACACCTCCTGAGCATACACTTTATACCAAGCATGATTTCACTGAAATTCCCTATTTTCCTTTAAAATTGCCATTGAACCTGCTTCCTTCCTTTAATATAGAGACTTTAGAGATTATTATTTATTCTATATTTTTCACTGTAATTCTATAGATATCACATGAAATTGAAGAAATGATTTCCCCAACATCACTGGAAAAATTGGGTCAATAATTACACATATTGATTTGTCCATTTCTTTTTACCTCAATAAAACAAGAAGTGCTACAGTTATATACTCATATAGTTACTTAAAGAAATATTTTAATTTTCAATTAAAAAATATTCAAAGATGTACTAGAACTATTGAAGAGAGTACTGTGAATTTTTACAAAAAAAAAAAAAAACACCAATAAAACAGTTATCGGTACAAATTAGCCTAAACAACTATAAAAATCAACTCTCCCAAACAAAAGAAAGTTGTTCATTTTTCCCAGCATTCGATGTACATGAACGTTATATGAAAAGCAGATTTGTCACAAAGCTAATGGTGCACACACAGGCCCCTTCCAAGACACCTTACATAACTTTTGTGTTTGTAAATTTGTATTGTTTTTCTTCCAAAGCTCTACCAAACTGTATAATTTTAAAACTCAAACATCCTAGATCGGTCCTCCCTATTAGATAACTTCTAAAACAATTATCTACAGTTTTCCTAATCATGTTCTAAAGGCCATCCATTATTTGAGATGTTTCTTTTAAAATATTATTCCAGTTAGTTGAACAATACTTATTCTAGCTTTGTATAAAAACTTGCTCTTTTGTCATTAATTTCTTTGAAAACTTCTACATTCATTGGTAAAGAAAAGTATTGCCCTGTCAGTGTTTTAGAAGAGTCCTTCAATCTTGGGGCCTCGGCACAGTAAAGTAGAAAGAGATTTGCAAGCTAACAATCTACTCAGGCCAAATATTATATTCCGATATATAAAATACAAGGATATGTATTTTGCTAGTTTGAACATTCTATTATTTGCCGGTCACTGTGGGAAGTGCTGGGAAAGATGATTTCACTTATTCCTCACAAGAGGCCATTGGCACATCAACATTAGCTCCATTTTTCAGATGAGGAAATTGATACATATCATGCTAAGAAAATAATTTTAATGTATATTGTAGCATGTAGCAGATGGAATATGTGGTTGTTATAGAATTCACTAGTAGAAACTTCAAATGATTAGCACAATACACATTGCCTAACTTATATTAAACTCTAAATTCACAGTAGGAATAGACAGGTAACAAAGGTAAATAAAATATTTCATTTTCAATATATTTCAGGGAGACTGTCAAATCCATAACGAAACTCCTTTGTGGAAAATATTTAGAAGAATGTGGTATGCATTACCACGCACCCTCTCACATATGTATCTCTCCACTAAAAGTAAAAACAAAACAAAACAAAACAAACAAACAAAAAAACGAATTTGATTGTATTTTAGAATTATGTATTTTTGTAAATAAATTAATAAATAATGGTTCCCTTGAGCACTTTTCCTAGTATAGAAGGATCAGCGAATTCTGTAAATCTTATAATTGGATGGAACTTGGAAATCACGCTGTGTATCATTAAGACATTTACAGTCTAATTTACAAAAGTTAGAAAACCATTTTCATTGTACAGTTCCATGGCCTATATCCTGTACCTTATTTTACGTGTACCAGTATGCCAAATTTCTGTAACTTGATACATAAATAAGAACATTATTAAATAAAATGAGGTGTGTATGAAGTTCCAGAATAAAGTAACTGTGTAATCTAGATTTAATTTACAGAAGAAATAAATAGGAAATATGAATCACTAACACATAATTAGAAAGTAAAATGAAATCTTGAAGAAATAACAAAATGTCACTCTAAACTAAACCCAGCCCAAATGCAACTTGGAGAAACAAAGACAAATTTTGGGGGGGCTGTAGGTGAATGGCATGATCCCTGGCGTAAGAGGACAACCCTTTTAGGGACACTTCTCGAATGCAATGATAAGTGGGTACAGAAAAAACCAGGCAAATCAAAATTACATTCAGCCATGTTAGGAAACATCTCAAGAAACATTTTGAGGAAATTTGAGGTATTTGAAGAATTTACAAATACTTCCAAAGATTTAAGAAAATAATATATTTTTCAAAAATCCATGTATCCATGGATAGATGGGCAGCACAGCTGGATATAGTAGGTATTAACTTATATTTGATGAAAGTATTAAAAAATGGAGGCAGGGCTGTCTTCCAAATAGGCATGATGGCTGGGTATGCCCCATTACCCAAGGGATATCTCTCAATTATCTATTCCTACCTTATCAATTAATGGCTTAAGTAACTACCATTTTATTTGTTCCTGATCTGTGAGTCATCGATCTGAGCTGGTTCTGCTACAAGTCTAACCTCGATCTGAGCTGGTTCTGCTACAAGTCTAACCTCGGGTCACTCAGGTGACTATAATTACCTGGAAGCTCAATTGTGTCTGCAGGGCGTAAGGTGGCCTCATTCACAAGCATTGCCATTGGGGCTGGCTGTCACCTGCGTCACTGCCCCCAGCAGTGCTTCTTCTCATGATGTTAACATTTTTCCCAAAGGGCAAGAGTGGAAGACACATGGTCTCAGGAGGATTCAGCTTGTAATTTCTGCCAAACCTATTGTTCAAAGCAAGTCGCAAGCCCGTCCAGATTCAAGGAGAAGGGAAACAGATAGATACTCTTGGTGGGAAGACATGCAATAACTCTGTGGCCATTCTGAATTCTCTAAAGGAGGTAAGAAAGTAAATAGCAGATGGTAATACATCACATGGCTTCATCCAGAAATGGTTGGGCCAAATACATATCTAGAATTAACCATCACATTTTGGTGGATTATCAGGCCCGTGTCATTAAAACAACAGCATAGAAATGTAGATTAAAGGTGAGAAAATGAGGTTGTTATTTGCCTTTTTTCTGGTCCTGTCACAAAGGGAGGAGGTAACGGGGTGGGGGTGGAGGGTGCAGAGAATAAGAGGTGAGTGGAACGTAGAGCACAATTGGACAAATGTAAATGTCTTAATGATACACAGCGTGATCTCTAAATTCCATCCAATTTTAAGATTTACAGAATTCACTGATCCTTCTATACTAGGAAACGTGCTCAAGGGAACCATTATTTATTAATTTTTTAAGACATATGAGGCAGTTTACAATGGCCTGCAAATCCCTTTTGCAGATGAGAATTGGTAATTAGAGTAAATCACCCAGCATCACATAGTCTAGACTAGCAACAACAACAATAACAAAAAAAGTATATATTTATATTCCAGACTCAGGATTAAACACTTCCTTCTCAATACTGCTACAAAATCCACTAACGGATAACCATAAAGTCTTTCATAAACTTCCAGATATAAAACCCGGCAATTCGTAGAGTACCATGAAGACAAAAGAAGTTAAGAATGAGATACATATTCAGAGGATGGCCATCATCCCTTAAGGCGGTTAAAAATACATGTATGTAATAATCAACAAAACACAACTATAAGGGGCAGGAAAAAAAGGGAAATCTCTTAAGTATAATAGATATAGCAACTTCTTTAGAATCAGAAACATTCAGATTTGAATTCTAGCCCCATCATCTAGTAGTCATATAATCATAAGCAAGTAAATCAACCGCCCTCAGCCATAGGATAAGCTGTAGGGTTATCGTATGAATTAGAGGAAAGTGAAAAACAACAGTTCCTGACACAGAGTACATTCCCAGAAAAGGAAGACGACACTGCTACTGGAAATCATCATCACCTATTAATATGACCCAAGATACATGTATTAGCAATTCCTAGTACTTTCCATATAAAGTACCGGAGGAAAACTCATGTGCTTTCCTCAGTGGAGGAGGTCTTAGAATTTTGTTCATCCTCAGACTTTTACTTTACAAAGATATCTAACAGTCTTGTTATTTTGCTGATAAGTTCCTATCAGTGAGTTAAAAAAGGAAAATAGGCCCACTAAAAAATAAACGTTAACTATAAGAGAGCAAAGAAAAAAATCATACATAGAAGACAGAAGAGAAAGAAAAGAAGTTGGAGAAATTTTAGTTTCAGTACGAACTGCCTTGAACACATCCTGGATTGGTCCCTAAGAGTGTTATGCAATGATTAACATGCAGGGAAGACCTGAAGTCTTTGAGGAAAGGTGAACTGTATTTAGAATTGGCGCATAAATTTTAATATGTAGCACTTACATTAAAAGTAAAACTTCTAAAAATCATTTTAAACTTGATGCCCAGAAAGAATACCATTTCAAGATTATGAAGAATGTCAATAACCAAAAGACTCATTCTGCAAGGACACCAGATAAAGGGAGTTTTACTGACATTTCCTTCTGTATGCAAATTATGTTTCCCCTTGTTAGAAATTAGGTAACCTCAGATAGAAGCTGGAGAAACTGCTAGGAGTGTCATGGATAGTTTTATTCAAAAAAACGGGGCGGTCACTCAAATTAACTGAATAACTATTCTAGAAATCAATACCATCTAGGTTTAAGAATAAATTAAAAGACAAAGATGTGAAAATGTCATCAAGACTGACTCAGGCCTAGGCTTGCATCTCTGAAAGAATATTTGTTCTTCACTCTTGACTTCAGCTTCCTCAGAGTGGCTTCTATGCCATTTCAGCATTTGTGTCTCAAAAGAGAAATGGTGAGGAGAGTATCTAAGCAAGTATTAAATGCTGAATAAATGTTTGTATAAGGAATCCAAAAACGGGCCTTGAGTCATTCTTGTCTAGATCAGAGCCCATGAGGCAGCCATCCCATCACCTTAGGGTGAAGTAAAATCTACTAAACTTACCTTGCCCTATCTCATTGTTGTTCATATTTATTATTAACAACATCATTACAAGTTATACATTACTTTTCTCTCACTATTTAGTGGAAAAGATTTAAGTAATTGCATTATTATAAGCAAATCATATGATGTCCATGTTGAGAAACTCAGGTGTGGACTTCAAGAAGGAATTTATCTACTGAGATGGACTCCCACGATCAACCGTGGGCCCAAATTTTATGAATAATAAGAGTCAAGTGGCCAATTGCTGAAAGGGCTTCTCACGTACTCTGTACATGGGAAAGAACCTCTGTCTAAACTCTCCGCCCCTGGCTTCTTTACTCCCTGTGAGTCAACCACTTCAGGGAAAACCTGGTTTCATCTTTTCATCATTGGACTGAGACCTGCCTCATCCAATCAGAACTGCACAATTTGGATATGTCATTTACATAAAATGAATCTAATCAATAACCTGGGTGGAACTTTTGCTATAAAAGACAACCTCCCCTTTGTCTTAGTGAAACGCAATTTAAGTTGCTTCCTGAATCTGTGTTTCCTGGGCTCTAGCTCCTTTTTTGCTCAAATAAATGTCTTTTATTCTTTATTACAGCCTAAAACTAATGTTGGCTTATCTTTACCAGGATTTAGACTCAGAATGGCAAATATTTTTCTCTTGTGACCAAGTTTGGATTGAGGAGTTGTAGCATCTCAGAGATATGTTAAGGACTCTAATGCCTTGCCCAATCTCAAGAGGAAAAAAAAAAGCATTGATCAAACAAGTAATTTCTGACATGAGTGCAGGATGGAGAGTTACAGCATGTACCTGCTTTCTGTGTTCCAAAAGCAAGGAAATAATGGCACTGCTCAACAACCCACAAGGTTTGTTGGCGTTGGTACCACACATCAATGAAAAGTGACACAAACAAACATCGATCTAGAAGACAGAGATAGTAAAGACTTATGATAGTTAACATTTACTGAGTATGAAAGGCAAAGGGGCTTAAAATCATGACACTGCCCCAAACCAGTTTAGGTCCAGAATTATGTTTCATCATAACCAGAGCAATCATGAATTGGGGATCCCAAGTAACTCAGTTTAAATATTTGAGGTACTGTCACTGGAATTAAGACTTATTGTGTGTCCCTCCTCAAATATTAAAATTAATTAGAAGCCACAGGCTGCCAGATTTTTGGCTAAATCCCAAAAAGAAATTTTATGATATGCCCATTCAAAACTGGAATAATCTACTTCAGATGGAGCGATTTCAGAATCACTGCTTCATCGAGATGACCAATTGGCTTTAGAGAAAATTTAAAATAGAATAGATGTCAGAATAATACAACAGTTTAACAATGTCAGACCCATGGGGGTTAAAATGAATTTAAATTTGAATGTCTTGGGTAAGTCATGCACTCTCCAGTGTACCAGAGATCTTAGCCCACAATTTCTTAAATCCAGCCAGATTTCCTGCTTTACAACATCTGCTTGGTGTCTGAAGACACACAGTCTGGTGTGGATCTGGTGTGGATGAGCTTTAGCATTCCGTGGTACCCTGAGGATAGAATGACCCTCCAAAGGATAGGCCTTGAAGACATCCAATTAACACCTTGTTCAGTTTCTTCCTTTACCCTCATGATAGCTAATGATGAGATGATAATGATGACGGTAACCATGATGGTATCAGCTAAACATTGTTTTTGTTTGTTTGTTTGTTTTGTTGTTTTTCTTTTTCCATTATTAGCTCCATTTCATAGATGAGGACACTAAGACTCAGAGAGGTTATAAGACTTGTTCCAGGCTACACAGGCCTGAGACACAGGTTTGTGAAATCTTCAAGTTTGCACTTCTAACCACTGCAAAAATCGACTTCCACAAAACACAGTTACAATTCTCTGATTCCCTCTCTCACACCTACTACAAAGCATAAAATATCAAAACAGAAAAAAAATAGCAGTCAGATATATCAGTTATCTTCAAGCTTATGCATTTGTTTATATCTTTCACGTTACCAAGACAATAAGTTCCTTGAGGTCAGGATCCAATGTCTACTTATATGTTGTCAAAGTGCCTAACATTTGAACAGTCAATACATGGCAAATATCCTACATAATTCCTACAAATAACTGCAATTTTATGGTGTCAGAGTAGGCATATTTTTATTAAGTGAGGCATTTCAAACTAAAGTATCAACAACCCACATGGTTTGTTGGCGTTGGTACCACACATCAATGAAAAGTGACACAAACAAGCACCCATCTAGAAGACAGTGAAATCTAGAAACACCCATCCGTGAACATCAGTGATACGATGTCTCTCCATGTAGCACAAAGCATATAGACTACTCAGTGCAGTGTTCAGTGCTGTCATATAAATTACACATGTTTTAATGTCGCTATACAAATGCCTTAGTACTAATAAAACAAGTGCACATAAATCATTCCATAATCCAATTTTTACACAATGGGAAATAATAACAAAGACAGTTGGTTTCTAAGAAAGAGACCACAGCCTGTACTTCCAAAGAAGATATGAGAAAGTTAGTTCTCATGGTTACACAGTTGATATGTTCCCATTAGTAAATCACTTTAATGCAAATATCCTATAACTTTGGAAGTGACGCTACTAAGATTCATGATAAACCTACTTCTAGACAGGAAATGAGAAGTCAACATGGGGAATGGCATCCAGAGAATAACTGGTGCATGTCCTTTAGGGCTCTTTAGCATTTCCTTAAAAGAAGTACAAGAGGCAAAGTGAAAATACAGTAATATAAACAACACTGTTTTGTCTTCTAGTCTATTCCTGCTAAATGTATTGATCTAATTAGTGATTTCTTTCATTGTTTTTCTAGGAATTAAGAAACTGTTCCCAGAATTGGGAAAAAGGATGTTATAACTTGATCTTATTACTTCTTTTCTAGAGCCTTTTTTTGTTATAAAATCTAAAATAGACTCAATATTCAATGACAATTCTACAATTGTTCTTCACAAGGATTATAATAATACCAATTTCAAAGTATTTCATTGGGAGGTTTCTTAATGTAATAAATTACATGTATGCTCCCATAAGGAAATGAAGGACATAAGATTTAAGATTTAGCAGATTTCTTCCATTAAAAGGAAATATTTTCTAGGAAGACCCAAATTGGTCAGTTGGCATTTTCTTCCAAAGTAACCAAGTTTGTAACTTAACCAACATAGACTATCAAAGCCAATTTCCAAGAGATCTTACAACTGTAGTTTGCAGTTTAAATAATAAAGCATTTTCATGTGGTGTACTTTGCATCAGTGAAATGATAGTGCATTTATGTAACCATGTAATTCCATTGTAATATTCTATCACTTGTTAACCATATTCATAATTAGTATTAAATTATGTCATAGTTCAGTAAATAGCATTCTGTCAGAACAGTATCTATCAGAATACTATGATGTAAATACTTAAAAATAGCATTAACGATCTCTGAGTTAAAGTCTCACGTTTCTATCTCTTACTATATTTATATGAAACTGGGGTTTTCATAATAACACAAAACTTATATTGATAGAGCATAATAAAAATGGTTCACCTCTAACCAGAATAGCTTCAATACTTATAAACATAATGCTTCTTAATTTCACCATGCACATACCATGTAATGGACAAATTACACTGCCTTAGGTTTTAAATCATCCTCAATGATTGAAAGCTGCCACGGGAATAAAAATGTGGGCTGTAGAAATATAATGAGTAGTCTCACTCTCAAGATTTACTGAACAAGGCAAAACTATGTACATGTGTCAGTGGAATGATTTAGCAAAATTCTCTATTAGTCACATATCCTACAGGGTCACAATCACATCTATTTAAAGGCCTAAAGTTATATCTTTATATTTAAATGAAACAGAATATATTATATTACACACAAAACTCTGAAGATAATGCCAGTATATTACATTTCTGAGTTAAGAGAAAATAAAAATCACTGCAATTAGTTAATAGATTACCCAGTTAAGCCTTTACAAAGTGTCAAGTGGCTTTCTTCCTGCAACCTCAAAATGGGCAAAAATACGTATTAGCAATATTATGTATTGTAAATGTTTCATAAAATAACTGAGTAGTTATTATGTAGAACTATCATGTAGTAGTTTTTTGTAGAGGCAGGGACATTGTTAGATAACTGCAAGCATCTCATCCCAACCACTAACAACACAGCAATAGTATCAGCAGAAAGCCAGATCCTAATTTCACCAGCTAGAAAACTCAGCAAAACTATCCAGTTTTGCTATCCAGCCAATAGTGATTCAAGCAGCCAGAGGAAATAGAACACTGGTTTAAATGGACAAAGGGAACTGATAAGTCATTACTGAAAAGATAAAAGGCAGATACAACATATGATGGTCATTTAACAACAATACCTTAAGTGGACACTGCTTTAACACCAAGACACCATGTCATGACAGAGACAAAAAAAATGGAAGGGGGGGGGCAATTTTTCCCTCAAGTGACCACAGCTGTTGCTATCCCCTCTTAAAAAAGGGAAAGAAAATCACCTCTGGCTGGTATGTCAGAGATATATCTTGATGAACCCCTCCCAAAACACACAAGTACAAGAATATCATATTCCAAAACGAGGGGAGTGTGTGTGTGTGTGTGTGTGTGTGTGTGTGTGTGTCTGTTTATACATACATCACACATTTGAGAGAAGAAAAGAGGTGTGTGAAGCACAGAAGATGGGAGTTGCTCAAGGTCATTCGCCTCTTGAAAAAAGAAAGGGGGGAAAATGACAAAAGAAATGGTCTGAGGGACAGGAGTCAAGTGACAACTTTCCACCTGCCTATATGCTCACATCTGTTCCCATGGGTGTCCTGACTTTCTTATTATTCTGCCCCTCTTAATAGTGACCATCAGAGGGCTTACAGGGAAGGAAGATTATGCTGGGCAATTTCCTATAAATACCTGACAGTCTTAACCCATTAGTGAGCCAGGCCAGCTCTGTCTAAGCACAATGCTTAATAAGGAGAGTGGACTCAGATCTCCAAATTGGTTTGCATATCTGTCTCCCCAGACAAGGGAGAAGGGAAGGGAGGCAGAAATCCCCACTTTTTTTTTAAGGAAATTCTTTACATGAAAATCTATGCTAGCAAGTCCATTTGTTTATGACATTTCACCTAACCTCCTGAGGATGAGGGTATAAAGACAAAACTTAACCTGCAAAACACTGAATCCTTAGTGAGAAAAGACCAAAAGGACGTGCAACCAGGAAGGAGAAAGGGAAAACATTATTGTCACAAGTACTTACATTCTCCATCATCATTCCTTCTTTCCTGGGCACTCTCTAAATAGGTATGCATTATTTGCTAAGAAATAGTATGAGTCTGATATAGTTTCTGTTGCAAATAATATTCTGAAGAAATCTGGGGGACAAAGAGGTGTCCTTGTCAGATTTTTAGTACACATTCAAATCAGTTTTCTGTCTAGGATTTTCTGAGTGATAGGGGAAATACAAATAAATTTACTAAAACAGAAAATGAAGGAAAGGAAAGGAAAGGAAAGGAAACGGAAAAGGAAAGGAAAGGAAAGGAAAAGAAAGGAAAGAAAGGAAAGGAAAGGAAAAGGAAAGTCCTCACCTAATTCTTCCCAAATTCCCAGTTATTTTGAGTTTTTATGCAGGCAGTACCCTTTTCTTTCTGAGTCCTCAGAAGGTAAAGTGGAGACATGGTTTTCTGATAAAGCCCAGGTATTCTCTCTACATCCTTTCTTGGTTCTCCCTAGAACTTGAAGTTACAGAGCAAAGCTATCTTTACAGTGGCCCCCATCCCCTTCATGTTTATTGGGCATGGGGGGGGGCTGCTGAGGGAGTAGGGGCGTTGGGTGGGGAGATGGTGAGATTGGGGGGTACAGTTGCCTTTCCATTGGTATTCCAAGTGGGGGTAAAACACAAGTCTAAATGATGAGCTGATTAAATCTGGGAGAGGAAAAGGGGAGAGAATAAAGACAGGGAAAAAAGGAAACCCAGGAAAAACACTTAGTTTCAGGTTTTGAATCCTGAGAAATCATACACTATTTGAATATCAAGGCATTTTTGCAGTACGCTTTCATTCTATGTTCTTGAATATTCATTTATAAGGGTTGCAGGCACAGGACACCACTGCCCTCACTGCATCTCTCTTCACCTCCTTCCTCTCCTATCCAGGCGGCCACCTCAGCCATGATGCGCCTGCTGTCTGCCAGGGGGCCCACGGAGCTCTCCTGCCCCGCCCCAAGAAAGTGTGAACCGCGGGCCTGGCAGCTGCAGTGGAGAAGCCCAACCCCCAACCCCCTGCAAACATGGCCTTGTAGCACCACCAGCCTGTGAGGGCTGCAGCAGCAGCCGAGCCCAGACTCCAGAGGAGCCGGGTACATCAAGCGAGAGAAGCAAGCTAGTGGCCAGATCACAGTCTGCACATGCCATCATATGGATATCTATAGAAACGCAGCAACAAGAAGAACAGCGGACAGCGCCCCTACACTTTCTAAGCCACTTCAGCAAAGAGAGACCCTGGGAGCAGGCCCAGTCAGTGTCTTCTGGAGCAGGGCACCTTGTGCTGGGCCAAGTGAAATCTTCTGTTGGGGGAAGCCAGCCGGCAGCTCTGGAAGGCGGGAGACAAACCAGCACTCCTTAGCTGAATTATTCAGACCGCCTTCACTATGGAATAAAACATTGATGACACTACTTTGGAAGTGCTTTATCTTGTTAATCTTAATGCCCTCAAGAAGAGAGTGAAATTTTCTGTAGGGGACATAGAGGTGTTGGGAAAAGGAAATGAAAAATCAGGTGCAAGGGTAAGGGGCTTTGGAAGTTCATGAAATTTGTTCTGCTTCAACCTGCCATGGGAATCTCCATTTTAACATATCAGACCCAATATGTTAATTAGGAAGTCACAAATCCACTGGCAAGAATTTTCACAATATATATTATACAAACAAACACAAACCCCCCCAAAAAAGAAAATCACTACACACAAGCCCCTCTCCACAAATGAGACAATACATCTGGGGATAGTAGTGGGGTGGTTGTTATGGTTTTAGCCTAGCTCCTCTAGATATAAAAATGATTTATTCCATAGATCTATTTTTCTACATAAAAGCAAACCCTCATAGTTAAATACCCTATCTCAACATACACCCGAGACAATGAATTCCCTTCCATACAAAACAAGTAACAAGAAAACTCCATTTGGGATTAAAGTCTCCAGATGTGTAATTTACAACTACTAAAGGAACTGGAAAGCTTGTCCACAAGAAGGAAGGGAAAACAACCTGGCACCAGAGGTAGAGAAGGGTCAAAAACGATCCTTGCCTGAAATAATGGGTGGAAACCAAACACCCTCTAGCAGTCCACAGTCTGGGGAGGGCTGGATACCAAACGGTCCGTGGCAACCATAGTCTGAAGGAAATACGGGATTTTAATCTCTGGTATCTTCGGACAGGTTCAACACGCCCAGCTTTCCAAAATAATCAGTTAGGGTGGAGCCTATCCATATTCCCTTAGCTTTCACTGCTAGATTAAGTGCTCAAGTATAGATTTATATTCCACCTCCTAGAAATTATATTACAACATCACGGAACGCCCTTGGATACCCAGCTCTTCCTAATGATTTGCAAAACATTAATAAGTAAAGTAGCCTGCAATGCAGATAAAACACTAGAAACAAGATCAAACGGAAACTGGGTGAGGCGGGTAGTCGTTTGCTTGTTACCTGGTGCCTCTAGAGGAAAAGACGATCGTAGGAGGACTTTCTGCCGGCAGGTACAATCCCGGCAAGGTGGCTCCAGGTGGCTTTCACAGTCGTACGTGGGTCTCGTTCCTCACTTGGCTGCCCTTTGCCATAGCTCAGCACCTGCATCCTAGGGAGTCCGAGAGTCGTCTCCTGCCACTGCTGCCGCTGCCCGCAGGTCGCGATGGGTGGGGAATCCACCGCGATCTCCCCATGAAACCCGCGTTTCTGCGCCCGGGGAGCGGGCAGAGGCAGGGCAACCGCGCACGCACACACAGACACACTCAAAAACACACTCACACTCTCGCACCCAGGCGCGCGCGCACTCGTATTCACCCTTGCACACGCACACGCACACCCAGCACAGCACAGGGAGAGAGAAAAAAGGAGGGTACCGGTCCTTCTCACAATTGGTTTCGATGGCCACCGGACCACAGGCAGCAAAGAGAGTGGTCTGGCATAGACCGCTGATCACGTTTCCTTCAAGTTCTCCTCCAACCCAAATCCACATAATTCAAGAGCTGGTGACATGTTGGCGGAGAATAGAGAGCAGGGAAAGGGCCGAGGAGGAGTCGGGGATTTTGTTAAGCAGTTTTAAAAGCAATCCTTGTTACCTTGCTTGTGCAGAAACCAGAACCAGCTCGAAGGGCTGAACTTTTGGCTTTAAATGATGTGAACCGAAACATAAATATCCTTCTGGACAAGACAGGAAGGTCTGGATGCACAGGAAGAAGACGGCTGCAGGACCCTCTGGTGACCTTGTGATGTACCTAAAAGCAGGTTAATACTGGCGCTTTCCAAGCCTCTGGGTAAAGCAGTTCACACACATGTGTCCACAGCCAGGCAGCCGCTCCGAATCCAGCGGGGAAAATGGGTCTGAGCGTCCTCCGCCCTTTTCCAGAAGCCGGGCACCGAGGGGCACCGCCGAGTTAACACATTTGCTTTTGGGCAGTTGGATAAAAGACAGTCAAATATATCAGATAGGCGCGCGCGTACACACACGCGCACGCACGCACACACACATACACACACACACACACACACACAGCTAGTTGTAGAGCGGCTTACAAAAAAGAAACGCCAAGATGACTTCAAAAGGTAGAAAAGATCCAGAATCCTTCCAGAAAACGGAAGGGCCAACAGAAAGGTTATGAAAATCTTCCCAGGTCTTTCATTATTCCTCTCTCTTGTGAGTGAGTGAGTGTGTGTGTGTGTGTGTGTGTGTGTGTGTTTCCAGAAGGTTTCGTTTGTCTGCCCCACCCCCGTCCCGTTGCGCTTTTTTCTCCTGATAGAAACCGACCGTGCAAAATGGATTGTGTGTGTGGGTTGTGCTCACAGCCCAGAGCTCCACAAAGTCAAGAATCCGAAGGGAGCAGCCAGCTGCGAAGCCCTTCACATCTTCAAGAAGGGAAAACACGCGCAAACACGCACACACGCGCGCACACACACACACACACACACTGAGCCCTCAATTCGGACCGCTCTGCACAAGCTCACCGCCTCCCTGCGCGCCGCTGCACACAGCGCCCCGCCTGCTGCCCGCGGCGCCGGGCAAGTTCGCGGCTCAGGCTCAGGGCTGGTAGCCTAGATCTTGGACTGCGGCCGCGGCCGAGGTGGGCCAGGATCCCCCGCTCCCCGCGGCGGCGTGTTCCGGCAACAGCAGCCGCCCAGCCCGGAGGACCTGCGCCCCGCGCTGCAGCATGGAGATGGAGGCGGCGGCGGCGGCGGCGGGCGCGCGGCCGTCGGCCCGGCCCTCACCGCAGTGACGGGAGCTGATGCGCCGCCCAGGCTCGGAGAGTCAGGCGGGACCCCGCCAGGGCCCCGCGCAGCTCTCCAGTTTAGCTCCTCCGAGCCGGGTGTGTTCGGACAGATTTACCCCAGGCTCTTGCAGAGGGCCCGCGCGACGCCGGCAAATCCCTAAGCTGGGAGGCGCGGGGGCGTTGCAGGCAGGGGGAGGGGAGAAGGCGGAAAACCCAGAAGACGGAGGCGAACTTGCAGGGGGGTCCCCAGCCTCTTATGAAGGGTGGATTTGCTAACCGCCCACTACCCCACGGTTACAGGATAAAGGAGTGCCACCGGGTCAGCCTGCGACTGCTAACGGCGGTGGGAGAAGTCATTATCTATATAACCCGCCGGAAAAATTTTGAGACCGAGGGCTGCTAACTTGGGATCTTGAGACTGGCTTCCAGTGTTTCCTTAGTAGTAGGTGGTAGGTTTGCTTACAAATCAGATGGAAGTGGAAGCTAAAAACACATTTACATGTGAAAAATCAATTGAGCTCAGCATCAGATATCACGAATGCTGCAGTTGGCCACATCTTAGTATATCAAGGGCAGAAAACAAGCCCAGTAGTCGTCATTAGCGAGGCCTGGCCACTAAGGTCACTGGGACAGAGAACAGGTCTGAATCCGGAAAGAGAAGTGGGATGGGTAGACGGCTACACAGGGCCCCGCCGTTGGATTCTCTCGAGTCTCTGTAACAACTCTCAGAGCTTCTCTCCTTGACCCCACCCCCACTCCCTCCAGCCCGGAAAGGACTTCCTCCCGGGAACCCCCAAGTGAATCACGCCGTTCCTTTCTGCAGGAGCCAGGAAACCCTTTCACCAGCACGTGGTCTTCGGCCCCAGTGAGCATCTCCCCTCTCAGCTCCCATCCGGTTGGCCCTGACACCAATCTGAATCGAAGAGAATGGAAGAGTTGGAGGTTGCCGGGGAAAGCTGGCTAATAAGGCCTTCTTCCTGGCTGATTTTGCAAAGTCAAATGCTAGTGGTCTCCTTGGACAGGGCGTTCTCGCATTTGCTACCAATAGAGCTCTCCCAGGGGTTAGCGTTGCCCTGGGAGTACACACACATGCTCATACTCGAGCACACACACGGGCTCATCCAAGTGCATACACGTGCACCCACCTAACCAGGACCCACACGGCCGCCTCTTTCGGGAAGGAACCCGAGGGGTGGAGTGCTTGAAGTGGAAACTGCTCTCCTGACCTCCTTCCTCTCCTCTGGTCCCCCTCTATGCTCGCCGGGCTCCGTGTCCAATCCCGGGTTTAGGAATCTCCGCAACCCTTCCGGCCGCTTTGTTCCGAAGGAGCGCGGCTCTGGGGCTTCAATTCCCGCCGCGCCTCTTCGCTCCAAGTCGGCGGACTGCTCGGGTCCGGGGCTCTGGGGGGAGCCCTGCGGCGCCGGCTGGTCGAGTTCGAGAGCTGGAGGGTCAAACTCGTGCAGTAGGGGGACTGTGCGACGATACCTCACAAAAATAAAGCAAAGGGACACCGCGGACAAATACATCAGCGGACACCTCTGCAGTCCAGGAGAGTCTCTACTAAAACCGTCGGCGCTGCCCCTGTGGCTTTATGTCTCCCGAAGTGTAAAAACGGGGTTTCCATTAAGTCCACAGTAAGAACCTGCAGCGAACTGAGTCCAGGGCCTCGCCGAGGATCCAGGAGAGACACTGCTTCCATCTTCGTTTCACTTTAAACTTAGCGGCTTCCAGGACTTCACTGGAGGACGACAGAGTTGCACAGGCATGGACTAGAAGCAGATGCTAGAGAGCACTTCCAAATACTTTAGGACGCGGGGGTGACTTCTTTTTCCTCCAGGAATGTCCCACTTGCTCCCTTTCCCCGGATGAGCTGATAGAAACCGCTCAAGTCCAGAAGATAAAGGTTTGAAGTTCCCTCTGGGGACCGATGTGTATAGAGAGAGTTGAATGAGAAATCCAGAGATCTCGCATTCTGGAGTAATAACTTTTTCGTTTTTGGTTTATGTTTTCTTTTTCCGGTTTTCTTTGTTTTGTTTGTTGTTTGAATTTCTAGAGCCCGGACCGAGGTGAGGAGGGACCACACTGAACCAGTTATAATAAGTCCAGAGTTGGGGACAGGGCAAAGTTACTCTCTCTCTCTCTCTCTCTCTCTCTCTCTCTCTCTCTCTCTCTCTCTCTCTCTCTCTCTCTCTCTCTCTTCTCTCTTCTCTCTCTCTCTCTCTCTCTCTCTCTCTCTCTGTGTGTGTTGTTTGCTTCGGAAAGATGAAATCCTCGTCTCCTTAATGTGTTGGGAGAAATAATGTGTAACTTTTCAGTGTGCTTTTATGTTAAGAAACTCTACCAAGCTCATAAAATCATCCTCTCTTCCTTGTTTAGCCTTTCTATACATTATGCATTATATTTGAGTGTGCTTCCCTCTACTTTCCCATTTCACATCATCACTAGAAAGCACTCTAGTAAGGCCACGTATGTACCTCTCACTCCCAGATACAGTGTGCATTTGTTCCTTTTGTTCCTCTATAAGCTGATCAGAGTTTGCCAATAGAGAGAAAGAAGAGATCTTTGTTTTACATGCTTTTCAGTAGAAAGTGGCAAGGCATTCAAGGAAAGGCTAAGATAGAGATATTCTTTCCTAAATGATCTCAAAGTTAACAAAGGGTAATTTTTATTTTTATTTCCTCCAAAGGGGGAAAAAAGCCTCGAAAGCAAAGGAAATGACAATTTCTAGTGGGTGTATATAATTATTATCACCATTAACCAACCTTGAAGTTGGTATACTTTTAAGAGTCCAAACAAATTTCTTGTAGAATAAGGTCCCTTTTCACATTCGTACCTAAAGAGAACTAAACTTTATTTCAATAAATAATTTCGTTTTCTTTTCTCAATGTATCTGTCTTGACTTTCCTAATTTATCCCCCAATTCAATGTTTATGCCAAATCACCTTTAAAATTATGTCAAACTTCCCTCTCTCCCAAATTGTTTATGGTCATAAATGTTGGACTGTTTTTCCAGAATAATCCAGAATTTTTTAAAAGTTGAATGTTTTGCTGATATCAGACAATAAATGGAAACTTGACTGTTTTGCAGTTAAAATGATGAATACCTAAAGGTAACCAGAGTTTCTGGTTACATTATTATTTAGCATTTGAGTTTCTTCTAAGGCAATGAGGAAAGAACAATCTACTGTATTTTAAAATTGTCATTAACAATTTGCTTGCTTACTCCATGAATTTTACTTATTTCTGTGGATTGAAGAGTGTGAGAAATTGTCGAGTTAGTTAATTTTTTCTTTGGTATGTACTTAGAGAAGCTTATTTACATTGGAACTATCTCCAAATTTCCTGGTTGATGAATCACTATTATAAAGAGCTTTAGATTCCTTTTCACTAATGTAAAGTTCTCCATTAATTCAAGACTGGAAAACGATATGAAGAAACAACAGAGACATACAAGTTTCTGAAATAAAGGAATAATATTGGGGGAATCAAAAGGCATAGTTAAAATAGAATAAATGAACTCCACACATTAAGATTTTTTTAAATCACTGTCATAGCTGTGCCCTTTATTTTGAAATATAAAAAGAGATCTGTTTATCTTAGAAACATGTTTCATATGTTGTACCTGACTACAAGGTCCTAAGGTGCAAATTGTTTGGCAATTAGGTCTTACCGAAAACATGATTCAAGTATGCTTTCAACAGACTTGAAGACCCAGCATATTTCTGCCATAAATAAATAGATTTCTCATTTACCTATTCTGGATCTCCCCCCAAATCAAATTTATTTACTATTCAGCATTCTTCTGAGATACAGAAGATATTTTTCCCTTTATTTTATTTTTAAATAAAAATAAAATGTTTATTATTTTATGATGTTTTTACTTGATCTTATTTAAACCATTCACTTACTTTCCTTTCTTCCTGTATCTTTGTGATATTTTTTAACCTTCATGGATCATGATAATAGGTCTACCTTATGAAAGCTGGAACCAGCACTAAGAACCCAATAAATTACTGCATGGAAGTTTTCGTTTCTTTTACTAAGTGCTTTTTGAACCTTAAGTTTTTAAACATAAATGTAATGATTTTGAAAAATAATGTCCTAGAAAGAACATTTTGAGAGAACACAAAGACACGAGGTTGTTTCAGAGATAAACATTGCTGGGCAGACAAGGCAATTCTTAGGCAATATTGAAAGCAAGAAGTGAAGTTTATCTTTAATATCAATCCATCTTTATTTTTTTCCCTTGCTTATTTGCTCACATAATGTTAACTCGTATTTGTCTGGCATTACCATTTAGTTACCCAAAAGTCCCAAAGTGCAGCATCCTGTAGAGGAATATTTAATCCAGAGGAGGATAGTACAATATTGTGGTTTATTTTCCTCTTCTCGTCAAAATCTCCATTTAGTCATATTAGATAGATCTAATTAAATTCAAAATAAGAAAACAATCGTATCACACTAATTCAAACTAAAGTGTCAGTGACTAGCAGTTTACCCACTTCAGGAATATAAAGCCATCTTAACTTCTAAAAAGCAGAATTTCTGGCAAAGTGTATATATATATAGGAAGGAAAGCACCCCCGTTTTTCTTAAATTTACATACAGGATTGAATATTAACTACGGTACTACTTTTTATATTTTATTTTTTTGTGTTTTTGATAGTGCCATTAAACAGTTACTCAAACCAATATTTTAACCTTGGAAGAAACGTTTTGAAAGTTGTATGTTTATGTAGCCATATAGTATTTCAGGAGCATTTCCACTTGATCTTGAAACTGTACTCTAAAATGGAGCTAGTCGTCACAATTATCTTAAAAACCAAAGTCTGCATTACTGTTCTTGTGACCTGATTTATGAGTACTTGTAGGCATACCCACTCATATTAGATGTAAGTGATAAGCTGTTGAATGTCTATGGATGTAACTTCTTCAAAATACATACCTCTCAGGTCTAAAAAAAACCTGATGATAAACTGTATAAAAAAAGTGTTTGCTTTTAAGCTTTAGTTTTATAGATTCTGTTCTCTAATGTCTATTTTTCTCCAAAATCTGCCCCTGAATTTCAGTCAGGTGGCCACAAGTCGGCAGTAATGTGACACACTCACGTGGTTGAAACCACAGAGTTTGCCTTTCTCAAAGCCACCACAGATTTATTTATAACTAAGAATTAATTTCTATTTATTTTATGGAAGATGCATTTTCATTAAAACAAATACTGTTGGATAACTTTTACCTACATGAAAGCAAAAAATTTCCCCTAGAACAATGATTTCTTAACATAAATTCCTAAGGCATGATTAGGTAATTTCCTCCTAATCTCTTCACCAGTTCTCTTCTTAAGGTCTCTTTAGAATACTGGGTTACTTCTCACTCCTCTACTCATGTTTTACACCCATGGTTGTCCTGACTGAGTGACTGAATTCTCTGCCAGCTTGGTGTTAAAGTTCCTTTGCATTTATTTCTCAGCTCTAGTGGCTGTGATTGCTATAATGAAAGCAGGTCCTTTCTGTGATTCTTGACCACCAAACTTCTTTCTCCATACAGTGGTCTTTCTTTTTCTCTTTGTAGTTTTGTGCATGCCATGGAATTCATTGAATGCCTTGTTTTAGTCAGTGTTCTGCACTAGGCACTGAGGAGAAAAGAGTAACCATAATTCTCTTGGTCTCTGTAGAGCTTCCTTCCCATCTAGTGGAGATTATAGACCAACAAGTAGGTCATCACAATATGATCTTGCTTTTATTGCACCAACTACACTTTGCTATTAAGCCCAGAGTCTTCTTTGATTAGACCTCCAGAACCGCCCCCCGCACACATACACACACTGATTTCAGTAATAGTTTCTCTATTGCTCTTTGTTTCTAGATTGTTTTTCTCACATTCTCAGGCTGTCTTGACACAGTCCTTTATTGAAGTACAAGGTGAAACACATCACATTCCATAAAGTGTTGAAATATTATATACCTGCCTTTATTAGCAACAGAATTTAGGAACTAACAAAATGTTAGGTGGTGAATCTTGTGAAAAATTACATGCGATTGCAATTTTTCTATATGGTTTTCAAATGTGGTCAGCATTGATTATAGTTAGCTTTTATAATTTTATAAATTTGTATATTTGCTATATTTTCCAGTTGAAAATTTTACAAGACTATCATCGTTTCCAATGTACTGATGAATGTAACCAAAAGTGTAAAAACATTCACATCGAATTTATGTATTCATTCACTCCCTCATTTTCATACACATTAGGCCCTTGACTACCTTTACTAAGAGATGTTAATGTTCTCTAGTTTACATTCATACTAAATGGGGCAATAGATCTTGAAAGGTTTAAAAAAAAAGGAGAGAGATGCAAAGAATGTGGGCAAATTGTAAAGCTAATAATTATTTAAAAGTACAAAAACAATTATCTGTATGTTGTCTAAGAATGCTTTCTTTTTTTACTTCAAACATTAATTCTCTATTTCTAGAAGTATTTTCTTACTTTTCCACTAGACATTCATTTTATACACTTTTAATAAGATGGGGATAAATGGAAAATTTATAAGAAAGACAAGTAGATTTATGTAGAAACATCCACATATCCCTAAGGACATACTATAATGGACCTTTATAACACGTTAAAGGTCTTATTTTTCAATTTGGTGAATGGTGAAAAATTTGAAATGTAATTTTAAATCTAAACTTTGTTTTAAATGTGAAAATGCTCATAACACAAAAAATAATTTTTTTATTAATTTTGAAAGACAGACTCTTGTTTGAGGCAGTGAGCTAGAATAAGGTAATTTCTTTTCCTAGTAACCTCATCTTGGAAAGCTTGATTGGATTCAGTACTACTACACTTATTATTCATTTAAAAAATTGGCAGTGAGCTATGAGATGGATTCCTGGACCTCCTAAACTCATTTCTGCCTATTGTGTTCTGTCTTTGCAATATGCAACTAGCTTGTCTTTCCTGCTTTTGTTATGTAATCACTTCTGATTTATCCTTAGCAAGAGAATATCATTTTATAGGTGAAATGTATGCCTGTTTTCTAATACCAAGCAACACAGGGATGGTTCTGCTTGGAATTGGAGAATTAGAAGAGTACTTCTTTGAATAGTTGTAAAAGAGGCTTTTGGGAAATATTGCAAAAAAAGTGCCCCAATTGCAATTTACAATGAAATTTAAAAGGTTAAAGAAGAGAAACAATATATGTAGAGCGGCGGTACCTAGACCACTTTCTGTAAATGTGAAAACATTCATCTTTGTAAAAATACTTAAGATAATTTTGCAATAATGTAGCAAATGTCCAGTTCAAGTAGCAACTATTCTTTGAAAGCTAATTTTACTTTACTTTAATACATTTTTTTATATATTTTATAAAATGTATAAACACATGTTACTCTCTTGTGTTTTGCTTTGACTTTTATTTACAAAATCTCTCCCTCTGGGGTTCATTTGCTAGTTTTTTGCTTTTGTGCAATGTATCTGTGCCATGGTGTGCCCTAAGAAACAAATGCTGAAACCGAAAGGCAACAGTAATGAGCAGCCCAAGAGAGCAAACCCTGGATTGAACAAAGTTGTTAAAATTGGAAGAGAAAGTGACTGAGTATCATCCACACTGTGTGTGTAGTTTCAGCTATAATTGAGTCAGCAAATTCAATGCTTCTAAACCTGTGTAGATCACATTTACAGAAGGTGATAACTACATTTTCAAAAATGTAATGAATGCAAAGACTTTTTTAATTTTTGCCTTTTGACTTCGCAAATTTAATATTTATTTCTGTGTCTCCTAAGTGTTGCAGTAAGATAACGTGTATATGCATAAGATGATGTGTCAGCCTTTTTGTTTAAACCATTTATTTTGTGATTTCAAAAAGCCCAATTTCTCCTTTGTTATTTTAATGTTAGAAAAGAGCCATATACATAAAACTTACATAGAATAGACTGTTCAGTAGAGGTATTACATTTATTTTTCAAGTGTATTTTGTTTTATTTTTTTCTAAGCTAGTAACTGTGTAATGGGTGAAACAGAATACCTGCCTTTAACAAAATGCTGTCCATGAAAATAAGAAGTCATTTATATTTAGCAGTCGTAATGAAAAAAGCAATTGACACTTTGTTCCATTTTCTGTTTCTGGTAGTGTTTCTATTTCAGGTTTTAACAGCAGGAACTGATAATGAAACATTCTTGAAACACAGTCTATTAGAGGTTACCTCCAAATGAATAAATACTTTTTCTATCTAATCTGACATTTTGTTGTGCTGTATCTCTGATTAACTCAAAATTAAAATCAGAGGGATATTTACATTCATTCAATATACAGCACCTATACTTTTATGTGCTTGTTACTATAACCAAAATATTTTGTAATATTTATACTTAGAAGGGGAAAACCATTAATATATTTTCATTTATGTGCATACAAGCAGTAACATTTGCCTTTAAGTATTGACATAAGTGTGTATGCTAATTACGAATGATTACTTTCCAAATTATTATGTTTATTAATATTTAGAATTGTTTTGATTTTCTAAGAGGAGAAATTTAAAGTTAGAAGGAAATTTATAGACTGCTATTTCAACCTCGAATTTTAAGTTTTGAGCAGAGACCCTAAGCTAATTTTTCCATGCTTCCTGGAGAGAAGTAGAAGCATGATTAGAACTGACTAGATCACACTGCCTCCTTCTCCCACTCTCCAATCCTATTGGTAAGGCTCCTTGTGAAGAGGAGAGAAATCACCTACGTCACATTTGGCGAAAAGAAATTGGTTTAAAATATACATTTGGGATCTGGTCAAGATGGCAGACTAGGTAAACATTGTGCTATCATGACCATATCAAAATCACAACTAAACTATAGAACAACCATCATTGAAATTGCCTGAAGTCTAGCTAAACTGAAGCCCTACAACTAAGGACATACAGAAGAAGCTGCCTGGAGACTAGTACAAGGGACAGAGACACAGAATGGGTTGCTCTGACAACAATGTGTGACCATTAAAAATCTGGAGGAATAACTCGGATGTGGAGGTTCCCCCTGGAAAAATGAGGGGTTCTACCCCAACCCAGAGTCTCAGTGCTGGGGAAGGAAATCCCAACATTTGGCAGAGAGAAACTAGTGGAGATTGTGGATGAGTGAGACATACGGTGGCTGCATTACCACGTGCTCCTCTTCAAGGGCCTGAGCATGGACTTACTTGCTGACGGACTCACTAGCTCTGAGCTCCAGCACTGGGACAGCAACTTGAAAGGTGCAAAGGATATATGGGTAAGAACTGAATTGTTAGGCTTCATGGTGAGGGCTGGAGAGGCATCTTTCTGCCAGGCAGAGGAGCGGGCAGAAACCATTGTTTCTTTATTGGGCCCTCACACCTCCTGGGGTGCAGACACAGGCAGATGCCATATCTGAGTCTCCACCAACCTGGCTTAGACACTTGTTCGCCCTGATTCCCGAGCCCTGCCTCACCCAACTTTTGGGACCACCCAAGCCACTTCTAGTAGTTTTTCTGTATAAATGGCTTGTTTTAGCTTATGCTGCAGACTTTCCTAAAGTTTCTCCAAGGTTCACAAAACCCAAACAAGCAACATCTGGCTTTGGCCTATCCTGCACCTCTGTCTGAGCTGCCCTAAGGCTGTCACTTACTGCAGCTGCCCTTGGCTTGCCACTTGGCCTCTCAAGGCACCTCCAAGCCCAACATGTTCGGTGGCCATCTGCAGATTGCTTTGTGGCTCATGCCAGGTGGCCCCAGGCAGGGCAGAGGCTACTGCTGAACCTGGCCTTCAGTGGGGCCCCTTGCAGGAGGCCCTGGAATTGGAACACTGGTGGCCATTTTAGAACCTGGCCAGAGCGTCACCCAGCTGCTCCTGAAACAACAAAGCCAAAGGGTAGACTGGGTAGGCACCATTGTGCTCCGCAGAACTGGCTCTTACACAACAACTCCTCCACTGTAGTTACTGCCAGTCCTCACAGCCAGTCAGCCTGAGGATCAATCCCTCCTATCAATGTTCAAACAGCAACCAAGGCTCAACTACAACAGGAGGGCACATACAACCCACACAAGGGACATACCTAGAGTACCAGCTCAGGTGACAGGAAGACTGCTCCACAAAGCCCCACTGCACCTACTACATAAAGCCATTGTACTAAGACTAGGGGACATAGCATCTCCACCTAACACAAAGAAACAAACACAGGCAGGCAGCTAAAATGGAGAAACAAGGAAACATGCCCAAATAAAAGAACAGAACAAAGCTGCAGAAAAAGAACTAAACAAAATGGAGACAAACAATCTACCAAATGCAAAGTTAAAGTATTCGTTATAAAGATGCTCAATGATCTCAGGGAAAACTTCACAAAGAGATAAGAAACATAAAAATGGAGATAGAAAACGTAAAAAGAAAACCAGTCAGAAATAAAGAATACAAAAACTGAAATGAAGAATACATTATAGGGAATCAACAGTAGATTAGACGAAGCAGAGGATTGAATCAGCAATTTAGAAGATAGGTAGCATAAAACACCTAATCAGAACAGCAAAAAGAAAAAAAAATCCAAAAAAATGAGGAGTTTAAGGGGCCTCTGGGACAACCGTAAGAGAACCAATATTCTCATTATAGGCGTACCAGGAGAAAAGAGAGTCAAAAGAATTGAAAACCTATTTGAAAAAATAATGATGGAAAACTTCCCTAACCCAGAGGGTAAATGTGATCTAATATGTGGTGATGGAAAGAGAATTGACTCTGGATGGTGAACGCACCATGTGAGATATAGATAATACATTATAAAATTGTACACCTGAAATCTATGTAACTTTACTAACAATTGTCACCCCACCCAATAGACTTTAACTTGAAAGAAAGAAAGAAAGAAAGAAAGAAAGAAAGAAAGAAAGAAAGAAAGAAAGAAAGAAAGAAAGGAAGAAAGAGAAAGAAAGAAAGATACAAGCCCAGGAAGCACAGAGAGTCCCAAAAAGAATGAACTCAGAGGCCCACAAGACACATCACAATGAAAATGCAAAAGGTTAAAGACAAAGAGAGCGTCTTTAAAGCTGCAAGAGAAAAGCAGTTAGTTACCTACAAGGAAGCTCCCATAAGACTGTCAGCTGATTGATTTCTCAACAGAAACTTTGCTGGCCAGAAAGGATTGGCACAAAACATTCAAAGTGATGAAAAGCTAGGACCTATAATCAAGATTAATCTACCCGGCAAAGCTATCATTTAGAATTGAAGAACAGCTAAAGAGCTCCCCAGACAAGAAAAAGCTAAAGGAGTTCATCAACACCAAACCAGAATTACAAGGAATCTTAGAGGGACTTCTTTAAGATGAAAAAAAAAATTTTTAATTAAAAAAATAAAAAATAAAAAATATGAATAATATTTTTGGCAAAATGGCAAAAACTACATATCTATAGATAATTAGTTTCAATGTAAATGGATTACCATGTTTCTCTGAAAATAAAACCTAACCAGATCATCAGCTCTGATGTTTTTTTTTTGGAGCAAAAATTAGTATAAGACCCGATATCATATTGTATTGTATTATATTATATTATACTATATTGTATTGTATTATACCCAGTCTTATAATGAGTATATATATATATATATATATATATATATGTATATGTATATGTATAAATACATTGTAATATACTGCATAATATAATATATATATTACTGTATAATATACTGCAATATACTCTATGATAAATATACTGTAAATATACTGTAAAAAATAAGTATAATATACTGTAATATAAGACCCGGTCTTATGTTATAGCAAAATAAGACCGAGTCTTATATTAATTTTTGCTCCAAAAGACACATTACAGCTGATTGTCAGGCTAGGTCTTATTTTCAGGGAAACATGGTAATTACTCCAATCAAAAAACATATGGTGGCTGAATGGATAAGAAAACAAGACGATCACATACGCTGCCTATAAAAGACTCACTACAGATTGAAAGACACATACAGCCTGAAATTAAGGGATGGGGAAAAGATATTTCATAAAAATGTAAACAAACTAAATCTGTGGTAGCAGTCGTTATACCAGAAAAAAATAAACTTTAAAACAAATGTTATAACAAGAGACAAAGAAGGACCCAATAATCCCACTTCTGGGTATTTATCTGAAGAAACCCAAAAACTACTTTGAGGGGATGTGTGCATCCACATGTTTATTACAGCATTGTTTGTAATGGCCAAGATGTGGAGGCAGCCTGGGTGTTCGTTGATGGATGAGTGGATAAAGAATAGGTGGTACATGTATACAGTGGACTATTGCTCTGTCAGGTAAGGGAATGGGTTCTTGCCATTGCCATCGGCAGTGGCATGGATAGATCTTGACAGTTGTGCTGAGTGAAGTATGTCAGACACAGAAAGACAGATGCCATGTGATTTTTCTTATGTGTGGAATCTAAAGAACAAAATAAACAAAGCAAAACAAACTCATAGGTGCAGAGAACATTTTGATGGTTGACAAGTGGGAGGGGAGACAGGGGTAGGTGAAAAATGGGAAGGGATTAAGAAGTACAAATTGGTTGTTACAAAGTAGTCATGGGGATATAGGGCATAGCATAAGGAATATCATCAATAATACTGTAATAATTGTGTATGCTGTCAGATGGGCACTAGATTTATTATTGGGTGATAGGTGAAAGGGGGGTTGGAGGGCAAGGTGAAAAAGATGAAGGCATTAAGACGTGCAATTTGGTAGTTGCAAAATAGTCATGGGGAAATAAAGTAAAAGATAGGGAAATAGAGTCAATAATAAGGTAATAACTATGTATAGTGCCAGTTGGATACTACACTAGTCAGGGGGATCACTTCATAAATTATATAAATGTCTAACCACTATACTGTACACCTAAAATTAATATAAAATAATATTGAATGTCAACTGGAATTGGAAAATTACAAAGAGAGAGGAGAAGGTGAAGGGAATGAAAGGTTCAAATTTCCACGTATAAAACAAATAAGTCATGGGGATGTAATATACAGCATAGGGAATATAGTCAATAACATTGTGATAAAGTAGTACAGTGTCAGATGGTTGCTGGACTTATCATGGTGAGCACTTCTTTAGGTATATAAATGTTGAATAACTATTGACAATACCTAAAATTAATATAATACTGTATGTTAGCTATATTTTAATAAAAATCTTTAAAAATAGAAAAAAAATACATGTGGAATTGGAGTAGGAAAAGGTAAATTGTGGTTCTAAGGAATCATAGCAATGTGTCACAATTTGAAGTGCTATGAAGAGAACCATTAATTTAAATAAGACTGGGGATTACAGAGTGTTAAACAAGGAGGCCATTTGACTCTAATGGCCTACACATTTGACTCAAAGTGATTCTAATGCCTAGTAGCCTACACAAGCAAACCAAAACCTAAACCATTGTCAATATACTCAAATCTGAGAAAAATGAAAGAAGAACAACCAACCGTAACCAACTAGGCTTTCCCAAGTAAGCCAACTGCTTGAGCTATACACAGTCAAATAATTTCCATGCTTTGCTTCTACATCTTTTCTATAAAAATCTCTCCCCTCTCTCCTGCTGGTGGAGTGCTCCTAACCAGCTTTGGTTTGTCACTGCCCTAGTGGAATCAATGTGTACTTAAATAAACTCTTAAACGTTTTAATGGTCCTCAGTTTATCTCCTTGACATTTAAAAAGGTGCTGTATGAATTATAATAATTCTAAAGTTGTCCTCTTTAGAGGATTAACACAGATCAGTAGTCAATGATTAGGAGTCTGGAAACTCATGTCAACTTTGGATTATATCATCAACTTCTTGAGATTGGTCAGATCATAATAAATAAATGCTACATAAGTAATGATACTTTTTTCCATCAACAATGAGCTCATATTCTGGAATGAAGGAAAAGCATTTAAATCAGTAAACGAAATAGAGTAGATTAATGTGTATGAGTATGTATTCCAAAGAAGGGAATAATCAGCTCTATTTGATAGGTCAGGGAAGATTTACAAATATAGATACTGCAGCCAAGTCTAGAAAGATAAGTAGGAATGATCCATGCAACAAGATAAAGAAGAGTATTCCTAGTAGCAAAAATGACATGAGCCAAATAAATGGTACAAGACAGTAAACCTCTCAGGATAAGGTGAGGTCAGCCACGTTCTGCACATAAAGAGGTTTGCATGGTGTGATAAAGGGATTCAACTTCATCTGTTAGTCATTGGGAAGCCATTAAATGGCTTAATAATAAGAAATACAGATTCTTATTTTAGAAAAATTTGTCCTGCTGCAGTATGGAAGACAGAAGATGACTGAGGGTGATTATAAACAACAACAACATTCTAAAGGAAACTTATAGTAGCTTAGGTGAGAAGTGAGAAAATATGAATATGGATTGGGGAAAAAGAATTAGGTTCAGAGTTGATAAGAAGTTGGTATCCATATGGCCAATGGCTAATTTGATCTCTGTAAAAATAATTGACTAGGTTGTCTCCCACGTATCTCAGTCCGAATTTACTAGATCTATGCAGGAATATTTTCTGTATCCCAAGAAAAGGATGTACAGAAGAGCTTAAGGTTTATGAGAAAGCAGGGCAACTACTCTATCCATCATTTTTACTTACTCAGGTAACACAGTTTCTCATTTTTATGCTCTCTTCACATGGAATATTTATGAATATTTCTCTTCAGACCAGCTCTTTTTTCATGCTTGACAGAGAACATGGCCCAGATATGGTCATCTCACCTACTATTAATACCACATTCTGTCTGTTTCTCAACTGCAACCCCCAGAGGAGAGATCAGACTGGCCCAACTGTATTCAAGGTATAAGATAATGTGGCTTGCTACCTACTCAGCAATGGCCGTGGAAGCCAGACTTCAAGAAGAGATTTGGGTAAGTTTTCTGAGAAGTACATCTGAACACAAGAAAGAACACATTTCAGTCTCTAGTTACAAACACAGAGAGAGCCAAAAAAATGTATACACATTTTAAGAAAGGAAAAAATTATTTAAATTGTAATAATATATACCAATAACAAAAAGTGAATACAAGTCATGTTTGACTTGCAATTAAAAGAGGTGCTCAAAGTGGTTACCATCAGCATCTAGACACTTCTGATTACAGCGAACTACTGCTTGAGAAATGTTGACTAAAGTGTCCACTTGTATCCATTTTTTTGGCACCTCGGTATATGGATGTATAAAGAAAGCCAATTTGGGTGAGAATAATTAATTCCATTTTTATATGTGAGTTTAAGATGGTTGGAAGAAAGATATTCAGGAGGTATTTGGATATATAAGTTGAGTTCAGGAAAGCAATGTGAGATGGAGATACAATTTGGAAGTCATTCATTGATAGGTGACAATTAAAGCCATGTGGTTAAATGAGGATGTATGAGTAAGAACATTTGACTAAAGATGGACCCCAGAAGTATAGGAATTGCCAAGGAACTTATGAAAAAAAGAGATGGAAATAAGTTGAAGAGTGTATTGTAATAGGGAATTGGAGAGAATGATAACAGGAAAAGCAAGGATATAAATAATTTCAAGAAATGGATTAGAAAACAGTATCAAATGTTGCAAAGATTACTAATATAGAGAGTGAGATAAGGGGAGAAGATTTATAGGGCATCACTGGTGATGTTAGCAAGAACTAGTTCAGTGGAGAGATGAGATCAGAGAATAGCTTCTTGCAGTGGGTCAAGGAAAGAGTGGTAGATGAGAAAACCAGGGGTGTGGGCAGGGATATGGATGATTCATTCAATTGAGAAGACTTACATGCAGATAGAGGGGGTTGAAAGATCTAGGAAATCAGATCCTATTAAGAAATAAAGGATAAAAATACAGGGGAAAGAGTTAAATTTCTGGAGCAATGTACTCAAGTAGTTACTAGAGGATCCTATATGCGAAGGATTAGTCCCAGGCAGAAAAAAAGGCTTTTTCTAGAAATATGACAGAAGCTGGTATACAGTGTCTAGTACAAGTTCTCCCGTAGATATTTACTTTTATTATTGCAAGATATGTTGCACTGATATTTTTTATTAAACCATGGATGATGACATGCAGTAAAAAATATTTAAATATCTGTCTTTCGAAGTGCAAAGTTTTCTATGATAGATGTACGATTATAAAATCCTATGCCAGAAAAATCTGTAAACTAGTAGATTGACATTTTAAAAAACTAAATAAATAATTAAAGACAACATAAAATTTTTTAACAAATAAACATAAGAAGACAACACTGTTCAGACACCTTGGTTTTTCTGTCATCAACTATCACGACTTTACTAGAATTTAGATACAAGTTCTGCCAATTAAGTTCTCCAAATTGCCAGTGTGTGCTTACATTGGCAACACTGTACAAATAACTTGGTAAGGTTTCATAACCTTGGTGTATCAGTGTCTCACAGCTGTGTTTGTGATGTGTGGTGGTTTCTTGCTGAGTGGTGTTCATTATTGTTGTTGTGTGTTTTATGTGTCATCATAAGAATATCTGAGCTTGAATTAGAGCAACAAACAAATATTAAATTTCTTGTTAAACTTGGCAAGAGTGGAAGTGAAATCAGGGACATGTTATGGGGATAATGCCATGAAAAAACGGCAGTGTACAGATGGCTTAAACGTTTTTCTGAGGGATAGAACACATCACTGATGAAGAGAGGTCAGGGTGGCCAATAATGAGCAGAATTGACGAAAACATTACAAAAATCTGTCAAACTGTGTGTCAAAATTGTCGGCGGACTGTGAGAAGCACAGCAGACCAAGTAAATATCAATAGAGAAACAGGAAAATATTAACTGAAAATCATGGCGTGAAAAAGGTGTGTGCAAAAATGGTCCCAAAGGAGCTCACTGATGAATAAAAGCAAAGGAGAGTCAAAGTTTGCTAAAACCTTTTGGAGAGGCAAGACAATGTTTTGGGCCATGTTATCATTGGTGATGAGACAGGGGTGTACAAATACAACCCTGAAACAAAGTGCCAAAAAGCATAATAGAAGTCTGCCAATTCTCCATGACCAAAAAAGTTCCCTTAGTCCAAATCAAGATTCAAAACGATGTTGTGAAACTTTTTTGATATCAGAGGGATTACTCATTTGAATTTGTACCAACTGGACAAACAGGTAACCAAGTTTACTATTTGGAAGTGCTGTAAGGCTGTGTGAAAAAGTTAGACGACCTGAACTTTTCACCAACAATTCATGGCTCTTGGATCATGACAATGCACCAGCTCACTGTCTGTGAGGGAGTTTTGAGCCAGTAAACAAGTGACTGTATTGGAACACCCTCCCTACTCTCCTGATCTGGCCCCCAATGATTCCTTTCTTTCCCTGAAGATAAAGGAAATCTTGAAAGGAAGACATTTTGATGACATTCAGGACATCAAGGGTAATACGATGACAGCTCTGATAGCCATTCCAGAAAAACAGTTCCAAAATTGCTTTGAATGGTGGAATAGGCACTGGTGTCAGTGCATAGCTTCCAAGGCCAGTATTTTAAAGGTGATTGTAGTGATATTCAGAAATGAGGTATGTTACACTTTTGTAGGGTTAGTTTGTGAACTTAATTGTGAGACCTTTGTAGGTACAAGTTTTTCTTCAAAAAGCACACACAAGTTGATTTTCCAAGGACACATACTTTATGACGAAACAATATGGGAAAATTATTTAATAATATAGGAAACAGCAAAGTAAATTTAGAATGGATGTTTGAGTTACTGAAATTCAGAAAACACCCTATTTGTTTTTAAGGAAATCTAAGCTGTTTGTTTTTTTCATTATGTAGGTCAACTATTTGATATATTGGAGGAGGTTATCTAAAAGACTTGACCACTGGTTGACTAGAGATGAACCTGGGCAATTAAAGGGTCTTCACCACCTCCCCTATCCTTGAAATATACAATCACTTCACCGACCGTTTCTATAGTGCGTAAGTTTTTCAAAGATGCAGCCTTGAGAGAGCAATATGTTGTTGAAACGACCTGGATGGTTAAATCCAGTTAAAGCTTCTATATGAACTTTCAAGATTCTGTCAGCCATGTCTGGGTTCTACTTGCCTTGCAGCCCCCCAAATCAATCCTCCTAAGTAAGTTCCCTTGCTTATGAAACCCGCCACCTCCCATTCTAGAGTGGTCTGTTCCTTTATCTCTCCTTGCCCTCTGCATAGGAGGGGCCAGTTTGCAAACCAACTGAATAATAATAACCTCAGAAAGATTTTCAGTAAAATCGTTTGCTAAAAGTAAAGTTGTGAAGTTTATTAATCAGACAATAGCTCAATTCCCATTTCACAGATTTGAGTAATTTGCCAGTCTCAAATTAGAAAGTCAGTATTTAGAAGGCTTGTACTTTTAGAGCAGTACTTCTCATACTGTAGTTCCTGGACCAACATTCTGATAGAAATGCAAATTCTCACATTTAGGCCTGATCTACCGAAACAGAAAATGGGTTGGAGCCTAGGATCCTTTAACAAGCTCTCCAGGTGATTCTATGCTCTCTGTATTTTGAGCACCATTGTTTTTAAGGTTAGTACTGACCTATAATAAATATTAAAGGGGCCAACTGATGCAAAAGAGCTCTTCCAATTTTACATTAATTTCATTTAAATATTGAACAACTTTAATAATCTTGTTAAAATTAGAAACACATTTTATTTAAATACTGAAATCCATCAACTATTTCACCACATATTTAAAGGGAAAATTACAGTAATAAATCTGCATTTTATTTAGATTTAATTTCGCTGTCTTTGATTTTTCTCTCTCCTCCATTCTAGTTGTACTTTTAGTTTAAATTAGTTGTTGATTTTTAAGAAAATTTCTTAAAGTATGCAAATAGCTCTAACATGCTGTATATATTCACAAATATATGTATTTGCATCAAAAATAAAGTGGTTGAAACTTTAAGGGAAGTAAATTATTACATTAATTAAAATGTTTTCTTACGTTTGAAAACCAATTTCATAAGATTGCAGAATTTGGAGTAAATTATATATGACAGTGTTTAATATTATGGAAGATAGCAAATCATGGAATTTTCTGATTACAATTCATATATTAGATAATGATCCTCATTTACCAGATGTAGTTCTATAACAATTTAGAAACTATTCATATGACAACAAAAATAGAAGTTCTAGATTTCTGTACTTGCATCACAGAGTCAGAGAATTACCAGTAGGAAAAAGTTCAGCAATTGGGAAATATTGCACAAAGTGCATATAAAAAAAGTAATCTTCATACCAGAAGGTACTTTAGAGGTGTAGAATTGCTACCAGTTGTAGTGTGCTGGAAAATGTTTAACAATCAGTTTGGTAGATGGTTTGGGGAAGGGAGAAGAGAAGGTTTGATATGTAAACTTTGCCAATCTCTGTGGTTTAAAGGGTCCTATCTTGGGTGGTTTCAAGCTACTCTATGAGGTCAGTGAACACAGATTTGGGAAGAGATGCACACGATGGCTTCAGCTACCCAGCAAGCTGGTCCGAGCGTACAACTGGCTTCAGAATTCTAAAAGTGTCCTCACATGGCTCCATTATTAAACTTTCAATAGCTTTAATCGATATATTATTCCCTGCCAAATGCTCTCAAGAAATTTGGGTGGTGCTGTGTGTGTGGAAGGGGTATATTCCCTAAAAGGAATTGTGTCTTTAATGTAATATTAAGAGATAATCTAAAAAAGAAAATCTGCTTTATGTTTAGAAGGCTGTTGAATACCTACTTTATAAAGTGAAAAATACCTGTAATTCTCTTTTATTCTATTCATTATTTTGATTTTTTATGTGGGTGGGCCTTGTTTTCCCCCTGGTTTTCAAAACTTTGTCTTTGTTTCATACTGAATAATACAGAAAAATTCTATAGTTATATAAGGCCCAATGAAACTCTGAAAATTGAGAAACTTTAATTCATGTGTATTATGTAAAATTATTTTACAAATATCAATATATATATTTGCAGACTCAATTTTTCAGGAACTTCAGAAAACTATTCCTTCACCTGAGTTGTCTTGAGTAAGTAATTTTTAGGATTTTTAATGAATTACTTTGTAATCATTATTAAGGAGACCTGAGGTAAGTTGTGTAGTACTTTTTTTTAGCTATTTCACAATACTGAAAATGTAAAATAAATATTTTTTTAAATATTGAGTCAAACTAAATTGGAGAGAAAATCCTGAATACTGTTATTAAGTGAAAGAAACCTTTAAAAAAGACTTTGAGAGTAGAAATATCACTTTTAAAGCATATAAACAGAGCAATGAAACTTTTATTTTCTCAGAACATGTTGAAAAGCATAGGATACCCCTAATATTTATTCAGCTTTATATGAAGAATTTTAAATATCTTAGTCACTGAAATATTTTCAATGATCTGTAAAGATTTTATGCTCTTAGAAGATCGTGTAGAAACAATTGATAACTTTTATGACAGGTCTGTTAATGATAAAGTTTCTCTTTTTCACAAGAGTTAAGGAAGGAAATAGAATTAAAAAAATAAAACAGATGTTGTTCATATTATTTATCAAAAACAAATTCCAGTTCATATTCTTTAGCCTGTAAGATGGGACAGCTATTTCATTACACAAAATACCGGCCAGTTTTGTTGCTCTAAGCATTTTCCTTTGATTGAAACCATTTGCAGTAAATGATGAACCACGCCTTTGTAAATGCCATTTTAACTGGGGTTATGGTCTGATT
This sequence comes from Rhinolophus ferrumequinum, assembly GCF_004115265.2. Lineage (NCBI taxonomy): Eukaryota > Metazoa > Chordata > Mammalia > Chiroptera > Rhinolophidae > Rhinolophus > Rhinolophus ferrumequinum. Next base: position 88,266,195 of record NC_046289.1, on the reverse strand, counting down.
AAACTGTGTTGATAATGGGGTTTCAGTTTCTACAACTATACAATAATAGTTTACTAGAAACATATTTGAAATGAGGTATAAATTCTTTCTATAACATCACTACTTATTGGTTAATATTCCATTTGTAGACTAACACTTATTTGGCTTTTCATGAGAGAGTTTGTCTATCTGAATAGCATGAAAATACTTTTCCTTAAAAATAAATGCTGCGGTGCTATTTAGTTCTGCTTCTGCTTAAAACCCTGACAGATCCCACAAGTTTCTTTATCCCCATGAAGGGTAAGAAGGAAGAAGAGGAATGCCTGACAAACTTAACGTAGAGTGAATCCAAGTTGAGAGGAATGTCGACAGGAGCAAAAATATCAACACTACATGAATTATAACCTAAAGTCTTTCTAAACTAGGTTGAAAACGTGCTCATGAGTAGTCAATACTGTACATTTATAGAATAGAGTTTTTGCTGAAGAAAGAATTTTTGTAATTCTCTGGGGTCTTAACATTAGCTCATGTTGTACATCTGGGAAAACTGAGACGAAGAGAGGCTCTTCGCAGTTACTTTTCTCCTGCCTTATCCTGGTACTGGTAGAAACCCCTTGAAGTGAGAAAAGTGTATATTACCAGCCCTGTTCTGTAGGTTACAAAACTGAGGCATAGAAGAGCCATTTTCTTAAAATTACCCAATTAATTATCAGCAATCACAGGGCTCTACGAATGTCTATTATTTCACCTTTATTCAAAAATACAGGGAGAAAAGAAATAGTACCTGCCTATGTAACTTCAGGTTTTCAGGATAACGTGTATGAAAGTAACTTGTAGTTGTAAGAAAATATGATAAAAATGTTAGTTGTTGGTATCTTATAGCCATGATAGTCAGCTGATCATCACATGTATCTTTATGTATAACTTATTTATATCTTTAAATATCCCAAATGTAATCCTGAATACATGAGAAAAACAACAACAACAACAAAAACGGTACACTGGCAGGTGCTTCCAAGGTAATATAGCTGTTTTCCCTTGATGCTCCATCTGAAATGTCTAATGAGTATATACTTGGAATGGTTCGTGATGAAAGATGAGAACACTTATTTCAGAATCACAAGTTTTTAGTTTAAAATTAAATTTATTCAACTCTGTTTGAAAAGCAATAAATGCTTTTCCACTGTTAACCCTGACTTGAAAACTTTATTAACAGTTAATGCAAAGAAAGCTACTGTAAATAAGTTTAGCAATAAACAAATCTACATACTCATCATGAAATATGTGTGCGGATTTTAAGAGTAGTATAGTTAAATAGGTAAATCAAGCTTACGGACAGGCCACCTTACTGACAGGCCACCTTTAACAAGCTTACTGACAGGCCACCTTTAACAATCAATGTATGTGTGTGTTATATCTAGAGAGAGATTATAGAGTAATATAATTTTTTCATCAACCATATATTAAATCAGCATTATAATAATTCTTGTGGATGACCCATCAATAAAATGCTACAATTATTTTAAAAATTCGAATTGTTTTACTGAGAGAGCGGGGGCGGGGAGAGAGAAAGAAAGAGGAAGAGAGAGAGAGAGACAGAGAGACAGACTGGTAACAATTTTGAAAGCCTAAGACACAGTATAAGGCGTTGCTTATGACCATAAATTTTGCTTATGACCATAAATTTAGGAATCAGATCTAAAGTTTTATTTTCTGTGTCTGCCACATCTCAGCCATATGACTTTGGGCAAGTAGTTTAACTTTTCTAAGTTTCTTTATCTGGAAAACTTAGATGACAATAGCTGCTGCACACTGTGGGTAGAAAGATGAAGTAATATAAGTAGAACACATACAAGAGTACCTGGCATAAAATAAGGAAGGACATCATGTGCATTAAAATTTTTTAAATATTAAGACAATTTCATATGATTATGGTTTTGCTTTGTGTTGTTTCTTTTATTCAAACAGAATAGGAAAATTATAAATTGATTCAAAATTCGTCAACGAATGCTTTAGTCAAAAGGTCTCTAACCCAACCAAAAATAGTAATTTATTATATATCTGAGAGAAACATAATTTTCATTTTTTAATAAAAATATGAAAGTCAGTACTACTACTATTTTCTTAAGATCTTTAAAAGCATTGTTTTTTTTTTTTTTTTTGCTTAAAACTAGATTACCTTGTATATTGTTGAATCATCAAGAAACTAATTTTAAAATTCCAGATTTAGCTATCTGGAGTCTGCTTTTAGATAACCTAGCTTTCAGATTATGTTTGATAAGTCTACTTCCAAATCTCATTCCAATTTACTATTTTATGGTGAATTGAACTTTAATCATTGGAGGAACTCTGATATCCAATTATCATATTATTCTAGGTAAATGTCTATACCTATGTTGTTATTTACAACACCACAGAAGTGTCTATCTTTTGTGCACTAGAAAATACATTAGCTATTTTTGATCCAAAATTAAATTCTCACATCAGTAACATTTTCACAGATAACAAGAGATAGAGGTTAAAATTTCAGGCTCTAACATGAGGTTACTTGAAGTCAAATCCTGACCTAGGTTATTTAACCCCTCTCTAACTCAGTATCTTCTCCTGTAAAATGCATTAATAATAATATCTACTTAATAGGTTGTTATGACTATTAAATTAATTGACACATGCCAAGAGCCTAGAATAGTGCCTGGTTTATAATAAGTGTTCAATTAACATTAGTTATTATTTTTGTGTAATAAAATACACTTAAGAAATCATTTGGATACGGATACTTCAAGAACAAGTATTGAAGTTAAAATTAGTCAGCAATTACAGAAGGTATGAACATGTCTATGTTATATTTTCACATCATTTAAAATAATGATGTAAATTCCTTAACAGTGTTTGGCGGGTTTGTTTGTTTGTTTTCAACTGAAAGGGCTTTCATCTAAACATACTTCCTTTTCTATTGATAGGTAAGTCAATTGATAACAAATGGATAAGGTTATGTCATGCATCTCTGGAGATAATACAGTTTTTGTCATAGGTAGAATTGAAATGAGGATGTATCATTTTTGGGAGCAGATCATTTAGCATAACCTCTCAAATTTGAAAAATTTCACACACAACAAAGTTACATACGTTATTAATTCCTAAACATGCTAAGACTAAAATAAGACTTCAGAGACTATTGGAAGAAAAGTTAGGGAAGAAAAGCTTTTTCAAAAGGAAGAGTAAATTAAACAAGTTTTCTCCATAAGCCATTACATCTACCTGAAAATAGATAAAGAAAAAATGAAGCCAAAAACCAGAGATTTGAAAGAAAGAGCAATTAGCCCAAAGCCACAAGAAAAAAGCACTTTTTGTTTGTTTTCAAAGCACTCAAATCAGGTTTTGTGATAGCTTTTCCATTTTCTCCTTCTTAGTGCAAACAAACATCACACAAATCCCCATGTGAAGGGAATGCTGAGAGAATACATTCTCCAAGCAAATTTGCATGTGCCCACAAACCAAAAGCATTTGAATGAACACTTAATTTACTTTAAATTATGTCAACTTTTGCTTATTAATACACTTTCTAAAACTTCGTGGTTAAAGAAGTATTCAAACAGTTTTCAGATCTTTTAATCTGAACCATTTAGAGAAAGGATAAGTATCTCAGGTATATTATTGGTAACTCTTTAAAACATGTGAGTACTGAAAAATTTATGATTCTGAATTTGATTTTAACTTTTACTGCTTAATTATAAGTCATAAGCAATTATTTAAAAATATTTCATATGTTTAATATAAATGAATGTCATGAATTAGTACATTTTTAAAATTATATATATAACATAAAATATCAGTTTACATGTGTATATGTACATTCTATAATATACAGAGAATATTTTAAAATTCGCCACCATATGCTTTAAATTCAAACTGAGACCAAAAAATTTATACTATGATGTCAAATTAAAATACACATGTGTGTACAAATACAGTAAACATTTTTTTTAAGTTAGAAAAATGAACACTAATATAGTAAAGTGACTATTTCGGTTTTATTAATTGTGGTTGATTTTTAAATACTACATTTTTTACTAATCTGATTGTTTAAAAGCTGCTCGGGGTCATTATTATATCTTATATTACATTTTAACTCTAGTTGTTTATTTATATTTAGCTCTAGTTGTTTCTTTTACTGTATGTTTTTAGTTATTAGCCGTTGCCCTGGTGATTGCAATTTACATCTCAATTCAAAGCAATTTAAATCAAATTAATATCAAGTTAATTTATTGGAAAAAATTTTTCAGTTACCATGATTTATTTTATTTTTTGATGAATGTTTTAATTTTTTAATTACACCTGACAAAAAATATTGTGTTACTTTCACGTGTACAGCATGAAGATATTTATAAAATTTACAAAGTGATAACCATAGAAAATCTGACACCATACATAATTACAATATTACTATGTTCCTTATACAATACTTACATCCCCATGACTATTTTGAACTGTCAATTTATACTTCTTAATTCCTTCTGTTTTCACCTAACTCCCAAACCCCACCCTAACTGGCAACCATCAACATATTTTCTGTATCTATGAGTTTATTTCCGTTTTGTTTGTTTGTTTTGTTCTTTACATTCCACATATAAGTGAAATAAAATGACATTTGTCTTTCTCTGCCTGACATACTGCACTCAGCACAACATCCTGTAGGACCATCCATTTTGTTGCAGAAAGCAAGATTCCATTCTTTTTTTTTATCCTTTACTTTTTTTTTATTAGTTTCAGGTGCACAAAGCAATGTGATAGTTAGACATTTATCATTTATGTCCCTCACACTGTGTCAACCCCCTCCCCCCTCCACTATCCCTCTGATATCGCACACAGCCATTACGTTTCCACTGTGTCTATTCCTAATGCTGTACTCCGCTTCTTGTAACTATATATATATATATATATATACATATACATATATATATATATATATATATATATATATATATATATATATACACATTAACTTGTAGTTGACATTCATTATTGTTCAGCTTCAGCTTCAGGTGTACAATGCAGTGATCAGGCATCTACATCATCCCTGAGGTGGTCTCCCTAAAGAGACAAGTGTCCATCGGATACCCTACAAAATCTTTACAACAGTGTTGATTACATTCCCCAAATTAACTTTCGTGATCCTGTGGCAATCTTGTGTTTACTGACTGTAATATCTAATGCCCCATCTTCCCCCTTATCCCCACCACCCCTCCCATCTAGCAACCCTCAGTTTTTCCTCTATGTCTCTGAAACGGTTTCTGATTAGTTCATTCATTTACTCTTTTGTTTAGATTTCACGTATAAGTGACATCATATGGTATTTGTCTTTCTCTGTCTGACTTATTTCACTTAACATACTGTTCTCCAGGTCCATCCATGTTGTTGCAAATAGTAAGATTTCTTTCTTCTTTATGGCTGCTTAATACTCCATTGTATAAATGTACCACAGTTCCTTAATCCAGTCGTATACCAATGGCATTTTGGTTGTTTCCATGTCTTTGCTATTGTGTATAGTGCTGCAATAACCATAGGGGTGCATAAAGTTTTTTAAATTAGAGTTTTGGATTTCCCCGGATAGATACCTAGGAGTAGAATTGCTGGATCGTAAGGTAGCTCCATTTTCAGATTTTTCAGATACCTCCATACTGTTTTCCATAGTGGCTGCAGCAATCTGCAATCCCACCAACGGTGCACAAGGGTTCCCTTTTCTCCACATCCGCGCCAGCACTTGTTGTTTGTTGATTTACTGATGATAGCCATTTTGACTGGGGTGAGGTGGTATCTCATTGTGGTTTTTATTTGCATTTCTCTAATTATTAGTGAGTTTGAGCATTTTTTCCTGTCTGTTTGCCATCTGTATGTCCTTTTTAGAAAAATGTCTCTTCGTGTCCTCTGCCCATTTTTTAATTGGGTTGTTTGTTTTTTGGAGTTGAGTTGAATGAGTTTTTATAAATTTGTGATATTAACCCCTTATGGGATATATCATTGGTAATTAACTTTTCCCATTCAGTAGGATCCCTTTTTGTTTTATTGATGGTTTCCTTTGCTGTGAAAAAACTTTTTAATTTAATGTAATCCCACATGTTTATTTTTTCTCTTACTTCCCTTGTCCAAGGGGATATATCAGTAAAAATCCTACTCCAGGTAATGTCTGTAAAGTTTCTTCCTATATTTTCTTCTAGGAATTTTATAGTTTCAGGTCTTACATTTAAGTCTTTAAGCCATTTTGAATTTATTTTTGTATATGGTGTAAGAAGGTGGTCCAGCTTCATTTTTTTGCATGTGTCTGTCCAAGTTTCCCAGCACCATTTATTTGAATAGACTATCTTTACCCCACCGTACATTCTCAGTTCCACTATCGTAGATTAAATGGCCATATAGGCATGGATTTATTTCTGGGCTCTCTCTTCTGTTCCATTGATCTATGTGTCTGTTTTTATGCCAGTACCATGCTGTTTTGATTACTGTAGTTTTGTAGTATAATTTGGTGTCAGGTATTGTTATTCCTTCCACTTTGTTCTTGTTTCTTAAGAGTGCTGAGGCTATCCGGGGTCTTTTATGGTTCCATATAAATTTTAGGATTATATGTTCTATTTCTGTGTAAAACATCGTTGGTAGTTTGATAGGAATTGCATTGAATATGTATATTGCCTTAGGCAGTATGGACATTTCAACTATATTAATTCTTCCTATCCATGAGCATGGTATGTGTTTCCATCTCTTTGTCTTCTTTCATTTCTTTTTTCAGTGTCTTATAATTTTCTGAGTACAGATCTTTTCTTCTTTGGTTAAGTTTCTTCCCAGGTATTTTATAGTCTTTGAAGCAATTGTAACTGGGATTGTTTTCTTAATGTCTCCTGATGTTTTATTATTGGTATATACAAATGCAACTGATTTCTGAATATTAATTTTGTATCCTGCTACTTCACTAAATTCATTTATTAGCTCTAATAGTTTCTTGGTGGAGTCTTTAGGGTTCTCTATATATAGTATCATGTCATCTACATATAATCACAATTTTACTTCTGCCTTACCTATTTGGATGCCTTTTATTTATTTTTATTGTCTGATTGCTGTGGCTAGAACTTCCAGCACTATGTTGAATAGAAGTGGAGAAAGTGGACAACCTTGCCTTATTCCTGATCTTAAGGGGAATGATTTTAGCTTTTCCCCATTGAGTATGATGCTAGCTGTTTGTTTATCATATATGGGCTTTAATATGTTGAGATATGATCCCTCTATTCCCACTTTGTTAAGGGTTTTTATCATAAATGCCTGCTGGATTTCGTCAAATGCTTTTCCTGCATCTATTGATATGATCATATGATTTTTATTTTTCATTTTACTAATGTGTATCACCTTAATTGATGTGCAGATGCTGAACCACCCTTACATACCAGGAATGAATCCCACTTGATCATGGTGTATGATCTTTTTAATGTATTGCTGAATTCTGTTCGCTAATATTTTGTTGAGGATTTTTGCATCTATGTTCATTAGAGATATCGGTCTATAGTTTTCTTTTTTTTGTTTTGTCTTTGTCTGATTTTGGTATCAGGGCGATAGTGGCCTCGTAAAAAGTGTTTGGGAGCCTTCCCTCCTTCTGGATTTTTTGGAAGAGCTTGAGGAGAATAAGTGATAATTCTTTTTTGAATGTTTTGTAAAATTCACCTGTAAAGATATCTGGTCCAGGGCTTTTGTTTGTTGGGAGATTGTTGATTACTGATTGAATTTTCCTGGTGGTAATCAGTCTATTCAAGTTTTCTGTTTCTTCTTGAGTTAGCCTTGGAAGGTTGCATGCTTCTAGAAAATTGTCCATTTCTTCCAGATTATCAAATTTGTTGGCATATATTTGCTCATTGTAATTTCTTAATGTTTTTTTTTTCTGTGGTATCTGTTGTCACTTCTCTTTCATTTCTGATTTTATTAATTTGGGTCCTCTCTCTCTTGTTTTAATGAGTCTGGCTAAAGGTTTGTCGATTTTGCTTATCTTCTCTAAAAACCAACTCTTGGATTCATTGATCTTTTGTATCGTTTTTCTGGTTTCTATTTCATTTATTTCCACTCTAATCTTTATTATCTCCTTCTTTGGACTCCCTTTGGGCTTATTTTGCTGTTCTTTTTCCATATCCCTTAAGTGTGAAGATAAACTGTTGATTAGTGATTTTTCTTGTTTCTTTAGGTAGGTGTGCGATGCTATGAATTTCCCTCTTAGGACTGCTTTTGCTGCATCCCATAGATTTTGGTTGTCATGTTTTCATTTTCGTTTGTCTCGAGATATCTTTTGATTTCTTCTTTGATCTCATGGTTGATCCATTCATTATTTAGTAACATGTCATTCAGTCTCCATGAATTGGTGTGTCTTCCAGTTTTTTCCTGTAGTTCATTTCTAATTTCACAGCACTGTGGTCAGAGAAGACAATTGGTATGATTTCAATTTTCTTAAATTTATCAAGACTTGTTTTGTGGCCTGACATGTGGTCTGTCTTGGAAAATGTTCCATGTGCGCTTGAGAAGAACGTGTATTCTGCAGCTTTGGGATGAATCGCTCTGAAAATATCGATTAAATCCAAGGGTCCAATGTGTCATTTAAGGCTGTTGTTTCCGTATTGATTTTCTGTCTGGAAGACCTGTGCCTTGTTGTCAGAGGGGTGTTGAAGTCCCCTACTATGATAGTGCTACTGTTGATCTCTGTCTTTATGTCAGTCAATAGCTGTTTTATATATTTAGGTGCTCCTATGTTGGGTGCATAGATTTTTACTAGGGTTATGTCCTCTTTTTGAATCGATCCCTTTTTTGTTATATAGTGCCCATCTTTGTCTTTTAATATATTCTTCATTTTAAAGTCTATTTCCTCAGATATAAGTATTGCAACTCCAGCTTTTTTCTCATTTCCATTTGCATGAAATATCTTACTCCAACCCTTCACTTTCAGCCTGTGTGTATCTTTTGATCTGAGGTGAGTCTCTTGTATACAACATATACAAGGGTCTTGCTTTCTTATCCACTCAGCGACCCTATGTCTTTTGGTTGGAGCATTTAATCCATTTACATTTAAAGTGATCATTGATAGGTACATAATTATTTTTTAAAATTGTAGTTAGATTGTTTTCATCTTCTGTTTAGAAAAGCCCTTTTAATATTTCCTGCAATGCTGGCTTGGTGGTAATAAATTCCTTTAGCTTATTCTGTTCTGGGAAGCTCTCCTTCGATTTTAAATGATAGTCTTGCTGGACAAAGCATTCTAGGTTGTAGGCCTATGTTTTTCATCACTTTGAGTATCTCCTGCCACTCCCTCCTGGCCTGCACTGTTTCTGTAGAAATGTCATTTGATAGTCTTATAGGAGTTCCCTTGTATGTCTTTCTCTTTGTCTTTCTCTTGCTGCTTTCAGGATTCTCTCTTTGTCTTTAACCTTTGCCATGTTAACTATAATGTGTCTTGGTGTGGACCTGTTTTGGTTTATCCTGTTTGGAACTCTCTGCACTTTCTGGGCTTGTATGTTGGTATCATTCACCAGGTTAGGGAAGTTTTCAGACATTATTAATTCAAATGTGTTCTTGATCCCTTGCTTCCTCTCTTCACCTTTTGGTATTCCTATGATGCACATGTTGTTGAGCTTCATGTTATCCCAGAGGTCTTTTAAACCATCTTCATTGTTTTTTATTCTTTTTTCTGTCTGTTGTTCTGTTTGGGTGATCTCTGCTAACTTGTCTTCTAAGTTGCTGATTCGATCCTCTGCTTCATCTTACCTGCTGGTAATTCCTTCAACAGAGCATCTATGAAGCTCTGTTCACTTTTCTTCATTCTTCTTTCCCCAGTTGTTTAAATTGAATAATCTCAATTGACCTATTATTACATTCATTTTTGCTGCCTGCTCAAATCTGCTGTTGTTACTCTCTAGTGAATTTTTTATTTCAGTTATTGTACTCTCAACTTTAGAATTTCTATTTGATTCATTATTATTTCTATCTTGTTATTGATATCTTCTATTTGATAACAGATCTTTCTTATCCTTTCCTTTTGTTCTTCAGACATAGTTTCCATTAATTTCTTGACTCTATATAAATGCTAATTTAAAGTCTTTGTTTAGTAAGTTCAACACCTGAGATTCCTCAGGGGCTTTATCTATTGATTGCTTTTATTCCTGTGTATGGTTCTCACTTTTCTGTTTCTTTGCACATATAATTTTTTTAATTATTGAAAATTGGAATTTAAAATAATATAATGTTCTAGCACTGGAAATTAGATTATTCCCTCTTTCCCCGGAGCAGCATTCAGGAAAGAACTCTTCCTAGTGTGCAGAATACCCAGCAGTTCATCTTGTTGTCTACTTTGTTTAAAGCAGGGATGGCCTGAAGTTAGCACATTATAAGGATGTTTGGAAGGTTTAGGACTTAGAAGGAACATTAATGAGAAGAAGGTTTGTGGAAGATATATGTAGATGGACCACTCACATTAGGACTAGAATATGATAATATTTGTACACCATATAAATAGTCACAACCAAAGTCTCTAAAATAAATAAGGTAAAGAAAATTGCCCACTCAGTGCTTTCTCAGCAGGGTTAAAAACATGATCATCTTAAAGATAGAGGCGATTCATGGGCTCAATAATAAATTTTTAACTTCAACAAGGCTAACTTGGCCCATCTAAGTGCTTACCTCTCTAGCCGGAGTGACCAATATTTAGCCCCAGTATGAGATGTTACCTTGAAGGGACCTGCAAGGCAAAGCTACCTGAGGAAGTTTGATTACATTGAACCCATTCCCTTCAGCTAGCCATTGGCTCTCATGTGTAAATATGATACTCTGGATTTGAGTTTATTTTCTCTTCATCATACCTCTGCCAGAACCATCCTGAGCAATTTCTGCCTTCTACCACATCATGTTATACCATAACTATTGCTTTCTAAAATGATCTCATTTTACAATGAAAAAAGGAAGACAATTGACAAGTGGTCAGAGAATTCACTGATCTTACAAGATTCTGCATCAGTCAGAAGCTGCTGGACAGAAACAAAATTGGTATGGCTCTTTGAAGAATTGTTATAGCAATAGTTAAGAGACAGCACCTTATCAGTGTTGAGGTGCACTCTAGCAGTGTATGGTATACGCTCCAAGCCAGTGAACAATATAAAGTATCCCCCACCTCCATAACTAGAGTACAGAAGTTTGGGAACAAAAGGGTGGACAAGGAAATCGTACTTCTCACTCATATTCTTTGTAATGATCTATTGGACAAAACAAACAAACAAAAAAACAAACAAAAAAAAAACACAATGCTTCCCACCCCTATCACGTTTGAGTCTGCTGGTTTAGAAAGTTTAATGCCAAAGAAAAAATTCTTCTACCAGGCTCTGCATGCCTCTGAGTGAACAGGTGCAACACGGAATGTAGGGAACGGAATGGAATTAAGGTCTTTCCTATCAAGGGGAAATGACATGGTGATATAAAATCAGAGCAAGGCAGAGTGTGACAGAACCTAAGGCAGCCCATTTTTACGTCACCATCAGTGGTCAATATGAGAGGAAGAATATAGACAGGACAGCCAAGGATTCTGATTCCAGAGGAATGAAGTTTTGAATCACCTAATCTCCAACCCAAGTATAAAGCTGTGAGAACTGAAATATTGGATGAAGGCAGGGAGTTTTGAAAGGCTGGTAAACAAAGATCTATAAATACTGATCATGGTCTTGTATTCAGTTGCAGAAACCCTGACATCACCAGCTATGTATATGAGGTCAGACAATTAAGATCGTGAACTCATCCTAGAAAAACTGCTACATACCTCACTTCTTATTACCACTATAGCCACATTTGAAGTGCTCTCCTTGGGAAGCTATGCACTGATGCCAGCACTTTTGGAACTCTTTTTCTGGAATGGCCATCAGAGCTGTCATGGTATTGCTCTTGATGTCCTCAATGTCATCAAAATGTCTTCCTTTCAATATTTCTTTTATTTTCCTCAGGTAAAGAAAGAAGTCATTGGGGGCCAGATCCGGTGAGTAGGGAGTGTGTTGCAATACAATTATTAGTTTACTGGCTAAAAACTCCTTCACAGATAATGTCATGTGAGCTGGTGCATTGTCATGATGCAAGAGCCATGAAATGTTGGCAAGAGGTTCAGGTCGTCTAACATTTTCACGCAGCCTTTTCAGTACTTCCAAATAGTAAATTTGGTTAACTGATTGTCCAGTAGGTACAAATTCATAATGAATAATCCCTCTGATATCAGAAAAGGTTAACAACATCGTTGCAACAAGTTTGCAAACTTAGGTGTTTGATCTTGATTTCTTGCAAATGTTTTTATATTTGAATTTATTTTCTTTTTTGTCGTATCCCTTTTCTCCACCATTCTCTTAGTGGCCATTTTCTTTATAATCTATATAGCAATAGCTATACTTCTACATAAAATATAGTATACTACTCTTTTTACTAAATTGAGAAATTTGATAAAGTTTCTGAGATTTGTCCATTTTTGAAAAAACAAAGTGTTGCTATTTTAATTTTAATTAAAACTTTGCTACCTAAACATCAGTAAAGTGATAATTGTCTAACTACTAGATTTTATTATTGTAAAAAACTATGTTATGCCTAAGGTAAAAACGATTAGACTATTTTTTCAAAAAGTATTCCCAACTCTAAGGATTGTGCATGGGCATGTGAATGTGTGTGTGTGTGTGTGTGTGTGTGTGTGTGTGTGAGAGAGAGAGAGAGAGAGAGAGAGAGAGAGAGAGAGAGAGAGAGAGAAAGAGAGAGAGAGAGAGAGAGAGAGAGAGAGAGAGAGAGAGAGAGAGAGAATAAATGGGGAAGCATTATTGTATATTTGCCATATTAGTCATTTAATAAATTCATTTGCTGATATTTATAGTTAAAAATTCATCACTCTATCATAAATAATAGTATAAAGTTTCTGTGGTTTTTTTCAAATATTAATGTTCAAATATACTGAAAATCATTGCTATTCACCTAATCTATGGAGAAGCAATTTGTTTTCGAAGTTAGAATATTATAGCCAGCAGAATTTTTTTCATCTGTACCATATGTACACAAGTTAATGTTATCAGTGGAATACGGGTTTATATAAATGGAAAATGTTCAAGTTGAATCTCCTGCTAAACATGTGTCAAACATCTTATAGCTTCAATCCTTTCTCTTCCATCTTTTTTTGATACCCACTTTTTATATGTTTATTGATTATTAAAACTTCTACTAAGGTGTTTGTATAGAAAGATATGGGGGGTACTGGTTTTCTTTTAAATAATAAGTTAGGAGATAAATCAGAAGAAATTTTGAATTTCGAATTTTATATGTCACTGCTGTTTATTTCCACCAAGAGTCCTTAGATATAGAATTGGATATATCAATGTGCATTTTGGAGATCCCACTTAAAGCCATATTTATAAATCTAACAGATATTTAAATTTAAATAGTAACTTGTAGGTCATTAAAAACTATATAGATAGTTTGGCCTTTCTCAACACTAAATCAGAATTCATAGCGGAGGGGCTTGGAAATTCACCTAAGTTTTACAAATTCCACAAGATCTTGTTACAATTAATACTAATCAAAGATTTCTAAATAAAATATCTATAAAATTGACACAAACTCATTGAGGTTGGGAAATGACTATTTTTCATACAGGCCAAAATATAATTTGAATATACGAAGTCTTTCAATTAAGTTCATGAACTCATCCTAGAAAAAAATGCTACCTACCTCATTGCTAACTATCACTACTGTCACCTTCGAAGTACTCCTCTTAGGAAGCTACTGTGTTTCCCAGAAAAGAAGACCTAACTATAAAATAAGTCCTAGCTTGATTTTTCAGCATGACATCCCCTGAACATAAGCCCTAATGAATTGTTTGGAGCAAACCTTAGTATAAGACCTGGTCTTATTTTCGGGGAAACACGGTATGCACCGATGCCAGTACCTAGTCCACCCTTCAAAGTAATTTTGAAACTCTTTTTCTGGAATGGCCATCAGAGCTGTCATGGTATTACCCTTGATGTTCTGAATGTCATTGAAATGTCTTCCTTTCAATATTTCCTTCATCTTTGGGTAAAGAAAGAAGTCATTGGGGGGCCAGATCAGGTGAGTAGGGAGGGTGTTTCAATACAGTGATTTGTTTACTGGCTAAAAACTCCCTCACAGACAGTGCCATGTGAGCTGATGCATTGTCATGATGTAAGAGTGAAAAGTTCAGGTCGTCTAAGTTTTTCACGCAGCCTTTTCAGCACTTCCAAATAATAAAGTGGTTAACTGTCCAGTTGGTACAAATTAATAATGAATAATCCCTCTGATATAAAAATAAGTTAGCAACATTGTTGCAACAAGTTCGTGAACTTAATTGTCAGACCTCATAGATATGCAGTTTATTTACCTTATCATATGTATTTTATATAATAAGGGATGCACACAGAAACTCCATATAAGGACATTAATTGTAAGTATAGATTTTCATACAGATTCAGTCTTAAAGATTTTTGGAAAAGCAGCTACATATCAGGTACATTTTGGAAATAATGCATGAACTGACCTGTCACTGTTATCTAGCATTCTCACATTACTTACTCACTCCCTTAGTCATGGTTGAAAGGAGAGATTTTAAATTATGAAATCTTATTTCAAAATTCTGTTTCAGATTATACCATTATGCACCTATAATTTATCTAACATGTTAAGGAATGAGGAGGAATAAAATCTGGAGCAAAGGTGCTATTTGTAAGGGCAAAATGGGGTAGGATACTAAATTAGGACACCCTGGTTTAAATGACAAAAAGTTGATTGCTATTGCTGGAGAGATCAACTAGTAATTGGTTGATCAGCATTATTAAGCATAAAGGAATTATTCTCAGATTGAAGTGGGTGAGTTGATATAATGACTAGATCCTATAGGGACTTAAATAGTAATCTAATAGAAAACCTCATGTGTTTACATTTGCTTGTGATACATACACTTTAAGTGACACATACACATTAAGAAATTGTCATTTGGCACCTACAAGCGGAGATATTAACCATATGTATTAGAGACAGGCAAGTTTATAGCTTTTTGTCAGCTTCATCTTATCAAGCAGTACCATTTCTTTCTTTTCTTCCTTGGGAAATTGATGCTTCTCCTAGGATTTGTCTTACCTTGAGAGAGTTTGTGACAAATACTAGTACATTTCTGTGTTTGAAGAACATGGGAAAGTGATCGTATGTTCTGAGATACTAATGCCCGTAGTTAATGCCAATTTGTGGTAATTTGAAAGGTTTTTAAAAAGAATAACCTTTCATGGATTCTATGACTTGATTCCAATTTTAATTTTGGTTGCTCACGAAAACATCAACTTTAGATGCTAGTGACTAAAATAAGTGCCTGGTCTTGCATTTATCTAAAAAGATAATATTATAAATATATACTGCTAACAACAATTTGCCATTTTCTTGTCAGCAATCATGAATTTTGGGGTATGTTTTTTATGTGACATTGCTGCAAAAACCTTTCAAATATTTAGATTTTCTGTATTCTGGAGCACATCCTGATAAGATCAGAAGCTGTATTCTTTCAGTTGTAGTAAAAACTAGAAAAATTCATTAGGAAACTACTAATATTTATTGAGCACATGTTGTATGCCGAAGAAGTGGCTTAACTCCAGACTCCTATTAGCTGGTCTCAAGGCATAGGAGGAATGTCCAATAAGCTAGGAAGGTACGAGGATGCAAGATGACATGAAATAATATTGGACTAAGCTATCTCCTCATTATTTCTCAAATAAATTTTAACTTATTTTAAAAATCAAATGTGATATGAATGTGACTAAAGAAATAATATATTTGTTACAACAAATATATTATTGGGGTAAAACAACAGAAGGGATGGGTTTTTATAGACTGAAACTAAATACCATTATTGTAATACAGCGCTTATGTAACTCCTTTTCATTTTTTTTTAAATTTATTATTTTAATTTATTGGGGTGACAATTGTTAATAAAATTACATAGATTTCAGGTGAACAATTCTGTATTACATCATCTATAAATCCCAATGTGTGTTAACCACCCAGAGTCAGTTCTCCTTCCATCACCATATATTTGATCCCCCTTACCCTCATCTCCCATCCCACACCCCCCTTACCCTCTGGTAACCACTAAACTATTGTCTAAAAAAAACTATGAGTTTTTTTTTCTTAGATGTTTATCATTTATATCCCTCACACTCCTTTTCATTTTATTTAGTTCCCCTGGGAAAGAATATATTCTGTCTCTGTGCTTGCAACCTACTTTCTAAGCATTAAATTTATGTTAACAAATAATTATATCATTTTACAGAGATTATTTTATCATCTGAAATCTGTACACTAACACTAAAATAGCCAGATAATACTATTTAATAAACCTATATTTTAATGGCCATAGAAATTCAGACTAATATCTTGTAGAGATTTTCTGAAAGCCATGTGTTTTCTTTTCTAAACATCTGTTATCTTACTGGAAAGAATTCTATAAATAAAGTTACATTTTTGAAACGAAGGATAAAAGTATAGTGATATATATATATATATATATATACATATATATATACGTGCATATATATATGTATATATATAAAATCAAGATTAACCTTTGTCCTAAAATGAACCAAAATTTGTCACCAATGTGTTTATGTTTATTTCATTGTGATAAAAAATGACAATGATTGTAATAGAAAAATAGAAGAAAAAAGTTACTCACAATTTCATTTCTTTAACACAACTGAGGATTATATACTGATCTATGTCTGTAGCTATAATTCATATGCTGCAAACATGTATATTTTTTAATGGCAAAACCTCCATATCTGTTATAATTTTTAGCAGAAGGAAATATGGAAATGTTTACATTTAGCAAGTTTCTTATAGGGCGAATTGTATGTCAATAATTGTTTAAATATTTCATTTCCCTTCCTGGTGAAAAGATGCAATGGCACCATTAGAGAATTATAAATTCTGTGCCCAAGTGCCTTGCAAGTGTCACATTCTGTGTCTAAAATCCAGTTTGGATTCTGTATTGACACTGGTAGGCAGCTTTAATGAAAATCATCTCCCAGGCAGCTGCAACTTCCACTTCAGTTTTAGTCACAGCAGCTCTCCTGATTAGCCCCTGCAGGAGCTGCCACAAGACTGAACCTAAATCTGCTCTCCAGAGTCACAGACATGCATAACACAAGGCCAATAGCTATCAAAATTCATAAACGCAACGTGATAACCTTTCTGTTTGGCTTAATCATTTTGTATGCTCAGAATAGCCATAGATGTTCACATAATATGCGTTGCCTAAGAACTTGAAGCATAAGGCTAATAATTTGTTATTATGTAATTTTTGCTCACTAATGATATATGATGCATCAGAGCACGGGGAGTTAAAATAACAGCAGAAACGATAACCACCTAAGGTTTTTATTCTAATCTTTTGTATTTAATCACATGCACTTACACTCTTAGTTTCCTGTAGGTTTTCTGTATAACACAACAGGTGCAGGAGCTGTATAGTTCTTTCCAATTCTTATATAGAAAGGACACAGCATGGAGGTGAGGTTTCATTTAGAATAAATTTTACCATCAAAGAGTCTAAATGAATAGTCCTTAGGCTGGCAGAATTTTTTATGAAGATTTTATTACGATACAGTTGTAAGTTTGTGCTTTGTTCCTTTTGATTTAACTCGCTATAAAGTCTAGTTTCTGGCTAGCTATTCTGGACTAAAGAAAAATTTTTCATTCATGGGTATGTGAGAGCAAAATATGTATATCTGTGTACGTGTTTGTGTGCACTCAGACCCCCAAATAGACTGGGTCCTCAAGGGACCTAATAAAATGGTGGGCACAGGCATACAAAAAAAGTGGCAATCGTGCAAGGGTTGATGTGAGTGTAACATTTTTAGAAAATCAAGGAAAAACAACATTATGGCTTGGAATTGGTAAAGAAGGTATGTGGAAATAGTAAGCCCTGTGCATTGAACAGAAAATCAAAGTTGGAGGGCAAAGATGAACACAAAAAACCCAGGAAACTGTGGTAAGTCTTTATATGGCATCTCCACATCCAGTAAATAGTTCTATGTAAGTCTCATATATTTGGAGGTCTTAAAATAGTTCTAGATCAACTTGCTCCCACCCCTTGCCAACACACACACACATTTTGATGAGAGAGGAAGAAGTGACTTTAGCTAGGAGTACACAGCACAGACGATGTCAGAGCAAATTCTAGATCCTCGGTCTTCCCAGGGTTTGGAATGGGTAGAAGAAGTAAAACAATAATAGAAGCTGATGCTTGTTTATGATATTATTGGGACAGGTACTCTTTTAAAAGAGAGCAGCAAAGAATATAAAGTTTAAAGTGCTTTGTGTTCATGAAAAATGAAGGAAAGCTGAATACTGACCAAGGAGAATGGGTTAAACCGTGCTTAGACTAGACATGTGAATGACGAAGGGCACAGAAAGAAGACAGAAAAGGGAAGTGTTTCAGAAGAACAGAAAAAAGAAAGAGAGAGGGAGAAGATGGCTGTGGTTCCCAAATACTCCCAGCAAAATAGAGGCTGAAATCCATAGCGTTGGTACATCGTGCTATATGGGGTAGCTCTCCGAGTTTGAACAGGAGGAGTGGAGTCTATGTGCAGCCCCCAATCTAGACAGAGATCAAGTCAGAGTCACTGTATAAAACAGCAATGTTGCGTATAATTATAATGTAGAGCTCAAATAAGACGTCATGTGGTTGGTAAGGAATGGGATTTGCACTGAGAGAAGAATTCCAGGATCCAAACCATCTAAGTAGGTAAGTAGATCACAGAAAAGGGGCCTCCTGCCCTCTAACCTTTTTTAAGCTTTTCTATCACAGCTGATTAATGTCACGGAAGCTCAAGTGATGCTGAGCTGTTTGCGAAGCGGATGGACTCTGGCGAATGCTAACAAAGAAACACGCACAAAGCAGTTAGATATGCAACATGAGAGGAGTTTTGCAAACCTGGGAGAAGCTTGAAGAGGGTGAGGTAGATCAGTATTGCAAAACAATGTTTAGAATTATGGGAGATGAAGAAAAACACTATTTAGAGTCTAGGAGTTGCTGATACATACTATATAGTTTCAGCAGTGATAAAAGAGGAAAGACAAGAAGGAGAAAATGAATGAAGGGCAAATTAATTCAGGAAGTGTAAATCCCCCAATGTAATCCTTGCTAGTAAAACAAAAGAAAAACAATATGCGTGTGTCTTATAGGAAAAGCAGAGTGAAGATAAAAATGCCAGTAGGAAAAGAGCACTAGATGATAATACTTGTATAACAAATTTTAAAGTTAGATGAGTTGAACTACAAAGGTTACGAAAATCCTACTGGAACAAATCATCCAGCGTGGCAGGCTTTTTTGGAAAGTGCTAATAAGTAATGGTAAGGAGTCTACATAAGCAAGAGGAATCTCAAATAAAAGTCCCGTAAGCAATTTATTGAGCATCTAGTAGCAGCAAGTCCTGTCCTAGACACTGAGATACAAAGGCAAGTCAGAATGCTTGTAGCTGCACAGGGTTAAGGAAGCGGAACAGATTATGGTATGTATTAGGCACAGAGTGAGGTGGAGCACAGCAGGGAGATATCTAATCCAGCCTGCAGTGGGGGAGGGAGGTCATGGCTGATTTCTGGATGTAAAGAGTTAGGATCTTCAGGGAGGATTTCTCCCAAGAAGTTCAGGGATATGGGTAGTTAGCTTATCATACCTCTATTATAAGGTTGGTGCAAAAATAATTGTGGTTTAAAAGATTAGAAATAATTACAAAAAACTGCAGTTACTTTTGCACCAATCTAATATATACAAAGTCTATATGTTATATACATTATATATGAAACCTAGGTCTCCTTAAAATAACTTCCAGTGTTCTAAGGTTACAAAGATTATCTACGTGAGGAGTGGTGGAACTTCTACCCTTATTTTTATACTTTTACCTTGGAGCTCACTCACTGATTATTAATGTTCTCTATCGTATCAGCCTTAGGGCTAATGGTACTCCTGTCAATACCTAAATATCAACCTATATGACCCTTCCACTTTATGCCCATAGTACACCAGAGACCAAGCTAAAATCTCTATGTAGGAATTTACAAAGGGATAAATTAATAATTAAAGGAAAATAAACAGAGAGTAGCAGTCAACCAAAAGAGTTGCTTTTAAAAGTATAGCATTGTCATCTTCAGCCTGGGTTCTTGCCTTCATATGGGAATAACTATCTTTTAAACACTTCCAGACAGGATAAGTTTTCTTTTTCTTTTTTAAAATTAGAAAAAAAATCAATTATATTTGACATACAATATTATATTATTTTTGAGTGTACAATATGATTAAAACTTTATATAACATACAAAGTGATCACCCAATTAATCTAGTACCCATCTGACACTATACATAGTTATAAAAATATTATTGACTATATTCCTTATGCTGTACTCTACATTCCCATGACTATTCTGTAACTATCAATTTGTATTTCTTAACCCGTTCCCCTTTTCTAGCCACCCCTTCAACCTCCATCGCAGTCCGCAACCATCAAAATGTTTTCTGTATCTATGAGTTTGTTTGTGTTTTGTTTCTTCATGTATTTTGTTTTTTTAGATTCCACGTTAAAGAGAAATCACATGGTGTTTGCCTTTTTCGATCTAACTAATTCCACTCAGCACAATACACTCTAAGTCAATCCAGATTGGTGCAGATGGCAAGGTTTCATTCTTTTTTATGGGTGAGTAATATTTCATTGTATATATGTACTTCCTCTTCTTTATCCATTCATCCATTGATGGATACCCAGGTTGCCGCCATATGTTGGCTATTGTAAATAATGCTGCAATAGACATATGGATGCACATATCCTTTGGAAGTAGTGTTTTGGGTTTCTTTGGAAAAATACCCAGAAGTGGGATTACTGAGTCCTTTTATTGTCTCTGGTTATACTTTGTTTTAAAGTCTATTTTGTCTGGTATAAATATTGCTACAATAGCTTTTTTTTTTTCTTTTTTTCATTTCCATTTTTATGAAATATATTTTTCCATCCCTTTACTTTCAGTCTGTGTCTGTCTTTCGACTTGACATGTGTCTTGTATAGGCAGCATGTGCAAAGGTCTTGTTTTCTTATGCATTCAGCTGCCCTGTGTCTTTTGACTGGAGCATTTAATCCACTTATATTTAAAGTAATTGTTGATAGATATATAGTTATTGGCATTTATTATTTATAGTTTTGATCGTTTTGCTTTCTTCTTCATCTTACAATTTTTGCACTCCAAATTCACGCTTTTGCAAATCAAATTCACCCTTTTGCAAATCAAATTCACCTTTTTGCAAGTCAAATTCATCCTTTTGCAGATAAAATTTTTCCACATTTTTTCTTAATTTTTGTAAGAAAAACGAATCCAATGTTATTTTTAAAATCAAACATTTTATTGAATGTATTTAATAATAAACATAAAATACTTATTTAAAATCAGAATTACTTATTTATTTATAGCTTCATTTATAATGGTTCTCCTGCAGCTGCTCGTGGTAATTTCATATATATTCATAAAATAATTATGACAATCTGTAGGACTAATAGTTGCAATGGAATGATTAATAACATCTACTAAATGTTCATTCTTTGATGGATCAGCCAAAATGTTTCTTGCACAGAACTTAATTTTTGAAAAACAAATGTGCAATCAAAAGTTAATACACCAGTTCCTGTGACCATGCCAACAGTTAGAGGGCAATATGTTTCTCTAATTGCAGCAATAAACATTCAGCAATAAACATTCAGCATGAAGTATTGCACATTCTATGGTTACTTCAAATAATTTTTGTGAATTTTTTCAGAGATTATTGTAGAAATTGGATGAAGATAATCTGGAAGAAGTGTGGTTTGTTTTGGACAATGTAAGCCTCCACCAAACCCAGGACATATGTAATCTGGTTGGTCAGACAAGACACACTTTATTATTTCTACCACCATTCTCTCCAATGATTAACTCCATTGAAGAAGTTTTTTTAAGTTCTGTGCAAGAAATATTTTGGTTGATTCATTAAACCATGAACTTTTAGTACATGTTATTAATAATTCCGTTGCAACTATTACTCCTACAGATTGTCATAATTATTTTATGAATATGTACATTAAATTACCATGAGCAGTGGCAGGAGAACCATTATAAATGAAGCTATAAGTAAATAAGTATTTCTGATGTTAAATGTTTTATGTTTATTATTAAATGCGTGCAATAAAATGTTTAATTTTAACAATAACTTAATATTGGATTTATTTGTATTACAAAGTCTAAGAAAACATTTTTGTGGAAAAATTTGATCTGCAACAGGGTGAATTTGATTTGCAAAGGGGTGAATTTGGAGTGCAAAACCTGTAAACAAGTCCCTTTAACATTCCTTGTAATACCAGTTTGGTGGTGATGAACTCTGTTACCTTTTTCTTGTCTGGGAAGTTCTTTATCTGTCTTTCACTTCTAAATGATAGCTTTGCTGGGTATTGTAAAATTGGTTATAGATCCTTGCTTTTCATCACTTTGAATATTTTGTGCAAGTCTTTTCTGGCCTGCAAAATTTCTGTTGAGAAATTTGCTGACAGTCTTATGTGAGCTCCCTTAAACATAACTCACTGTTTTCTTTTGGTGCCTTTAAGATTCTGTCTTTGACTTTAACCTTTGGCATTTTAATTATGATATGTTTTGATGTGGGCCTGTTTGGGTTCATCTTGTTTGGGACTCTGCTTCCTGGCCATTACCAGGTTATTATTTCAGTCATTATTTCTTCAAATACGTTTTCAATTTTTTGCACCCTCTTTCTCTTCTCCTTTTGGTACCCCTGTGATATGAAGATTGTTATGCTTGATGTTGTCCAACCAGCCCCTGAAACTCTCCTCATTCTTTTTGCTTCTTTTTTTTCTTTTTGTTGTCCTGATTGGGTTTTTTCTGCTACCTTCTCTTCCAGTTCACTGCTTTGATCTTCTACTTCATCTAATCTGCTTTTGATTCTTTCCAATGTATTTATTTCAGTTATTGCAGTCTTCATTTCTGACTTGTTCTTTTTTCTTTTTTATCTTCATTCTTATGTTTCGTATCTCTTTGTTGAAGCTCTCACTGAGATTACCGAGCATTTTTGTAACCAGTTTTGAACTCTGCATCTGGTAGATTGTTTGTCTCCATGTTTTAGTGCTTTTTTCTGTAGCTTTGTTCTGTTCTTTCATTTGGGACATGTTTCGTTGTCTCCTCATTTTGGCTGCCTCCCTGAGTTAGTTTCTGCGTATTAGGTAGGGCTGCTATGTCTCTCAGTCTTAGTAGAGTAGCCTTATGTAGCAGGTGTCCTGCTGGGCCCAGTGGTGCAGTCTCCTTGGTCACCTAAGTTGGGTGCTCCAGGTGTGAATTGCATGCATTGTGTGTGCCCTTCTGTTGTAGTTGAACCTTGGTTGCTATTGGCTCATCACTGGGATGGATTGACCCTCAGGTTATTTGTTGTAAAGACTGGCAATGACTACAGTGAAGGAGCTGTTGTGCAACTACTAAATCTATTGAACAGTATTCGCTTTAACAACACTCTTGTGCCTGCCCAGTCTGCCCTTTGTGTGTGGCTTTTGTGGAGATGGTTGGGTGGTGCTCTGGTGTTGTCTGAAATTGACCACAGTTTGTGTTACTTTTTGGAAGGGGCTCTGTTACAGACCGACGTCAGCTGCTGCCTGTGCCCTTCCCAGGCCAGTTGATACGAGTAACAAACTCACCTGCAGATGACTGCCATTTGTGATGGGCTTGGAGGTGCCTGGAAAGGCTAAGCTGCAAAGCAAGTTTGGCTGCCACCAAGTCGGGCTTGTGCCTATTTAGCAAGAGGTATGGGGCACACTAAGGCCAGATGCTGCTTGTTTGGGGTTTCAAAAATCTGAGAGGTGTTTTTGGAAAGTCCTCAGCATGATTCAAGACAGGTTGTTTGTAGGGAAAGACCACTGGAAGCAGCTTGTGTGGGCCTGTAAGTTGGGTGGGACATGGTCTCAGGAAATCCTCATAGTGGGGTGAAAGTTGTTAGTATGCCTGATGGAGACTCAGGTATGACATCTGTGTAGTATGGGTAAAGGAGGTCTCATAAAAGGAACAATGGCTTCTGACAGCAGTTCTGTCTGGGACAAAGCTGCCCCTGCAGCCCTCACCCTGCAGCCAGATTCAGTCCCTCCCCGTATGTCCCTGGCACCTTTTGAGCCAATGCCCCATCACTGGAGCTCAGAATGAGTCTGTCAGTAAGTACATGTGTGGGCCATTTAAGAGGAGCTCCTGGGTCTCAAGCTGCTCTCCGTCTCACTCAACCGCAATCTCTGCTGGTTTTCACAGCCAGAAGTTGTGGGGACTCTTTTCCTGGCACTAAAATCCTGGCCTAGGGAACCTGGTGTGGGACTAGGACCCCTCACTTCTCAGGGGGCACGTCCACAATCGAAATATTCCTCCTGATTTTTAACCACCATTTATGTGTGAGACCAGCCCATTCCATGTCTCTGTCCCTATCTACGAGTCTCTATGTGTCTTTTTTATAGATTCTTAGTTGAAGGATTTCTGTTCATCTAGATTTTAGGCAGTTCTCAATGATGGGTATTGGGTACTTTAATTGTAATTTTGATGTGGTCATGAGTGGAGGCAAGCACAACATTTATCTATTTTGCCATCTTGACTGAAAGCCCATAACTTTTCCACTGCCAATTTAAGTCCAAAGAATAATGCCCAGAGTGGTGCCATTTTTTTCTATGTAAGTTACACCATTACACAAAGATTAACACTAAGGCTAATATAAAAATATAAAAAAAGATATTAGGAATAATTTTATCCTTTTCTCAATTCCATGCCATACACACACACACACACACACACACACACACACACACATATATATGTATATACATATATATGTATATATGTATACACTTATGTATACATATATACATACACACACACACACACGAAATGTAAGTGCATGGTGGAAAGTTTGTGAACTTAATTGTCCTACTGGTGTGTTTGTGTGTGTGTGTGTCCAAAGAGTAGCAAGGGGATCACCTTTCTAAAATAGTCTTTAAACGGAGAGTGATGATCAGTACTGAAGTTTATCATGATGATATCTAGAAAGATGGATTGAACAAGCAATGGAGATATTGAACTATCACAAAACAAATCAAAGCTAAGATGGGTTACTGCAACTAAAGGATGATAGAAATCTTGGTCACAAAGAATGAGACAAGAATACAATTCAAAGTAAGTTTAAAATGATAGCAGGGAGGGAATTCTGGAATAAGGGAGTAAGGACTTCTGAAAACTCTCCTCTTCAAAAACACCAATGAGAACAATAGCAAGAGTTGTCAAAATCAACTTTTTCACAAGTCTGAAAAGTAATCAAAGGCTTTCAAGAGTTCAAAAATCATTATTCAAAAAGAATATTGAATGTCAGCAATCAGGCTCAAAAGTACAGAATACTAGAGCCAAATTGTTAGAACAATTTTATTTAGACTTCTGGACCAAAACTTTCCAATTCCATTCTTAAATTATGTGAGTTAACATATGCAAAGCATCAGCACTGGTAAGTAACACTGCCCTTTTCCTTGAAAGCAGACTTTCCCCTAATACCTAGCATAAGACCAGGCACACAATTACCTTTTGCACAACAAGCAAATGGATGGATGTGTACGTAAATGAATGAGTGAATGATGGCCTCCTCTACCCGTGTGTGAATATTATTTGGCTCGCTTATTATTTATGGAGAAAGTCAGCGAGATGTTTCTAACACATACCACCTTGGGACATTACTTAAAACCTCCAAACCTTAGTCTTTTCATGTTTTAATTGGAATTGATAATAATGGTACTGCTAGTTTTGCTCAGTAGCAGTATCATAGCCAATAAGGTGTATGTGAGGCATCATTATTTCTTTTCTTTTTTTTTTTTTAAGATTATTTCTAATTGATAATAACAGTACTGCCAATAATGGATAGATAGATGGTACTACAGTGAGGACCAAGTGAGATAATATATATTGAATGCCCAACAGTACCTGACACAGAATAGATTTTAATAAGTATTTGTTAAATGAATGAGTAAATGAATATATGAATGAATGAGTGAACAAATAAACACATGAGGCTTCTTTGTAGGGAGGGTAGGAGGATAGAAATATAGGTTCAGTTTTCCCTTGTTCTCATCCTCTGCAATTGTCTTAGGCTGGTGTGTCTAGTCACTGCTTACTTGGAATGGCCTTTTCTATACAACTCTTAATCCTTCTCAATTCCAGCAACCTCTCCCTTCCCTCATCCACACAAGAATAGGTGTGGTAACAGCTCCAGATTTAGACTCCAGTCCTGTGGTTCCCCCATACCCTTCCTATGCCTTTGCAATTAGTTGTTTCACAAATAAATTCTCCTCAGATGATCTTAATTTGAGTGTACCATCTGTTTGCTGTTAGTGCCATGGATAATATGATCTCTAAATCACAAATGGCTTTTTTCATCATTAATTACATTTTTGAAAGAAGATGTATTCTAGAAATCATCTATTAACAGATCTGAAATATCATTTTAAAGACTCCTTAAATAGTTGCTTGGTACAATGAGGAATTATATAAATAAGTAAATACGCATTTTAAATTATTTAAATGAACATATAAATAGACTCATTTTTAAAATTCCAAATAGTATAAACTCATTTCTGGGAGAAAAAAAAAAACAGAAAAAAAAAGACTTTCCAAATATTATATTGTAACATCTTCTTCTTAGGCTATTGTCTTTTTAAGTCTTTTATGTTTTCTTGGATCAGGACTAGGAAAACCAATGACTGCTATAAAATGGTCAAGTGTGTGTTTGAGATTCATCTATCTACAAACAGAATTATATAGGAAAGGTTAAGAGGGATAAACCCAATCT
The DNA here is from genome assembly GCF_004115265.2 of Rhinolophus ferrumequinum. NCBI lineage: Eukaryota > Metazoa > Chordata > Mammalia > Chiroptera > Rhinolophidae > Rhinolophus > Rhinolophus ferrumequinum. The sequence continues at coordinate 88,239,263 of NC_046289.1, read as the reverse complement.
GTCAAAAATATCAAAGTGATGGGCTGCTTGATCACAAGAATGGTTGGTTCAGTGACAATGAATTATCACAGGGATTGGCCTTTTGAGTCAAACAGACCTGGCGTAGAACCCTAGTTTCAATACTTAGTGACTCAGGCAAGTCATTTAACCTGTTCCATTCTTTATAAGATAGATAATAGGAGTTATCTTGTACTGTTGTTGGGAAGATTAAATAAGAATGAAATGTGTGCCAATGCAATGTATTGGAAAGAGCATAGACTTTGGAGTCAAAACAATTCATGTCAAATATTGGCTTCATCACTTACTAGTTGTGTTCCCATGGCAATTTAGTTACTTCTCAAAGCCTCAGTTTATCTAACTATTTGTTTAAAAATATACATTGGGAAAAATACCTGGTTTATAGACCCATTATAAGAATTAAATAAACAGACATATGTGGTAGAATGGGGTTTGAACTTAGGCTGCGAGACTCCAGAATACAGAGAACTTATATATTCAGTCTTTCTTTTCTGTTCCAAGAAGGCAGAATCTCATATTCATTAAGCATGTGAACTCTGACGTCAAACTGCTTAATATCAGTCCTGGTTCCATGACTATGTGACATGTTCTTAAGTAAGTTATATAATCTCAGTTTCCCTGCTTGAAAGATGTTTAAAATAATAGGACCCAAATCTTAAAAAAATATTGTGAAAATTGAATATACAATGTTTCTAAAGCATTTGTATAGTGCCCAGCATATTTATTTAGTGCTCAATGTAATATATGTATGATGCATAGAGATGATATTCAGAAAATTAAATAAAAAAGGAGGAACACATACTTATCTTGACTCCTAAGAATGTTATCTTTCTGCAATATCATCTTTCTTCCAAGAAAGTAGGAGAAAATATACAAAACATACAAAATTATGTATAACTAACTATGAACTCTGGGCTAGTAGAAATATTGTATTTAATTAAATATGTGGAAAGATATAAAAAAAACAAAAATAATAACCATTTTAGATCTAAGAATGTGTAACTACACACACACACACACACACACACACACACATCTAAATTTAGATTTGTTCAGATTTAGATTCCATAAAGAAGAAAAATTTTTTTTCAATCCACAGTAGAACATTTCTATTTGTCCTTGAGTTTCTTTCTGAAAATACTAGCATTCTTCATAGCTTCCTTTTGTGGGAGACACAAATTAGAGGTAAACCTGATGTCTCTGTGGCCAGATTCTGACTCTATGAGAGATGATGTTTTTACTGCAGAAGAAAGATAATTCAATTCCTGAAATTCTATTCCTGGATACATATTTTACCTTATAATGTTTCTTTTAAAAGTGATATATTGAGAAGTTTAGAAGTGGTTAATTATGAAATAGTTTTTAAGAGTTCTAAAGTTCAGAGGCCCACTCATTTAAGCGAGAGAAAATGAAAAGCAGAATGAGGACTTCCCTTCCAGAGCTTTTTTCAACTTGTTAACCTCTCCCCTTTACCTCAGCCTTATGAGTAGCTGGGGTTTAGCAGTCCGAGGAACTGCTAAGATGTTCAGTACACATCTTTCATCATTTCAGTCAATCTGCTTTCCTTTCTGTGGCCTCTTCCTATAGGGCACCGTGTCTTTTTACTTCTTGAGTTGTTTCCTGGCTAGACTCTGTGATTCTTTAAGAATTTTTTAAAAAGCCATCTCTTTATATTTATCAAAAGACACGGTTTGGACCCTTACTGACTGATTTTCTAGGTCATGGTTCTGGTTTTAACTGCAATTTCATGATTTATATGGATGTGGACATTTTCTATATTCTGCACACAGACCTCCTTGAGGGATTAATAAATGTCATGTATCTAAAAGGTAGTCTTGATTGTTGTAAGAGCCTGCTGACCAGACCCTGAATTGGCTGTATTACTAAGAGAAGGAATTCTACAGTTTAATGGGAAAGATGAATAATTGAATGTAAAAAGAATGTTTAATTGTACAGAATTTGTAGAGGAAACACTTAGCAAGTATAATTTTTGTAATTTTTAATTTGAGATATTCGAACATACACTATGTTTAGCCTACTGTCTTAAGAATCCTGAATACTACTACACTTTGGCAGTTATAAGTTAAATAGTACCTTATGTACTTTATTAATAACAATAACATGTTTTTCATTCCCCCTTCCAAAAAAAAGCTTAAGAGCAACTGCAGAGTTATTTATCCAGAGGCCAGCCCACTTCTAAATATCCAACCAACTGACCGGTAACATTCAAACATCTGACAAATTGTTTAATTGGAGCTAGTTTAATTGGGCCAAACACAGTTGTCTTTATAATAAAAACATGGAAGTGTCATTTAGATTATTTGGCTTTTGTGGATATCATGTCCAATATTAAATATCATAGGCATTGATCTTTTATAGATTTAAAAAAAGGATGTTCAAAGATGACAGCAGTAATTAAATAATGTTTGAATGTTTGAAGGCCCTAGATAGTATCAATCTCCAATGCTCTCATCTTTTGTTAAATTAGCTACACAGCAACACATTACTGATTACCACATGCACGCTACAAATGTTTTTCAATGTGGAACTTTCCAAAGCCTTGCAAAAGAAAAATTCAGTGGAAACCAAGATGAAGAAAACGCTCAAGACCAAATGACTAGTGAAGATATACCATCACATGTAACGCTTCTAATTGAAATTCAACCAATTATATTTACTAGGAGGTTTATAATGTTGGAAGTTAATATTGATATGCTGTATACCTAAAAATGTAAATATTAAATCATACTTAATTACATAAATTATATTTACATTTAATATCCCGGGTGATGCCTAGCACTCTATCTATAAGGTATGAGGCACTATGGAGTTCCCATAATCTTAATACTTCTCACGTTGCAATAATACTTCCCTTGCTACTCAAGACTAATCTAACATGGACTAAATTGAGTTTCTTGAGCAGAAAATCTTTATTTAAAAAAAACTAACAATAATAGCTGATCTTTACATAGTACCTGCTATGTTCTAAACATTTAGGTGCTTTGTATATTTTAACTCAAAATCCTCTTGATGTTTTACTGATGAGGGAACTGAAGCAAGCACAGATGAAGGAATTGAATTTCAAGGAATTTGCTTGAATAGGCACACAGCCAATCCAGTCAGAACCCAGCTGGTGTAGCTCTGATATCTGTGTTCTAACCACTGCAAAATGCAGTGACTACTTCTTTGTAGTTCACTTAATGTTGGTTGAACTAAGATAAATAACTTAGTATTTCCTGATTATATTTTCTGGATTTTTCCCCCTAAATTTGGAGGAATAATTTTGTAGCTACAACATGGAAAAACGACTCTTTCCTTCTGTTTATTTTATAGGAGAAGCTATTAACTTTATTCTTCTTTTGAAATTATAGATTTTCCTCTATATGCTTATGAAAACCTTATTCTTGACTGGCAGTTTGTAGAATTAATTTGGTATATATAGTAAAGATCATTATATTAATACTGTAACTTGCTTTTTAATGCCTCATCATTCAACTGTGCTTATTTTCTATATGCCTAAAAAAAGTATTCAAAATGCATTAAGGGAATTTTATGAAAAATTTATTTATGAAACAAGAATGTCTGACATTTTATTTATAAACTTTTTTATAGGATTGGATAATCACATTAAAACCTGATATAATTACATCACCGATTGACTATATTAATTCTCAAGTAACTTTTCTATGTGTATAGTGGTATAAAATACATTCTTCCATTGCAATAGACAAACTGTGATGGGTTCTGCTATCTCTCCTCTCCTCTGTTAATGGAATTCAGTCATACTTGAAATTATTAATTGCTGTATCCCTGATTAAATAAAATACATATCTAACATACAGTGAAGCTCTTGAAGCACTATAATTTAGAACTTGGTTTGATTAAATAAATATAGCTTTTAATTCTGTACTTGCTCAGGACCTTATATATATTAAGAGGAATCTTTTTATTATTTGATGACTTTTGTTTAGTTTAGTCTGGCTTAGTCTTCTCAACAAGAGCAGAGTTATGAAGTTCCTAAGTCCTTCTTGGTCTAGCAGTAGTTATGTTAAATGATTTTCATGTTTTTATTTAATTTGGGAAGTTTGGAAATTGTAAAGTTCCTAGTATGAAATGTATTTTGTAATGAAATATATTCAATGAAATGTATTAATGAGGTTTACTCAAAACCTACTTCTATCATAGTTTCCTATGAAATATGCATAACCTTTTAAAATAATAAAACAAAGTTTCAATGAATATTTATTCAGTGCCTGCAATATGACACTTTTACTTACACTATTTTACTATTCCACTTATTTAACATTTTTATAATGCCTATTTTTCTCTAGATCAGAATAGCATGTCAAAGCCTTAGCATATTCAGCAACTTTTCAGTGACATTTATATTTTCACGGGCCCCTTGACTCCCATGGGCCGATCCAGACAGGATACATGTGTCATCTTTTCCTCTTGAGGGCATTACACTACAATACCAAAGAGGGTAGATCCTGGGGTTGGCCAGCCTTGGTTCAAAACCTGCTCGAGATTTGTTACCTAACAGCTGAGTGACTTACTCTGTATGCCTTAATTTCTGCATTTGTAAAATAAGGATAAAAGCAGTGCATTAGTCTATTAGGGCTGCTATAACAAAATGCCACAGATTGGGTGGCCCAAACAATAGAAATTTATTTCCTCAAAATTCTGGAAGCCAGAAGTCCACAATCAAGGTACTGACAGTGTTGGTTTCTGGTGAGACCTCTATTCCTGACTTGCAGATAGCCACTTTCGTGCTATGTTCTCACTTTGCCTTTCCTCTGTGCACACATGTAGAGGGAGAGATATCTCTGGCATCTCTTTTTTTATAAGGGCACCAGACCTTTCAGGAAAGCCTCATCCTTATAAACTCAGTTAATCTTTATTACCTCCTTATAAACCTTGTCTCCAAATACAGTTATACTGGGAGTTAGGGCTTCAACATAGAAATTTGGGGGGACATAATTCAGTCCTTACAAGCAGTCTCTAATTCTTAGGGCTTACAGGAGGCTTAAAGAAGCCAACTATGAGAGGGATTGCTGAATCATATGGTAACTCTTTTTTTTTCTATTAATTTCAGGTATATAAAACAACATAATGATTAGACATTTACACCTCTCACAAAGTAATAGCCCCACCAAGTCTACTACCCATCTGACACCATACATAGCTATTAGAATACCATTGACTAGACTATGTTCCCTATGCAGTACTTTACATCCCTTGAATAAACATATATATAATATATTCTATATATAATATATTGTATATATATAATATATTGTATATATAATATATATATATATACACACAATTGTAGTTGACAATTAATATTATTTTATTTTTGTTTCAGGTGTACAGCATAGTAGTCAGGCATCATTTATTAAGTGATTCCTCCCATAAGTATAGGACCCATCTGAGAGCACACACAGTTTTTAAAACATTATTGACTATATCCCCCATACTGTATTTCACATCCCCATGACTATTTTGTGACTACCAACTTGTACTTCCTATTCCCTTCACCTTTCTCACCCATCCCCCCACCCCTTCCCAACTATCATAGCAATCATCAGTTTGTTTTCTGTATCTATAAGTCTATTTCTATTTTGTTTGCTTGTTTATTCTGTTCTTTAGTTTCCATAGATAAGTGAGATCATACAGTATTTGTTTTTCTCAGTCTGACTTATTTTATTTAGCATAATATCTTCTGTGTCCATCCATGTCGGTTGCCAATAGTAAGATTTCATTCTTTTTCATAGCAGAGTAATGCTCCATTATATAAATGTACCACAATTTCTTTGTCTAATAACCTATTGATGGGCATTTCAATTGCTTCCATATCTTGGCAATTGGGAATAGTAAACATAGGGGTGCATATATTTTTTTGAATTACTATTTTGGATTTCTTTTAATAAATACCCAGAAGTGGAGTTGCTAGGTCAAAAGGTTGGAAACTCGATTAACCATCTGAGGGACCTCCATACTGTGTTCCACGGTGGCTGTACCAATTCACATTCTCCCCATCAGCATATGAGGATTCCTTTTTCTCTACAATCTCTTCAATTCCTGTTAGTCTAACAAGTTTGAGGTGGCATCACATTGTAGTTGTGACTTGCATTTCCCTAATAGTGAAGGTGAGCATATTTTCATATATATGTTGACCATTTGTATGTCTTCATGAGAGAAGTGTATGTTCAGGTCCTCTGCCCATTTTTCAATTGGATTGGTTATTTTGTTGTTGTTGAGTTGCATGAGTTCTTTATATATTTTGGATATTAAGCCCTTATCAGAGGTGTTGTTTGCAAATATCTTTTCCCATTCAGCTGGTTGCCTCTTTTTTTCATCCTTCTTCCACCTCCCCCGACCCCCACTCCGGTTTAAGCCGTTGTTTCTCAGTCTAGTTGTGTAGGACACAGCTCCCTGGCCCATGTTGGAATTATGAGCCTTGCGCTCCCTCCGACAGAGGCAGTCAGTTGCCCGTCATTGGTGGGCCTCTCCCAACAGCTCACAGCACCTCTTGCTGACTGCCAGCCACTCACGCTGGCCACCAGACTGCTCCTGGCAGCACACAGTAGCCCACGCAGCACAGCAGCCCACGGCAGCTCACACCCACCTCGGGCTGCTCATGGTAGCCCAGCTCCAGGGAGAGCCGTTGTTCACAATCTTAGCTGTAGAGGGCTCACTGACCCATGTGGGAATCGAACTGGAGACCTTGGCCGGCTGTTAGGAGCACGGCATTCTAACCACCTGAGCCTCTGGGCTGGACCTTTTTCTTTTGTTAATGGTTTTTTCTGTGCTTTTACTTTAATATAGTCCCATTCATTTATTTTTGCTTTCAATTCCCTTTCCTTTGAGGCCAAATTCATAAAAATCCTCTCTAAGACCAAGATCCATAAGTGAAGTACCGATGTTTTCTTCTATGTATTTTATTGTTTCAGGTCTTATATTTAAATTTGAAAACATTTATTTATAAAGATATATGTACTTCTATGTTTGCAGCTTTATTCATGGTAGCTGAGATGTGGAAACAACTGAATTGTCCTTCAATAGATGACTGGATAAAGAAGATGTGGTACATATACACAATGGGATACTACTCAGCCATAAGAAAAGATGAAATAGTGCCATTTGCAACAACATGGATAGATCTTGAGACTATCATACTAGGTGAAATAAATCAGAGGGAAAAAGTAAAGAATCATGTGATTTCACTTATATGTGGGATATAAAACTGAAAGCAACAAATGAACAAACAAGACAAACAAAAACTCATAGACACAGACAACAGTTTAGTGGTTACCATAGGGCAAGTGGGGAGGCAGTATGGTAGAAGATAAAGGGTCTCAAATATATAGTGGTGGAAGAAGAGTTGAGTTTGGGAGGTGAACACACAATACAATATAGAGATGCTGTGTTACATAATTGTATATTTGAAACCTATATAATTCTATTAACCAGTATCATCCTAATAAATTTAATATTTTTTTTTTTAAAAGAAGCTAACCATGTACATACTTGGTAAGTACTGGTGTAACTACTCAATACACTTTAGATGATGATGTCTTTATTACAACTGCTGATTATGATTATTCAGGTAAACAATAAATCGTGTTATGTTTCCCTATGCTGCTCACACAATATTTTCCCATACTCTGCAAATTATACCTTTTTGCTCTGCTTAAGCTAGTCCCTCACTGTTCTATAAATCACAATGTCTTCATTTAGGTGTGTGTTTCTAATTTTTCTTTTTGGTCAAATTTTTCTTTTTCTAGTGTCAAATACGAAATCTGGACTTAAGTAAGGAGACCTTATTTGAAGACCATTGAAGAGTGGGAACGGGACCTGTGAGGAGAACTATTGCAATAGAGCTCTCTGACCATAACATCAGCAGATGGTTCAGGTAGAAAAGTGCGTTTATTTTTTATGGAAGAGGAAACAAAATTAGAAAGATCTGGATATGGGTAAGTGGATGAGTGGGTGGCATGATTGGATAATTGGTTAGGGAATATCTTTCCTTGTAGTCAATTGATTCTTTGGATGGTGTCCTGAAGAGGGGTATATGCTAGCTTAGACTAAAGAGTAGTCAAAGTTCCAGAATCTTGAGGAAGGAGAGAAACTTAAGTCAAGTTAACCTCCATTTTGTCTAGATTGGTCAGTGGAACAAACAGCTCAGCTACTTGAGTCAAAGAATGGGAATTTGGAGAGTCCGTGTCTGGCCTTGTCATAGACAAACAGAAGGACATCCATGACTATTACCTAAATCATATGGGGAGGGTGATTCTTGGAAGTAAGCTGTTTCCCAGAAGACAAAATGGTGGAGGTTTTCTTAACAGTTGTAATAACAGGCTGGAAAAATTTAATGTTGCCACTAGAACTATTTTCTCCTCTCCCTTCTACCCATAAAACACTTATTACCTTTTAAAAGTTTCACCTCCTCCATTAAGCCTTCCAAAAAACAAGCAAATAAGCAAACAAAATAGTTATTCTAGTTTTTATAAGCTCCAGTTTAAATTATGGACAATAAATATATGATTTTTTGTTGTTGTTGTTTGTTTTTGTTTTCTGTTTTTTTTTTTTTTTTTTTTTTTTCTTTCATGACTTCTCAGCTGGACTGTAAGCTTCTTGGGCAAACTTTTGATTTTTTGCATATATTTGTACTCCACCCATGGTGGGAGCATGTAATGGATTTCAGTACGACCTGATCAATAACCATTGCTTCATTTGTTCACTATTCTTTCCTTGTAAATATGTGGGTTCTAGAATTAGATTGTCCACGTGTGAAAGCTACTCTAAAACTTACTAGCTAAGTGGCATTGGATAAGTCACTTAACCTCTTTGATCTAATTTCCTCATCTATAAAATAGGAAAAAGTAATAACTATTTCATAGGTTGTTATATGAATTAAAGTGTTTAGAATATTACCTATAATATTGCAAGTGCTCAATAGTTTTTAGCTATTATTATTATTATTATTAGTTAGCTTTTGGAATGCTGTAATACTAAATTTGAAAACAGAATGACAATCAGATGATGCATGGAGTTGATGTCTTTGTATTTTATAGAAAGAAAGAAAGAGAAAGAGAGAGAGAGAGAGAGAGAGGGAAGGAAGGAAGGAAGGAAGGAAGGAAGGAAGGAAGGAAGGAAGGAAGGAGGGAGGGAGGGAGGGAGGGAGGGAGGGAGGGAGGGAGGGAGGGAGGGAGGGAGGGAAGGAAGAAAGGAAGGAAGGAAGGAAGGAAGGAAGAAAAGAAAAGAAGAGTACTCTGTTGTATAAGATGAGCAGATTCGTCCTAATAACATTCTGAAAAATCTACCGTGTTTTTTTTAAGTTATAGATATTCTTATTGTATTCTGTTTGTAATTTGTCATACAAAAAACACAATATCATATAATATGATAAACCCTAATGTAATAATTACTATTATTACTGGACTTAGACCACGAATCTGGCTCTTTGGGTCCTCTAGCTGTTTGTCCAGTCTTCAGATATCCATTGGGCCATTTATCTGCTTGAGAACTGGTCCCTGACCTTCTTCTTGGCGCTCTATTACATAAGCCACTTGATGAATTTCATTAGGTTCATTTTATCCCCTCATTTACTGACCAGGATCACCAGGTGTATTTCATTCTGATATACTTTGTATATGAAAAATATATATATTTACTTAGGTTCCCTTCTCATCTGAATAAATAAATAACATAGTAACAATAAACGGTAGAAAGTGAAAGACAAAAGTCTCTAAAAATAACATAGGACAGAGGATAGGTGAATAATAAAGGCTGACAAAGATAACGACAAGTATCCATCAAAGCACAGAGGGACTAACAAACTCACTGTTGTTCCCCGTGGATTGAGAAAGAAAAACAAACAGAAAAACAAACTAGACGACTAAACTTCCAACAAAAGCCAATTCTATTTTTAAATTTTCTAAATTTTTCTCCTCTTTACTTTTAATAGTCCTTTCTCAGAAATTATTTCCCAAGGGAAGCAAATCTATATAACCTTTCCCCTAAATGTTTATTTTATAATTTCTTACTAACAGAAATAGCAAGATAACGAGGGTTTAGTATACTTTTCCTGATTTTTTATTATTTTTGGATCATTTCCAAAAAATGTACCCCAAATATTTCCACCAACATCTTACTTATCAAACTTGCTCTACATAAAATATTTAATCAAAAGGACCTAAAGATTAATATTGATACTTAACATTTAAATGGTCCCTTATCTTTCAAAAGATATTTTTGGATATAGTATTATTTATTTCTAGTAATAATTCATTGCTATCAGGAGTATAGATTTATTATTCTAATTTACAGACTCAGGTATACTTTGGGATTACCAAAAATTAACACAGTACAAGAGCTGAATATATTCAGAGAAGATGAACACACAAAAGGATGGAGGTCTGCATGTATTTTCATGAAAAACGGGGGAAAGAACTTATGTATTTATTTTCTCCCCTCCCTCTACAGATCAGTTGGACTGCATCTCTCATTTTACAGATAAGTACAGATACAGACTCGTTACCTTGTTTCTCTGTTTTGCACTGCCAGTTAATGGTAAGCTCAAACAATAACTCAACTTGCCCGACTCCTTAACAAAACTTGAAAGTCCATTTTTAAATTCAGGCGGTAGACATGCAAATTACTCAACTCATTTTTTGTAAAATAATTCTTCCTCTGAAATTGCTCAAAACAGTTAGTGAATGTAGGTAGATCTTGAAACATATTTGGTATAAAAAGTGTGAACTTGAACTACATAAATCACTTAACATTTCACAGCTTAATGTTTTCATTTTTATGCTGATGATTGTGATGAGAATAATAAAGTATTCGACTTTAAAAATACCAAAATTGCCTCCAATACATTTGAAAAAAAACTCCTATTAAAAGATTCCTTTCAAAAATATACTTTTAAGAGTAAATTCTGTTTTTCTTTCTATAATAAGACATTATTGTTCCAAATGAGAAGACTTTCTGCCAGGTTCCTGCTATGCTCACATAAATGTAAAGGAACCAGTCAAAAGCTTTATGAAATTGCTTTTTTATCAGTCAATGAGAACCAATTGTGAAACAGCCCCTTTTTATGGAATATGAATAGGAAAAACATTATTTTAAATGTGGTATGAACAATGACCATGCCCCCAACGAAAGAGAAAGGCACTTTTTTTTTTTTAATCACTCTTCTAGATAAAGGAAATAACTCACTTCCACTAGAAGGAGCTGTAATTCTCAGACATGAAGATATGAGGATCATTCTCAAACTGCAGTTATATCGATCCTTGACCAGAATCTTGGCACCATCACAGATAAACAAATTAAAGTGCTTGTGTGTGGGTGATAGAGAAGAGGGGTAAGCAGAGAGAGAAGCAGAAGGGGTTGATATTTGTGCTAAAAGTACAATAATATAAATATCAGTGTCTACAAGGATATAAAGTATATACTATTTTAAATATGATTATTTGGGATTGTGTAGCCAAAATAAGAGTTGTTAATTTAATTTGGTGTTTTTAAGTTTAAGATTAGTAGACAAAGCAGGATCATGCTACTTTGTACATATATGTACCTGTGGTCAGGTTTTTTTTTAGTCTGAAGCTATTTCTGTGTGAATGTCTATCATGTAGCATATATTGCTTACGCGTGAGAAATCCTTACTTCCAATTCTGGTTGTACCCAGTTCTCCACCTTCTCCATGTCCACACCACGTAGCTGGACATGGTTGGGGAAAAAGGTATAACTGTTTCCACTGGTCTCACTTTAACTTAATGACCACTGGCCTACATGAGCCCTTAGTACTACCTAAATCTAACATATTTCTTCATTTTTTCATGCTACCACTCTCAGTCTCCTACTGTTGCCCCATTTCTTCTTTCTTTAAACCTCTAGCACCTACTTCCTCCTCTTGACTCCCTTTAGGTAATCTTTCTTTAATGATCACTGAGAAAAATGGAAAAAAAAGGAAATGATTTATACCCTTTACCAATCTACTCATATTCTCTCTGCCTTCCCTTGTGTTATTATGGATGAATTGCCCATTTATGTTTAAGAACTACCCTTCATTTGGTCATACTGGCTGTCATCCATTCAACTACAACTCTTCAGCAATATGTCCCCTTTCCATCCTGTGGCATCAAATTCTCCACTCTGCTGTCCCTCTTATAATTGTACAAATATGATGCTATCCTTGTTAAAACAAACAAAAGCTTTGATCACACTTATCCCTCCAGATACCACACAATCTCTGTTAACTTTAAATTTATCAGAAGATTTGTCTATTTTCACTATTTATAATTCCTCTCCTTTTATTCTATATTGAACCTTCCCTAATTAGGCTTTTGTTCTTGCCATGTTTTGCAAATCTGATTTTTGTCAAAAATTGTCATTTCTCAGTTTTCAACATATTTGATCTACCAGTCTCATATTCATCTACTGACTTCATCACTTTCTCTTTCTTAACACATGATCCTGCCAGGATTCACTGTTTTCCATTCCTTCTTAGTCTTATTTATAGGTTCCGTCTCATCTCCCCATCTCTTGATCAGTTGTTGACCCTTCTTTAATGACCTCACTCTTTTGATCTCATTACATAGCTTTAAACACCATCTATGCTAAGAACTGCCAAGTGCAGACCTCTAGTCTGAATGTTAGCATTGAATTTCCAGTTGCCCACTCGAATTCTTACAGATGTCTAATACACATTTCAAACTCAACATATTCCCAAACAAACTCCACATTCCACAACTCTTCCTCATATGTTCTCACCATAGTCTTCTTTGTCTCAGTAACAACTCTTTGTAAATTCTTACCGATGCTTTGGGAAAAACCTGGGGGTCCTCCTTCACGTCTCTATTTTTAAATAACAATCATAAAACTGTTTAAAAAAAATCCTACAATTTACATATTCAAAAGATATATGGAATCTGACCATTTTTACAGCATCAACTGTGACTATCTTGGTCCAAATGGCTTTCATTTCTCTCCTTGCATCTTCTCTTTTTTCTTAAGTCTCTAAAAGCAAAACTCCAGAGGGTCCTATTCAAACATACGTCAGATAACGTCACTTCCATTCTCAAAATCTCCTAATGACTAAAGGTCAGAGTTTCTTAGAATAGACTACAAGTAACTTCTGGAACTTCTCTGCTCCATTTTCTATAATCTTCTCCTCACTCCCTGTGCTCTAGAGTGCTGGACTGTTTCAACAAATATTTATTGAGCCCCTTCAGTGAGGTCAGCACATTTAGGATACTGTGAACAAAATAATAAACCACTGCTGGTGGCTTCCTTGCTTTTCCTCACATGTTCCTAATATACACGTTACCACAAGATGTGCATTTGTTAGTTCTGTCTGGAGCACTCTTCCATCATGTATTGACATGGACGGCTCCTTTTCCTCCTCAGGTTTCTGCTGCAGTAAATACTTCACTCATCTTGCTTCCTCATTCCTATCCCATAGGAGTACACCTTGCAATGTAAACCCTCTGCTTTTTATCATACCATTTATCATTAACTGTTTGATTATTTTCTATCTTCACTCATTAAAATATATCAAAAATTTTGTGGCAATAAAATGTGATGGAAGGTAGAAAGGAAGAATAAATATGTTATTTTTTAAAGCAGAAGTATAAATAACAGAGGTGAAAAAATTTGTATTTATTACAACTTGTTTCACTTAAGTATATATTGTTTCGTTCACCTATCACCAATACTAAGGCAACAGAATACTGTGTAGCTTATTTGGGCTCATTTGTGAACAACAATTCTTCATTAACAAAGATTTTTGTACTTGGATTTTTAAAAACTGATAGCAGAGTCGTGCCGAATAAAATCTTTTTTACTATTTGATTATCAAAATATTGTCCAAAATCAAGCACAGTGCTTATAGCCAAAATATTGCCTATGCTAATTAAAAATTGCAGTCCTTGCTGGAAGGATCCAAGTAGCTCTCCACTTTGTTCATGGACAACAGCCAACCCTAATCTAGCTGTTGACTGCATTTATCATCCCCACATAGTCCTACACGATCTAATGCAATCAAAGGCATTATTTCAATATATATTTATATTTTCCTTTACTTGTTACATGTTATAAGCATCTCTTAAATAATTTTGCTTTGTTATTTAAAGTAGCATCTTTTCATTAGCAAAACCAATAAGTAGAAATCACACTTAGGAAGTACTAGATTGCGAGGCTAACATTCATGAAGCTATCCGTTTCATTGGAGACTCGTAATTTGATAAACCATCACTAATCTGGGATAGGGCTTTGAAGTTTCAAAATCTAGGCTTCCTTATAGTGTTGTTACCTAATTAAAAGACTTTTGTCGTATAAAAATATTTTAAAATAAACTTTAGAATTATATTTATAACACAAAGACTATGCCAATGTGCTCTAAGATATTCATTAGTTGTTTAGTGCTTGATGGATAAAAACACCCAATTTCTCATCATAGCATTGATGATTTTTCAAAACATGCCTTCAGTCTATCTTTTCATCATCATAACCCATCTCTTATTCCCAAACTGGCTGACTATAATGGATTTTCACTGTTTCTCAAATACTTTCTTTACTTTCATGTATCACAGCTTTTATGTGTGCTGTTTGTTGCAGTTTCTTCTACTTTGTTTCTGTCTTTTAAGTCCACACTCATATTTTACCCCTTCTATAGAATATTTACTGATTTTTCTTCCTACTTCCTATCCTCCAAATTATTTTATTGTGTTCTCATAAAGTTATATTGAAATTTCTCTTCTAATAATAATCACAATCTGGTTTGAATTAGGTGAATTGGAATAAGGTTTTAGAAAGTCTTTCTTCCTCACAAGATGGTATGCTTCTTGAAAGGAAGATTGACTACTTATGCATTTCAATGTCTATTAGAATCTAGCACAGTGGTTCTCAACCTGAGGTGAATTGGTCCCCCAAGGGATTTCCCGCAATGTGGGGGGACATTTTTGTTTACCATGATTTGTGGGGAGGGTGTGGAGTGAGACTGGCATCTGGTGAGTAGAGGCCAGTTATGCTGCGAAACATTCTACAATGCACAGGACAACAAAAAATTATCTGGCCCAAAATGTGAATAGTGCCAAGGTTAATCAATTCTGCTTTGGCATATGCCCATATGGGGTTTCTATCATGTTACTACTCACATGAAAAAGGTTTATTAAATATGAGATATCTGAATAGTTTTGCTAAATGCCAACATTTCATTTAGGTTTTCTTATGTTATAAAATTTTAATTACTATCACCTTCATTTTAATAGGACTTGTCAGGACTTAGGACTCTAAATTCTCAGCTTTTCTTTTGCTCTCCCACTCTCCTGCTAGCTTGAGAGTAAAAAAAGCAAGGGTGGAAATGAAGAAAAGATCACACAGTTTTATATTACACTGACTTATATTTAAAACAAAACAAAAACAAAAACATCTTGTAATGGTCTTTCCTGCAACTGTTGGGCTTCATGTCTCACGTTGTTCTTTGCATCATAGGAAACATCTTCCATCTTTATTTGCTCCTTCCATGTCAATAATTTCTTGTATTTTAGTTCCTTAAAGAGTTACCAGACTCACAGATTAAAAAACAAACAAACAAACAAAAAAAAAATCTAAAAAAGCTTTGTGACATAAAAAAGTTTTGCAATAAAAATATAAAATGCTTTAACAAGACTGCTGTAGAGAAACAAACCATGGAAGAAGGTGAGAGCAAAAAGACTTTGGGAGAGAGCACTTAGATTTCAGACCTAGAAAAGTGACCAGGAGAAGGAGGGGAGATAAAGGTGCTAATTATTGCTCTCATTTATTCTCCTGCTTGGCCAAGGCCCTGCCCACACCTATCACATACAATTTCAATTCTTTTGTATTCTACATTCCAAATTTTCCCATTATAGAATTTTCTTCCCCAGATTTTACTCCATTTCTCTTCTGGGCCTTCACGATTTTTTTTTTTACTGGAATATCTTTTTTTACTACCTTTGTTTATTTGCCAACACCTACTTATCCTACAGGATTATGCTCAGCTCATATACCTCTAAGAAGCCTTTCCTGATTCCCTCACCTCCCAAAGGAGATGCAGATGTCTTTCATGCACCCGTTTAGCCCTCTGTGCTTTTCCTAATAGATCACTGAATACACTGAATTACAATTGTTTAGTTGTTGATCCCCTCCATGAGGAGAGGAGCTATGTCTTCCATCCAAGGCCTAAGTAATTACTTTCTCAACAAATGAATAACAGAAATAATAAAGAACAAATAAATAAAATCATAGAGTTGTTGCAATCTTTGGAGGTACTGAAGACTGAACTTGGGAGATGCCTAAGAAGTCATTCCATCCTTTTAGCCTGTGTGAAAATTAAACATCCAAAGAATGAAAAAAAATATATGTCATTTTGTGGCTTTCATTTTCCATGTGACATACTTCCTTGTTTGTCATACCACTAAGTTCCTATTTAGAAGTACGGTAAGAATCTCAGTTCCTTCTATTCTAGTATCTCTGCAAAAGGAGTTAACAAAAATGGCTGTATTCTACCTATGGCAGTAGTTACTTGCAACATGGATGTAAAATGTAAGAGTTATGAAAGAATTACATAAGACGAGAGACTATGAGCAGATTCTCTGTAACTACGTTCTTATGAGCGTATTTGTATTAATTATAAAATCTAAAAACTTGAAGGGAACTCAGCTATTATTTTGACCTTTCATTTTATCCTACAAAGATAACAAACATTTCCATGGGAAAAAACAGACTTACACTGAATGGTTGGAGACACTCGGAGGAGGAAGAGGTTGAATAGTCCTAAAGATAAGAGCTGTTCCCAAGGTGGTATGCAGCATCCTTGAATGGTTCAGTATCACACACTGGAAGGTATTGGACTTCTTCACCTATAAGTGAAGTATTCCTGAGACTAAAACCAAGGAAACATTACAGTACAGTAGGATATGTGTTGTCCTGATGTTCTGGGCAGAGCAGTTTAACTCCTTAAAATGGTTTCTGCTTCTGATTATAGATAAGAAAAGGGGCTCAAGTGAGGGACTTCTCCCTTTCATGGCCTGTTTTAAGGCACCCAGTATAAGAGCTGTGTGCTAGGTAAAGTGCTAAGATTAAAATATGGTGAAGCCAAAATTGAGCACAGTGGAAATGCGGTAAAATCATGTGTTGTTTTCTGTGATAGAATCATGACTCCTGGAAGCTCACAACATCTCCACACAAAGCCTGGAAGCCTGGCCCTTTCAGCAATAATGGTATTTGAATTCTCTGAGAGTAATGTGAATCTTCCAAGAAGGCTTATCCATCAGGGAGCATCACGACAGTCATGCATGAATAAAAAGAAGATCCCAGTTGAAGAAAGCAATCCTATTGAGTTGGAGGAAAGAAGGGCAGTTGGGAAGACTGAAACACAGAATAAATGAGGTTTTTGTTTTTATTTTTGACACTGAACTTGGACCAAATGGTGATAACTATAAATGTATTTCATGATTTTAGTGCCCTAGGTAGGCAAACCATGAACAGCGTGTCTAACAAAGTATTACCTTAGCCTGGTTTATTCTTGAAATAGGCAAAGAAAACAAGGGTCAGGTTATTGGCTGTTGGCTACAAGGTGTGTTGGTGAGATGGTCTGAACCAAAGAATATCAGTGGTTGAAGCAAGGGGACTTTGATGAAAGCAGTATCATCACCTAGACTCTGCCACATGAGGGAAGAACTCTAGAATATACTGAGTTTAATATGAAATTTGCTTTTCTGATGAAAAAAGTATATATCCCTTTATAAAGCAAATGCTCTGTTTACTGGAATAAAAGACAATATCAATGTTTAGCCACATCAGGTAAAGGAAAATCGATACTACAGTCTTAAAAATTGATGGAATTTTCCAGATTTTTCCTAAACTGTAATAGGAAATATTATAGGGTTTTCTATTATAAATAGCCTTCTGCTGGTGAAGTTTATCAAAACAAGAACAAAGCTCTCAAAAGCAATATGAAGATAGCAGCTTTTTGTGTAATTGAAAAAGGAATGGGACTTATAGTTGCAGCTCCAACATGTCATTACTCCAATGCTTACAACAAGAAAAACCCATACTAACTGAAAATCAACAACTCTTCTTGGACCTGTCAGAGAATTGAGGTTTCAGGACAAACTATTGTCTGAATCTGGACAGACAGGTGAATATGAATGTCACAATCAATATACACTTGCCCAGAGCGGGGGAAAAAAACCAAACGAACAGGTAGAATCACTTCAATAGTTGTCTTGACATATCGCTGGAGGCTGACTGTGGACTAGCATAACAGAATCTCTTCGGGACCACAATCTTACAGGGTACCTCACATTTTCATGGGCTTTCCCTTCAGAAACCCTAAAATGTCCTCATGGTAAGGAGCTGACAAAGATACCTTCTTGACTCTGGCAGGGAAAAGGAAAGAGTAATCACAGTGAAATATACCCAAAATGTTTTATATGATAAAGGGCTACTCTCCAGGGAAAGAGACTTTCCCAGAGCCTTATCTTACCTGGAGGAAGGAATCCCCATGAACCTCAGCCTCCTTTAGGCTTCCTGCCTCACCTAAGGGGAAATGAATCTCTACCACCACAAAAAGTACCTGTGAAGGTCAAAGCCGAGAGACATAGAACTTGCTAAACGATGAGACGTAATCAAGAGGTTATAGAAAACTTCCCCTTGCCCACACTATTACACCGCGTCAATAGGGCACCAGTGTAAGGACGAAATACAGATGAAAGAGCTGCAAGACACAGATGCTAAGGGAGTACATAGGGAAGCACAAAGGCAAGAATGGAGACAAAAACAAGAACACCACAAGAATGTTAAGCTTCTGGCCCCTAGAGCTACATCAAACATGAAACACAGTGCAATTCCTTGCCAGGTTAATATAAATCCTGCTATTAATGATCTGTTTGCTTTAGTTCCTATTACTCAATGAAAGTCTTTATTTCAATAACAACAGCAAAATTGCAAGGAACGTCGAAGAAAAGCATTGCAACACATGCAAGGAAAATACACAATCTGAAGAGACAAAGCATCAAAGTTAGACTAAGATATGACACAGATGTTGGGATTAAAATAACTATAATTAGTATGCTAAGGGCTGTAATGGAAATATTAAACATTATGAAAGATCACGGATAATGTAAACAGAAAGATGTAAACTCTAATAAATTATCAAAAAGAAATTCTAGATTTCAGAAACACCATAACGAAAGAGAATTACCGTGAATGGATTTATTAGTACACTAGATATGGCTAAGGAAAGAAACAGTGAGCTTGCAGGGGGTACAATAGAAATATCCCACACTGACACGCAAAGAGAAAAAAAAAAGAATTATAAAAAAACAGAATGCAATATTGAAGAACTATGTGATAATTAAAAAGGTATACATATGTGTAATTGGAAGAAGAAAAAGGCAATGAAGTAGGAAAAAACACTTGAAATCATAATAGCCCAAAGTGAAAAACTAGTAGGATATATAACAAAAAATCTGCATGTACACATATTATATTTAAATTGTAGAAAACCATAGACAAAGAGGAAATCCTAAAAGAAGCCAGAAATATAAAACATCTTAATACAGAAACATGGATAAGAGTTCAGTGGACTTATAATTAGAAACCATGCAAGCAAGAAGAGACTAAAATATTTACAGTGTTGAAAGAAAAACTCCCACCAACATAAAATTATATATCCAGATAAGTAATCCTCCAAAAATGAGGGAGGAAAAAAAAACATTAAGATAAATAAAAACTGCAGGATGTAACAACAGACAATTCCTGCAAGAAATGTTCAAGAAAAGTTCTTCAGGGAGAAAGAAATAATATAGGTCAGAAATTTCATCTTACATAAAGAAAGAAATAATGTCAAAGAAGGAATATATGAAAGTAAAATAAAGTCTTTTATTTTTCTCATTCTTAATTGATCCAATTGATAACCCTTTGTTCAAAGTAATAATAGTGACAATGTAAAAGGATTGCTTAGAGAGGAAATATATAGTACTAAATGCAATTTATTAGATAGAAAGATCTAAAAACAATAACCTAAGTTTCCTGTTTAGGAAACTAGAGCAATAAAAGCAATTCAGGCATAACGCAAACAGAAGAAATAATAAAAATTATAGTAAAAAAGCAATAAAATTAAAACAGGTAATCAAGTAATAAGAACTCTTTCATTATTGATGGGAATGCAAAATGCTATAGCCACTTTGGAAGGCAGTTTGTCAATTTCTTACAAAACTAAACATAATCTTACTGTATGATCTAGCAATTCTGCTTCTGAGTATTTACACAAAAGATTTGAAAACTTATGTCTACAGAAAAACCTTCATACGGATGTTTATACCATGTTTCCCCAAAAATAAGACCTAGCGGGACCATCAGCTCTAATGCGTCTTTTGGAGCAAAAATTAACGTAAGACCCGGTCTAATTTTTATATTATAGTAAAATAAGACCGGGTCTTATAGTAAGTTTTCCTCCAAAAGACGGATTAGAGCTGATGGTCCGGCTAGGTCTTATTTTCAGGGAAACACAGCTTTCCCTGAAGTAAACACAGCTTTACTTTGTTTACAGGGAAACAAAGCTGCTACTTTTCAGGTAGCAGCTTTACTCACAGTTGCCCAAATTTGGAAGCAACCAAGAAGATGTCCTTCAGTAGGTGAATGGAAAAACAAATTATGGTACAACAAGACAATGGAATATTATTAGGTGCTAGAAAGAAATGAGATATTAAACCATGAACAAAAGACAGAAGCCTTACATTACCAGTATTAGCAATGAAAGAGGGTTGTCACCATTCATTCATCCCAAGTACATTAAAGGCTAAAAACGAATACGTGAACAACTCTTCTCACAGATTTGATAACATAGAGTAAGTAGGCTAATTTTTTGAAAGAAACAAATAAGCAAAACCCAAACAAGGAAGATATATCATTTGAATAGACCCATATCTATTATTGTGATTGAATAAGTAATTAATAACTGTCCAAAAACAAATGCACTAGGCCCATATAATTTCATCAGTGAATTCTGCCAAACAATTAAGGAAGAAATGATATCAATTATCTCAATTGCTTTCAAAATATAGAAGCAGAGATAACACTTCCTTTCATTCTATTTGGTCACCATTATTACCCTGATAAAGTGATTAAGGGAAAGGAAAGCTATACAGAAAATATCTCTCATGAACATAGATGCAAAAATCCTCAGCAATTATTACTAAATAGAATATAACAATGTATAGAAAGAATTATACATCATGACCAAGTGGGATTTTTTTCACTTATGCAAAGCTTGTTTAATATTAGAAAATCAGTCATTGTAGTCTATTACATCAGCAGGCTGAAGGAAAAAAATCATATGATCATATGAATTCGTACAGAATAAAAATGTCCAACACCCATTCATTATATTAACTCCTAGAAAACTGAGAATAGAGAGGAACTTCAACTTGATAAAGAGTATCTACAAAAACCCCACAGAAACATCATACTTTATGGTGAATAAACACTTTCCCCCTCAGATCAGGAAAAGGATAAGTTTGTCCTCACTCAGAACTCCTGTTGACCATTGTTCATGAAGTACTGCCCAGTGCAATAGCACAAGAAAAGGGAATAATAGTTATAAAGATTGGAAAGGAAGAAATACAATTGTCTTTTTTCACAGATCACATGACGATATATGTAGAAATTCCAAAAAACTTGACAAAAACATCCTGGAATTAATAAACAACTTTAATGAGATCACAGGATACAAGGTTTTTTATTTTTGTTTTTGTTTTTAATTAAAATGTATTGGGGTGACAATGGTTAGTAAAGTTATATAGGTTTCAGTGTATAATTCTGTCATACATCATCTATGTATCACATTGTATGCTCACCACCCAGAGTCAGTTCTCCTTCCATTACTATATATTTGATCCCTTTTAATATAGGTTAATATATAAAAATCAATTGCTTTGAGTTGGCTGAACTCTTTTGAAATTTCCAAAGTAGAAAACAGATCTAAAGTAGGGCAAAATATTGGAATGAGCTGAAAGAAGTCTGTCTTATATGAAATTCTGAAATTAAACAATAGCTATTTTGTAAAAAAATAAAAATGAAAGTCAATCGCTTTGTTATATACTATCAGCAATGAAGAATTAAAATGAAAAATTGAATAATTGAAATCAAATAGGATCTCAGTTAACTGAGAGATATCCCATGTGTGTGGATTCAAGGACTCAATATAGTTAACATGTTAATTCTTCTCAACATGACCTATAGATTCGGTTCAATCCATACAAAATCCAAGCAACCTATCTTATAGACATCAACAAACTGTTTCTAAAATTTATATATTAAAATAAAATATAGACTATTCAGCACATATTGAAGAGGGCAAATTTGGATGACTCACATTACCAGTATTAGTTTTCTCTTGCCCTATAACAAATTACCATAATCAGGGTGGCTTAAAACAATGCATTTATATTTTCTTAGAGTACTGGAGGTCAGTAATCCCAAATGGGTCTTGCTGGGCTAAGAGCAGAGTGTCCATAGGGATATGTTCCTTTTAAAGACTATAGGGCAGAATTCATTTCCCTGCCTTTTCCAGCTTCTAGAGAATTCCTGCATCCTTCTATTGTGGCCTCTTCCTTTTTCAAAGTCATCAATTTTTGGTCAAGTCATTCACCTACTGCATCACTCTAACACTAACACTTTAGTCTTCCTCTTCAGCATATAAGGACCCTGTAATAACATTAGGTACGTCCAGATGATACAGGATCATTTTCTCACCTTAAATTTACCTGCTTTGTGATTTCTTTTGGTAGGGAATTGTAAACGTCTTTATGTAGTTTTTTTTAACAGCTTTATTGAGGTATAATTAGTATTTAAAATTTTTGCTATTTAATTTATAGAAACTGATGCATTTGGACATACACATACAGCTGTGATACCATCACCACATTCAAATTATAAACAGCCATCACCTCCAAAAATTTCCTTGAATCCCTTTGTGTGCTTGTTTGTATTGTTTGTTTGTTTTGTTTGCAGTAGGAACACTTAATGAGATCTACCCTCCTAACAAAACTTTAAGTGTATAATGCTGTATTGTTAACTACAGATACCATGTTATACAGTGGATCTCTAGAACTTACTCATTTTGTATAACTGTAACTTTAGACTCATTGAACAATAATCCCCATTATCTTCTTCCCCAATCCTGGGCAACCGCTATTCTATTTCCTGTTTCTATAAGTTTCACTATCTAAGATACCTCATGTAAGTGAATCATATAGTATTTGTCCTTCTGTGATAGATCTATTTCACTTAGCATAATGTCCTCCAGGTCTATCCATGATGTCCAAACGATATCAGCCTTTATAAAGCTGAGGAATATTTTATGTATGCATATACCACATTTTCTTTATCTCTTCATCTATTAATGACTTTTTGGATTGTTTCCCTACCTTGGATATAATGAATAATGCTGCAAGGATCATGAGAGTGCAGATAACTCTTCAAGAGACTGTTTTCAATTTTTTGTAGTATATTCCCAAGAAGTGGGATTGCTGGATCATATGGAGGTTCTATTTTTAATTTTTAAAGGAACCTCCATACTGTTTTCCAACACTTGTTATCTCTTGTCTTTTTGATAGTAGCCATTCTAACAGGTATGAGGTGATATTTCATTGTGGTTTTCATTTGCATTTCCTTGATTATTAGTGATATTGAGCATATTTTTATGCATTTGTATATCTTCTTGGAAAAATGATTATTTAACCCCTCTGCCAGTTTTTAATAGGATTTTTAATTTTTTTTATTTTTATTTTTTATTTTATGCTATGGAGATCTATATGTTCTTTATGCATTTTGGATATTAAATCCATTACCCATGAGGGAAAATTTAATAAGTTGAACTTTATTGAAATTAAAAACTTCTATTCTGTAAAAGACATTATTAAGAGAATGAAGAGACAAGCCACATACTGGAAGTAAATATCTGCAAAACATATATCTGACAAAGGGTTTACATTAAAAATATACCAAGGACTCTTAAAACTCAACAATAAGAAAATTGATGAAAATGATAAAAAATATGAACAGTTACCTCAAGGTATAAAATATGTAGATGGAAAATAATCATGTAAAAATATGCTAAATTTGTCATGAGATAAATTGTAAATTTAACCAACAATTGGGTACAATTGTGCATGTTGCATCACTAAAATCCCAAACCCAAGCAATACCAATCGCTCGCAAATATGTGGAGTTCATTCATTGGGAATATAAGACAGTATAGCCACTTTGGAAAACAGTCCAGCCCTTTCTTACAAAGCTAAATACAGTCTTATAATCTAACAATTTCACTCCTAGATATTTACCCAAATTATTTGAAAACTTATTTGCACACAAAACCTGCACACAAGTATTTATATAAAATGTATTCAAAACTGCCCCAAACTGGAAACAATTAAGATGTCCTTCCGATGGAGACTGGATTACCAAACTGTCACACATTCATACAATGTAGTATCATTCAGTGATAAAAAAGTGAGTTAGTATACCACAAAAAGACGAATGAATCATAAATGCATATTTATTGAAAGAAGCCAGCAGGAACAGGATACTTACTGTATGATTCTAATTATATGTCATTCAGTATAGGCAAAAAATAGAGACAATAACTATACAGAGACAGATTGACATTTGCCTGGAATTTGACTGGTGGGGTAGTTTGAACTGGTGAACCACATGGGATTATTTCAGTAAAACTATTCTGTGTGGTAATGTAATGTTGAATAAATAACACTATGCATTTGTCAAGCCCTTTGGAATTTCATAGCACAAAATGTGAACCTCATTTTATGAAAATTTAAAATATATATATTTAAAAAGTTGAATGATATAAGGATAGAACGCAGAATGTGACAAAACCATCTAATTATATGAAACGATCATCTGAAACAGCCTCAGTGAAGGGGGTGCAGAATAGGCTGCTGACCTAATAACTTTGGAAATTAGTAAATTCTCAAAGGGCTAAATGCAAGAGAAACTGTACAATAACACTGTCTCTAACTGATAAACCTATTTCCCCCTCGGGTACAGGTTAACAGTTCTGATACTGCTTGTATTAGTTTCTAGGGGCTGCCGTAACAAGTACCACAAACTGCATGGTGTAACCTATAGAATTCTGAGATCAGGTTGAACTTAGGGCCATACTCACTATGAAAGCAGCAGAGAAATTTGTGCTCCAGGTCTCTCTCATAGATTCTGGTAATCTTGTAACAGGGAGATATTTACTCCAATCTTAACATGATGTTTGTTGGAGGAGCTCATTGAAAGGACGTGCACTCCAGTGGACTCATGAGCTAGACCCGGGCAATTAGAGGCGCCTCACCCTTCCTCGTCCTTGGAATGTATATTTTACCAACTGTTGCCGCAGCCAGAGCCATTTTCAAGGTCTTAGCCTTGAGAGAGTAAGGTGGTGTTGAGACCACCTGGACAATATACCTGACGGATCCTAGTTAAGGCCTCGATATGAACTTTTAAGATTCTGACCAGTGGTTGTGGAGATGTGCTCATCTTGCCGCCATCCAAAACAAGCCTCATACATAAGGTAAGTTCCCTTGCTTATTAAACTGCCACCTACCAATTTTGAGTAGTCTGTTGCTCTTGGCAGTCACTCCTTGTTCTTCGTGTGCGGGACCAGTTCCAGGTTTCACCCAGGAAGTTCCTGAGGTTTTGCAACAATGATATTCTCCTTGTGTGCTTGTCTGTGTCCAAACTTACCCCTTTTATATGCAACTCAGTCATATTGGATTAGGGGCCTATTAAGATTTCTATTAAAGTTTAACTAATATACATATAAATGTTACATATATAACCCTTCCTCAAGGAGGGTGAGCATAATGCCTCACTCCTTAAGGGTGAGTTATTTCTAGTGACTTTATTCCAAATAGTACAACATGGAAAGGGGGAAAAAAGCATATTTTAATGGTGGTGAAACATGATGAACTGTCTCTTAGCCTGGTGATAATGGTCAACACTTACCGTAGGTCATGTTGATACCCTAGATATGATGTGATGAACATGGCACTTAAACTCTATAGTCTTCTTCTCCAAAACATATAACTCCAGTCTAATCATGACAAACAAGATCATGATTAGAAACCCTAACTGAGGGACATACTACAAAATTCCTGATTAGTACTTCTCGAAACTCTCAAACTTAACCAAAACGAAGGTCAAAAATTAATCCAAGCCGATAGGAGCCAAAGGAGACATGATAAATACACTGTGATATCATGGATGGGATCCTAGACCAAAAAAGGACATTATGTAAAAACTAAGGACATCTGAATAAAGTATGGAATTTTAATTAAGAATAATATGTTAATATTAGATGATTAAGTATAACAAATGTGCCATACTAATGTAACTTGTTAACAATAAAGCAAACAGGTATACAGTACATGGAAACTTCTGTGTTAGCATCACAATTTTTCTGTAAATTTAACACTATTCTAAAATAAAAATATAATAATAGTTTTTTGTTTTTTTTTTAAAGGAATTGATTGTTTGCTTTGGGCCTGTAACATACTCTTTCATCCTAAATTCGTTTTCTCTAAGGCAATTAGAGATAATTGCCTTATATATTTCTGCAACCTAGTTACTATTTAGGTTTATGAATTCCACCTTTGTTACTTTATTAAATTTAAAAGGTCTGTGTACCAAAATTAACTCAAAATGGATCAAAGACCTAAACATAAGGCCTGAAACAATAAAATGCATAGGAGAATACACAGGTACTAAACTTAAGGACCTTGGGTTCAAACAGCATTTTATGAGTTTGACCTCAAAGGCAAGGGAAGTAAAAGCTAAAATAAATGAACAGGACTATATCAAACTAAAAAGCTTCTGCACAGCAAAAGAAACCATCGACAAAACAAAGACACACCTAACTGAATTGGAGAACATATGTGCAAACAACGCCTCCAATATGGGGCTAATATCCAAAATACCTAAGGAACTCATGCAACTCAACAACAACAAAACAAACAATCCAATTCAAAAATGGGCAGAGGACTCGAATGGGCATTTCTCCAAAGAGGACGTACAGATGGTCAACAGACATAAAAAAGGATGCTCAGCATCACTAATCATCAGAGAAACACAAATAAAAACCACAATGAGATATTACCTCATACCAGTTAGAAAGGCTATCATCAACAAGACAAATAATAACAAGTGCTGGAGAAGCTGTGGAGAAAAAGGAACTCTTATACACTGTTGGTGGGAATGCAGACTGGTGCAACTGCTATGGAAGGCAGTGTGGAGGTTCCTCAAAAAATTAAGACTAGAATTACCATATGACCCAGCAATCCCTCTGCTGGGTATCTACCCAAAAAATCTGAACACATGTATCTGTAAAGATACATGTGCTCTGATGTTCATTGCATCTTTATTTACAGTGGCCAAGACATGGAAACAACAAAAGTGTCCTTCAATAGATGATTGGATAAGAAGATGTGGTATATATACACAGTGGAATACTACTCTGCCATAAGAAAAGAGGAAATAGTGCCATTTGCAACAACCTGGATGGATCTTGAGATTATTATACTAAGTGAAATAAGTCAGACAAAGTAGAGAACCATATGATTTTACTGACATGTGGGATATAAAACTGAAAACAACAAAGGACCAAGACAAACAAAGAAACAAAAACTCATAAACACAGACAATAGTTTAGTGGTTACCAGAGGATAAGGGGGGAGGGGGCTGGTAGATGAGGGTAAATGGGATCAATTATATGGTGATGGAAGGAGAACTGACTCTGGGTGGTGAACACACAATGTGATACATAGATGATGTATTACAGATTTGTACACCTGAAACCTATGTAACTTTACTAACCATTGTCACCCCAATAAATTTTAACTAAACAAAAAAGGTGATGCCTTAAATACAGTCCCTATTTTGTAGTGAAGTAAACTTTCCCGTTATTTCAGAAAATGAATACTAAATTGGAAAGTAAAGTCAAATACTTGTCTTTGCTTTTTTATCACCTAGATATTTGACTTATCAAGTCATTCAATACTGGAGAAGTAATTCTTAATTTTTTAAATCTACCTTTTAATCTCTCTTTATTTAAATACTATATGTATATACACATTCAAATTACACTAAAATCAATGTTAAAAAAATCATATTTACTTGCCTCCACAAAATCACCATAATCGATATAAATTCAGCTAAAATAAAGAATGTTGGGATTTTACTTTGTGCAAATGTTTAGGCTTTTTGAAATATTAAACATAATGAGGATATTTCCAATACTAGAGCTGCTAAGTTGAGAAGCCCACACACTCCACACGAGAAACTGTAGTACTAAATGACCTCAAGTTCAATAATTCTACTAAATAAATAATTGATTGTATGTAGACTCATGAATCCCACTATTGCCAAACAGTTCTCTAATACCTCTGGGTTACATAAATCAGAGGATCCTTCTGCTTTGCCAATCTGACATTTAGTCTGGTCTGATATTTATATGGCTGTTCATGCATTTAACAAATGCACAAGTCTCATAAGGAGGAGTGCGGTAGGTGCTGGGGATAGAAAGATAAAAAGACACAGGTGTTGCTCTCAGGTCATATTACACATGCAATATGAAAACTATGTATATATGGCCACATGATCTCTGCATGATTATTTAGAAGTTTCCAAAGTCATTAAGAGAGAAACTCAGGAAACTGTATCTCCAATGATCAGAAAATAATGACCTCTATGAAGTTTAGTGATTTTCTTTCTTTCTTTCCTTTTTTTTTTTTGGCTTTATGGCAGCAGGGGGTCCATATAAGATATATTTTTTGTAAGAGGTATTTTTAGAAGTGGGGTTGAAAGAAACTTTTTCCTTAAGAAATATAAGACATTCTTTAGTCAAAAGGGGAGAGCAAAGGACATTTATGTATTAAAACTTCTGTTTTCTCTTAACAGTCGCCAGCTTCCCAAGACACAGTCTTCTTCAATACTTCTTTTATAAAGTAATAGTTTAATAAATATTTATTTACAATGGTAAAAGAGTAGCTCTTAAATGGCTCTTCAATGTATAATAAATTTAAGCACGACAATAATTTCTACTGGATTCCAAAGTAGTATTTCCCTTGTATTTGTTATTGCTGGACACAGGTATTACAAATCCTAGGGCTGGTTATTTTTTTCTCTGATTCGTTGATCTAGTTTTAATTAAATACACATTTAATATGTGAAAATTAACTGTTTTAATTTTCACAAGAGAATAAAAATATCATTTCTATTAAAGAAATTAGATGTATTTATAATATAACCCTTTCTAGTTGAAAATATGTTGGCATATCAACACTACAGTATGAGACAGCAACATCTTTAAGTTCTAATAATAGTAAGAAGAACCATCACTTTCTAGATATTTCTGTTTTTCAAACAGTATTATATTTTTAAATTAATAACTCAATAAAACTATACCTTATTTGGGTTCACAGTTGTCACTTTTACTATAGCGAAATAATAGCTAGTATTTTAACCCAAGCAGGCCAAACTTCCAAAATACAATTGCTTTTAATCTCATACAGATACTTGACAAAAATAAGATGAATTATCTTCCTTTATATTTCTGTTTCTAAACTGATTATAATTCAATTATGCAGTACTAGAGTAAATATATGTGGAACATAAAATACATTATATCTTATCTCTGATTTCTTAATTTTATCATTACTACCTTAACTATTTATGCATATAGATATTGACAATTTTAGGTCATGTCTTGTTTGAAATTTGTGGGAAATATTATGTGGCCTTAAGGAAGAAATATTTGGATATGAACATGTTATTGTAAGATGGCCTTTTTCATTTTGCATTAATTTCTAGGCTACTTAAATCCTCCCTTGGAACCATTATTTTAGCGTGACTAAGTTTTGACATTTAAAGTCAATTTATTTAATAAAAAGAGATTTAAAATATACTTTGTGAAATCAACCAGAAAAAAACTATATTTACATAGCTCTGTTTTTCCTATTTTCATAGACTGAGATGTGACAATAACATGAAATGTTTGAAAACAAGATTCTAGTTATTTCTAAGATACACTCTTCCTTTAAACACAACTCTGGTCCCCTACCCTTTACAGTAAAAAGAAATAATGTTAAAGGCATGATTTTATTCTGCTTTTTGCAATCCAAGTCATCCTAGACATGAATGATTTGTAACCACATGTTAGATACATCTCTAGGTCAGGTTTTCCCATTTATTGGCTTCAGTGTATTTTTTAACAGCATATCATGTCTGCACTCTGCCATATCCCCTAGTACGCATGCATGTCAGTGCGGTACTCCAGGCACTTTATGTGCATATAAATGCAGATTGAAATTCACTCAGTTCAAGATGAGATTTGATAGTACATGCATTTCTAACAAGCTCCACTGTGATACTAAAGCTGTTGGTTGGTGAAGCAAATTTTAGGTGTTAAGGCAAGTTTTCACACTAAATTCTGAGGAAATCCTTTAGTAAAGAAACTTGTTTAATTTTCACCTAAGTTCTTTTTTTTTTTCCAAACCTAGAACAATGATTTCCCCAAACCCCATCCCGTTCTGAATACTATTTGACACTTCCCAGAACTAATGTTCCACAGAACATATTTTGAGAAATGTTGCTTCAGTTCAGTGGTTCTCAACCTTTAAAGTGCATCCGAGTCGCCTGATAGGCTTTGGTAAAGTAAAGACGCCCTGCCCTATCCTTGGATTTTATGATTTGGTAGAACTGGGGTGGGACCTGCGTGGTCACACTAACACCATACCCCCTAGTGCTAATGCTTCTGAGCGACAGACCACATTTTGAGAATCACTGCTTTAGTCTCTCGTTTCTGCATCTGTGGCGAGTCTGATGGCCAGACATCTTCACACATATATTCTATTTCTTTAATCCTCCATAGATATTTCCTCGGGGCAGTGATTCAACATTATGCCTTTGGTTTCTTTGATTGCATAAAATATATCCATATGGCAATATGGAATATCATTTTATAAATATGTTGTTGAAAGACTGTCCTTTACAGAAGTCAGTATTCTTTAAATAAGAAGCAATGAGATACTCTTGTTAATATTTTCATCTAGAAAAAATTCCCTCTTAATAAAGGCTAGAAAATGTCATTTATGAGAGTATGTCTATATACACAAACACACACACGCACACACACTATTTCCTCCTCTCTTTTGGGACTCGATTCTTCTTCCATGTCCTTTCTAAAAAGTGGTTGAATTGTTTTATTATCTCTATGTTTTTATGCCATTCTTCTCATATTCTCTAGAAAAATCAATGGGATATAATAAACAAATAATACACCACAATATTTAAACTTACACATATATTTATCAATCTTATTACCCAATCATTACTACAAACAGAAATCACAAGTAATGCTATTTCAATACTCTATCATTCAAACTTCATTTTCTCAGAAAATATTATACATGAAAATATTCTAGCATGATAGAAACATTATGAGTTCTCCTTTATAGAGGTCTTGATTTTTAGCATTAAAAAATCATATTGTATCATTGGAAAGGAAACAAGGCATAGATAATAGTTAATAAGCAATTTAATTGACATATTCAATAAATTCCAAATTCCATCCATACGTTTTTCCTGCAGAATAAATTAACTACACTGACTATATTTCTTCCTCCATGAGGAGGAATGAGAGTCAAAAGAGTAGGAGTGTACTGTCAATTTGTCTAGCTAATAGGATCTGCAGATTAAATTTCTCACAGCCCCTCATATTGGTAGGAATTTAACACATATTTATTAATGTGATAATAAGATAGATGCAAGTTCTTTGGTACTCCTCATAAAAGTAGTTCCATAATTTTCGTTTTAAAAATACCATTGCCAGGGAATGTATTTTTTCTTCTTTATTAAACTGAATACAGAGGAATTATGAGAAATGAACTTCTTTATCATCTCACAGTTCAGTTTAGTTACTGTTTACATGTTTAAGAAACTTAATGCATCACTCTTCAACATTTTACTCTTAGTAAATAGTTGGAATAAGTCACTGAGTGGGATAATGTCTATAAGAGAAGCTTTTTGATTTAAAGCTTTCTCCTATTTTGCAAGAAAGTAAAATGTTTTGCCTAGAAATAAATAATTTGCTGCTTGATAATAAAATTATATGTAGTAGTTTAACAGATAGTTTTGTGTTATTTTATGTCCGGGGGGATTTATTAGTTAAACTGCTTGATGAGTCTTAAAAGAGGCAAAAAAAAAAATAAAAAAAAATAAAAAAATAACAGGTGTTTTTTTCTATTTTCTAAATATGTTTTGAGATTTACTGCGCTGAAACTTGCCTCGCTGGTATCTGTCAATCGTTTAGCGATTTTACAATAAGCATCAAATTACAGCATAAAACAATAATGTGTTGTAAACTTTAGACTTTGGCTGAATGACACAGCAGAAAGAAGACCTTTCACAAAACAGTGAGAGGAGGTTGGTTCCTCAGGGAAAGTGACTTGTGGTAAGTTCCAGACAGGCAAACAGCCATCTGAAATTTGAAAGCAGGTCTTACAGTCCTTCTTGCATTACTGGTTTCTTAGAGTAGTTGTTCAAAAATAGAGTACTAGGCAAAGAGTAGAAAATAATGAGTACTAGACAAAACACAGAAACGAAGAGAAAGATAGATAAGAATCCCGGAAGACACTGACAACTAGACTTCAGTATTTGCCAGACTGACCCAAATTAGGCCCTTATCTCACTTGCGTAAAATTTATTTTGTATTTCTTGGATAATTGGGAAACAAAAGATATTCACCTATATCCTGAAAACTGCTTAGTGGTCTAGAATAGTTAAGATATGCTGTTCCTAGGTTGTTGTTTTTTCTACAGAATCTTACCAGGTTTGTGAATGTCTATATTCTCTCTCTCGTGTAAAGAAATCATTCACTAAATTTATGCAAACTAAATGAGCTATTCCCATTACAAAGGGAGGGGGCAATTATAAGTGATGCAAGTGGGTTCTGAGAAATATAGTCCCTAACCATTCACGATTGTGATAATTCATCATAAAACTTCAAACTTGTGAGATCTAAAAATAAAAAATACCAATGATGTACTTTTTAAGAAATTAAAACGTTGCTTTGCCTTGCCTTTGAGAGAAAATGCATTTTTATTTTATTTGTTCTTTTGTGGCTTTTAGCCAATTTTATGATATATAAGTAGACTATTTTTTAAGAATAGTTTAAGATTCACAGCAAAATTATGTGACAGGTACAGAGATTTCCCATATACACCCTGCCCCCACATATGCATACCTTCTCAATTAATATCCCCACCTGAGTAATACATTTGTTGCAATCAATGAACCTACATTGACACAGCCTTATCACAGGAAGTCTATTTGGAGTCATTCTTGGTTTTACACAATCTATGGGTTTTGACAAATGTATATTGACATGTATCCACCATTACAGTATCATACAGAATAGTTTTACTGCCCTAAAATCATCTGTGCTCCACTATCTATTCATTCCTCACTTCCCCCAACCCTTGAACTTTTCTATCTTCATTGCTTTGCATTTTCCAGAATGTCATATAGTTGGAATTACAATATGTAACCTTCTCAGATTGGCTTCTTTCACTTAGAAATTTGTCTTTAAATTTCCTCCATGTCTTTTCATGTCTTGATAGCTCATTTGTTTTTTGCACTAAATAATATTCCATTGTCTGGATGTAGCACAGTTTATTTATCCATTCACCTACTGAAGGATAAATTTGTTGCTTCCAAGTTTTGGCAATTATAAATAAAGCTGCCATAAGCGTACATGTGAAGATTCTTGTATGGACATTAGTTTTCAATTCATTTTTTTAGATACCAGGGAACATGATTACTAGATCTAATGGTAACAGCATGTTTAGTTTTGTAGGAAACGGCCAAACTGTCCTCCAAAGTTGGCCATACCAACATACATTTCCACCAGCAATGAATAAGTGTTCCATTAGCTTCACGTCCTTGCCAGCATTTAGTGTTGTAAGTATTTTGATTTTTGACTATTCTAATGGATGTGAAGATGTATTTCAATGTTGTTTTAATTTGCAGTTTCCTAATGACGTGTGATGTTGAACACTTTTTACTATGCTTTCCGGTCTTCTGTGATTCTTTTTCATATAAATTGGTGCAGGTATTTTGCCCATTTTTAAATTGGGTTGTTTGTTTTGTTATTGATGACTTTTAAAAGATCTTTGTATATTTTGGGTAACAATTCTTTACCAGATGTGTTTTTTTACTATACTTTCACTTCATCAGTGGGTTGTCTTCTAATTCTCTTGACGCTGTCTTTTGCAGAGCTGAAGTTTTTAATTTTAATGAAGTCCTGTTTACCAATTATATTTTTCCTGGATCATCCCTTTGATGTTCTATCTAAAGTGTCATTGTCATACCCAAGGTCATCTAGGTTTTCTCCTATGTTATTTTTAGGAGTTTGGTAGTATTGCATATTACATTTAAATTTATGATCCATTTTGAGTTAATTTTTGTGAAGGATGTCACTTATTAGTCTGCATAAGATTCATTTTTTGCATGTGAATGTAGTTGTTCTTATACCAATTGTTGAAAAAAACTGTTTCTGTTCCATTGTATTGCCTTTGCTTCTTTGTCAAAGATCAGTTGATAAATTGATGGGGACCTACTTTTCACGTAGACTTTAGAATCAGTTTGTTGATACCCACAAAATAACTTGCTGAGATACTGATGGTGATTTCATTGAATCTACAGGTCAGGTTGGAAAGAATCAACATCTTGCTGAGTCTTTCTAACCATGAACATGGAATATCTCTCCATTTATTTTGTTCTTTTTTGATTTCTTTCATCAGAGTTTGGTACTTTTCCTCAGATAGATCTTGTGAACATTTTGTTAAATTTATACCGAATGTTTCAGTTTGGTTGCTAATGTAAATTGTATTGTTTTGTTTCCAATTCTACTTGCACATTGCTGGCATAATGGAAAGTGATTGTCTTTTGTATATTAACTTTGCATCCTGCAACCTTGCTATAATCACTTATTAGTTCCAGGATTTTTTTTTTGTCAGTTTTTTCAGATTTTCTATATAGACAATTGTGTCATCTCTAAACAAAGACAGTGTTATTTCTTCTTTCTCAATTGGTATATTTTAAATTTCCTTTTCTTGTCTTATTGCATTAGCTAAGATTTCCAGTACAACATTGAAAACCAGTGGAGAAAGGGTATATATTTTATTCTAATGGAATATGCCCCATAAATTTTGAAACATTACCCAATATAAAATATTTTCAAGCAGGTTTGTTCTAAACAAGCAAAAACTTGGTTTACTTAACAAGCTCTGTATCAATGATTGGGATATACTGCTCAGAAAAACACAAAACTTCAGGGAGACAGAAATAGCATAACTGAGATATTTGATAAGAATTACTAAAAAGATGGTAATTGTAGTAGTAGAGAGAAAATTTACAAAACATGGACTTCAAAAGGAAAAATAATCAAGAGGTTTAACTGTCATAAATAACACAAAAAGAGGGAGCGAGGTGAAAAAATTCAGTAAATTATTAGAAATGTGAGTATGAACTTAGGAGAGACATCAGAAAGACGATAAAGATATACAGTTTATTCACTTAGAGGAGATGGGTGAAGTTATAGGAAAAGATGAGCCAACTATACAGAGAGGGAGGTGAGATTGAAAGGGAGAAAGAAGAAGAATGGAGATAGGAAGAATATGTTGGTTCATACGTATATTTCAGGGGAAATGACTCACACAGGGAAACATACAAAATGTTACAGAAAAGATAACATGCAGGAGAATGTGGTGTCATGAAGATTTGAGAGACACATGTGTTAAGTGAATATGGGGTACAGAGACTGGGGTGACATGAGAATAACAGGCAGAGGGGAGACCTTGACTTCATTCATGACTATTAGAACCTACCTCTATAAGTACATCTCATGAGCTTGTGTGAGTAAATGATTTATAAATAACAATGCATACATATTTTGAATGAGTGTTTATGTGTATGTATTTCAAATATAATAGAATGTGTTTTAGGGTTATATATGTGTATTTATCAAATCAGAAAATAACGATGTACCAAATTTTATAGAATTCAATATTCAATTGATATTCAGAATTCTAGGAAACTGATTTTCAAGCTTATGTAATGGAACTTGATTTAGGCCTTAAATGATAAGTACTACTTGGTTTTTTATAAAGGACAAAGATAGACATTCCAAAGAATTGGGAGACATATTTTTGGGAGAAAAACTGATCAAAGGCACAAATGCCAATGAAATATCTATGGATGTATAAGAAACAATAAAGTAAGTTTAGTTGGAATTTATCTAAGCTGAAAAGGTGTGATAAATGAGTTTGTATAAAATATGTATTAAAATAAAGTAAAGGTCTTTAAAAATCTTACTAAAGATTTCATATTTGTGGATAGAGGAACTAGCTGTTATTGAACAGTCCTTGATATGGAAAAATATGATTTGCAATATAATTATTTGAAAGCTTTTTAGTAGAGATTGATGTTGGTGTTAGTGGGGCAGGAAAATAAAGGCAGGTTCACGTGAGAAGCAGAGCTTGAAAGCAGAGAGACTGGCCAAACTCTCAGTGAAGATCTGTGAGGTGGCTGTCTTGGGAATTAAAGGAAAAGGATCTCAATTAATACTTATAACAAATCACTATAATTTAAGAAAAATAGATTGTGCTATGGGATACTAGTCCATTACATGGATATGATTTGAGCTATCAAGGAAGATATGAAAAACTTATTGGTCATTGTTAATGGTAATTACTAAATGAATTGATAATTATACATGCTTATGTATAGTATTACAACCTACACCTGTGAATATATTCAAAAGAGTGAAAAAAATACATGATTTGACTCAACTTGAGCATAGGAAATCTTTTAGGAGATTGTACTACTGGGGACTCATAGTATGTGTCTGTACTTTCTATTTTTAAAGAATAACAAAATAATAGGATAATTTAAAAGTATAGTAGGATTTGTTCTTGTTTTATTTATGTATTCATGTATTTACTTATTCAGTTACTAATCTATTTATTGAAACTTAAACATAGAGTTTGTGGGGGAAAAAGAAACCTCTACTTTTTCATTAATATTACCAAAATACCCATAATGCTTTATATTTTGACATACAAATTAAAGGATGGCACAATACTATCTCTCCCTTCTCCCTTCATTTTATTTTTCAGGAGTATGTTGGTTAAATAGTAACATTTTAATAACTTAATCAGTGAGCTTGAAGAAAGTTTGTTGAAAACATTTTTAAAAATGTTTTCTCATATTAAACTTATCCTCTGCGAGTGTTTCACAACTATACTCATCTCCTGTGTGGTGCTGGCCTTTGTTCCCACTCCTTGGTTACTCCAGACTTCTGGCTCCATTCCATCTGGTCATTTGATTGGGTGTACACTCTACTGGACAAAGCCAATGAGAGTATGGAAAAATTCTCTCTGGTTCATTCATTTCCTATAAAACGTGGGTTAATGCTTTCTTATTTTATGAATGAATCCCTTGTTTACCTCTGGAAAAACATCTTACTCTCCAAAATTTTGTTCCCCTCCCTTTGCATTTGAGAGCATGGCAAACATTTTACTTCGCTTCGTAGATTTGTAGGTGGAAACTGCACCTCTTAATCACAGTCCCCTGAAAAGCCAAACTCAAATCTTGAAAAGGTAAAGGAGTATTTATTTCTGGCAGTGTGAAGTTTCTCTGTTTCTCATATCAAGAAAATCATATACGTAAAATGATTGTAGAAAATGTGGAATGCAGTGTTTTCTTTGGGGACATATTGAGGGATTTCAGGAGAAGAATGGTTATTATTTCATTTGAAAAGTGAATTCTTGAACCTTTAAAATTTATGACAGCTGCTATGAACGATAGGTTCTGAGTAAAACAGATTCAATTTCCATGTCTGTAAAGGTGAAAAATATTCCACTCCCTGGGCATATATATTTTCTCTGCTGGATTTCATTGAAAGCTGACTTTTTGTGAAAAAAGTAATAGCCTAGAGTTATGATCTCAATAATATAAACTTTGCAGCCAATTTTAGGTGAATTTTCTCCTATGTACATTTTATTGATTATATGTGCAATTTTCTGCAAAGATTAATAAGATGGTAATCAAAGAGAATCACCATATCCAATTTAATACTTTTTGGGAGATAACAATAAAGTGTCCATAATTTCAAGCACAGATTTTTTTGTTATTGTCTTTATACCTTATCTCAAGTATAGTCTCTTTGTGACCTTCCATAGAACTATTTAGACTAGGTCTGAAGATCATTCTATCAATGTGATGGGGAAGGGGAAAGTTTTGCTTCTGTTATAGCCTGAAGTACGTACCTGTCTATTCAATAAACTATAAACAAATATCTACTATCAAAGTAAAGATTTTTTTCTGGGAATAATGTTTTTCCGACTTGGTTTTGAAAATGTTCTTTATAACCTCTGTCCACCCTTCTGTTCAGTTAGTTTTAAATAATTCAGGAAAAATGCTTTCAAGTTGTCCTGTATCATATAATAACTCTATTTTTTTTCTGAAAAGAGTTCAACAATTGGCTCAGTTATTTTGATAGCAAATATAAATGTTCAAGGAATTTTATAGCACTTAATTGCATATTTATGTGTAATTACGTATCTGACAACAGGTAGCTAGATTTATTTTTCCCACTGGCTTAACATACCTTCCAATAGAAGCTTCTTTTTTTTTCTCATTTATTTCCCCATGTAGTATGTTGTAACCCACATAAACGCAAATACTTTTATACGAGTACATTTCAAAATCTTCCCCACGTATCACTGGACACATAGTTGGCTCTTGCTGAATGAATGTGAATGAATATGAGAATATAAGCAATAAAGGAACCTTTACCCAATCTACTAGAAGAGACATGAAGATAAGCAATCAGTGATAAAAATTTGAAGACAATATGATCAAGGTAATTTGTAGGACAGATCTTAAGATTTAGACAGGAATATTATAACAATAGCAGTTTTATCTCCAAAGGAGTAGTTAGCGTGAATATTTTAGGTGCCTACAAGAGTCACATTTGAGAATCATAAATAAGTAAATGGATCATCTAGTTGAGCACCTTTGTTTTTTAGATGAGAAAATTTTATACAAGAAGGTTATGTGAAAGAATTCAAGGTCATACAACCAATTATTGACAACTGGTAAGGTCATCACAACTCCTGATGACTAACTTAATCTGTTAAATTATATAACAATGATAACTTAGTTTACATCTTAAATAAAAATATTTTCATGTAAGGAAATGCAGAATACAGGTTAACAATAAAATTCAGTTATCTATGGCTTGCATTCAAGCATATTTACAACCTGCTAAGGATCTCTTCAGTAATGACTGGTAAATGAATTCCGTGATTTCTAATCCTATTCTTCTTTTGCTACTCTAAACCACCTTGGTACTTAGAAACTAGTGAGTTATTACAGATCTACTAATTACAATGGTGAATACATACCTAGGAAAGTAGAAATTGATGAAGGTATGAAAAAAAGAAATGAATATACTCAAATTGAACAAGGTTTTACTCATTAAAGAAATGTCTAAAAAAACCAAAGTGTTAACTACCTAATCTGACTATACTAAATGTAAAGGCAATTGATGACTATGACATGGCGCAACAAAAACAATTTTGTGCAAAAAGTTTCTGTCAGACATAATTTTCACCAAAGAGGGCAAGTAACAGGCTAATAATATGTTGATTCTGATAAAGTTTGGATTATGGTATTTATGACATTCCAATTAACATACAGAAACAATCATTTAAAATACACAATGACTAAGATATTATACTTTAGCATTGGGGTATTATTATGAGGTATTAATTGATGTGTTTTTCTTTTCCATCATTTCTTCCTACCCTTCAAACTGTCTTCTCTCAAAGAGAAAAAAAAGAGAGGGCACCAAAAACATATTGCCCTTAGATAAAGATTGATGTAGCAGAAACACACATGCGTGAGAAAAGAGAATATTCTCAGCTTTTGATTTTCAAAACAGACTGTTTTGATCTAAGCAATCATTATTGAAAAACCTGTGGTTATGAAAACACGTTTTTCTCCAATTCAGAAAAGATATCTCAGGTTAGAGAGGGGAGAGCACTATTGAAGGGAAGTATTGTGGGCTGAATTGTGTACCTCCAATATTCATATTTTGAAGTCTTAACCCCTTTACTTCAGAATGTGGCTGTATTTGAAATAAAACGTTTAAAGAAGTAACTAAGGTAAAATGAAGTCATATGGATGGGCCTTCATCTAATATGACTGGTGTCCTTATAAGAAGAGGAGATTAGGACATAGGCACAGAGAGATGACCAGATGAAGGCATAGAGAATCTATTAGCTATCTATCTCTTAAGCCTCCAGAATAAGCGACAAAACTGACACCTTGATCTCAGATTTCCAGCCTCCAAAATTTTAAGAAAATAAATTTCTGTTGTTTAAGCTACCCAGTCTAAGGTGTTGTACGGCAGTTCTAGTGAACTTATATGAGAAGTAAGAGATTTAGATGCTGGTGTGGATTGAGTAATAAGAAAGAGCCTATCCTGCTGATTTTCCTGCCCACATTAGTCCCTTAGGTAAGAATAATTTGATAATCAAA
Organism: Rhinolophus ferrumequinum; assembly: GCF_004115265.2. Taxonomy (NCBI): domain Eukaryota; kingdom Metazoa; phylum Chordata; class Mammalia; order Chiroptera; family Rhinolophidae; genus Rhinolophus; species Rhinolophus ferrumequinum. The sequence continues at coordinate 88,198,541 of NC_046289.1, read as the reverse complement.
AAGATGTCTCTGACTCCTATCTGACATAATGGGAGATGCAAATCTTATAGGAACTCACCATATACACTAGGTATGATCTAATGAAGTGGCTATTTTCTATGCTCCTTAGTAGGTACAGATATTAGTTATAAAAGCTGCTAAACCTGAAGTTGTCTCCTGGTCACGAGTGATGAAGGAACCCTGCAGTATAAAGCGGAAAGAAGATCATAATCATTGACAGAGTATGAAGGAAGACTCCCTTCCCTCACGAAAGCTGATACTGGCATACAGGGTTGACTGTCTTGCAGACCAGATGATACTGAAATCTCAGCAAATACCAGAGGTAATCTGATGATAACCAGGGACGAGAGATTTCACAGACTCCCTTCCCATTCTCTAATGTTATAATGCTTCTTAAATTGCTGAAATGTAAAAGTCCTTCTTAGATGTTGTGGTGGTGATAACGGTGTAGAGTAATTAAGGTTACCCTGAATTGTGAAGATTTTCTGCTAAGAAAGAATAGGTGTGTCAGTTTGGGACCTCTATGGAGCAGACATGAGGTGGACATGAGAAATGAATTGGGGACAGTGCTAACAAAAGAAAATGGGAACAGGTGCAAAAATAGCAAAGAAAGACCTTAAACTGTGATGTTGGGCTGACATCTATAGAAGGAGGGAGGAGGGAGAAAGATTAGGTAGTAAGAACTTCGGAACACAGTATAGTCTGAGAAATGTGCAACCATCTGAATAGGCTCTGGTGCAAAGATTGTGCTCAGAGGAGATTTGCACTGGACAAAAACCGGCCAGCCCTTTGTGCCCCTACTAGGCTCAGTTATTGGCTGAGACCTGCCCCAGGCAAATAGCATTGGCATGAAGGCAGCAGCGAATCTCAATGAGCCTGCAGCTGAGGCTATTCTCTAATTGCACTGTACATAGTATATATGCTTTCTTCAAGGGAAATCTTGGTAGCACGCCTCTGGTTCTGGCACATGGGGTATCCACTTTTAAATAAAATGTATATATAGAAATATGAAGAATCCTGAGTTCTGTGGTTTCAGATTATATACTCTGCTGTTGACTTTATTGCTGAAGAATTATTATTTAAATTTAATTCCATCAAGGGTATTGGCCTGTAATTTTCTCTTTTTCTTTTCCCTTCTTTCTTTCTTTTTTTTTTTTTTTTTTTTTTTGGAAAGTCTTCTTTTGGTTTTGGATTTCGGGTAATGTTGATGTCATAAACTGAGTTTGGAAGCATTCCTTCCTCTTCAATTTTTTGAAATAGTTTAAAAAAGATAGGTATAAATTACATGAAAGTTTGGTAGAATTCACCTTTGAAGCCATCTGGTCCTGGACTCTTTTTGGTTGGGAGTTTTTTTATTACAGCTTCAATTTCATTGCTAGTAATTTTTCTGTTTAGATTTTGTATTTCTTCCTGGTTAAATCTTGGAACGTAATATACTTCTAGAAATTTATCCATTTCTTTTAGATTGTTAAATTTGTTGGCATATAATTGTTCATAGTATATTTAATGAGTGTTTGTATTTCTTTGGTGTCGGTTATAAAGTCTCTTCTTTCCTTTATGACTATTTATTTGGGCTATCTTCTTTCTTGATGAGTTTGGCTAAAGGTCTATTGTGTTTATCTTTTCAAAGAACCATCTATTAATTTTATCGATGTTTTCTATTGTTTTCAAAATTTCTATTTTATTTCTTCTCTTATCTTAACTGTTTTCTTCCTTTTTTTTACTTTGGATTTTGTTTGTTTTTTCTAGTTCCTTTAGGTATAAAGTTAGATTGTATATTTGGGATTTTTCTTCTTTCTTGAGTTAGGCCTGTATAATTCTTAGAAGTGTTTTTGCTACATCCCATAAATTTTGAAAAGTTATGTTTTTGTTTTCATTTATTTCAAGATAGTTTTTGATTTCCCATTTGATTTCCTCTTTGACTCATCGACTGTTTAGTAGCATGTTGTTTAGTCTCTACATATTTGTGTTTATTTCCAATTTTATTCCTGTAGTTGATTTCTTGTTTCATGCCACTGGCGTCAGAAAAGATGCTTGGTATGCTTTCAATCTTCTTAAATTTATTGTAGCTTGTTTACAGCCTAATATGTGATCTATTCTGGAAAATGTTCTATGTGTGCTTGAAAAAAATGTGCAATTTGCAGTTTGGGGATAAAACGTTCCATAAATGTCTATTAAGTCATTCTAACCTAATGTAACACTTAAGGCCATTATTTCTTTATTAATTTTCTGTCTGAATGATTTATCCATTGATGTGATTATTAATATTCCCTACTATTATTATGTTACTGTAGATCTCTCCCTTATATCCATTAATAATTGCTTTATATATTTAGGTGCTCCTATATTGGGTATGTAAATATTTATGATTGTCATGTCCTCTTCTTGGATTCACTCCTTTATAATTTGTGGTCACATTGTGACTTGCTCTGATCAATGGAATGCAGTAAAGGTGATTTTGTGCTTAAGATTCCAGAGGCCTGTAGCTTCTATTCTTGTTCTAGATCATCACTGAGCAAGCCCAAGTTAGCCTTTTAGAGAAGTTCCTTGAAGAGAACTGAGGCATCCAGTCAGTAGCCTAACAAATGCCAGTTATAAGAATGATACCATATGCTTGACCATTTGGCTCCAGTAGAGCTACCAACTGACTGCACCCACATATGTGGACCCAGTCAAGACCAGAAGAACTGCTCAGCTAAATTTAGTCCAAATTGCCAACCCATATAACCATGAACTGATGATTTTTTTTTGTTCTTTAAGTTTAGCATAGCAAAGGATGACCAATATACATGATATTCCATGTGCAATGTAATTTGTTCAGAATAATTTAAAACATACTTAGGTAATGCTTTATCAACAAAGTGTGAACTGCTGTTACATTTAGAAATACTAAACTAATGAAGGTGAAAATTTGCTGTGAGTAAATTTAAATTTAAAATTATCTTATTAATAAAAATATCCACCAAGTTAGTATCAAGGTTATATCTAAAAGGCACAAATAAAAATATAACAATATATAAATAAAATATAACAAAATACAATAAAATATAACAAAAAAATGTTGATTCTATTTGTCATGACTGGGGGAAAAATACTGAAAGAAACACAGTTATAGAGACTATGAAATTCCCTACTAAGAGTAGAGGCACACAGATTGGCTGTAACAAATCAGATTGTGGTGTAAGTACCTGACAGTAAGCTTTTGATTGCCAGACATCCATTTCAAAAGACATCCATCTTGAATAAATACATCATCAGCTGTATGACACAACTACTAGCAAAACAACCAGAAAAGGAATTAGGCTGTACCCACCCATGAAGCTCCCTCTTGCGGAAAGCCCTGTGTAACCTAGACAACTAACCACTTGAGTAATTCTGCATCTCCTTTCCCACATCCTAATTCCTGCTCTTATGCTTTAAATAGGCCACTAAAGAGCAAATGGGTGGGAAACTCTGGACAACCCACTCTCAGATGCTAATCAAGGCATAGACCCCAGTTCTGTGTGCTCTCCTCCTCTCTCATTTTCTCTCTCTCTCTCCCCACAACCTTCTCCCCCACAACTTTGCTGTGTGGCCCTTGGGCATGGCATATAAACTCCAGGATTTGTGAGTACTAAATCATCTTCCAGAGATGGTTGTTTCTGAAGTGCATCCTGCAATCATCATAAGAACCACAAGGGCTGGTATAGCCACAACATTGGTCCTGGTTGGGAGAAATGTCAGTGGGGGATACCAGCCAGGTGAGTGCTATTGGATCATCAAATGTCAATAGGGTGGGGCCCACACAACACAGACACACAGACAACTGTGTGATTCTACTACATGAGAGGGATCCAGGGGCCCAAATACCAAGGATCAACAGTTTACCCACTCACTTTTGGCAGTAATTTCAGGACATAGCTCAACATTGCCAATGAAGATTCACTGGAAAGGACCGGAAACCTTATAGTAACAACAGTTTCCACGCTAGGCTTCCCAGAAACCAGAGATCTCTGGAACTCCAACCTAGAGGGGTAGAAGAAGAGAGTAGCAAAACAATGGTCCCAAAGGAGAATTGTGAGGATCCGGACTTGCCACATCCACTTCTAACATAGCAATGATGATATGTTTTGTTTATTGGGTTTCCTCATAATAACATATTAAATATACATTTCATATTTAATTTTTATGATTGTAAAAGTAGTCCATTAATTTTGCAGAAAAATTAATTTAAAAAATTTAGGACTATATAAAGGTGAAAATGCAAATCACACAAAATCTAATCACACACAATCAGTTATCTTAGTATATTTACTATTGCATTTTTCCTGCGTATATCTTTGTGTCCACATTTTACAATATTAGAGTTGTAATTTACATAAATATTGATGTTTGCCTTTTTCCCTTGGCACTTTATGGAGCTGATTACCATATAATATTTGTTTGCATGGATGTAGTAAAGTTTATCTAAACATTTCCATATTATTGGATATTTAAGTTGGATTCACTTTGGTATATATATTTGAATGTACATTACTGTGCAAAAATATTTGTACACATATCTGACTATTTTCTCATTATAAATTTCTGGACTTTAGAGGGTCAAAATGTTAAAATTATTTTCTGCAGCACTTGCTTTTTTATTGATTTATTGATGATAGCCATTCTGACAGGAGTGAGGTGATATATCACTGTGGTTTTGATTTGCATTTCCCGGGTAATCAGTAGTTTCGAACATATCTTCATGTATCTGTTGGCTATCGGCATCTCCTCTTTGGAGAAATTCATCTCCTCTGCCAATTTTCTAACCAGATTGTTTGGTTTGATATTGAGCTGTATGAGTTTTTTATATATTTTGAATATTAATTCCTTATCACATATAACACATACAAATATCTTCTCTCATTAAAGATGTTGCTTATTTGTTTTGTTGCAGTGCATTTTTACTTTAATGTAGTCCCATTTGTTTGTTTTTGTTCTTGTTGTTTTTGCCCTAGGAAACATATCCAAAAATATTTTGCTAAGACCAATGTCAAAGGGTTTATTGCCTATGTTTTCTTCGAGGAGTTTTATGGTTTCAGATCTTACATTTATATGGATAAATCTCTAATTCACTTGGAGTTTATTTTTCTATATGGTATAATAACGTGGTCTAATTTTATTTATTTATTCATATTTGCATATATCTGTCCACTTTTCCCAATATCATTTATTAAATGGACTATCTTTTCCCCATTGTATATTCTTGCCTCATTTTTCATTATTAATTGACCACAGATGCATGGGATTATTTCTGGGCTCTCTGTTCTGTTCCACTGATCAACATGTTTGTTTTTGTGCCTGTATCATGCTGGTTTGATTACTATAGCCTTGAAGAATAGTTTGATATCAGATAGCGTGATACCCTCAACTTGGCTCTTCTTTCTCAAGATTGTGTTGGCTAGTCAGGGTCTTTTGTTGTTCCATATAAATTTTAAGATTATTTTTTCTAGTTCTGTGAAAAATTCCATTGGCATTTTGATAGGATTTGTATAAATTGTTGCAACCACTATGGAAAACAGTATGGAGGTTCCTTAAAAAACGAAAAATAGAACTACCATATAACCCAACAACTCCACTTCTGTATATTTATACAAAGAAATTCAAAATTAAGTTGAAAAGATATATTCACCCCTATGTTCATTGCAGAATTATTTATAATAGCCAAGATATGAAAGCAACCTAAGTAGTGATCAATACACAAATAAAGAATATATGGTACACATGTACTATAGAATATTACTCTGTCATAAAAAAGAGTGAAACCTTACCATTTGTGACAACATGGATGGACCTAGAAGGTATTATGTTAAGTAAAATAAGTCAACCAAAGAAAGACAAATACCATATTATTTCACTTACATGTGAAATCTAAACAAAATAAATGAACAAATAAAACAGAAACAAACATAAATACAGAGAACAAATTGATGGTCATCAGATGGGAGGGGACTTAGGAGGAGGAGTAAAAAGGTGAAAGAAATTAAGATGCACAAATTGCCAGTTATAAAAAGAGTCACAGAGATCTAAAGTATAGGGAATATAGTCAATAATAATAAAGTATGTCTCATTGAAGATTTGTATTAGTTTCCTATTGTTGCAGTGACAGATTACCACAACTGTAATAGCTCATCACAACATACATACATACATTTCTTATCTTACAGTTCTGGAGGTCAGATGTCCAAAATGGGTCTTACAGTGCTAAAATCAAGATGCCTGTAGAGTTTCGTTCCTTTTGGAAGCTCTTGGGAAGAATCTGTTCCTTGACCTTTCCAGCTTCTACTGTCTGCCCAGCTTCTTTGACTCACAGCTGTATCACTCTGACCCCCTATCTCCATCTCTGACTCTTCTGCCTTCACCTTCCAATTTTCAAGAGCCCTGTGATTATATTGGGCCCACGTGGTTAATCCAGGACCCTCTCCCTTTTTTAAGATCCTTGAGGTAATCACAGGAGCCAAATCCCATTTGCCATGCCAGGTAACAACATATTCACAGGTACTGTTGGTTAGGTGGTGGTCAGCTTTGAGGGATCATTAGTTTACCACAAGCTTCTATTTGCATCACATGTGGATTGATCATTTGGGTTCTTCTACCATAAAATATCAATTCCTTAATTGTTTATTTAACACTGCTTTATTCTAAGAAATCATTTAATGTGGCTTAAGAAGAGGCATATAATACAAAATTTTTAATGTGTGAAAAGATAAGGTTAAACAAAAAATAAGAGTAGAAAATTGGAGCAAGTAATACAACAAGTAAACAAAAATCTCAAATAATCCCAGGCCTCACCACCCCAGTGGTGTAAATGCACTAATATTAGCATTTGTACCTAAATTCCACACATTACATACAAATTAACCCTCATCCTTATAAGTGCAGAGATTCGTGTCTCTGAAACTATCTCCTCAAGCATTCCTGAGTGTTCCATGTGTCTCAATGATAAGGATGAACATACTTGAATTTAGCACTCTTTTACCAGTCTGTAGCTCCTTCTAGGCTGTCGTCACTGATGTTATGCTATGCCAGCTGCCACTGCCCCTCTGGGAAGACCATGTCCTTTTCTAGGATAAGACCAAGTGTCCTCTAACTGCCTAATTCCCATGGTGCCAAAACAGTAACTCGGTCCTACTTCATTGCGTGAGAGCTCAAATGTGAAGAGAAATGCTCTTTCCTGCCATGTGGTAACCTGGGTCCAGACTAGTATTGCTTGTACCCAGAGTCTCACAACATCTGTCTTGCAAAACACTTTCTGAAACTTTTGCTCACACTCCATTAGGAATTAAAGAGTGAAGTCCAACACGAAGGCTAGATCTGTGTAGCAGAACAGACACTCTCATGTCCCATCATTGTGCCACTAGAAGCTGACCACAAGTTTTTTCTGTAGTTTTCTAGCAGACGATGTGAAAAAGGAAAATTCAGTAAATTATGAGGTTCACAGTAACCAAAGCAAACAAATAAAATTGTTTCTTAGGGGAATGACAACCACTCTTGGTATGAAGACCAGAGAAATTTTTCTCCTGTTGGTTCATATAAAGACAACACTACTATGCAATGTAGTTGATATGATCAAGAGTTTCACAAGTAAATGTCTTATAACATCTCCCAATGCAGGCTGTATAGATCAAAACAAACGTAGCTTTTACAGGAATAAATTTTTAAAGTATCTCAAGTGACATTTCCCAAAGTATGGCCTATGAAATATTACTATTATGTAAAACAATGATGTGATTTCTGTGTGTTTCGGGGAGCCAGTAGAAATGAGTACATTTGAATGCTACACACTTTATACTACTCTTGAGGATTTACAAAGCATATGAGTTTCTTACAGGATCTGAGGAGTTCTGTAATAGAGAATTCTGTTTAACTTAGTTTAGCTCACCAGGTTCCTGACAAATTTTGTCACAGAAATTTTTCTTTTTATTTACTAATAATATTACTAATCATTCTAGGAATATTTATGTTCACATGAACACAACTTGAAGAATGACTGTCTATAAAATTCGATGGCGGTACATACTATAGAGAGTCCTCCATAAATATTGTTTCTTGTAGTCAAGTTTTTGAAATTTCTTGAGTGGTGGCGATTCGACTGAGGCTACAGTTGACTTTCCTTGTGAAAACAGAGAGTTCAGTGCAGACATCACCTAACTTGGAAGGGGGACTGTAGCTTTCACACTGGAAACAATTTACAGAGTAGGAAACTCTTAAGAGAAGACATTTTTCCTTAAATTTTTGTATTTACTGTTAATGTAATTTCAAGCATTTACTGATGCAGAAGAAAGCCAGAGTATATAATGGTTTGTGTTCATTTATTAGTAATAATTTTTTTATTAGTTTCATATGTACAAAACAACTGTATTTCATATTACTGTGACTATTTTGTGACTACCAATTTATACTTCCTAATCCCTTCACCTTTCTTACCCAATCCCCCTAGCCCCCTCCCATCTAGCAACCATCAGTTTGTTCTCTGTATCTATGATTCTATTTCTGCTTTGTTTGTTCATGTATTCTGTTCTTTAGGTTCCACATATAAGTGAGATCACATGGTATTTGTCTTTCTCAGACTGACTTATTTCACATAGCATAATATCCTCTAGGTCCATCCATGTTACAAATGGTAAGATTGCATTCTTTTTGTGGCAGAGTAATACTCCACTGTATAAACATACCACAATTTCTTTATCCAATCGTCTCTTGATTGGCATTTCAGTTGTTTCCAAATCTTGGCTGTTGTGAATAGCCCTGCCGTAAACATAGGGCACTGTACACCTGAAACTAATGTAAAACAATATTGAATGACAACTATGATTTTAAAAAAATGTATATAGTCATGGGATGTAAAGTACAGCATAGTGAATATAGTCAATGGTACTTTAATAGCTATGTATGGTTTCAGATGGGTAGTACACTTGGTGGGGCTATCACTTTGTGAGGGGTGTAAGTGTATAATCATTATGGTGTTTTGTACACCTAAAACTAATAATAAAAAAATAAGAAACAACCTTCCTCCATTGGAAAAAAATATAATAAAAGAGTTACCTTTACTGGACACTTAGATTGGTTATCTTGCTTTAAGAAAGTAACAGTTATCTAAATAATGGACTTTATGAATCAGTAGGATGTTCTATATAAACCAAAGGAAATTGCTAACATTGACTTTATAATTGGAATTTCATACTCCTGGAAGATGGTTGTGATTTAATCAAAGTGACTTTAGAGCTTTGGAAAAAATATGCTGATGTGTACCTTAACATGAAATTAGTAGTTCAAGTTTTATCCTGAATTCTATGTTACTAAATCTCTCCAGTCATTAAACAAAACTTATTTTGTAACATTGTTCCTTTCACTAGGTATAAAATTATAGTAGTTCCTTATCTTCTTTGGTAGCTCCAATTATTGCATTTACTTTTTTGTAATTCATGTATATATCCAAAACTTTACTTGGATATATACATGAATTACAGAAAAGTAAATGCATCTACTATTTGAGCATCACCCATACTACGCTCAGTCAAAGTTCTGAACAAATAATTTGTTCCATAATGTTAATGTTTTTATTCCAAAATGTTAATGTTTCTAAAATTACACCCTTACACATAAAACCATGTGCATAAACACACACACTACAGTAATGCTTGGTAATCTTTTCATTCTGTAAAATATATGATTTAGTGGGAACACTGTACTTTTGGATTTTTCTCATTATAACAATGTATATATTTGAATATGCAACAGTTCAGTGTATTTTTTAACATTCAACATTTCTCGGCAAAAAAACATAGATTAAAAACTTATGTGTTGCATTATTCATAAAATTCCAGGAACAATGACAGAAATTAGCATTTACACTATTGTCAAATTAAATAAACAAGAATATTTTGGGCAATATAAAGTAGCCAGATTTTAGAAATTTTAGAAATTTTATTTAGTGCTTACATTTTAAATACACAAATTAATATTAAGATCACTGTATTCCCCTATTTCAGAATTGCTTTATTTCAATTTTCTTACTTTCCCTAAGCCTAAACTATATTTTACATTAAATTTGGTTATTTTTCTCTACAAGCAGAGATAGCAGAACACAAAATGCCATAAGCCTTGACAGAAATCAGAATTAAAATGTTAATGGGTATTATTTAATTTATGAAGCTAAAACCAAGATGTAATTTACATTTAGGTTATGATCAGCGAGTACTAGTATGCTATGCATACCATGATTCAGAAACCACAATGTTTTTGGATATCATTCCTATCTACAGTGGGGTTTCTCTGATGTGACTCAAAAAGAACTGTAATTGGACTAACTGTTATCTAAGACATAATGGTGCTTTGTCTAATTGTGTTTAAATCCAGGCTCTGCAATTTACTACTTGGTAGTTTTGGGAATACTACTAAACTTCTCTTCACCTCAGTTCTGTAATGACGCTTATCTCGAAGGGTCATGTGAGAATTAAATGAAATCACCTGTGGAGAACTCTCAATAAAATATTTGGCACATAGTAAACATAGCAAATATCTGTTATTATTATTTAATAACAGATAAATAATAAATATTATTAGCACTATCACTATGTTCAGGCAGTAACCAACATAGAATATTTCATTAAAATAACATTTATAAATTTGGAGTTATTATTTTTTCATTTTATTTTGAAGTAATTATAGACTCATAGGAAGTTGCAAAAGAATATACTGGGAAGTTCCATGCATGTCTTATCCAGTTTCTTCTTAGTACAATATCAACACCAGTAAACTAACATTGATACGATCTACACCGTTTATTCAGGTTTCATCAATTACATATGTACTCTAGTTCCAAGATTGGCTAGAAATCAGATGGATCTGTGGAGCTTCCCACATACAGATGTTAGAGTCTCTAAGGGGCTCAAAAAATAGCTTCTTTCTAGCCTGATTTCTGAACAAGTTGAGGGAAAAAGTAGCTAAAAGATCCCAAAATATCACCTTTATTACTCATGGCAGCAAGGATGGAGAATGTTTTGTTTTTCAACATGTTGCTTTTCTTTCATTTCCTGGAATGTTGGAATAATCTATTCTTTATCCAGATATTGTTACACGAGTGTGTTTAGTTTGTGAAAACCGATTGAGCAATTTACCTATACGTTTACTTATAAGTTTTCTGTATTATATTTCAATAACAAGTTTAAAAATAATGAGCAAACAAAACAAATAGACACAGAGATAGAGAGAAATAAACTGAAGGTTGCTAGATGGGAAGGGAGTTGGGGGATAGTGGAGAAGGTGAAGGGATTAGAAAGTACAAATTGGTTGTCACAAAATAGTCAAAGGGATGTGAAATACAGTAAGAGGAATATAGTCGATAATATTGCATAGATTTTGTAGTGTGACAGATGGGTACTGAACTTATTGGGAGGACCACTTCATAGATTATATAGATGTCTGACCACTGCGCTGTACACCTGAAGCTGATGTAGAATAATATTGAATGTCAAGTACTATTATATATATACACATATAGTCATGGGATATAAAGTACAGCATAGGGAATGTAGTCAATATTATTGTAACAGCTATATATGATGTCAGAGGGTAGTAAATTTGGGGGTTTATCACTTTGTGAGGGGTGAAAATGTCTAACTATTACATTGTTTTGTACACTTGAAACTAACATAAAAAATAAGAAAAATAAATTTTAAAAACGTGGAGAAAAGACTGTGTGTCGGTACGTGTGGAGGAAGCTGTAAAGGAGGCTAGAGCTTGAGGAGACTAGCGAGTGCTTTGCAGTACAGCGTGTAGCCTTTAGAGCTGAATGTCATATTAGCTATGAGTGTTCTCTACCACAGATGCAAAAAGCTTCCTTTGCTGTGGGATGATCCCTACGTTTTGCTCTTAGTTATGGAATGACTCTTGTTGAATTGATAGCTTACTGCTATTCAGAGGTTTTAGATAATCGGGATGTTTTCACTGAAAATAGAACAAACACAATGTTTTTGACCCATTTTTCCCCTCTTCCCTTCAACAGGGTCTTTAAAGATGTTTGAGTCCTCTGAGAGAGTATGATATAGTCTTCAGGCTTTGAGTTATAAGTTGGCTGTCTCTGCAGCATTTCAGCCTACTGACCTCAAGCTTAAAAAGTTGGGAAAGCAAAACGAAAGTTACAAAATTCAGAAATAGCAAAAAAAAGAAAAATCGTTTGGGGTGAGATAAAATTACTAACATCATCACCTACTATATTCAATTTAGGTAGTATATATTTTTACGCACATTCTCCAAAGATTTTTTTTTTTTTGACAATAAAAGCAAAACCTTGCTTCAAAGTCAGGATATGGAGAATAATCTACAAAAGGAATAGGTTTAACCCTACATATAGATGCATTACATGAAAGATGGTATTCAAGCTATTTAAAAATTGCTGAGAAAGCTTGTTTACCTGAATAATTACTGGCCTGATATCATGTCCTGCCCCCAATTTTTCACTTTTTCAATTCTCTTCTAGAAATCCCTATCCTTCATGGTGAGGAAGTGTACATATGACATTATTAAACTCTATGTTTAAAACTCAAGTCCTAGAGCGTTATATATCCATAAGGCTACATGCAAATGTGTGTCATTAACTGTCATACTTTGTCTTCCTCTTCTGATGTACTGTGTCATGATTATCAAGCTTTATTTCCATGAATATTATATGCTTACAATAGCAATTGTTGATAAGGTTGTCTTGCCCTCTCTGGATTCAGCTAGCCTGCTTGAGTCACAGTCACAGTTTCAATGTCCAGAACAGTTCTGATCTAACTTTTGGGACTTATTGTTTAACGTACATATTTTATCAGAAACTTCTTTGTCATTTATTAATTGTTGCTTTTAAGTGACTTTCTTTGATTTATCCCCAGCTCACCCTGAAATCTCTCATATTACATTTCTTTTTATAGAAATATGAGCCTTTACTCAAAGTAAAGAGTAAATGATCATTTATTCATGAACCTATTTCAAATGACTCAGATAGAAATCATTTTTTAAAATACCTGTTTCCGTATCAGAATCGTTGAGCAGTGGCTAAGTCAGGAATCGATAAACAAGGCCTAACATCATCATCACCATCATCAACTTTAACACTGAAAACAGTTACTATATTTGCCTTATGTACCTGTGCCTCTATCACTAGACTTCATGATTCTCGAGAAAATATAATTCTACCTCATCCAGGTATCGTCCAGGAGGCCTGGAGATAGCCGTATCTTTAAAAACTAAATTATTGCAATGGATTTGCCACAATAGATGGTCATTACCAAAATAAAGTGTTGATAAAATTGGATATGTCAGTTTTCTAGGAAAAAAATGAAAGCAAGTTAAATAACTGAATGATGAATAGTGAATGAAATAACAGCATGTTATTTTAGTACTGCCATGCCAGGGGGTAGGCCTTAGTAATTGTGAAAGTTCTTGTCATCTGGATACAAAATCACAGAGTTGAAGATAAAATAGAAAATCTAAGGGCGTGGATTACTCAAAATAAGTAAGTTTATTTTGGTAATTTTACTAAAGTTATACCTGATAGGAGAAAGCAAACCTGTGGTAATGTTATCAGTACTGAAAATCATTAAATATGTAATTGAATGTCATTTGTGTTTGGGATAATTAATCTTTGACATCTAAATAATTAATGCAAAATGGAGTACAGCAGTGAAGGAAAAATCAGATTCTAGTATACTGTGCATTAGTACTTTACTGCTACAATACACAAGAAATTCTGAGTTTCCGTTACACTATTACATCATGGCTAGGCTGCCATATAAGATCATATATAATTGTAAGTAAACACTAAAATGCAATACACAGAAATGAAAATACCTTAATAAAATGAACTGTAGTTCTACTAGCATTAGTTGAAATAGATTAGTTTTATAGCATACGAAAAATCATCAATTAAATATATGGAGATTCTGTATAATGGCCATTTAAAAAGATAAGTAAAAATCTAATTGATTAATCACTATTATTAAGTATATATGAATCAACAAAAATCTTGAAATATCGTAGCTAGCTATATATATATAAACTGTGATTGTCCTTTAGCAAGTTAATATTTGAAAATATCTGAATCATAGTATTTAATATTAAAGTTGTTTCATTAGAAATTATTTTATAAAAAGAGGCCTCCTTGCAGTCCTTATTAATGTGCTTTATTTGAAAATGGTAAAATTTTAATTCAAATCACATATCTAATTAACACATCTTTAAAAGTGCAATCAAAATAGAAAATAACCTTCACTTTTATGTATACAAGAGGACCTTTTTTCTATTATACCTAAGTTTTGTTCCAGCACTATGTAATCTAGCACACATTTCAAAAGTTATTAGCTTACTTGATGCCAAAAGGTCATGTGTATTAGTGGTAATTGGCTTTCATTAATACTGTTCATTATGCAAATGCATTATTTACAAGCAGGATTAGGCCAAAGTAGATTTGAGAACTTGTGTAATAGGATCTCTGAATTCATTATGAGGCAAAATATTTGACAATAGATAAATTAAGAGTTCATTTAGATATTTATAATTTAGAATATGAAACATTTGGGATGTTTTGTGGCTCATGAGCACTAACTAAAACAGGACTGGTTGGGAGACAGAAATGAAAATAGATTGGGTGTGACTGTCTGAATTCAGGAGACTCTTAACCATCTAAGCTGGAAGTATCTGGTAATCCCTCTAACCGAATCTAATATGCTGCCATATTATACTAAGTCCGTACCAGCTAATTTTGCAGGAACTAACACCCTAATATTTGGTTCTGGATTCAGAGTACTGGAAACAGTATATTTTCAAGTTTTAGAAACATGTAACTCTCACTTTACTACTTATAGACTGAGAAAGCCAGTTTCTACCTAGTTTAGATTATTTGAAAAGTCATTGTGATGTATAGCATGATGATTACAGTTAATAATATGGTACTGAATGTTGGAAATTTGTTAAGAAAGTAAATATCAGGTGCTCTCATTAGAAAATAAAATAGTAACTACTGAGAAGATATGTTAGTTTGTAGTAATCACTTCACGTGTGTATATGTCAAATCATGTTGTACATCCTAAATATGTACACACAATTTTTATTAAAAAGCAGAATCGACATAATAAGTCAATCTGAAAGAGAGCACAGGCTTAAAGCAGCAAGGAGACCTCTATTGAAATGTTGACTCTAGTAAAAGGGTGAAAGTTACTATAGTAGTGCTGAACTGTGACAGGCATTCCTTGATTATTTTTTATAACCAGCATTAATTGAACTCTACTACCAGCAAGGAGAATAGAAAAATTATTATGACATGGTCCTTGCCTTATTGAAGTTCAAATTCCAGCAAGAAAGATGCAAATAAACTTGATCTTAATTCATAAGCAATGGAATCTCTGAAAAGTGTTCTGGGAACAGGAAACATGGGGCATGAGTTCTTTTGGAGAGCTGGGAGTTGGGGGAAGCACTGTTTGCTTAGATTAATACTCTCCATTTTTTTTTCTCTGTAAAGTAACAATGTCATGGCTTACATGTCAGAAAAGTTCAGAGATCAGTTTGTATTCATATTTTCACATACTTTTGTCAGTACCCACTTCCTTTTAGACCACTGCTTCCAGAAAGTTCTGTTTTAAGCTCTCATGGGAACTGTGTGGGACATCTTCAAGATTAACTGTACATCTACTACCTTTTTTTGAATTGCACATTTTTGAAAATATACTGTAGCAATTCTGGATTAGTTTTTTCCTGAGGGTTTTACTTTTATTATTTTTTTCATTTGTTGGTTGATTTAATTTGTTTTAATAAGTTGGCTGGACTAAACTTGAAGTATCTGTCTCTCTCATGGTATGCATCCACTGATATTCATGCTCAGTCTTTTTTGTATAATCTTATTTTAATCTTTGCGTGTGGTTTCCTAGGGATTGCCTCTCTATCTGCATAGCTTAGTGATCACATGGTAAGTAAAAATATGCTGTCTCCAAACACCTCAGACCAGGTATGATTTTACCCTTTACCAATGGATGTTTATCAATAGTCGGTTGAAAGCATATTTTGAAGTTCAGGCATTTTTCAAATCTCCTTTGGTTTTAATTTTCAGTCAGGCAACCATGGGAAAATTGGACCTTCTTTAGTCTCCACTGGAAGGCATGTGGCCTCAAGGTAGTCAGGGGGTATATGGAGAGACTCAAGCCCCCCACGGCTCTCTCATATTCAAGATTTCCCTTTAACTATCTGGTTTTCCCCATTTGCCTCCCGCTAAGATCACTCACTGAAAACTGCTATACTTTTCATCTTCTGCACCAGACCAAGTAAACCCTCTCCATCAGCAAAGTTGCTAGTTTTCACAGCTAGCTAAACCCTTGGAAAACCATTTTTGGTTTAAAAAAAAGGGGGTGGGTTGGGCAACACAGAATACTCTGTTTAGTGTATTTCCCGATTTTGCATTTACGAACATCCAAGATTATTTACCAAAAGCATCAAAGAGAGGATTGATATTGAGGTAGGTATGAAAAACCATCCTTAAACAAATAGGATTTTATAAGAAGGGTAGAGACACCACAGTCATTAAGCTAAGACAATATTCAGGTACAAGGTGACAGGCTTTTTATGGTGATAGCAATGGGAATGAAGAGTGTTTATATGATACGAACTGAGGACATTAAAAATGGATGGTGAATAAGATTTTGTAATTTTTAGCATAGAAAATGAGTGCAACCATAAATCAAAAGAGAATTCAAGAAAAAGTTTTTTCAGAGGAAGACAATACATTATCTCTTAGGCATGTTAAATTTGAGGTGCCAGTAGGAAGGACCTTCAGATGGCAAAGTCTAATAGGCATTGAAAAATGAGACACAGGTACATGGGAAAAAATAAGAACTGGATATAAGATTTGAAAATCATTCTCATAGGCATGATTATTTAATTTATGGGAGGGAATGAGTTTTCTAAGATTATAAATATATATGTAATATATGTTTATATATGTGTATACACATATGAGGTCTGACAAGTAAGTCCACAAACTCATCCTAGAAAAAGTGCTATATACCTCATTGCTGAATATCACTATGGTCACCTTCGAAGTACTCCCCTTGGGAAGCTATGCACTGATGCCAGGGACTAGTCCACCCTTTAAAGCAATTCGGGAACTCTTTTTCTGGAATGGCCATCAGATCTGTCATCGTATTACCTTTGATGCCCTGTATGTCATCAAAATGTCTTCCTTTCAATATTTCCTTTATCTTCGGGTAAAGAAAGAAGTCATTGGGGGCCAGATCAGGTGAGTAGGGAGGGTGTTCCAATACAGTGATTTGTTTACTGGCTAAAAACTCCCTCACAGACAGTGCCTTTTGAACTGGTGCATTGTTGTGATGCAAGAGCCATGAATTGTTGGCGAAAAGTTCAGGTCGTCTAACTTTTTCACACAGACTTTTCAGCACTTCCAAATAGTAAACTTGGTTAACTGTCCAGTTGGTACAAATTCACAACAAATCCCTGATATCGAAAAAGGTTAGCAACATTGTTTCAACAATTTGGTGAACTTAGTTGTCAGACTTTCATATATATAAAATCTAGTTTTCTAAGATACATATTCTCTCTCTCTCTCTCTCTCTCTCTCTCTCTCTCTCTCTCTCTCTCTCTCAAATTCCTCTGAAGTAGAGACTGCATAAGAAAAGTAGGAGCCTGAAGGATGGCAAACCACTTGCCAAGGTCTAATGAAGAGAGAGGGGACACGAGCAAGATTGAGCTTATAAGATAAGGACAAATTAAAGAAGATTCTCCCTGAAGGCAGGAGAGGTGAAAGGGGTCTCATCAAAGGAGGCAGAAAAAAATGATCAAGGAAGTAGAAAATGAACTAATAATGTCTCCTGAGAACTAAATGTGAATAAGGCTTCAAAAGAAACAGTCTGATTGTGGCAAATGCTGCAGAGATACAGCAAGCAGAATGACTGAAAACAGGATTTTAGTCATTAAGTTGTCATTGGAGATCTTGTCCACATAACTTCCAGGGAAACTGGGATTTATGGTAGGTAATAACTTTAAGCAAGATATTTCTACAGGAAGAGAATGTTACATCATTTAGATTCAGGCAGAACCTTATTTTATTAGTATTTTCATTATTTTGACAATGGGAAGAGTTCAGAATCTCTTCTGCTTCATCTATTTAGTAAATATAGTAAGTGTATTAGAATGACACAATAACCATATTAATAGCTATTGCTGTAAACTTTGCATTATATTTCTTTTGATTTTGAAACATTATTTTAAAATTGATTACATGAAAGACTGAACTTAATGCTTTTATGCATTGTCTTATTTGATTATTATAACGTACTTCTGAATGAGAGGTTGTACAAGAGGAATGAGAGCCAGAAGGATGATAAACCACTTGTTTGGTCATACAGCCAATGAGTGAAGGAGCTGGAGTTTAATCTCAACATCTTTTAAAGCCTGTAATCACTCTGCTAAGACATACTCCTGATCACTGGAGGGTGTGTACTCCTGTGTGCCTGTACAAACCACAACAGTGCATATATAAGCAGAAAGAAGTTCAGCTATTCCTACTCTCAATGTTATAATTCATACTTTCTGCAGCTTATCTATACATTTTCTCTTGTACTGATTTCTTCCCCACCTCCAATTTAATTTGCAAACTGTTGCCTCCATGATCTATTTAAAGTATAATAGTGGTCATTGAATCAAAGGAAAAATCACTCTTGCCCCTTTCTGTGATATTGTAGTTATTATTTTTTAACATTTCCTTTAGTATTACACTACATTTCCTCTTCTACAAGGCTTATTACTGACCTGTCCTACTCTTTGTCCTAGCTTTTATTCCCACACAACTACATTAATGGTAGATTGTAAATCATTCAACAGAAAGAACTATATATTGTTCACTTTGATGTCCCCATCCCACTCAGATTAAAATAAAAAGTCCTTGTAATATTATTTGGATTTGATAAAGTTTGTGAATGACATCCATATTTTGTTAAGTACCTAGGTGTTCAGCATCTTTTCCTTTTGGATATTTAATAAATATTGATTGAATATATGAATGAATGTGTGGATAAGAAGAAATTCCTAATTGGCTACCAAGAGCGCATTGGTCATCTTATCTATATACTGCTGCAGCATATCTCTACCTGCTTGTGATAAAACGGATAGAGGAACAGCAGGATATAGGAATAACACAATATCTTTGGTCAAATAAAAACATATTTCTTGGACAATAGGAATGATTATCATTTAACTAAACTTTGCAATTTTTAAAGGCCTGCAGATGTCTTGAGAGTACGTAATATATTGGGTGGGGAGGAGAATGTTAAATAGAACGTAGCAGTTATAAACTTACGCCAAACAGATACTTGTAGTCCTTTGTGGTAACATGGCCAACAAAAAAAGGATCGCTTAGGTCAATTTAAAGAAAGTGCAGTCATTAAATTAGGTTTTTTTCTTAATGATTTCTTTTGATAAACATAACTTTTAGCTATTCGAATTTTCACTTTTTAATCATGTGTACTGAAAATGCATACATGGACTACGTGTGACACATGCACACGTAGTCAACCAATTTTAGTGCCTCTTACATAATTCCAATTAATCGTAAGTAGAAATTATACCCAAAACTCCATAATACTTCAAATAGCATTTGGAGATCATTATGAACTTTCTCCTGTACCTACAACTGTACCTACAAAGAATAAAGTTGCCAATCACAAGTTAGAAGTAAGATGATAAAATTATTGTGTTCTGATACTAGGACTATAATCACCTGCAGAATATTTTTCCTTGGCTGAGTGCTAATGGAATTGCTGAAGTCAGCAGGTGCTTCCTTTCTGTGCCAAGAAATTGCTCATTGAAATCCACTAAAGAATTAGAGCTTTGCAATGGGGGAAAAATCCATAATACAAAGCACCTGGATCCAGATCTAGTTTGATTTCTGGGTTTCATGAGGGTGGATGGGTGGATAAATACAAATGAAGACTGAAAATATTGAGCAGGTGTACATCTTGGTACCCTTTCCATATATGTAAAACTTACATGAATGTAGTTAAAGATTGAAACATGAAGCATCTTCAAGATTATATTAGGATGTTAGCAATACTAAGTCCAAATCAATTGAATTGCTTGATTGGGCATATGTATATCCATCTCTAATCCTTCTAATTATTATTTTCTTAGTTTTTAAAATTCTTGAGGATAGCTGACAATAGATACTCCAACTTTATCTGTAATTTTTATTTCATTAATTTTTTGAAAGCACATCTGACAAAATGTTATCAATTTTCAATTTTTGACTATGTAGATTCATATTACATAATTTTCTTAACTCACTTAAAAAGAAGAAAAACACATGTATTTGTGGATAAGCAAAATTACTTAAATTCTTTCAAGTGTTTTCTGTGAAAAATTATATACACGTTCAAGAAATTTATCATTGTGATATAATTCTGATATTAAGAATGTTGCAAAACACCTCAAAAATTTGAGGGGGCAGTTATGTTGTTTTTTGTCTTCAGGCTTTCAGTAGAATTTTCTGTACACTGAAATTGCAATAACTCAAGCAAGAAGCAAGATGGGAAATCTTGGAAGGCCCCAGCTTCCTTCTTTTTCTCTCTTCTTTTTTTGCTATAACCAAGTTTGCTTGGTGGAATGCAGTCACTTTAAATCAACCATCCCTACCCCATGAAGGATTATTACAGTAATATGTATTACTTTTAATTTATTGAAAAGATATCAACTTGTTTCAGCAGCTATTCTAAAATAATATAACATAATATCAAGCATGTATCTTTGTATAATTTCCCCTTTTTACTTTTCCTCATTTATCTTTCTCTAAACTTTTCTTTAGAGTATTTAATAAAAAGTTGTTCTTTTTTAAATTAAATATAAAGTAAATCTTTTTTGTTCCCATTTCAGAACTACGTAATATTCTAAAATTGTTTTCAAAAAAATCCATGTAAATTATAATTGACTTCCATATAATCACTTTTACTAATAAACCTAAGTTATAAGTAGCAGAATAAAAAATATGGAGAATAATTTCCTGCTTATAAGGAATATCAGCTCCCACTCTCTCATGCTTTTTTGATGTTTTTAATGATAGTAAGTCAAATGTGCAAGTTAGGACTTTTTCAGAGCTTGCATTAATTAGATAATTACTTGAATAACATGGCAGCGTCCAATATGTAGGCAAGTATTGGGTGACTGATGTCCATATGATCAATATTGCAAGAATTAAATCTGAATACTACTTTCTATATTGTCTACTGACATATCTTATTTTGGCAAAGATGTTTCTTTTCCACTTTTTCAATGCTCTGTTTCAAAATTAATCTGGATTATTAATCTGCTATCTCATCTCTCTTTTTGAATAGGAAGATGAAACAAACAGATTAAAATTATATTGAATACATAGAAATTAGATTTAAAGGCAAATTACATTTTAGGAAGATGTTCAGTCAACTACTGAGTATGGTAGACAATTCTGATGTTTTTATCCACATGATACTCCTTTGTACTTAGGACACAGTGTTTGACCAATCATGATCCTTACACTGTGATATATTTCTAGAAGGCAGGAGCATTATTAGATGTCAAGCGCTTAAATACATGAGATCGTTTATTTATGAAAACACCACTATGAAATATTATTATCCTATTATCATACACTCAATTTATAGATGATAAAGCTACCTTACAAGTGTTAGAAACATTCCAAAATCATACAGCTAAAAGTGTCAAAGTTTGGTTAGATTCTATTTTTAAAAGTAATGTTCTTCCCTTCTCACTCTATCATGCAACTTGAGTATATTAAAAAAAACCCACAAAAATCTATATTCTTTAATATACTAGAATGGAATATTACATGTAATTAATCCCTTATATATATTCCATCATATCATCTCATTTGAATTCTACAACCATTCTGTGTTAATGTAAAAAAAAAACAAAACTGATCATCAATGGTGGAATGTACTTATTTTCACACTGCTGGTAAATGGTGTAATTAGGACTCAAATTCCGGGGGCCTATTGCCTTAGACGCATGCTTTCTCCCCTCTATTAGAGCTGCTCACAAAAGTTCATCATCTGCTTTCTCACTGAAGCCATTCACCAACATTGAAGGGAAGGTAGGATTGGTATTATAGAGACCATCACATAGATGTGACAACTAAGGCACAAAGAGGGTCAATGATAGAGGTTAGTGATAGACCCAGAGATATAATTTTGTAAAGTCAAGCTATCATTCAAAAGAATAATAATCTCATATCAAATAAATAATGATTCTTTATTTGAATTATTATATCTCTTCTGAAGGTCATATGCAAATTTTAGGTTGATAATCTACCATTTCCTGAAAATGTATTTAATGCTCAGAATGATGTTATAAGGCTAAGATTATTATTTACATTTAATAGATAAGAAGATAAAAAGGTGTATTTATTAGCTTGTGTGTGTGTGTGAGTGTTTTAATCCCAGATTTCAGATTTACAAAAGAAATATGTTTATCTTCATATTACATGATCATGGGTGTGAGTCAACTACTAATTCAAGGACTCAGTATGAAGAAGCAGCCCATATTTGGAACACACAATTCTCATTTTAGAGGGAAAAGAGCACGATAGCTTGTGAAACATAATGACTTTTAAAGCTTCTGTTTGGACTTGACAAATGTACTATCTTCTCACATTTCATTGACCAAAGCAAGTCAAATGGACAAGCCTAAGGTCAATGGGTGGAGAAGTATGTTTCTCCCACAGCAGGTACTGCAACTGCTGGGAACATAATCCTTTTACAGTAGGAAAAAAGAGTTGTGAAAAATCATACCAACACACTGTGTTTAACTCAAATTAATAAGTGACAGAATGGACTTTTAATCAAGGTCTGCAAACTTCATAATCATATTGCATTCCAAAGATGAATTATTTTATAGAATAAAATAAAATTATAAAATACGTGTGCTATTTGTTCTGGACTCATACTTCTTACAATGAAATGAACTGAGTTGGAATTTCAGTTATCCGAGGGGACATGCCCAAGTTCAATTGTAAATTCCAATGTTGGTTTTCTTTAATGAATCATTTACTTTCCTTTTTTCTCTTTTGGCATAAACTGCATTTCCATACTTCATATGAAATTAAAGAAGATGTTCAGAAAATAATATGTGGTTTATATGACAGTTCTTTTCACAGTTTGTTAATTTAACCAATGTTCTATTTTTGTCAAAATGGCCAACTATGCCTGAGAACATTACCAAATAATTAAATGAAGGTTCTCTGTTTTCTGGGTTGTGATTGTTAAAAAGCTGTATGCCAGATCTATAAATGGGATGGAAAAAAACATACATCCTAAAAGGATTAACCACCCATTTCAAGAAGCCAATCACTTGATGAAGAACTGAGTAACCAAGTGTGTAGGAGTCTTGAAGATGGAAAATAGCTATAATAAAACTCAACATAATAACCTTCTCTTTCAGGTATTGAGAACATATTGACAAATTGTGAAGGAAAAGTTTGTCTCCACCTTTCCTAACCTTCCTGTCCATTTCCCACAGCCATCTGGTATAATTAGGAATAAGTAGTACTTTCCCTCCACTGTGCACCTCCTCTGTCAGTACTGGCACATCACAATTTATGAGCATTTTCAAGATGCTCTGGGCATTGCTAGGCAAGCTCAACTAGCTTGATGCAAAGACAAGTAGAAAGGGAGCATTCAGCATAGTGAGTTTTCCATTGTATAGGAGGCTCAGCAACTGATTTCTTTCTTCCTTTTTGTGGCCACCGAATTACTATATTTTAGTGGTTACGAACATGTACTTTCAATCCAGACTTCTCTGTATTTGAATCCCAGTTCTGATATTTTATAGCTGCATAACCTTGTCCAAGTTACTTTCTGCATTCCATAGTCAGTATTTATAAAACGGGATGATAGGTTTGGTTTGAGGACTAAATGAGTTCAGATATCTATATATCTGTATTAGTGCAGAATATTTCCGATATAGAGATAGTATTATTTAAATAATAGCTACTGTGTTTCCCTAAAAATAAGACCTAGCCGGACCATCAGCTCTAATGCGTCTTTTGGAGCAAAAATTAATATAAAACCCAGTCTTATGTTATAATACAGTAAGTCCGGGTCATATTAATTTTTGCTCCAAAAGACGTATTAGAGCTGATGGTCCGTCTAGGTCTTAATTTTGGGGAAACACGGAAGTAAAAGCTAGCTATAACTGAAATGGATTCATATCAGAAGATAGTATATTAACCATATTATTTATCTAATCAGCATTAAAAATCACTCTACAATTTAATGGCTTAAAACAACAGTAATTTTACTAATTCTCATGGTTTCTGTGAAAGTTGAGATAGCTCAGCTGAGACAATCTGGCTTGGAGACACTTGAGAGATCACAGTCCAATGTAAACTGCTGCTACAGTTATCTGAAGGCTGGAATGGAGCGGGACGACCCACTTCCAGTGTGACCCATACATATGTCTGGGAGGTTGGTGCTGGCTGTTGGCTAGGGGCCTGTTTTCCTCCATGTGGGTCTCTTTGGTGCTGCTTGAGTGTCCACACAGCATAGAGGCTGACTTTACCCAGAGAGAGGGATCCAAAAGACTAAGGTAGAAGCTGCAATGTCTTCTATGACCTAGCACTGGAAGCCATATGCTGTCATTTGCACTGTGTTCTGTTTGTCACTCAGTCCAACTCTGTGTCAATGTGAGAGGACCTATACAAGGGCAGTAATACCAGGAGGTAAGCACCACCAGGGGCCTTTTGGGCTCTGGATAACATCCTCACCAAATTTCATAAGGAAATGAGGCATTAAGTAGAATTGAAAATGGAATCATTTGCAATGTGAAATATCGTTGCATTTGAAAAAGGACCCATATGCCCATGTTAGTGTGATCACTGCATTCTTTTTTTGTAGCATTTCTGAAAAGGTGAGTTTTAATAATAAATAAAATGCAGCTTTCTCTATTATGGTTTAAAATAAGGAAAATTAAATGAAAGATGTATTTAGTTGCATCAGGCAATAATAATCTGATACATCCAACTTTGCAGCTGGAGTTATACCTGTCCCAGAATCTGTGAGCAAAGCACTGTCGGGCACTCACAGGCTGTTTCTCAATGGGATTTGTCAGTATTTCCTTCCTCAAAAATCTGTTTTCAACAATGACTAACCCTATGTGAATCATTCAAACATTTCCTTGGGAGATACTTGGTCCCACTGAGGTCTGCTGATTACTTTTATTTGACCAATTGCCTATTGATTTTATAGTTTAGAGCTCAAGGCCAATCTCATAAAAAACAGTGGGAGACATTTCAATGTTCAATGTTCCCTCAATCGGCTCCATTTTGTTCTTTCCTTTTTTTTTTTTTTTTTTTTTGGTTTCATCTCAATTTGTGCCTCAGACCCCACTTAGATCTTTCAGAAGGGAATACTTCTTCCCAAATTTAGCCTTTCTTCTTGTGGTGAGAGACTTTTTCATAAACTATCACTCTTGGTCTCCTCTCAGCCTTTCACTAATTTCTCCCTTTTCTCTTGGAGCGAGCTGCATATGTGGAAATGTTTTTCTCTTTTCCGTTGTGTTTAGAAGCATGTCAGGGGCAGGGCCCCACAAAGGAAAATAGCTCTATTCTGGCCTGGTACTGCCAGGTTTGGGGATAAGTTAGTCTAATTCTGTTTTTGTTTATTTTTTGTGTTTTTTATGTGTTTTGTATTTGGAAACCCAGTTACCGTTAAGTAAAAGTCACATTCCTTATCAGTAATAAAGACAATATTTCATTCCCTTCTGCCTTACTCCTTGTCTTGAGGATTGGCTCAAATCTCTGGCAGGTGGGTAATAATTGTTAGCCTGCAGTGTAAAAAGTTCCCTGCAGTGTTCTATCCCTCCTTATTTTCTCAGAACTTTCGTTCTGGTATTGAGGTGGTGGGGAACAAAGGATGACTAAGCCAAGATAGCAATTGCATTCCAACAATGGTTTTTCTCATAAAAGGACCTTATCTATGATAAACACCATGTGTTTATGAGGCTCGGGCCTCATGCATTCGTTTCACATGCAACTTGACTTTCATTTTCTGTCACAGAACATTATTTATTAATGGATTTATTTATTATTTATACTTTACCTATATCTGAAAATATTCTGTTGGTATTTAAATATTATGTTAGACAAATTCTAAATGGCAGATAAATGTTCATTCTTTTTCTCCTATATTGCCACAAAATTCTCTCTGTAACTTCAGTTTTCCAGCTGGGCTCTACGGTATTGTGGTTACAAAGACAAAGAACCTGGTACTCAGAGACTTTAACTTGAGTTCCAGCTTGTAACTATGGATACCTCAATTATTCACATACGTAATCTGACAACTACGTTTGCGAACTTGCCACCTTACACTGGCAGCACTGTACAAACAGCGTGGTAAGTTTTCATAACCTTGGTATACCAGTATCTCACAGCTGTGTTTGTGATGTGTGGTGGTATCTTGCTGAGTGGTGTTCATTAATGTTGTTATGTGATTTTGCATGCCATCACGAGAATGTGTGAGCTTAAATTAGAGCAATGAACAATCATTAAATTTCTTGTTAAACTTGGCAAGACTGGAAGTGAAATCAGGGACATGTTAGTCCAAGTTTATGAGAAGTGAAATCAGGTACACATTAGTTCAAGTTTATGGGAAGTGAAATCCGGGACACGTTAGTCCAAATTTGTGGGGATAACGCCATGAAGAAAATGGCAGTGTACAAATGGATTAAATGTTTTTCTGACGGGAGAGAATGTGTCACTGATGAAGAGAGGTCGGGTGGCCAGTGATGAGCAGAACTGACAAAAACATTGCAAAAATTCATAGAATTTTGTGTTAAAATCATCTGACTGTAAGAAGCATAGCAGCCCAAGTAAACATCAATGGAGAAACAGTTAGAAATCTTAACTGAAAATCTTGGCGTGAGAAAGGTGTGTGCAAAAAATAGTCCCAATGGGAGCTCATCGATAAACAAATGCAAAGGAGAGTTGAAGTTTGCCAAGACCTTTTGGAGGGGCAAGACGACGTTTTGGGCCGTGTTATCACTGGTGATGAAACATGGGTGGACCAATACGACTGTGAAACAAAGCATCAAAGTGCACACTGGAAGTCAGCCAATTCTCCATGATCAAAAAGTTCCCTCAGTCCAAATCAAGAGTCAAAATGATGTTGCTAACCTTTTTTGATATTAGAGGAATTATTCATTATGAATTTGTACCAACTGGACAGTTAACCAAGTTTACTATTTAGAAGTGCTGAAAGGGTTTCATGAAAAAGTTAGATGAAAATGACCTGAAATTTTTGTCAACAATTCATGGCTCTTGCATCACAACAATGCACCAGCTCACACAGCACTGGCTGTGAGGGACTTTTTAGCCAGTAAACAAATCACTGTATTGGTACACTCTCCGTACTCACCTGATCTGGCCCTCCAATGACTTCTTTCTTTATCCAAAGATAAAGGAAATATTGAAAGGAGACATTCTGATGACATTCAGGACATCAAGTGTAATACAACGACTGCTCTGATGGCCATACCAGAAAAAAGAGTTCCAAAATTGCTTTGAAGGGTGGACTAGGTGCTGGCATCGGTGCATAGCTTCCCAAAGGGAGTACTTCGAAGGCAACCATAGTGATATTCAGCAATGAGGTATGTAGCACTTTTTCTAGAATGAGTTCATGAACTTAAGTGTCAGATCTCATATAACTCAATTTACGTATAATTCCATCTATAAAACATAGTTGTTGTGAGAATCAAAGAAGATAATATATATTAAATAAATTAAAAATGATTAGAAAAAATATGATTATAACCAAACCAGTAATATTATGAAGTATATGTCTAATAGTTGCCATTTTAAGGTATTGCCTTTGATGGTTACGGTGGAGGTTACCATATGTTCCATTCTAGAAGATGTTAATAATTATTGAAATAACATTTAAATATATACATACATATGTATATATTTGTGTGTGTGTGTGTATATATATATATATATATATATAGCCATGAGAGAAAAACAATTTAAAAGCTTGTTTTCAAATATGATACTCTCATCAGACTCTTAAGAGTAAAACATAATTGTTTCTGAGTAGCAACATTTTATAGAAAGCATAAGCAGAATCTATGATTTATTCTTGTGACTTGCTGATGAAAAATAAAATGGTTACATGTATAAGAAACTGTTTTTATTTTTAGTTTTTATTTTTATTTAGAAAGTGATTTTATTGATATCAAAGAAATATTTGTACTAAATAGAAAAAGAGGAATGAGAATACTGACCAATATGTTCACTGCTGACAGCTGTAGTTCATAGTTTATTCAATTCCAAGTTAATTGCAGATTCTGATTACTATGTATATCCAGTACTTGATTACTCTTACAGTGTTTTCCTCATCTTTCTCTAAATGTTTCTGCCTGTCTCCATTTCCATCCAGAGATAACAAACTTGTCACCCAAGGACGGAATATAACCCAGAGGGATGTTTGATTTGAGCTTGCAGAGTGCTCACTTTTTAAAGGCAATTTTTAAAAACTGGACATTTTACATAAAAATCCATGTTATTAGATTCTACTGAAAAATTAGAAGGGATATAACAGAGCGCTTTCATTTATGCATGGCCAAAATTCACTGAAGCCAACTTTTTCCCTTCTGATGAGGTAAGTTCTCTCTAATCACTATATCCAGGCCCCTCCCAAACGCCCCATTTTCTGTCATCTCCTTTTTATCTGTTTCATCTGTGTATTATCTGCCTGATTCCTGAAGCAGTTGCATGTTGGACCTTATAAAGTTTCCATTCATGCGTAGTCTTGATCTCTCCTTTAAATTATGTGTGCCATTGATTTTAGTTTATTATCCTTGGAATACTTATTTTGAAGTAGTCTTTTTAATTTAAATATTAATTGATGGAATTTTAACTTAACTATTTTTCTTAACATTTAAAATTGTTATTATTGCAATTTTATGGGTTCTTTGACTACATAAAGCATGCTGGGCACTCGCGCCCGCGCGCACACACACACCCCACACACAAACATCTATCAGATCTGCACAAGTTAAGTGGAATTTAAACACTGAGAAATTTGAGGGGCAGAGGTGTTTTTGAGAAAACCGAATTGAGATCATGATCATGAAGTGCTCATTATGTCTAATAATTCGAAATGTGCCTCTTATGAGTGAGTACCTGTTTCAATGTGGCTAGACTGTGTTCATACCAAAGCTTGTGAAGTGAGTGGTATTAAAATAAAACATGTTCAATATTTTTTGCATGCAACTGTCCAGTTTTCCCAACACCATTTATTGAATAGACTGTCTTTACCCCACTGTATATTCTTGCCTCCTTCCTCATAGAATAAACAACCATAGAGGCATGGGATTACTTTTGGGACCTCTATTCTGTTCCCTTGATCTACATGTCTGTTTTTATGCCAGCGCCATGCTGTTTTGATTATTATAGCCTTATAGTCTAGTTTGAGATCAGGTAGTGTGATAAAGAACTTCAAAAAGAACTTCAGTTTTGTTCTTCTTGAGATTGCTAGGGTGATTCAGCGTTCCTTATAAATTTTAGGGTTATTTATTGTAGTTCTGTGAAAAATGCCATTGATATTTTGTAGGCATTGCATTGACTCTATAGATTACTTTGGGTAGTATGGACATTTTAACAATGTTCATTCTTTCTATCTATGAGTACTGTATATGCTTCCATTAATTTGTATCTTCTTCAGTGTCTTTCTTCAGTGTCTTATAGTTTTCCAAATATAGGTCTTTTACCTCCTTGGTTAAATTTAATCCTAGGGTATTTTATTCTTTTGGATGCAATTGTAAATGGGAATGTTTTCTTAATTTTTCTTTCTGACAGTTCATTATTGGTATATAAAAATGCAACCAATGTCTTAATATTAATGTTTTATTTGGAAGAACTTCTTATACTATATACAAGAATAAACTCAAAATGAATTAAAGACTTAAATGTAAGACCCAAAACCATAAAACTTCTAGAAGAAAACATAGGTAATAAACTCTCAGACATTACTCTTAGTGATGTATTTTTCTGGTCTGTCTCCTGGGGCAAGGGAAGCAAAGGGAAAAATAAATAAATGAAACTACATCAAACCAAAAAGCTTTTGCACAGCAAAGGAAACCACCAACAAAATGAAAAGACAACACACTAAATGGGAGAAAATATTCGCCAATGATACATCTGATAAGGGGTTAATATTCAAAATTTATAAAGTACTCATACAACTCAAAACTAAAACAAACAAACAAACAATCCAATTAAAATATGGGCAGAGAACCTGAACAGACATTTCTCCAAAGAGGATATACACATGGCTAATAGACATGTGAAAAGATGCTCAACATCACTAACCATCAGAGAAATGCAAATTAAAGCCACAATGAGATATCACCTCACACACTTGTCAGAATGGCTATCATCAATATGTCAACAAACAACAAGTCCTGGAGAGGATGTGGAGAAAAAGAAACCCTCATACATTGTAGGTGGGATTGCAAGTTGGTGCAGCCACTATGGAAAACAGTTGGGAGGTTCCTCAAAAAATTGAAAATAGAACTACCTAATGACCAGCAATTTCACTTCTGGGTATTTATCTGAAGGAATCCAAAATACTAATTCTAAAAGATATAGGTATCCCTATGTCCACAGCAGCACTACTTACAATAGAGAAGATATGGTAGGAACTCAGTACCCATCAATAGACGATAGATAAAGAAGAGGTGGTACATATAAACAATGGAATATTACTCAGCCATAAAAAAATAGAAAGAAATCTTGCCATCTGCAACGACATGGATTGACCTACAGGGTATTGTGCTGAGTGGAGTAAGTTAGAGAAAGACAAATGCCATATGATTTCACTTATGTGTGGAATCTAAAGAACAAAACAAACAAACAAACAAAACAGAAACAGACTCATAGATACAGAGAACCAAACTGATGGTTCCCAGAACAGGGAGAGGTTGTGGAGCTGGGTGAAAAAGATGAAGGGATTAAGAAATACAAATTGGAAGTTACAAAATACTAATGGGGATGTAAAGCACAACATAGAGAATATAGTCAATAATGTTGCAACAATTATGTATAGTATCAGGTGGGTACTTAATTAATTGGGGGATCACTACATAAAGCATATTGTCTAAACACTATACTGTAACCTGAGATTAATATAAAATAATATTGAATGTAAAGTGTAACTGAAAAAAAATTTAAAAACCCAGAAAATATTATCCATGTAATAAATTCAATGGATCAACTGGACACCTTTTTAAACAAAAATATTTTAAATTGTGGAAGGATATTTAATCTCTTTAACTATTAAATGAAAGTACCATCTTGTCATTTTTCACATGAAGATTTCTTAAACAGATTCCTTAGAATTTTTAGAACATTTCTGCTGTTACAGCTTCTTTTGTTGTGTCTACAGGTTTCACCATACAATAGTCTGTAAAATCCCCTAGGAGTGATCTGGAATTAAGCAATATCCTGATAAGTGGCTCAAGCTAGTTTAAGTTTTTGGGATGGATGAAGCTAGTACCTAATCACCTTAATTAGGTATAGCGTGAGTGTTCCATTGGCGCCCCTCCCATTTGGGATCATTTTTGAATGAACTTCAAGGAACGCCACGCCCCTAAAATGAGGGACACTACATCAGCATCCAGGAAAAAGCTATCCTGCTCTCTTTTAGGAATATCAGCACTACTGTGTGCAAAAAATGGAAGCCTCTTAACCTATGTACTGTGTCATTGGATCTTTACTTCTACAGGAGCTAGATTAAAACATGGAGGTTTTATGTTTTAGTTAAATAGAATTTGGTTTGAGACTTCTAAATTTTAGTTTAGGATACATGTTAGTGTTTCATGCATCTGGCCTAGAAATACATTCTACCTTGCATTTCAGATAGACCTATGATTCACTTCCATCTAAAAAGTGTTTATAGTTGTATCAACACTTCTATCTTTATCTGTATTTCTCTTCTGCTTCCTCTCACCATTTATTATGATGAAATTTTAAGGAAGCATTTTGCTTTTCTCAAAAATGAAAAAAATGAACACACCTCTATTTATACTTTGAGAATATGTGTGTTTAGGCAAGTGTTAAAAGAGAAAAAGGGCACAGTTGACATGATATGCACAAACGTGTTACTTATAGGCAAGAGGTGAAATGAAGATACCGCAACTCAGTCTGTTTCCCACTATTACTTCACAGGACACAACTTTGAGTTAAATGCTCATTTCTCTCAATTCTTAATGGAACGCAAGTAGGGCAAATTAATTCTGTAACAAAAATCTCTTGGAAATTGGTGATGTGGTCCCAAACACGTGACTGTCTTCAACATTTTCTGAGACTATTTTTGTTTCCAGCTCACCACCATGACACTGATTAAGACCCAGTATAAAGCACATGAATTAGGTAGTCCGGTTAAGCAATTATGCATAACAAGATGGTGGGGGGTGAACAGAGTCATAGCGCATTTATTTTTAATAATAAGAATTTATAAACTAGTACCTATTTTGCTAAATTTGCACGAAGGGCAATATTGAAGCTTGACATGTAATCTCTAACTATTAAATGAAATTTTTGTCCATAAAATCTGATCTATTTGGTAAAAGTCTTGAAAGGATATCATAATACTTTTTCAGAAATTTATTCATTCTGGTCATAGTACATGTTCAGTGATTTTTTGTTCCTTCTCCTTATTAACACTCAACTCCTTACTTTAGATAAAGCCTCCATTTAATGTAACCAGTTTAGAGATATATATTTTCTGATTGAATCCAGCCTAGTCATCTCATAGATATTTTATCTCTAGTACCAACTGTCAGTCTCCTAATATTCTCTCAGACTGCCTGTCACCAGAGTGTTACTAGTTTTTTATAACATTGCTTTCACCTCAGAAAAAGGCCCTCCATCGCCTCGGCAGCTTAGATGTTTCTCTCTGATTAACTCATTTTTCCGACAGCAGTGACAAGCTTTCCATTTTATCTCCAAAGTAGAGAAATATTTATTAAAAGGTGTGTATCAGGGGATTTACAATATGTTTTAAACTTTTAAACATATCGTGCTACATAAAATTAAAATTAAATCATAATGAAATATAAACAGATAAAACTTAAATACATACAACTTCATAAAAAAAACTATACAAAATTATAGCTAATTAAGTATAATTATCTTATATATAATCAAGTATAATTATCTTATAATGTTGGTTAATATATATTTATACATATGTATAAAATTACATATATATATATATATATATAAATATCTATATAATTTATATTTTACTTCTCTCCCTCATTCAGCCTTTAAATTTTCAGAACTCTTTGATGGCTATTTTACATATGCTCACAGACTATTCTCAGTAATGATGTGGCAACTCTGTTTTTATTTCTGTTCTGTTCCTCAATCTCCTTTGCATTGACACAATTAGTTATCAGCATGGCCCCTGGGCACCAATAACCCCACTGCTTTCTGTGCTGGCTCCTGCTTGCTCACTGGTACAATTTTGGCTCCACTCTAATTTCCCGCACACCACTAAAATTTTCAAGCAGGCTATGTGGTCTCCTACCTTCAGAGTCTCTGGAGACAAATCTGTTAAGTGGAGGAGAATGCCTCTTTGTCCTTTTATGTTACTGCAATAAATAAATTCTACTGGCAGTTATTGCTTTGAGTGTCTCTAGTGTAATTTATGTGGTTAAATGTAGCCACTGAATTGGGAGAAGTTCAGAGTTATGAACAGTCCGTGACGTTATCATGTAAGAGAAGAAAATCATCCATGAACCAGTGCGATGTGGCTGGCTGCTGATTTAGAGAAAGCTGAAGATATAATGATGATTGATCAAGTCAGAAGTTTGGGAATGGGATCTGTGGTCAGAAAAGAGGTGTGCTTAAGTAGTTGTGAGTCATAAAAATTGCTGGTAGGAGACCCTGTTTTGATGGGTTAGGTTAAAGTTTAGTTAACTCTGCCAAAACTGTGCAACTGTCCAGTCTCTGGGATGCTGCTCTGGGAAATTGGAGATGGGAGAGTAGATTTTTCTGCCAGTCATTCTGGGCACACTCAGATGCCCTGTCCATCTAGTTCATTTGTCTTCTCTCTCTCATATCCCTGTCCACCCTGTCTTCTCTCTCCTAGGCTGACAATTCATTTGTTCATACATTCTACAAGAGGACAACCAAATCAGTGTTTAAACAGAAATACTGTATTTTTAATGAAAAGGCTCTTTAAATGTTCAAGTACCACAGTGTGGGGCTGAAATATCAGTTTAAGTACCTGGGACCCATAGGTGAATCCGAATAACAAGCACCATGTTTTCCTCACAAATCCTCCTTGGGACTTGATATTGTCAAGCTCACCTGAGTAATTTTTTTTCTCTCTCTCTCTCCAGGAGTTCTATCTCCAGGAGTCTTAAGTAATTGATGCAATGGGCTTCTGTTGGGTTTGCACCACTTAGTCCCAAATATGTTTGGGTTGAGCTGCAAATAAAACTTAGGAGAGACATTTGCTACATTTACATTGCGGCATGAATGCGTTATATTAATGGAGTTCACATGACCACAATACTTAACAGCTATTTCAATGTTATCATTACCTACACATTTCACTATTTATCTTTTGCATGTTATTTGCAAATTTTATCTTTATAAGTAACAACAACAACAACAAATATAGGTATATAAAGTGACGTGATTGGTATACAATCTCCAAGGTGGAGTGATGAGAGTAAAACTTATGAAGAATGCTACAATAAATGTTTAGGGTGCATTTTGATTGAATTGGGTCAGAGATCGTATGATAGTAAACGGGACACACAGGTATGGGAGGAGGTAGAAGAGGTAAGCCAGAGGCTATACAGCCATGTAGTTGCTTATTGGCTATTGTAAGTATTTAAAATGTTATCTAATGTATAGTGAGAAGCAATTGGCAGATTTTAAGCATGGAGGCAGATAACAATTTTATGTATCTTTTAAATAGATCACTTTGACATCTGTATGATAAATGGATTGGAGGTGTGTTAGGACGGGGATTGAAAGTAAGGAAGCCAATTAGCAGACATTATAATAGCCCAGGCAGGTGGTGACAGTAAGTGGTTCTATGTTAGTGAGAATAAAAATTGACAAAATACAGGTATTAGAATGACATTTTGAAGGTAGAATTTATAGGGTCTGGAGATGGTGAGTGTCAAAACTTTCCTTCATATCTATGGCTTCAATGAATAGACAGTAGGAAATGTCAATACAGAAATTTGATGAATACTCATATGTGTTATGTCATTTAAAGTTCAAAATACTTAAAACGTACCTATAACTTCATTCTTTCTTAGAATATGATTTTCAATTGTGCATTTATTCAAAAACATTTATTTAGCATAGCATGTGTGCCAGGCATTCTACTAAGTATTGAAGATATAAAAATGAATAAGATATGGTCCTTGCTTCAGAAGCCATAATTATTCTGCAAGAGACTGACAAATAAACAATTATGTGCAAGCAAATTTTGCTCATGAATATTTATGAAACAATCCAAATTATTAGCAAAACAAATCCATTGATGTACAAAAACAATAACACATCATGACCTAGTTAGTTTTTTCCTAGTAATTTAAAGGTCAGTTAACATTGGAAAATATGTAATGTATTATGGCAGAAACATGTATAATCATCTCAATGGGAGCTTAAAACAGATTTTGATAAATTCAATGCTCTTTCATGATTAAAAGAAAATAAAATTCCTTTCATTTGTTAAGAAATATCCACCAGAATCTACAGCATGTATAATTTTTAATGGGGAAATTTTAGAAGCATTCACTAGAGAATTACGAAAGGAAGGGGTGTGCAATGTCCCACTGTTTATTAAGCACCACACTGGAGACCCTAACCAATATAGGAATACAAGAAAAAAAATTAATTCCACAAGAAAAGAAAGAGAAAAATAGGATTCAATGCTATCCTGTATCAAATTGGGCTAAGCTTTCTGAGGTAACACAGAAACACCAAAATCCCAGGAGCGTAACACAAAACATGTTTATGTCTCAATTATATAATAGTGGACTCAGTATGTCAAGAGCTGTGAGGGTCTGACATTTCACTCTATTTGCAAACTATGAATTAGCCTGATGCATCAGAGGTAATGGACATCATTACTCATGGCAGCGGGCAGCATGCTCATACTCATCATGTGGGTTTTGCTCCCCTGATCCAGCTCCCACATGACAACTCACTGGACCACATTACAGGAGAGGAACCCCAGGCTTAGAGAACCTGAATGTTTTATATTAGAGTAAGCATGTCTGCCCTTTGCCACAGTGAGGCTACATCTGTCCTCCAATGTTGGTTGCTATACAAATACTCTTAATAGAGAGTCCAAGCAAAGGCAGTCAGTGCCTCTTCTTATAATACTGTGTTTCCCTGAAAATAAGACCTACCCTGAAAATAAGCCCCAGTTAAGATCGTCAGCCAGAGGAAAACATTTAGTACATTATGACGATGTTCCAGAAGATGACATGACTCTTTGAATAAATGTAGATTGTTGTACATGAAAAAAATTAGACATCCCCTGAAAATACTCCCTAATGCGTCTTTTGGAGCAAAAATTAATATAAGACCCGGTCTTATTTTTGGGGAAACACAGTATGTGTAGAAACATGAGACCAATGGAGAATTGTCTTCCAACACCGTAAATGTATCCTCCTCATCCCATCATTAAGGATTCAGGCTCTGTTCCATCTCCCACATATGACCTTGTCACCAAGTCAGGGGAAGGGAGAATGTGGAGGAATCACATCCATTCCCAATGCTTCATCTCAGAAGTATCAAGCAATGTTTTCTCTCATAGCCCATTGTGTAGACCCAATGGGAGTATATGGACTATGTCTGCTATTATTTCAAATCAGTATTCCATAAACTATAAAAGAATCTAATTACCTGATTTTAAATGTTAACTTGAAAAACAAAGGCCTAAGAACCAAGATACTCTTGAAGAAGAGTAAGGTGGGAGATTTGCCATATTTTATTAAATATTACCAGATATTAACACCTATTGAAACCTAAAATAAAATCCATTAACTATTAGCACAAATAGGACAAAATAGAGACCCCCCCAAATACCCGTGCAAACATAGAATCTTGATACACGAGTATGATAGATGACTGAGGAAAGAAATGTCTATGTATTAAATGGTGCTGAGAAAATAGACAAATTATATAGAAAAAAATTAAATGTGTTTCTTAAATGAAAATGAAACGCACAAATAAAGATTTAATAAATCTTTAGATTTATTACAATCTTAAAGATAAAGGGAAATCAAAACAAAGAGAATAAAATAATGAAAAATAATTTCATGACCTCAGGGTATGTAAGAATTTATTAATTACAAAAGGTGCTAACTAGAAAAAAAGGATGGTTAAATTAGAACACATTAAAATTTAAAAAGCTGTTCTCCACAGGGCACCACAAAGATACAAAAAAAACATAAGCCACAAAGCAGGAGAAAATAAGTACAATGCATAAAATTCATAAATGTTTGGTTCCAAAATATATAAAGAACTCATAAACAACGGGAAAAAATTAAACAAACCTTTAAAACATCAACAAAAGACATGAAAAGGCCTTTCACAGAATAGGAATTAACTGCTTAATGAACACATGAAAAGATAGTTAATCTCATTAGTAATTAGATCAATGTAAATTAATACAACAGGTTCCTATTCTCATGGTCCAGACTGGTAAAATTTCAAATGTCTCAAAATAAGAAGTGTTGGTAATTACATAAGGTAATGAAAACTCATTTGGTGTATATGTGAGTTGAATTAGGTCAGTAACATTCTAAAAACAACTAGCAATTACCTAAAGTTAAACAGAGACACACACTAAGTCTCAGCAAATTCACTTCTTGCCATAAATTTTGCATATGAATATTTTCCTGAATATAGAATATTCCATACCAAGAGATGTATATAAAAATTATTGTGGAAACTCTGTAATAAAAAGCAAAACAACAACAACAACAACAACAACAACAGAGGGTGTGGTAAAATCTGTATTGACAAAAGCTTAAATTAATTGTACTTTATCAACACCATGAAAAAATAGACAGCAGAAAAAATAAACTACAGCTACATGCAACAGTATGGAGGAATATTAGAAACATAATATTAAGGGAAATAGTTTTAAGTATGTGATAAAGCTTGAACCTTAGAAAAGACTGAAAATAATTAAAAAGATGAGCAAAATTTCAGGGTGATTATGTCTTGCGGACAGGAATGATTTGAAATGAGGAGCAATAAATAGTTTTAATGGATTGATAAATATAATATTATAAATAATATAGCATAT
The DNA here is from genome assembly GCF_004115265.2 of Rhinolophus ferrumequinum. NCBI lineage: Eukaryota > Metazoa > Chordata > Mammalia > Chiroptera > Rhinolophidae > Rhinolophus > Rhinolophus ferrumequinum. Next base: position 88,160,142 of record NC_046289.1, on the reverse strand, counting down.
CATATGTAACATAAATATTCTACTGGTTTGTTTCTCTGGATAACTAATACAATTATTAAAGTCATCTGTTTGATAATATCGAACTAATAAGTACTGAAGAATTATTGCATTAGAATTGGGTAGAAGGGAGAGAACCAGAAAGTTTTACCCTGATTTGGGGGGTTTCTTACTGATGCTGGTAAGGGTTAATTGTGAGGGCAGGAAGTTGAGAGGATTGTTTGAGGATTTTGAAAAACTAAAGTGACAGAAATTGATGTTTAGAGCCTATCAAAGGTGGAGATAATCCCTGGTGAACCCTCTTTGTTTTTGGTTGGGAACCTAAAGAACTGCAATTTATGAATAAGGGTCACCCAAAATAGGTTTCCCATAGTTTGTAACTCACATTTAAAAATGTAAATCAATGAAATTAGATAAAGATGATTCTAGATTACAGGTGACAATAGGTACCTGGAGGGAACACACCAAAATATTCCATGGAAGAAGAAATACTACCCTAGTTCTCAAAGTTACTTCCACAATATTTTACAATAAATGTTGAACACACGTACACAAATTACCAGACCAACAAACAGAATAAACGGCAGGAACAACAACAAAACAAAACAAAACAAACAACAAAAAATAGCAGAAAAGGGTAGAAATTAAATAGAAAACAATTAATTGAAACAGACATATAAAGGAAAGCAATATTGTACACAAAACATACACACTTAAAATAATGGTATTTACTTTATTCAGTGAAATAAAACACCAGAATGAGATTTAAGCAGAAAACTGGAAAATGTGAAAAATAAATAGAAATTATAGACTTGACAAATTCAATAATGACATCAATAATCAAATAGATTGATTAAATAAAAGATTGAATAAATGTAGAGGAAAGAAGTCAGAAAAAATATACATAATGAAGCAGAGTGGGAGAAATGTAAAACTTAGAGGGGAAAAATAATTATCATAAGGTAAACAAAGAAAAGGTCTAATATATGTTACTCAGTGTACCAAAAAGAAAAAGGAAAAAAAAAAGGGAGAAGAGGGCAGAAGAAACAATGTCTGAAAAGATAATATCCGAACATTTTCCTAAACAATTGAAAGACATTGTATCTCAGATTGAGAATTTTCTGCAAAGCATTAAAATTATGAAAAAAACCTAACCAAGGAATGTCACACTGTATTAACTTTCTTTTGTGTCATAACAAGTCACCACAAAGTTGACAGCTTAAAATAGTTAGAATGGCTATTATTATTAAGACAAGAAATAAGTGTTGGAGAGAATGTAGAGAAAAGGGAACACTTATACACTGCTGGTGGCAATGTAAGTTGGTGAAGCCTCTATGGATAACAGAATGGAGGTTCCTCAAAAGATTAAGAATAGAGCTATCACATGATCCAGTACTCCCTCTTCTGCGTATCTACCCGAAAAATTTTGAAAACACTTATTCGTAAAGATATATGTACCCTATGTTATTTGTAGCACTATTCATGTTTGCCAAGACGTGGAAACAACCTAAGTGTCCTTCCATGCATGATAGGATGAAGAAGATGTGGGTATATGTGCACAATGGAATACTACTCAGCCATAAGAAAAGATGAAATGTTGCCATTTGCTGCACCATGGATGGATCTTAACAACACCATGCTAAGTGAAATAAGTCAGATAGAAAAGGACAAGAACCATATGATTTCAATCATATATGGGCTATAAAACAAATGAACAACAACAAAAAATCTCATAAGCATAGATGATAATATGGTGGTTACCAGAGGGGAAGGGCGTTGGCGGTAGGATGAACAGGGTCAAGGGGGTCAAATATATGGTGACTGAAGGAGACTAGACTTTGGGTGGTGAACACACAATGCAATATACAGATGACGTATCATAAAATTGTACACCTGGAACTTATATAATGTTATTAACCAATGTTACCCCAATAAATTTAATTGAAAAAATAGCATCCATTTGCTATTAATAACTCACAGTTCTGAAGTCCTGCAGTTCTTAGCTGGCTTCTCAGGGCATCAAAGACTGAATGATGGTGTTAGCTGGACTGGGCTTTTGTCTGAGGGCTCTGAGGAAAGTATGCTTCCAAGCTCATTCTTTTTGTTGGTTTTCTTGTGGTTGTAGGACTGAGGTTTCTGTTTCCTTACTGCTGTAAATTGGGGACACTCTCTAGAGACCACCCACATTTCTTGCCACATGACCCCCTCGATTTTCAAGCAAGCAATAGGGAATCAAACCTTTCTGGTGCTTAAAACCCCTGACTCCCTGTTCTTATACTAGGTGGAGTCCACGCTCTGCTTTTAAGAGGTTCATGTGATTAGATCAGGCTCACCTGGATGAACTCCCTATCTAGAGATCCACTAATGAGACCTTAATTATATTTATAAAAATCCCTCACAGGAGTATGTAGCTTAGTATTTGATTGAATAACTGGAAGAAGGTGTGTGCACATCAGGGCTCAGCAATCATGGGGGTCGTCTTAGGATTCTGCTTTCCACACGCTCTAAAACTGTTGAGAAAAAAACGAAAAGGACAAACTATTTAAAAGCAGCCAAAGAAGGGCAAAATCAAGTTATCTTCAAAAAACAGCTCAATCTATAATTCTATTCAATGTAAAAATAGCCTTTGAGAATTAATTGAAATAAAGATAATTTCAGACAAGTAAAAATTGAGAATATTTATTATCATTGGACACATAAATACAAAAAAAAAAAGAAAAAAGCTAAATGGTGTTCTTCAAACAGAAGGAATATAGCCATAGATGGAAGTTCAGAAATTCAGAAAGGAATGAAATAAAACAGGTAAATCTGAATGAATATTGAATAAATGATAATAAAATACCTTGAGATTTAAACATTCACAGAATTTAAATACATGGAAATAATGTCAAATAATTCAAAAGGAGGTAAACTGAGTTATAGTGTTTTAATATTCTTGCATTATCTGGAAAGACAGTATTAATTAACATTTGATTTTGATAAGTCAAGAATGCAGGTTGTAATTGCAAAGGTAATCATTAAAAGAAATTGTAAAAAGTATATACCAAACTAACATTATGAAAAAAATGGGATAAAAAAATAATACAACAATGGCAAGAAAAGAGAGAAATTTAAGACAGGGGCACAAATGAAAGCAAATAATATGATATTAGATTCAAACTGAATACATCTGTAATCATATTGCATAGAAATTGGTTTAAAGAGGCATTACAGAATAAACTTTACCAGACTGGATTTTTAAAATCCCCAATATATGCTACTTACATGAGACACATTTAACATATAAGTTTATAGGAAATTTGAAAACAAAGGTGAGAAGAAAATGTACCATGTAAACAACTAACACAAGAGAGCTGGAGTAACTACAAGTATATGTATGTCAAGCAAAGTAGAGTTTAAGAAACAAAGAGGACACTTCACAATAATAGAATAATTAAATAACCAGGAAATATAAAAACTCTAAATCTGTGTTCAGCTAATAATATAGGCTCAAAGTTTATAAAGTGAAAATTCATAAATCTACAAAGAGAAATGGACAAATTCACAATCATGAGATTTTTAAGAGACCTTTCTCAGTAACTGAGATAACAAGTAGATAAGTAAGTAAACAAAAATAGATTATATGAACAATGAGGTTAGTCTAGGAATATAGTTAAAAAGGAGAAAAATAAAGTGGATTTAACAATTAATGCATTTTACTACATTAACTGAATAAAGAAGAAAAAATATATTTATCTCAATAGATTTAAGAAAAAGTGGTATAATTTTAAATGTATTTATAAAAACTCTGTAAATTAGGAACAGATGGGACCTTTATACATCTTATAAAATGTGAGTACAAAAATCAGAGTACACATCATACTAAATGAAATTCTTAAAGTGTTCCTTTAGAAGTCAGAATCAAGACAAATGTTCCTGCTATGATCCTTTACATCCAACATTACACTGGAGACCCTTGGAAATTCATTAAAGCAATAAAAAGAAACTACATGTTATAAGTATTGGAAAGAAGAAATTAAATTATCACTATTTCATAGAAGATCAAAAGAATAGTCAGATATAATATTAAAATTAATAAGTGAATTCAGTCTAAATAATTAGTTGCACTCATGCTGAATATAGTGGATTCTTTATTTAAAATGCTACAGCAAGTAATATGTGTCCCTACACTGTTACCCACACTATCCAGTTCTTTAGGTACCATAAATGAAATTGACTTTTAAAAATTGTCCTTTTCCTGTTATAAAATTATATATGTATGTATATATATATATATATATATATATATATGTATATACACACACACACACACACACACACACACACACACATATATATATATATATATAAATTTTAGAAACTTTGGAAAATAAATAAAACCATAAAAATGGAAACTATTTAAAATGCAATAGTCCATCTGAAATGCGAGATAACATATTTTTTATCCAGATGTGGTTAGGTGGGCTCCTGAGATATTTCTTTTAGAGAGAATAGGTTAACACCACACATTTTCTCAAACCCTCAGATGTGTCATTTAAAATATTTTTTGGAAATAACTATATAAATTAATATTTTTACTTGAATCATAAAAATGATTGTAGTCAAACCAGTTAAGAAATTAGTTTAATATCTGGTAGTTGACAAGAAAAACAAACATTAAAATTTATGTATTTGGCTAATTTGGATTTTCCAACTTTAAATAATCTTAAAATTCCCATTTTTACATTTTACTGCTTTCTAATCAATTCAACAGAAACAGAGACCATATAAAAAGTTAGTTCAGCAAATGTGCTGCATACAGATTTGTGTATAAAGTCAACTACAAGTCCATATAACATAAACATGTATAGAAAATAATTTTTTTTACAAAAGAAGCTCTTTGTAATAGCCAAAGAAATTAGCAAAAAACTAAGAAAAAGCCTAAGAAATTTCACAAACAATCTTGGAACAGAAAACTCAAAAAAAAAAATTGAGAGGTATTCATGCAGACCTGAATAATTGGCATGCTATCCCCTGCTCATGATTTGTATGACTGGGTCATTATAATTAAAGATGTCAATTAGCCCCCAAATGATCTATATAGCCAATGTCATCCCATTTAAAATTCTGATAGAAATTTCATATTGGCAAGCATTCTCTAAAATAAAAATTTCCAGAGGAACCAAAGCATTCTTTAAAAAGGAAAACAAAGTGTAAAAACATTCATTATTGTCTAACAAAACTTATTTTAAAGTTGTAGTGATTAAACTATGTGATACTTATGTAAGGACAGACTAATAAAATAGAATACAAGAGTGAGCCATAAAATACACCCATGTATATCTGGACCTTTGATTTATGAAACTTGTACTAGTATAATAAGTACAATGAGAAAGAAAATGGTGTTGGGACAATTGACTATAGAGGTGGAAAAAAATTTACCCTACATCGCACCGTCCCCCAAACAAATTGTTTCCAGGGGAACACAATAAGTTTCCTAGAATATAATATAGGATATACATAATGACTTGATACAGGTACAAATTTATATATCACTTTACAACAAGGACTAACCACAAAAAGTTTTTAAAATTTGACTACTATTGAAGTAAGAGTTTCTGTGTCTCAGAATATTCTGTGTCTTTGAATTTAGAAATTCAAAATTTAAACTATAGTGTGGGAAATTACATTTGAAAAATACATTAACAACTTCAAAATTAACAAGGGAAAGTCAAAAATTACAAAAGAAAAATATTGGCTGGAATTTTAAACAGGCATAAAAGAAGAAATCAAAGTGATCAATAAATATAAGAAAAGACATTAAACCTCGTTAGCAATCAAGGAAATGAAAATTAAAGCACTGTGTAAAACCACTATACACCTACCAAAATGATTCATATTTAACAAGGACAATGCATGGATTTGGTGAGTAAATGGATCAACAGGAACTCTCACATGTAGCTGATGGAAGAGTAAATTGTACATGGTACATGGAGGGAATGCATGGATAGTCACAGAACAGACTGAGAATTTTGAAATCCCAAATCCCCTAAACTTTCCTTGCTAAGTGAAGCAACAACACATCCCTTTCCCTTTCTTGAAGACTTCAACTGTGGCTGTTGTCTCACAAGTGGATGCTAATTTTCCTCAAACCCAATTTTCATCTCCTCCAGTCCATGAGAGTTAAATCTCACCACAGACAAAGGCAAAATACCAGAATTTTATGAGAAAATACACCCTATACAGTTAACTTTTGAACAATGCAAATGTCAGAGGCACCAACCACACTTGCAGTCAAAAATCTGTATATAGCTTAACTCAGCCCTCAACATACGCAGATTCTCTACCATGGATAGAAAAGGGTTGTGCGATTTTACCAATTAGTATTTGTTGGTAGGAGGCTGGTAGGAGTTATGGGTTGAATTGTGTCCCCATCAAAAGATATGTTGAAGTCCTAACCCCAATTACTTCAGAATCTTACCCTTTTTTGGAAATAGAGTCATTATAGAAGTGAGTTAAAATGAAATCATTAGGATAGGTACTAATTCGATCTGACCGGCATCTTTTTAAAAAGAGATTTGGAAGCAGAAACAGACATGCACAGAAGAAAGATTGTGGCATGACACACAGGGAGAAATGGGCGTGTTACTAGAGTGATGCATCCACAAGCCAAGGAGCACCAAGAATCACAGGCAACCACCAAAAGAGACAAGGAAAATCTATCCTCCATAGCTATCAGAAAGCATTTCTCCGCCAACACCTTGATTTTAGGCTTTTAGCCTCCAGAACTGTGAGACAATAAATTTCTGTTATTTTAAGATACCCAGTTTTGAGTACTTTGTTACAGCAGCCCCAGGAGCTAATATAGGCAGTGTAGACGGGGGTCAATTTTGTTGTCATTAGATGAAAGAAATTGAAATATCAAATCAGATGGGCTCAAATTCATGGATGTCCTCATCTGGGATTCAGGATTTAACATCGTAGCTTGAGCATTTGGGAGTAGTATAATAATCCACAAAATTGTTTAATTGATGCCTGGACTCATTGGTGGACTTATCGTTAGTGAGGGTGAAATGCCAAACTTTCACTGGCATGTTGTAAAGGGAGTCTGCATACTTAGTAAGATGATAATTTTGAAATGAATTATGAACAAATGACTCAACTACTCCCTCAGCATACTCTTCAGTGGGGCCCAAAAGATATGCTCTTTGCCAAGATATAAAAAGCAATCATGAAGGAGCTTTGCTGAGTTCTGTGGTGGCTATTGTGGGAAGCCAGAGTTGACTTTGGTGGATTCCCTGATCTCCATACAACTAATGAGACCCATAGGGGTAGAATTAGATGGAGGCACAGATTTTAAAGTAAGCCAAAGGAACAGAATAATTAACAGACTCTTTTGTCCTGTGGAGATTTGTGGCAATGACAAATTGATCATTAGATCCCTGGAAAAGAATAGATGATACTTCTTGACATATACAGGTGGCATGTTCATTTCTTTTGCTGCGTAACAAATTATTCCAACATTCAGCAGCTTAAAACAATGCATATTTATTAATTCACAATTTCTCAGAATCAGGAATTTAGGAGCAGCTTAGCTGGTTGGTTCTGGTTTTCAGGGTTTCTCATGAGGTTGCAGTAAATATTCCAGAGAGAGCTTCATTTATCTGAAGGTTTGACCGGGGCTGGAGAATCTACATACATGGCTTTTGGCAGAAGGTATAAGTGCCTTGCTGACTATTAGCAGGAGACTTCAGTTCCTTGCCACATAGACCTCCATAGAGCTGCTTGAGTTTCTTTCATGACACTGTAGATAACTTTCCCCAGGAAGTGTGATCCAAGAAAGAGAACAAGGAGGAAATGAAATCCCCTTTATAATCTGATCACAGAAGTTACACAGTATCATTTCTGCCACATTCTTTTTATCAGAGTTGAGACACTAAATATAGCCCACACCTCAGTGAAGGAGAATCAGGCCTCACCTCTTGATGGGAATACTTGTACGTTTATTAGCTAGATCCCTAACTTGCTTCAGCATAGTGGAGATTCAAAGATTTTTTGCTGAATTTTGTAGATATGTTTGTTCACAGACTTGAAGCCCTTAATAGTTTTTACCATTGTTCTGTTAGACTTAGAGAATATACATTGAATAACCTGTTTACTCGCCTGTCAAATGATAAAAGCACACAAATGGGTTATAATTTTGTTTTGTTTTGTTTTTGAAGCATTGCAAGATAGACATTATTGTTCTTAAATTTTTTCATATGATATTCATTAATCTCTTTCAAATGGGAAAATAATAGCTAAATTAACTTTTACAACTCTGATTAAAGAAATAACTATTCATTAATTAAAGTCAGATTAGGTCTAACATCTATGAATATTTTTGTGACTTACTCATGTATTAAATTATTTATGTACTTTGATGTAAGCAAATCAGATAGTAAAAACTATGGAAGGATCTTTTATAGGAAACTGCAAAATCTGTCAACGTTTTATATTTTCCAAGTCAAAAAACAATTCCCTCTGGTACCTTCCATTTTTTTTTCGTCATGGAGTCCACATTGCATTTAGCAGAATTAAACCAGATGGCTGGTAAAAGAAATTTATCACCAATTTTAACTAGTGTGATCCAAGAAAGTCTTCAATTTATACATGGACATTTTATGAAGTGTTTCTTTGCCAGACCCTTATGTAAATTAGCAAGGACCCTGAGGCCCAGAGTTTCCAAAAAGTTAGGCCAGATTTAAAAAGCACCAGGCTGTGGAGAGATAAGAGGCATAAAGTGAACCATAACACTAATTTATACTCATGCCTTCAACTGACATAAAGTATACACGATTATATTCTGGTCATTATTATGCATAGAAGTGGTTAGAGAACGTAGAAGCTGAGAGAGAATTAAAAGTAATAATCTTTTCTGAATAACTAGCCTAAATCTTTCTTAACCTTTATTGTTACTGCTTTTTCATGTAAATATATAATAAATTACGTCGTTAACCTCTTTAGCAAGTTCTCCACACCCACTCCATACTTAGTAAGGAGTGATCTTTTTCTCCTTACTGATCTTTTTCTCTTCCTCCAAGTTTCCTTGTAGTCACCTTTGGAAGTAATATTTATAGTCCTGATGGTATGAACACGCAGATGAGATTCAGCTATTTTCAATCATTTCATTGTAGGGTGTAGCATTAGAGGGTGAGGAGTTGATTGGGTTGGGGTTTCCTTTGTCAGAAATTGCTATTCATAAACTTTCTTTAAGAATTGGATGTGAGGAAGACATTAATAATGAAATACATTGTCCTCTTCATATGTAACGATGATACTGGGGCTGGTAGTATAATATCATTCCAGGTGTTGAGGTATGGCTGGAAACCCGGAGCCTTTTGTAGCCGCTTTTTCTATGTTGTTAGAATGGTAAAGGGAGCCCTTTGGTCGGCAGCTGCTGATACAATTCACCGAGCCTGATGCAGCTTGGAAGCGTTTCCATTTCTTTTTCAGAAATTAATTCAGAACATAGAAGGCTTTTGAAACGAGCACATGTCGGTGCACACATACTAATAACGTATCGGTGAAAAGGCTCTGGTTGTGAGTAACAGAATATGACTCAGGCTAAATTAAAATAGATTTATTATTTGGGGCACGAGGAAATCATAACTAATGATTTGTTAAAGGCTGAAAACCCTAAACAGTGATGAGGATAACGTAGATTGAAAGTCAGGAACTGATGATTAGTCTCTTCCACGTTGATATTGGAAAGACAGACATTGAATGGCCTCCTGTCTTTTTGCCACGACGCTTGAGATTCTAATTATAAGGAGGGTGGCAATTTGATAGGCTTGTTTGCAGGTACAGTGAATGATGGCTCCATCACAACATCATGGAATTATGAAGGATGGTAACTCAGTATTAATTGATACCAAATAAATAAATAAATAAATAAATAAATAAATAAATAAATAAATAAATGGTATGATCAGGGGGCTATTGGTTTTATTACACTATTTCTCCTGCTCTTTGAATAATATAGACAATTAGTTATGATTTGTTTTTGGATTCTGGTTTCCAAGGGCTACAAAACATATCCAGCATTGGATTTAATCCAACCAAAAATACTACTAAATCTGAAAAAGAGAACTACCCTGTATGGAAGGGAGTAACCTGCACTTAAGAAATAATACAATGAACAAGCATTTTTAAATTCGAAACTGATTTTTGCCAATTTGGGATACATATTTAAGAAAACTGAAAGTGATTTTGAGGGTTTCTACTGAGCAATAACATTCCCAAGTATAATAATACTTAATATATAGCATATACGAGGTCTGACAAGTTAGTGAACTTTGTTGCAACCATGTTGCTAACCTTTTTTGATATCAGAGGGAATATTCATTATGTATTTGTACCAACTGGACTAACAGTTAACCAAGTTTACTATTTGGAAGTGCTGAAAAGGTTGCATGAAAAAGTTAGACGACCTGAACTTTCCACCAACAATTTGTGGCTTTTGCATCACGACAATGTACCAGCTCACATGGCACTATCTGTGAGTGAGTTTTTAAACAAATAACTGTATTGGAACATTCTCCCTACTCACCTGATCTGGTCCCCAATGACTTCTTTCTTTACCCAAATATAAAGGAAATATTGAAAGGAAGACATTTGGATGACATTCAGGACATCAGGGGCAATACGACGACAGCTCTGATGGCCATTCCAGAAAAAGAGTTCCCAAATTGCTTTGAAGCGAGGACTAGGCGCTGGCATGGGTTCATAGCTTCCCAAACGGAGTACTTCAAATGTGACCAAAGTGTTATTCAACAATGAGGTATGTAACATTTTCTCTAGGATGAGTATGCGAATATAATTGACCTCACAGAAAATGTTTAAGCCTTTGTGGGAAAATAAACTATTGGATTCCTAAAATTTTTACAGACAAAGCTGTATGCATTTTGAAATTTCCCATTTAAAATTGGGAAAGTACACAATGGGCATTTGTGCCATAGCTGTCATGGAAACGGTATGTCTTTTCACTGTGACTCATATTTTTCAGTGATTAGAGCATTTTTGGTATTATGCTGCTGACATAAAAAGATTTTTATTCTTTATTTTTATAGATACTAGTTGTCTATAAAGAATCTTCTTAAATTTACTGATAATAATAATGACTAAATTATATATAATGTTGGATATATGCCAAAACTTTAAAAGTATTATCTCATTTAATCTTCACTGTAATCTAATGAAATTGATCAACGTTTCTCAACTTCAGCATTATTGACATTTTGGACCAGATAATTTTTGTTGGGTAAGGGGCGAGGGTGCTCTCTGGTGCATTAAGATATTTAACAAAATTCACGGCCTTCTAGCTACTAGATCCCATAGATTCCAGTAGCACCCCCGTACACAAGTTGTGACCACAAAAAAATGTCTCCAGGCATTGTCAAATGTCCCAGATGAGAATTACTGAAATAGATGCCATTGTAGTCTCCCTCGACAGAAAAATCTGTCGGTCAAGAAAAGATTACCTCATAAAATTTACTGCAGCAAGGAAGAATAACACTCCGATAATAGTATCTCAACAGATAGAAGTCAGGTAAATTTATTTTCAGAGTTTTCTTGCTTAGGCTCAAGAAATTAAGGTGAGCCTTTTAAAGTAGGGAAATAATTAAACCTGGGAAGAGGTCACATAAAATGGTTTAGGATTAAGGGACAAAGAAGGAAAACATATTAAGGTGAGTCCTAATTAGGAAATTGTTTTATTAAAAAGAGAGCTATTTCTTTAAATTAGCAAACTGTTTGCCCAGGTATATTGATTTCCAATACTTTCCCAATGTAAACAGTAAAATTGCTGTATTCAGCTATGTCTGTTTCATGGGTTGACTTATTACTTAACCATGAGGAGAGAGTCAATGAATCCCAGAAGATGAGCTTGTTGTCATTAAAATCAATGGTATTACCTTATGCCATGGAGATTTGAGTGTTTATGAGCTTTGTAAAGGTCTAGCCTAATAGCTATAATTTTTTAAAACCCCTCTGGTTTCCTTTAGTATTTGGGGTCTTTTAGATCATGCTCAAGGTATTCCTAATCTCTCTCTCTCTCTCTCTCTCTCTCTCTCTCTCTCTCTCTCTCTCTCTCTCTCTCTTTCATCTATATCTATCATTTATATCTATATCTATACCTATCTATATCATCTATATCTATATATAAAAAACCTGAGTTATGTTTAGCTCTCCCTTTCGCTGCCAAAATTTTCCTAGTTTGAGTAATGAAATATATTAGTCATCCTCTTTATCTCTCATTTAAATCATTCCCAATCTGCTGTCTAATTTTCTTTATCTTTGTCAACCCAACGCAAATCTCAGCCACCAACATCTTTTGCGCAGACGATCAAAATAAATTCCTATTTGGTTTCTTTATTGCTCCTCCCTCTGCCCGACCTCTTCCCACTCCCCTTCCCCCCTCTATTCCAATACTCCACTCTAAGGAATACCTTATCTATTCTGTATCCAGAGAGATCTTTTCATATTACAAGTCTGGTTATGGACCTACTTATCTTCTCTAGTTTATTTGAGAACATCACTCTGTACTCTATGCCAGCATTATCCGAATTGGCATTTTTTTCTTTTAATCAACTTCATCGTGTCCTCTTCTGTAACAGAGTTGTTTTTTTGTTTGTTTGTTTATTTTCTTTTCTATTACCTCGTATGGTCGGCCAAATAACAGTCCCCCAAATAGGTCTACATTCTAATCTCCAGAATCTGTGAATCTTACTCTACATGACAAAAGAGATTTTGTAGATTTCAATAAATTGAAGATCATGAAGTGGGAACATTGCCCTTGATTATTTTCACTGATATAGTAACAATGGTCCTTCTAAGAAGGACAAAGGAGGAGTCAGAGTCACAGGGGAAGGTAATGTGATGTCAGAAGCAGAGATCGGAGTGATTGGCTTTATCTATTAGTTTCATTGTAATAAGAAGCCAACACTAGGTAAACTAGTGTTAGACTTATTTAACAATTAATGTTTCAGCATTTTATCTTATTTGGAAATCATCTACATACTCATTAATTTCCCATCATTTACCTTAACAAAACTCTAAAGTTTCAAATTATCAAAAAAGATCTTGAAGACATTTTTAAGTACACATACCATCACACATAATTATTGCTAACAAGTTTCACCTAAAATCCCTTTATTCTGCTTACATCTATTTAACTTATTAGTTCTTAACTACTACGTTTAGATTACCCATGAAAACTTCATGAGATGTTACTATCCCAAGTCAATTATTATCCCAAACTAGTTTTCCTGCTGACAAATTTTGTAACAGAGATAACATGACGTTATTTTAGTAATCCTAGGTAAAATAAAAATATCTTTTAAATGTTCATAATTTTAAAGACATACATTTTAAAATTAAACCAACAACTTAAATTAGCTGTAATACTGAATATTTTTCGAGAACCTGAAAAACATTGGGGTTACTTTGATTCAGAGTATTTTTTAATTTATATAAGTGCTTAATTCCATTAAGCTAATTAAACAGAGTTGTTTACAAATCAATTTTAGTAATACTCCTGGAAATAGAAAATACCCTAATCCTACAACACCTATGTAGACATACATACAAATATATAGATGGATGCAACCAGAGGCCTAATAGGTTTGCTTTAAAATTCAGCCCTGAGACAAACACAATAATGTAAAACTCACTGGTTTAGAAACAACAGTTGTAATAAATTATGTTTATCTGCTCAGATGGCTAAGACTTTTACTATTTGTGGAAAATACATTTTTTAAGATTTTTATTAAAATATAGCTAACATACAATATTACGTTAGTTTCAGGTAAATATTACAGATATTCAACAGTACCCACCTGGCACTATACATAGTTATTACCATATTATTGATTATATTCCCTATGCTAAAGAAGTGATCCCCATGATCAGTCCAGCAACCATCTGACACTGTACCACATCATCACAATATTATTGACTATATTTCCTATGCTGCATATTACATTCCGAAGACTTATTTGTTTTATGCCTGGAACTTTGAACCTCTTATTCCCCTTTTTCATTTCCCCCTTTTAAAAAATTTTTGAATTAAGCTGACATTCAATGTTATTTTTTATTTATTTCGGGTGTGCATAATATTACCATATTACTGGTTATATTCCCTATGCTTTACTTTATATCCCCATGACTATTTTATAACGATCAACTTGTATTTCTTAATTCCTTTGTCTTTTTCACCCTGTCACCAACCCCCCTCCCATATATCATCCCAATAGATCTAGTACCCATCTGACACTGACAATATTGTAATAGTTATTACCATATTATCAACTATATTCCTTATGCTATACCCCTACATGCCCATGACTACAGTGTAACAAACAGTTTATACTTCTTAACCCTTCCCCTTTTTCAACCACTTCCAACCGTCTCCCATCTGGCAACCATCAAAATTTTCTCTGTATCTATGAGTTTGTTTCTGTTTTGTTTATTTGTTTATTTTATTTTTTAGATTCCATTTATAACTGAAATCATATGACATTTGTCTTTCATCGTCTGACTTACTACACTCAACACAACACCCTCTAGGTCAATCCATATAGTCACAGATGGCAAGATTACATTCTCATTTACTGCCAAGTAATAATGTTCCATTGGACGTGTACATGTACCACCTCTTCTGTATTCATTCATCCATTCAGGGACACCCAGGCTGCCTTCACATCTTAGCCATCGTAAACAGTGCTGTGATGAACATAGGGGTGAACACTTCCCCTCGAAGCAGCATTTTGGGTTTCTCTGGATAAATAACAGGAAGTGGGATTACTGGGTCCTTCTTTGTCTCTTGTTGTAGTCTTTGTTTTAAAATCTATTTTGTCTGGTATAAGTATTGCTACCCCAGGTGTTTTGTTTTTTTGTTTCTAAGTTCTCATTTTCATGAATATCTTTTTCTGTCCCTTACTTTCCATCTGTGTGTGTCTTTCAATCTGAAGTGAGTCTCTTGTAGGCAGCAGATGTAAGGGTCTTGTTTTCTTATCCATTCAGCCCCCCTATCTTTTTTTTTCTTTTTATTTAGTGTCAGGCGTACAAAACAACATAATGATTAGACATTGACACCCCTCACAAAGTGATAACCCCACCAAGTCTACAACCCATCTGACGTCATACATAGCTATTACAATACCATTGACTATATCCCCTATGCTGTACTTTACATCCCGTGAACATATATTCAATTATAGTTGACATTCAGTATTATTTTATATTAGTTTCAGGTGTAAAGTGCAGTGGTTAGGCATTTCTATAATCTATGAAGTAATCCTCCTGATAGGTCTAGTATTCAGCTGACATTGTTTTATTGCTTGTAATGTATTCTTCATTTCCATTATTCTATTCTTTATTTCTGACTGGTTCTTTTTTTTTTATGTTTGATATCTCCATTTTTATGTTTCCTATCTCTTTGTTAAAGTTCTCCCTGAGATCATTGATCATCCTTATAAACAATGTTTGGAACTCTGCATATGGTAGATTGCTTGTTTCCATTTTGTTTAGTTCTTTTTCTGGAGCTTTGTTCTGTTCTTTTATTTGGGACATGTTTCTTCATCTCCCCACTTTGGCTGCCTCCCTGTGTTTATTTCTATGTTTTTAGGTAGGGCCTGTACATCTCCTACAGGCCTTAGTAGAGTGGCCTTATGTAATAGATGTGCTGTGGGGCTCAGTGGCACAGTCTTCCTGGTCACCTGAGCTGTGTGGGTGCTCCAGGTTCGTCCCTTGTATGGGTTGTACTTGCCCTCCTGTTGTATTGAAGTCTTCATTGCTGTTTGTACATCAATTGGAGGGATTGGCCCTCAGGCTCATTGGTTGTGAGGACTGGCCATGACTATAGTGGAGGAGGAGTTGTGCAGGGCTGACCCTGCACAGCAGGATCTGCCTCAGCAGGGCTCTGGTGCCTGCCCAATCCTCCCCTTGGGATTGTCACTCTTGGAGATGGCTGGATGATGCTTCAGTTTGTTCTGAAGTTGGCCAGTGGGCATGCCAGCCCCAGGGCCACCTGGGAGGAAAGCCATTGCTTGTCAAGTTCAGTTGCAGCCTGTGCCATACCTGGGACCACCTGGAAGAAGCCACAAAGTAATCTACAGAGGGTCACCATCCACATCATGGTAGAAAGTGCCTCCAGAGGCCAAACCATGAACCAAGGCCAGCTGCCTCTAGTGCTGGGCTTAGGGATGTTCAGCGAGAGGTACAGACATGCTCAAGCTAGATGTTCCTTCTCTGGATTCTACAAACCTTTGAGTGACCCTAAGAAAGTCTGCAGCCTGAGCCAAGACAGGTTTTTTTAGGAAGGAGACACTGGAGGCAGCTTGGGTGTGCCTGAAAGTTGGGGAGGGTGACGTCTCAGAATCACCAGGGCAGAGCAAACTAATGACATTATCAGCTTGATGGAGACTCAGATACAGCTGTTGTCTGTGCCTGCACGCTGGAAGGGGGAGGGCTCAACAAAGAAACAATGGCTTCTCCTAGTTCCTCCACTGAGGAGAAAGCTGCCCCTCTGGCCCTCCTCTTGAGGGCCAAACAAGTCAGTTTCCCCTGTATGTCTGTGCTGCCCCAGTGCTGGAGCTCAGAGTACATCATGCCATTGGTGAGTAAGTCTGGAGTGTTCCCTTTAAGAGGAGCACCTGGGTCTTCAGCCACCCTCCGCCCTCCATCTCTCTCAGCCACAATCTGCTGGTTTTCACAACCAGAAATTATGGGGACTTCTCTCCTCAACACTGAAACTCTGGGCTGAGGAGGGGCTGGGACCCCCACTTCTTTGTGGGGGGAACCTCTGCAGCTGAGATATCCCTCGCAATATTTAATGGGCACATGCAGGTATGGAACCAGCCCATCTGGGTCTCTGCCCCCTCTACCAGTCTGAAGCTGGCTTCTTTTGCACGTCCTTAGTTGTAGGGCTTTGGTTCAGCAAGATTTTAGGTGATTCTCAATGATGATTGTTTCGTAGATTAGTTGTGATTTTGATGTGATCATGAGAGAAGGTAAGCACAGTGTTTACCTACTCTGCCATCTTGACTAAATCGTTTGTGGAGAAGACTTAAGATTTGTATTTCACAGGCAAATAAGCCGTCATTTATATTTAGGCAAAGGAGCCTTTCTAGCAGTTTGTATTTTCCTATCAGACTTTGGAAATCAGCTTACATTTTTGCCAAATTTTTGATCATAGAGTTTTAAAATATCTTGTCAGCTGGGACAAACAGTAAATATTTGTGGCAATCTAAAACAATTCCATGGCCTCAAGGGGGTACAGGGTTTACAACCTTCTTAAGATCCAGAGTCACACCCCTCCCTTCCTAAAAATAAATAAATAAAAATAAAAAGCTTACATAATTCCGCTGAGAACAAGCGGCAGTTTGGTGGGACCCTAGCCACAACTGTTCAACCTACATTTTTATCCAAGTATATCTAGCCACAGATGGAGTATAACCTACATTTTCTTCAGGTCATATTTTAGAGCCTCCAACCTGATGGTTACCAAACCAATTTCTCAGGATGAAAAACAAGCTTGGAAAGATTCTGCCATTCTTGTAGATTTTTATAGCTTCAGGGGCCACAGTTCTTAGACATATAATAAGTAGGTTTGCTGAAAGGTAGTGTGCCAAGTCCTTGGATTTTAAGAAGGGGGAATTCATGTTGGATTTGGAGTTTAATGTCTGTAAACTTAAGGAGAATCTCTAAGGCAGTTTCTAAAAGTTAACTGTTAAAGGTCACACAGAAAAGGCACTTCCTAAATTTTATGAAATAAAAAAGTAGTTTTACTTTCAGAAAACTACATACAAATGTGCTTCATTTGTCAGAAAGTATTTACTCCTAAAAAAGTAGTTGTAAATAAAATATTTGCTAACAAATATTCCTTGGTTTAAGGAATCCTATATAGTTCTTTTATAAGAATGAATAGTCAATGCTTTTCCTTTTTTTTGTAAATATTATTATTGTTTTTGGTGGCTTCCTTTAAAAAATATTCTAAGCTTAAAATGAACATAAACTGTAGATCAGGGCAGGAAGGTTCAAAGTATGTGCTTATGAAAAGGCAGTTAATTTCTAACAAGTTTTCAAAGTGCCTTTATTTTATAAAGCCATCTCTTCTAATGCATTTAAAATTATGTGCTTGATTTTAAAAACCTAATTTATACACTTTTATAAGAAGCACATTTTGTGTGCAAAGACTAAATATTTTAATATCATTGGTTAATAATTTTTAGCAGATATTTTCACCTATTTATGTGAATATGTTTTTCACTATTCTCTGACCTTTAATTTTGGCATGACCTTTAATGGATTGATTATGGGAAAGAAAAATCTCAGATTATTATTATTTTATATAATACTGAGGAGGAATGAATAGGACTATCTGTCTTTAACTTTTTGAATTACAATATTTGAAATATTATAGAAACACCCAAATAGTTCAATAATGGGACTTACAGGCTTCATGAAAGCTTAATAACTTGGGTTCGTGCACTTTCAATTTTCAATTTTTCTCTGAGTGATTGAAGTCTGTGCAATGGTGAGTGTATAGAACTGAATCTTTTCTCTGTTTGCTGTCAAGTATATCTAATTTTTGTGTTTAAAAAAATACTTCTTGGCTAGATGATTATTAAACATTAGTATATGCAAACATATCTATTTTAAGATTTAAAATGAGGATTCTTGAGTTAAATCACACTTATAAAAGAAATAAGGGCTCATTTTCTAATGTGAGCAAATGAAGTCTTCTTTTTCTTCCCAGTGCTAATTTTTCTGGTTTGCCTTTCAAGGCAGTTCAGCTTTACAATTTGTGAACCAGAAGCTTGACAATATGGTTACATTACGGTATTTATTAATCTAGAGGAAATACTAATATTTGATACTCATATAAATGACCCCATCTCCAGAGCTGCTCATTAATGCCTGTATTTTATTTTTACAGTCATTATCAAAACCAGAAAGTGTGATCATATTATGTTATTTCTTATCTTTCCAAATCACTTCCTCAAAATATGCCTATCAGTAAATTGTAGCCTCTGGTCCAGGATTATTTCAATATAAGAAAATAATTTGATATTCATGTTATTTACACAATTGAAGCTCATTCTTTTTACCTCAATTCTATTATTCTTTTAAAATACTTTGATATGAAAATACATATATTATTTGGATGGTAATCAACACAAGAGCCCCTGATTTGAGACTAGACCATTGCGTTTTGTGGTTGTACCGTATTGTTTGTGTTAATGGATTTTATATCATGTTGTTTTGGGAAGCATTGATACCTTCTTAAACTCATCATCTTCTCATAGAATAACATAACTCCTTAACTGTTTCAATATATTAAAGAAAATAGGCCCAGAATAGAGTCACTTATTCTAAGTTTCTCGTCACCAAACCGAGATATCTTAACTACAATTTTGGCTCCCCTAGAAATGGAATTTTAAACCAGTCAATCAAGAATCACCTGGTCAACATTAGTTAAGTGATCTGCCTGATAATCCCCTGTTATGACCTATAAGGGAAGTAAATTTGCAATAACCATGTACCTTTTTGGCATGTACAACTTCTTCCTGCAACCTTCCCCTTATAAAAGTGTTTCATTTTGAACAACTCCTTGGAGCGTCTTTCTGTCTTCTAGATTGGATGCTGCCTGATTCATCTAATTGGCTGAATAAAGCCAATAAGATCTTTACAATTTACTCAGGTGAATTTTGTTTTCTAACAAATGGAAGACATAATTATAAGAGAGGTTTCTGACAGATATTTATAGCAATGTTTCTTATTTTGGGGTTGATGGATCTTTCATAAAAGGAATTTAGGCAGTTTGTGAAAGCTTTGAAACTATCTGTAAATTTTTACATGCATGTGCATTTTTCTGAAGAAAATCCCAAATCACCCAAAATGTTAAGAACAGTGTTCTCTAAGTTAGTGACCTCTAAAGACTAAGAAAATAAGGAAATTAAGTAACTATAGAGATAATGTAAAAAAATATATATTGATTTAGACTGGTAGAAAAGCCTTAGTTTTGTCTAATTTGCTAAATGACTTGATGGAAGAAATATGTTGAAGAAGTTGATCCAAGGGATCTACCAAATCTTGCTTTCTTTGTTTCCAGTCTTGCCAATGCCCCTGTCTATTCTTCATACAGTAGCTGGACGGAATGTGGGGAAACCTCAAGCACTCATGACCCTCCCCTATTTAAAGCCCTCTAGTTGCTTCTCATTCTAATTGGAATAAAATCTAAATCATTATGTATTTAGATTTCAAAGCTGTATGTGACCCCTACCTATTTATCAAATTTTATCATGTGCAGAGGCCACCCACGTCCTTTATGTTTCAGTCATAGGAGACTTTGCCCATCTCCAGAGCTTGTTCTTCCTTGGAGCCTTTACATCATCTATTTGCTCTGCCTGAAATGCTCCTTTTCTAGATCTTAGCATAGTTTCTCTTAGCATTCAAGTCTCTCATTGAATGTTATTCCCTAGGAAGGCTTTTCTTGACTACCAAGTGAAAGTACTCTCCTTGTCTTCTCTATCACTTCATATTGATTTATGTTCTTCCCTGCATCTTATTATGGGTAATAAATAGCTTATGTGTTTGTTTGCTCATAGTCTGCTTATAGACACTTGAATGTGAACTTCATAAGAGCAGGAGTGTTGTATCTTCAGTGCTTGGGACTGTGCCTGGAATGTGGGAGAAACTCAATAAGTATTTGTGAAGTGAATAAATAAAATAAAGTTTCACTGAACCAAGGATTACATTTATCTCCTACTTGGAATGGTTACATAAGATGAAAGGTAGGGAATCAGAAATGGTTATATCTGGTATACCAGCACACAGTAAATAATAATTAGGCAATAGATAAAGACAGAAGATAACATAAAGAGAAACAGCAGACAATAAAAAATTTACTTATTAGGTCTCCAGATATTTAAATTAGCAAAACAAGCTGTAAAACAACTATATCACTGGGTTCAAGTAGATGAAAGGATATCTAAAAAAATTCAGCAGAAAACTGGGATTCATAAAATGTGACATGACAGATTTGAAAAAAAAAAATCGAAACAGAAATTCTAGAACTAAGTTGGCAGTGGTATAGGATGACTCTGAACTCACCACCTCCCATAAGCAAAATAAATTAAAAAAAATATGTTATAGCCAGCAATTACTCCTGTGGGATAACCATGCTGGATGAATAACTTCTGACAACACACAAGAGAAAGAGACCAAATAGAAAAGGCTGGGAAGCTGAGGGACCACTCTGAGAGCTGTGGGAAGCCAGGTTAGGAAAGTTTTCACTCATTATTTCTTCAAATAGGTTTTCAATTCCTTGCCCTCTCGTCTGCTAGTACTGCAATGAAGTGAATGTTTGTACCGTTGATGATGTCCCAGAGGCCCCTTAAACCATCCTTATTTTTTTGGATTCTTTTTTTCTTTTTGCTGTTCTGATTGGGTGTTCGTTGCTACCTTATGTTCCATCTGCTGATTCCCTCTAATGTATTCTTCATTCCAGTTATTGTCTTCATTTCTGACTGGTACTGTTTTATGTTTTCTATTTCTATTTTTATGTTTCCTGCCCCTTTGTTGAAGATCTCCCTGAGATCTCTGAGCATCCTTACAGCCAGTGTTTTGAATTCTACATCTGGTAGATTGCTTGTCTCCATTTTGTTTAGTTCTTTTTCTGGAGTTTTGTTCTGTTCTTTTATTTGGGACATGTTTTCTTTTTTTGTCTCCTCATTTTGGCTGCCTCTTTGTGCTTGTTTCTTAGTATTATGTAGAGCCTCTATGTCTCCCAGTTCTAGTAGAGTGCCCTTATGTACTAGGTGCCCTGTGGGACCCAGTGGCACAGTCTCCCTGGTCACCTGAGCCAGGTGCTCCAGGTGTGTCCCTTGTGTGGGTTGTGTGTACCCACCTGTTGAAGTTGAGCCTTGGTTGCTATTTGAATGTCAATAGGCTGATTGGTTGTGAGGACTGGAGGAACTGTTGTGCAGGGTACAGATCCTACAGGGCATGATTCACTCTAACAGGGTTTTAGTGCCTGCCTAGTCTCCTCTTTGGTATGTCATCCTTGGAAGTGGCTGGGTGATACTTCAGCTTGGTCTCAGGCTGGCCACTGGGCATGCCAGGCCCAGGACTCTTAGGAGGGGCCCTGCTGCAGGCCAAGTTCAGCCACAGGTGTCACATGACATGAGCCACAAAGCAATCCACAGATGGCCACCACCCACACTGAGCATGGAGGTGCCTGGAGAAGCCAAGATATGAACTAAGGATGGCTGTCACCAATACCGGGCTTGGGGCAAACAAGATGTTGCTTGTTTGAATTTTGTGAACTTTTAAGAGACTTTGTGAATCTTTAAGAGATGTTAGGACGTTCCACAGCATGAGCCAAGACAGGCTATTTGTATGGAAAAGCCACTGGAAGCGGCTTGGGTGGGTCTGCAAGGTGGGTGAGGCATGGTCTCTGGGAATCATCAGTGTGGGGTGAACAGTGTAAGCCAGATTGATGGACACACAGTATGCCAGCCACCTGCATCTGCACTCTGGGAGGGGGAGGGCTCAACAAAGAAACAATGGTTTCCATCAGCTCCTTTGTCTGGAAGAAAGCTGCCCCTTCAGTCCTCTCCCTGTAGCCACACAAAGCAGTTCCTCCCCATATGTCCCTGGTGCCTTTTTAGCTGCTGCCACAGCACTGGAGTTCAAAGTGAGTAAATCTGTCAGTGAGTAAGTTCGTGCACAGTCACTTTAAGAGAATTGTCTCAGACTTCAGTTATCCTTGTCTCACTAAACCACAATCTTCACTGGTTTTCACGACCAGAAGTTATGGGGACATCTCTTCCCAGAAATAGAACCCTGGTCTGGGGAGCCTGGTGTGGGGATGGGAACCCTAGCTCCTCTGGGGAGACCTCTGCAGCAGAGATATCCCTCCCAATTTTTAACTGCCACATTTGGGTATGGGGACCAGCCTGCTTTGCATCTCCACCCCCTCAAGGTGGCTTCTTCTGTATGTCTTTATTTGTAGGGCTTTGGTTCAGCTGGACTTCAGGCAATTCTCAGTGATGGTTGTTTTGTAGTGTAGTGTAATTTTGATGTGGTTGTCAGAATAGATAAGCACAGTGTTTACCTACTCTGCCATCTTGACCAGAAATCTCAAGAAGATATATTTAACAAGAGCTATTAAATGTGTGTGTGTATGTGTATTAACTATATATGTTACAAGATTATTCTAAGCTTTTCATTAATAAAATTGGAACATATTTGTATATCTACATTTATAATTTCTAATTACCTAAAAGATAAAGCAAACACAGATTAAGAATAGGAAGGTTAAGATATAAGTGTACTGACTCCAAGTAATTTCATTGTATTGTTATATTAACCATAAAAAGTGCTACTAATTTTTCTGTGGGGCAAGTGGGGAAGGTTGATTTTGAGTAAGTCATTGCTTGCAAAGATAACTCCAGTGACCTTGTTTATACAAGTGTGAAAATAGTAGGCATTTATTGCCTTGGATGAATAAACCCTTTGTTCTCTGGAGCCCACGCAGAGCTGAGGTTTATTTTGATTTATAGAGCTCTGGAAAAGAGTGTAGACTGATTTATATTTGGTTGATTGTTTTGTCTATTAGTTAAGGACATGCCATGTTTCCCTGAAATTCAGACCTAGCCAGACCATCAGCTCAAATGCGCCTTTTGGAGCAAAAATTAATGTAAGACCTGGTCTTATATAAAACCAGGTCTTATATTAAAATAAGACCGAGTCTTATATTAATTTTTGCTCCAAAAGATGCATTAGAGCTGATGGTCTGGCTAGGTCTTATTTTGGGGGAAACACAGTGGTTTGCAGAGTCAGAGAGTTTGGTTACATTCTTGGTCCGATCTCTTACACATACTCGTATGTGAACTAAAAACAGTCTTAAACTTGGCAACTAACACAGGGCACTGCTACAACCTGAGTAGAAAATGATTCAGATGAGCTGTTATAGATATATGTGTCTGTAGATCTGAGTTGACCAGATGGTACCATATGTCCGAAGAAGGAAGATCAGCAGCACTGACGACAACAGTTTATATTCTGTTAAACTCCAGTTTATATTCTCAAATTGCTGTTTACAAACAGGTTTGATTTCCATAGGATCTAGTAAGCCTCTCAATAGCATATAACCAAGACATTAAATAGAAGATGTGAAAATTTCAGCGAGTAGTCTAGGTAAATATATCATATATGACTTATATGCTATATATCATATTTGTACTCTACATTAGTAAACAGACTTATCAATTATGTGTTTCATTATGCAAATACCAAAATTATTTTTGAAACAGTTCCTCAGTGAAAAGGATCATATCAATAACACTACATTAGGGAGTAAAGAATAGAGTGTGAAAGGATATTGGGCTATTTTACTCTGAGTAGTGGCATTTATAAGAACATGTATTAAACAATGTTTCCCAAAGAGTAACAGAAAACTCCTAGTGTATCCTTTCCAACCACTGAGCACTGTATATGCATTAAGTAACTAAATGTCCAAGCTCAGGAAATGAAGTAAATGGTAAGGAAGTATACAATAACAGATAAATCAAGATGACATACTGTTTCTTATAAAAAGGTAATACTTTTATTAGAAAAGACAAATAGGTAAGAACAAAGGAAAAATAAATATAAAAAAATGTAGGGGGTGGCTGGATGGATCAGTTGTTAGAGTACGAGCTCTGAATAATAGGGTTGCCGGTTCAATTCCCGCATGGGTTGATGGGCTGCGCCCCCTGCAACGAAGATTGAAAACGGCGACTGGCCTTAGAGCTGAGCTGCACCCTCCACAACTAGATTGAAGGACAACAACTTGGAGCTGATGGGCCCTGGAGGAACACACCGTTCCCCAACATTCCCCAATACAATTTTTAAAAAACGTATATGAAGATTAAGTTAAAGAAGTTAGAGAGAGACAAAATATGTAAAAGGAAACGAGAGATAAATTGATGTAGGTAGAAATAAATTAGAAATAATTATTATAGCATATATTTCATAAGTAAATTCTATGAGTGATATATTAATTATTTTAAAATAGCCAAATTACTATTGAAATTTATTTAAGAAGTACTTGCAAATTGTAAATCAGCTTGCAAATTGTGACAAGCACATTAGAGAAAACAAATAGAATCCTGTTTTAAAGAATATTAGGCTGTATCAGATTTATACAGGTGGTAAATGCAGGCCTATCTGAGGTGAGGATATTAAAGGTGAAACCTAAAATCATGAAGGAGGTGAATAAAGTTATAGGCAAAGGGAACAGAGGGGAAAAATTTGGAAGTTTGAAAACATCAAGGTCAATATGACAGAATGGGCCATGTTTTACTTC
This sequence comes from Rhinolophus ferrumequinum, assembly GCF_004115265.2. Taxonomy (NCBI): domain Eukaryota; kingdom Metazoa; phylum Chordata; class Mammalia; order Chiroptera; family Rhinolophidae; genus Rhinolophus; species Rhinolophus ferrumequinum. Next base: position 88,134,770 of record NC_046289.1, on the reverse strand, counting down.
TTCCATATATTTGAGCAGAATCAAGATTATCATTATATTATTATTGTTCACAGATTTTGATACTGACATGTTTCTTATGTATATAAAAATGATAGAATTGTGTTAGGAAATACTTATGATCAACATATGCCTATTGGGGTTTGTTTTACATGTGACCTTCATCTATCGTGTTTCAGCAACAATGAAAAACTAAAAAAATGGAGAAAATTTTCTCTCTAATAATGTCTTTGCCTTTCTGCTCATACAATTAAAGCAGTGAATTCTAACTTTTCGTCTCAAGACTTCTTTACATTCTCAGAAGTTATGCTAAGAATAACTGAATATAGCCTCTACAGCAGTTCTTTCTATGCCGACTGTTTTTCTGCATAGAATGCAGTTTGATCGTTATCCAAACATTTTAGCTTTCCCCCTAGTTTTTCTGATGTGCACTCTATTTTTTTTTTTTTTTTTTTTTGGCTAGGATCACTTGTCTAGAAAATCAGATTTGATTATTTTATACTTCCCCATAACCTGCTATTTACTTTCCACTTATCATGGCACTCAACTCTAAGGAAAAATGAACTCCTAAATTTCAGTTTACTACGTATGAAACCATAGTCACTGGAAAAGGATACTGGGGCTGCTGCGTCTCTGGTCATTTGTTGCCAGGTAAATCAACAGAACTGGTATCACAATTTTTATGAATCTCAGAAGGTTTTCCACTACTTCTTTGATACACACATCAACAAAACCATATTTGCAACAGATGGATGTCGCGTATATGCCTGGCTGGCTTTGTACTTCTGAACAAAGAATCACTGTCCACCACTGACACTGGGGGTTGATGATTTAATATCTACAATCAGCTCTTTTCCTTGAACTTATTTATGGCTTTGTAGAACACTTTGTTGCTTTTTCATGTGACTCAGAGTTACTCTTCATGGAATGAGTGCAAGAATACCTTGTTTTATTATGCTTCCCTTCATCGTCCTTCACAGTGTGTTTTCATCAACATCAAGGCAAAACCCTCCATCAGCAAAAAGATGGCGACTGGCTGATGGCTCAGATGATGGGTTGCATATTTTAGCAATAAAGTATTTTTATTTAAGGTATATTATATACATGGTACTTTTTAGACATAATGCTATTGCACACTTAATAGACTATAGTAGTGTAAATGTTACTTTTATATGCATTGGGTAATCAAAAAAAATTGTGCGGCCCCCTTTATTGTGATATCCGCTTTATTGCGGTGGTATGGAACCAAACCTGCAATATCTCCTGGGTATGCCTGTGTGAAACCCATTGTCCTACTTTAGGTCTTTATGAGTTCTTTTTTCTTTGTTTCCTCTTCTGGGCTATAATTCTGTTGCCCAAGTTTTTCTGGCTTCATTTCTGCATAATGATTGCATTGACCACTGCATCATAAAGCTGTGTGTTGAGTTGTTTCCCCGTTTCTAGTAGTAAGGCAACTTTATAATTATAGTGCATGTTACGTATGGCTGTCTTAAAAAGGAAGGTAGGCATCTTCACTGCTAGAAGTTTCTAACTGGATTCTGGTCCTGGCTCTACTAGTAATTGTAGAATCTCTGGCAAGATATTTAATTGTTCTGTGTGTACAAGTAGAATAATCTCAAATTATATCATATTTTAATCCTTTTCAGCTGGAAAGTTATGATTCGCCATGAGAGATCAAAGGATGAGCATGAAATTAAATCTTAAATGATACAATTTAATTTTATCTCTGTGTTTCATTTTAGGTTGACCAAAATCCTTTGGTGGTTAGAGGAAATTAAAGAAATATAATTATTAAAAGCATAATAAATATGAAATAATTGATCTAATAATAATTGCATGCAATTTAATGTATGACAAATTATTTCTCACATAGGCCTGTTAATTTATTTATTGTTATTCAGTTTTTCACCACCCTCTCTACACACCCTAGGCAGAATGTCAGATTAAATTAGTTATCACCTGCAGGGTATAAAAGCTTTAATAAATAACATGTCCTAGAGCTTATTTATTTACTGGAGCATTCTCGATTTTTAAAATATCTGCATAATGACTGCACAGGGAGAATCCTTTATGCTTCATTTTCCCATGGTGTACGTGTGTGTGAGTGTATACCTACATGTAATTTTTTTAAATGCCAGCTATAGTTACAAAAGCCCTATTATTATGAAACAGTAAGAAAACAAAATACACTAGGAGCAAAATTATGTGAAAAGCAATTCAGTAACAGCAATGTCACTCCTGAGAATCTTACAAATTTTAATAATTGTCATGTCCATTTTTGCTAATGTAATCAACTAACAGAGAAACAAATTATTCAGCCTTATTCAGTTTCTAATAGGGAAGAAAAACAAAAACGTTGATGCTGAAATATTTCACAACAAATCTTATTAAATGCAGCCAGTCCTTCTGAAGATAGCATTGTGATGGTGTAATAAAATAAAATAAAATAAAATAAAAAAACTCTACTTCTCCATCTGTATTTATATACAATAAGATACCTTAAAACTATAGACAAATAAAATGTTTTTGGTGGATCATTAAATGTAGATATTTCCTGCTTATAGTCATATATTAGGTTATTTTATCTCTGTTTGCAAATAGAAAATCATCTAGTGAAATATTCTTTCCGTGTTAACTTCTCCTGTTGAAAACGATCAACAATCTCAAAAAATATTTTTTTGTGATACTATTCCTCTGGAAAGGTTTCTGCTGAGTGACTTTGTTTTCACTTGGAAAAATAGCAATTCACAGATTTTAAGCTCGGATGCATCACAATGCATTTGGTAAGTAATGTTGTCAAAATATTTGCCGTACATAAGAGGCCTTTCTTATTTGCCTCTCAGAACTGAGCCAGGCATCATTGAACCCTATGATCTGCTCCCATATTTTCAAGGCTATTCATTCAAAAGAATCAGTACCTGAAATCATGCTATACTTTTTGTGTGTGTGTGACTTATTTTGCTCAACATGATATTTTGAGCTTTATTCATATGTTGCTATATCCGCAATTTTTTTTCTTTTCATATACTAAGTATCATCCTAAGTATGATGATCAAGCCCTTGTTTAATCATTCTCCTCTTTATAGGCATTTGGGTTTGTTCCACTTTTTTGTATGACAAATGAAGCTGATATGAATGTTCTTGTACAAACCTTTTTATGGAAATGCTTTTATTTATCTTTAGTAAATACCTATAAATAGAATTTCTGGACTGTCATGTGGTCATATGAAATAATCTGGAATTTGATTAGGTTTTCTTAAAAGTCATCTCTACTGGAAATATTAAAACTGCTGAATCAAAATAGCCAGTTTTGATACAAGCTTTTGTCTACATTGGAATCCAAAGACGCCATATATTTGATGGTGACACTGAAGTTGTTTTCTAAGGAGGTCTTTGTAGAACACTTGTCATTTAGATTAATTAGAGGGAATTATAGTTCATACCAGTGATCAGAGAATTGACTTTGATTGAAGTCAAATATTCATTTACAAGAACATGCAAGTTGTTTACAGATGTTACATCACATAATTATGTACTATTTAGAACCTACTTGTGTTGGTCAACCCACTGAGCTTCAGTTTCATTTTTATTTTTTAAAAATAAAACAGGGCAGAGTCATTGTCATGATTTGAGATGAAATATGTAGAATGTCTAATAAGTTCTAATAAGCAGAATATATTATAATGTATGTGATGAGAACTCGATTTTCTTGTTCTCAAAGTTCTCAAAGCCGTAAGCAGTATTCTAGTGGAAGGAGATGACAGGAATAGGCCCTTTTAACAAACTGCATGAAGTTCAAACAGCGATTTGGAAAAGAGGGGTCTAGAGTCCATTTACATTCCTCAGGAAGACTTGTGAGCTTCTTGTGAATGTGTATAAAATCTGAGTAACAGAGCAAGTAATTTTATTGGATAATACAAGCAACAATATCTAAACCCACGTTTAAACCAGACATTTGTCAACCTTGCTCCATACCAAAAATAGGGAAATAGTACAGAAATATGAACTTTGTACTATAACAAACCTATGGCTACACACTCTGAATTGTAGGTGCATATGAAAACACTTCAGCTTTGCAATTAAATGTGAAGATTTATAACACAGGTCCTGGAGAGTGCAAATGAATATACAAAAAAAAAAAAAAAAACAAAAAACAAAAAAAAAACAACTAGATCAGCTCTAGTCAGTATCCAGAAACATTGTTTAAGAACAGAGGTTCACCTTGTTCCTAGATCAAGATTATATTTTGATGACTATCTATATCTTTTTTCCAATAGTTTTTTAATGAGAATGCTGCACTGAAAGTATTGTAGATTTTTAATATGTTTTGAATATATAAGTTATATAGCTGGACTTATGTAATGGTATTTACTTCAGTACATTTTAAAAATAGAAATTGCTTCTTCTACCCCTTTCTTTTATTTCTTATCACCAGAAACTCCTTATGGAGTCAATAATGTCACAGCTATCTATTTGTTTATTTTAAAGAGAACAAATAAATGCATAATGATGGTAAAAAAAAATTCAGGAAAGTTCATATAGTATAATGACAGCAAAAATTGATCATCTAGTTTATTATTTTTTTAAATTTTAAAGCTTATTTTATGCTTTTGAAGATACTAATTCAACTTTGCTATTCTTTCCTTAAATTATTTCTGATTAAAAAAACATTTTGCTAGGAAGATCCCCTAGATATTCAGTTCTACTGCTGACTTCCTGGAGATCAGAAAAGTCTGTTAGCATATGCATGCTTCATATTTTTCTGTTTCCTCTTTCTAAATGAGGAATTTAAAACATTGTGCCACTGGAGTGTTGTGATAATGTTCTCCAAAGCATTTTAGAGGCTTACATTTTGAAAAATTTATGGACAGAAAAATGGTTTTGTATAACTAATAGCTCAATGCTTTTTTTCTGAGAGATATTACCAAATTATTTTTCTTTCATCAAGAACTAAATATGTTCTTTTATATTTCCAAAGCATGGTCCTTGAGGACATGGACAATTGAACATAGTTAAAAAGGAAGCAGTTTTTAATTTATTTTCAGCTGGCAACCAGAAGAATGGGTTCTTTCTCTTATTTATTTTTATTTAATCTACGAGGCTGATGGTTCCCTAGTGAGAGCATAATATGAATTCAGCAATCAGGACGTTATTTTAACATCCGTCACATGCCATATTAGGTTTGTACATAGCATCCCCTTGTGTCTGGCAGAAGGCAGAGTGAAGACAAGACTTCGGCAGCATGATTTTTGATTGTTCATTTATTCTTCAGCTACATCAGAGAGAACAAGATCACTTGAAAACACAACCAGATAATAGGTGTTCCAGAGAAGTCAAGTGGCACTCTCTGGCACTGTGCGGGAAGCACAATTGTACAGATATATTTACTGCATCCATGATATCAGAGAATATCAGAGGAACTTTAAGACGTATCTCCAACACAAGCCACTCACTAATGAACATAAAATTTAATAAAAAGGCAAGGAGATTTCTGATCTTCATCTTGCTTTGTCTTCACTAATATTTCCTTTATTTTATTTATGATGAATTACTATACGCATATTTTAGTGAATTAGTGATATTACTGAACTAAACTTTGATATATTATTTTCGTGTGCCTTTTCCACCATACTATGTACAAATGAATTACATCTTTCCAGATTACTTAGCAAAACAGGTTATTAGTATTCATGCATTATGCGATTGGTTTGGATGATAATTATAAAAAAAATGATTAATTATAGGAGAATCTGATAGAATGTGCTGCTTTGTCATGGTTTTTGTGATCCTGTCCTTTTATCTACTGATGACAGTGTAAACTATTACCTTGTGACTAATCCAAGATTTAGAGTCATCATGTAAGAGTTAAAATAATTAGGATTGTCCATCTTTTTCTTCCTTTCTTCCTTTCTTTCTTTCTTTCTCGCTTTCTTTTTGAGACTGAGAGGAGGGTAATGTTCTGACATTTTTTTGTATTCTATTGCTATATGCCTTTTTTTAATTGAGGTATAATTGAAATATAACATTACATTGGTTTCAGGTATATGATATAATGATACTTGTACACATTGTGAAATGATTTTTAAAAATCAGTGATATTATTCTCACTGATAGAAGCAGAAATTACTCTTTCCCTATACTTTTATCTTTGTTCAAGAATGAATAGAACCCTCCAAGAGCCATCCCAGTATGTTTCCTAGTAATGTCTCAGGATATTGTTTACAATTTATCAAAATCCACTCTCTGCAATGGGATCAGTTTGGTCTGAAGTACACGGCTGCATGGAGTCAAGGTGGATATCTATTCCCCAGGCCAATGACTCAGAGATGCAGGTAATCTTCTCTTACAGATAATTTGTATTTGTTTGTTTCCCTTATTTTTTGTTTTAACTTAAGTCTAGCTTGACTTTATAGTTAAAAGACAGCTACAAGTGGCAATTTTGACTACATATGAGGTATGACAAATAAGTTAGCAAACTCATCCTAGAAAAAGTGCTACACACCTAATTGCTGAATATCACTATGGTCACCTTCGAAGTATTCCCTTTGGGAAGCTATTCACCAATGCCAGCTCCTAGTTCACCATTCAAAGCAATTTTGGAACACTTTTTCTGGAATGGCCATCATAGCTGTCATCGTATTATCCTTGATGTCCTGCATGTCATCCAAATGTCTTCCTTTCAATATTCCCTTTATCTTCGGGTAAAGAAAGAAGTCATTGGGGGCCAGATCAGGTGAGTAGGGAGGGTGTTACAATACAGATATTTGTTTACTGGATAAATTTCCCCTCAAAGACAGTGCCATGTGAGCTGGTGCATTGTCGTATACAAGAGCCATGAATTGTTGGCGAAAAGTTCAGGTCTCTAACTTTTTCACGCAGCCTTTTCAGCACTTCCAAATAGTAAACTTGGTTAACTGTTTGTCCAGTTGGTACAAATTCAAAATGAACAATCCCTCTGATATATATATAAAAAAAAAGTTAGCAACATCGTTGCAACAAGTTTGTGAAGTTCATTGTCACACTTCATACTTCCTCTTTCAATTGGTGAAAGAGAGAGGGGAAAGAGAGAAAGATGAGGAGAGAGATGAGGAGTTAATATCTCTTTAATAAATAGCTTTATTTTTTAAACTGTTTGAGATGTGTCATTATTTGCAAATGTGAATCTTAGGAGACACTTGAATATAAAAATAATTGGGTGGACTAGAGGGCTGGAAATAGAGGATGTTCCTGATTTTATGATTTCCTAGTCAACTATGAGGCAAAGAGATGGAGAATTAAGGCTGCATGAATGGATGAGGGGCCTTCAAGAGACTGAAATAACTCGTTAGAAATGAGAGAGGGAACTGAACAAAGCTATGGGTTGAAGAGTGATATTTTGATAAATAAATGAAAGAATGAACTTGCTACATTGTTGCCAAGTTCTTTGACAATACTCTAAGTCCCAAAAAAGGTTTTCAAATTAACTTCCACAATTTTACGGATTTGAAAGGAATATTCTGACCTAGAATCTTGTCCATTTCAGGTTTAGGATCAATACTACAGACTGCTTGTGGAAAATAGTTGCTAAGAGTAATGTGGTGTTGAACCTGATAAGGTTTCTGAAATTGCTAGATTCTATCGCGTTTTATGCCCTTAGGCTAAGGACTGAAACCTTAAATTATTTTCAGAATTTGATCGGCATCAGTACAAGGCAGGAAGTACTGATGTAATGTGACCTTAGTGTTTCTGTCCTCCGGAAGAACTATAATTGACACAGAAATTTCTGCTGATGGTAGAATTGGAAGTGCGCCTAGTAATCTAAACTAGAGGAAAGGGTGAACGCATCAGTGAAAAACCTAAATTATAATAAGAGTTAACAATGGTCCCTTTGAATCAGAGATTAAAAATGACATTTATTATGTTTTTTAATAGGGCACTATTTCTATGTAGGAATTGAGAAGAAATTAATCTTCGAAGGGCCCAAGAATGTCCGTTGTCTTGACCATCTGTGTGCTGCTTTCCTCAATCAAGGGTGAGGAAATACTTCTTGCCAGAATTTCAAATTCTGTTCCCTAGTCACTTAGCAACGCTGGATTTTTACCATAATTGAGTATGAGCCAGCTGGATTTCAGTTAGATTGTTGAAATGAAACAGTTTGAAGACTGGTAGTGGAAAAGGTGGCAGTCAGCTCGGGATCATTTCAATTTAAGTGGCTTTGCCAAGAGAAACCTGAGTAGAATCCTGAGAGTCATAAGGAAAATCGCTTATAATCTTTTTAAGGCCTCACATTGGTGAATTATCATTTAAGCACACATATAATTGTGAAATCATGTTGAAATAAATTGTGCCACGTTGCCAATGTTTTAATAGACTGAATGGAAGAATAAGATTTCTTTTTTTTCTTTTTCTTTTTTTTGGAGTGAATTGAGATTAACATGTCTGTAGAGTAGGCCTAGTTCAAACATTTCACACTGCCACAATATAAGAACAAGAAAAAAAGAATAAGTGTTGCTTTAATGAATTCAATTATGTTGCTGCCCTTTCCTTGATATTTTATTATAAAATTAGGTGAATTTCATCAGGGTTGAATTCTTGTTCCTGCATATAACCCTTCTTTGCTGAGTCACCCCTCTACCCTTGCCCCTCAGGAAGAAACACTAACCCTGTCTCTTCTCTCTTGTACTTTCATAGCTACAAAGAATTCTTTGAAATCGTCCCATGATTCCTGGGACTATATAACTTCAAAGGACAAGTTACCTGTATTTTCAAATTTTACTAAAGTTCTCTCTCTATTGTTGAGCAACTTTTGCAGTGGTGGTAAAACTCCATAAACTGTTTTTAGTGAGGGACTCTATAGTAATGATTTTGAATGTTAGAACTAGACCCTTTGAGAATGTGTTGTTTTAGTCTTCATTCAGAAAAATTATTTGAAAAAAGAAACAGTTTAGGTCTCAAGCATATGTCCCAAACATTATTAAATGTTTTCTTTTTATCCTATAAAAATAACATTTTATTTTTATTTTCGTGAGTTACTGCTTATATAAGATAAGATGAGACCAAGGAAACCAGATTGAAAGCTGAATACTCGATGGTAGAACACACTTCCTCTTCAGTATGGGCCTATATTTCATATCAGCTTGATGATTCATATATTTCAGCACTTTCAGCAATATTAAAAATTATTACATGTCACAGACTTTTGGAGTGGTTTGCAATTTTCAAATGTATAGATTCTTTATCAAAGTCACAGTTTTCTGAAAGGTTTTTAGAGTAACCAATACACATACTAATATCTTCAACATTGTCAGTCATAAAAATGAGAATCTTTAAATTCAAGGTTTTAGAATTATCGTCATACCTGTTTCAAACTTTAACTTGATTTGATCTAGACTTCAGAATAATATTGCTCTAATACCACCTTTAGTCCAAAGGGAAACAACATGATAAAGAGGAAAAAAGTGTGATATTTAGAGTTAGGTATATGTTGAAATTCTATATTCTTTACTTATTTTAGTTGCCTTTACATATTACTTAATTTGTATTTTCTCTCTGTAAAATGTAAATAACTAATTAAAATTTATAGTTAGGATTAAATGAGACAGTGCATTATTATTTGACTTATTGTCTTTTTTTTTAATCTGCTAGCTCTAGGAAAGATGTCAGGTGTCTTATAATGTTATATAAGGTACCTAGAATAAATTAAAAGTTGAGTGAAAAGAAGAAAAACAAGTTTGTAGTGAAATGAAACTAGGAATAAAATATACTCAGAAAAATGACATACATTTTCTATAAGAAAAGCATACATTTATCATGACTTGCAAGCAGTCAATTTGAAAAAAGAGAAACTTTATTATTTACACAACTTATTACATTCCTGAGATAAAGACAAATATTTCTGAGAAGACATAATATCACTAGATGCCATGATCATTTCTCTTGGGAGCAATGAACGCATAGTACAATAATATAATAAACAGACACTACAATATTTTTATAATAAATGCAATTAAAAATCTCCTAAGACTATTTCTTATAAGAATCTTCAATATAAGAATATGCTATTATTTAAAAGAAAAATTTAAGTAACCTCTTTTTTTCAGGGGTCCAACAACAGCAGTTTTGATATTTGTGTAAGTTTCCACTTTCCATAGGAAAATGAAAGAATGGATATTTTATGTGACACAGTCTGTGCTTTTGAATTCCCAATTCTCCATGCACTTCCTTCTGTGTCATCCCTTTTCTAAGGCAGACAAAGTTCCACCCAGCTACTACTGTATCCATCTTAAAAGTCCGGTATCTCTAGTAGTTGTGCAATCTTTTCCCTTAAGTCTGATATAGTTATCATTAATCTAGAAGCAAGTCATTTGCTCCTAGCATGCTCAATATAAAATGTTGACATAGACCAGGGGTCAGTAAATTTTTTTTGTAAGGAAGCAGATGACATATATTTTCAGCTTTGCAGGCCATAATATCTCTATACAACTATTCAACTACCATTGAAGGGTGAAAGCAACCAGAGACAAAAAGAAATGGGCATGGCTCTGCTCTAGTAAAACTTTACTTATAAAAACAGGCAGCAAACCAGATTTAGCCTGTGGGCCATAGTTTTCCTACCCCAGCCTATACACAAAATAACCATGAGATTCTCCTTCTAGGGAAAGAAGCCTAAGAAACACATAGTAATTATAGGTCTGTAGCAATGATCACATCTAACTGTGCTGAGTAGTAAATTACAATTTCTTTGACTGCTCCACTTGGTAATCCCTGGCTCTCGGAAACGTTATTTGACTACTTTCTCCCGTGGTCCTAACTTAAATGAACATTGTCAAGAATGCCTTTTTTGAAGATTGTATAACTTCTGTAGCCAGTCAGTATGTGTGTGGGGATTTGAGTGTGGGCCAGGGAGGCGGGGTTCTGTTACTCTTGAACATCTAGGAGTTGAACATTTACTGTCCTTTGCAAGCCAAGATTGGTTCTCAGTCCAAGTTATTCTCTAAAAACTTAGTTTTAGGTCTCTATGTCAGTAGTCAAAGCTAGAGATCTTGCCTAGATGGAATGTTTGAATCTGACAATTGTGGTCTTTTCTTATTTTTTGCTCTATCCATTTCTCTCCATGCCAGTCCTTCCTCTTTCCCAAAATAGTAGCAGCTATTTGGGAATCATCTGATCGCAAAGTCTTGGATGTGAGGGCACCATGCTATTTCCATCTTTGATGGTCACCTTGTGTCCTTGTATGCCATGGTAACTCCATGGCATACAAGGACACAAGGTGACCACTGTTTTATACTTCCATGGCTACCACCAAGAAAATCTGTATCACAAAGCTACACGGAGAGCCAAGGGAATAGAAAACGCAGTATCTATCTTTGGCAGTGATGTGTCCAGCTAAAATCAGGGTGTTTTTTTTGTGTGTTGTTGTTGTTGTTGTTGTTGTTGTTGTTGTTGCTTTATTTTCTTGGTGACTGGGTAGAACGATTAACAGGGAATGGGCAGTCACTGTCACAGTGTTCTAATCTTTGTGGGTATGGCTTGATCTAGGAGATATTTCAGAATACCAAAAGACAGATGACACATGTATTTTATATAACATGAATACTGTTTCTATTAACTGAGATTTTATTTGATTGTTAGTGAGCTCAAATCACACTCACTAATAGATACCTGGAAAGAGTTATTCTATATTACTAGTTGCACAGATATGTACTTGAATAAATAATCAAGCTGAAAGCAGATTACTGTCATGGTATTTGTTTTGTTTTGTTTTAAATGGAAGACGAAGCAACTCACTAATATAGATACCACAGCAGAGTTTGTCTCTTCTTTTAGTCTTAAGTGAGCTTAGGGCACAGTCAGAAAGAGCCTTGATTCTTTTTAGATAATTGTTTTGACTCTCTTTCAGTTTTTAAAAGGATGACCACTTAACACTCTGAAGTTATTTTCCACTCAACATTATTGAAATGGTTTTGTTCAGAAAGATTTATAAGTCATGGGTAACCTAGTATCTTCTGAGCCTAAACCAAATCTGCACAAAATCTTGTTGCTTCACAATCATGGGGGCTTCCCAGGTGAAATCTGAAACTAGCCCCCATACACGGAAGTCAAGAAGAGACAAAAAAAAGGGGGGCAGAGTACTCCACATGGGTAGGTGGCAGGTTTAATAAATAAGGAAACTTACATATGAGGCTTGTCTTGAGTGGCTGCAAGATAAGTAGATCTCTGTATCCACCTAACAGAATCCTAAAGTTTATATAGAGGCGTTAGCTGGGTTCAGTCATGTACACAGTTCAGATTGTCTCAACACCTTACTCCCTTAAGGATATTTCTTTGAAACGGCTCTTAGTGTGGGAACGGTAGGCGGAACATACATTCCAAGGACAGGGGAGGGAATGAAGAGCCTCTGACTGTCCAGGTCTGGCTGGGGGTCAACTGGAAGTTGTATTCTCTCATTGACCTCTTCCAACAAGTAACCATCTAAACAGTGTATCACTTTGGACATTATCATTTTACAACAATTCTTGGTGTACTTTTGGTAAATATGCACCAAGGAATACATGAGAGCTATCTTATTGTAATAGAATGTGGCATATATAAACATATTAAATATTTTAAATATGTAACAAAATTTATTTTGGCTTTGGAATATGAGGTCTACATTTAAGTTTGCAAACTTGTTGAATGATGTTGCTAACTTTTTGATATCAGACTTGTTCATGATGAATTTGTATCAACTGGACAGTTAACCAAGTTTACTATTTGGAAGTGCTGTGTGAACAAATTAGATGACCTGGTGTTTTATAAGGCTGTGCAGATTGGACTATAAATATCATTTCTAGCCCCAAGGCCCAAGGTCTAGAAAGGATCAATATGAAAGATAAAAAATAAGCTGTTGTTCCTGGGGGAGTTCATAGTAAGGTGTAATCGTGATCTGTGAGGAAAAGCAGTAACCAAAGTCATCCTGTTCCTCAGTCAGAATATTCAACTAGTAATTCCAGGTCACTCCTGTTCTGGAAGACAGCTGGCATTCTATTTGGATGGAATATCCAGGAGAGGAATAAGTCAATGTTTTGTGAGGAGTAGAGGGTCAACATTTTGAGTCGGTCCAAAGTATACGAGGCATATGTGAAGAGAATGGTAACAATAATTGGAGCTTCCTTGAGTGCTTTCTCAGGATGCTTTAACAGATTTAAGTTTGGGAGTCAACTGAACACCGACAGTATTAGTAGCCCACAATCAAAATATTCTTTGAAAACTACAATAATTGAATGGTTTCTAAATGTATGGTACGAGGCCCTTTCAGGAATCTATAGAGAACTGCACCTCTGTGGCTTCATTTATCAGATTTGTGCTTCAACCAGATGTTATCTCAGCATCTGCCTCTGTGCCAAGATTGATATCTTAGCTTAAGTTCCCAGTTCTCAGTATCTATGAAGATTTTTTTTTCCAAAGAGAATTTGTAAATATACTAAAAAAGTTTTATATATGTTAAGTCAGAGAACATTTCAAATATTCTAAAACTTAGAGGCAATGTGTGGAGATTATAGAGACACTACTATTGTGAGATGTTTGTTTAAAAATCTGTCCTTTTTTTCTATTAAAAAATTAAAGATAAAACTAAGACTCACATAAGCACCTTTTTACCTCCTCTCTCGTTAGACATAAGCACTATGTTGAGGTTTGGTAATATCTCCATGTATATTTTTGCATTTTACTAAAACTAAATTCACGTTGATTCTCATTCTTTATGGAGTATGTATTTGCAAATTTGCCTACTCACTAAAATTTACTTGTAATACTAAAATCAATATTCACGGCATGTTCCTGGTGATTCATACACTTGCAGAGGCACAAATATTGTGAATTGCCCAATGCACCTGTTTCCTGCTGAGGTTGAACAATACAGCTCTCCACTGTTCCAAAGTGCAAGAAGGCTGCGATGTGCCCCATGGAGAAAGTATGTGTGCTAGATTAGCTTCATTCAGGCATCAGTTATAGTTCTGTTGGTCATGAGTTCAATGTGAATGAATCAAAAAATATGGTATATTTAGAAAAAGGAAGAACAATTTGCTGATTGTATATGAGACCACTGTGGAAATTGCTCAAGTAACAACTACAGTGTATTGTGAAGCTACAGAAAAGATTGATAAGTGGCTAAGTTTATGGATTCATGAGATGGCAACTGATTTAAAAAAAAAATAAAAAGGTGTAGTGGACAGCACTGTTGTGAGAAGATTACCCAGGATCAGGAAAATGATAAACTCTTCTCAGTTAGTTCTGGTGGCTCATGTAGTTCAAAAGGTGATCCAGCATTAGAAACATGTTAACCTTGCAGGTGAGGCATCTTGTCTAGAACAAATAGTACTACCTTGAATGTCATTTTACATATCTCCTTATACACATGTGTGGGTGTGTCTAGGAGAGATATACATGGACTTCCCAGGTCATAGACCGTGTGCATCTTCCACTTAAGAAGTTATGTTAAGTACTCATTTCACAGTAATGATGTGTGACAGATCATGGCAGAATTCAATGGCATACGACAGAAGACATCGGGTTTTCGCTTACGTGTCTGCAAGCTGGTTGCAATTCTTGTCATCCAGGCTAAATCTGGCAGAGTTTGCTCTAAACTGAGGGTTGAATCTAAGTTCTCCCCATGTTTCTGTTATCCTGCTTGGACCAGCAGCTTCCTTAAGGATGTTTTTCTTATGATAAAAATAAGGAACACTAGAAGGCAAGCATAATTTTACGTCTCTGATCATGTCACATTTGCTAGCTTTTCTTTGATGATAGCAAATCACTGGCCAAGCCCAATATCAAAGTTATGGTGAAACACACTTCTTCTACAGAGGTTGGATGGGAAGGGGAAGTAAATATTTGCTGAACAAAATAATCTAATCTATCACATTAGTTAGGCCCATGCTTCTAGTCAAGTAAATGTGAATATACCAATTCATATTCTCAGTATATAATTTATAAAAGCACTACATATAAGTTCCTTTTTCTTATGTCTGTGCCAATAATAAATGTTACCAATGTTTTAGTGTTCCCTCATATTTTGTTATTAGATGATACCACGTTATTTTAGTTGCACATTTTCATGGGAAGCGTGAGAATGAGAAGACCTCCTTTGCTGCATTGCATGACATTCCTCTCTGGCATTTGGATAGCAGGCAGAGCTGAATATTAACTTTATTAAGTAGCAGATTTTCACAGAAGGCTTATTATTTAATTCAGGCAAGTCAGGGACCTAAGAGGAAAGTGGTCACATGTGAGATTCGGGAAAAGGATCCTGGATACATGCAGTTAAGAACCTTGAACCCTCAGATCCTATAATTGGGGAAAATCTCTGCAGAACTCAAATAGGTTATTTCTGGCCTATTAAAGAATAAAACGGCTTAGTTACTAAGAACCTGTGGGACCTAGGTAACATTACCAGCAGGAACTGAGAATGTGATGCCTGAGACTCTAATGATGGATCCTGAGAGGCCTGGATCAAATATACATATGTGTGTGTGTGTGTGTGTGTGTGTGTGTGTGTGTGTGTGTGTGTGTGTATAGCTATATATATAGCTAGATAAGGGGAAGTTTGTTTAAAAACCTACTTGGGTTATGTCGAGATTTTTTTTTTTAACCCAAACTGTGAGTTTATTCATATAGGGGATTTTTCTGTGACATAGGATTTAAATCCTGGCAAGGACCCAGGAGATTGTTCTAATACAATGCTTAAATGGATCATGGAGGCTTTATGAAAATGGCAACACACATTAAATGATGCCAGAAATCTTATGATAAGCTTTATAGGAAAAGGCACAGTATACTCCATAGGATCCAAAATTCCCCAGCTGATTATATTCCATAGAAGGGCTGGAAAACATTTCACTTACCAAGGCAATAAGAAATGTTCTGACCAGACAGGCAATATTGAGAAGTGCATTAGCTGTCCTCTGTAAGTAAAGGTAATGGTAGGAAATGCTGTTAAAGAATTGGGCTTTCTAAAGACATACGAGATCAAACAATTAAGTTTGCGAACTCATCCTGGAAAAAGTGCTACATACCTCATTGCTGAATATAACTATAGTCACCTTCAAAGCACTCTCCATGGAAGCTATGCACCAACTCAAGCACCTAGTCCACCCTTCAAAGCGATGTTGGAAATTTTTTTCTGGAATGGCCATCAGAGCTGCAGTCATTTTACCCTTGATGTCCTGAATGTCATCAAAATGTTTTCCTTTCAATATTTCTTTTATCTTTGGGTAAAGAAAGAAGTCATTGGGGACCAGATTAGGTGAGTAGGGAGGGTGTCCCAATACAGTTATTTGTTTACTGGCTAAAAACTCCCTCATAGACAGTGCCGTGTGAGCTGGTGCATTGTAGTGATGATGCAAGGGCCATGAAATGTTAGCGAAAAGTTCAGGTAGTTTTCGTCTAACTTTTTCATGCAGCCTTTTCAGCACTTCCAAATAGTAAACTGTTTGTGCAGTTGGTACAAATTCATAATGAATAATCCCTCTGATACCAAAAAAGGCTAGCAACTTCGTTGTGACAAGTTCGTGAACTTAATTGACAGACCTTCATATGTACCTCATTGTTTATTGCAGAATTAGTTACAATAGCCAAGATATGGAAGCAAGCTAAGTGTCCTTTGATAGATGAATGGATTAAGAAAATGTGGTACATATACACAATGTAATATTACTCAGTCATAAAAAGGAATGAAATCTTGCCATTCGCAACAACATGGATAGACCTAGAAGGTCTATCCTAAGTGAAATAAGTCAGACAGAGAAAGATAAATATCATATGATTTCACTTATACATGGAATCTAAAAAATAAAATAAATGAACCAACAAAATAGAAACAAACTAATCAATACAGAGAATATTTTGATGGTTGACAGATGGGAGGGTGTTTGGGGATAGATAAAGAAGGGGAAGGGATGAAGATGTACAAATTCCCAGTTATAAAAACAGTCACAACGATGTAAATTACAGCATAGGGAATATAGTCAATAATATTGTAATAACTATGTAGGGTGTGATGGATACTAGACTTATCGAGGTGATCACCTCATAAGTTATATTAATATCTAATCACTATGTTGTACATCTGAAACTAATATAATATTGAATGTCAACTCTAATTGAAAAAATGTAAAAATATTAAAAGGGATAAAAAAAAAATTGGTCTTTCTAGTAACAATAGGGATAATGGGATTCCAGATTTGTGAGACTTAGTGGAAACACTTAACTGTTAGAAATAATGTGGGTATAATTATCTTAATAAGTAGCAAGGTTGAATGGAAACAAGGGACAAAAAGGCAGCACGGGGATCTTTGGAAATGGTTGAGAGGATCTAGTACTGTGTTTTCCTGAAAATAAGACCTAGCCAGACAATCAGCTCTAATGAGTCTTTTGGAGCAAATACTTATATGAGACCGGGTATTATATTATATTATATTATATTATATTATATTATATTTATTATATTATAGACCCAGTCTTATAGTAAAATAAGACCAGGTCTTACATTAATTTTTGCTCTTAAAGACACATTAGAGCTGATTATCTGGCTAGATCTTATTTTTGGGGAAACATGGTATTTATAGGGGCAGATATAGGGGCAGCCAACAAGGATCTGTATCTATTATATCCATATCTATCTGTATATCTGTATCCATATCTATCTGTCTAAATACTTATATCTTTCTATATTTCCCTATATCAACGTGCATATATATAGGACATATACACATACATACCTATATGTTTGATCTTTTGTATTATACACATATATATGTACATATATGTGTGAATGTGCACACACACAGAAAGCTAACTTCAGCCTTCAGCTCTTCTATTCTTCATGTATTCTATACATGCAGAATATACATGTTCTGCATGTTTATTCTATATACGTGTTCTATGTATCCAGGAAAGAACAAGAATGGATGAAAAACAAAACACCTAATATTCTGAAAGTTATTGGATACAAGGTCTGAGATGATACTGATATACAGTTAATTAGTATAATTAGTATAATACAGTCCTGTGTTAGGCTACAGATATTTGGAGGTCAAGTAATATTTGAGTTCTAACAGAACTCCATATCAAAGGGTCCATTGTATCTTTGGCACACTAGTTGTCATTTTTTCCAGGTCGCACTGTTATAATTGAAATGAACATACGTAGCCTTTGGCAGAGCATTCACATTGGTTCTTCACTCAGTAGAGTAGTAATGCAATAGAAAAGGCCAGGTACAAACTCTGGTACTTCTCTCTGTAGTAGCAGTGAGTTCATGACCATGAGAAACACTGGTTCCACCACATACTGCACCATTCTGAAACTGCCATAAGACAGTTCAGTTGAACTATTATTTCTTTTCGTTGTAGGTGAGGTGCCAGCTTGATGATTATACCCTGTGAAAATATGGCATTATCCTTCAAGGTGCAGTGCATATCTTAAACTATGGTTATTTTATGTTGCTGTTTCTGTCCCTAAGTAGAATACATGAGTCCATAAGCCAGGTGGTAGAAGCAGGATTTTTCTCTACTCACTGTTACTTCCAAAGGACAGCATAGGCAATTTGTGCTTCTGTCCCTGTAACTTTAGGCTCATGCCTAAAGTGGTGCTGGGTCCCATAGAGGTGATTTTTTTTTCCCCCAGAGGTGAGGAGGGAAAATAAGAATCTCACTAAACTTAAAGCCTTAGCTTCCATCTGTTCATGTAGAATTTCTTGTGGCAATAGACCATCTAGGCACAGAAAGGACTTATTACACTGTCAGAAATAATTTACTGGTCATTATAAACGATAGACACTGCCTCTTAATGGAGCCATGAGTATATTTTGGATACTCAGATGATCCACTGGGGCTTCTTCTGGTAGTTTCTCACTCCATTATTTCTTTGTGTGTGTGTGTTTGTGTTTTTTTTTAATTTTTGTTGTTGTTTTTTTTTTGGGGGGGGGAGGGGGTTGCACACCAGGAAATTTTCCATATTACGGGCTCAAATACACACACATACACACATACCGACAGCCATATACATATGAAGGTCTGACAATTAAGTTTGCGAACTTGTTGCAACCATTTTTGATATCAGAGGGATTATTCATTATGAATTTGTACCAACTGGACAGTTAACCAAGTTTACTATTTGGAAGTGCTGAAAAGTCTGTGTGAAAAAGTTAAGCAACCTGAACTTTTCGCCAACAATTCATGGCTCTTGCATCACGACAATGCACCAGCTCAGATGACACTGTCTGTGAGGGGGTTTTCAGCCAGTAAACAAACACCTGTATTGGGACACCCTCCCTACTCACCTGATCTGGCCCCAATGACTTCTTTCTTTTCCTGAAGATAAAAGAAATATTGAAAGGAAGACATTTGGATGACATTCAAGACATCGAGGGTAATACGACAACATCACTGATGGCCATTCCAGAAAAAAGTTCCAAAATTGCTCTAAAGTTGGACTAGGTGCCAGCATCAGTGCATAGGTTCCCAAGGGGAGTACTTTGAAGGTGACCGTAGTGATATTCAGCAATGAGGTATGTAGCACTTTTTGATGAGTTCATGAACTTAATTGTCATACCTTGTACTTCTCCCTCAGTATTTCCTTGTGAGGGATTTAATGTCCTAATTGTCAGTAATAGATCTGCAACTTTATCTGTCCTTTAATTCTAAATGATAGCTTTGCTATGTAATCTTGGTTGTTGGTCCTTGGTTTTCATCACTTTGAATATCTCCTGCCAATCCCTTTTGACCTGCAAAGTTTCTGTTGAGAAATCAAGTGACACTTTTATGGGAGCTCCCTTGTAGGTAATTCACTGCTTTACTCTTGCTGCTTTTATGATTCTTTCTTTGTCTTTAAACTCTGGCATTTTAATTATTATGTGTCTTGGTGTGAGCCTCTTTGGGTTCATCTTGTTTGGGACTCTCTGTGTTTCCTGGGCTTGTATGTCTATTTCCTTCACCAGGTTAGGAAAATTTTTGTCATTATTTCTTCAAATAAGTTTTTAATCTCTGTCTCTCTCTCCTCTTCCTCCTCCTGGAACACTTAATATGTGAATGTTGGTATGTTTGATGTTGTACCAGAGGCCCCTTAATTTTTCCTCATTTGGGGATTTTGGGGATTTTTTTTTTTTTTGCAGTTTTGATTGGGTGTTTTCTGTTACCTTATCTTCCACCTCACTGATTCAGTCCTCTGCTTCATCTAATCTACTGTGGATTCCCTCTAATGTATTCTTCATTTCAGTAATTGTATTCTTCATTTCTGACTAGATCTTTTTTTATATTTTCTATCTCCATTTTTATGTTTTTTTTATCTCTTTGTTGAAGTCCTCCCTGAGATCATTGAGCATACTTATAACCAGTGTTTTGAACTTTGCATCTGGTAGATTGCTTGTCTCCATTTTGTTTAGTTCTTTTTTTTTTTAAGCTTTGTTTTGTTCTTTCATTTGGGACATGTTTTTTTGTTGTTTTTGTTGTTTTGTTTTTCTGTCTCTCCATTTCAGCTGCTTCTCTGTGTTTGTTTCTTGTATTAGGTAGAATTGCTATGTCTCTCGGTCTTATTAGAGTGACCTTATGTAGTAAATGTGCTGTGGGGTTCAGTGGTGCAGTCGACCTAGTCAACTGAGCTCGGTGCCCCTTACATGCCTTTTATGTGGGTTGCGTGGCCCCTCCTGTTGTAGATGAACCTTGGTTGCTCTTGGCACATCAATGGGAAGGATTGACTTTCAGTCTGATTAGCTGTGAGAACTGGTCATAATTACAGTGGAAGACCTGTTGTGCAGGGGCTGACCCTATGGAGCAAGATTAACTTTAGCAGGGCTCTGGTGCCTGTTGAGTCCCCCCTTTGTGTGTGACATTTGTGGAGGTGGTTGCATAGTGCTCTGGTGTTGTCTGAAGGTGGCTAGATATGTTGGTTCTGGTGCCTCTTAGGAGAGGCTTTGTTGCAGGCCAAGGTTAGCCCTGGCTGTTCCTTGCCTGAGTCCACTTGGAATGAACTACAAAGTCATCTGCCGGAGGATGCCACTAGTGCTGAGCTTAGAGCTCCCTGGCTAGTGCTGGGCTAGAGGTCCCTAGGCTAAGCTGCAAACTGCTGCTGACTGCTGCTGGTGCTGTGCTTGGGGCTACTTAGCAAGAGATATGGGGCACACTAGGGCCAGATGCTGCTGGTTTGGGGTTTGTGAACCTTTGAGATATTTTAGAAATGTCCATAGCATGTGCTAAGTCAGGCAATTTATATTGGAAAGCTACTAGAAGCAGCTTAAGTGGGCCTGCAATTTGCATGGGGCAGACTCTCAGGGAATCACCAGAGCAAGATGAATGGTGTTAGCCAAGTTGATGGAAACCCAGATATGGGGCTCGTCTAAGTCTGCATGCTAGGGGTGGAGGTATCAATAAGGGAGCAATGGCTTCTGCCAGCACTTCTGCCCAGAAGGAAGCTGCCCCTCCAGCCCTTGCCCTGAAACCAGACAACTCAGTTCCTCCCTGAATGTCCCTGACACCTTTCAAGTTCCTGCCCCAGCACTAGAGCTCAGAGCAAATGAGTTCTTCACCAAGGAAGTTCATGTACAGGATCTTTAAGAGGAATGCCTGGGACTTTAGCGGCCCTGCATCTTAGCTACTATCCCTGCTGATTTCACAGTCAACAGTTGTGGGAACTTCTCTCCCCAGAACTGGAACCCTGGGGTGGAGAGCATAATGCAAAACTTCAACCCCTCTCTCCTCAGGCGTGACCTCTGCAGCCAAGATATCCCTCCTGATTTTTAACTGCCACACACAG
The DNA here is from genome assembly GCF_004115265.2 of Rhinolophus ferrumequinum. Classification (NCBI taxonomy): domain Eukaryota; kingdom Metazoa; phylum Chordata; class Mammalia; order Chiroptera; family Rhinolophidae; genus Rhinolophus; species Rhinolophus ferrumequinum. The sequence goes on along the minus strand of NC_046289.1, from coordinate 88,113,011 downwards.
GTGTGGAACCAGCCTATTCTGCCCCTCCTGCTAGTCTCAATGTGGCTTCTTCTCTATACCCTTTGTTATAGGATTTCTGTTCAGCTAGATTTCAGGTGATTCTCAATGATGGTTCTTCTGTAGTTTAATTGTAATTTTGATATGGTTGTGAGAGGAGACAAGCACAGCACTTATCTACTAAACTAAATCAGTCTTGATAAGGCTCTGAATCAAAAGAAAAAGAAAAAGATTTTTGTCTGAGTATAGGAGCAGGCTAAGAGAAATAAGGATTTCAGTTGAAATTGACCTGGGACAATGTTGTTTTCCTGATTACCAAAAATCTTTACTACTAAATTTGTGAAGATGGAAAAGTAAATACTTTAAAACTCATTTTTTTTTTTTTGCAGAAGCATCCTATTTTAATCTATTAGTGATTACTTAAAATTAAGAATAAAAATATATTTTTAGCTTTAAATGTTTCTAATTACCTATATAATGATTGAAATCATCATTTTACATAAATAATTTAGCATAGTATTTTCTTCCTTTTCTTCTTATTTTGTATTCCAATTAAAATATAATCTCAATTTTTAAATGCAGAATAATTTTATTAATTTTCACTGTATTTTTTCTCAAAAAAGTTGTTTGACATTTATATTAAAGTTTAATAATGATTATTTTAGAATTTATTCTATGCTTTATGATTTTTAAAAATATACCTTTTTTAGTTAATTACCCCATTCTGTTAATATCTCCATTCTTGAATTGTATATTTGATTAAAAGAAGTATACTTTTAAGCATTTTGTCCATCTGCAATCTTCATGAAAAGTTTATTTTCTAAAATATGAATATATATAAATATCTATTCTTGTTCTTGTTCTTGAAACTATAGAAGAATAGTTTGTTGAAAATAGGATTTTTTCAGTCTCAGCTTTTTGCACACAAACCACTGTAAAGGGACTAGTCAACAATCCAGAATTTGAAGATAAACAAGGGCTTAATCTTGCCTCCGCCATTCACAAACTATAACTTTGGAAAACATTCTCTACCTTTGAATAATGGTAGTTCCTAGAGGTAACAGAAGCAGAGGGTTAAATTTATTATTATACACTGTTTTAAATTATTACTTTTATATTTTTTAAGAAGGATAAAGGAAAAATGCTTTCTTATTTGGTTTTTGCTTTTCTGTCTCTTCACAGAATTTTTTTTAGTCTTTGAAATTGAAAATTCACAACAGTGTATGTTGAGGTATCACCAGTATTATTCATATATTCACCATTGAATGTGCCAACATGGAAAAATAACTTTCCTCATTTAGCAATTGTTTTCTGAATCCTTAACCACTTTAAACTCTAGTACCATGGATGACATGTCCTCTTGTAATGTTGAGATCACCCACTAAATGTTTTGTACAATCTTTTCCTACAATTGTACAATAACTCTATTACATAGGAAAGGGTTTTTCCTGATTATTTGCTTAGAAACCTTAAATCTATGTAAAGATTTTCTTGCTCATCCTTACAGTAGAAAGACTAGGCTTATCCAGCATTGGGATAATGTTTCTAAATCCTAATCAGTGAAGAAGAAATGGCTGTAATGAAGAGAAAAAGAGATTTGATTTTTTGTTAATGATGTTGCTGATTCAGCACTCAGAACAGCCCTAGCAAAGAAGGAATACACCCAAGGGAAAGACGCAATATCACTTAGCTTGGTCACTGCAGTGAATAAATATTCTTTCTCAACTTTAAGTAGTAACCAGCAGTTGGAGCAATGCTGTCATTTGGCCTAGCATAGCCTCCCTCATTAGAAGTCACCAATAGTAATGCTTTTGTGCTTGATATATTCATCTAACCCAGTGGCCTTTAACCTGTGATGTCCTATCTAGAAAAACGGGTTCATTTCAAATGCACCTTCTGACTGCTCCACATTTTGTCTTTGTTTTTCAGCTTAGGGAGAATTATTGAGATTTTCTGAGGTTATAGTCTCTTCCATTTAATACAGAGACAAGCTATTTCATTACAGATAGAAAGTTATAATTAAGTCACAATTTTTTCATCATGGTTAATTTTAATTATATCCCTATTAAAAATATAATCTCAATTTTTAGGTGCAGAATAATTTTATTAATTTTCACTGTAATTTTTCTCAAAAAGTTGTTTGATATGTATATTAAAATTTGATAATGATTATTTTAGAGTTTATGCTGTGCTTTATGATTTTTAAAAATATACCTTTTTTGTTAATTATCCCATTTTGTTAATTTCTCCATTCTTGAATTGTATACATGGTTAAAAGCAGTATATTCTTAAGCATTTTGTCCATCTACAATCTGTATGGAAAGTTTATTTTGTAAAATATGTATATTTGTAAATATATATATATGTATATATGCACATATATATGTATATATATATATATATACATATATACATATATATCTTAAGTTTTTTATTATTCCAGCAAATGGTTGCTACCCATCTCTATTTTCTACAACCAATGAATATTTTTTTCTAATTTCAATATTTAATTGCTATTCCAGTAGAACGGTTAGAACCGACTAGATGAACATTTTTGCACAAATCACCATTATATTCAGAAATCCACTTCTAATGCTATGAAGAATGAATGGTGGTTCTGTTTTGAAATTGTCCTTGTGAAATTACTTTGTGCCAGGGAACATACACACATGTGATAATTTGGGTTGAAGTAGAAGTCAGTAAGTAAGTTCAACTATCAGCTCATTAACCTGCAAACTTGAACTTAAACTATCAGCTAATTAACTTGTTGGGCTGAGCTATAGACCACTGAGAAAGGATGTGGAGGAAACAGGATAAAAGAATAGGTATCCTTCTGCTACACTAAGGGCTTTGATTCTATATGAGGGTAGATCTGGTATTCTTTCCTTGGCAAAACTACAGTTAAATAAGCTGAAGAATTGATAATTAAGATTTTTGTCTATGAATATGTATTTTTTTAAATCAGGAATTATTCACATTTCCCCATTTATGAATCTCTTGTATATATCATTTACCCATTTTTCTACTGTTTGTTTTCTTTTTTTCGTTTTTAAATGTACTTAATAATTTTTTTTCTTCTTTGATTTTTATTTTATTTACTTTATTTTTTAATTAGTTTCAGGTGTACAAAACAATGTAATAGACATTTATCATTTATATCCCTCACAGAGTGATAACCCCCTTTCCCCCATCTACTATCCCTCTGACATCACATATATTTTATTTTCTTTATTGATATGTAGGGGTTATGAAAATCTATCTCACCTATATGAGTGGCAAATATACTTTCCCAGACTGTTGCTTATCTATTAACGTTATTTATGGAGTCTTTTTTTTTTTTTTAACAGGTTTTTAATTTTCTTATAGCTGAATTTATCTATTTCTTCCTTTATGGTATACGGTCTCTCTCTCTCCATCTCTCTCTTAATTAAGAAAGACTTCTCTACCTCAAAGTCACTAAGTTGTTTTACTTTATTTATCTCTCTCTTTCTTTCTTTTTAACTTTTTATTTATTTTAAGTGTGTTTTCCCAGGACCCACACTTCCCTTATGGGTCCCCACTTTCCCAAGACCCATAAGCTCCTAGTCAAGTAGTTGTTTCAATCTAGTTGTGGAGGACGCAGCTCACACTGGCCCATGCGGGGATTGAAATGGCAACCCTGGTGTTACGAGAATTGCGTTCTAACCAACTGAGCTAACTGGTCACCCCTATTTTTTTTTAATCGTTATAAAATTTTGTTTTTCACATGTAGGTTTTTGATCTGTCTGGGGTTTCTTTTTAGCATAGGAGGTGGTGATCTAGTTTTATTTGTTTTTCCCTAAAGGAAAGTCAATTTTTTAAAAAACATGATTTACTATATTTCTTTTCCCACAAAAGATACCAACCTGTCCTATACCAAATATCCATAGATATAAAAGTCTGTTTAGTAAAGAATTCAGCCTCCCTCAAAGAGAGGTCTTGGCTTTAGTCCTGAGCTGTTAGAAGGTAACCTCTAAATTCTTGGAATTCCTCTAGTAAGAGGAGAGTCTTTGTTATTCAAGTGCATCCCTCTGACCACACTTGATAGTTTATGCACATGAGATGTTGAGCCTCCATCTGCTAACAGTCCAAAGGGACCCCCACCCAACACCAGGAAAGAGACTGCTGGAGACTGAATTCAACCCATGGGCAATCAATTAGTAACAGTGGCTAGATAATAAAGGCCCAATAAACTCTCCAGACACTAAGTTCACAGGAGCTTCCTTAGTTGGTAATACTTTGTGAATATTGTCACACATCCTGGCCAGGAAGAGGTAATGCTGTCCATGAACCCATGGGGAAAGGGTGACCCGAAGCTCCGCATTTGAAACCTCTCTTAGATTCTGCCCTATATACCTTTTCCTCTGGCTGGTTCCAAAGGAAAAAAAAAAATTGTTTCCCTGTAATAAACCCTGTAACTATGAGTATAATAGCTTTCAGTAAATTCTTTGAAAACTTTTAACAAATTACCTAACCAGAGGGTAGTTTTGAGAAACCCCTACACTTGCAGTTGGTGTCAGATAGGATAATTTTGTGGGTATTCCACCCTCAAACCTTTAAATTGGTCTGACTGACTACAGTCTTTTTCTGGACCATGTATTCTGCTTCAGCATCTACTTTTCTATTTCTGTACCAATATCAAACTGATCGAATCAGTTTAAATTTGATATAATTAAGTATACAATATCTTGATATATGATCGAATGATTGTTGTTCTTTTTTCAAAATTGTTTTAACTATTTGTGTATGATTAATCTTCTATACAAAATTTAGAATCCATTGTTAATCTAAAAATAAAATCTTATTTGTGCTTGTATGTGTGTGTCTGGTGGAATTATATTGAATTTACAAATTAATTTAATAAGCCAACTAACTCCTAATTACCATGTGAAACTTGGAATTTAATTCAACCTTTATGATGTCGAATCTTGTCATCTATAACATTATTACTTATAAAGTATGCATATGTATACCTATATTTAAATGTTAATTAAACAGATATATTGTTTATGTAATATGTCTTAGGCATGGTCTATACATTGGAGAAAAAGAGGTAAACAAACTGAGAGCTTATTTTTGGCAGCAGGGCATAATAAACACATAAATATATAAAATAATTTCAGTTAATGGATTCATGCTATAAAGAAAAATAAAGCAAGGTAAACGGATAGTGGCTGACAAGGGGAGTGCGTCTTTTATAGATAACAGTGCTTATGAATCTTTCTAATAAATTGGTATTGGATCAGAATTTGGAATGAACTCAGGGAAGCGATAATTTAATGTGGAGGAAAGAGCAAAACCAATGAATTTGAGGCAAGGAAGAGTCTGTTGTGACCTAGAGATACACAGGGTGTCTAGTGTGGCTGAAACCAAGTAAGTGAGAGGAGTGAAAATGAGCATGGAAAAAGGTGAGTAGGAAAAGTGCAGGACTCAGTTGTGGAGGGCCAAGTTTCAATGTTAGTTTATTATCATAAGAGATCATTGGGGATCTTTGGACAGGGGAGGGATGTGATCTGTATATTGTTTTTGTAATTGTTGTTCTTGTTTTCTTAAAAGAGGTGATCTTGAAAAACAAATACAGTTAGAAAAAACAGACATACAAACTTAGTTTTATGTAAAAGAATGAATTTTTACAAGTAGAAATATTTAATTTGTAATTAAAATATAAATATTTTCTTGATATTTCTAAGCTTTGCCTAACATGTTTTCCTTCATCAATTTATTTATCCCTTAACTTATTCATTCATTTATTTTAAAAAAATATTGAAGCTCTATTCTGGCTTTGCCCTCTACTCAATGCTAGAAAATTAACAGAAAGCAAGAGGATATATGCTTTAGATGGAGAAAATAACAAATAAGCAATAATAGTAACAATGAGAAGAATTATAACAATACAAATCAACAAATGGTACTGAACAAATACCAACAAAAGAAAAGAATCCATTACTAAATTTTAATTTTTATTAACTTCTATTTGTTTTGGTCAAGCTCCTTCACAGTCTCCTTTCTAAATGGACCTCTTTTTCCCAGTGTTAGCCCATCCATTCCCCAGGCATTTTGGCTTTCTTTTGCATTTCCTGCTTTGTTTATTTCGATCTTTTTCAGCTTGCTCCAGCTGTTTGGGGGGCTTTGGAGCATTATTAAAGGGACCTAACTATGTGTTTGCAGTTTATTAGAGAGAATGTGTTAATTTGCTTCTTAGAATTTTTAATTAGCTCTGGAAACCTCCAAGCATCTTTGCAGTAATTCCGTGGAAACTCAGGGTTTGTGGTAAATGGAATGATCTTCTAATTACTCTTTCAGACTTTCTGGCCTGATCTGCTTCTAGTGGTAAAAACAGAAAATGAAAAAGAAAAAAAAAAAATATATATATATATATATATTAGAGCTCTCCTCTGCCTGTTTACATTTACAGCTTTGTTTTAGTCCATGCAAAAAAAGAATCCTCTTGATAGTAAGGATTATATAACCCTAACAGGTGCCTTCATCCATCCAATCTTTGAGACTTTTTTTTGTTCTAAAAGTTGTTTTTGAAATACTGAGGTAGGCTATACATTCTCAATAGTTCATGATTTAATTCTCTGTGTGTTTCTGGAAAATAGAAGTTTTATAATAATAAAGTGATTATCATTGACTACATCATATTTTACATATGCAAAATTTAAAATATGATGTCCATTTTATCATTTTTATTTGGATGTGTTTATTATGTTAAATAAAAAATGGTAAAATAGGGTATAATCGTGGTTCTTGTTCTCACATGAAATGAACACATGCCTATGATTTTATTTCACTTAACTATTGGTAGTATACTACAACTGGTAGTATACTACATAGGGCTGGTGCAAAAGAGAATTTGAACAGCAGAAACATACTGGGAATATGGAAATCTGAAACAAATTTAAAGATAGATGCAAAATGGATATCCACAGGTCATTAATCAATTGCATTCCATAGGACACAATTAATTTGAGGTTCTATAATGAAGAATAATTTGCATTATTTTCAGTTTGCTACAATTATAGAGCTATAAAATAGCTGAAGACAATGAAATGCAGGGAAAATGAAAGGGTGGTCTGGAGTATACCTACTAGTCTTATTTTACACTTTTTGAAGTCTTTCACAACCTACCATCTCCATCTTGTTATTATAATAATACTGAAATATATGTAACTCTTGGTTACAAAATAAGGCTGGTCACATTAGGTTTGGCCTGATTAATTATAGAGGTATAGAAAGTGTTGATTTATCATATACACCTCCTTAAGTTTGCTTTGTAACATCTAGAGTTGTACAGTACTGAACATATTAATACCACGAAATTAACCTCTGTCTGGAAGTTTTCATAAAAAATCCCTGATTGGATAGTTAAAAGCATCTATGATTTGATATCCTGAAATTTGGAAACTAAGCCCAAGAAACTCTTTATCACATTTTCCCAGCCATGGGTAAATTATTTTCCTCTAGAGTCTATAAGTAAAGCCAACTAAGTTGCTTAAAAGTGACTTGTCATACTTGATTAAAACATCATGATTCTCAAATATGACATTCCAGGTCGTCTATTTTGTATAATTTTTAAAATTATATTCTGCTCAAAGAAAACATAATCTTATTGAACCTATGCAAATAACTATATTGCATAGGAAGTAAAAAAAAACAAACACGACGAATATTTTTAAAATTTGGAAAATCAAATATGATATTAAATGTTTCAATGTAGTTTATAAAAGGAGAATCTAAGTTGTCATGAGTAAAGCATCTTAAGAAGAAACAGAAAGGCCTTTTTTCAAATCTGGAAAAAAAGAACATTAAAACCACATCAAAATATTTTAAACACATTATCACAATAAAATTTCCTTCATCAATTCATTCAATCCTATGTAATTAACTATGTTTTACTTGATCTTTAGTTAGCAATCTCATGAAATTGTCTATTTCTTGAACTAAGAGAGAAAGAGAGAGAGAGAGAGAGAGAGAGAGAGAGAGAGAGAGAGAGAGAGAGAGAGAGAGAGAGAGAGAGAGGTCCTGGAAATACTGATTCACTATACTGGTATGGACTGAACATCGTCTAAGCAATACATCTAAGTAATTTCAACACAAAGCTTGCACCCTTGAATCTGTTCTTTAAAAATGTCAACAGTTTAAAGTACTTGGTCCAGTTGTTTTCCATAAGGAAATATTTTTATTATTTTAAAGAAACTATTTCATACACAAAAAGAAAAAACGAATTGCTCATGTAATGATTTATTTACCATATTTGCCTGAAAATAAGACCAGGTCTTATATTCATTTTTGCTCCAAAAGATGCATTAGGGCTTATTTTCAAGGGCTGTCTTTTATTCATGCACAACAATCCACATTTATTCATGTAGAACAATCTACATTTACTCATTTATTCATGTACAAAAATCTACATTTATTCAAACACAGTCATGCCATCTTCTCCTGGAACATCGTCATAAATCTCCAAACCCCGAATTTCAGCTTGAATTTCTTGTGACTCAATTTCCTGTAGAACCATTTCCTGGCCCCAATCTCTCATGTCCAGCAATAAAGCTCTCCTTAAATGAACACTTCTTGTCCATGTAGCCTGCTCATAGTGCATTGGCAACACAGCTGTCAGTGATTTTACCCCATGAATTCTTCACCCTAGTCACGACCTCTTGCAGGCTAGGCTTCACAAAGTTCCATGCTGATTTCTCTCCATTCTGTTTTCAATGTAGTCATTGATTTCCATGTGCAAACGGTCCTTGGATGCCTTCTTTATTGCAATATCAAGAGTTTGAAAATAGGGAATCATTCCTGCAGGAATCATTATTTTATCTATTCTTCTCTCTGCAAGGAAGTTCTTCATGTCGTTAGCGCGGTGAGTGCTGGCTGACTATCAGACCCAGACTATCAGACCTCTGGCCACTTCGCAAAACAAGTGGCAGCATTAAATCGACCCACTTCCTTATAACTGCTTGTGTGCACCAGGCTTTTTCAGTTTCAAGAACATAAATGCTTGAAACATGTTCAACCTTATCTTTCTTGCCCTTAGTGATGATTAAAGGTGGGGCTTTCTTTCCATCCAGAGGAACTGCCAAAATACAGGTAAAACATGCACTTTCATAAGCAGTGGAGGGAATGCAGATTGACAAGGCACCCCTCTGATCAATTGTTGTTTGAGATCATTGGCCCATAAACACTGCACTTTCATCCATAGCAATCATGATGGAGAGTTGATATTTAGAAAAGTTGATGCCATCAACAAAGGACTTGAATGCAAGTGCATGTTTAATAACTTCAGTATCTTCCAGCTTGAACAGTGTTGTCGATCTTCTTACTAGAGACAGTTCATATCACTGAAGGAAGCCATCCAGCCAGTGTTGTGATGCTTTGAATTCTTTTGGGGATATTTCTAACTGTGGTGCCATTGCAAGGGCAAATGCTTGAATATCAGGCCTGCGTACAACCAAAGCCTTTGCTTTCTTGTCAGCAATCCATTCACAGATGATGTCTTCCAGCTCAGGAAATAATGGTTGCCGACCTGATCCACACTTGCACTTCTTACTTAGCATTTCCCTCGTTCACCTGTTGACTGAGGTTATCGTACTGCTCGCCATTTTCAGACCATTCAGAGATCCAACTTCTTTTTGCAGAAAGCCATAAGATTCTTGCCCCGGGAGTCCTCCATGATTCCTTTCTTGTACTCAATGGAATAGCTCTTTCTTTTGCACTCATCTTGCCTGGGGGTCAAAATATTATTCCCTTTAAATCTACCATTAAATCAAGTGTTAATTGAAATCTTACAAGACTGGAGTGGCAACAAAAATGACAGTTAAGAATGATGGTCCAAACAAAAGTAACAAAAAATTGCAGGCACCAAAATTCAGAAAACGTTTCTTTATTTCACACAGGTGCATTAAGTACGTCTGTTACAACATATGACATATTGAATTATGAAGTTCATATTAGACACAACCACGTCCGTTTTTTATCAAGTGTGCACATTATTCGGGCACAGTGTCTGTACTCAGATTGGTCATTCGGCAATAAGTCTTGAGTTCATCTGTTTACCATAGGCGTTTACCTCTTGTCCAAAAGCGCCCACTTGGATATTTACAAATCTTTAATTATAATTTATATTATCATTTATTTTAGGTATTAATTTCAATAATATTATTTATTTATATTTAATTATATATTAATATTATTATTTTATAATTCAATACATTGTCGTGTGTTGCAACAGATGTACTAAATGCGTCCATCTAGCTGACGATCTTAACTGGGGCTTATTTTGGGGATAGGTCTTATATTTTGAGCATCCTAAAAAAATCATGCTAAGGCTTATTTTCTAGTTAGGTCTTATTTTCGGGGAAATACAGTATAACCCATTATTGCACATTTTAGTTAACTAAGAAGAAAACGCATAACACAAAAATTAGGTAAGAGCCTGCGATTTTGCCAGTGAGATTTGCATTTTAATCACAGCTTTGCTGGGTGTGTGACAGTGAGTATTAAGTGCAATAAAAATGCAGGTAAAATGCTAGAATACTGACTAACACCTAGTAATATTTTAATAAACATTAGTTAAATATTGAACATATAATTTGTGTAGGTGAAGCCAATGTGCTGGGAAAACTAAGGCTTCCAGAATAGTAGCTTTATAACAGATGAACATTGACTGTGGTATGTTTTCCTAAACAATTCCTAACATAGTAGAAAATATCTTTAAATATATACCTATACTAGAAAAAAAAAAGTCAGTGTAACTCTTTTATTTTCCTTCAACATAAAGAAGGGCATAAAGCCAACATTTAATTCCTTAGAAGTGTTTTTCTGAAGTACTTTTAAAAGAAATCTGGAGTTACAGAATGACCTTTCCATGCCAGCTCAATCTACCATATGGAGCCAAGTCTAAATTGAATATAGTTTAGAGCAGGTAAATCAAGTTTCCACAAAGTAATAATAGAATGCCATCAATAATATTCCAATTAAATATCTAATATATACTCAGTAAACTTACCTCTCTCCCTTCAAATCACCATATTAACTCATTAGCAACTTTATGAGTTGACTAACTCTGTAAAGTTTTTGACTATAAGTCAGTTAAATTTTGGAAAACATGTACCAAAAACAATGATCTTAGTTTGAGTGAAAGTTCTTAAATGATTCCTCATGAAATAGTTTAGTAACAAGGCCAATTCTTCATCAGGTCACTTCTAAATAAGACAACAAAATCACTGAAAATATATTTATTTTGATATTGTCCATAGAAGGAGGAAGAAAAGAGTTATCCTCATCATCACAAAGCAGTTTAGGATCATTAATGGTTTAAAATGCAGCTTTGTTCTACATTATTCTAAGTCAAGATGTGATGATATGCAAGGAGGTTACTTCTGCTGAGACACTATAGTAAGCTAAGTGTTTAAAGGAACAAAATAGTACACTTGACTTATTTCCATGCTATGATAATTTTCTGATTAGTAGAGTTATAAATGATATATGTATTGAGTTAACTTTTTCAGCAGACCTTTTGGAAAGAAATACATCTGATTCAGTTTTTCTTTTACAAACTTCAGTATCTAAAGAAGATATTTCCACTTTCTCACAGTCTTAAAAGGAGCTAACCATCTTTCTTACACTAGTACAAGCTATTGTCTTTATCATCATTTCCATCATCATCATCGCATTCATTATATTTGTTTGATCTTGGGAATATTTCCTTCTCATGTAATTATAGGATATTCTCTTGCATTTTAAAAACAAGTTTCTAATTCATGAAATTAAATAAGAATTATTGACACTCCATTTCACACTTTATGTAATGAATATACAGAATCTTTTAAGTGGATTATCTATAATTTTAAGCATTTATGGAATTTGTAGGCATAGTTATAAATAACTCCAAATGTCGGACATTGTTTTGTATCAAATACATCTTCACAGTGTGTTAGAATTTTACATATGGTGTCTAATTCTCCCTATACAAATTTAAGAGATCATATAATGAATGTGTTTCTAAAAACTAAATTAGCTTTCGGAAATAAATGATATTTCAAATACTGTTTGAAACTCAATAATTACATACGTAGCTATGAGACTGGGTTTTTGGGAGAAATGAATGATTATTATGGAGATCAAAAAGTTTCAAACCAATGTTTGTGTTTCAAGAATTTATATTTTCAGATAAAGATTAATGGAAAACTACTTGATGGGAAACACTTGTAAGGTCCTTTGTAAGTTAGAAATCTTTTGAGATTGTTAAGGCTTTAAATAATTACTCCTGTAAAATGTTGATTTAACTTCTAAGTAGTAGCCAAAATGTACCTACATCTCTTCAGTGCTTAACTTGAATTCATAAACTCCCTGGGGCATTGGTAGAACATTGTTAGCAAGGTGCAATAAATTTTTTTTTTATAAATGCTATGATTTATTTTTAAATAAGACCAGGTCTTATAATAATTTTTGTTCCAAAAGACACATTAGAGCTGATTGTCCAGCTAGGTCTTATTTTCAGGGAAACAGGATATGTTATACAAGTGTGTGTGTGTGTGTATGTGTGTGTGTGTGTGTGTGTGTGTGTGTGTGTTTATAAATATACTCAAGACATCTAGGATATATATATATATCCCTAGATGTGTGTATATATATATATATACATACATACATATATATATATATATATATATATATATATATATATATATATATACATACATACATATATATATTAAATTTACTGGAGTGACATTGGTTAATAAAATTATATAGGTTTCAAGTTTACAATTCTATAATACATCATTTATATATTGCATTTTGTGTTCACTACCGAAAGTCCATTCTCCTTCCATCACTGTATTTGACCTCCTTTACCCTCGTTACCACTCGCCTGCCCCCTTACCCTCTAGTAACCACTAAACTGTTGTCCATGTCTGTGAGTGCTTGTTTGTCTTGTTCGTTTATTGCTTTCAGTTTTATATTCCATATATAAGTGAAATCATATGGTTTTTCGACTTTTACTGCCTGATTTATTTCGCTTAGCAAGATAATCTCAAAGCCATCCATGTTGACATAAATGGCAGTATTTCATCCTGTGACTATTTATTCCATTGTATATATTTACCAAGGCATACTAACTTTCGAATTGAGTTTTAAGAATTACAACTACCAAGGGGAATTAAATTTTAATGGTTGTAATATAACATTATCAGCTGACTAATCTTTATTTCATGTAAGCAAACCTTTCAAATTCAGGAAATATTGGGGCAAAACAGGAAAAGCAATTTAATTACTAAATTCGAGCCTTAACAATTAAACAATGATATCATTATCGTGACATTAAATGTTCTTATCCCTTTTATGGGCCTTCAGGAAACTGTGTCAAGAAAAAAATGCTACAACACAAGTTACCCATTAAAGGTTTAATTTGCTGAGATAGTTCTAATGGTTTTCAATTTCAGCTGTCAAGTTCAGTAAACTATGTCCCTTGTTTAGAGACCTCCTGTGGCTCTGGCCTTGCATGAGTGCTAGAGATTAAGTGATTAAGACAAGGATTAATATTAGACTAAACCACATGGTAATTATGGTTATTTCTCCTTTTTAATTTCTTTCGAAATAGATAACCCATTTAAAATCAATCCTAGTGGTAAACTTTCTTTTTCCATTCATTATTTCAAGTTGTTCTTTAATCAGAGACAGTCTGCAGTATAGTTAAAAGGGCTGCCTCTCTCTTATGGGTCTTCATCCAATATTTTCAGTTTACCAATTGAGCAACCCTGGAAAACGTACATCACTTATTTAAAACCTCAATTTTCTCAACTGCTAACGCAAAATGATAACAATGATACTTATTTTGTAAATTTCTTATGAAGATGAACTAAATCGTGCATTTAAAAGTGTCATCTTAGAGCCTGGCATGTGTAAGTACTCAATTAGTATTATCATTGTTTTTATTATTATTCGATTCTCTTCTTGTTGTTACATGAAGCTTGTAATACTAAGTCAGTTCTACATTTTTCTAGTTATTTTCAAACAAAATCATCAATTTTTACAAATACCATTATGTCATGCAAAAATTCTCTCTAGAGGCTGAGTCATGTGTGAGAGATCACTGTCAAAATTAAAGCTATAATTGATGGTCAGGAAAAAGAATATTTACTAAACATGTTAGCCCCTACAGAGTACATTTCTTTCATATGTTATTTTAACCTTTCGATCTTGATTTCCGTTTCAGAACTGTGTGTTTCTACATGAACACGTAAATTGGTTGTTTTCACTGACTGAATTATTGTAATTATTCAAACCCATGTCAAATTAACTTGGCGAAACTCCCATAGTTTTGCTCAACTGGCACAGTTGAGCCAGTTGAGCTCATCTTATGAGTGTAAGAAAATGAGAAAAAGCAATACTGAGAAAGACTATCTTAAAATGTGTCCAGGGACAGAGGTTAGTATTTATCTGAATTGGCTGCTGGCCTCATGTATCTTAGGTTCCTAGTTTGCAGAGCAGGAATATTGGAACATGTCCATATTCTATACAAAAACATTTCTTTGTATGTGCAATTTCATTAATAATTTTTAAAGTAGAATACTTTCCCCAGACTTTCCATCATATTTTATGCTGAATATGGAATGATACAGTGTCCTGTGACATTTGTAACCTAAAGTTATAATTTGTTATCATTTACAAAAAGGGATGAATAGTCTTGAGAATTTATTAGAATAAAGTCATATTCTCCCTTCTATTCCTCACTGAATTTTGTGCAAGTAGGAAGACAAACTGGAAACCAGCTCCGGAGTGTCCTATGACAAATATGTAAATTTAATAATTGTAAAAAAGTTCCATCATCTGATATTTGATGTTGTAACAATAATGTTTCTTTTTGTCTAAAAGTAACAGCAACAACAAAAAGTCACTTCTGACTGACTAGTATTAACTAGTTACGTAGTATAACTTTGCAGTCGGCTGAATAATGGCCCTCCAAAAATATCCAGGTCTTTATCTCTGGAACCTATGAATGTTACCTTATATGACAAAAGGACTATTAAGATATGATTAAATGAAGGGTCTTAAAATGGGGAGTTTATCCTGGATTATCTAGATGGGCCCAATCTGATCATAAGAATCCTATAAGGAAATGAAACAAGAGAATAAGAGAAAAATATAATAAAGCAGAGGTTGGAGTGATGAAATTAGAGCTGAAAGAGGACCTTGAGCCAAAGTCGGTGGCATCTAGAAGCTGGAAAAGATGAGGGAACTAATTTTCCCATAGGCCCTCCACAAAGAATACAGCTTGGTTGAGTTTACTTTTTGCCTAACGAGACCCATTTTGGACTTGTGACCCCCAGAGTACCTGGTAATAAATGTGTGTTGTTTTAAATCACTAAATTTGTGATAATTTGTTACAGCAGCAATAGGGAACTAACACAGTTTTCTTGGTAAAACTATAAAGTTTTTCATTCCGTGAGTTGTTGAATTATGTCTTTCCCTGGATTTCATACAGCCTTTGTTATATTAAGAATTGTGCATTTCTTATCAGTCAGATTTTTGAGCTATTTGGTCCCCATCCTTTCCTATTTTACATTTGATAATTCAAGGTATTTTTTTTTTTAAGAAAATGAACACACCAGTTAACATTTAGGACTAATAAGGCTTAATAAGATTATCACTTTCTAAATTGATGAGAATCAAAATTATGTAAATGCTCTTTCTGTTCTGCCTTTTTACTAAAGCAGGGCCCATGCTGCCTCAGGAGCTGGGTGTTACAGAAGGGAGCAATCCCTCTTCAGGCTCCGCTCCTAAGAAAGCAACTTCTTCTGTGTTACCTTAACTTGGCAGTTTAGCAGGAATGCTGGGCAGAAGGACACATGGCGAGGTCATAGTAAAAACAACTTCGTTCTCTTCCAGTGCTCTTTCCTGCTCCAGTTTTATCTTCTGTATTAAAAGGGGGCAAAACACTGCCAACATATAAATTAGAGAGCACTTACTTTCATTAAATGTGTAGCCATTTGAAATAGATTAAAAAATTAAAGAAGACAACCAAGAGGCAAAGCAAGCTGGCTGTGTCCCCAGGAGTCTCACGGGTGTCATTATCTTATTGAACTTTCTAAGGGAGGGATTCTGGCCCTCTGCATTACCAGCTGAATAAATCTGGCTATTCTTTAATTACTCTAAAGGAGGGACTTTTGAGTTAGCAATGTCCGGTGGACTGGTAGAGTCTATAGAACTTACCTTTTAAAAAAAAAATGTTATTAAATTTATTGGGGTGGCATTGGTTAATAAAATTATATAGGTTTCAAGTATACAATTCCATAATACATCATCTGTACATTGCATTGTGTGTTCTCCACCCAAGGCCACATCTCCTTCTAGCACCATACATTTGACCCCCTTTACCCTTTTCTATCTTCCCCTCTCCCACCTTACTCTCTAGTAATGGCCATATTGTTGTCTGTATCTATGAGTTTTTGTTTGTTTGTTTGTCACTTTCAGTTTTATATCCCATATATGAGTGAAATCATATGGTTCTTGACTTTTCCCATGTGACTTAGCTCGCTTAGCATGATATTCTCAAGACTGCATGACAAAACACCAATTTACTTCGATTTTACGTTTATTTGGCATGACAAGGATAAAAAATATTGAAGATTAAGCAAAAAATAGAACCAACAACACTCCCTAAAAACTAACTGTGGGTGTAACCACCGATCAAACATTCCAAATTGTTAAACTGAGAATGGACTGCTGGTTTAGACGGAAATTCAGACTTCGCAGCCTCATACAACTGATTTAAAAGCCAAAACTCAATTCTTTGTTATGAGAGGTATAAGGAACAAAATAATCTGGTTCCAGTCAAATCGTGATGACTTGAGATGCTTTTGTCTTTGCAAGGTGACTTTGTCTTACTACTTTTATATTCTATATTTTAACCCTCAGAGCAATTTTACTTCTTTTATATTTTTCCGAAGAGAACACATGGTAGCCTCTAAATACCAGCTGCAACTTTCTTTTGGATCACTAACATAATAAAGTAATGAATCCAATTATTTATTATCATCTAGTGTTTAAAACCAGCAGACGTTGGTTTGGCCACCAAATATTACATCTCTGATATGTTTTTCCTCTAGGAACGACTCAGGGAAGATTGTGATGACAGATAAATAAAGTAGCATATAAAAGTAAGCTGCTGGTGTTTAAATCGGATGTATCCAATTACTGGAAATACCTCAACATCTCTCCAAACTGTGCTTCTCTCCCATACTCACTGTCATGGCATAGCTCAGGCCTCATTATTTCTTATGGGGATTAATGCATCAACCTCCTAATTAACATTCCCTTTTCCCTGTCATCAGTTCTGTCCCTCCTCCTCTAATCTCTCTTCTTTATGGTCACCAGTAATCTTTCTTACACGGAAAATGCAATATCACTTTTTTTGCTTAAAATTCTCCTATGCCTCCCACAGCCTTCAAGATAAACGTGCTAAGTCTGAGTCATGTTATGCAATCCTGGCTCACACAGTAACCCCAATAGATCACTCTCTGACCACAGAACATACGATTCTTCAAGTTCTTAATTACTTTCAGTTCTTGGCGAATACCTTGCTCTTTTTCTTTTTCTTTTTCTTTTTCTTTTTAGCTTCACACTTGCATCATCCACTGTCTGGATCCACTTTTCCATCCAAGCCCTTCAGATTGACCTTTGATACCACCTCTCCCTTATTTACAACTTGTCTCTTCCCTGAGGCTTACATTTCCTATCACAAGCCCTTATCTCAACATAATTGTATTTACCTAGTTAATTACCTTCCTACCTATTGAGTTTAACTGCAAGATCTTTGTCTGTGGAATTTTTATCTTCAGTCTCAAGAAAGCATGAGTCTCATTTGATGTATTTGTTTTGGGGATTAATAAAGAGATATAGGAATATTTGGGACTTCCAGAAATGTGTCTAAAACCACAAAAGCATAGTAACCTCCTATATATCATATACGTAGACTCTTGTAAACATTTTCCTTCCTCAAGTTCCCAATGAAGAAGGAGGCAAAGAGGAGGGTCAAAGGTTCTCTCTGAGTCTTGTTTCTTAATAAACAGCTTGAGAGCCATACCTGAAAAAGCAGGTTCAGAGTGGCAACATTTTGGTTCTCTTCACCCTAGACATTGAGGAACAAGGACACACAATCTCTGGTGGGCTCTGTCCAAAATCTAGAACCACATAATCCATGTGGGTTGTTTTACAGCACTATATTTTATAGCACATTTGTTTTACAACAGCATACATCAGTACAAATCGTACTCCATTGGAGAGAATTTCATACAGCCGTATCTTACTACAAAGGAGGCTGGGAAAATTCTAGCTATACGCCCAGGGATTGAGATGGATTTCAGCGAGCGGCCTAAGTGTCTTTCACTAAAGAACCAACAGATAGCACCCACATATCCTCCTTCTCTGGGGTTGGCCCTTTCTTTAAATATATGCATATAAAATAACATGGGCTTCCATCCGGTGTGCTTGCTCAAAGCCCAGGCTTTCCCTAATAGTCTCTAGAATTCACACCTATATGGTTTGAAAAAGAATTCTCTTGTTTGTCACCTAAACATCTTGTTCTGAAAGTTGGAGGCGGGGTGGAGGGCTGGGTGAAAATGGTGAAGGGAGGGAGAAGTACAAATATTCACGGAGATGTAAAATACAGCATAGGGAATATAGTCCATAATATTGGAATAATTATGTATGGTGCCAGGTGGGTACTGGACTTACCAGGAGGACCATTTCGTAAATTATATAAATGTTTAACCACTATGCTGCACACCTGAAACTAATATAAAATAATATTGAATGTCAACTGTAATTGAAATTAATAAATTAATTTTTTTTGAAAGTATGTTTACTTCAGGTTCATATATCAATCACATAGGATCTCTTCTTCTGTCTTGCCCCCTTTACCTGGGAGTGAATAAGGATTGTATGCCATGGTTCAAGTCAACATTTATATGTTCTGTGATACAAAATTTTCATGACATTGTTGCTATAATAGAATGAAATTAGAGCATGGAACACTAACCAGTTTGAACAATCACATCACCGCTTTTCCTAAAAATTTTGGGGCACATCCATCTTCACTGGCAACCAATATCTAGGTCCCTACCTCATTTTCTGACCCTATGATGAGAACACAATGCAATACACAGATGATATAGTATAGAATCATACACATGAAACTTATATAATCTTACTAATAAATATCACTCCCAAATATTTAATTTTTAAAAAATGAGATAAACTTAGAAGGGTTTATTAAAATATTATTGATAAATTAAGTTAAAGACAGAAAAATTAAAGGATAATAAATTCTGTTTGGAGTATAAATCAAATATTGAAATTAAAAATTAAAAAAAAAAATTTCCAGATACCTTCTTCATTCCTGAGTCCCTTTATTCATTCAGATCTCTCCAGAGCCACAAACCAGAAACTGTAAGCATAAAACTGAGAATTCCTTTCCTATAAGACATAGATCAATCCAGCTCAATCAATCTGTCCACTCAAGATTATTGTGCAATGAAACAAAATCCTTTCTTACTACAGAACGCTGAATGGCTGTAGTGAGTGTTTTCTAAAATAGCAGTTACTTTTCCCCACTTTTCCGATTATGCTGGTAGTTTATTGTGAACCTCTATAGAGATTTGAATTAGAAGAGCAATTTCCTCTACTGGCCATACAAATATTCTAGTCTACCTTCTTCCAATTCTGAGATAGGTAATGAACTCCAGAAGAAAGTCAGATGCCGCTGAAGGGTTGCTCTAAGCGATTTGCCCTTCTCTTTGATTTTCTTGCATTTATATTACAAAAAGAGAGATTTAAATTGGTTTAATTTGCTGCTCGTCTGTATTTTTCTCAGTTCTCAACATCTATTTACTTTAGGAATCTGCCCTGTGCCCTGCTTTTATATGTTTACTTCCCAGCTAGTGCAACATTCCTCAGTTCCGACCTCTTAAGACTGAACATTTATTTTTGCAGTAACTCTTAATATTAAATTGTATAATAGTAGAACTTATTTATGAGGTTAAGAACTAAGTCCATGATTTTAATGTTTTATTATAACACTTTTAACAATATTAGAAATAATTAACTGCTTTCTGAGAAATACAAAAACTGTTGAAAAAATAACTTTTTCTTTACAAAATCTTATAAGCAAATATTGTACTCTTCGGAGACTCCAAGAGACTACTGACCCACAATTTTTAAAACAAAGGTATAAATAACAATATGTAACATAAACTATTTATATAGATAGGTGTTAGGAAACAACAAAATTTTCCTTTTTTACACAAATGTGCAATAAAGAAAAAATGTGAAGGACCATGATATATACATATACCTGTGCTGGTGATGTAAAGTTTGTCGATTTTAGGATTCTGAGTGTGAATGTGAGGGTGGGCTAGGCGATATGTATCTGAGTTTGGTGACTGGTACGTCTAATGCAGTTTGTGTTGTGTCTATGTGTGGATATGGGTGGATATGTGCTATATTACGGATGTGAATTTTGTGTGTGTGTGTGGAGTATAGTGTATTTGAAATATATGTATGTAGATGGTGCTTATGTGTGTTATATGTGTGGGCATGCTGTGTTAGTGTGCCTACACACGTATTCTATATACAGAGGGTGCCAAAAATGTATGCACAGTTTAAGAAAGGAAAAAACTGTATTAATTGGTATTAATTCTAATACTCAATATATACTAATAATAAAAGATGAATACAAGTCACGTTTGACTTCTGCAATTACAAGAGGTGCTCAAAGTGGTTACCATGAGCGTCCAGACACTTCTGATTACAGTGAACTATTGCTTGAGCAATGTTGACCAAAGTGGTAACAGCTCTTAAAAGTGTATACATGTTTTTGGCACCCCTGTATGTAGTATAGTGTACTTAATATTCTTGGCTCTTTGTCACTTTTGACAAAATATTTGCATGTTATATTTGCATGTGTGTGATGGGGGAAAAATAATTACAATCAGAGGAATATTGGAGAAATGCTCATAAAGAGGAAATGTGAATAGCATATTATTGCCTCTTCTCTTGCCTGACGGATTGATGCTTCCCTGTGTCTTAATGTCCAGTCATGTCCCAAGCCATTCTTTTGTCTGGACTCATTCTATTCCATCCTGCCCAGCCACCCCTCTGCCATGTCAGGTTTTCCCTACAATCAAGATTGTACTCTATAATAGCAGGTGAGAACACAGAGCTGTGGTATAGGAAGACCTTTAACATTTGCTAGCACAAAACTAATAAAATTCCCCAAAGTACTAAACGAGTGTGTTATACCACGAGGATAGGAGTTAGAGGGAGGCAAAAGACAGATAAAAATCATTAAAGATAAAAATGATTTGTGCTAATATCAGACCATCTATTTTCACACCGTTTTAAGAAATAAAACGAATAAGTAAATTTGATAATGCTTTTGGCAGTGGACAGTGAAACAGCTAGGCTTAAAGTAACAACAGACTGAATTTTACAGTGGGCTAATTATTAGTGAGAGGAAATAGCAGCTGTGCAGTATCAACTGCCATAAGTTTCCCCCTCAAAAAAAGAAAGGCAGAATGATGATCTATCCAAAATAATTGAAAAAAACACTTGAGTTAATAATATGCCTTCCTTGAAAGTCTTGACCCCAGGTGTCTTTAAGCTGACCATAATTTGCTACAACTTTTCAGTTCAGCTTTCCTTCCCTATAGAAATAAAAAGTCAGTAAAGAAGCTGAGTAATAGTAGAAATTTTGGATATAAAATGATCATTGGCTTATTGGATGTTAAAGCAATAGTTGTCAAAACTTTAAAAAATTCTAAATTTCACCCAAAAATTTTTATATTGTTTGGGGAGGGGAGTTAATATCTAGCATCGAATTCTGATTTTTGTCAGAACCCACCAGAGCTTAGTTAGCTGTAGATATAAATATATTTCTATTTCTGCTTGACTAATAGCTTCTAGGGTAGTGGATATCATATTGGAATCATTAGAGTCATAGCTGTAAATTGTAAGCAATATTAGCGTATGTGAAGAGGAGGAAAAAAATTTATTTGGTGGAGAAAGAAGCCTGAGAACAGTTCCATGCTCACCCCCCCACACACACACACCCTCTAATCTTTTTAATGTGAAGGCTATAGGGACTATTAGTATTTCAAAGCTCCACCACCCTGAGTGCAAATTAGGTTGCATTTACAATATCTCACAGCTTGATACTCTGCATTACAGATGTCCACTGCTCACCCTTGATTTCTCATAGTGGTTAGATGGTGTCATGTGACTAGCATTGGCAAAGCTTTTGTGAATGGAAGTAATGTGTCATTTGAAGACCAAAGACTTTAATTACTGGAGGGAGGCATCCCAGAATTGTCTTTCTCTTCCATATAATAGGGGAAACTATGCATTCCAATTGAGCACCTAGAGAATGGTAGGACCTTTATTAGTCTGGATTGCTAAATTGCTACAGAGTAAACAGTTGCCCTACAAAGTTGCTTAGAGCCTTAGCTTTGCTTAAAAATAAACTTTTACTGTACTGACTCACTAAGATTTTGGGGCTGTATACTATCTCTGCGTACCTTCTAGGTTATCCTAACTCATAAATATTCTATGTCCCCCACCTTAACCAGCAGAAAATCCAGGCATTTCTAGGACTTCCAAAGATGTCTAGAGTTTTATACATCTTTTGTATCTATTCTGGCTTTCTCTAAGCACATGTGATGAGATGGGAATCCTTGAGGATAGATCCTGCAACTTCTGCCCTTTATTAAATCTTGAGAATAAGATTTCTCAATCTGTTCCCCTCTGTCTTTTGATCTGGGTTTGTCAAGGACCCTGATACCTGTGGGTCAAGCAGGGAGTTTGAGATCAGATGCTACAACTTCTTCTGTCACACCAAAAACAGAGCAATACATTTGTCAAGGTTAATGCCATATGAATTAAACCAGAAGAGAGTTAAAAGGAAGGGATTTGGGCCACAGTCCCATACCTGTGAATGTAACCGTAGATTCACAGCCTAGGTAGTCGTCACTTCATGAAACGAGAAGGGTGCTGTCCCTATACCCCAATTAACAGTTGATTAATGTACCATAACAAGTGGCTGGTGGCATTAAGTGTTGCAGTTATTGGTGGAAACAGCTCTTTCTATGCACGCAGAGAGCTATTTCCCCAAACCTTTTTTTTTTTTTTTTTTTGTTTGAGTCCTACAGTATTTAAAACAAGCATCTCACCATGTTTGGAATTCATAACTTAAACCAATTTTTCTCAAATTTGTTTTAAAGTGTCCCCAGAGTCTTACCTGTGTGCCCAACATTTTCACTCAGGTTCTTCAGCTGATGTTTGGAACTTGCTGTGATGATCCGCTGTACCAACACCACCATTCTCAGAGCCCTCATAAGAATAACGTCTGGGTGCCAGTTTGATGCCCACCTTGATTTTATTGTTTGCATATTTTAGGGGGTGAAAAAATGACTCTTTAATATCTATGATTGACTTGTCTCCTGGAAGCTCAGCATAATGATTGTTCCCAGGGTATCACATAATCTTTGGTGACTGGAACTTTCATGTGTCTGGCTCCAGGCCAAAACACTATTATGATCTTTCAGTTACAAAGGCTTTGCCTGACAGGCCGCAGGAGGGAAAGCTGCCTTCCCCACACCTGTCTTGGTGATAGTAACTGCACTGCAATCTCTGGAGGGAGCTTCAGTCAAAGGCTTGCACTCTCTGGCCCTCCTCAGGCCAAACATGCTATTACTTCATATGCATTCCTACCATAAACATCTCATTTTAAAAGACTCCTTTATCTAGGGGTCTTGACGGAGGCACTTTTCAGCAACGCTGCCTAGACCTCCTTGTATGGTGGCCTTACTACATTTACCTCATTTGACTTAGTACTTTTCTACTGCTGGTCCTCCCCTTTGCAATCTCCTGGCCTCTCTAGGTCCACAAAACAGCAGCAACCTTTTGTTCAGGGCTCTTCTGCAGTGAGAACATGTCCATGCCTATACTATGTGTCATCAAATTGACCCACACCTGATACTGTTTTGCGGGGAAAAAATGGAACATTTCTGTTCTGTTTTGCTTTTGTTTTGTTGGGGTTTTTTTGCCTCTTACTTGCACCATGACAGTAAGTGTGCAAAGGCTTGGGATTGTTACTTTTAGTTTTTGAATTGCCCGAATTAACCATCTTGATATCTCTGTAGATCAGCAAACTTTTTCAGATGTTTTCTTCCAAACTTTCTCCTTCAGTTATACAAAACTAGTAGACTGATTGTGTTTGGGAAGAGAAGAATTGGATGTTCCATCCATTCCATCATTCTTTTATCCTCAACCGTAATGTTTTGTTTCGTTTTTGTCCTAAAACAAAAACAAACACAAACAGAAAGAACCAATAGTTATATCCGTTATTAGCAAAAACACAAAATTTCTACAAAATAGCAGACTGCAAATAGCTACAGCTATTATATATACAAAGACCCCTACCTGCCAATCAGCCCTTTTTATTTTTTCAGAGAACCAGTTTAATTGTTGCTGTTTCTTTTGGATTCACTAGTGTTTGCTATTTCTTTGTGAACCTCATCAATTAACTATTTAAATTTGGGTGAATATTTTCCATTAAAGCAGTCGGTCTCTATAATTTCCAGGGTAGAATTATTTATCATCGTTAGCTAAAATCAGCTCTACATTTTTAGGACTGTCTATAATAGATGCATATATTAACAAATTCAGGTGAGAATAGATGATAGCTTAAAGAGATATAAAACCTGTAAACACATTATAAGGCAGGCAAAAATTTACTAAGGTGAGCTTTATTTTCAAAACCAAAAGAGGCTCTTGGAAGTAACAGTGTTGCTGAAAAGCAGGTTCTTCGTTTGTGCTACAGGAAAGAATTCAAGGACACACTAAATAAGCCAAGCAAGCAGTGGATTTATTTTATAAAAAAGGAGATAGTACCCTCTCAAGATGGTGTGAGAGCAGGCAGGCCTAGAGACGAGCAAATGCTCTGGAGAGCAAAGAGACTTAGAATTTTATTAGAATGAGGGCACGAAATATTCAAGATTTAGAGGTGGCATTATACGGTGTTTCCCCAAAAATAAGACCTGGCCAGACCTAATGCGTCTTTTGGAGCAAAAATGAATATAAGACCCAGTCTTACACTACATTACGTTACATTACATTATATTATATTGTACCACGTCTTATATTATAGTAAAATAAGTCTGGGTCTTATATTCATTTTTGCTCCAAAAAACGCATTAGAGCTGATTGTACAGCCAGGTCTTATTTTCCGGGAAACACGGTAGGTGTTCCCAGGCTGATCCTTGCTGACCACCCCTTCCCATCAGAACGGGGACTCTCTTGTCCTTATTTAGCCCTTGTTCGAACTGTCATGGCGACACAGGGGGTGGAGATTTTCCCTGGCCACAATGCTAATAGTATTACAATCCTTTACAATTAGCTAAAATTCACCTTGAGGGTCAAGATGGCAGCCTGCATCTTTTCTTAGTCACCAAAATCTAGTTCTGGCCCATCTGGTAGCTGTACATTTTCTTAAGGATGATCTCATCTCCTTTCTCCTTTGTTTTTCTGAATTTCCTACTTCCCTTCCTCCTCATCTCTTCCCTTGACCCTACTCTTTCTGCCTATGGTAATAGCAGGTGAAGTTAGAATGTATATTTCTGGGAATGTTATTATACGATTGCTATGTTATTAATGTTAGTTACATAGTTATATTCAATTAATATTTTTAAAATGAATGAATGAAAGGAGGAATAGGTACATACTGAAACCATGTTAGCCTGAGGCGAATGCTCCTTTTAGTATTAAGAATTTTTCTCTTGACATAAAAATCATTCCTTATTGTTCCTCTGAAAAGAATATTAAAAAATGAAAGACACGTCCATTTCAAGCAATGTGGTTATGCTTTGGAATCTTATTAAAAACAGTGTGCATTATTATTTGTTATGAAATATTACTTGCAAAATTTGTTTAAAAAAGGGCAATACAATGAGATGTAAAGATCTATGGAAATGTATACCGATGGTCTGAATTATACTCTATCTAAATATTTTTTTAAAGGAACAAGTTAAGATTATTGACAGAAGAAAAAATATATTAAAAGTTTTATAATATAGACTCATTTTCGAATAGACCATTTACTTTCAAGTGTCAGTTGTGACAGGAAATACATGCTCAAATATATAAATAAACAAAATTCTCACCTATTTAGCATTAATTACTTTCTGTAAAGATATGTAACAACTCAAATTTCTATACTGAAGACTTACTCTAAGAACAATATGCTTACATTTAATTTGGCCATTTTAGAGGATCAACATACAGATTACATTGTCAAACACATATCATAGTTTATTATTCTAAAAGAGAAATAAAAATAGAGCTGAAATAAAAATCACTAGCACAGCATAGAAGCTTATTTAAAACCTGGGGGAAAAAACAGATGGATAAATCAAATGAAAAATAAAGCAAAAAAAGAGAGAGAGAGAGATATTTGTGCAGGTAATGGTAACATATTAAGTAAGAGACCGCTAAAGTTACAAATTATATAATTTAAATGCAATTAGGAAGATCAAAATCAGTTTATCAGGCTGAGAGACTGCACATACTCCCGTGCACACACACACACACACACACATACACACTCACACTCACACTCACACAGATTAAAATCAACATATAAAAGCCAACCTAATTCAGTGAAAGAAAATCCTTCCTCAGTATTTGCAGAGGATTGTTTCCAGGACCTCTATAGATATCCAAATCTAAGGACACTCAAGTCCTTTATATAAAATGTCCATAATATTTGCATATAACCCATACAAAACATCCCATATACTTTAAATCATCTCTATATTAGTTGTTATACCTAATGCAATGTAAATGCCATGTAAAGAGCTGTTATATTGTGTTATTTAGGACAAAATCTGTACATGTTCAGCTCAGACACAACCACCCTTGGCCTAACTATATAGCACACGTCAGCAAGAACATAACATTTAAAAATAAATATTTTCCATCCTGGTTGGTTGACTCCCAGGTTGCAGAACGGCACCGTAGATAGAGAGGGCTGACTATGTATACCAGCTTATGGAATAACTTCAGTGTTGTGGCAAGTCTCTTTGAGAATGGTCACTTTATTAAAAACAAACAAACACAAAAAAACGAATTCTTTTTAGAAATTTTTACTCACAGTTTATACGGGACAAATTGCAGATTTTGTGCAATGATGTTACATGGGTAATATGTTTTTAGCTGAAAATGACACATTTGGTAGTCTAATTATTTGATTGGCTTTGGAGTTTGAATACTTTGCCAGGGAGACCATATTATTTTCTTCATCTAAATATGTCACATTTTACCTATGACATATTTATTTGTTTATTGTGTACAAAAAATGTATAAATATATATTAATTTTGTGAAAAGAAAGCAAGGCTAGAAGTTGGAAGGTAGCAGTCATCTCTGTTTAGCTGATTGCTTTACCACCACTTCTCAGGTGTCACATACGTCTTATGTTCTCCGCCGGGTCCTTTTGGTTTCATCTCTATCCCGGACATTAGGTCCGCACATTCTACCCCTGGATGCTACTGCAGGAGTAAATCTGCACAGGCTCCAGATACCTATGTGAAGGCAAATTCCAACAGTAGTTCACCTCATACTCATGACACATGTCTTGCTTCCGGCTCCAGCCCTGCTGATCTGAAGGGCTGGCACTCTCTGAAATCTACTGGTTTTGTAGTATCAGAAAGTGTAGGGGAATTAGTGCTCTATGAAACAACCATTAATCAATGGGAAATGAGAGCTAGTAAAGAACGGTCATTCACCCTTTCCTCTGACAGAATGTCCAGAGAAGCAGCCATTTATATAGTCTAAAGGTGATGGTCCTGAAATTTAAGTGATCGGATGCGCAAGACAGTGAACAGTAACAGCTAACTCCTTTAGGTTGTCTTTTCCTCTTTTCTCTTTTGCTTCTCTCTCATTTCTGTTCTTTGAGACTGCAAACCTTAATAGAATAGGAGCAGAAAAGCCTTTGTCACAGGCTACGGACATGAAGACTAAGGCTAAGGCAGATGAAACCAGGATGAGCCTAAAAGCAGCCCCTGTGGATAAGATTTAGAGCCAGATTTTTCACCAGTACAGCAATTAGGATCTTATTTCTGGTGACAAGTGAGGTGGTGATAATACTTTGCACATAGTGGCATCAAGTTACCAAGGCTTTATTTTACGGTTAATTGGGACAGGTTATAAGTGCATGATTGAAAGTGTTTAGAAATGCTATGGGCATGGTAACTGAAACGTATTGGAATGGTATATGATGACAATTATCACTGTGGATCAGGATGGCTACTGTTGTAAATACTGGACACTTTGGAAGAATAAAAAGGTGGATCCAGTACAGCCAACTGTCAACACTAAGATCTTATAAAAGCTGTGAGCTACAATAGAATATTTCAAAGGCAAACTCTGCCAAAGTAAAGGGGGGTGGGGTCAAAGATGTAATTGTGAAGCTGGCAGAGCTACAAAGGAGACTAAATACGTATTTCCAAGATCTAAGATAGAAACAACTGAGTTCCTAAGCCTGAAAATCTAATATGACATGTTTCCTTGAAACTTATGGGAAAGAACAAGAAAACAAAAAAGAGATTAAAGTAGGAAGAGTAAATAAGAATATCCTGAAACTGACCTTTTCCGTCCCAGCCTGCATAGTAAGTAGAAACAGCATTTCAAGAAGAAAGGAATACAGAGATTAGTGTCAGCATAAAATACTTAAAGATGTTGGGGTGGTGGTCCCTATGATATGCTTTTTAATTACCTATTTTGTCCAAGAGAACCTAATGGATCTTGAGAAACGGAGGGGAGTGCCATAAATAGAACTCGGCAATAGCTCCATCTGCAGTTGCTGTGTTGAATTGGAAATCTTTATTGGAGCAGATACAACAGAAAACTTCTAGTTCTTGATATATTGCCATTGATCTGGCAAATAATTTCTTCTCAACCCCATCAGTAGGGAGGTTCAAACACAATTTGCATTTACACATCAGTGATAACAATGTACGATCAATATTATTCATAGATAATTTGCTCATAAACTACCTCGCAAAGGACAAGGATTATAGTGAGTGCTAAATACAGTGACTGTTTTCTTACTTTCTTCTTAAAATATAGCATTCTCTAAGTGTTTCATTCTCTAAGTGTGTACAAACAACAACGGTTTGTTGTTTCTTTGAAGAAAAGCATTATATTAACAATTTTGGATTTCCATAGAACTTCCATAGTTGTAGCCACATGCTAGTATAAAACCCTTAGTAAAATTGAATTTTAAATAACTTTAATAGCTTTCGTGTTTTCCTTCAATAATCTTTTCAAAGAATTCATTCTCATTTAGAAATATCTTTCTTGTCAGTATTAATCAGATCTTTACGTATATTTAAAACTGTCAGAATTAAATCAGATCTTTATGTATATTTTAAACTGTATCAGCACAGTAAACTCTATTATTTTTTTAAAACCCTATCGTTGCTGAAGCCATACATGTGTTGGTATAATTAAAAAGTTTTCTTTATCATTTACACTTAGCACACTAGAGAAGTATCCCATGAATTAATCAACAATATACTTAATCATTTATTTGTATACTAATTATTTTTGGCAGCAATCAATATGGTAAAGATTTTTCAGGTTTATTTCCCAAAGAGTTCAAACCTAAAATTAGTTAAAAATGAGCTACATGCTAATCTGCACTTCTTTTCAAAAGTTGGAGCTTAATTGAAATGAACATCAACACACACGTGAGGGAGAAACAAAAGGCAAAATAGTTTATCCTAAAGGAATGGCAATTTTGAAACTACTTCTGATGAAAGTGAAAGAAGAAAGTGCCAAAGAAGGATTGTATTTGAAACATCAAGAAGACAAAAATCGTGACTGCAGAATTAACACACAACTTTAATGTACACAATGATGACATTGAAATTGTGAAAGATTTTGGTTATCTTGGTTCAGTCATCAATTCAAATGGAAACTGCAGCCAAGACATCAAGAGAAGTCTGTGACTCAGGAGGGCAGCAAAGAAAAATTAGGAAAGGTCACCAAAAGCACGTGTGTTGTTAGAAACCAAGGCTAAGATCATCCACACCATCATATTCCCAGTTATTATATATGGATGTAAAAGTTTGGCAGTGACGTAGGCTAATAGATAGAGGGGGGAAAACGATTCTTTTGAAATATGGTGTTGGAGAACAGCTCTATGAATACCTTGGACTGCTGGAAAGATGAACGAGTAGTTTCTAGAGCAAATTAATCTTGAAATATTGCTGGAGGTAAAAATGACAAAACTGAAGCTGTCCTACTTTAGACACATCATGAAAGGTAGGTTCTTTGGAAAAAACAGTAATGCTGGAAAAACCAGATGGCAGCGGGAAAAGAGGAAGACCAACTATGAGATGGACTGACTCCATAAAAGAAGCAGTAGGTATGAGTCTACAGGAGCTGTGCAGGGATGATGAGGACAGGACACTGTGGGTATCACTCATTCATAGAATTGCTAGGAGTCAGAGCCAACCCAATGACATGTAACACACACACGTGTATGAATGGAAAAGAAAGTATGGTGAACAAAAAAAGAGATGGGAAATTTCAAATATCTGGGTTAAATTCTTGACCCTGATATTTTCTAACTGTGGAACTTGGCAAAATTAGTTCAACTCTATGAAAGTTGGATTTCTAATCTATAAAAAAAGATATGCCTACATAATAAATTTGTCACATAGAATTTTAAAAAGGCACATGGAATGCATAGCAAATTGAAAACTTCTTCAGCTTTAAATTGACCATGGCAACTCGCAGTTTGTTTTTTAGGCATTAGCTGGGTGTAGATAACATGATTTTTGATTATTGTTTTCACCTGTAACATCAGAAGTGTCACCTGTAACATCAGAATGCCTGTGTGGATGTAAATTATAGACGATACATTTATGTCATGATAACACTTTCAACATAAGTTATTACTTATCCAATTGACATTCTCTCTTACCTACTAATAAGAACTCTAATTTTTCTTTGGGTGAAAATATGCTAATGAAATATTTCTCATCTCACATAATTTTGAGGTCAAAGACCATTGTGATGTAATCAGTTTTGACCAATGAACTTTAAGAAGTTGCTGGGTCAAACTTCTGGGATAATCTTTGTAAAAGGAAATACAGCTTGTTTTCTGTCTTTTTATGTGCACTTCACCCTTCCATTTTATCCCTTTTCTCATTTTGAAATGAAAGCTGGACACCTGGAAGTGTGACTGCCATTCTGTGAACACTGGAATGAAAGTCACAAGCTAGAAGTGATAGTGTGGGATAATGGAAGGGACACCAATGCCTGGTGGCATGGATGAGCTTCCGTACCAATGTGGGCTCTCTAGCCATGGTCTTCTTATTGTATAAGACAATTCAACTCATTGCTTTCTAAGCCACTGTTTGTAATGCTTTCTGTTATTTCCATCTGAACATACCTTAATTAATAGTGTTTCTGTAGTATATGAGGTCGGTCAATAAGTTCACAAACTCATCTTAGAAAATGTGCTACATAGCTCATTGCTGAATATCACTATGGTCACCTTTGAAGTACTCCCCTTGGGAAGCTATGCACCGACACCAGTGCCAAGTCCACCCTTCAAAGCAATTTTGGAACTCTTTTTCTGGGAGCTATTGTCATATTTCCCCTTGATGTCCTGAATATCACCAAAATGTCTTCCTTTCAATATTTCCTTTATGTTCGGGTAAAGAAAGAAGATGTTGGGTGCCAGATCAGGTGAGTAGGGAGGGTGTTCCAATACAGTTCTTTGTTTACTGGCTAAAAACTCCCTCACAGACAGAGCCGTGTGAGCTGGTGCATTGCTGTGATGCAAGAGCCATGAATTGTTGGTGAAAAGTTCAGGTCGTTTTCATCTTTGGCACACAACCTTTTCAGAACTTCCAAATAGTAAACTGGATTAACTGTTTGTCCAGTTGGTACAAATTCATAATGAATAATCCCTCTGATATCAAAAAAATGTTAACAACATCGTTGTGACAAGTTCATGAACTTAATTGTCAGACCTTGCAGCATCTGACTAGGTAACACACCATCGACCCTATGAAAATAGTGTGTATGGGGAATCATTCTTTAAAGCAACTTGTGAAAAGGATTATTAAATTTGGGAGGGATGAATTACATTTTATTTAAGTGTTCCATATATAGCTGTATTTAAAAACTAATTTAGACAATTTATAAACTACATACATATATAAATGTATAGAGATAGAAATAATCATTAGAAAAGAAGTCTACTTTGAATTTAAAGGTCAGTAATTTCTCCGAAAATAAGACCAGGTCTTATACCATAGTTCCCTGAAAATAAGACTGGGTCTTATATTAATTTTTGTTCCAAAAGACGCATTAGGGTGTATTTTCAGGGGATGTCTTATTTTTTTCATGCACATTGATCTACATTTATTCAAATTCAGTCATGTCATTTTCTGGAACATTGTCATAAGATACTAAATATGTCTGTCTGGCTGATAATCTTAACTGGGGCTTATTTTCGGGGTAGGTCTTATTTTCGGGGAAACACGGTATATCAAATCTTGGGATTTTTCTGCCTTAACTCACCTTAGTCTCTTTATTATCCCCACTGTCTTTCCTTTATGATCATCATTTTTAAAAGTTATATTGTTGTTCACTGCATATGGTTTGAAGGACAGGGATTTTCCATCGCTAAACATTAGTATAAAAAGGGATTTCCACTCTAATATATACATTTATATTAATATATGCTAATACTTTCATAATATTTACATTATGCTCCTATTACAGTATATGTTCTCTCCTGTTTTTTGGTGCTAGTACTTTATATCCCGGGGCAGTGAGACTCTTTCAAACCAAAGTTTTCTTCTATTCGAGGGGAAAAACATAGATTTCTAATCACTCACAGTGACAGTGAAATTATTCAAGCCTGAGACAGTTTTGGTGTTTCAAATACCTGGTTTTGATAATTGTCTCAGGGCTGGCAAATTAATCTAACTTGAGGCAGTTAGAAACTGTCTTTAGGAGTTCAATACTGGAGATAAGTTTCTCCTGTGTAATGCTGCTAGAAATATTTGATCCCAGAGCTCTTTGTAAGCATGGTTCTAGTTCTATGGAGAAAACTGAATTTCAAATATGAGATTGACAAACTGGACTGCAAACAAAAATAGAAAGGGAGGCTTGACAGTGCTTAATAGTAGTTGCCAGTAGACTATTTTGAACTAGTGAATTCCAAAGCTACTTTAGTTGGGTTTTAGTTGTTTAAGACAAAACCAACTCCTGTGTTTTTAATTGGAATCGTTTCTTTTTTAGTTGTCTTTGTTCTCTTTATTTGCTTCAGAAGGCTGAAATTGCTCTCACTTTTACGTGGGAAACACAACCTCTACATAAACATAAAAACAAAAATTCCTCTCTACATGCAAGCAAGAGGCGTTTTATCTAACTTTGAAGGAATAGTTCCCATTTAGGAAACAGGCCAATTAGAAAGCTCTCTCTCCAGGATAACCTCAGAGTGAGTCTCTAAATTGTTCTTTATGTTTTGATACACCCATAAGATTAAAGAGGGTTCTCTGACCTGAGATTGGAATTGCTAAACTACTAGCCTCATTAATATTACTATTTAAACACTCTTCATGCCCATTTTTATCATAATAATAAATTAAAAATCACCAGGAGTGATTTCATATATACTCTGAAAAAATAGCTCCAATCCATCCAATCAAGCTTGCATCACTTGAAGCATGATGAAGCTAACGGACAAGCAACATAAATTGTAGTCACTGTGTCCCATTGTGAGTAAGAAAGCAGCAGAACACAGAACTGAACCCTGGGCAGTCCAATTTCAAGATGGAACATTTTCAGGTCACCTGAAAAATGAGACGTGGAGAGGGAACAACCCCAATTGTCCATATCTCTGCCACAGAGTATTCACTTGGCAGGTCGACCATGTTTCATAGACTAGTCTTTCAGTTTTATTAGGGTGTAATCTCTTCATAGTTCCACCATATGAACTTTGTTCATCTGGTCCATTTGCAGTTCAGAACCTTGTGTGTTTTCCTCCATCAATTTCCCCGTTAAATGACTCAGAACGTCAGCTTCCTCTAAAGACATAAACCCCACTGGCTTCATGACACTGTAAAGCCACTTTTACATTCAGGTTTGAAGTTGACCACATTTGTTTTATCCTCACTGTTTATCAAGAGTTTTGGATAATTGAGCAAATTTGCTTTTAAATGTGGGGTTCTTTTGGAAAATAATTACTTGACACATAAATCCTGATACATGCAATTTTGAGCAGTAATGTTCAGGCCTCATAAGTGCTGATCGTATAATAATCTCATTGAGGGAACTGTAGGAAAGACAGCCTTTCTGCACTATTGTGATAGATGTTGACAGGAAAAGCATCATGAGCCGAGGCAATCCAAGGTTCATCACAGTGCCCTTTTGAGCTTGACAAGAAGAGGACATGCATTATAGTAGAGGAGACAATAAAAATTGGGTATTGGCAATATGACATTGAAAGCTAAAATATGAATCCATCTTTATTGCAGCAAAAATAAAAAAATATTAACTCCTTTCAGAAAGAAAAGTTAGCTTCATTCTACTTGAGCACTTTACTTCTGGCAAATCATACAGATGGAATTGGTCTGATACATTTTGTTAACGTTTAGAACACTATAAAAAGTATTAATGTGAAATATGCTGATCTTGATTTATTAATTTCTATGTCAATGGTATTACTGTTACAATTTTAAAGTTCATTAATATCATTGACAATGGCAAAACGTACATGATCCCATAATCTCAAACTATAGTCAGTTCATTCAAATAGATGTCTTAGTAAATTGAGACAGTCAAATGGTCATTAATTATTTAGTCTTACAAATACATCTCTTTCAAATCAATGAAATATTTTTCTCCATGTCTCAGTTTCTCTCTTCTTACACGCCATTTTAAAACATGCTTCTAGGGAAAAGAAAGTCACTGTAATTATTTTAATAGAAATGGATTTTCTTCTTTAACATGTTTTTGTTATTAAAATAACACACAGGAATGTTCTTGCTTTCCATCTATGGTTAATAGTACAGATGAATCAGGTTCTAATTTAAATAACATCGCTGAAATTTTACTGCTTTGCCTTACCATTTAACTTAATTTTATTAACTAATATTACATTTTCCAGAGATATTTTTTCCCTTGCAG
This sequence comes from Rhinolophus ferrumequinum, assembly GCF_004115265.2. Lineage (NCBI taxonomy): Eukaryota > Metazoa > Chordata > Mammalia > Chiroptera > Rhinolophidae > Rhinolophus > Rhinolophus ferrumequinum. The sequence goes on along the minus strand of NC_046289.1, from coordinate 88,077,720 downwards.
ATATAGACATGCTAAATCAGAATTCATTAAGCTACGGGGAATGAATGGAGTGAGATATTACTGTGAACCTTTGGAAGGACATATAGAAGGAAAGGGTCAGATAAGCTTTGCTCTGCCTTTTCATTAAAACCAACCATTATTCATTGGGTAATCCATAATACCATAATTCATTCTAGGCAGTCATTATTATAGATTTGTGAAGGTCATTTACAATGTATTATCTACTTACACTATATCTTCAGACATGAAGGGAGACATAAAAAAGAAAAGAGTGATCCAAAGTTTTCCTAATATGTCCAAGATACTTTCATTGCATTATTAGCCACCTTTTACAGAGTGCCTTTTCAGTATTAACTCTACAATGTTTAATTTGGCTTTTAATCAGTGAAATCGTGTAATACAGAATTTCTCACATAAGCATAAGTACTTTATCATTGTACTGAGAAATAGTATAGAAGGATATATGGATGTATAGATATACATCTATATATATAGATGTATATATATATGTGTGTGTGTGCGTGTGTGTATATATATATATACACACACACAATTGTTGAATTACAAATATTGATAATCGTTCTTTCCTTCAGTAGGCCAACAGATCATCTTCCTTAGACAGTCATCCAATTAAACTCTACTGAAATAGTTATTTCTTTATGAGAGACTTTATTCTTGTTTCTAATATTAAGTAACATCTATGTGACACATTAGTCAATGAATGAGTGGTGAGAAAGTAAGTATGCGTGGTGAGAAATGAGTGGTGAGAAAGTAAGTATAGCCTACTCTTTCAAGGAAATGTAGTATCAAAGGGAGGGTTTGTGTTGAATTTTTACTATATGAAAGAACTGAAGTTGTAATCTGAATGAAAAGAGCAAGTTGAGTTGTAGAAGTTGATATTACTTATGCATAGTCAACACTACTAAGTGTTGGGATCATCTTGTATTCTGTGCATCTGTCCAGACAGGTGTCTTTAGAGATGCCCAAGGACCCTGTCCACAGGTCCTTTTAGGTCTAGCAGGATTCTGTACATATTCTATCTGTTGCTGCATGCTCAGAAATCATTCGGCTGCTCTGCTGTCATGCAGGAGAACAGATAATCCCAATAGGGCTGTCTGAGGCCCTATCTTATAAACATGCCAAGCAGCCTTCTCTGTTCCTGGAACATTGTTTCTTCTCTGGTTCTCTACCTAAGAAGTGAGATTACCTTCCTTCATTTTATCAATTTGTATAGAATATCTTTCTGTTGTACAACTGTTAAGAATATTCTAGCAGTTAATTTCTGCTTGAATAGAGACAAGACTATTAAAGAGAAACAAATATTGGGCAAATCATTAATGTTTTACTAGTAAAATATTCTCTGGAAAATGGTCCTTATTCTTAAGATGCTACAACAGTCCACATGGCTGGGTGCAATGGTTTTCATGATCTGGCTTCTACCTACCTATTCAGACTGATCTATCCCTATGTCTAAGCAATTCCTAAGCTTTACTTTATTTTTGAGAATCTAATATCAATGCCTTAATGATGACTTTTCCTTACTGAAAGCAGGTTTTTTAGTGTTTTTCACAGCATACACACTAAAATGTATACTTTAGTGTACTGATTTAGTTACATAGCTATTTCTACCTAAAATAAGATCAGATTTTTCTCTCCAATTAGGATACCATTGAGGTCAGTAAACTTGCTTTATTTCCAGTGCCTATTGTGTCTTTCAAATGGAAGGCATAATACTTTTTCAGTGCCTTTTGTATGTCTCAGTGCTAACCTTCAATCAGGAAGAGCTGTGGCTCCACTCTCGTGAAACTTCGATAGATGTGTTTTGAATAAATGAAACAAAAATATGTATTCTATGGTTCTCAGTGTTGCCCAAATAAGTATTATATCCAGAGCCTTTTGTTCAAACCTCCTGTGCGCTGATTTTTCAACAAACTTTATCCCTGGTGATTATATGCTCCTTCCTGAAACTCTTTCCTTAGCCTGCCTAATGTTGTCTTTTCTTTTTCTGTGATTACTGCCATGTTTTTGCCTTTATCAATGTCTTCTTTATTCCCTATTCATAAATGCAGTCAGTCTCCAGAATTAACTCACTTTAATTCAGTCTCTTTAATATACTCTCTCTGGAGAACCTTTTATATTTATGGAGTATCCACAATCAGTTTTTGCAATTTCCTAATTTTTGTCTCTAGCATGACTTCTTCCTTGAATATCAGAACTATTTTTCAAATTGCCTACAGAATTTTTTCACAGAGATGTCTGCTATCTTAAATATGAGATAAAATGAACTAATTGTTTTCCCCATTGGTATAGTATTTTCCTATTCAGCCAGAGTGAAGATTTAAGCATTTTACTTAGTCTTTTTTTTCCCTTTTTTTCTCACACTCCAATATTCCTGAGTCATCATTTATTGCGTTTTAACACTTTTTAGAATCTTTCCCTCTCTTTACATTTCAACTCTTGCCATCCCACTTTAGGCCATTGATTCCTTATACTAATTTTGTATCTGAATGTTTCTCCATCTCTGTTCTCTTTTCTTTTTCTTTAATTTGTCTACCATAAAGTGATACATTAGTTTCACTAATTCATATTATCGAAAATTTTAGTCCAGATGGCAGAGTAGGTAAACACTGTGTTCACATCCTCCCATGACCACATCAAAATTACAACAAAACTGCAGAACAATCATAATTGAAAACTGCCTGAAGTCTAGCTAAACAGAATTCCTATAACTACAGATATACAGAAGAAGCCACCTCAAGACTTGGAGGAGTGGTGGAGATGTAGAATGTGTTGGTCCCATAGTCACATATGACAGTTAAAATTTGGCAGGGATATCTTGGCTGTGGAGCTGTACCCTGAGGAGTAAGGGGCCCCAGCCCAACACTAAGCTCCACAGCCAAGGGTTCCAGTGTCAGGAAGAGAGGTCCCCATTATTTCTGGCTCTAAAAACCAGTGGAGATTGGGTCTGAGTGAGACAGCAGGTGTCTGGATCCCCAGATTCTCCTCTTAAAGGACTCAAACATGGACTTACTTTCTGATAGACTCACTCTGAATTCCAGCTCTGAGGCAGCATCACGAAAGTTACCATGACATACATGAAGGAACTGAATTATCTTACCTCAAGTAAGGGCTGAAGGGTAGCTTTGTCCCAAACAGAAATAACAGAAGTCATTGTTCCTTTTATGAGCAGCCCTCTGTGCACACAGGAGGACACCATTTCTGAGTCTCCATCAACTTACCTAACACTGTTTATCCCACCCTGGTGATTCCCTGAGACATCAACCCACCAAACATTTGGGCACAGCCAAGGCACTTCCAGTAGCTTTTCCATACAAATGACCTGTCTTGGTTTATGATGTGGTCTTGCTAAGATCTCTCAATGGCTCACAAACCCCAAACAAGCAGCATCTGGCCTCGGCATACCTCTTGCTAATTCTCTCCCGGGCTCTTCCAAACCCAGCTCAAGTGGCATCCATGTGCAAATCACTTTGTAGCTCATACCATGAAGCGCAGGCAGAGCATGCCCAGCAGCTGAGCTTGGTCTGCAACAGAGCCCTTCCCAAGAGGCCCCAAAACCAAAACACCTGGTAGTCACCTTCAGACAATACCAGAGAACCACCTCCACAAAATGACACACCCAAAGGGCAGACTTGACAGGCACCAGAGCCCACCTAAAGTGAATCTTGCTCCATAGAGTCAGCCCCTGGACAACAGCTTCTCTGCTATAGTCATGGCCAGTTTTCACTGCCAATCAGCCATAGGGTCAATCACTCCCATTGACATTCCAACATCAATCAAGGCTCAACTACTACAGAAGGGCACACACAATACACACAAGGGGCACACCTGGGGCACCCAGTTCAGGTGACCAGGGAGACTGCAGCACTGGGCCCCACAGGACACCTACTACATAATGCCACTCTACCAAGACTGGGAAACATAACAGATCTACCTAAAGAATAGAAATAAACACAGGAAGGCAGCCAAAATGAGGAGACAAAGAAACATGTCCCAAATGAAAGGACAAAGCAAAGCTCCAGAAAAAGTACTAAAAATGGAGACAACCAATCTACCAGATGCAGTGTTTGAAGAACTGCTCATAAGGATGCTCAATGACCTTAGGGGAAATGTAAATGAACTCAGTGAGAACTTTAACAAAGAGGAAACATAAAAATGGACATAGGAAACAAAAAAGAACCAGTTAAAAATTAAGAATACAATAAGTAAAGTGAAATACAGAGAGTCCCAAACTGAGACACATCATAATTAAAATGCCAAAGGTTAAAGACAAAGAAAGGATCTTAAAAGCAGCAAGAGAAAAGCAGTTAGTTACCTAAAAGGGCGCTCCCATAAGACTTTCAGTTGTTTTATCAACAGAAACTTTGCAGACCAGAAAAAATCAGCACAAAATATTCAAAGTGATGAAAAATAAGAACCTACAATCAAGATTACTACACGCAGCAAGGCTATCATTTAGAATCAGAGGACAGATAAAGTACTTCCCAGACAAGACAATACTAAAGGAGTTCTTCACCACCAACCAGTATTATAAGAAATGTTAAAGGGACTTCTTTAACAAGAAGAAGGGGGAGAAAGATTAAAAAAAATATGAATAATAAAATGGCTACATAAATACAATAATTACTATAAATATAAAAAGATTTAAAATGACTACATACTTAGCAATAATTACTGTAAGTGTAATGAATTAAATGCTCCAGTCAAAAGATGTATGGTAGCTGAATGGATAAGAAAACAAGATTCATACATATTCTGCCTACAAGAGACTCACTTCAGATTGAAAGACATACACAGACTGAAAATAAAGGGATGGGAAAATATATTTTATGCAAATGGAAACACAAATAAAAATCAGGAGTAGCAATATTTATATCAGATAAAATAGACTTTAAAATAAATGCTATAACAAGAGACAAAGAGGGACCCAGCAGTTCCACCTCTGAGCATTTATCTGAAGAAACCCAAAACGCTGATACAAGAGACATATGCATTCCTATGTTCACTACAGTACTATTTACAATAGCTAACATTGATAGATGAATGGATAAAGGAGAAGTGGTACATATATGAGGATAATGTAATATTACTCAGCCATAAAAAAGAATGAAATCTTGCCATCTGCAACAGCATGGGTGGACCTAGAAGGTATTATGCTAAGTGAAATATGTCAGACAGAGAAAGACAAACAGTCACGGGGATGTAAAATAGAGAATAGGCAATATAGTCAATAATATTGTAATAACCATGTATGGTGTCAGAGAGGTACTTGACTTACCAAAGTGATCACTTCGTAAGTTATGTAAATGTCTAATTACTATGTTGTATGCCTGAAACTAATAAAATATGGTATGTCAACTGTAATTGAAAAATAAAAAAAAATTAAAAATAAATAAAGCATATTATCCATCAAGTCACTATCTTTTTCAGAAAACATTTGTTGATTTTTCACTGCCTATTAAGTAGAGCTCAAATTGGTTCACTAACACAATATAGCATAATTTGACACTAAATTTTGCTTCCTTATGTTTCTTTCTCAATTTTCCTCATCATAAGTATAAAGTAGTCCTGCAAATGCAGGCTATTAATTCTTTGTTGAATTTATGACGTTTCCCCACAAACTTGGAAGAGAGAACTATGTCTGAAGTATGGCTGTAGAAGTCATTGAAAATAGATGAGTTAACAATGAAATTACATCAATAAAAAAGCATATGTAAAATGAGATAAGAACTCTAAGACAGAACTTTGTGGGATAACACTTGATTGAGGTGTTGTAATGGGAGAGGAAAGTAGGAAACCAAAAAAATGATGTCATTTCAGAAGCCAAGTGAACTGAGACTATAAAGATGTCAATATTTCAGAGATTCTTTCTTGATGAGAATCTAACAATGCATTGGATTTCAAAGTAGAGAAATGTAGGTAAATTGTTCTAAACAATTTATAATTTAGTTTTAAAAAGTTTGAATATAAATGAGTTCAGTATTCATCTCAAAAAACTAGACACATTTTAACAGAAAAAACCCAAAGAAAGTAGGAGGGAAAAAATTCTCAATGGTATAGAAACCAGGAATCATTGGAGAGGATAATCAAAATCAAAAGCTGGTTCTTAACAACAACAACAACAACAAAAATCAATAAGTTTGATAAATTAAGAATGATCAAGAGAAAAAGGAGAAAACAATCATGAAAAATATATTTTAAAAGGTAAAATGATCTTTCATCTTTAGAAAAATAAATCATACGAAAATGTAATTTTTGAATAAACTTAAAATCATGGAAAAATTGAATTAGTAAATAAATCTACTTGCACCAATGACTCATGTTACAGCTGGTATTACAGGTGGGTCTACAAAGTTGTTAAGAAAAACATTTTTCTAAGACTGGTATTAAGAAGCAAAGATTTCCAACACAATACTTAAGGCCAGAATAAACTTGATCAAAACTATCAAACTATCAAAACTGGGAGAGTACATATTAAATAGGAACCTTTAAGATCAATCTCTGTATCAGTATTATATGCTGCAATAACAAATTACCACAAATTTAGCAGTTTAATATAATTTAGTATCTTAACAGTTCTGTGGGTCACAAATCCAACATGGGTCTCACTGGGCTAATGTCAAAATGTCTCAGGACTGCCTTCCTTTCTGGATGTTCTAGGAAAGAATCTGTTTCCTTGCCTTTTCCTGCTTCTAGAGGTCTCCCACGTACTTTGGCTCCTGGACCCCCTCCTCTATTTGCAAAAGTAGCACATTGCTTTTTTCTGACCATTCTCCATAGTCTCAATAACCTCCAACAAGAGCTGGGAAAGTTCCTCCACTTTTAAGGACTGTTTGACTAGATTAAGCCCAACTGGATAACCCAAGTGAATCTCCTCATTTCAAGCTCTTTAACTAATCACACCTGCAAAGTCTCTTGGTATGCAGTAATATATTCACAGGCTCTAAGGATTAGGTTGTGGATGCCTCGGAAGAGAGCCTTATTCTACCTACCACAATATAATTTTGGAATGTCGGTGTAGGGACGGAGTCTCAGAGACGTTTCCAGGCTCTTGGCCTCATGTGGAAAGGCTCTGGCTCAGGTAGTAGATAGCCATCAGCTGTGACTGGTTAGCTATCAGCCACTAATATAACTGCCCTGGCTACGCAAGTAATCGCAGATTGCGGATGACATGGTTAGCAAGCGTGGTTAGCAACTGCGGACTGCTGCTAGCAAGCATGGTTGGCAGAGAAGCAGTCAGCAGATTGTGGATTGTGTGGATACTGCTTCCAGTATCTCCAACCCAGCCGCCAGCGAGAATATATTGGCATGAATCCTCTATCTATGGCTCCATTGGTGTTCCTTTTCGGCCTCACCATATTCTGTGTCCACCCACCAGGAGCGGGACAAGAGACCCTGCATTATAGTTGGTGTGCAAAATCCCTTTAAAATTTCATCAATCCTTATCCAATTTTGTGTGTATGTGTGTGTATGCTAAACATATTGGGCTCAATTTAGGAATGCAAGTATAGTATGACATGAGATAACCTATAATTGTAATGTACCGCACCAATAAAGAAAATCATTCCTGCCTAACCAGGAATCGAAATAAATTTTATTTCATATAGCGTATTTATCAAAAATCTTGTTATAAATGTATCAGACACTTCTGGTGCCCTGCCTTACATCCTGGTGCTAACAACCCTAATTTCACCAGAGATGGGGTAGACCGTTTTGTGTTGGCTTTGACTCATTGTGTTCTAATAGCATCTTGCCTCAAGTACATGCCTGATATCTTAATTTTCTGCCCAAACTTCTTTTAAAATTGCAGATGCTAGTCAGAATGTGTATAGCCCTTGCATTATTTTTACGAATATCAATAAAAGATATTTTTTGGGGAAAGTTGGACAATAACTCTAAGTCATGAAGATTTTCTTTCTTTTTTTCCAATGTTATAAATATTGGTGGGCCTGGAAAAAAAGAATCAACAGGACTATTAGTGGGTATTCTGGTAAGAAGAAGTGACTCTATTAAGAAGTTAGGGTAAAGGAATCATTAAGTTCTGGGACATAATATTGAACAGTGTTATAGAGCTAAGATAATAGACCAGTAGACAGATTTTTTTGTTTGTTTGTTAAATCTTATTTACAAATAAGCCTAACTGAGTTTTAATCATTTGGTGACTTCTGAAAATATATGAATTTTAATCTTAATTGTTGGTATAAAATGGAAAAAAAAAATCATTGTCAGCCATGGATTTTTTGTGCATGTGCTACACAATTGCTACTCATAAGGGAGAAGAAAAAAAGGAAGAAAGAAAAATAGAAAAACGAGAAATAAAAGAGCTTTCAGGCAAGGTTTCTGATCCTTATAAAGGATAATTGTACTCAAAGGCTATGTATTCTACTGCAGCACATTCACCACATTAGATATTCTTGTCCTCTCCATAATGCTCCTCTACTAATTTTTCTCTTTCTATGAAGGAATTCTGGGCATCGTTCTTCAGTTGTGAACAGTGGACGCTGAGGGGCTTAGCTGGTCCATTCTTCAATGAACAGAGAGACTGCCATATTTCTTCAGGTAAAAAAAAAAAAAGTTTTTATAATATGTAGCTATATTATTTTCTCTGCTCCTCTTATGAAGAAAGCTAAATGGTAATTGACTTGCCAAAGATTATAGATTATCTGAGAATAAAATGCCAGACAATGAAGTCAGTGGTTATTTAAGAAATATGGGGCAATGAAGATCTGCTCAAAGGTGAAACAGTATAACAAAAGCAAGAGAAATCTGGGAGAAAATGTTATATTGGAGTAAGATTGGTTAAAGGGAACGAGTTAGAGAAAAAAGAAAAAACTGAAAAGATTGATACCATAATGATGTAGGATGTTGCTTAGTGAATGCCTGGGTTCGTACTCTCGTGGAGCTGAAGAATGGATATGTGGACCAAGGAGAGGTAAAGAGTTCCACAGGCCGATAGTTTATTATAGCAAGCAAAGAGTTACAGCTCCCCAACTGTAGGGGGTACCTGAAGCTGGGATGCCCACTAGCTAAGGCAAAAGCTTGTGTTCATATACCTTTATTTCTACCTGGGTGGGGGATGTTGGGAGGTGGATGCCTATGGATACAATGTTTCCCAGACTCGCTCCCCTGCTCAGCTTGGGGGAGGTCTTTGAAACAAACCCATATTTCACTGAGTATGATCAATGACACTTTTATCCTGGTACGGTTGTCTTGGTACGGTTGCCCTGTGTTCTGTTTTTGTTCTGTTTTTGCTCAGTCTACCAAGGAGCCTCTCACTACCTGATTTCATACTAACTAACCTGTCTCAATAACACCATATTTTTTTGCTTTTGGAAACACAGAACACAATGACTTTGACTTTTGATATGATTGAAAATTTTAGACTCAATATAATGTATACTCTCATTCATTCTACAAATGTTTATTGAGCACCACACTGTTCTATGACATGGGACTGCAATCATGAAGTACGCAGGCACGATATAAATTCTCATGGGTTTCAATTTAGCAGTGTGCTTTCTTCTTAAATAATACAGGGGTAAGGTATTGTACTTGTTAAGATACATCCAGCTTTGAATACCCAATCTGTCAATTATTAGCTTTGTGACCTTGAGCAAGTTACTCAACTTCTCTAAGCCTTGTCTACTTATTTGTAAAATAGGGATAATCACGTTTGGCTCATAGGCTTGTTATGAGGATTAAAATTGAGTGATAATATATAGCAGTTAACACAGTGCTTGGAGCTTAACATTCATTAAATATTAGCTTTTTATTATTGAAATTTTCATTATTATGATTTACTGCATATTGTGATAACTGAACCGTGTTGAAAAAGTAAGAAACATTTAGGCCTAATTCAAAGGTTGCTAATAGTATTTGCATTTGTTGGGATTGTGTGGAAGGAGGGAGGTAAAAGGATAAAGGATGTGTTTGTATACGCCTAGAAAGGAAAACAAAAGACATTTCAGCTGGGCTTTTAATTACAAAGAGAGAGAGAGATCTTAGGATTTATTTTTTAACATTTGCTCAAGTCACCTTTTGTATAAGCTTAACTTAATAGGAATTAAAAGCTTGATTTGTCAGTATTTTGCTCATTTTTAGCAGCTGGTGTTACAGAAGGTAATGAAATATCAAAGTCTTCTTGCATTTTGACTTTTGAATAAACAAATAATTTGAATTATAATTTTGAGTTGCTGAAATATACTAAACAGCTGTGTTCAACTGTAAGTTTAGATTTATCCAGAATTCATTCACATTTAGTACAAACAGAGATTTGCTATTATTAATGATATTAAAAACAAGAACTATGACAACACTGTGAAATCCAGTCTTCTTTGACTTAATTAAAGATATTGACAAATGTAAAAGTATTCATAAAGCAATTTAACTTTGTGAAATTCCATTTATTATTTTCTATCCTTGAAACCAAAATGATTTAAAAATTTTAACAGTTCTCTCTAAGGATCTTGTAGTTTAAAAGGATTAACTTGAGATATACGGCACTATTTTCTCCCTCCATAATGAGACTAGTGCCTCAGGGTATGTATAGAGAAGTCTGAAACACTGAGTCAGTTTTTCTACAGATAAATTACACTAATCATCTCCTTAAGAGTTTCATTTGATCGCTGTTTCCCAAATAGAACTGCCTATCTTCAAATTTTTCTTTCAGTTTATTTTTAAGCACCTGAATATTTGTACTTCTTGTAATGAGCAAGTACAAATACTTTTAAATAAGTTAGCCAGTTAATGTCCAATGAAGTTATATCTATTTTTAGAAATTCCACCATATATGTGTGTGTATATATATATATATATATATATACACATATATATGTGTGTGTGTGTGTGTGTGTGTGTGTGTGTGTGTGTATATATATATATATACATACATATAATTAGGTTAAATGTTTTAAGATTATTTTTTCCTTAAAATAAAAATGGAAGCCAAATTAAAAAAAAAAAAAATTAAAGACAAGAATTATTTTGATCTGTCCCATTCCTGCTAAACATTCAGAAGAAACTGTGTGATGTAGTGTTTGTGAACCCCTAAGATAAAATTATAGAAACAGCATTAATTCAACTATAATTATCATCATAACCAATTCAAGTCTTTCCAATCTAATTAATCTATTTGGTAAGTAAGACAATATCATGGTATTTTAGATATTCCTGAGAGTTTCAGAAGGGAGGGCATATTGTTACATAAATAATTCTTCATCTTCCTTTGGAAGACTTTCCCCAGATTTCTTCATTACAGTGTCCGGAATCAGGGAAGTTGGCTTTGGTGCTTCCAAAGTAAAATTTCCCTGGAGAGTACAGAGAAGTTCACACCTAGGGAGGGGTACAGATGAGGAAAGTAGTGTGGATAAATTAATCACCCATCTCCGAAGGAAACACAAAAAGTATCGAGTGTTTGACTACATCAGGAATTTTATAAAATATATGAAGATAATTTAGTTTGGTGTTATGAACGTAAATTATTTGGTAAATACTAATTGCAGACATATAAAGTAGTATAAAATGAGGGAAGAGACTGGGAGTTTAATGTGACTAAAAATATTTCTAGTGAGAAAGAACCATGTATCCAAAATTTCTGATACTCCCATCACAACTAAAGTAGAATGGAATAGTCTGTGACTGACTACTTCTGCTCAATCCTTACAGAGTTGCTGATGACTTGGACTAGGGTGGGGTCTGGAGAAACCAAAAGAAATGGAATTAGTTAGACCTACACTTTAAAGGGAAAAATAACTCTCCATCAAAAGACTAATAGAAAATACATGTAAAAAACAACTCATGTTTTTATACTGTTTAGTGTACCAAAGTTTGAATACATAACGCTTCTTGTGTTCTGTACAACTCATATGTGAGACTTCTATTACTGGTATTATCTTTTTATATATGACGAAACTAAAGGTAAAATAGGCATGTGATGTCTTCAGGACATTTTTTATGACATACAATTTTTGATATCAAGTACCTTCTTTACATCATATTTACATTTTCATGTGTTTATCCCTCCATTCAAAAACATCTTTTTATGTACCAACCTTATACTGCATGCTGGACGTACAAAGCCAGACAGTCCATAAAAGGAGATTACTGTTTAGGAATGTGAGACAGATATCTAAACAAATAAACATAATGAAGTGTTATAGGTATTTAGGTATAAGCAAATATAGGTTATAGTAGGAACAGCATTTTATGATGGAGAGAGTTAAATAATCTGATTGAGCAAAAAAATAATTTCATGTTAGCTTTTGAAAGACATGATTTAAAGTTAGTGCAAGATTAAAGAGGATCTTTGAGGCACAGGACTAAACATTTGGAATGGGGAAGGAGCTCTCATTTTGAATAGGAAATAAATCAGCACTTGTCTCTGTCATGTCTTGTCTTTGATCTTTGTTTGATCTCCCTTATGGAATGGATGCCATAAGCAGTTACTTTAAAAGTGCATTTTAGTAATCCTTAGGGAGTCTGTCCTGGTGCTAATTTGGTAACGAGTTTGGGCCTTAGTTACATCACTAGTAACAAAGGGAATACTAGGTAGTTCAGGACACGTGTATAAAAGACCAACAGCATAAATGCAGGTGTTTATGTGTGTGGGGGGGAAGGGAGTGCACTTGTGATTTGTGTGTGTGTGGCTATATACATGTGTGTGTGTGTGTGTGTGTGTATGTTTGTGGTGTGTGCTGTGTACCTCCTTGTTGGGATGTTAGTGGGGGTGTGATATAGGTTAATAGAGAAGTCTGTAGTTAAATGGACAAAAACACAAAAGTTGGCATCAAAAATGTATCTCTAGATCCAGGTTTGCACTATCAGGAAGACTGTGTGAAATGCTTTACCTTTCTGGATCTTAACTGCCTCTTTCAGGATCTCAGTGGTGATTCAACTGCCCAAATCCCTACTAGTAATCAAGTCAAATAACTAAAGGTAACACTGGGCTTTTTACTGTTGTTCATATATTAGTCTGCTTTCTGTATTAATTAAAGTTATATTTTTTTGTTAATTGAAGGTCTTTATAAATTATTCATTAAAAAATGAGAAAACATTTAAGAAACAGAAGCATAGCATCTTATACTTTTAGCATAATCAGCCTATAAATGATAAACTGTAATTTGAATTCTGCTTTTAAATTATCTTGTTCTGGTATGCACCTTAGATAAATAATTTAAACAAAGGTCCATTTCTTGGTTTTATCTTCAAAATTGTAGTTACACTTATTGATCTCTTACTATGTGCTAAGCATTACTATAAGAAGTTTACATTTAGTAAGTAATTTACTCCATAAAATCATCCTGAAAAATAGATATCACTCTCATTTTATGAACAAGAAACTGAGGACACAGAGATCAGCAACTTAGCCAGGGTTATATAATTCCCATAAGGTGAAGCCCTAGGAAAAGGAAACTTCATAAACTGACTGTTCAAATTCCTTCTGTTATGAAATTAAAAAATTTCCACAATGGTGAGCCACTTCTATTCATCATTTACCTCCAGTATAAGATAATTTTGCTAGTTTTTGTATGTATGTGTGTATCAAGGTAAGAGCTTCCTGTAAAAATAATGGTAGATAAAAATTACATTGCATGAATGGCTGTTTTGTTTATTATAGGAAATGTCTTCAAGGCAGTTTTAAAATTGGTTTGTTGTGTTATGATTAAACATGATTACTCATATCTATGCAAAACAGAATAGTAACTCCTGGACAGATAATTAAAGTTAAGATATTCTTTGTTGAGGGTGGCACCCTAAATTATAATTCAGATGATTTAATTGAGTATCAAATATACTCATGATGCTCATAAAGCATGAAGCAGATATGCAGCTGTTTTTCCTTCGTAATGCATGCCCACCTGAATCCTATCCTTTGTGCAGCTGCATTTATGCCTAAAAACCTGTTTTTTACTGTTTTCCTTGTGTACTCCAATTTACACCTGTGACCAATCTTTTTAATTATGAGGAACACTGTGGTCGACACAATCTGGTTCCATATGACAATATCTATTAAACCCCATTGAAAAATTCCTGGCAAATAGTATTACCACAGATGCCAGGTAACCTGGATAGTTAATGTTGTCTGTTCTTTGCTTTCCATTTTGGACATTCATATTAGGCAAGATAATTACTTTGAGAAACAATAACTGAGCTTTGATATAAATGAAGATCCTCAAGTTACTAAAATGTTTTGTTCATCCTCTTCCAAATTGCCATAAAATAAAAATGCTTCTGTGTAGTGGAATTTGTTTATTGTTATTTGCTGAAATGAAAAAGAGTGGCCCACAGGAGTTGATTCATAGGAGCAGAGGTGAACAAATGACGTTTCAGAACTGCCCAAAATGTAATCTGTACAACTAGCTTGGTGTTTTCTTCTCTAGTTATAGGATTGCTCCTAGATAGATGCTAGATCAATGGGGATTCAAGTGGGTCAGTGTTAAATGGATTAGAACTATCTGTTTCATCTTCCGGAGACTATTTCACTCTTTATAGCAATTGTTAGAATTCTCCTCTGTATGGTGCTATGGATAGGTTTAATTAAAAAACTGATATAGAGAATGGGTTTAAGTAAAATGATAAATGAACTTGAGACAAAATAATTTTTCACAATTTTCAAGGTCAAGAATGACATGTAGGATACATTCACCATACATTAAACAGAAAATATTTTTATCCTCATAATAAAAACTAACCCAAAATAGCATGTATTTATATTAGTCAGAAAAGCATAACCTGTATGAATACCGTAAAGACACAATACAAAAAAAAATATAATTAACCTGTAAGTAGCTGACCCACCATAGTTTATAGTCCAAAATGGAATACTTTGATAATAAAATGGGGACCATTATTTATCCTGAGACAACAGGCATAAACTGGGACTGACTTGAAAAAAATAGGATATGATCCTCTAATTATATGCAACTATATTTAAGATAATTAACAAAAGCATGAGTGCCATGAAATACTTATGAGGGCTGATAATTAAGTTTGCGAACTTGTCACAACAATGTTGCTAACCTTTTTTGGATATCAGAGGGGTTATTCATTATGAATTTTTACCAACTGGGCAAATAATTAACCAAGTTTACTATTTGGAAGTGCTGAAAAGGCTGCGTGAAAAGTTAGACAATCTGAACTTTCACCAACAATTCATGGCTCTTACATCAAGACACTGCACCAGCTCACATGGCACTGTCTGTGAGGGAGTGTTTAAGCCAGTAAACAAACCACTGTTTTAGAGCACCCTCCCTATTCATCTGATATGGCCTCAAATGACTTCTTCCTCTACCCAAAGATAAAGAAAATATTGAAAGGAAGCTATTTTGGTGACATTCAGAACCTCAAGGGTAACACGACGACAGCTCTGACGGCCGTTCTAGAAAAAGAGTTCCAAAATTGCTTTGAAGGGTGGTCTAGGTCCTGGTGTCGGTGCAGGGGAGTACTTCGAAGGTGACAGTAATGATATTCAGCAATGACGTTTGTAGTACTTTTTCTAGGATGAATTTGTGAACTTAAGTGACGACAACGAATACTTTATTTTTCTATTTCAGTGTATAAATAGTTACTTGAAAATTGTGTACTGATATTCATGGAATGATTAGATTTCTCCATCTTGAATCTCCTTAATTGCTCTCTCATTGACATCTGTCTACAACATACAGTTTACATATTTTTATGGCAGCAGGGGGAGTCATTTGCTCCTGGACTATTCTCTGGGTGTCAGGTCATCCACACTACTATTGCTTCTCTCATCTTACCCTTACTTTCTTAGTATCTTGGCATCAACTGAAGTTTCTCTGATCTGGTCTCATTTTGGAGGGTAGTGCCTAGAAGAATGGGGATTTTTCTGTGCTTCACATAAAACGAGCATGAAACTTGACAGATAAAGACCATCGTCTTAGTACTTCTTTGAGGCCACAATTCTCCAAGAAACATTGGCATGCCTTCTTGCTCTAGGCAATTTATCTAAGGTTCACCACCAAGAAAACATCTTTCCAATGAAGGTATTGTACATTCCCGGCTATACTTGGGTTTCTCCTTCAATCTGTTTAGGGTTTCTACCTAGATATTGTTGTCTCACCCAATTTGGAACGAAAAATGAAAATAGTAAAACATTTCAGAAACAAATTTAGAATAGAGTTTAAAAATCTGTTGAAAGTATCAGTGACTTAACCTGTTTCAAGCCTGAGTTACACAATGTGATTACGTTTTAAAAAAATCAGTGATGCATAAACAAATATATATGTATGTGTGCAAGCAGCAAAATAATTATATTTTAGTTTTTCTGAACTATAATCTTAAATAATCCGATTCATATGAATATAATCCGTAAAATCAAAGTTGAAATTTCTGTCCAAATACACAATTGTATTTATATAGATCGTATTTTATGGATTAAAAGATTAAAGAGAATAATTTACGGATACATATAAATGTAGTTATGATAAAAGAGAACAATGAAGAAAACCTCAATGCAATGATTTTAGGAGGTAATTATTTGTATAACTAAATTAACTTTGAATTTTTTCAAGAAATTGATAAATTAATTAATCTATGAAAAAATTTAAATAATATACAGCAGATATAGTTTAACAAATAATATAGAGAGGATATACCAATAATGATCTTTTATGGAAAATGTATTATGAACTGTGCACATTATAGATACATCACTCATGGTATCTCTAATACTCACTACAACTCTAGGAAGTATTTGGTAGCTTAATTTACACGTAAGGAGGGTGTAAAAATGAGTGAAGCCATGTAATTTGCCTAAATTAACATAGTAGTTCTTACATGGCACATCATAGGTTTAAATTTAGATTTATCTAATTTCAAACCTCAGAGTCTTTTTATTTCTCCATTACCTCTTCATTTTAATATGTAGCGACGTTTAGTACATTTTCATTGTAATTGTAGATTCACATTTTATGTAATGTGAAGTATCTCCATACCAAAAAGCACCATCAGGATTATGAATAGTGAAAAGCAGAAATCAGATACCTGTTAACTGATTTCAGCAAAACCAGTGTGCTATTTATGGGATGAAGCACAGCCCAAAAACCTGGCAAATATTAGCTATAAAACCCATGATTTCCATTTTGAAAATTTTAAAACAATTAGCAAATATTCTGATCATGTCATACAAAAGGAAATTTACTTATTCTTTCATTTTTATTTTTGACAGGGGTTTTGTTATTGATGGTAATGGAGCTTTTGCTAATAATCCATTAACAGATTATATTTATTAAAAAGAACATTTAACAACAGCACTTGTAAAGGTTCATACTTTTCTCTGACATTTTAGGAATCAAATATTTACAGATAAAGGACAATACATGAAAGGAAATATAAAATATGACAGTTACTTTTATGTTCTCCCCCCCCAAATAAATGTTGAGTTTTAAAATATCTGAATCATTTCTTCAGAATATGAGTGTCATGTAATGTGCATATCTAAATGCTGCTATTAAATCATTAATCATGTACGAGTGGTACATCTGGGTCACATAAGTCTTTTGTTATTTCATGATATATTTAACTGTAAGTGATATAAAAGGAAAATAGAATAATTCCTCAACATGATATAAAACTTGCATGCTTTAAAAAAAACATATACTTTAAACAGTGGGGTTTTGTAGAATTACAATTCTACAGTCCTGATATTTCTATTTCCAATCCAGAGTTTAGTTCTATTGTGAGCCATTAACAAAATTCCTTTGATATTGGGAAAAAACATTAATTTTCATCTGGCACAGATATTTTTATATGTAATCTCTAGTTATCTGAGCATTTCCTGAAACATCTGGACACTTTGAGGCATAACCAAGATGGGCTAAAATCCAGTAGGAAGATTATAATTATATAATGCCCTTTGTTTCATGAAGTTATTACATAGGAATTTATGTACACATATCCAGGATTTTATACTCAAACAAAACATACTCAAGGGTGGAACAGTTAAATTGGATTTGTGCAAACCCTTTAAATTATAATTTGTCCCAAATTCTTCATTAAGGTAAATTGCAAGATTGGAATGAAACCACTAGAATAAAAAAGGCAGCTCATTAACTGAAGTTATACTCAAGACAATATAATTTTTTCAAATGCGTGATTATTATTCTCTTAACTATAACCTAAACATTAATGGTGTCTTACTAAATCCTATAGGATGAGTCTTCAGCGAATATAGCCCGTTAAGTTGAGTTAATTAAAACAATGTTTTCTGACTGAAGAAAAAAAATGTTTAATTGATTTCCTTTATATACTACGCTGTACTTCAATTGTTTTTAGATATCAGAGAAATTTTCTTCTTTGTAGAATGACTACTACGTCCGTTTACTAATAAAGAAACAGGTTTGTGAAGAGAGTTGTGAGTGTCACTAACTGAGAAGGGTATGAATTTTACTCCAATTGGCAGGTAACAATTAAGCCTGTCACGGTGTGTAAATGGTGAGAGAAGACATGACCTTCCTGAAGCAGAGACAAAGGGCATTATTACCCACAGCAAGAGCAGTAACCAGTGTCAGTAAATTGTCTTTCTTTTCTGACCCCCCAATTCCAATTGGGTGACTCGGAGGAATAGATGACACCTAATATACATACAGTGGGCTGTCTTACAGGAGAGGAACTCAGGGTCAAGGGCTCAGTAACGTTGTCCAGCTTTTTTGAGGAATAATTGACAAATAAAAATTGTATATATTTTTGGTGTATAATGTGATGTTTTGAAATACAAATACACTGTGAAATGATTATTCAATCAAGTTAATTAACCCATCACCTCACAAAGTGTTTTGAGGGGGTGTATGTGTGTGCATGTGTGTGTGGTGAGACAATTTAATATCTATCTCTTATCCAATTTCAAGTATATAACATAGAATTATTAAATACAATCATCATGCTGTATATTATTCATCCTGCATAACCGAAACTTTGTATTCTTTGATCAACTTCTCCTCATTTCCCCCACCATCTGGCCTCCGGCAACCACTGTTTCACTCTCCACTTCCGTGCATTTGATATTTTTAGATTCCACATATAAGTGAGATCATGCAGTATTTATCTTTCTGTGCCTGGTTTATTTCACTTAGCATAATGCCCTCCAGGTTCATCCACGGTTTTGAGCCAGCATAAACATTCTTGCAAGCAGAAAACAAGCCAATGCTCCTCCCTGTAGGGAGAGAACATTTATTTTTCCCTTTGTCCTTGCCTGCTTAGTTGCCTGGGTGAATAACTATGGAAATGACGTCATGTTAGGAGAAAAATAAGACTTACAGTAGGACACCCTCAGCAAAAAGGTGCAGAGACACCCAGGACAAATAGTGGATCACCTCTCCAAACACTGAGTGATCAGTTTAATTCTTTTCTTAGTCTCTTATACTGAAATACTAATCTGAATCTTTGTCACATATACCACTCTAGAAAAACACTATCACATGAATTTAAGAAATAAGGAAACATAATAATGAAAATAGGTGACCTATGACATTTACTCCCTCAAGTTGTTTCCCCAATAGTTCTTCCTTTGTTGATGATGTTTAACTGCTGTTTTTGAAAACACAGGTCTCCATTTAGCTTTGTGTTAGTCCTCAGATAAGAAAAAAATCAAGACAGGATTCAATGTGCAAGAATTTTACCAGGGAAAATACCCATGAGAGAAAATGAGAAAGAAGTTGTGACACTGGGAAAGTCATCTGGTTGCTATGTGAATCTGACCCCAAATAAAGGAGAAAGGAAAGGAAGTTTGGGTAGAAAAGTCCCTAGACTACTGTACAGAACAAGGTATGCATGCCAAGGCCATCAGGATTCCTCAACCCAAAGCTGGAATTAAGGCGGGCCCCTCGTCTCCCAGGGAAAAAACCTGCTGTGCTCAGTAATTGTCTGGGAATGGTCCATGGGAGGTGCGGCCACTGATCAAGCTCAGAGATGGATTCCAGAGCAAGGAGAAAGGGCATGAGGAAAAACAATGAAAGTTGGAGTACTGATCCAGAAAAAAACTAAATTACTGTGAGAAAGATTAAGTTTAAACTGGTAGTGATCAGGTTAAAACGGATGAGCAAGTTCATCCTTATTCAGAAAATAAGACACTTTGTTGGACAGAGTTCAGTTTAGATCAATCAAATTTCACATGCAAATATCAGAACTGTGACGATAACAGTTCAAACTCACCTTGTAGGTGTTGTTTTTCCCTTATTTATATTTACTGTTTAATTTTGGCTCCTGGAAATTATGACCTGTGTCTTTAATATCCAGTCTTTTTTCCATCTTCTTAAAGTGGTGCATAATGATCAGAATACGTTTAAATATGTAACTGCTTCTACAGGTTAGAGAAAAACTCGTTGTCATGATAATCTTCCTTTTCATCTGCTTTGAATACGTAACATGAGCCAAGAGTTTTAATGGAACTACTTGGCATTGACTATTTCCTATGAGATTTCATAGGTGTGGTGCTAGTTTGTGTTATATTTGAATTGGTGTGTGTGGGGGGTGAGAAGGGGAGAGAGAGAGAGGGTAAATGAAAAAATTTGGATTATTCTAAGGGTTCCAAGGCAGTGAGACACACTATCTTAATTTATTTCAGTCTTATTTGATGCTTATGTGAATTTCTGTGAGTGCATTTTTGCACTAAAATCTACTTACTCCTCCTAGAATTAGAGCCAATTGATGATTGTGACAATGGTGATAACTTTGGTAAATGATAGTGAATGTGGATTCCCAGAGGGTAATATGGGTTTGTAGGATATGGTGAAACTATGATAAGAGTGAAATTGAGGAAACTTTAAGCTGTTTATAATTTTCTGGAATGATGCTGAGTGCTTGTTAAAATATTTAATAGGAAAAAATATATGAATGGAACCTAAGAAAAGTTTTCTGAAGATGGTAACAACTATAATTTCTATGCAGAGATCAGGAAAAAGGGGTGTGTACCAAATGATTTTAAATCTCTTCAGATCTTCAGTTGTAAAAGACTGTCTTCCTAAAAAAAGTGTCAATGTCAAACAAGGTCAGATAGAATCTTTGGTTTTGTGTTTGTTATATATATTGACACTATGCTTTTTCAAATATTTGGCTAACAAAAATATAGTTTAGAAACGGAGGAAACACTTGAAATATTGTGCTCCATGCTTCATAATTACAAAAAATATACAGCTTTTATGTTTATTTGTGCTGTAAAGCATTAGGTTCAGACCTGATCAAAGAAAGGAAAGACAAGCTACTAGAGTAAAGATGTAAATAGATGAGGAGAATGACTGAATGTGAGCTCCATGTCAAAACTCACGTTCTTTTAAACTTCAATCTTCTGAAGTTTAAAAGAAATGCACATGGTATATATAGGTTTCCATTCGTTGATTACAAGAAAATATAAGTCCTTCAAATCTAATTTACTTTCCTTCTGATTATTCTCACACTGTAAATCTAGGTTTTATTTATTTTTAAATCTTCATAGTCTCATATTGAACTTCTTAGAAATATCCTCCATTTCTAGTTTCTTTTTTCCTTTCTGATCTTTGTGTCTTTTTGTTCTATTTTCCTGGAGATTTTATCAATTTACCTTTCAATCCTTTTGTTGAAATTTTCAATTGTGACACATATTTTTCTTTTCTAAGGTACATTTCCCCTCTGATCTTAGGAGCTAAATTTTCTTATATTGCAAAAAGATCGAAAGCCCAGTTCTGGCTTAGCAGCAGGGACAAAGCCACTCTCATTCTAGTTCACATTTCCTTAGTGAGTGGCTGTTATCCTCAGGCTTACCTCTCACAGTTTCAATGTAGTTGGTCCTTCTCCTACTGCATTCCAAGCAGGAAAACATAAAGAACAGGAAAATAAAAGGCATGTGATGTTCTATAGGGTCTGCTCCTCTTTAAGATGTTTATCTGTAATTCTGCTCACATCATTGGCCAAAAGGGTGACATTTGTTCATAGTTCTGTAAGGGAGCTGAGATGTTTAGATATTTTTCTGCATACATTAGAGCCTTAAGTAAATTATTTTTCTCTTAATATGGAAGAGAAAATGGATACAAAGTAAATCATCAACACTATACGCCAGAGTGAAATTGATTTTTTACTCAAAGAAGCTGTAATCGCCATCAAAAATTCAAAGGTTGCAGGGCCGGTAGATAAATTGCAATACAAGTAACCCCCATATAACACGGTTGTTAGGGTCCTAAAAAATGCCGTGTTATGAGAGTCTGTGTCATACGAAACAAAGAACTAGTGCAAAAAAGGGGGTTACGTTCCAAAAATTAAGAAAACATACTGTTATGTTTTTATAATTAAGAGAAATATCTTTATTAAAGCAATTTTCACCAAAAGTATAACATATTAATATGTATTAAATAATGTTTTCTTCGTCATCACTACTAAGCACCATTAACCGAGGGCATTTTCTTTTTGACAAGATATCTTCATCCTCTGAACTTAATACTCCATGAATAAAATGGTTTTACAATTCTAATAAATTTTAAAATTCTACAGTCAAATCTGATACGACATCCATGCTCGAATGAAAAATTTCAAATGAGATATCTTTTGCTCTTAAAAGCTCTTATTATGCTCCGGGATTTCTCTAATTCTCAAACCGTGCTAGAGTGAAACCGTTTTCTAGGATGCCGTGTTATATGACGGTTTCCCCCAATTCTCAAACCGTGTTAGAGTGAAACCATGTTATGGAACTGTCCTGTTATATGGGGGTTACCTGTAATGCAAAAATGAGCTATAATTAACGTAAGTGTAATAGTATATTGACTCATTCAATTTCAGTCACTCTTCCACTAAACAAGATAGATAAATATCTTCATTTTTATGGAATGTCAGTTTCACTGGGAGAAGACAGAAAGTAAATCAATTAATCAATAAATTATATACTGTGTTTCCCCAAAAATAAAGCCTACCCCAAAAATAAGCCCCAGTAAAGATTCTCAGCTAGACAGACGCATTTAGTACATTATGATGATGTTCCAGAAGTAGATGACATGACTGTATTTCAATAAATGTAGATTGTTGTACATGAAAAATAAGACATCCCCTAATGCATCTTTTGGAGCAAAAATTAATGTAAGACTCAGTCTTATTTTCAGGGAAATACGGTATAAGACCTGATCTTATTTTTGGGAAAACACGGTATAAGAATAATAGTATCAGAAGGGACCAAATGTGTCCATCTGATTGAAAGTCAGAGGAAATTGAAAGCCAGAGGAAAGAATTTTGAGTCTATTCTAAATGTAAACTTCTCTTGCTTGTGTTTGACTTTATTTGTATTCCTCACTTCCATAATTTTTCAGCTGTATCTCATACATTCACTCCCACTATTGTTTAATAATATGTCATTTAAATAAATGATAATTTATTTATTAGTTAATGTATCTATAAATATTTAGATAGTGTCTAGTTTTTTTTTTTTTTGTTTGTTTGTTTGTTTGTTTTTTACTTTAAAGAACTGTGCTGCTAAAGATATTCTTGTGCATATCTCATAGTTCACATGTGGAAGAGGTTTTATAGTGCCCATAATTTGAAATACAACGCAATGTCATGCAGTTTTACATGACAGTAGTCTATACTTTCCAAATTGTAGTTCCATTTGACACTCAGATAAGGATCAGGATCCCAGTTTGTTCGAAGACCTCACCGACTATAGGTATTGTCAGTATTCTAAATTTTTGTCAAATGTATGTGTGGGTTCATTCACACTGAAGGTTTTAACTTGCTTTCTCTTATTATTAATGAGGCTGAACATCCTTTTTCATGTTTTTGACATTTTAAAATATTTTATTTTCTTCCACGAAATGTTTCTTTTTGTCTTTTTCTATTTTTCTATTAGATTATGTATTTTACCTGCAGATTTTCAGATTTCTGTATATAATTTGGGTATCAATTATTGCCAGTAATTTGTGTTGTGGCTTGCATTTTTGCTTCATTATGGTATATCCTTAAAAACGTATTATTCCCTCTATTACTATCAGTACAATTTTAAAATAACTTAATAAATCATTTCTTATCCTCAGATTATGAAGGCATTCTCTTATACTTCTAGAATTTTAAGAAATTTGCTTCCAGACTTAAGTCTCTAATTCATTCATTTTGATTTGTGGGGAATGGAATGTTTAGTAAGAATCAAATTTATTTTCTATCCAACTTGAAGGATTACAATTTTCTAAGTCATATTTATATCTTAAACAATATATGCTATGGCTACTTTAGTCCTAATTTGTTTCTAATCATGTTTTTGAGCTTTTTGGTGTCACTACCTAAAACATAGGAGGCCCAGCGATTTCCAACATATGACATCTTAGCCTACATGCTGTTCAACCTCCTAGTTTCCTCTTCCTTATAAATTAATCCAGATAAGCCCAATGTCACCCCAAATGTTAAGATCAACTATCTTTTTTGCCAAGATTGGCTCAGGAACTACTGTATTGCCATTTTGATATCCTTAAGCATTTGTTTGTTCTTATATTTTTTTTAGCATCTCTATCCTTAGCAGTAGTGATCAAAATTATTTTATTTTTTTAAATCATTTTTTAAGTGAACATTAGATCCCTTAGCCTGTTATTTTCAATTTTTGTATTTTAAAATTTTAGTGTTCTATTTGTTTATTTTCTTAATGTATGAGGCCAACACTTGTGATCTCATCTTTCTTGCTCATTTTGTTTCATCTTTTGTGTTTTTATATAATTATTGCACATTGTTTCCAAAAATTCCAATATATTAAATATCTGGAGATAGTATTAAATCTGTTGCTTCTTCTTTATCTTACCTTGATTAAACAAAGATTTTTGTCCTTATGTTTTGGTAAATTTTCATTTTGGTGATGTAATCTCTGAGAATCCATATACCCCGAATTGTGGATGCTTGTTTCAAGAGAGGATATTGTTTACTTCTGTTAAAACACAAGTTTTCCAAACTTTGAAACAATTATCCCTCATGGAAGACTCCTACCTTAACGTTAGAATATCAAGTTCATCTCTCCCATGAACTTGAGTGGAGGACTTAAGTTTCTTGATTTTAATGAGCTATTGGTGTCTGTACCCAGTTCAACCCCATTTTTATTTCTTATTGATCACTGAACTTTGTACTGATTTATTTCCCATTTCTCCCTTGTTATATTATTAGTGATCCTAATAACTTATGAAAAGTTGTTTTTCTTTGGTAAAATAGAATATGGTTTTATTGAGTATGAGAACTTATCTTCATGTCTAGCCAGGAACAGAAATTAAAATTCTTATTCTTTCAAACAATTTATCTATCTTCACAAAGTCCATAATTATTAAATAATGATAAATGTATCTGAAGAATTAAAAGTATCTTAGTAGGTGGTCTTTCCCTGTCATTATGGGATAATATTTTGTCAATTATTACAGTGAATTCAGTTAAATTAAAAAAATCTCATGTTCAAAAATGTATGGGATGCGGTATTAATGAACTAGTCATATGTTATTCCTCATTTTAACATCTGACCCCCAAAAATTGAACAGGAAATTGAAGGGAGAAGACTTTGAGTCTTGCATTTGTCATGAATACCACTTTTGTCATGCTGACTGGTACAGTATGTTCTGTTACTTTTTGTTTATTTGAGATACAAGTAGAAATCTTAATGGCATATACTTTTAGCTCCAAATCTGAAAGAATAACCAATAGAGCATTTTAAAATCCTTATCTGTGGCATTTACCAAATACATATTAAAATTTAAGAAGAAAGGAAAGATTTTATTTTAGATTTTGGAGTTTGGGGTTATCATGATTCTTTTACTAATAAGTTAAGTAATCTTGAAAGAGTTAATATCTGGAACATTACATTTCATGATAGAAAATATTAATAGTAAAATTTATTTAAATGACCTTTTGAATATTAAGGACAGAAAACTGTTCATTTAGTTAGACCATCTAATTTAATTGTTTGGAGAAGATCACGTAATTGGAGCTGATGATTTCTAATTTTATTACTGAGTGCACAATTATTTATTTCCAGTCAGTAATTCTTCTTTTGTGATGTTTTATGGGTACCAGATGTGTTCTGCTTGTATTTTCAACAACCTCAGAGCTAGAGATTGAGTTTCTGTGCCCCCTCAAAGTCATATATTGAATTTCTAACCCTTAATGTGATGGCATTAGGAGGCACAGCCATCATGAATAGAATAAGTGACCTTAGAAAAGTCATGCAAGGAAGCTCCCTTGCCCCTCTCTGCCATGTAAGGTTGCAGTGAGAAGATGACTGTCAATGAGGAAGCCAGCTCCACCAGACACCGAATCTGCCAGCACCTTGATCTTGGACTTCCCAGCCTCCAGAACTATGAGAAATAAATTTCTGGTTTTTATAAGCCACACAGTCTATGGTATTTTGTCATAGCAGCACAAATTGCCTAAGACACCCAATAGTGTCAGTGCCTTATAATCATGTTAGAAATTAATTTTGACAAGGAAAGAGTTATGTTGATTAGGTGGACAAAATAAAGAAAAAACAGATGGATGTCATATAGAACCAGCTTTTAAAATGAAGTTTTGAGCAATAACAGAAAAGATGCAGAAAGGATGCCAGCCCCTGGATTTACTTCTAGTGACACCTCTGTGGGGAGATCCATCATGAGGACCATGGTAAAAGCACCAAAAGACCAAAATCACCAGTAACCACTACCTAAACAGCTTCATGTGCAGTATAAATAAGTGCCAAGGGATTCCAGCGGAGGTGGCAAGTGACTTCTTGCTGATTCGAAAGTGATTACAGTTCACATAAGGCTTTAAAAATGAGTAAGATGTTTCTAGGTGGTAGGATAAGCATTTTAGGCAGAGGGAAATAAAAAGTCAAGGCATAGAATTAAGCTTCAAAAGCAAAAAAACAAAAAACAAAAAACTATGTGTGGAGTGTGGGGGGAAGCAGTCAAAGATGAAAAATAAGGGGTAGATTAGAAGACATTCTAAGAAGTTCAGAATTTATTGTGAGGATTTTAATTTTAGGTGATAGTCAACTTGACTGTCACTACTAACCTCTCCCTTCTTGTATTAAAAATGGTTGGGTGTGGAGGGAGTGGCTACAATGGGTATGTCTATGACCCAAACAGCTCAAAGTTGGATCTGGGTAAATGAACAGGATAGAAATCCGTACACTGTGCTGAAGTAAATATTTCTGAGAAGTATAGAATCAGGACATTAAAAGGCTGAACTGGTTGTGATAAGATAGAAAGAAGCAAATTACAGAATGCAGCTGAAGAAAACTAACTGGGATGTATAGAGAGTGTCTTTGATCAGCTTCTGCTGTGGAAGTCCCAGGAGATATCTTGATTTCTGCACTTCCCAAGACACCAAAGATCAGTTCTGTCTGGAAAGTTACAATATCTCTATCCCCATATGCTCTTTATTTTAATAGAAACTTGGGTTTCTGTTCTTCACACTTAAAGGATTACTGACTAGAATAGTCAATGTATAATTATTCAAAAACAAATAAGGAAGGCACATGCCTACCTCTGAGCTTTGGGAAGACAATTCTGGATTCACATGTTTATTTATCAAATTAAGCTTTAAACACTGTACAAAATATCTCCAATTCTTGAATGTCTAACTTATATATTACATTTGAACTTATTCCCTTTTTTCTGCTTTTAAATCTTCCAGAGGCCTCATCGATGAAATTCAAAGGTTGTTTTTATATTCATGTATTCAATAACCTCCTTTCAAAGTTTTTTTATTTATTTTTTTTAATGCTAGCCTCTGTTCTTGGTGTTGAGCAACAAAACCAAAAATATTAAAAAAGTAGGGAGCAGAAAAAGTAAGCAGAAATCTCTGCCCTCAGAGAGCTCCCAATAGAGAGATAAAATGTGTGACAAAGATTCCTTTAAATTAAATATTTTTCCAAAGAAAGAAAATATTTCTATGCTGGAAAATTTTGATATGAGTTTTATTATTCTTCATCAAAACTGGCATAATGTAGTTTTGATGGTATTTAAGACTGGCTTTATATCATTAAGCAAAATACCAAGATTTTCTGTTTCACTTATTGCATCTTAAGATAAAGGATTATACAAAATAATTTCAAAGAAATGCTAAATCTTGTAATGATTTAAGAAAAAAATTATAACATGACATCATTATCAAAGTAAAATGTTGAAATGATTATTTGAAATTTCAATTTTATTCAGTCTAGTAGTTTGGACATCACAGAACCTTAAGTCAGACAGGGAATACAACAGCTAACCATTCCATAAAACGCTCAAGATGACACTTTAAATCAATGTTATATCAAGTGTTGGTCCTATTTAAATTCTAGGTATTTGAAGTTCTCTTACTAATTGTGAAACATGAGTAATTGCCAGCATATGAAACACTTTTGGAAAATTTACTTCCAAGAGTAAGTTTTTGTTTTTTGGGGTTTTGTTGTTGTTGTTGTTATTTTTGAATGTGGTCTAGATATCAGAACTATTTTAGGGTTTGTGATACTAGAAAGATTTGATGGGGAAAAAAAGACATTTATTAGTTCCTTTCCAAAACACTAGAAATACTTTTACCTACCTACTTCATTGATTTTTAGTGAATTACATGAGGATTCACTTTAGAGATCAGTTAATTTTGCTCTAGTATAATTTAAAACCAGTTTTTCAAACAAAATTTACTATAAGAACTAATTATCACTTTTTTCCATATAGGATTAATTTCAGCCTTGAAAATGCCTTCGTCAAGATATCCACAGGGATACTTGTTGTAATCATTAATTGAGTTCTTTCCTGGCATACACATTTCAGATTTCTTTTAAACAGTATATATTAATTCATTGAGCTTTTATATTAATTCTCTCTCAAGTCTGTGTTATTGGTGACATAATGCTATTCAAAAGCTATGTGAACTTCTATTTCATGTTCTTCTCCTAGAATTAGTTTTAAATTACTCGGAAACGTTTCCTTAAGTTGGCTATTCAACTCTTGAGTGCCAGCCTCCTAGCTCATTTCATTTCGGTTCATTCTTGCCTGCCATTAATTAGAGGTTTCGCACAGTATTCTGCAATTGGTTTCAACACCAGTTCTTTGGTTCAGTGTGAATAATCTGTTGCTTTCGATAAGCTTTTACTACATTTCACAAAGACATTTATCAATCTTTTGCAATGTGAGAATGAAATGCAACCTTTCTCTTAAAATGATGTATTTTCCGGCACTGTGATGGGATTAATTAGAGCTTTCTTTTTTGTTTGTAAGACGAATGTTATGCTTTCATGAAAATGCTAGAATATTATATGCCTATGCTTATATTCACATTCTAAACTTTTCACTTAATAAGTGACAAAATAAATTTTATGTTTGTTGTTTTATCCAATAATTTTTGAGCAAGTAGCAAATCTACAGGATGTGAAATTAGGCCATCTCTATAATTAAGTACAAGATTTTACTTTGCCCTAACTTATTAGACACCAGTATTGTGATGTGTTAAGCTACAAATATCCTTCACCATATTTCAATTAATGATGATATATTTTATAGATGAATCTGAATACTTGCTATATTCTACTTTTAATTATTTCTGAATCAGAACATAACCACTAGTATATTACAGCAAAAATAACTTTGTTAGTAACATTAATTTATGTTTGTTAAGAAAATGGTAAACTTATTTCTCTTTTGCTAGGCCTCTAGTGTGGGCAGGTTCTGAATCAATCTGATCAGGACTTGAGCTAGTTTGGGGAGTGTTGCTATGGTTACTTTTGTGTACCATAGGCTTCAAATTCTGTGAGTGCCAGTTTGTGTTTCAAGTGGTGGTTTCTGTGACAGAAGATTCTCTCAATGTGTACTCTATCCTCAGTTTTGGGTCTTGCCTTTGTACTTGTGCCTCAGAGCACAGTTCTTTCTGTTCTTCTGGTTCTCATTTAGCTGTAGACTGCTGGCGGGTTGAGGAACATTCTTTGTTGTTCTTGTTCACGCTCAGACTTAAGCAGATGCAGTGTCTATGGGTTGTCAGGACTGGGGGTCCTTTCAGGAATTATGCAACTCCCTCAGATATACAAGATTCTGCAGGATACATACCTGTCCCTACTATGCCCTGGGGTTTCTTTCTTGTTTCTGTTCTCTTTTCTTAGCTGTGAGGAGTCTTCACCTGTGCCCTAAAAACAACATTGTTTGTTGCCCTTCCCCCAGTGGATTAAGACTCTTTTCCGTGGGAGAGATAGAGAAGGATGAGAATGGTGCTTTGTGTTTTACCTGAAGAATGACAATTCCTCCTCTCTGCCCCCACTGACACAAGTGTTCTCAGGACTCTCGCCTTCTCCCATTCTCTTCCGTGAGCACAAGAGGGTGGAAAGGTACTGAGAGTTCTGAAGATTCCCTTTGGTTCTGGGGCTCCCCAGGTTTCTAAATCTTCATGGTAGCCCAGTCTCGTTTTTCAGTAATTTGTTACAAATTTTAAATGACATTTTACCAGTTTGTGTTGCATCTGGTGTCTACCCCATTGTGGCAAGCTGAATAATTAATTCCCTCACCCCCAAAATACCTACTTCCTAATCTCTGGAATCTGTGTGTTACTTTATTTAGCAAAAAATGAAGATGATAAAGGATTTTGCGATAGGGAGATTATCCTCAGTTATCTGGGTGTGTACTAAATGTAATTCTATGTATCATTATCAGAGGAAAGTATAGGGAGGTTTGCTACAGATGCAAGAGGAGAAGGTGATGGGATCACAGAAGCAGAGATTGGAGTGATGTGGCCACAAGCCAAGGAATGCCTTCAGCCACCAGCTGCCAGAAGAGGAAAATTCTTCCTTAGAGCCTCTAGAGCAGTGCTCCCCTGCCAGCATCTTGAGTTTGGCCCATTGCAACTGACTTCAGACTTTTGGCCTCCAGAATTGTGACAGAAGCATCGTCATTGTTTTAAGGCATAACATTTTATTACTGTCGGCAGAAACACAGGGCTGTGGGGAGAGAGGGGGCAGGAAGGGAAGGAGGAAATGCAGAAAAAGTATGAGGTCATGCTTAAGAAAAGGTGCAGCTAAGGCTAATTGTAATGGATTATACTACTAGCACTGTGGGCAGGGAAAAATCGCCACCTCCTGTATCACCATGACAGTTCTGACAAGGGCCAAGTAAGGACAAAGGAATCCCACCTCTTGATGGGAAGGAGTGGTCAGTGAGGACAACAAGTACCCACCTGGGAACACCTATGACACCACCCCTAATACTTGAATATTTCACATCCTCATTCGAATAAAATCCTAAGCCGCTATGTTTTTCCAAGCAGTTGCCGTCCTCCTCTCCTGCTCACTCTCACTATTTTGGGAGTGTATTCCTTTTCTTTCAATAAATCCACTGCTTGTTGGGCTTTGCTTGCATGATTTATTTGGGATGTCCTTGAATTCCTTCCTGTGACATTTACCAAGTACCCATTTTCTGGTAATAGTTTGGGGTAATTTGTTACAGCACCCATAGGAAACTAATACCCAGGGAAGCAACTTTTCACGTCCCATTTTTCTTGAAGGATCTTATCTTTCCTTACATTTCAGATTACCCAGTTGCCCTGTGACCTTGACTGTCTTCTTGGTTCCATAATATTATGATTTTGAGGATTATCTAGCATTCTTCTTGTTGTAAAGATGGGAACAACACTCTACCTTTTGGATTTCTAAGCAGGGTTTGTCAACATCAATACCGTTGTCATTTTGTGCTGGATCGTCCTATCTTTTTGTGTGTGTGTGTGTGGGGGGGTGCTGTTTTGTGTATTATAGGGTGTTTAGCAGCCCCCCTGACCTCTGTCCACTATACCCCAGTAGTAATAGCTCAATTATGACAACCAAAATTGTCTCTAAACATTTCTGAATGTCCCTTGGGGGGCTACATTGACCCCACTCGATAACCACTATTCTAAGGAGAAGCTGGAAGTTGTGTATTCTTTTATGCCTGTCTACTTTCACTCAACATATTATGTTTGTAAGATTTATCCCTAAAAATACAACTAATTTATCAATTCTATTGTTGACAGACACTTATAATTTATTACTTGTGCTATTGCACATAGTGCTATAAAATTCTAGTATATGCCTTTTGCTGAACAAGCATATGCATTTCTATGGGGCATTTAGCTAATGATGGAACTGCCAGGCCAGATGGTACATAATCTCACAACCAAGTGTTGGACACTACTGAATAGATTTCCGAAGCAATTTTATAAGTTTATCCTCCCTCCTGTGGGTGGTTAGGGTTCTGGTTACACCATATCTTCCCTGGAAACTGATATTGTCTATAAATTTTTATTTTATCTACTGTGGTATATATAGTAGTGAGATATAGTTTGCATTTCCCTAATGTCCAATGCATTTGAGCACTTTAGTGAGAGGAGCCAGACTCAACATGCTACATAATGAGTTAATTTATATAATATTCTGGAAAATGAAAAGCAATAGGGGGAAAATCAGATCTGTGCTTGCCAGGGGCTGGATGTGGTGATTGGGTTTAATAAGAGAAGAGCATGAGGGAGTTTTTTGGGGTTATGAAACGATCTGTATCTAGATTGTGATGGTGGCCACATGACTGCAGGCATCTTTCAAAACACACAGAGCTGAACTCTATATTTTATTTGTAATGAATTAGTCTATACATGAGCAAAAATGTCCCCCCCCGCAAAATGTTTACCTAATGCTGCTTTAGAGTACAAACTCTTCTTTGATCCTCAAGATAATTGAGTATCCTTTTAGATTAATAAATATATTGATATGTTAATTTTGCATAACCCTCTATTCCATAAGGCAGGTTTTCTAAATTATACAAAACCTCAATAATAAGTTACACATAGGCCTGATATAGAAGATCATTGAGCAACTGAAGGTTCTCTGCAGTTTCGGTCTTACTCTCTTGCTCCACAGAAAGAGACTTTAATGTTCATTATGTCGTGGGAAACTGGCTGCACAGAATTTTCATCTATCAAAGCTCTGTCATATGATCGGGGATCAAGATCATAATATAATTAGATACGGGGAAAGTCTATTAGAAAGGTTCTAGAATAGAATTTTTTAAATTCTGTTTTAACAAATAAGACACAAGCATATTATTCTCTATATATGTACACTTCTGTGGGTTCACTTTCTACATTATGTATTTCTATACTATATATGTCTTTTTGCATGGATTTGTCATAGTTACAGCTAATAGCTGAAGCAAAAGTAAGGTAATTAGGTAAATGAAATGTTTTTATTTAAACATTTTGTTAGTAAATAATATATGCCATGTATTTTATGAGATCAACTTTCTAATACAAAATAAACCATTTGCTGGTTCTTTAAAACAGAATTATAATGGTTTTGCTTATTTCATGTAAGAAGTCGTTTTTTCCTTAAGACTTTAGTAAGCATTAAGTAAATATTTTTTGGCTGTTTGATTGATCGCATCATCCCAAATTCAATATCTAAAATAAAACTCATTCTGTCTTCGAAAACCAGTTTCTTTTCATGCTTCTTTTTTTTTTTTTTTTTTTTTTTGTCAGTGACAGCCTTATTAAACCTAGGTACAAACTTTCCTATAATTCTTGACTCGTTTTACTATTATCTTAACTGCTAATCAGTCTTCAGATTCGCTTGAGCTTTCCTCCATGTGTCCTTCATACTTTCGTTTTGTTTTATAGTGTGATATTCTTTCAGACGTTTATCAACTCACAGTTGATAAACGTTTTTTTTTCTTACCAATCTTTTCCCTCTGGTCTGTTCTCTACTATCTATCGTGGCCAGATTAATTTTCTTCACAGGGCTACAAAGAACATGCCTCAGGAGGTGCACTTTATCCCTAGTGACAGATGTAAATAAGTTAACTTGTGCTCTTTCCTTGTCCCTCTCTTACTATTCCCTTAGTTCAATATCAGAACACTAAATATGTTCATTATTAAATGCACTCTATTTCTTAGCACTTTTTATTCACATTATTTAGCATGTTTTTACATTTGCATGACTATTTGATTGATGATTGTTTCTGTTTTGATAGATAGATTATAAGCTACAAGAAGGCAGAGGCAGTGTTTGTTTACCATTATATATTATACTTCCTATTTACACTGTGCCTAGACAAAGAAGATGCTCAATAAATATTTATTTTTGTGGTAAGCGTGAGTGGATGACTGAATAAATGGGATAGATACCATAATAAGTATTTTTATTAAAAATCTAAAGTATTACATGTGTTTATAATACTCTATGTGATAAATGAGCTCCTTCTACATTGCTGTCTTCCATTGTTTAAAAATGTTCACAATTAGAGTAAATCTTTATTTCTCTTATTTCCAAAATTATAATGTAGATTTCAGAAATTGACACTTCTTTGTCGAAAGGATAATTATTTCTTATTGTCCACTCTCCAGTTGCTTTAAAAAATGTTTTCACTAATATAAACTTTCACTTTCATTATGGTGTGTTGCAAGTAGTAAATTTCTAAATTTTATAAAGCACTGCATTTTCTTCATGACTTTATTGAAGTAGTTATTTCTTCCTCATTTATTTGTGATGCTGTTATATATTTTAAATGAGCTGGACACAGTTGAAAAATACTTCAAATAAGAATAAGTGATACCTGGAGATGTAAGTTCTTTAACAATGTACAATCATAAGCATTTAATATGTAAATCAGTGGTCTTAAATGGTTATCCTTTTATCGGATCAGAATTATTCTTGGCAACTAATGGATGTATCTGTGAAATGGAATTTGTCCATTAATGATAGAAAAGTTTCTAAATATCTTTTAACATGAAATAAATAAAGCAGTAGGCCAACAGAAGATAGGTGCATTTCATAATAATCACACTGAAAGAGTTATTTCAAGTAATAATTACCCACTCAGGAATAATGGGGTAATTTCTAATGGCTATAAGTATAAAAATCACTTATCGTGTGGCAAGACAAACCTGCTATTTCCCCAAACTTAAAATGGAAATAATTTTTCATGGGAAAATAATGTCTTGATTCACTCTTGAAATTTTTAGTTAAATTAATAAAATGATGTTATGTTTTCAGAAAAAAAAAGAATAAGTAATATTAATGATAAGCAGCTACTGTTTATCAGTCATGGTTTGGTACACATCAAAGATTGCAAACATTTTCTTTAAAGGGCCAGATAGAAAATATTTAAGGCTTTATGGATCAGATGGTCCTTGTTCAACTATTCCAATCTAGCATTGTAACATGAAAGCAGACAGACAATAGAGAGAGAATGCATGGGGCTTTTATCCAATAAAACCTTGATTTTATCCAATTAAACCTCTTTATTTATTTAACTATAATTTTTTTATTCCCGACTTTTAAATTTTTCTTCAATTTTTAAATCACACATTTCTTCAATTACTTGCATTATTTCTTGCATATTATTAGCTCTATAAATGTTAATTTTAGTAACTTTTGTTCCTAAATCTCTTGGTTATTGTTTCTTTTCTTTTTCTTTTTAATTTTTTTTAGAATCTTACAATATATAACTATTTCTCATTTTAGTTCATTCTTCTCTGTCCTTAGTGAAAATCTTTATTCATTGTTTTCATCTCTTTTTGCGTTTCCTAATTCTATGAGCACTTATCATGTTTATGTCATTTTATTAATCAGTTATTTAATATATTGAATTTAATACTGTTTTAATTATTCTAGTGAATTATAGTTTTTTGTAGTTCTTACTTTGATTCTTCCCCATTTACCTTGCCATTTTTGCTTTCATTTCATATTATCCTAACTTCTAATTTTTAGCTGTATTTTGAAAAAAAACATATCTTTTAAATTTCGCTAAGAATTCCCTCCAATGTTTAAACTGCTTCTCTGTCCCATGAGAAAGTGACATTTTTTTTTTTTTTAAGATTTTATTGGGGAAGGGGAACAGGACTTTATTGGGGAACAG
Organism: Rhinolophus ferrumequinum; assembly: GCF_004115265.2. Taxonomy (NCBI): domain Eukaryota; kingdom Metazoa; phylum Chordata; class Mammalia; order Chiroptera; family Rhinolophidae; genus Rhinolophus; species Rhinolophus ferrumequinum. Next base: position 88,041,886 of record NC_046289.1, on the reverse strand, counting down.
TGTGTACTTCCAGGACTTTTTTCCAAGTCAAGTTGTCGTCCTTTCAGTCTTAGTTGTGGAGGGCGCAGCTCAGCTCCAGGTCCAGTTGCCATTGTTAGTTGCAGGGGGCACAGCCCACCATCCCTTGCGGGACTCGAGGAATTGAATTGGCAACCTTGTGGTTGAGAGCCCACTGGCCCATGTGGGAATCGAACCAGCAGCCTTAGGAGTTAGGAGCATGGAGCGCTAACCGCCTGAGCCACCGGGCCGGACCCCCAGAAAGTGACATTTTTAATAATTGAATTATGATTGACACAAAATGAGTGACCTTTAAAGGTACAGCTATTCTCTGCATGTTTAGGTTAGTTATTTCTTTCCTTTTGCTTTAGTATTTTCTCATGGATTCCATTTTTTCTGTTCACTTATTCTGTATTTCTCAAATACTGTTTCATACACATTATCTTCCCCTTCACAGAACTTTAATATCTTCTTATTTTTAGTACACAATATGATTTTTTCATATTAACTCTTTTTATTAAGGTATAATTAACAAATAACATTGTGTATATTTAAGGTACACAATGTGGTGATTTGATATACCTTTACATTGTGAAATTATTATAATAAGTTAATTGACATATCAATCACCTCATAAAATTATCTTTAAAAAATTTTTTTAGGTGAGAACTTTTAAGATCTACTGTGTTAACAAATTTCAAATATACACAACAGTATTGTTAACTATAGTCATTCATGTTGTACATTAGTTCCTCAAAACTTACTCGTCTTTTAAATAAAAATTTTGTATTCTTGGACCAGTATCTCTCTATTTTCCCCAACCCCAACCCCTGGCAACTGTCATTTTATTCAGTTGGTATTAGTTCAAACTATTTTTGTTTGCTTGTTTGTTTGGTTGGTTTTTTTAGATTCCACATGTAAGTAATATCATACGGCATTTGTTTTTCTGTGCCTGACTTATTTCACTTAGCATAATTCTTTCCGAGTTCATCTATAAACTAAAAAGCTTTTGCACAACAAAGGAAATAATCAACAAAATGAAGGTTTATATAATGAGAGAAAATATTGCAAACCATATATCTGAAAAGGAGTTAATATCTAAAATATATAAGAAACTCATACAACTCAATAGCAAAAAACAAACAAAAAAACAAATAAACCGACTAAAAAAAATAGGCAAAGGACCAGAATAGACACGTCTCTAAAGAAGACATATAAATGGCCAACTGGTACGTGAAAAGGTGCTCGATGGCATTACTCATCAGGGACTAATCAAAACCACTATCAGATATCACCTGTTAGGATGGCTATAATGAAAAAGAAAAGAGATAACAATTGTTGGGGAGGGTGCGGAGAAAAGGGAACCCTTGTACTCTGTTGGCTGAAATGTAAATAAATATAGCTATTGTGGAAAACAATATGGAGTTTCCTCAAAAAATTAAAAATAAAATTACCATATGATCCAATATTTCCACTTTTGAGAATATTTATGAAGGAAGTGAAATCAGCATCTCAAAGAAATATCTGCACTTCCATGTTTATTGTGTCATTATTCACAGTAACTAGGAAAAGAAAACAATCTAAGTGTCCATCAGTGGATAAATGGATAAAGAAAATATGGTGTATATACACAACAGAATAAAATTCAGCCAAAAATGAATGAAATCCTGCCATTTAACAATGACATGGATGAACTTGGAGGATTCTTAATTTATGAGAATCTTCATAATTTGATCACTCTAGCTATTTCTCAAATTTGATTTATGTATGCATTTTCTATACAAACAAGCTTATATATTCAGTTGTCACAATTTCAACCTTTATATGTCTGCCTCCAAAATTGGCTTTTCCTGGATTGGCTTTTCACTCTCTCAATAATTATATAATTCTTAAAATGTTTGCATATGTACACAAGTTAAGTCCTGTTGGGAAAACTCTTCCTTGAAGCTTTTGCCCTTATCGGTGCTCTTTATTTCTGGATGCAATTGTTTTATGTTACCTTTCTTCTAAAAACCCATATTTATTATAAACCCATAAAAGGCCAGTAATTAATTAAGGCTCAATGAACACAACAGTGGATCCCAAATCTATTGCCCTTCTCCTCGTACAATAACGATATCTACCATTATTATTATTTATCGTGGCATGCTTTACATATGTTATTTTATTCCCATTTAGCTTAATTTTACAGATGTGCAATTACCAAATTTACAAAATTAAGAAAGTTACTTTTGTCAAGAGAGTATTCACGTAAGATTTCAGAATCCAAATTCCTATGCTATCTATCTAGCTATTATTCATTTTCCTACCGATTCATCCAGCTATCCAGCCATTTGACTTTTTCCCTAATTTATCCTGTCCCATATGAATTTTGAGGACAGGGACTGTATATTTGCAGAATAATATCTGGCAGAATTTGCAGCACATATCAAGGCATAGTAAATGTTTGCTGTCAAGAATGAAAATAATCTATGTTTATGGAAATATGTTTATTGAAAACTGTACATCACTCAAATTATGTAAACTTTTTTTGAAAACCAAGCAGGAAAACATCTGCTCTTGTATGGGTCTTAGTTAGCATAGTTTCTTTACATTTTCAATTGAAAACTTGCTGAATTACAACCCACTTCCTTGTGAGACTGATAGCTATTGTAATCAAAAACTCTGTTTATTCATGTTCTTGGAAATTCATGTTTAAGCAATATATAATAAGGCATATCTGGCAGCTGCAAAGTAACAAATCCAAATATGCCCCCAACAATAATGCTTAGTAATATGCACAGAGAGGTACATTTCACCATGTAGTTATCCACGCCAAGTGATTAAACTGAATCAACTGTGAAAAACAAAACAACAAAGAAAAAAAGGACTTATCATTTACAACTCAAACTCAGCAGTCTTTGTAAAAAAATGTGTCTTCATTCAAAAAATGCTTATGAGGGGCTGGCCCGGTGGCTCAGGCGGTTAGAGCTCCATGCTCCTAACTCCGAAGGCTGCCGGTTCAATTCCCACATGGGCCAGTGGGCTCTCAACCACAAGATTGCTGATTCAACTCCCACAAGGGATGGTGGGCTGTGCCCCCTGCAACTAGAAATGGCAACTGGACCTGGAGCTGAGCTGCGCCCTACACAACTAAGATTGAAAGGACAACAACTTGACTTGAAAAAAAGTCCTGGAAGTACAGACTGTTCCCCAATAAAGTCCTGTTCCCCTTCCCCAATAAAATCTTAAAAAAAAAAAAAATGCTTATGAGGCCAATATGAAAGAAATTATTTTCATAGACTCTACAAAATGCTGGCTACAGTAATTAATATTCTGCAACATTTGGAAGACGTCTGAAAAATTAAATAGGCCTGTAAATATTTCAAGGCTAAATGACATGGTCATACATTTTGAGAAAGTGCTCCTTGAGAGGCATCAAGTTTATTAAAACAAATGGCTTATTAGATTTGGATACTACAAATGAAAATAACAATGATTTTATTTTTGGTTGTTGATTTTATAAATGCTAATTTGGCTTTTGAGCAAAGCCTACTTTATATTCAACAAATGACAAGCAACCAATATTAAAAAGCAAATAAAATTTATATAGTCATTATAAATGGGAGTATAACATACTAGTTAATAGCATATACTCTAGAATCCCAACTCCATCACCAAGAACGTGTGTCCTTGGATAGGTTACTTAGTGATGTTGTGTCCCATGCCTTAGTTTCCCCATCTACAAAACAGGTAGGATAATAGAACCTGCCTCAGTAAGGTTGTTAGGAGGATTAAATGAGTTAATATTTTTCAATGTATTATTTACATACATTATTCATATATTTAATCTCTCCTCTCAACCTAAATATACCATGAAATAATTTAAAACATAAAAATTTGAGTTTATTTCTGTTTGTCATTATCTAATGTGATCTGAATTAATTATTTTCTTTATTATAAAAGTGATTTATAGCAACAAAAAAAAAAAATGCAGAGCAATTCCAGGTAAAGGCAGAATAAATCATCCATAATTCCCTGATAGAGATAATCATTCTATAACATTTCATGTTATTTTCCTACTTTTATGCATATATTATTATATATTTTAAATAATTTATGATATATAATTTTTTGTTCGTTTTTATACTTAATGCTATATCAAAGGCATTTCACATTATTTTAAATATTTTTTATCTCTTGATAAAAAACATGTTTATGAAAATACATTTTGTAATAGGAATGAATCATGATTTACTTGATTATTTCTATTTAGGGACATACATAATTTTATTTCAATCTATTACATGCAATAAAAGTTTCATGCCTATATTTAGTTCAGATATCAAATTATTCCATTAGAATAGATCATGAGTCAAATACAGATTCCAGTGGTCTTTCCTCACTCAATATCTTAGTCGTAAATGTACTTACACTGAGGTAGGTCCACTTTTACTGTTCATCTGGTCTGCAAATGTGGGGGAAATTCTAAGATTCACCAAGATAATGATAAAACTTGAGAAGAAAGCTAGTAAAATGACAAAGTGGTTTCTCAAATGTGCTTGGTTGTTGGATGAACTGAAGTCCAAAATTAAATTAGTCTCTATTGATATCTTTGTGGTAATTTGGGAACAGAAAGTAGTAGGTATCCTAAATAAAAAAAATAAAAGTAAAGAACCTTTTCATAACCATGATGCTTTAAAACTGACTGTTCAGACTGGATTATTGAATGTAAAAGTGGATTCTAAGAAAATTGGCAGTTCTATTTACGATTATTGAATGTAAAAGTGGATTCTAAGAAAATTGGCAGTTCTATTTACAATACTTTCTTGTATACACTGGAAGCAAAATATCTGATTCTACTATCAAAATAAATCCCCCATTTTATAACTGTAGAAGACGTCACAAAACTATATCGATAATCAGACCCAGCATTAACAACATTTTTATAGCCTGAAAAAAATTGTTAACAGCATTTGGGATTGTTCCAGGTAATTATGGGGCTTCAGTGTTAAGAATGCATCATTTCCCTTAACACGGTGACTGGTAACAACAGGTCATCAAACGGAACCATCCAAGCCATATTTTAGGCTTGGCATCTGTATGGGATCTCAGATTGTTTCTGTTGCTTAAAAATGTACCAGACTGAAGTTGAGGATTAAGTATCATCTTAACAAGGTCTAGAAAATAGCATCCAGATCTTAAAATCTGTTAATTTGCCATTTCTGAGAAGATCCTATTAAGTTCACGATAGTAGAACACTTCTGAGACTCTCTTCCTTGTGATGCTTGGCTACTCGTTGTATGAGGTAAACTCAAGCTATGGGTGGGGAAGAAGGCTGCTGGGTAGGGCAAAGTCAAAAGATCTTTTCAAGAAAAAAAAATGAATAGAATGTATACATCTGTCATAACAGTAAAATCAATTATGAAAGAATGGTCTCAGAACTAGTTTTTCTAGTTGACTATTTAAATCTTAAAAATAAAAGTCTGCTCGTTTTAAATTTCTTCTTTCTGATAATTTGTCATTTTGCAAATTTATTTCTCACGATTAAAATAATTAAACAAAAATATTTTGAACAGAAAAGGTCCACTTTTTTTTTTAAGTGGTAAATTGTTAAACGAGGTCTCCTTGGTGAAATACCTTATTTAAAAACAATTTGAGAAATACATTTTTTAAATGATACTTTCAATTCCACTAATTTTGCAAAAATGGCTCAATTTGAGATGAATATTTTCCTGTTAACTTATAAGCATAATGAAATTCCACAAGTTTGGAAAGTTACTGCTTCAATATGTTAGCATATTTGATTAGAGTTAGCCTAGACCACCATGGATGACCTGCACAATTTAAGGGGTCGGGATCCCATTTATATACTCCATTTATTCCAAGAAACAAATCATGACCCCATAAAATGCAGAGTACAATGTTTCCATCACTGCATGTGGTAATCCTAAAGTTATTTTTAGCTATAAGTATGACTAAAAGATGATTAAAAGCTCGTAAAAGTATTCTTAATTGCCGTTGACAATAAAGGATTTTTCTATTCTAGAAAGCACAAAGTCTCAACTGCTACTATATTTTTTTGCTCCTTGGATCAATTTAATGAATTCATATATATTGATTGCCACAGGTAAGATGCTAACTTTAGGGACAAAAAATAGGATATACTCTATAGCTTCATTAAGGAACTTAAAGTCTAATAGAATAATTTTAATAGAGTGGTTCATGCAATGAGAGCTTCATGAGCATAGGGCAGGTATTCTTTTCCTGGAACAACGAGTTTAAGGGTTTTTCAGGAGGACTGGATTTCTGAGATAAATCTAGAAGGAGGATCCCAGAAAAGAAAGAAAGAACATTTCAAGGACAAGAAACAGCACGGGCATAAGCAAAGATATAGTACATTTCATGTAGTGTTATGACACGACAATTTGATGGTACTTGAACACAGATTGTGTAGCATCAATGGCAAGAGATGATGCTTTATTGTCAAGCAGGAGAAAGTGGTGGAGGACATTGAAGGACAAGGTGCAGAGCTATAAGCATTGAAAAGATTTAGTAGAATAGTAAGAATCTGCTGCTGGCCTGAAAAAGAAATTTGAGAAGAGCCATCATGGAAAGAGAGATAGCAATAGGGAAACTATTGAACAACCCAGGTGGAAGACGATGAAGGCCAAACGGCTAAAATGAGGGAAAGTGAGTAGATGAGCTTGAGAAATACTTAGAAGGTGAGGCTGACAAGAATTTGCATTTGATTCATAGTGGAAGTTTTAATAGGGCCAACACAACTCAATAACACGCATATGAAAGGATTTACAGGAATTGAAAATAACCTAGTGAGACAATACCATTTAAATTGTTTCTAAATAAGTGGGTCTCAAACTTGGCTGCAAATAAGAGTCACCAGGGAGATTGAAATAAAATTTGAGGCTTCAGTCCCTTCGAAGACCAATTATGTAAGAATCCCTAGTGATGGGATTCAGGCATCTGTATTTTTAAAAAGCATCCCTAAGGATTCTAATGTGCATGCAGTATTGAGCACCACTGTGATCTAAATCATTTTCCAGATGTGTTCTTGACTTATAAAACAACAGACGGGTAAATGGGAAAGGAAAATAGCATTAAGAACTAACTTGTATTCTGTGGTTATCTTAATAGTAGAAAGAATGTAAAGCCCTGTGCATACTTTATATCATATTAATCTTATTAGATAGATTATATTATCCAAATTGTGTAGTTAGAGAAACTGAAGTATGGGATGTTGAAGTGAATTTCTCAAGGTCATCCAAATATTCAACAACTCAGACTGGACTTGAAACAGAAACTGTCTGACTCCACATTCCACATGCTGAAATTGCCTCTCTACTATACCTAAAGCCAGATAATCGCTTTATTCTAAAACTTATTCTTGTATTTTTAAAAAGTATACAGTTTTTGAAGCGTTATTCTATTCTCCCTATAGGATTTGGGAATTCTATGCAAATATTTAATAACTTCTTCCAGCATATTTACAGTAAATAGAAAGATAGTCTTGGGAGAAATAGAAGATTGGTTGATAACTCAGTATTAAAAGTGAATGACAGCTTACGGATTCCCCCCCACCAGAAACATTAGAAATACAGAGAAGTTTGAAGAACATAAAAAATACCTTGATCAAATCATGTAGAACTAACTTTGTCACTGATTTTGCGTGTTTTATGCCATGTTTCCAAAAGAATTAAATCTCTGGGCAATATAAGACTTTTTTTCTGTTTTGCTCACTGATTCCTTTATAGTTGAGGAACAATAACCTAAGTACAATATATCATGTACTGAACATTCTGTATCAAATCTCCCTGAAGCAGAGCACTTCATATCATCAAAAGTTCATTTTTTAATGTTCCCAATATAATGGAAATTCCTTAGAGTATATTGTTGAATGAATCTTTTTACCTCCTGTTGACTTCTCTGCTTCAGAAATATGGATTATATCTTATGTTGAATTTTCTTCGTCATAAACACACACACAAACTCACACACACACACACACACCAGGAGGTCCTACAACTAAGTCAGTGAACTCATCCCAGAAAAAGTCCTATGTACTTCATTGCTGAATATCACCATGGTCACCTTCGAAGTACTCCCCTTGGGAAGCTATGCACAATGCCAGTGCCTAGTCCATCCTTCAAAGCAATTTTGGAACTTTTCCTGGAATGGCCATCAGAGCTGTCATGTTACCCTTCATGTCCTGAATGTCATCAAAATGTCTTCCTTTCAAAATTTCCTTTAACTTTGGGTAAAGAAACAAGTCCTTGGGGGCCAGATCAGGTGAATAGGGAGGGTGTTTCAATACAGTGATTGGTTTACTGGCTAAAAATTCCCTCACAGACAGTGCCTTGTGAGCTGGTGCATTGTGATGCAAGAACCATGAATTGTTGGTGAAAAGTTCCGGTCGTCTAACTTTTTCAAGGAGCTTTACAGCATTTCCAAATAGTAAATTTGGTTAATTGTTTGTCCAGTTGGTACAAATTCATAATGAATAATCCCTCTGATATCAAAAAAAGTTAACAACATCGTTGCAACAAGTTCACGAACTTAATTGTCCGACCTTGTATATATACATATATATACCATGTTTCCCCGAAAATAAGACCTAACAAGACACTCAAGCTCTAATGCGTCTTTTGGATGCATTATATTATTATAATATATATATATAACATATATATTATATTATATAAGACTGGTCTTATATTATAGTAAAATATATTATATAAGAACCCGTCTTATAGTAAAATAACACCGGGTCTTATATTAATTTTTGCTCCAAAAGACACATTAGAGCTGATTGTCTGGCTAGGTCTTATTTTTGGAGAAACACGGTATATATATACATATATACACACACACACACACACACATACACACACACACACACACATATATAGTATAACTGCTAAATAATTTTGTCATTTTACATTGGTATTCACCATAGTTTTAAAGCCCTTTTTACACTATTTTAATTTTAATTTTCTGTACTGTTCCTTGCTGTTTTATTAATTTATTAATTTATTGAATTTAGTTTTCTGTGTTTTTGTTGGTCCTCAATATGTTTTCTTAAGTTTGAAATTTTACCTTTTAATTTTTAATTTTATTTTATTACATTGATCTATAGCATTTTCTTGGGTTCTTTAACTTTTCCTGTTATGGTGGTGGTTTTTTGCCGTATATATATATCTTTTGTTTCTGTCTCCTTTTCTCTCATGCTGTAGTATTTTAAATATTTTCTACTTTATATCTTTTCATCTCGTCTGTGCTTGGGTATTTATGGCCATATATAATTTTTCATAATGTTTGATTCTCTTTCTATTTATATCTCATACCAGTTTGATTTCCCCCTCAAATACAGGGAGAGCCAGGAATTTTGTGTTTTCTGACATTTCTGTAGCTAAAGGACAAGGTAAGGAGGGAGAAATTTATCTAGTGAAAAATATGTTCTGGCTTTGTACCAATATCTGGGATCTTATGTCCTCTATTAATAGGTTAATTTTTTTACACAATAGTGTATGCCACAAACTTATGTCTTATATACCACACCCTTATATATGGATTGTTTTTACCAAGAAGATTTAATTTCTTTCTTAGAGAATCTATTTATCTGCTTTCCTGACTTCACTGTTTTCTCCCCAGCAGCCAATTTCAATATTCCAAACATATGTAAACTTCTATGTAATTGGTTTAGCTGAAAATTTTGCATATTTCTGTAACGTCACAGATTTAGTCATCTCAACAGTGTGGATTCTGGGGGAGTTGATGCATGTGTAGGGATGAAATCTTTCTGGTTCTCTGTGCCAATCCAAAATAGTTTTCTCATCTCTTTCACCTCTGATTTTTGGAGTTAAATAAATTATACTTTACAATTTTTTTTTTTTTTTTTTTTTGCTTTGGTAGCTGTTGGTATAGGCATTTGTCATCTCATTTTAATCTTTTTTTTTTTTTTAATGCACTTTGTTCCATCTTGGGGGAAGGAAATTCTGAGACTTAGACTTTTTAATTTACTTTTTCTTATGAGACACAAACATGTATTACTAGTTTTAAAAGAAGGGCTAATTGAGACTGAGAGCTGAGCTATTGAAAGCTACAGGAGGCCACAAAAATACTGAATGAACAAGCGAAGATATAAATAATAAATGTAGATGGATACAATTGCATTTCTACTTGACGTGAATGTAAGTAAGTTTCTAGGAAAGGGTGAGCTATCTGAGGAATTTCATACTTAATCATTACATTTCAAAAAAATAAAATTAGAAATTGGGTAAGAAGAAAAATCAGATTTTAGTGGATGGTTGAATGAATTGGAGAAAAAGGAACCTGAGAGAAATTAGTACAAAACACTCTTTCCCAAGCTTGATCATATAGCTTTTATCTTTCCTTTCCACTCCTATCTATATGATCTATACAAGCTTTTTTTCCTTTTTGTTTGTTCTTTGTTTGATTGCCTTTCCTTCTCTCTTTCTTGCTTGTTCTATTCACTATTAGCATACTCAAAGTTCTCTGGGGATTCAGAGTTGAGGTAATCTTAAGTGACATTGAGGTATTGCACCATAAACTCAATTATTCAACTGAATGGAGGGGAAGCAATAATGCAGTTAAGAAAAATAGTTTGCTTGCTTTTGGCACGTATCAATGATATTGCTCAATGAAACAGTTCCTTTCCAAAGTATGATTTTCCTAGATTTATATAAAACTAATTCTTGTAACCTGGGCATAGGTTCAGTAATGATAGAGAGTAAAAATAAATATAATTATGCTTCAAATCATTATGTAAGTCAAGTATAAAATATTTTCACCTGAAATATACATCCAGGAAATGTTGGAAACCAGATAAATTTAGCTTTACATATTTGAAAAGATAGTATTTAAAACTTAATATAAGGTATGTAACAAAACAGGACCTCTCTTTAGGAAGTTTTAAATATTTCTTGTATTTTTCTTCATAGGTAAAACAAATACAATCGCTTACTTTCCATGTTAATGTATGTGGAAAAGTAAGAATTGCATTTATCTCAACTATGTGTCAGAATTGAGAAGATTAAGAAATGAGCAAGTACATTTATTTACTTCCATTTACTGTTTTGTGAATTCTGGCTTTATCCTACTCTTAGGATGATTGACATTATAATTAAGAAGAGTGAGGCATCATTGCTTGATCTAGTGGCCCTGATATTTTTTGTTTTGTTTTGTTTCTTAATACTCTGCAACGGATTTTTGCAACTAGATTTTTGGGGGGCTGATTTGTACAAGGGTATATTTGTTTTCTACATTTTTATTCTGGATAAGCTGTAAGGCATTTGAAGTGATCTCAAAGCCATTTATCCATTGACATGCCCTGTTGTGACACACATGGAAATGGGGAGCTGTTTCTTCAGAGTGAGGCACGTACATAAACTACTTATCCTTTTTTTTTTTTTAATTTGAGCACAACTTGAATAATTCACTTAAAAAATATTTTGTCAGTTTAAATTAATTCCCTGAATCAGATACCAGTGGAGTCTTCTTTCAAAACACTATTTCGCCCTGCCCCTGTCTGCTGTAGATCCTGTCACCAGTGGGGGTCCTGACTGCCTAGGAAATGGCAGCTGGCTAAGTGACACTGATTCTCCCAGCACTACAAGTGCAAGCAGCTTGAGAGAGGCACGTTCCTGCTGTGTAAAGGGGTGGAGAAATAGGTAGTGAATTCAGATCTACCTGGGAGGGCGGCGTGGAAGTGACCATCGAGTGGCCAGGCAGAAAGATATAGAGTTGACCATGGAAGATTCCCACAGGAGTGATACTTCAGAGACAGCACCTCAACCTGGTTCAACAGTTCAAGGAGGTGATATTTCTCATATTGCTCAACAGGTATCATTTTTATCAGAAAGCGAGGAATCTCAGGACTCATCTGATAGTACAGGCTTCTCACAGGAAGCCCACGAGATCCTAGCACGGCGCCCATCTTATCGATTTTTTTTTTTTTTTTTTTGAAAGACCTATCTTCAGAACATACGTGGGACAGAAAAGGAAACGGAAAAAACCCTGGAGTTTCTGCTGTTACGTCGATGTCTCTTTCAACTCCCATCTATCAGAATAGCACCGGAGGGTACATTGCCGTTACCCCAAATGGAGCCTTGCATCTGGCCAGTCCAGGCACAGATGGAGTCCAGGGACTTCGACATTAACCATGACACATTCAGGCAGTACTCAGCAAGGTACAACAATGCTCCAGTATGCACAGACTTCTGATGGTCAGCGGATACTTGTGCCCAGCAATAGGTGGTTGTACAAACTGCAACAGGAGATATACAGACATATGAGATCGGAACCACTCCTTCCGCTACTTCACGGCCACAAACTGGCGGTGACTTCTCTCTCCTATGACTCTTACATCTCAGACAACTAAGACAGAGACCCCGAATTGGAAAGAGAAATAACGTTGATGAAAAACAAAGAAGCTGCTCAAAATGTTGCAGAAAGAAGAAAGAATATGTGAAATGCCTGGAAAACCGAGTTGCAGTCCTGGAAAATCCAAATAATACTCTAATAGAAGAGTTAAAAACTTTGAATGATCTTTATTCCTATAAAAGTGATTCTTAAGAAAGAAAATATTTTGTGGACTTGTCTAAAAATTGGATGGATTTTTTTTTTCATTTTAGTGGAGTTTTATAAATTAAAAGGTCAAAAATGAAGCTTCTATTTTGGCTTTTGCAATGCAAAGATAAATATCTTATGCAGGAGATCTGGTGACAGACGATAAAGTGGAAAATGACCTCAAGGAAGTTACCAGCACTACTGGGAGCTCTGTAAAAATTAAACATACTCAAGAAACAGGAAATGAATTTTCACCAATTTGAATTTTCTAAATAACAATTGTTGTCAATAATCCAAATGTAGTAGATAAAATCTGGTAAACTGAATTTTTAAAAATAAATCAAACTACCCTATAGGTTTGCATTTCTTACTATTTCCTAAAATTTATATATTAAAACTGTGTGCATGTGTATTTTATTTCTGCTAATAAATTCTAAATTACAAATATAAAAGACAGGCGAATACACAGCTAAATACTGGAGGTGCCAAAAAAATGTATACATATGACTTGTATTTTTCTTTTGTTATCGGTATATATTGAGTATTACAATTTTAATACAATATTTTTCCGTTCTTAAAATGTGTATACAGTTATTTTGGCACACTCTGTATATAAATTAGGTGTTCTGATTACATATACTTGTTCTATTGTCAAGTCTTTTAAATGAGTTTATAAGTTTGTCATTGGATTTGAGAGGGTTTTTTCAGACTGGGTTAAATTGTTTTTGAGGCCTTGTCTGAAAGGGCATCTAAGGTACATGAATGCAGTGTGGTGATTTTGTAACTTTTTTTTATCACAATGGAAAGAGAACAGTTTAAAAATTGACACCTTTAAAGTTTGTTTTTTGGTTATTTTGGGAATGGTGATTTTCTACAAAGATATAGTTTTTGTTTTGTTTTGTTTTTTATTCCATATTCTGTATGCAGTTGAATATACATTACTTATTCTCTTGTGCTTTAATAGAATGGAATGTTTACAGGCCTTTGAGGTGATATTAGAACATTTTTTATAAACCTTCTGAAGATGCACACCAAAGTTTTCCAAGAGGATTTTATAACTGATTTAATATGAGGTTTTTCAGATTCTAAAATATTAGTTATTAAAGCAATTTTATATTAGAGACCATTTTGTAATGTAGTAAATGGTACATTTATAAAAGTGACTGCCAATGTATTTTTATAACGAATCTTTATAAATTCTGAAGTTGAATTTTTAATAATTACTTTAAATGTTTATATAGTTTGTTTAGTAAAAAAAATATTTTAGATCTCAAAGTATCGTTTTTATATTATGGGGAGTAAGATTTCCAGATTGGCTAATATTAATTTTTTGTTCTTTTAAGTTTTATTTATTTAGTTAGTTAGTTAGTTTCAGGTGTACAAAGCAATGTAATAGTTAGACATTTACACCCCTCACAAAGTTATAACCCCTCTCCCCCAATCTAGTACCCCTCTGACATCGTATATAGCTATTACAATACCATTGACTATCTTCCCTGTCCTGTATCCACATCCCGTGACTATATATTCATATATATATATGTATATATATGTATGTAAATGTATAGGTATGTATGTATATATATGTGTATATATACATGCATATAGATGTGTATATATATATATATATATATATATATTTGTTTTGTTTGGTATTGTTTTGTTTTTAATTATACTTGACATTCAATATTATACTACTTCAGCATCAGGTGTATAGCACAGTGCTCGGTCATCTGCACTGTCTATGAATTGGTATCCCTAATAAGTCCAGTGCCCATCTGACACCGTACATAATCTTTAGAACATTATTGATTATATTCCTCAAACTGTATTTCACATGCCTGTGACTATTTTGTAACTACCAATGTGTACTTTCTAATTCCTTCACCTTCTCCCCTATCACCTCCCCCTTCCCATCTAGTAATCATCAGTTTTTTTCCCCTCTATATCTCTGAGTTTACTTCTGTTTTCTCTGCTCATTTATTCTGTTCTTTTGATTCCACATACAAGTGAGATCATATGGTATTTGTCTTTCACAGTCTGACTTATTTCACTTAGCATAATGTTCTCTAGGTCCATCCATGTTGTTACAAATGGTAAGATTTCATTCTTTTTTATGGCCGAGTAATACTCCATTAGTCCATATAAATGTACCACAGTTTCTTTGTCCAATCGTCTATTGATGGGCATTTCAGTTGTTTCCATATCTTGGCTATTGTGAGTAGTGCTGCCATAAACATATGGGTGCATGTATTTTTTTGAATTAGTGTTTTGGATTTCTTTGTATAGATACCCGGGAGTGAAATTGCTGGGACATAAGGTAGTTCCATTTTCATTTTTTTGAGGTACCTCCATATTGTTTTCCATAGTGATTTCACCAATCTGCTTCAATGAAAGCAGATTGGAGTTTCTGCTGTCATTTGGGATTTTAGACAAATGTCTTTTCATGTTCTCTGCCCATTTTTTAATTGGATTGTTTGTTTTTGTGGTGTTGAGCTGTATGAGTTTTTTTAATAAATGTTGGAAATTAACTCCTTACCAGATGTATCTTTGGCAAATATCTTCTCCCATTCAGTAGGATGTCTTTTTGTTTTATTGATAGTTTCTTTTGCTGTGAAAAAAAGTTTTAGTTTGATGTAATCCCACGTTTACTTTTTATTTTACTTCTCTTGCCTGAGGGGATATATCAGTAAAAATATTACTAAGGGTAATGTCTGTAAATATAAACTTCCTATATTTTCTTCTAGGAGTTTTATGGTTTCAGGTCTTATATTTAAGTCTTTAATATACCATGCTCATGGATAGGAAGAATTAATATAATTAAAATGTCCATACTACCTAATGCAATATATAGATTCAAGGCAATCCCTATCAAATTACCAATGACATTTTTCATAGAACTAGAAAAATTATTCTAAAATTTATACGGAGCCATAAAAGACCCCAAATATCCATGACAATCTTGAGAAATAAGAACAAAGTGGGAAATATCACACTACCTGACATCAAATCATATTACAAGTTTACAATAATCAAAAAAGCATGGTTCTGGCATAAAAACAGACACATAAATCAATAGAACAGAACAGACAGGCCAGAAATAAATCCATGCCTATATGGTCATTTAATTTATGACAATGGAAGCATGAATTTACGTTGGGGCAAAGACAGTCTATTTAATAAATGGTGCTGGGAAAACTGGACAGATACATGAAATTAGATCATCTTCTTACACCATATACAAGAATTAACAAACATTTTATCCAAAGTTCAAAAATGCTATCAGTACACCAGTGTTTAACCTCTGTATTTCAATTTATATAAACTTTGAAATTGTACTGCAAAGCTATTGTGCGCTTCTTATACAGTATGTATCATATTGTCTATGAAATTAAAGGACATTTGATAAAATTAAGTTTGCTGTATGTAAAATACATTGCTTGATATATAAATGACAAACAAACAAAGAACAACAACAAAACAAAAATACTGTATTCCACAAGCTATATGTGCACACACTATGAAATAACAGCAACAATTTCTGTGTCTGTATGGACAGACACTATGTGAAAACATACTTCTAAAATCTGCATAGATGTACACTGGGAATAGATTGATTATTTGTGGTTGAAATTATTTTGCATGATGTTAGGTACTATCAATACTTACCTTCTTTTTTGGGATACCATATACATCAAAGGCATGAAAAAACAAAGAAATAATCAAAACAACTTTGCTGAACATTAGAGATGAAAACCTTTACCAGTAAATATGGATTAAATATAATTTCTTAGTACAGTTGAGCATTCTTTTACCATATTTCTGACAAACTTAGGTATGATATCTGTTTTATAGTGAAGGAATATTTTGCAAGTGAAAGTGATTAATAAGACTTGTATGTAGGTTGGTATAAAAGAAGTGATACAAAACTATTTCAGAGAAGAAACTAGAGAAGATCATGAAGGGCCTGGAATTCTGTGCTACTTGTTTTAAAGTTTTATCTTTATCTTTATCTTTTGTTTGTTTGTTTGTTTGTTTTGGCAAATGGACTTTTACTGAAGAGTTTGAAAACAGAAGTGGCACTTACAAGGTCAGATTTACATTTTTTGATAGCTCACAAGGTAGTTTTAAGGATTGACAGACTTGTAGTGAGCCTGAAGACAAAGAAACTAAGATATAACTGTAACATTCCAGGAGAAATAATGAGGTGCGTAGGCAAGATGGGCTCTGATCAAAGGAAGATTAAACAAATAGAATCAAATAGATATATATTTTCCTGTATATCTTTATTGCATATAACGATTTTTTCACTCTAGAGGGAATAAACTTGCAGGTGGCAGGTACGTTGTTTATTAACAAAGCTTTGACAATTGGATAAATTATAAAACTATTAATGATATCCCGATCTTCCACTGTCAGAATAAGGTATAGAAACAATCTCCACAGATACGATGAACAGGTGGTCATTAGTATCTCCTAAATGGCAGGTAAACTTGCTCTGTAGACTTTTGCCACACTCTGTGTACAAATTTATGATGGCCACTTGTTGCCTGGTGCTGAAAAAGACAGTTCCATGACCATATCGTGGTGTCAATGTAAACATGTATATATGTGCTTTTTATCAGCATAAAAATTCCCCCAATTATGATACTTGCCATTTATATGACCCACTGAAATACAGTCTCCCATAACTTGTAATAGGCAAGAGCAAAGAAGGCATGGAATTCATCAGAATGGCATCTATAGTTCCAGAGTATAATTTTGACGCCAAAGAAACAAGTGTACAGATATAGATGGTTGCTGGGTGGAGCTGGAGACCAGTCACCAGAATGTTGTTTCTGTGCAATATGTGTACACATCCTTCATAGCTGTGCCTTTGCTAACGGGATCCTGGAGACACACTTGGTTGTTAGCCTTAAGTGACAGAATATTGAGCCATATTTTCTCCTCAGATCTGTTAGATAACATCAGCAAAGACGTTTCAGTTATAATCTACACGGAACATTATTCCAGTGTTCTACTTGCAAACCACACAAGGGCTCTCATTCACTATATCTGTCATGTGTTTCCAATCCCAATTTTGGTCTAATTAATTATGTTTTTCACTAAAGAATACTAACAATTGTTTAGTCTTTCATTTTGGGAGAAATACTCAGCAGTGTATTTTTGAGAATATTGTATCTGTCAATGTTTTTCCTTTGTCGTCTCACAGAGACAATAATTTATTTAGGTATAGAATCCTTGGGATAGTACCCTTTCTACTCTAAACATTATAGATGCTAATGACACTGTTTGAATATCTCCTGGAATTCGATGATATAGGTAAAAATTCTGAAGCTGTTTTGATTCTGCTTTTGTTTTTTATATAACTTTTGGGGTTCATATGTAAGATTTTGTTGTTTAGCCCTGAAATCATAATTATTCAGTGTGGAAAATTTTCTTCTATTTTGGTGCAAAAGTAATTGCAGTTTGAAAGGTTAAACATAATTGCAAAAACTGCAATCACTTTTGCACCAACCTAATACCTTTCATTATCAGTTTTGTTTAAATTATTGTCCCTTTTTCTTTGGAAAAATTCTTTCAACTTGAGCATTGTTTTCTCTATTCTGTCTTTATCCCTCATAATATTTTTACCACTCCTTGGTATTTCCTCATATCATGAGAAATGTTCTCAATCTTGTATTTGAAAATTTTTCAATCAGTGAATAAGTTTTCATTTCCCAGCATTTTCTCAAAGCAGATTTTTAAAGTATTTTTTTTTATTTTGTCAATTACAGTTGACATACGATATTATTTTAGTTTGAGGTGTTCAACTGTGATTAGACATTTATGTCACTAACCAACAAACATGGCACCCATCAGACACCATACACAGTTATTAAAATGTTATTGACTATATTACTTATGCTGTACCCTACATCCCCATGACTACTTTTTATTGTTGGCATTTTATTTATGAGGTGTCATGGTATGGGCTTCTTTGGGCTCATCTCTTTTGAGACTGTGTGTGCTTCCTGGGCTTGTATGTTTCTCTCTTTCACTAGGTTAGGGACGTTTTCTCTCATTAATTCTTCAAATACATTTTCAATTTCTTTCTCTCTCTTCTCCTTCTGGTACTCTATGATGCAAATTTTCATATGCTTGATGTTGTCCAAGAGTCCCCTTAATGGGAATTGTCTTTTTGGATTGTTTTTGTTTTCTTTTTGCTGTTCTGATTTTTTGCTGTTCTGTGTTCGTAGTTTTTTTTTTTTTTTGCTGTTCTGGTAGCTGGGTATTTCCTGCTACTTTATTTGCTAAATAGCTGATTTGATCCCCTGCTTTATCTAATCTACTGTTGATTTCCTTTAGTGTATTCTTTATTTCAAATATTGTATTATTCATTTCTGACTGGTTCATTTTTATGTTTTCCATCTCCATTTTTATGTCTCCTATCTCTTTGTTGAAGTTCTCCCAGAAATTCATTGAGCATCCTTATTACCGGTGTTTGGAACTGTGCCTCTGGTAAATTGCTTGTTTTTTCATTCTGTTTAGTTCATCTTGACTGGAAAATGCCTCCAGGCAGATTTCAATTTTGCTATTGTGATTTTTATTTTTTGGATTTTCTTATTTCTGTCAATTTGTACGTTACATCCTTCCACTTGCCATTGCATAGAAGCCATGAAGCCATTACTGTTGAAATTTTATTAAAAATATGGGGGGAAATATTAACATTTATTTTCATCTCTACTAATTTATACTCAGCTTTATGATTTTCCTTATAAAATTTAGAAATTATTTTTGTTATTTGTTTTTTTATTTCTGGTATCAGCTCTAATTTTGTTTTTGTTTTTCCCCATAGTTCTCATTCTGCTCCCTTTCTTTCTTTTTTCTTTCTTTTCTTTTTTTTTAATCAATGGAAAACAATCCTTTTAGACTCTTCTGCCAACAGATAGAGTCAATGGAAAGTCATTTACTATCTTAGTATTTACCTAGTATATTTGGATTTGCCTACTTGGATATAAAGCTGGAGGGTAAATTTATAGTTATACACACTAACTTTTATCCAACTATCTTGTGTGGCACTATTAACTAAGGTACAATCATCAGTTATTTGTGTTTAGTGGGAAATATGCTGATATCTGCATTTATTCATGTCCAGGACCAACTTATAAAAAGCAGTACCCTCATATAGGTCCATACCCAACGTGAACTTTTTTCAATACTCTTATTTTTCCCTTGGCCCCAGCATATGCAATTTTACACCTTAGTATGCAATGACTTTCTAACCATCTCTCCTTTACCTTATGTTAATATTGAGAATTGTAGTCTCTGAATACAAATTAAATTAGAAGGTTCAACTGACAAAGGGGAGGGAAGAAAAAGTCTTTGGATATCTCAGAGTAGAGTATCTATGGATAAAATAAGGCTACTTAATTATCAATTATTGGAATATCTACATATGCTATCTAGAGATAGATGGTGCAGCAAAATCTAAATCTAATTATTTTTCTACATTCTTCTATTTTTATAATCATTTACTTAACTATAGTTGGTATGTAATTTATATTAATTTCAGGTATACAATATAATGATTCAACATTTATATGCTTTGCAATGTGATCACCTCACTAAGCCAAGTCATCATCTGTCACCATGTGAACTTATCATAATATTATCGACGATATTCTCCTTCCCCCTTTTCACCTGTCTCCCCAACTCCCTTCCCTCTGGAAAATATCAGTTTGATATCAGTTTCTATTAGTCAATTTTTCTTTTATTCTGTTTATTCATTTGTTTTGTTTTTCAATCACAAATTGCCTAAAATATAGGCTTTGTTTTGTCCATTGTATCTCAACATGTTTTATTATCTGTTTTTCTTTTTTTTTAATAACAGGACTATTATTCTGTATTTTACTAAGAAAACAAACTTTTTTTCATCTGTATTCAGTTAATTTGTTTCAGCACCATGCTTTTCCTTTTAAAATTCAGGCAATTTTTCATCTTTTTTAGTACTTCAGATGATATAAGCCATTCTAACTGTTTTGTTAAAAACTCATATTTGAATAAAGAATATTTACAAGTCCAATCTTGGAGGTATGTGCATTTTCTTTCTCTCTTTTCTATTACATATAAATACTTGCAGATTCTCTTAGAATCTCTGACAAGAATGATAGATGATATGTCCATCTAAGTTTTTAGCAGTAGTAGTTGGAGAAAAAAAAATCAATTCCCTTTTGTACAGGTAAAAGGTCTAAATCTCCCAAGCAAATCAAATGACAGACTTGGGTTAAAATTTGAGGGAAAGACCTTGTGATTTACTTTCTGTTACAACGATCAAGGGAAGCTAAATATTTTTGCCAACTTCAAGCACCTCTTATCTTCCGTTGAGGATTTCCCTCCCTTTTTAGGTCTGTGTTAGCTCTTAGGAACCTGGTCTTGTATCCTGACAAAGCTAGAAAATGGCCTTCTAAGGGCCCTTGGCAATGAGTTATCAAAGATAGTAGCCAGAAGGAGATCGATTCCTCAAAATTTATCTCCTAAAAGTCAGAATCCTGAATGGCTGCTTCATCTTTTGATAAAACCATTTTTCAAAATTTAACCTACTTATAGATTTACCAACATTACACCGTGAACTATTTATAAGGCAATTTGGATAATGTCAACACTTTCACTCTTGCCCATTGTTCTCCCATTTTTTGGAATCAGTACCTAGATGTTTAGAGAGAAAAGAAGTAAAGTCAACCATAAAAACCTTCAGTATCCCGTTGAATTGCTGTGTTAATTAATAGGAATGACACTACACTTTGTAATTAATATGAATTAAAAGGAACCTTATAAATAATTAAAAGTAACAAGTAAGTTCATTGAAGTGGCTATTTGACAATTGGGTTTCTATGAATTGGCTTTGGCTAACTGGTTTTGCTAAGTTAACTAGATTTAATAGTAGCTCCACTGACTGATCCTGAAATCATTTTCATGTTCTTCAGGCTTGTGCTTCTCCTACAGGTAAGGCCCACATCATCCTGATTGGCAAATGTCTCCAAGTTAGACAAGTCCACTGGTTTTAACTGAGACCAAATTGTTCACACATTAGTTACATACTTTTGCTGTAAGATACAAATCTCATGGGCCTTTCTTTGCTCTATTTCTAAATATTTTTCTATTCTTGAAAAACTTTGTAAAATCCTTGTTTGGGTGCCAAAATATCCAAAATTCTTATAACTATCTATAATTTTTTGTGTATGTTTTTAATTTAGATATTACCATGGACATATTAATGAGAAATGAAGAAAGGGAATGCTTTCTAGTTTAGAGTATTACTTTTATTGAAGATACTAACTTTTCATTTGTCATAATACTTGCATTTCTGTTATTTTTCTGTAATTTCTTCATGTTTCACTGAACGTAATATATTCTTTTTTGAGGAATGTTTAGACAAAACAAAATATATGTTCATATTTTGAACTTAAAGGCATGCATTAAAATTTAATGAAACTATAAAATTCACCCAAGAAAAAATAATTTGATTAAATATTAGTTGAAAAACTTGCTGTGTCAAAATATGAATTGAATAACATCCTCAACTTGGTGATTGCTGTTAGATGGACAAAAACATTATAATATTTTGAAAGACTGCCTGATATTTGTTACTGTTACTAGGACAACCCACTATCTATGGTCACTGGAATTGACAAGTTAATTGATGAAGGGAAAGTTCAGAATCGCTTGATGTAACTTAGGAGATTTTATTATCTCCACAGCTAATGAGCTTCACAGAAACCTTGCTCCCTGATTTTTCACACCCACCTCAAAGAAGTACATTTATTTTTTAAATCCAGGATTAGTAAAATCACACACACAAATACGTATACAAACACATGCATACACACACATGCAACTGCTTTCATATTTGATATCTTTAAACTAAATTGTGGAAATAATCTATGGAAATCCTGTTTGTCTTCTAACATGAGAAGTTATTTTACCACCTAGCATGTTATTCTTCAGAACTGTGTTAGGTGGCTTTGGCTGCCATAACAAAGTATCACAGACTGGACAACTTAAACAGCAGACATTTATTTTCTCACAGTTCAGGAGACTGGAAATCTGAGATGAGAGTGTCAGCATGGACAGGTTTGGGTAAGGGAAGTCTTCCTGGCTTGCAGATAGCCACTTTCTCACTGTGTTTTTACATGGCTGAGAAAGAGAACAAATAAGCTCTCTAGCATGTTTTCTTGTTATAAGGGCACTAATTCCGTCAAAGGGCTTTATTCTCATGAACTCATCTAACCCTAATTACCTCCCAAAGATCTCATCTCCAAATATTGGGGGTTAGGGTTTTAACATGTGAATTTTGGGTACACAAATATTCAATCCATAACAAGTACCCACCTTAAATCATATAGTATCTAAACTAGATATGAATAGATATTGTAACACTAAATCCTTGTCCCTATCATCATTCACCAATAGAACTTATTGATGAAAATATTCTACATCTGCACTGTAAAATGAGAATTTTAACATTAGTCAACGAATTAAAACAAAAAGTGAGAAAAAGGTGTCATAATAGTGGTAGGGCAAACATTAATATAAACATTAATTTTTAAAATACAATCGTAAGTGTTTTGGGGATATCAAAAAATACAAATGTAACCTAAAACAAATATTTTAGAAGCATAAGAAAAATGCCCTGCGATAACAATTATTTGACTAATTGTTTATTGACATATATGTATTCATATGTATGCACAAATATCCATTTATAATAAAATGTAAAGCACAGCTAAAATACAAATTCGTTACAAGTATGATGATGCCTCCACATTTTTGAAGGCTACTCTTTGGATTAATTTCAATTCATCCTCCAGTTGAAGTCTATTACAACTCTGAAGGAAAAGAAAGCCATACTTTTATAGTAATACTAAAGTTTGTAGAGTTATGTGTGTATTTTATGCCAATGAAATCATTTTGGAAATGTGGAGCAACTTATACATTTCTGAGACATGATTTCCTGAGAACATCACAGTGAAAAGAATTACTTCTTGGATTCCAAGAAAATCATAATCTAGGTAAGGAAATATACAAATAAACAAATAATTTACAAATATAGAATTGTGAAGAAATAATAAGGCTATATCCAGGGTTCAGTGGTGGTACAAATGAAGGGGGAATAGTATATTCTATGCATGAGATAGGAGGATGGCTTCCAGAGAAAGAATTGTAAAATTTCTTATTTTACCAGTCACTGATCAAATATCCCTATAGGCATTTCCAGGCAGAATTAATTACCCTGTTTTTGTACCCCTATATTTTAACAATATACTTAGTATAATAGTTTTTATTCTGTACTATATGAGGTCTGACAATTAAGTTTGCAAATTTGTTGCAACAATATTGCTATTTTTTTTTTATATCCGAGGGAGTATTCATTATGAATTTGTATCAACTGGACAAACAGTTAACCAAGTTTACCATTTAGAAGTGCTGAAAAGGCTGAGTGAAAAAGTTAGACGAAAATAACCTGAACTTTTCACCAACAATTCATGGCTCTTGTATCACAATAATGCTCCACCTCACATGGCACTGTCTGTGAGGGAGTTTTTAGCCAGGAAATAAATAACTGTATTGGAACACCCTCCCTACTCACCTGATCTGACCCCCAATGACTTCTTTCTTTACCCAAAGATAAAGGAAATATTGAAAAGTAGACATTTTGGTGACATTCAAGACATCAAAAGTAACATGACAACATCTCTGATGGCCATTCCAGAAAAAGAGTTCCAAAATTGCTTTGAAGGGTGGACTGGGCACTCACATCGGTGCATAGCTTCCCATGGGGAGTCCTTCAAAGGTGACCGTAGTGATATTCAGTAATGAGGTATGTAGCAGTTTTTCTAGGATGAGTTCACAAACTTAATTGTCAGAGCTGGTGTATTAATGATTGCCTTTCCTTATTTAAATAATAAATTAATTGAGGTAGTATAGCATTTCTTTTTTTCATTTGTGTACACCCAACACCTAAAGTTGACAAAGTTGGAAAGTGTCAGTGTTTTATATATATATATATATATATATATATATATATATATATATATATGATCATATACATATATGATCAGTATTCAAGTGAATAATATATATCCATATATTCAGCATGCATACTTATCAAAATATATATTTGGATTTTAGTTTCACAAAACATCACTAATTTAGGATAAAGAAAGGACAAAATATTAAAAATATGACTCCTGAAAATAATTAAATATATTTAATTGCACTGTTTTCCATTTTATGACAAAATTTTTGAAGCGTTTTCATATTATTTATGAGATTTACTATAGCACAAATTATTAAGATTTTACTAGACTATATTCTGAAGGAAATACTTTTATTCTATTCTTCCCATCATGTTTATCTTAATAAAATTAAATATGTAGGTGCTGATTTCTTATTACATGATAGACTTCAAAATGATGTAAAATAAGGAAGAATGTTCTTCATCAAACATGAACGAACATAAGTGTTAAAGATGTGAATATATTTCAGCCAGAAATACTATCTGAAACTTTTCAGCTTGTATTTTTCTTAATTATTACTTCATTAACTTTAAATTAAAAAAAACTGTCTCTTTGAAAAAAATAAATAAATAAAGATGAGCATATACTTATCAGAAGCTTTAGATATACAGATGGATCAGTGGGGAAAAAAAGAAAACAACCACTCCAAACAAACAAAGCAAATCCTTTTTTAAAATGAATGAAATAACATAGTACCACATATAAAAATAAAGCTGATAAGTTTCATGTACTCAATGAAGTTGTACTCCATGAAATCATTATAAATTCAAAGACAGACATTTTAACATTAGCATAAAATATATGTTTCATCCTAGTAATGAACATTTAAACTAATTCTAATAGGGACTTTCTTATTCTTCAGGTCTCAGTTAATTCAGTACTCAGATGTAACAGAACTTGGAGAACTTGTTACAGCAATGGTAGGTAAATTGCATCAATTGTCCTTGAAATTACCTTTGAAATAAACATCTATAATCGAGTAAATATGCAAACTGGTTTTATTCAACTAGTGAACATAAGCAATTGACCATTTAAAATCTCAATATCTCAGCAATTTAATTTTTTGTCTTTTTACAGACCCACATAAAACACATTCTCCTGCCATTAGCTAATAGACTGAACAATTTTACCACTGTTCATTTTGAGCGGTAGGTGCGTAAACTACACATCAGAAAATATAGTACAGGTGTTCAAAATGTAAATATGGAAAGTTCCTTAAATATAAAATTAACACAGCAGACTTTTTTATACTTTCTTCGAGGTAATCAGTTCTTCCTGTGCCATGTGCTATGGCAGTAAAAAGCTTAACTGGTATCTCCTGTCTGGAATCCTAAGAAAAGTGCGGCTTTTCATCAAGAATATTTTAGATTTTTACCAGAGCTACAGCTGTAACGCACATAATTCATGTGGTACATTGGAGCTGTCCATCTGTTGGGTGCTGCATTCACGGTCGACTAATCATCTGTAATAGAATTCCTGCCTAGTTGTTTGTGCATAATACCATATTCTAATGACTCCAGATCATTCATCCTGCATGGGTTGAGAGCAAAACATCATGTTATGTTCTCTGGAGAAATGCTCTGAAAACAATATTAGAAAGTAATTTCATTAGAAGCAGAAACAAAACCCCAGACATTTCAAAGTGTTTACTCATATCTTAGTATCAATCAACACACTGCTAACAGGGACTTATACAACCTTAGATCTATATGGAGATGTACTGTCCCAGAGGTCTGATAATAGATAATGGTAACCCCTAACATTTATTGAGGGTTCATTATGGGTCAAGTATATTCTAACAACATATAGATATCATCTCATGTAAGAATAGAATATAACAAAGTTTTAATACCAGTAGTATCATTATATTGATTATACTAATTATACTAATTTAGGCCATTAATACAATTATCCTAATTAGTATACTCCTATTATTAAATTTTAAGAGGAAATAGCAACTGGAAAAGAGGTACAATTATTTGCCCTATCTAATTATTCACTCATTCAATAAGCACTTAATTTTGTTTCACAGATTCTGTACTCCAGCTACTTTGCTGTAAGCTCAGATAAAAATATGGGCAAATTTGACTTGGGTTCTATTGTTCTTATGTAGTAAGGAAATTATAATATAATGTGATAGCAGGAGTAGAGAATATTGTCTATGTACCCAGCAATAAACTAACCCATGTACTGTACTGGAAATCATTTGTTTTTGTTGACTCAGTGTGTCTTTTTCCATTCTTTTGGTAACAACATCTTATTTTGTTTATGAGAATCACCCCTTTAGTACTTTCAGTCTACTTGGTTTGAAAGCAAACACACCTAACTTCCAATATCAGGGATAAACATATAAACTATACGTGGCCAATTAGAACCTTCCATCTTTCTGATCACAGTGATTGGTTCAGATGTATAAGCCAAGTCAGCCAGCAAGACATAATCCTTGGATTTTGTTAAAATCAGGAGGAAAGGAAAGTTCATTTTTTCCTTTGGACCAGAAATTACGAGGCTATTAAGCTGGAACTGTTAGAGTCCTTAATACTGAGAGAGCTGCAGCGGAGAGTGATCAGACAGCATAGAAGAAAGATGAGCATAACAGGGATAGAGAGACTAGATCCTGGAAGCATTATAGAAGGATTGGATCCAGCTGTGCTTTAAGCCATTTCTGGCTCTGAATTTTTAGTTATATTAATAGAAAGAAAAAAAAAACACATTTATAATCCCTGGCTCAATTTAGGCTGGTTTGCTGCAACCTTGCAACAAAAATTCCTGATGAGCGCGCGCGCGCGCGCGCGCACACACACACACACACACACAC
This sequence comes from Rhinolophus ferrumequinum, assembly GCF_004115265.2. Lineage (NCBI taxonomy): Eukaryota > Metazoa > Chordata > Mammalia > Chiroptera > Rhinolophidae > Rhinolophus > Rhinolophus ferrumequinum. The sequence continues at coordinate 88,014,427 of NC_046289.1, read as the reverse complement.
ACACACACACACACACACACACACACACACCGCCAAGGCCTGGAGAATCGGGGAAAGACACTGAATCTTACACGTGAAAACACATGTAATTAAGCAGATGAAAAAGGGAGGAAGGAGTTCAGAGGAAAGGATGAGGGTACAGAAAAGAATCACATTTTTTGGACCTTAGATATGATGTATAGGATAAACTGTAAATATACCTCGAATCTCTTATAACTATGCAGAGCCATCTATGTGCTGAGTTTGTTAGGCTAAACAATGCTAATCAGGATACAGAAATTCCTTACTCTCACGAAGCTTGGCATTTACCAGGCGAGCTTGAAATCATACAATACATTAAAATGTTAGAACAACCTAAATTTCGTTATTACTCTAGCTTAGAATTTGAAGGAATAATGGAAAGAATTTCAGCAGGACATAAATTTCAAATCCTGCAGTGACTGGTAAGTTCTGTTTTGGTGGTTAGTTGTGTGGATCTGATCTTCAGAAGCTAGTTTTTGGCCACAAACACAACCAGTGAGTCAGCCAGACAGAAAACAAAACTTGTGACTCCCAGACTGTTTTCTTTCCACAACATCACTCATGAGCATATCAGAATTAATAACCATTATTTAATTTTGCAAGCTTTAGAAAATGCCAGCAATCATTTAGAACCTCAGATGTTTCATTTCCTTGTTGAAAATCACCCCCAAAATATCTTTACACTAAATTAACAAAAATATGAATTCACCTTCTTAGTCCTCTCTGTCTCTCTTTCATCTCGTACCTTGTATATATTTCTTTTTTACATGATTTTCCTTTTTCCTTCTATTTATTCAACTAACCTAACTTTAAATTTGTGATAATAATAATTCACCATTCTTTAAGGTAAAATTTAAAGTACCCATATAAGCCATACATGGGATTACAGAACTAGTCATCCTAATAAAAAAATGTCATTTTCTCTTTCGTTGATTTTGATTACCCAATTACATAAAGATCTTCGTAGTTTTAATGACACAATGACTTATAGTCAGATCAAAGTCTAAAATAAAATTTGGGAAACTGAACAAACCTACACTAATAATAATGTCTTATTCTGTTATTAAACAAGAACACAATTTTGTTTCAACCAACAAGAAATCACTGGAACTTCCAGAAAAATTATTATTAATTCAGTTAATTTGTGACAAATCAGTCCAACACCATAGTTTATGATACTTTAAAATTATTCTTTATTATACTCCTCAAAATGTTGATTTTGGGGAAAATGTTTAAAATTTAAACAAATTTGCTTTGCCTTATCACCAGTTTTCTAGAAATATCGAAATAGCACCAATTGTAACAAATTTCTCATATATTTTTACAAGTTTTCCAGGATCTCATTTAGTAGTTTTTGTACTTAGGCCATGGAGGACAGCTTAGATATTATTATCTAGATATTGCCTACATATTGTTAAGCTTTGCTGTAGAGTATGCTTCAGGATTTAAAATGTTGCGGGAAGATCTAGTATTCATTTTTCAGCAATACTTTAGAGGTTTTAGTTAGTCCAATACTGACATTTTCTTTTAATACTTTCCAAAAGTAGTATCCATGAGTGCACATTTACCTATTTCATGATTTTTAGATGATAGATGAAGTTTCCTACATTGTATTAATTCATTTCAGTAATTACATTATGCTTAATATAGTATTAACACTAATACAAATCAAGAGACTTCTGTGAAAAACAAAATAAAACAAAATCTCTCCGCCTGCTTTTTCTCTCATGATCACTGTCCTTGCAGGTTCATTCTAATCTATCAGATAATGAAATAATATGAAATAGCAAGTTTCTGCTCTGGAACACCTTCTCTTGTCATTCTACAATCTCTCTCTAAATGATTTAATCTCCACAGCTTCAAACACCTCTAGCTGTCCAACACACTGGGGGTGCCAAAAGAATATATGCACATTTTAAAAGATTATCTATGTATTACTTTTCAAAGTTGAATTGAATTACAGTAGCAATGTACAGTATGACGTTTGCTCAAAAGATTGCAATTGCAGAAGTCAAACGTGACGTGTATTCATCTTTTGTTATATGTATATATGGAGTATTACAATTTTAAAACAGTTTTTTCCTTTCTTAAAATGTGTACACATTATTTTGTATGCTCTGTATTTGAATCTCCAATCTTAGCCTCTCTACGACAATAAAGACTTGACTATCCAGTCTTCTGTTGAAGGGTTACAAGACACCTCAGTTTTAAAATCTACAAAGTAAACCTTATGACGTTTGCCATCCAAACATGTTCCTCATTCAACTAGCATTATTCGCCTATTTGCACTGCCAGCGATCTTGGAGTTACTACTGATGTCTATGTTTCCTATCCCTCCTCTATTCAATTTCTTCCCACACATTATCTCCTAAATATCTCTCAAGTCTAATTAGTTTCATCTCTGCTCTCAATACCCTAGATCACAGCTCTCATCAACTCTCACAGAGATGACTTCTTGTAATACCCTTTGATTTGACAACACTGAATACTCTGGTCTTGTCAAATACAACCTCTGCCATCCATGTCAAATTTTGCTGACAAAAGTTAAATGGCATTTATCACTTATAGGTAAAAGAAAGCGAAATCTTTACAGAGTGCTGTCTTGGTCATAGCAGTTGTTTTTTCTTTCTTTCTTTTCTTTTTTCCAGTCACTATGTAAGATTGTACATTTCACAATGGCTAGAGCACTATTTCCCATGCCACATGATGGTCTTACAATATGATGTATGTTCTTTCTATCCAGAGGTGGCATATCTGTTTCCTCCCATTAGATCTGGTTAGACCTATGCTCACCATTTTGATTTTTGGGGTACTGGTACCGATTCTATACAATGCCCAAAACCTCTGACTGTTTGCCCCACCACGCTAGCCAAAACAGTAAATCAAGAATAATATGCTTCCTATGGGTGAATGGTACAGATTACAGCCACCAATCTAAAGGATATACATGGAGGTCACTTGTATATGAAGTGGGACAATTAAGTTCGTGAACTCGAACTCATCCTAGAAAAAGTTCTACATACCTCATTGCTGAATATCACTATGGTCACCTTCCAAGTCCTCCCCTTGGGAAGCTATGCACCAACACCAGTGCCCAGTCCACCCTTCAAAGCAATTTTGGAACTCTTTCTGGAATGGCCATCAGAGCTGTTGTTGTATTACCCTGGATGTCCTGAATGCCATCAAAATGTCTTCCTTTCAATATTTCCTTTTTTTCAAGTAAAGAAAGAAGACATTGGGGGCCAGATCAGGTGAGTAGGGAGGATGTTCCAATACAGTGATTTGTTTACTCGCTAAAATCTCCCTCAGAGACAGTGCCATGTGAGCTGGTGCATTATCGTGATGCAAGAGCCATGAGTTGTTGGTGAAATGTTCAGGTCATCTAACATTTTCACACAGCCTTTTCAGCATTTCCAAATAGTAAGTTTGGTTAACTGTTTGTCCAGTTGGTACAAATTCATAGTGAACAATCACTCTGATATCAAAAAAAAGGTTAGCAGCATTGTTGCAACAAGTTAGGGAACTTAATTGTCACACCTCGTATATTGTTTCAATTCACCAGTCAGCTCTTTGTGGAAACTAGATGGAGCTTGAAGAATGACTTTCACAGACTCAGATGAGTAAGTAGCAGTACCGATTGCAGAAGATTTGCTGGACTTGATATTGTTGCTAGAACAAATGAATAAGGATGTAGGTCCTTATTATGCCATTGATTTGGTGAATTTATTATTTTCATCCCCATTAGAAAAATGATCAGAACAGCTTGTGCTTATATTGGAATGTTTAAAATATTCATTTACATTTTTTTCTCAGATTGAGTTACATTTCTTGCTCTCTGTCAGAAGTGGGTCAGCTGAGCGTCCCACATAACATCACACTGATGACATCAAGCTGATTGAACAGAACCAACAAGAGGGGATAAGTACACTGGAGGTCTCAGTAAGACTCATGCAGACATGAGATGAGAAAATAACTCTATGGAGATTGAGTGACCCGCCATTTCTGTGAAGTTTCTGGGTGTCCACATTGGTCAGTACCATAGGGGAATATGTCCTTCAAATTAGAAGATAAATTGCTACATCTCTTCCATAAAGAAGACTATCTTGACCAGTTTACTTAAAAAATGCAGGTCCATGTTAAATTTCTGTCTCTCTGGATTAATCTTATGCCACACAAATTTTCCTTTTGACAATGGCAGCTTCCACTTTTCAAACATATTAAAGAATTTACTTAGACTTATTTTACTGTGTCTATTAAATGCTGTCTGTTTTATTCTGCTAGATGTAAAGTCAACAAGGACATGAATCTTAGATTAAAATGTATCCCATATACCTACATCAGTGCTTGGAATATAATAAGTGCTTAATCAATATTTATTGAATGAATGAATGAATGATTTTTATATTTTTTATTAATAATTATTGTTTGTCTAGGTAAGTAGATTAAAATAACTTAGCCTGCCATTACTAAGCTGGAGGTATTTAATTTATCAGTACTAGTAAGGAATAGAGAGCTGCATATATCTTTATAATTAAAAGTTAAATTTAATATACTGGACAAATGGGTCAATTAAATGCTATTTTTAACTGCCTAATTATATTCTTATATAAGAAGTGTTGATATTATATTAGTTTTTAACAAAGCTAACATGTAATGTTTCATTAATATCTAAAACTATAATTTCCAACTTCAAACCAGGATGCTCAAATATTAGCTTAAGTATTTCACCAAAGAAATTTACCAAATTGTCCATTGAGCATACTACATTTTCTCTTCCTGGCTACCTCAAGACTTGTCTTTGTTTACTATATCTACATTCAATCATCACACCCTTGACCACTGACACATTGAACTCTATCAGTCTCTAAGCCACCATTTTTCTTCCTAACTTATCATCTATAGATAATATACAGAGAGTTCCAAAAAATGTATACACATTTTAAGAAAGGAAAGCTATATTAAAATTGTAATATTCAATATATACCGATAACAAAAGATGAATATAAGTCACGTTTGACTTCTGCAATTACAAGAGGTGCTCAAAATGGTTACCATCCATGTCCAGACACTCTGATTATGGTGAACTACAGCTTGAGCAATGTTGACCAAAGTGTCCACGTGTATACATACATGTTTTGGCACCTCCCGGTGTATTTTCTAGTTAGCACTAGTAATGTGTAAAGTTTTAAGAAAGCAAAAGGTTAATGATCTTCTTTTTCCCATTGTGGGCAGGCTGAGATTAGAAAAGGAATGAGATATTTTGCACTGGAGAATAACCAAATGCACTCTACGCATCATAAGGATTATCTCTCTTCTCCCAGACCCAGAAAGGGCGTTGCTGACTCTTAGGTTTCCTTAGGTAAATATCAGGTTGAAGAGAGATCTCCAGGCAAGAACCCACAACAACATAGTTAATTGCCTTTTTTATGATATGTTTTTGGGAGAGAAAGTAGGTCACATATTGTCTTTCTCACCGATTCTTAATTTTTTTCTTTCACTCTGTTGATGCTTCTACTTTTTCCTTTCCACAATTTTTCCTTCCCCTCTTTCCTCATCTTTTTTTTCATTTAGCCTGCTCCTCAATCTGTAATATTTTGGCATAAAACAAAATCTCCTTACTATTTTGCCAGAAAAAAATGTTTCATCGTTGATAATCATTTGGGAAATAATTCATTTTATGAGATAACTGTTAATTTTTATTAAAATTTTAAAGGCTTTGAGTTTTGTATTTTATTTTTTTGTAACTCACTATTGAAAGAACTTTTATTTTCCCCATTTTTCACATAATGTATCTTTCATGCATACAAAATAACACACATACATATGTTTATTAGAATATACAGTAGAAATTAGAACATCCCATGCATATTTTGATTGTGTAATTTTACTCAACATTATTATTTTTCAATGTCAATAAATGTAATGTCTTCATGATTTTAATGGATCTTAATATCCACTTAATGTTTCAGAATTTATTAGACATTTAACTTAGTTTTAATTTGTCTATATAATATTTACCTATATGAAAGGATGATTTCATATACAAATATTTTTATTCATACATTTTGTACATGTTTTAAATTATTTCCTAAGGGCATTTTTATAGTAAATAAATAAGTAAATAAATATACATTTTAAACTATGGCTCTGCTAAGGAAATAAATAAGATACAATCCTGAAATAATTTTCTTTGATCAAGTTACTAGAGCAACATTCTAACTTAATTGTTTGATTATATGAAGCAAAAATTATGAAAAGTAATCTTATATTTGCCAAAAGTAGGAGTTGTTATCAAGGCACCCATGAATTACCATAAGATTTGGCAATAAAATTAATGACACATAAACAGGACATCAACCTAAAATCGATATTAAACATAATCTAGGAAGACAAAGGGGTTATAGTATAACATGTAGAGGTATTAAATAGAGCAATTTACACCATTCATATAAGGATAGAATTTGTAATCTGTACAATAGAATATGTATGGCTGTAATGCTATTGTGTTAGGGTTAAAATTCCGTTAGCAGTTTGCTCTACCTCGGAAATGTAGCATTGAAAAGAAAGGTAATCTAGACAAAATATAAACTGATAAATGAAAAGTTGGCTATAATATGCCAACAACAAATCCAATTCTTTGCAATGAGCTTTAAAAAGTCAGTTTTGTGCACCAAATGACCACAAATATTTTTCTGTACCTGCAAGGCATCTATCAAGTTGATTCAAAGACTTTATATGAAAAAAGAATTAGAGTAAGGAAGCTTCTTCTTCTTGTCTTACACCCTATTGTATCTTAATTTCTGTTTCATTTTACTGTGAGATACTTCACCAGAAATAATTCAAAATAGCAGAAACTAATTCGGTGATCTTTGAATCTGTACTCTACTTGGATGTGTAATGGAAATAAAGACAGGAACATACCCATATGAATAAAACCTGTTAATTGGTTTATGGATTGACAGTCCCCAAGTGTATATGACAAATGTGTATGATATTCCTGGACCTACTTTTACATTTAGAATTCAGAATTGGATGAAAGATGGGTATAATTACATGAAGCCAGATGGCTGTCTTGTGACTGCACGTTTACAGAAGCTTTTGCAGGTTGTTTATTCCAACAAAATTTGGAATAATTCAAACTCACATGAGGTCTTTCTGATTTTTGTAACTATAAAACATAGGAAGAAGTATTTTTATTTACTTAAAATAAGACATCTTGGAACATAGAACATGTACTCGTATATTTATAGTTATTACACATCAAATGCTTTAAGGAAAAATTTAAGTAGGACTATAGTTTTGTGTACTGATTGTTTCCATTTTTATTGATTAATTGGAAGCTAAGCACTTATGATCTATACTATGCAATTAAATTGAAATATTAATAGTTATAATAAATAGGCTCAAACTATACACTTTCTGAATGTGTGGTTAAAAATGAAGTTGGCATTCATGGTGAGACCAACTTATTATGGTTAAATCTCAAATAGTTTTGCTAATGAAATACATAATTTAAATCAAAATATTCTAAATTATTTATTGTTCAATTTGGAATATATCTGCTTAAATGGGAGTCCACGATTAAATTTTATTTTTTCTGATTATTTTTGGTTTATGCTAATATTTTGACCATCTTATATTTATTATGTTGATTACATATGTAGTAAGTGGTTCTTTAGCTTTGATATTACCAGATGACAAGGGGATGTGATCAGGAATTATGAAATATGCACATGAAAAATATCTTCCTCTAAATCTAATATTGTTCTCTCTCTTTAAGGATTTACCATTTTTTTAAAAAAAACCTAGATTCTGTATGATTTTTTATTTTATTTTTTATTTGTAGATCATAGCCTTTAAGTTTCCATGTCTGAGAGTTTATAAGTAATGTTTCACAGGATATATTTTTCTGTTTGACAGGAAATCTGACTGAAAGATATGCTTATCTAAATATTGAATTATATTTTTTCAGTCATTCTTTTGATTTTACCTCACATAACAATCTGCATTCTCTAACCATATTAGTTTTCAATGGGAGAAAATATTGAGTTTGTGAACGAGGAAGTGAAATGTGAAGATTTATGTTAATCTCAGTGGTAATTGTTGATGATCCTTATTTCTCTCCTATAAAAGATACTTTCAACTTTCCTTGTCAGCTAATGCAGACTTAACTCCGAAGCTCCGCTAGTGAGCAGCCATTGCAGAGATACCCATGGTAATAAAGGATTCACAGCAACTCAGTCTTGTAACTGTGAATAATTTATACTTGGTCAATGAACTATAAGAATGTAGTATAATAATCTGCCCTAATCTGCGAGGGATACATTCCAAGACCCCAGTGGATGCCTGAAGCCACAGATGGTACCAAAACCTACGCATACTATGTTTTTTTTTTTCCTATACATATACCTATGATAAAATTTAATGTATGAATTAGGCACTCTAAGAGATTGACAATAATAATAAAATAGGACAATTATAATGATATGCTGTAATAAAAGTTATGTGAATGATGTGAACATTGTCTCTCTCAAAATATCCCATTGTATTTTACTCATCCTTCTTCTTGTGATGATGTGAGATGATGAAATGCCTATGTTATAAGATAAAATGAGGTGAATGATATACAAGTTCTGGAAATTAGGTTCGCGAACTCATCCTAGAGAAAGTGCTACATATCTCATTGCTGAATATCACTAGAGTCACCTTCAAATGGACGCACCTTCTCAAAGGAAATCCCTTGGGAAGCTATGCACTGCAATTTTGGAACTCTTGCAAAGCAATTTTGGAACTCTTTTCCTGGATTGTCCATCAGAGCTGTCATCGTATTACCCTTGATGTCCTGAATATCATCAAAATGTCTTCCTTTCAATATTTCCTTTATCTTCAGCTAAAGAAAGGAGTCAGTGGGGGCCAGATCAGGTGAGTAGAGAGGATATCCCAATATAGTTATTTGTTTACTGGCTAAAGGCTCCCTCACAGACAATGCTGTGTGAGCTGGCACATTGTCACAATGCAAGAACCATGAATTGTTGGAGAAAAGTTTGGGTCGTTTTTGTCTAACTTTTTCATGCACCCTTTTCAGCACTTCCAAATAGTAGTCTTGGTTAACTATTTGTCTAGTTGGTACAAATTCATAATGAGTAAACCCTCTGATATCAAAAAAGTTTAGCAATATTGTTTAGACTCTTTATTTGGACCGAGAGAAATTTTTTGGTCATGGAGAATTGGCTGACTTCCATTGTGCATTTTGACACGTTGTTTCAGGGTCGTATTGGTACACCCATGTTTCATCACCAGTGATAACTCGGCCCAAAACGTTGTCTTGCCTCTTCAAAAGGTCTTGGCAAACTTTGACTCTCCTTTGCTTTTGTTCATTGGTAAGCTCCATTTTTGCACACACCTTTCTCATGCCAAGATTTTCAGTTAAGCTTTTCCTAACTGTTTATCAATGTTTACTTGGTCCGCTAGGCTTCTACAGTCAGCCGACGATTTTAACGCACGATTCGACGAATTTTTGCAATGTTGTCATCAGTTCTGCTCATTACTGGCCTCTCTGACCTCTCTTCATCAGTGACGTGTTTTGTCCCCTCAGGAAAACGTTTTATCCATTTGTACACCGTTATTTTCTTCATGGCACTATCCCCATACACTTAGACTAACATGTCCCTGACTTCACTTCCAGTCTTGCCAAGTTTAACAAGAAATTTAATATGCGTTTTTTGCTCTAATTCAAGCTCAAATATTTTCGTGGTGGCACACAAAAACACGCAACAACAATAATGAATGCCACTCAGCAAGACACTGCCACACATCAACACAAACACTGCTGTGAGACACTGGTATACCAAGGTTGTGAAACCTTACCAAGCTTTTGTAGAGTGCTGCAAATATAAGCACACAGTGGCAAGTTCGCGAACTTAATTGTCAGACTTCATAGACATTGTGACAAGTGTTAAGCTACTATTCACCTCCTGACATTAGATCCGTAGAAGGATCACCTGCTCGGTGACCCTGGATCATCAAACCATGATGATATCAATGGGCTGAGTGTCAGGAGCAGCCAATGTTGATGGTTGGGGAGATTTAATATTTTTGGACCTCGGTTGATGGCAGGTAACTGAAACCGTGGAGAGCGAAAGTGTGGATCAGGAGGGGCTACCGTGATACACACAATCTCAAACATCAATGGTTGCCTTTACGGACTCTTAAAATCACCTTCCTCCTTCTTTAGACCTTCATTAGGTTCTATTTTAAACTTCCACGCAGCACCACTCTCAAGTCCTTGTGTATGAAAAACTTCAGTGACATCCTTCAGTGTTTTTGACTTGTATACCCTTATTAAGCCAGTTTCTTGAAGAACGATATCATTATAATTTTCAAGGTGGTTGGTTCTCTAAATTATCTTCTTATGTGCCTGTCCAGTTATTATTTGTGTGCATAACCACAGAGCCAATTTTCCTCAAAATGTAAGAAATCTATATTTTGCTTTCATAATCAAAACTAAGAATAAGAAAATTACTTTCTGTTAAAATAATTGGTATTATGCTATCCTATCAGTATTTTTTCCCACTCTTCGTATGTTTTTCCATCTGTTTTTTTTTTTTTGAGTGAGCCTATTTTTCCTGTTATGACTAGTTGTCTACTTTTTTAAAGAAAACATAAGCCCACTTCATAACTTATTATGCTATCCGTTAAACACCTAAACATTTACCAATTTGTTATTTTTCTATATTTGTAAGACTTATATCTGAAATGAATTATGTTTGAATGCAGAAAAGAAAACCCTATATTTTGTCTTTGCTCATTAAGTCATATATGAAAAGAAGTTTCAGCACTTAATTTTGCTTCTTGACATCAGTTCTGGTAACAGATTGTCAGAAAGATTAAAATACCTAAAAGTAAAGTAACATTTTAGAGTCTGAATAAATTCCATTTTCCTTGTATCCCTTAGAAGTGTGGATTATTTTATTGATCATGAACATTTATTCAATATTTACAAGCTTGCTTATTAGTCACTAAAATGATTTTGTAGGCAAAATTGATAATATAAAAAATTCTACTCTGGTGTTTAACCATCCTTATAAATAGCAGCTTCTTTAACTTGTTATATTTCAAAGTAAAATAATGGATAAAAAGTATAATGTGATATAAACTTGTACATCAAAATTTAACATTTATTTATTCAAAATAGTCTTTTTAATTAGTACATATAATGCAACAAATATCATTGTGATCACTTTTTTTTCCTGCAGTGATGGGACTTTTAATTGAGTCACTACTGCCATTTAATAGTAAATATTATTGTCATAATTCAATATTTGGCCCTTTCAATAATTAACAATGAACTGACAGATAAGGCTAACACTACTGTTGGAGACACTTACATTAGCTTAATATTTATTGAGTGCCCTGAGCTAGCACTCATATATCAATGAGATCTATTGTATTTATGAGTTTGTGTTTTTTATGATTATGCATATAAGTGAGATCATACAGTACTTGTCTTTCTGTCTGATTTATTTTACTACAAAGGCTTTTAGTTTTAAGCCACTAAATTTGTGATAATTTGTCATTTGTCAATACAAAATTAATATAACACCACATTTTGACATTAACATAAATATATTTGTACTCATAAAGGTAACACCTTTAAAATTACGTCCATACATTGACTGACTCAATTATAATGACTTTCAATTTTATTTGCCTGAGTAATATACTTCCAGACTACAATCTAAATGTTATGATAACTATAATGAAATATTCTAATACCGTAATGACCAATTTTTCTATGGTCATTTTTTGTTACTTCCACACAAACTCATCTTTGACCATATTTAGACTTCTTTGAAAATTCATGTTATCTGTATTGGCCAGTTCAGGTCTTACTTTCTTCTTTATCCAACCTACATGCTATTACCATCACTTGAGAGCAAGTGCAACAAGCAAAGTAATTCTCTCTTGATTTCCATTCCTTCTGTTGTAACTTCCAAGAAAAGGCCAAAATGTGAAAAATGTAACTTTTATATTTTTGTAATCAAATTGAACACAGTGAAAGAACATTTTTCCTGATGAAAAATATCCTCTGTCAGAAGATAACATCTAATTCCTAGGAAAGATAGAGAAAACATAGTCCATTGATCTTGAAATCTCTCAATTTCTCCTCCCTCTCATCATTTACCCTCACCATCTCCCATGCTTATCTCATTACTGTAGCTAGAGGAGAAGATGGAATTCTTTTGCTTACAGACTGATTTTGTTATCTGTTTTCTTGGCCCAATTTCCTCTGTTTTTTTTCCCCCCCTCATTATTCCTTCTTATTCTTTTATCTTTAACAGCTATTTCTCCACTGGCATCATGTCCACCCTCTCTACATATGTAAGTTTATCACATATTAAAAAGACACAGAATATCTTCAATCAATTCTGAGTCCCCATAAGTTTACTTCTTTCTTTTGCAATGTATAATGAGAGAGATATTTTTGCAATACCTCTTATTGGGTTTTCCAACATTAGGGTGAAGACTAAGCTCCCTTTCTTACTTCCTCCACTTTTACTGCAACAGGAATGAAAGAAGAATTATTACTACCTTGATAAGGAAAAGGAGGCAATACATATTAAATAAAGCTTGTGCCACAGGAAAAAAATGGATATGCTATCTAGTCCATCTTAAATACATTTTTGGCAGGAAAAGTGGCAAGTTCTTAAATGTGTGTTTGATCTCATTCCTCTTCTCTGGGCCCTAATCCTAGCAGTGGTGAGGTTAGATAAGGCCTGGAGAAAGTTCTCAGAGAGGGACTTTTTGCCTTCTCTCTTTTAGAATATTGGTTTGAAAACCACACTGAAATTAGTGACGACAGGTAAGCAGTGACATAGTCTCATTAAATAGAATACCCTAAGGCAGTTCTCCTGGGAACCTACAACCTGGATGTGATATGGAAGGGACTTAGAAGTTCTTCCATGTTCCAATGGAGGATGCAGATGGTAGTTGAGAGTCTAGTCTGACTGAACTCACTTGCTAGTTAGTTTGATATAAGAGTTGCATTAGGATAAAGAATTTTTGAACTTTGAATGGGCTACGTGATTTGAATGGCCCTGGAGGGGGTGAATTTACCATGAAGCTAATTAAGCTGCAGCTGAAGGATTCCTCATTGTATAGGTTCCTTTAAAGGCCCTGTTTTTTATATTCCAAATTATTTTGTTCTTTTTCTCTAAAAAAGTACCTAATATGGCACAGGTTCTAGAGCCATACAACCTAAATCCAGCCCTGGGTCCAGAGATTAAATGAGGATTATTGACAGATATTGGGTGTAGGGTTGGGGAGGGACTCTAGAATTCCTGGAGAGACCAAAAACGACCAATGAAGTCCTTGTCAAGAGAACATATCATTAACTAACTCTGGACTACAGCAGCAGACACTAGAATGTTATATTTGAGCAGTACCAATCAAAACTTAGAAATTCAGTGGAGATCCATGAGCTTAGGATCAAACCAAGATGCTCTGCGGCAAAGGCTGTGCAGTATTAGAAGGTTTCTCTTCATCCAAATACTATGATGACCATAAAATTTCCCTAACACTCACATGTAGTTTCTGAGAAGAAGAGAAGCAGTCTTTTTAATGGAGCTGAATCAGTCTTGTCAATGGAGCTGAAATTTGAATTAACAATATGAACTCAATGTAATTTTCATAGATCTAAATGTGTATTGGGAGAAAAAAATGGAATTGCAGTAAAATAAACTGACCAGGAAACTCAAGTTAGATCATACCAGATAAAAAAATAAAAATATAAAAATAAAAAATAAAAATATAAATAAATAAATAAATAAAAATAAAATAATATAAATATCAAGAGCTTACAAAGAAGCCTCCTTTTTGGAAAATGACTAGGGATGCCCATAATCAAACTCTCTTCTGTGAACCAGAGCCTCGTATGACTTGGAAATCTATTAAAGGGTTAGAAAAAGTCCAATCAAAAAAAAGTTTCAAACCTTTGAAGGCATAGCTAACTAGTAAGTCCTAAACAACTCAGCTGGTCATTATTGATTAGTGTGTCATATTAGTTTTCTTTTTAGCTTCTGTAACAAATTACCTCGAACTTAGTGACTTAAAAAATAACACGTATTTATTATGTTACAGTTGTGTATGTTAGAAGTCTACACACGTCTCAGTGTGCTAAAATCAAAGTAACAGTAGGGCTGCATTCCTTCCTGGAGGCTCTAGGGAATAATCCATTTCTTTGTTTCTTCCAGCTTCTAGAAGCAACCCACATCCTTTGGCTCACGGTCTCCTTTTTCGATCTCCAATGCCAGCTACACTGGATAGAGTCCTCACATCACCTCACTCTGACCTTCTCATCTACCTACCTCTTCTGCTTTTAAAGATCCCTATGATTACATTGAGTTCACCCAGATGTTCCAGGAAATGCTCCATATTTTGAGATCCTCACATTATCTCTTAATGTTAGCAGCAAATGACACAGCTACCAGTTTCTCTTAATATCGTTTTTTCAAATATACTTACTATACTAGATTTCAAGCCAGATTTTCTGGGCTTTTCTCCTACTGCCTGTCTCCTATATCTTTCTCCTTCCTACCACCACTCTTTCTAGCTTTCTTTGCTATTATTCTTTTTCACACTGTAAAATATGTTGTGTGCTAGAGTGCATACTTGTACCTCTTTACGTCTCTCCACATTTATTTTTATAGTATAGTGATCTCATCCATTGTTATGCTTTTAAATACTATTTATATGCTGAAAACTTCCAAATTTGTATCTTCTCCCTGAAGAGCACCTCTGAACACTGGACTCACATATCTATCAGCAGCCTACTTGACTTTCCCACTTGGATGCTAACAAAAATTTCAAGATCAATATGTCCAAATTGGAAAATGTGAGCTACAAAGCACCTTCAAAATCTCTTCCAACCACTCTTCTCTCCATCTCAAACAATGGTAGAATCCTAAGATATTCATGTCATTTTTCTCATACTCTTCATTGTATCTTTGTGCTGGTCTTATTGTGTGTACTTTCCAAATATAACCAGCATGTGTTCATTTCTCACAGTCTGTATTACTTTAATTTTTGCTGAAGTCACCATCGTCTCACCTGAGTTTATAAGTCGCCTCCTAACTGGTCCCTGTTCTTCCACCTAGGCCTCTAATAGCTTATATAGACCCATACTTTGATCAATTGTGTTTTAATGTAAGCTGAATCATATCATCTGTTTGCTTAAAATTTCCAGTGGATTCCTGTTCGTTAAGGTTGAGCCCTACTTTCCATCCTTCTAATTTTTCTTTGATCCATCTGCTTTAGCCACAGTGGCATCCTTACTGTTGGGCAAGCATGCACAGTTCTTGTAATCCTAGAACCAACTCACAATGGTTCTACCCTGCTTAACGAGATACTAAGTTGCTTTTTAGAGTCAACAGACCAAAACTGCAAGTCATGCAGCTGAAGCATGCATAAAGGAGAGAACTTTGACCTCCAGCTTCAGGCAGAACCGTCTTCACACACACACACACACACACACACACACACACACACACACAGAACCAAAGGACTTGGACTTAACTGGAACATGAACACAGGAATAAGTATATGTTTTTTAAAAACTGAATAAATTTATACTGTACAAGAGATTTGTTTTAGTAATAGCCATTATCTAATTCATAAAGTATAGTGTAGACTGAGGATTTTACCAGATTATTATATTATTTGTATGTCTATATTTTTTATTAGTATATTATTTGTATGTCTAGCGTTGGGATATACAGTTTTACCATTTCATTAATTGTGGGCACATTCTGTGTGTGTTACTATATTCATGGCCACCAATACTGGTGCAATTTTGTGGTTTATAAGATAAATATATATATAGTCATTCAGATGGCCAACATATATTTCACACATATATTTGGTGTCTGTCCTCAGGGCCTAAAAATTCTTCAGAGCCCTAAAGGTAAAGTGGGTGCCTTGTTATTCATAATAAGTTTCTTTCCACCACAATTGAGTTTATGTTAATTAAGGTGACTTTTGGAAAGCATATAAGAATGGAGGTTGGTTGTCAGGGGAACCAACCTGAATAGAGGAATGGAACTTTTAGTCTCACCCCTGATTTCCAGGAAGGGGAGCTAGGCTTGAAGTTGAGTCAGTCACCACTGGCCAATGATTTAATCAGTCATGGCTATGGAATGAAGCTTTCATCAAAACCCAAAAGGAGGGAATTCAGAGAGCTGGCTTGGGAAACCAGAAGGCTTCTGTGTGCCCCAAGCTCCACAACAAATGCTACTTTGTTCAGTAATTCACCCTATGAATCTCTTCATCTGGTTGTCCATTTATATCCTTTAGTAACCTTTGTAATAAATCGATCATCTAGTTAGTTAACTGGTTTCCTGGATTCTATGAGCCCTTGTAACAAATTAACCAAACCCAGGGAGAGAGTCATGGAAACTTCTGATTTATAGCCAGTAGGTCAGAAATATAGGTAACAACCTGGGCTTGTGACTGTCATGTGAATTGTAGGGTCGTCCTTTGGTATTGATGCCACCTCCGGGTAGATAGTGTCTGAATTGAGTTGAATTCTGGGACACCCTGCTGGTGTCCACGAATTGTTTGTTGATATGGGAAGTACACACACACACACACACACACACACACGCTGAAATGGGTCCAGGGACCCAAAAGAACTGGCTTCAGATTTAGATTAAACATTAAATTTCAAAAACAATATACTTTAGTCAAGTAGAAAGTATACTTGGAATTTCAAATGGATACAGAATAAGAAATACAACACATAACAGCTTCGCCAATTTTTTTTTTAAGCTCTGAAACATTCCAGTCTCTTCCAAACCCATTACAGCATGGAATATACTTTTTTTTCCATAATGTTTATTTTGAGGTAAATATATCTATCATTACAAGTGTTCTGGAGCTATCTCACACTGACTTGACTTGTGAGAGGTATACTAACTTATTTAAGTGAAAATACAAGTAGAGCAAAGTCATGTTCCAATGGGCATTCATTTTGTTATGACCGCCTGATGCAACTTCTAAGGAAGAATTAGTGGAAAGTAATCCCTTTGCTTCTACCATTTCCACAGGGAAGACCCAGCTATTTTTGTGAGATTTGATTTATATTTACTGCAGAAGACGGTTTGGAAAGTTACTTACATAACTGGACAAAGAGCCTGGCTTTTGGCTATAAGCCAATGATGAGAGGAGTTTCTAATCATGAATTATCCCTTCAAATCATTCTAGTACTTTCCCCCTTGAGTATTTTCAGTTTATGGTTACTCTCCTTCTAGCTACCACAGTATTGTCAAACCTCTTAAGTTGTCGTATTGACCATAAACAAATGTTGTCCTGTTCTTTTCAACATCCTGTAATCTCTAAGAGCTTTAGTCTGTCACCTCCAGGCTTCTCAACTTTAAAAACGGCATGAATCCTTGGTGGTGGTCAGGCAAGAAAACCTCAGCCTTCAATAAAATCATTTTTTGTTTTATCTGCTTAAATAAATGAAATTAAATTTAACACCCTAATTTACATAATATTTTCTTATTCACCTAAGCATTAGTGTGTAGTCTGCAGCCAACCATAGCCAGAACTAGAATCTGGGAAAAAATAACCTTGAATCACCACCCCCACCAATAGGATAGGAAGGACTGTTGGAACAATAACGTCATTAAAGATCTAATCGGATTTAGGGAAAGTCCCTGAAATAGCACCTGCGGACCAGGTAAAAATGTTGTGCTTTAGTTGACCTGTCTTCATTATCATAGCAAAAAACACACACCTGGTAGAGATTTAAGATGCTAGTAACACGTGCAAGGCATGAAGTACCATACAGTCGTACTGCGCAAGCGTATAAACCCACCTCAACATGTGTGGAGGGGCGCGCCCAGGAAAACCGGAGAGTAGCCCCAAACCTCAAGGCCACATAAAAATGCTGTTACTCCAATCCTTCCGGGAGCCACATTCTCTTTTGGTGTGTGCTCCCTTGGTGCATCAAGCATTTGCTTTAATAAATCTTTCTTTCTGCAAAGCTGTTCCGCCTACTCTCGATTACTATCCTGAGAGGGACAAGGACCCCCCTTCTCTCCTAACAGGTGGATTCAAATCACATCTACAATTTATTTGGGAGTACTTGTGATGGCACAGGTACAGTTTCCCTATCCTGACGTGCCTCCCTGCACAAGAGCCTCACTTCTTGTAACCAAGGGCACCTCTCAGGGGTGTGAACTAGAAGCTGGGCCGGGACACTCAGTGAAGATTTTTCTTTTTCTTTTTAAAACAATTTGACATGTAAGTTAAAGTGTACAACTTGTTACTTAGATACATATATATTGTAATATGGTTGGTGTAATGATAGTTATCACATTACGTAATTACAGTACAATATAATTGTCTACATTCATTATGCTTGAGCACTGTATCTTAACACTGTAGATGCTGCGTTTCCTGTCCTGCATTCTTTCATAAGTAAACCTAGTACTAGAATAAACTTATCACATCCTGTAAATGGGCTTGCTAACGGGAACCTGATATCACTGTAGGTTCTTGTTTATAATAAGAATGCTATGTTCAAATTGTTATTTCTGTGATATATGTTAATAATTTTATTTTTATTTCTGTTTTACTTAAAAATGTTTTAATTATTTATATTAAACATATTGTATTTCATGTTTTTATTCTAAGTTGTATTACTGCTTCTCTAAGAATTGCCTGTTAATACAAAGAAAAATGTTATTATTATTCATTTTCTACATTTATTTTTAAATATTTATTTTTTGTTTTTAACTTTTATACTTCCCCACTGCCATTTTAGACATTATTCTTAATTGATTTCTAAACACATATCTATTTTACATTGAATCATTTTTATTTCAAATTTCACTTAATAAATCTCTTGTAATTTAGGTATATTTTATTATTTTGCTGTTATATATACCATATATATACATACATATATATATATATATAGTTTCATATAAACATACGTTTATTTTAAAAATGAAAAGAACTCTAGAAAAATACATAGAAAGCAAAAGTGATACCTCATCTTCTACCTCTCTTTGTCTAAGTACATATAACTACAATTATGTTGTTTCCTCAAGAAAGAATTGATTTAAAACTATATAGACATTGATTTTTTTCCTAAATATTAAATATTTTTTGAACATGATCTTCTATGGATGAATATTTTGAAATATAGCTTCTATAGCTTTATATATATTACCAAATTTTCACCAAATTTTAGAAATTTAGGTCATTTCCAGCTAGTGCTGTTATAGAAGTATTTTTATATTTGGTTCCATGTAAAATTAAAAATTGTGTAAAGTTAATTATTATCAGTGTTCCATAAATTACTGTTTATAAGGTTTCTTCTTTCTCCCAGATTCTGCTAGTGCAAAAAAAAAAAAAAAATCAATCTACCATAATCACTTACTACATGAAACTTTTAACAATGTATGTATAAATGACAAGTTCTAATTCTAACAATATGATATTTGGTAGATTGATTCATTTCTAGAGGTGTTACCTCTAGAACAAGCAAGCTACAGTGTTGTTTCCTCAAACACTGGGAAACTCAGGAAGAGATCTATTATAGTACCTCTACATACTGAGGTAGGTTCATAGTATTTTTTTTTTTTTTTGATTCCTTACAGATAGACTTTGTGGTAGGATAAAATATAGAATTATTAAACTAAATTTTGTTACTATTTCCAGCGTTTTGTGTTATAGAAATATTATCGTAATAATTGGATCCATGTAAAAATTATGTTGTGTAAAGTTAATTAGTGTCTGAGTATATCTGGACTATACCAGTCTTCCAAAAATTTCCTCGACAGTCTCATAAGGAGTATTCATGTGGATTCCGCAGAAGTCTCGGTATAGGGATTGCATATGATAATTCATGTGTATCTGGGGACTGTATTATTTATCACGTTTCCTGGCACTTGATGATTTTTAATGAATTATGAGTCACTATCTTAACTTTTTGAGTTCTTGCACTGAGCTTTGCATCAACACAAATTCATAATATCGGGTACCAAGTAGTGAAGAAATGTCTGCTAGTCATATCACTGAATCACTCACCTCAACAAGTCTCTTATAGTCATATGCCGGGGGTGACAAAAAAAATATACACATTTTAATGTGTAATGTGTATACATTAAAATGTTTTGGCACTCTCTGTGTATTACGTTTGAAACTTTTGAGGTTTTTTTTTTCATTCAATTTCTTTTTTAAGATTTTTGTTTAGAATATAGCTAACGTAAAAATGTTATATTAATTTCAGGTGTACACCATAGCTATTCAACGCTTATGTACCTAAAGAAGTGGTCACCATGATAAGTCCAGCAACCATCTGACACCGTACCATGTTTTCACATTATTATTGGCTATATTCCCTATGCTGTACATGACATCCCCATGACTTATTTATTTAATACCTGGAAATTTAAACATCTTATTCCTCGTCACCTTTCCCCCCCTTTTGAAATTTTTCAATTACAGTTGACATTCAATATTATTTTATGTTAAGTTCAGGTATACAGCATAGTGGTTAGACATTAATATATTTTAAGAAGTGAGCCCCCTGACTAGTCTAGTACCCACCTGGCACTATACAATTATTGCCATACCATTGACTATATTCCCTATGTTTTATTTACATCCCCATGACTATCTTGTAACTACCAATTTGTATTTCTTAATCCCTTCACCTTTTTCACCCTGCCCCTCAACCCTCTCCCATCTATCACCCTAACAAATCTAGTAACCATCTGACACCGTACACCATGTTTCCCCGAAAATAAGACCTAGCCAGACAATCAACTCTAATGAGTATTTTGGAGCAAAAATTAATATAAGACCCGATCTTTTCTTTTTTGTTTTAATTGGAGAATATTGGGGGACAGTGTGTTTCTCCAGGGCCCATCAGCTCCAAGTAGTTGTCCTACAATCTAGCTATGGAGGGTGTGGCTCAGCTCCAAGTCCAGTCACCATTTTCAGTCCTTAGTTTCAGGGGGTGCAGCCCCCATCCCATGTGAGAATTGAACCGGCAACCTTATTGTTGAGAGCTTGCGCTCTAACCAACTGAGCCATCCAGTCACCCCAAGACCTGGTTTTATTTTACTATAATGTAAGACCAGGTCTATAATATAATATAATATAATATAATATAATATAATATAATGTAATGTAATATAATATAATATAATAATGCCAAGTCTTATATTAATTTTTGCTCCAAAAGATTCATTAGAGATGATTGTCCGGTTCGGTCTTATTTTCAGGGAAACACGGTAATTATTACATTATTGACTATGTTCCTTATGCTATATCCTATATCTCCATAACTACTTTATAACAGCCAATTTGTGCTTAATCCCTTCCCCTTTTTCAATCACTCCAATCCTCCCTGCCATCTGGCAACCATCAAAATGTTTTCTGTACCTATGAGTCTGTTTCTGTTTTATTTATTTATTTTGTTCTTTGGATACCACATATAAGTGAAATCACATTGCATCTGTCTTTCTCTGTCTGACATACTCCACTCAGCACAATACCTTCTAGGTCTATCCATACTGCCGCAGACAGCAAGAACCCATTCCCTTCCATGGTGGAGCAATATTCCATTATATATATGTACCACCTCCCCTTTATCCATTCTTCCATCAAGGCCAGCATGCTTCCACATCTTGGCCATTGGAAACAATGCTGTAATGAACATATGGATGCACATGTCTTCTCAAAGTAGTGTTTTGGGTTTCTTTGGATAAATACTCAGAAATGGGATTATTGGGTCCTTCTTTGTCTCTTGTATAGCCTTTGCTTTAAAATCTATTTTGTCTGATATAAGTACTGCTACTCCAGATTTTTTTGTTTCTTTCATTTCCATTTTCGTAAAATACCTTTTCTCATTTATTTATTTTTTTTGTCTGTGTGTGTCTTTCAATCTGAAGTGATTCTCTCTGTAGGCAGCATATGTAAAGGTTTTGTTTTCTTATCCATTGAGCCCTCCTATATTTTTTGATTGGAATATTTAATTCATTTACATTGAAAGTAATTGTTGATAGATACGTACCCTGTTTAACCGAAAATAAGACCTACCTGTACCAACAGCTCTAATGCATCTTTTGGAGCAAAAATTAATATAAGACCAGGTATTATATTATATTATATTATATTATATTATATTATATTATATTATATTATATTATATTATATTAAAGACCTGGTCTTATATTATAGTAAAATAAGACCAGGTCTTGTATTCATTTTTACTCCAACAGACACATTAGGACTGATGGTCTGGCTAGGTCTTATTTTCAGGGAAGCACGATGACTATTGCCATTTTATTATTTATAATTTTTATTTTTTTTTTTCCATCTTAAAGAAGTCCCTCTAATATTCCTTATAATACTGGTTTGGTGGTGATAAACTCCTTTAGCTTTTTTTTTTTTTGCCTGGGAAGCTATTTCTCTGTCCTTCAATTCTAAATGATAACCTTGCTCGGAAAAGTAATCTTGGTTGTAGGTCCTTGCTTTTCATCATGTTGAATATTTTGTGTCAATCCCTTCTGGTCTGCAAAGATTCTGTTGAAAAAAATCAGCTGACAGCCTTATGGGAAATCCCTTGTAAGTTAGCATTATAGTTGCCTTTCTCTCCCTGCTTTTAGGATTCTCTCTTTGTCTTTAACCTTGGCCGTTCTAATTATAATGTGCCTGGTGTGGGCCTCTTTGGGTTCCTCTTGTTTGGGACTCTCTGCACTTCCTGGACTTGTATGTCTATTTCTTTTGCCAGGATAGAAAAGTTTTCAGTCATTATTTCTTCAAATAGGTTCTCAATTCCTTGCTTTCTTTCTTCTCCTTCTAGTACCCTGTGAGGACAGAGCCCCAGAAAGCAGTTTCCAGGCTCTCGGCCTCATGTGGAAAGGTGCTGGCTCAGGTAGTAGATGGCCATCAGCTGTGGCTAGTTGGCCGTCAGCTGTAACCATTGAGCCATTGGTCACTAATATAACTGCCGCGGCTACGGAGGGAAGTCGAGGAGAGAGGAGGAAAGAGGAGGAGAGTGGAGGAGAGTCGGTCGGTTGGCAGCAAAGCGGACAGCAGGTCGCACGTCGTGTAAACCCAGCCTCCAGTGAGACCATAGTGGTATGACTTCCCTACCTATGGCTCCGTGGGTGTTCCTTTTTGGCCTAGCCATATCCTGCGTTCGTATGTGGGGAGCGGGACCAGAGACCCCGCCAGACACCCCGCGTGACATACCCCTATGAAGAAAATGTTATTATGCTTGATGTTGTCCCAGAGGTCTCTTAAAGTATCCTCATTTATTTTCTATTCTTTTTTTCTTTTTGCTGTTCCTATTGGGTGTTTTCTACCACTTTCTCTTCCAATTCATTGATTCGATCCTCTGCTTCACCTATCTGCTTGTGATTTCTTCTAGTGCTTTCTTCATTTCAGTTATTGTATTCTTCACTTCTGACTTTTTTTTAATGGTTTCTATGTCTTTTATTATGCTTGCTATTTCTCTGTTGAAGTTCTCACTAAGTTCCTTGAGCATCCTTAGAACCACTGTTTTTAATTCTGTCTCTGGTATGTTGCTTGCCTCCATTTCATTTTGTTCTTTTTCTGGACTTTTCTCCTGTTCTTTCATTTGGGATGTATTTCTTTGTTTCCTGATTTTTACTGCCTTTCTTCTTTCTTTCTATGCATCAGGTAGATCTTTGTCTCCCTGTCTTGGCCGGATGGCCTTATGTAGTAGGTGCCTTGTGGGGCGCTGACACAGTGTCCCTGGTCATCTCTTCCAGGTGTTCCAGAAGTGTCCCTGGTGTGGATGTGTATGTGTCATCCAGTTATAGTTGAACCTTGATTACTATTGGCATTTTAATGGGGGTTGACTCTCAGGCTGATTGGCTGTGGGGTTTGGCCATGTCCACAGCTTACAGGCTGCCGTGCAGGGTGGCTTACCCCACTGAGTGGAATTTGTCCCAGTGGGTTCTGGTGCCTGATAAGATCACCCTTTGAGTATACTACTTGTGGGGCTAATTAGGTGGTGTTCTGTTGTGGTCTGAAGCCCTGGGGTTTCTTAGGAGGGGCTCCAGTGCAGTCCCTGGTCACCCACTGCCTGTGAGCAGCCGGGGACTTCCTGGTAGGAGCTACAGTGCAATCCACACTTGTTTGCTGCCTGTGTTAAACCTGGAGGTGTGTGTGAGAGGCCATGCTGTGAACTGAGGAGTCTGCCACCAATACTGGGCCTGGGGTCGCTCCACCAAAAGCCAGGATAACCTGCTGCCACCTGGCGGCTCCCTTAAAGTTCAGCCACTGGTAAAGCTTCATGCAGTATGAAAGTTGTGTGAAGCAGGGTCTCAGGGAGTCACCAGAGTGGGAAGAGTTGTGGTCACCAGGTTAATGTAGATTCTGGTTTGGTGCCAGTGCGGAGCCAGGAGCTACTCAGCTAGCCTCAGAGCACCCCATGGCCAGCCTGCCTGGGGCCTGCAGACTGATAATTTTCCAAGAAAGAGTGCAATGTGAGCTAGCTGCTGGTGAAGAAGGTGCCCTCTATGTTGGGGAAGTCGGGTAGGGCAGTTTTCCAGTGAGTCAGCAGGGTGCAGCAGTGTAGCTCACCAGACTAATCAGATTCAAATTTGACCTGTGGGGGTGGGCTCACCACAGGCAAGATGGTGACCACCTGCCAGCTGCACAGAAGGCCCTCTCCCAGGGAAAATGGTGACTGTCCTCCAGCCCTAGCATTGAAGCCAAACACACTTCAGTTTGCACACGTACTCCCCCTCCATACACCTCTGATGACCCCTGAATCACCGTCCCTTTGCCAGAGCCCAGGGTGGGTGCTTGCAAGTGAATAATTCTGTGCATGAGCCCGTTAAGTGGACATCAGGGTTTCCACACAGCCTTCCATCCCACCAGGATGGTTGGAATCCCCACTGTTTTTCACAGGCAGATGTTGTGGGGACTCTCCTTCCTGGCAACAGTACTCCAGGTTGGAGAGCCTGGTGTGGGTGGGGCTGGGGTCCCTCACTCCTCTGGGGGGAATCTCCCTAGCCAAGATATCTCTCTCATTTCTCAACCACCACACAGAAGTTTGGGGCCAGCCCGTTTTGTGTCTTTATCTACTCCACTATCTTGGAACTCTTGATTGTTTTTTTGTTTTCTTTTACTATGAATATTTAACGTGAAAAAGGGTATTTTTCTGTTTTAATAGGAAAAGAACGACCTGTATTTTGAAGGATCTTTGTTACTACTATTGTACAGAGCCTTATTCACAGCTAATAAAAGTTCATAATAAACCAGTGATCGAGAGTATATGACATTTCAAGGGTAGATACACTCAACTATAGATAATACTTTCTGTTTAGGAAATGAGAATCTGGAGTCTTAACCAAAAGGAAAGAATGGAAACTTTGTGTTATTTCATTTATTTTTTTATTCCTTTGACACCCTTGATTTTTACTATTAGCATTATGCTATAGACATTGTGTTTATTCTGAAGATTGTTGATACATTTTCTCTGCAATCCAACAGTTTTCCCCCAAATGTATTGGAAGTGTAGGTTATTTAGCTTGCCACATTATGTCTTAAATTTTTCTGATTGTACGTGTCATTTTTGAAGGAAAGCATTATATATTTGTTGTGTTTTAGCTTAAGTATAAGTCATTGAGGCAAGATATAATGCTATTAAGAAATAAATTCTTATACATCTAAAATTCATAAAAATATATTTGAATCAGCATTTATTTAAAAGTAAAATATGTAAGTGGAAAACAAGATTCATTAAGAAAAGACAGTGTGTTCACTTCCATTTCAAAACTAAATTTAATAGTATTTAAAATGTCAATAAATACCAATATTGATGTTATGCAACTGATGTTGATGTAATTATATTGATATATTCATGTGATATTATCTATAAAATATTCCTATAAAATAATTCCTCATTTTCATTACTAGATTTGATATTTTAGTTTAAATGTGCATTTATTATCAAATGATGCAATTAATAAATTGATACAATCGTGTTGACTTAAAGAAATTGCATCATGTTGAGAATTAGTGGGAATGAGATACTGTTTTTACTTATACATAGATTTTTAAATACAGATTTAATTCACAATATTTGAACCACATTTGATTAGCCTTTGTATAATTACCACTGCAGATACCATAGGTTAAGGATTCAGCCCTACAGGACTGCCTCTGCCCCTCCAATTCACACTACAATTGCAAGCTCAGGCTGTTACCTGTGTTTGTGACCAATGGCTGTAGGTTCCAACAAGACCCTCCTTGGGTTTAATCTGCTAGAACAGCTCACAGAACTCAGAGAAACATTTCACCTACTCGGTTACCAATTTATTACAAAAGGATATAACTCAGGAACAGACAGATGGAGGAGATGCATAGGATATGGTATAGAAATAGGGATGCAGAGCTTTCATGCCCTCTCCAGATGCACCAATCTCCCAGCACCTCCATATGTTCTCCAGCCTGGAAGCTCTCAAACCTTGTCCTTTGGGTATATACAGAGGCTTCATTACCTTGGCATGATTGAAGAAATCATTGGCCATTGGTGATTAATTCAATCTCCACAATCTTCAGTTCCCACCCCCTCCCAGGAGCTGTAGTCGGGAGGGGAGAAGGTGGGACTGAAAGTTCCAATCCTCTGATTACACAGTTGGCTCTCCATCCAGTCCTTTTGTTACTTAGGGGTCTTTCTACAACCACCTCATTAACATAACAAAAGGCACCTTTATTGCTCTTACCACTTAGAAAATTCAAAGGGTTTCAGGGTCTCTGTTAGAAAGGGAAGAAAAAGCAAATATACATTTCTTATTGTACATCACAACGTCACAAAAGGTGAATAGAATTTTATCAAGATTGACAGAAATGAAAGGGAAGAAAAGCATGCCAGGTAAAGGATACTGCTAGAGTAAAGGCACAAAGGCACCAAAGGGTCCACAGTGTTATTTATTAACTGACCATTATTGATACTGAGGGCTGCAAGGCATTGAACCTTATCATCTAACATCTTTAGCCCTAGGAGAAAATGTTCTAATTTAGGGAATAGTAGTATATTTTCATTCTGCAGTAAAGAGAACTGCTTTTAAGCCTCTCTAAAGGCCTCCATAATTTTTCTTAATGAATTGCGATCATTTGAACTTAATTAAAGATACCCACTTTGTGTTCAATAAAAGGCTGAATTGCCCAAGAGTTGTATTTTATTTTATTTGCTTTTGCTTCTCTCAAACTCCTCCCCATTTCCATTACCCCACTTCTTTGCAATCACCTGGCCATTATTACAATCTCATAGTTTATCTGAGCAACTGAAGGAGAGATTCACAAAATAATCTTGTGCGTTAACAGTTCTGAAATTAGATTGAAATAAATGAGAAATTGGTAATTTAGAAAAATACATGCTTAAAGAATTAAAATTACTCATCCCTGAACCATCAGAGAATTCTTGTATAAACTACTGGGGAAGTTCTTACACTTTACCTATCTTTTGCCATGTGTATTTTAGAACTAATTTGCATCAGCAAAAGCTAGGGATTTTACAGATGACTGATGTCTGTGAAAATGAGATTTCTCCCCTGAACTTGCTTTAATTAAAATGCTGTAAGTAAGGGAACGTTTTAATGTGCCAATCTCTATATTTGTTTAGTGCTGGCTTTAGTTTGCATATCAGAGAGCTCTGGTGCACAGGTTCTGCACTGTTTATACACTAGTTAACACTCTAAATATTTTTTTATTGAATTGTTTTGCATAAAGGATGGCTAAAATGAATAGTCTTTAGTTAATTATGCACCTTTACTTGGTTTTGTTTTGCTTTTTGTCATGTCATTTTTTAAAATATACAACATATTTAAATTGGTAATGATAAATTTATATACCAAGGAACGCTAAGTTGAATATAGTCTAGGTTTGTAGACCTTGAAAGCTATATTTGAAATCACCCTTCATTTTTCTCCCCAAAAGAATCAGAACTTTGATAAGCAACATGTCATCTTACTCATGGTGACAGAAAAATTCTTTTTCCACAGGTTATTTGCTTGTAGTTTCAGATCTTCGGATTGTTCATAGGCAGTTTAATCAAGGTTATATAGTGTTAACCAAGAGGGAACATTTACTTAACTACCTTGTGACGATTACTTATGGACAAAAATCAATAAATATTGTAGACTATACCCATATTTAGTCTTTGTACATTATTAGTATATATGTAACCATGTGTACCATTTTTGGCTGAAATCTATACTTGTATCCTCTCTCCATCAAAAATTATAATATAAACATAATTACATTATATTTATATAGATGGATTATAAAATATGAATATAATATAACTTTAAATAAATAATTAATTAAATTGAGATCACCCACAGATTTCAGTTCCAAAAATGAGTTTACCTAAATTTCCCGAAATGCAAAAATCAAAAAAAATTGTCTATAGCATTATAAGCTTAAGTTTCTATTTAGCTTTCTACTTCTATGATTAGAAAGACATTTTCATTGAATCACCATATATATTACATGCTTACTTTGTATCTAGGACTGTTCCAAATGCTTCAATATATTGGTTTTTAGATCCTACAAAATTAACTTATGAGGTAGGTATTTTAATTGTTATTTTTAAAATAAGAAAAAATGAGGCACTTTTAAGTTATGTAACTTCTCTCTGGACATGATTAATCAGTAGCTAAATTAAGCTATGAATACAGACATGCTGGCTGCACAGCTGCCTCTTATTGCCTTATTTTTATGTATTATGGATCAATTATTTTTCTATTTATTTATTCCTCTACCTCCCCACCCACCCCCCAAAATAATAAGCATCAGAGACAGGATATGTCTCAAGAATTGATGTTCTTAGTCATCCTGCTATAGTGGATACTAGTTTTGATACTGAAATGGGGGTTGTAATAGTAAAGGTTGCAATTGGAATGGGAACGTATTCTAAATTGGGGAGTATGGAACTCCTAGGGAGAGCTTTCTAAGGAGCTCCACCTTCTCTCTGTCTCTGTCTCTCTTTCTCTGTCAGTATTTTATTGTGCAATACAAAACACATAAGAAATATGCATACTCTTTCCATATATGTCCGCATGCATACATATGTATGTGTGTGTATGAAGAAGTATATTGTGGAAAACAGCACAAGTTAATTAATTAAACATTTATGGCACTGAAGAGGCCTCCTGCTTCTCTGTGATTGAATGTGTTCATCCTGACTTTTGAGACAATTATTGTCTTGATTATCCTTGTAGTTTTATTAATTATACGTGCATTTCTAAATAATATAGTTTAACTTTGCTTGTTTTAAACTTTATGTGAATAGAAATTATTGCTTTAATATGTATGTGACTTTAAATTTTAATTTACTTATAATTTATATATATATATATATATATATATATATATATATATTCATTTTTTTATGAGCCTATAATATTCTGTGCATGCTATTTTCATCCAGAGTTGTATCAGGACTCTGTTAGATACAGAGGGTGCCAAAAAATTGTATATAAATTTTAAGGAAGGAAAACTGTATTAAAATTGTAATACTCAATATATACTGATAACAAAAGATGAATACAAGTCTTGTTTGACTTTTGCAATTACAAGAGGTGCTCAAAGTGATTACCATCAGCGTCCAGACACTTCTGATTACGGTGAACTACTGCATGAGCAATGTTGACCAAAGTGCCCACTTGTATACATTTTTTAGGCACCCCTGTATTTAAAATCAATAGAAAAGAAGTCACCTTATTTATTTAGTCTAGAATGGCTTACATAGTACTATCTATGGATATTTGTTTCTTAAATAATTCAAAAGAACATATGCATTGAATGTTATGGGAAATAGCTCACTAAAAACTGTTTTCATCTTTATGTTGATTATTTTATATCTAAATTTAATGTGTCTCAAGTTTTATTTTCTATAATATTACCCATTTGTTTTCCTATTCATGTGAAATTCTGACTAGTCATCTGTTAAATGTTTTCATCTAATCTCTATTTAATTTTTATATTTTTCATTCTTAATTATGACCTTATGGCTGAAATGTCTTCTTTTTAAACTCTGATTAAATTAATCAATAATTCATTTTTCAGGTTTTAATCTAACAGTATTTTGTACTTTATTATTTAACTTATTTTTAATTCCTTTTACTTTTAAAATGAAATGTTATTTTGTTAGTAGCAATATCTTTTTTATATTTATATTGACAATATTACTTAATAAGTAAAGCATGTAAGTTCTGGTTAACTTGCAAATAAAATTTTGATGATATCCTATAATGTTGATAATATTAATATTATCTTGAATACAGTTAATTTGTCTTTATTCTCTACTTGCAATCTTGATTTTTATTTTGGCAAAAAATTTATTTGGAAAATATTTTAAAACTGCTACTTCGTTGAAATGATTTATTCATTTATTTTGAATTTATTTTTATTATTTTATGATAACAAAGTGTATCTATTACTTTTTGTATTTTTAAATTCATTAATCTATATTTCTATATTAATTAAATCTTACCTCTATATTTTTATTTAATGTTTCTTTTTTAAAATTTGTAGTTTTAAAAGCAAAATATAATATTTAAACACTTTAATGAATTTATTATATATTACTTTAAAGCACAACTGTCTTAGTAGAGTAATACTTCTAGTCAATATTATTAATGTATTAATGTATTTGTTTAAATCCTTACACTTTTGTGGCTTTTTTTTTTTTTAAACAGGACTTTATTGGGGAACAGTGTGTACTTCCAGGACTTTTTCCAAGTCAAGTTATTGTCCTTTCAGTCTTAGTTGCAGGGAGTGCAGCCCACCATCTCTTGCAGGAATCGAACTGGCAACCTTGTGGTTGCGAGCCTGTGGCTCCAACCAACTGAGCCATCTGTGAGGCAGCTCAGCTCAAGGTGCCTGTGTTCAATCTTAGTTGCGAGGGGCGGAGCCCACCATCCTTTGTGGGACTCGAAGAGTTGAACTGGCAACCTTGTGGTTGAGAGCCCACTGGCCCATTTGGGAATTGAACCGGCAGCCTTCAGAGTTAGGAGCACGGACCTCCTGACTCAGCATAGTATGCATGGATCCTCTGCTCAGTGTCACACAAGGTTTCAATCAAGGTATTTGCTGGGCTGAGTTTTCATCTGGAGGCTAGCCTGGGGAAGAATCCACTTCTAAGAGTCCAGGTTATTGGGAGAAGTAATTCCTTTGTGTTTGAATGACTGAGGTGAAGGCTCTAGCTTTTTGCTGGCTAAAGGCCAGCTTCAGGGTCCACTCACAATTCTGTGTGGCCCCACTGAGTTTCTTGCCACAAGGACTTCCTAAATAAAGCTGCTTACTTTATCAAACCAAGGAGGATAATCTTCTGCTGTAGTCTGCTAAGATGAAGTCTTACATATTGTAACATAAAGAACTGACATGCATGTATCTCCATAGGAGTGCCACATTCTGTTGGTTAGAAGCAATTCACACATACTATATGTACTCAGTGAGAGGTGATTACACATGGTATGGATCCTTAGAAGGAGAAACAGGTAAAAAACAATATAAAGAACAATCAACCATTTCAATAATGTTAGTCATAAATTAAGAATTTATTCTGTTCACATTGTTTCATTATTAGATTGCGAACTTCATGTGCTATAAATAGGCCTTCTCATGCAATTACAGGATAAAAAGAGATTATTGATCTTACTACTTGACAAATACCATCCTTCACTGGCTATTTTTTAAGTAACTGATTTTATCTGCTCCAACAGAAAACACACAAAAATGTTTTAAGTTAAGGTTGAAACATTTCTCCAAAATTACATATTGTGGAGCTCCTGCCTCACTGATGATTTAGGGCCAAATAATTTTGATACACTGCCTACAGTACCCAACATTTAGAAATTTGCAATGTATTATACTTGCTTGTTAAATCTCAGAAGTCTCTCTGATACTGTTCATTTTTTAAACATTGTGTTAAACAGACTATAAAACACTTTTACTTACAGAACCACTATAAACGTTTCAAGAACTTGTTCTTTGAATATAATTTGGAATATATAAAGAGATAGAAAGCTATCCATGTTTTCAATGTCTTCTTAACCCAGATGCCAAAACTGTATTAATTTTTTTGTAAATTTATACTTAGGGTTTTCCTGAACTTTACAATGCACATAGACCAACTCCCTTGCAGTGATTTCCAAGAATTTTCATATTTACTAATTCTATCATATCCATTGTGAGTTTTTTTGTTTGTTTGGTTGGGTTTTTATTAGATCTTCTTTTGTATGCACTGACCTCAACTGACTAATCATTAATATCCGATGCAAATTGTTCTAAAATCTATCCTCTTAATTCTATATATCTACTTCCAGAAAACTTTTCCCCCAACTATTCTGTTCAAAATATTCTTATATAATATACAACCTTATGTGAAATATTTTATCATCTAATTTTAACATGATGTCTTAATAGAAATATTTATTTATTTAATATAGTCTCAAAATACTGCAAAATCTTTAACTTTTTTATTTTGCCTTCCTAATTCATATAGTGAACAAAAATCCATAGGCACTTTAAACATTTTATGAAATGGCACATTATAAATAATAATATTTGAAATAAAATTCCTCATTTGTAGAATATTAGGAAACACATACTATGATTTATAATGTATTTAGAAAATATATACCATTCTCCATAAAATTCACCTACTGATATTTATTAGAACGTACTTCAATAGGTGAGAAAAGTATTCTTATTTCCAGCACATCTGAAAATTGAAGACAATCAAAAATGAGGGCAGAGCAAGTTCAGATATAAATGAACAGAAGGCAAGGAAGAGTATAGTGAGAAATACTCTGAAATATTAATTTCATTTAAAATCTTGGCATTGTCAAGGTATCAAGAAGTAAAGTTCATTTACGATGTTTAACATAATTTTTGGTTATTTTAAATATAGCAATTTTGGTTACTTTCTGTTATAGTTTTAATATTTCCTAAATTATAACTATATATTAATATATGCACACACATCTTTTGCCTACCCCAACCCCCCAAAAAATATTTATGATAGTAGCAAGATCCAGTCTGAAGGAACTTTTTCATTAAAGACTTTTTTTGTAGATGTATTTTTTTTTCCATTTCTTTTAAAACTCCCATTGGTAAAATTTTCACATGCTTCAGCTACTAACACAGTTACTCAAAAAGATGTGTAAAACATTTATCCTTAATAGGCTGTAAATGGAACATTGATCTTAAAGTCTCTGAGGAAAATAGATAATGGGGTTCATGTAATTTAATTCGTTCTAAAGTTGATATCAGAATGCATAATCCACTATTCTTACGAAATGCTATGTGAATTTGAGTTTTAAAAGAAACTTAATTTTATGTCTTAAAATTTTATACTACTGAACAACATATTCTCAGTTTCTCTTTCTTTCTGAACTTAGATTCTGTTGCCTCCCATTGAAAAATATTTATGCTTTTAAAAGTTTGCAATGGATTATCAGATTTTTTTCTAAAAAATAAATGGCATTTAAATATAAAATAACTAAAATTCAATGAATTTGTACCATAAATATTGGAGAATTAATAACATATATTTGATAAAACTCTATGCAGGAACAATAAAAATATTTAAAAATTTTGTTTATAAAGCTAACTGAAAGTGATAAAGTTGGTCAGAAATTTCAGGCACTTACGTAATCAAATATCTTTTAATAATTCTGGCATTGGAATCAGCACAAATAGAAATTTATGCCTCTGATATTGCTAAGACTTTTCAAAAGAAAATAAAATTCCTTGTGAACTAATGTGATTAATGATAATCAATTCTAGCAGCTATGGTATGAGAAAAGTTCATCTTTCTTGTTTTTCATTAGAAATATTACCTCCCCCAAATAACTCCGATTTTTATTAATTTATCATTTAAAAATATGTAACAAAAGTACTTTAGAAATATCAATGGTAGTCTTCCTTGAATGACTAAAAATTCCATATATGGATAGTTAATTTTAATTTTAAATTATTTTGATATAAAAATATTTCTTCAAGGTTTTGTTGCTATGTCTATGCTCCTGATCTCCCTTTCCTTAGATCCTTTACATCAGAAAACTTGCAATTGCAAGTTCTTTCTCTGTCATTATGAGATTTAACTACTTTTTATTTTTTTTTTTAATTAAAGTTTCTTGGGGTGAAAAATATTAGTAAAGTTATATGGGTTCCAGGCGTACAATTCTGTAATACATCATCAATAAATCCCATTGTGTGTTCACCCAGAGCCACTTCTTCCTTCACCATATATTTGATCCCCTTTACCCTCATCTACCACCCCCCTCCCCCCTTACCCTTTGGTAACCACTAAACTATTGTCTGTGTCTATGAGTTTTTGCTTCTTTATTTGTTTGTCTTGTTCCTTTGTACTACAGAGCAACAATAATCAAAACAGTATGGTACTCGGAGAAAAACAGACACACAGACCAATGGAATACAATTGGAAAACCAGAAAAAAACCCACATAAATATGAACAGATAATTTTCAACAAAGGAGCAAAAACATACAATGGGGAAAAGACAGCCTCTTCAATAAATGGTGCTGGGAGAATTGGAAAGCCAGGTGCAAGAGAATGAAACTAGACTGCTATTTATCGCCAGGTACCAAAATTAACTCAAAATAGATCAAAGACCTAAACATAAGACCTGAGATTTAACTCTTTTTAAAAGCTTCTTGCCCATTTTACAAGACAGTTTGAAGACTGTCTTTCTCCAGGAACCTGAGGCCATCCCTTTGAAATGTAATCATCAAGGGAGCTAGTGCCCTATCTTTCAGTTTCTGTGGGAGGGTAAAAGCCTAACTTCAGTGGGGGTCTTGGTGCCTACCTCCTTCTACCTATCATGAAGATAAGAGAAAGATTAGTTTTCCTTTGGATAAAGACAATTACCAAATTACAGATGACCTATGAGCCCTCCACCCCAGCTCTTAAGATTTTCCTGCCATTTATTTCAGTGGAGCTGAGTTTCCATATTGGTCTATGTTCACTTCCTTACTTTTGGTAATAGTATCAAAAACAAACAAGCAAGCAGACAAACAAACAAACACTTCTGTAACTCATCTTGTGTGGTGCGATGTGTTCTTCAACAGTGGGATCAGCCAATAAAGTGCCAAACATTTTCCTTTATACATCATTTTTAACTGAAA
The DNA here is from genome assembly GCF_004115265.2 of Rhinolophus ferrumequinum. Lineage (NCBI taxonomy): Eukaryota > Metazoa > Chordata > Mammalia > Chiroptera > Rhinolophidae > Rhinolophus > Rhinolophus ferrumequinum. The sequence continues at coordinate 87,979,191 of NC_046289.1, read as the reverse complement.
GATGTCTATAGCTTGACTTTTGTAGTACAATTTATGTCCTATCAAAGCAGAAATTGAAAGTGTGAATATAAATCTTCACAAAACAATGCCAAAATTTTTGACTAAGCCCTGTTAAAGTAATAATGGAGAAGAGATGTACAAAGAAAGATAAAATAGACTTTTAGACAAAGACAATGACTATGATCACTCATGTTTTTCTAATTGTACATTTGTCGTTTAGCAACTAATTCTGTGTGCATGAAGATATAAGTTTAAAGTCCTTACACACATGAAGTCACTTTTTATTTAATGTACAGCCATACAAATAAGACATAGTTAAATAATAATCTAAAGTAGAAAAAATGAATAACACAGGTCACATTTTTATAAATTTCAACGTATGGCATTGGAGTTTGGGAAAAGATCTGTGAAAAAGTAGAAATTACCTGGGAATTGAACTATGAGAAAAAGTTAGAAAAGTGGAAAAAAAGAGGAAAGTGTACAAGAAGAATACAAATGAATAAAAATGTTTTAGTTAAGGCTGACCATAATGCATTTTTCTGGACTACTTAGAGGGAGGTGAGGGAATTAGAGGAGATTCGGGAGGTTTTAAAGAAAGTGGCTTCAGTGTTTATAGCAGAATATAAGAACCAGTAGACTTTATTCGTTCGTCTTGTTCCTTTGTTGTTTTCAGTTCTATATCCCACATATCAGTGAAATCATCATTCTCGACTTTTTCTGTCTGACTTATCTTGCTTAATATAATAATCTCAAGATCCATCCATGTTGTTGCAAATGGCACTATTTCATGTTCTCTTATGGCAGAATAGTATGCCATTGTATACATGTACCACATCTTCTTTATCCAATTGTCTATCAATGGACATTTTGATTGTTTCCATGTCTTAACAACAGTAAATAAAAATAAAAAAACGAAAGAAGCAATAGACTTGAAGTACCTGTGGAATCAGGTTAATTGTAGTGAGAGTGCTGGACTACATAAATTGGAAGTATAACAAACGGGAGAGAGTGCCCAAATGTGAGGAGCTCAAGTGCCAGGGTAGGGCCGATTTCAATACAGCCTATATGTAGGCATAATGCAAGGAAATCAATTTCAACATTAAATCAAATGATTTTAATTTCCTTCATGAAAATCTGTATCACAAATATTTAATCTCAGCCTCTCCCCATTTTAAATAAAATCCTTACCAAGACATATTAATAAATCATAGCAAAGGGAATTTTTATACCCATAGAGATTCATACTGTTTTGAAAGCAATTGTAGACACTTTGTTAATGGATGGTTAATATAAACCTATATGATCTAATTTAAAATATAGCTATGAATTAATGATTTAAGTGGACTACTTCAGATGGTCCCTGTAGTTAGTACTCTCTACATAGGTCAGTGGATGACAAAGATTTGAAATAATTAAGACCAGTAATTCAGATTAAATCCCACTGGCATTGGTTCTTAGTCAACATCCACATTTTTAATGCTTACTCAAACGTCAGCAACACCTCTAGACTCTAGAATTCATGAACAGAACTCCTCTGTAAGTTCATACCCACCCCCACCCCACCTTATTTCTTATTTTTTTTAATTGTTTTGATTTATTTTTTTTCTCATAACATCTTGTCCGCCATTTCTTGAGATTACAGGTGTAGGTCTTATAGACATCCATATTCAGTCTTCATTTTTGATCCAGTTTTCATTAATTTTCGTAAAATAAAGAACAATAGTAAAAAGACACAGTACATTAAACAAAGAAAATAATTGTGAAAGAAATGTCTGTTTTACTTGTTTTAGCAAGCTATTCATTCATTTTGTTTTATTTGGAAAATCAGTTCCCAAATAATTCATTTAATTGATATTTTAGGTGTACAACATAAAAGAGGAAAGAAAACATTACTGGAAATATTTTTTAGATAAATTACAATTATAACAGAATACCATGGATTTTAAAATATGAAGTAATTTTGAGAACACAAAAATACTTATTTTCTAAAGTTTGCTTTAATCTCATGTTAAATTCCTTTTGAAAATGAAGTTTTCTCTCACATCTTCTCTACTATTCTCATGCTGCAAAATATTTTAAAGAGCATATTTAAATGAGATTTGTATCCTGGGATTTGCCAGTGAAGAGGGAAGAAGATTCTCTCTCTTCATCTTCAGTATACATTTCAGTGAGATCAGAATTTGCACCTTACTCAGGCATCACACCTAGGAAAATCTTTTAGGAATTTATCTTGTGTCTCTTCAAATGGAGAGGACATTTTATTTTTATTTCTTTTACTTTTCCTGGAACTGAAGATGTGATAAGAATGCTTCTGTGGACGTGCTCTGTTATATTTACCACAATAAAATTGGTACATAAAAACAAAACCAAAGAAACAAACAATAACAAAAACAAAAAAATAAAAGCATTTCCTCATTAGATATTCTTTCATCTCCCCTATGATAATACACACAGTGGTTTTCTTTTTTTCCCCACTGCCTTCTCTTTCATTACTTCATTTCCCTAAACATATACAATTGGAGCTATTAATTTTGTTTGTGCTGTAGGAATGGCTTTTTGCCTAACAATCACTCTGGAATGGGCAACTGTAGTTGGGAGTGGGTGACAGTATGACTATCAACCTGTTTTCTAATTTAAGTCCTGATATTTGGCTTTATGAATCTATTCCATCTTTGATTAGTGGTAATTTCTCCACGTTTCTGAAAATAGTTGATTGACACTTGATTTCTCTAATGTGAGAGAAATAGAGTAAACCATTGCTAGCTAGTTAATATTTTAATGTGACACAACAATTATATTTTATTTCTTACTTAATACAATGATGAATCTTTCTAAAATAACAGGTCACAAAAACAAAACAAAACAAAACAAAAACTCTGAGTTTCAGAGTATAGTTTCCCATCAATAATAATTCAAAAGGGTAGAAATATTTCACTATTAAGATATATTGAATTTAAACAGAACAAAATGGTTTAATGGTACAGTAAAATTAGGCATAAATATAGTCCTAAATTTTCACCTGCACTTTCCCTAAAAGATTCATCATCAAAAAAATGTAAAGGGAGACATGCATATTGCTTTTTCTGGATATTTCTTCTTTCAATAAAACTGGGATTCTTTTACTAAAAAGTATATTGGGAGTACGTTTGAATATACAACTACCAGGGGTACCAAAAAAATGCATATACATCACTTGCATTCATTTTTTGTTATCGATATATATTGAGTGGTACAATTCTAATACAGTTTTTTCCTTTCTTAAAATATGTACATATGCCATAGTCTGCCCCTTTAGTAACCCTTATATATGTGCCTATCCTTCTTCTTTCTGTCAGTCCTCAAACAAGGCAAGCCGGACATATCATGCAACTTCTACATCCAGTTCTGTATACAGCCCTCTCCACCAGCAACTTGTTTTTTCTTGAGGTTCTGGGACCTATAAACACTCTGGAAGGAACTGCTCTGCTCTTCTGTCTGGGCTCTGGTTCTGCTCTCTGCTAACTCTTCCCTTGTTAATCTCAATATGAAGTGTGCCGTTGAGAATATATCCTCTTGGGGACTATGGAATTTCTCAGCTTTCTTCTTGTGTTACAGTTTTAGAAGAATACAAAGAACGGCCGTAAGCTTTAACCTACATTTCATAAGAAAACTTCTATTCCTTTAATGAGAAGAATGGGTATCAGTTTACTCTATATATTGAATTTAACAAATCTTCTTTCTAAAGCAACATGTCTTAATTGTTTGTTTGCTCGTTGAGACTCCTAGTGTTACTTGTTAGTATACATTAAATGACTGTGCTGAAGCCTCTTGCTGGATGTGTGTGTGTGTGTGTGTGTGTGTGTGTGTGTGTGTGTGTGTGTGTTTATACACAAAATATACACCGGATGTATAGTCTTTTTTACATATATATATATATATATATATATATATATATATATATATATATACCTCTGTGTATATGTGTACAGAGATATAGATAGATATAAAGACTGGGGATATTTTAAAATTTGTATTTTGATGTTTAGTTCTAATTAAAATGTTTTTTTTCTTGTTGACATTTAATGAGCCCTAGCACAGTGCTAAAGTTTCTATGTAATGAAAAGATATGTAGTTCTTGAAAAAGAGAGGAAAGTTAATAGTTCTAAGGTAACTTTTACCATTACAAAATGAGAAGAGGACGAAAACTTCCTTTAAGCAAATGACATGTTATGTAGTTCTGAATTTTTACAAATCATTACATTCTAGAAGAAAAAATATTCTGAAAAAAATGGTGAACTGTGAAGTTTTGTCCAATCTAATTAAGGAGCTCAAAGAAGGCAAGAAATCAGAAAATGGTGTACTTGAACAATAATTAAGGCCTTCTTTCTAATTTATAAAGAGCAATGTAATACATTCATATGTGCATTTTACATGAAATATAAGGTATTTTAAAATATAAAAACTATGACTTCTGCCTAAAGATTTGGAGCTACAACAGTAAGAAAAAATGTTAAGAAATTGATTGGTGAAATAATATATTACTCTTATAAATTATTAAGAAGAATGATGAACACAAGCATTCATTATTGCAAATTGATGTGGTTGAGACAGCTATTCCATTATGCTCATTTTGCATTTATCACATGATCATGCAATAAGAATACATATCACAGCCTTCCCTGCAGCCTGGTGTGTCCAGGTAACTAAGAGATAGCAAATGGAATACTGGACAGAAGTGATGTGTGCAATTCTGGTTTGTACTCTTAAATGGAAAAAGCATGCTTTTTCATTATTTAAAACCCCTTCTTGTCATTTGGAATATCAGTCAGCTATTCTATGTAGATATAGAAGTTAGAGCAGAGGATAGAAGGAATTTTATTCCTTTCATATTCAGCTTATATAATTTAGATTACTTAATAAAAATAGCAATTAAAATGGTGTGTAAAGTAATTTAATAAATTTTCCAAAATGCATCTAAATTGTAATTTTCACGGAAACAGTTAAAACAGAATGGCAACATGCTAACCCAGTTTTTGAGTTAAAGAAAAAACTGTATCTTTACCTATAATTTGCATTTCATTTTAGAGATGATATCAACATTTTCTAATATTTTTCTGATGTTTTCACATTTTTGCTATATGCAATAATAATATCTCACTAGATTGCAAATATGAAAAAACAAGTGAAATGCAAATAAAATTATGACGGTTGTGGACGAGAGAAGAAAAGTAAAATATTCATGAAACAATGAAAATACTTTCAATGAGTTACTTAAGCTCCATACATATTTTAAGTACCTTGAAAGTCTAGGAATGATTCCATTCAGAACATTTTTTTGTGTGTGTCTTGTTTTGAGCACTAATGAAGTCATCAGACAAAAAGGAAAACACTCAACTAAGTTTTAATCAAGGAAACAAGAAAAGCCAAGAAAAAATGGTATTGAAATAGTAGAAATGGGTCTAGACTCAAGTAATCGAGTTGGAAAACAGGCAAATTAAAGACATAAGCAGAAGAAAATTTGTACATTTGAAGCAGATAATTTTATGGTACAAAACTCATTTACAAACTATTTATACTTTCCAGCATTTAAAACTGTTACTATGTTTACCTTAATAGATATAACATTTCCTTAAGAACACATTGTTATCCATTTCACCATTTTTATTAACCTTAAGCTTCTCTTTTCCTTTCTACATACTCTTGTTTATTTTATTGGTTAATTTTACGAATAAGATGAAAAAAGAAGAAAACATACTTATAAAAGTATTTTACATAGAAAGAAAGCATTATTTTTTCTGCAATTTCTTCATTTCAGATACATTAAAGATTAATAAAGATATATGACAGACTTTAATTTACAAATAATAATGTGCAAAATTTAAGAAGATAGAAATGTCTAAATCTACAAATGGGAATAGGGTGAAAGGAACTTACGTATTTGTGTTATATTTTTACCTTTATGCATGCACCACAGTGGTATTTGCAAAATGTAACCATATGAAACTAAAATACGTATTTTCAATAAATACAGGGTAAAATATTTGAAACAATAACAGAGCATTGTGTAAGTTTTATTGGAAGCATTATTTACCTAGTGATACATAGAATCATGGATATAATGAAGAGCATTTTGAAATAAATGCAATATGTCTATTTGGACTTACTAATTATATTGGGCCAACATTCAATATCTGTGCTTATTTTCTATCTGCTAGATGTATCACTTGTTTTAGGACCCTCCACAAATTTTTTAATTTATATTTTTATATGAAATATATTTTCCATTTATAGAGTGCAACTTTATTAATAAGTCTAATTACTTCTGTATGCTAATTGCATAATTCAAATTCTCTCTTTCTTCAGTTATTTTCCTCTACCAAATCAGTAGGATTCTGAAAATGATGTCAGTATTGCCACTTTTGCTTCCTCTTCACTTGTATTTGCATGAATATTATCTTACATGTTTTCAAAATCTAGTGCTATATTTTAAGAGCATTTACTGTATATAATGCATAAAAAAATTGATTTTAACCCAACACTAAAATCTGTTTTGTAAAATAAATTTACATTTAATCCAGATACATATATATAATGCATGTCTGCATACGTGATTGTACTCGTTTCATCTTAGTTCATTTTAAAAATTAATTTTTGCTTTGTTATTATACATTCTCTTTTATCTTTTGCTTATTTTTGATGGTTTAATTTTTATTAATTCTCACCCATAGTCCAGTTAATTTGGAAGGTCCTTTAAGTTTTTCTATTTCTCAAGTGTTTTTGTTTGTTTGTTTTTTGTTTTACATTCTCAATGTCAATAACCAATTAACTTATTTCCACCATATCTACATATATCACCTGTATCCTACAACCAGAACACTCACTCCATAGTTCCATGCTTCCCCTACCCAGAATATGAATATAGCTCTTCAGTGACTCAGCCTCCAATGCTAGAAAACCTTTATAATGCTTTTGTTTTCTTCTCCTCGGTCCAACACCCAAATCCCAGATTTTGCCAAAATAGTTTGGTTATTTCAGTTACAGCCCATTTTATTTTATTTTTTTTGCAATTTGACACTTTTATTTCAAAGACATATTTTCAAAAGGCAATTGAAGTCTTTAATCCAAGAGAAATATCCATTATTACATAATAATATCCATTATTATTATGGGTAATCATAATAATGGATATTTGCCTCTGAAATCTCTGCATGAAAGATGCCTTACCCTTGCCCTCCTTATGTGTATATTATCGTTTCTCTGGGCTCTGGAATATCTGGCAGGTCAGTTTACGGAAGGTCTCCAAATGCCAAGGTACCCTACTTGAAAACAGTGAAATGCTTTCTGAGGGCTCCCGTTTTCCTGGTGACAGAGTACAGAATTTTACCTTAGACTTCTTCCTTTTGTTCCTGTCTCAGACCCTGGCTCATAGGAGAACAGAACTCCTTTTCATGTCTCCTTTACAAATCATGATTTTGACCGGCTTATCTTCTTTGCTGATGCATCTATTTTTTATGATGTGGAAGGAGAAATATGTATGAAAGAATGTAAATAAATTGGAGATCTCCATAAACAACGATCTGATTAATGAAATTGTGCTGAACAATGTGTTGAATGCTATCAGGAAATGCATTTTATTTAACATCTATATTTGACACTCTTATTATCTGTTGCTCAAACTACCCACACATAGAAGTACAGAGGAACATTTTTGAATAGCCATCTGAAGATTCAGCATTTTATCATGTAAATGCATTAATTTCACGGTTAAATTTGCCGCAGAAACATCAATGTAAAGCAAGTAGACTTTGATATTTTGTAACAAGTTAAAAATATCTGTGACTCCCATGGCGTAAAAAATATGGCCACTCTATCATCAAATACTCTTTACTTTCTCTGGAAGTAAATAACGTATATTTTCTGAACCCTACTTTCCCAATGTTATGTGTAATCCAGATAAAAAATATAACACTTGAATATATCTATATCTATTGGAAATCTTAAGGCTTAACCTCTTAAAATTAAAACATACCTTCTTTGGTTGATTATAAGCTGTTAGTTGCTATCTCAGTGAGCCCACTGGACAGCCATAGTTATAGCAATGAACTATCAAAATTAACACTGAAAACTCTGTCAAAACTGTCTTAACCTGAATCATTGTCCATGGAAATACATGGAAAATGTGGAAGTTTTATTGAAAATAAACCAGGAAGCACCAGATTCGGGGTAATTTAATTGCTCCATGAATTATTTTTAAGATTCTATATTGTGAAATTCTACTAGAATGAACCAAACTGTTAATGTGTATACATAAAGACTAGTAAACTTAACATTTCCAATTTATTTATTATAAATAGTGCTTGGAATAAACCTTTTTAATAATGCACTATATGTGATCATTCTTAAATGCATATATTGAATTAAAAACCAATGTGAAAGGTCAACTCTGAATAGTCCCGCAGCAGGTGCATTCTAAACTGATAGTGGTAGAAATACATTCACACAATCAATGCTATTCTCTTGAATTTTTAAAAACCAAATAAAATTAAAAGCATTAGATAAAAATAAAAATAAAAAAGTAAAGATACTTCCACCTTCCTTTTTAAGTGGAGAATGATACACCTATTCATGATACACTCCAAAGGTCTAAATTACCTGGCTTCTGAGAGATGACAGGACAAAATAGAACATTTCATTTCCCTTTACTTATAAACTATGAATTTACATTTTAAAATGTATCATAAAATCAGGAGTATTCACTAAATATATGTTGTAGAATTTCAATCTGCACTGTGACTTTAAATGGAAGTGTTGATAACAGGGCACTTGAGGATCTGAAGTTGATATCAAGGCATTGGTTCTATTATAATTGACTTTATTCTCAATATTTGTTTCTTGCTTTCATTGTGCGCAGAAAAAGCAAACAGTGCTGAGTCACAGGAATGTCTTCCTGATTTATTTATGTAACGATAGTCGGTATAGCTGGTCAGCTGTGCTAGATGCCCTATTTGCCATCCACCTGTGTATATTCTCTTTCCTACATGATTAAATCACATGGGTGAAAAATTGTCTTTCACTATGAAACCAAGTAGCTAAAAAATGCCCTCAAATTTAAGGCTATATAAAGTGCTAAAGTCAAGGGATTGGTGCTGCAGAACTGTGTCCTGCGACTTCATTCAGGGCTGTACCAGGCGACGGCTGTTTTTCAAGCACACATTTTCCAGCCTACTCAGCAAATCTGTCCAGCCTACTCAGAAAATATGAAGTCAGGGTCTTGATAGGGTCCTTGCCATGCTGTGTAGTCTGGAAATGCCATTTTTCTTTTTTTTTTTTTAATTTTATATTGGTGGACAATGTGTTTCTCCAGGATCCATCAGCTCCAAGTCGTTGTCCTTCAATCTAGTTGTGGAGAGTGAAGTTCAGCTCCAAGTCCAGTCACCGTTTTCAATCTTTAGTTGCAGGGGGCACCATCCCATGTGGAATTGAACTCCAACCCTGTTGTTCAGAGCTCACACTTTAACAAACTGAGCCATCCAGCAGCCCCAAGGAAATGCCATTTTTCACTAGAGACTTGCTTCCCAATGGACGGGGCCCTGGACTTAGGGGAGCTGCTCAACACAGAGAACTGGGCAAAAGTCTATTTCAAATGCATTAGCAAAAATCTCTTTTCAAAACAGATGTTTCGAAAATGTTACTATTATTACGATTTAATTGTGTAATAAAAAGTAAAAACTCTCTTTTTAAATAAATACATTTCCCTAGGTACTCACAATATGAAATTAATTGCAATAGCCATTGGGTAGACTTAGGCAAATCGTTTAAGGTTTTTGACTATGATTTGACTCATTTCCAAAATGCTGATAGTAATACGTGAATTCAGGATTGTTGTGAAAAATGGGCACATGTAAAATAAACAACAGAGATCTGGCGGCAGATCTCAGGTGAAGCCTCCATTGGTCAATAAAGATTGACCAATGGAGGTGACAATGAGGGACCGAACAGCAGGCCTGTTGAGAGCAATGGGACAGGATACACAGCTCAACCATAGGAGCTTTCATTGATTCTGTTAGCCCCCAACACTAGGAGGGTATGAAAACTGAGTAAGAAAGCCCAGAGACAGGTTACTGCAGAGGTTAAGGAAGCAAGAGGTAATTAGTTGTAGTCAAGAGTCCCTGACATCTGTAAACCAGTAATCAGGAAATCAGAAGTCAATTTATGAGCATTCAGTGTTGTTTCACTTGGGTTTGGAGGGAGAATGTGTACCAGCCTGAAATTCTGCTGTCATTTCTCTTATTCTTGGATCTACAGCAGGGCCCACATAGAATTCATTGTATGTCAACCTAAATAATAATGAAAAATAAATCGACAGAGAATCTAAACAACAAAAAAAGAAAAAAATAACATATTTATTAAAGGATACCAGGTAAATTTAAACAGTGGGAAGGTATACCATGTCCTTGAACAAGAATTCTCAGTATTATAGAGATTCACAGTTTCCCAAATTATTTGTTTCTTAAGGGTCCATTAAATGGTCACAACTTAATTTTTAAGACACAGAAAACCTCAAAGATTCTGAAAACTAAAAATAGTTTAGCTAGCTCATTTTGCAACAGCACTAAGAAAAAATAGATTTATCAGAAGCGAGGAAAACAAAAACAAAAATGTTCTTTCATACAAGCTTGTCGGTATAGCATAGTGGCTAATGTACACATTTTCCTTAATAAAAATGAAAATTCTACAGACTTTTTTGAATTTCAGAAGCAAATTTTAATTTTCCTGTATAAAAAAATACATTTGCAACAGTGTCAAAAGATGTTCTAAAATTACTAAGAGACCAGCTATCAACATATATGAAAAGTTACATATATAATTTAATTAAAATAATGCAGTATTGTTTAATAAGTAAACAGTTCATGTAAAAAGAAGAGAGTCTACAAATATACTCAAATTCATCTATAATAAAAGATGTACTGCTTATCTGTGGGGGAAAGCTGAATTGTTTTATAAACATTGTTTATAGATCTGGTCTTTCTCAGAAGGACAAAACTTTAGAAGTCACGAGAGAAAAAATGGATAAATTTACCTGCATATCAATAACAAATTATTATATGGTAAAAAATACCATGAACTATGTATAAAAAAAAACCCAAGAAAACTGGAAGAATATTGCAACACATACCAAAGGGATACATTTTAATCTTGTAACAGGTTCTGTGACTCATTAAGAAAACTGAGCCAAGGAAAAATAGCCAAAAACAGGAACAGCAAAGGCACAATAAAGAAAATACAGATGGTCTTTATACATTTGAAAAGAATTCTAGTCTCATTCAAAAAATATAAATGATAATAAAAAGACAATTAGACAACCGTTTTCCCATGTGCAAGAGTGGCAGAGATAAAAGAGTTAATGTTATTTTTACTGTGAGGTTATACGTACAGAAGCATTTCAAACATTGTTATTAGGGGCAATTTGGCAATGTTTTGCGAAAATTTAAAATGCTTACACACTTGGAAATGGCAATTTCATTTACAGTAATTTATTCTAAAGCTTTATCCACATATGTGTACAAAGAAATATACATACACCAATTCATTGTTATATGTATAGTATAATTGTGTATATGAGAGTCAGAGGACATCTAGCAAAGACAGACATATCGTCTCATTGCTAAGGAGCCATGAATTGTTGGGGGTTTTGCCTTTTTATGGATCTAGGAGCCCCTGACACAGGGAGAGGAGGAGGAAGGGCTATGAGTGGAAAAGTAGTAAGTAAAAATGGGGAAAAGTGAGTAAACCACTGCCGCTGATATGGAAACCTTATGAGAATGTGTAGATAAGATACTCAAAGTTTAAACCGAAGAAGAAATCAGGAAACATATGTGTATGCAATCATGCCTGCTTTTGGACCATCTGGTTTTCAAAAATTCACATAATTTGAAAGTTACTTGTCCTTAGTTTTCAGTCCTTTGTACAGGACAAGAACAATACTTCATCAGAACATCAAGGGAAATGTGTTTGCCATTCATCTTTCCCAACACTATTTGTTCTTTTCCTAGTACATTGATAGGCATTTATGGGATGTTGAACAATAAAGCAATATACAAAATATAAATTATAATTATAAAGTAATTAACTAAAAGAAAGGACACAAGATATCTTTTGAAATATTTATGGAGAATAAAGAAACTTTTTAAACTTAATTTTCATATGCAGAATAATTTGAATTGTTACTTTCTCTTAGAGCTGATATAGTAATACCATTTTCTTCTGTAGTACTCAACCCAAAAGGATCAATTTAAGCCTTTCTCTGGGTTCAGTATCACAGATCATTACCACTCTTTAGATCATGTGAGTTAGGACCTCAATATCATTATTTTCATTATTTCCCATCTTCTTATTTCAGTATATTATCAATTAATCTTCCTTTAGGTTTATACTAATAATCAATTCTTGATTTCAGGACATCTTATCACAGTTATTCATATTGCTTCTTTGATTGCACTTTTTACCCGTATAATGTTTTCTTAATAGGAAAATTTAAGGATCCTTATTTATATAAGACCAATTTTATGTAAATACAGATCTGAATATCGCAATTCTTTTGACTCCAGCACATACACCCACAATAAATATGCTTTCTTTCAGTCACCACTGAATGAAAGACAATCCTATAGCAATCAACTTAATTTTCATGATTCTATTGTGGCAAGGACTTTCAAGATACCATCTTTTACCTACTCCAAGCCAAACACAAATTTGAAATCCTTTTTATCTCTATAGCATGCATCCTAGATGACTTATCTCACACATTTTTTTTTTTTACTTTATGCAATCATGTCTTTTTAAAATTGAATGTCCATCACTTCATCTCCACTTGTAACATGAGGCTCCTATTTCATCAATCAATAAAAAATTCACTTCCCTCTCCAAAGCTTCTGAGAAAAACAATAAATACATATAAAATACTACAAATACCTAATTAATATTGTGCCTGTCTCTATTGCTGCCATAACAAATTATCACAAATGTAGCAGCTTGAAATAAGATCAACTTATTATCTGACAGGTCTGTACCTCAGAAATCTGGGTTGATTCAGCGGACTCCCAGCTCCAGATTTCGTGAAGCTGACATCAAGTTGTGAGCAAGGTTGTCTTCGCTTGTGGAGCCTCTCAGAGTGTGAAACTATTTCCAAAGCTTATTTTGACTGTTGGAAGAATCAGTATCATTGGTTGTAGAACTAAGGTCCACCTTTCCTTGCTGGCTGTTGGTCAGGGAGAGTTTTTGGTTTTCTAGATGCCAACATGTTCCTTTTCTTGTGGGCACTTTCTCCGTCTTCAAAGCCAGCAGATGTGGGCTGAGTCTTTCTCCTGCTTTGAATCTCTCTGCCCTCCCCTATGCTTCCTCTTTCCCCTTTATCAAGACTGAGAAAGTTCTCCACATTACTAAGAGGGCATGTGATAAGATTGGTCCAACTCTGATAATACAGGATAACCTCCCTGCATCAAGGCTCATATACTCAATCATATTTTCAAATTCCATTTTGCGAAATAATCCAACATATTCACAGATTCCATTGACATCTTCGGGAGGCCATTATTTTTACTACAACAAATACATTCAAGGAAAAAAAGGGAAAGATTTTCAAAAGGAAAAGGAAAAGACATAACATGCACACTACTATGTGCACACATACACATGCACATATATATCTGAGTAACTATTTGTTAATTACTGTCTTTATTTCTGATTCCCACCAAATATTTCTATGTTTTATTCTAACAAGTTGATTTTATGGGTCAGTCTATGCTTTAACGAAAAATTTTAAAGTATTCTAGTTGAAAATATTCATGTTTTTTAAAAATCTTGTTAATGTCACTTCACATAGGTTCCTCTGTTTTATTCCCTTCAACTCATATTACTTTTTATTATTTTTCAGACTTTTGATCATTCATCATGCTCTTCCATTTCTGACTCCTAGACTTTAATATGTTTTTCCAGTTCCTTTTAGCTTTTCTAGTACTGCTGAAGTTATGCATAGCGCCACTAGCTTATTAAAAAATCTTAATTCTGTGTTTTTAAAATGACAGCGTTATAAATGTTATCCACAGCCCTGAAATACATGCTACATACTTTTATGTATAAAATTATTGTCTCCATTCCACCATGTTTTCATTGTTCTGTATAGTCACCACTCAACCACACTTGACTGACGAGTTTGGAAGAAAAAATAAACAAAAAACAGGCTTGGATAGCTCGGCCCTGTTTTTCTTGCTCATTCTGGAGCCCGTTTACCTGCAGAGAGGTCCCTTTTGCCGTTGGCCTTCCACAAGCTTGGCCCTATCTCTGCAGGCCAGGCCTGGGGATTTCTTGCTAGCTCTGGATGTCAGTGGGAATACCAATCTGACTCTGAAATTCAGCAGTTTGAAAGTCACTTGTCCCATACATAGAATTATTTTTCTATTATCTCTAACTAAATTAATAATTGGCCTCTATTAACCATACTTTTTGTTTATTTTTCATTTAGTTATGAACCTGGGAGGGAAGAATGGGTCCCTACAAACTCCTAAATGCAGAAATAGTCATTGTGGAGGAGAAACAGAATATCATTCCCTAGTGCCATTTATGTGATCAGGAATTGAAACAAATGTTGTATGTGAATTAGACTATTGAATCCTAAAAACAACATTGGGGGCTAATTAGTGTCTGTATTTTAATAATTACAATTATTTTGCCAATAATTATAGATGGAGGAAGAACCAGGACTCAAGAGGGAAGCCATTTCTGCTTGACAAAAAAAACGATACTCTTTTATTGTTTCTTCTCCAATAATTTATATGTATTTCTATTTTGACTATTTTACAGTAAGTAGGTATTATATTATTCATACAAATTCATTGTATCTATTATTATTTGTAACAATATATATTCATATGGCAGTTTCTCATTAATAAGTTTTTTTTTTCCTTGTAAACATCATCTAGCAATTTCCTTTAGATTTGTTATCGTTCAAAGGTATTTTAGTTGTAAACAGCAAAACTAAGTCTGTCTGGACATTTTATGTATAAAAATGTAAATTTTAGAGTAAAAAGGGGATAATTTGCAGAATCAAAGGAACTCTTGAAAGCTAAACCTTCAGAAAGGCAAGGACCGGGGAAGATTCTGGAACCTGAGTAACAAGAATGTTTATAGATCTCCTCTCAAGAAGGCTCTTTATAACAAGATTTAGACTCAGGCACTCTCAGATTATTTTCCTCTTTTTCATGTTTTAAAATTCTTGGGACAGAGCATGTGGCTGATGAAGCTTGAGTCAGACATTCATTTCCCTCTTCACCTGTCAACCTTGGACATGAGAAACAAAATCATGTGTGCAAACTTGCCCAGTGGCAGCATACTCGTATGCATGGAGGGGCAAATCCAGATAAGGAACACTTCACTGCAAGCCAAATAATCACTTTAGGAAATGCCTAGTCCAACCTACATTGAATAAAATACCTGCATGAGTTATGAGCCGTTTTTTAGTTCAGACATATATAGCTTTTAAAACTTTATTCTTCACTTAAATATTCATTGATATAAGAAAACAGTGCTACTTCAAAAATAAATTTAACCTAAAATAGAAAGGATGCCGTGTTACAAATGCGTAAATGCAGAGGAAAGTTCCTAGATTTATGGAACAAAGTCAGATTGTCTTTGAAGAGGTCTATTTTCTACATTTCCTACATTTTCCTGTTAAATATTTATTGTGGCTTCAATGTTACACTAAGAACGGCACTATAACTTATGAAAAACTCATTATCTAAGACAGTAGACATGACAAACCAAAGAAATCTGACTACCTACTTCAGATCTTTTGTATTTTATTGTTCAAAGTCATAGTTTATATAATCTGATAAGAAATATGTCCTAAGGTACTCCATAAAATGAAAGGCTAGCAACGCTATTAGTCAAGGAAATATACAATGATAATGATAATTTTTATTTCTTATTATATTAACGTCTATGTCTTCTATCTTCTTTGCCAACATCTGACATCCCATATTGGCCATCTGGGTAAAGTAAATGACATTGTGTAAATGATTGACAAACTCTGTTACACATAGTACATATGCTTTTCTTGAAGAACATTTGACATTCTTTGTCCTGTGCCATAGGTTTTTTATCTTGTTGACAATTACTGCACTAATAGAGAGTAAAGGATGATTATCTATCCAACTACCTTTAAGTCATTATTTGAAAATATAGGCAAAATTAAAAGCCACACAAAAAATTATCAAAACCTAAACACATTGTTTTGCATGGCACAGAGTATCTTAATCACTACTATTGTTTGTCTATTCCCAGACTTTTTATAATAGAGAATTCCTGTGAATTTAGTTATCTTCATAGACACTTTTATGTGCTTCATTTGACAAGCATCTACATAATATTTGCTCTATGCCAGGTGCTATTCTGTTTCTTAAATCTGAGGTAAATAGTCTTATTATATCTATTTTTAGGTGAGGAAACTAATGTACAAAGGGCTTAAGTATTAGCCCAAATACCAAAAAATGGCATAGCCATTTTTATTGATGTGTAAGATGCAAATTGAACTACGTCTAGAGCCTGGAAGAGGCTAGTGGAATGAGATTGAACATTTCTGCCTATTCATTAATATTTATTTCTCTTTAGGGAAATTATTTTGTTAACTTACATAATGTTTATAACATTGTAGTGAATTGTTATTCTTAATAAGATATTCCACTAAATATAAATTGATATATTATGGTATTAAAACTCTACTTCATTTTTATTAGAACAAATTATACAAAATACTGATTCATTTTTATGGTACTAAATATAATCTCCCTACTTCCAATAATAGAAGAAAAATACTGCAATTAACACACGTAGTTAAAAAAAGTTACATATTTAAATATTACTTTAATTAAAAATTACTTTGTATACATCTCTCATTGATCTCAAACTCACTGTTACTTTTCCATACTTTTAAGTGTGTATTTGGGTGTGGAGGGGTTGTAAGCAACTACATACTTAGATGTGGTTTTGCTCTTTTCTTTTTCTTTTTCTTCTAAAAGAATGCAACAATTTTATTTCCACATTCATTTATCTTTAAGGATAAAGAAATATAATGTATTTAAAATGTTTTATATTCAGTATAGTAAAAAGAAACTGAGTTTATATTTCTCAAGAGCACCATAAACATTCTAAACTTATCAGTTTATTCATATTTGCCCATTGTCTGATGTATACGTGACTGCATATTTTAATATCTGAAGGCTTTGCACTTAGTACAACTTAAACAAGTTCTTTTTGTTTTTATTTTATTTTATTTCAATTAATTTTTTTTTCAATTACAGTTGACAATCAATATTATATTAGTTTCAGGTGTATAGCATAGTGGTTAGACATTTATATAACTTAAGAAGTGATCCTCCCAATAAGTCTAGTACCCACCTGACATTATACATAGTTATTACAATATTATTCACTGTATTTCCTAGGCTGTACTTTATATCCTCGTGACTACTTTGTAACGGCCAATTTGTGCTTCTTACTCCCCTCACCTTTTTCTCCCTGCCCACTAACGCCCCTCCCACCTAAGCAAATTCTTTTTAAATAAAATAAAGCTTTAGTCATTCCTTGGGATAGATGAGAGTAATAAGTTATATAAAATCAGCAAATTTCTGCATGCTATTGTTAGAATGATATATTCTTGAAACTTATAATACTTTCTTTAATTGAATATTATCTTATGAATCTGTTTTTCTCCTCTTCTGATTTCTAGGATTTGATATCCTTCATCAGAAAACAAACTTCAATCCCAACCCTGCAATTAATAGCATGAAAAATTTCAATCCCAACCCTGCAATTAATAACATGTTAGAGCAAAGATCAATAGATGTCAAACTCGGGGGGAAAAAAAATGACACCTTCAAATCTCTAATTAAATAAAACTAGCACAATTTACCAACAGAAGTACTGACTTTTAATTGTGCCATGGGGTAGCTTTAGGGTATCATTTAATCCAATAGTTTGCCATCCAAACAACTATCAAATCAAAGGCTATTAGCTAATACTCAGTAGGAAATTGAAGGTTTGAAAAGTGTCCTAAAACACCCCTGAGGTGAAGACTGATGATTATTTCATCTAAACAAATATGAAGGAGATTTGTTTTCCTTTAGTGTCTTTTGACCGGAACGTCAGGGCTACGGATTCATTACTCTGTAGTTTGTTTTCAGTATGAGAAAGCGATAGTGAGAACTTCTAGGAGAGAGAATTTATCTATGCTTGAGATTCCGTTACATTTCCAAATACAGAAATTTCTATCCAGGACTCACTATGTAAATGTACTCATTATGTAAATCATGGAATTAAGGCATATATGTACTCTTATTTTACACACACACACAGCTCTTCCCATTCAATAAGAAATCTTGAGTACAAAACAATAAAACTCAACAGTTAGGTATTGCCAAAGTGTTATTATACATTAAAGTGTATTTTAATGAACCATAAAATTATGATTTGCACTTGCCATATAACAGTGTTCCTGATGACTTGCAGGATAAGATGGAGGTAGTTACTCAAGCATATTTTGAGCATAATTCTCCAGTAACTCTTCAGACTTCTAAAAATGGTTTAGTACTTTAAAGCCTTGAATAGTTATCCAGACAATGACATCACTGGGCATTTTCTGTTGTTGCCTCACCCACACCTTCTTGGCCCTTAGGATTTCTAGCCATTTTTGGTTAACTTCTAACACATGTGAGCCTTTGCTTTTGTTTTTTTCTGGCTGAAAGAGCCTGCTCTGCCCATAGACAAGTCAAGTGGGAAGTGGCAGAAGGCCCACACACTGTGGGGACAGAGCCAGGAGAGCAGTTTCCAGGCTCTCGGCCTCACGTGGAAAGGTGTTCGTTCACTCGGGTAGTAAATGGCCATCAACTGTGATTGGATGGCCATCAGCTGGGGCTAGTTGGCCATCAGCTGTAACCAGTGAGCCATTGGCCACTAATATAACTGCCATGGCTACGCTAGCAGAAAATGAGGGGCTAGCAAGAAGATAGTGGCTGAGCTAGCAAGCACGGATTGCAGTTAGCAGCGGGGTTGGTTGGTTGGCAGAGAAGCAGTCGGCAGGTTGCAGATCATGTGGCTCCTGCTTCCTGTGTCTCCAACCCAGCCGCTAGCGAGACTATAATGGTATGACTCCCCTACCTATGGCTCCTTGGGTGTTCCTTTTTGGCCTCATCATGTCCTGTGTTCTAATGTGGGGAGTGGGACCAGAGATCCTGCATAACACCCTGCATGATACACACCATCCCTCAGAAGCGTTCCACCGATGACTGACAGACCCAAATTAGAAAAGCACTGTGCTACAGGCAATTGTTGAAAAAGACTACTAGAGTCTTTAGCGACATGGCTTTAAAGTTACCCTCTGCTTGACTAACGTCAGAGAGGCTTCTTCCTTAATTTATGCTCTTGACATCCCTTTTCTTAGTGCGCTTAGAAAAAAATCCTTTCTGCCTCTTTGAGATGTAAATCTTTTAAAAGGCCCTTTCCCAGTTTTAGGACCCCTTACTGTGTTTCTCAAGGATCCAGGAACATCTCTTTGAAAAATAAACATCACAAACATAAGGCCCCTATCACCCAGTTTCTGTGGAAAAGAAAGAGCTCAGATAAATTGGCTTACAAGCTTTTCCTGAAGAAAAAAGGAATTTATTGGTTTTTCAAACATCCTGGTCAGGAATTTCCTGGAACAAACAGTTATGATAGTGCAGGTAGTCACAGAGAATACTACATGATGTGCATTGACGTCTGTGGAAGTTTTAAAAGATGTATGTAAATTATTTGAAATCCCTCCAACTTAAAGACAGAGTCTCAACTTCTCTTCTCAATATGGGTTGGACTTAGTGATTTGGTTCTAACGAATAGAATGTGGCCAGATGGACTGGTTTCTAAGGCTACAGTGTAATCTAATGGCTTCCCCCAGGCTATCTCTATCTTGGAGTGCTAACCTTAGGAACTCAGTAACCATGTTTTAAGAAGGCTCAGGCCATGTGTCATGTCAAGGCCACATCCTCAACCCAATGACCTACTATCTTTGAGTTTTCCATTTAAGACCCTTTTTGGGGACAAAAAAAAAAAAATTAATACTTCTCCCACATTCTAGTTCTTCCAGTTGGGTGAATAATCAAATTAATAGGTGAAAATCAAAATTTTAATATGTGCACATGGGGAATTCACATAGGCATGAAAATTCCAAAGACAACAAGGTATCATTGGGTACATAAGACACCTTTGGATAAAAGAGAGAAGTGGGGAAAGAGTGTGAGATTTCAGAATGGAGAATGGGCGATTTATAGGTACTTGAGCAAGAGGACGGGGACATACAAGGCAGGCAAATTCCTGCTGGGCAACTCAGAAACACTGGGACACAATGGGTATCTAGCTAACGTGCCTGCCTGATGCTCTCTTATTTACCACACTTAATTCAAATTAGGCTAAGGCAGCATTCTAAGATTTCCTTCCTGAAGCAGTTTTCTCTGAAACTTTTCAGCAGGAAAGGAGAGGATGGTCAAAGATGATCTCTGAGTCTTTTTTCTTAATAAACAGCTTAAAATCTATACCCAAAAAGGCAGCTTCAGAGTGGCAAAATTTTGGTTCCCTTCACCCTAGACATTGAGGAACAAGGACACACAATCTCTGGTGTGCTTTGTCCAAAATCCAGAACCATGTAATCCATGTGGGTTGTTTTACAACACTGTATTCTATAGCACATTTGTTTTACATTAGTATATAAATACAAGCAAATGTATATATGCTTTTATAGAAGACTTTTATTATGGTGTTTCATAAACCTGACAAAATAAAGGTATATAGTCTTCTCAACAGACACTGAAAAATATTGACTACAATGCATCAACCCCTTTCCTTCCTTCCTTCCTTCCTTCCTTCCTTCCTTCCTTCCTTCCTTCCTTCCTTCCTTCCTTCCTTCCTTCCTTCCTTCCTTCCTGCATACTTTAGTTTTCCTAGAGCAGTTTTCAGTTCACAGAAATACTGAGAGGGAAATATAAAGATTTGCCATATACTGCCTGATCCATACATGACACCATCAACATTCCCACCAGAGGGGTGCTTATGTTAAAATTGATAGACCCGCACTGACACCATTGTCATCGAAAGTCCATAGTTTCCATTAGAGGTAACTCTTGCTGTTGTATATTCTATGGATTTAGACAAATATATATTGCCGTGTAGTCACCATTATATTATCATATAAAATAGTCTCACTGCCCTAAAAATTCTTTGTGCTGTGCCTATTTATCCCCTTCTCCCATGCCTGCAACATTGATGTTTATACTGTCTCCATAGTTTTGCCCTATCCAGAATGTCAGGATTAGGAAGACTAATGTACTCCTGAAGTATGAAACACTACTGTTAATCCAAAATAAAACAGCATAATCAATAGCAAAATACAAAACATTTCCAAAAACAATTGCTGCAGAACACCAGTCAAAGGCTAATAAGTGACACTTGAAAATTTGAGACTACCTAACTCATTTCAATGGGTATTATTTTTAACATAAAATGTTGAAAAATTAATGAGAGAGAATATTGGTAGATTCTGTTATACAATATTTAATAAAGTTGATTAACCCACACTAACCTCCATTCTTCTAAAAAAATCATGAAACTGGACAGCATTTGTAAAAATCACAACTTCATTGATGTTCTACAAAACAATAAAAGAAATATTGCAACAGAAAAATTAAAAAGGGACAAATGCAGATAAGTTACATAAGCAGAAATAGATATAATTAATAAATAATTTTAAATACTAACCTCAGAAGTTATTGAAAATTCTCAAAATTGTGCAGAAATGAAATTCACTTACTAGTTGTATTGTGTTTTAAGATAATTTGTTAGGGCTTCATTATGGCTAATTCTTATGTATTATTTTTGGGAAAATATTGAATTGACACTTAAAAACTTTGTAAAACATACTCAAAGCATTAAAGATTTATAAATTTTGTTTACGTTTCTGTAATTTTATGAGCCAATTTTTGGTGAAACTTTAGATTTCATCAAAGATTTCACAGTCATTTTTATAATGGATTTATTTGCAATACAGACAAAATTTTAAAAATTGGAATAGCCAAAAAGAAAGTATGGTTTAACCAACAGTGATGCATCTATTCAAAAGAATAATATATAACCACTGAAATCGTGTAATTTTTATTTTATTCAGACAGAGACAAATGTTTAAAATACAATAGCATTTGAGTAAAGCAATAGAGCTTATTATTTACAAAATAAAATCTTAATTTATATATATTATATATAATATATATATATATCATATATATCATATATATATGATATATATATTCATATAGGACCAGCTTTATATCAGCCATGTTAGTTGTGGGCCTCTATATTTGTGGACTAAATATGTATTTTAAATTTCTTTTCAACTTTATCCAAATGATAAAACTGAACAAGTATTGCAGTTTTAATCAAGACAAGTATAACTTTTTGATATCCAAAGAAATTACAATTTTTGCAAAAAAGAAGGATATTAACAACCATAGATATTTCTAGAGTCAGATATTTTTATGATAATCAACCCAATTTGAATCATTTAATAGCTTATTTACATTATAATAGACAAATGTTTTAAAATTATTGACATCATGCTCTTTTGATTGAGCATGCAACTATTTCTCAATAATTTCTCAAATGAAGAAAGAAATAGATCAAGGTTATAACCTAGCAGAAAATCAAACAAATATCACCCCCAACACAATTTGTTGCAAATAATGCTTTTAAAGTTAGAAAGTATTTATAAGTCCATTTTAAAGTTTTCTTATATTATAAACAAGGAAATAAAAGCCCAAAGCAATGCCTATACTGTGATTTCTTTGTATATTTTAATGTGCTTGAAATAAAACTTTTTTCTGTTTAGCTGATCAAAGGTGTTTTGGGTTTCTTATTAAGGTGGCAGAGATTCACCTGTGGAAGCCTGGGGACACACTCAGAAGGATCTAATTTTTGGTGTGGTTAAAAAACGTTTTCCCTTTATGTAAAAGTTTGCTCTTTATTTGGCAAAAGGAATCCCCTGCTAAGGTGAGTTTTAGCAGAAATAATGAAACATACATCTTGAGAATTGGAGGCATCAAAGTGAGGAATGCAAAATTAAAGATTTATTCATTATCTATATTATCAAAAATAATACTCTCTTTTGGAAGTAGATGATAGAGTTTCGCAAAAGTGGACTTGAATATGAAGCCTTTAGCTTTGTATTCGCTTTATACTAGCGTTTATGGATCTCATATAATGTTAAGTTTAAAACACCTGATTACATTTTCACTCCTACATTATTTAATTCATAATTATATTTTTTTCTTTTTAAACAGTATTTCCTTCTATCTAACTTTCTGTCACAAAGATATTAATAATAACTAAAGAGTGAATAGTTCATTTTAGTTTATTGGCCCTCTGCTTATAACATTTCTTTGACTATCAGAAAGATCCTGCTTCTACAACTTTTCATTCTCTGTTAGCTGTTGAGAATTCTGGTTAGTTGTAAATCTGTGTTAAACTTTTATTGGTAATTTATGATGTCTGATGAAAATCATTCAAAGTTATTTTGTAACTACACTCTTACAGCACTTTAGCAGTTGTCTTAGTTCAGCCTGCTGTAACAAAATATCACAGACTGAGTGGCTTAAATAACAAACATTTATTTCTCAGAATTCTAGAGGCTGGGAACTCCAAGAAAAAGGTGACTGTAGAGAAAAAACACTTTCTTCTCTCTTTCTCTTGTAAGTTCCACCCTCATGATCTCACCTAAACCTAATTATCTCCTAAAGGGCCCACTTCTAAATACTGTCACATTGGGGATTTTGTCCTCAATGTATGAATTTTGTGGAACATGAACATTCAACATATCAACAGCAAAAGGTTTTAAATATATTTTTTGCTGAGAGTGATACATTACTAGTAATATAACTTTAGAGAAATTGTGACTGAAAGCAAAAGTTTACTACAATTTTCTATGCAATGTAGAAAATTCTCCTGCAAATAAATATGTAATATATTTATTACATACTCTTCATGAGAATATATATATATGTATATTATATATGTATACATTTATGTATTTATGTATATATATGTATATGTAATATACACATATTTACATATATATATATATATATATATATATATATATTCTCATGAAGAGTGTCTAAATTCAAAAAACAAGAAACAATAAGGTAGTTATTTCCGATTTTTTTCCTCTAGCTACAAAACTCCTGGGACACACTGATTTTATTTGAATGTGAAGTAGTGTAGCTATAGGAATATTTTAAATATTTATATAAAGAAATTTGTGACTTAAAAAATAATTTGATGCCATTAAAGGGGCTGGTGGATAGCTACCGAAGGAGGTATTGAAAGAACAAACTGCAGTATCCAATATCCTGGTTAGAATCAAAGCTTCACCACTTACTACTGCCTATGCGGTCTAAAAATATTTTTTAGCATATTATACCTTGGCTTTATCATCTGTAACAAGGAGACAATAATAATGATTACATGGTAGATTTGTTGGGAGTATAAAATAAGACATCTGTGATTGTTAATTTTATGTGTCTTTCTGACTGGGCTAAAGGATGTCCAGATAGCTGGTAAATCATTATCTCTGGTTGTGTCTATGAGGGTGTTTCCAGAAGAGAAGAGCATTTGAACTGATGGACTCAATAAAGATCATCTTCAACAATGTAGGTGGATAATATCCAATCTGTTGAGAGCCTGAACAGAACAAAAAGGCAGAAGAAGGGTGAAATTACTCTTTTTGCTTGAGCTGAGACTTCCGTTTCCTCCTTCTTTCAAACATCAGAACTCCTAGTTCTCCGGTCTTTGGACTAAGATTGGTATTTCTGCCATTCAGCCCCCAACTCTAGGGCTGTTGGACTTGGACTTACATCACTGATTCACATGCCTTTGTGAACTCGGACTGAATACACCACAGTCTTTCCTCATTCTCCAGCTTGCAGATGTCAGATCGTGGGACTTCTCTGCCTCCATAATCACATGAGCCAATTTCCTATAACAAATCTCTCTGTCTCTCTCTCTCTCTCTCTCTATCAATCAATATCTACCTGTCTAATCTCTTATTGATTTTGGTTTTCTGGAGAACCTTGACTAATACAACATTCATATAAAGGTGCTAAAAATAAATTCTGGCGCAGAAACAGTGCTCCATAAATATTATTTATAAGGATTAAATATAAATTATTTAAAATCTAATTTCAATTTTTGTTATTTATATTAGATTAGCCAAGGGGCTTAGGGACAGAAGAACAACAATTTTAATACATTTTTTTAAATAAAATACTTCATATAGCCAATGCAAAATTAATATTCAATCAAATTATTTTAAATGAACTGAAATAATAAAAGAAATATAGTTAAGAAACTTCAACATTTGGAGTATACTATATCATATTTAACAGAAATGAAAAAGAATTGCTTTGAGCTTTTAAACATATATCCAATATTATATTGTTATAGATTCTCAATCATAAATGAACTTAGCTTAAAGAAAAGAAGATTTTAAGAATGTTTAAAATATATTTAAAATGAAAATTTTTTTTCATTGAATAGGATGAATTCATTTATATTGTGCCAGTCAATTCAAATTCAAAAACTTTCCGAACCATAAAGGCTTAGACAGAAAATGCATGAAACATTTTCTGGAGTGGTTTGATGTGCTATGTATTATGAAGTAAATACAAGAAGACCTCACAAATTTATTGTTTATTTTGTTTGTTTTTATTGTCTTCCATTTATTTCTCTACCTTAGGTAGGTAGGAAAATTACTTTTCGTTAGTGAATAAAATGCCTCTTACAGTTGGATAAAAATGACAAATCCTGTAGTCACTGGTTTACAAAAGGAGAAATAACTGAAGATTGGCTGTCTGGGGCAAGGTAGCTCAATAAAATATATTATTGCATTAAGTTTTCCCTAAAAGTTTGCATGAAATACCTGAACCCGCTGTCAGATCTCAATCTAAGCAATCTCCTCAGATATAATTCCTCTTTACTCTTTCTAGATTTAGAAAGATATGCTTTAGAAAGCTTTTAATCATAAAGAATCAAACTGAACAGAATAATCAATCCGTTACTAATTTACATTAGTAATGAAAATCTTCTATTACTATTCAAATGTAGCTATTGCTCTAATAAACTATATTAATTTTTCCCACTTTTCTAAAATATGCCTAATTATGGGTTTGCGTAACGATAATTCACTTTTGCAATATTACTTCTTTCTGACTTTAAAAAACAAATCTTGTTTTTTATATGTGTAAATCCATGTTTTTGTTTCAGTTAATTGAATGACTCACATGAGTGTATAAAATTTAGTTATGCTGGACTTTTCATCTGAAGCCTACTATGGGAAAAATGCTATTAAATAGTGCTGGTGTATTGTTATCCACACACCTTCTTCTCTCTTTTTTTTTTATTAGTTTCAGGTGTACAAAGCAATGTACTAGTTAGATATTTATCATTTATATCCCTCACAAAGTGATAACTCCCCTCCCCCAATCTACTACCCCTCTGACATCACATACCCCCATTACATTTCCACTGTCTCTATTCCTAACACTGTACTCCACTTCTTGTGACTATACGTATATACATATATATACATATATGTGTGTGTGTGCGTATATATATAACATACATATATATAGTAAATAAATGTGTGTATATATATATATATATATATATATAAAATAAATTATAGTTGGCATTCATTATTGTTCAGTTTCAGCTTCAGGTGTACAGTGCAGTGATCAGGCATCTACATCATCCCTGAGGTGGTCTCCCTAATAAGACAAGTGTCCATCGGATACCCTACAGAATCTTTACAACATTATTGAGTACATTCCCCAAACAGTCTTTCGTATCCCCGTGGCCATCTTGCAGTTACCGATTGTGCTTTCTCATCCCCTCACCTTCCCCCTTATCCCCACCCCACCATCTAGCAACCCTCAGTTTTCCCTTTATGTCTCTGACAGTGTTTCTCATTAGTTCGTTCATTTATTCTTTTCTTTAGATTCCACACACACCTTTTTCATGTTCAAACCATTCCTTAAACGGTAGGCCTCACTGGAAAGAAAGAACATGAGTTGAATATTTCATGCTATGCTCGTATGTATAATTCATGATCAAATTCTTCAAAAAGAAATAGATAAGAAGTACTGAAAGCTAGAAATGAAATATTTTTATACTTAACAGAGGAATTGCATAAAGATCTTTAAGTCTTACTGCACTGATATGAAGAATTATGAAAAATATCAAACCACTAAGAAAGAATCAAAGACAGACAGAGTGAGAAACAAAAAAGAGAAATAGGTAAACCTCAAAATAGATAATTGTCCATATAAATTGCAGAAAGAGTTTTCTCACAAGTAGTATATGAAAAAGTTAACAAAATAGAAAATTTTGGCACAAGATATTTTAGTCTGTTATTCACTGCTTCCTTTTCTCTTGTGGGCACAAAGTTAATGATCAAGTTTTTAATAGAGGACATTTTAAAATATATTTTAAAAATACAGAATTAAGAATAACTGGGATTAGTTCATTCACTGATTTATTTGTTTATTCATTTGTGAATTCCACAAATCTTTATTGGGTGACCGCCATATACCTAGGTTTCTGGTAATTATGAGGGGTATAGGATTTATAGGTGGAGTGACCATGTAATGTATCATTCAAACGAGTTCACTTTGGGTATGAAAGGAAATACTGATACACAGGATGTTGAAGAACCAGTTTAAAAATGAGACTTCTCTAGAAGTAAGGTATATAAACTCCCTATTTATAAGATTTTCCCTTTGACCTTAGGATTTCAAGATGTATCATTGTATGCTGCAAAATAAACATTAAACTATAATGTGGAATGACACATTTTTAATATGAGCAGCACTGGTATAGTAGAAACGTATATAGGATGGAGCTAACCAAGTTGTAGGCGGTCATAAATCATTTTTTGGAGGAAGTAACTTTAAGCTGAGGAAAGGGTAATATTCATTAAATTACAACTGTGTAATAATTAAATATCAGATTTAGAAAAACACTAAAAATAAATCTGAAGCCCCTCCGATAAATCAACCAGAATAAAAAGAGATTATATAACATTTTAATTAAAAACTACTTTTCTTGTCTGTGTGCCCAAAGTCATGTAATAGATACAAAGAAATACCTAGTCTGAACCCAAGTTTGAACTGTTATGAAAAACTGCTAAAAGACCATACAAATTCTGATAGAGTAATCTGACTTTAATGAATGCTAGGAGACATAAGATAGAGTTTTCTACTAGAAATATAACAGACAGTGGCTCTGCACCTCCTTTTTCTGGAGGAGAAATCCTGCTATCCGAAAACAATTTTAAGGCATTT
Organism: Rhinolophus ferrumequinum; assembly: GCF_004115265.2. Lineage (NCBI taxonomy): Eukaryota > Metazoa > Chordata > Mammalia > Chiroptera > Rhinolophidae > Rhinolophus > Rhinolophus ferrumequinum. The sequence goes on along the minus strand of NC_046289.1, from coordinate 87,950,743 downwards.
GAAATTTCTCCTGGATTACTCCTCATTTTCAGTTCCAGTCAGGCCATTGAAATAGGACACAAGGGTTGTGCTATCTTGTTATACACCTAAAAGAATGTTTAGAATTTCCTAAAGGAGAAGAAAATTCACATAATACAGGAATAGTGTCTTGTTAGTATTAAAACTATAAGTTATTTTGAAGCATCACAAGGTAACATTTTAATATCTTTTACCAAGAAACATAAAAAATTACACACACACACACACACACACAAACTTAACTGTCAGACCTTGAATATACACCTATATACACATGTATGCATATATATACACGTACATACTAATATATCCATGTAATGTTTTGAAGAAATAGTTATTGTAAAAATAGTCTCAAAATATACTAAATATATGTTTCTATACACATAATTGTTCTCTCAATTTTTTATCTGATAGTATTTTATATAACTTAATGGTTGGTTATCAGTAAAAAATAAATTTAATATTGAGGTTGAGTACTGGATATTTCCTGAGAAATCTATTCTTGTTGTACAGAAGAAAAGTTTAAGATGCTTCATACAAGGGGGAAAAAAAGTAGTCATTATCCACGAAATCTTGATTTCATATCCTTTCATGCCACATGTATATATACCTGGGGTGCCAAAAAATGTATACAAGTGGACATTTTGGTCAACGTTGCTCAAGCAGTAGTTCATCGTAATTAGAAGTGTCTGGACGCTGATGATAACAATTTTGAGCACCTCTTGTAATTGCAGAAGTCAAACGTGACTTGTATTCATCTTTTGTTATCGATATATATTAAGTATTGCAATTTTAGTACATTTTTCCTTTCTTAAAATGTGTACCCATTTATTTGGCACTCTCTCTCTCCCCATATATATATATATATATACATATATATGTATATATATAGCTTTCCAATGACTATTTTCTAAATTTAGTAAGTAAATATATGTTAAGTTTAATTAAAGACTGGCTAAATAGCCACAGCCATCAATTTGCAGAGTCCTTGATCTAAATGGCTTCCATCTCCAATAAATTTCAGCTCTCCATCCACATGACAAATCTTTAACCCTGCTATTACAGGAAAGTGTTCTACTTCCAAGGTGATCCTCACAGCATTCTCTTCCCTTCACATTCTTGGCTTTCATAGTTCCTAATTCTATATAATCAATGAGAAACTTTTATTTCACTCATTCCAGCAATTCCATTCTGTTCCTCTAGTAAGCCTTGATTTCATGAAGGCTAATCAACATCCCCTGCACCTTTCCATAAAACTCCCTTTCTTCCCCTTCACTGCAATATTTGTAAAGCAAGCACAGAGAACCCTGCCTCACCTGTTATTCTACTTTTTATCTGTTACTTCTATGGAGTTGATATCCTATGCAATAGTATTCAAATCCCACAAAATAATCTTAAAATGTTTGTCAGCTCTTTTATGTTCCTTTAGTGGCTGTTTCTGTTCTTCTCTTCTTCCCTGAATGATTCACACTTTTTTGTTTTCCTTTTTTTTCCTGGAAGGAAGATGATCTTAGCTTATGCTGCATTTAATAGAATATGGCAATGCAGGTTTATGCCCTCATGTATCTCCTTTACGGCATTTCACTGAGAAGAGAGTTATTGAGGGAATACAACTCATTTGAAAACTTAAAGTTTCTGCTTATCAATGTGCTTATATAAGCAGTCTTCAGTTCATTCTCCATAGGCTGTGTTTCCCTCTTGCTATTCTTAAGTACTGACCTTTGGCTCCACTTGTTGTCTCTGAAATATCCAATCCCAGGACTCTCCCTTACCTGTGGAGATGGCTACAGTGGTTGGAGAAACCATTTCCTCATTGAGATTTAGGAAAAACAGATCCTCTCATTGTATAGTGTTATGATATTTTTTTATGTAATCCTTATTAAACATTTTCTAAGCACTCGTGGTTTGTAAATCACTTCCATGTCTACTGATATGTTGTCAATAAAGATTGCGAGTGCTGCATTTAATTGTTTATCGTTTTTAGCTAATAAGATATATTCCACTTATGAAATTTCATGTATTATCAAACAAAGCAAATGTAAATGTTTTGGAATTAAGGGTACATTTCAATTACATTAATGTTGAAGTTTATTCATTTAATGAATACGTATTGAAAAGGGGGTGTATATAAGAAAAAAATAGGCTTGCGAGTTGTATAGATCTGGGTTTGATTTTCATCACCTCTACTTAGTAGGTGTTTGACTTAGATAGGGGTTATATAACCTCTTTGAGATTCAGTTTTCACATCTGAAAATTGAAAGCATGATCATTATCTCATAAGACTATGAGGGATAAGAATCTATGTTTAGAATACCTTGCATAATATCTAAAACATGGTAGATGATGTTGAATAGCTTTTATTACCTATGTGAAATTCATCTAAAAAATATCAAGAGGAAAATATATGCCAACAACAGCACAAAGGTCAGGAGGGGAAAAATGAAAGTACAGAGATATAAAATTTTTATACTATATCAAAAAGTTATAATATGTTACTGTCATCTTTGCTAAGTTGACAATGTGTAGTGTAAACCCTAAAGCAAATAAGTAAATCAATAAAGATAATAAGTTAACAAATGAGAAACAAATGAATCATAAATAATATTCACTTAATTTAAAAGAAAGCAGAAAAAAGGAAAAAAGATAAAAGAGGTAATGGGACAAGTATAAACGAAGTAGAAACGTGGCGGATTGAAACACAGCTATATTAATATTCATATTAAAAGTAAGTTACACTCCAACTAAAAGCAGAGATTGCTACATTGGATGTTAATAAAGCAAGAAACAACTGTAAATTGTCCACAAGGAACCCATGTTACATATAAAAGAAACGAATAGTTTACACTAAAAATGATTGAAAATGTATGCCATGTTAATGCTAATAAAAAAATGAAGACTGGGTATTTTAATACCAGGAAAGGTGGATTTCAGAAAAAGAAAAGAATGTTACTAGGGATAAAGAGACACTAGTGTTATAAATGATTAAAGATGCAGTTCAGAGAGGACTGCCAAACCACAACAAAACAAAACAAAGCAAGCCAAACCAAACCCAAATCAAAACAAAATGTTTATACACCTAACAAAGATAACAGAAGTAAAAAAGTTATAAAAGAACCAAAAAAGTATACTATAGGCAAATCTGGAATTATCATCAGAGATCTCAACATTTTCTCTCAAAATTCATAGTCCAAATAGAAAATTAGTAAAAACATAGGTAGTAGGCTTGAACACCATCAACCAACTTTTATTAATTAATAATTATAGAACACTCTATTCAACAACAGCAGAATGTACACTAATTCTACAAGCAATTTGATCACATACCAAGATATACCATATTCTGGGCCATAAAACAAGTCTCTATAAAGAGTTCAAATCATACAAAATATATTTTGTGACTATAATGAATTAAACTATAAATCATAATAAAAATATATTTTTAAAAAAATCTCAACTATTTTTAAACTAAAAAAACATTTTTAAATAACTTAAGTGTCAAAGACAGAATGACAATGGCTATTAGAAAATACATGAACTGAATGAAAACAAAGTAAATAACACAAACAAATTTTGTGGGAAGCAGTTAAAACAATGCTAAAAAGACATGGACAGCATTAAACGCTGATACCAGAAAAAGAAGAAAGGCCTCAATTCAGTAACCTAAGATTTTATCTTAAGAAAATGATACAGGAAATACAAATTAAACACAAAGTAAACAGAAGAAAGGAAATAATAAAAGGTGAGTTGCAATCAATAAAACAGAGACAGTGAATAATATAAAACTCCAGTGTTTCTCAACCTCAGCTCTATTGAGAGTTTGGGCTACAGAGTTGATTTGTTGTGTGGACTCTCCTGTGCATTATAGAGTGCTTGGAGACATTCCTGCTCTACTACCTAGATGCCAGCTGTACCCTTTCAGGTGTGACACAAAAAGAATGTCTCCAAGCACTCAAACATTGCCAAAGAGGCAAAATTGTCCCCCTCATTTGACAAAAAGAACCCCGCTCAAACCAGACCAAGAGAGAAAACAAAAAAATAGATGGAATGAACGACCAGATTACCAATATCAGAAATAAGATAACTGAAATCACTTAAATGATAATAAAAGGGTAATAAGTTAATATCCCACACTAATTTATAACAATAAATTTGGCTAATTAAATAAATTATAAAATCTATGAATGACACCAACTCACACAAGAAAACCTGACAGAAGAAGAAATAAATAACTTAATATCTGTCTATCTGTAAAAGAAATTGAAATTGTAGTTTAACATATTCCTACGAAAACATTTTAGTTTCAGATTGCTTCCCTGGAGGACTTTTCCAAATATGAAAGGAAGAAATCATACCAATTTCACATATATTCTTTCAGGAAATAGGGTAGTAATATATTAGAATGTAATATATTCTACGAGGCCAACATTATCCTCATACCGAAATAGTATAGAAAAGACATGAAAAGAAAATTACCGAACAATATCCCTTATAAACAAAGATACACAAATTCTTAACCAAATTTTAGCATATTGATCCAAAAATATAAAAGGAATAATATGCCATCACTAATTGGGGTGTATTGCAGAAATGCATGATTATTATTATTATTTTTTAACATTCCAGAACTTCCTATATGATTATATAGGAAAATCTTTGTTAAGCTGGCACCACAGTTTGATTTCTTCCTCTCTTACGGGAAAACCCACTCCCTTCAGAGGTTTTGTTTCCTAATAAATACAATGCATCCTAAAATATGTCTCAACTTCTGGTTCCAAAGAACAAAAAATGTGATAATGATCACCATTAATTTGTTTCCTACACAGTCCTTAATATTTGATGTTAGTAAGTATCAGGAAGATTATGTAAGTTGTCATAGTCTCACATATATTAAGCTCTGATATTCAAAAGTGGATATCTGATGTCAAAATCTAACCTCTCCTTTGCCTGACAGGGTGCTGAACGTCTGTCTCTGCCACAGTACATTACTGGTACAAGCTTAGTGAATACGTGGTGGGCAAAATACACACAAATAAAAAAAAAAAGAGAGATGCATGATAAAAATGGCACTGAATAATGTTATTAACTCATTGATTAAATTACCTTAAGAGAATGCTTCAACAATATTTTATTTAAGAAACATCTGCTTAATTTCCAAAGTAATAATATTATTCTGTCACTCTCATATCATTATTATAAGTGTGGCAATTTATAGTTTCACTAATTAATTAGTTTGTGATAAATGTAGAAAAAAATTTTGTTCCCCTGAGTTTACAATAACCTCACTAGCTTTAGCTGCCTCATAATCAAGAAATGCTGAAAAGCCTATAAAAATTGTAAATTTGTTTGCTATGTTCAAAATTATTTTTATTTCTTAGTGACAGTTAAAGTCATCTAAAAGTATACCTAAGTTTACTATTAAGACTTTTTTCCAGAAATTAGGATCGTTAAGAATTTATATTAGACTATAGGCAGATGGTCAATGAATTCTTTGTTCAATTCTAAACCATGCATTTATAATATATTAGTATTTAATCTTTTTACAGCCAAAGCATAGCTAAGTATGAAATTATTCACTCTAGTTATTTTTAAGGCATTGTTTTATAAATGGCTTCCACAAATTTTGCAATTTAGATTTTAATTGTGATCAATGATTATATCTTCTTCACTTTTTTGGTTACTAATATAATTTTAAAGTTTTTTTTTTTTGTTTTGTTTTTTTTGCAAAAGCTTTAAAAACAAGGTAATAGATTTCCAGAAAGTCAAACCCTGGCATTTGAGACACTCATATAAAAAAACAACAAACTAAATGTAATAGAACATAAACAAAATGACTGATAATTAGTTACCAGATATGATTAATTTGCAGGGTAAATAGATTTAAAGTTAAAAAAATATTTTTGTTTCTTTGATTTTCATAGCTCAGTTACCATTTTTTGTTTTATATCAGTTTGGGTAGCAGTTGTTTCCCAAGCTAGTCTAACATTATAGAAAAAGTACCTCCACAAAGGAGGGCTGCCAGATAGATTCCAGGTATGCAGTAAAACTAAGTTAAGTTTTTAGGTGTTTCTTTTCAGGGTAGCTTCTACAGGAAAAATAAAAAGATTTCTGGAAGGCCATAGGATTAGTTTCCTAAAGTTAGATTATCCAGCACCACACACATCTTAGAGATATTTGCAACAACCAAATTATTAATGGTTTATTTCATTATGTTCAGTAATACATTATAGCACCTAGCTAGAGATATACAGTTTTTAATCAACATTCATTTTCAGACATAAATTTTCATATATGCCCTTAAAGTCTCTCAAAGCAAAATCACCTCCAAGTTGTTCTGTAGTCTTTGTCATGTTGTGGGGCAATTTTAAGTTCTTTCATGAGAAAAAGTATTGATATTATCTGTTGGCAACTCTGAAACTCACTTCTGTGTATGTTTAGTTGCTACTTCTAAATATGTAGGATAGTTTGACATATAAGTCATATTAACCTTCTTTCTACGGGTCTACGTTCAAAAGCACGTATTTCTCTGTGTAAAAGAAATCATAGAATTGTAATTTGGTCTCTTGTCAGAACCTTCACTATTGGATTAGGTGAATTTCAAAACATGTCACAGTCTCCTAAGAAATCATTTTTTTGGGAGACTGTTTCGTATTCTATATGCTTTAAGTTATCTCCATGGTTTATTATATACCATATGAATACTTTCACTTAAACTTTGTTATTATTGAAACACTGGTTCAACAATTATTGAGGGTTATAATAGGAAATAATTCCTTAAATACTTTTCTATTTTAAAAACTCTCTAAATAAAATGATCTTACCTAAAAATATTTATATTATATATTTGTCTCAGGTTTTAATAGCAATATAAATGAATGTCTCTACAAACGATTCTCTTTCTGAATGCTTCTCAATGCCAGTAAGGCATTTCTTTGCTTTCTCTGCCAGTAAGGTCCAAATATGTTGCTAAATTTAAGTAATTAATATGTTCTAGGTGATAGAAACTTTTTTTTTATCCCATTAGATATATGGGGGAGATAAATCACGGATAAACTAAAATAATTCACACATGAAAAAAAGATTACAGACTTAAGTAGATAAATGGTACAAGCCACAATATAATACGTTCTGTTTATATGATTTATGGCATTTGAAGGAAAATTAGTATTTTGCAAAGATATTGATCATGAAAAGGTTATCCATTTTATTTTTCTCTCTTCTCTCTGAGACAATGATGAAGTAGTACTCTTTTGTTACCTAAAACACCATATTTTAAAATGTGTTTATACTAGTCCACTACCAATTATGCTAAAGCAAAAACATAGGAAAAATAGGCCTACTCTTTTTTTTTCTTCTCAAACCTAGTTAAATGGTAGATCCATATTTTGTACACAAAGTATTTAGGTACTTTGTTTACAAAGATGTTTATTAAATGTTGATTAACTAGTTAAGATATCTTAAAGGAAGTAAAAGTTTATAGTCACTTTTGAAAATAGTAAAGAGTGTATAAAAATCATTGTGAATTATCAAATATGCTTCTGGCAATACTGCTTCATTTTGATATTTTTGTCTTTATTTAAATCATCTTTTATACATAATAAACTTATTGATAACAGCCAAAAAAAATTATTCTTCTTTTTTAGACTTATTTCAAAAAAGAAAGTAGATAGAAAATAAGAAATAGTGTTTCTTCAGCTGTTTTTTCACTTTTAGGTATGCCTTTATATATAAATTATATGAACTCATTTATATGAACAAATTAATGAAACATTTCTTGTTTTCCAAGTACAAGCCCACATGTTATAAAACTAATAGGAGGCATACTTCAAATGAAAATACAAACAAGTGGTATTCCTTTATATAGTGCACTTGCCTATGCTAGTAGATAAATTGAAATATATATACTGCATATAGTGGAAACTGTGGATTATATAATATATATGAATATTCCAATCCCAGTTCTGCCATTTACTGGCTTTGCTGCTTCATCCTTTCACAGCACTTCTCTGAGCTTAGTTTCCTCATCTCTAAGTGGAAGCAAATTACTCTTTTATTGTAGTGTTGTGATATCACGAGATGATGTGTGCACTATGACACTTCCATATTGTACATGATTTATAAGTGCTATATTGGTCAACCCCAACCCCCGTATTTCCTACTTTTAATATCAGGTCAAATTTGATGCTTGTATCTCTATGGATAAGGAACAAGTTTGCAAATTTATCTTGAAGAAAAACACCATAATATAGTCAAAATTAAACCATTATAAAATCATCTTTAAACCTTATCCTTGTGTCGGTAATAGGTAGAATAGATTTTTATACAGCCTTGGAGAAAATTCTACACAATCTGACCTCCTTGGACAGGATCAATTTACCTCTGTGAAGATGAAAATTTCTGTTTCAAGAAAATTTTGTCTCTACAAGAAATTCTCTGTCTCTGTGGGTACTCAAGAGAACATCAGAATATCCATCCAAGTATCACTTTATCTCAGGAATTAAATGTCGTTGAGGCGCCAATTTTCTCTCCCATGACTTAAATCATCACGAGCATATCCTTAGTTAGTATGCTAGTTTTAAGTGCTATTTAATAGGTGCCTGGAAAATCAGGCTTAACCAAATACACAAGGAGGGTTAAATAAAATGAGGACTCTAATATCACACACAAAAAATACAATGTCTCTACAGTCAGTTTGTGAGGACGATGCCCCTACCAGCACTGCCCTTTGGAGACCACGAACTATCATTGGAAACTAGTTATCTTTACTATGACCATAGCTCAAGAATGAATTCCCTGCTCTCATTTCTTTTATGTCAGTAACTCCTGATTCACAGCCCCAAGTTTTAACTTTTCAAGGTAGGTGGAAAGACTGGGTGGTATGTAGAGAATGATTATCTGGCCATTTTAGCCTCGAAGCTGGAAGTTGTACTTTGTCTCCCATCAGATTCCTAAGATGGAAACACCTCCAAAAATAGGAATAGTTCGCATGTGCTAGGCAGCTGGATATTAATAAAAGGCATCTTCTACTCTAGTTTAACACTTTGACTGCCCAACATACTCATATGTCCTGATTTTCAAACTTATACTTGCACAATTAATTGTTTGGGTTATGATAATAAAATCATACCTTGAATAGCAATAGGAAATTTTTTAAAATTCCCTCCTGAAGAGAAATAACCCACAGTCTTACCAGTTATTTTTACCAGGTTTAGGCTAATGTAACCCCAGTAGAGTAAGCACAAAAGAAGCATAACTAGACACATCATAGAGAAACTGCTGAAAGCCACAGACAAAAAGACTTTCTTGAAAGCTTTAAAAGATAACTGGTGATAATAGAATTAAACTTCTTTTAAAGTTAATACCATATGTTACCATATGGTATTATACCATATGTTAATACCATATGTTAATACCATTAAGAAGTCCATCTTAATATTATCCGCGTTTTCATCAGTTCCAACTGAAACTAATTTGGGGAGGCAAAATCTCCCAATTTCTAACCACTGTCCTATTGTTATGTTTTTTCTGAAACTATTCCTGGTGGCAATAGTCAAATTAATTACGAATTTTAGTTTCAATCAACAAAAATTGAATTGCCAAATGAAACCAAATGAAAATTTATTGAAAAATAACTTTCGGCTGAAAGGATCTCAAGTCAGGTAAGAAAATGGATCTCAATAAATGAAGGAAGGATCAGAGATGAAATTTCAATCTAAACATACCCTGGAAGATGTGTGGTAACTAAAATGCTACCCTGCTCCCTCCTGCCAAAGCTAGCTCCATTAACACCACATTACTGGCACTATTTGCTGAGCTGGTAAATGTTCCCCTTGAATGGAGTGTTACTTATTGCTATTGCTGCTCCCTTCGAAGTGCACTCCCCCTGTACTTGTTCCTCTGACTTAAGAGATTTTGTAATGTAATTTGTGAATAATATCAACTACAAAAATGTTACCTACAGACTCATATAATCAAAAGTCTTGGTGAATTATAGATATAAAGACAACAGACATATAGAGAGGAGGCTTACATTTCCAATGCTAAAATTACAGCCACGAATGGCGATTAAACAGCAATAACAACAACAAAAACTTTGCTGGTCCACATTTCAAAAATAGTTCTTATGGACATAAATTATTGATTAGAGGTCAAAATGGACAAAGGAAGAAGCAAACAGCCAGATTCTCCCTCATCGAACAGAAAATAGATACCCATACACTAACTGTTAATTAATTTTCAGAGATCACCAAATGATCAGAATAAAATCAACTGATCAATTATTGCTGCCTGCAATGATTCTTGATGGCAAACAAGCCAAATATAACATTAAAAACTAGATATAAAATACAAAAGTACTAGAAAGGATAAGTACAGTTAGGAAAAAAGTAGAAAAAATTAGATTCAGCAAAGTTTTGTTGATTCTTTGGATTCTCCCTCCAATAAAAGACTCCACTGGACTCAGATTGTTATGAGGTTCCCTTCTCTGGGAATGAAATCAACCTAGGACTGTTAGGTGCATCCAATGGGTATCACAGTGGAAGACCTCCAAAACTATTAGCGATTATTTTAATGAAAGTATAAAATCATGCTTCTTATACAAGTATACAGATGAACACATGTTAAACATTTTATTTAACTGTTGTGAGGGAGCCAAGCAAATATTTTAACAGGTTCAAAGGAGAATTCAGAGACGCATACATAGAACAGGAATATTTAAATAAATGTGAAAATGGAAACAACTAATTCTTCCATAGTGGGGGAAATAACTCAATTGACACTTCATTAGAAAGGACAGAATTTGCATAGAGAAAAATTTGTCTATAATAGAGGTTTCACATCACCAGACAGCTATAATTTACAGAACTGTAAAATAGCTGTCATAAACTCAGAATTATATAACTTGGAACGGTATGCTATAGACAATACGTAGTTTCAGTGAAGCCTACAGTTATTTTCAAAATGAATTCCTTGTAAAGTGTGTGGTGATATTTTAGCATTTGATTTTCTTATGTTTATATTTAATCTTTCAGTGATTGGTTGTCTGTAAAATTATCTGTCAATAAAATGGCTTGTCTATAGATATATATCTGTCCTTGATTATTACTTAAAGTGCATTTTTCTAAAATTTAGACGACTATCCAAAAAGGCACCCAGAAAACTTGACAGTTTACTTACATTGTAGTATGTTTAAATGCATTACAATTAATTTAATTTTTTATTATGGACCTTTCTTTTTATATGAAAGCTGAAAGTAGTTGTCTTATGTACTTTGATTTAATTAAAGCTTGAAAATAAATATTTTTGTAGAAAACACGTAAAGAATAATATTTCTACAACATCGCAAACTACTAAAGCTGAACAGCTTAATGAGAAACCTAAGCTTATAAAATGATTAAAACTACCAATTTTCTTCATCTTTGTATGTCTTTAAAATATCAGAAGGAGGCCAAAATAAAAAAAAAAAATCAGGAAAAGAGAAAAAAAATGGCATACTGATTATATACTATACTTTAAGCATGGTAGAGAGGTTCTTTTAATCTAGAAAATTTTCATCAAGACAATGAATTGTTATTTTATAGCTTTGGAGATTTACATAAATTTGTTCAATACTTAATCCACATGCTTGACTTCCAAGATATTTTTTAAAAAACAATTATTATGTACAGTATCTTAGGAATGAAAACAAAATTTACATCTTTAAGTCTGACGGCACTCTGATAATAGGTACATATATTTCTTGGTTTAGATTAATATAATTTATTAAATACTAAATTGTATCACACTGCTAGCTGAGTTTTAGCATAGTGAATTACCTCCTTTTTTCTAATCGCGTTGTTTTATAATGGCATCTGAAAGAGAAACTCCTTGAATTGTTAATAAAAATAATAGTTTTATCCATCTCAAAACAAGTTAGTGAGAGGTATACTTTACCATATAAAAAGAATTTTCTCTAACCCTCTTTTCCAGTCAGTAAAAAACAATGATAATTGGCTTTGTTGAACATAAAATGCTATACATTATTGAGATTTTTAGAATCGTTTTCCTCTTATTCCTTTTGCAAGTTCTTCAGTGATATTTGTTTCAGTTGTTAGAAGAAAAAATCTGACTAGACCCACTACCCACTACTCTGAAATATTAGGATATGAGAATGGTATTCTTTCACATTATGGTAGGCAAAATAATATTAATCAGAGCAGAAAATAGTATGGTTGATGTTTTATTTTCACATATATTGGAAGATTCATTTAGACTAAGGTTCTGACTAGGGTAACTAGTTACTAAGCCTGCTCTACCACTTACTAGCCACGATCATTTGGTACACCATTTAGTATATGTTCCCTTATAGATAAATGAGAAATTATGCTGATATTACAGGACTTTGTGAATATCAAACAATATATTGCAGTGTTTTTCAAGAATTCTTAAAAACAATGAACTGCAGAACACTGTTTTTAACAAATTATTGTATACATTCCCAGAACATTAGTAAATATTTTGGGGATCAGCAAAGGTTTTCTGGAAAGGGTGAGACAGTAAACATTTTAGGCTTTGCCAGCCTAAATGGTCTCTGTTGCAACTACTCTAGTCTGTCATTGAGAAGTGAGAGCAGCCACAGACAAGTAAATGAATGAATGTAACTGTGTTCCAATAAAACTTTATGGACATTGAAATTTAAGTAGCATAGAAATTTCATTTTGTCGTGGAATATTATTTTTTATCAAATTAAAATTATGTAAAACAGCCTTCTAAATATGCAGGTACTACATAAAACGTAATGCGATGAATTTTGGAGGGTTTTGTATTCATCATATTGAATTGGAGGGCTCCTATTCAACTTCCCACGAGGGTCAGTGCGGCCTCTTCATAACTCCCAGGAAACTTTATAAGTAATGATCTGAAAGTGAATGATATAGAGAAACTAAGAGAGCGTTGTGAATTGTAAACTGCTACACAACATATCGTTGTTTAATTAAATTATGGCAAACATATTAGCTTGGCAGCTTATGAAATATTTTTGCTATTAAAATACTATTTTATATAGTTGCATAAGTTTAGAAACTCAAATGAAGGCCAATAGAATAGACTTGATTTTTCTGCTCATATCAATAAAGATATTTAATACAATATTGTAATTACAATAAAATTTACAGGTGTACAAATTGCTTCATGAGCCAAATGACAGAAAAAACTGAGCATATCCATATTATATTTACATCTCATTTTGCAAAAAATGTAGACACTTTAAAAGTAGAAATTCATAGAGGAGCTGGATTTCTACCACCTTGAATTTTTATTCTGCGCATTGGCATATGGTTATTGTTCAATCACTGGACCTCTTTAAGGTTCTGGTCGTCCAGGAGAGTAGTCCAGGTGATATCCCTAACACCTCTTTTTAATATAATGACTGTTGGTAATGGCATGGGACATTTAGCACCAGAGATTAGGAGTGAATCTTTCTTAATGACAAACTGCCAAGTTTAAAATGTAAATGTGGGTTCTGTATATTTCTTCACTTTCCTCATTCTCGCAAATTACTTTTAGTTTTCCATTCTAAACTGTATTTTCACTTTTACAAAATGTATCGTTAGTTCAACTGGATAGGATCATCACACTCACTCTTGCTGAAGTCAGGTTTGATTTGGAACAAAGAACTGAAAGTTACATTCCACAAAGAGGTTAAGGAATTCATTAGTTAGAATATAATTGTGGCCGTTCTGAGAGTTCCAAAATCGCAGTGGCTTAATTAAGTTCATTCTTATCTCATAAATATCTAGGCTGATATGGCAGCTCTGCTCTCCAAGTAGAACAGGCTACGTCTACCTTTTTGCTCCTCCATCCTTATGGCGCTCCTTTATCCACATGGCCCAAGATGGCTCATCACGTGTCCACATTGTAACCCACAGTAAGAGAAGAAGAACTTGGGAAATCATGCCTTTATTTTAAATATATGAACTAGACATTACATACATTCCTCTTCCTTCTGCTCACATTGACTAGTAATTAGGCACACAGTAGGCCTGACTTCAGAGGAGCCTGAGTGATACAGGCTATTCTTGGCAGCCATGTGCTTGCTCGACACTGAGATTATATTACTATATGGGTGAAAGGAAGAATGGACATGTGGGGTCAATAAGAAGGATCTGCCACAACTATAGGTGGGTTTGATAAAGAAATTTTTGTGTGAGAAAATAGAACAGACTGTGGAATAAGATGAAAATTTAAATTTGCTGTTAGGGAAACCAAGCAGCAAACTGTAATATGAACACATAATAGGAGGAAATTGATGGAGAGTAGTAAGGTTTAAGTTGTGATAGAATTCAATAACTCCATGATCCTAAAGAGAATTCTACTATTGTTACATCATTGCCAACACATGTTAAAGTCTTTCCCTTGGTTTTCCTTTTTTTTTTATTTTTATTTTTTTAATTGGGGAACAGTGTATTTCTCCAGGGCCCATCAACACCAAGTCGTTGTCCTTCAATCTAGTTGTGGAAGGTGCAGCTCAGCTCCAAGTCCAGTCGCCATTTTCAATCTTCAGTTGCAGGGGGTGCAGCCCACCATCCCATGTGGGAATTAAACCAGCAACCTTGTTGTTGAGAGCTTGCTCTCTAACCAACTGAGCCATCCGGCTGCCCCTTCCTTGGTTTTTCTTAGCTCAGAGTTTATACATCAATACTGTGTCTCATTTCAACAAAAATTCAAGTGTATTGAAAATGGGAATGTAACATTTTGAGAAAGAAGGGCTGTGACACAAGATTACTGGTATAGCACAAACATAACCTCCACCCAGCAACACACATAATGAAATGGTGTAGGTGGGGCTAGTCCCTACCAGGCTTCACACTCCCAACTGAGTGGGAGTTGAGTCTCTCCCTCCATCTGGTATCAGCAAAGTGGAATGAAGTGAGGCAAGTCGGGGTAGTAGACACTGTTTCCTCCCTCTCTTGGTGTCAGCAGAGCCACATGGAAAACTAAGCCCTAACCTCCCACTCCCTACCCCCTGCTGCCCATAAAGGAGGCAAAATAAAGTGGTAAAAAGGGTACTTGGCATTCTGCTGTCCTCCATGTCAGTAGGGTCAAACAGGGAGCTTACTTTCCATCCCCACCATGCAGCAGTAGAGGGGTGTAAGTAGCTCTCCACCTTCCCCCTCCTAGTGGAAACTAGGTTCAGAGGGGAACTTATTTGACACTCCCTCTCAAAGGCAATGTTGGGAGCCCACTTGTACGGGGAAGCCGTCAGCCTGACCAAGAGGTGAACTTCTACCCTGCCTGTGTGCAATGAGGTGATATGAGTCTTCATTCCAATTTTGCTGAAAAGACATATTCAGAAGAAGGAAGGTTAAGAGAGGGGGAGGGAGTTTGATGTGACTATAAAACACGAAGGATCCTTGAGGAGATGTTGCTGTTCTGTATGTTTACTTCATCAAAGTCAATGTTCTGGTTGTGATATTATACTACAATTTTGATAGATGTTACCCTTAGGGAAAACTGAGTAAAGTGTACATAGGATCTCTCTGCATTACATTTTTACAACTGCACGCAAATCAACAATTATACCCCCCCAAAATGAAAAAACTGTCCTATTTATTCTGGAACAAAATCTATGCTAACTTAGATATTTCAACTGAGACTTTTGAAATATGATGGGTAAGGAAGAGGTAGCTCACCATCCACAAATATTCATGGAGGTATCTGAGAGTCTGTTACCCTAACCATCCAAGCAAAAGAAAGGAATACAATGTAAGGCTTGAAAAAAATGATTATGATTTCTTTGGAAATATGATAAGCTCCATTCCTTTTCTTTCAATTTCAATTAAGCCAGGAGAGGAAGAGAGAGAGAGAGGGGGGAGAGAGAGAGAGAGAGATTGGGAGAGAGAGGGAGAGAGACCCCAGGGTTAGACTTACTCTTGGATTTAAAAAAAAAAAAAAAAAAAAAAACTCTAAAAGTCTAAAGAAAGGCTGCTTCATCATTAGGGTAAAGGAAAGGAAACTAGCTTTAGAGTTATCTTTGCTCTATATGTCAGAATGTTTAAGTGACAACAGAATGTGGCACATGTAATTTGGACAGTACACATTTGTTAAAAAAAGATATTTGAATATATTTACGTAGTAAAACATTTTAAAAATATGAGCTCAAATATATACAGTGATTTCTTAGTGGCTGTGGAATTTTGGATTAGATTATTCTTTGTGTTTATATAGAGTCAATAAAAATAAAGGAAATGACAAATAACAAGGTATTCCACAGAAATTAAATTCCAGGCATATGAATAATGCTCTCTGCAATGCTACAAAATTTCCTCCCACTGGATAAAAGTAGTCCACACTTAAGGAATCAAAAAAAGGAAAATTCATTTTTTAAGTCTTATTGCAATTTGTATCTTCTAGTCTAATCTGACCATTATGGGGATTTGAAAAATAAGAAGATAGTAAATTGGGTTGTGGGTCTCTAAAATGGGAGTGAATTCAAGGTTGTTTAGCTTTTAATCTGGATATGGAATGATGCTTTCATTCTGACTGTAGTTATCCTGCCATAAGTATGGGAGCTCAACTCTGGGCGGTTTACCTCTACCTCTGACTTTCAGAATAGAATTCATAAGGAAAATATAACACGTAATGTATATTCAGACTTTTAAAATTGTCATTCTTCTCTTAGTATAAAGGAACTCAAACAAGTATTAATTTATTGGATGACTGAGCATTATAAACAGGTAAGGGTAAATCTGGAGATGGGCAACTATAGGTCAGAATGCAGGAAAACCTAGGATAGCCATAGAACATTCTTCTGAAGTATCAATTTTAATCAGAAAGATTAATTGGAAACTTCTATTAAGTATTTTTCATGGTAGATCTACTACTTGCACAATGTTACCAGTTCCTGGGCTGTGACATATAATAGTACAAAGTTCAGATAACTCCTCAAGGGTTGCTCTTATATGGAAATTGAATTTATAAATTAAGTGTAATTCTGTCCACTGAAGAATATTTTAATTCAGCTCTCAATTAGTTATGAGTCACACATCTCTTTTCAGAAGACACCCATTAAATAACTAAGTAACGCTCAGAATTAATAATGATGGGATTCTTTCAATAAGACAATATTGAAGAAGTTCTCACAGGACATTATACATAATTTTGAACTGTAATAATTGCTCCCTATCTCTTTAATAAATGTATGTAATCCAAAAGATTTTCTCAGCTTGATGCATTTTACTCTTTTGTCATAGTAATTATTTTATGTTATTTTTCTGGAAACCAAATTTGTCAAAGATGGCCCAATTGAAGAATGTGAGAGCAAATCTAGCGGAAAAAAAATATTATAGACTGATAAGGAAGGTCAAATTTCTGGGTATCAAGGATGACCTAAAACAGTTTGTTATCTTTGTAAAAGAAGTTCCTTCTTCCCTGAAGACAGTGGATTGGAAAAGGTTTTGAAGTGTAACTCCCTGCATTCTTACTTAAACTCTAATCCAGGAAATCTACCTGCAAAGCTAGCTGAACTCATCTTCAAGGACTGCTCACTATAGAGTTAGCTTTTATGTGCAACCGACCAGTTCTAGTTATAGGAGAAAGCATGTACTGGATTTTCAGCCCTATAAAATCCATACTTTATTTACAAATTTAGTCTTTCCACTGACCGAAATTGATGTATTACATATAAAACTTTAGGTTATTCAGAATAACAAGGCAGATGTTTAAAAAATAAATCATAATTATCTTATACCACCAAATAACATGATTATCATTTGGTAAGTCATCAAAGTCAGGATAGGTTCTTTTCTAATACCTTCCATGGCTACTTCTGAATTGAGAGTTAAAATATGCCTGCTTAATGGCTGAGCAATTTATTAGCAGAAGACTTGGGGTCTGAAAGTCCTTGTTTTATTTTTTATTGAAATACAACTGACACATAACATTGTGTAAATTTAAGACGTACGATATGTTACGTTCATACATTTGTATAGTATTGCAACATGATTACTTCCATAGCTCTAGCTAACACCTCTATCATATCACATAATTATAATTTCTTTGTGTGTGTGTGTGTGTGTGTGTGTGTGGTGAGAACATTTAAAATCTAGTCTTTTCATAACTTTGAAGTAGGTAACATAGTGCTGTTGACTATACTCACCATGCTGTGCATTAGATCTACAGAACTTAATTCACCTTCTGGTTGTAAGTTTGTACCATTTAACAACATCTCAATTTCCCCATATCCCAGCCCCTGGTAACTAGCATTCTACTCTCTGTTTCTGTGAGTTTGGCTTTTTAAAAATTCCACATAAAATTATATCATATCATACGATATTGATCTTTCTCTGTCTGGTTTATCTCACTAAGCTTGATGCCTTGAAGGCACATCCATTTGTTGCAGATGGCAGGATTTCCTTCTTCTCATGACAGAATAATAGTCCATTGTATCTATCTATCTATCTATCTATCTATCTATCTATCTATCTATCTATCTATCTATCTATCTGTCTATCTGTCTATCTGTCATCTATCTATCTATCTGTCATCTATCTATCTATCATCTATCTAGCATCTATATCTATCTACGTATACCTATATCTATCTGTATCTAATCTGTATCTATATTTATATCACATCTTCTTTATCCATTCATCCACTGACAGACACTTAGCTTGTTTCCATATCTTGGCCATTGTGAACAATGCTACAGTAAACATGGGAGTATAGATATCCTTTCAGTACCCTGTTTTGATTTCCTTTGGATATGTACCCAGAAGTGAGATTGGTGGATAACATTTCAATTGTCTTTTTAATTATTTCAGAAACCTCCGTACTGTTTTCCATAGTGGCAGAACAAACTTACATTCCTACCAACAGTGTACAAGGGTTCCCTTTTCTCCACATCCTCTCCCACACTAGTTATATCTTGTCTTCTTGATGATAGACATTTGAACAGTTGTGAGGTGGTATTTCAATGTGTTTTAATTTGTATTTTCCTGACGATTAGTGATATTGAGCATCTTTCATGTACCTATTGACCATTTGGATGTCTTTGGCATAATGTCTATTCAGTTCCTCTGCCCATTTTTAAGCTACAAAAATTTGTCATTTAGGTGTGTTCTCCTTTATGTTTAAGTTTCTAAGTTCATCTAACAATTCTGATATGTAATTTAGTTTAAAATCTTCTGGGACAAAATTCTTTGGAAGTAAAAGAAATATAAATATTTCACTAACTAAAAATGTTTACTTCTCATATCAAATATCATGAACAGACTTTCTGGTTTATGTACATGACCCTTTTGAATTTTCCAAATATGTTTCAATTACAAGAATTCTATCACGTCTAATTTCCCTGACAAGTTTCAGTTATTAAACCTGTAAAATTATGAACCAAACCTTGGAAAATACTCCCATAGAGAATAGTTTTTCTGTATTTGTTTACAAATATTAAACAATTAACTGCACATCCAGTTTGCTCCATGTGCATTTAATTTTTTTAGTTACATTCAACTTGTTGTTCATTGAGATTGTAGCAATTTATACAATGCTAGCAATGTATGAATGGATTTTTTTCCAGACACTCATTAACACATCTTGCTATCAAACTTTGCAATTTTTAACAATCCGATTCATATATATGTATATGTATATATATGAACATATATATACATATGTATGTACATATATGCACATATATACATATGTATGTACATATATGCACATATATATACATATATATATATATATATATATATATATATATGATGTATTAAAGGACACTTCGGTTTGAAGACTCAATCAACAGTGTTACTATTGCTCATTAAAAATGGACTTTATTTCCTTGATTTGGAAGAGTTTAAAGCTTAGAACACACAGCCATTTGGTGTTTGTTTTTTGAAAAAAGTTTGAATACTTTTTAGATCATCAATTTAATATTTTTTCCTTATACATTTGAAAATATCTTATTTAGAGTGTAAAGTTAAATAATCATAGCTGCTTTTACAAAAACTTTTGTCTTAAATTACTATGATTCTTTCCGGAAGATTCTTGCTGAACCTACTTTCTTCTTTTCCATTAAATTTACATTAATTTTCATCATGGAATACATGATTTCTAGGTACAATGTAAAATAATTTGACTTATTATGAGGCATAGCCTAAATATATTTCCAATAGAATACATCGATCATAAAATATTCATCTCTCACATCACATTAGATAGAAGTCAAAGTGATTCAAATACGTCATTTCATTCCTAGTAATGAAATTTCTGAAATAGCAGAAACACCATGCCCTCTAACAAGATTCACAAAGTACTAGAATACTTGTGTAAAGGATGCTAAAAATACCATTTGTTTAGGCATTCTCCCTCTACTGCAGAAGTGCTATCAGATGCTATTTTCTCTGATAATCGTTTTCGCTGATGAAATTTTTGGAGAAAGTGAGAGGAGGGAGATGAAAGCAGGAAGAAATAGTTCTTTGAATTTTTCAGGATTTTTTTCCCTTTAACTTAAAATTTTCAACCAGGCATATTAATTATAATAATGGAGTCTAGCTCTCAAATGGCTTGGGAAGGATAGTTGCCTAAGTTATTCATAAGCTTTGAAAAAGCTTGAAATTCTTGGTGGAAAGTTACCTAAGAAATAAAAAGTACTGTTGAACAATGATGATCAATAAAAACTAAGAGTAGTATTTAGTGTTCTTGCAATATATATCAAGCTAAAAAAAAGATATTTTGTTATCACATAAAAATGAGGGCATTTATAGGATGTGAGATGTGACGTAAATTTAAATGAAATTAAAAAAAGAGGATTTAAATTAAGGAATTATCTTACATTGCATTTAGTGACTTTTTTGAAAGTCATTTGGTATATTCTTAAGAAGAGACATATCTCAAAGGTGAAGTTCAATGAGATTTTAATGTTTAACAATATTGTTGAGAGGGTACCGTGTGTCAAGCAATGTACTACTATAGATGCTGAGGGTGTACTTACTAGTAATAAATGAAACAAGAAAAACTCCCTACTCTTATGGAATTTATCATTTGGAGGGAGAGGAACAAAATAGATAACTAAATATATTATCTAGTATAAACTGTTGAGGAGAAACAAGTTAAGGAAAGAGGATAAGAAATGTCAGTGTAGGGTGTGGGTATTGACATTTTCAGTAAGGTTTCTAATCAAATTCTTTGAGAAGGTGATTTTCAATTAAGAACCAGAAGGAAGTGAGGGATCTAGCTGTATGGACATCTAGGGGAAGAGGATGCAAAGAGAGGTGTGAGTAAAAACAAAATTTAGAGCAGATATGTGCTTTGATGAGTCAAGGAACAGGAAGAGTGTGACTAGAAAAGAAAGGAAAAAACAGGTTGAAGTCACAGATGAGGACAGACTATAAACGAAGAGCCAGATCACAGAGGTCTTTTTGGTCATTTGGTCATGGTGGATGTGTTGCCCCTCACTCTGAGACGGGATAAACTTAGAGGAACTTAATAGAGGCATAACATACACAGACTACCATATTACTATGTATTACAGAATTGTACACCTGAAATCTATGTAACTTTATGAACAATAGTCACCCCTATAAACTTTAATTAAAAAAAATACAAAAATATTTTATGTTCCTTTCTTTAGATGGACCAATAATAATAAACAATTATATTAGCTATGGAAGTAAAATGGAAATGCCTGCTTCATATCAACATGAGGAAATTCTTCTCAGAACACTCTGTGATGAATAAGTGTTGTAAATTTACTACGTTCACAAATAAAAGGGTTTAGATTAGATGATATTTAAGGCTTTGACTATAGTTCTATGGTGTGCTTCTTTTGGGTTAGAATAATTAACACACAATGTAAGTCCTAAACATGAGAAGTTTTTAAGCCATGTTTATGGGAATATGATATTGTCAAAAGCACAACATTAAAATTTAGACCAGGTGCTGGATAAGCCAGTCCAATGACTTCTCCTTCTTAGCTAAAAATTGATTTCACTCAATTTTTAAAAGTCTCATTTTTCAGATGAAGAAACAACTTTCATTTTCAGAAGCAACAACTCCTTTTACACAAGATGTGAAAGAAATGGAGAACCAAAGACAGCCTATTAAATTTAGGATAAGTTTTGCTTTTTATAAATGTTGAGTAGAAACATTTCAAATTACTAAGCTTGGAGAAAAGTAATTAGGTAAATAAACACAACAAAATGTATGTATAAAATAGCACACTTTGTTAATTTATTTTGACAAGCATAATTGAGTTTTAATTATTAATGAGTTTATGAGTTTTTCATCTGAGGTAAATGAACTGCAATGTAATTTTAAAAGACTATGAAATATTTATTCTGATAAAAACAAGTCAGCATCCTATTACTGATATTATTTTTGAAAAAGGACACAAACACCAGATGGGTTTGTCAAATATATTGTGTTTGGAACTTAATTAATTGCGTAGGGTTTCAATATATAATTATCATATGGCTTAAGAAGAAACACAATGCTATTTATTAAGATATTCCCCTTTAGTTACTTCAGATTAGAGGTAAAAATAAATAATTAATTGTATGATAATATTGCACACAATCATTTCACAAATATCACTTTGCTAAATTTATTTATCATGTTTCAAGAATATATAATATTATTTTTTAAAATATATGTGAAAGCACCATAATCGATCATGAACTCTATCATCATCTGGGACAGAAGATTTAATCAGACTGATAAACATAATTCAGTGATAAAGCAAGAGAAGGAGAAGAGAATATAAAGGTTAAGAAAAGTAAAAGGCAATATTATGTAGTGAACATAATCCAATAATTCTTTAATATCAAAAGTTAAAAAAGATAGGTGGTGAAAATTTATTTAAATACATGAATAAATGACAGAGCTACAAATAAAAGTCAGCCCAGTAATACATTTTAAGTTTGACAGCAGATAGGATATATTTTACCACTTGTCTTTAGAAATTATAGGATACTTAATTAGATTAAGCTGATAATGTCCTTTTTTGTGTTCCTAATGAACCAGTTCTCTACAGCTAGTATAAAGCCTAAAACATTAAATGAGATTTAGTGAATGAGCTAAGGATTATGTTGTGAGTTTCTTGAGAGTTAAAATTATGTTTTGTTTATTTATTCTGGTGCTTCCATTAGAGCAGTAATGGCTCATTAAGTAAAGCCTAAAAGACCAGTCTGAATCACTGTCTTTCTTATTAGTTACCCATTTTATCTTATTCATTTTAGTTCCTTTTTATCTCCAATGACCCCAATAAAAACATCACCAAATGACATCATCTTATAATCTAATTGTTATTTCTATGTTTACATTTTTGTATCTTTCTTAGGAAGATTTGCAATAATTTAATATTCCCTTTTAGGATGACTGTTTTTAAGACTCCTTGGCCATACTTCTGTTTTGTTTTCCTCCAATCTCCATAGCTTTTTTTTTTTTTCTACAGTCTCCTTTGTTGATTTCTGTTCCTCACTTTCTTCTGCATGTTTGGGAGCATCCCAGGATTTTGTCTCTATGGAAGACAATATGGTGGCTCCTCAAAACTTTATGAATAGAGCTACCATATAAACCAGCAATTCCACTTGTAAGTATGTACCCAAAATAATTTAAAGCAGGAAGTCAAATATATTTGTAAACCAATGTTCATAGCAGCATTATTCACAATATCCAAAAGATGGAAATAAATGTCCATCAGTAGATAAATGAATAAACAAAACGTCATATATCACATACAGTGTAATATTATCGCACCTTAAAAAAGAATGAAATTCTGATACACGCTACAGCACACATGAATCTTAAGATAGGCTAAATGAAATAAGCAAATCACAAAAAGACAAATACTGTGTGATTTCACTTATGTAAGGTACATAGAATAGTCAAATTCGTAGAAGAAAAAAGCAAAATAGTTATTACCAGGGACTGGGGGCAGGGAAAAATAGGGAGTTATTTTTTGATGTGTACAGATGAAAAAGTGGGGTGATGAAAAAGTTCTGAAGGTGGACAATGGTGATGGGAGATGATTGTGCAACAATGTGAATGTACTTTTAGCCACTGAATTAATTTTATACTTAAAAATGGTTAAGATGGTAAATTTTATGTTGTGCATATTTTACCAACTATTAAAAAAAACACCCCCTCCACCAAAAAAACTAATCATGAAAGAATACTAGGTGGGTGATTTAAATATATCTGGGTTTAACTAAATGGGTACATAGTGAAGCAAAATGACTTATCATGTCCACAATCCTGAATAAAACAGAACTCAAGATGAGACCACAGAATTAAATTTCTTTTAATAACACTGATGAAATCAGTGAAGACATGGATTGAGTTTTGTGAGATGAAATAGGAAGATGGTGAAATCTCAAGAACAAACTAAAAACTCTGTATTATAATTCATCAGAGATGATTAACAAATGTGTAACTCAGGACCAGGTAATTGGGCTAAACATCATTGAATTCTTCTTGCTTCTTCTAAAGAGTCATACATTAAGGTAAAAAATGACAAAGTTATTGCTGGGATGAAGTAAACCCAGTTGTTGGGAGAAGGAGACTAAAGAAAAGTAAACAAAGAAAAGACTGATGAATGCACACTTTATTGTACTCAAAGCCTGTAACTCTAATAGTGTTAGTGAATCTGTGATATTTTAAAATTCAATAAAGTTCTCCCATAGCAGAGTAGAAATTGATAAATGTGACTTCAGCTAGTCGATGATTGTCAAGAGAAAAAAAATGGAAGTATTTTCCCTCTGGTACATTTCTATAATAAATCACAAACTTAGGTCTTTGACCAAACAAGACAATGAATCACCAAAAGTTATCATTAATTGTCTTACTTTTCTATAGCTCAGAAATTTTCTGTCTTAAAACTGTTTCTGCTTTGTAAAGTTTAAACATCAATAATATAGCTCACTAATATTCAGAAAGTCAATTATGGGACAAATATCTGATCATGAAAACTGTGTTACAAAGAATCAACCAGGTCTCATAGGGCAACTTTTTACCCAGGTAATAAATTATGAAATGGTGATGATTTGACTTTACAAATTTGTCTTCCACATGAGCATTAGATTTATATTTGTCTAAGTTCTTGACAATATTAATAATGTGCATTATTAAAGAACACTAGGAGCAGGCAGGATGAAAAGAAAAGGTGAATTAGAATAGAGGACTATCTTTAAATCAATGAAGGCAGTCATATAAAAGGAGGAAAAATAAAAGCTTATCAAAAAATATTCTAACACATTATAAAATAGTTTAAAACTTTTAATGGAGATCAAACTATTAAGAAAACATTTCTTTTATGCTGAAATCAATCAGTATGGTTTAATTTTGGTAAAATACAGATATTTGAACTATATGTATAAATATTTATTGCATAATTAATCTTGTTTTTACTTATGTATATCTAGCAATGATGAATGTGCTTTAGTATAACTGTTATAATTACTTTTTGAAAATTAATTTAAAACAGTATTATATAAGTCAATATTCATTATACTCTAAAAATTAATATCAAAATAATATTTTGTTATTGCATAGTGTCAAGTACTATTGATCTTAAAGAAATATGTCAGATTTATACTGGGCATTCTGAATCTCCTAACTTAACCATACACAATTCCTGGAATGTCCTCAAATCCAGTTTGAAAAGGAAAAACCTATAGAAAGATTGGTCTTTTATACTCACTTCTCAGTGTTAGGTTTGTGGCAAACTCTGGATTATCAGAATAAACTTTCAATCTGCCTACAAACTCTGTTTTTGTTTTAGCTCTCTCCTACCATTCAGACACTATAGAGAAAGCTGAGCCTCAATTGAAAATGAGGAGCCAAAACTTGCCTTATTAGGGCCTATATTGGTAGACATTATTCACACTGATTGATAAATTTATAGAGAAGCATGCAATACCTACCTGCAAAAAAAAACCCCAAGAAATCTGCAAGCAAAATCAGGCAAACAAAAATTCAAATTTCACTAGCTGGGTTACTTTTGTAAATTCCATATTAAAAAAAAAGAAAAAAGTTTGAAAACACTTGAGATTGACCAAAAGCAGGTAAAAATTGGAGAGATATACCCATGTAAGATGGAAGCTATACTGAATGGGATTCACATTTATATGGGCATTCTCCAAACTATGAATTCAAACAAAATAATCTAAGTCAAACAAAAAATCTGGTATGGTTACAAGTCAAACAAAACTTGTATCGGATTCAGGAGTTAGAGGTTTAAATTCAGAGCTATCATAGCTTGTGAAGATTTAGAGGGAGAGCCCAAAATAGGAAGACGCATTGGAAGTTTTTAAATGTTTGTGTAAACTATGTTTAAATCCATGAGACAACTGAACTGCTTGTATACAGAAGGTTTTCCAAGGATTTGGGAATAAAACATCAGCTGGAGGCATTGGAAAGGCTGAGCAGAAATTTCACCAGCTGTTTCCACACTCCTACAGGGAGATTGAGTGTAATCCATCTCCTTAGGAAAGGCAAGTTGCTATCATTCTTCATCTACCACAGCTCCAGTTTCATGTTGAAGAGAGTAAAATCCAAGTGACGGTGGCCATGATACCAGGGACTCCCCTTTCCTACCCAGCACTGTCTTGTAAGTCAGTTGCAGGTGGTGTAGAATCCTGGGTCCTCCACTGCCCTCATTCCAGCATGCCAGCAGAGCTGAGTTTCCAGGAGATGAAGGACAAGCTGAGAAGAACAGAGACTACTGTCCCCACCCAATACCCTGCTTGTATAGTAGTGTTACTCCAAGAGAACAACATGGTCTCTGTCTTCTTCGCTGGAGCAGTGATGCAGAAATCTTCTCCAGAGGGGTAAGTAGCTATAAGAACAGACAGCTCTGAATAGCTTCACACTGTCTAATAAACATATAATGAAATCCCAGAATGAGAAGAGTTAGAATAAGTTTGGAGAAAAATGGTCAAGAACTTTCTAAAATTAATAACAGGCACTAAACCAGATCAAGCATACTCAGAGAACACCAAGCAGTATGAATAAACAAAGCCAGCTAGCCATGTGATATTTAAAATGCTAATCACAAAAAACAAAAGACAGAACATCTTGAATTCACATAAGGAAAAAACACATATCATACACAGAAAAAAAAAAAGAATTAGATCTGATTTCTCATCAGATACTTTGCAAACTTTAATGCAATGGAGTGACATTCTTCTGAACAGAAGAAAAAAATGCTGTCCATCCAGAATATGATATCCATACTATAAACAGTGAAAATATATTTATTATTTAAATGATAATTACCAAAGAAATATTAGTAGTAATTTTACAGTGGAGAAACCTGGCAAACACCACCTCAATCACCTTATCAAGGTTACCATCCCAGTAACAGGACATGATGAGCCTATGATGAGCTGAGAAGATCACATGACATATGTGGTATTCTGTCCCAAATCCATAGCTTCACTCTAACCATTGGCAAACATCAGACCAGTTCAAATTACCTAACCAGTTTTCCTCAAAAGTGTCAAGATCATGAGCAATACTGAGAGAGCTTTTTGGTGTGCCTTTCAGATGACTCAGCTTCTTTTCTACCCTTCCAACTATTTATTCAAAACTAAAATTTCTTGATGAGAGAATCTAATAAGCATAGCTAAGCTATGAGTCATTCTTGTGGCCAGGATATCAGGGTGATAAGATTGCCTACCATAATTACAGGATCCGCTTAGCAGACATGTATTTTCACTGTTACCTCACACCTCACACATATGCCATCCACATGCTGATATGTCCTTTTGATGAATAAAACGGAGATACTGCAATATGGAAACTTAAATGTTCAAACCGTTTGACTGAATTTTGTAACACCTGATTTATTTAAATATTTTTAACTGATTCCTAAGAAAACTGACTTAAAAACTCACATAATTTTCATATTTAGAAATATAAAGGCCAGATGTCATCAAAATGGCGACTTGAGGTGAGCCTCTGGAAATCTCCGCTGGAATTTACAACAAATTAAACAGCTATAACTCCACAAAGGACTCCCTGCACAGCAGACAGGCAAGACGAAGAGGCTTACTACTGAATTCACCTAAAGGTGAGCAAATTGCGCGAGCAGGGGAGCAGGGAAGGGAGAAGTGCGGAGATGGAGCTGCGCGGGCACAGGACCCAGACCTAGCTCAGTGCTCCGAGCTCGCTGCCTCCCGGAACTACCACAGATGTGGGAGAGGGAAGAACTCGGACTGCTAGGGCTCCATTTATGGCCCACAGGGCTGAGGGGACAGCATATAACAGGGCTGAACCCACGCTCATGGCAGAGACCTCGGAGCAAAGACTGAGGGAAGAAGGCTGAAAACAGTGGTGTAAGCCCTCACTGCCGAGCAGAGAAGCCTTAGGCACTGAGACTAGCCGCCCCCTCCCTACCCTTCCATAGCTTGCCCTGCCCCCACAACCCAGTGTTAGAAGCAGAACAGTAGCAGTGTCAGATCAAAAGAACAGAATGTTTGCAGTTCTGAGAACTGTGGTCCGCAGACACAGATTCGCAGCCCAGTTAGTTACAGCAAAGGGGAGGGAGCTGTGGAAGCAGGACTGGCTGTGGTGGTGGTCACCACCATTGCTCCAGGCCACCTCTCACAACTCACCCCGCCCCTGTCCCCACCTATCTGGGTGGATCCCTGCAGGAGTAACAGTGCTGCTGAAATGCACAGGCTCTGAATCTGGTGCAGAAAGAATTTTGCAACTTCAAAAGCTCTCTGCATCCCCACAGTGACGCAGCACACTATGACCCAAGCGAACTGTTAACAGAGGAGAAGCCCACCTTCCAGAGAATACCCCCATTGTTGAGAAGCTGGAATAGTGCAGAGAAAACATAACACTACAGTGTGAGAGAGAAAAAGGGCTGCAGTCGGAGAGAAAATAAAACGTTCTACCCACAAGTACTGAAAAACAAAAGAAAGACCTCTTCCTATCAACCTGTTGCAGAACCCACTCCTATAGATGTCTAGGAAGAGAAATAATAAATCATTAATTGCCATGAATTAACAAGGCAACAAGACAGCTCAGAAAGAAGTGAAAAGCCTCCAGAAAATGAACTTAAAGATACGGAAATGTGTGACTTAAATGACAGAGAATTCAAGATTGCAGTTCTGAAAAAACTCAATGAGATACAAGAAAATACAGAAAGGCAGTTTAATGAACTGAGAAACACAACCAAAGAATAACATGAGCATTTTCCCAAATAAATTGAAATTTTAAAAAAGAACCAAGTAGAATTTCTGGAGATTAAGAACTCAATAGAAGAAATGGAGAATGAAATAGCCAGCTTAGGTAGTAGAGTTGACCAGAAGGAGGAAAGAGTCAGTGACATCGAAGATAGAAACCTGGAAATGACACGGATGGAAGAAGAAAGAGACTTGAGACTTAAAAGAAATAAAAGAACTCTACAATAACTTTCTGACTCCATTAGAAAGAGCAATATAAGAATAATGGGCACACCAGAAGGAGAAGAAAGAGAGAAGGGAACAGAGATTATATTTAAACAAATAGTCGACAAGAACTTTTGTAACTTGTGAAAGAACTGGATCCTCGAATCCAAGAAGCAAATAGAACACATAATTACTTCAATCCCAACATGCCTTCTCCAAGTCACATTGTATTGAAGCTGTCTAAAATCAACAACAAAGAAAGAATCCTCAAGGCAGCCAGGGAAAAGAAGACGGTAACCTACAAAGGACAGCCCATTACATTATCATCAGATTTCTCAACAGAAACTCTATAAGCAAGGAGAGAGTGGAAACAAATATTCAAACTATTCAAAGAGAGAAATTATGAGCCAAGGATAATATACCCAGCAAAGATATCCTTTAGATATGAAGGAGAAATAAAGACCTTTCCAGACATACAGAAGCAGAGGGAATTTTCTAATACACGACCTGCACTACAAGAAATACTAATGGAGGCTATTCGACCACCATCAACAGGGACAATTTGTGGCAACCAAAACATAAAAAGGGGGAGAATAAAGACCTGAACCGGAATATGGGGATGGGGAAAGTAAGTATGTTGAAGAAAATGGAATACTCTAAATATCAAACTCTCTTTTACATAAACTTAATGGTAACCACTCAAAAAAAAATCCAGAACTGAAATATATAGTCTAATAAAAGAAGAAACAGAGGGAAACGTCATAGAATACCACCACACAGAAATAATAGACAACAACAAAAAGGCAAAGAAACAATGGAGACACAGTCTTACCAGAAAACAAAAGATAGAATGATAGGACATCCTCATGTATCAATAATCACCCTAAATGTAAATGGACTGAACTCACCAATAAAAAGGCACAGAGTAGCAGATTGGATTAAAAAACTAAACTCAACCATATGCTGTCTCCAAGAGACACATCTCAGCTACAAGGACATGCATAGAATCAAAGTGACAGGGTGGAAATTGACACTCCAAGCAAATGGAGTGTCCAGAGAAAATCAGGTGGAACCATACTGATATCAGATGAAACAGACTTCAGGGTGAAAAAGGTAACAAGAGACAAAGATGGACATTTCATAATGGTAAAGAGGACTATACAACAAGAAGACATAACAGTCATCAATATTTATGCCTGCAGTCATGGAGCACCGAAATATACCAAGCAATTACTAGCAGAACTAAGGGGAGAAATTGACCACAACACAATTTTACTAGGGGACCTAACTACGTCATTGACAGCTATGGATAGATCATCCAAACAGAAAATAAATAATGAAATAGCAGCCCTAAATGACACATTGGATGAAATGGACATAATTGACATTTATAGAGCACTTCATCCTAAAACATCAGACTATACATTTTTTTCTAGTGTACATGGAACATTCTCAAGGATGGACCATACATTGGGACATAAAACTAACCTCAGCACATGTAAGAAGATTGAA
Source organism: Rhinolophus ferrumequinum (assembly GCF_004115265.2). Taxonomy (NCBI): domain Eukaryota; kingdom Metazoa; phylum Chordata; class Mammalia; order Chiroptera; family Rhinolophidae; genus Rhinolophus; species Rhinolophus ferrumequinum. The sequence goes on along the minus strand of NC_046289.1, from coordinate 87,919,841 downwards.
ATCATACCAAGCATATTCTGTGATCACAAGGCTTTGAAATTGGATATCAAATGCAAAAAGAAAGCAGGAAAAAACACAAATACATGGAGATTAACAACATACTTTTAAAGAACGACAGGGTCAAAGAAGAAATTAGAGAAGAGATCAAAAGATACATGGAAACAAATGACAATGAAAATGCATCCTACCCAAATTTTCGGGATGCAGTGAAAGCAGTATTAAGAGGGAAATTTATATCATTACAGGCCTGTCTCAAGAAACAAGAAAAATCCCAAATAAATAACCTCATGTTACACTTTAAAGAACTAGAAAAAGAAGAACAAATGAAACCCAAGGTCAGCAGAAGAAAGGAAATAATAAAAATCAGAGAAGAACTAAATGAAATAGAGAACAAAAAGACAATAGAAAAAATTAATGTGACAAAGAGCTGGTTCTTTGAAAAGATTAACAAAATTGACAAACCCTTGGCTAGGCTCACTAAGGTAAAAAGAGAGAAGACACTGATAAACAAAATTAGAAATGAAAAAGGGGAAGTTATCACGGACACCATAGAAATACAAAGGATCATTCAAGAATACTATGAAGGACTATATGCCACCAAATTCAATAACCTAGAGGGAATGGACAAGTTCTTTGAAACTATAGCCTTCCTAGGCTAAATCATGAAGAACTGGAAAATCTAAACAGACCGATCACCAGTAATGAAATTGAATCAGTCATCCAAAACCTTCCCAAAAGCAAAAGTCCTGGACCAGATGGCTTCAGTAGTGAATTCCACCAAACCTTCAAAGAGCATCTAATACCAGTCCTGCTCAAACTCTTCCAAAAAATTGAAGAAGAGACAGTACTCCTTAACTCATTTTATGAGGCCAACATTACCCTGATACCAAAACCTGGCAAGGACAACAGAAAAAAAGAAAACTACAGACCAATATCTCTGATGAATACAGATGCAAAAATCCTAAGCAAAATTCCAGCAAATCGAATGCAACAATGCCTTAAAAAGATTATTCATCACGACCAAGTGGGGTTCATCCCAGGGGCACAAGGATGGTTCAACATCTGCAAATCCATCAATGTGATACATCACATAAACAAAATAAAGGACAAAAATCATATGACTATATCAATAGATGCAGAAAAAGCGTTTGAAAAGATACAACATCCATTTATGATTAAAACACTTAATAACATAGGTATAGAAGGAAAATATCTTAACATAATAAAGGCCATATATGACAAGCCCTCAGCTAATCTCATAATTAATGGTGAAAAACTGAAGCCCTTTGCTCTACGTTCAGGAACACGACAGGGCTGTCCCCTATCACCTCTGCATTTCAACATAGTGTTGGAAGTCCTCGCCAGAGCAATCAGGCAAGACAAAGAAATTAAAGGCATCCAAATTGAGAATAAAGAAGTTAAATTGTCACTCTTTCCAGACAACATGATGCTGTATATAGAAAACCCTAGAGACTCCACCAAAAAGCTATTAGAAACAATCAACGAATACAGTAATGTGGCCGGCTACAAAATCAACATACAGATGTCCTTTGCATTCCTATATACTGACAATGAAATCTCAGAAAAAGAAATAAAAACAATAATTCCTTTTGCAATTGCAGCAAAAAGAATAAAATACCTAGGAACAAACTTAACCAAGGATGTGAAAGACCTATATGCGGAAAACTACAAGACACTTTTAAAAGAAATAGAGGAAGACACAAAGAAATGGAAGAACATTCCGTGCTCATGGATTGGAAGAATCAACATAGTTAAAATGGCCACATTACCCAAAGCAATATACAGATTTAATGCAATCCCCATCAAAATCCCAGTGGCATTTTTTAAGAAATAGAACAAAATATCATCAGATTTGTTTGGAACCACAAAAGACCCAAAATAGACAAAGCAATCTTAAAAAAAAAAGAACAATGCTGGAGGTATCACACTCCCTGACTTTAGCTTGTACTACAGGGCAACAATAATCAAAACAGCATGGTATTGGCAGAAAAACAGACACATAGACCAATGGAATAGAATTGAGAATCCAGAAATAAAACCACATAAATATGGACAGGTAATTTTTGACAAAGAAGCTAAAAACACACAATGGAATAAAGACAGCCTCTTCAATAAATGGTGCTGGGAGAATTGGAAAGCCACGTGCAAAAGAATGAAACTGGACTGCTATCTGTCACCATATACCAAAATTAATTCAAAATGGATCAAAGACTTAAGCATAAGACCTGAAACAATAAACTGCATAGAAGAAAACATAGGTACTAAATTTATGGACCTTGGGTTCAAAGAGCATTTTTTGAATTTGACTCCAAAGGCAAGGGAAGTAAAAGCTAAAATAAATGAATGGGACTATATCAAACGTAAAAGCCTCTGCACAGCAAAAGAAACCATCGACAAGAAAAAGAGGCAACCAACTGAATGGGAGAAGATTTTTGCAAACAACGCCTCCGATAAGGGGCTAATATCCAAAATATACAAGGAACTCATGCAACTCAACAACAAAAAAACAAACAACCTAATTGAAAAATGGGCAGAGGACCTGAAGAGACATTTCTCCAAAGAGGACATACAAATGGCAAATAGACATATGAAAAAGTGCTCAACATCACTAATCATCAGAGAAATGCAAATAAAAACCACAATGAGATGTCACCTCACCCCAGTTAGAATGGCTATCATCAACAAGACAAATAGTAACAAGTGTTGGAGAGGCTGTGGAGAAAAAGGAACCCTCATACACTGTTGGTGGGAATGCAGACTGGTGCAGCCGCTATGGAAGGCAGTGTGGAGGTTCCTCAAAAAATTATGAATAGAATTACCATATGACCCAGCAATCCCTCTCCTGGATATCTACCCAAATATCTGAAAACATTTAACCATGAAGACACGTGTGCTCCAATGTTTATTGCAGCTTTATTTACAGTGGCCAAGACATGGAAACAACCAAAATGTCCTTCGATAGATGAATGGATAAAGAAGTTGTAGTATATATACACTATGGAATACTATTTGGCAGTAAGAAAAGATGAAATAGGACCATTTGTGACAACATGGATCGATCTTGTGAATATAATGCTAAACGAAGTAAGTCAGAAAGGAAAAGCATAGAACCATATGATTTCACTGATATGTGGTATATAAACCAAAAACAACAAAAGAACAAGACAAACAAATGAGAAACAAAAACTCATAGACACAGACAATAGTTTAGTGGTTACCAGAGGGTAAGGAGGGTGGGGGGTGGGAGATGAGGGTAAGGGGGATCAAATATATGGTGATGGAAAGAGAACTGACTCTGGGTGGTGAACACACAATGGGATTTATAGATGATGTATTACAGAATTTTACACCTGAAATCTATGTAATTTTACTAACAATTGTCACCTCAATAAACTTTAATTAAAGAAAAATAAAAAGAAAAGAAATATAAAGGCCAATATGTAATTCCATCTGACAAATAATTATTGTACCACTACCATGGACAAGTAGATGGTACTTCAGGAAATAAAGGACAATTAAGTATAAACAATGGCCTTTAAGCACTTACAATCAAGGAAGTGCATAAAGTACACACAATCATAATATAATATTTTTCAATTTTTATTTTTAAATCATTTTTGTGTACAGCTTACTATTATATTTTGAGGAGAGACTATTTGCTGCCAAGATTAAAGTGTCTAATATTGTATATAATGCACTCTGTTATTAAAATATCTTCAGCACTCTGCATGCTTTCTGGCCTCCCTTTCTCTTCCTTCTTTCTAATCAGTTTGATAAACACACTAAAAAACTACAACAACAAAGACACAAGAAAAAAAAAAATTCTTCCAAATTACTTGTGGAAATCAATTCAACTCTCACAGGTTTCTTCCCAGGAACTCAGGACTTGGCTTCTTCCAATGACTTTTCTGTGTATTTCAGCAAGAATAGTTTATATAATGAAGTCTATAAACTTCTCTTTCACCCGCCAGTATAGAAAATAGAAACTATAGAAGGCAAAAATGAATATTAATATTTAGGGTATACATTTTTAAATTATATGAGAAATTTCTGAATAGTTTAGAAAATTTACTTGCAGCTTCTGAGGTCCAACTTCATATTATAAACATCTGATGATAGTGAACAAGGCCTTGTACAGATATTTTTCTCCCACATTTACCTTATCTACTTAGAATGATTCAAGTGAATGAATTTAATATAAGAAATAGAGTCAAATGTGCAAAATCAGAATAATAAAAGTAAATTAGGCAGATTCTATGAAGCACAATGAGTCCTCATTTCATGTTGTCCTCACTTAATAGGTTGTTGGAAACTTTAAGGAAAACAATGAACAATGAAACCAATTTTACCATAGGTTAATTGATATAAACAAGAGGTAAGTTCCTATAGCACATTTCTGGTCACAAAAACACCACCAAACTTCTAAACAAAGACTCCAAACATTTCTAATATTCAAATTGAAACAGATGTAGTTATACATACATTTAATAGTTATACATACATTTAAGAAAGATTAAGAAAAACAAGTAAGATAATTATTTTCCAACCCGGTTATTTTAGTTAATGGTGGCCAGAGCCTATCCCACCAGTTCTGAGTACAAGGAGGGACCCCACTCTGGACAGGACACCCTTCCATCACAGGGCGACTCACACCCACCCACACTCAGTCAGACTGGGGCAATTTTACACACTAGTTTACCTAACTGCACATCTTTGGGATGTGGGAGAATAATGGAGTGCATGGAGAAAACACATGCAGACATGGGGAGAACATGCAAACTCCACAGACAGTGGCCCTGGCTGGAAGCGATTTTTTTTTTTTCTCATCAGTGTTATAGCCAAACAATGAAACCAAGTTAAACAAAATGACATTATTCCAAGACCTGCTGTAATCAACTTCTAGGGGTTTGTTGTTGTTGTTGTTGTTAAAGATGGAACTGAATGGATTTAACAATGTTATGTGAGAATCTTATGTTTTGGTATCAGGCATTAGAACAGCTAATAATCAATATGACAATTTCTGCATGCCTGTGTGTGTTTTCCAGGAATTTTATGTTACTTGATAATCTTGAGGGTTAGAGAGATGATTAACAAGGTGAAATCTGGCATTTCTGGGTAAACTAAACAAGTTATAATCATATAATAGCAGCCCTCGTTCCACAGAAATCTTGAACAAAATATCCTGATGTAACATTTTGATTAAATTTAACATTCTGCTGGATTTTCTGAATACTTAATGTATTCAAGGACAAGCAATTCAATAATCAGTGCAGCTTCTTGGGGAGAATAGGGAAGATAACTCTCTGTTAAACTATTGTTAACGTTCCCCTTATTTTATGACTACATTTTCAACAAATTGATCAGTTCGAATTCCTTTCAATCCCCTGCAATAGTGATACTAACGGAAGGAGCGTCTGAAAAGATATTTCCTCTGTGTATGAGAAACAAATATTGAAATTATGATTTTCCAGCTGGTGGAAAGCAAGCCTGCATCAAGGAAAGTGACATTCTGTCCTGAATGTTCCCAAATCTGGAAACGCAGGCAAAGGTAAGATTTTTCTGAAAATAATAGCTTTATAAACATTTCAGATAGCTTAGAAGTTATTCTATACAGATGATAAATATGCACATATTTCTTAATTCACACAAGGCACTACTTAAGTTGTTTTCCTCCTTTTTAGCTCTACAACAAATTAAAAGATGATAAATAAAATGCCATTTTTATATTATAGTTTCCTTTTTTAATAATTTCTTCCTTCTACTGTTGATCTTCCCTGCAGAAGCCATTTAATGTTTATAGGAAATTGTAAATAGTGGTTTTGCAGAAAGTATAATGGTTTTAATAGCTGTCACTTAATATGCTTTTGATAAGTAGGTACATCTCGTTTAGCATCGTCTAATTGAAGTTGAAATGACCTTAACTTGAAGATTGTTATTGCCTGTGTTCTACTATAATTTTCAGGCTGAGAAAGTAAATAATGATCTAAGGAAGTGCATTGGTTGAATTCAAAACATATGGAAATAGAAAGTATCAAAAGAATCAAATTATATTTGGGCCATAGTCTTGGTAGATTGTGAATATCTACAATTTTTTTCCGTAATGGAATCAGAAATAATCAAGTGCTATTCAATTTCCCCAGCATCTTTTTGGAAAACTCCAGTACTTTAAGACCTGATGAATAAATTTCCTTTTTCCTGAAAAAAAAATAAAGTTTAACACTGACTTTAGTTTTAAGGATCCAATTGGCTAGTACAAAGAGGAATAATGCAGAATCGCTGCCCTCAAATGCTTAGAACCTATGGAAACAAATTAAATGGAATCTTCATAAATATCCCCGGATACGATCTTATGAAATCTTCACCAGAACACTTGATTATGAAATATGGGGGATGGGAAGAAATACAGGATAATTTCCAGACATCTGGCTTTCATGTCTTATGTGAATGATAAACTTATTAACCTGGAAAATCAGTGGAGGCAAGGATAGAAAAGATATTGAGGTCATTTTTTAATATGCTGATGGTGAGATGCCTAAAACATACCCTAGCCAAAATATCCAGCACCCAAAAGAGGGACGAAACTTTAATGAAGTTTAACAAAGTTTAAAATAATCACAATTGATTATATTCATAATTTCACACATGTAGAAAATTTCAACATTTATATGATGGAAATTTGTACGTATTGAGGAAGGAATTTTATTAAAGGGAAATAAATATATAGTTACAGATATAATGTAGTCTTGATTAAAAATAAAATGTATAGATAATATTTATTTTATTAACTTTAAGAAAAAATAGTCTAAAAATTTCCTCATATTCTTGTGAAATATCTATAAATATGTGTTGTTTTTTTTTTCTTAGCTCTTTTATTAGTTGAGTAAATGGTGAATTGGAAAAATTCTGATAAATAGGCAATATAAGATATAATTTATTATAATCATGTGAAAGATCCCCCTCAAGAAGTTTCCACCTTCCTTCTGTTTCACACACACACACACAGACACACACACACACACACACACACACAGTTATCTATGTACATATATGAAGTAATTATGTATTAATTACTTGTATACACACATATAAGATTATATATATATGTTATAGTATATAATATATACATATAGGTATGTTTATGTCTCTATCATCTATCAATTACTTTGCTTTCCTTTTTAAAACACAAGAGCACTAACAAATTGGGCACATCTTTATCAAATACAATTTTCATAAGAATTTTTATTTCTATCAATGTTTAAAAAATTTTAATCAATAATCTTTATCATTAGTTATATTTTTCTTTCACATATAGAAGATAAAGTAATTTTATGTTTTCTAAAAAGTATTGTTAAGCATGAAAGGGCATTTTTGCATAAAACAAAAGTTTATTTTTATTTTGAACAAAGTGCTTTGTCTTAATAAAGAAAAAGTGCCTCCATCCCTGTAATCAATTTGCTTAGGAGTATTCTGTTTCAAGTTTATAATTATTTCTTTATGGTGTGTGTGTGTGTGTTTGTGTGTGTGTGTCTCTGTGTGGATATTGAGAAACAGAAGTTAAACGGCATTTAGAACATATGATGAATGGTATACACACAGGCATATATACAAACACAAACACATGCACTTTTCTAACCACCTAATAAATTCATATTCGCATTTATATTCTTATTCAGTGATGTTTGGTGCTTCTAAGCATGTATCTCATTAGAATGTAATGGCCTTCTAACTGTCAATGTCTTTAATGTGAAGCAGCAACCTGGAGGCTGACAGAGGACAAAAACAGTAGAAAAGGGGTGCAGTAAAAGGAAGGGGAGTTATTTTAGTGGAATATTGGGAGGGCTGCAGAAACATGCATGGGTCTATGCTTCTAGGAACGATACCTTCATCTACTTTGCATAATTGGCATGAGGTCACTAATGCCTTGCCACCATGAATTCAGTAGCCAGGAAGCTCCAGTCGTGTCTGTATTTCTGCCATGAACCTGGTCTTCAGCAGCTGCTACTGCCACAAGCACCAAAGACTCTCTGCATCATGAATGCCATCTTGCGAACACTGGTGTCTCCAGAATTGGAATGCTTCTGTTTCCACCTTCTTTCTGTACTGTTCCTGTTTTCTGACATTGCTCAAGGGCAAGTGATTAGTAGAATCTGCATCACTTGTTAGTGGGGGAGCTGCAAAGAAGCTTGGGGAAGCAAATGGTCTAGTTGCTACACTGGGGAGATAAGGTGGAAAGTTTCCCAAACTATACAATGATGTTTGAAAAGTACTGGGCAGTGACATAAGTGAATGATACTGGTTTACTCCATTAATAACCAGTGGGACATGAGTACCTAACTCACTGCCGGTTGGAAAATCACCCAAACCCCTGTTAGGTGATGGAAAAATACTTGGTCAAGATCACCTGCTGCACTCAGACAACCACATAGTCAGTGACACAATCATGTAGAGGAAATAGTATAAAACAACAACAATAACAACAATAAATTGAGCAAAAATTTACTATCTATGTTAGGATGCTTCTGCTAATTTTATGCAATTGTCAGTAAAGTCCTACACAAAAAAAATGAACTGAAACTAAATTAACCTGACTAACACAAGAGATGGCAATGAATAAAATCAACTTAGCCAAGAGGGGTGCTCTCTGCTTACAGCCTGAAATCAAACTTTTCTGAGAGTTTTCCAGCTCAGAGACTTGACAGGTTTAAAAAGCCATATACTTCTGTCCATACTGATTATATCAGAAGTAGAGAATGTCAAATGGCAGCTTTAACAATATATACGATGTGTGATCGAAAAATACGGTGAATGTTTAAATTAAAAAAAAAAAATTATTATAGTACAAAACACATTGCCATTAATCCCCCTCAAAATACTTCCCCTCACTTTGAACACACTTCTCCCCTCTTTGTTGCCACTTTCTGAAGCAATTCTGGAAGTCTTATTTCATGAGTGTCCTTACTTCATCTTCCATCATGACAATGCTCCGTGTCATACATTGCTTCTGGTATGGCAATTTCTGTCAAATAAAAACATTATGGTGTGTCCTCATCCACCTTATTTACCGTGTCTGGCACCGTGTGACTTCTTGTTCTTCCCTAAAGTCAAAATGACCATGAAAGGTAAATGTTTTGAATCGATTTAGGACATGGAGGCAGCCACGACAGCGCAGGTAAAGACACTCATGAAAGAGGACTTCTAGAACTGCTTCAGAAAGTGGCAAAATGATGGGATAAGTGTGTTCAAAGTGAGGGGGAGTATTTTGAAGGGGGTTAATGATGAGATGTCTTTTACTGTAATATTTTTTTTTTTTTTTTAAATTTAAACATTCACCATATTTTTTTATCACACCTAGTAGAACTGGAACGCTGAACTTTTCTAACCATCATCCATTAAGGTTGTTCTGCCAAATGAAATGGCGGAGAGAAACCACGAAACTATCGTTTTTTAGTGGACAAGTAAAATGGTGTGTCAAGGCCTTGGGCTATGGGGTAATATAAAGAACACAGAGTCCCGTAAATGAAATATTATAATCTTCACACTTAAAGACTATGTTGATGTGAGATCCTAGCTGTCTTTAGAGACACATCCACATGATTGGAAGCTAACAGTTTATCTTTGAAAGTTTTGACAGAATGCTTTTGCTAATGTGAAACCTCAGGTATGGATTACAACAGCCTATAATTATTCAACACCTAAAACAATTTATAAAGACCCCAATTTCCACCAGCTCAAAGTGGGCTGTTCAATCTATGCAGCATGCTTGAAAAGTGTCCTTCCCATTGATCCACCTGGACATGACAAAGAGTTGTAACGGATAAGTAGGATTCTTCCAAAAGCAAAACTAGGGTTTTCATATTAGCTTAAAAGAGCAGGGTTTTCTCATATTCACACCAACTAACACTGATTTGTGCCACAGATGAGTGATTATTTAACCCTGTTGAAATGAAAGTTTTGTTTCCTCTTCCTTGGTATCACTGTATATTGTGTTAGTTAGCTGAAGGTAAATTGTATGTTAGGTTGCAGGTTACCAGACCCTAAGAAACAATATCCATGTATGATGAAGATTCCAATTTCAAGCTAGATGTGGTAAATGGCTGAGACTTAGAGTCGGTCTCACTCGAGAAGGAGATGATATGTTGTGTGCATAGGGAAAAAAAATAAATGTGGTTAATTGATAGTTGTAAAGGTTGGGTTTAGCCTGCACTTTGGTTGGTTGACTAAACACCTAAATGCAAATCCTCTATCACCTGCCTACCAACAAAAGATGTTAATGTAACCGACTCTGAGACAAGATGGAGCAGTTGGGAGCCCCGGGAGAAAGCGTCCATTTAAAATTTTTAAAACAAAATAATTTTTTTTCTGTTTCTCCCTTTTGCCTTCATGGAATGTGGTTATGAGCCTTAAGGTCCAGTTGCCATCTTAAATACATGAAATTAAAAATATGAGCATCAAGTTTACATGTTAAGGAAATCATCGAGAAAAGGAAGAATTTGATTTACAATAAATAAATTTGTGTTAATGTCAACCATTGATAGGTTTCTTTTAGTTGTATTTAAAGACACTTTTAACAGATATTGTCTCCTAGAATAGTATGTTAGTTGTTTGTGAAATTTGTAGATAAAATATAAGAATACTCAATAGGATTTTAATAACACAAAGCATCTCGATTAGCATAAAAGCTATCACAAAGCAAAGAAAATTAGAGCAAGTGCAGAGTAGTTTGAAAATCAAGTATATCATCTCAGCTCTGAATCTATGGCCAAAGAAAACATACATATTATAAGAATAACTTATGTCCACTCGTTTTGAAGTGTTAAGGCCCCACAGAATCACCTGTACTTCCTATTTAAAAGATTATTGATCATATAGGGAAACAGGTAAGCCCAGCATATTTTACTAAGGACCATCAGTGATCTTAATGTAGATTGTTCATGGACCTCACTTTCCATTGTTTCTGTGCTTTAAAAAGGAATAATATATTATTTGGAAAGATAATTTTGGAGTCAGGCTATCTGAGCCTAAACCCTGGGTCTACAATTTATAAGCTGTGTGGCCAGGAACAAATGATAAACATTTCTGTGCCTCAAATTCTCATATACAAAATGCAAATGTCCCTAGATCCTACCTCATAAGACTTGCAAGGATTAAATATAAGAAACATATGAGTCCCTTGCAAATGGTAAACATTATGTAACTATTAGCTATGATTATGAAGTAGTCAGCTTCTATCTATTGATTGAAGATAGAAAAAAGAATAGGTAGATTTGGTTCATGGAAAGAACCAATAAATTCTGAAACATCTGCATATTTAAGAAATCAAGGAGAATTATCCAGAGCATGACACAATAATTAGCCTGATCATCAATACTGTAGGCTAGTTATTGTGTGAATATTGAAAAGTAGGGAAAAAATTCTGAATCTAGCAAATGCTGAGTAGCAATTTTGATGTGAAACTCAAAGATAATTTAGAACATATGTTTGCCTATGATATCAAGGAGAGGGCTTAATTTTAAATTATTTAGAGTTTTGATGATTTCATGAGAAAGTACTTTTAATTACTAACTAGAAAATTTAATATTACATAAAAGTAAAATAGTACAGGTATTTATCAAGTTATCAGAATGTTATAATTTAAGTAAAATTGTCTGATTAACTTCAGGTTTGGAGCAACAAATATACAGGTTAGAGCAAAGAGTAGGAGAGACCCCAACTTCTTACTTGACAAATCTGGCTTTGCTCTTTCTTGACTTCTGCACTTGTAAAAGCCTGATCTTTCTCTCCTCATTATTTTTATGGATTTTTTTTGAGACATTCCCTCACTCTTTCAGGACTGTCTTTGAGTATTTCACATGTGCAAGTTTTTTGTTTTTTTGTTTGTTTGTTTGTTTGTTTGTTTTTGTTTTGTTCGGGGAGTCATTTTCATACATTTTTTATCCTGACAGACTCTAGCATGCAGTTTTTCAAAATCTCAAGCCCTCCAACTCTGTTTCAGTAGCCCATTTCAGGCAGCCTCTCACCATCATAAGAGTCAGTGATGTTTCTGGAATAATGATTTGGGGAAGAAAACATGTGGAGAAAGTCAACAATGATCAAATGTACATATGATTACTATTTTTGAAGGAAGAGGAAAAGAAACAATATGTATTTATTATCTGTTCGAAAAAAATCCTATCTATATGCTGTACATAAAGTAAAATTGAAAAGGTATATTGTGAAAAAAAGTAAAGAAAAAATAAAATAGAGGGTTTTTAAAAGATTGTTTAACCTTGATTAAATTACTAATTCAAGCAAAGAAACAGTCTTAAAATTTACCCAGAAATAAGAGATCAGTCTCCAAAGAACTAAAGCTTGCCTCAGACTTCTCCACAAGATTAGATGCCAACAGATATTAGAACATGAGCTAAGAGATGTAAGGAATGTAACAGAAAAGCTTACAAAACTTTTCATCGCTGTCAAGGTGGTATTCATTGGTAAAGGTTAAACCAAAAATAAATAAATAAATAAATAAATAAAAAGGAGTTTAAAAATGAGAAAAAGAAGAAATTATTGACACCTCCCTGAAAATCTACTTGGATATTTAATTCTTCCTTAGTTCCAATTGGAGAAGAATAGTATATTAAAAAGCAGGAACAGGTAAGGATACACAGTGACAAGAAGGGACTCACGCAATTTGTTCTTTCTGTCTTTCTATCTTGCTTTTTCCCTTCTCCCCCTTTCCGGCTCCTCCCCTCCTTCTCCACAAGTTGCTAAATGTGTCTGCTGCGAGTGATTCCGGTGGACTTATAAAATAGAACACTTGGTGAAAAGAAAGCCTCTGAGGGAGCAGAAGCTGATTAGGATCACAAAAATACTAATGGCCCAACCTAAAGGAAATAGGCCAAAGAGCTAACATCTGATGAAACAGCACAGTGGGGAGTGGGAGTTCCTTTTGTTTCCCCCCAAACCTTGTTAATACATATATGTTTTGGTTATGCTTTGTTTGTCATCCCTATATCTGTTTTCCATCCCTCTGCTGTGTCCCTCCCTGGAGACTGTACCTCCTGCAGGTAGCCCCCAGACTCTTTCTAGCTGGCTATAGTTGGATAAGGCAGATGGGAAGCACTGGCCCGGATCAGAAGATAGGAAAGCCCCACTGGAATGTTTCTTTCCCACTCCCTGTGGTCGCAGCCCTAAAGAACACAGATCCAGTCAGACTCCCCAGAAGCTGCAGCTCTCCCTTAGAACTGGTGACACCCTTTCTTCCTTTGTCTCTTCAATAGTAAGGCTAAAAGCTTCCTGCTGTTGCTGGTTTCCTGGTACTTAGATCCCTTATTTGTTCCTTACTCCTTGCTTCTAGGTTGGCCCTTTATTAGTCTTTACATTTGAATCAATGGGGTTAAATTATGTAAATTATGTTTATTGCCAAGACCCTGACTGACATTGTTTTTAGTGATTACATTCCTTAATAAAATTAATGAATTTGAATATTCACAGACCACACTGAAGACTTAGTTTGCTGCTGTTCATGAATCTGTAGTGATTTCATATTGCACGCATGATTTCAGTACTCTCATTAATATAAAATGCAAATGTTCCAAACCGGAAATCCATAGGGAAATTAGCTAACTTCTACTCAAGCTCAAATAGTTTTACAATTTATTTTTACTAAACTAAATATACAGTACTGTTCTAGAATCAGGAGACCCAAATGCAACAAGGTATCTGTGACTGATATAATGTAATAAACAATTAGAAGTCAGGAAGAAATGTCAATTAAAAACCGACAATCATAATTTTTATTAGATTATTCAAATTTCACGTGCATAAATAATTATGCCCATTTGGGGGACGCGAAGTTCCAATTTTAAGGTTCATGGAATCTCTGTTTTTGGACACCTTTCCGTCAATAACATTATGTAGAGTAAATCAGTTTAAACAGCTGATTAAGGGTAGACTCAGAAAAGCCTGGGGTCCCTCAGAATTGCTCATATAGCAAATCATGATGACTAAAAGCAGCCACCACCCCTGTTGTTATAATGGTGGAATTTACAGCATGTTTGGTGCATATTGTCTGCAGGACAAATCAGCAAAACCGGTACCTCTTCCTTCAAAACTGGCTGACTCCGTATGTCTCTGCTCTGACATCAGCAGAAAAAATTCCCATTCTCATATTCCACTTTTTGTTTCTCTCAGACCTCTCCAACCAAAAAGGTTAGACAAAAAAATCTATAAAAGCGTGCTTGGTTTTGATGCATCTATTTGGAACTATACCATTTTCAATTCTGTTTTTTATTTCTTCTTCCATTTTATTAATCAGTATGTTCCTCATTCACAATTTTTATAATTTTGAATTTGGTCTGATTTCAAGTTAAATCAAATTTTAAAATGTGCAATGAGTTTTTTACATTGTCAAAATGGATTCAGAGTTTTCATAATTCTTCAGAAATGGACCTAAGAATGAGTTTTGAAAAGTATTGAAATGTTCAGTGTTACAAAATAGGGTATGATTTGGGTTAATATTAAAAATAATACTGGCATTTCACTATCCATCGGATTCCAAATTAATAGGAATAAACTTTAAAGTGAATTTATAATTATTTTTTAAACAAATCATTAAATGGTTTTGAAGAAAACATAGTTTGGATAAGAGCCAACATGTTACTCACTTAGGATAAATAGTGTTTATATCTTAATGCTAAAGCTGACTTGCCATTACACTAACATAATTTATTCAAGAATAGAAATTTCATTAAAGCATCGCTAAACATTTTCTACATATAATTTCATAACTGTAGAGTTTGTGTAACTAATGAGAATTGACGTATGCTCAGGAAATTGCATTTTATCATTCATCTTGGTTTTTGCCCATCATAGCTTGATTTACTTTGCAATTATTCTTTAACTGAAATGAATTCATGTTGAAAACATCAGGAAATTACTAAATACTCAATGGTGTACTTTTTTTTTAATTTAAGAAATTGTAGTATGAAAACATGTAAAGTGAATATCAAAGCAATTTTATTTATTCCTATAAACTATCTGCTTTTTGATGAAACATGCCTTGGAGAAAACTTACAAAGATGTAAGGGAAAATTTACTATTAATAGGATTGCAAGTATAAGTATCTTTGTGGAAACCATCAAAGTTTAGTGTAGAGAGCTGTGAATTGATTATATAGAGAGCCAATAGCTCATATAGGCATATAGGTTTAATACTAATTAGATTATTTCTAAACTAGTGATAATTTAAAATTGAGTATTTATTATTGGAAAGATAAGCTAAAACAATAGTAATAGTATTAGCTCAAACAGCAGGCATTATGTGACTGTTATTGTGATTTAAATATTCAGAAGGTAATTTCAATATATATATATGAAATATAAACATATGGATATTTCTATTACAGAATATTTGTTACCTTTTTTAACTCTTTTAATTACAGCTTGAACTAAAATAATAGCTTAGTAATGGCTTACAATATTTTATTTTTGAAATGTTATATGTAAAATTATTACTTAATTTTCTAGAAATGTTAATTTTATTTAAATTATATGAAAACTACTTTAAAATACCAATTTAACAGTATCATCGCCTTCACTGAAAAAAAAAAACGAAAGAAAAAATGTCAAGAACAGGGAAATGATGAGTCAAAAATGTTATGTTATACGTCAACACACCAAACAAATAATAGTTTAATAGTTAGTAATTCACTGTTATATCGGTATTATTTTTGTTCACTGATAAAAATTAATTTTCATTTTACAGTTGCTTCACGACTTCTGAAATGATTCAATCGTTAGGCATACTGCTTCCAACACCATGAACTTGTTTGGGAAGGGAAAAATCATTTTTATTTGAAAGGGAATTAAATAAATTTGCAAACATAGATATGCTAAGTAGATACTAATGGTTGAAGGAACCATATATTTGTGTCTTTTTTTAATTTAATGATTCCATAGTCTTGCTGCTTGTTCAGTATAACATGTAAAACAACACATGAATTATACAGATAGATTTCTAAAATTTTATTTTGTTGCCAGAACGTTAAATTCAACACCTTTTAAAATTGCCATTTGCCCATGCATTGTCACTGTTTTGTTTGCTTTTTAGAGGGAAGACCCATTTCATTATTTTGGGTCTTTAAATACTGAGCTACATCTCCAGCATAATGAAAAGGAAATCATACTTCCCGAAAGGGAAACTTTATAGCTACTGGCATTGTGAAGTGTTCCATTTGAACAGGCCTGCAGATTTCTAATGCTAAATTTACGAATATGCTCTTATTCTAGCATAAAATTATAACTATGCAGAAGATAGCAAGTTGTAAAACAGACAAAAAAAAAAAAAAGACAAAGAATTCGGAGTCATGATAACTGAATTTTATTCCAAATTTTACAACCTTAGTTACTTGAACACTGGATATTAATAGCGTTGTATGTAAAATAAAGGGGCAGAGAAAAGCAATCTCTAAATAATAAGTATTATTTTTAACTTCAAAAGCACTGCATGAAAATATGCTAACATCAGAGACAAAAGACAACCTATGACTATTCAAAACAGATACAGACTTCGCATAATTTAGATCACATAATAAATAAAGGAAATACAACAGATGTTTAGTTCTGAGGGCCTTGCCTTAGGGCTCTAGAAGAACTTATCTAATTACAGACAAGATTGCGTCAGTAATACAGATTTGAAAAAATGCTGAATCTGATCACCACTCATTGTAAATAAAACAGATTTTAAGTGAAAAATATTTCTAAGAAAGAGTAAATGAAACGATTCTGGATAGGATAGTCAGCCTCCAAGATGGTCTCCAATGATTTTCACCTTATGGTATCCACCCTCTTATGAAGTCTCCCTCTCACATTAAATAGGGCTGTGTAACCAATAGCTTATTGCAGATGTGATGGTGCAAGACTTCCTGGATTAGGTTATAAAGGACATTATGGTGCTTCTGCCTTGCTCTCTTTCATGGATTACTTACCCTGATGGAAGTCAGTATCTGTGTCTTGAGGACACACAAGCAGCCCTCTGGAGAAGCCTATGTAGAGAGAAACTGAGGCCTCTCAACAGCAGACCCTTGGAAGCAAATCTTACAGCTACTGCCAAGACTTCAAATGACTACAACCTCAGCAGCCATTTTGATTGTAACTTCACGAGAGACCTTGGGCCAGAACTGCCAAACCATACTGTTACAGAATCCCTTACCCAGAGAAACTGTAAAATAATGAATGTTTATTGTTATTTTATACTGCTAAGTTTCCCATAGAAACTGTAAAATAATAAATGGCTCCTGTTGTTTTATGCTGCCATATTTTAGATCATTTGTTTCACAGCAATAGGTAACTAATGAATTGGTTATAGTATTGCTGAGGTTGCGTTTCCTCAAATATTATAAGAAACTTGGGAGGAAGCTAAAGGGAAATACAGTTACTGTTGCCTTCTTGATTCCTTTATATCTGCAAAGTAGAATAACTGAAACAACTATGAGGATGGTGTAAGACTGAATTTGAATTTTTCAAAAGAAAAATTTTGAGCAAGAAATACTTATTTACGCATCTCCACTTACTTTTCACTCATTTCATACTCTCTCCTCCAACAATTGATTGTTTAACGACTCTATTTTCTATGGCTGCTCTGTCAATATATTCAATATTATCATCTTATTCTTAGTACCTTACCTAACACTATTCCTCACTAAGACTTAATCACTATGGGCCCAACAACATTTTCCTTCTGGCTCACTGTTGAATTCCAAACAAGTACAGTATCAGGCATATATATTTACACTTAATAAATACTAAATAAATAATAAATAAATAAATAAAAAGTGAATGGAAGGTAAAATTATGTTGTTATTAAATAGAAGAAAAAATTAATAAATAAAAGAAAACCTCCAGAATATTTTCTCTAGATGCTTCTGAACCCAGAGAGAGAAAGAGAAAAAAAAAGAGTATTAAGAATAAAATAAAGGATATTTTATAGACAGAGATGCTTTATTTGAAAACAAATCATTAGCTGCTGATATCTAAGCCTCCATTAGCCTCTACTACAACTGAGAAAAACAATGATATTCTGGTGTTCTAACACCTGCATATAACTCATAGGTAGAACTTCACTACAGATAATGGTGGCCAGCTGAGCAAGAAAATAGGTAGTGCTTTTATGATATATAAGGAAAGATTCAGTTAAATTTATACCTTATCCACTTACCTTAGTTCAAGGAGAGTCCAAAGTATATAAGTTAGAGAAAAGTTGCTACAGTTTCTCCTAATTGTTTCTTATTCATAAATTGCCTTCTTTTGATGTTTCTAGATTCTTTGTTCTTTCATTATTTATAAGTTATAACTGAATAATATTTTGAGGATATCACAAAATCATTTTATTCTTGATAAAATGTTTATCAAGTTTATTTACAACCATCTTACCTGAAGGTCTTTATATCTGTGATTTCACAAGGGTCTGTGTGAACACAAGTATGACAATTTTAGATGCAAATGCTACATACAGTACAGTACCAGGCACGAAAGTACACACCTATAATTTCCATATTGTTGAGACAACCATGAAAATAACTTTGCATAAAATACAATCCAATAATGTCTCACTCTCCCAGTAACATCAGAAAATAAGTCCTTTGTATAAAACCACACATCCAGAAGAATTATCTAAATAACTTTTTAAATTAAATCACTTTAAAAAATAAAGTGTGTACTTCTTGCCATGTTAAATAAAACAATTTTTAAGAAGCATACTCTAATTTTCAATGAATTACCTTATATAATGGACTCTTACAGTGAAATTTGTTATATTTTGGTAAGGTAAGGTAATGTAATAGATATCTTTTTGAGTAGGTGTCTTGCATTATGCTAAGGTGGAACAATTCTGAAAGAATCCTTATACCACAAAACTCAGACTTCTGGAAATTTTGTTTGCTTGACTTTTCCTTTGTTGTCACTTGTACCCTCTGTCATCATTTATCCACTAATAAACCTATTTTCACTGCTCAGATTTGTTTCCCTTTTCTGAGTATTGTATGTAATTTCTGCTGTTAGTCCCTATAGTCTATCAGTGTTACCAAAGACAAGATACTCAAGTGCTAAAAGAATATATTTTGTGTTAAAGAAATCATACATGCTGCATTAGATACTTTAACTGAATTTAAATGTTTTTCCCTTATTCCAGAGTTTAAAACTAGCCTAGAAAGTTATGATTATTTAAAGCCTTAGACCCTGATAAAGAACAGCAAATCTGAAACAGCTCATTATTGCACTCATCCATTAACAATATACAAGGTGTGACAATTAAATTCACGGACTTGTTGCAATGATGTTGCTAACATTTTTTTTGATATCAGAGGAATTATTCATTATGAATTTCTACCACCTGGACAAACAGTTAACCAAATGTACTATTTGGAAGTGCTGAAAAGGCTGCGTGAAAAAGTTAGATGACCTGAAATTTTCTCCAACAATTCATGGCTCTTGCATCACGACAATGCACCAGCTCACAGGACACAGTCTGTGAGGGAGTTTTTAGCCAATAAACAAATAACTGTATTGGAACACCCTCCTTACTCACTTGATCTGGTCCGCAATGACTTATTTCTTTACCTGAAGATAAAGGAAATATTGAAAGGAAGACATTCGGATGACATTCAGGACATGAAGGGTAATACGACGACAGCTCTGATGGCCATCCCAGATAAAGAGTTCCAAAATTGCTTTGAAGGGTGGACTAGGCACTGGCATTGGTGCATAGCTTCCCAAGGGGAGTACTTGGAAGGTGACCATAGTGATATTCAGCAATGAGGTATGTAGCACTATTTCTAGGATGAGTTCACAAACTTAATTGGCAGTCGTCATATATTGAGAATGTGTTATGTGCCAGGCACCAGTATGACACTTGAAATATATGAGGAACCAAACAGAAAAAGTGTGTACTCTTATGGAGCTACACTTCTATAAGGGAAGATAGAAAATAAACAAATTTTTTTGAGAAATATACATGATAGAAGGAGCATAAAGAGTTCTGAATGTATGTGTGTTCTGT
Source organism: Rhinolophus ferrumequinum (assembly GCF_004115265.2). NCBI lineage: Eukaryota > Metazoa > Chordata > Mammalia > Chiroptera > Rhinolophidae > Rhinolophus > Rhinolophus ferrumequinum. The sequence goes on along the minus strand of NC_046289.1, from coordinate 87,899,786 downwards.
TGTATGTGCTGGTTTGGGAAGTTTCAGACAAAGTGACATGAGTAGAGACCTGAAGAAACAGAAGGAATGGAGTATCTATTTTCATTTTATATATTTTGTAGCAAAACATTGAACAATTAATGAGTCTTACAAAGAAAACAATTTTATATATATATATATATATATATATATATATATATATATATATATAATTCATGTTTATTTATATATAGGTATATTGTTAGGTTTCAGAGACCCTGACCTATAGATAGAGTCATGTCTGCAAGAAAACAACAAAATATCTGTTGGCCTGCACCTGCAGACAGAGCCATGCTTGTGATAACAGAAAAGACACAACACACCTGCTGGGCTGCAGTCAGCATTTTCTGTTCAAACAATGCCATCCAGTCAGCATCACCCTTATAAAACCCTCCTCATCCCCTCCCTTGGGGCTGTAGTCTCCTTTAGACTCAGACCAGGCTGTTACCATCTTGGCTCAGTTCAATACATTTTCTCTTAATAAAAAAGACTTTCTCTTAATAAACTTTCTTGACTTGCTTGACTGTGCAAATTCTTTTATCGGCCGACCTATCGTATATGTGTGTGTACGTGTGTATGTGTGAGTAAAGTTCTGTCCAAAATAAATGCTTGAATTCCGGAAAAAACAAAAAATAATTTAGGGTAAATAGAATTTGATGGACTCTGTAGTTGTATCAATTATATTCAATTAAGAAACAATATAGTGTGGTAGAATAGCACTATGAGCTTTTAAATCATAGATCTAATTGTAAGACTCATTACATGTGTGACTTTGGATGTTAATTTATGTCTCTAAGCTCAGTTTTCTTGGGTATAATGCAAAGTTTTTACATAATAATATAGTTACTATGACCCATGTGCACTGAGAAGTTGATTTTCCTACACAATTCCTTCAAATCTAAGGCATTCAAACCCAGATTTCCTGGGTCGCAGTCTACTTTTCTCTCCTCTAACAATATGGTTTATCATGCTTGCCCTGTAGGAAGATAGAGCCATAGGGAGGGACAGTGTCCCCCAAGGAATGCATCAACAGACCGCATATCAAACAGGGCACCCTGGCTCCAGCCTGCCTCTCTCTGGGGACAGGAGGGAGGATTGGAAACCCCAAAAGCTGTCATCTCTTGACACTCCTTTGAGCCTATCCTTTTAACCCACACTGTGTGATATTGTAGAATCTGTCCTGAGACTTGTTGCATGAGCTATGGGAACTCAGAAAGGAACCACTTTGAATGTCAAGAAAGAATCACACAATAAGTACCTGGTACACAATAAGTGCTTTCTCACTGACATTTTCTGTACCTTTTGAATAAATGCAGAGAACTTACAGTAGATAATCTAAAGGTAAGTTTGTTTTATTTTGGCAGAAAATAATTTTCTGTTAATTTGAGATGTGGGAGCTGCCTTGTTGTTTTCTTCTGAAAATAGAATCAGATTACTGTTACTAATAAAAGATAAATGAATTACTTTTTTCACATAAGGAGCACAAAGTATACACCTAGAATCTGCACGTTATCATCGATTCACTCAAGCCATCTAAGTGTGTCACCTCATGCATAGGTTGTTTAGGCTCTGTTGCTAGAAGACCATCAAGATCAAGGTCATAATTAAAATATAGCATTATTTTCAGCAACCATTAAAAAAAATCTCACAATTTTGCTGTTCTCACACTGGAATTCAAAGATTAATTGGGAAATTTTTAAAATTTATTTTCATTTTATTTTTAATTTTTATAACAGTAAAGAAGAATGTAGGTAACATCTATACAGCTTAAAAATGAACATCCATGTAACTACCACCAAGCTTAAGATATAAAACTATGCCAAGTTATTTGTGCAACCATATGTACTTCAAGTGCAAAGCCTAATTCTCCCAGTCTCCGAAGATAACTTCTATTCTTGTGTCACCTTCTTCTTGTTTTCTTTGACATTTAACTGTATGGGTGAAAGACTGCTCGATACTTATCCTATATCCTTCCCCGCTCTCCCTCACCTTGGTACAAGCCCTGATTTTATTGAAGGGGACAAAGTACTTAACATACTGTACATTTTAGCTTCCTTTGAAGATAAACAGTGACCTCTGAGATGAAAGATCGAAGTGAAAGTCATTGAGTGGGACTCTCAGAACTCATTTTCTGTTTGTCCTTTTTTCTTCTCCATATTACTGTCTAGAATGTGTTCTTGATGTCTGAGCTTCAATAATCACCTTTTGAACTTGAACATAGAGGCAACGCTAAGTAAGTTGTAGCATTGCTAAGTAAGAGGCAATGCTTGAATATAGAGGCAATGCTAAGTAAGTTGTAGCATTTGATACTTTGGTCAAAAAAATGTTTGGCAGAACCTCCATGCAGTCACTGGATTACCTACTTCCAGGTTTCTTTTACTTGAAAAATAAAATTCTAAATTATCTGAGATGGTATAATAAGGTCTCTATTAGTAGGAGTTTAACACAATTCCTAGCTAATACTCCACACATATACTTATGCATGAAATATACATTTTCCCATGTATCCATAATTTAGCATTGTTATATATATATATGTATGCATATATACATACATATACATGTACATATACGTATTTATATATACAAATATGTACATATATATATATATAAATTATATTGTAAATAGACTTATGGTTTGCTTACTCCATACAGATATTTTGAGGTTCATTTAGCTCCTTAATTTCCACTACTATGTGAGATTCTTTTGAATGCATAAGCAACTATTTACTTATTCACTTTATTGTTGGTGGAGATTTAATTTTATTACAAGTAATGTTGCTAGGTGTAACCTTGCATATATCTACTAGATCACTTATGAAAGATTTTCTATAGTATGTACTATTATTGAAAATATTTAGGTCATTGAATTTGTGCATTGGAAAATACATTTAGTAAAAAAAACTATTTTTCTACACATTTTTACCTATTTAAACTATAGCGAGCAGTGAAAGAAGATCACATTTTAATTAACATTTGGTGTTATCTTTTTGTGTTTTTGAACCTTTACGAGCCTAGTAGGCATGAAAATTTATCTCATGAGGCTATTTTTTATGTCTTGATCTCTAACAAGAGTATTTTTTATCATATGTATTTACAAAATTGTGCTTCTATAAAATGACAGTTAAGATTATTTTTTCAATTTCCCTATTGAATCTATTATTTTTATTACTTTATAGTAATCATTTTATATTAAAAATAGATCTTATGTCAGTTGAGAATTATAAATATATCTCTGTTCGTGGCATTTATACTATTTTCAGTCTAATGTAGTTGGATATGTCAATTGTCTGCTTTGTGGTTTGTGGTTTGATTTTATGTTGTGTTTAGAAATTATTCTCTAAGCAAATTAAGTAGTGTAGGTCAATAATTAATCTAAAAATAAATTAATGTGAAGTGTCAAGGAAGAGATCAAATATATTTTTTTAAGCATATAGGTAGTCAGTTTTCCTAGCATCTTACCTTTGTACTCTTAACTTCTCCCCACTAATATGAAATGCCTCCTACTTCGTTAATTAGAATTCTCAGAGACTTTTTGGTCATTTTCTTGGATCTCTGTTCTATTCATTCACCTAATTTTCTATGCCTGCACAATAGCACATTATCTTAAATACTGTAATTTCATAATTAGCATAAGCAATTATGGCAAATTCTCCTTCCTTGTTCTTGGCTATTTTTGACTTTTGGATCGTCATATAAATTGTAGACTCAGCTTGTCAAAATCTTATGTATTAGCTTGAAATTACATTGAATCTATAGATAGATTTTGGGGATATTAACATATTTGGGATATAACATATTCCTTGATAAATATGTCAATTCATTTATTTAGATCTTTGTTTTTTCAAAACACTTTTGAGATTTTCTTCATAAGACCATGAACATATTTGATATTTATTTGAAATATTTTAAATTCTTGTTGCATTTGTAATTGGTATCTTGGTTTTGATTTGTTTGTTTTCTTTGTTAGTGCTTCAAATTGCATGAATGTACCTGGTGTCTAAAACTGAAACGTTAAATAGAAAAAGTGGTATCAAACATATTTTTGTTACTGACTAAAGAGATAGTTCTTAGTTTTTTAATACCTTTAGTTAATGTCTCATAACTTTTTTTGTAGTTATCCTTTCCAAGTTAAGCAAGTCACATTTTATTTCTAGTGTACAAGATTTTTTTTAAAAGTTTGTGAATACTATATATTACAAATTTATATCTATGTTCACTATTGAGACTGGTCTATGATATTCTTTTCATCTAGCATATGAGATTGTGTTACCGAGGTTGCATTAGCCTGACAAAATGAGTTGTGGAGTTTCTTCTTCTTCTTCTCCTTCTCCTTCTCCTTCTCCTTCTCCTTCTCCTTCTCCTTCTCCTTTTACTTTGTCTCATGGAGACAGAAACATTGTGTTGTCTGGGCATATCTGTTCTTTGAATATTTGGTAAAGGTCAGATAAAAGTTCTTATTTTTATAATACATATAATATTTACATTTAAAAATTCATTAGAATGACCCCATAAAAGTCACTTTTATACTAAATTTGGATATAAATATAGTTTATTATCATACTCATTTCTAACCTTGAATTAGCTTAATCTTCAGTTTTGATATGATTCTCTGAGAACAGTGGTTGTGGTCAGTTATCCTGCTGTCTTTCTACCTCCTTGGGCTGCCTACTGTGGCATTTAATCCGAGCCTGTTTTATGAGTGCAATCCTGTCTCAGATATTTCCTGGCTCTATTAAAAGTGATTTGCTCTATATAAGCTCTATGTAAGCAAATATTTATTTCTGTTTGGGGGGCATCTATTTTTGTAGACATTGGGAAAGTAAACATAAGACAGACTATGATAAAAGGACGAGTAGATTCTATCCATTATATTGTAAAGACTGGTTTCATTTTATAAATAATATAATATGTTTATTAATAATTTAATTGATAAGTGCCTTACAGCATTATCATTTCCAGAAAACATTGAAATTTTAACTGTCATCTTTAAGACTTTAGGGCTGGCATTTAGGCATTGAATTAAGTCAGTGAGAAAGTATTTGGGGACTGAAAAGTCCTGACAGCCCTCAAATGACAATGTTGTCTGATCTACATGTCAGGAAATTCCTCCACAGCCAGCAAGTTCACTAGCGAAATCTACAATGTGAATTTCCAATTTAAAACAGAGCATTTTAAAGGTGAGCAGCACATAAAATATTAAAGTGTTATTTTTCTTCATGGTTTAGGGTTTTAGAGCTCACTTTCACCACACTGAATATAACCTTGATTAATAAAGGAACATTGAATGTCATTTGGAGAAGACTGTTTTTCCTCATTTTGGCTTAAAGTTAAATGATGTTAGCGTAAAACAGGCATAGATTTGTATCTACTGCACAAAATATAATTCCCTTACAAAAAAAAGTTTGTGTTTGCATGATTGTCATTTTAGTCATGACTATGTTTCCTGTTTGATGATGGAGGATACTGAAAGAATAGAATAGTAGTGACATTTTACTGAGTGACAGCACAAAGTACGGGGTTGCATCATCTAGATTAGAGTTCTGGGTCCACATTACTGTGTAACAAGTTACCATACCTCATTCTGCCTCCATTTCTGGATCTGCAAAGTTGGATTTACTTATAGTGCTAACTTTATAAATACTACTGTGTGAATATTAACTCTGAGAACATTTAAAAATATTGACATACCATATTGAAGTATTTTCTGCTCTTATGGTTACTATTATTATGTGATTATTATCACAACTACTATTACTACATTCATTGATACCAGAAAAATTATGGATAAATCAGTATATATTTAAACAACTGTAAAGTGGTGATATATTCTAAAATCAGAAGAGGATACAATGTTTAAAATCAGTTTCATACATACATTGATACCTTCACTGATTTTTCCTAGTAGTCAAGAGCTCATGCTTTCAGGTCAGACTGTCTATGTGCCAGTCCCAGCTATTCCACTTTCTAGAAATATATTCTAACATTTTGTGGAAGTTCCACCTGAGTTTCCTCATCTGTTATATGATGATAATAGCACCAACCTTGTTGATTGCTGATGGGATCTTAAAAATGAATTCCTATAAAATGTTTAGTACAGTGACACACAAGTGTTCAACAAAATCAATTTCTAATATGGATGTCCATTTATGCAATATTTAACATCTCCATATGAATTTTAAAAGCTCTCAGAATTAATAGTAAAAGGCATTTCCAATGTAATATTTTATGTTATATTGGGACTAATGATATGTTAGAATTCTGCAAACCAGCTAATAGAAAATCTGTCTCACCAATCTCAGTGGCTTAACTTAACATGTTTTATCGCTAATCATTTCACAGTCTAGTGAGATTGGATTTACAGTAAAGGGTCTTCTCCATGAAATTATTAAGAGTTCTACTTTCTTAACTCTTGGATTAATATCATCACTTTACATTCCAATCTAAGATTACATCAGAAGAGGAAAGTTAAGAACAGGTTTTGGTGTGGGATATATTTATAAGACAGGTTTAGAGGTGGTTTACATCACTTTCTCTTACACTGGCCAGAACTAGATACAGCAAGACTGGGAAATGTGCCCTTTCTCTGTCCACAGGAGGAAAATAAGATGAATTCCATGTGTCCATCACATTTCTTCTGTTGTAAATATTAAAATTTTATATTGAAGTTCATATCAATTTGTATTCCATTCATTTTTATCATCTAATATTGTTGAAGCATGTGAAGACAGCTATGTAAAAATAATATAAAGCCTGGATCAGAAACAAGTGATAAGAAATAAGTTAATACAAATGTGACTCCCTAAATTATGTTAATAATGAACTGTTTATTATCATTGCTGAGAGTTAGTAGTATAAACCAGTAATGAGAATTTCTGAAGCTTGCTTGGTTCCTGGAACTAACATTATATATTAGAATTGTGCAAATAAGCTAACAGAAAATCTGCTAGCAGCCATCATCCATTTTATATATTTTTAAATGTTTTGGCAAGTAATCACTCCACAAAGTTGTTATCATTTCAAAAAATATGTTGCCAATAATTTTTTTTCTCTCTTAAGTATGCCATGTGCAAAATAAAATAATTGAAAAAAATCATGGATGAGTTTTTATAATGCTAATCTTCACAGTAATGATCAGTAACTGCCACATAAAGCTAAGTATCCCAATTCTTTTTCTAGGCAGCAATTCTATCTATAATATTTATCCAAAAAAATGAATGAGTCACATTGTAACTACAGTCTACTGTCTAACATTTGAAAACTAAATTCATGTGAGTAAACTTATTTTGTCTTTTACTTTCAGATGATCATTTCATCTGAAATATTATAATTTACGCCTCATAACATTCATGTATAGTTATAATATTTTCAATTCAATAAATTTTAGTCATTTATAATTCAATAAATGTATAGACTGTTACAACTGCCATGGTCCAATTTTGTAATATTTCCCTCACCCCAAACAATTCTATTGAACCTCATGGAAGCCAATCCCCACCCCACCGTAACCCTAGGCAAATTCAGATCTGATTTCTGTTTCTTTAAATTTGTCTGTTCTTAACATTTCATACAAATAAAATCATATAATGTGTAGTGTTTGGTATCTTGCTTCTTTCATAAAACTCTGGAGGTCTATCTAGATTACATATAAATAGTTTATTTCTTTTTTATTTCTGTGTAGTATTCCACTGCATGGATTTACCACATTTGTTTATCTGTTCATCAGTTGGGTTTCCATCTTTTGGCTATTCTGAACAGTGCAGCTATGATCACTGCCATACTAGGCTTTAGTGCATATGCATTTTTATTGCGCTTGGAAAGAATCATAGGAGTAAAATTGCTAGCTCGTATGATAAGCTTATATTTAGCTTTTTAAGAAATAGGCAAACTTTCCAAAGAGGTTGCACTATTTTCATTCCTACCAGCAATGTAAGAGGGGTCCAGTTCCCTGAAATAATCATAATGCTTTGTATAACCTATCTTTTGTATCATAGGCTTGTGTGTAATGAGATGCCATTGTGGTTTTAATCTGGATTTTCCTAATGATTAGCAATTTTGAGAACATTTTCTAATTCTTAGTAACAATGTATATGTCTTCTGTGATGAAACATTAATTCAAGAATTTTGTCCATTTGGGGATTCTTTTCTTATCATCACTGAGTTGTAACATTTATTTAAATACTCTAGAGGCAAGTTCTCCATCAGATGTATGATTTGCAAATATATTATCCTATTTTTCACTTATCTTTTTAGTTTGTCTGAAAGCAATTTTAATACATGCATGTTTATAGCTTTCTAATAACATGAATACATTGCCTTGTCATGAAAGAGTTGTATGTCTATTTTGTTAAACTTTTCCTGTAATCAACATATACAAACATTAATTCCGTGCTCTGGGTACATCTATATATCCTTATTTCTCCCATATGTACTTGAGTTTGACAGGAAACCTTAGGTTTCTAAACTTCCCCAAGATTTTATTAATACAGATTTGATGATAGCAGAGACACACTAGTTAAGGTCCTATGGCCAAGTCTGTCTCAGAGATCTTGTTTCTAATGAATTATTTTAATTTTTGATTTTTGTCCCATTCCACACATACTATTTCTATTTTCTGCCACATCAATTCATGAATAAATCTCAGTCTTTGACTAATGTCCACAAAGCAAATAGATAAAAGCATTGTGTAATACATTCATATGAGTTTTAAATTAAACATAATTTTTTTTGGCCATCACATCAATAATATTAAATTCAAATTTAACATTGATAAGCTCTGTTCTTTAAAGCCTATAGAATATTTATCTGCTGGGGAATTTTCCCAGGGCAGCTCCTTCAATTACACTGATGTTTTTTTCTTATCTCTATCTCCTTCAAAGTCTACATTTTTTTCTACCTTATAATATGTAAAACAGGCTTCACTATCTTTTTTTTCTTGGACTTAAAACAGTCTCCTAGTTACTGCGACTTACTTTCTCTTCTAACAGTCTTAAAATTTACCTAACCTCTAAACAGTTACCCAGAAGATTTCTGGAGCCAATTATTAAAATAGCAAGGCTTAGACTTCTAGTTCCCATGAAAATGGAGTCGCCCCAATTCTTCCAGATCCTTCTTAGAAATAAAATACCTTGCACATAGCACAACAAACAAGCTTAGGAAGACTCTGACTGATGGAAAAATGAAAGTGAACTGGCCGGTAAGCTTAGAGCTTGAGGAACAATGTAGCAGTGAGTTCCTTGCATTTCCTTATTGAATCTAGTATATCTCTGTCAGGGCGCTGCAGAAGCTTCCAAGCTGGAACTGCCAGGAGGCTAAGACAAAATAGATTCAAGAAGGCAATGTTCTCCCTAGCTAAAAGTCCATGAAAGGGTGACCTAACAAAACAAATCATTTCTGGCAATGATTACTCTAACTCCAAGCAAACACTAACAGAAAATAAATGCACACATACATACACATCTCTCCTCCCACGCTCATATCACCCTCGTGGATTTAGGCAGAGACGCTCTGACTCATCTACCTGGTGGTGTCAGTAAGCCTAAGCAGACAGCTATATTTCATTCGGTCTTTCCCCCACAAGGAGGAGGTGATACTCCAAATTACTCCCTGAATATCGTTGGTGTAGAGCAGATGTTTTATTGTCAGCCTGGTGAAAGCAGCAGTTCTCCCATCTCCATCTAGTGGAGTCAGCTGCAAGCTAAGTCTCCTTCCTTATCCAGAAGTCACTATACTTAAGGAGTCGGTACCAGGTAGAACAAGTACGAGTTGGACAATTAAGTTCACGAAACCATCCTAGAAAAAGTGCTACATACCTCATTGCTGAATATCACTACTGTCACCTTTGACGTACTCCCCTTGGGAAGCTATGTACCCATGCGAGAATCTAGTCCACCCCCTTTAAAGAAATATTGGAACTCTTTTTCTGGAATGGCCATCAGAGCTGTCGCCATATTACCCTTCATGTCCTGAATGTCATCAAAATGTCTTCCTTTCAATATGTCCTTTATTTTCAGGTAAAGAAAGAAGTCATTGGGGGCCAGATCAGTTGAGTAGAGACCGTGTTCCAATACAGATATTTGTTTACTCACTAAAAACTCCCTTACAGACAGTGCTGTGTGCATTGTCGTGGTGTATTGTCGTGACGCAAGAGCCATGAATTGTTGGAGAAAAGTTCTGTTTGGTTTCATCTAACATTTTCACGCAGCCCTTTCAGCACTTCCAAATAGTAAACTTGGTTAACTATTTGTCCAGTTGGTACAAATTCATAATGAATTCTCCGTCTGGTATCAAAAAAGTTTAGCAGTATTTTTGCAACAAGTTCACGAACTTAATTGTCAGACCTTGTAAAGGCACCATGTTGTCCTTGCGCTTGGTCTTAACCCGACCTGGTAAGGGTGCGGCACTACCTCACTCACCCTGCAGCAACAAGACTTAGTGAGGCAGTGTGAGCAGGGCTAGTCTACACTCAGGTCTCATGGACTCATGTCAGAGGGGCCTTGTACTACTCACTGTGCAGTATGCATTTGTTAACACTTGTAGAACTTTACAATATAAAGAGTGAATCTTAATGTATGCAACTAAACAACAACAAAAAATCATTTGGGAGTGAGGAATCCCAGGATGGAAGTCAAAATATGGCAAGATAATCTGACTGTATTACCAATATATGAAACAACCTCACTAAAGGGAGTTTTGGTGCAAGTGGGTGCCAGGGTGCTGGTTTCTGACCTAAGTAATCTGGAAAATAAGTGGAGTTTGAAAGACTAAAGTAAGAAAAACAAAAACAAGAAAACTGTACATAAGTACTGTACTCCATTTCATAAGGTGTTTATCATGGGGTATAGGTTAACCATTCTGACACCACTGTTCGTTTATATTGGAAGTGAACAATGAAGGAAATTCATGACAAATAGTGGGAGCTAGGTTTCTCATCGTTAGAGTGGGAATTTATAGGTTACGAAGGGTCGTGGGCAAGAATGATCTATGTGGCAATGGATTACAATTGGAGCTATCAGTATAAACTTGTGTTTAATTTAATATTGATATTGATGTTTACGTCAGTATACACACATCTTTTCTTGCACTTAGACCTTGGTTTTCAATAACATTCTTCAATAAAAAGGAAGCAGGGCTCTTTGGAGAAACGGTGGATTTTAGCACTGGGGTAGGAAATACTTAAGCCTGGAACTTTTTGTGGTATCAGAAAGTAAAGAGCCAACTGCAATCACTCCCAATTCTCAAAACTGCTCTAAAAATAAAGTCTATTAAAAACTTTAAAACAACAACAACATAAAACTGGAACAATTTGATCAACAAAATAAATAAAGCAGTATTAGATTATACCCACAAAATAAGATAAATATCCATGACTTAATACTAAATAAAAGACTGAATGAATAACTAAATGGAAATAAATTTTTAAAAATCTCTTTTTTACAAGAATAACAGAAGTAATGTATGTAGATACTCCACCCTCCAGGATGCAGAGCATAAATCCCCACTAAGCCTTCAGTGTGGCCTGTGTATAGTGGTTTCCTCCAAAGAGGGAAGTACGAAAAGGGAGAAAAAAGGTAACTTTACTATGGAGAAACACCACCTCGGGCAGGTGATTGAGGTTAACATCAACATTGATAAGTCCTGCTATGGGCTATGCCTTTAAAATGTTGTAATTTCAACAGTACTTTACCTCTTCCTCCCTAATATGCACAATCTGACCCCGATCAAGATAAAAACATTAGATAAGTCTCAACTGGGATACATTCCACAAAATATCTAACCATTACACCTCAAAATTATAAAGGCATCAAAACCAAGGAAATTCTGAGTAACTGTTACACCTGAAAAGCATCTAAGAAGACATGCTAATTAAATGTAATGGAGTTTCCTTGGTAGGATACCTGAAATAGAAAAATCAAATTAAGTAAAAATTAAAGCAATCTAAATAAAGTATGGACTTTAGTTAATGATTATGCATCAACACTCGTTCCTTAATTGTGTCAAATGCACTATGTAATGTAAATATTATTACTAATAAGGAAAACTAGGTGTGGGATCTGCAAGGCCTTTCTATACTGCTTTAATAACTTTTCTGGAAATCTAAAATTATTCTATTTTTTAAATTAAATACAATCCAACAAAATGTTATCTATAAGAAATTGATTTAAATACAACATAGGTATATCAGAAGTAAAATGATGGAAAATCTATCAGACAGACCATAACAAGATGAAAAATAGGAGTGAATGATCATATCGGATAAAGTGCACTTCCGAGCATAGAAATTACTAGGAGATATTGCATAATGATAAAAGGATCAATTCACTGGGGAGACATAACAATTCTAAATGGCTAGGCAACAAACAATAGAGCCTTAAAAGGCATGAAACAAAAACTTATAGGAGAAAGAGATAAATCCACAATTATAGCTGGGGATCTTCACCCACCACTATCAGCAATTGTTCTAACTACTAAAGAGAAAATAACAAGATTTTCCCCACTGCCAAACTTCCATGGTGAATCTTCACTCTCTCACACATTCATGTTTCATAGTATCTTTCTCTGAGAAGAAAATCTAAACATGACATTTAGTTTTGTACTAAAACAAGTCTTTTTGGGCTTTTTCTGTCCAACCAAGCCTTCGCTCCTCTACTTAGGAAATGTACTTTGAACCCCCTAAAGTTTCACTTATCCTTTCCTTGTTATTGTAACAGTCAATTATTTTTCCTATAACTATTATATCACAATATTCAGATTTACTCTGATCATATTTTTAAGTCTTCTCTATATCCAAATAGATTATCTTTCCAATATTTAGCGGAGTCCCCTCAGTATCTTGTGCTCCACTTTTAAAATAATCTTAATTTATACTTAAATCTGTTTGCTAGATATCTTCTCTTTGTCCTTCAAATTGAAATATGTTCACTTTATCTGACTCTTTCCCTCTAGGTTCTTATAAGCACTTCCTCCCTAGATCTTAAGGTTGGCAATTATTAATCCCCATATTATCACATAATTCCATATGTTTCCCCCATACTCACACCTTTATATACATTTTAAAAAGACCTCAATTTTTGTTTATTTCAGTTTTTATTGTGCAACAGTTGTTATTGGCTCTGGTAAAACGTGTCACGAACACTTCACACTTGTATCAAGAAATACATCTTATCTAGTCTCTCAGTTTCAAGCATCAATGTTTTCTAACTCATGATTAAACTCTCAGCTGATGACTGTTTTCAAAGTCACTGAGAAAATACGAATAATCGTGAGAACTTCCATACACGAATACTCCTTACCAACACACCTGAATATGTGCCCATATCCTCTGTTCTTCTCTCCTCACAAAAACTGCCCTGGTTCTATGTAGAATGAATCTCTTAACTTGTGTGTTAGATCCTATGTCATCTCATCTACTATAAATTATCATACCTAGAATTATGCTCTCCTTACCTGCATAATCATTATTTGAACTATAAGGTTATCTGTGAGCAAACAAGTAAATATTTGCTGAGTTAGGCCACTGATATTTCAGAATTTACACGTTATAGAACCTTATCAAAACCAGTCTCCATGAAGTTATTTCCTAAATTTCGTTTGATAGCCTAAAGGATATTCATGATCTAGCCCCTTGTTATTGCTCTGTTTTACCTCCTCTTCCTACTCTTCCTCCTCCTCCTACTTCCTTTGAAGACTCTTCTGCAATGTAAGTCTCTTTGATATTCTTTTACCATGCCAGAAACCACCTGGCTCAGGGTTTTTGCATGCTTCTCTCCACTAGGAACGTTTTTCCTCATATTCACAAACTACAAGGTGTGATCAAAAAATACGGTGAATGTTTAAATAAAAAAAATAATACAGTACAAGACACATTACCATTAATCTCCCTCAAAATTCTCCCCCCTTGCTTTGAACACACTTGTCCCATCATATTTGCCACTTTCTGAAGCAGTTCTAGAAGTCCTTTTTCAGAGTGTCTTTAATTGCGTTGTCATGGCTGCCTAGATGCCCTGAATGGATTCAAAAAGTTTTCCTTTCATAGTCATTTTCACTTCTGGGGAAGAGTCAGAAGTCGCACAATGTCAGAGCCAGTGAATAAAGTGGATGAGGACACACTGTTATGTTTTTATTTGGCAGAAATTGCCGTACCAGAAGTGATGTGTGACACGGTGTGTTGTCATGATGGAGGATGAAGTCACAACACTCATGAAAGAGGACTTCCAGAAAGTGGCAAGGAAGGGACAAGTGTGTTCAAAGCACATTGAGGGGATTAATGGCAATGTGTCTTTTACTGTAATAATTTTGTTGTTGTTGTTTAAATATTCACTGTATTGTTTGATCACACCTTGTAACTCCCACAATGCCTCAGGTCTCTACTTAAAATCAAACGAATCCTTTTAGATGACCCAATATATGAATGATACCCTCATCAATATATTCTATCTAACTTTTTTATTTTTCCCATAACACATACAACTCATCATACGTTACATCTTAACTTACTTATTTGTTTATAACCTATCTCAGAATATAAGTTCAGTAGAGACAAGGATTTAATTTTTTTCATTAATATATCCACAGAATACATACCAGTGCCTGGCAGTATGTGATTTTCTTTAAAAAGTTATTCATTGAATTAGCAATCTATTAGAAATCAATCAATCCCAGAAGAGCTAACAATATTTAATCAGATTTGTACCTTAATAAAAGATTACCTGAGTATCTCTGCTGAAGTAAAATACAAATTTTAATCAAAACTTTTGAGTTTGATTGATTTTACTATAGACTTCATTGATGGAGAAGAAATTTTAATCACAGAAATAAAAAGTAACTTCAAAATTAACCCTAGACTTCCATTTTCTTAACCATCTTTATCAGAAGATCGTTTCCATCAGTGATAATGTCATCATATATACCCATCTCATGCCCTGCCAGGGCTCCCATCCTACCCTTAATATTTCAGGTGGAAAAAAATTTTATTTTCTCACGACAAACAATTTAGATGTCTCTTTGGTTATTTTGTCATGCTTCTCAGAGAAATACATATTGAGATTTTTTTTTCACCTTCTACCTCATTTATTAATCAAGTTCCTTCTGAAAATAATTGCTTCCTTAAGAAAAGTACCTAGATGTTAGGCTAATATTCTCTCTCTCTCTCTCTTTCTCTCTCTCTCTCTCTGTTTTATTCTTCGGTTTATCAGACTGTCTGGATTATATTATATTATTCCATTTACTTGTTTTTGTGCTTTCTATTTGTCTGTTTATCTACCTATCCATCTGTCTATCTCTCTGTAGTCTGTTATTTGTAGATCTCTCTGTCTGTCAGTCTATTAGTCTATCTGCCTGTTTTACTCTTTCGTCTACCTCTGTCAGTCTGCCTATCTATATACCTACCTCTTGTGCTCAAACATTATATGTGTGTGTGTGTGTGTGTGTGTGTGTGTGTGAATGAATATAACTATCTGCACTTTGTGTCTGTCTATCTATTTATCTATCTATCTATCTATCTATCTATCTATCTATCTATCTATCTATCTATCATGTCTATTTGTCTATTATCTATCTGTATGTTTGTCTTCATATCTGTATCTATCTGGCTTTCTATTTGATTATCTTTCTATCTAATTATCCAGCTATAGGTAAAATCACTGAGTCAATATGTATGTAAATATTTCATGTGTAAACTAGTTGCATAAATTTAACAAAATATCCTTAATTGCTCCATTGTTCATAAACATTAAAGTTGTTTTTGAATATCTAAAATAATGTGGTTGGACATTTTAGAATTTCACTCCTGATGAATCAATCTTATGAAAGTATATAAATTCACAAACATAATTTTGATGCAGTGGAATGTGCGTCCTGTTAAATATAGAAATGATTCAAATTGTAAAGCATAAACCAACTCTCTCAGTAATCCCACTCCTGAGAAATAACCAATTCAAAGGTTTTCCACATTTTTGATTCTTTGACATAAGACATTATTGTCAGAGAAATTTCATTGAGATTAAATATTATAAGTTACTTGAGAGAAGCAATATTTTATATACTTAAACATTACATATATGGATAGTTATTCACTAAAAGTCAATAATGATGACAAGAAAATTCAATTTCTAAGTGGAGGAAAATAGGCACAAGTCAAACAAAATGCTGAAGTCAACACAAATTTTATACTATTTGCAACATGTTAACAGTAAACTTTTCCCAATATTTTTAGTTTATTCAAAGTTAAACTTTAAACATTTCAATATTATGTCATTGGAAAAGTCACAGAAAATGTAATGTTAAATTTTTCATATGTTTATAGCTAAAATAATTAAGAGCTTGATGCCGATTCAGTTAGACAAATTAGTAACACATTAAATCACCCAACTAGAGGAGTTGATTAAAGAATTAATGCCATATTCTAGGAAGACTATTAGTTAGGTATAAAGAGTCTCTTGTCTTCCCTAACCTATTTAATTGTTTTAAATTAATGACCTGAATAAGAACACATTTGATATGCTCATAAAATGAGTTAATGATGAGACTTGATGATAACATTATGATAAAATTTAGATCTGCAAAATGGAATGAATTTGTAAGATTTAATTTAATAGCAATGCATGCAAATACTTGAATATTCATTCTCAAATGTAACTGCAAAATTTTCAAAGGAAGCCTATATCAGAGATGGGGATAACATCTACCAGGATAGTAGACGATATCTACGATCCTTTACCCACCTTAAGCATTCTATAACATGTTAAGAGGAAATAATTCATACCAATTCTTAACATTGAGCTTCATTAGATAAATATGTGATGTATAAGATCAGTCCTGATGGGACTTTCATGAACTTTTAAAATACATATAAAGCAAATACAAAAGTGGTACTAAAGGTTTTTTTTAAGGGAATTGAATCCTAGAGTTTGAAGAGAAAACGTTGCAGAAGCACAGTAATTTATTGCAAAATATAGTTCCTCGTTTTAAGGCACAATCTGACAGAATAATTTTCTAAGTGATTTTGTATTTTCACTATGATATGAATACCCTTCAGTACAGTCTGGTCACTTAGTTTTAGATTAAATATAAATAAAAATTGTGTATAACTGAAATAGAATTAGAATGTGCCATGTTTGATTTTATATTGTTTTTCACTTTCAGTAGTGGACACAATCAAGAAATATGGTAAAGTATAAAATAAAAAATGTTATAAAATATTGATTTTCTTAAAATAAAGTTAATTAAGATATACCAAAAATTCATATATTGCTTTGCCTGCCACATTTAAAGTGTTAACTTTTCAACATTCAACTCTGATGAGTATACGAGTTGATTTTCAAATATATTTTACAGTTAAATTCAGTTAACCAGTTCAGGGAGTGTACTGGAAAGCTGAGATATCTGTACTCCCATGTTCACTGAAATATTATTCACAATAGCCTAGATACAGAAACAACCCAAGTCTCTTTCAACAAATGAATGGGCTAAAGAAAATGAGGTATATACATAAAATGGAATATTATTCAGTCTTAACAAAGATGGAAATTCTGCAATTTGGGACAACATGGATGAATCTGGGGGACATTATATTAAGTAAAATAAGCCAGTCAGAAAAAGACAAATATTGCATAATTCCACTGATATGAGTTATCTAAAATAATCAAATTCATAGAAGCAGAGAGTACAATACATAGTGGTTGCCAGGGGCTGGGGGAACTGTTATTCAATGGATATAAAGTTTTGAGTATGCAAAGTGTGTCCGTTCTAGAGATGTGCTCTGCAACATAGTGTTTATAGTTAACCCTACGGTACTGTGCACTTCAAAATCTGTTAAGTAGGTAATGATCATATTAAGTGTTCTTACATATTCATACACCCACACACACACATACATGTGTGTGTGCACGCACATGCACAAACACGCACACATGAATGACAGAAACAAAGCGATACACGAAAACTTTGGAAGATGTTGGGTATGTCTATTACTTTGGTTGTGGTGATGGGATCATAGGTGTTTGCATATGTCCAAACTAATCAAACTGTGTATACTAAATGTGTGCAGTCCTTCATGTATCTATTATACCTCAGTAGAGCTGTTTTAAAATTTTAATTAACCACCAAGTTTCTGAATTATCCATAAAGCTTTAGATTTTAAAATCTGTTACTTTTCCCATGACAAAATTTAATAATTTCTAGAGTTTGAAATTTTCAGCCAGATTTGCTAAATCTCCAACACACATTTCTATTTCTAAATTAAAAGCAATGCATACTAAACTATCTGCTCAGACAGATTTGAAAAGTTTATGCTTTTTCTTTAGTCTTCAGTATGATTCACTGATTGAAGCCTAATTATAATTTATTTATACAATCTTTTAGCTGACTTATCTTATAAGATTATTTCTCCATTTTATATATGCTGCATGAGAGAGGGACTAGAACTTAAAATGGGATAAGATCTTGGAGCTGTGACTCCTGGGCCAGAGTTGGTTTTATTGCATAATGCTGTCTCTATTAGCAGAGGCCATAACAGCAAATTTGAAAGATATTTCAAATTTTAGACATCATAAATGAGATGTTATTCCAAGTATTATGTAACGCCAATAACATCTAGGTTATTTGTGGCATATAGGAATTTAAAAATTCCAATATTTCAGTTTTCAGATTAATGTATTAGGATCACATAATATATTATTTATCTGTGACATGCCCAATTTTCAAAAAACTGTGACTTAAGCAAGCACAGCCCTGTTAAATACTCAAAGAATAAAAACAGTATCTGTGATCTTCCTGAATCTTTCTTAGTCGTTACCTTTTTTTTTCATGGTCTCAAGGTAGCTATTCCAATTCCAGTCATTGCAACCAAGTCTCAAGTTGGAAAAGAGATAAAGGGAAAAAGATAAAGAGCTAAATACAATAGGTTTTCTCTTACAGGATAGAGATAGAAGAGATAGATCGATGATAGAGATAGATGCATACACACATACATGCACACACACTTACACACATACATACGTACAAAATACACACACATCAATATGTATGTATATATGTATATACATACGAGTGGGTATATGTCATCAGGGACTTCTGCAAATATTTACCTGGCCAGAACTGTGTCATATGTTGCACAATTCGTAGCTAGGAATAAAGGAAAGCGATTTTATTTGGGAACAAATATTGGTTTCTTTTAGTGAGGAAAAAGAAGGAAATAAATAGGGGTATGAAATGTGTAATAACTACCAAATGTTGCAAAATGCAGATACATATTTTTCATATACATAATACTATACATAGTGGGTATCCTGAAAAATAACATTAAGTCAATATGTAGTTTCTCTTGCAATTGAACATAATTTGTCTTACTATATTTAAGCACTATCATAGAGGTCTAATTACACCTTAAAATATTTTAAGGAATAGCTGTTCTGCATTAAACATCAGGAGGAAAACACAGAATATATCTCTTACTCCCACCTCTGAAAACTCTGAACAAGTTTCAGGGACTATATGGCCCCCTAGGAAAAGTGACAAGATTCAGATAACTCCGAAATAGGTGCTGCTATAGAAAGGCTTTTGCTAAGGTCATCAAATTGCCTTTATCTTCCACTTGAGTCTATAGCTGAATCCTGTCTATTTTACTTTCACAATGTTACCTGAATCCGTGTCTCTTCTCTCTTTCTATTACTGATGTCCTAGTTTCTCTGTTCCAACGAGGCAGGTATTTTATAAACCTCAATAAATGTGCAGTAATAAAAGCCTCAGGATGCAATTGCTTAGGTATCGTTACCTCAGGATTTCCTGGAGTATTTTTTACATATACTAACAATCCTTGAAAATCTCTGAGAGAAGGATTAAGGTTTCTCAAATATATGTTGTCCTATATCACAGGACACAAAATATCCTTCGTTAACAACATCTTAAGAAAACGAAAACAAACACAATAACATTGAATTAAGCAATAGAAATAATCTTCCAACATTATTTTCTCTATTTTTTCCTTTTCTTTTCTATCCATCTAACACACTGATAATCAAATTTTTTTCTAGGTTATATATTTGATCACATTGCATATTTTCCTAAAATTTTCAGTGGGCTGTTTTTATGTTCAGAATAAGGCACTCAGGATAACGCAATGTGGCCTCAATCTATATTTCCAGCCCTGTCCTTCGTCAGTCCTCGTCTTCCTGTAATGCAATACTGAAAAAACCAAACCACCACTGACCACGAATACGGCACACTTCTGTGCTTTGTCAGTCCCTTTGTTTATATAATTTATTTATTTTTTTGACCAACTAATCTCTATGTCAAAGACATTTAAGACAAAACAAAAGTAGCTTTTCTTCTTTAATTCTAAAATTCCTAAAGCATCTCTTTTCTTTGCGCTAACACAACATATTGTTTGCACCATAAATTTGAATGATCGTATTTCAGCTTGACTTTGGCTACATATACATGCCTTTTCACATCTGAATTATAAAATCTCAGGTGTAGGAATCATGTCTTGCTCAGTTGTGTATTCTTGTTCTCCACAGAGCATACTAGCAATACCTAACAGAAATACTCCTATGTATTTTGCAACTAGGAAATTCAATTCAGGGTCACAAAGGTGACACCTCCAGCTTTCCTCCACTCCACAATTAAAAGCAATATAAAGGCATTAACAACGTGTTTTCCCGTCTTCACATGCCAAAAGCAGGACAGCTCCTTTACAACTAGCAGAAAGAATGAAATCGGTTTTATTGCTTTGGAATCTAGGTTCTGAAGGATTCCGATTTATGCAGTTCAGGTTATATGTTATAACCATAATAACTTTATATTCTAGAAAATAATTTCAGATATGCAGTGTAATGTGATGGAAAAATTTACCTCCAAAAATTAACTACGTATAAATATATATTGTTTTCATTTTTTTCCATGTTCTTTGGTGAACACATGAAAATGCTTTCTTTTTAAAGTTTAATAAATTTATTGGGGTGACATTGCTTAACAAAATTATATAGGACTTTTTATTTAAAAATATAGCTAATATACAATATTATATTATTTTGAGCTGTACACCATAGTTATTCAACATTTATATACCCAAAGAGGTGATCACCATGGTAAGACCAGCAACCATCTGACACCGTACCATGCTATCACAAAATTATTGACTATAAATCCTATGCTGTACATTACATCCCATGACTTATTTAATACTTGAAAATTTGAACATCTTATTACTCTTCACCTTCCCCCCCTTTTTCATTTTTCAATTACAGTTGACGTTCAGTATTATTTTATATTAAGTTCAGCGGTACAGCATAGTGGATAGACATTTATATAGCTTAAGAAGTGATCCCCCTGACTAGTCTAATACCCACCTGGCACTATACATAGCTATTACCATATTATTGACTATATTACCTATGCTATACTGTACAGCCCCATGACTATTTTGTAACTATCAATTTGTATTTCTTAATCCCTTCCCTTTTTTTACCCACTTTCTCCCAATCCCTGTCCCATGTGGGAACTGTCAAAATGTTTTCTGTATCTTTGAGTCTGTTTCTATTGTGTTCGTTTATTTTATTTTTTTTAGATTCCACATATAAGTGAAATCCATTGCATCTGTCTTTCTCTGTCTGACATACTCCACTCAATATAGTACCCTCCAGGTCCATGGGCAAGAATCCATTCCCATCCACGACTGAGTAATATTCTATTGTATGTATGTATCACCTCCTCTTTATCCATTCATTCATCAACAAACACCAAGGCCGACTCCACATCTTGGCCATTATATACAATGCTGCAATAAAGACACAGATGCACGTTTCTCCTAGAAGTATCATTTTGGGTTTCTTCAGATAAATACCCAGTAGTGGGATTACTGGGCCCTTCTTCATTTCTTGTGATAGCCTTTATTTTAAAGGTCTATTTTGTCTTATATAAGTATTGCTATCCCAGCTTTTTTGTTTGTTTTCATTTTCATGAAATATATTTTTTATCCCTTTACCTTCAGCTTGTGTGTGTTTATCAATCTGAAGTGAGTCTCTTGTAGGCAGCATATGTAAGAGATTTGTTTTCTTATCCTTTCAGCTCTCCTATGCCTTTTGATTGGAGCATTTAATCCATTTACATTGACAGTAATTGTTCATAGATATGTAGCTATTGCCATTTTATTATTCATAATTTTGATTTTTTTTTCATCTTAAAGAAATCCCTGTAACATTTCTTGTAATACTGATTTGGTGGTGATGAGGTCATTTAGCTTTTTCTTGCCTGGGAAGTTCTTTATCTGTCCTTTGATTTTAAATGATAGCCTTGCTGGGTAGAGTAGTCTTGCTGCATATACTAGCAAGTAAGTCCTTGCTTTTCATTACTTTAAATATTTCATGCCAATCCCTTCTGGCCTGCAAAGTTTCTGTTGAGAAAGCAGCTGACAATCTTATGGGAGCTCCTTCATAAGTTACTAGTTGCCTTTGTCTTGCTGCTTTTAAGATTCTTTCATCTTTAACCTTTGCCATTATAATTATAATGTTTTTAGCTGTGGGCCTGCTTGGGTTCATCTTGTTTGGGACTCTCTGCACTTCCTGGACTTGTGTGTCTATTTCCTAACCATGTTTGGGAAGTTTTCAATCATCATTTCTTCAAATAGGTTCTCAATCCCTTGCTTTCTCTCTTCTGCTTCTGGCACCCCTATAATGTGAAGGTTGTTACTTTCGATGTTGTCCCAGAGTTCTCTTAAACTACTCTCTTTTTTTTTTTCCCTGCTGTTCTGGGAGTTTTCTGCTACCTTGTCTTACAAATTGCTGATTCAATCCTCTGCATCATCTAGTCTGCTGGTGACTTCTTCTAGTGCATTCTTCATTTCAGGTATTACATTCTTCACTTCTCAATTAACTTCTTTTTATGGTTTCTATGTCCTTTTTTATGCTTGCTTTATCTCATTGTTGAAGTTTTCAGTAAGTTTCTTGAGTGTCATTATAACCGCTGTTTGAAATTTGTATCTGGTAGGTTCTTGGCCTCCATTTTGTTTAGTTCTTTTTCTGGACTTTTCTCCTGTTCTTTCATTTAGGATGTATTTCTTTGTTTCCTTATTTTGGCTGCCTCTCTGTTTATTTCTGTGTGTTAGGTAGATCTACTATGTCTCCCAGTCTTGGCTGGTGGCCTTATGTAATAAGTGCCCTGTGGAGTCCTGACACAGTCTCCCTGGTCACCTGCATCTGGTGCTCCAGCAATGTCCCTTGTATGGATTGTCTGTGACCTGTTATAGTTGAGTCTTGATTGCTTTTGGCACATCAGTAGGCGGGACTGACCCTCAGGCTGACTGGTTGTGGACTTTGTCCATGTCCACAGCTTATGGGCTGCTGTGCAGGAGGCTTACGCCACAGAGTGCAATTTATACCAGTGGGCTCTGATGCCTGTTGAGACCGCCATTTGTCTGTTCTGCTTGTGGGGCTCATTGGGTGGTGCTATGCTGTGGTTGAAGTCAACCTCCAAGTTGACTACTTGGGAAGTACTCTGGTGCAGGCCAAGTTCAGCCACTGCCTGTGACCAGCCAGAACCTACCTGGTAGGAGCTACAAAGAGATCTGTTGTTGGTCTCTGCCTGTGTTGGACCTGTAGGCATGTGAGAGAGGCCAAACTGCAAACTGAGGACATTTACCACCAGTACAGTGTCTGGGGTAGCTCTGCAAAAAGCCAGGGTACTCCAAGGTCATCTGCTGGCTCCCATAAGATTCAGGCTCTGATAAGGCCTTATGGGGTATGACAGTTCAGTGAGGCTTGATCTCAGGGAGTTACCAGGGTGGAGTTAGCTGAGCTCACCAGACCAATTCAGATTCAGATTTGGCCATGGGTGTGGTGGTGTTTGTGGTGGAGGTGCTTAACACTGGAAAGATGGTGCCCCCTGCTGGCTGCATGGTTAAAGGACCCCAACCAGGAAAAATGGCAACTATCCCTCCAGTCCTTGCCTCAGAGCCACACACCTCAGTCTTTCCCCGTATGTATTCATCACTTTCCAAGTCACTATCTCTCTTCCAGAGTCCAGGGTGACTGCCTGCGAGGGAATAAGTCTGTGTGCAGGCCCTTCCAAGGGACATCTGGGTTTCCCGCACCCTTCTGTCTCACCTTGATTGTCAGAATCCCCACTGTTTTTCAGCACCAGATCCTGTGGGAGATCCTCTTCCTGGCACCAGCATTCTGGTCTGGGGAGCCTGGTCTGGGGCTGGGGTCCTTTTCTCCTCCGGGGGGAACCTCCATGGCTGAGATATCCCTCCCAGTTCTCAATTGCCACACAAAGGTTTAGGGGCTGGCCCATTTCACATCTCTGCCCTTCCTACTAGTCTCAACGTGGTTTCTTCTTTATATCCTTAGTTATAAAACTTCAGATGGTTCTTCAGGTTCTGCAGCTAGACTTCAAATTGTTCTCCAGGTTGATTTTTCTATAATTTAGTTGTAATTTTAATGCTCATGGGAGATGTTCATTTAATGTTCATGGGAGAAGACATGAGCAGCATTTATCTACTCTGCCATCTTGGATCTCAAGCAGATATATTTTTCAAAATTATATACGTTTCAAGTGTACAGTTCTATAATCCATCATCTGTGTATTGCATTGTATGTTCAGTACCCAAAGTCAAATCTCCTTCTGTCACCATATATTCGATAAAACATTATTAAAAAGTAAGTTGAAATGACTCACCCAAGTGTATATATTAGAATAGAGATTAAACAAAATTAGAATCTAGTTGTTTTGATTCCAAGTTAAAAGCTCTTTCCTTTCAAATTAGCCTCACAGAATTTTCTAAATGTATTTTATTTTACATATACCTCATCATATTTTTAGAAATTTGTAAATAAAAAAAAGCAAGCTGATATTCTTATCTTATTAAGTTAAAATTATCTTTCTCATTTCTCCCCAGTTCAAGGCTCACCTCCAACATCTTTAGAGTGTGTGGATTCAAGTATTTAAATTTATGTTGTGGTAACTAGGTTTCTTTCACATATTACATTGTGAACACAATTAAAAATAATAAATCTCAGAGATATCCACAATATTTACACATATTGTTTAAAATAGGAGAAAGACAAAGTAAAAGTTGTTTAATTTTTCCTAATTAATTACTTTAAAACATAACTGTTCATTTCACATTATTTGTTGGGTTCCTATGTATCTGACCCAGTGTTAACATATGAATTATTTGTGTTGAACGGATTAATTTATTTCAGAAATGTGTTCCAGTATTGCTCTGAAAAAAGTCACAGAGATGTACCATGTAGCATAACCAGAAGAGTCTGTTTTTACATATGTTCAAGAAGTTATCAAGGAAATGTTTATATAGAAAGGTTTATCACATTAAAACAAAATTCTGTATTTCAATTCAATCTGGTCAGACTATTTATGTTGGTTTTAGAATACTAAATGGTAGAAATGAAGGCTTCCATTTTACATTAACACATTTTGCCTAACTAAAGGTACATGTAAAATTCTGAAGTCGCATATGAGGGAAGCTGCTTTAGGAATCTGTATTTTAACAAACACCTCTAGATAACATTTATAATTATTGAAGTCTGGAAAACATTTTGAATGCTTTCTACAAATGCGTTACTTGAACTTAAGAACTATGAGTTATGCTTTTCATTGCATTGTCCTCTTTATTTTCCAAGGCAGTGAAACATTTCTAGCAACCTAGGATAAACTTAGTAAAATGTTGCAAAATGAAAGGAAGACTCAATGACTTAAAAGCTGCTACTTTTCATTGACTATGACCTGAAATTAGATGAGGTAATCTTGCTGAGTTTTCCTGTTCTTAATACATACATAGCCAAAACATTGGTTTCTCAGAATTCCTTCAGGTTGACAGAAATACAAATTGGAAAAAAAAAAAGTAAAATATACTTTTACAGCTTGGAATAAAATGTGTATGTGTTACTTCTGCTTATTATTTTTTTCCATTTAGAATTAGCTATATTTTGTAACTGCATTCTTATGGATAATATTATACTACATTAATTATAAGTGGGGCAGTGGTTCTTGTCCAGGATCAAAATATAACAAAAACAAAAATCTATCCAGAAATTTCAGAGTTGCTGTGAACTCCAGTATAGCTAACTTTATTAATAAATACACTTTGAAACTAATTGTATATTAAGGCTCATTTGATAGCATAGAATGATGGCCTAAAACTTTCACGGAGAGAATATATTGTGTAATATAAAAATCTCAAAAATCTAAAAAAAAAAAAAAAGAAACCCGAAACTGAGTTTTTGATAACCCTTTTAAGATAACAAAGAGGTTAGGCAACTTTGATGTAGAAGTTATTTATTTTATTCATATCAAATTGATGTTGATGATTAAATATAATTCAGTTAGGACTGCTCCTATAATTTGCCTAATGAAAGTATTGTTATATTTCTTACTAGTAGATTAGAGTAGTAAGGAGAAAAAAAAAAGATTAATGTAATTGAACCAATGATTGTTAAGAGAAATAAGTAGTTAACATTTAATATAATGAACCAAAATCATATTAGACAAATTTAAGCTTTTTCTCAATATGGCTACTGTTTCAGTAGCTCTTTTGCTTTATTTTTACTTGACATTTCCTTTTCTTGAATTATTATGATACTGAATTTCAGTATGACTAAATTGTGCTTCGAATTTACCTATGCTTTTCAATTACTTAAATTGTAAAATATTATTAACATTTTTATTGATGAAAACTAAATAATAATACAATACATGCTTATTAAAAACTCATCTGTTATACAATTTTAATAATTAGAATTTTCAAATATATGTGGACTAAATTTTGTTCTTAATTTGAGGAAATTAAAAAAGTAAAAATCTATCATGTTTCTTCTTTTTATTTACAATGTTATATACAAATTTTTCTTAATCCAGATTGAATAAAAGGTAACATTCATTCATAATATTTGAAATACCTGTCTTAAGTATTCCTCCCTGGTATACAGCATTGAACATATTGCCTAGCATATAGCAAGGGCTCTTATTTGATAATTTTTTGGACTCTATGTAATAAATATTTAAAAAATTAATATATATTATGATCTCACAAGACTCACATGCAAATAGGTTCAGTCTACATTTATTCAAATATTTGTTTTAAAAAATTTTCCCCATAACTTATTAACTTATAGTACTATTAACAAGATTCTAAACTCCTTGGGGTGTAAAATGCATTGCTGCAAGGTGAAGGGAGGATGTCTTAATACTGAGAAAGAAGCTCACTATCCCCACACATGCTTCAAATCACAGTTTGACAACTTTGATCAACAATCCAAATATTCAAACTAGCGTGTGTTTATAGATACTGTTTTATACCACTACAACTGTGGAGCATTTCAAAATAGCCATGCTTTTCATTTTCTGTTATAAATGTAATTCTTGTGCTTTTTGTGCTAAGCTTGCCTTGTATTAATAGAGATTTAATGCACAAGTCAATCATGGAATACTAATAAAAAATGGATCTCATAATATGGGGAATATAATCAATAATGTTGCAAAGATTATGTAGCGTGCCAGATGGGTACTGGACTTATCAAGGGGATCCATTCATAGGTTGTGTGAATACCTGACCACTGCGATGTACACCTGACTGAAGTAGAATAGTACTGAATATCAACTATAATTTTATATACACACATATATATATATATATATATATATATATATATATATATATATATAATTTGTAGGATGTAAAGTACAGCATAGGGAAAATAGTCAATGGTATTGTAACAATTTATACGATGTCAGAGGAGTAGTAGATTGGGGGGGTTATCACTTTGTGAGGGGTGTATATGGATAACTATTATGTTGCTTTGTACACCTGAAACTAAAAAAAAAAAATAATTAAAAAAAATGGATCCCAATAATTTACCTAACCTAATCATTGGTAGCCTAGAGGAATTAGGTGTATTTTAACTTCAGTTTTATAAAATAAACATATCTGAGTCAAGCTTGAATCTTCATTTATTCCAAATATTAAAATTTATCCTGTTAGGGACTATAGATTCAACTCTTAAAAAAGTACACACATGAATACTGGAAAAGTTAGTGTCTAATGTTTCATATGATACATCCAAATTTTGTAATATTTTATACCTTTATTTAATATTTATCTGAAATATTACTATGTGCTCATTAAGAAATAGTTATAAAAACAATAAAAATTTACACTGAAATGGATGACTTTAACAAATAAAGTGGGATGTAACATATGACATATTTAGAAACTCTTTTTTGTAAGAATGCATGAAGTACAATTTTAAATCACTTCCCCCCATACAATTTAGTTCTCATTAAATAATTTTAATATATTTATGTAAATATGCATATGGGTGAATGTAATTGTGCTTAAAGAAATTAATAGGCATGTAAATATCAAATCAGTTACATATGCCTGTTTATATTTCTCTTCTGAACTTCATAATTCAGGTAGTTCTTAATTTCTATAATACTATCGCAGTATGATGGCCTCTTAATAAGACATTATTTATTGATATGTTCTACTAGAGAATTCCATTTATGTTATGCTTCTGTACACGTAAAATAGCTTTGCATGAACTACAATATACATATATACTTTCTTTTCACTTCATTGAATAAATGTCACTCTTCTCCTGCTCTAGATTTAGTCTTCCATCTATATATACTCTATACTGTATCTCTTCATGCTTCTTCAGGATTCTTCCTTTATCATTTTTTTTCTTTTTTCATGTATAACCTTTTATGTGGACATAAGCTTTCAATTCTTTTGGGTATATACCTAGAATTAAGTCATATGGAAACTGGTTTGTTTTATAGCATTTTCAGCATTATCTTGTTTTTTAAAGCAATCAGATTAATTTTATTGTAAGTATTACAGAAAATAATTATTTTACAGACTGTTATTGTTATTATAAAATAAATATGTTAACTTACAGTAAGAATGCCTTTCCCAGAAGAATTGGCCTTTATCCATACACCAAATATTAATGTAGAGTATATATCAAGAACTAAGTTTCTAATTCCAGGTATTTGGTGGGCATTGCCAGAATCCCTCTATCATATAAACACTCTATTGATATAGTGTGATATCAGTATATACTCATATAAAAATTATATATACTGATATAAGAAATATATATTATACATCATAAGACCAGGTCTTACATTAATTTTTGCTCCAAAAGACCCGTTAGAGCTGGTGATCCGGCTAGGTCTTATTTTCTGGGAAACACGGGATATTATTTATATATATTTATATTTATATACATATATATACATATATGCTGATATATATATATATATATATATGCTGATATATATACCTACATAGTAATATATATACACTTATATACTGATATACTTATATATCGATATATATATATACTTATATATTAATGTAAAAAATTTAACAAATTTCTTATAATCACCAACTGTACAATTGGATATGTCTTGTTTTTATTTATATTAGAGTCCTTGGCTGCAGGAGAACACATACATAATTTGCACTCATCATTTGTGAGATGCCACAGCTTGGAAGAACCAAGGTTTCTCAAGATTTATATATTGTGGTCCTGCAGCCAATATCCCTGAACATCTATCTTCCTTGGGCTACCTCTAATTCCATTGAACTAAGCACAGCTAATAGCCCTCCTGAATTAGCACAGTCCTCCCCCGTCTCTGTCTTCTGACATATTATTGAGTTCATTGCACTCACCTTTTAAAATTCTAATAATCAGTCTAAACTGTTTACCATAATTGGTAACATCCTTGATAGGAAGACTATCCAGGTTAATAAGACATTTTCCTTAGCGAATTTTCTCAAGTGTAAACATATTTGGCTTGTTCTATGTGGCCTAGGCCAGTGCGGTCTCACTTGAAGTGTTTTGGCCAATGTTGATTTATAGACCATATGTGTTGGTTCCAGTGTGTACTAATTGTCTGTATTTGATTTGGCTATAAATTTTGAATCAAACATAAATTGAGTATCCCAACAGAAAGTCATGGGAGAATAAATCAATTTTAAATCTGCTTTACTTTGAATGAGCCAAAGAGCTTTCTATGGCCGCCCTCAGTAAATGTCTGTGGTTAACTATGG
The DNA here is from genome assembly GCF_004115265.2 of Rhinolophus ferrumequinum. Lineage (NCBI taxonomy): Eukaryota > Metazoa > Chordata > Mammalia > Chiroptera > Rhinolophidae > Rhinolophus > Rhinolophus ferrumequinum. The sequence continues at coordinate 87,869,692 of NC_046289.1, read as the reverse complement.
GCATGAAGCTTGCCATGCTACTCGTAGGCACATATTACTTTTGATTTGCCAAACATTTTGCATCTTGGCCTTAGCTCCTGATCTACAAATATAAGGCCCATCGGTATTAAAGCACATTATTCGGAGACAGAGCATATGTATAACAATCTTCATTCATCATAACCAGATACTTTTCTCAAATAGTTATCACCCTTGCTAATAGCTGCATAGTAATTAGTAGGTCTAATATTGAATAAATCCTGTTGTGATTATTCTGCTGGCAGAAAAGCTTTCATGTGCCTTCCAGGAGATACTTTGATAATAGATATAACCTGTAAAATTAGAGCCAAAGAGCATTGCCATATTAAAATCATTCCAAATGTTTATTGAAAATGCATTTCTCAGTTATTCAAACTGCCTCTTGTAGGTCAGATTGGCTTAAATATTTCTAAGTTCTTCTGAATTCGAATTTATTTCCTCACTTTTCAGTAATGGTGAAGTTTTTAGAAAGCAAATAACTTTATTCTTCTAGTCATCCGAGAATATAGCTAAGAGACAATATTATTTTCATGCTCTCAAACTATAACAAAGCATCAAAGAAAAACTAGATTTCCCTTTTTTCAATTACTTTCATTTATCATTAAGTTTTATCCATACCTTCCACCACCAGTCCCTCTCTTTTCTGGATGTTAAACCATCCAGTTCAATAAGAGTACTTACCAATGTGCAATAGCAGTATGAGCCTGGACAATGATCCCTTACGTCCTATCCCAGTTGTATGTAATAAGATTAGATAAATACAGTCTTATAGATTTCTCTCATCCTCTGGTCCACTAGGTTTCAAGAGCCTGAAACATTGACTCCTACCTCAGTCAGGAGAGGAAAAGGAACAACTCATCCCATCATTCATTCCTTTAGGAATTCAGACAGTTAAATATATTTAGAACTACTGGCGTGGTGTAACTTTTTGCAATGAATCCTTTGTGAAAGCAATTCAGGTCGAGATACTATAGGATCAGTTGGAGGAAAAAACAAACAAACAAACAAACAAACTCTCTCTCTCTCTTTCTCTCTGTATATATATATAAATATATATATATATATATATATATATATATATATATATATAGTGCCATTTAACAACTAAGAAAGAAGTTTGTGCAAGTTACAATATTACCTCCACCCCACAATCTTTATTTTCTTCACAATATCTCAGTAATCTATGCCATATATTAAGCTTAAATCACAATGATTTGAGGTATTTCAAATATCCATTCCAATTTTCAATCAAACCGCATTGTGATGGTTAGGCTATGATAAGTACACTATTCGTGATGCTTCTTAACACACCAGGGCACTGCAACTTCAGTAAAATAGGTTTCTAAAGCAAATGATCTATAAGAAGAAAGTTCAAATTGAAATAACATTTTGTCCTGATCCTCTCGGCACTTGAAAAAATCCAGATTACGTGTCTATCCCATTTACAACCCATGAGTACCCATCTGTTGCCATGGACAATACCTAATACAGTCAGTTTGCAAGTTATGGCCCTGTCCAGACCATCTGTCTATAAAGCCCATAGATTTTGTTGGGAAAAAAAACCACAAACATTTTCATCATAATTTTAGCCTTAGAGAATAAGTGGAATATGACTCTTTCTCATGAATTATTGCATTACTTGAATTCCCTTTTGATTTCTTATCAATTTATTTTTTATAAACAAGAAACCATTTCTAGGGAGCACACTAGAGGATCCACTTGGTGATTACCAGTTCTTTTCTAAGTTTGAAAGAGACTTTTCTTGTGAACAACATGCTCTACCTTAATTTTCCCATTCTATGTTTATAAAGTTACCATAACATAGCACCAAATATCAAACTTCTTTTTTTTCTTTTTTTAGTGATATAAATTTAAATTCCTGACCATAGAGGCAAACCACTGGCACCACCACCATAATTTCTTGTTTGTTGGCCAAATCTTTAGCGCTATACATAAAATATAATAGGTAGGAAATTATACTTTATTAATTATTTTATTTTTTTCTGTATTCTTAATTATATGGTAAATTGAAAAACCTTCCCCCAAAATAATGTTTAATATGAAAATTCTTTATCACAAAAACTTTTAACTCAGAGAGAATGAAAGACCATTTTGGAAACAGAAACATCTATCCTGGAGGAAATGGCCAATGCCAGTTTAGATACAAAGAGAAATGACAGGACGTGCTTTAAAACCTCTTTCCCTTTAATTTGCATCCCCTACATTGCCTGATTAATGTTTCTCCTTCTAATCCCATGTAACCATTCATTTTTAGGATAACAACAACAACAAAACTATACCATGTTATTATTTCTGATAAACTATGTGCAAATAATAGTTTTAAAAAGAGAATGCCTATAAACAATAAGTTGGAGTTCATACTCAAGTGAACATCAGATAATTTGACATAATATATTGTTTTAAGAACTACTTGTGACTGTATCATAATAAGAAAGCTTATTATTACTTGTTTAATAGAATAGGTTTTTGGGATTTGTTCTTACCAGGTTTACTGAGGTATGATTGACAATTGAAAATTGTATATGTTTAAGGTATACAAAGTAAGGTTCTGCTATTCATATAATTGTGAAATTTATATAAACGATTAACACAAGCTAAATAACAAATTAACATGTCTATCACTTCACATAGTTACCTTTGTGTATGTATGTGGTAATACAGTTAAGAGCTACTCTCTTATCAAATGTCAGATACAATATAGTACTGTTATAGTCACCATGCTATTCATTAGGTCTGTACATCTCCCCATTTCTCACATCCAGTACTTTTTATTTGTTTGTTTTTTCTCTCTTATTAATTCTTTACGAGGCAGGCACTCCACGACTGGAATAGCAGTTCCACAATGACCTCATTTTCTTTTCTACCAGCCTTCGTGTAGCACTGTTATTCTTATCTTTATCTGATACCACCTTTGGGCACCATATCCTCCTTGTAGGTAGGGAGAAGGGGGAAGGCACAGGATGAACAACATGTGTCAGCTGAAAAACCTCCTTTTCATTAGTTAGGAAATTAGCAGATTTTCCATAAACCCTGTCCTCTGTAATTCTGCTTACATCTCATTGGTCAGAACTTGGTGAAAGGGACTCCTTTAATTATAAGGAGATCTATGAATCTGTGGAGGTTTGGAATATTTATTGTTTTAATTGGGTATATTGCCACCCTGAACAACAACAACAAAAATAAATTATTTTAGTAAATATGAAGTGAAAAATAAATATTGAGTAAAATAATAATTATAACTAGCTATCACTACCACACACAATATCAAAGTCCAATTTAAAACATTAAGAACGTTTTTCTTTTCCCCCATTCTTCACATTTTCATGACAAAAGATAGTATTTACGAGGTCTGCCAATTAAGTTCAAAAACTCATCCTAGAAAAAGTGCTGCATACTTCATTGCTGAATATCACCACGGTCACCTTCGAAGTACTCCCTTTGGGAAGCTATGCACTGACACCAGCGCCTGGTCCACCCTTCAGAGCAATTTGGGAAGTCTTTGTCTGGAATGGCCATCAGAGCTGTCATTATATTACCCTTGATATCCTGAATACCATCAAAATATCTTCCTTTCAATATTATCAGGATCATCCCTATGGCTGGTATTTGTTCTCTCTCCAATACACACACACTCACACAAATCTTACTAGATTTCAAATCTATTATTGATAAACTATTGTACTCTGTGGGTGTTTTGTTCTTCTAGTTCTATTATCTTCTTATAACAACAGCCTGTGCTATTTTCCTACATTTTATATGGCAAATTCTTGAGACCCAATATCACAAATGAGGATATTTTGAAGTACCAACTACAAAGTTATAGGAGTTACTATTGTTAGAAGTCTGATTGTTCTACCAAACATTTCATTTTCTATTAAGATGTTCCTATGCATTTTAAACAAAATTGTTCTTAATATTTGTAACATACACATTTATTTAGCACATAGGTGTTGATCTAATGGCTGGTATCAAGAGGAAAGAATAATCCTCAGGGAAGTTACTCTTGATTAGAGTTTAACAAGAAATGACTGACTTTAACAAGAAACTGTCTCCTAATCAGATTCTAGTTGCTTAAAATCAAGTAAAGAACTCTAAAAATTTACTCTGGATGGCCACTTTACAAGTGTTGGAATTCTTTTAATTTTTTTTTTTCCCCTTAATAAAAGCCCTGGTACCGAATACATTTATCATTCCTAAATGGACGTTCTGTGAACTGTTTCTTAACATATCTTTTATTGATCACTTGGGAACTTTGAAAAGGGACTGTGATCAACGAAGAGAATAGTAGTGAATCTGGCAGCTAATTGTATGTGTTTGTTCCTGGGGGCATGATCTTTTCTACTGGTAGGTGATGATAACTTGCTCATTATTTTTCAAAATTACAAATGAACTCCCTACTTTTTCTCGGAAATACCAAACAAAATGTCAATTGGAGCAAATACTATAAAGTAATGGAATCCCTAAAGGAGACCAAAGGAAGAAAATACCTAATTAAAATAAAGAATAAAACAAAATGCTTTCATTTGCCTCAGGAAGAAAGAATATGTATAAATTCCCAGTGCAGATCTTGGGTTTAAAATGTTTTTATGCCTAATATAAACAAAGGAGTCCATTTCTGAGGACTCCCAAATGTAACATGATGTAGTTAAATCAGAACATTTTTTAATGGCATTCCATTAACTTGCTTTGTTCAAAAAAAGATTCTAATCAAAGCCCCCTCTGCCAAATAAATACAGTAATGTTTTCTCTCAAATAAAGAAAGCCTGGTGGGATTATATTTAAATTCTCCAGTGGAGACGAACTCTCTATATGAAGCTCACAGCTATACGAAATAAATTAAGGACATTTTCTTTGATACAATCTAAAAAAAAAATTTAAATAAAAGAAGTAATGTTAATTTTGATGACATTTTGAGAATAGAAACTGAGTGCCCATGGAAGTGAAATCGCCAGCTCATGGTCATACTCTATTAAATTATGCTGAGTCACTTTTTAATCATTTTTAAACACAAATACCGGTCTTCCTCCATTCTGTCAGTGTTCCCCCTTGCACCAGGCCCTCTTTGGGGTCGATGTATGGAGACAGAGGGACACGGCCACCATTGTAACTAGCTAACTTTACAGGCTAATTAATACATGCCTTCATGATTCCATAAGAGACATCTCACTCCTCAGCGGCATGAAAAAGAGAAGCCTAACCTATGTCATGAATTTTTTTAGAAGAGATTTGATATTTATTATGAAAATTGTCACTTTTCACCAGCATAGCGTCATAGGGAATACTGAATTAAATTAAATTTCTTAATGTTAAAAAAAGTGATTTAAAAAAATGTTTGCACTCATCAGGTATATAAAATATAGGCAATAAAAACATAATTTGGCAACATTATATGGAAACGTTATTTTAGTTCATCATTTTTGGGAATATGAATATATGCATTAATGTAATGGGTAGCTGAAGAGGAAAACACTTCTTCTTAGAGGAAAAAACAGTTTTTTTCCCCTACTCACTGAATGTTTATGTACTCCAAATGACATCAAAAAATTTGGTGACATCAGTTTGACATCCAACAATCTAACTCAATTCTAACACTATCTACCTGGAAATAGTGTCAGATCCCACAGATTAAGGGCTCAGTCCCACAAGACGACCCTCACTTCAAATGCCAATCGCAAGTCCAGGTTATTATGTGGGCTTCTGACTGACCAACTATAAATCAGAAGTTCCCATAATCCCCATCATGAGGTTTGATCATTTGCTAGAACGGCTCAGACAAGGCAGGAAAACCATTCACCTCCACATGTTCACCAACCAACCTGGAAGTTCTCCAAAACCCTTCCTTCAGGTATTTTTTTTCCCCTTTCTTTAATGAAGGCTTCATTACAACGGCATGATTGATTAACTCATTGGTCATTAGTGATTAACTGGACCTTCAGTATCTCTCCTCTCCCCAGAGGTTTAGGGTGAGGCTGAATGTTCTAATCCTTTCATCACATGGTTGGTTCCCCAGGCAACAAACCTGCATTCTTAGGGGCTTGCTAAAAGTCCTCATTAACATAAACTCAGGTGTGCTTAAAAATAGCTTTTCTATGAATAAAAAAAGACACTTCCACCTCTATCACTCTGGAACTATTTCAGGAACTACGGCTATTTGAAGACAAAAAAAAATTACTAAGATTTTCCACGTATAGCCTAGAACTTCTACCTCAACTGTTTAACTTTGAGAAGTTTCCAACTATACACATTATGCCTGAGATTTTAATTGTATCATTTAGCATACAAAAAGATTATAATGTAAATAGCCACCAAAAATCAGTGTTGAAATTAAAAATGGTGTATTTATACAATTTAATACAAAGCATATATATAGAGAAATGTTTTGCTATGGTATTCTAAAAAAGAAAGTTGGTAAACACGAATAAGCACCTGAGCAGTATTAAAGTAAAACATTTATCTGAAAAAATATTAAAAAGTTATACAAAATAATGTCTGTAATTTTTATAATATTTTGACTATCCATAAAATTTCAAACATCAGTCAAGAAATGCAAAAAAATAATGATCATCTCTGATAAGGAAGAGAGGTGACTAGGTCCTGGAATGAAGATTAGGGAGTCATTTCAATTTTATTAATAATATGCCTATGTTATAAGGGAGAACATATTCATCTATTACTTATATAATTAAATTTTAATAAAATGGGATAGTTATTAAAATTTAATACTCACTAAGATTTATGAGTGATTTTATTATTGGAAACTATTAAGTAAATATCATGTCTGTCCTATATTCATAGACTCATGTTAAGGATTACGTTATATTTCCTGCAGTGAAAACAGTTTTAACAAAAGAACCGTTTTTGTCCAGTTTGTATACCACAGGTAAAAGTATATGTTGTTATTAATCTCCCTTGAGAGATAATTTACTGCCACTGTAAATATCTATGTAATCACAAGTACTTATAGCTATCTATGAAGAAACTGCCTATATCAGATTGAATGCAGTCACTAAAATGTTAGCGTTAATATTGTAATAATAACGTGAACAGTAATGTTACGTACAATATGGCTTACTGTTTTAGCAGCCCAAGGGACTGCATTATAATGAAGTATATTCCATTTTATAGGGTTCCCAGAGTTAAGACTCTGAAGAGTTATACGAGGTCTGACAATTAAGTTCGCGAACTTGTTGCACCGATGTTGCTAACCCTTTTTGATATCAGAGGAATTATTCACTACGAATCTGTACCAAGTGGGCAGTTAACCAAGTCTACTATTTGGAAGTGCTGAAACGGCTGCATGAAAATGTTAGATGAAAACAAACTGAACTTTTCGCCAACAATTCATGGCTCTTGCATCACAACAATGCATCAATTCACACAGCAATATCTGTGAGGGAGTTTTTAAGCCAGTAAACAAATGACTGTATTGGAATACCCTCTCTACTCACCTGATCTGGCTCCCAATGAGTTCTTTCTTTACCCGAAGATAAAGGAAATATTGAAAAGAAGACATTTTAATGGCATTCAGGACGTGAAGAGTAATATGGCGAGAGCTCTGATGGCCATTCCAGAAAAAGAGTTCCAAAATTGTTTTGAAGGGTGGACTGGGCACTGGCATCAGTGCATAGCTTCCCAAGGGGAGTATTTCAAAGGTGACCATGGTGATATTCAGCAATGAGGTATGTACCGTGTTTCCCCGAAAATAAGACCTAGTCGCACAATAAGCTCTAATGTGTTTTTTGAAGCAAAAAGTAATATGAGACCGGGTATTATATTACATTAGACCTGGTCTTATATTATAGTGAAATAAGACCAGGTATTATATTATATTATATTATATTATATTATATTATATTATATTATATTATAGACTTGGTCTTATATTAAAATGAGACTGGGTCTTATATTAATTTTTGCTCCAAAAGACGCATTAGAGCTGATTGTCCAGCTAGGTCTTATTTTCTGGGAAACACGATAGCACTTTTTCTAGGATGAGTTCATGAGCTTAATTGTCACTGCTATGCTGCTGTATCAGTATTGAGAGGGTCTCCAAGAAAGAGTCACATCAACCTTCCCCAAGTTTTGATTCCAGAAATTACATAAGTGATCTTGCCAACATTTAATTTTAAGAGCCATTTATAAATTAGCAAGATATGGTTTAAATTTGTCCTATACCATGACAAAATTCTGAAGAGATGTGTACTTGAGTTAAAAATTTGAGAGTGGAAGCCAACTATATAGTAAGGATTCAGAAAGCAGAGATGAGAAAGAAATATGTTAAAGGTGAAGGAGGGAAGATAAAGCATGTGGGTGGATATCAAGAGAGGATCATCAGCTTCATACATATTCTACTGCTGAGACATTCATTCTCTGAGTCTGGAGCCATAAATAATAAATCAGTACATACACATTAAAAAAGGAATTCGATTTTTTCTTAAAAAACAAATGAATCTCTCTTTAAAGCAAACTAAGATATTAAAGCTTTTGTTTGATTCATTTTCTGTGTGCTTTAACAAGCAATATTCCACAAGAGCACACTAGAAGTATAACTTTAAAATCAGTTTTATCACTCCAACATGTGATATTTTGGTGTCTATAAACATGATTGAGATATTACAGTAAGAGAGTAGCTCATAGTCCTAAAAACATAAATCTGTAAAATAACATGCAAAAGTTTTAATCTCCTAGCCAGTACAATTAGAAGTTTACTCTTGGATTGTATTAACAATATAAGAAAATAAAATACAGGCTTGTGATTCTATAAGATGTTTTGGTCTTTTAAAAAAATAAAGGAGCCAGGAGAGGGAGAGAGCCAGATTCCACCACTATGAGATCGGGTAAGAAAGACCTTTCTAGTTGTGAACTTTTGTTTTCCTACATTGCCTGCATGGATCAGGGATTGCCTCTTTGCTTTTCAATATAGTCCATAATATTTTGATAAGTTTGCAGAGTGACAAATGATTACTAGAATTAGTGCGGTGATCACATTGTAAGGTAAAAAAATGTTGAATTACTATGTATCGTACAATATTATACTATAACTAATATAATACTGTATACCACATAAAGTACAATAAAAATAAAAAGCAGTGAATTCAGTTAAGGGCAGTGGGGAACTATGGCTAGAATGAGCCTGCTTGTTTGGGGGAGGATCTGACAACAACCTGTGCAAACAGGCTATCTGGCCTCATGTTACCATTTCTCCTCCACTTCACTTTTTAAATAATATACTTATAACTGGATGAGACGACCTATTCAAAAAGCAGTTTTTAGGGCATGTCTAAAGCAAGGTGCTCTGGAAGGAGGAACTAAGAGTTAACATTGTGGGATTGAGCCCTTATTTGACATTAAAAACTCACTAACTCAGGGCAGGCTCTTTTCAGTGAAATATGCTCTGAGAGACATGCGTACTTACATTCATTACAATAATCACTGATAAATAAAATCCTGAGATTCTTAGATATAGTAAAACTCAGAAACGCATTGCTATGCGAGATGCATTTAAGACAATGACTAACAGAATATTAGGTGTTTTTTTTTTTTTTCCTATTTTTTTGTTTTATTTTGTTTTTTCATGTCCTGGGTTGATAATATAGGAACAGGATATAACATCTTAGGCAAATATCAAAATACATAAAATAGCAATATTTATATTTGACAAATCCAAACATGATGTGAAAAACACTAGGCAAAAGGGAGATATTCTAATTGGTTTTTAAAAAATGTACTTAAATGAATGCCTTAAAATAAAATTGTAGCCATTAGCTTTATATGTAAATACAGAGAGATAGAATGTTTGCACCCAAATAAGATAGAATGCTCATTTTTTAGCATATAAATGATGGTCATCCAGATGTGTCAACTTCAAAATGACCAACAGTTTCCAGTTATTAAATCAAACACTATTTTGGGTGTTGCTATGGAGATATTGTAGATGTGATTAAAATACATAATCAGTTAGCTTTAAGGGAGATTTTCTAGATAATCTGATTGGGCCTGATACAATCAGTGAAAGCAGAGCTAGGGCTTCCCTGAAGAAGAAATTCTGCTTATGGCCAGTGGCTTCAGCTTTTGCCTCAGTGATCCAGGCTGCCTTTCCTGAGAGCCAGCCTATCAATTTTGAACTTCCCACCAAAAGAGCCATCCCTCTATAGGTTGGGGAGCCAATATTTTGATAATACAAACTTTGCACAGGAAAATAGAAGCATAGCTCCTAAATAACATATTAACTAAATGAAACTGACAATGAATTTGCAAAGTTCTATATTGTGATCAAGTAGAATTCTCCTAGGAATGCAAGAATGATTTAATATCGGAAATGTGTCTATGAAAAATCACTTCACTAATGGACTTCAGAGAAAAATGTCAAGGGATCTAGAAAAAGCACTTGATAATTTGTTTCATTGAACTAAAAGTAGAAAAAATATTTAATTAAAAAAACAACTATCACAAAACATCCTCTAAGGGAAAAATATATTTTCTCTATTACAGAATAGTTTCAAGAACCACGAAAGAGCTGAGATTTTAGTATACTTGCAAACCTACTTTTTAGCCTGCCACAATTTCATGGAAGCTGATGGAAGAAATGAAACTCTTAGCTCAGAGGCAAAAGACTGTATTAGTCACAGCACTTCACAATGAACATCAGCATTGTGTCAGCCCCCTTTTCTACAAGTGCCACAGCCGAACTCTGGGCCCGGATGGATTCCTCTACACGCAGTGGACTACGTTATAGGAGAAGCCTGAACTTAGGAACCCGAATCTTTTATAATATTCAGTAAGTATGTTGGTCCTTTGGCTCCAGCATGAGACAATATGTTTATTACATATTGTATTATATACAATAAGAATGCCTGCCATTTACTTTGGAGAAAGACACTATCTTTATATTCCAAGGCTCTATGTAAGCAAATCTGCCCTTTACTACCTGGAATCACTGCTTCTAACTTCCACTACTATTTGCATTATGAACATCCTTCAAAACTAGTCTTGAATAACAAAGGTGGTCATGGCTTCCTTTCACAAGCCATACAGAGACATGAGAAACCCATGAACAATTGGCTCCCAACAATATGCATCCCTCTGTCATCAAATCCTGTTGGCTTCAGGTTCCTTTTCCCATAAGTACCTCACTCTGGCAGCTACTCTGATTAATCTGATAGAGGCTGGTGCCAAATCTATTCAATGTGTCTCACACAGCATTTAATTAAGTTTACTATTAACAGAACTCCAAGCAGCCAGAAGAGTCCAACCTGCAGTACTGAACTCAAACATACTCCCAAGGTTCTACCCCACAGCAGCTGAAGAAAACCGTCAGGACATTCTTTTTTATGTTTTTTATTTGATCTTTCCACTTGGCCTGATGTATTAATTGCATTAACTATTGTACAGACACTGCCTTGACCCGGAGGTTGGATGTCTAGGGCAATTTTATCACTCATTGCAGCCTTGGCCAGTAAGCAGAGGCTGACCTGAATGCCTTCTATGGCTGATGTGGTTTCATTGATCACTTCAGCTTTTCTAATTGGATCATTCCCATTTTAGAGTTAATGTGTCATTTAATGCTCTGGTAAGGTCCCCTGAGTAAACAAGGGTTTACCAGTTTTTGGAACCATTTCTGCCAACATCTGGGACTACGTGATTTTTAGTGTAGTTTCTTTATATATTCGAATGTCTTTTGTGGTACTCCTATGGTAGAAGTCACTTTGTTTTTGATAGCGCAGCACATTGAAAATTAACGCTTGGCCACAGTTTCTGAAGTGCACATAGTGTCCCTGGAAAGAAAATTGTTTTTTACAATATTCGTCTTCCCCAAGTGACATACATCAGTTGGGGATCACAGGTTGACAGTGCCTCCAGCATGGTACACCATTAGCAGGTGGCATTCATTTGCTTCGTAAAATTACTGAGCAATTGCTATGGGTTGGAGTATGGAGAAAACATCCAGTGGTGTTGACAGGTATTTTTCACATTGGTTTGGAGATTCCTTGGCTCAGCATACACGCAACCAGATTCTCTTTCAGTGGGAATGAGAGGAATGTTGTCCCATTGTTGTGACAATGGCTCTTCCTTTGCCTGTTTAAAAGAGACTAAGCAATAACCCCACTACTATCTGGACAGCTTGCTTCTATTCTCCGGCTGCTCAGCCTTTGATCATTCATTAGCGGGTAGTACGATGAGGAACTCTTGTTACCCCCTCACCAATGCCAGCACTTGGGTGAGAGCATATACTAGTGGATCTCAGGGAATCTTATCCCATCACTAAGTCTAGCCCACAGGGACCTTGTCCTTCATCTTCCACAAAGTCCTCTCTCTCACAGAATCCCATTCTCATTGGCAAAACTTGAATTAAAGTGTGAAGGGTCTGAGATTTTACTATAAGCTTAAGCTTACAAAGTAACCTGCCACAATTTCATGATTACCAGTAGAAAACCCACAGCTTCCAAGTCTAAGAGAAAGGTCTTTGCTTTTTACAGCACAGTAAGTAACATAAACAGGAAACACCTGGTTTGCTATCTTTCTGATGTCACTCCAATATTGTCTTGCTCTTATTCATTATGTCTCACCTCATCTATTCTTGGCTATCAAGGTCTCCGTTACATAATGAGAGAGAGAAAGAGACAGAAATTAAGTGAGAGGAGAAAAGGGGAAAAAAATGTAGCAGCCAAATAGCTCCTACCCTGTTTCCCCAAAAATAAGACCTAGCCGGACCATCAGCTCTAATGTGTCTTTTGGAGCAAAAATTAATATAAGACCCAGTCTTATTTTACTATAATGTAAAACTAGGTCTAATACAATATAATATAATATATAATATAATATAATATAATATAATACCAGGTTTTATATTAATTTTTGCTCCAAAAGACGCATTAGAGCTAATGGTCCATCTAGGTCTTATTTTTAGGGAAACACGGTATGTATAAAATACATGATAAAGCAAACAATTAATCATCAAACAAGTGTTGGCAAGGATGTGGAGTAAAGGGAACCCTGGTGCACTGTAGGTGGGATTGTAAATTGGTGCAGCCACTATGGAAAACAGTAAGGAGTATCTCAAAAGATTAAAACTAGAACTAGAACTACCTTATGACCCAGAAATTCCACTTCTGAATATTTATCCGAAGAAATTCAAAACACTATTTTGAAAAGACATATGCACTCCAATGTTCACTGCAGCACTATTTACAATAGACAAGATTTGGAAGCAACCTACATGTTCATTGATACACGAATGGATAAAGAAAAAGTGGGACACATATAAAAATGGAATATTACTTGGCCATAAAATGAATGAAATCTTACCGTTTGCCACAACATGGGTGGACCTAGAGGTTATTATGCTAAGTGAAATAAGTCAGACAGAGAAACACAAATATCATGTGATTTCACTTACATGTGGAATCTAAAGATCAAAATACTCAAAAAAGCAAAGTAGAAACAGTTTCATAGATACAGAGAAGAAACTGATGGTTGCCAAATACAAGCAAGTTTGGGGACAGGGTGAAAAAAGGAAAGGATTAAGAGGCACAAATTAGTAGTTACAAGATAATCATGGGGATATAAATTTGGGCATGGGGAATATCGTCAATAATATGGTCACAACTAATATGTATAGTGCCAGGTGCGTACTAGACTAATTGGGTGTCACTGCCTAAATTACCTAGATGTCTAACCATTATGCTCTACAGTTGTAACTAATATAAAATAATATTGTATGTCAACTGTAATTAAAAATAAAAAAAATAAAATCTAAAGATATGTATGACTCAGTTGACTCAATGTTACTATTATGGAGCTATTTTACTGTATTACAATACAGTTATACGTGAGGTGTGTAAAATAATTTTACCCATTTTTAGCTAACATTTACTGAGTTCATACATGTACCATTTTCTAGTTAGACACATTATATTTATTACTTTATTGAATAATCATTTGAATATTTTCATTCTCATTTTATAGATTGGGACCCCTACCTGAGATATGGTTAAAATATTTGCTATTACTCTGCTAATATGTGGTGAATCCGAGCCATTGTTTGATTTCAAAACCCTTGCATATTAACTAATATACATATAGTTCTTATGCTAAATGGACTTTGTTCTTTTAAAGTAATGTAATCTACTTTCATAATTTTCTATTTTTTCTAACTTATTATACTACAGTCAATACATATATGTGCATTCATGTATTTTACACATATATGTACAGAGTCACATACACATATATGCAGGCATAAAAGTGTCTATGAGGTTTGACAATTAAGTTTGCGAACTCATCCTAGAAAGAGCACTACATACCTCATTGCTGAATATCACTATGGTCACCTTCGAAGTACTCCCCTTGGGAAGCTATGCACTGATGCTGGCGCTTAGTCCACCCTTCAAACCAATTTTGGAACTCTTTTTCTGGAATGGACATCAGAGATGTTGTCATATGACTCTTGATGTCCTGAATGTCACCAAAATGTCTTCCTTTCAATATCTCCTTTATCTCCCGGTAAAGAAGGAAGTCATCGGGAGCCAAATCAGGTGAGTAGGAAGGGTGTTCTAATACAGTTACTTGTTTACTGGCTAAAAGCTCCCTCACAGACAGTGCCATGTGAGCTGGTGCGTTGTCGTGATGCAAGAGTCATAAATTGTTGGTAAAAAGTTCAGGTAATTTTCTTTGTTTTCATGCAGCCTTTTCAGCAGTTCCAAATAGTAAGCTTGGTTAACTGTTTGTCCAGTTGGTACAAATTCATAATGAATAATCCCTCTGATATCAAAAAAGTTTAGCAACATCATTGCAACTAGTTGGCGAACTTAATTGTCCGACCTCATATGTATATATATATATATATATATATATATATATATATATATATATGTATGTATATATATACACACATATGTATTCACCTGCAGTGTAATAGTTCATCAAAAATATAGAAAATTATAAAATTGGTAAAATTAATTTAAAAGATAATGTCCATTTATCGAGAACTGTATATACACAATGTGCATATATATGTACCATAGTTAATACGTATACACACATATGCACAATTACATGTAAATCCATTCATTCTGTTTAGCGTTAGAAAGGTAAATAATGAAGCTTGTTGATGAGACTCTTGGACTAAATAAATTTTATTTTTGAGTTCTAAAATATCTAATTAAAGTATGTATTTGCACAAGCACCACAAAGGGCAACTAAGAGGTCTTTTTCACTTATCCTGTCATAACTGTACTCTAGTGTGGTTAGGTTTTAAAAATCTAGTTTTCAAATATGAATGATTTTTTTTATTGACCAAAGACTTCAACAATAATCTTCTGAAATGAACTTTAGAAAATGATCTGGTGATACAAGGAGATATTTTTTGGACAGAATGCTTATCATCAACAATTTAATCTCTGGATATCATAGGTTAGATTATAGAAGGAAAATGAAGTATCAGACATTTTTATATTAGTTGTTTCCTAAGTATAGCAATTAGTCATTTCCTACATCTAGGGTTTTTTAAAATTATGATGAGTTTTTTCCTGAATACACTTTAAAATTTTACATAAATAAATGAATATATTTGAAAACCATTTTATTGGCACTGCTGAAAGAGCATAGCTTACGTTTTAGAAGTTTCTTTAAAGAGACAAATTTCACTTTCTCACCTAGTTAAAAGGGGCATTCATCACTACTTGACACGCAGATGCTGTGAAATAAATGTACTTCCAAAGAACTCAATACATAGTTCAATTTCCTCCTGACAGTAGCTTTCAAGTTATCTTTCTGGTAACTTTCTTGACTGATAGTGTTGGAGAAGTGCTAATTGACAGACACATTCCCCGGGTGACAGATGGCAACACAGACCCAATTGTCGGAGTGCAATAATGCTAACTGTCAGAAATGAGAAACAAACACATCAGGGATCTTGTTTTACACACACACACACACACACTCACATGCACATGTACAAGCTCCATATAAAACTCCATATAAAACTCCGTATATAACTCCATATAAAAAATTCATGTGGTAGAGGCAAAATATCACTCTTAAGACTTAAATCTAAAGGACATTGGAACATAAACAGTATCCCAGAGAGTTCCCTAAAAGAGGTCTCGTCTCATAATAGTATCCAAGATAATTTTAGGATAATAGAAATGGTTCTGACAATTGCAAAAACCTGATAGACTTTACTAATATATGAGTATGTTTAACTTTCCTAAACCATCATTATTCACTGAAGCTGTCCCAGGACGCAGAATAAAAAGTTCTGTGCACAGTATCCCTTGTAAATAAATACTTTTTGGTAGATTTCAAACTGTATTTCAAGAGGAGAGAATGAGTGTTAGTGGTATGAAAATCAAGGGATTAAGGTTTTTACATAAAATCTGCTTATTTTAAACTTAAATACATTCTTAGAATTCAGAGAAGGAATTGCAACTGGTATGTACATTATGTTGTTTTTTAAGAATTTATTTTAAAGTGTTTAAACAGCAAAAAGTTTAAACTTGTGAAGGAGACAAGAGTCATAAAAAGAGCCATCAGAAGACAGAGGAAAAATTATCTCTAATATCTCCTCCAGTTCTCATATTTCTGTCCCAGAGAAATTTCAGACTTTTCCCCCATATGTAATTTTATGGGTATGATTATAGATTAAACTTGGCATAAATTTCATATAATGAATCTGAGAATAACCTACTTATTATGCCCAAATTCACACAGCACTTTGTTAAAAATGTCAGTCAGATCAATCAACAGTAACTTTTGAGGAGCTTTCTATGTAATTTTGTCTTTCTTGTTCTATAAGACTTTTCCTTTAAGTGATGGTAGCAAATGTAAGACGCATGTCTCAGAATCCATGACCAAAAATTCACATTCATAGCTCATAAAATGTTGCTTCTGTTGGACTTGGAGTCATTGTAACTCCACTGATTATACCAATTTAAAAGCAAACTTATGTATATATTGGGTGGTTAATGCACTTCTAAGCATAGTTCAATCAAGAGGATTGGCTTCTCTTTTGGGAACCATGAGGGAATACCATAATTTGCATTGAAAACAATTGCTTTTGGTTAAGACAGTGAACACAACAAAGGAAGTTCAGCTTCCTCCTGAAGCCACGGTAAAATGATTCTTAAGGTGTAAATGCGTAAGTGCAAAGACAGCAGGAGAACTATTGAAGCTGGAAAATTTGGAAATTGCAAACTGAAACGTAGGTGGTAGCTGATTGAGCGAACCCAAAGAGGTCATATCTTAAATAGGATTGTAATATGTAGCAAATGCAAATACTGGGTACCCAGTTAAATTTGAAGCTCAGAAAAACAATGATCACTTATTTTAGAATAAGTATGTTCAAGTTTAACTGAGAGTTCTGTATCTTATCTGGCAACTCTAATTCTAAACCTTCAGAGAAGCTGAAAAGCAGCAGGATGTAAAATAGAAAACATTAGAAAAAGCTCAGGAATGTTTGGCAACAGGTATCGAAAATAGTTTTTATGAGGCAACTACCCATTTAACACAGCCAAGAAGAGATTAGCGAATTATTCTTTGGAGAGAATAAAACAAAGAGTATGTGATATTTAGAAAATTCAGAACCTGTTGAGGTTAAATGTTATAGTGAAAACTGGCATTACACGAAATAGGTTCCAGAACCACCATCCCTCTTCCAAACGTTACTCTCAGAATATTGGCAGCAACGTTGATTCCTTCCAAACTGGTGATTGAAGGACACTTCATTACGAAATCTGAATACTGAAGAGAAACAACCTGTAGATACTTCTGGGGAATTCTCAGATGAAGTAGCCCATCCATATCATTCTACATTGATGGCTAGTGGTGAGGGCTGTGCACACAAGCACAGAAACTTCCATCAGTGTCTAGTATTGTCTTCATTTTTGAGGATATAGCCAACCATAACCAGATACCTGAAGAAAGTGCCTAAGAAGAAATACTGGGATCAAAATAAACCGTTACAAGGAACCAGGCAAAACAATTCCAAAATCTCAATGAAAACGAGAATATATTGCATCATGAAAAAAGGAAGGTTTTGAAAAAAAAAACACAATAGAGAAAAAGGAAGAAAATGGGATGTTAAAAATAAAATTATGGAGTAATTCAATAAGTATTTTTAGGGAAATTTGAAGAAATATAAAAATTAAAGCAAAAATTAAAATGGAAGAAAATTAAGAGAGAAATTGGAACTCTTATACATTGTTGGTGGGAACGAAAAATGGTGCAGTGGCTATGGAAAATAGTATGCAGTTTCCTCAAAAAATGAAAGATAGAACTACCATAAGAACCTGCAATCCCACTTCTGGGTATCTACTCAAAATAATTGAAATCAAGATCTCAAAGAGATATTTGCATTCCAGTGTTCATTGAAGTGCTACTGACAATAACCAAGATATTGAAACAATCTAAACATCCATCAGAGGATGAATGAATAGAGAAAATCGAATTGAATATTATTCAGCCTTAAAAAAAGGAAATCCTGTCATTTGTGAACCTGGAAAACATTACGCTGAGTGAAATAAGTCAGTCACAGAAGCACAAATATTGCATGATTCCACTTATATGAAGTATATAAATAGTCAAACTTATAGAAACAGAGAATAGAACAGTGGTTGCCAGGGGCTAAGGTGGAGGGAGACGTAGGGAAGTGTTAAGTAATATGTAAAAAATTTCACTTATGTGAAACTTATGTACAACATACATAAGTTCTGGAGATCTGATGCAAAACATTGCGCCATATGGGAGCCCTATCGTATCATCCACTTAAAAATCTATTAAGACGGTCTATCTCTTGTTAAGTGTTCTTACTACAAAACAAAATTAAAAGAAAAAAAAAAGTGTGATCCTAGACTCATTTTCTGACCACCTGGCTCATAAATACAAGTCTTTTGTCAAAACCTGAGCTATTCCTCTTCCCTCTTCTGTGTGGATACTATTTTCTGAGGAATCCACCTCTTTTTTATATATATATAAAGTACAACAGGCTACACATTCCTGAAAACGGTTGGACAGAAGGTGGAAGCAGGGTTGGACTGGGGTTAGACAATTGCATCATTGTTGATATGGGATGAAATAAAAAGCCACTTGAGCAGCAGTATATGATGAGAGAATCAAGACCTTTCTACTCTTGTCTATGCCAGAGGACCAGGAATTTGGGCTGGGAATAATGTTATTTCAAGACATCAGAATTGCATTCATCACAGGGAATTGGCTAGAATCTTCCACTTTACCTGACTTCTTGCTGTGACTGTAGCTCTGAAGGGAGATTTGATTAAGAATCAAGTGAAGAAATACTGGTAACAAGTGTCATCTACCTCTCAGTCTGTTACAGAAGTCTGATTCAAGCTATTTTCTCAACTGAAAGATAATCTGAGAAAGTAGTTCAAAAGAGCGCAACACATCCGAGATAAAAATCAATGAAACAAAACCAAAAATGTAAAGTGTAATTGTCTTTTAAAACTATAAGATAAAGTAAAAGTTCCGTACATCAAATTGGGGGAAAATATTACGTATTATGTAATGAAACTCAGACTTGCCTTGTATTTCTGTTTTCAGCAATAAATGCCAGAAGTCAGCATACTTCTGAGGGTGTTCCTTGATCTCAGTTACATATGCAATCCAGGAAGCAGCATAATAATGTTTACTACTTTTTTTTTCATGAAGGAAATGGAAGATATTTGTTAATTCTGGTTAAATAGTCCAATACTTTCTGACAAAGTGCCAAGACAAGGTCTCTTGGACTCACAGTAATAAATCCTGTAACAAAGGAAATCTAAAAGGTAATTAAAAAGACTAAAGAGCAATTGGGTCTTATCTAAGAACATCAGAAAGTGATATGGCACATAATACTAAGAACTGGCAGACCCAATCTATTTGTCAGTCTTTTCCTTCCTCTCACGCTGCCTTTCATGTTTTAAGTGGAAGAACAGCTGTGAAGAGTCTATTGTATGTCCATCATTATGCCACTTTACATTATGATTCCCCTGAGATTGATTTACTTCTGCTGGAACATTCATTTTCTCTCTCAGACACCCCAACTTATATAAACGTCTAAGTATGTAAAACATATCTATTCAAACTTTTAGTAAATATAAGTATAAAGCTTTGTCTTTTGAAATCTGCCCTTTGCAGAACATAGCTTCTGTTCCCACTTTCAGGATGCTAGAGTCTACATTTCAACTTTGTAGCTATTGTTAAACACAAACTACACTTTCAACACGATTGTTCAATTTTTTCAGTTACATATAGATAATTTAAGCAATCAAATGCTTTGCCTAAAACATGTCATTTGTATTTAATAGTCTCTTTCTTGCATGCTATTAAAATCACTGACATTATTCTTCAACTGTTAAGTTAATGAAACAAAATTGTATTAAGAAACTGTCTTGTACAATATACTCAGGAAGCAAGTAGTAGGGGACTACACTATTAGGAAACTCACTTTCTACATTCAAAAGGCTCAAAAGTAGAATCTGCGCTTAGTTTTAGCAATCAGGGGGCTTCCCCACAGAATGGCATGTACTATATCTCTAGGTTATCTATTCTAAAATCAGCAGTCTTTAACAGATTAAGCTACCACACATTCCATCTTTCTTTTTTTCCATCATCACTTCTTGAGGCAGAGACCTGCTTATTTGGACATTCCTTTATGCTCCTTTTCTCTACTTACATGACCTCTCCAGGACAACACAGTTAGTTTTTCTAAACAGACTGAGTGACTTAGAATAAATTATAAAGCTTACTTGTAAACGATAGGCTTACTTGTAAGATTTAATTATGCTCCTGTAGCAATTTTACTTAAATACAATTTTACTGAATGCTTTTTATGTGCAAGGATCTAGTCTAAGTATTAGTAGTTCAATGAAGAATAAGACATGCTCTCAGTGAGTTGATGTCACCTCTGGGTTATCTCAGAGAAACTGGTCCCCAAGAAAACGTGTAGAATTCAATACATACTGCAGAGTCATGTAACAGACTCATATATTGTTTTGATAAAATCATGTGCATATCTATATTTCCAAGTAGAGTTTGGTTAACAAATTTTATAGTATGTATTATTACATACAAAATCAATTTTTCATATTTGATATTTACTTCCTGACTTAGCTATGTTAAAGTACCATGTGGTTTTATATTTTATTCTTTCCTGACAGAATTCATGGAGCTCTTTCCAAAAGTTCACTTTGGGAATGATTCACATGGAAAACTTGATGAAGCAGCATATTCTTTGCCATGTTTGTCTTCTTAATTGTAGACAGAAATGTTCCATTTAGCAACTCTGAACAGTTAGTATTAATGTGAGAATGGCTTTCCAAAGCAGTGTCTTCTGACAGGTTATCACTCATGTGGCTTGATTTGCATTATCAACAATGAAATGGAATTGAAAGGCAAGCAAACTATGGCCAATATATCAAAAGGTTGATTTACACAATTTCCATAGGCACGTCTGTTTGCTGGACATCAAATTAGCAACATGGGCAAGATGTAATTTACAATTGCTTTCAGGCAATGTAGAGATAAAATGCTTAATTATTTATTAATGAAGACATAATTAATCTTCTGAAATGCTTTTGTGTGGATGAGAAACAAGGGCTTTATCTTAAAAGCCAAAATATCAAGTAATTTGCAATATAAAAATTGTACTCTGTTGCAAATTCATATGTGCACCTAATGTCCCAATTTCTATGTAATAATTCTGACACCTAACGCATCAATTGTTTAATCTTCTTCACTGACAGAATCATTTTGGAATTTAATAATTAGGGCATGGATTATAATAGATAATATGACCTAATTATTTAAAAATAATTCTTAGGCTTCTATTAGCTATATACATTATAATATATATTATGCATATTATGTACATTGTATATTATATGCATGTTTGTATACATATATATTTTTTTCCCAAAATTATTCTGGATAGGGGCAGTTTGTCAGATACATTTATTGCAAATATTTTCTCCCAATCTGGCTTGACTTTTCATTTTCATGAGATTGTCAAGCAAAGGCAAGATTTACTGGTTCCGCCTGTAAAGAAATGAACTCTTGTTAAATTCAGACCATATATTCCTACATAGACAGCATAATCAAAGAAATCAAAGGTGCCATCTCCCTCGGTCCTTTCTCCCACAAGATACCAAAACAAAAGGGTCTGAATGCCTGCAACATGAGTGGTGGGGCCACCTGTGGCTGAGGGGCTGAGCCTTTGGATAGCTAAACAGTTCTACCATCTGTAGCTATATTTTAAGGGAGATGCGGCAGAAAGCCTCCTCATCAGAACACAGAGGCAATGAGAGAAAACTGTCTCTTGCCAGCCTCAGGAAAATAGAGAAGCAGTAGGAAGTGGCCTTGTAGCATCTCATCGTAGGTCTCCCACGCTGTCATTATTTGGGGCGATACTGGGGTATTCTGACCAGACTCAAGTCAGCTGCAGTTCAACCATGTCTATGTGGCTTGATGAATATATGCAAAGCCATCCAGCAAAGACATCCCCCTGCATAGTTTCATTTTATTAACACATTTTTAATTTACTGAACTTAAATACATACTTTATTTTATTTTTTATTGTATTTTATTTTATTTTTATTGTTTTTCTAGTAAATCTTGCTGATCTCAAGGTTCCCAAAATGTTCTCTTATTTCTTTTTATAGCTTTATATTTTATATTTTTACCTTGTTTTTTAGGACTCTAATGAATCTTGAATTAATTTTTATGTATGGAATGAGATGCATTTTGAAGTTCATTCTGTTTTCCATACATATATTTAACATTTTTACCACGACTTATTGAAAAGGTTTTCCTTTCAACATTGAATTATTTTCACACCTTTGTCGAAATTCAATTGAAAACATGGGTTAAAGTCTTCAAAAAATCTTTTCTGTTTATCGGTTATCTTTATATTAATACCAAACTCTTTTGATTACTGTAATTTACAGTAAGTTTTGAAATAAAATAGTATGTCCTCCAACTTTTTTCTTTTTCAAATTGTACTATCTATTATTTTTATTTGTATTGACAAATAAATTTTACAACAGGTTGCCAGGAAAAAGAAAATAAAAGACAATTTATATGTTAGTTGGGATTACATTGATTATAGGGGCCAATTTGTAGAAAATCAATATCTAAAATGTATTGTACATCTCAATCAATAAACATGGCATAACTTTTCAATTATTTGAATCTTCTTTAGATTCTCTTTTAAAACTAAATTCACTTTTAGTTTGAGGGAATAAAATTTATTTGGTATATTGACATACTATATGGCAATAATAATTCTCTTATTAAGCCTTGTAATTTTGTAGTAGATGCCTCTGCATCTTTTTAAAATAAATAATGATTCTACATTAACTATTTTTAGTCCTCCTTTTAAAAATTAATTTTATTTCATTTTGTACATTTTTGTTCCCAACGAGAACATCTAATAAATATTGTATATAAATGGAGAGAACCTAAATATAGCATTAAGCGCTATCTCTTTGTACATAGTTTGCTAATTGTTTTAATCAAATATTCTTATTTAATTGTTTTCAAAACTATTTTCTGCATCTATTGATATGATCATGTCTTTTGTATGAGTTACAGTGGTTGATAGAATATTAAAATAGATTCATCTTCTTGTGATAAACTCTAGTTAGTGATGATTTACTATCTTGTGTAAGATATCTGCAATTTATTTTCCCAATGGTTTGTTAAGGATTACTCTATTTAAGTTCATTAATTATATTTGTCTGCATTTTTTTCCCCTTCTGAAATGTGTTAGCAAGATTTAGTTCTTTTCTTTAGGATGGCTGTTAATAGAACCCAATAAAACCAGCAAGTTTTTGCCTCAAGAAAATGGATCTGTAAATACATTCTAAGAGCCAGTCATAATAAGCATGGTAAGATTCAGAGGTAGGTAATAATGGTCATCCAAAGATATCAAGTTCTAATCACTGGGACTTGTAATGTTACATCATTAAGAAAAAGAACTAATATAAAGAGCTAATAACAGATGTGATTAAACTAAGAATCTTAGATGAAGAAATTGTCCGGGATTATCCAGGTGGATCCTGAATCCCATCACAAGTATCCTTGTAAGAGAGATGCAAAGGGAAGTGAGACACACAGAGGAGAACTTGCCATAAAGACTGAGGCAGACATTATAGCGATATGGCCATAAGCCAAAGAACAATCAGGAAGGTCTAAAACCACCAAAACCTGGAAAAAAGCAAGGAATGGATTCTTTCCTAGAACCTTCAGAGAGAGCGTGGCCCTGCTGAAAACTTGATTTCAGATTTATGGACCCCAGAACTGTGAGAGAATAGATTTCTCTTCTTTCACCCTACTAGATTTGTGGTAATTTGTTATGGCAGCCACAGGAAACCTGTAAGGGGAAAGAATAGCATAATAACTAAGAATAGCATAGTGAGTCATAGGTCTTTACTATGTAATGGGAATTACACAGTGAGTCAACATTATTGGGAATTTAAATGAGATCATTTATGTAGACCACTTAAAAAACACTTAACTGATTTTGGATGGCATTGATCATTGATCAAGTGCCCATGGTTACGTGTATTCATGATGGGAAGTAACCTGCATCCTAAGGAGATAGCACATGATTGGTTGTGGGGCACATATAGCCTCATGCTCCACCAACGCTTGTGAGCAGATTTCTGTGGAAATGTAAACCGCAGCCATCCAGGCATTTTCCTATGGTAGACTGGACCGTAACCTGGACCTTTAAATTGCCCTGGAACACCTGTCCTCACCTCAGCAACAAGAGATGGATAGTGCTGGGTGAGATTTGGCACAAGTGGACACAGCTGTCGAAAGACCTGCAGTGTGTGTGTGGGGGGAGCATTGTCTCCCTGTAGTCTGGGTCCTTGTACTCTCCATGAAGATGGCTATTAGTGAGGGTTCGGGAGGGATTATTTAAAACTTCAATTTATCCATCCAGTACAAAATCCAATCCTATTTCAGTATTTTTTCGTTTTTCTCCAAATGATAGAGCACTATCATGATCATTATCTAACCCAGTAGTTCTGGAATCAAGGGCAATTTTTTCTCCCTTATTCCAACCTCAGACATTCAGATATATCTGGAAACATTTTTGATTGTCATGACTATTGTCATGGCTGGAGCCCTGGCATCTAGTGTGCAGAAGCCAAGGGTTCTAAATATTGTACAATAAACAAGACAACACCTTACAACCAAAAATAAAGAATTACAGGTCAAAAAATGTTAATTGGGCCAAGGTCCATATACTCTAATTTACCTAACAGTTTATTTATTTATTCATCTGTCTCTGCCCTCTACCTACAATATAAGATCTATGAAGCCAAGGGTGTTTTATTTTTGTCCTCTATTCTATCCCTAAAACTACAATTACATAGTTAAGAGCTCACTAATGTTTTGTTTTAATGACTGAAGGATTCTATGACCTGGGGTAATATTATTAGATATTTAGAGGGATCTGCTGAAAAGAAAGACTATTTTACTAATAATGTTTATTACCTTTTACATAATATACAGTCTACCAATATTTATTTAAATACATGCATATGAATGTGCTTTCTCAATGGGTTTTAATTATTACAGTACTTTATACTATTTTTGGAGAAAAGATTAAAAATATTAACATGGAAGTTTATATGGAAACCCAACTCTCTATATAATTTATACTTATATTTTCACAATAGAAATAAATAAATCATTAATATTAAAATGCTAAACAGTTCAGTCATACCAGATCCCTGAAACATTTTAAATGATGTATAATATTTTGAGCAGGTGAATAAATTGCTGTACTATACTCACTGAAGAGATTTTTTTGTTTTGTTTCGTTGTGTTTTTTTCTGTCAAGTGCTTATGCATGTTCATCACATTGAAATCCTTTTATTAAGGAGATTTCATAAATAAGAAACTAATACTGTTTATTATTTTTGTGCTGCTTGAAATAAATCAAATACATAAAACATAATGTATCAAGTATTTCTCCCCATTGTGAGGACCTGACCACATTTTCTAATATTATTGTATTTTAAATTATTCACTTGTAAAATGGGAACAGTAGCACTTTTATGTGTTGAATTTTGAGGATGAATGAGACAATAAAACACATAGGCTAGAATAGGTCCTGTCAGATAGTGTGAGCTGCACAGATTTTAGCAATGCCATCAATGATAGCTCCTAATTCTGAAAAACTTAATGCCTAGCACTGTATCCAATAATGAATATATGCTTTCACGTTCATTGGGATAAACGTGATGTTAAATAAATTTCTCTGAAAAAATTATTACAGCATACGTCAGAATTATATTTGAAACTTGAAGTGAGAGAACAACAACAAAATAAAACCTGGGAGAGGAGTAGGTGGTTGAAGAACGTAGTGTAATAAGGAAAAAGTATAATGCGGCACTATTTGTCTGTCTAACGATTATTGAACTAGTTAATCAATGGATTAGGTAATTCCAACTTCCTAGGAGTTTTAAGTCTCATTAAAGCCTATCAGAATATCATTCAAATAATTAATTCAGAATACCAATTATGTCCATTCAATACTGAATTACATGATGCAAAAATGTTCCGTACCAAGGAGGTTTAATTTCTTCTCCAGTTCCAGTGAGGAAAATCTGCTTTAATTTTGTTTTTGTGAGAAAAATTATTAATTGGATCTGTTTGCTTATTTGATTATTTTAAAATTCCATATAGATGTTGAAAATATGCCACAGACATATACAACACTTACCAATCGTAATTACCAGTAAACTCACACACATTGATATAATTCTTTTACATAAATTTCCTACTTCAGGGAACATTTCCAAACGAAATCTCATCATGATCATTTCCATGGTAGATATTTCCTATAGTCTTTGGAATTGGAATTTTATATTTTTTATGTTTGAATTTCTTTGCTTTTTTTTCTTCCCCTCTCCTCTCTTCCCTCTCTCCTCTCCCTCTCTTTGTAAGTGAAATAAGTATTATTTAACACATATAACCTCCTGGGCTTGGTTTCTAATATAAGTGATGCATACAAACTAAGGAGAGAGAATTGATTTCTGTCAGAAAAATCTTAAAAATAAGAATCCACAGCTATATTTTGATTACTTCTATTTTCCTAGAAATTATGATAATAATGTTTTACTGCCTTATTACCTTACATGGGTAGAGGACAGAAATTAAGAATCCAGTGCTTCCTCTTAGGGATTTTCCATGTTTATTAATATGAGGCCATATCACTAGAACTGGAGCACATTGAACTTTAGAGTATATACTGGATTAATATCCTGGTCCTGGAAGGGCATTTTAGGCACACATATTCCTACATATGAAGGGTCGCTCTTTTTCCATGGTAGTAGCTTGTTTATCGCTAACAAATGGAATTCAACTGTAATTGCGATGTGCCCCACAAACTTTTAAAAAATAAATTATATCTTGGTACAAAGGAAGGTGACTTTATTGAAACTATGAAGAAAACTGTGTTTCAATGAAGAGTAAAATGACCAGTAAACGTACTTCAAATAATATTTGTACCATTTATTGAAGAAATAAAGCCATGTTTTTTACACAATAATTTTAGGCCATACCTAGGATTATATTTAATTGTTTTCAAATGTGGTGTGGTTAAAAATAAATTTAACACAGTGCTTTTTTTTTTTTTTTTATCAAGATGGTTGTGATTTTCCTAAGTTTAATCAGAGGAGTAAAACACTCCTCTGAATTCCAATTATTACCAGCATTGTGCTTCAGTTCTCCTGAGAGACATTTGCTTCTATTAGCAATTTTTCAATTTAAAGCTTTATTACAGATTAATTTTCTTCTTATGATGCCACCCAGGGAAATTTATGTATTTCCTTGATTCTGATGGGCTGCCAACAATGTGAGAATTATTCTGAGGAATTTAATCCCCTAACTTTCTAAGGGTGAATCATCTGAGACCCAGATATTATTTTTAAGTGGATTCTGAGGTAACTGTTTCCAACAATAAATCAATGAATAAAAGGATTTTGAAAAGCCAGTAGCGGAAGTGTTTTAAGTTATTGATTTCCTAGCCATCTTTTTTAAAGATTATTCATTCAAGTCACTTAAGTATATTTCAAGGAAAAGAGGGTTAGAGAAAAAATAAATGGGAAACAAAGAAGAGTGGGCTTTATTAAGCATAGAGAATAGAATGTAGGAAAGTGACAAGAAATGTTCTCAGAGATATAAACACAAGTCAAATTTCCCTCAGGGTTTCACCCCACTCCTGTAATAAGTTTTTGTTCCGTTAGCCTAGGGTGAGTGGAGCCAATCTACTTCTCAAAGTCATGGGTTTTCTAATTAAAATATGTATAGACATCCTGGGTCTTTCAGTTGTCTATGTTATGACCAGTTACTCTGAAAGCATTTTCTCCAAAATCATCCTCTGCAATACCAAACAATTGAGTGTAACTCATACAGTCCTTTCAGAAGGCCAATCTTTGCCTATACCTCATAGAAGGAGATTTCATCTAGATGATAAGATGAGTATCTCAGGTTAAATTTATGTCAGCATTTAAAATTCAAAATTGAGAAGAGGGGGATTCTCCAGGAATGTATGATATAAGTCCACCTCTTATATGTAAGATGTTTATAAGAGTTAGGAGATGATTATGGTGAGGAGTAGAATGTGCTAAAATTAGTGATAGAATTTTTTTTTGTTATTTTTAGGCTTCATCAACAAAAGATACTTCAGATATACTTCTGATATTTTGAGATGCACCATGAATTTGACTTCATAAACTGAGGTTATTCATAAGACTGCTACACATTTGTGTCGCATAAAAAAACAGGCAATGTGGTTAAATTCTATCTTTGCATCATTTCCATAAAAAATACATATTATATTAAACATTACATTAGTGACGGTATTCTTTTGAAGTAGAAAAAGGTCTAAATCCACAAATATTACCTGTGTCATAATAAAAAGAGTTTACCATATGCTGAATACTGGCTTTACATTCACTTTTTTTTTTTTTTTTGGCCAAATATAATAAAACACACATCATGGGATACAATCACTGGCCCTGTTATAATTTCATGAACTGGGACCCATTCACCATACCTTGCTCTACTCTCCACAAACTAGCTATGGCTATTTAAATTTTTGAAGTAACTTAAAGACAATAGACCTGTATCTTATATATAAAAACTCCATCTGGAAGTCCTAGTAGCCAAGTCAAATGGTTATCTCCTGCCCAATCTCCAATAAGACCAAATTCAGGATGAGAAAAAACAAAAACATATTCCTCCATGAGAATATGCCAAGATAATCTTATAGTTTCATTATCCTCCCAACAGTATAAAACCAACATCAGTTTTCACTGGCACTCTGCCTTGGCAAAGATATTTGCTTTGAAAGGATCCTTCTAGCTTCTCTCTGTGAACTCTTGAATTGAGGTCAATCAATAATTATTACTCAGTAGTCCAGACTTTACTAGTAATTTGGAGACTAAATATAACAGTTGGGTCCCCAATGCATGGCCAAAGTTATCTATGAACTCTCTGACTGTTGTAGTATAATATCTTAAGATTCAGAGTGGCTCGGTTGAATATTATTGGAAATGAAAAGCAGGAGGGCTTTGGCCACTGACCCTGTGATGTAAGCAGAGAGTTGAGACCAATCTCAATCACAGCCATTTAAAAAAAGTGTATACAAGACTTACCACTCCTATAGCTATAAACTCTGTGTATGTTTAATAAATTGCTGCTATTTATAGTTAATTACTACTAATATTAATATGTGCCATTTATTTACTATTTACATTGTGCCCAAACACTGTGCAAGGCCTTACAACTACATTATTTCTAATTAACTCCACTTTGATAGTTAATTTTATGTGGTAACTTGACTGGGCCATGAGGTTGTCTACATATTGGGTCAAACACTATTCTGGGTGTTACTCTGAAATGTCTGGATAAAATTAACATTTAAAGTGGTAGACTGAGTAAAACATATTGTCCTCCATAATATGTGGGCCTCATCCCAATCAGCTGAAAGCCTTGAACAGAGCAAAAAGGCTGACCCTCTCATTAGTTAAAAGAGAGTTCTTCCCACCTAACTGCCTTCTAGCTGGGACATCATTCTTTTCCACCACTTTCAGACACCAAACTAAGGCATCAGGTCTTTCTGGGTCTGAGACTGCCAGCCTTCGAACTGGAACTACACTATGGGCTTTCCTGGGTCTCAGTTTGCCAACTGCCAATCTTTATAATAAATAAAAATCTTTATAATAAGCCAATTCCTTATAATAAATCTCTTTATATACGTGTATGTATGCATATCCTATTGATTCTGTTTCTCTACAGAAACCTAATACACGTACAAGTCTCTAAATGCTTTTGCTATTATTGTGTTCTTTCTTTTTTTAAAATTTGTGTGTTTGTTTTTCACATAAATATACTAAGAATGAGAAGTTAAATTACTTGCCCATGTTCACATATTTAGTAAATTAAGAAACACAGTTCAGTTACAAAGCCAATTTGTAGAACTCCACAAGCAGTTTATCCATTACACAATGCACTTGTATTCTCAAGGAGAATTTTGACATTTCATTTGGATTGTATCTCTTGAGATTCAAGTTATTACATATTTAAAAAAATAATTTGTGGACTTTATCTAAGTATCATTACTAACATTTTCTCAAAAACCCGTCATTAAAAAATAGGTTGAATTCTCACATTTCCTGGTGACTATAAAGTATTTGAAGATTGTCTCTATGTTACATAAAACATATTAATGAATAATATAAAACAAAGTTAATGTATTTTAAATAGATATATAGAGAGGTAGGTAGATAGATATATTTCAAGTGTCAAAAAAACAAAAAAACACTTTGCAAGACAGTTTGGTGGTTTCTTACAAAACAAACATACTCTTGTGATATGATACAGCAATTTTACTCCATGATTAACCCAAAGAACTTGAAAACTTATGTAAAAAAATAGACCTGCCCACAGATGTTTACAGCACTTTTATTCATAATTGCCAAAACTTGTAAGCCCTAAGATGTCCTTCAGTAGGTGAATAGATAAACTGGTTTTATCTATTTTTGTATATAAATAAACATCCAGGCAATGGAATATTATTCAGTTGAATATATTGTGTGTATATATATATATATATATATATATATATATATTCATTTAAAGACATGGGGAGGCTTATGCATATTATTAAGTGTTAAGAAACCAATCTGAAAAGGCTACATACTGTATGAATCCAGTTATATGATATTGTAGAAAAGGCAAAACTATGGAGATAATAAAAAGCTCAGTGGTTGCTGGGGGTCAGTTAGATGAATAGGCAGAGCACAGAGGATTTTTAGGGCACTAAAAAATATATGATATTATAATAATGAATATATGTCATTACACTTTTGTCCAAATCTATAAATGTGCAACACTAAAAGTGAAGCTTTAGGTAAATTATGGATTTTGGGTGATAATGCTATGTCAACATAGGTTCTTCTTTGGTAAAAAAGAAAAAAAAAACACCATTCTGGTGAGCGATGACAATGAGGGAGGCGATGCGTGTGGGGGTGGGCAGAGGATATATAAAGAGTCTCTGTACCTCCTCAATTCTGTTGTAAACAGAAAGGCTCTCTCTAAAAATAAAGTAAAAAAGAAAACTAGAACCATATATCATCTCCACAAAACATATTAGTGACACAGATTAAGTGCACAAGATTTAGAGGTAGTATCGAGGAGTGATTTCTCTAAGTGTATATTGGTGAGAAATGAAGTCTAGGAAGAGGTGATATCTAAGCTAAGCTAGCTAGGTTTGAAAAAATAAAAAGATTAAAAAATGTACAATTGTGAATACAGTCTCTATCATATCTGCTATGTGTTTGGGGCTAGTTATTTACTCTTTATGAGTTCTTAGCTACAACATTCTCTAGACAAATGGAAATAATAAAGCACGCTTCACTGAGCTATTTAAGGGATAAATGAGATACTTTGGAAAATATAACTGTGTGGAGCACATATCATAGATTTGCAAAAAATAGTTAAAATTAAATTCAGGTTTTCGCATAAAAATAGATCATCTAGAATATACTTCATGATCTCAAGGACTGACTTTCTTAAAATGAATTTTTCTTATAACGTGTAGAATGTTTTATAAATAGGAGCAATTAAAATGGAAAAATTTTTTTGTTTTTTATTTACCAAATATTTACCAAATGCACACTATATGCGAGGCAGTGGTCTAGGCACTTGGGATCTATCCATGAATAAAATAGAGAAGATACATTTTCTTCTGAGTGGATATAGACAATAATGGCAGCAATGAAAACTTTAATGAGCCAAAGAAAAGGAAGGACAGGGTAAGTGGAATGCTCGGGGTCAAGATTTTGTGGGATTATGCAGTTAAGATAGGTGTTTTGCTTTTTCCATTTTCTACCACTCTTGTAGATCCAGTCTCTGCTTAATTTGTATCCTGGAAGGTGTATTTCTACACATGACATCATCACCCAGGCTTCTTTTCTAAATGGTTTGTGAGGAGGTTCAGTAAACGGAAGTTAGTGATAGGAAATCAGAAAAGAAAGAGAGTAATTCTTCATGCCTTTCTTCTGGCATCAGTACTTTTGTTCTAGGAATTATTGTCTACTTCCTCTACTATGTATATCAAAGGAAGAACAAGGACCAAAATCCTGCTGCAGCTTCAGCTTTCAGCTCAAAAAACACTATTCCCTCACCTGTTTCCTTTGCTCTCTTCAGTCTTAGGAACTAGTTAGTTTTGCTCTGCCATGTTTATGATATTGAAAAATCATGAACCTCACTGAGCTTCAAACTCCTACTCTAAAAATAAACCCATCTACCTCATTGTTGTTTTGATTTGGATTTGTCTGCTTAGAGATGTTGAACTCCTTTTCATGTACCTGTTGGTTGTTTATATATCTTCTTTATAGAAATGTCTATTCAAGTCTTTGGCTTTTCTAACTGAATTCTTTTTGTGTGTGTTTTGTTTTGTTTTGTTTTGTTTTTTGCTATTGAACTGCAGGAGTTCCTACAGTTAACAATATTGTATTGTGCACTTTAAAACTTAAGAGACTAGATTCATGCTAAATGTTCTTACCGCTTAACGCGCATGCACACACACACACACACACACACACAAAATGACAGCAATGAAAATTTTAATGAGCCAAAGAAAAGGAAGGACAGGGTAAGTGGAATGCTTGGGGTCATGATTTTTGGGATTATGCAGTTAAGATAGGTGTGTTGCTTTCTCGTTTTCTACCATTCTTGTAGATCCAATCTCTGCTTGATCTGTATCTGGAAGGTTTATTTCTACACATAACATCATCATATAACATCACACCCAGCAGGGGACTCTTTTTGAGATGTTGGATATGATTATTACCCTTATTTGTTGTGATGGTACCATAGATGACTGCATATGTCCAAACTTAAATTGTACACAATAAATATGTACAACTTTTTGTATATTAAGTGTCCCTCGGTAAGTTGAAAAATACATTTAATTTAAATGTCTCTTTTCTCTCAAATTAGATATATATGTATGTATGTATATTTATTTATTTGTGCATCATGTTTGCTTCCATATAGCAA
Organism: Rhinolophus ferrumequinum; assembly: GCF_004115265.2. Classification (NCBI taxonomy): domain Eukaryota; kingdom Metazoa; phylum Chordata; class Mammalia; order Chiroptera; family Rhinolophidae; genus Rhinolophus; species Rhinolophus ferrumequinum. The sequence continues at coordinate 87,836,074 of NC_046289.1, read as the reverse complement.
GGAACACCTACTCTTTATGTGAGCAAAAGACTTATCCTTTTATCTACTGAAATTTAACAAAAGTAAGTTAAAAAAAATGAGTTCTGGTCACTATGGCAGAGTAGGTAAACACTGTGCTTGCCTCCTCCCAGGACCACATTAAAATTAAAGCTAGATTATAGAACAATCAACCTGGAGAACCATCTGAAGACTAGCTGAACAGAAATCCTATAACTAAGGATATAAAGGAAAAAGCCACATCAGACTGGTAGGAAGGGTGGAGATGCAAAATGGGCTGGCCCCCCACTCATGTGTGGTGATAGAACCTCAGGAGGGACATCTTGGCTGCAGAGGGTCCCACTTGAGGAGCAAGCAGTTCAAGCCCCACACGGGGCTCCGCAGCCCAGGGACCCAGCGCTGGAAAGAGGCGTTCCCACCAACATCTGGCTGTGAAAATCAGTGGGGATTTCACCCATCCAGATGAGATGAAGCCTGCCAGTAACCCACACATCCTCTTAAAGGGCTCATGCATAGACTCACTCACTTGCAGGCACCTTACCATGGGTCTGGTGAAAGGACCATAACCTGAGAGTCAGCAGAGACATACAAGGACAGACTAACTTGGGTGGCTTCAGGACAAGGGCTAGAAGAACAAGCTATCCCTGTGTTGAGCCGTCCTCTTGTGTAGCCTATAGGCAGGGCACCTACCTTTCCTGTGTTAACCCTCTCCTCATGGCCAAATCTGAAACTGCATTGGCCTGGTGAACTTGGCTTGGCTCCAACCTGGTGACTCCCAGGGACCCTATGTCACCCAATCCATGCAGCAGGATCATCAAAAGTACTGAGCAGCCAGCCCTGCTCCACACACTGCAGGAGGTTCTTTCAGCAGCAAACAATGGCGGGTCTTGGCTCATGCACCCTGGAGGCACTTTCAGTGCAGACAAAGTGGGAATAGAGAGAACATACCTCAACATAACAAAGCTCATATACAACAAACCCAAAGCTAATATCATTCTCAATGGGGAAAAGCTAAAAGTGTTCTCCTTGATACCAGGGACAAGACAAGGAGATCACTTTCACCATTTTTATTCAACATAGTGTTAGAAGTCCTAGCCACAGAAATCAGATAAGAAAAAGGAAATAAAAGGCATCCAAATTGGAAAGGAAGAAGAAAAACTGTCATTATTTGGAGATGACATGATACTATATATAGAGAACCCTAAAGATTCCCACCAAAAGAACTACTAGAATTGATAAATAGATTCAGCACACATAGCAAGATACAAAATTAATATTCAGAAATAATTGCATTTTTATACACAAATAACAAACTATCAAATGAAAAATTAAAATTAAAACAAACTTTTTATAATTACAAACAGACAAACAAAACAAACCCTAGGAATAAATGTAACCAAAAGGTAAAGACTTGTTCTTGGAAATATATGACAGTGAAGAAAGAAATTGAAGATACAAATAAATGGAAGCATATGCCATGCTCATGGATAAGACAAACTAACATTGTTAAATGTCTCTATTACTAAAGTAATCTAAAGGATCAATGCAATCCCTATCAAAACACAAAATGGTATTTTTCACAGAACTAGAAAATATAATCCTAAAATTTATATGAAACCATAAAAGACCCCAAATATCCACAGTAATCGTAAGAAAGAAGAACAAAGTTGGAGTATCACAATACTTGATATCAAACCATACTACAAGGCTATAGTAATCAAAAACAGCATGGTATTGGCATAAAAATAGACACATAGATCAATGGAACAAAATAGAGAGCCCAGAAAATAACCCACAAACTATATAGTCATTTAATCTATCACAAAGGAGGCAAGATGTACAATGTGGTAAAGACAGTCTTGTCAATAAATGGTGCTGACAAAACTGGACAGAATCATGCAAAATTTGAAACTAGACCACCTTCTTAGACCATATATGATAATAAACACAAGATAGCTAAAGACTTAAATATAAGACCCCAAACATAAAACTCCTAGAAGAAAACATAGGCAGTAAACTCTAACATTTCTCTTAGCAATATTTTTATGATATGTCACCTTGGGCAAGGGAAACAAAAGAAAAAATAAACCAGTGAGACTACATCAAACTAAACAGTTTTTGTGCAGCAAAAGGAACCGTCAGCAAATTGAAAAGCCTACTGAATGAGAGATGTTTGCCAATGACACATCTGATAAGGGGTTAGTAACCAAAATTTATAAAGACATCATGCAACTCAATACAACAACAAAAACAACAACAAAAAACAATTAAAAAAATGGGCAGAGGACATGAAGAGACATTTTTCAAAGAGGACATACAGATGGCCAATAGATATGAAAAAATGCTCAACATCACTAATCATCAGAGAAATGCAAATTAAAACCACATGAGGTACACCTGACACCTGTCAGAATGGCTACCATCAATAAATCAAAAAACAACAAATGTTAGCAATGATGTGGAGAAAAGGGAACCCTCAAGCACTATTGGTGGAATTGTACATTGGTGCAGCCACTATGGAAAACAGTATGAAGTATCTCAAAAAAATTAAAACTAGACCTACTTTAATTACTCAGCAATTCCATTTCTGGGTATTTATCCAAAGAAATTCAAAGCACTAATTTGAAAAGATATATGGTCTTCTATGTTCACTGCAGCACTATTTACAATAGCCAAGATATGGAAGCAACCTACATGCTCATCAATAGATCAATGGATAAAGAAGAAGTGGTACACATATACAGTGGAATATTACTCAGCCATAAAATATGAAACCTTACCATCTGCTACAACAGGGATGGATCTAGAGGGTATTACGCTAAGTGAAATAATTCAGACTGAGTAAAACAAATACCATATGATCTCACTGATATGTGGAATCTAAAGAACCAAATAAACAAACAAACAAAATATAAACAGATTCAAAGATGCAGAAAACAAACTGATGGTTTCCAGAGAGGAGAGGGCTCGGGGAGCTGGATGATAAAGGTAAAGGGATTAAGAAGTACAAATTGGTTGTTACAAACTAGTCATGGGAATGTAAGTTCTACACAGAGAATAAGGAGAAAAAAATATATGAATTAATTTACAGAAATTCTGATGGGAAAATTCATTTTCTCATCACTTCTTTCAAACTAATAAGCTGTCATACTAAGGGACAGCCATATGAAAATGTTCAATTTTAATAGAAAGAATTGAGGGGCACTAGCAACATCTATTGATAGGCATTACCAGAAAAGTTTACACAAGCATCAGTATCACTCTTTTAATAGCGGTTTCTCAAACTGTTGGTGAAAAACCAGTTCTTTTTCTTATTTTCCTCATATTACCCAAAAGTACATTATTATGTGACATTTGGCATTATTCTATTCCAAGCTTAGTTTTTGTTGTTTTTGATTATACAGAAGGTGCCAAAAACATGTATACACAATTTAAGGAAGGAAAAACTGTATTAAAATTGTAATATTCAATATATACCGATGACAAAGATGAACATAAATCATGTTTGATTGCTGCAATTACAAGAGGTGCTCAAAGTGGTTACTGTGAGCATAGTTTTAATACAGTTTTTTCCTTTCTTAAAATATGTGTACCTTTTTGTCATCCTCTGTGTGTGTGTGTGTGTGTGTGTGTAATTTGATATTTAATACTGAAATGACGGTTGTCCTTACAACCCTACATCAGTAATAGTGAACAACATTCATGGACTCTGAACTCAAGCACTGATAATGCCAATGGTTATGATCTTTTGTTCTCACGTCAGTCAAAATGTGTAAGTGTTAGTCAATAGTTAGGAACGTAGTTTCTGACTTCAGCTTTTCTGCATCCCCAGTTGCTGCTTATTTTTGTCTAAAACACAATCTAAATCTCATCACATCATAGGTGTCAGTAAAATCAGAGTAATACAAGAAATTGACACCTAGAAATGTTTAAAATAAATGAATCATTTTATATACAGCTTTGTTTTAATTTATTATGAATGCAAATAGAATTCAGAAGTCTGTTGTCTTAGCACATGGTGCTAAGGGGTCTTGTGCTCCATCTGTCTTATTTTGAACATTTTGAACTGTTTCAAAATACTAACATACACATGCGAAGTAAGACTCCTTCATCCCTTAAATGGGTTAAAAAAAAGGTTAAAATAAGTTATGTAAATGTGTAGGTCAGTTATAAATTAAAGTCTAAGATCTGTAAAACATAAGTTTCCATGTTATCAGGAAGACTAAAGGGACCTGGGAAATAATTAATTTCCACTCAATTCTTTGTCTCAGTCTTGGTCTTGGTATATTTTTAGCCTTTGTTTTACAGTAGCTTTGAAAACAATCGCTAAGATTTTATGACATTTTCTCCTGCTTTCCTTTCAAAGACAAAACTAAGAGGTCACTGAAAATCTTACAAAACCAAGTAAGTAATTATGCTGTTGTCTTATATAGACAAACTGATTATTATTAATCTAGAAGATCCATCTATTAGAAGAATGAAAAATGTTAATATTGTATTGTTTCACAAAGGGGTAGAAAATACTGTGGTTAAGAACGTAAATTGTAGTCAGAAAGACCTGCCTTAGAATCCATGTGCCATGATTGGCTAACTGTGGGAGCTTAGAGAAGTGAATTTCTCTGTCCCTCAGCTTCTTTTCCCATGAAACACACAGATATAAAAAATTAACTTATAGTGCATTTTAATGATTACCTGAAAGAGTGGTAGTAAAGTCCTTAGAATATGCACTAAACTTCAAGTAAACTTAAGCAATTATGACATATTAGCTAGATTCAGTTTATCACTTGCCTCTTCTCTAGCTCTTGATTTGTCACACAGATTTCTGTTTGGATTACTTAAACTCAACTCTAATGATCAGAAAGTCGAGTTCTTCAGCCATTTGCAAGACATTCAATTGGCTCAGGCAGGGAGTGAATGAAAACGTCACTATACTTTCCATGAATCAAAACCTGTCTTGTTTTTCAGATTAAGCAGTTTTCAGAGGTGTCACTCAGGCAAGTGACACCTGCATTGTGAACATGCATGAGAATGTAGTGTCAGGGATGTGCTGTCAATACTTATGACATGGAAAAGAAGGTGAGAAGGATAAAGAACATTGGTGATCAGAATCTGAAGCAACTTTACTCAAAGGAGACAGAAAGATTAAGTTCAGATTTCTGGAGACAAGGGGATGAATACATTAAAAATATCTGTAAATAGAGAAAGATACTAAATACGAAGGTAAGAAATAAAAATTAAAATACAGAACCCTTCTTTAATTAACAAGCATACAACACATTGTCTAATAGTAAGATAAAAACAAAAGACTTTCTTCTTTTTCATTAATCTCTTTATGTCTTGTCCCAAAAGAGAAATATGAATGGCACACAAGGAAAAGGACACTGATTGCCCCAATATAAAGTGGTTGGAAAAAGAAGACATAAAAAAGATAATGCTTTGGACTATAATGAATGATGTATGTGATGGACCTTACATAATAGGCATTTCATAAAGGATATTAGTTATCAACGTATTATCAAAACCTGTACATAATCTCAGAATCACCATATTGTCCATTTTTCTTTAATTCTCACTCATTTCATTATACTTTATTTCAGGAGAAGAAGTCGTTTTTCTTCTGAGTCTTCTTTATGAGTACAACATTACCAAATGCAAGAAATGTTAATATACAGTGTAAGAGAATTAGTTAAATTGTTTATAATATTTACTTTCTTAATCTATTATACTTCTCTCAGTTCTTTATATTTGCTTTTACTATTTATGTATGTGTATCATCTTTGGCAAAAGATTTTCATTGTTTTCTTATCTTTCTTTTCCTTCTTCCTCTATCTTTCCTTCCTTCATGTCTTCCCTCCTTCCTTCCAGATTCTCTCTCCCTTTCTTTCTTTCTCGTTCTTTCTTTCTCTCTTCTTTCTTTCTTTCTTTCTCTTTTTCTTTCTTTTTCTTTCTTCTCTTCTTCTTCTCTCTCTCTCTCTCTCTCTCTCTCTCTCTCTCTCTCTCTCTCTCTCTCTCTCTCTCTCTCTCTCTCGTCCATCATCCCTTGCTAATCCATCCCTAGAAAAGCTTAGATGTAATGGAAAAGCTAATATGCCTATTAATTTTTAAAATTTTTTATCAAAGAAAGATAAATGCACTCCTTAACTAAATCATTAGAATGACTGCTTTTTTTTTTCTGTCACTAATTTAATCCCTACCATTTTTACAATAGTCATCTGACACAGTTCCATCTAGTTAAATAAATCCCTTTACTAAATTTGTTAAGAAAAGCCAACATAACTGGGGTAATTAGAACTCCTACAAGAATTTAATTAATACTCTATCATTAACTACCTAGGCTATGTTTGATAAAATAACTTTGCATTTCTTATTAGTCATCCTCATCAAGAATAATAAATGTGTGAGAAGTTAGTGAAGTTAAAAAAAATAAATAGATGCATATGATGTGTCAGTACACATAATGGTACTGCACTAGAAGATAATAGTTATTATTGATATCATCAAAACCTAAACGTAATTTCATAATCTTTTTTCCCAACATATAGCTGTTGATATAACATTGACTAAAAGTAATATTTCTATCCTGTTTCTTCATTTAATGCCTTCCCAAGTCCCAATTGATTCCAACTATCTTTACAATTTACATTTCTGAATCAAATTTTGACAACTGGTAATAAGAGATAATAGGACAATGCTGCTAAGTGTTGATCATTCATTCAATTATTTAGCTTCCAGTATAAATACTGGCTTTGAAATGGTGGTTGAGAACTTTTGCCAAATAATCAGTGGAACCCAGGAAGTAGAAACTTCATAAAGTATGGAAAGCTTACTATATGATATCTTATGTAAATCAATGACACTATAACTAGATTTTGTGAAAGGTAATTTTATGTATTCATTTGTTCAAAATCAATTATATTTAAGATCAGAACCTGATATGTGATATAGCATATCACATGAAATTAAGTATTCTAAATAGGTGCTATTATAAATCCAGAGGAAAATGGAAAATCTATCTAAAAAAAGAACCTCCACAACTTTACTTCAGAATGACCAATGACGTTGTAATTCATACTACCGTCCAAACTTCAGAGGCAAAATTGTTACACACGTAATTTTGGTGGAATCTTTTTTATGAAAATGGAGTATGACTTTATCAAATATTGGTTTGTATTAATCATGTATACTTAAGAACCTCATAAAAAGTAAATGATTCACACTACTAGAACCAATCAAAAATTTCATGAAATTAGATCTACCTACCTATAATACATTTTTAATAGGCTTCCAAAGTTACTCTTCAAGGAATAGTTAAATTATAAATGAAGCCAATGTTATTCCATTTGGATACAGTCATTGAAGAATTTCATTTAAGAACATGCAATGTTCTCTTGCTAAAAGGGAAAATGATTTTGATATTAAAATGTAGGTTCATATTTCAAATTATATAATAAAAGAATACAAAATTAAAACCAAGAGACAAAGTTCCGCCAATATGGTTTGACTTTGCCTCTATCATATTCCTTCACCCCAATTTTCACAATATATAATTAGATTAGCCATGCCCTAAGTTCCCATTCTACTCTAGCATTTTGTATTTCTAAACAAGTATATATGTAAAAAATGATATACATATTATTACAAATCTAATGATAATATTATAGGCAAAAGAATTTAGCGAGATGTATATGAGTTCTGAAAATTAAGTTTGTGAACTTGTTGCAATGATGTTGCTAACCTTTTTTTGATGTCAAAGGGATTATTCATTATGGATTTCTGCCAAATGGACAAAGAGTTAACCAAGTTTACTATTTGCAAGTGCTGAAAAGACTGTGTGAAAAAAGTTAGATGAACGGAACTTTTAGCCAACAATTTGTGGCTCTTGCATCACAACACTGCACCAGCTCATACGGCACTCCTGTGAGGGAGGTTTTAGCCAGTAAACAAATAATAGTATTGGAAAACCCTCTTTACTCACCTGATCTGACCCCCAAGATAAAGGAAATATTGAAAGGAAGACATTTTGATGACATTCAGGGCATCAAGGGTAATATGATGACAGCTCTGAAGGCCACTCCAGAAAAACAGTTCCAAAATTGCTTTGAAGGGTGGACTAGGTGGTGGCATTGGTGCATAGCTTCCCAAAGGGAGTACTTCGAAGGTGGCTGTAGTGATATTCAGCAATGCGATATGTAACACTTTTTCTAGGATGAGTTCGCAAACTTAGTTGTCCAACATTATATTACAAATTATGACAAAGACTCTTTGACCAAACTTTAGTCAGGCTCTTGTAAGTCATCTTCATGACTTAATTTCCACCTTTGTACTTCCAGGTCTATCTTTGCATTCCCAAGAATCCTGATAAGTCAGTTTGACATAAATATCACCTTCTGTATGTGATCATCCTGCACATCTAATCAAATTCCTCATCCCTTAGCATACCCAAATTATATTTGAAAATCCTGGCCTACTTTCAACAAGAGGCTTGTTAGTTCTTTTTAGCTAGAATGCCCCTTTAGCCTTGATGTTTTCTCTTGATAATTTTCCATCCACTGACTCCATCCTGTTTTTGACTATAAATCACCACTTTTTCTTGTATTCACTGTTGAGCCCAAACCCTATCTCCAACTGCAAAACCTTATTGCAGCAATTCCTTCTTCAATTCTTACCATCTTTATTCTCAAAATAATTTTTAGCATCAGAATATTTTTTCTTTAAAAAGTATTAGACACCTAGTCATAACTTATATTCAAATGACAAAATATGTTTTAGAAATCTGTTAGTCACTTAAATGACCTACCGTGTTTCCCTGAAAATAAGACCTAACTGGAAAACAAGCCCTAGCATAATTTTTCAGGAGGACATCCCATGAACATAAGCCCTAATGCATCTTTTGGAGCAAAAATTAATATAAAACCCAGTCTTATTTCTGGAAAACATGGTTGGCCACAATTTTTTACCATCTACATTTTAAATACAGTAGCTATGATCAGATACAAATAATAAGATTGCACCTAATTAACCATTAGGTCCTAGCAAACGGCAAATTAATAAGTTTGTTGCTGTTCTCTCTGTCCCAAATGGCAGAGTATTCTGCCATTTAGGAGAGTTTCCAGGAAGTCTGGTAACAAGGTTTTATTTCTTTTTAAGTCCTTGAATAAAGGGTTTTGTTTTGTTCTGTTTTGTTTTAAAAACTCCATTTTCAGTTGTTTCAAATCCATTGGTTAATATTCTGGTAGATATTTTTTCTTGAGGTCATTTCAATTTCTCTTTCAAAGATTTATTAGCAAAATCATTTTACACATGCTCTCATAATTATGTCTTTATATAAGCTACTCTTGGTGACCTAGGATGGTTAAGAGGAGGAAAGAATGAGCCCATTATAACAAATATCTCATGTGAAAGGAAGTGGGCATTTTCACTAAACTATTAATAGCAGAACACCGAGGTCTCTCCTGAGATACAAAAAGGATATTTATTTTTTTATTTTCCATCTTCTTTATAATTGTTTTTTCAACTAAAGTTGGCATTCAATATTATATTAGTTTCAGGTGTACAGCATAGAGGTTAGACATTTATATGATTTATGTAGTGATCCCCTAGATAAGCCTAGGACACACCTGGCACCATACATAGTTATTACAATATTATTGACTATATTCCCTATACTGTAATTTGCATCCCATGACTATTGACCAAAAAGAATGATATTTAGATGATCAACACTGAGGTTTCAAGCGTACTGAGTAATGCACAACAATGGAGAATCGAGGAGAAGAGTGGATGTTCGCAAGGGGAGGTACAGCTTATAGGAGAAACAAGAGTTCCTAAATAAATTCCTAATGAAATGGAGAGAAACACTGCTACTGGGTGGGTGTTCAGAGATATCTTCAGTCCTGGAAGAGACCTGGACCACTAGGAATGAAGGCCATGTCTAAAATACAGATTCAGAGATTTATTTAGTGAAGTCATGCATAGCTGAAAGAGTACAGGGTTTGAGACAAAGAGAACAGCAACAAACTTATTAATTTGCCATTTGCTAGGACCTACTTAATGTTTTTGAGGCCATTATATCTATAAAGTAGGAATAATAGCTATTTAACAGTGTTGTAGTAAAAGTTAGAGGGAGAAAGTGCCTGTACAATACTCTACACATCAGCTTATTGATGTCAATTTAAACACAGCTTTTTTTTTTTTTTTGTATAAAATTACCAGGTTAGTTATATATTATACTTTACAAATAATCTTTTGAGCCTGACTTTTAAAATGTGTAAACCATATTGTGTTTTCCATATACATGGTGCCACAATATTTCTTCTGGTACACATATTTAATTACAATCACATTTGTTGTCTTGTCAGAATAGTTGTCCTACAAAAAGTGAAGTAGCTTTATATGTAATTCAATCTCAAAAAAGTGTCATATCAAAGCAAACAGTGTTTTCTGCATTCTCCACTTTTGTACAGAGAGCTTCTGTTAAGGATATGCTGCATTTGTAGATGTATCATTTGTAACAAATGTACCACTCTGGTAGGGGACGTCGATGGTAGGGGAGACTGGGAGAGTATTATGGGAAGTCTGTGTACTTCCCACTCAATTTTGCTGTGAACCTAAACTGCTCTACAAAGTAAGTCTATTCTTTTTTTTTTCTAAAAGAGGATATTTTGTATATTTTGAAGCATTTCTTCAAGAAAGAAAGAAATATCTCCAGATTCTAGTATTATTGTCTTATCTTATGTTTCTACAAATGCAAAATCTGTGCGCCAAGGATTTATATAGATGTAGTTTATTTGAAGATGCAGGAGAGGAGGAAAAGGCAGTTTGAGTGTGCATTACCAAGATTGCCGCTCTGGGTAATGTGTGTATGATTCTGCTAGGGACTCCTGACATGCATCCAAAGGCCTGCCATTATTCTCTACCTAAAGGATGGGAGGTGGGAGCCTTTTATCTATCTATTCAGTCCACCGCTCCCCTCTAAACTCGAGGGGTTTTCCTGGGGTATATTAATCCTCACACTTCTGAGTTGCATCTATGGGCAGCCTGAGTAACTCTGAATAATAACACACTGGCATAAAAGTGCCAAGGGAAAAAAGCAAGAGTAGTTGAGGTGATATGTTATCTGGTTGTCAATTTAGATAGAGTTGCATCTTTGCTTTGTTAAGTCTTCCAATCCATGAACACTGTAGTTTTATTTAAACAAGTTATTATTTATTGAAAGCTTTTATTAATTTAATTGGGATTTTGTAGTTTTTAGCATGTGTTTTGTTAGATTTATATCTAAGTATTTCATTTTTAGAGAAGTTATAAATGATTTTGTGATATTTTAATTTTGATGATCACATGTTCACTACTCATATATAAAAAGATAGAATCTTTGTGTGTTTGTGTCCTGTGACCCTGTTGAACTCTGTTCTAGAAGTTCTGATTGTTTTTGCTCTTTGTTTCTTTGATTTCTGGGTATTTTCTCCATCAAAAATTCATGTTACCTATAAATCAGGATGGTTTCATTTTTTTTAATGTGCTTACCCATTATTTCGTTAATTCATTCATTCATTCATTCATTCATTCATATTTGTCTTATTACATTGGCTAGAACTCGCAGTCATCTGCTGTAAAAAAGTATTATTGAGAGGAGAAAACTCTTGCCTTGTTCCCAATCTCAAGGGTGAAAAACACTGCTTTTTAAGTATGACACTTACTCTAAGGTTTCAGTGTTGCTTTTTATCAAACTCAGAATCCTACCTCTAAGTTTGCTGGAGTTTTTAAATGAATGGTTGTTGAACTTTGTCAAATGATTTTTCAGAATACAATTATATAATTATGAAATTTTTTTTTTCTTTAGCCTGTTAAAATGATGGATTACGGTGATTAATTTTCAAATAATGAATCAGCCTCGTATTGCTGGAATAAACTCCATGTGGTCAGGATATATAATTTTTGTGTATATATTGCTGGATTATATTCGCTAATATTTTGTAGAGAAGTTTTGCATCTTTATTCATAAGGAATATTGGTCTATAGGTTCCTTTTTGCATAACATTTCTCATTTTGGTATTAGAGTAATCCTGTCCTCATAAAATGAGTTGACAAGACTCCCTCTTCTTGTATTTTCTGAAAGAAATTGTTTAGATTCACTGTTCATTCTCCTTTATAAGTTTGGTAAAATTCTCCAAGAAAATCATGTGGGCCTGGAGATTTCTTTTTTGGGAGTTTCTTAATGAATTAATTCAATTTAATAGTTCAGGGCTATTAAAATTATTATTTCATATTATGTGAGTTGTGGCAGATTGTGCTTTTCAAGGATTTGGTCCATTTTACTAAAAGCTCAAATTTATGAGTACAAAGTAGATTCTAATATTCCCTTATCATCCTTTTTGATGTCTATAAGGTGTTTAGTTATATCTCCTGCTTCATTCCTGATACCAGGAATTTGTGTCTTCTCTCTTTTTTCTTTGTCAACCTTTGAGATTTGTCAATTTTTAAATTTATTTTTTCAAATAAAGAAATCTTGGGACATCGGGAAGAAAGAAAGAATATGGAAATGGTAAATATGTGCGCTAATCTCTGAAAGTCCAGACAAAAAGAAAAAAAAACTGTGGCTTTAAATACCCTGCTTGCTATGCACTCCCAAAACTGCTCCTGCAACCAGTGTCAAGAAAAACAAGAACAGAGAAAGACAAAACTGGTGAAATTTTACCCAAATTTTTAGAAACATATTCCATTGAAGGAAGAGGAAAGCTCCTATCACTTAGAATTTTGTCTCTGTCAGGCTTCCATTACTGCCAGGCGCTGCTGCTATAATGAGATTGCTAAAGGAATGGAGCAAAGGAACATAGAGGAAAGAAAACAAAAGAGAAAAATTTGTACACTCTCTGAGAGTGTTAGGGGTTCCCTTTCAGACTCCTTGAGCAAGAAAGAACTAAAGGCTTTCTCGTGGAGCCCCCAGTGATCTCTTCTGGTGCATTGAGATAGCAGAAGGAGAAAAAATGTTAAATTCACTGCACCTTTGATGATCTTTTGAATTCTGATCTTCGCCTCTATTCTGCTTGCTCTATCTACTTGTGGAGTCCCCAGTATTCATTAAAACACAAAAGTAGTGTGTATATACATCTTATCCAGGACTTGAACCCCAAATATATTACAGAGGGTGCCAAAAAAAGTATACACATTTTAAGAAAGGAAAAATCTTTTTAAAACTGTAATACTTAATATATACCAGTAACAAAAGATGCGTACAAGTCACATTTGACTTCTATAACTACAAGAGGTGCTCAAAGTGGTCACCATCATCATAATTTTAATAGTTTTTTTTTCTTTCTTAAAATGTGTATACATTTTTTAGCACCCTCTGTATATTAGTATAGTTTTATTTTATAATGAAACCAAAAGGGCAATGCATACGTAGGATAATACTGGCCAATTTTACTTCTTTTACAGTGACATACAAAATCCTAAGAGAGCTTATTGAATCCATTATTATGTAACATTTCAAGAAGCAAAGCAATGCAATGCTGTATGTGCTTATGTATATTACGCATTAAAACATACACAATAGGAGAATAGTAAAAAATATGGAAATGATACCAATTTCAGGAATTTGATTAATTCTGAGGAATGAAAGAGGACAACAATAGTATGTGGACTTTTGTCTATGTTTGAAAGTTTTTATTTCTATAAGGAGAAACAAAATCAGTTAAAGGTAACATAATATATATTTAATTATAATAATAAACAGGTATATGTAATATTAGTTTCTGCTATTTTCTATATGTTTGAAATGTGTCATGATTAAAAATTAAAATATTAAAAATTTTATGAAAAAATATTTTAATTTGTACTGCAAAGTCACAGTTATGAGAAGACTCATTTTGGAAATAATATCCTCATAGAGTTAACTGTAGTAACAGTAATTCTGCAGGAAGATACTAGAAATATAGACAAAAGGATTAAAAATAATTCTTTGCTAACAGTTTTTAGTCATATTTGTAGTATAATGCAATGTTAGAAATTGGCATAAAAGACGTCATTTGTAACACAAAAATGATAACAACATATATTTCCAAATACAAATGATAAAGCATTTGGGGCACAAATATTTGAGCTGAACTTAGGGGGCTGGTGGGCTAGATAAGAGAAGTAATGAAATGTTTTAATTCATTGTTTATTATAATAATACATTTCCAGCCAATATACGATTGCCATTAACATTTCAATATGTTTGAGTACCTCTAATAGACTACTTAGGAATTGTTACTCTTCCAAGACTCAAAAAAGTCAAGTCATTTGATAAATTGAAGAGATGATCTTAATTTTGAAAAGTAATATTGTCATTCAAAATGTCAATAATAAACATAAAATAAATTTTACAAGATACATTCTACTGTGGTATATTTATTTGCCAGTTATTTTCATTTGTGTAATTTTACTCTATTCTGAACTTAACACACCCAAAACCAAAAAGAAACGATGTCAGTCATCATCCCATTATCAGGACATTTTTCAATCTTATTTAACTGAAGACAGCATAGCAATTTCTTAAGGCCTGACTTACCTATTATGCACTGAACCATTGAAATCCTTTTCAATCTTTCATTTTAAAGGAACAGAAGAGTAAGGTGAAAAAACTATTACTAGTCTGGCCCTTTGTTTATCAAACTTACGCTATTTTAAGTTCACAATTATTTTTATCTTACATTTCATAGCATTTAGTGAGCAGAGTCATCTGAACATAATACATAGTAAAAAGAATGAGCTAAATCAATTAAAAATTATAAGTATTTGGAAATTACTAGTATTATTCTCATAATTTTTAGACTAATTTCTATAAATCGGTAGTCATATAAACCTTATTTTAGTTTTAAATAATCGAGATTATTTTGAGGCACATTATTAGATGTTTTGCTCATTTTCCAAAAGGGACATTTGTAAAGTGAATTTATCCCCTGGTTGTCTTTTATTCTTTTTTTAGTTTTCAACAATCTAGCTGAGATTAAAGGTTATCAGCATACTGAAAACCATGTAATTGAAAGAATATTATCTCTTGCCTTTCCTCTAAATCTGAGAGAAGAAGAACATAGCTACTAGGAAAAAAAAAAAAATGACAGTCAGAGCCTTGATAAAGTCTAGTAACCCAAACGTTGACATTCACTATGAACAGGGATTATGTGTTTTACTTCTCTCTAGTGGTTAAGTAAATGAATAAATACAAGGAAAAAAGTCAACTGTGCTTTGATTTGCTTGCTTAAAATCCATTTATAATATGGAGATGTCTCATGTAGAGCACTTACAGAACTGCACTCTAAAATTTGCTAACAGGGAGTATAAATAAGCATGCCGGGAATCAGGAAAATGAATCACTAGAAAATAAGCAATCAGTACCAAATTATTTTTCTGTATTTTGAAAGTCAGTGTTCATGAGGCAGAAACGATGAGATAAAGTGATGCTTTTCCTCTTTCAAGCTAGTACAGGAAAGTTATAGAACAAACATTAAGAAAAGGAAAATTCAAATATCATTTTTATTTGCTTTCAAGAGAAGTGATTTTGTTGCAGAAAATTAGTATTTACTTTGCTAACAATCATTTTTGATAAGGCCAACTCTAAAACCATTTGCATCACCTGAATATGTGGTCCTGGGCAGAAAAATCATTAAAAACAAAAGCTATATACTTTCTAAGAGACAGATCATATTCTAAACATTTAAGTGAAATATTTAATTCTAGACCAACATTGTAAGTGATGTACCATTATTATTTTTACCAATTTCCAAATGGTAATTAAAGGAGATTGGTGAAATATTGTTTCTAATGTGACAAGAAATAGAAGAGCAAGGATTTAAACCCAAGTAGTCTGGCTCAAAACAATTTTCTATTAAGAAGTCATCAAAATATGTTATCCGGCAGAAAAATCTAGTCAAGTTTTACGAGTTTCGACAATTAAGTTCGAGAACATGTTGCAACGTTGTTGCTAACATATATATATATATATATATATATATATATATATGTATGTATGTATATACGTATACACACACACACACACACACACACATATATATATATATATATATATATATATATATATATCTCAGAGGGATTATTCATTATGAATTTATACCAACTGGACAAACAGTTAACCAAGTTTACTATTTGGAAGTGCTGGAAAGGCTGTGTGAAAAAGATAAAAACGACTTGAACTTTTCACCAACAATTCATGGCTCTTGCACCACGACAATGCACCAGCTCACATGGCACTGTCTATGAGGGCGTTTTTAGCCAGTAAACAAATAACTGTATTGGAACACCCTTCCTACTCACCTGATCTGGCCCCCAATGACTTCTTTCTTTACCCGAAGATAAAGAAAACATTGAAAGGAAGACATTTTGATGACATTCAGGACATCAAGTGTAATATGACTACAGCTGTGATGGCCATTCCAGAAAAAGAGTTCCAAAATTGCTTTGAATGCTAGGAGCTGGCATCGGTGCATAGCTTCCCAAGGGGAGTACTTCAAAGGTGACCGTAGTGGTATTCAGCAATGAGGAATGTAGCACCTTTTCTAGGATGAGTTTGCGAACTTAATTGTCTGACCTTGTAAACATCTACCATGCATAGTGCATACTTCAATAAGCTAGGAAACACTTAGTGATGCCTTTTATTAGAACATCATTGTTTTATATATATTTTCTCAGTGCAGCCTCTGAGTGACTGGGCAGCTTCTCTGGTGGGTCAGCAGCCCAAGGGGCTTGCCTTGACACATCATCCCGGAGCTTCCTTGCCTGTTATGCATCAGTCTGGCCTGCGGGGTGGAGCTGGTGAGGGCAGGGTCCCCTGGGTGTGGCGCGGGCATCCCCTGAATGTCCTCTACCTCCATCAAACCTGCCAACTGGCCCCAGCAGGTGCCCAGAGCACATAGCATCATGAGGTACCTGCCTTACTTCTGCCATGGCCAAGTGGTACAGGGCTTTGTCCTTGGCTCCGAGCAGCTATTCATCCCCATGGCTAACTTTCCTGAACAAGTAAATAGATAATCTTCCAGCTGATGTGTCCACAGGCATTTATTATGTTGGGGCCAGTTTTGGAAGTGGAGATGTCCATAAGATGGTGGTGAGCATCAGGTGGAAAGTATATTACAAGGATACAAAGAAGTCCGTGGAAACTCATGTCATGCATACCTTCAAAGAGGACTACTATGGGGAAACCCTCAATGTGACGATTGTTGGCTATCTCAGACCAGAAAGGAACTTTGATTTTTTAGAGTCGCTTATTTCAGCCATTCAAAGTGATATTGAGGAAGCTAAGAAATGACTAGATTTACCAGAACATTTGAAACTCAGAATGGGGAGAGTGACGTCATAGGAATGGCGGCAGCAGGGCGCACTTTCTGAGTTCTCCTCCAGATCTTGTTGCAAACGGGAACTATAACCCATCGAGGAAATTTTCGCTCACCACACAATATTGTGGAGAGATTCGTGGATTGCTTGAAGCTAAGAAATTCTTGGGGGTAAGCTAACTGGACGGAGCAAGGAGAGGAGGAGGAGAAACGGCGTGGGAGCGCCCGGCCGGCAGCGGCGGGACTGAGGGCGAGGACCGAAAACCACGGAGCCGGGCAGGCGCGGGATCCCAGGCAGAGCGGAGAGCTCAGAGACCGGGGGTAGGCCCTTTCCCTGCTCCCACGGCTGATTTCCCCCGCCGGGAAGGCGGCGCGCCCTGCGG
Source organism: Rhinolophus ferrumequinum (assembly GCF_004115265.2). Taxonomy (NCBI): domain Eukaryota; kingdom Metazoa; phylum Chordata; class Mammalia; order Chiroptera; family Rhinolophidae; genus Rhinolophus; species Rhinolophus ferrumequinum. The sequence goes on along the minus strand of NC_046289.1, from coordinate 87,818,367 downwards.
CGGTGGGGGGCGCAGTCTCCATACCTGGGCCCCTCCCCCCCCCCTGCTCTCCCAATCCTACCCCGCCCTTCCAGAGACTGGGACTGGAAACCGCGGTGCAGCCCCGCGGTGCCGGGCTCGCACAGGGGCCCAGGCAGAGCGGAGAGCGCAGAGACTGGGAGGCGGCTCTTTCCCTGCGTCCCGCGGCTGATTTCTCCAGCCGGGAAGGCGGCGCGCCCTGCGGCGGTCGGGGGCGCAGTCTCCATACCTGGGCCCCTCCCCCCAGCCCTGCTCTCCCAATCCTACCCCGCCCTTCCAGAGACTTAAACCGGCCCCTGAACCGAGAAGTGGTATCAAAAGCTCACGCTTTGGGAAGCCTGACGGGCAGCCCTGACCCAGGCAGTCTGGGCAGTGTGCGTGATTTTGGCTGCGCTAGGAGAGAAGAGACGCCTCCACCCCCAGCCACCACCTTTTCTGGCCTGCGGGAAGAGGGCGACACACGGCTGGGCTGGGAGAGTGAAGACCCCTCCATCTCCAGCCCCCACCCTTCCTGGCTTGCCTAGGGTGGGGTGGGTGCAGCGGCCGAGACACACCCGGAGATCAGCAGTGAGGCAGGCGCAGCTCTGGGCTTTCAGCAGATCAGAAATCTCCTGCCCGCACTCACACACACACACTGAAGAGGTGCCTTAAGACTCAAGAGTTTTGGTCACATATCTGGTGGTGCCACTCTCAGTGTGCATTTGTGCAGGCAAGGGCAGAAACTGCACTGATATTGTAAAAACTATCATCCAGACCCCTCAGGCCCACGCTTTTAAGTCTGCAGTCCCAAAGTCTCTCTGGGCACCAGGTGACCGGCTCTGCCTGCGCAATAAGCAGGGGGCTCTTTGGTACAGCAGAGAACAACCTGGACATTGCTTGGTGGGCTTAGGCCGAGACTGTCGCTGCTTTTTGTATTGCTTTGTTTTGTCTTGTTTTGCTTTGTCTTTATATCTTTGATATCTTTGCCTCTGTCGAGTGGGGTTATCAGGTGGTTTTTGCATGTGAACGTATTTGATATTTTTCTTTGTTGTTGTTGTGGTTGTTGTGCTTGGTGATTTGCTTTGTTCTGAAACTGCCCTGCCGGGGCCCAGCTTGTGAGGCACGGTCAGCAGATCAGAAATCTCCCGCCCGCACCCATACACACACACTGAAGGAGTGCCCTAGGACTCACGAGCTCTGGACAAAGGACTGGTGGTGCTCCTCTCGGTGTGCATACGTGCGGACAAGGGCAGAAGCTGCACTGACTTTGTGGAGACTATCATCCAGACCCCTCAGGCCCACGCTTTTAAGTCTGCAGTCCCAAAGTCTCTCTGAGCACCAGGTGACCGGCTCTGCCTGCGCAATAAGCAGGGGGCTCTTTGGTACAGCAGAGGACAACCTGGTCATTGCTTGATGGGCTCAGGCCGAGACGGTCGCTGCTTTTTGTTTTGCTTTGTTTTGCTTTGCTTGGTTTTGTTTGGCTTTATCTTGTATCTTTGATATCTTTGCCTGTGTCGAGCGGGGGTTATCGGCTGTTTTTTTTTTTTTTTTTTTTTTTTTTTTTTTTTTTTTTTTTTTTCTTCTTCTTTGCTGTTGTCGTTGCTGCTGTGCTTGGTGATTTGCCTTGTTCTGGGACTTCCCTGCCGGGGCCCAGCTTGGGTGGCACGGGACTCGGCATATCTGGGGGCCAACTCCAGACCAAATCGGAGTGCAGCCGGGGTTGACCTGCAGGTCACATACCTAGAGGGGGTTCTCGGCAGGCTCTGGAGCCCATAAAGGCCAAACCACATTGGGGTGGTCAACCCTCACGCAGCAGAGTGCCCTGCGGGGGGCAGAGCCAAGTCTCACGGCAGGTCAGCCCAGGAGTTGACCCCACCTGCTCATTAGCGGGAAGCAATTAAAGATCTTCTTGAACGGGACAGTGTACACAACACAAGACTCACCTTTGGAGCACACGCAGAGGAGGACGACGTGGTGCGAGTCAAATATAAAGGACACATACTACACAAGATAACCTAGCAAGAACTAAGAACTCTAGGGGATCTACCTAATATATCAAAATAAACACAGTCAGCCAGAATGGGGAAACAAAGATACACGTCCCAAACAAAAGAACAGAAGAAGCTTCCACAACTGGAACCAAATGAAGCAGACGTAACCAACCTCTCAGAGACAGAGTTCAGAACACTGGTGATAAGAATGTTTAAGGAGCTTAGAGAAGACATAAAGAAGGATGTAGAAATCATAACAAACGAGCTTAGAGAAAACATAAAGAAGGATGTAGAAATCATAACGAAAAACCAGTTGGAACTAAAGAACACAATTACCGAAATTAAGAACTCACTTGAAGGAATTACCAGCAGGCTAGATGAAGCAGAGGATCGAATCAGCGACTTAGAAGACAAGGTAGCAGAGATCACCCAAACGGAACAACAAAAAGAAAAAAGAATAAAAAACAATGAAGATGGCCTAAGAGACCTCTGGGATAACATCAAGCGCAACAACATGCGCATCATAGGAATACCAGAAGGTGAAGAGAGCAAGCAAGGGATTGAGAACATATTTGAAGTAATAATGTCTGAAAACTTCCCCAACCTGATGAAGGAAACCAACATACAAGTCCAGGAAGTGCAGAGAGTTCCAACCAGGATTAACCCAAACAGGTCCACACCAAGACACATTATAGTTAAAATGGCAAAGCTTAAAGACAAAGAGAGAATCCTAAAAGCAGCAAGAGAAAGACGGAGGGTTACATACAAGGGAACTCCCATAAGACTATCAAATGATTTTTCTACAGAAACATTGAAGGCCAGGAGGGAGTGGCAGGAGATACTTAAAGTGATGGAAAACAAAGGCCTACAACCTAGATTGCTTTATCCAGCAAGGCTATCATTTAAAGTTGATGGAGAGATAAAGAGCTTTCCAGAAAAAAATAAGCTAAAGGAATTTATTACCACCAAGCCAGCATTGCAAGAAATACTAAAAGGTCTTCTGTAAATAGAAGAAAGATCAAAACAACCTAACTACAAATTTTAAAATGGCAATATCTATGTACCTATCAATAATCACTTTAAATGTAAATGGATTAAATGCTCCAATCAAAAGACATAGGGTGGCTGACTGGATAAGACAGCAAGACCCTTGTATATGCTGTATACAAGAGACTCACCTCAGAACAAAAGACACACACAGGCTGAAAGTGAAGGGTTGGAGTAAGATATTTCATGCAAATGGAAACGAGAAAAAAGCTGGAGTTGCAATACTTATTTCTGACAAAATAGACTTTAAAATGAAGAACATACTAAAAGATAAAGATGGGCACTATATAATAATAAAGGGATTGATCCGACAAGAGGACATAACCCTAGTAAACATCTATGCACCCAACATAGGAGCACCTAAATATATAAAACAGGTACTGACTGACATAAAGGCAGAGATCAACAGTAACACTATTATAGTCGGGGACTTCAACACACCTCTGACCACAAGGGACAGGTCTTCCAGACAGAAAATCAATATGGAAACAACAGCCTTAAATGATACATTGGACCACTTGGATTTAATCGATATTTTCAGAACATTTCACCCCAATGCTGCAAAATACACCTTCTTCTCAAGCGCACATGGAACATTTTCCAAGATAGATCATATGTTAGGCCACAAAACAAGTCTTGATAAATTTAAGAAAATTGAAATCATACCAATTGTCTTCTCTGATCACAATGCTATGAAATTAGAAATGAACTACAGGAAAAAAACGGGAAGACACACCAATTCATGGAGGCTGAATAACTTATTACTAAATAATGAATGGGTCAAGCAGGAGATCAAGGAAGAAATCAAAAGATATTTCGAGATAAATGAAAATGAAAACACGACGACCCAAAATCTTTGGGATGCCGCGAAAGCAGTCCTAAGAGGGAAATTCATAGCTTTGCAGGCCTACCTAAAGAAACAAGAAACATCACTAATCAACAGTTTATCTTCACATTTAAGGGATCTGGAAAAAGAACAGCAAAATAAGCCCAAAGGGAACACAAGGAAGGAGATAATAAAGATCAGAGCAGAATTAAATGAAATAGAAACCAGAAAAACAATACAAAAGATCAATGAATCCAAGAGTTGGTTCTTAGAGAAGATAAACAAAATCGACAAACCATTAGCCAGACTCATTAAAAAAAAGAGAGAGAGGACCCAAATTAATAAAATCAGAAACGAAAGAGGAGAAGTGACAACGGACACTGCAGAAATACAAAGAGTTTTAAGAAGTTACTATGAGCAACTATATGCCAACAAATTTGACAATTTGGAAGAAATGGACAATTTTCTAGAGGCGTACAACCTTCCAAGGCTAACTCAAGAAGAAACAGAAAACCTGAATAGACTGATTACCACCACGGAAATTGAATCAGTAATCAACAGTCTTCCAACAAACAAAAGCCCTGGACCAGATGGCTTTACAGGTGAATTTTACAAAGCGTTCAAAAAAGAATTATCACCAATTCTCCTCAAGCTCTTCCAAAAAATCCAGAAGGAGGGAAGACTCCCAAACACTTTTTACGAAGCCACTATCACCCTGATACCAAAATTAGACAAAGACACCACAAAAAAAGAAAACTACAGGCCGATATCTTTAATGAACATAGATGCAAAAATCCTCAACAAAATATTAGCAAACAGAATTCAGCAATACATTAAAAAGATCATTCACCACGATCAAGTGGGATTCATTCCTGGTATGCAGGGGTGGTTCAACATCCGCAAATCTATTAATGTGATACACCACATTAACAAAATGAAAAATAAAAATCACATGATCATATCAATAGATGCAGAAAAAGCATTTGATAAAATCCAACAGCCATTTATGATAAAAACCCTTAAGAAAGTGGGAATAGAGGGATCTTATCTCAACATAATAAAGGCCATATATGACAAACCCACAGCTAACATCATACTCAATGGGGAAAAGCTAAAACCATTCCCCCTAAGATCAGGAACAAGGCAAGGATGCCCATTATCTCCGCTTCTATTCAACATAGTTCTGGAAGTTCTTGCCACAGCAATCAGACAAGAAAAAGAAATAAAAGGCATCCAGATTGGTAAGGAGGAAGTAAAGTTATCATTGTATGCAGATGATATGATACTATATATAGAGAACCCTAAAGACTCCACCAAGAAGCTATTAGAGCTGATAGATGAATTTAGTAAAGTGGCAGGATACAAAATTAATATTCAGAAATCAGTTGCATTTGTATATACCAATAATAAAACATCAGAAGGAGAAATTAAAAAAACAATCCCATTTACAATCGCTCCAAAGACTATAAAATACCTGGGAATAAATTTAACCAAAGAAGTAAAAGATCTATACTCAGAAAATTATAAGACACTGATGAAAGGAATGAAGGAAGATATAAATAGATGGAAACACATATCATGTTCATGGATAGGAAGAATTAATATAGTTAAAATGTCCATACTGCCTAAGGCAATATACATATTCAATGCAATTCCTATCAAACTGCCAACGTCGTTTTTCACAGAAATAGAACATATAATCCTAAAATTTATATGGGACCATAAAAGACCCCGAATAGCAAAGGCAATCTTGAGAAATAAGAACAAAGTGGGAGGTATAACAATACCTGACTTCAGATTATACTACAAGGCTACAGTAATCAAAACAGCATGGTACTGGCATAAAAACAGACACATAGATCAATGGAACAGAATAGAGAGTCCAGAAATAAATCCACGCCTATATGGCCATTTAATCTACGACAATGGAAGCAAGAATGTACGATGGAGTAATGACAGTCTATTCAATAAATGGTGCTGGGAAACCTGGACAGACACATGCAAAAAAATGAAGTTGGACCACCTCCTTACACCATATACAAAAATAAATTCAAAATGGCTTAAAGACTTAAATGTAAGGTCTGAAACCATAAAATACCTAGAAGAAAACATAGGAAGAAACTTCTCAGACATTACCCGGAGTAAGATTTTTACTGATATACACCCTCGCGCGAGGGAACTAAGAGAAAGAATAAACATGTGGGATTATATCAAACTAAAAAGTTTTTTCACAGCAAAGGAAACCATCAATAAAACAAGAAGGGATCCTACTGAATGGGAAAAGATATTTGCCAGTGATATATCTGATAAGGGATTAATATCACAAATCTATGGAAAACTTACTCAACCCAACTCCAAAAAAACAAACGATCCAATTAAAAAATGGGCAGAGGACTTGAAGAGACATTTTTCTGAAAAGGACATACAGATGGCAAACAGACATATGAAGAAATGCTCAACCTCACTAACCATCAGAGAAATGCAAATAAAAACCACAATGAGATACCACCTCACCCCAGTCAGAATGGCTATCATCAATAAATCAACAAACAACAAGTGCTGGCGCGGATGTGGAGAAAAGGGAACGCTTGTGCACTGTTGGTGGGATTGCAGACTGGTGCAGCCGCTATGGAAAACAGTATGGAGGTATCTCAAAATTCTGAAAATGGAACTACCTTATGATCCAGTAATTCCACTCCTAGGTATCTATCCGGAGAAATCCAGAACTTCAATTCAAAAATCTCTATGCACTCCTATGTTTATTGCAGCACTATACACAATAGCTAAGACATGGAAACAACCAAAATGCCCATCGGTAGATGACTGGATTAAGAAACTGTGGTACATTTATACAATGGAGTATTATGCAGCCATAAGGAAGAAAGAAATCTTACCATTTGCAACAACATGGATGGATCTAGAGAACATTATGTTAAGTGAAATAAGTCAGACAGAGAAAGATAAGTTCCATATGATCTCACTTATTTGCGGATTCTAAAGAAAAGAATAAGTGAATGAACTAATCAGAAACTGTTTGGGAGACAATGAGGAAAAACTGAGGGTTGCTAGATGGGCGGGGGGAGTGGGGGGTGGGGGGGAGGGTGAGGGGATTGGAGGGCAGTCGGTGACCACAGGATGGCCACGGGGTTTGAAAATTAATCTGGGGAACGTAATTTGGTGGTTACCAGAGCGTAAGGGGGTTGGGGAGTGGGGGATGAGGGTGGGGGGATCAAATGTACGGTGATAGAAGGGGAGCTGACTCTGGGTGGTGAACACACAGTGTGATTTATGGATGATGTGATTCAGAATTGCACAACTGAAATCTATGTAATTCTACTAACAATTGTCACCCCAATAAATTAAAAAAAAAAAAAAAAAAAAAAAGAAACTCAAAGGAGACAATTTCTTCCCATTTCCTAAGAGCAAAGTAATGACTGACCACTGATGAAAAAATCATTTTATTTATTCATTCACTGTTTTCTAGTATTTTACTGCTCATAACTATCTATGCACTCTCACTTTGGTTATGTTTTAAAAATCAAACATTTTCCTACAGCTATGAATTATTTTAAACAGTATTATACTTCAACTGTTCGATTAAACTCATTGTGCTACACTACTAAAAAGATTTATTTTAAAAATGAAGGTTCTTTTTATGTGGTATGTTGTGAAATCTAACACTAGAAAGGTCTTAAGTGCCTTGTAACAGAAATGAAATGCCTATAACTATGGGTAAAAAGGCGAGTCACTAGTTTGAGATGAAAACTATAATTCTCATGGTAAAATATTGGTATGTATGTACTTGTATAGCATAATCTGCTAAACAGAGAAGGTTTATAAAAGTAGATGGTATTACACAGAGATTTGATAGTTTATTATGAACCTAAGAGGGAAAATTCATACTTTGTATTTTTGATATTTTGTGCACTAATATATTGTCACAAATATGAAGACTTGTGAAATTTTATTTTAATTAGTCATCTCCTTTATGAGATCGAATCACTGATACTGTGTTCATTTTTGTTACAACTGCCTTAATTCTAATTGGCTTAGACTTCCTTTGCTTATTAATTTTTTTGTCTGTCTTTTAAAACATTAAAAAGAATATTTTCCAAAAATATACATATTTTCTCAACAATTTTGTGGTATCAGTGAGATAGTTTGTAATTTTTAAAAATAATTTAGGCTATTTTTATATACTTTATTGTTGAAACATTATTCTGGAGAAAGATGACCCCAAAATGCTGAAGTAGAGAAAAAAATGAGAATTATTTTCAGAGACAATTTACTTTTAAAATTTAAATTAGGTATAGAAAATAAAAAGAGCAACGTTCTAATTTTTCAATAGTGAACAACAGCAAAAAACAAAACCAAAAAAAAACTTGTAGAATCAACTGGTGAGAAAAAAATATATTGAAATTTTTTCCAGGTTATTTTTCTATCAATGGATAAAATATAAATCAATTACTTTAATTTTAATAGTTCCATTGTCTCTAGAACAAGGTTTGCTATTATTTAAAGATATACATATTTTTTTTAGAAACAATGGAACTAACAATGAGATATAATAATTTTGTTCACAATAGATCTGAAAATACAGTAATTTTCATTGGTCTGTTCGTATCTTTGGAGAAAGTATTAGAAGAGAGGTTTCCAACAATATTTTAAGCAATTGAAGCTTCTTTGGATAAGGGTATATCATATATGAAAAACAACAAATGGTTATTTAATTGGCTTCATATAATTTGCAATTTCAAAAAACACTTTAATAGGTTAAATATTTATATTATTTTATAATCATGTCACTGCACATTGGAAATAATTTACAACCTAGAAATTCCATAAAATGAAATTCAACAGAAGATAGATTTGTTTTGGCTGCTAACCACAAATGTTTATTTACTGAAAAGGAAGCAGTAAAAGTCAAAACTGAAGCAAACTAAGTAAAAAAGTTTTATCTCATCCATTTAGAAAAATTATTGCATAATTCCTATTGACTTGCACTGTCATCATACATTATTCTATCAGTTTTAATTAGAAGGTGAAAGGAACAATAAAGACAATTATCTTAGGCTGTATTTCTAACCATTGCTTATATTCACAGCCTGCTTCATTACTAATATTGAGATAAACATAGAAAGGGCAAACTACACTTAGAAAAATAGTGTTTGTGACAGAAAAATAGATTTTCTACATGACAGTGATTGCTTCCATCAATATAATTCTTAATAGTTTTATTTATTGATGTATGAATTTACTTTTGAGTACTATATATATTTTATACAGCAGATTAGAATTCAGGTGCCTACCTCAGTTTGCTCAGTGAAAAGGTAGCCTGAAATCAACCATTTAGCTGTCAATTAATAGTGATTGTGAATTTTTGAACTAAGGTAGGTTTATAATGTCTGTAAGTACTGAAAGATTTGTACATGTTTCATTTTATAATAGTCACAATGTTCATTGGAATCATTCTGACTATGGCTAGGACTAATTATCAAAATGTATTTATCTGAAAAATTATCATAAACTGACACTGGTTTAATTCAAATAAGTGAAAAAAAAGCACCTATATAATCTTATGTTTTCCTTCTTTCTTTTCAAAAAAAGTGCAAAAAAAAATACTAAGAATGAGATATGTTGCACCCAATTGATATTTCATATTTTTAAGAAAATGAAACAAAAATAAAATGACAAAAATATTCTAATTCAAATATGGTTTAGAATAGAATATTTTGAAATAAAAAAAGTAAGAATAATCGAAGTCAAAAGGGAGAAAAACAAAAAAAAGTGCAATAATTTAATTATGCTGTAATTAAATACATGATGTATTCAGCGCAATAAAATATTGGAATACTTGCATGAAGATATAGCCCATATTTATATAGAGTAGTAAATGTAAGCCAGCAATTATAAATATTTGTGAATAAAGTAAGCAGAACCACTAAAATATTGAAACCTACCTCGTTAAAGTTGAATATAAGCATGTGAAAGTGTTCAAATGATGAAAGTGTGGAAATATAAGTTTTTTATATTTTTTATTGAGGGCTAAAGTGTTTACTTTGTCTGCATTATTGTGTGTAGATCAAAAAAGAGCTGAGTGTGGAAATCTGGAGTTTGGATCTTTTTGCCACTCTTACATCAATCTTATAGCCCTTGGAACTGGGCAGAGTCGTCTTATTACTCCCATGAATAGAATGTGTCAGAAAGGATGCCATGTGACTTTTGGAGCAATGTCACAAAAATGATATGTATTTCAGCCTTTTCTGTGATAGTCACTGTTGTAACCAAGCCACCCTGCTGTGAGGAAGTCCAAGTAGCATGTGGAGAGACCTTAGAGAGCAGCGGAAGTGCGGGAAGGGGCATCCTGCCCCTAGCACCTGGCAGCCAAGGTTGATTTCCATCCTCAAAGTAGGTCCTCTGGCACCCAGATGAGGCACTTCAGCTGATGTTTTGTGAAACATATGAGCATTTCCACCAAGCTCATGCTAAACTTATGATTACCTTTTTGAGAACTAACTTACTAAGTAATTTTTTTAAGGAATATTTCTGACTTGCTTAATGCAACTTCCCAAGTAGCCTTGGGAGGCCCCCTTATTAAATAAATGGTTCTTTTATTTTTCAGTGTAAACACTTTCCATGTCGGTTTTTAAAGAATTAGGCCTGTTGTAATAGACTTTAATTGTTTTGTTTTTCCCCCTCTCCCCTAAAGGTTTTGGTAAAATCCAATAAGATGGTTGAGCTCCTTTGATGTTTCCTCTATTTCTTAATTTCTAATTTATCTTACATGAAAGTGTAAACTAGTCATTTCAGGGAACAGCTTAATATATGTTTGGTTGTAAGAATGATCCATTTCTATTGGGTTATCTTCATTCTCTATCTATTCTAATTTTTCCAGATACTCAGAAGCTATAGCTAATAGCTTGACTGAAAACCCTGTCATTGTTTAGTCATATGTTTTCTTGCACTGTGGTATTTGATCTGTTGAAAAGTAGCAGTAAACATTGGAAACTAATTTCACTCAAACTCTCTCCATTTCTGTCTCTGTCTCTCTCTGTCTTCTTTCTCTCTCTCTCCAAGTAAGTCCTGTAACAAACCTAGAGGTAATCTTAAAACTTGTCCAGATAAACAGATAACTAGTCTGAAGGGGAAGTAATGTTGTAACTTCATCTAGTCCTATTTATTTATTTAATAATATCTTAGAGGAAAATATGTGACAGATACCTTGCAAAGTATTGTATACACTTATATCTAAATGGTAATGTAAAACACACACATCAATTCCAAATGTCCAAATAATATTATTAGTAATTGTGAATATGTTCAAAATTATTAAAGTCTAGTAATCCTCCTACCCAACTTCCCAAAATACCCCTGCAATTTAATGGTTACTTCTGAAACCAGATGTTAGAATATCAAAGTGCTATAAGAAAGTTCTCTCAAGTACTGTGTAGCTCAATTGAATAAGCTTAAGAAGTTCATACAGCATTTGTCATAAAGCACCTTGAACCCCTGATAATCTGACTCCAAACAGACTCTATTAAGGATAACTCTTCTCTACTCATCCTTTTCTTTATAGGATTTAAAGTGGTAACTTGAGCTGCCAACCAACCAGAAATTACAGTATAATTCAAAAACTAAGAATATGTAGTTATAATAATAGGAAGATTTAGAAAACATGAAATTGAATTTAGCACTCAGGTAAAAAATATAAATTGTTTTCATTTATTCTCTCATGTGGGTATATTTGGTTCACATTAGATTATTAGTTCTACCTTAATAAATAAAAATTATATTAAATCTGGAGCTTAATCATTTATCCAACCAATAGTTAAGTCTAATATGTGTCAGGGAATGTAAAATTGAAATTAATTCAAAAATGTACAAGTAAATACATAAAAACAGAAAATTGTTTTCACATACATTCCAGTGGAAAGTGAGAATACTGATACAATATAAAGAAAGAAAAAAATGTACAGTGTATGTTGGATGGTGAGAAATGCTATTTCTTTGTTTCTGCATTTTCCCTTTTGCATTTTTCTGTTATTCTTTTTGTACTGTTTAAATTTTTAGACTATTTTTTTAATTTAGAACTCCATTTGCAGTTATTTTTTGGTGCTCACCCTACTGGTTATTCAGGATTAAAACTGTATGTAAAAGTTAGATATCTTATAATAGTATATGTCTTTTTACCCCTTTCATGTTTTACTCTTTAGTCATCATACACATTATGTACAAACATTTTATAAACCCATAAGATAAATATTAAAAATTTGTACAAATGGTCATGTTATTGCAAAGAATTAAAAAGAAAAAGTTATGTCATGTGTTTATTAAGGACTTCTTTCATCCCTTTAGAGTCTGCTTTTACTCTGGCATCATTCTACTTCATTCTCAAGAATTTAGCATTTCTTCTAATTTAGGTTTTTAGAGATGCTTTCTCTTAGTTTTCTTTATTTAAAAACATCTTCCTTAACTGTGGTAAAAATACATAAACAAATATTTAACACCTTAACCGTTTCTAAATGTACAGTTCATTAGTGTTACATATATTCTCATTGTTGTGCAGCTGAGTTCCAGAACATTTTCATCTTGCACTTCCACAATGTGTATAAGATGGTCCATTTAATGGTGTCGCATTTTTTCATTTTTCTTCAGTTTTCTTTCTTTCTGTTCATTTTTCTTCAGTTTTCTTTCTTTCTGTTCCTCAGACTTAGTAATATCCATCATTTCATCTTCAAGTTCACTGATTAATTCTTCTATCTGCTCAAGTCCACCTTTGAATGCTTCTAGTGAATTTTTCATTTGTTATTAAATTTTTCAGTGCCAGAAATTATTTTTGGTTTCTTTTTAGGTTTCCTTTCTCTTTACTGATATTTCCATTGTGTTCATATATACTTTACTTGACTTTGTCCATGTCTTCCTTTAGTTCTTTGCATATCTTTAAGGCAATTTTTAAAAAAGTCTTTGTCTAGTATATACAACATCATGTCTTTTACGTGAGAGTGTCTGTTGTTTTATTTTTTTTCCCTTGAATGGGCCATAATTTCATGTTTATTTGTGTGCCTTGTAATTGCTTTTGGTTGAACATGACATTTGAATTTAATAATGTGGTAACTGAAAATCAGATTCTCTCCATTCACTAGGGTTTGCTGTTTTTTGTTTTTAAATTTTTTGTTTTCTGATTATTATAAACTGTCTCTGTGACAAGGATCAACCCATGTTACAACCTTAAGTTCTTCTCAAGCCTTTGCTAAGCCTGTACGTTTCACGTGTCATGTGTGTTGACTTTCTCCCATATATTCAAGTTGCTTTTGGATGTCCTAGTCTTTAATGTCTGACTCCCAAATGGGAATAAAGGGGAAAATGATGGGGTCGGAAGTGTGAAAATAGCACTAGCCCTTTAAATCCCCTGGAAGTCACTTCAGCAAGAGTTGGAAAGGCACCAGTTTGGGAAGGTGTAACAATGACCTTGCCTCTTTGTCTGCACCACTGAGATCAAAAGCAGCAATTGGTGATCAGAGCACAGGTCTCCGATATTTGTTGAACAGGGTCATTTTGTCCATCCTGGCTCCCACAAACTACCTGGAAACTGCTCCTAGAATATTTTCAGGGCTGCCTGCCACAGGGCTAGGGGTAGGGATGGGTAGACGCTATTGTGAAGAGCTGAAATTCACAGAAATTAACTGCAATTTATCCTCCAAGTCTTCTTCTGTAATTCACAAGCCTTCAATAGACTCCAAGATTCCAAAAGAGTGACATCAGATCCAGCCAGTGCAATTGCTGCCTAGGTAATGAGACATTCTGGTTCTTCCTACTCTGCCATTCTCACAGAATTCTCTCATATTTAATGTTTTGTTTTTGTATAGAAACTTTCAATACTTTTCCTTTACTTTCGTCTTTCAGAAGTTTATATATAATGTGCCCAAACAGGTTTTCTTTTGTAGTTATCCCACATATTATGAATATGTAAAGATTGTATTTCATCAAATTTGGGGAATTTTCAGCCATTATTTTTCAAACACACTTTCTGCTGCATCTTCTTTCTTCTCTTCTTCTGAACTCAATTATACATATATTCGCCATTTTTATTTTTTTCTTCATTTCCCAGAGTCTTTTTTCAAGTGCTCAAAAACCTCTTCTTCAGAGGGTTACTGTTTTGGCTTATCTTAAAGTTCACAGATCTCCATTTTACCAGCCTGTTATTTTTTAATTTAAATGTTGTAATTTTCAGTTCCAAAATTTGCAGTTAGTTCTGTTTTGTATCTTGTATTCTTCTGCTGAAATTTCTTATCTTTTTATCCTTTATGTATATTTTTTCTTTTACCTCATAAATCATAGTTATAGTAGTTTGCATTAATATCCTTGTTTGATCATTTCAATATCAACTTATCTGTCAGTGGCCTCTGTTGATATTACTTTTTCTTCAGAATGAGTGACATGTTTTTTTCTTCTTTGTATGCCCATTGATTTTAAATTATAACACAGACATTGTAAATATTATATCATGGAGATTCTGCTTTGTGATACAGTCTTATGAAGAATATTGACATGTTTATTTAAGCAAGCCATTAACCTGATTTATTCACACTGCAAAATCTGTTTAACCTTAACTCAGATGGTGGAGGGACAACTCATTAATAATTTATAATCATTATGATGATTCTGCCTTGCATATGTCTGGCTTGGGGTCAGCCAGAGACTTGAGTAAAGTTAATATACAGAATTTAGGACTAGCACAGTTCAGTTTTTTTTTTTTTTTTTCTCTCAGTACTCTCTCTCACTCTACATGGGTCACAGTTGTTCAAAATTTTATGCCTACGTTTTTTTGGATCAGAAAGATGATGGACTTTCTCTATTGGATCTTTAACCACCATGTGTCACACTTAGAGGCTTTCGTGAAACATCAGCTCATCTCATGCCAGCTTTTTCACCCAATATAAAACTGCCCTCCAACATTTGTTTTGTTTTCCAAACTAAACTTTCCCTACTGAAGTTTTTACGTGGGTTTATATTTGTCCTGGGTTTATATTTGTTATTAATCAGAGAACATTCTGTTAAAATTCTACCTAGCCATACTAGAAGCAGATATGGTACTTAACTTTTAGCAACCTGTTTAAGAGGGAATGAAATGAGAAAGTCCTGGAATAATCCTGGACATTTTCATTTTACTCTAGTGCCACTGAACTGCTAACTCTACATTGAAAATTATTTTGTGTACATGGAGAAAAAAAGCATCTCTCAACAATATTTAATTCTATAATTTATTATTTTGAAACTTGAAAGAGGAAATTGTCTTGTGCTTTTAAGAAAAAGTGGCTTTAGATACTGTTCACTCTAATTTCCTTATCTAGACATATATAGCGAACTGTTATTAGGCTTTTAGTTAATTCTAGAGAGTAAATCAGTGTGAGTACACAATCATGGTGTCACAAATGAAAGGAATTCAGAAAATCGATTTAGCTTTCTCTTTGCCTACTTTGCAAATCATATCCATTTCAATGATTACTAAACTATGCTGACAAAAACTTACCATTTTATAAAATCAGTCCTTAATTTCTTCCCAAAAGAGTGAGGAAAATATGTATTCCATGTTCTATGACAAATGATTCCATATCTCAACAAAACCCAGTAAGCATTATTACAATGGTGACTTTACAATTATGAATTCTTTGTCCTGAGTCTCCGGTGGCTGTTGCTTCTGCTCACTAAGAATTCTGTTACAAAATAAAATTGATATGCATTGTGCAAGATAGAAATGTGCAGAGTAAATGACATGTATTGTCCTGCTTAATGTATTTTTAATACTGTTAATAATTCCAGTGCTCTAACTATATATATGTATATATATATTTTTCCACATATATATGTATATGTGTATATATATATATATTCATATATATATGTGTATATATATGAATATATATATACATATACATATATATATATATATATATATATATATATATATATATATATGTATTTTTTTTCCACAAAATACCCAAGACTTGATGGGGAGGAAGAGCTGACTAGTGAAAAACTCTAATGAAAGGAAATGATCAAATTATACTTGAAACCACTGGAGAATTCCCATAATTGATCTGTAATTATGATTCAGAGAAACTCTCCTTTTCGTGGCAGAAAATTATGTTTGTTAATACTTAACTATGTTAAAGGCTTTTCAACCTGTAGAAAGGATGGTTATAAAATAGAAAGTATTAGTGAGATTTTTCTTTAGGAAAAATAGATAGCAGTAATCATTGAGCTTTTGTGTGGCACATGGTTGCATAGGGATCCTTGAAGGATCACATCAATCTCATCGCTAGAATCAATAAATGGTTTTAAATAACTCATAACATTTGCACATAAATACCAGACATTTTTAAAAGCTACATATATGGTATTTTTCATAGGGTCACAATTATTTTTATTATGCGTTACACAGTGAAACACATCAATAAGAAAATTATCAATCTTGTTTAAAAAGTGTAGTCTTGATTTTTTAAAAAATATAAATATCATAATTCTATCCATTATGATAGAAGCTAACTTCTTCATATCTAACATGATGCTCTTTGTTGACAAATGTAAATGATTCTAAAATACCCATAACATTATTCTGATTAGGCAATTAATTGAAGTATGAAACAAAACATGTATGAAGTGTTAATTGGGCAGTGTCTTATAATGCATGACTCAAAGCTAAAAGAAATTGTAATTTTCAAATTTTGACTTGACTGATATTTGTTTTAGAGAGGTTTGTATTCTATAAACAAATGTTTTATGCTTAATTGAGGATCATTCACATTTTATAAAATATCTAATTTATTAATCATCTACTTGTAATTTACTAACAAAGATCCTATAATTGAATTAGTAATTCATTTTTACCATTATCTCTATCTCAAAATGATTTTACACTTCTGAGTGGAAATCCAACTCATTTTATAGCTAGTTGAATTTACAATCACAGATACTGTGAAAAATTATTTAAACATGTTTGTTGATTCTGATTTTAGTTCACTAATTTCATCAATTATTTTTTTGATTTGGGGAAAGAAATTTCTTATTAAATTTATTATGTGTTTGCTAAAAAAAATCTTAATATTGTCCACATTATTATCTTCAAAAGAGTTTACACAACAAACAACATTTTGGGATCTGTTGCAGCAACCAGCCATTGTCATTTCATGAAATTTGTGACATACATTTTCCCAGTTGCCTTTTTCCTTTAATGTTCTAGTCCTCATACTAGCTCCAGCATTACTGTTCAATCAGCATCAGTAGTATGCCTTTTTTTTAAATTTATACATGTGTTGTACTTATGTTTTTAACCTAATATAATTTAGTTAAATTATAATTAAAAAATAATTACTATTTCCAATATAATTACCACTGATGATGTTCACAGGCATTATTGTAATTCATATCTGAATAAAATATTCAAATCATCACATAAAAATTTTACACTAGGATGTAGAAAACGTCACTCATACTAAATCAATCTATTAACACAAAGTGTATAAGTTACCTGTTTCTGTGTATTACTAGAGACAAACTATTCATCTGACAAGCGCACTACAATACAGCAGTAATATGCAATGAAACAGTTGAAGGGAAATATAATTTTACCAGAAGAATAATATTATCTGATACAAAAATCATTTTATGCTGCTTCACTTTTAAAATTTAAACTCATATGTATTAAAAATAGAATTAAAAAATTTAGTTGCTTAGTTGGAATAGTCAAATATTAATGACTCAGTATTCGCATATGGCTACTAAGTAGACATCTCTTAGTGTAGCTCTAGATACTGAGTGAGCCTGGTTTAAGTATAATTTTGGAGTTGTTTCTCATTGAACTTTGGAAAAATGTGTTTTCACTAAAGGCATATGATTAACTTGGTTTTATTGTGGCAAATACACACAATATTCATCACTGAAGAGTGAATATTCATCATTTTAATCAATTTAAAATATGACATTCAGTGGCGTTTAGTACCTTCCTCTCTCTTTTTTTTTTAAGTGCTTGAAAACTACCAAAACTGTTCATGATAGATATTTATGAGAACAAAGTATTACACATCCATTCTCTGTTTCCCTCTTTAGATGTGAGGTGTGTTCAATAACCATTTGTGCATCTAACTGTTAACCAAAATCATAATGAAAAACATATGCCAACAAAAAATTCCTTCAAACATGATCTGAGTACAATCAGCAAATTGCTCGAGTCAGAAAAATATTTCCTTTTTACTTCATAGGGCAATGTGCAATGTATAATATCACTTTTTTATACTGTTTGGCATTTAGGGATTTTTGATATATTTTTTTCTTTGACAAAAGTTAATTTCAGGGTTGATGGATGACAATTTCACTACCTGCTGCTAGTTCTATTCATTTTTCAAAAAATCTTTTAACATATATTTTTTAATTTTATTAGTTTCAGGTGTACAAAGCAACATAATAGTTAGACATTTAAACCCTTCATAAAGTGATAACTGCCCCCTGACATCTTATATATCTGGTACAATAGCATTGACTATCTTCCCTATGTTGTACTCCACAGCCCGTGACTATGTGTACATATATATGTAGATATAACTGACATTCAATATTATTCTATAATTCTTCAGCTTCAGGTGTATAACACATTGGACACAGTCTATGAAGTGATCCCTCTGACAAGTCCAGTGCCCACCTGGCACCTTACATGGTCTTTACAACATTGTTGATTATATTCTTCATACTGTGTGGTTCTATTCTTGAGTTAGTGTCACTAGGCGTTGTCTGTGTGTTCCCTATGCTTCGAAAATGTGTCCATGCTTTACAAAAAAGCAATTACCTCTTTGTTTGTTTGTTTGTATTGTATTCTGTCATTTATACAGACAGCCTGACTTTTATTTAAAAGTCTACAGTACAATAGCTTAAAAACTCTCTTAACAGATAGTCAATGAGAATTTCCAAAAATATTTTTTATGGCTTTGGGGATGTAATCTTTGCTTTGACCTGACACTGACTCAGACTATTTTAAAGTTCATATGGCACTATTTGTTTTATTTATAATCCATTGTCTTAGCAAAATAGATTTTCTACCAATTGGAATGAAGCCTGAAGATTTAGTAAACCATAAAAGATATTACAGAATAAAAGTGTCAGCTGCACTGATCAACAAGATTAATGAGCAAGCCTATACGGGATGAATAACTTAAATTGTATTGAAATCCACTTGGGAAAACAGACTAAACTTATGTTCTATCTCTTCAGTTCTTGTCTTCTGTGAGGAAGCCAAATCTTGAGAGCATTTTCCAGAAATTACATTTCAGAAACAAAAGATGTTTTACTTATTGGATGAAAAAACATTCCATAGGTCAATGAACGATTGATGGAATATGTAAACAAATGCTGCTAAAGAAGCAAAGGAAACTGATTTATTTCAGTGTGGTTGTCTACGTCTATCCTCTTCTGCAAAAGAGAATAACACTTGGGGTTGATAATTCATCCTTATTGCTCAGAAAGAGTAGCAAAGTTATAAAGTAGTTGTACAAGCCTTAGTTTTCACTGTTTATTTTCAAATCAAATAATTTCTATGACAAGTAATTTTTTATCTCTTCTTAGAGTCTAGATCTTTTGCATAAGAAATCTTCCATAATATCAACACTATGTTTTAAGTGTTGATATTCCTGACACACCTACTTCCTTATGCATTTCTATCTACTGATTCTGTTCATACTTATGGAAATACAGGATAATGAAAACTATTAAATTGACAAACATCAATTATCAGAGAGCATATTAAGAATATCAGATGGAGATATGATGACATCATAGAAATGACAGCGTGAGGTGAGCCTCTTGAAATCTCCCCTGAATTTACAACAAATTGAACAACTATAATACACAAAGGACTCCCTGTGCAGCAGACAGGCAAGACTAAGAGGTGTGCAACTGAAATCATCTAAAGCTGGGGAAATTGGGCCAGAAGGATTGGGACTGGGGAAGCGGGAAGTGCGGAGAAGAGGGCAGAGCAGGTGCAGGAGCAGACCTATCTCGGAACTCTGAGCTTGCTGCACTACAGAGCTACCACAGCCATGGCAGAGGGAAGAATTCAGACTGCTAGTGCTCCACTTATGACCCACAGTCCCGCCGGAGGGATCAGAATATAACACAGCTGAACCCAACGCTTGCGGCAGAGACCTCAGAGCAAAGACTGAGGGAAGAAGGGTGAAAATGGTGGTTTAAGTCCTCACTGCCAAGCAGAGGATGGAAGGCTTAGGCACTGAGCCTAGCTGCCCCCTCCCCACCCTCCCAGAGCTTGCCCTACGGACACCCTCCCAGTGCTAGAAACTGAACTGTAGCAGTGCCAAATCAAGAAAACAGAATGCTTGCATTTCTGAGAACTGTGGCCAACAGCCATGGACTCACAGCCCAACTAGTTCCAGCGAAGGGGAGGGAGACCTGAGTGCAGGACTGGCTGTGCTGGTGGTTGCTGCCATTGCTCAGAGCCACATCTAACAACCCATCCTGCCCCCACACCAAATTATCTGAGTGGATTCCTGAAGGGGTAAACAGAGCCTCTGAAACACACAGAAACTGAATCTGGCACAGGAAGAACTCTGGAATTTCAGAAGCTTTCCACATACCCCAACGAATGCAGTGCCCTGACACTCAGGCAACCTGCACACAGAGAAGCAGGCGACCTTCCAGGGAATACCCCATTGTGTGAGAAGCCAGAACAGTGCAGAGAAAATATAACACTAGAGCATGAGAGAATTAAATGTTGCAGTTGGAAAGAAAATAAAGCATTCTACAAATACCTACTGGACAGCAAAGGAAAGACCTCATTCTATCAACCTATTGCAGAACCCACTCCTGTAAATGCCCAGGAAGAGAAATAATAATTCACTGATTGCCATGACTAATCAAGGCAACAAGACAACTCAGAAAGAAAATGAAAAGTCTACAGAAAATGAAATTAAAGACTTGGAAATATGTGACTTAAGTGACAGAGAATTCAAGATTGTAGTTCTTAAAAAACTCAACGAGATGCAAGAAAACACAGAAAGGCAGTTTAATGAACTCAGAAACACAAACAAAGAACAAAATGAACATTTTACTAAAAAATTTGAAATTTTAAAAAAGAGCCAAATGGAATTTCTGGAGATTAAGAACTCAATAAAAGAAATGAAGAATGAAATAGTCAGCTTAGGTAATAGAGCTAACCAGATAAAGGAAAGAATCAGTGACATCAAAGATAGAAATCTGGAAATGACACAGATGGAAGAAGAGAAAAACTTGAGAGTTAAAAGAAATGAAACATTTCTACAAGAACTTTCTGACTGCATCAGAAAGCGCAATATAAGAATAATGGGCATACCAGAAGGAGAAGAAAGAGAGAAGGGAACAGAGAGTATATTCAAACAAATAGTCAACAAGAATTTCCCAAACATGTAGAAAGAATGGGATCCTTGAATGCAAGATGCAGATAGAACACCTAATCATCTCAACCTCAACGGGCCTTCTCTAAGGCATATTATACTGAAGCTGTCAAAAATTAATGACAAAGAAAGAATCATCAAGGCAGTCAGGATAAAGAAGATGGTAACCTACAAAGGAAAGCCCATTAGATTACCATCAGGTTTTTCAGCAGAAACTCTACAAACCAGGAGGAAGTGGACTCAAATATTCAAACTATTCAAAGAGAGAAATTATGAGTCAAGAATAATATATCCAGCAAAGATATCCTTTAGATATGAAGGAGGAATAAAAACCTTTCCAGACATACAGAAGCTGAGGTAATTTTCTAACATACGACCTGCACTACCAGAAATACTGAAGGAGGCTATTCGACAAGCCTAAATAGGGATAATTTGTGACAACCAAAACATAAAAGGGGGGAGAGTAAGGTTTGAACAGGCATAAGGAAATGGAGAATGTAAACATGCTAAAGAAAATCAAATACTCTAAATATGAAACTTTCTTTCACATAAACTTAATAGTAACCACTCTAAAAAAATCCAGAACTGAAATATATAGCAGAATAAAAGAAGAAACAGAGGGAAAAATCATAGAATACTGCCACAGTGAAATAATCGACAGCAACAAAAAGGCAAAGAAACAATGGAGACACAGTCCTACCAGAAAATCAAAAATAGAATGATAGGAAATCCTCATATATCAATAATCACCCTAAATGTAAAAGGACTCAACTCACCATTAAAAAGGCACATGATAGCAGATGGGATCAAAAAACTAAACCCAACCATATGCTGCGTTCAAGAGACACATAGCCGCTACAAGGACAAATATAGACTCAAAGTGAAAGGGTGGAAATTGACACTCCAAGCCAATGATACTCAGAGAAAAGCAGGTGTGTTCATATTAATACCAGATGAAACAGAGTTCAGGATAAAAAAAGTAACAAGACACAAAGATGGACATTTCATAATGATAAAGGGGACTATACAACAAGGAGACATAACAGTCATCAATATTTATGCCCCATATCTGGGAGCACCAAAATATACCAAGCAGCTACTAACAGAACTAAAGGGAGAAATTGACCAAAACACAATTATAGTAGGGTCCTAAATACATCATTGACAGCTATGGATAGATCATCCAAACAGAAAATAAATAAAGAAATAGCAGCCCTAAGTGACACATTAGGTGAAATGGATATAATTAACACTTATAGAGCACTTCATCCTAGAACATCAGACTATACAGTCTTTTCTAGTGCATGGGAACATTCTGAAGGATAGGCCATATATTGGGACATAAAACTAGCCTCAACAAATTTAAGACTTTTGAAATCATATCAAGCATATTCTCTGATCACAAGGCTTTGAAATTGGATATCAACTGCAAAAAGAAAGCAGGAAAAAACACAAATATGTGGATATTAAACAACATGCTTTTAAAGAACGACTGGGTCAAAGCAGAAATAAGAGGAGAGATCAAAAAATACATAGAAACAAATGAGAATGAAAATACATCCTACCAAAATTTTCAGGATGCAGCGAAAGCTGTTTTAAGAGGGAAATTTATACCATTACAGGCATATCTCAAGAAAAAAGAAAAATCCCAGATAAATATCCTCATGGCACACATTAAAGAACTAGAAAAAGAAGAACAAATGAAACCTGAAGACAGAAGAAGGAAGGAAATAATAAAAACTAGAGCAGAACTAGAAATGAAATGAGAAATAGAGAACAAAATGAAATAGAGAACAAAAAGGTAATAGAAAAAAGTAATGTGACAGAGAGCTGGTTCTTTGAAAAGATTAGTAAAATTGACAAACCCTTTGCTAGACGCACTAAGATAAAAAGAGAAAAGACACAAATAAACAAAATCAGAAATGAAAGAGGGGAAGTTATCACAGATGTCACATCAATGTAAAGGATAATCAAGAATACAATGAAGGACTGTATGCCACCAAATTCAATAACCTAGAAGAAATGGACAAGTTCTTAGAAACATACAGCCTTCCTAGGCTGAATCATGAAGAACTGGAAAATCTAAATAGACCTATCAGCAGTAAGGAAATTGAATCAGTCATCCGATACCTTCCCAAAAGCAAACGTCCAGGACCAGATGGCTTCACTAGTGAATTCTACCAAACATTCAAAGAGGAACTAATACCTGTCCTACTTAAACTTCCAAAAATTGAAGAAGAGACAGTACTCCTTATCTCATTTTTTGAGGCCAACATTACCCTGCTTTCAAAATCTGGTAAGGATAACACAAAAAAAGAAAATTACAGACCAATATCTCTGATGAATACACATGCAAAAATCCTAAACAAAATTCTAGCAAATCAAATGCAACAATGCATTAAAAGATCATACATTACTACCAAGGGGGGTTCATCCCAGGGGCACAAGAATGGTTCAACATATGCAAATCCATCAATGTGATACACCACATAAACAAAATAAAGGATAAAAATCATATGATTATATCAATAGATGCAGAACAAAGCGTTTGACAAGATACAATATCCATTTATGATCAAAACACTTAATAAAATAGGTATAGAAGGAAAATAACTTGACATAATAAAGGCCATATATGACAAACCGTCAGCTTGTATCATAATTCACGGTGAAAAACGGAAGCCCTTTACTCTACGTTCAGGAACACCACTGGGCTGTCCCCTATAACCTCTCCTTTTCAACACAGTATTGGAAGTCATAGCCAGAGCAATCAGGCAAGAGAAAGAAATAAAAGGCATCCAAATTGGGAATGAAGAAGTTAAACTGTCACTTTTTGCAGATGACATGATGCTATATATAGAAAACCCCAAATACTCCACCCAAACGCTATTAGAAACAATAAACGAATACAGTAAACTTGCTGGCTACAAAATCAGCATGTAAAAGTCCACTGCATTCATATATACTAACAATGAAATCTCAGAAAAAGAAATAAAACAAAAAAACAAACCAACAAACAAACAAAAAAATAACTTCTGCAATTGCAAGAAAAAGAATAAAATACCTAGGAATGAACTTAGCCAAGGATGTGAAAGACCTATATACTGAAAACTGTAAGACATTTTTAAAAGAAATTGAAGAAGACATAAAGAAGTGGAAAGACATTCCATGTTCATGGATTGGAAGAATAAACATAGTTAAAATGGCCATATTACCCAAAGCAATATACAGATTTAATGCAATCCCCAATATAGAGATTTAATGCAATCCCCATTAAAATCCCGATGATATTTTTTAAAGAAATAGAACAAAAGATCATCAGATTTGTATGGATTTGTATTTGCAGAAAACCATGAATAGCCAAAGAAATCCTGAGAAAAAAAGAACAATGCTGAGGTATCACACTGCCTGACTTCAGCTTGTACTACAGGGCAACAATAATCAAAGCAGCATGGTATTGGCAGAAAAACAGACACACAGACCAATGGAATAGAATTGAGAACCCAGAAATAAACCCACAAAATATGGGGAGATAATTTTTGACAAAGAAGCCAGACACATACAATGGAGAAGAGACAGCCTCTTCAATAAATGGTGCTGGGACAACTGGAAAGCCACGTGCAAAAGAATGCAACTGGACTGCTATCTGTCACCATGTACCAAAATTAATTCAAAATGGATCAAAGACTTAAGCATAAAACCTGAAACAATAAACTGCATAGAAGAAAACGTAGTTACTAAACTTATGGACCTTGGGTTCAAAGAGCATTTTATGAATTTGACTCCAAAGGCAAGGGAAGTAAAAGCTAAAATAAATGAATGGGACTGTATCAAAATAAAAAGCTTCCACAAAGCAAAAGAAACCATCGACAAAATAAAGAGGCAACCAACCGAAAGGGAGAAGGTTTTTGCAAACAACACCTCTTATAATGGGCTAATATCCAAAATACATAAGGAAATAATACAACTCAACTACCAAAAAACAAGCAATCCAATTAAAAAATGGGCAGGGGACCTGAAGAGACATTTGTCCAAAGAGGACTTATAAATGGCCAATAGACATATGAAAAAATGCTCAACATCACTAATCATCAGCTAAATGCAAATAAAAACCCGCAGTGAGATATCACCTCATCCCAGTTAGAATGGCTATCATCAAGAAGACAAATAATAACAAGTGTTGGAGAGGCTGTGGAGAAAAAGGAACCCACATACACTATTGGTGGGAATGCAGACTGGTGCAGCCGTTATGAAAGGCAGTGTGGAGGTTCCTCAAAAAATTAAGAATACAATTACCATATGACCCAGCAATCCTACTCCTGCGTATCTACCCAAAAAACTTGAAAACATTTATGCATAAAGACGTATGTGTTCCAATGTTCACTGCAGCTTTATTTACAGTGGCCTAGACATGGAAACAACCAAAGTGTCCTTTGATAGATGAATGAATAAAGAAGTTGTGGTATATATACACAATGGAATACTATTCTGCCATAAGGAAAGATGAAATAGTACCATTTGCAAAACCATGGATGGATCTTGAGATTATTATGCTAAGTGAAATAAGTCAAAGTAGAGAACCATATGATTTCACTGATATGTCGTATATAAAACTGAAAACCAAAGAACAAGACAAACAAATGAAGAAACAAAAACTCATAGACATAGGTAATATTTTAGCTGTTACCAGAGGGTAAAGAGGGTGGAGGGGTGGTAGATGAGGGTAGGGGATCAAATATGCAGTGATGGAAAAAGAAATGACTCTGGGTGGTGAACACACAATGTGAGACATAGATGATGTACTACAGAAGTGTACACCTGAAATTTATGTATCTTTACTCATAATTGTCACCCTAATAAACTTTAATAAAAAAATAAAACGTCAAAGGAACATATTTTTACAATAAGTACTGAACCAATGGAAAGTAAATTTAGAAGAGTTTTTTTAAAAAATGAATCCGAAACTATAGACGTGTGAGACCCAGCTGTGAATAGTATATCAGGTTTCCCTTTTGATTACATTAGATAAACCCAAGTCTCATCATAAGGCGCAAGTTCAGCTTTTTGTTCAGTTTAATCTTCCCAATACACAGTTTTAGTGACTATTCTGCTGAAGAATTATAAGCACATTGAACAAGAGAGTGAAGAAAACATCACATTTTGAGATCTATTGAATCAGTCCCCCTTTTCATCCAGTTTTATAGGTTGGTGCAAAAGTAATTGTGGGTTTTGCAATTATTTTTAACCTTTTAAACCACAATTACTTTTGCACCAACCTAATCAATGATTATTACTTTTATCCCACTTTTTAAGACAAGACCTACAATGAATTAGTAGGCTGAGTATTAACATTACTGATATTTTATTTACCTTAGTGTTTATAAGAATTTTCTCTACATTAAAAAAATGCTCTGCAATACTGTAGACACCTAATATTAGAAAGAAAACTGTTAAAAAGTCTATCACAATATTTTAGAAAATTACAAAACTCTGATAAGTAAAATACAAGAAAAACTGCATATATATATAGAGATATTCTGTGTCCATGGAGAATAATATTCAGTAGTGTCAAAATGTCAGTTCTCAACTTGATATATAGATTCAAATCCCACTCAAAATCCCAGCAACTTAGTTTATGACTATTAACAAATGAATTCTACTGTTTACATGGAGAGGCAAAGACCCAGAATAGCCAAATCAATATTGAAGAACAAAGTTGGAGAACTCTACCCAATATCTAGATTTAATATAAACCCACAGTAATCAAGGCAGTGTAGTACAAATAAATAGGTCAAGATCCATCCATGTTGTCACAAATGGTCTTATATCATCTTTTCTTACAGCCGAATAGTATTCCATTGTGTATATATACCACAACTTCTTTATCCATTCATCTATCGAAGGACATTTTGGTTGTTTCCATGTCTTGGCCACTGTAAATAAAGCTGCAATGAACCTTGGAGCCATGTGTCTTTATGGATAAATGTTTTCAGATTTTTTGGGTAGATACCCAGGAGAAGGATTGCTGGGACATATGCTCTTAATAAAGGGAAGGGAGGGACCTCTGTGGTTAGGCCACCTGGATTCTCTGAGGTCCTGGGTGAGAGAGAGGGAGGTCAGGGGCCTCACCTAGAGGGAAGAAGCCTGTTTAAAGTGGAGTCTAGCTGCCTGAAACGAAAGCTACCTTTGTCAGCCCTGATTTCCAACTAATATCAAGCAAGCTCCTCAAGACTGTGAGAGGCTAATGTTTGGAGTCAGTAATGGAAGAGGTGGAAGCCAGACTCAGAGTGCCATTTGCTAAAAAATGCTGAGTATTAATTCATCCTCATTACGGTTGGTTGGATTTTTTCTTTTTTTTCTTCTTTTTTTAAAGAACTAAATGAAATCTTTAGATATACTGGCTGTATTATGTGTTAAAGGTAAAAGATTCTTGAAATCAGGGAAACAATGATATTTTTAGGAGTTATATATCTAAAGTTAATGGCAAAGTAATCTTACATGGGAAATAGTTATACTAACCCAGAATAACCACCTGTAAAAATGTCATTGTAGTCAACATAAAGTATTTTTTAACAATATGTGGTATTCACCTGTATATTTTCATGATAGAATTCTCACTACTGATAACTTATATTACATTTTGATTACAAAACAGTGGCTTAATTAAATACATATTTCACTCCTGTTAATTCCCTAATATAACAGATTGATTATATATGCTTGGTAATGTCCTATTCTTTGTTCTTTATTCTCTTATAAGTGATTAGCCTACTATGTATATAATTTTAATTTATAATCCAAGAAAATGACATTCTTAGAGCGCTATGCTATACTGTACGATGATTAAATTATGCAAATGTAACAAGACAGGAATCTTGTTACACTAAAAATGCTGACTCCTCCAAAATGCTAATGCCCAATTGTTAAGAACTTCCTCTGAGAATAACTTTCATGTAAAATTAACTGTTCTAACAAGATTTAACATAAATGAAATCTGCAAGTGAATGAATAATTCATAGGTACAGTATTGAATGCCAGAAGATTCTTGGATAGATTTGCTTATTCTGAATTGCCAAGATATGTTCCTAAAGGAATCTTTATCTTCAGTACCCAACAAAGTGTCTGTTACCTCATATATTTAATGAGTAAGTTTAACATATTTATTTGTTTACCCCTTTTCACTTTATACTCTTAGCCAAAGAATTTAAGAAGGACACAACTCAGTGAAATCATTGAATTATTATTCTCTTGGAATAAATGGAATATTGGATAAAAATAGATTAAGAATCATGAATGAGCAGACTTGCTGAAAATAAATGGATTTAATGGATTTAACGTTTAAAGAGGTTAACATTTATGATGAAATCTTCGGTGATTTCACTAAGGAAGAAAACATGCGGCAATCTTACTTCAACTCTGCTCTTTTAAAATCTGCACACAGAGAATAGACAACAGACATCAGTAAATAAAGCATCGTATTCTTAAATCATTTTTAAAATTAACTTGCTTATTCAAGAACTTTCAAAATATAGAAAGAAAAAAGTAAATGGAGATAATGTAACATTTTAGAAATAAACAATAAAAATCAAAATGAGAAAAAGGGATGAATGTGAATTTTAGGTTTATAGTCATGCAAAGTCTTACTTTATGCATCTTTTACTTCTAAGATGAAAAATGTGTGTACAATGTGTTTCTAACTTAGAACCAATCAACTGTCTCTCTTTGTGAAAATATTTTTAAAATTAATGTAAAGATATGAAATTGATAGAGAACTGAGTGCAACTTGCCATTTCCCATGGGAACGGATAATAGCCATTTTACAGGAGTGGAATCACTGGTAACAACTTCTTATCAAACATGGTTGTAAAGGAGACAATCCTAATAAAAGTGATTCCTCAAAGCCATTGGCAGTTTTCATCCACAGTATTACACATAATTTCTAGTATTTCCCGAATATTTCCATTTAAGAAAAGTTCTTCTTGGAAGATAAAATATTTTATGTATAAGATGATCATTGGAGACAACAATACTTATTTCAAAATTGCCAGGGACTGCACATTAATTAATAGCATTACATATTTATGAACCAATTAAATATTTACACAGGCCTAGCAGATCCCTGTTCATTTAATTATAATTTGATAATTCTGTTGACTAAAGTCAGCAACAGTGGCAAAACCCAATAGACTATATTAGCATTTTACAAATGAATTACAAGTTATAAAATAGAAAACTATTTTTTGTAACTTCAGGGTCATAATTAAAATCCCATGTGCCTGAAGACAGGAATAAGTGGGATGTCCTACTGGTTGTCACGTACACGGGTAATATAAATTATTTTACAAGCCATACTTCGATTATTATGCTTTGACACATTATGTTGTCATCACATTGTTTAATTTGGATGCATTTTAAATATTTACTGAATAGGAAGGAATTAACTTGAGAATTGATACATTTGAATATTTATTTATATTATGATCTTTAAACATTTACTTCTTCAGAAAATATATAAGGAATTAGTAATTCATTAAAGCCAAGTTATGGGTAAGCAATTACAGGATATGATCACATAGTAATTTCAATATATACTTTTTTATATTCTGTAGATTTAAATAAAAATAATGTAGTAGGGCCTTATAAAAAAGTTCTGATTGGAGAAAAGCTTGAGATGTAGTTATTTTATCCTGTTTTACTTTATCTAATTTATCCCTGCAACAAGATTTTTGTTCTACTATTTAATGCTTTTTTTTAATTGTTAGCATGCTCTATCTTTTTATACTCCTTTGATCTTGATCTACCTGTGTCTTAATATTTATTTATTATCATTCTTTTTCCATATTGCATAACTCTAACAGTGAAACGCTTGGTGTCTCTCCTTCTCCATCTTGTTCAAGCCTGTGTTCTTCCAAAGGTCTTCAGGCTAATAAATTCTGCTTAGTCTTGCATTTAGACATGCTAATCGTTAGAGGAATTCTCCTCGTGCTGTGAGTTTTACAAAACAGTTCCTCCCATTTTCACTTCCCTTGACATAAAAGAAGACTGAATTCTGTACTTTCTTAACATGGATTTGAAAAAGCACTAGAGCTCCCATCTTCTCCACGGTGCCTTCTACATCAATAAATGCTGATGTTTTGAGTTTTGGCCTTTCCAAACATCACACACACAGACTTTGGACTGGTAACAAAACTCCCTAAAATTTCCTTTAAGTTACTCTCTATCCCCAAATTGTGTGTGAGTGGGCCTGTTGCTCTGTATATACACACCAAGTACTATCATTCTGTGTTTTTATATTTAAAGTGGGGTTCTTATGGACAATGGATTTCAGTTCAACAGAACTTGAAAATTGTTGCTTTTTCCTTCCCAAGACAGAAATGGTAGGGTTATTTTTGACTTTTCATTGTGAGAGTTGGTGTTCCTGTGGGTGAACCCAATAATGTGTTAGGGTCCTCTAAGACTGCATTTCCCTGGGAGTTTCTGTCAAGATCGGCCCACATTCATCCTGCAGCAATTTGTCATCATTTAAGTTTTCCTACCAGATTATGGCTCTTGCAGATTCTGCGCCAGGTAAGAGGATCTCAGCTGTGACTCTCTGAATGTACTTGTCTCCTCAGTTCTCAAGGTGAGAGTTTTCTCTATGTTCTCAACTTTTTGATGGGTCCAAGAGAAGTCATTACTTTTAAGCATATTCAGACTTTTCTTGTTTTAAGGAATAAGAACACTACAGATGAGAACGACCACTTCCAAGCTCTTAACATGTTAGAGTTGAAACCAGAACTCTTAAATACATTGAAGAGTAACTAAAAGCACATTTTGTTAAAAAAAAACAAATTCAACTGACTAAACTTGAAGATCTATATGACTTTATTAAGCAAGGAATGAATCTGGCAGTATTCCATCTTGCAACTAGAAGGATGCTTTGAGGGATTGAACAAAATGGAAGGTTTTTATAGGAAGAAGAGTAGGACAAGGAATCTATTAACAAAAGAAAAGAAAGATTGTTCTTGGGCCCAGACATCTTTTCTTCTGGGGAAGAAAATGGAAAGAATTTTCATGCTGCAGTTTCTGTATTCTTTCTATGGGGGATGGATAGGACACACGTAACAGATTACGCAACTGGTGCTTGAACAGAAAATACACAGGCTGATTGAGACTGTTTCTGGGAAAAGTTGAAATTGCTAGTAGATCAGGTATTAAATCTAGGTTTGCTATTGTGGGGTTTTAGCACAAGTGATGCCATTTGGGGCATGTGTTTTTTTGTTTGTTTGTTTGTTTGTTTGTTCAACAATTTTTAAGAACATGTGTTTATATCAGAAAGGCAAATGATCTATTCAAGCCTTGTGTGGACCAACAGGGGCCACATACTAAACCTGACAAGCTCAGGGGAGGCCTGCATGGCAGGCCTTACAAACTCAGAGACCAAAAGTAACCACATAGGATCTTCTGAACATAAAAATTCCTAACTAAAAGCGAGTCATGGCAGTAGCACAGTCCTTGGCCTGTAACTTCCTTGATAAAGGTCAATCTTTACCTTAAGTGAGGCTGTCTATTGTATTTTTGCACCTAAGATAACATACCTTTTAAGTGTCAGAGTAATCTTTTCCAGACTCCTCAGGGCACTACCTCCCAGGAGAGCATGAGACCACAGAACCCTTTATTGTTAATATTGTGGCTGAACCATAGTGAGCAAGATCAAGTGTGATAAGACTTGAGGAGGGAGAAGGAGGTACGCATTATGACTTGTTGTGCCTTAAGAGGAAGCAGAGTATGGATTTTAATCCAAATTTAACATCAAGGTACATAAGGAGTTTAGGTAATATATAAAAAGCTGTGATTATCATTTTTTAAAGATTACGTTGGAAGTTCTGTGGAGAGTAAATTTAAAAGGACAAGAATGGAAACCAGGAGACCCTTGGGAATAACCTATGGAAGAGAACATTTGCTTCTATTCTAATGTTAGTGGAAGAGATGGAAAGAGGATGGATTGGTGATGTTTGCAGTTACAGCCTACAGACTCCATGATAGGTTTAGGTGTAAGTGCTGAGGGACGTGGAGAAATCAAAAATCACTTCATTTGGGGCTTGAACTTGTGGGAGGATAGCAGTACCATTACTGAGAAGGAGAAGATTTGGGGAACAATATGAGCTTTGTTTTGCATACATTTGACCTTTCACTACTCAAATATTATTTTATGTGCATTTATACATTTCATTTTTTATAAATATTCAATTCAACTAGCTGTATATTATTGAGAAATGAGTACACACCAGGTGTTAGCTTGATTAAAAAATTGCCCTTTTCTGGCCTCCAAAATAATAGTCTAGAGGAGGTTTATAATTATCAACAGTTTTACATTTTTATATAGTGCTACACAAAAAGTGATTGCCAACACTTCTGGCACTTACCAGAAAATTCTAACAGAAAAGAAGTGCCAAATTATTCTTCCCTTCAATCTATCACCACCCACAACACACCTTTTGTGCCTTTATGATTACTTTAATTTGAGTAAATTAAAGGTCAACTTTAATTTGAGACTCTATAGAAATATAATGTGAGCCACAAATAAAAGCCACATATGTTAAGTTTTCTAGTGACCACACTTAAAAGATAAATAGATCAAATTAACTTAATGACATATTTCATGTAGCACAATATATAAAAATATTGGCATTTCAACATGTTATCATTATAAAAATATAAATGAGATTATTTCATTCTTTCTTTATATCTGTACTAAATCTTCAAACTCCAATGTGTATTTTATACTTACTTATAGCACATCTCGTATTTGATTAACCACATTTCAAGTGCTCAATAGCCCCATATGGGTAGGGGCTATTACTCTATTGGATAGTACAGCTCTAGAATTTTGGGACCAAGTGAAGTAAATTAATAATATTAGTAGTTCATTAGAAGACACTTTTCAAACATCACTGTCATTTGACTATCCTAGGATAACAATTCCCATGATGGTACAAATCAGATGAAAATCTCAAGGATAGAATATCACACACATAGAATATCAATGACTGTTGAGACAGTATGTGACATCAGTTTGAAGAATGAATGATAAGAATAGACCTGTATATGATAGAGAAAGGGGAGAGGGCAGTGAGTCTAAGAGAAAAATAACTGAACAATAGCCTATAGATAATGGTACAAAAGGGTTGAAGTTAAACACCCCAATGTGTTCCAAGGACACAGTGACTACTGCAAGAATGAATAGATAAAGCTTAGTGTAAGGAATCAACACCAGGGCTGCCAAAATAATGAAAATGGAATGAGATCTGTTCTAAGCTTCCAGGTCATTGTGAACTTAGTGGGAAAGCAAAACCATACTGGGAAGATGAGAAAAGATAATGTGAAAAGTAAATTGGCAGAGTAATATCGGACATAACATGGATTTTTGAATCAGATGACCTATCATTCATTATCATCAGTTTTCACATCTGAAAGGGAATAGAGAGAAAGAGCCGTTCCAAAAAATTCCTTGTTGGAATTAAGAAAAATGATATTAACTGCTAAATTATAGTCCCTAGGACATAGCAGTTTCCTCTTTTTCTCTCTCCAGTAGATCAGCTATGCACAAAAAGGAAATATCCAATTGGTATTGTGACAAATCATTAAATGAACTCATTTTGTGAGCTGATAATTTTGATATAATCACTTTGTCATCTAAGATGCATGATGAATAGGTTTTGTCACTTTATAATATAAGAAGAAAAGAGGACACACTGCTCAGGTATCAAATGATTACTTAGGGATGTGAGTTATGAGCAATGTGTCAAGTCTAAGCAACCACCCAAACGGGCTTATGTTGATAATAGAAAGAGATATTTTCATTGACCACTTAGATAGATACATGTACAATAGCAATTTGCACTAGAATTCTGAGTTTCCTTTGAGACAGTCCCCACCTATCCTAACAGGAGCAAAGTTGTTGATCATGGAAAAGATCTGGGGATTGTTGGAGGCTCTTTGCTTTTGGCTTTGACTTTAGAAAAGTAGAGCCATCCAGGAAATAAGTACATACTAGCTGATAGGGAAAAGCAGAAGTAAACTATATCATTACTTATACAAGTTATTCTACGTAAAATATTCTTGTTTCAGAAAATGAAAGATGTGATTTAGGGAACAGAACACCTCAGCTCTTTCTTTTACCCCCAAGTGCCCCATAGTTATCTAGCTCTCCACCCATTTACAGGTAATCAAAGAAGAATTAAATTTCTAATTTTGTTACCCTTACAGATGCCATGGTTCCACAGATCCTGACATAAATTTTGTTGCCATTTCCTTACTGAAAATGTCAATTTATTAAACAGTGGCCTAGTTAAACACACCTTCCCTCCTTGCCAAAAGGATCAGATTGATTTTTAAAAATTGCACTAAAGTTAACTTTCATTTTATTCAGTTGAGTTGTTTCTGTATGAAGACTTTGAGTTATTTGTTCAAAATAAAAATCCAATTGTCAGAATATGTTGGGAACATTGAGTCTGGGGGGAAAAAATGAAACATGATGTTTTCATTATTTCTCATTGATTTCTTCCCTTGGGTAGATGATCACTTTACTGTAAGTTTTCACATTATTTTTAAGAAAGCTTTTTTGAGAGAGCACTTTGGGATTCTATACAAAAATAATAGAAGTCCACCTTGTGATTATGCTTAATCTTGCTGTTGAATAAGATGCATGACTTAATAACATATAAAAATTGCAGGTTTAAGAGTAGTACAATTGTAGGAATTAATATACTTTCAGCAAGCAAAGGCTGGATATTAGTCCAACATGCTGTGTATAAAAATATCATTTTCAGTTCTAGAGAAGAGTCATTTTGTATGAAGAAAAGTGAGAATAAGAGAAATTGTCAGGGAAGTTTACTTGTAGGATGACATTCAACAAATTTAGTTCAATAAAATCTGCTTAAATTAAAAAATAAAAAATCATCTGCTTGTATACACTGACATTTTCATAAAAGTTTCATTTTTGTCTTTTGTATATAGATGATCATCTTTAATACTTTTGTTTATGTTAACAAGTATTTGACCAAATAAAGTGAGTCTATTTTATTTGAGAAACCTAAAACACTTTACAGATACTAAAAATTCCTATTTGTTTTCACAACCTGTATAGAGATTATCCTCCAGTCTCAGTTATCCAAATTATTTGCACAATATTTTTAATGGCATTGTTCCAATTAATTCTGATTATATTGAACACAAATTTAAAATAATTGGGCATCCCCACTTGTTTTGTCTTTTAGAGATTTGTCCTCCTTTTTATCTTCTAAAACTTTCAGAATATTTTTAACTTAATATTTTATAAGCAGAGGTATATAATATAAGATGATTCCCTTGAATAGTTCTGTTATTTTTCATTGAAAATATCTTCAAACTTATCTTGATAAGAAATAACCCTTGAGTTTAGACCTCATTCATACACTCACAAAATATGATTTAATTACTATTTAAATCTAATTTAGCATCAACTACTGGATCAATTATCTCCTTCTAACCAACTACTCAAAGTTAGTAGCTTAAATCAACCATTTTACTATCTATGATTCTGAGGTTCAGAAACCAAGCAGGACTCCTCAGAGTTGGCGTGGCTCTTCTTGGTGCTAGCCAGAGCAGCTTAACTGGGGCTGGGGGAGCCAAGATGGCTTTACTTACATGTATGGTTGTTGGTTAAAGGTGACTAAACAGTCTGGAGATTGGCTACTTTTCTACATCTTTATGATCTCACATCTTTCAAGGCCTGTCCCTGTGTCTTCTCTGTAGTGCAGTGGGGTATGGGGGTCAGAGGTTTTTTTACATTGTGACTCAGGATTCAAAGAGGATGAAGACATTCTATTACCTAAAGCAAGTCACAAGGCTAGCACAGTAAGTCAGGGGAGAGGGGTAATAGACTCATCTCTCCCTGGGAGGAACAGCATGTGATTGCAGAGAAGGAATTATCGGTGGCTGTCTTTATAGACAATCGATCACAATCATCATCACCTGTACTCTATTCCACACAAACTGTCCATTCTTCCCTGCCCATTTGCTTATGCCTCCACACTATCTGTATCTGCTAAAATTTTATTTATCTCCCAAGGCTCATTTCAAACACTCTCTCACACATCGACTTTTACATGATGGCTTTCACATGTATGTTAGAAGAATTTATCCTTACATTGAAAAGAGTAAAGTAAAAAATCTTTCAATGCTTTTCTTTGCATTTTATGTAATCCTTTTGGCAACTCTGAAAACAAACTAAAGCTCTAAATCTAATGGTCACTAAGTCATAGTTTCACTTGAGTTAGCGGCAGCATTTGACATGGTATATTACCCACTGCTTTTTTAAACTATTCTTCACTTGGTTTCAGTCAACACACTCTGGTTGTCTTGCTACCTCACTGGTCTCCTGCTTTTCATTGTCCTTTGCTGGGTTTATGTCATCTCAGATTATTAAAATGACTTAGGGCTCGATGCTATGATCTCCTCTTGATCTATAACGATTTCCTCGCTTTCATCTATTCCATGGCTTCAGTGCCATCTCTAATCGGGAATCCAAATTTATGTCTCTAACTCTACAAGTATGTATCCAACTGATCAGTTAACATTTCTATTTGTAAGTCTAATGAACACTCAACATTTCCAAAATTAATGGCTTTATTTTTAAACTCCACTTCCATCTGCTGCTCTGCTAACTTCCCCATGGCAGTAAATGGTACCAGTTGCTCAACCTAAAAATTTTATAATCATCCTTAAATCTTTTTTATTTTTATTTTATTTTATTTTATTTTATTATCACATCCCACATCTCAATCATCACCAAGAGTTAACCTTTAGCTTTACTCCCAGACTATGTCCTGGGTCACATATCACCATATTCACTGCTAATGATCTTGTCTTAGCCACCATCATCTCTCAAATAATTAGACCACTACAGGAGCCACCGAACTCCTTCCTGTTTCCACTCTTGTTCCCCTACAACCTATTCTTCACAATCTGTTGGAATAATCCTTTAAAAATTTAAGTCATTATTTTTCTTCTTAGCTCAAAACCCTACAAAAACATTTTATTACCCAATTCCTTACCATGAGATACATTGTTTCCATATGCTTTCCATTCTCACTCATACATTGACTGATCATTTACTGTCTCCAGCCACACTGGAGAAATATAATTTATTTCTAAATTATATCCAGCATGTTCTTGACCATAGGACTTTGAACTTGCTAATTATTCATTCTGGAATGTTCTTTAAGAACATTTGTTAGAGCTTGCTCCAATACCACTCTCAGGTGTTGGCTCATATCACATCATAGAAAGGTTTTTCATGAACATCCTACTTCAAATAGCAAACCATTCTTATCCCTTTTTTCACATTACCTAGTTTTATTTCCTATGAATTATTTAAAACAAATTGATACCATATTCTATATGAGCTAAATTTTCAGGAAGATATATAACCTCAAAACCCAGAATTCAGGGGAGAGTTATGGGTTGAGAGAGGAATTTTAATTTAGTGATTAGCAATTTTCTAATGTTTCCACTTTAAAAATTAAATTTAAAACTAAATCATTCTATTAAACTATACATAACAAAAGTATTATTAATTCCAGTTCATATATATAAAAATTACATATTTAATTTTTTACATATTTATAATTTTAACATTTATATATTTAATTTATATGTATTTTGAACTGAGGGACTTAAAATCTGTGAAACAGGTGTCTGAATTCTAATGCAACATCATTTGTTGGTGATTCACCATTGCTTAAAATTCCTAAACTTAACTGAATGTCACTTTATTGACATTTAAAATGGGAATAAAAAAGCAACTGTTCTGCATTGTTGTTGTTTTTGTTGTTGTTTTAAACAGGGTTGTCGGGAAGACTGAGTAATGTTTAGAGCACAGTGCACATGTTATTATCACTTAGTGACTACAAATCTGCTTTATTCACTGCAATTGAATGATGTCATCACAGTTCTGGGTCCCATTCTATGTATATAATATTATAATAATAGGTGCTTGTGAGAATGCTTGGGGTAAAAGAGAGACTGTTTCTCTCTCAATTTCGTTCACTTTTTTAAAATATTTCTTATTTCTGTCTTCTTTTGAGGGCATAATAAAACTCATTTTCAAAGATAGCAAACGAAATTCTGTTCTTTAAAAGGACACAACTATAAGTTTTGCACATCAATGTTTACTTAATCAATACCTTAACTGTTACAATTTTACCACATAAAAATGTTGTAAAATGGATTGACAGATATGTTGAATATCAGTAAACAAATTTGTAGAGTAATTAATTTAAACCCCCTACTCTTGTTTTGTGTGTTTGTTTGTTTTGTTTGTTTTTTTGGTTTTTTTTAATTTGTTACATTTTATTGCTGAGTAGAATTGCATTGTATGGCTATACCCCGATTTGTTTATCCAGTCACATGTTGTGAATTATTATACATGACATCTGTTCTTTACATGGACATAGGTTTTCAATTCAAGAAATGGACTTGATGAATCATATGATAACTGCAGGTTTAGCATTTTAAAGACATGGCAAACTGTTTTCCATAGAGGCTGCACTATTTCATAATCCTATCAGCAATGGATGAGGTTTCTATTCAATCCAGTACTCATCAATTATTACATTTTTTATCTTAGTTGTGCTACTGGCTGTGAAGTACTATCTCCTTGGGGTTTTCATTTGCATTTCCCTAGTGACTAATGAATGCTGAGCCTCTTTAAATGGCTTTAATGGACAGTCAGTCCCACATATTCTTTTTATTTTTCTACAAAGAAACGTTGTTTTTTTTGTTTGTTTGTTTTTACTTTTTTTTATTAGTTTCAGGTGCACCAGACAAAGTAATACTTAGACGTTTATCTTTTATATCCCTCACACTGTGTGAACCCTTCTTCCCCATCCACTATCCCTCTGACATCGCACCGAGCTGTTACATGTCCACTGTCTCTATTCCTAATGCTGTAATCCGCTTCTTGTAAGTACATGCATATACATATATATACATGTGTATATATATATATATATATATATATATATACATATATACATATATACATACATATACATACAAACTTATAGTTGACATTCATTATTGTTCAGCTTCAGCTTCAGGTGTACAGTGCAGTGATCAGGCACCTACATCATCCCTGAAGTTGTCTCACTAATGAGACAAGTGTCCATCGGATACCCTACAAAATCTTTACATTATTGATTACATTCCCCAAATTAATTTTCAAAACCCCATGGCCATCTTGTGGTTACTGATTGTTTTCTAATCCCCTCACCTTCCCCCTTACCCCCACCCCCCCGCCCATCTAGCAACTCTCAGTTTTTCCTCTTTGTCTTCAAAACTGTTTCTGATTAGTTAATTCACTTATTATCTTCTTTAGATTCCACATATAAGTGAGATCATATGGTATTTCTCTTTCTCTGTCTGACTTATTTCACTTAACATAATGTTCTCTAGGTCCATCCATGTTGTTGCAAATGGTAAGATTTCTGTCTTCTTTATGGCTGCGTAATACTCCATTGTATAAATGTACCACAGTTTCTTAATCCAGTCATCTACCGATGGGCATTTTGGTTGTTTCCATGTCTTGGCTATTGTGTATAGTGCTGCAATAAACATAGGAGTGCATAAAGTTTTTTGAATTAGAGTTTTAGATTTCTCTGGATAGATACCTAGGAGTGGAATTGCTGGATCATAAGGTAGTTCCATTTTCAGAATTTTGAGATACCTCCATACTGTTTTCCATAGTGGCTGCACCAATCTGCAATCCCACCAACAGTGCACAAGCGTTCCCTTTTCTCCACATCCATGCCAGCACTTGTTCTTTGTTGATTTATTGATGATAGCCATTTTGACTGGGGTGAGGTGGTATCTCATTGTGGTTTTTATTTGCATTTCTCTGATGTTTAGTGAGGTTGAGCATTTTTTCATGTCTGTTTGCCATCTGTATGTTCTTTTTAGAAAAATGTCTCTTCATGTCCTCTGCCCATTTTTTAATTGGGTTGTTTGTTTTTTTGGAGTTGAGTTGAGTGAGTTTTTTTATAAATTTGTGATATTAACCCCTTATCAGATATATCATTGGCAAATATCTTTTCCCATTCAGTAGGTTCCCTTTTTGTTTTATTGATGGTTTCCTTTGCTCTGAAGAAACTTTTTAGTTTGATGTAATCCCACGTTTATTTTTCCTCTTACTTCCCTCACGTAAGGTGATCTCACTTCGGGTAATGTCTGTGAAGTTTCTTCCTATATTTTCTTCTAAGAATTTTATGGTTTCAGATCTTACATTTAAGTCTTTAAGCCATTTTGAATTTATTTTTGTATATGGTGTAAGGAGGTGGTCCAGCTTCATTTTTTGCATATGTCTGTCCAGGTTCCCAGCACCATTTATTGAATAGACTGTCTTTACCCCACCGTACATTCTTGCTTCCATTGTCGTAGATTAAATGGCCATATAGGCATG
The DNA here is from genome assembly GCF_004115265.2 of Rhinolophus ferrumequinum. Lineage (NCBI taxonomy): Eukaryota > Metazoa > Chordata > Mammalia > Chiroptera > Rhinolophidae > Rhinolophus > Rhinolophus ferrumequinum. The sequence continues at coordinate 87,777,594 of NC_046289.1, read as the reverse complement.
TAAACCCCCTACTCTTGCTTTCCCATATCAACCTCCTCTAGAGACACTTTTTCCTTCAGAGTTAAAATACAATCACAGCATACCATAAATCCACAGTTAATATCTGACTCATTCTTGTGGCTGGTAGTTTAAACTTGAAATACATTTCCAGAAACAGTGTTGGAGACAAAGAGGAAAAACTGAGGATTGCTAGATGGGCAGGGGGGAGGGGGTGTGGGGGGGCGGGTGAAGGGATTGAAGGGCAGTCGGTGACCACAGGATGGCCACGGGGTTTGAAAATTAATCTGGGGAACGTAATTTAGTGGTTACCAGAGGGTAAAGGGGCCGGGGGTGGGAGATGAGGGTAAGGGGGATCAAATATACGGTGATGGAAGGAGAACTGACTCTGGGTGGTGAACACACAATGTAATTTATAGATGATGTGATATAGAATTGCACACCTGAAATCTATGTAATTTTAATAACAATTGTCACCCCAATAAATTTAAATAAAAAAAAAAGTGCAATCACTTTTGCACCAATCTAAAAAAAAAAAAAAAAGAAAAAAAAAGAAATACATTTCCATTGACATAGCAACAATAGAAATATAAATGGATGAAAACAATTTTGAATATTTCAAAACTCTTTTGAGATTTACACCTTTTGCTTTCCAGGAAAAGGAAATATTAGGTTGGTGCAAAAGTAATTGCTGTTTTCACAATTATTTTTAACCTTTTAAGCTGCAATTACTTTTGCACCAACCTAATAAATTGGTCGGTATGAGTATTAAGCATTGTTTTTAAAAATAATTATGTATTTAAAAACCTTCTTTGGGGGTCGAGCAATAAAATGTTATGGAAAATAAAGGGAATTTTATTGATTTATGAAATTTTTTAATTCTCTTAATAGGAAGATATGAAATACACTGTATGGTGACATCTAATTTCTAAGATTGATGGAATTTAACTACATTATTTTTTTAAAGAAATTCAATTTGAAATTTATTTTTTCATTATTTTATCACTTTAACTAGACATATGAAAATTTTCAAACATTTCAATTCAAATACTAAGATATTTTTTTCAAAAAAGTGTCTTTCACACTAAAAAACATAAAACCCTGGAAGGGAACCCAGCCTAACTTAGTAAATGTGTCAACTGCATTCTTTCTGATGAACTTCGAACAACCAGCTCCATAGACTGCAAAGTTTTCAGTGTTATCAGTTTGCTTTTAATCCAAACCTCCAAAGCTTTTCAATCTCTTGTAGCAGTTAATTAGTAATAATAAAGTTCAAGTGTTTTCAGTATTTGTTTGTATTCCATTGTAACTAAAATTTCACTTTCACTTCCACTGCTCCCTACCCCCCATTGAATTTAATGAGTATTTAGCATTACAGATATGGTAAATTTACCTCAGTTCATTTATTTTTGAGTTTACCTATGACAATATGTGATGGTGGATATTTACATTGTTCCGACTATACGGCAAAAATAATACAGTAATAGAAAACTGAAAATTGCTATGTAATTGAGCTTATTTTGACCATGCTCAAATCTAGTTTGATGCCTTTCTATTAGAAAAATTAGGGGGGAAAATTGAATGACAAGCTTAAGGACATCTATTGAAAGCAAAAGTATTGTATATCGGGCACTTTTTCAATTACCACAGATCTAATTTGACTATTTTTTTCCATTATTAACTTTATATTAATGACTCATGAAATTTAGAGGAAAATAAGGGCTTATTAAAATCCTTTAAACCTAAAATAAGTTCTACATGTAAGACAGGTATTACTATATTATTGTACATATGTATGTCATTTTGTTTTCTCAAGTTAAGAATGTATGCAGTGTTCCTTATCCTCTTTTTACTTTATTTTGAATTTCTAAACATTTTTATTAAAATAGAGCTAACATATAATATTATATTAATTTCAGGTGTACACCATAATTATTCAACATTTATATAGCCAAATAAGTGATCACCATGATATGTCCCGCAACGATCTGACACCAAACCATACTATCACAATATTATTGACCTTACTTCCTATGCTGTACGTTACATCCCCATAATTTAATTGTTTTTACCTGGAAATTTGAATGTCTTATTCTTCTTCACCCCCCCTTTTTAAAATATTTCAATTACAATTGACATTAAATAGTATTTTATATTAATTTCAGGTGTACAGCATAGTGTTTAGACATTTATATAATTTAGGAAGTGATCCCCTGACTAGTCTAGTACCCATCTGACATCATACATAATTTTTATCATACTATTGACTATAATCCTTATGCTTTGCTTTATATCCCCATGACTATTTTATAACAACCAATTTGTACTTCTTAATGACTTCAACTTTTTTACCCTGCCCCCAACCTCCCTCCCACCTATCACCCTGATAAATCTAGTACCCATCTGATACCACACATAATTATTACAATATCATTGACTATATTCCTTATGCTACACCCTACATCCCCATGATTACTGCGTAACAACCAATTTATGCTTCTTAATCCCATCTCCCTTTTCACCCACCCTTAACCTTCCTACCATCTGGCAACCATTAAAATATTCCCTGTATCTATGAGTTTGCTTCTGTTATGTTAGTTTGTTATTTTTTTTCTTTAGATTTCAGTTGTAAGAGACATTTGTCTCTCTCTGTCTGACTTACTGCATTCAACACAATTCCTTTTAGGTCCATCCATGGTGTGGCAGATGGCAAGATTTCTTTTTTTAATTTTTTATGGCTGAGTAGTATTTCATTGTATATATGTACCACCTCTTTATCCATTCATCCATTCAGGGACACCTAGGTTGTCTTCATATCTTGGCTATTGTAAATAATGCTGCAATGAACATAGGGATGTGCATGACACTTTGAAGTAGTGCTTTGGGCTTCTTCAGATAAATACCCAGAAGTGGGATTACTGGGTCATTCTTTGTCTCTTGTTATAGCTTTCATTTTAAAGTCTATTTTGTCTGTTTCTGTTTTGTTTTGTTTTGTTTTTTAATTTCCATTTTCCTGAAACATCATTTTCCATCCTTTTACTTTCAGTCTTTGTGTGTATTCCAATCTGAAGTGAGTCTCTTATAGGCAGCATATGTAAAGGTCTTGTTTTCTTATCTATTTAGCCACCCTATGCCTTTTGATTGGAGCATTTAATCCATTAATGTTTAAAGTAATTGTTGATAGAAATGTAGAAATTACTGTTTTATTATTCATTTTTTGATTTATTTTTCTTTCTTTCTTGTCTTAAAGAAGTTCCTCTAACATTCCTTGTAATACAGGTTTGGTGGTGATGAACTCCTTTAGCTTTTTCTTGTTTGAAAAGCTCTTTATCTATCCTTCAATTCTAAATGAGAGCTTTGCTGGGTAGAGTAATCTTGGTTGTAGGTCCTGGCTTTTTATCACTTTGAATATTTTCTTCCAGTCCTTTTTGTCTTGTAAACTTTCTGTTGAGAAATCATTTGACAGTCTTATGGAAACTTCTTTCTTTGTCTTTAACCTTTGGCATTTTAATTATGATGTGTTTTGGTGTGGGCCTGTTTGGGTTCATCTTGTTTGAGATTCTGTGCTTCCTAGGCTTGTGTGTTTATTTCTTTCAGTCTATGGAAGTTTTCTGTCATAATTTCTTCAAATAGGTTTTCAATTCCTTGCTCTCTCTCTTCTCCTTCTGGTACTCCTATGATGTGAATGTTGGTATGCTTGAAGATGTCTCAGAGGCCCCTTAAATTATCCTCATTTATTTGGATTCTTTTTTTTTTTCTTTTTGCTGCTCTGATTGTGTGTTTTCTGCTACCTTAAGCTCTAAATTGCTGATTCGATCCTCTGCTTCATCTAATCTACTGCTGATTCCCTCTAATGTATTCATCAGTTCACTTATTGTATTTATTTCTGATTGGTTCTTTTTTATGTTTTCTATCTCCATTTTAATGTTTCCTATCTCTTTGTTAAAGAGTTCCTTATAACATTGAGCATCCTTGTAACCAGTATTTAAGCTCTGCGCCTCATAGATTGCTTGTCTCCATTTTGTTTAGGTCTTTTTTAATTTATTTTTTATTTTTTTTAATTTGTTTTATTTTTATTTTTTTTACAGGGCTTTATTGGGGAAGAGTGTACTTCCAGCACTTTTTCCAAGTCAAGTCGTTGTCCTCTCAATCTTAGTAGTGGAGGGTGCAGCTCAGCTCCAGGTCCAGTTGCCATTGTTAGTTGCAGGGGGCACAGCCCACCATTCCTTGTGAAAGTCGAAGGGTCGAACCGGCAACTTTGTGGTTGAGAGCCCACGCTCCAACCTACTGAGCCATCTGGCACTCGCCCATGTGGGAATTGAACCGGCGGCCTTCAGCGTTAGGAGCATGGAGCTCCAACTGCCTGAGCCACTGGGCCGGCCCTGTTTAGGTCTTTTTCTGGAGCGTTTTTTCTGTTCTTTTATTTGAGTATGTTTCTTTGTCCTCTCATTTTTGCTGCCTTCTTGTGTTTGTTTCTGTGTAGTAGTACGTCCTCTATGTTACCTAGTCTTAGTAGAACGTCCTATGTAGTTGGTTTTCTGTGGGTCCCAGTTCCCAGTCTCCCTGGGTAACAGAGCCAGGTGCTCAAGGTTTGTCACTGTATGGGTTGTATGTGCCCTTATGTTGTAGTTGAAACTTGGTTGCTGTTTGTACATCAATGGGAAGGATTGAGCCTTGGATTCATTTGTTGTGAGGACTGGCTGTGATTATAGTGGAGAATTGTGGTGCAGGGGCTGACCCTACAGAGTAAGATTTGTTTTAGCAGGGCTCTGGTGCCTACCCAGTCTTCCCTTTGGGTATGTCACCCTTGGAGGAGGCTGAGTAATGTTCCTGCTTGGTCCAATGCTGGCCACTGGTCATGCAAATCCTGGGGCCTCCTGGGATGGGAGCTACCACTGGCCAAGTTCAGCCACAGCCTGTCCTTTGCCTGGGACCACCTGGCATGAGGCACAGAGCAATCTGCATATAGCTGCCACCCATGCTGGGCTTGGAGGTGACTCAGGAGGCCAAGTTGCGAGACCAACTGTTGCTAGTGCCAGGCTTAGTGCTGCTCAGCCAGAGGAATGGGACACACCAAAGCCAGATGCTGCTTTTTTGGGTTTGTGAGCCTTTGAGATATCTTAGGAATGTCTGCAACATGTGCCAAGGAAAGCCCTTTGTAAGAAAAAGCCACTGGTAGAGACTTGGGTGGGTGCAAAATTTCGGTGGGACAGGGTCTCAGAATCACCAGAGTGGGGTGAATGGTTTTAACCAGGTTGATGGAGACTCAGATATGGTGGCCCCGACAGGATGGGGAGGGATCAACAAAGAAACAATGGCTTCTTCCAACTTCTCCATCTGGGAGAAAGCTGCCCCTTTAGCCCTCACTCTAAAGCCAGACAACTCAGTTTCTCCCTGTACATCCCTGGCAGCTTTCGAGCTTCTGCTCCAGTGCTGGAGCTGAGAGTGAGTGAGTTCATCAGTGAATAGGTTCTTGTTTGGGAACTTTAAGAGGAGCGCCTGGAACTGCACCTGCCCTCAGTCTCACTCAGCCACAATCTCCACTGGTTTCCACAGTGGAAGTTATGGGGACGTCTCACCCCAGCACTGGAACCCTGGGCTGTGGAGCCTGGCAACAGGCTGGGATGCCTAGCTCCTCTGGGCAAAACTTCAGCAGCCAAGATATCCCTCCCAATTTTAATTGGTCACATGTACACGTGGGGCCAAACCATTCTGCATCTCTGCCTCTCTACCAGTCTCAAGGTGGCTTCTTCTGCCAACTAGACTTCAGGTAATTCTCAATGATGATTGTTCTGTAGGTTAGTTGTAATTTTGATGTAGTCATGAAAAGAGATAAGCAAAGCGTTTAACTACTCTGCCATCTTGACCAGCAATTCAAATGTTTTCCTTTTTAACGAGTTGTAATTATGTATTGTGTTTTTACAACCACTTATAACAGTAAGTTGTAACACTTTCAACTTGATAATGTAGGATAGAACACTAAGATTTCCTAGATAGCATAAAGTGTATTTGGTGAAATTTTAATTTATAAACTCATACACAATTTTGTAGGCTAGAGCTGATATATAGATGGACAGAAACAAAGCAAAACAAAACTAAACAAAACAAAACACTCTTTCTTCATCACTGAGGAGGTCTGGATGTGTGGTTTTGACTATTGGCCATGATAAGGGTAGTGGGATTTTTGGCGTGGTTTTTGAAATCTGAAATTCCCCTGGCAACCCTCAGAGTCACTTTGTTTATTAATGGCTTTGATCTGACATAAAGATTTAGATAGCCTAACTTACCTATGTGATTAAGAGGGCAATAAAACCCCTTCTGGGAATTTGTGCTTTTAGATCTCCTGTAGCCAAGATTCCTAGCACAGATCTTGGTAGTTCAATTCAGAAGTGAAGTGAGGTCTCTATGCAATTAAGGGCCCTAGGGAGGTTGCCCCTAGATGGAATAGTTTTTATAAATCTAATGACCTAATTCATCAAATTTACACAAGGAATTTACACAAGGAAAGTCAGTGGAGAAACTGGATCTGCACAACAGTTTCAATAAATATCTAAAGTTAAATGACACTTGGAGATTGTTTAAAACCTGGAATAAGAGATATTAAGGGACACCTGGGCTGGAATGCCCATTGTTACCTAATTGAAGAGATATACTTGTTAATTGTACTTGTTCCTTATCAGGAAGCACACAGCTTGTTCATATACAAGTTCTTCCCCAATTGCATCTTAAATATTGACTATGAAAGGATTGTCAGCCTGTATGAACTGAGCATTTCCTAAACTTGCATAATCCTAGCCTAGGACAGGTTAATTTTGTTCTTTAGATTTCACTTGTAAGTAAAATCATATGACATATGACATATACCCTTGCAACTGGGTGCACATGATGGAGCTAGGAGTCAGGGAAAGTTTGGCTAGGATAGGCTACACATGCTCTGCTCTTAGTTAATATCCTTGAGTAAATGAAAACCTACACTAAGTGTGTGTGTGGGGTTTCTTCTTACCCATTTGCATTGCATGAAAAGGTGCATAACATTTGACATGTTATGCCATATACCATAGTTCTTAAACTTGGCCTTTGATAATACTTAATGAAAGAACTCTGGAAGGAAATGGGCAGCATGGGAAAAGGGAATGGAAATAATTATTTTTTTCTATATATTTTGCCACTTTAAATTTTATGTTAAATATAAGTAATACTTTTCTTAGAGGGTATGCTTCAGAAGTGAAGTTTAGATGGAGTTTGATTATATAGACACAAGCCAAAATCACTTCAAATTTTATTGGGGTTTAACTACAAACTTCCTAGTAGATATTAAGGACAGCCATGAGACTCATTTTTTATACATCTGGACATTCATTAGAGGCTTTATCTGCTCCAGAAACTCTTACTTTCCCCTCTCATAAAACTCAGCATTCTCTATCCCCAACTTCTACAACACCATTTACTGCTAAAACAGAAAAACTATAAGGTTATAGTCTCTTCAATTATTTGGAGGTGACAAAGTGTGGGGGAAAAACTTGATACCATCAAGTTTCATCTATTATAATTGTAATATAAACAGTCTTATGATGCAACTGAAGAAAAAGAATAGTGTAAATAATTTCTTCAATAAAAGCAAGATTATTATAAAATATACCAAGTAATTTTCAGTAAATGTATCTAAAGCTACATTACTGAGAAAAATTCTAGGAGAAAATCACAGTTCAATGGGACAGTTCTTAATAGTAAAAAAGAAATATTTTTTAAACAGGGAATAAAATTAGAAGCTTCTATTTAATATATCCGTGTTATTGAGCAAAACAGGAAAATGCTGTGTGTACCATGTACCAAATTTCGAAAGCGGATTACTAAATCTTGTTTAAAACACACTTTTGCTCCATAATGTCTGCCAGAAGCAATATTTCCGTGCTGAATATTTTTGTGTTAAAACATTCTTTTAGCCTCAGGGAGCTCATTTATTGTGATTTATATGGTACTTGTTTTTTTGTGTTTTTTTTTATCAAGTGTATTATACAGTTTCTTGTACTTTTATAAATAACAACCAAGCAAGTGGAATATTTAAATTAAAAATGTATAGTGTACATTTAATATTATGAATATTTTTATAAATAAATATATTTATATGTGCATATAATGAGTAAAATTATAATAAATACATTAAATGTGTTATATATATTTTATATAACACATTTTACATATAACACATTTAATGTATTTATTATAATTTTACTCATTTTGAAAACGTGTCTAATATATTAATATATCAAATTAAAGACTGAAATAATTTCTTAAAGGTGGCATTGTAGTCTATATTTCCAGTTGTTTTCTTAGGAAAAAAATCTATTAAGAATGTCAGACTAAAATTGAGTGGCTTTTCTCACTGGATACTGATTACAGTCCAGTCTGAGGAAAGAATCCTCCCTCAGCTGCCATTATGACCAGAGAGTGGAACACAGGAATGTCCACCTATGAGACAGACTGCCAATTCAGCCTTTGGGATATTTAGGGTATTATTATCTCTGTTCTACTCATACATAGAGAATTAAAAGTCATATTATTGAGTTTTTTCATCATTCTTGTTTTCTTTTTCAATAATGTGGGTATTTCTCAGTTCAATACTTTGGTTATGAAAATTATTTAACTGTCTGATCAAATACAATCAGTTCTCTTAACACATTCAAGCACACCCGTCAACATCATCAGCATGTGGAGTTTCAGGAGTTACTGGGCTCCCAGCATCTGTAAAAAGTTCATATTTTATTCATTTTTGTTACCTTGAGTAGAGTTTCTGCTTAATTTCTGTAACTTAATTTTAGTAGACTGTAATATTCTAGTGAATTTACTATTACTAGAATGGAGTTCTTTTCTTTGCCTTTGCTTCCTTTGGCAGGTTTTGTTGTTATTGTTGTTTTGATTTTGGTTTTATTTGTTTTTTGTGTTTCTCTTTTTTTTCTTTTTTTTTTAGCCATGGAGTCCATGTTCCTTGTTTTTTCCCTATAAGTTATTCCACTTTAGTTCTACTCAACCCTGTTTGAAAATCTCCTTAGGAAATAAGCCATGTCATTACCTAAGGCATGTATCCTTATTTTTAATTATATGACATATGCACATAACTGCCCCAATCTATTTGAATTTCAAATGACACAAGAAAAGGATTTAAAAAACTAAGTAATTGTCTCCTAATGCCAATGTTTGCTTTCTAGAATCATATGTATCTTCTTGCTTTGAACTAGGCTCATATATACCTTCTTCAGATACAGCTTCTGCTTCAAGCATCTTTGACTTAATTTGTTCAGGAAATAATGCCAGTTTTTTTCTCATGCATATTTTGGTCTGTCAGTAAATAGATTATCACAAGATCATTCTTGCTTCCAGCTATCACACAGTGCTGCACAGCTTGTTACAATAGATATATTTGTGTTCATGCAGATCATTAAGCACATTTGGAAAAGGGGTTTTGAAACGGAGATTTCAAATACTGTAAACAAAGTACTATATAGCAAATTAAAATGTAAGCCATCAATTCAAAAGTGCTTATTGTTTTTCAAAACTATTTTTTTTTAATATGACCATTGTACAAAGCTACATCAAGCTTCAATATTCCCAATAGGATATTCTGTTGACTATTCATTCTCTGAAGATATTTTTGTAGAAAATTACTTTAGAAATTGCTTTTATAAACATTTTTCTTGCCTAAGTGGAGATCATTTAAGAAGTTTATACTGCAATTAATAACAGGAACTCATGTAGTCATTATTATCAGTCTCTTGCATATCTTACTACTAATAATTTAAATGTATCCAATGGTTATATTTCAATAAATATCTTATACATTTGATATTTTTATATTATTTCTTTCAGAGTCAGATAAGTGATGTTTTATGTGCATGCCCACCATTGCCCATGGATAATTATTAGTGCCCTAAAGTTTTAATAAATTCTATTCTTTCCATGGTAATGGAAATATTCATTATTTTGTTATCTCTAAATCAATGACATATTTTGGATGCTAAAGGAAGTCACATTTCAAAAGATCAAAACACATATTTTCAGGGAATATAAAAGTGTCTTTAATTGTATGCCTGGTTGTGATAATAAATTGGTTTAAAGAGAAACGAAAATTACAAAGATAATTTGAAAGTGCCATAAATTACCATTAGAAAGATATGTGACTTCTTATTCTTGATGTGACATTTTTCACAGTATTGCAGTTTCCTGTTTACTCATTCATCTCATCTATTGCTTTCTAAACTTCTTAAGTTAATTTTTTGAAAGCTTTATTTGTAAACCACTTTTTAGAAATAACGCATTGCCCAGACTATGTTAGAAGCACAAGTATTTTTTTGAAATAAATTGAATAGACAATTGATATCAACAATACTAATATAACAAACTAAAATTTTTAAAACTGGTTTTTGATGATACATAATGTTATAAATTAAACAGCTTAACTTCTTATGGATGATGGGAATTACAGAGGTATTTCAGGTATATACCATTTGATTACTGCAAAGATAAAGACAATCTACCGTAAGATAGGTAAAGAAATACATCTTTCCTTACACACACGTTTTAAATATACATTTCATATAATAGTTGATATGGCTATATTAGTAATGGTTACTCTGAGACTAGAGATTTATGTTTCTAACCCATTAATGTGAACAAAAGTTATACTTTGAGGATTCCAGACATATTTCCTTGTGCCTCCAAGGATTAGAGCTGATACTTGTCTCTAGAGAAATACTTTATTTTTGGATATATGGATGCTATTATTCTCTTCCTGCATCACAATATACTTCACACTGCTATTAGCATTATCTTCCAGAAATAAAAATCTGCTCCCAAATACATGAAGACTCCCATACACTTCATGAAGCTCGATTTATCCCTCAGCATAATATGTAAATCCATAGAATCTATGGTTTAATTCTATCTCTCCAGTTACCATAGCTCAAACTCGATGAACCTCTTAACACCTCCTTACTGGATCATACAACTAAGTGTCCCACAGCTTCTGTTCTTACCATTGCCTGTGGCTCTTCTCTATACTTCAATTGTTCGTTTGTTTTTTCCTACTACTTGAACACCCAGGTGAAAATGTTTCTTCCTCAAATAAATACTCAAATAACTGCATGAAGTAAATTACGGGACTCTCTTCTCTTGCTCCTATAGCATTTCCCTCACATCTATACTCCTGGACCTATCATGATGCTAGGACATTGTCTAGGACTGTCACCTTGCACTGTACTTTAATACCCACAAGACAAAGGACTTTCTGTTTATAAATACCAAAGTCTGTACCTAGACTAATAAGATATTTAAAAACCAACCAACAAACAAAGTTGTCAATAAAGGCCATGAATCATTTTTGTTTTATTTTAGCTACTATTAAATATTTATGAGCTAATAGGATTAATGGTTATAAAAGTCCTTTCACTCTGCCTATACTATTGAAATGAGGACTAGAAGAAATATCTTTCATTAAAATAACCAATGACTATATGATCTACCTTTGTCCTAGTTAAAATTTATATGAATAAGAAAATAAAAAATATATACATATTAATTACAATATTAAAAAGTTATCTCATTATTTAATCAATATTTGAAAGAAAAATTATCTTTCTTTTTGTGTAGCTTTCTTATGGAATCCTTCAAATCTATACACTATTGTCCTCCTGCTCAAGTTTCAACAACATATAAATTAGTTGAAGTACTATAATTATTAAAATTACTGTTGACAAAAGACCATACTCTGTGCAGTGGAAGCTTGGTAAGTGTAATGTCCTCAGCCAAAATAGATATTCTTCAATAAATATTCTTTCAAGCATATTATCACCATTAATCAAAGACATGATGAAATAAGTCATAATTGAGGAATATACACCTTAGGGGGAAAAAGTATAGCAAACTTAGATTTTATATGAACTTATGAGAACCTTAATTAATATTTTGATTTTCATAAAAAAATAAAATATGAAAGTCAGATACTAATCATAGAGCATATATTAAAACCATTTAAAATAGTAAGTGTTTTACAAATAATTCATACGTAACATTGCTTTTTCCTAGAAATATTTTAATGCCTTGTTTTGGTGTGTTTATAAAATTTTATTTGAAATCATTTTAGACTTACTGAGGGTTGCATATATAATACTGTGAATTCCTATGTACCCTTCAGTCAGCTTGCCCTAATCTTAAAATCTTACATAACTGTGGTATACTTATCAAAACAAAGACATTAACTTTGATATAATACTAACTAAACAGCAAACTTTGACTTAATTATCCAATGACTGTCCTTTTCCTGTTCCAGGACACAATCTACGTTAATCACAGCTCTTAGATCTCTTCTAATCTTTGACAGTTCTCAGTCTTTATTTGTTCACCCTGACTTTGCTATTTTTAATGAGTACTGATTGGTCTTTTGTAGAATGCCCCTCCGTTTTGGTTTATCTTATGTTGCCTCCTGATTAGTAAAAATGTTTTCAAAGATAAGTTTGTAAATACATTTTGCTTTCTTACTCATTTATCCATTGATTCTTCCTTTCCTATAAATGTTCTATATTTAGAGCCACCACATGGTTGTGGAGACCATGCACTAAATAATATCAGAAGGTTCCATATTCATCGTAGTGCTGTATTTATTTATTCACATGATCCCCAGAATACAAAAATAGCTGTATTGTGAAAGTTTGATTTACTTGAATTATTAATTAACTAGAGTAAAATTCTCACTTGCAAATGTATTCGTTTTAACAAACTACTTGCTTCTATGGCAAAGACAGTTTTAATAATAACTTTTTGTTAGAATACCTCAGAATGTGATTTCACCCTGTAACAGCCTGTTCTCTATATATCTCAGCTACTACAATCAAAAGATATAGAAATCTAATCCCAAAGATTAATATTAATTTTCCCGTTTTCTTTACCTTTCCGGGGCTTCCTTTCAGATATTTGTAGTCCAATTCAGGTTTTCATTTTATATCTTTTTTCTTTAGCTAGTGCCATTTGCCTCCTTTATAAATCATACAGTGAACAAATATTTTTTCATTGTCTCATTTACTGGAATTGAAAATCTCAAAACTGTGATAAGGATATATGGGAAGTATTTTTCATATAAAATAGTTCATAAAAGAAATTCAGATTTAGGGAAAGATTAAAAGAATTCATAAGTTACCCAGAAATCTGTCAGACAGAGAATTTCATGGTAAAAACTGTATTAAGGAAAAAAAAATGATTGTACTACTTTCTATCCTTGGACAATATGCATTGAAATATTAAATAGATTAGGAAACAAACCTCAATGAAGTCTTCCTATCTTTCCTATTTTATCAATGGGAATTTGCTTTATAAATTTGATATGCCAGTGTTAGCATTAAAATTCTACAAGAATATAGCATTACAAAAGCTATCTACCCCTTTCAACTCCAATATTGAATAAAATTTTGTAAATAGCTAATTGACAACTTGATCTAGAAAGAGGTAAAAAAGTAAAGGCTATTACATTCATTATTATGTCTATAGGTGAATGAAACATTATACACATATTGAAAGACTTTTTTACTACAAAATTTTAAATGCTCTGTATATTGGCTTTCCTAAACAAAAAGATACATTTTATTTACCCATTTCTTTCCCTGAGGCATGGAGACTCAAATGAATAATTAGATTATTCTTGGAGTTCTATAATACATGTGAAATAGGGTATTACAATAAAAAGTACCAAACTTTGCCTTCAGTAAAACAGCAATTACCTCTACTCACTATCAATTTGAACATTTTCTTTTCAATAGTTTTTCAGGTGTTATAGACATCTTCTCTGTATACAAATCTTCTGACACTTGTTTGTATTCAGGCAGTCATTTATACATGTTCTTCTTATTGTAAAACTTAATTCCCTAATCCTTATCTAATCACTGATACAATCTTGGAATTTGTGGTGTGCTATGTAAAATAATGTGTTATTATCATTTTAACAATTTAAAATTATTTTAGAGCCACAGTCCTGATCAAATCAGAATGCTCCACAAATAGAAACATCCTGATCAGTGGTATTTACAAAAAAAATAAAAAATAAAAAGTTATCTTACAAGAAGTTAGTATTCTTGTATGCTCAGGCAAAATTGCGAAATAAGAACAGTATATTTTTAACTTGATTTTTCCTCACTTTCTATATTCTTTTTAAGATTCACTCTTTCCTGGGTCTAGTGTCCATGTTTCTATTTCAGAAAGTACACCTGTCCAATTTTAATAATTACATCTAAAATAACTGTTTCTTGTCGCACATTAAACCCTAGAAACTGTGACTCACCCTGGGAGCTTTACCCCGCTGCTCAAATTACCACCCAGATCATATTCAATGTATTGAACAACTCTGTGTTGTTACTGCTCAAATTTTTACAAAAATCAGATTTTAACCCCAAAAAAGAATTTATAATTCCTTCTAATGGGGAAGATATTTGGGGTCACATATATTTCCAGATAATTCTTCAGCTAAATGTCAGGAAATGCCTGCAATCAGAAATGTGATGCTAATAGGCCTTGCAGTATATATTTTACGTAGAAATGCTTTTAACATATTGATCACATATAATTTTCTGTTCAATTTATAAACTAATTAAACTATTAAAAATAAAGATTATTTCACCTGTATTAATTTAGAATCCAGCATTTCTCCACAATGATTTTAATTCTACTGCCTTTTTCCTACTTATGTTATGCACTTATTTAATTTTATTCACCTCATTCAGTATAGAGGTTTCTATTTTATAGACCTTAAAAAGTGTATCAATTGAAGAGCCAAGTTCTGATATTGCAATGCTTTACTTCATAGTTCCTTCTGTTTATACTATGGATTCAGTTACTAATATATTAGAATTCTTGTACTGCGATTAGATCACTGAGGATGAAATTTATTTCACTCAATTTTTGCCCTTGATGAGAAGGACAACCATCTTTTTGATATTTTAGAAGGTACTGAGTTAGCTGGAAAGAATACTAAAACAATGAAAATAAACCTACTCTACTAGGTTGAAAATGAAAAAAAAATTAATATAGTGAATTGAAACAAAGTTTTCTAAATAAAAGTATACAAAATTCAATTACAAAGATGGGAAAATGAATAATAGCTTAAATTCCCTGAAAGATTTTATGTCCAAAGAAATAAAAATTTTGAAGTTGTTTTAGATTTCAATTAAAACATGGCCTTGGGAAAAGTCATTATATGTGTTATTTTTAAATTGCAAATCATTGCAGAATATTTATATGTGTGTGTATTTTTACTAAGTTTTTATTAAATTATAACATATATAAAAATAATGTTTATATTTTCAAGTATATAAACCAATTGTTTGGTAAAATAATTTATTTATGAGCAATTAGTAATTTTGCAAAGGATTTTCATACTTCTGAAATTGGAAATTTTTTAAATATGTGAAGATTAAAGAATCTGTGCGAAAGTAGTGTAACACTTGTCGAATGTTAAATGTATTATTCTACCATTATTCCTGTGAGTATTTCTAAACCCCAAGAATATTGAAACAGGTAACACTTTCTATCTGGCAAGATTTATCATATTATTCAAGTAAAATTAAGACTGCAATTAAAATATATTAAAAAGTATGCTATATATGTACAAAGATAAACATATCAGAGGGTTTTTTCCCTTCCTTTTTCTTATTTATTTCTATTTTAAAATATTGACTCGAATAGACTATTTTATACAGGGATGTAATGTCCCTTATGTAAAGAATTAAGTAAAAATGTAGACATATGGACAGAAAAGTGTCTACATGAATGGAGCAGACATATTTGTTTATCTGATGTATAAATATAGATTATTTTACTTGTGTTAAATTATACACAAAATGATAAAAATTTAATGTACTAGAACGTACTAAACTGAATGATTACCTTTCTTCATAGCCACAAATATGATTATCAGAACCCTATTATATATCTTTTAGTTTATCACACATGTTTCTTTATAATTGTGTTCAGATAAATGCTCAGATTCCAAATGCAACTACTTTGCAGAGAGGACAGTAGTAGAAAGATATTTCTTATATTAGTAAGTTTCTGTTCCTCTGTGATCTAGTCTTTTCCATTAGAATAATCTTTCCTTCAAAATAGTTGCTTATATTTGCTATTTTTAGTTTACTACTCCCTCTTTCTCTTGAACCATCTGCAGTCAAGTTTGACATCCAATAAAATATTTTTGTTCTTCATTCCAGCAGAGATGTTTATTTCCATATACATATCTTATAACTATTTGTAACCAGTAATGTCAAGCTACCCGTAATTTCATTTCTATTCCTACTCAGGCACTGAATACAACTCCTTGACCTCAGTGGAACCTTAAACACTTCTGATCCTATGACATACTATTTACTGGATTCCACATACCTCACATTCTTGTTTTTCTTCAATCCATTTTAAATAATGCAATGAATCATTACTATCGCTGCCTTTAATATATTCTTAACTTCCTGTCATTTCTCTGTGACTTTCCTTTACCTGGTTGAAAAGAAATCACAAATCTTGTTACGTTAAATCTCCTCATATTATATATTGCATTCGTGTAGCTGAATAAGACTGAAGGGAAACACAAAATCATGGAGACTGATCTCACTTTAAAATCCTGACTGGGAACATGAAGTGCACTTATAATGCCATGTAGCCATCATATTATGACACACCTCGCTGATATACCCTTCCATGGTGCTTGATGACTATATCAGAATTACCCAACCTTTCTCAGTTCATTAGTGTCTTACTAATTTTTACATAGATCAAAAGAAATACTGAGCAGTTCTGTTTATTAAATAATTAGGTTAAGCAATGTAATAAAGATTTATGTCAAAACAGTGGGAGATATTTGAAAAAAAACATGCATACATATAAATTGTGGAACAGTTCTCTACCCTTGGAGTTATATGGGACACCACCTCTTTCATTTCCAGTTCCACAATGGGTTTCACGCAATACTTGCCTTTTATCATAGCAACAAGCAGAAACCCAGCTTTGCTAAGGAATAGCATTATCTAAAAGAATGCAGTGTGATCTACTATTTACTGGAATTAGTGTGAACTACTTCAGTCTAGTAATTTGTATAGCACCCATTAATTATCAAGTATCACTGTGATGTCTTCAAAAATTAAAAAAAAAAAAATGTTTTCTGTGAGTTCCTTGCAGTGCCTGAATGCTCTTCTGTGCACAGTGTTAGAGTTTCAGGATTACTGTACCTTCTCTTTATAAAGTTCTAACAATTCTTCTCATGCCCTCATTTAGTTAGTGTCTTTGATGCTTCTTTTACTGAGAAGACAGAAAATTCAGAGAAAAACTTTTCACAAGCTCCCACAAAATCTACGACTGCCTCTCCTGAATTTGTGCTAATATGCTGTTTTATTTTCCTATTAAAATGGCTGGAACCCATGTGTTCTTAGTAAAGGCCAAACTGTCATTTGTGTCTAGATCCCATCCAAGTATTCTGCTCTCTCATTCATCAAATATTTTTCCGACTTCACTGAATATTTTATAGTGGCAGACAAATATGCTGTTATTTCTCTCACTGATTAAAAAAAAAATCACTAACTGTTTAAATTACCATTCATATATTCCTTTCTTTAGAACGAAATTCCTTCTCAAAACAAAACTTGTCTTTATGTTGTCTCTTCCCACTCTTTCTTGAATTTACTCCAGGCAAACTTCATTCTCATTATCCCACTGGAAACTTTCTTGTTAAGATCACCAATGACTACCTCCTAACTCAATCCAATAGTCAATTCTCTGGCCTCATCTGACTTGACCTAATAATAGCAGTAGTCAACACAGTTCATTATTCCCTCCTTGACACACTTTTTCTTCTGGATATCCTAGAAGACACTTCCTCTATTCCCAAACCTGTCACCCTCTCAGTTCACTTTGCTGCTTGGTAAGCATCTACCTGATCTCCGAATTTAGGAGTGTGACCCATGGATTAGTCCTTGTACTGCTTTATTTGTTTGTTTGTTTGTTTGTTTGTTTGTTTGTTTGTTTATGGTCATTTCCTTAGATTCTCATCCAATGCCATGGCTTTGAATACCATTTCTGAGCTAATATCTTTCAGTTGTGTATCACTAGCTCACTTTTTCCCTAACCTCCGATTTATATATCCAAGATTTATATACCCAGATTTATATATCTCCAGATTTATATATCCAAGCCCTTATTTAACTTGGGTGGCAAATGTACCTTTTTATTTGCTTTCCCCCAAACCTGTTTGTATCAGTCATCATCAGTCTCATCTTACCAAGTTTCCAGAACTAAACATTTTTTTTTCTCTAATAGCATATCTATTTCATGAACAAATCCTGATATTCCTATTTTCAAAATATATTCTCAACCCAATCAGTTCACACCATCTCCACTGTTACCTTCTTGTTCTGAGCCACTACCATCTTTCATTAGATTAAAGCAAGTGCTTACATCTGGCTTCCACGCATCTTCCTTTACTCACTTTCTTTCACTTTTCAACACAGAACTCAAGAGTGTCCCAGGTAGAACTGTGAGATTATATCATGGCTCTGCTTGCTCAATACCTTCAAATGGCTTCCCTTGTAACTATGAGTTTGAACCAGCAGGATCTGGTATAATTCATTGTTGATGTTCGACTGCTGACGGATTTCAGTTTCCCCCCTTCTTCCTGCCCACTTGCTCTACATCTCAGCAGACTGATCAGAAAGCCAGCATGCTGTCTCCCTGACACAGGCAGGAAATTCAAACCATGCAAGCCTCACCTTCATGCACAGGAACACATACCTCCTCCCTGCCCTTTCACTACTACAACACCCAATCCAGTTACTCCTTCCTGTTCTCTCAAGCCATTTTCAGACCCGCCTGGGAGCAAGACCAGCTCTCTCCAGAAAGCTGCACTATATGAGCAATACATTCACACACAATTGATATGTATATATCATCATCAGTTCAACGTCTGAAGCAAATTTTGGGTAGGGTGTATACACGGAGTAACCACAACAGCAGGTTACACATTACTTTTCTGATCTCATTCCCTAATACCCTACACTTCATTCACTTCACCCCAATTAATTGGAATCTTTGCTCCCCCTATGTTACAGTAAGTAAACTTGTTCCTAAGTTTCTTTGCACATGCTCTCCACTCCATCTAGAACTTTCTTTTCCTAGATATCCACATGGCTCACTCCCTTATACTTAAAATCACCTTCTGAGACAGGCACTGCTAAAGAAATCTTTCATAACTTTTATTAACACCTAACATAACTAACACTGTTAATTTAGTTTATTTATTATTGGTAAGTCTTATGTGGGCCAACATTTTCATCTATTTTGTTCACTTGCTAGCTCCTAAAATAATACCTTGTACATACAAGTACAATGGGTATTAATATCAGTTGAATGAATAGACTGATAGATGTGTATTGTTTATTAATTCAAAATGAACACATCTTATACAGATAATTTCTATAAAAATAAAGATAAAAATACCAAATTTCATGGGAATATTTTTACTTTCCTATTAATAAATACACACTAAAAATATTTTTTTCGTCTGTTTTTTTTTTTTTTTCATTTTGGTCATCAATAAAGAAAGTACAGAAGTAACAAAAATACTGAACTCCCTTAAAATTTAATGAAATTAATGCTCTTTTACATTATATGTAGAACAGAATGTTAACATCATTTAATTTGGAAAGCGATTTAGAAATAAACCCCTTTAATTATTTTTTCGCACACTTTGAAACAATTGTAATTTCAAATATCTGTTGTTAGGCAATATACCTAAATTATGGAAGTAAAACACTTATGTAGGAAATAAAACTTCTGTTATATTGTTGTTTAAATAGCAAAGTGGTAAATATACTGCTCCATATACAGAAAAATCAAATCAAAACACAATCAATTTTGAAATGAAGATTCAAAAACTGATCCTAAAAAAAAAAAAAAAAAGGCACAAAGGAATTATCCAAGGCCTGGATCGTGTTTCTTATAGGAAAAATATACAATTTTTTGATGTATCAAAATTCTAAGTAATATATATGCTTTACTTGCAATTAAATATATTTTATTTTTTTTTTTACATTGTTACTTTTCTCATCAAAGTAATTATTTTGAGCAAAAAAAGAGGAGATATTTAAATCAGGAAAGTGGCATATTGTGCTAAAAACAATAACAGAACACATTGAGCGCTTACCATGTCAGGCACAGTGCTGAAAACTCTTTAATGAATTATTTAACGTTATTCTTAGAGCGGCTGGCAAATTATAAATGCTTCAACTTTGTTATTTTTATCATTCTCCTCAATGTCATAAATACTGTTATCATGATCACTCAAATCCACTCTAAAAACTTTATGAACATATTTAAAGAACCCAGAAAAGTCATTCATAATAAATATAATTAAAAATTAAGTATCAGATAAATCCAAATGTTTAAAATAGGAAAACAGTATTTCCTTTGTAATAATGTTGATTGCACTCACAATGTTACTTTAAATGGATTAGTGCTTTTTTATCAATGTATTTCAGAAAACAAAGTAAAATGTCCTAAACTTAGGCAAGAGGAGACAATTTTTAAAATCATTTTTATAAAATACCAAAATGGTTTAGGTATAATCCTGTCACTGAGGCCAAAATAGTAGAAAAGAAAAATACTAAATCTGTATTTCAGTGTCTTAAAAAAATAAGGACATATATTTATATGGGATGGGTAAGGTATGACTCTCCCTGGAGCAAATATTTGACACAGTTTTTCCTTTAAAATCTATCCCATTGTGTGATTCACCCCTGATTGTTTTTCCTTTGAAGTTCAGAAATGCTCCCAACCCAATGATGAGCTTTTTCTGTATTGAAACATGTTATTTCCTGTTGTTGATAGTCCTATTGATATTCCTTCCTCTTGAAATCAATAAGATGCTAATGATTTTTCTATAAAAATACACATATCTATATTTGATCTTTCCCAAAGACACTAGCACAGAAATATAAAATATTTATCTCTTAGTAAATATTGTTAAAATAATGTCATATCGTATGCTCCTGGATTTAGCATTTATATTTCAATGAGATTTATTGGAGAAAATGGAAAGTTTATGATAAAAATCCCAAAATATGATTTGTATTGTTGGATTACTGCTTACTTTCAAGTTCTAAGGGCTGTATTTTACTTATAATAGTATTCTGACCACCAATAATTTATTTTAATACTCAGTTGCCATACATTTCAATTTCTCTAGGACAAACAGTTATCATTGAACTATTAAAGATGTTTCGATATTGAGGAAAAATCTACTATAGATGAAGATTTCCAAAAATAGACTTCTTAAGTATAATGTAAAAATCATTGTGTAACTATAATGTGTTGTCTGTAAAAGCAAATGATTTTTTTAAAGCAGGATAGTAATCTTGACTGTCCTTTATAAACAACAATAAAAGTAATTATATGTCATTCTTATTTGTTGAAGGGCAAAATTACATGTACTTGTATCTAATGCATTTTAAATAACAGCTTAAAGCATACAGAGACATAATAATTTTTCCTATCAAGTGTTGGAAGTTTCAAGAAAACTTTCAATATTTTAATTCATTATCTACAAAATGACCAAATGCTAAGTCCTCAGGACATAAATATCAAATTACATACACCTTTCCTAAAGGCATTACAAAAAATATAGAGTGTCAGACATATTCAGATACACTGTCTTGTGAGATAAGTTTTAGAATAGAGACATAGGAAATGAAATAGCATATGAATTGTTTTCAACATAAGTCAAAAGGATGTAAAAATCAGTTTTATTTTAAATCTTGTAGAGCTTTTATTTAGTCCATTTTTAACTTAAGTAAAAACATATTTTTATGTTGAATTTTTAATTTAACATTTTGATGTGGACATACAAAATAATAAATACAATTAAATACATTATAATGTTTCTGTGTATATGTATAATTTTATAAAAACAGATTTATATCATAGTACTTTTCTCCTATTGTCTTTTTATTTCATTTTTACTCATTTTACTTGGGTTTCCTGGAAATTCAATCCACATGGAAAGACTTGCAGATACCATTCCAACCATATAATAATTCCATTTGAGCAACTTAAAATTTTTATTTTTCCATAGATTTCCATTTTCATGAACTGATTCTATAAATTATATTCATAAATGTGTTGTTTGTTCATTGCTTGATAATCAGATTGATTTTTCTATTAGTGTTAAAAGAAGAATAATTTTTTTAAATTTTAAAAAAAATAGGGAACCATACTTTCCCAAACAGGCCAAGTTTTTAATGAAGTAAAACTACGTAAAATTAGAGGACTCCTAGGGTCTCTGATGCCAGTGTCACAAGACCGAAAACTATGGATTCTTGAATAGACATCTGAAGGACAATTTCTCTTTCTCTTTCACGAGGAAAAGATGTATGATATTGTGACATGATTGTAAAATAAATGTATATTTTGTTAAACTACTGAAATTTTGTAGTTTATTGATTCCAGAAACTAAAAATCACCTAACAGAGTTGGAAAACCTACACACACACACACACACACACACACACACACACACACACACACACAATTGAATTCCAGATGGGAAGGAGAAAAATATGGGGAGGAAGCAGTTTGAGGGAAACATGGCTAACCCTTATTGAAAACTGAAAGAAATACATCTTCTTAAAAAAAAAAAAAATGACGAAAAGGGAAATACAGAGAAGTGAGATTTCTTTATGTAATTACCCCTTGTGATATGTGATGACTGGTAAATTCCATATGTGTGAGACAAGACTCCCAGAAACAAAACAGAGACCAGGTGTTAAAAGGCTAAAAATGCAATAATCTATTGATAGCCATTTCAGTTGTTTCCATACATTGGCTACAGTGAATAGTGTTGCAGTAAACATAGGGGCGTGCATATATTTTTTTCAAATTAGTGTTTTGGATTCCTTTGGATAAATACCCAGGAGTGGAATTGCTGGGTAATAAGTAGTTCTAGTTTTAAATTTTTGAGGAAACTCCACACTGTTTTCTAAAGTGGCTGCACCAATTTGCAATCCCACCAACAGTGCACAAGAGTTCCCTTTTCTCCATATCCTCACCAACACTTGTTGTTTGTTGATTTATTGATAATGGCCATTCTGACAGATGTGAAGTGAGTGGTATCTGATTGTGGTTTTTATTTGCATTTTTTCTGATGATTAGTGACACTGAGCATCTATCTTTTCATATGTCTATTGGGCATCTATATGTCCTCTTTGGAGAAATGTCTATTCATGTCCTCTGCCCATTTTGTAATTAGATTATTTTTTTTTTTTTGGTGTTGAGTTGTATGAGTTTTTTATAAATTTTTAATATTAACCACTTATCAGATGTATCATTGGCAAATATCTTCCCCATTCAGTAGGGCATCTTTTTGTTTTGTTGATGGGTTCCTTTGCTGTGAAAAACCTTTTTAGTTTGATGCAATCCCATTTGTTTTTTTTTTTTTCATTTGTTTCCCTTACCCGAGGGGCTATATCAGTAAAAATATTACTAAGGATAATGATGATTGGATAAAGAAATCGTATATTTCTACAATGGAATATTACTCTGCCATAAAAAAAGAATGAAATGTTACCATTTGTAATAACATAGATGGAACTAGAGGATATTATGCTAAGAGAAATAAATCAGATTGAGTAAGACAAAAACCCCATGTACTCACTTATATGTGGAATCCAAAGAACAGAATAAATGAGCAAACAAAATAGAAATAGACTTATACATACAAATTAAAACTTATGGTTGCCAGATGGAAGGGGGTTGGGGAATAGGGGAGAATGTGAAGAGATTAGAAAATACAAATTGGTAGTCATGAAATAGTCATGGGGATGTGAAATACAGTATGGAGAATATAATCAATAATGTAAAGACTATGTAGGGTGTCAGATGGGTACTAGATTCATTGGGGGGATCACTTCATAGATTATATACATGCCTAACCACTAAACACTGCACTATACACCTGAAACTAATATAAAATAATATTGAATGTCAACTATAATTAAATATAGCTATGCATCTATATCAATATATATAGTCATGGGACATAAAGTACAGCATAAGGAATATAGTCAATGGTAGTATTGTAACAACTATGTACGGTGTCAGAGGGGGTTATCTACAGACTTGGGGGGGTTATCACTTTGTGAGGGGTATAAATGTCTAACCATTATGTTGTTTTGTACACTTGAAAAAAATTTTTAAAAAGAAGAAAATAAATAAATAAGTAAATTACAAAAAATAGAGGGCTAAAAATTCAAAAGATAAATATTGTCAATCTCACAGGTACAAAAATTGAAGTTAAGGCCACAAAGGTAAAGGAATCGTAACAGGCACTCCAGAATCTCATTAGAGACTCTTGAAAGGTTTCAACTAGGAAACAGAGTAAAATATAAATAAATCACTTTCAGAACAATCTACCTTTACTCCATCTACCTGGTAAAATAAAATTTTTACTTTGGAGGAAGGTAATTTTTTAAAAAACACAATATGTGGCATTTTATAAAAAAGTATAAGAAATAATACAAACAAATCCTAATGACTAAATTCAAGAGTTAAAATGAACAAAGGAAACCCATTCATAGGTAATACAGATTATGAAATGATCAAACAAGGACATTAAATATCTATAATATTTAAAGAAAATATATGAAAATATAGAACATTTCACAAGAAATCAGAAATCTATTAAAAGGATAAAAATAATATTCCTTTGTTGAAATATTTATATTCTCTGAAACTAATAATTCAATAAATGCATTTGAAAGCAAGTTATCAACAGCAGAATTAAGAATCAGTGACTTTGAATATATGTTAGTATAAAATAACTACATTGGAATAAGGAGGTTTCAAAAAAAGGTGAATGAAAATATTGTACAGAACATGGTGAAGTGATTTAACATACATGAACTTGTAGCCTCAAATGGGAAGAAGAAAGAGTATAAATTGAAAGAGGAAGAAATGAAGGAAATCTGACCAATAATTTTTAGAATGTAAAACAATACACATTAAACTATGGTTTAGATTCCTACATTAAAAGATGGATAAAAAACACAAGAAAAAAATACACTTTAAAAATACAGTAAAATTGCTGAAAACTAAAGACAAAGAGATTATCTTAAAACCAACCTGTCAAAAAAAGACATCTTCCTTTTGGAGGAGGAAAACTAAGATTTACAGCTGACTTCTAGGTATATACATATAACACAGAAAAACTAGATGAAGATATTCAAATTGTGGAAAGAAAATAAGTGCCATTTTAAAATTATACATGCAGAGAAAATATCTTTCAAGATCAAAGGAGAGAGAAAAGAGAATGACAAAATATAAATACTGAGAAAATCCATTGTAGAGAGATATCCCAAATGGAGATTTTTGTAGGTTTTTTCAGACTGAATGAAAATAGTATCAGATAGAAATAGAGTAATTCTAAGGTAAATGAAAGGTACAGAAAGGATATATATATATATATATATATATATATATATATATATATATATGTACATACATATATATACGTATATATTTAAATTTAAAATAATACTGATTGTTTAAAATAAAATGCATGAATAATGCCATGCCAGATTTAAGATTTATAAAAGTATATTTCATGACAACTGCACAAAAAGCAGAAGATAGTAAATGTATCCATAAGTTTGTTGAATGTCAGGGAGTGCAAAAGTTCTAGGTAGATGTTAATGATTCAAATATTAATCTTAAAATTAATACATAGTTAATAAGGATGAGTATTATAATTACTGTAGCAAATAATAAACACATTTTTTACAAATATGCTTAAAATGGGAAATATTGAATATTACCACATACCATTTAATCATAAAAAAAATTCTAATGGAAAAGCAAGGAAAAAGGAGAGATGTTACAAATAGAAAACAATTCAAATAGGGGCAATTTGTCAATTTAAAGAAAAATATACGTATAATCATAATAACTGAAAGTAGACTAAGTAATTAGCAAAATACAAATATTGATACGCAAAATGAAAATGCAACACTTCACTACTTACAAGATTTCTTCTAAATATAAGAACACATAAATGTTGATTATTAAAGGATGGAAAAATTATATCATGCAAAACCAAATGAAAGCTAATGCAGTTGGATTAGTATCAGATGAATTAAGCTTTAAGGCTATAATTAGTACTAAAGTAAAAAAAAAAAAAAAAAAACACAATTCTATTCTATAATGTTAAAATACCAATCCACAGGAAGACATAATATTGTCGCATAATATATAAAGTAAAATCTAACATAACTAAAAATGATACACAAATCCACATCATAATGAGATTTTGATACAATTCTTAAAGTAACTGAGAAATACACATTAAAAAACTAGTAAATTATAGAAGATTTAAAAAATAAATATACAATATTCACATAATGATATATATTCTTTGTGCTTGAAATTATATGTCACCAGTATACTTGAAAAGAATGTGTATTTTTAGTTGATGGGGTTATGTATGTTTGTGTGTGTGTGTGTGTATGTGTGTGTGTGGTATCCTCAAATATATAAATTAAGAAGATTTTAAATATATGTAATCTTCTATAATTTATATGTATGGATGGATATACACGAGGTCTGACAATTCAGTTTGCGAACATGTTGCAACAATGTTGCTAACTTTTTTTTGATATCAGAGGGATTTTTCATATGAATTGGTATCAACTGGACAAACAGTTAATCGAGTTTACTATTTGGAAATGCTGAAAAGTCTGCATGAAAAAGTTAGACAAAAACGACTTGAACTTTTCACCAACAATTCATGGCTCTTGCATCACCACAATGAACCCGCTCACACAGCACTGTCTGTGAGGGAGTTTTTAGCTAGTAAACAAATACCTGTATTAGAACACCCTCCCTACTCACCTGATCTGGCCCCCAATAACTTCTTTCTGGCCCAAAGATAAAGGAAATATTGAAAGGAAGACGTTTGGATGACATTCAGGACATCAAGGGTAATACGATGACAGCTCTGATGGCCATTGCAGAAAAAAAAGTTCCAAAATTGCTTTGAAGGGTGGACTAGGCACTGGCATCTGTGCATAGCTTCCCAAAGGGTGTACTTCGAATGTGATCATAATGATATTCAGCAATGAGGTATGTAGCACTTTTTCTAGGGTGAATTTGCGAACTTGATTGTCCGACTTTATACACACACACGCATACACACACACACACACACACACATAACCCCATCAAATGTAAAAACACACATTCTTCTCAAGTACATGTGTGACACCAAATGATATCACATGACGAGTTATGAAGCAAGTCCTAAATACGTTAAAAAAATTGATTATATATGGTATGTTCTGAATGCAATGACAATCAATAACGGAAAGATAATTAGAACATCCTTAAATAATTTGAAATGAAGTTAGGTACCCTAAAATACTTTGTGAGTTATTTTAAGAGAAATAAAAATTTCAATATAAATCAAAATGGGGATTAGAAAATATTTTAAACTGATTAATCATAAAAATGTCATGTCAAAGTATGTACACTATTGCCTAGGAAGCCCACTTCTATATATACAATCACAGAAATGTCATATAATGTAGCATCTCAGCAACATTATTTATAATCTCACTCTGGAAATCACTAAAATAGCTATAGTCACAGAGTTGTACAATAAATAAGTTGTTGAATATTGCTAAAAAGGAATAGTACAAAACAATAAAAAATAGCAAATTGTACACTACATGGATGAATCTCACAAAAAATAATTGCTGAATGAAAGAAGCCAGACACTAAAGTATGCAAAATACATGATTATATTTATACAAATTTCAAGATCAAGGAAAACTAATTCTAAATCAATGTGTTCCAAGTTATAAAAACAGTTACCTTCTAGGAAGATAATGATTTGGAAAGGGCAGGAGGGATGTTTCTGTATTACTAAATATATTCTACACCTTAATCTAGGTTTGGCTTACATGGGTATGTGTTCATTGCAAAGTGTCATCAGACTTTATACTTAGAATTGGTGTATTTTAAACGTCAACAAAAACTATATATTATACTTGAATTAAAATGTAAAATAAATAAGTAGCTATAGTAATTTACCTTTCCACCTGCAAAAACTGTAGAATACTATTTTAAATGATTCTTGAAACTTCTCTACATAAAAAAGTATAGATTGGCAATAATTTTCTCTCAGTACTTGAACGAAACAATTTTATTGTCTGTCTTCCATCATTTCTGTTTGGAAGTGAGCTGTAAACCAAATTGTTCCTCCTCTGATTTCTAATTAAATTTATTTTAAATTTCTCTGAATATCCTTAAAAAGTAGTATGGACAACTAAAATCATCTTTTCTTTTCATATAAATCAACAATATCTTGTCGCCCTATATACTCATGTTCAACTCAGACAATTTATAAATTCCTACGGGAATAATTTTATATGCTGCTGTCAAGTGTTACCAACTCCAACTAGAATACAACAGATACTTAATGGCTACAATAATATTTAGCTCTTAAACAGAATATCTCATCTTCAAATATTGTGCAAACATTAAATAATTAAAGTTTATAACTTCCGAGTGCTGTGGATAAGTAAACATTCACGATGATGTCTGTTTAGAAAACAGGTATGTCATTATACTGGTGAGTGGACTCAGAGAGGGAAACATTCTTAGAAAATACTTGCTGTACGTAAGCAAATGAGCATGTAATTCTTTGGAAAATCAGCAGTTTTTAAAAACAAATATTTGAAAGGAAATTTAAAACTCTGACTTTTTCTTTACACAAATTTGGAGCAGTTTTTCTGAAAATGTCTGATTGCAATATCTGTATCATAACTACTAGATGTATTTGACAAAAATATAAATTCCTTGGGCAAATTAGACACCTACAAGACAGAATCCTTAGAAGCAGTGTGAAAGATTTTGAATTTATAACATTACTTCGCAATTTTAATATAAATTTTTAAATGACTATTTTAGAGTTTATATGTACATAATATTTACTAAAATCCAATTAAAAGCTTCAAGAAGAATGACCTGAAGTGTATATGCTGTGACATACACATGTAGATTGAACTGAATAATTAAAAATGAATAATTTCTTATAAGCAGTGAGAAATACATTGAATAGGGTGGCATCTGTTTCAACCAATTATATGTAGTGCTGTTCAAACTCTCCTTCCTGTCTATCTTCACAGCTAATAGGAGAATGATGTTTTTCCAAACACATCTCCTTGTTTTGATTTCATTTCCTTCTTTTACCCAAGAATCTTGACATTTATAAATAAGTTGTCTGAAAATCCTTACATATTATTTTGCCTGAACTTAGCTATAAAGACTTTATAACGGTTCAAAACATTGTAAATAAGTGGATTTATTTTGACAGAGACTTCTGTGAGCACCTGCGAAATCATAGCCTTAATTGGGATACAGCTGTTACTGATCACTGTGAAGAGGGTGTCTGTTGACTGATTGGCCATTTTTATTTAATTGTACATTGAGCTTTCCCTTTTTTTCAACTTGCAGTTTTCTTAGAAAATGGTTTAAATGATTAAAGACCTAAAATGGAGTGCCACTTTGCCAACAATCAACAGCAAAAGATGAACTGCTTTCAGTGAATAAACATTGCCAGACACCTGTGTATGACTTCGTCCTTTTTGGAGCAAGAATATTGATCTGAAGAACCAATTTGCTCAATGGTTCAGCAGCCACAGAAGTAAATGTTTTAAACTGATGAGACATTTAAAGTAGTAAAACTGTCAAACAGCAGGAACAATTAGGTTTTCTCTAAAAAAATACAAGAAGAAATGGGAATGGTTCGAATCAGTGATAAATAAATATACGTATTCTGATTCTTTTTCTAGCCAGGTCAGTGAAGTATTTGCAGTTTCCTGCGATTTCCGTTTATTCGTTGACATTTCACACACACAGATTTTTAGATTCTTATGTGATATTTGGATTTCTACCCATATGTAAAATTTAAAGATATAATGATGATTAGCATTTTTACCATCATTCATTAATTTTTTATTGGCTCTAATGATCTGCCTCTCAATCAAGAGACAAGGATTCAAATTATTCTTCCTGAGCACCCATGAATATGTAAAAATATCTGTTCCTGACACTCTAGGATCTAAAAAACCCCAAGTACCAAGCCTAAATATCTCTAATATCTGCAATCATTTTTTTATCACATGATTTCAATTCTTTTCTTCATCAAGTTAATGCTCCTAGACATTTAACAGTTTGTCATTTCCTTGTAGAGTTTATTATCACAAAACTAATATAATCCTCCAGAAAGTATTGTTTTGGAGTCTGTACTTCATATGATATAGTCTTAAAGCTTGAACATTTTTTACAAGCTTAGAGTGGACTAGAAACCTACTGGTCTTAAATTAAATTCTCAAAACCTCACTTTGTTGTATAAAACATGTCCTTAATTGTAAACCACTCTACTTACCTAATAACCATCAACTTCTATGACATGAAAACATTTCATTCTATTTGGATCTTATTAATTTTCTCCTTTAAAACTAGCTGAGGCAAATTTCTGTAGGGAATAGGGGATTTAATTGAAAGGCAGATAATTAAGGATCATGACAACTCTTTATGATTAGGGAATAAGTAAATCAAAATTCTCAGTGGCAGGTATAAGGAAAAGAATAAAAAGTTTGAGGAAACGTGTTCATAGATTATTTGATGACATTTATCTCTCTCTCTCTCTCTCTCTCTCTCTCTCTCTCTCTCTCTCTCTCTCTCTCTCTCTCTCTGTAGTGCAGGGGACCCTGCTTGCTACGCCATTTGTCGTGCAGGGGATCCTGCCGACTACGCCAAGTGTCACGCGGGGTGTCCGGTGGGGTCTCTGGTCCCGCTCCCCACACAAGAACGCAGGATATGGCTAGGCCAAAAAGGAACACCCACGGAGTCATAGGTAGGGGAGTCATACCACTATACTCTCACTGGCGGCTGGGTGGAGACACAGGAAACAGAAGCCACACAATTCTCAACCCTCACTCTGCCGCTTGCAGACTCAGCCACCATCTTCTTGCTAGCTCCCCCCTTTTTCTGCTAGCCTAGCCACGGCAGTTATATTAGTGCCCAATGGCTCACTGGTTACAGCTGACGGCCAACTAGCCACAGCTGATGGCCATTTGATCACAGTCGACAGCCATTTACTACCTGAGCCAGCACCTTTCTATGTGAGGCTGAGAGCCTGGAAACTGCTTTTTGGGGCTCTGTCCCCACACTCTCTCTCTCTCTCTCTCTCACACACACACACACACACACACACACACACACACACGCACGCAGAGACTAAAGAAAAACAATGCAAATGTTTTTCCAGTTCCTTTCTGAGATACAGATGCATCCTTGTCCTTCAAGGGTCTCTGGTCCCAAAAAATTATGGAGAAGTCTCATTTTCTCCTCACCTCCTCTTCTACCCTCCTTCTTATGAGTCTCCCATATTTGGTTAATACTCCTAATATTATAGCATAGCTGTACAATTTCTCAATTTATAAGAGAGTGTGAGACAATGCAATTATCTACTATTAGTCTACTGCTAGGATAGTTAGTGTTAACTAGATACATAAATGAGCAAAATGGAAATTTGGATTTAGTCCTTAGAGTAATGGGAAGTGAAAGCATAAGTTGAAGTAGGACAATATATTGGCAGAAGACATTACTGAAAGTAGAAAACTAGAAATTTTATCAATAAATTTCAGAAATAATAGTAGCTTCAGAAGTCAGTCTCTGCAAGAATTCTTATGAGAGAAGAGCAGCTGATTCAAAGATGACTTCTGGAGTCCTGGCTTGGGAAACAGTGTTACAATTTCAAATGCACAGTTGGTATATAATTCTCTGCCCACAGGAGAGCTCTAGAATTGAAGACATAAATTTAGAGATTGTCAGTTAGAGATGTTATATAAAGCCATATAGCTAACTAAGAGCTTCTCAGGAAAAGGTGCAGAATCAGAGGCGATCCCCATAGAGCTATCTAAGATTTAGATGTCTAAGAGAGGAAACTGGGCTAATATTAGAGATCAAGAGGGAGAAAAAACAGAAGATTGTTATGTCATAAAAAGTCAACCAAAAAGATTGCTTAAAGAAACAGGAGATGTTGAACTAACAAAATTCAAAGAGATTAAATAAGATTTGTTTATTGAGCAATGAAAATTATTTGTTTCATACAATTAAATACAATTTTATTAGCACCATAATATGATATATTGGGAATTACCTATATTTCTAGTCTTGGAAACTACAAAAATATTGGTTATTTTGCTCCCTATTTCTTTGTATGTTGTTGAAGAAGGAATGACGTGTGTGTGAGCCAAAAAGTAGAAATGCCTCTTAAGCATAATGGTGAGACATTTGCATGTCAGAGGGTGGGAAACAAATCTGACAAAATTTCAGAAGCCTCTCGATTCAGTGAAATTTCTAGGAGTCCAGTGGTGTAACACATGTAGAGATCCCTCCTAAGGTGAAAGATAAATTGTTGCATCTGGGACTCTCTCATAACCAAAACAAACGAGAGACAACACAGAGTAGACCTATTTGGAGTTTGGAGGCAACATATTTTTCATCTGAGTATGTTATTCCAGCCTATTTACACGTGGTAAAAGAGCTGTTAATTTTGAGTGGGGCTCAGAACAAGAAAAGACACCTGGAAAAGATCTAGGCTGCCATGGAAAATGCTCTGCCTATTAGACCACATAATCTAGCAGATCTAGTGGTGCTTGAAGTTTCAGTGGCTGAACAACGCTGTTTGTTGCCTTAGACAGGCCTCCATAGGCTTTAGTATCTTAGGGTTTTAGATTAAAGCTTTACTATCCTTTGAGGATAACTACTCTTTTTTAGAAACAACTTCTGGCTAGTGACTGGGCCTTAGTAGAGACTGAATGCTTAACCATGGGCCACCAAGATACCATGTCACCTGAGTTGCTCATCACTTATGACCCATCAAGTCATAAACTTGGGTGTGAACAGAAGCACTCTACTATCAAATGATAATGGGTTTGAGAAGCCTGGAAAACACAAGTAAGTTACGTGAGGAACTGGCCCAAATGCCTATTATCCCTGCTTTTGTCACACTACTTTCTCTCTTCCAGTAACACCTATAGCCTCATGGAGAGTTCCCTATGAACAGTCCACTAATGAACAGAAAACTTGGCCTGGTTTACATATGGTTCTTCATGATATGTTGGCACTGCCCAAAAGTAGATAGCTGTAACACTACAGACTCTTTCTGGGACATCCCTGAAGGAAAGAGGTGAAGGAAAATCCTTTCAGTGGGCAGAACTTTGAGAATTAAATCTGATTCTTCATTTTGCATGGAAAGGAAAAATGATCAGAGGTACAAATCTATATCAATTTATGTACTGTGGCTAATGTTTTATTTTGGATTATCAGCAAATTGGGAGGAACATGATCAGCAAGTTGGTGACAAGGAAGTCTGGACAAGGGATATGTGGTCATGAAAGATATCTATGCCCCATGAGAACACTTATCAAAGGGGGATTTTAATAATCAAATACATAGGATGACACATTCTGTGGATGCTAGTCAATCCCCTTCCTCGGCCATCCCTGTCATCACACAATTATCTCATGAACAAAGTGACCATAGTGGCAAAGATGGAGATTGTGTTTGAGCTTAGCAATATAGACTTCCAGTCACCAAGCCCTATCTAGGTAGAGCCACTGCTGGGTACTTAATCTGCCAGCAGTGGAGACCAACAATGAGTTTCTGATAAAGGCACCATTCCCTAGGCTGATCAGCCAGCTACTTGGTGGCAGGTTGATTACATAAGACTGCTTTCATCTTAAAAGGAGGAGCACTTTGTTCTTACTAGAACTGACACTTTAGATATGTATTTGCTTTCCCCGAAAATAATGCTTGGGCTAACTACCATCAGTGAACTTACAGACAGTCTCATCCACTGCCACAATATTCCACACAGCATTGTTTCTGATCAAGGAACTCACTTCACAGCAAGTGAAATGTGGCAATGCGCCCGTGTTCATAGAATTCACTGGTCCTTACAGGTTCTCCATTATCTTTAAACAGTGGCTTGACAGAATGGTGAAATGGCCTTTTCAAGACTCATTTACAATGCCAGCTATATCTTAATACCTTGCAGGGCTGGGACAATATGCTCAAGAAAGCTGTGTATGCTCTAAATCAATGTCTAACGTATGGTTCTGGTCTCTGCATAATCAGATTCACAAGTTCAGCAATCCGGGAGGGGAATACCACCACTATTACCTCCGGTGATCCAAGAGCAAAATTTTCTTTTTGTCCCACAGAACCTTAATTTGTGCTGGTCTAGAAGCCTTAGTTCCAAAGGAAGAAATGCTTCCACCAGGAGCTACAACAGTGTTTCCGTTGAGTTGAAGTGATAACTACCACTCTGCCATTTTGGACTCTTACGTCTCTGAATCAAAAGACAAAGAAGGGAATTATTGTGCTGAATGTGGTCATGGACCCTGATGACCAAGGGGAATTTGAACTGTTATTACACAATGGAGGTAGTAACTGTATGTATGGAATACAGGAAATCCCTTAGTGCCTCTCTTAGTACTGCTGTATCCTGCGATTCAAGTCAACGGAAAACTACAACTCATCTCAGAGAGGAGTGCTAATGGCCAAGATCCCCTAGGAATGAAAGTTCAGGTCACCCCACCAAGCAATGAATCACAACCAGCTGTGGTGCTTGTTAATGGCAAAGGGACTATGGAATGGACAGTGGGAGAAGGTAGTTATAAATACCAACTATGACCACGTAACCAGTTGCAGAAACAAAGACTGTAATTGCCATGAGCATTTCTTCATTATTTTTGTTATGAATATGTTTCTGTAAATGCATGTATAAATATATACAACATTTTTATATCTTTCCTTCTTTATCCCTTTATAGTTTAACATAAGATGTATTAATGAAGCTCACTTTACATGTCAGTATTTAAGTTATGTTATATTAAGAAGAGTGTATATCACCCAAGGATTTTGAAGTATCTTCTAGGGAAAACTTTAGCATGTTTTTGGTTATATGCAGACCCGTTGTATCATGGTCAGTAGAACTATGACTTTGTTATTGTCTTTCTTTGTAGATTAGGTGTGGATTAAGGGGATACGCATGGGTGCCAAATTGACAGGAGTGAACCATGATGGTCATCAGTTTTACTCTTATATGTCAATTTGGCTAGGCTGTAGTCCTAAATTATTCAATCAAACACTAATCTCGGTGTTTCTGTGAAAGTATTTTGTAGATGTGAGCTACAAATGTCATTAATTGACTTTATGTAAAGGAGATTAATTTTGGTGGATCTGATCTGACCAGTTGAAAAGTTTTAAGAGCAGAACTGAGGTTTTCTTGAGGGAAAAGTAAAAAGAAATTCCATCTGTGAACTGCAGCATTAGTTTCTGCTTGAGAGGTTCAAGTCTACACATTTCACATTTGCCTATCCAGCCCATATAATCACATAAAGCAATTCCTTGCGATAACTATCTATCTGTCTGTCTGTCTGTCTGTCTATCTATCTATCTAATCTCTCCATCTTACTTGTTGTGTTTGTCTGTTGGAGTCTTGACTGATACAGAGATATAGCTACTCTGAAAATTTCATAACCCAGTATTCAGAATTCCTTTTATTGTGTTTCAGGGTATAGAAAAAAAATTGTGTTGAAATATGTTTACCACAATTAAAGAGGATATATTTGCATTCAGTCCTCCTTGGCCTATTTCCTAGTGTTACTAAGGAATACACCATTTCCAGAGTTCTCTGATAGCCCACAGTTTTATGCCCAAGAATGCAAATATCAGATAATTGATCATCTGCCTTGCTTATATCTTAGAATACTAGAAATAGTGGAGCTGATACTTTCTTGTTTACAATTTTTTACATAGTTTTCGTGTTTACCGTATTTATAGATGTTGGGTACACATTGATCGAAGCAATATTAGTGAATCAAGATTTGGGGAACAATTAAATATTTTATTTTTCTTCAGTGCTTGGGGGTACATCTTATGTTCAATTGATCTATATTCATTTAAGATATAATGCATTCGTGTGTAATGGATATAATATTTGAATATAATTTAATATAAGATACCAAACATGTACTAGAACAAATTAGTATTACTGAACAACTATCCAGGAAAAATGTGTCTAAATTATCCTTAAGGCTCTCTCTGCTTAAATCCTGTGATAATGCTTCTGTACCATAGCACTCACCTTGACTGTGGATTTCTGTGGTCCCTGGAGAACATAAGTAGAGGGAAATACTGTTCAATACTTTGTAACGTCCATAAAACTTTGTAGAAATTTATTGATTTGAGTTGTGCTAGAGACAGTGTATTTCCTAGTCTCATAATACGAGTAAACACAAAAGGTAAAAAAAAAAAAAATCTATCAAGCATCCTTTTTTGTCCCCCATTACACAGTAAAGGGGAGTTGGTAGGAGGTAAGGTGGAGTTTTAATAGCAGTAATGCTCTGTGTATTATTACTTCTCCTATTACCTGCCCTGGTAAATTGAAAATATAGCTTATTTGAAATAACATGATTTTGATTTTGCATGTAAAAGATATGAATGATCATTCCTTTGAAAGCTTTTTGAGGTTACTTATACATCCTAAGCATTATTTTTTCAATGAAGAAATGGAAGAAATTTAAAAAAAAAAAATTGTTACTCACTTTACATGCACTATTTCAGAAATTTAACTTTTTATTACTACTGTACAGGGTCAGAAATAATCATGAACGTATTTCAGAAATAGTGCATGTAAAGTGAGTAACAGATTTTGCTACATACTTAGTAAACAGTGGCAATTTTTTCTGTTTTTAATTGGTTGTTCTCTATTTTCTTTTGTTTTTGAGATGAAAAGCCTGTCTTCAAATGTCTTATCAGTAGAAATGAAACTGACAGGACATAAAAAAGAGGTAAAACCAAACAAGTACATTGGTACAATTTGAATAGCTTCATTGACCAACCTAGAAACTCTCGGTCTGGTTTTAAGCAAAGGTTTATTTAATAAAGAAGTAAGGTTTCCTAAATCCTCTAAGAGCCATTATCACTCAGTGATTAGTACGTTCATGATTATTTCTAACCCTGTACAGTAGTAATAAAAAGTTAAATTTTCCATCTACTAGAGTTTATTTTTGAGACTATGTCAAAGGTAAAAGATGCTGTAGCACAATAGGAAGTAATGTCTGGTATGGCAATCTTGAAGATCACGTTATTTATTGTAAGCTCCGGGAATTGGAGGGAGGACATAACAGCTGATTCTGTGATTAAATGGTGATAGCTCTTTCAAACAGTGAAGGCTGATAGCCAAGAAAATTGAAGAATTGTCCCAACATGATAGTTAGTAGGAAAAAAATTGGAAACAAGGAGAAAAGTACCACATAGAATGTGAGCCTCAAAAATCATACTAAAAATGAGGAAAATAATCCTTATGTTTCGACTTCTCTGTAATAATTAAAGTTATCTACAATATGCAAGACATCAATGACAGTACTAGTCATGTAATAGATCGTCAATAAACCATAACTATAAAAGTTGATGATTATTCAAGTAAGAAAAAGATTGCTTGGAACTATGAGAACAGGCAATAGTCTATTACTAAATCGTATTTTGATTTTGGATAAGCCACTTACTCAGATGGGCATGAGTGTTCTCTTGAGCTCTTAAACTCTTCTTATATGCTAAAGTTCACAACAGTTTAATAATATTGATCAATTCATTCATAACTATTATGCACATATTCTATGCCAGCCATCATTCTAGGATGTAGAATCTAGTCACTGGGAAAAGTGTAGTTCACAAAGCTGATAAAATTTCTTTCTTAAGGAACTTAAATTTTAATGAGGGGGAGTGAATACAGAAAATTAAATAATTATGTAATGAATTATTAAGTAATAAAATAGAGTACTGTTGCTGATGATAAATGATCGAAGGTAAAATAGACCAGGGAAAGATTTGAAAAAGATCAGGGCTAGCAAATAAGGAGATCAGAATATTCTTACGGAAGTGGCAACTGAGCAAAGGCCAGAAAAAGATGAAATATCAAGCCAATAATAATATTAATTAGTTGTATGTTAGCAATTTATTGAATCATTTCTATGTATGTATCTGGTGTTGTATGCAAGTTATATGCAAACCCTTAATCTTTACAGCAATCTCATTTTTACAAATTAGGGAGTTGAAGCTTAGAAAAGATAATTACTTTGCCCTAGGTCATAGGGCTGATCTGTTAGAAAATTGGAATTTGAACCTAAGATTATTTGACCAGAGTCTAAGCTTCTAATAACTACAATGCACTTATACAAGTGAATAAGACTTCAACATCTAAAACTTCCTCAGCTTCTCCATACATAAATATCTATGTTGAAAACTCAGGGGGAAAAAAAATGCAGTCTTCATAGGTTTCTAGCGAATGTAGTATTCTCTATTTGAGAAATTTGCTCATCTCGGCCTTGCAATTTCTCTGGCTTTATCCTTTTAATGAGGCACAAACAAAACAACTTGTGAAAGGCTCTGAATATTTACCTTTTTTCCAGTTCTCATTATCATGTTCTTTGTTTCTTCACCTGTGACTGTTGGGAGGAAGAGAAAAGACTGTATAATGGCACTATTTATCCTTCCCTAAAAATCGATTCACACATTCTGAATGGCTCCATTTGAAAGTTGTAGAATCTTTTATTTTTTTTTTATTTTTTGGAGAGTGAGGACCCAGTTAATTATTGGTTGAGGAATTTTAATTTAAGTCAGAAATGTTGAAATGTTGATGTTTAGCTCCAGGCCTATTTCAAAGGTAATCATTTTAAAATGCAAAATTTCCATCAATATGTTAGGAACATGACTAAATATTCTGTAATGAATGGAGAAAATGTAATGTGTTCCTGTCTGAGGCAGGTGACAATATTATATTCTGAGTTAAAGTTTGTGGTGAATTACATCTAATAATAATGAAATTGAAAACCAGGACATAATTATACTTGATGAAAATTAGATGGCCCTTTATAAATAAATTATATTTAAATATTTGTATTAGAACATGAAATATTTGTTTGTGATACTGTCACTGTAAATATTTCTCTATAAATCTTACAGTGATTGTATCACTGGGTTATAAATTATACTGAAGTCTAACATTACCAATTTTTGTTAGTAAAATAGTACTATTTCTAGTAAGGAAAATAAATTCAAATGGGTTTTAAATATGATAGTTTGGTAATTCTCTTTTGTAGCAGGCTGGACCTGGGTAGCAAGGTATGTGTCCCAGAAGCCCCACCTTTGACCTTGGCACATGTCCCTACTAGGCCCAGACTTGGGAACCCATCCCAGGGAGCCTAGGCCATCTGGGTCTTTGTGGACAGGGGTTGCCCCAACCCACAAGGCCAACTTCCTGCTTCCAGTGGTTCCCTTCACGGCACTTCTGATTCCAAGAGCAGAATGTTTCTTACATGCAGAATCAATAAGAACTCTAGGATGCCTTTCATTTTGTTAGCATCAAATATGGCAAATCTCAGAATAAAACATCTTAGAATATATAATAATAAGGATGCAGGATAGGGACTATAACATTGCCTGGGTTTTTTGTTGGGTTTTTTTTTTTTTAAATGCCCTCACTGAAATGATCTTATCAGTATGCATTTAATTTAGGTTTGATAAAAAATGAATGACATGTGGGTGAAATCAACACTTTCATCTGGGAAGGTTTTGCACTTGCCAGGTATACTGGATGGAATGGTGACCTCCCGCCCTAAATAGGTCCATGTCAAACCACTGGATCCTGTGAATGTTACCTTATTTGGAAAAAGAGTTTGTAGATGGAAATAATTTAAGTATGTTGAGATGATGAGATCATTCTGGATTATCCAGATCAGCCTGAGTCCAATGACAAGTGTACTTATGGAAGACACATAGAAAAGGAAGGGGCAATGTGAAGATTTGAATGATGTGACCACAAGTCATGGAATAACAATGGCCACCAGAATTTGGGAGAGGCAAGGAAGGATTCTACCCAGCATTGGCCTTCAGAACTGTGAGAGAATACACTTTCATTGTTTTAAATTTCTGGTAGTTTATTACAGCAGCCACAGGAAACTAATGTATGTCCTCAAAAATCAGCTAGATGTATGTCATCCTTTGGATGTAAGTCAGCCTCCACTGTTGGCAAAATGGGCTAATGATATGGGCATATAGATGTGGAAATAAAAATATGGACTAGTTATCATCAGTAATTACCTAACTACCGGTATCGCCACTATGAATGTCTAACCTGCTGGTAGCAGAGAGCATGCTGAGCCTTTTATATGGCAACGTTGCTCAAGGAGGTTAGTCAGCCATTAAGTGGCATGGAGATTATAATGGAGCCTTTTGAGGGCCACTGATTCATTCTTACCGGAATAGATACCCACTCTGTATATGTGTTTACCTTCCTTGTCCAGAGACCTCCTACAGCGTTATCTTCTTATTACTTACAAAATGGTTAATCTATCAGCATAGAATTCCACATGACATCAACTCACATCAAAGATGAGTGGAACAATGGGTTCTTGAAAATGGTGTATTATCATCTTACTATATACCGCAATATCCAAACGCAGTTGGTCATAATAGAATGGACTGATAAAAGCCCAGCTAAGATGCTGACTCAGGGATAACTCTCCACAGTGTTGGGCATTGTCCTCGAAGATGTGGTTTCTTTGCTGCACAATTGCTAATATATGGTGCTGGGATACATAGGTGTGGGAACCAGGAAAGTGATACTCCCACTGACACTTCTTGAATTTGTGGTTCTCATTCCCATACCTTAGGCTCTACCAGACTGAGTTCATGGTAGTTACAAAATACAATGTTCTTTCTAAGGCTAAATAAATATTCCACTAACCTTGAGATTGAGACCATTTCACAGATATATTGGGCACTTTATCCCAGCTGACTAAGAACGAGTTTACTGTATTGACAATCAGGAAGGACCACTATTGAACCTAGGGATTAATGGATGTGACTCTTAGCATTTCCAAGCACAATGATAATGATAAATGGGCAATTTCGAGAACTGTTGCTTAAATAAGGGTAAAAAATATAAGGGTTAAGGTCATTCAGAGATGAAGTCATATTCCACTACTAGGCAAGCAGCCAAAGCCAGTCAAATTTCAGATCAAGGATGAGATAACCTAGAAAGATAATGGAGGGAAAAACGTGACAAATACCAGTTATGGCTTCGAGACCAGTGGCAGGGACATGAGCTATAGGTACAAAATCTCTTGGCTAAGATTTTTTTGTTTGTTTATTTTTGTAAATTGAGGCTGACTAACACTTTTAAGATAATTACTTGTACTTTCACTTTCTTCTTGGGTAGGCTAGTCAGCCATTAAGTGGCATGGAGATTATAATGGAGCCTTTTGCGGGCCCCAATAGAGGCACCCTATTTTAATATGTGAGAGAGATATAATGAAAGAGGAGATATGAATTTATGTGATATAGGAAGTGAACTATATCAGAAACTTCTTTCTTTATAGAGCAAAAATGTAAATATATTATATTTAGGACACAGAGTTTTCATTGTGGGAGAAGGTAATATAAATGTGAAATGTGGGAAGAAGAGAGAAAAATCATGTGGTTCTGGATCCAATGTGCAGTATCAGTATGAATTTGCAATTAAAAAGAAATGCATACACACACACACACACACACACACACACACACACACACACACACGGTGCCAAAAAAAATGTATACACATTTTAAGGAAAACTGTATTAAAATTACACTGATGGTAACCTCTTTGAGCACCTTTTGTCATTGCAGAAGTCAAATGTGACTTGTATTAATCTTTTGTTATTGGTATATATTGAGTATTACAATTTTAATACAGTTTTTTCCTTTCTTAAAATGTGTATACATTTTTTTTTGGCATCCTTTGTATATATTTTCCCAGTTCTATTTTCTGAATTATGCTATGTAATGCCACTCATTAAAAATTAGTATATCTAATGTCCAGAATTGGTATCTAGATATTATTCCCTGCTTAATTGAACGAAGGTTCCTCAGAGAAATGGCTGATTTTAAGAGAAAATAAGGAAAAATATGAGGGAGCCTGGAACATGTTTTGCCAAAAAATTAGAAAATGTTAAAAGAAGAAAAGGAGCATGTCAAAAAGAAATGAGCCTGCTATTGTCCACATTTGTAACAACCATTACGCTGATATTCTTTACCCAAATGTCCCTAAATAATGTTAGTAATAAATTAACACACAGTGAGCCAATGAACAAAATAAGAATCCATGAGTCCACAACAATATAAATAAATAAATAGAGAAAGAAAGAAAGATTATTCCCTAAAATAGAATACAAACTAAATAAATGTAGAAGTAATGGTGGAATCAGATAATGACCGATTGTCAACTAACACAGAAAAAATTATTTCAGACAATACTCATTCTGGCAATAACCATCAACTGATACAATGTGATAATCTATGGATGAAAATTTGTTGAGGAACAATATATTTTGATACTTAA
Organism: Rhinolophus ferrumequinum; assembly: GCF_004115265.2. Lineage (NCBI taxonomy): Eukaryota > Metazoa > Chordata > Mammalia > Chiroptera > Rhinolophidae > Rhinolophus > Rhinolophus ferrumequinum. Next base: position 87,735,014 of record NC_046289.1, on the reverse strand, counting down.
CAGCATTTATTAATTAAAAGGAAAAATTATTAACTTATACAAGGTTGTTTTGTCTAGATTCTTAATATAAGGTAATAAACATACATTTAAAGAAGTGTCCAATTCTGTTATGAACTACCCTATAAGATTGTTACTATTATCATCATTATGATAATAAAGATAATATGCTTTGGACACGAGGACCATTTTCTTGACAATGACAATGATGCTGATGTTTTTATCGCTAAGCTCCTCATCTAAACATTTTTTTTGGTCCAAAACTCTTAAGTCAACAAATCCACAGAGATAAAGAATATAAAGCCTCTACTATTAATAAGGACATTTTAGGTATTTTTGAGTACCTAGCGATTTAATGCTACTGATATGTTAACCTAAAGAAATCATAAAAATGTGCATTTGAGATAAAAGAGTTGTCTAATGAGAGCTTAATTTGTGGTTGCGAAATAATTACTTTACTACCTTTCTAGGTGTATTCACTACCTATTGAAATTATAACATGGAAGTATGTATTTTTATAATGTCACATAAAAAGCAACCACTTAAGGGCATGGTCTTCACCCAGATGAAAAGCAGGCGTGATCTTTGCGTCATCTTTTTTCTACTCATCTCAAGGATGCTGATGGAGCTATCCTGTCAGAGTAAGTAAGCTTTCCTGCAGGCACCATGAAACATAAAATGAGGCAGACATTGGTGGGAATCACGCAGAACCTCTTCATTCTCTGTAATTCTATTTCTCATTTTAGAGAAAGCATCTCTATTACAAAGAGACAGTACTATAATGGCATTACCTAGCTGAAAAGGAGATCCAAGATAGATCACTTTACTTCAGTTCCTCCTTTACAAAATATTCCCATAACATCAATAGTGCCACACTTGACATTTTTTTTACTAGGCTGTGACTGCTTCATTGGGTAAATTTGACTAAAAGTATTAAAAGATCCATCATTTGAAATGCAACTCTATCATTGTTAAAACAAAATTCAAGACATATTTTGATGTCAAAGTGGTTTTGTGCTTCAGTGATTCCACTTTCCAGGTATATATTAGTGTGCCCTTTAAAATGGAAAGATCTTTTCTTTCTAAAATGAATGCTTAAAATATATGTTATCATTACTCCTCCTAACTAGTCCATTATTTCATGCATGCATGTGCTAGTGAGTATAATTCTGCTGTGGCTATATAATAGGAATTGCACGAGTAATACCGATTTAAAGTTCAGATTAATTCCCAATTAACACCCACTGACAGAGTTGGATCAAGGTTTTGTAAAGCCTGATGCTTAACCAATTTGAAGGATCTTCTTTAAGAAAAGGAATGCAAAATTGCAATATAAACACATTTAATACATGTTCAATTTTAAAATGTAGATATAATTCTATGGCCTAAAAAACAATATGGAGAAAGGAATGGGGAATGCAATTTATGTGCAAAAAAGATTAGCCTGATACATATGAATGGAGGTAGCAGGGCCTGAAAGATCATTTAGGGCCAGCACAGGAGAGGGAAAGTTACAAGATTTGCATTCTTGTCAGCCACATCAAATGATGGTGACTTGACCTCACGCAAATTACTTAACCTTCCTGAGACTCAGATTTCTCATTTTTAAAAGAAAAAAAGAAGTAACTCGTTGGATTGTGATGGGGATGATTGATATATTGAATGTTAAGTCACTGTTTTTCTTTTTTTCCCCCTGAAAATAATACCTCATAAATTCGAGGTTTAGGTTGTAGAAAATCACAAGCGAATATACTTCTACAATTAAAAACAAGTGTGCAGTCTTCAAAGTCATGAGTAATTTTGAGCTCCTCAGAGAGTTGAAGATTCAAGGCAACCAGGTAAACTGAAATCCAAAAGGTTATAGAAGACCTCCATGTGAGAAAGTGTTTCGTCTTTAGCATAACATGAGAAGAAAGGTGGCAGCAACGAAAGTGGGTATGGAAAAAGCAAGTGAAATTTGAATGGACTTCTAAAGGCCTAATGTGGCTTAGAGTAATGGTTTAGAGTCACCTGGCGTCCCACGCACCAAAGGAGTCCTCACTTACTCACCAACTCTCTGTGAGTCTCTACCTGACGCTCCCAAGAAAGGAAGGAGGCAGGGCAGAAAACATGAAAGAGCAAGCCCCTGGTGGTACACAGACACAAAACCCTACCTACCTTCTGAATCTTTTCAAACCCATCTTTAAGAAGCAGAAGCTTTCTGCCCTTGAGGTAGTGGCATAAAACCCACCGCAACTAAGAACACAACTAAATACGTGTCCTCCATTTCGCAGTCACATGAGTGACTGCATTTACCAATGAAAACTGTAACCCTGCTGCACTCACCTACTAGTTTAAAAATCACCCAGATATGCTACTTCTCAATTGTTCCCTTCTACTATCAACATCTACTCTGAAACTGTCTATCTTCCTAACCCTTCTTAGAATCATTCAGCACATACCCAAATCCCTTAATGAGCAACTTCCAACTCTCTTTCTGAGATGCTGACAGTCCTTCAGCTTTACCTTACTGCAACAAATTAAAATTAAATCAGTCTATTGTTGTTTACTCCAGGTATGTTTCTGTAGCTTTGGATAGTGGACTTTGGCAGTGTAAACACAAATGCAATTTTCTAGGAAGCAAACAAAGTATGGCACCTGCTCTTGCCTTACATATTGTACCCTCTTCATGACCTCAGGGTAGAGTGTACTTCCCCGCCTCTTAATTTTAGGCTTGACTGTGACTTGCTTTGGCTGATATGATGTTAGTGGATGTGATGTAAGCAGTGACTTGGATGGTGCTTAGGTCTTTTTTTGAGCTTCTGATAATACGATGAGAAAAACATACTCTGGATAATTGCTAGCCATTCAAGCTGGACCACATATTGAGGCAAATGAAGCAAATCCAGAAATTGGAGGCAAGCTTAGCCAAGCTACATCCTGAAGCAGAGTCATATCAGCTGAATTTAAGACCTACAGCCAAACACTGAGCCTCTCAAGCTGACTTGCAAAACTGTGATGGAAAAAATAGAAGATCATATGTATGTACTGTAGAGGCAAAAAATATTTTTCCTTCTACTTTTCTAAGTTCTTCTGGATGGTCTAATAGTCAAATAGACATGAGAGATTAGCAAGAGAAAGTAACCAAATTTATTATGTATGTAAATACAGGGACCCAAGAATATGGGACCCAAGAACAAATAGGGAAGTTAAGGCTTATATGCAGACGGAACTCAACCCTGCTGAAAGAAAAAGCGAGAAAGATTTTCGGCTATGAGGTGAGCTCATGGAAAAGTACAGGAGGACTTTCTGGGGGAAGCTGATCTATGGATGTGTCCAGAACAGAGTTATTCCTGAGTTTGCAAATGTTTTCCTCTGTGATTAGGCCATCGTGTATCCTGATGGAGGTTAGGCTCCTACCCTGCCACAGAGACTGGAGTGCTACCTTCTTCAACGTTTACATTTCAAAGAGATGGTTTCCAAGTGCTTGAGAAAGACATTTCCTGTTGTAAAACTGACAAGAGGCTAGGAGAAGATTTAAATACAGTCAAAGGGGCCAAAAAGAATTTATAATTAAAAATCTTCTAAAGAAAATACTAAGCAAATGCTCAGTAAATTCTAAGAAAAGGGAGGTCAGGAGCCTATAAGTAAGGAAGAAACCGGCCTAAATTCTGTCCATCTGAGGGAAACATTTATTCCATCTATGTCAAGCACTGGGTAAGAAGCTCCCAAAGAGAAAAGTTGAAAGTAAAGGAAGTGGTTACAAGCTGCATTTGATAAGTTACCACCTCCCAATACTCCCTTCAGCTCAACAACCCCTACTCTCATCAGACAGTAGATGGATACTTATGAAATTAATTGGGTCACTTACAGGAAATAAAAAAGCTGTATTTTCTTTGTCCCTTCAGGGAAACTGGTTTTGGGATATTGATTTTAAGCTGTTTATTAAGAAACAAAAGACTCAGAAAGACTCTTTGACCCTCCCCCCTTTTCTGCTCAAGAGACTCAGACAGAGAAACCCTCTGGGAAAGAAATCTTAGAATGCTGCCTTAGCCTAATTTGAATTAAGCGTGGTAAGTAGGTGGGCTTCAGGCAGGTGCCTATTAGCTAGATACCTGGGTCCCATTTTTTCTGGGTTGCTTAGCAAGAATTTGCCTACCCTATGAGTTCCTGTCAAATTCTTCAACTACCTGTAACTCACACATTCTCACTTCTCATATTCCTCCCTGTCCAGATCCTGTCTATCAAATCTTGCCAGAGATCTCACCACCACTAAACTGTAAATATTAGAAGTGAGGACTTACTTTCCAGAGACATATTTCTTCTTTAGAATTTAATCACTACTGTTTTATTTATTTGAGTCAGAGTCAAACTTGATTAGTTTAACGTTAGTAAAAGTAAAAATATTTCTCTCTGACAAGATTGGGTTGACAAATGCATAATTATCACTAATTTATTTGAATGTAAAACATTTATATTATCTGAATATTAAACAAGTCAGTAGGGCCTCATCTTTTTTCAAGGGATACAAAAATATAAATGTTCAGTGCAAGAAAACTCTCTAACACCCAAAGTGACAAAATTTTTTACAAATATCCTGTGTATAAAACAAGGCAATAATAACAGGCATCTTATTTAAGAATGGAAAATTCCACTCCTGCCTCAAGGACTTGAACAGTCTTCTCAAGCATATCCATTAGACTCTGTAAGACTTGTTGATAGCAGGCCTGTGCCAAATCACTCAGAATCAGCAAACCCTACTGAAGGAGGAATATTTTTCTGTGCATCCCCAAATGATGTAGGGGACTTTGGAGTGAGTGAGTGAGTGCCAGGATCACGTCTCATGAGAATGAAGAATGGAAACACGGACCCAGGAGAGGCAAAAGTTTTAAAAAGAGGAGAGTTTATTGAAAGCAAAGGGTCAGAGCCCCCTAGTGAGAAGGGGTCCTGAATGGGGGTGCCCAGTGACTGAGGCAAAAGCTCTTACTTTTATACCTTCCCTTGCCTGTTTGGGGAAGGGGAGTTGTTTGAAGAAGGGAACTGGCACCTTTTAATGAAATTCAGCTATCAGGTTTGTTCTGCTTGCCCGTCCTGAAGGAATTAGCAAAATAACCCACCCTTATTTTTCAGATCTGCTCCATTTGTCAGGCCAAAGGGAATTTTATGATTTACCTCAAGGCCTTGTTACATTATGTCCTGGAGCGAAGGAGTGATTTCACAACCTGGAGTTTTAGGATATGGCTGTCTTTGTTTATTCCACCAGGGACCTCCCTGTCTACCTAGGGACACTAACCTGTCTCACTAACCTGTCTCACTGCTAACCTGTCTCACTGCTCCAACAGATCTGATCTGGAAGAAGCCAGTTCAGTCAGTGACCAGCTTTCCTTCATGTTGAGCTCATCGAACCATTGATCATTTACATTTAAACTAAACTCTTTTTGTCCAGAAGCTCTAGAGAAGAATTGCATTTTGTTTTGTGTTGTAGGGGCAATTTTCTTCTTTTTATTCAATGAGCCTGGATCCTTTTGGAGTAAAAAAAAAAAAAAAAAATCTTAGAGAAAAAGAAAGAAATGTATAATGCTAACAACTGTCATCATTGCACACTACATGCCTCTGCATCAATATCAGTAAACTGTAGGACTTGATCAAATGACACGTAACACACACTCTATCCCATACCACTCTAATCATCTTTAAATACATAAAAGCACTAGAGTTCTCAGCCAAACAGTGATTTCATTGGGAATTCTCCCAACATCCCCGAGGCACTCCTCTTCCATTTAAACTTGGAGAAACTACCCTTCCATTCCTTCCCTGTGTTCTAATGTGCCTGCCATATGGCCCCTCTGTGAGTACTGCCAAGTGCAGCCACCTGTTATCACTGCAGTTATTAAAAACTACCTGATTCCGATTTTCATGAACAACTGGAACAGGTAACATTGAACATTTACCTTTGTTCACTGCTCATTTAGGGATAGATATAGTATTTTCAGAAGGTACATTATAGATCATGTACTAGGCAATCCTAAATCTGAGAAAAGAGTTCAGATCTGCTGGTCCACCCTCTGATTCTGGATTAATAATACCTGCCAATTGTTCTCTTGCTTTATTGAATCTCTTGAAGAAAACTACAATGCTACAATGCTACATGTTTGCCGATGGTTAACATAATTTAAAACATTCAGAGTAGTGATAGCAGGCCATCCATCAATTAGGCCCATCAATTTTCCCAAACATCTTTAATCTCCTGTATGCTCATCAGCAAACATATTGATCACAATTTCCATGAAACTGCCAATATTTCTTTTATTATGCAGATAGCAGTAGGTAGAATATTAAAGAAATGTTTACTATACCAAAAATCATCACTTTCTTTTATCTGTAGGATATTTATAATTCTGAAGCAGAGCGCCTAGTTAAGTTTTGCCCTTACTTCTGGCCCATAGAAATTTTGAGATGATAAATGTATGTTTATTTAAGCAGCTAAGTTTTGTGGTGGTTACATAGCAAAAGACAATTAACAAAGTGGAGAAAAACAGAGAGCTTTGTCATGGCATAATTCTCCACGCCATCTTTCCACTTTTGTACCCTAAAAAGCTTTCAAAAGGAGATCCCACTTTATTTACTTTTTTTTTTTTTTTGCATGCAACGTAGCAAACATTCATCAAAGCCAACCTCTAGTTTCTTTTCAATTTTTTTTTTAAACAAATAATTTAATCAGCTGCAGATGGTCCTGGAGTTAGTTTCAACTTACGATTTTTTGACTTTACAATGGTAGAAGCTATACACATTCAGTGGAAACTGTGCTTTGAATTTTGATCTTTTCTGGACTAGTGATATGTGGCAGCATATTCTCTGGTGATGCCGGGCAGTGCCTGTGGCTCCCAGTCAGGAACATGACCCTGAGGGCGAACAACCAATTCTCTACAGTGTGCTTTGTTGCCAAGATTTGGGGATATTGCGTTTTGTAGTTTTGCATACCATCAAGTCTACAAAACACTCATCTGTGTCTCCAGCTTCTGGTGAGAAGATGCGGGTTATTACACTTGAGATGCACAAGGTAATTGCTCAACAGTAGGCTAATGGAAGTGTTCTGAGTGCATTTCAAGTAGGTTAGGTGTATTATTGCTCGGTAGGTTAGGTGTATTCAATGCATTTTTGACTTACTACATTTTCAACTTATGATGGGTTTATTTGGGCGTAACCCTATTATAAGTTGAGTACAATATAAGTACTCCAATTTTATATTAAACTACTACTTTGAGAGGTAAAAGGAGTGGGTAATGGCCAAACAGTAAAGGTGATAATTAGCTCATTGTTGAGCAAAAGTCTTTTTAAAATGGGTAACTTGATCCAAGGAAATATAGATTTTTCCTACAAGTAAAAACAATACATATTTTCCAATCCTTTCATTGGAATCTTAACTATAGTTTTGGCAGTAATGTATACAATTCCCAAATTAGAGTACATCTGGACTTCTAATAGGATGCATTAAAAATTTCCATGGGTAAAAGAGGCCATCTTCCAACTATGGCCAGGATATTGTCCCAAAAGCTATAATTCAATGGCAAGCTTTAAGTAAGTGAGTTACACTGGCATTCTGAAAAGATGCGGGTGATTACACTTGAGATGAACAAGATAATTGTTCAATGGTACACTAATGGAAAGTCTTTGGCAGCAATTGTTGCCTCAGTTATTACTAAATAAATATTAATTAATGAATAATTGTTTTGGTGATTACTTTATATAATTTGATTTTGTTTTGATATTCCGATTGGAAATTATATTCGTCAAAGTCAGAATTTACCTACTCTTCAGTGGAGGAAAGGGATAAAAGGAGAAAAAAAAGGAAATGAATGGGAGATTATAGAATTTAAGACGAAAGAGATTAGGTAATGTACACAGTACAATGAATAAGAAAAAAAAGTTGATCAGGAAAAATGTGTAGCAAGAGAAAGAAAAACCTAACCATTTATTATAAATATATTAACTGAATCATCAATTCCTGTTTTCCATCATTCTCTCTTCAGTCAGTTTAATATAGATTGGGAGTTAGAAACAGTGGCAACAACTTACCATTGTGGATGTTTAATAGCCTTGGTTACAGAAACTTTCAGTGGTTACCTAACATAAAGTATATGCCCTGGTGACTTCAACATACGAGTATAGCTTTATTTATTTCAAAACAGAAAGCTGATTACTTCCTGGGACTTCCTGTTAATTAATATAAAGAGAATCATTGCAAAACAATCTAAACTGTTTACTAATTCAGATGTATATTTAGAGCTCAATAGATAATTTTCAATTCAATTAGTCAGTTAATAGGTATCTATCAACACAAGTTTCTTATGATTTTGAAATGACAGGAACATTCAGTTTGTCAAATGTTCATTCCATGGATAAAAGAGCCCATCTTCCAACAATGGCTAGGATATTGTCCCCAAAGCTATAATGCAATGGTAAGCTTTAAATAAGTGAGTTACATTGGCATTCTGAAAAGTCTTTGGCAGCCATTGATAAAATTGTGATGATTAATTAAACAATGATTATAGTAGGTTTTTCATTTAAAATTCTAATATATTATATTAAATAATATAATATTTATAATATATTAGTATATTATGTTAAATAATACATTATTTTATATATTATATTATATCATTAAATGTACATATATATACATATATGTATGTGTGTGTGTGTGTGTGTGTGTATATATATATAGATGCCAAAAAGATGTATACACATGACTTGTATTCGTCTTTTGTTTTGGTATATATTGAGTATTGCAATTTTAACACAGTTTTTTTTTTCTTTCTTAAAACATGTATACATATTTTTGGCAACCTCTGTGTGTGTGTATGTCTGTGTGTGTGTGTGTGTCTATGTGTGTGTGTATGTTTGTGTGTATATACATATATATATCTTAATAATATAATATCAAGATCACTTTAACTAATACATTGTGATAGAGACTTTTCTGGTAAGCTATATTTGGAAAAGCACCATATGAGACCTTAGACAATTTTCTTCTAATGTAAGCATTCTCCTTACATCAGTCTTGTCATTTTCTATACTATACTTTGAAAGATAATACAATTATGGCTCCTTTAAATAAAGATGAAAACCAGGAGTTGAGGAAATCATATGGTTCACCTTATTAGCTGAATTTGGACAATCAAATAGCAGTCAAGACTCATGACTTGAAATGATTGTAAGGCCAATCATTAGAAAATCAATGTGGCTTTAAAAGAAACAATGAGAATTTTTTTTAAAAGGTAAGAAATTTATAAATCTATGATTATAAAGATACTAGTAAAGTTGGACTATTTTTTTTTATTAATTTATTTTTAATTTATTGGGGTGACAATTGTTAGTAAAATTACATAGATTTCAGGTGTGCAATTCTGTATCACATCATCCATAAATCACACTGTGTGTTCACCACCCAGAGTCAGCTCCCCTTCCATCACCATACATTTGATCCCCCTCACCCTCATCCCCCCCCCCCCAACCCCCTTACGCTCTGGTAACCACCAAATTACGTTCCCCAGATTAATTTTCAAACCCCGTGGCCATCCTGTGGTCACCGACTGCCCTCCAATCCCCTCACCCTCCCCCCACCCCCCACCCCTCCCGCCCATCTAGCAACCCTCAGTTTTTCCTCATTGTCTCCCAAACTGTTTCTGATTAGTTCATTCACTTATTCTTTTCTTTAGAATCCGCAAATAAGTGAGATCATATGGTACTTATCTTTCTCTGTCTGACTTATTTCACTTAACATAATGTTCTCTAGATCCATCCATGTTGTTGCAAATGGTAAGATTTCTATTTTCTTAATGCTGAGAATAGCTTGGGTTTGCAATTTCAAATATATATACATATATGTATATATGATTTTGATTTGGAAGGTAAAGAATACCAAGTTTCAATTTCTATTTTAAAAGTATTTATAAAGAATCATATTTTTCATTCTAATAAAAAAATTAGCTACATACTTAATGGGTTATTTGCTTCTACTGCCACATTAGGTTTATGTAACTTTACAAGATGCAAAAAAAGCAGGCATTTTAGAGTAAAGCATTTGGTTAACTAAAATTAACTTGCTTGTCCAAAATTATATAGAAATATGTCTGGTCAGTGTAAAAATATTAATTTAGGCTTTGAATAAACCTTACACTATTTTTCTAAAAAAATTTTAATTTATAGAAAAAAATCTTATAAGTTAAAAAGAAGACACACTGGTTATTTTGGACAACTGTTCTTTAACTTATGAAAAGTGGGTATCTGTTTCAAACATTTAATTGATCATAAAAATTAAAAGCCCATAACACATCAAATGCAAAAAATAAAGATTACCTAGAAGAAACAAAGATTACCCATAATCCTTCAAGCAGCAGATAAGGAATATTTACTGTATTTCTCATTGCTCTTTTTTCTGTCTGCTATTTTTCATTTCCTCTTTTTTTCTTTACATAAATTCACACTGTTTTACATCGTATTTTTTTCACCACTCTACCCTGAGCCCTTTCCAATGGTGGTGAAATTTCTTCTAAAAAATAATTATTAATATCTGCATGCTATTTCATCATATGAATATACCATAATGTGCTTAACTCAATACGTGTTTTTAAAAATAATCTGAAACACATAGTTCAATCCCAGCCCAAATATACATGATCTTTTTTCCAGTACTCTGGTGGTTTCTGATTTGCTGCAATAATTGCCCCCATGGTGGTGTCTCTGGTCACCATATTGCAGGTGTCCAGATAATCTTACTTAAAGAATGAAGCTATATGTTTACTTACATAAACTATGTAAGGAAAGATGGTTGGTTAAGGTTGGAACTATTTTTTTAAAGTTAAATTGAACCTCATTCTTTGAAAAGCAAAAGCTGATTTTGTTCTGTAAAAACCACGTTTTACCTATACAATAAATAAACCTCTTCACAAGAAAAACTATAATTTAGTTCCCTAGAAAGGTTAGTTCTGAATTACTAGAGAAGGGCACCTAGCCCATCATCCCTGCAGATGGGACCTGGATGAATTATTAACTACCACAGATGCCAAAGGAAGAGATGGATCTCTTTGGAAAAGGTGACACACAAAAATCAAAATATCCTTTAGTCAAGGGACTGAAGGATATTTGAAAAGCATGTTCAGACATCTGAGAACTCTGTACAGCGATTCAGCCTTAGCAAATATTCACATCAGGCCAGTGCTGTATGATTCTTTGAGATTCAGTGAGGCAGTTATAATCAAGTAGACTGATTTCACAAAATGTTACAATACTCCATCATTGTAAAATTGTTCAAACAGTTCAGGAAAAGAGCATTTGTATCTATAACAGGTTTTGTATAATATTATCTACTACCGTGTTTCCCCGAAAAAAAGATGTAGCTGGACCATTAACTCCAATGCATCTTTTGGAGCAAAAATTAATATAAGACCCGGTCTTATTTTAATATAATATAACACTGGGTATAATATAATATAATATAATATAATATAATATAATATAAATAATATAATACTGGGTCTTATGTTAATTTTTGCTCCAAAAGACACATTAGAGCTGATGGTCCAGCTACGTCTTATTTTCAGGGAAACACAGTATATGGGTCATTTCTGTATAAATAGACCATGTGATTCAGAATAGAAACTCTATTGTTCTTTTAAAAGTGGTAAATATGCTTTAACTATTCCTTATTCATTTCCTTGCTATTAATACTGATGGTTAAATTTAGGTGTCTTCACCAAACATTAAATTAGTTTTCTTCCTTGTATTAACGTAGGTTAGGCTGCATTAACAGACTGAGCCCTAAAATTTTAGCCTTGAACACAAAGGATTCTTTTTTGTTTTGTTTCGTTTTGTTTTAATTTTTAATTTTTTTTTCAATGTACAGAACAGAAATATGGTTGGTGGCAACCTAGGCCATCTTCAACACATGCCTTATAGGTTAGTTCTGTGGTTTCCATCTTGGTCAAGCAGAGAATGAAAAGTGTGTGGAGGAACATTGCGGAAGTTTTGAGAGTCCTGACCTGCTAGTGGTAAATCATCCTTTATTACCCTGTTTCAATGATTAGAACTCAGTTTCAAGATCATATCAGTAACATGGAAGATTAGAAAACGTGGTCTAGCTGGTGCCCAGAAAAAGATAAATGGATCGTTTTAAAGACATAGCACCCTCTTTAAAACTAAAGGGCCTATCTATATGTGCCCTTAAACTAAAGGGCCTATATGTGCCCTTTAGTTTTAAAGAGCACACATGCTAGCTCATATCCTGTCTCAGCCTTCTAAACAAGAGTCAGTCGTGACTGAATTCTTATAGATTTCAGTTGATATTAATGTTTCAACAGCCTGAAAATCAATTGAGTTTAATAAAATAAAAATGGCTATTTTACTCCTAGAACATTTTATTTTGGATATAGGCAAAAGACCTATATCCATTCAAATTTTCAAAAATCAGTATGTCATCTTTGAAAAAGTTTAAGACAATTTATCTGAAAAGTTAAGGCTGAACCCTAACTCCTCAGAAACTACCGTTTTTGATGATATCATCTGGATGTTCTAGATCATTTCTTCATCTGGAAACCAACAAACAAAATTGGCCATACCTATAGTTCAGAATTGTTGCAAAGATATTTCATTCTAACTTAAAGTAAAAGACTAATGCTTCATTCTGCTATTCATACAACATGCATCTGTGGTTCTCAAATTTAATATGCATTGGAATCATCTGCGGTTTAAGGTAACAAATATAAATCCCATGAACTTGCTTTCTGAGATCCTGATTCTTTGGAGCCAGAGTCTCTATTTTTAACACACACACAAGGTAATTCTGATACAACGACCCAGAAATGAAATAGAAGTATATGTAAGGCAACAAAATCCCTTTATAAAAATAAAACGTCAACAATTAAGAATTTAATAGAAAATAAATTAGTATTATAATAATAAAAATATGTGTAATTAAATTTAGTTGAATCTATAATTCATGGTAAAACAGTCATTCCATTTTTAAATTTTATCTTTCTGTGATATTTCTGAAGTCCTTAAAACATCTTTTACCATGTATTACAGATAAAAAATATTTCTACCAACAATTTCCAGATTTTGGCAAAACTAACATTTCCAGACTTTAGCAAAACTAAAGTTATGCTCAATAAAATGTGCTAAAATTATATTGAAATGATGATGTGCAGATCATTTTTAATATGTGTTTAATATGGTTCCTGATGCAAAGCTACTTATTTTGTCTAAGAGGCCAATACCTAGTGTTCCCTTAACTTTTGGTTTCACAAGAAATATTTCCGAGAAGAGTATGGAGATTGGTTTACTTTGGAGTTGTAAAATGTAATTGCATATTCTTTTTCTATTTGTTATACTCAGTGTAACTCAGTTTGATATTTCATTGCTATTCTAGTTTGTTTAATATCCAATGGATAATTTACAAACCCACATCATATTCCTCATTTCTTATAATTATAGTTGTAAGTTATTTTTTTTTAGATATGAAGGGCATTCACAATTGCTTCTTTGTCCTGTTACACCTTATTTCATGAAGCTTTCTATTATATTGTGCTACATACCCACAATATAAAACTACTATAATATATGATATTGTGAGTATTCTATATTCATTTATTTAGAAACTGTATATTTAATTTCAAGAGCCACAATTTTGTACCACATTGATAATTGTTTTTTATACTTGGTAAAATTTCTTTTCATATATTGACTTTTACAATGAGAGTCTTTGTATGTTAGCTTGTAATCAGATCATTTATTATTCTATGTGTATTAAATGTGTACTTCAAGTAGGTCCAGAGACACGGGAAATTTTGAGTTAGATATAAATTATAAAATATACCTGAACACTTTCTGGAAAATACATATCATTTTTAATTTAAAAATAAATTCATATGAAACACGAAAGATAATACAGGGCATGATTTAATAAAGCAGTGAAGTAGCATTACCTAAAACCATGACAACATTTCAAAATACATACTATCTGAGGCAGGAGAAGTATGGCCAGGGAGATCTCTGTTTGCTTTTTGTTATTTTAAAAGTTTTCAATATTTCTAATCCACAATGTTTCAGTCTTTTTCTGTGACATTCACTGTGCCAGTACACACACACACACACACACACACACACACACACACACACGCACGCACATATTACCCTTTTATTCCTAAAAGAGCAATTTCTTAACTGCTCAAAGAAAGACCCGAGTTCTCCTTCCTAATAATTCCCTTTAACATTTGTTCCTTATTTTACTTCTGTCTTCATTACTAAAGATTGAAATCTCAATATTGACATTTCAGCACAATAACAGGTGCAAGAAAAGTCGTGCAATAAATGTGTTGAGTGAATAAAATAAAGACTAATTTTTGCTCAAGCCTTATTATCCCATTTAGTCTAATTTGAAATAACTGACTTTATATTTGATTTCCCATTACTCCTCGTTATTTTCCCTCATCCCTACTTTTAAATTATGTGGAGTAGCCAAGCATTATTTTTGCCATTAAAAAGTTTTTGCATACTTCACTTTCTTTGCATTCCCTTGCCGGCATTTGTTGAATCTCCTTTCTCCTTACATCTTCATTTACTTTATTAGCCCTGAATAACCTCCCTGTCTCTATTCATTCTCCACTGTAATTCTCAAAGACAACTCTTTTCTATCTCATATGCCAAACATACGAACTTTGTCATACAACTCTTAATCACAAAACCAACAAACATATTTTCGATAACTATGTTACAGAACCAAGCCCCTGTCTTTATTCTTATATTCAAGATGCCCACAGATTCCAACATAAATTTAAAATTATTTTTGGGTATCTGTTTACTTTCTCTCTAACGTGACTGTGCTCTATTAAGCAAGTGGTGAGGCTTCCTTGCCAGCCAGTTAACCTCATCATTCATTATGATAATTATATCCACTTTCCTCCTGATGGTTAGGCACTACCACATGGCCTCTATTGTGTCATGGTTTTACCATAACTTTTAGTATCTTCCAACCAAGTTCTGTAACAACTTGTCAAAACCATTAGCCCTTGACGACAGAGGAGAGAGTAACCCCTGACATTTTTCATAGTACAGATGCTCCTCTTCTCAATGATAACCTTATGGTTTTAAAAATAATCTGTGTCCTGAGCCTTCTAGTCTTCTAGGAGCCATCCTAGTAGTGAATTCACACCATTTCCTGGGGTCCTTCCCAGGGGGTTAAATCTTATATCCCATATACTGAAAAAATCTGAAAACATTTATCTGCAAAGATGTTTACTGCAGCTTTATTTACGGTGGTCAAGATACGGAAACAACCAAAGTGTCCTTCGATACATGATTGAATAAAGAAAATTTAGTATATATATATATACACAATGGAATACTGTTCTGCCACAAGAAAAGATGAAATAGTGCCATTTGTGACAACATGGATGGATCTTGAGACTATTATGCTGAGCAAAATAAATCAGACAGAAAAAGTCGAGAACCATATGATTTCACTGATACATGTGATATAGAGCTGAAAACAACAAATGAACAAGACAAACAAATGAAGAAACAAAAACTCATAGACACAGACAATAGTTTAGTGGTTACCGGAGGGTTAGCGGGGAGGGGTGTGGTAGATGAGGGTAAAGGGGATCAAACATATGGTGATGGAAGGAGAACTGACTCTGGGTAATGAACATACAACGTGATGTATATAGATGACGTATTACAATTGTACACCGGAAACCTATGTAACTTTACTAACCATTGTTATCCCAAAAAATTTTAATTAAAAAAAATTATATCCTATATTGAAAGCACTTCAAGTCAATCAACTCCTTCCTTCTTAGTTTATATCTTGGTGTGTCTTACCAGCACTCTTACAATCTACTCACACATGTGTTCCTCCTAGTCCTGCTGGCACATGATGTCTAGGTTTTCTAGCTTCTTTGGAGTATAGTCCTTTCTTCCCTTATCAAGCCTTTCATTCCTATCTATGTTATACTGTGAATTAACTCCCACTATAGGTTTTATGGAAAGGAGAAGAACTGGCCTAGGAAGAACAACCTTGAATTCTGGGACAGATTTGTCTCTGCATTTTTTATTCCATCATATGGAAACTTCTAGTCCTTGTAGGGAGAGGAAGGTCATGTCTGCAGGATCAGAAGTTTCAGAGGATACTGTATGGTCAAAATCTTTGGGGACATCCACCTAGATATCTCTGTCTCTTCGATCAAAATACCAGGTTTTCCCAACCAGAGCCCTGATTTAAAACAGTGTACCTCCTTTGGTTGGACATTTAGCTTTCTGTAAAGTTAAACCTTCACTTTGGTCCTCAGTTTTTTTGCCTTCTTGTTGCAAGAGAGGATTTTTATTAAAAGTAATTGAGGATGACAGTCACCATACTTGAAAAAATGTAATGATTAAAAATTATAGAACTAAGTTTGCATCTGAGAGGTAAAAAAAATAAAATCTCCATATCAATTTAGATGATTGGGAAAATATATCAAAGAACTGTGAAAACGTTATCACTAGAGTTTGGGAAATTCCAAAACCGCAATCATAATACCATGAGTATAATCAATGAGACAAAAATAGATGTGATCTTAATTTGCAAAGCAGAAACCTAATTCATCAACTTCTACCTTGTTTAGAGAAAATCATGTTAAAAAGAATATCAATCTATTGGAAGAATGAAAATAGTTGTAAAGGCATCTAGGAACACTCCACAGACCGAAGTCATTCCATGCATGTGGCAGGTGTGCCCAAAATGTGAATCCCATATAGATACTCATTCTGGCTTTTGGCTCATGAACACTTTTTTTGAGTATTATGCTGGCTTCCCATAAAACTCACCTCTTGGTAGCATATGTACTGATTTGCCAATCCAAGAAATTGGTCCTGTCAATAGTATTTTTCCTTTTATGAAAGAATATACTGATATATTGGTATAGATCAAGTTTTGAAGAATACCTCAAAGACCCATTGTTTCAACTGGAAAAAATCAGTTTCTGAGACTGAAGATCTAACGAATAATTGTGTTACTGAATTAAAGTTTACCATGGGAACTACTGTACTACAGGAATTCTTAAAGGGAAATAGAGTTGACACGATCACATACCTCTTCATAACTTCCCCCAAGTGCAGTTTTTATTATAATTAAACAAAGACAAATAGTAAATTGCTTGAAAGAACTTAAGTCCAGTACCTAGAATGTTGCATATAAATATGGATAAAAGACTGATAACAAAACTGGAAGAAATACATTTATTTTGAGTCTCTAAGTTGTGACAGGGTGGTTATGTTTATCATTTCATCAACTCTTCAAAATTACCTTCGGTAGTTTTAACTCCATTTTACAGATAAGAAAACTGAGATACAAGGACTGCAGGAACTTTGCCAAATCACCTAATGTGACTGGAAGTTGTGTAGATAACCCCCTTGTGTGTCTGGTTCCAAAACCCATGCCATTTCCACTGCACTAGGATCTTCTCATAGAATTAATCACTAAGATTGATATATTAATGGCAGCTATTCCTAAAACTGGCAATATCACAAGTGTTAGTCTTAAAAAGTCAAATTAGTGTGTATACCCACTGTGATGCAAGTTCAAGATATACTCACTTGATTTAGGAGAGGAAGGTTTAAGTTTTACCATTTATTAAAATTACTTAATCATGTAAACATTGGCACTTCCTGGGACATGAGCCTGCTGGCCTTCAGAATGTAATTACACCACTGACTCTCCTGCTTCTCAGGCCTTTAGACACAGAGTGGAACTAAACCATCAGCTCTCTTGGGTCCCCAGCTTGCCAACTCACCTGGCAGAATTTGGGATTTTCAGCCTCTATAATTATGTGAGCCAATTCCTTAAAACACACATCTTTATAATAATTAATAATAATAAATAGAATCATTTATTATAAATTAATTGTATCAATTATTAATTAATTAGCATTAATAATAATTATTATTATAATAAAGATAATTAGTATAAGGAAAGGGCTTACATGATTATGGAGCCTGACAAGTCCCAAGATCTGCAGGATGAACTGGCAAGCTGGAGACTCAGGAGAGCCTACACACACACACACACACACACACACACACACACACACACACAATAGGATGCGTGTGAATTCTATTGGTTTTCTGGAAAACCCTAATAAACAGAACATTAAAATAGCTTGCCTTGGTTATAAAACTTGTTTATTATATTCACTTTTTTACAAATAAAAATAAAGTAAAATTTTCTCAAGTTTTAAATGAAAAATATTTTCATTGGAACTTTAATTAAAACTAAAATTAATTTTAACCTCTTTATAATACTCCAAGATTTTAATCTTACATTATGCTCTATCTCTTCCTTTAATGAGGTATTATGTTATTTTACACAGAAGACATTATAGTTCTTTCAATTATTTGTATTTATAATGAAATATATTTCTAAGCACTTTATTTGCTGTTACTGTGAATATTTTTCCTCATCTCTTTTATTTTAAATAAGCAAAAATTTAAAGATATAGCTAAAACCCCTACTGTTTCCAGTTTAACTTCTCTCTGCAGGAATAAACACTATCGTAAATTGAGATGAATCATTTTCATGTAATATTTAGCACTTACCATCTGTTTTTAAGGTCATTTGAATCATAAAATTGTTATTATTGTTGGTCAAAAAGATCAAACATTAGCAGTTTTCTGTCTCAAATTTACGATATATATTCTATTATTTAGAGGTTTTAGAACACATGAAATTAATATGTCAACTATAATTGAATAATAAAAAAATTAAATATAAGTAAAGGCAATTAGAAAATAAGTTGTCCTTTAAAAGTTACCTTTAAAAAATATATTATTTTTTTGATACAGAGCTGTGTAGGTTTATTCCATTCAATTGAACATCATTGGACTGTACAATAATTTAATGAGCATGATTCTTTTCTCTGAAAGAACACAAGTGAGAGTGTTCCTATGGGAGAGACTTTGACATGGACTTTGCCAGATTATGGTACCCACTTCTCAACTCCACCAGGTATTTATTTCTAAACTACTCTCCAAAGAAACTGTATCAATTACTGTCACATTAGAAATATGTGAAGAGTTCATTTTTCCCAGTCAACATTGGTATAACCAGATATCAATTTCTTTAGGCTAATAGGTATAAAATTGCAAATTATATTTTTGTTTTGTTTTGATTTATAGCTCCCTAATTACCTATAATGCTGGACACATTTCCCTATGTTTATTGGCAATCTGGCATCAATTTTCTTTGAATTGTCTATGCATATCTATGCATATCCATAGTCTATTAGTCTATTGATTTATTTTTCTCTTATTGGTATCTATCTCTTCAAATGTTGTTATAGTAATTTGATTATATACATATTTCATGGATATACACACACATATACTCATACATGCATAAATATATATAAATATATTATATATATAAATATATATATATAAATATGTAAATATATATTTAAATATGGACCCCCAACCTCTAATTTATAAAATATCTATGCTGTATATATTCACATAAATTTTTATTTTCATGTACTAAAATATACCCAACTTTTATTTATTATGTATGTGCTTTGTGTATATTTAAGAAATCATATCTAAGATATCATAGAGAATAGTCTAAATAATTGAGCTTTTTTCATGTTTAAGTCCTAATTATTCTGAAAATAACTTTGATATAAGATACAACACAGGTAGTTACTCATATCCTATTTTTACATGTGCATAGACAATTATACTGGTATCCTTAATTAGACAGTCCGATTTTAATTCACTTATTTATAATGCAGCCAGTGTGGTATTACTTATTCAGTTATGACATACACTTACTAGGCAAAAAAAACGAATAAGAGACAAATTTCAGGACATTTTTAAAAAGAAAGCTACTTCCATGTTAAAGATTTTCTTTTTCACTATTTAGAGATGGGCATGAAATATATAAATCTGGGCTTTCTTTTACATGGCAAAGCGTGTGTGAGGAAACCTTGTCTGTTTGATGAAGAATCCCAGGTTGTTCAACAGCCATTGAGAAGGCTGGGATTTCCAGGAATGTCTGGGGCAAGGTTCTCCTAAATAAGGGTGGCACCTAGGCAGCAACAGACCAGTTAGTCTTTTCAGGGGGAAGTTCTATCTGTTTGTCAGTACCCTCCTTGGCTGGGACCAGCAGACTTGGAAAAGTATTTGGACAGCAGTAGTGGGTTACATTTGTCCCAGGCTATATGGTGTGAATATTTATTTTATTCATGGATACAGATTATCTAAATTCTCTTGATATATACTTAAATTTTTCACTTCAGAAATACTGGGCTTGTGCCACTCCTAATTTTCATCCTAGCAATTTACTTAGCATCAAATAAAAGTCTCCATTAAAAAACTCAAGGCAACGATTCCTCAGAGTGTAAGTTTATGCAGAATCTTGCTGAGTTATTCCCAGATTTCCACTTCTACCTGCAATATTGTCTGTTTTGTTTCTGTTCTACTTGGAGAAGCTAACTTTCCTGGTACTCCTATTACTCTATATTGAGAAATTGGAGGCATCTTGATAATGGCTGAGAACTCATACCCTCCAGACAAAAGGTGCCATTTTTGACATTTCTGCTGACTTGATTTGCTTTCCATTTATCATTTATAATGCTGACATAGCTTCAGATTTACATATAGGATTATGATATAAGTGCCAGCCAAGTTAGCACTTACTGGAAATTCTTAATTTTTTTTCCAAGAAGAGATGTTCTTAAATTCAACTGTCGATATCTAGTGAATTAAAAATGTTCCTGTGCCAAGTTTGATCAAGTTTGATGATACCTGGATACCCTGTTTCCCCGAAAATATGATCTAGCCAGACCATCAGCTCTAATTCGTCTTTTGGAGCAAAAATTAATATAAGACCTGGTCTTATATTATATTATATAAGCCCCAGTCTTATAGTAAAATAAGACCGTGTCTTATATTAAATTTTGCTCCAAAAGATGCATTAGAGCTGATGGTCCTGCTAGGTCTTATTTTCGGGGAAACACAGTAGATCAAATTATAAAACCCTGAATAAACACCTGGACCGTTAGAGAAAACTACAGATAAGTCAACTCGCAACTTGCTAATAGTCATATTATTCTCAATTGTGATTGCATATATATGAGAGAGAGAGAGAAAGAGAGAAAGAAAGAGAGAGAGAGAGGCAGAGAGAGAGACATCGGATATGTATGTGTAGGTATATGTATGTATATGTATGTGAAGATGTGTGTGACCAGCACATCCACGCTCACATTTAATTAAATATTATGTTTTACTTCCGTTTAATGATAAAAGAACTGAACAGAAGGGATTGCTGTATTCAGTAATTATTTCTTCCCAAGTGATGTTGGTTTCTTAAATCCTTCTCTAAGCAAAGAGAAAAAATTGGAAAGCTATTAGGATTGTAAAGTCATGTTGTTTCCTTTATTTTGAACTACATTTTTATTTACACTATAGAGATTAATGTTCTATCATGGAGGAAGCTGAAATAACCCCTCATGAACTTTCCAAATTCTACCCCATTTCATCCTCTAATTTTGTATCTCCTATTATTTACGTATTCTCATGATTTAAACATTTTCTTTTTGAGTCAATGTTAATTTCTTCAGTTGGTTGTCTCACTTCTAGAGTCAAGTTGAAATTTTCATTTTTGCATCCAAATATACAAAAGAAATATATAGCTTTTTATTATTTTTTATTAAAAAAACCTCAATTTGCTCAGGAGGGCTCATGCCCATGCTTGACAGAACACATTTAAAAAAAATAAAATAAAAGTCTTGGCAATTTAAAGTAGATAAACATTTCTAATTTAAATCAGTTTTTTTTAAAGCTGAATCCATTCCATTTTTTAATATATTCAGTGAATTAAAAATTCAAAGTTGTCCTGAAACCTCCCTCTATCCCATTTAAAAGAGACTGCTCTGCTTTTTCCAATCCAAGACAGTGACTGGATGTAGTGGGAAGTTTACATAATATAGTTTCATAGTAGCAGGGAATTCGTTTCTGTTTTTCTGTCTGTCCTATGGATCTTCGTTGATATCTCGGATTGAGTCATGTTTAAGGGCACCCGTTCTGTACCCTTATAAAGAACACTTGTCCTGCCTTCTAATCTATTGTTCTCCCCTTTGTCACAGGATTCAGCACCTGAATACTCAGCTATATTACCTGCAAAATACTGGATGATTTCTTTCTTCCTGGTTCATTCTAAACTGACTAGACACTTATAGGAAATAAAGAAATTAATAATAACAGCATCAACGCTCATTATTATGTGCTTTGTGTGCACTATTCAACCTCAGTTGTTCCTATGCTTAGAACTGACAAGAAATGAAATGGTTTCTTCTCACCATAAGTTTATTTAGTTTTAAAGATACAAGAGGCACTAAGGAAGTACCGTATGAGAAAAAAGTTTTGTGTTTCTATTTGATAAAAAATAGGCAAATATACCTTGAAACAGAAACTTATATTTTACATAGGCTTATACATGTTTATGTGAACAAAGAAGAAATTGTCTAAGGACACAGTTTCTTGGAAGAGTGGGACACCTGACAATTCTGTTGTACCTTACATTTTTTTTTGTAATTAAATAGCTTCTTACACCAAACATATATTGCTTTTATAATATTAAAAAAACCTTAAATGTGAAATATTTTAATACACACTTACGTATAATGTATTTATTGACCAAGCTGGGCTGGTACTGTTCAGTGAGAAACTTTATATATTCTCACCGATGTCTTTTTCCTCCCCGATCCTGAGTCCAATGCCTATTTCATAACTTTTATAGAAAAGTTTAGGAACAGAATTCCAGTTCGCTATAATAACAGAACATCAATGTCTCATCCATATACGGCTATTCCTCTTTCCCACTTAAGATCTATTATGGATATATAAACCTTCAATTTGGAAGGGTGGTGATGAGTCTGGCTTCCAGTTTAAAACCTATGCATAATTTTTCAGTCTAGATTACAGTGACACAACTTTATGTGGCAGGCCACCTAAGGGAAACCTGCCCTCCCCACACCAGACTTAGTGCACAGCCAGTGATTTGCACTGAAAAGAGCTGCAGTCAAGGATGCAGGCCCCTCTGGGCATCTTTTTTTTTTAAACCTATTTGCATTCCTAGCCCAGATGCATTCCCAGGTCTCTTTATCTGATGCTTGAGCAGAAATCTTCTTCAGACCACTCTGCAGAGGCCTCCTTATGGAGGAAGGAGAGAAATATTGGAGACGCTTTTCCCTATTCTCACTCAGAAACCAGTAGTTTTCCTCTCCTAGCCCTTGCCTTCATCCCCCCATAAGCCCAAGGTCCAGAAAATGATGGAGTCTTTTGCTCAGGGCTCACTCAGTAGTAGGACAGCCACCCTTATACCTGTGCTGACCCACCTGACTCTCCACCTCAGCAGCCTTCCGAGGGACAATAGAAAAGGAGGACGTGGAAACTTCTTGAGTTTTAGATTCTTGCTTCTACTATTTCAGTAAGTGATAAGACTTTACACTTTCATTTTCGATTTGTTGCTTCAATCCCTTACTCTGAGACCTGGCAATTTAGCATTCTCTCTCTCTTTCTTTCCCTCTCTCTCTCTGTCTCTGTGTCTTTCTCTCCAATCTCAGCTGGTCTCCTGACCAGTTGAACTGTAAGATTCTTTTTTTCCCCACCCACAACAAGGTATGAATTTGAAACTGTACCAAGTAAGGGTCGATAAAGAAAGGAATTAGAGGAAAGTGGCTAAATTTTTATGGCTGTTGCAGGTATAATCTACCATTAGTTCATTCTGGATATATTTAAATCACTAAGGACTCAGGTATCAGTCCCTGTGTTTTCATTCGCCCCCAAATCCCAGTGACCACAACCTAGGAGTTGTGAATAGAAAATCTTAAAACATACTTTCACGTAACTTGAGGGATAAAAGAGAAAAAAAAAAAAAAAAAAACCAATATCCAAAGCCAGTGGTACACAAAGAATTTCCCATTACTAAGTCCCTGATCAATCCTTTAGCCGCCATATAATTTCTTGAGGTTAGCAATGGGCCATGAATCACCACACTGTTTAGAGATGATTTCTATGTCTAGTTAAACATAAATCCCCTGGCAGTTCAGACCCTCTCCCGCTTTTCTCTGAGTTTCGATGCCTCCGAAGAAACAGAAAACAGGAAATATCTAAATATGATACTGAAGACAATTGATACTCATACAAAAAGCTGTGAAATTAGACACTACAGTCCTCATTACATATCCTCATCGACTTGGAGAAATACAGTCTACACAAGCTTGAAACTGAGGGATCTTATGACTTTGACTAAATTTAGTTTACATCCTAGCTCTAGAAATCATATCCCTCTCTATATAGATACCCCTCAGAGACCTTACCGTTCCCCTGGATAACCAACAAGTCCTGACGCAGCAGAAGACAGTAGCCCAGACCTAAATAATGGTCCGGTCTGGATCTCTGTCGGGCTAAAAATAACATTTTGACCTAAGTTATGTTTTAGTTTCCTGAGCCCTAAGGTGGAACGATCCCCTGGCTACTTTCCCATGAGACCAGACAGAAGCATTCTGGAAAAGATCTCAGAGCTGTCCTCAAGACCTGAAGAAATGATTCATTATCCTTACCTTCCCCCTGACCAATCAGCTCCCAACAACATGACCCAAACCCCTAACCCATGGTGTCCTGTGATTTTGCCCTGTATAATTTGTAACACACACACCACCAGCGAGCCAGGTCTTTGGGTACTAGCTCACCTGTGTGCTGGGCTGCAGGCCATTTTCTTAAACAAACCTCTACTTTCTTTGCTACAAACTCCTGTTCTTGTCTCCATTGGCTTTGATATGTGTAGGCAAAACAAACCCCTTGAGTTCTGTAACAAGTTGAAGAGTGATTTTATTCCCCTTCAAAGTAAGAAGAAAATGAATTTAAAAAAAAACAACCAAATTCTACCATTGTGATGACTGAACTCATGAAAAAATTATTGTGCCATGATTCACTGACGATCTTAGAAATACACTGAATAATTGAAGACCATTTTGAAAGCTAACAGAGAACACATTCTAAGAGCTCTATTTACTAGGTTTATTTTAACACATGAATATTTTAACATTTTCATATCTATTTAAGAATGCATTTTAAAAAAAAAAATCAAAAAACATTCCAGATGGTTTGACCTTAAAAATTACTTTTCAAATTAAAAACGTAAAACGTATTAATATGGCTTGTTTTTATAGGTCTGCTAATGTGTTTATCAAATGTCTGATCTAGTTGTAATCCCGCTATTCAGTATAATAACAGAACAGTACCCTGATCTATACCTTAAATTATTGGTACTGATAATAGCACTGTGGTTTACAAGTTGGCTTCAATTAATTACTATTTTAAATTATTTCAACTTATCTACATGTATATTGTTTATATGAAACTGTATTTTGAAAAATATAAAAGCAATGTGTATGTATGTATACACATATACATATACACATGTTTCTTGTATTATCTTTATATCATTAAACAACAAAAACGATTAGGGAGTAAACTCACAAATGCATGAATGTGATATCATCTAACAATCATTGAAAATAAGTTTAATAAAATTGTTTGAGACATGACATTATTAATATTGAAATGAATATTATAACAAATAATAGCATCCAGAAGATGAAAGAACACATGTATGTATCAGAAAATCATTTAGCATAAACAATAAGTGTTATATCATATTCTTTATTCCCTTTGACAAAAAATAATTGATAAAGTCATGGACATCACTTCTATCCACCATTTCATTCTTAAAGAAAACTCTTAGGTGACATGTTAATTTAGTAATTACAGTGATTAAGAATGTTGGCTCTGAAGGGAATATATAGAAAATGGCATAAAAGAATTTGAAATTAATTAAAGGTGTGACATTGAGTAATTTTTGTTTTCTTTAAGCCTTAGAACCCTTATATTTACATGGGAGTGATAATAGAACATTACATTATATATGAATATATATGCAGATAAATGTATATATGTATGTAAATATATACATATGCATATGCATGTAGGTATATGTATATATTTTTTATATTTTGCTTTCCTCATGAAATCAAGACCTGCCTTACATGTTTATGCCTTCTAGACTCAGCCCAGCTTCGGTGAATGGTTGGCAAACTTAGTAAATACACGAGGTCTGACAATTAAGTTTGCAAACTTGTTGCAGAGATGTTGCTAACCATTTTTTGATATCAGAGGGATTATTCATTATGAATTTGTGTCAAATGGACAAACAGTTAACCAAGTTTACTGTTTGGAAGTGCTGAAAAGGCTGCATGAAAATGTTAGACGAAAATGACCTGAACTTTTCGCCAACAATTCATGGCTCTTGCATCAAGACAACGCACCAGCTCACAAGGCAGTCTGTGAGGGAGTGTTGAGCTGGTAAACAAATGACTGTATTGGGACACCCTCCCTACTCTGGCCCCCAATGACTTTTTTTTTTTACCTGAAGATAAAGGAAATATTGAAAGGTAGACACTGATGACTTTCAGGACATCAAAGGTAATATGATGACATCTCTGATGGCCATTCCATAAAAAGAGTTCCAAAATTGCTTTCAAGGGTGGGCTAGACACTGGTGTTGGCGCATAACTTCCCAAGGGGACTACTTCAAAGGTGACCATAGGGATATTCAGCAATGAGATATTCAGCATTTTTCTAGGATGAGTTCACGAACTTAATTGTCAGCCCTCGTAAGGTTTGACCCAGTAAGTTCTTACCCATCTTCTATAAAATTAAAAAGCATTGGATCTAAATTTTTCTACCTTAGAATTAGGATTTCCAAGATCTGAAGCTGACACTCTAAGAACCCATGGTTTAAATCTGCATTCTCCAAAAAGTGGTACTGGCCGCCTGTGACTACTGAATGTTTGAAATAGGGCTATTCCAAATTGAGATATACTGTAATAGTACAATATACACCAGATTTTGAAGTCTCCTTATGAAAAAAATTCTCACTAATAATTTTATTTTGATTAAATGTGGAAATGAAAATATTTTGGATACAGTCGGTTAAATAAAATGTAATATTAAACTAATTTCACTTTTTTTTTTACTTTTTAAAAATGTGGGCTACTATAAAACTTAAAATTAAAAATCTGACTTGCTTTATGTTTCTATTGGACAGTGCTCTTATATATGCTACAGCAAGTTTTCACTTTGGTTTCATTTTGTTCCTGAACTCAATACTATTTTTAAATATATTACACATAGTTGCCAAATATTATCAACTAATAAGTAATACCATTGTAAAAATCAGTAATATTTTGAAAATAATGTGTGGTGTCCAACTACTAATTTTCAGTTTTATGTAAATGTTAATTATAGTGTCAGTTTTTATTATAATAATTGATGATATGAAGTTAGTTAAAACATGTCATGAGTATTGTATCACAATTTTTTTTTTTTTTTTTAAGAAAGGATAAAACTATATTAAAATTACGCTGATGGTAACCACTTTGAGCACCTCTGGTAATTGCAGAAGTCAAACGTGACTTGTTTTCATCTTTATTATCAGTATATATTGAGTATTACATTTTTTTTTAATTAAAGTTCGTTGGGATGACAATTGTTAGGAAAGTTACACAGATTTCAGGTGTAGAATTATGCAATACATCATCTACATATCACATTGTGTGTTCACCACCCAGAGTCAGTTCTCCTTCCATCACAATATATTTGATCCCCTTTACCATCATCTACCACCCCCCTTCCTCCCTTAACCCTCTGGTAACCACTAAACTGTTGTCTGTGTCTATGAGTTTTTTGTTTTTTCATTTGTTTGTTTTGTTCCTTTGTTGTTTTCAATTTATATCCCACATATCAGTAAAATCATATGGTTCTCGACTTTTTCTGTCTGACTTATTTTGCTTAGCATAGTAATCTCAAGATCCATCCATGTTGTCATAAATGGCACTATTTCATCTTTTCTTATGGCAGAATAGTATTCCATTGTGCATATATACCTCATCTTCTTTATCCAATCATCTATCGAAGGAAACATTGGTTGTTTCCATGTCATGGCCACTGTAAATAAAGCTGCAATGAACATCAGAGCATATATATCTTTACTGATAAATGTTTTCAGATTTTTTTGGGTAGATACCCAGGAGAGGGATCCAAACTAGATTGCTATCTATCACAATGTACCAAAATTAACTAAAAATGGATCAAAGACTTAACTGAAACAATAAACTGAAACAATAAACTACTACATAGAAGTAAACATAGGTGCTAAACTTATGGACCTGGGGTTCAAAGAGCATTTTATGAATTTGACTTCAAAAGCGAGGGAAGTAAAAGCTAACATAAATGAATGGAACTATATCAAACTAAAAATTTTCTGCACAGCAAAATAAACCATTGACAAAATAAAGAGGCAACCAGCTGAATGAGAGAAGATTTTTGCAAACAATGCCTCCAATAAGGGGCTAATATCCAAAATATATAAGGAACTCATACAATTCAACAACAACAAAAAACCCAAACAATCCAATTGAAAAATAGGCAGAGGACCTGAATAGACATTTCTTCAAAGAGGACATACAAATGGCCAATTGACATATGAAAAAATGCTCAACGTCACTAATCATCAAAGAAATGCAAATAAAAACCACAATGAAATATCACTTCACACCAGTTAGAATGGCTATCATCAACAAGACAACTAATAGCAGGTGTTGGAGAGGCTGTGGAAAAAGAGGAACCCTCATACACTATTGGTGGGAATGTAAATTGGTGCAGCCACTATGGAAGGCAGTGTGGAGTGGAGGCTCCTCAAAAAATTAAGAATAGAATTACCGTATCTATTACAATTTTCATTATGTTTTTACTTACATTGATGTATTGTATAACAAATCATAAAATGTGAATTACAACTAATATGTGTCATGTTTCCAAGGCAGATGTAAAACTTTGATAATAAGCAAAGTTTGAAATAGATGTTAATTACTTGCACAATAATTTCCTGGACTAGGTCTGAATATTGGTTTATTAACATTCAACTCCAGCTTTGTAATGAAGAGAAAATAATCCTCAAAAGTACAATCATGAGAAATAAAATATAACGCTTCAAAAATGTGAAATCTTAAAGTTAAACAACCATGAAGATAAATGAAATAGTTCCTTTATGTCACAAGTTCATAAACACTAAATTAATAAATACTAAATTATTTTAAAATAATGTGCCACACAGGCAAAACCTCAATATCTGCCATTTGACCTTATGTATATTTTGCATGCATTATGACCACTAAGTCTTCATTTATTATACATTTTTAGCTCACCAGTAACATATTTTAACTTTTATTGTTTTGCATTCAATCGTGCGATAGTCTAAATGCAAAACCACTAACATAGGAAATAAAATGTGAATAAAAAATGTGTTTTGTAAAAGAAAATGTAAATTGTGATGGATTTTATATGACTCTTGCCAAATATCAAAAGTATATTTGAAATTATCACAGCTGAATTAAATACGTTTTTTTTAGATGGGCCAGATATTAAAAAGTCTGATCTAATAATTTAAATAACCTGTGAAAATTCAACTAAAGGTCATTAACAATGTTATTTATTTTGTAAGAAATATCTGCAAGATTTTTCTCTTTAGTTGTTATTTTGAGAAAGGGGAATATGTTCAACAAAAATGCATTATCAACATTAACATTTCCTTAGCATTACAAGCAATCTTGGAAAATGATTGCATAAAGTGAAATGTCAGAGATTCCAAAAATATAGTACAAATTTACTTTAAGGGTAGTAGTTTTGATACTACCTCCTGCCAAATGAGCATTTTGAAAAGTTGAATCAGATTGTCCACTGCAGTAGGCCAAATAAAACATATAATTATCTCTAAGTAAAATACATGTTTTATCAATAACCTTCTGTTTACTTAGTCACCATTCCAACCTAGCAGATCCTCATGCTATACACATGTTCTGGAGAACAGAAAAAGAAAGGAAGTACTCAAGTTACTTTATAAGGCTGTTTTAACTTTAATACTAAAGTCAGAGGGAAGTAGGCAAGAAAAGATAATCATGACATTCTCTATCTTATGAACATATTTTTTTGATACATAAACTCTAATTAAAATCATGCATAAGACCAAATAGTAATGGGAATTAATACATTAACACCACACATAGCTACATAGATGAATTTCAAAAAGACAGGCACAATCAAATGATGCTGTATGATTTCATTCATACGAGCTCAAAAACACACAAAACGAATTCATGGGACAGGAGGTCATAATAGTGGTACTGTGGGTGTGGGAGTAACTTCACCGAGCCACCTAAACTTTTTGTCTAGATGCTGTTTGCATGAGTGTGTATGTTTAAGATTGAATATGATGAGCTTTTTTGGTTAAACTAGGGTTTGAATGGGGATTGCAGGAAAGCAAAATATCCTATTTAAAAGTCTAGAGACATACAAATCTCGTAATATGTTAACATAATTTGAGGTAGTTCAAGATATCTTCAATCAGGTACAAATGATGGTAGAATATCAAGGAGTAGTGGTGAAGGTAGTTGTTTCAACTAGAAAAAGAGAGGTTATCACTTCCTTCCTATATTCTCACGGCACACTCCCTCAGTTCATTCAGGTCTCAGCTCAAATGTCTCCTTACTCTAGAGACTTTTCACCATTATTTCAATTTAAGAAAAGATGAATCTTTCTTAGAAGACATGTAACTTGTTTTCTTCATAACCTCTATCACAACAGTAAATCATACTAAAAGTTAATTTTTCATTTAATTACTGTCCCTCTCCCACACTAGAATGCAAGTAAAATTACGGCAGGGGCTGTGTCCCTTTTGTTGATGAGTAAATCTTCAGGACCTCAGCATTCCACCAATGTAGTGCTCAATAAATATTTGTTTAACGAATTAATGAGTGAGTGATATTGAAGTTATAAATAGAGGCACGTTAATAAAGAGGTTCATGGATTTATAAGAAAGATAAAAATTTATTCTTTAGGTAGATGGATTCTGAGGATTCCAGAGTTCATTCTGAATTCTCTATTTTGACATCCTTCAAAGATAAAATGTGAAGAAATGAAACTCAGCCCTTTATTTTACTGCCCTTTATTATTAAACTCAGCCCTTTATTATTAATGGAGTTTGGTAATGAGGAACTCATTGATGACCTAATAGTATCCATTAGGCTTAAAGTAGGATAGCATTGGGTGTTAATTCTGATGGAACAAGTAGATCCAACTTTTAAATTAATTTATAAATAAAATTTTTATTTAGATATGTATTTTACAACATTTGTAATAACTTTTATCCATCATTCCAAGGAAAATTACTAGTTTTTATTTCAATAACAGTCATCTCTTTGTACAAAGTATCATATGCAATTTCATATATAGCTATGTTTGCATGCCCTATGACTTTTTTCAATCATGTACATGATTCAAAATTTCTTCAATTCTGTGAGCAACTATGTTTGTGCTAAATACCATGGAAGACAAAAATAGAATCCCTACTCAGGAAGAATATACATAACATGGGAAAATTACTTATTTACACATATCTAAAATGCAAGAATGATATATTTAAGCATGATCAATGAGTCTGAAGAAAGAAAAAACAACAACAAATCAACTGTATTCACCCAAAGGAATCAAATACTTTCATGGAGAAGATGAAAGATGAGCTAATCTGAAGAAGAATAAGATTTTGATAGAAAAAAGTTGAATAAAATGAAATAGATTTCCATTTGATGATCAGCAAATAATTCAGTTTGAAATAGTTTTCTTGTAAGTAAGAAATAGAAGCGAGACAGGGCAGTGAGGCAGGTTCCAGACCAGGAGGGTACATAATGATGGTGAAGTTTTAGATCTATTCCATTAGCATAGAAAGACCTATGCTTTTGCCCAATTGATTTCATAATTACAAATTTTGGTAGGGGGAGACTACATATAGAAGGAATACTTAGAACATTCTTAGCTATAGCATAACATGATTATAGAAAAAGTACTAAGGTAATAGGGTCCCGTTCTTTCTTGGATTTTCATATCCTTTTTAAGTTCATAGGCCATTTATTTTGCAGAATGCTAATCAATCTAAAACTGTGTTTGATGTTTTCTCCTGATTTGATTTGGGGTGTGTATATTTGGCAGGAATATAACAGCAGTTTTGCTGTGTTCTCATTGAATCCTAACAGATGGTGAACAGTTTCAATTTGTCCCAGTACGGATGAAGCTCACTTTGATTACTTCATTTAAGGTAGAGCCTGATATGCTTTTTCAGTATAAAATTACTCTTATTTCCCTTTCGTAATTAATTATTTTGTGGGAAGACACCATAACAATTATCTAGCATTTTGTTCTTTATCAAAGTTAAATTTGACTTACAGCAGAACCGATTTCTATTTTTATATTTATGCAATGAATTATAATTTGTTAAGATGACAATTGTTTTTCAGCTTAACTTGTCCAAGATTTGACAAATGGTATCTGGTGTCTGTGTCCTTTTGTTACAGTATCATTCTTTGAACACTTTTTTTTTTGTTTGTTTGTTTTTTTTTGAGCACTTTTTTGAAAACCAGGATGCTTCATATTTATCTTTTACTTTCACTACCCCAACCCTCAAATCAGGCGTTTTCCCAGGGTCCCGAGGTTTATTTACTGAAAAACGTTACATAGAAACCAAGAGTTATGTGTTAGCTGTGCTGGTGTGCTCATTACTCTTGGGGGTGTTGCAGCTCCTAGACAGGAGACCAGGCACCTTGGAAAAGTATCTAATTTGAGGGCTGGGACACTGAAAATAAAAGGTGAGTCTGGAGAATCTTATTCTTTCAAAAAGTAAGAAAGTGCTCAGAAAAACACCCCACAAAACTTAGAGGACAGAGCTAGGAAATTTTCTTATATAAGTAAATAAAAAAACACACCTCTAGGTCTATATTTATCAATCGGTCTATCCATCTCTTTATCAATCACCATATCTGTATGAAAACCACAGAGTCATATTGATCCCAATTCTAATCTAACACAACAGGGCACATTTTATCCTCCCAGTTTCCATAGTTCTAACCACCATCTGTGGCAGTGAGGCACCTTGTTTACATTAACTCTATATGTTTCTCATTTAATCAGTTTCTCTATATGTAACTGATCTCCTACGTCCACTCTGGCCCCCTCTTCCCCTGTGCAAACATCCTTGAGCACCGGTCACACTCCCACATCCAGCAGTAGGCTGTACCACCAGGCACAAACCTTTTCTGTCCATCCAGGCTCCAATACTGAAAAACAGGCTAACCCTCCTCTCAGAAGCTTAATTGGCTCTGCAATCACTCTGTGGATCAAAACCCTGTGATGGTTGTACTCCCCAAACTGTCGTTAGCATCCCCATATCAATATTGTGCTTACCGGTTTGTGTTGTCTAATCCCTTCCTCCCTCCCTCATCCCCACCCTTCTCCCATCTAGCAACCCTCATTTTTTTCTCTATATCTCTGAGACTGTTTCTGATTAATTTGCTCACAGTTTGGGAAATACAATCAATAATGTTGTAAAGATTTTGTAGGGGGTCAGATGGGCACTTGTCTTCTTAGGGAGACCACTTTATGGACGATGTAGATGCCTGATCACTGCGCTGTACACCTGAAGCTGAAGCTGAATAATACTGAATGTCAACTATAATTCAATACATATATATAGTCACAGGATGTGGAGTCCAGCATAGGGAACAGAGTCAATGGAATTGTAACAGCTAGACATGATGTTAGAGGGGTAGTAGATTGGGAGTGGGTTATCACTTTGTGAGGGGTGTAAAAGTCTAACTATTACATTGTTTTGTACACCCGAAACTAATAAAGAGAGAGAGAGACAGACAGAGAGAGAGAGAGAGAGAGAGAGAGAGAGACAATGGTTGCAAAGGGTTTGAGGCTTGAGCTTTATTTATGCTGAAAAAAGAAAAACAAAAAACAACTCTGTGATGACACCCTCCTTAGTCTGTCCTGAGCCTTCACTGTTCTTAGATGTCATTTCCACCCATCTCAGGAGTTAATACCCCACCACCGAGCTTTAAATTTGGTAGAAATGAAATTTTCTTACTAGACTTCTCAGTTTTCCAGAGTTAAAATGCGACAGCCTGCTTTACGAAGATATCTCTGAATTCCTCAGCTATGTGCAATATAGCCCCATTCCATCTTCCTGAATCACCATTAGTAACTCTCCTGTAGTGTTTTATCTTCTTTGCTAGTTACCAACTTTACTTTCATCATTCTTACTCAGCTGAAATCTCCTCTATAACAGTGAACATGCCATAGATTTTGTAGTAGAATCTTTTTAATATCTAACACAATGACTTGTGAATAATAGGAGCTCACTTACTAACTCTAATTGGAAACAAATAAGTATATTCCCAAAGAGTTAATTTGACCATTGTATTCTACATGATTCTTTAACAGCATTAAAATAAATGCAATCTGGGGTTAATGTATAATGTAAGATCTAAAGAAAGCAATGTTTCCCTACAATATAGAAATATGTAAAAGTTTTTACATGTTACTGTATCTCATTGAAAATACATTTCTTTCATAGAGACAGAATATGAAACAACTTTCACAAGGCAAATATCATCAGTTAGTTCTCGAAAATAAATGAAAAAGAAGCCAAATGAGTATAAATACAAATTTCATTAAATGCTATAAAAATTTCAAGGAGAATGATTTATGCCTTTAATAAGTTAAATATATATATATATATATATATATATATATATATATATATATATATATATATATATATATATATATATATATATATATAAGTTTGTTTTTTAACTTGGCTGTCTGTATGGAATCTTTGGCAGATTACAAATGCTATGGAGCAATGGAGTTCAGTTGAAACAAATTTTGACAGAGCATTTTAATTCAATATTCATGTTTCATCAGTAAAATATTTGAGCTCATTATCCAAATAAAATAGCATGACCTAATTACAATGATTAGCTGTCCTAAACTGTGGCTGAAAATAGTAATCTTCTTTAACTAATACATATGAAAGTTTAGATGATATCTGAACTGAAAACTTGCTTTTTCTTGTGGTACATAAGGTGTTTGTGCAAGAATTAGTGTCTCAGTTTGTGGAAAGAAAAAAGTCATAATGTAAAAGGAAAACCATTTATCAACTATGACTATATTTGCATATTCAGTAGAAATGGGGAGAATAAAAGATGTTTTCAATGATTTTATGAAATTGATGTGAATGGTTCTTTGCCCATGGATTTGAAGAAAAACTATTATGAATCTTGGTTAGGTGGGATTACTGTAGTATTAAGTCTGGGGAGAATTTTCTTCTCTACTGAGTACTCAAATGCCCTTGAGTACTTTAAGCGATATCCCTTGAATTATGAGGTTTTTCACAATAGCTGCTAAAGACAGGGTTTATTCCCAACCCTTCTTATAGTAAGTTTGGGCAATTTAGCACTTACAGAATTTGTTTCCTGTCTTTTCAAGATCACTGTCTTTTGCATGATGTTCAATGTGTTGTTTCATATATTTCACCCAGGTTTTTGTCATTATGCGGGAGGAAAGATAAACCCTAGATTAGGGCTGCTCTAGTGCCACCTAATAAGCTCTGAAGGGATCAAACTTTTTCCAGGAAGTTTAATTATACCCCAAAACAAAGCTCAATAACAGTTGTAGGGACACAGAATTATCCATCGCTGAATGTCTCCCAGCCCCGAGGGTGTAATATGGCTTTTGAGCTCTCTCATTGTGCATACCTACCTCTTCTCTGGATCTCTGTTCTGCAAACTTGAGTTTCCTCCAACGGCCAAGGATTCTAACTCTATGTCCTCAACTCAAGGATATCACTGTGCCCTGACTGGGTTCCCCCTCACTTTGCTAAAGCCAGCAAATTCTCCTCAAACTATAATTTGCAGCAATATTAGAATTCACTCTTTAAGAATCCCTGATCTGGGATGCTTGACAACCAATGTCTGAAAATATGTGTTTATATATTTGGGTTTGTTAACTGTTTATTTGGGGAAAGTGAATCAGATTATTATTACTCCATCTTGGCCTGAGGCAGAAATTGTCTCCAGAGATTTCTATCAACTTGAAATTTCACAAAGCATCACACAAGCCCGCTCTAATAATAACATTATGTTGATTTGACTGGTGAACACAAAGCAGCCAGCACTTCTGATGCCTTAGTAAGATATATATGAAATAGACAGTGGGATATCAACCTGATAAAATCCAAGGCTGTTTTTTACCTCAAAAAGTTTCTAGGTGTTCTGTGATTTGAGCAGACTGAGCTAGCCCCATAAAGGTAAAGGCAAGCTTCTGAGCCTCTCACCACTGACCATAAAAAATAATGACAGAGGTGACGTCATAGGAATGGCGACAGTGGGGCGCACTTTTTGAGTTCTCCTCTGGATCTTATCACAAAAGGGACATCTATAACCCATCAAAGGACTCTCTGCTCATCACTCAGAACAGCTAAGGGACTCGTGCAAGGATTACTTTAAGGTGGGCAAATTGGGCGAGCCGGGGAAGAGGGAAGAGAGCGGAGTGGAGACACTGTCCCACTGCCCGCATCTGCGGCCGTGGAAACACAGCAGGCATCTGCAGCTGCAGAGATGCAGGGGATCACAGGACGGAACAGAGAACACAAGCACCAGGAAGTGGACTCTTTCCCTGAGTCCCACAGCTGATCTCTCCTGCCGAGAGGGCAGCATATCTAGCATTTGAGGCAATAACCTCAGCTGAGACCTCCAGCTGGGCCCGATGGACAAAGGACACAAAGTCCATACCTGGGCCCCTTCCCCCACTCTTCCAATCCTACCCCCGCCCTTCCAGAGACTTAAACTGGTCCCTGAACTGAGGAGTAGTGTCACATTACAAAGGAGCCTTAGTGCTCAGGCTCTGGGAAGAACTGCGTGCAGCTCTGACCCAGGGAAGAGGCTGGGAAGAGTATGATTCTTGCTGGGCTAGGAGAGAAGAGACTCCTTCACCCCCAGCCCCCACCTTTTCTGGCCTGCGGGAAGAGTGTTACTCGGCTGGGCTGGGAGAGAGAAGACCCCTCCATCCCCAGCCCCCACACTTTCTGGCCTGTCTAGGGCAGAGCAATTACAACTGCCAAGACACTCCCAGGGATCAGCAGTAGGCGGCAGATGAAGCTCTGGGCTTTCAGCAGCTCAGAAATCTCCCACCCGCCACATACACACACACACACACACACACACACACACGCGGAAGAAATGCCCTAAGACTCAGGAGAACTGGGCACAGTGCTGGTGGTGCTACTCTCAATGCGCATATGTTCAGACAAGGGCAGAAACTGCACTGACTTTGTAGAAACTACCATCCAGACCCCTTAGCCCCACTCATCTAAATCTGCAGTCCCAACATCACTCTGGGCACCAGGTGACCGGCTCCATCTGCACAATACACAGAGGACTCTTTGGTACAGCAGAGGACAACCTGGAGATTATTGGTGGGTTTAAGCCAAGACTGGCACTGCTTTTTTTCTTGTTTTGTTTTGTTTTATATCTTTGATATCTTTGCCTGTGTTGAGTGTGGGTTGTCAGTTGTTTTTATATGTGAATGTATTTGGTTTTTTTCTTTGTTGTTGTTGTTGTTGTGCTTGGTGATTTGCTTTGTTCTGAAATTGTCCTACACAAGGGCGCAGCTTAAACGGCACAAGATTCAACACACCAAGAGGCCAACTCCAGACCAAACCAGAGAACTACCAGGTTTGACCTACAAGTGACACACCCAGAGGGAATTCTCTACAGGCACAAGAGCCCATAGAGGACAAACCACGTTTAAGTGGTCAACCCTCACGCAGCAGAACACCCTGTGGTGGGCAGAGCCAAGTCTCACAACTAGTCAGCCTAGGTGTTAACCACACCTACTCACAAGTGAAAAGCAATTAAAGATCTTCTTTAGCAGGACAATATATACAACACAAGAGTCACCTCTGGCGCACATGCAGAGGAGAAGAACGAAGTAGTGCAAGTCAAATATAAAGGACACATACTACATAAGATAACCCAGCAAGAACTAAGAACTCTAGGGGATCTACCTAATACATTGAAGCAAACACAGAGAGTAAGCCAGAATGGGGGAACAAAGAAACATGTCCCAAATAAAAGAACAGAAGAAACCTCCAGAAATGGAACCAAATGAAACAGAGGTAACCAACCTATCAGAGACAGAATTCAGAACACTGATGATAAGAATGTTTAAGGAGCTTAGAGATGACATAAAGAAGGATATAGAAATCATAATGAACAATCAGTTAGAACTAAAGAACGCAATTACTGAAATAAAGAACTCACTTGAAGGAATTAACAGCAAGTTAGATGAAGCAGAGGATCGAATAAGCGACTTAGAAGACAAGGTAGCAGAGATCACCCAAACGGAACAACAGAAAGAAAAAAGAATAAAAAACAATGAGGATGGCTTAAGAGACCTCTGGGATAACATCAAGCGCAACAACATGCGCATCATAGGAATACCAGAAGGTGAAGAGAGTAAGCAAGGGATTGAGAACATATTTGAAGTAATAATGTCTGAAAACTTCCCCAACCTGATGAAGGAAACCAACATACAAGTCCAGGAAGTGCAGAGAGTTCCAACCAGGATAAACTCAAATAGGTCCACAACAAGACACATTATAGTTAAAATGGCAAAGGTTAAAAACAAAGAGAGAATCCTAAAAGCAGCAAGAGAAAGACAGAGGGTTACATACAAGGGAACTCCCATAAGACTATCAAATGACTTTTCTACAGAAACATTGAAGGCCAGGAGGGAGTGGCAGGAGATACTCAAAGTGATGGAAAACAAAGGCCTATAACCTAGATTGATTTATCCAGCAAGGCTATCATTTAAAGTTGATGGAGAGATGAAGAGCTTCCCAGAAAAGAATAATCTTAAAGAATTTATTACCACCAAGCCAACATTGCAAGAAATACTAAAAGGACTTTTATAAATGGAGGAAAGATGAAAACAATCTAACTACAAATTTAAAAATGGCAATAACTATGTACCTATTAATAAACACTTTAAATGCAACTGGATTAAATGTTCCAATCAAGAGACCTAGGGTGGCTGAGTGGATAAGAAAGCAAGACCCTTGTATATGCTGTATAAAAGAGACTCACCTCAGATCAAAAGTCACACACAGGCTGAAAGTGAAGGGTTGGAGTAAGATATTTCATGCAAATGGAAATGAGAAAAAAGCTGGAGTTGCAATATTTATATCTGACAAAATAGACTTTAAAATGAAGAACATATTAAAAGACAAAGATGGGCACTAAATAATAATAAAGGGATTGATCTGACAAGAGGACATAAGCCTAGTAAACATCAACATAAGCCTAGTATGCATCCAGCATAGGAGCACCTAAATACATAAAACAGATATTGACTGACACAAAGACAGAGATCAACAGTAACTCTATCATAGTAGGGGATTTCAACACACCTCTGACAACAAGGGACAGGTCTTCCAGACCGAAAATCAATATGGAAACAACGGCCTTAAATGACGCATTGGACCACATGGATTTAATCAATATTTTCAGAGCATTTCACCCCTAAGCTGCAGAATACACATTCTTCTCAAGCGCACATGGAACATTTTCCAAAATAGAGCACATGTTAGGCCACAAAACAAGTCTTGATAAATTTAAGAATATTGAAATCATACCAATTGTCTTCTCTGACCACAGTGCTATGAAATTAGAAACGAACTACAGGAAAAAAACTGGAAGACACACCAATTCATGGAGGCTGAATAACATGTTACTAAATAATGAATGGGTCAACCAGGAGATCAAGGAAGAAATCAAAAGATATCTCTAGACAAACGAAAATGAAAACATGACAACCCAAAATCTATGGGATGCAGCAAAATCAGTCCTAAGAGGGAAATTCATAGCATTGCAGGCCTACCTAAAGAAACAAGAAAAATCACTAATCAACAGTTTATCTTCACACTTAAGGGATCTGGAAAAGGAACAGCAAAATAAGCCCAAAGGGTGTACAAGGAAGGAGATAATAAAGATCAGAGCTGAATGAAATAGAAACCAGAAAAACAATACAAAAGATCAAAGATTCCAAGAGTTGGTTTTTAGAGAAGATAAACAAAATTGAAAAACCTTCAGCCAGACTCATTAAAAAAAAAAAAGAGAGAGGCCCCAAATTAATAAAATCAGAAATGAAAGAGGAGAAATGACAACAGACACCACAGAAATACAAAAAAAATTAAGAAGTTACTATGAGCAACTATATGCCAACAAATTTGACAATCTGGAAGAAACGGACAATTTTCTAGAGGCATACAACCTTCCAAGACTAACTCAAGAAGAAGCAGAAAACCTGAATAGACTGATTACCACCAGGGAAATTAAATCAGTAATCAACAATCTCCCAACAAACAAAAGCCCTGGACCAGATAGCTTTAGAGGTGAATTTTACAAAACATCCAAAAAAGAATTATCACCTATTCTCTTCAAGCTGTTCCAAAAAATCCAGGAGGGAAGGCTCCCAAACACTTTTTACGAAACCACTATCACCCTGATCCCCAAATCAGACAAAGACACCACAAAAAAAGAAAACTACAGGCCGATATCTCTAATGAACATAGATGCAAAAATTCTCAACAAAATATTAGCGAACAGAATTCAGCAATATATTAAAAAGATCATACACCATGATCAAATGGAATTCATCCCTGGTATGCAAGGGTGGTTCAACATCCGCAAATCAATTAATGTGATAAACCACATTAACAAAATGAAAAATAAAAATCACATGATCATATCAATAGATACAGAAAAAGCATTTGATAAAATCCAGCACCATTTATGATAAACATCCTTAAGAAAGTGGGAATAGAAGGATCATGTCTCAACATAATAAAGGCCATATATGATAAACCCACAGCTAACATCAGACTCAATGGGGAAAAGCTAAAACCATTCCCCTTAAGATCAGAAACAAGGCAAGGTTGCTCACTTTCTCCACTTCTATTCAACATAGTGCTGGAAGTTCTAGCCACAGCAATCAGACAAGAAAAAGAAATAAAATTGGTAAGGAGGAAGTAAAATTGTCATTATATGCAAATGACATGATACTATACATATAGAGAACCCTAAAGACCCCACCAAGAAACTATTAGAGCTGATGGATGAATTTAGTAAAGTAGCAGGATACAAAATTAATATTCAGAAATCAGTTGCATCTGTATATACCCATAATAAAACATCAGAAGGAGAAATTTAAAAAAAAATCTCATTTACAATTGCTTCAAAGACTATAAAATACCTGGGAATAAATTTAACCAAAGAAGTAAAAGATCTGTACTCAGAAAATAATAAGACACTGGAGAAAGAAATTAAAGAAGATACAAATAGATGGAAACACATAGCATGTTCATGGATAGGAAAAATTAATAGAGTTAAAATGTTCAAAGTGCCTAAGGCAATATATATATATATTCAATGCAATTCCTATCAAACTACCAACGACGTTTTTCACAGAAATAGAACATATAATCCTAAAATTTATATAGAACCATAAAAGACCCCGGATAGCCTCAGCAATCTTGAGAAATAAGAACAAAGTGGGAGGTATAACGATACCTGACATCAAATTATACTACAAGGCTACAGTAATCAAAACAGCATGATCCTGGCATAAAAACAGACACATAGATCAATGGAACAGAATAGAGAGTCCAGAAATAAATCCATGCCTATATGGCCATTTAATCTACGACAGTGGAACCGAGAATGTACGATGGGGTAAAGACAGTCTATTCAACAAATGGTGCTGGGAAACCTGGGCAGATAGACACATGCAAAAAAATGAAGCTGGACCACCTCCTTACACCATATACAAAAATAAATTCAAAATGGCTTAAAGACTTAAATGTAAGACCTGAAACCATAAAATTCCTAGAAGAAAATATAGGAAGAAACTTCACAGACATTACCTGGAGTAAGATTTTTACTGATATATCCCCTCGGGCAAGGAAAGTAAGAGAAAAAATAAACATGTGGGATTACATCAAACTAAAAAGTTTTCTCACAGTAAAGGAAACCATCAAGAAAACAAAAAGGGATCCTACCGAATGGGAAAGGATTTTTGCCAATGATATATCTGATAAGGGGTTAATATCACAAATTTATAAAAAACTTACTCAACTCAACTCCAAAAAAACAAACAACACAATTAAAAAATGGGCAGAGGACATGAAGAGACATTTTTCTACAAAGGACAGACAGATGGCAAACAGACATGAAAAAATGCTCAACCTCACTAACCATCAGAGAAATGCAAGTAAAAACCACAATGAGATACCACCTCACCCCTGTCAAAATGGCTATCATCAATAAATCAACAAAGAACAAGTGCTGGCGCAGATGTGGAGAAAAAGGAACGCTTGTGCACTGTTGGTGGGATTGCAGATTGGTGCAGCCACTATGGAAAACAGTATGGAGGTATCTCAAAAATCTGAAAATGGAACTACCTTATGATCCACCAATTCCACTCCTAGATATTTATCCAGAGAAATCCAAAACTCTAATTCAAAAAACTTTATGCACTCCTATGTTTATTGCAGCACTATACAC
The DNA here is from genome assembly GCF_004115265.2 of Rhinolophus ferrumequinum. NCBI lineage: Eukaryota > Metazoa > Chordata > Mammalia > Chiroptera > Rhinolophidae > Rhinolophus > Rhinolophus ferrumequinum. The sequence goes on along the minus strand of NC_046289.1, from coordinate 87,692,370 downwards.
AATAGCCAAGACATGGAAACAACCGAAATGCCCATCGGTAGATGACTGGATTAAGAAACTGTGGTATATTTATACAATGGAGTATTATGCAGCCATAAAGAAGAAAGAAATCTTACCATTTGCAACAACATGGATGGACCTAGAGAACCTTATGTTAAATGAAATAAGTCAGACAGAGAAAGACAAATACCATATGATCTCACTTATATGTGGAATCAAAAGAAAACAATAAGTGAATGAACTAATCAGAAACAGTTTTGGAGACAGGAAAAACTGAGGGTTGCTAGATGGGAGGAGGGTGGGGATAAGAGGGAAGGTGAGGGGAATAGAAAACAGTCAGTAACCACAAGATGACCATGGGGTTCTGAAAATTAATTTGGGGAATGTAATCAATAATGTTGTAAAGATTTTGTAGGGTATCCGATGGACACTTGTCTCATTAGGGAGAACACCTCAGGGATGATGTAGGTGCCTGATCACTACGTTGTACACCTGAAGCTGAAATGAACAATAATGAATGTCAATTACAAGTTTATGTGTGTCTGTGTGTGTGTGTGTGTGTGTGTGTGTGTGTGTGTGTATGTATATATACTTACAAGAAGCAGAGTACAGCATTAGGAATAGAGACAGTGGAAATGTAATGGCTCTGTGCGATGTCAGGGGGATAGTGGATGGGGGAGGGAGGTTCACACAGTGTGAGGTATATATCATAAATGTCTAAGTATTACTTTGTCTTGTGCACCTGAAACTAATAAAAAAAATAATGACTACAATTTTAGGCCATTTGGGATTTGGGAAGCTAAATATATACCATATATATGTATGGGCTACATACATCTACATACTCACCTGTTAGGCTGCCAGTTTCTAGTAGGCAAAAGCAAGAAAAGGCTTTAAAGTAATGATTTTGAAATGGGAAATTGTCCTTATTATTTTGGTGGGCAGGATGTAATCTTTGGGTTCGTATAAGTAAAAGGCAGTAGAGTCAGAATGGGAGTGGTGCCATTGCTGGGTGGGGTCGTGAGCCAAGGAGCACAGGTACCTCTAGAAGCAACAAAAAGCACAGAATCTACTCTCTTGGAAAGACTTGAGGAGGCACGCCACCCTGGTAGCACCTTTATTCTAGCCTTATAAGATCCATTTTCAGATTTATGACTTCTGAACCCTAATATATTTGTGTTGCCATCAGCCACTAAATATGGGGTAATCTGTTATAGCAAAAATGAGGATGTAAAAACTTGATTTTATATTTGTTTTCTTTTGTGACATAAGAATTGAAAACTACAAGTTTCCTTTTAAACACTACTTTAGCGACGTCCTACTAATATTTGTATTTTTGGTGCATTTAATTCAAAATATTTTCTAATTTCCCTTGTGATTTCATTTGTGGGACATGAGAAATGTGGTGTTTTGTTTCCAGATTTAGGCTTTTCCTAAGTACATAATGTTACTGATTTTTAATTATTTGTTTCCAATACATTAGCTGCCAGCTATATGTAGCTGTTAAAAATTTGAAATGAATTGAAACTTGAATTAAAATATGTGAAAACTATAAAATCATAACATTGTAAAAAATATACATAACCAGAATGTAAATATTTTATTAAAATGCTATACTAACTAAATGAAACAATTAGAATTTTTTTCTATGTATTGGATTAAGTCAAATATATTATTAAATAAAAATAAATTTTCTTTCTCTTTTTCCTTTCATATGGCTAATAAGAATTTTAAAGTATAAGCATGGTTCACATTTGAGGCTTGCATAATCTTCCAATTGGACAGCATTGTTCTAGCCTGATCCCATATTAGTCTTAACTCATCTCCAAATATATTATTTCCTCACATCCATCTATTCTAACCACTCTTGTTATATCTTTGACTCTTTTTTTATTACTGTCAATAACTGCATCATGTCAGAGAGCAAACTTCAAACATCCTAAACTCTAACAACCAAAATTCTTACTGTATCTCATCTATTCTAATATTATAGATCTTAAATTTCATCAGTTTTCCAATAGAGTGATCCTATTATTCTCACTTCCCAGCTTATTCGCATTAGAATGCATGACAATCATTATTATTAGTCCCTTGCAGAATCCCTAAATGGCACTGTTTCCTAGCATGACGCGAACTGAGGTTAAAAAACAATTATCAGCTCACATTTTGACTGCAGCTAAGCAGGAATGAGTGCTGGTGAGGAGGCAACATAGAACTCACTGTCTTGGTTAGTATTACTGTAAATTTATGGTGTCAAGGGAAAGAAAGGAACCATACCACAACTCTCTGTGATGTCTGCTTTTCCATTCTCTCAAATGGCAATTTCATATTTCCCTTCTTTCCTCAACCCTCCTACTTTAACTTAAGCCTCTTCATTGTTTCGACTATTCTTGACTCTGCATTTGTACATACATTTTAGAAAAAGTGTATTAATTTTTTAAAAAATCATAATTCCCCCATTTCATATTATTTTTCTGCTAAAAATTCAAACAAATGACTCTTGTTTTCACTGAATTGTGTAAATTAATAAAGCCTTTTCCAGAAAATTAGCATCTCTAAAATATTGATTCTTCCAATCCAAGTATATATTATATCCCTCTGTTTGTTTCCTCTTTTTTTTTAATGTTTTGTTTTTAGTTTGGAGGACTTGCTGATGTTTTGTTCAACTTTTCTTTAATAGTTGATTGTTTCGATGCTATTATAAATGCTATCTATTTTTAATTAGTTTTTCTTCTTACATATGGGAAATACAATTGATTTTCTACCTTGACCTTATATGTACCAACTGACTAATTTTTTATTAACATCATTAAGACATCTTCAAATATTTTTTTATTGATTTCTATAATTTGTCTTAATAAATTGGATAGGATTTCACTAATGTGTCAAACTCGTTTCAATATAATAGCCCTTGCCCAAGTTGTTTCCTTTATCTAGAAATAATTGTAAATTTAGAGGAAAACAGGTAAGGAAACTTAATTCATTTGTAAATTCAACAATAATTTATTGATTTTTTTATTTGGTTCCAGGTATGATGTGAGGTACTGTGGATTCAGTGGTGTAAAAAACATTGTTATCGTTACTCACCCAGGATCAAATGATTTCAGCAAAAATCTTGGAAGATAAATTTTTAAGCTATGATTGGGCTGAGCCAATCTACAAGGAAGAGTATGTATATCTTGTTTTATTGTTTTGTCCAAAACTATGCATTTGTACTTCCTTTAAAAAGACAAAATTCTATTTAGTCCAGTACAGTCATTTCAAATAATAGAATTCTAAATTACCACATGTTGGACATTTTCAGTCTTTTTAAATGGACTAATACATAATAAATGGACACATTTATGTTTGTAATCCAAAAATATTTTTATTTAGCTTGATTCTAGTTACACATTAAAACCCTACAGTTGGGCCAGGCCGGTGGCTCAGGCGGTTGGAGCTCTGTGCTCCTAAATCCAAAGGTTGCCAGTTCGATTCCCACATGGGCCAGTGGGTTCTCACCCACAAGGTTGCCGGTTCAACTCCTCGAGTCCCACAAGGGATGGTGGGCTGTGCCCCCTGCAACTAGCAATGGAAACTGGACCTGGAGATGAGCTGCGCCCTCCACAACTAAGACTGAAAGGACAACAACTTGTCTTGGGAAAAAATCCTGGAAGTCCATACTGTTCCCCAATAAAGTCCTGTTCCCTTCCCCCCCAAAAAAAAACAACAAAAAACCCTACATTTGACAACACATCAGTACGCAAGCAATCTTGCAATACTTTAGATTTTAGTGAGAATATTTTTAAATTCTCACATATGACATATTTCAAGTAGTTTTAGAATGTTTGCCTACTCCCTAACATGAAACAAGTATTTCTATTTTATATGGAAATATACATATTATATAATATATACTAAGAAAGGGAATGAAATGGCACCAATTTAATAATACGTGACTATATTTAACATGAATATATTCATTTTAAAAGACTTCAAGACATACAATGACTTTCTGTTCTGTGGGTATATTTGTGCCACAATTTATGATAGTCATAAATAAATAGAAAAGATGGCTTTGATGATATAGACATTGGGCACACTATTTAATCTTCCCAATTCTTAGAACTGAGGTTAGTTCTCAAATTTAAAATAATTTCCTATTGTCCCGCTGAGGGCTCAAACTAGGATCAATGTAGTTTGTAATCCAAAATAAAATGAAATCCTAATTAAATAGGCATAGGAATCAAACTTCTTTGTAGCCTTGTTTTGTTTCCACTCTTGCTTTGTTTTCAGTTCTGTATATACCATGTCTGCTTTGATACTGTGTTCAAGTGCAATTCTTGGAAACTAGGTCCATGTCTTGTTTCTTCTTATGTTCATCTTCCCTTTGATAATATTTCTAATGTTCCACTTTTCCCAACTCTTAGAACTGAGGAAATGAAATGCATTCATGAGAAGAATATCTGTTGCCAGCAACTGAAATAATTTGTAGCCACATCGATTGTGCATTTTGGTTTGGTCTATTTGATAAAAACAAACAAAAACTTCAAAATTAAAACAACCACACAAAAATAACAGTAGCTTAAATTCTTCAAACTAGTTTATGATTAAGGACTGGGTCAACGTGGAACAAAAATTTCTCAAGGAAATCTCATCTCTTAGGGCAGTCTCTTTCAACAACATGTTCCCATGGGTTATTTTCACTATGGCTTACAGCACTTTTTCCTTTTGTTCTTCCCACTGACAGGCATACACTATTTTCTCAGAGTTTCTGTACCCTTATAGCTCCATCCTGCGTATTGTTTCAGCTGGCTGTCTCCCAGGTTTTATTTCACGTATCATGTTTTCAGCTTCTGATCTACTGCTTCAGTCTCTCTGTGTCTTAAATCAAAATCAAGAAAGTGAAAAATCAATTTGCTTGAGCCCTTTTGTGAATCTGGCCAAGTGCAACTTCTCCACATGACAAAAAGAACTGATGTCCTCTGTGTCAGATACATACGTCTGATAAAATTAGGTACAGCCCGGGAATGGGCTGAGTAATGTATAAAACATTACTCCACATTAGTAAGGATTTTGATTTGGAAAGCTCCCCATCAATATATGACGGGGAACTGGGTTTCATGGGTATTCTGCGAACACTGTTTTCCTGCTATCTTTACTTCTTGAAATACCTACTTAAAATTATTTTTCTGGTGTTCCTCTTTGCTTGTTCTAGCTCACTATTTCCAATAATTCTTTAATCCATATTATATATTCCAGCACTCTTCTGAACATTTACAATGATATCGCAAGTGCTAATTCTAACAGTGTTAATCCTACTTAACATTGTTAAACTTGTTGTTTTACAAAATTACTGTGTTGGTATTTTGTCCTGGTGTTTAATCACTTTTTTATTGTTTCATAGGAGCCTCTCCCCCTGCCACTTCATCAATGTTATTTTTGAGGGATCTATGTTTGATCTGTGGTTTTTTTTGTTTGTTTTTTTTTTGTTTTGTTTTGCACTACGTATCGCCAAGTATGATCTATCTCATAAAGTCATGATTCAACTAACATATGTCTTCCTATTATTCTGAAATGTATGTTTCAAATATATGCTTCTTTTATGAGCTATAGAACTTTATTTGCAATGCAACTATAAAAATAAACGACCCATAAATTAAATAAAAGACCAACAGAAGAAAAATAAGTCCCTATAACCCAAATCACTGTAAATTGGGATACAATCATAAATAAACATGCATACTGGCTTGAAAGACTTCACACAGAAAGATTGTCAGGCACATAAAGACATTATTACAAAATACTGTTTGAGCACAAATCAGAAATATGCTTAATATAATGGAGCTTTCTAGAATAAACTTCCATGCAGTTGTTTACCTTTTATTGCTCCCTGCTCTATCAAAATTGTCACCTTGGTCACCTGTGAGAGGTCATGGCCACATAGATTTATAGACATTTTCTCAAGCTATAGATTGTGTGTTGGGGAATGGAGGGATGGAGTAGATAAGTGACATGGGAGACCAACCATAATGAGCCATTTGCATTGATGGTGCAAAAGGAAAACTGTTACGTAAATATGGACACACCGAGAGAATACGGAAACAACACTTTGGTATTCCAAAATTGCGCCCCCATGGAGTAATCAAGCACTTTTGTCAAGAAGAAAAGTTATAGAGATCCCATTGTTTTTCAAGGGCTGAAAAGGAAACTACCCAAAATCCTGGTGCGATCCAGGACCTGGAACCAGGGAAAATTCTTGTTATTTCTAAGAGAAGTGAACTTCTAAATTATTTTAGAGACTGTACCTTTGGTGCTGGGGCCTCAAAAGACAAAGTCTAAGAGAGTTACGTAAAAGATGATGTGGATTTTCAGAGATATAGACAGAGAAACCCAGGTGAGATACACTGTGTTGAGTGTAATGAATGCTGAGAGAAAAGCATCTTACCAGCGTTTCTCTCTTTTAAATTACACTTCTCTTTGCTGGCAGTTGGATCTACAGGATTTAGCTCTAGTGTGGCTCTGATTTGCTGGCCAAATGCTGGGAGATCACATACAACAGCAATAGTGTGTGTCAGTAAAGGAGCAAGAGCAGCAGCAGCTGTAATAAGATGATGGACAAGAGGGCTTTTCTCTCTTTGCTTTAAAAGTTTGAGGCATTGTTTGGATTGTATATGTCCCTAAGTGGGAGAAATGCAGCCTTATAATGGTTTTTACTTTCCTTTAAGTAGATTTTATACTTGTCAATTGAGCCACTTGTACTGTATGCACATGTCCAATTAAAGAATTATACATGTCGTTAGAGACAAAGTGTTAGGAAAGCCTCACGGTAATTATGCCGGGTCAGAGTTCTGAATAATTTATAGAATGTTTGCCAAGTGAACATGAGGGTAAAGAGCACCATACTACTAGAGAGAAAGAAACCTCAAATAAAAGCATTGAGGTTTAACACAGCATGACATATCCAGGGAAATGGGAATTTAGTAGTTATATAATATGTGGTTCAAAAATACTATATATATATATATATATATATGGAGAGAGAGAAAGAGAAAGAGATTTTTATTGTACTTTTAAAAACATTTTAATTAAAGTTTATTGGGGTGACAACTGTTAGTAAAGTTACATAGGTTTCAGGTGTACAATTCTGTATCACATCATTCATAAATCACACTGTGTGTTCACCACCCAGAGTCAGTTCTCCTTCCATCACCATATATTTGATCCCCTTTACCCTCATCTACCATCCCTCTTCCCCCTAACCTTCTGGTAACCACTAAACTATTGTCTGTGTCTATGAGTTTTTGTGTCTTCATTTGTTTCTCGTGTCCCTTTGTTGTTTTCAGTTTTATATCCCACAAATCAGTGAAATCATCTTGTTCTCGGCTTTTTCTGTCTGACTTATTTTGCTTAGCATAACAATAGATATATTTGTTCTAGTATCCACAGCACCAGGCAGTTTCAAGCAAAGAGTAGATTTTTAGTAAATAAATAATGAATGCAGGAATGAATGAATGAATGAATGAATACAAAAATTAATGTAAAGAGAGGAGCAGGTTGACTCAAGGAAAAAGGTAAGAAAAGGTTAACTTACGAAGTTTCTTGCAGGCCTCACTAAGACTGGTTTTACTCTACAGTAAGATACTGTTGACTTGTCATGGAGGCCCTGACTCTCGTTTCAAGTTGTCTGGGCAGTTAGTATGCAGTCACCAGAAAGGAGGAACCTATTACAACAAATTCTCTAAATGTTCATTTTCTTTACAAATTGAGATGTGGATATGTTTCTTAAAATGAAATCGATTAGAGATTTTACAGATGAGGTTTATTTCAAATTGTAGAAATATCACAAAAATGAAAATCACATATCTTACGTGTCATCTTGTTGCATATTTAAATTCACAAAATTAAAGTGAAATTTCAAATAATGAAATCACAACTTAAGGTGTTTTAGATAACCTCGTTTAGCTCAACGTTAATGTCCTCATCATCTCAATTACATTTCCATTGGAAATAGCTTTACTTTGATGGTCTGTAATCAATTTTATATTTATATTGTGATAATAAAAACTAGTGTTTTGATGACTAAATCACTTAATGCAATAATTTCATTACATAAATTTACACAATTGCTCTGAGCATAACATATTTGTATATGCAGCTGGGGAAAAAATTGTGATGATAAACCTGTTTTATTATAATACTATACATTTGTATGACTTCTAATTCATTGAGACTGGGGAACAAAATGCTTAACACACGCACATACACACACACACACAGACAATAACCCTATGAATGAATAATCAATTTGTATGAATTAAAATTCATTAAAATATGTATTATGTATATATCATGAATGGAAAGGTCTAGTCTTTAGACTTTTGGCATTGCGAGAAAGAAGTTTCAGGCTCAAATTGTAAGTACACTCGTAAACAGTGAGTGTAATTGAATTTTAAAGTCATATGTCACTTAGCATAATGCCCTCAATGTCTGCTCATGTTGTTACAAATGCCAGGATATTCTTCTTTTTCATGGCTGAATAATATTCTACCATGTACATATATAGCACATCTTCTTTATCTATTTATCAGTTGGTAGGCACTTAGAAATAAATTAGAGAAAGACAAATACTGCATGATATCATTTATATGTGGAATCTCAAAAAGCTGAGCCCATAAAAACAGAGTAGAATGGTGCTTATCTGGGGCGGGGGGTGGGGAGGAATTCGGGGAGATGTGTAAAAATACAAACTTGCAACTAGTAGATAAATAAGTTCTTGAGATTTAATGTACAGCCTTGGTGAATATAGTCAACACTACTGCATTATAAACTTCAAAGTTGGTAAGAGACTAAATCTTAAATATTCTCACCACAGGTACACACACAAAAAAATGATAATTATGTGTCCTGATAGAGGTGATAGTTAACACTGGGTTGGTAATCATCTTGCAAAATATATCAAACCAATGTGTTGTACATCTTCAACTTACACAGTGTTACATCTCAATCAATCAATCAATTTAAACAAGTTATGTGTCTTAAGTGTCATGTAATAAACAGCTATAATTATGATTATGGAATGAGCTTTGCATAATCACACGTGAATAGTGACTACTCTGTAGACTTTCTTAGTATAAGATGCACTTTTATGTTCAGTGTTCAGATTAATCTTCACAGAAAGTTAGTCTTAAATTAGTGAGGTTCAATATTAGTAATATCATTGTATTATCTCCATTTTATGCATGAAAGAAAGGCATATCAAAGGGACTGAGTGCTTTCTTAAGGTTATGTTGATTTTATAGGACACTTGATTAATGGTAAGGATTTGATTTAAATTGAATAGGTAGTAGATGTGCTACATGCTACTGAAGAGACATCTTCCTTGATTTCTAACTTCTAAATTAGTGCCAGTTTCTTTGTGTGATTTACCTTCCAAAGTAATAAATCAATTCTGTTCTGAAAGAATGGGTTCAATGCAGGAGCCGCATATAATATACTCTGAAAACATTCAAGTAAAGGTAGAAGTTGTTTCTTAGAAGTTGTTTCTAAGAAAGCTAGTTATGTATGTGAATAAGTAGTGTTGTTACAGTGAAGTGAATTTAACACACTCCATAAAGGCACATGTTTTAAAGATGTTCCTACAATTTTTTTGCATAGTTGAATGAGTATGTTCTAATTTCAGCAAATGAATGTGTTCATCAAACTGTGCTGCGTTTAAAACCCTTTGTAAAGGTACATGTACAAAATATGTTTATGAGAATATTAATTGTATATGTTAATAGTATAATGTTATTTCATTCAAAACATGTGTTCAACAAACATGCTACTTGTAGTAAACTTGAGAACAAAAGCTTTCAAAGTAAAACATCTAAATTTAATCTTCATGGAAGCTAAATGTAACTAGCAGAGAAAACAGTAAAAAAACACATTTTCATCAAAATATAGACATCCTATTACATTCCTAAATTCCATAAAGTTTGTGGTTAGCTTACAAGTCATTTGTTGAAGCCATTAGCATTCAACAAATGTTTAGACTCTGAAATATATTTTAAAATATTTTGAAATTTTAGGCTATTAAACATCAAGATATTCAATGCAGATATTTAAATATAATTTTTCTACTTTGTGTAAATTAATGATAGACTTCCAAAAACATTAATGGTATTTCAACATCAATTTTAATTTCATAAATTTGAGGCACTTATGTATTTTCTTCACTGTTTTACATGTACAAATGTCTTTCATCATCATGTTAAGCTTAATTGTATTCAAATTATGAGGTACATTCTTTAAAGCTACATACAACATAAATTTTGAAAATTAACTTTTAATATAATAATTAGGAAACATTTCACTTTGACATAAAATAATATTAAAATGCAAAATATTTTGATTGTTTGCAACTATTTGGAACATGTACTGAAATATAAAACTAAAACATTAGCTATTTCCTCTAAACGAGTCTATATTTGTAATAAATCTGGCTGTCAAATGGTAGGAAGAACTCTCTGAAATTATGACTTGGATATTTTTGATTATTTGTATTTGAAATACTGTTTAGAAATGTTTGTTAAATTCCATAAAGAACACAAAATGGTAGAGATTATAATGAAATTTCTTTGGAAATACAGGTCAATGTTTTTAAAATATGTTTTTCTCCTGTAATAAAATATGATTTTTTTTTCCAGAGCTGTATCACTTGTGTATCTTTTATGTGATATATTTTCAGGTCTCGCATTTTTCCCTTGCGATTAAATGCATCTCCTTTCAATTTACATTTTTTATTGCTTGTTGAAAATTAACAATACTTTTATACTTTTATACTTTGATTTTTTTAATTCAAACACCTTGACAATCTCTTTTGATAATCCTAGTAATATATCAAGTAATAGGTATTTTTTGTTCTTTGTTGTGTGTATGTGTGTATGCGTGTGTATGTGAGTATCTGTGTAAGTCTATCAAAACATACTTACTCTGTTTAATTCTTACTTCCTGATATTCAAAAAGTTGTATACATTCATATTTCATTGTCTGAACAGAGACTTCAGAAAATGTTTAATAGTAATTTTGGAAATCCTTAATTTTTTACTGATTTTAAAAAGTGTACTTTTAATGCTTTTTCATTGAGCACTCTGTTTTGTGGTTATTATCATTTTTTTCAGAGTAAGCATTTTTTCTTCTGCCTTTAATTTACTTAGAGTATTTTTTTCATGAATGGTTTTTGATTTTTCTAAATATTTCATTGCACCCATTAAGATGAGCATTTGTATTTCTCTTTTAATCAGTTAATATGATAAATCAGCTAATGTGAAAACTAATATGAACATTATCTCAAATTCCTGAAATACACTGTATATGGAAAAGGTCTGTTAACTTCCACTTGTGTAATGTGGTGGCCAGTATTTTGGTAGTATTTTATTATTTGTGTTAACAAAACATTTGACACATACTGTAGTTTTTAATTGTCCTTACTTTGTTTTAATGTCTAATTAACATCAAACTCATAAAAATAATTTGAGAGGTAAGGGCTCCTTATCTCATCTCTGAATTTATTACTATAAGATTTAACTTTTGTCTGTGTTACTCGGTAGAGTTAGTTTCTTTATCCATGTAGGCCTGCTGTTTTCCTGGTTGGAAGGTATTTAATTACTCATACAGAGTATAATAATTACAGTACCAATTACTTTTCTGTTTTACCCTATTAGCTTTATCATTTACATTTTCCTAGGAAATTACAAATTTTAGCTAATTATATTAAAATTGTTTGCAAAAGATTTTTTTCTAAAATTCATCTTCTAATTTTTAGTGTGCTGGATGCATTCGATGTAATCCTATGTATCTCTATATCTACATAGCCTATATATTTGTTATTCTATAATTATTTATATATATCTTCTTTTTTATTCATTATTTACACCAGAGATGTCTTTTTATTGCTGATTTTGTTTTAGAAACAAAACATATAATTTTTGTTGACACACACTGATATTAGGGTTCTTCAGAGAAACAGAACCAATAGCATGTCTGTGTGTGAGTGAGTGTGTGTGTGTGTGAGTGTGTGTGTGTTATACATACACACACATAAAGAGATTTATTGTAAGGAATTTTTTCACACAAGTTCCAAGATCTGCAGTCTGCAAGCTGAAGACCCAAAGAGTTGATGACATAGTTTTAGCCCATCTGAGTCTGAAGGCCTGAGAAGGAGGAGGGCCAATGGTGTAGCTACATCCCAAATGCCATGAGAAAACCAATGTCCCAACTGGAAAGCAGTCAGGCAGGAGACCTTGACAATTACTCCTGGGAGGGTCAGTCTTATTTTTCCATTTAGGCCCCCAGTGGGTTGGAGAAGTGTTACCACGTTAAGGAGGGAAATCTGCTTTACCCAGTCCACAGGTTCAAATCTAATTTCATGCAGAAACAACCTCACGGACATACCTAGAATAATATTGGAGTAAATGTCTGTGCACCCTGTAAGCCAATTCAAGTTGACACATATGTGGTGTGATCAACAAATACAGTGAATATTTAAATAAAACAAAATTTATTACAATAAAAGACACATTTCCATTAATCTCCCTCAAAATACACCCACCTCTCTTTGAACACACTTATCCCATCATTCTTGCCACTTTCTGAAGCAGTCCTGGAAGTCCTCTTTCGTGAGTGTCTTTAGTTGCACTATCGTGGCTGCCTTGATGTCCTGAATCGATTCAAAATGTTTATCTTTCATGATCGTTTTGAATTTGGTGAAGAACCAGAAGTCACATGGTGCCAAATCTGATGAATAAGGTGGATGAGGACACACCATAATGTTTTTATTTGATAGAAGCGATGTGTGACATGGAGCCTTTCTGTTGTGATCAAAACATATGGTGAATGCTGCTGCCGAGTGTCATCCAATGGAAAGGCAAGGATCTTCAATTCAGTATGGGAAGCGGAGCATCGAACCTTAGTAACAGTGTGTGACAAGTTTCAACTTGTTCGGTGTAGTCAGTCAGATGTGAGCTATGGTTGAGAGAAGGTGTGTTTTGAAGTGTGCCATAAATCATCTTCCATCATGACAATGCTCCATGTCACACATTGCTTCCGGTATAAGGCAATATCTGTGAAATAAAAACATTATGGTGTGTCCTCATCTACCTTATGCACCAGATCTGGCACTATGTGACTTCTTGCGCTTCCTCAAAGTCAAAATGATTCAGGATATCAAGGCAGCTAAGATAGCGCAACTAAACTCACTAAAGAGGACTTCAAGAACTGCTTCAGAAAGTGGCATGAACAATGGGATAAGTGTGTTCGAAGTGAGGGGAAGTATTTTGAGAGGAATTAATGGCAATGTGTCTTTTACTGTAATATATATATATATTTTTAATTTAAACATCCACTGTATTTTTTGATCACACCTCATAAGTGTGAATTTCTCTGAAGTTCAGGCTTTATCTTTTCTGCCTTTTCTCCCATTCCTGAAGACTTGTGAATAACCAATTTTCTGAGTATTAAGGATTTAACTTACACATCAGGTTCAAAGTATGATGTGTCTGACATTTTGTTAAGTCATGGGTTAGGCCCCAATGTTTATCTACAGTCTACAGAAACAGAGTTTTTAGATGATATTTTTCTGACCAATTCATTTTACCGTACAAATTGTAAGATTAAGATAATTTGATAGATACTTAAAATCATCATTATTTCCACTTAATGATAATGGGTTAAAGGCTGAAAGATTAAAAACCTATTTTATCTTGTACAAGGCCTATTTGAATTTGTCTAAATTAACCTGTTTCCTGATTAGTAACTGATATAGAGGTTATTTGTCTAAGGTCACACAATAGAAAATAGTAAAGTTGGGATTTTAATACCAGTTTGCCTCCAGATTCTTAACAATTATCTAGTAAAAGCAATTGTCTGGAAGATTGACTTATTAATATTTGCTCTAGACCCCTTTTCTTTTTGATCTTCCATGTTTTTCTAAGTCTCCATACAAAATATAATTGTAATTCTCCATTTCTATGACTCAACACTGTATTCCCTTTTGTCATAAACTTCCAAATTGCATTCCAAAGTTAAAAAAATATCTACCAACAGCTATCTTAAGCACTGAAAGTCAAAAACAAATTATAAATAATTGACAAAATGGCATTCTTAAGAATAGAGAATCTGTGGTTTGGTATCTTTTTTGTTGTTTATGTTTATAATTTCTAAAATTGTAGAGCCTTAAGTAGCACAATGATGGCATACTTAAATATAATAAATGAAATGAAGTATACTAGTGTCATGTTTCCTTTCAATGAATCACATTTGCAATATGTTAAGACAAATTTCCATAAGTGATATTTGCATCAAATTACCCACTTAATAAATCTTGCTATTTAGATTTTATCATCTCTTTTCAGAATAATGCATTACATTATATTATATTTTATAGGTTATATATTATACATTATATATCACATATCACATATATTTTATATTGGTTATCTCATTTAATGTTCACTCATTTGCATAAGGAAGGGGTAATATCATTTGATCAAATAAGGAAAATGTAACCAGATTATTAACTGACTCACTCAAGATTACATAACTGAGCTGGAATTTGAGTATATGTTTTTTGACAACAAATTCAATGATATTTTAATTATGCCTCACTCTCTTGTCTTCTCAAAAGAAAGACTATTAAAATAATTTCAAATATTAACACCACTTAATGAAACCCAATCTATAAATGCAGAATCTATTCTTTCTCCTGAAAAAATGTATATCCTCATTTGGCTAAAGAAATAAGAAACTACTGAAAGAGTGCTATAAAAATGAATCTCCAATATGAAGAACCTGAGAGATTAGAAAAGGTTGCTCTCTTTTACACCTATAAACTGGAAACATCAAAAGCATCTGGAAATTGAATTTTCACAGTAGGGGCTAGAAAGGACAAGTAAGAACATGATGATACAGTACTTAACTATCATAATTCACCCCGGTATTGAAATGCTCAGTAAAGATATATTTATAATGAGTATCAAACTATGTATTCACAAATTGCAAAGGGTAAAGTGTCTTGATTAAACATCATGCATAGCATACAAGGAAGATAAAATAAAGATTATTTTTTGCCAAGTAGTTTTTTTCCTAATATTCACATAAAAATTAAAATCTTATATACATACATGTGTTATAATCTGTTGACAAATTGGGTGAGGCAATTGTTATAAGACACACATACAAAAGCCTTATAACAATTGTCAAATGATATCATCCACTCTTTAACAGTAGTGTTTTATAATGTATAATCTTTTATGAAAATCTTTTCTCAGTTTCACTGGGAATATTAGTTGTCACAGGCAGACATGACATAAATACAAAAAATACAGATATTCCAAAAAGACAGATTGGTTAATATCAAAAAAAAATTATAATTTAGAGAAAAATAAGGAAATTACATATTAAGTGTAAAATAGTAAAAAATTCTAGTTACCTGAGCAGTTTGAAAATTTGATATTTCAAAACTCTAGTTAAAATAATTAAAGAGAGAAAAAAGAAATAAATATCAATTTTTCTTGTATGTAATAAGAATCAAGATTTCCTACAATTTCACTGAAAAACTATACGTAAACTAAGAGATAATGAGAGAGAAACCAAGGAAACATAAAGTACTTTGAAATAACAACCTATGTCATCATGACATTGTATGCAAAACTGAATATAATTACATATTCCAAGTAAGGATATAGCCTGTAACTCTTTTTTAAAAGGCCAGAAATGGAAACAACCAAAGCGTCCTTCAATAGATAATTAAATAAAGAAGATGTGGTACATATGAGGTATGATCAAAAACTATGGTAAATGTTTAAATAAAAACATTATTACAATAAAAGACACATTGTCGTTAATCCCCCTCAAAATACTCCCCCTCATTTTGAACACACTTATCCCATTGTTCTGGCCACTTTCTGAAGCAGTTCTGGAAGTCTTCTTTTGTGAGTCTCTTTAGTTGGCGCTGTTTTGACAATCTCAATGTCCTGAATTTTTTCAAAATGTTTAACTTCCATGGTCATTTTGACTTTGGGGAAGAGCCAGAAGTCACACAGTGCCAGATCCTGTGAATAAGGTGGATGAGGACACACCATAATGTTTTCATTTGACAGAAATTGCCGGACCAGAAGCGATGTGTGACACAGTGTTGTCATGATGGGGGATGAAACCATTCGCCCATTTCATGTTAATATGTAGTGATCCATGATATACGGCACACTTTAAAACACATCTTCTTTCAATCGCAGCTCACACCCGACTGACTACACTTGTCATACATTGTTACTAAGGTTCAATGCACCCCTTCCCATATTGAAGATCCCTGCCTTTCTGTTGGATGGCACTCTGCAGCAGCACTCACTCTATTTTGTGATATCTTGTATATACAATAGACTATTACTCAGCTATGAGAAAAGATGAAATACTGTGATTTGCAACAACATGGATGGATCTTGGGACTATCATGCTGAGCAAAATAAGTCATATGGCAAAAGTCAAGAATCACATGATTTAACTCATATGTGAGATATAAAACTGAAAGCAATAAATAAAACAAGACACAAACAAACAAAAACTAATAGACACAGACAATAATTTAGTGGCTACCAAAGGGGAAGGAGATAGAAGAGAGAAAACGATAAAGGGGGTCAAATATATGGTGATGGAAAAAAATTTAACTTTGGGTCGTGAACACACAATGCAATATACAGATGTATTATAGAAATCTGTATAATTTTATTAACAATGTCATTCTAATTAATTTAATAAAATAAGAAAAAGAGAAGCTTCACAAATCAGATTACAAATAAGTAACTCTACCTTAAGTACTAGATTTTTTACAAGAAACTTTTATAGTAAATATGACATATGTTGTCTTTTAGTCAATAGGTTTTGGTTCTGGTTTTGGTTTTTTACATACATTAAGTGCAGAGAAGCATCTAAACTCAAAAAAAAAATAAGTTTACCCTAGAGGAAATTATTCATCCCACCAGATGTCATTAAGTAAATTGCCCTGAGATATTCTTAAAACAACTTTATCTTATGCTGTACACCTTAATCTTATAGTGTTGTATGTCATTATATTTCAATAAAACAAACAACAGCAACTTTATCCTCCAAATAAATAACACTATGGTGACACCTAACTCCTTTAATGATATGATATTCTTTTTAGTAAAGTTAAAAAGAACTAAAATAAAACACAAACACATGTTTATTTACAATAAGCCATTGAATAATACATGTGAAATTCAGGTGAACAGCTCTCTGAAGAGGGAAAAGGTAAGATTTTGGATGGATGGATGGATGGATAGATAGATAAATAGATAATAGATATCTAATCAAACTCTTACCTCTACCCAACTGAGATGACTACTTTATCTATTTATCTAGCTAGCTAGCTAGCTATCATCATCTATTCATCCATTCATCCAACCATCCATCCATCACAAGTAAGAAAGAGTCAGTTAGTAAAAGGCATATATATATATATATATATATATATATATATATATATATATATATATGCATATATATGGTATCATCAGAGGGAAAGGGTGTTTATTTTGAGGTCATAAAGCTGATATTTTATATGTAGTAATCATGGAAGACCTCATTTATAAGCTGACACGTAAGCAGTGACTCAAGTATGTGTAGAAGTGCTTCAAAAAGATACCAAGGAGAAATATGTTCAGGGATAGAAAACTTTTAAGTACAAAACCCTGGTATGGGAACATCCTTGGGTTGTTCAAGGACCAGCGAGTTGGCTAGAGTGGTCTAAGCCAAGTGATGGAACACATCACTACAAACCCAATCAACAGCAAAAGGAAATAAGGAGGATGATGATACATGGAACAAACTCTATGACTGTAAATTTAAATAAATTTAAATCTTTGAAATTCTTTGAAAAACACATCTTAAGTAATATTGACATAAGAGGAGACAGATCATAACTAAGAAACTGAGTCTGTGGTTAACACACCATCTGACATCCTCCCAAATAAACAAATGCGGGTCCCAGATAGCTTCAACTGGGTAAGTCTTCCAAATATTTAAAAAAAGACTAAATCTTCCAAATACTTAAAATAAATCAGCACAAACTCTTCCAAAGAATAAAAAAGGAGGTAGTACTTCTCAAATCATGTGATGAAGCCAGCCTAAATTTGTTTATAAAATCTGATAATGGAATTACAAGAAAAGAAAGTGACAGGCTACTCTCTCTCTCTCATGAACATCACCACAAAAATTCTTAAGAATTGTTTTCCTCATGAGTCACGCAACTTATTCTGAAAGAAAGTTGTTCATATTGTAGAAACATACACAAGCCTTTGTTTATATTTCTGGCCATATATATATATATATATATATATATATATATATATATGCACTTCTCTATCTGGAAAAGATTATGAATTCATTTTTTAAGAATATTGTGCTGTCATAATACATACATTTCTTTTATTGAAGTATTTTCGCTCCCTTGGCCTTCCTGCTACACTACTGATTTGCCGTTCCAATAAGGACGTCATGTCATAGAT
Organism: Rhinolophus ferrumequinum; assembly: GCF_004115265.2. NCBI lineage: Eukaryota > Metazoa > Chordata > Mammalia > Chiroptera > Rhinolophidae > Rhinolophus > Rhinolophus ferrumequinum. The sequence goes on along the minus strand of NC_046289.1, from coordinate 87,673,828 downwards.
AACCCTCTATGCATTTCAGCACATTTCTGTAGCTTATCAGCATCGTTGCCAATATTTCTAGTAGCATGCAGATATAAAACAATGATGAATAGCTTTTTTCAAATATATAATATATATATACATATACATATTAATATATACATATATAATTAATGTGCTTCACTTTCTTGCTCTAAACAAGTTTGCAAGTCCCCTGAGAACACTGCTTCTTCATCCCTCTTAAGTCATTTTTTTCTCTTATGTGACTCATAGCATGAGCTTAGAAACAGTATAGATATCTCCCTTGCTCTTTATTTTCTGTCACTTCCCCTAAATATATCCACTTTTGGATGTCACATAATCAGACTTTACCATTCATCCTTTTTATACTTCTCTATAGACCCTGTGTCATTATTCCTCAATGGTTTTGCTGCTGGTACATTGTCACTTACTCCAACAGAATTCTTGGTGATTTTAATATTCATATAAGTGATACTTTCAATACTCCTGATGACAAATGAACTTTTGCTTCATGCAACCGCAGCCACTTGCTTCCATGGTTATATCCTAGGTTTTGTTACCAATAACTGTAGGGTTTCCATGATTTCAAATCCAAGCTCACTGTCTCATATTCCAACATCAACCATTCTTCCCCACCACCAGAATCTTCTCAGTCTCCCTTACCCTGCTTGTGACCTGCCCGTTTATTTACTAGTTTAGAATGGTTACTAACATCATTCGTCTGCGAACACTACCATTCTTTAATTTTTAAACATATATGCCATTTTATTTGGCTATTTACCACTTCATTCCTCATCTAGCTTCCCCAAAATTCCTTCTCAATGTTGGATAAGATATAAGCTTAATTTGGAAATTATCACCAAACATCCTATGTAAAATAGTAGGGGAAAGTTGGTAAAAGAAGAGGAAAATTAATTATCTAAAATATATTAGGTGGACACTAGATTTTTGAGGCTGATCAAAAAGTTATTGTTAGTATTTACTATTTCTCATCTCCATATGTGTATCCCATGTCCTCTTTTCCCCTCAGCATTCTGTCCATATTTTGGGATATTTAACTGGTGACGACCTTCATTCCTGAGAGCTCTGAATGATTGGTAGTCCAGGCTCTTGAGGGTAAATCTAACCTACTGGTCAAGACAGTATAGGGAAGTATCCTAGGGACCCCTAAATTCCACCCCTGCATCTCCCTCTCTTCATTATGTAGCATTAACCTCATTTTCTCTCTATGTTCACCATCAGTCTCCCCAGGGAATGCTGTAAACCACTTTTTTTTATTCTTTAGCTATTGGTGCATGTGGTTCAAATGACCACATTTCAGTTAAATGGACCAACTCCCCAAATAGGTTGTTGTCTCAGAGCTTTAGGAAAATATCCTTCCAAGTGCTAGAAATATTCTTTCTTTAAATAGTGTTACCCAAGTATGTTTGCTTTGTGAAAATTCATTGTCTTGTGCCCTTTCAAACTGTACACTTTATCTGTATGTATTTATTTTAATTCAATACCAATTTTGTCATAAATAAAATAAAAACAAGATAAAATATAAAAGAATTAAAAAGAAAACTTAGAAAACTGCTGACATGTACATAGAAAATATCTGGAAGAATATAAGGAAACACTTGTTTGGAAACTTGTTCTTCTGGATAGACTTAATAATTCATCTTCATTATATTGAGGTCAGACAATTAAGTTCACGAATTCATCTTAGAAAAAGTGATTCATACCTCATTACTGAATATCACTACAGTACTCCCCTTGGGAAGCTATGCACTGATGCCAGTGCCTAGTCCACCCTTCAAAGCAATTTGGGAACTCTTTCTGGAAATGCCATCAGAACTGTCGTAGTATTACCTTTGATGTCCTGAATGTCATCAAAATGTCTTCCTTTTAATATTTCCTATATCTTCAGGTAAAGAAAGAAGTCATTGGGGGCCAAATCAGGTGAATAGGGAGGGGGTTCCAACACAGTTATTTGTTTACTGGCTAAAAACTCCCTCACAGACAGTGCCATGTGAGCTGGTGCATTGCTGTGACGCAAGAGCCATGAATTGTTGGCGAAAAGTTTAGGTTGTCTAACTTTTTCATGCAGCCTTTTCAACAATTCCAAATAGTAAACTTGGTTAACTGTTTATTGAGTTGGTACAAATTTATAATGAATAATCCCTCTGATATAAAAACAGTTAGCAACATTGTTGCAACAATTGCGTGAACTTAATTGTCAGACATTATATGCTTGTGTGTTGTTTGGATAGATTACATACAATATATTTAACTTTAAATTTTAAGTACCAAGTTTAAATATCTCCTGATTGTATGAGAGAAACAGAATGAATTAACAAGTGTAAAATAGAATGCTTACCAATGACTATAAATAATTGATATCATTGATTTTTGTTCAGTAAAATACACACACACACACACACACACACACAGTCATCTGGAATTGTTTGCATTCACAGTCACTGTGACTTGAAGTCAGCATTAAAAATAGAGCTTTTTGACCAAAATACAGGCTAATTTCAAAACTTCTACAAATTTATTCGAAACCCCACAGGTTTTTTATAGATCTGCATTTTTTCTTTTTTATGATTAGCTACATTTAAACCTAAATAGTGATTACCAGTCAGGAATAATGACAAAAAATATACACAATTTTTATGTTATTTTAAATATTTTCTGATGACTGCTAATTTCTAGCATATTAGTATTACAAATGGAAGGTGTAAATTTGCTCAAAACTCAAACTGATATAATTGAACATGTCAATAAAATTACTATTCTGCTAGAATTTGCAAAGTATGTGAAACATTACAATTATATTGCCTTACCTTATGACAAATTTTGCAACTCAAAATCAAAATGTATTTATAATATCCAGTCATAAATTTGTAAGAAAAATTAAAATAACTCAAAAGTATATTTATAGCCATAAATGTAATAAAGTACAGAATAATTTCATATTACATTAATACCACTATGAATTATATCATTCAATGTCTTCTGATAAATAGTAGTGTAGGCTTATGCATTCTAAGTCTAAAGTTACTTCCTAGGTTGTTTTATTCCCCCCAAGTTCACCAAAATATGATTGTAAACCCGAGCTCTTCCTGCTTTGTAAAATGTAAATACTACACAAAACAGCACAGAATGTGAACCTTGATATACACATATACTCACAAGACACAGTTTACACTCTCAGAAAGTCAAATATTAACATTAATTTCAAAGACAATTAATGTTACATAATTCCAACCTTTCTTTAAAGAAACATTTACTATAGTCATACATAGAATAAAAATCACACTTTATTTTTACATTTCTTCATACGTTATAATTATCACTATCTTTTAACCTGTCTTTCCAACTGATTTTAGTTCAACATAAGTTTTCTGCCATTATTTTTCTGTAGTTTACAAATAGCTCATTATAAAGTAATATATTACTCCAGTGGAAGGTTTTTTTTGGATCACTCATTAAAATTTGCTCTGTTACTTTGTCTTTTTATTGATTTATGTTGCAAAAATTTATTTGGTTGTTTAGGAATGTTACATCTATAATTTTATTTTCATCAACTTTTATTTTGAATTTTGCTCTCAAAGATATTCTTGCTTCATACAAAGAAATAGGAAAACTTTCTCATTTTAATGTTTAGAAATAGTTTGAATATGAGTAAAAGCATGTTTTCCTTCATGGTGTCAAATAATTATGAGCAAAGAGCCTGAAGTCCCAAAGTTTTCTTTGTAGAAACATGTTATTATCTAGTACTTACAGCATGCCTTCAATAGGTACAAGAATTATTTGGTTTCCTATGTTTCTGCAAATCAGTTGTTAATGGACTCTTTTTAAGAATTAGTCTGATGCATCTAAAGTTTCAAATATACTGGCATAAAGTTTTTAATAATATCCTCTTTAACTTTTTAATGACTGCCGTATTCCATTTTATTGTTGCAATGTTTTAGGGTTGTGTGTTCTCTTTCTCTTCTTCCTTTTTACTTTTTTAGAGTAGTGTTTGTTATACTCTCACACTTTGTGGATTTGTCTAATTTTCTGGTATTCATTACTCCTTAATATATTTTCGAGCCATATTATTATATTAAGTGTTTAAATTTTTAGTATTCCTATATCTTCCTGAAGAATTGAACATTTTATAATTATAAATGATCTTTATCCTTTCCTATATTCTCAATACAACAATTCTATTACATGTAAATTATATTTAGAAGCCTAATTCTGATGTTTTGTTTCTGCTAATTCTAATTCATGATGGATTATTTAAAGTGTGAAACTTGTGATTTTAGAGTTGGCATTTATTTAATATGGATATAAAATGTTTCCTTGATATTTATGAGTTTGGCCCTCACCAAAAACTTTATGTTTCCTTCTTCCTATTAGCACAGGTATATTATTGTTCAGAGTAATATTTCATGTTAATTCATTACATTGCAGCTTCAATTCAAACTCCAAACACACCTTAGGGAAAATCTACCGTTACAAACTGCCAAAGCAGACTTTTTTTCCTTAATCAAAACCAGATCAAGACAGACAGTCTGATTTATTCTCATTCTTTGTCACAGAGAAATATATTTGTTTGTCTCTGATACACCCTTTTAATGAACAGGTAGACCTTTTAGGTTAATGGATTAATTCAGAAGTCTCATTTCGTATTCTCTGACTAGCTTTGCTCAAGGCTCCTTTCTTTAATTATGAGACCATGTAAAACCACTGCCCTTTAGATATCATAACAGGCAACAACCCCTCAAAACTAGTAAGGTTCTTGTTTGTTTCACTTTTGCTCTTTGTTGCTGTCTTTTGGGATTTCTCAAAATCCCAAAATTCTTATTTTGTTCTTGTTTGTTTCACTTTTGCTCTTTGTTGCTGTCTTTTGGGATTTCTCTTTCTTGAGAATTCAGGCATGGAATTAAAAGAATCATCAAAATTATTCAGCATTTCTAGACATTTTGCAAGAGAGGATATTTTACAGTATTCCTAGTTGTAGAATTTTGTACTTAGTTTTATAATCCATAAAACTCTAGCAGAAATTCTGTAATTATTGTGATTTGAGTAACTGTGAAAATTGTCCAGTGAAATGCATATAACATTGTAGGCACTTAATATATATTAGATTATCTTCATCTAGCACTGAAAACTGAGCACTTACAGGCATGCTGCGTTGTTTAACTTCTGTTAGCATTTAAGACACATGGATCATCAAGATGGTGATAGAAGTCATTCTGATTTCCATCCCCCTTAAAAGAAGACCAACTAGCAACTGCCCCTAAATAAGATATGACTGTGAAGATCCTAGAACACCTAGGTGAAGCAGAAGTACTCTCCTGGACACAGAGATAAAAAAAAACCACATGAGAAGGGCAAGAGTAAAGCTACACTCTGACCGCATTGCCCTATGCCCCAGGCTCACACAGCACCTCCCTGAGAGCCCACCTTGCTGTCCCACCTATGCCTTCTCCAGTTGGGAAAACAGAGCATGGAGTAGACATCCAGCTCCCCCAGCATTCCCTTCTCTGGAAGCCCTCCTGAGCTTCACCTCACGGGAATCAGAGGGAATCTGTGGGGCTTGATTACTGGAGACGATTGAGATATGGAAGGGGGGCAGAGGTTTACAGCAACAAGAACTTGAGCCTTGGCTGACTGAGTTCCTACGCACAGCTGGAAACAAGCGGAAATTGCAACCAGTGGCTCTACTCATCTGCAGAACCAAGATGGTAGCCCCATCAGACCAGGACATTCAGTGCTCAGTTTTGCCTGATTTGGGACTCCAAACAAGTCCTGTCAGCCTTGGATACTGTTTTGCCATCTTGCATGGGCAGGGAAACTAGTTTATAGTCTGCCTATTGCTGAATACCCCATGACCCCTCTCAACCAGGAAGGGTGATTGGAGCACCTGGGAAGTTCCTTATCTCAGCCATACTGGAGCAGAGAGCTCTGAGAGCACTTCTTCTGCCCTTCTGCAGAGACAAGCTGGCAGACCTGTCTGGCCTGAGAACTTGGTATGCAGTTCTGCCTGATTCGCATCCCCAAGAACAAGCCATATTAGCCTTGAGACCCATTCTGTTACCCCTCCTGAAATGAAGCTGTGGACAAAAAAGGGGGGACATACTATACCTGATAAGCTCAGGAGAGGCCAGCATGGCAGGCCCTACAAACTCAGAGACCAAAATTAACCAAATAGGATGGTCTGAACATAAAAATTCCTAACTAAGGGTAGGTCATGGCAGGAAATCACATCCTTGGCCTGTAACCTCCTTGACAAAGATCAATCTTTACTTTAAGTTTAGCCTGTCTATTGCCCTTTTGTAACCTTCACAGCACAACCCACCTAATCAGAACAGACCACAGAACCCCTCATTATTACGCTGTTCCCCCAATACCATCTCTGTGTTGTAAGTGTTAATTATGAACTATCCTGTACCCACCAATGTAAAAGAGCTCTGCATTTCTCCATTTTATTTTATTTTTTTAAGAATTATTCCAAAATTTAAAGTTTATTTTAAAAAGATGAAAGACAAAAAATTGACATTCCCATGTCAGGCCCACTTATTATAAATTGTGTTATTGCTTCTTGAAGTCCAAAATTATGACAAATGTGGCCCAATAACATCAAGTACAATGAACACATTCACTAAAAGTTTGAGAAATTAAATCCTTATAATGAATTGAATCAGGGAATAACAATAATGCACCCATCAAAAAGTATCAGCCGCTTAATTAAATTGTTATTATAATGAAATCTTAGCAAAATATTAAAACAAGAGGAAAATCTACACGATTCCCTTAAACCTCTCTTTCTGAAAGAGCCCTGTGAGCTCCAACCCTGTCTGGGGCCACGTGTGCAAGGGAGCGTTTTCAGGCACTTCGTTCTTTTTTTTTTTTTTTAGACGTTTATCATTTCTATCCCTCACACTGTGTCAACCCCCGTCCCCCCATCCACTATCCCTCTGACATTGCACACAGCCATTACATTTCCACTGTCTCTATTCCTAATGCTGCACTCCGCTTCTTGTAAAAACACACACACACACACACACACACACACACACACACACACACACATAAACTTGTAGTTGACATTCATTATTGATCAGCTTCAGCTTCAGGCATCTACATCTTCCCTGAGATGGTCTCCCTAACAAGACAAGTGTCCATCGGATACCCTACAAAATCTTTACAACATTATTGATTACATTCCCCAAATTAAATTTTGTAACCCCGTGGCCATCTTGTGGTTACTGACTGTTTTCTAATCCCCTCACCTTCTCCCTTACCCCCACCCCCCACCTCCCATCTAGCAACCCTCAGTTTTTCCTCATTGTCTCCAAAACTGTTTCTGATTAGTTCATTCACTTATTATCTTCTTTAGATTCCACATATAAGTGAGATCATATGGTATTTGTCTTTCTCTGTCTGACTTATTTCACTTAACATAATGTTCTCTAGGTCCATCCATGTTGTTGCAAATGGTAAGATTTCTTTCTTCTTTATGGCTGCATAAAACTCCATTGTATAAAGTACCACAGCTTCTTAATCCAGTCATCTACCGATGGGCATTTCGGTTGTTTCCATGTCTTGGCTATTGTTTAGTGCTTCAATAAACATAGGGGTGCATAAAGTTTTTGAATTAGAGTTTTGGATTTCTCTGGATAGATACCTAGGAGTGGAATTGCTGGATCATAAAGTAGTTCCATTTTCAGATTTTTGAGATACTCCATACTGTTTTCCATAGTGGCTGCACCAATCTGCAATCCCACCAACAGTGCACAAGCGTTCCCTTTTCTCCACATCCTCACCAGCACTTGTTGTTTGTTGATTTATTGATGATAGCCATTTTGACAGGGGTGAGATGGTATCTCATTGTGGTTTTTACTTGCATTTCTCTGATGGTTAGTGAGGTTGAGCATTTCTTCATATGTCTGTTTGCCATCTGTCTGTCCTTTTTAGAAAACTGTCTCTTCATGTCCTCTGCCTATTTTTTAATTGGGTTGTTTGTTTTTTTGGAGTTGAGTTAAGAGAGTTTTTTTATAAATTTGTGATATTAACCCCTTACCAGATATGTCATTGGAAAATATCTTCTCCCATTCAGTAGGATCCCTTTTTGTTTTATTGATGGTTTCCTTTGCTTTGAAAAAACTTTTTAGTTTAATGTAATCCCACATGTTTATTTTTTCTCTTACTTCCCTTGCCCGAGGGGATATATCAGTAAAAATCTTACTCCAGGTAATGTCTGTAAAGTTTCTTCCTATATTTTCTTCTAGGAATTTTATGGTTTCAGATCTTACATTTAAGTCTTTAAGCCATTTTGAATTTATTTTTGTATATGGTGTAAGGAGGTGGTCCAGCTTCATTTTTTTGCATGTGTCTGTCCAGGTTTCCCAACACCATTTATTGAATAGACTGTCTTTACCCCATCGTACATTCTTGCTTCCATTGTCGTAGATTAAATGGCCATATAGGCATGGATTTATTTCTGGACTCTCTATTCTGTTCCATTGATCTATGTGTCTGTTTTTATGCCAGTACCATGCTGTTTTGATTACTGTAGCCTTGTAGTATAATTTGAAGTCAGGTATTGTTATACCTCCCACTTTGTTCTTATTTCTCAAGATTGCCTTGGCTATACGGGGTCTTTTATGGTCCCATATAAATTTTAGGATTATATGTTCTATTTCTGTGAAAAACGTCGTTGGTAGTTTGATAGGAATTGCGTTGAATATGTATATTGCCTTAGGCAGTATGGACATTTTAACTATATTAATTCTTCCTATGCATGAACATGGGATGTGTTTCCATCTATTTGTATCTTCTTTAATTGCTTTCATCAGTGTCTTATAATTTTCTCAGTACAGATCTTTTACTTCTTTGGATAAATTTATTCCCAGGTATTTTATAGTCTTTGAAGCAATTTTCAATGAGATTGTTTTTTTTAAATTTCTCCTTCTGATGTTTTATTATGGGTATATATAAATGCAACTGATTTCTGAATATTAATTTTGTATCCTGCTACTTTACTAAATTCATCCATCAGCTCTAATAGTTTCTTGGTGGAGTCGTTAGCGTTCTCTATATATATAGTATCATGTCATCTGCATATAATGACAATTTTACTTCCTCCTTACCAATTTGGATGCCTTTTATTTTTTTTCTTGTCTGATTGCTGTAGCTAGAACTTCCAGCACTATGTTGAATAGAAGTGGAGAAAGTGGGCAACCTTGCCTTGTTCCTGATCTTAAGGGAAATGGTTTTAGTTTTTCCCCATTGAGTATGGTGTTAGCTGTGGGTTTATCATATATGGCCTTTAATATGTTGAGATATTATCCCTCTATTCCCACTTTCTTAAGGGTTTTTATCATAAATTGCTCCTGGATTTTGTCAAATGCTTTTTCTGTATCTATTGATATGATCATGTGATTTTTATTTTTTATTTTGTTAATGTGGTGTATCACATTAATTGATTTGCGAATGTTGAACCGCCCTTGCATACCAGGGATGAATCCCACTTTATCATGGTGTGTGATCTTTTTAATATATGGCTGAATTCTGTTCGCTAATATTTTGTTGGGGATTTTTGCGTCTATGTTCATTAGAGATATTGGCCTGTAGTTTTCTTTTTTGTGGTGTCTTTGTCTGATTTTGGGATCAGGGTGATAGTGGCCTCGTAAAAAGTGTTTAGGAGCCTTCCCTCCTTCTGCATTTTTTGGAACAGCTTGAAGAGAATAGGTAATAATTCTTTTTCGAATGTTTTGTAAAATTCACTTGTAAAGCCATCTGGTCCAGGGCTTTTGTTTGTTGGGAGATTGTTGATTACTGATTTAATTTCCCTGGTGGTAATCAGTCTATTCAGGTTTACTGTTTCGTTTTGAGTTAGGTTTGGAAGGTTGTACGCCTCTAGAAAATTGTCCATTTCTTCCAGATTGTCAAATTTGTTGGCATAGAGTTGCTCATAGTAATTTCTTAATTTTTTTGTATTTCTATTGAGTCTGTTGTCACTTCTCCTCTTTCATTCCTGATTTTATTAATTTGGGTCCTCTCTCTCTTTTTTTAATGAGTCTGGCTAAAGGTTTGTCAATTTTGTTTATCTTCTCTAAAAACCAACTCTTGTATTCATTGATCTTTTGTATTGGTTTTCTGGTTTGTGTTTCATTTATTTCCACTCTGATCTTTATTATCTCTTTCCTTGTACTCCCTTTGGGCTTATTTTACTGTTCTTTTTCCAGATCCTTTAAGTGTGAAGATAATCTGTTGATTAGTGATTTTTCTTGTTTCTTTAAGTAGGCCTGCAATGCTATGAATTTCCCTGTTAGAACTGCTTTCGCGGCATCCCACAGATTTTGGGTCATCGTGTTCTCATTTTTGTTTGTCTCGAGATATCTTTTGATTTTTTCCTCAATCTCCTGGTTGACTCATTCATTATTTAGTAACATATTATTCAGCCTTCATGAATTCGTGTGTTTTCCAGTTTTTTTCCTGTAGTTCATTTCTAATTTCATAGCACTGTGGTCAGAGAAGACAACTGGTATGATTTCAATTTTCTTAAATTTATCAAGACTTGTTTTGTGGCCTAACATGTGGTCTATTTTGGAAAATGTTCCATGTGCGCTTGAGAAGAACATGTATTCTGCAGCTTTGGGGTGAAATGCTCTGAAAATATCAGTTAAATCCAAGTGGTCCAATGTGTCATTTAAGTCCGTTGTTTCCATATTGATTTTCTGTCTGGAAGACCCTCCATTTTACTTTTTATTCAACCTCAGAGATTTTCCCACTTTGCTTTCTCCCACCCCCTTTATCTACCACTAGTGGATTTCATGTAACCCTCCTTAAAGTCTCCTCCTTTGATTCTAAGTTATGAAATACGCTTCAAAACTCCCATTCTCTGGCATTTTCTTGAGATTTTCTTTCTCAGCATTTGTCCTCAGTTTAGCTCGAATAGACTCATCAAAATTCAATGCAGGTTTCGATGTTTCTTATGTTGACAAAGCTAATACAGTAAAGTACCCAGTCCCATCCAAGTAGGAATCCTGACCAGAGAATCCAGGCAACAGAGTAACAAATCCAACAACTACACTTGGGCAGAGAACCAACCCAGCAATCCTATCCAACTTTTTCCAGCCAGCAGCAGCCCTCAACACCTCAGAGCTCTGGGAGTTAACCTATCAAGAATAGACCCTAAGAGCAAGCTCCAACTTGCCCAAGGGTGCTACCAGCTGACCAATCCAGGAACCCAAACTGAGCTGACAAGTGAAAGACTGTCTGCCAAAGTGTACCTGTGCAGTCTGGAAAATGAGATTGCCTACTCAATTGTATAAATACCAGCAAAAGGAATCAAAGATCAGAAAAAATCAGGTAAACATGACACCACAAAAGGCAACTAATAAAGCTCCAATAACTGGCCCGAAAGAAATGGAGATCTTTGCACTGACGAGGAATTCAGAATAATCCTCTTAAAGACGTTTAGTGAACTATAAGAACACACAAACAAACAACTAAACAAAAATAGAAAAACAAAACAAGAATTTCAACAAAAAAATAAAAAATGAAAACCATCAAAAAGCCCCTCATACCTGTTAGAATAATTATCATCAAAAAGACAAGAGAAAACATAGGTATCAAGGATGTGGGGAAAAAGGACCCCTAATGAACTCTTGGTGGGAATGTAATTTGGTGCAGCCACTATGAAAAACAGTATGGAGATTCCTCAAAAAATTAAAAATAGAACTACCATATGGTATAGCAATTTCACTTCTGGTATATATCCATAGAAAACAACATCAGTATTCCCAAAAGATGTCTTCACTCCCATGTTCAATATAATATTATTTATAATAGCCAAAACATTAAATAAAAACATGTGTTCATCAATAGATGAATGGATAAAGAAAAGTATATACACACAGATACACACACTATGGAATACTATTCAGCCATGAAAAGAAGAAAATTTTGCCATTTACTATAATATGAATTGATTTTGAAAGCATTATGCTAAGCGAAATAAGTCAGAAAGAGAAAGGAAAATACTGTGTGATTTCACTTGTATGTGGAATCTAAAATATCTTAGAAACAGAGATCAGATTTGTGGTAGCCAGGGGTGAGGAGTAGGGTGTAGGAGAATTGGGTGAAGGTGATCTAAAGGTACAAACTTCCAGTTAGAAGATAAATAAGTACTGAGATTGTAATTTACAACATGATACTATAGTTAACAATACTGTATTGTATATTTGAAATTTGCTAAGAGATAATTCTTGAAAGTTCTTATTATAAAAAAAAATAATGTAACTATTTAAGGTGATGATAAACTAAAATTGTAATAATCATTTCACAATATATACATATATCAAGTCATTATGTTATAAATATTGAAGTTATACAATGTTATATGTAATTATATCTCAATAAAACTGGAAGAAAATGACCTATAAAGTTGCCCCTTGAATAACACAGGTTTGAACTGCATGGGTACACTTAGATGCAGAGTTTTTCAAGAAATACTGAAAATGTTTTTTTTTTTTTTCTCTTTCCTCTGGCTTACTTTATTTTAAAGAATACAGTATACAACACACATAACATAAAAAATATGTATTAATTGACTATGTTATCAGTAAGATTTCTGGTCAACAGTAGGCTATTGATAGTTTTTTGGGAGTCAAAATTCATACTCAGATATACAATTGTATCAGGGGTTGGCACTTCAACCACTGTGTTGTTCAAGGGGCAACTATATATAAAAATTTTTTTAAATAAAAACACATGAGGTCATTATATGAGTTATATAGATTAAATTATACTTACTAATGTTTAATATAGGCAATGACTTAAGATTTCTTCAGATTTTCTATTTACAAATAGAAATATCTGTATTAGTAAGATTTGACTCTAATACTCATAATATTGTTTATATATCTGGTACTATGTTCCTTCATTTTAAATCTGCAGCATAACTAACCTTGGATTGAATAAGGGAAGTTGATGGAGTGATGTCAGAAACATGGCATCATGAGGGGTCCCCCTTAATCTCTCCCCTTGAAGTCACAAATTGAGCAGCTATAATTCAAAAAAGGATTCCCTATGCAACACACAAACATGTCTGACAGATCTTGCATCAAAATGTGGGTGAATAAGGGTGGAGAGGGTAGGAAGGAAGGGAGAAGTTCAGGGACAGAGGCATGGGACACAGCCCCTGCAGTCAAGAAAAGGGAGGGTTGAGACTGCAAGTGCATTGTCTGTGGCCACAGAAATTCTGCCTGAGGGATCAGCATACAATATTGCTGAACCCAGCGATTGGGGCAGAGACCTTGGAGCGAAGAATGAATGCAAAAGTGCTACAACTGTAGTCTAACAGCCCCCAATGTCAGAAAGAAAACAAAGTCACAGAGCCTGGCCACCTGCTCCCACCCTCCCAGAGATCACCTCTCCTCACCCTCCCAGTACTAGCAGCAGGCCCCCGATAAAACTGCAGCAGTATCAGATTCAATAGCAAAATATTTACAGCCCTGAGAACTGGAGAAACTGTTCCTGAAAGGCAGACACACACTGTGTCTAATTCCAGTGACAAGGGAGGAGATACAGGAGTGAAGCCGATGTGGTCTAGCAATCACCGTTACTCAGAGAAGAACAAAGCCACAAACAGGCCAGCCACCTCTCCCAGTCCACCCCCACCTTTCAAGACTGATCCCAGCAGGGGCACCCAGGGCTGCTGAGGCACACAACCTGCATCTGCCTGCAGGGGCAGCACTGGGATTTCAGAGGCTCAGAACCTCATAGCCCACCGCGTCCTTCCACGGGGGTGGTGCCCTGAGACTGGGACAACCGGGTCACAGAGATGTCTACCTCCTCAGGGAATTTCCCACTGAATAAAGCTAGAACAGGGCAAGAGAAAATAAAACACTCCCACACTACATGTTAGAAAACAAAAGAAAGACCTCTTCATATCAACCAATTGCAGAATCCATTCCCATAAAGGCTCAGGTAGAGAAATAATTAATCAGTTACTATGAATAACCAAGGTAACAAGGCAGCTCAGAAAGAAAATGAAACTCTCCAGAAAATAACCTTAAAAACATGAAAATATATGACTTAAATGACAGAGAATTCAAGATAGCAGTTCTGAAAAAAAACTCAATGAGATGCAAGAAAACAGATAGGCAGTTTAATGAATTCAGTAACAAAATCAACAAACAAAATGAATACCAAAGAGATTGAAATTTTTTAAAAGAATCAAATGGAAATTCTGGACCTGAAGTACTCAATAGAAGAGATGAAGAATGAAACAGTGAGCTTAGGAAATACAGCTGACCAGATGGAGGAAAAAATTAATGATATTAAAGGTAAAAATCTGGAAATGATTCAGATGGAAAAAGAGAGAGACTTGAGAGTTAAAACAAATGAAAGAACTCTATAAGAACTATTCTAACTCCATCAGAAAGAGCAATTTAAAAATAATGGGTATACCAAAAGGAGAAGAAAGGGAGAAAGGCACAGCCTATTCAAACAAAGAGTCAATGAGAACTTCCCAAACCTATGGAAAGAACTGGATGCTCAAATCCAAAAAGCAAACAGTACATTAATTACCTGAATCTAACATGTCATCTCCAAGGCACATTATATTGAAACTTTCAAAAATTAATGACAAAGGAAAAATTTGCAAGGCAATAAGGGATAAGAAGATGGTAACCTACCTAGGGAAGCCCATTAGATTATCATCAGATTTTTTAGCAGAAACTCTAGAAGCCAGAGGGAGTGGAATCAAATATTCAAACTATTGAAAGAGAAAAATTGTGAGCCAAGAATAATATACACATCAAAGTTATACTTTAAATATGAAGGAGGAATGAAAACCTTTCTCGATATACAGAAGCTGAGGGAATTTTCCAGCACAAGGCCTGTATTATAGGAAATACTGAAGGAGGTTTTTCAAACTGAAACAAAAAGACAAAAGAATACAAAACTACAAGATTACCAACAGACAGACAGAAGCAGAAACAACAACCCCTACACAGAATAGGGCACTATACACTTAAATATAACCTAAAGGGTAAAGGAGATAAAACCATTAAAAAAATAAATAAAAAGAGATGAAGAGGACAATTTGCTACTCAGTAATTAACTCACAGCACAAATAGGGATAATTTGTATCCACAAAAATATAAAAGGGGAGGGGGCAAAAGTCTGAATTTGTGAAGGGGAGTGGAGGTAAAATGCATGCTTAAGAAAAAGGACTGCTGTATATATGAAACTTTCTTTTACATAGATTTAATGGTAACTGCTTAAAAAAAATCAGAACTGAGACATATAACTTAAAAAAGAGGAAACAGAAGAAAGCATCATAAAATACCACCAAACTAAAATAACAGACAGAAACACAGTAACAAATAAACAATGGAACTATCAGAAAACAAAAGATAAATGGCTATAGGAAATCCTTATATGTGAATAATCATTATAAATGTAAATGGACTAAACTCACCAATAAAAAGGCACAGAGTAGTAGATTGGATCAAAACACAAAACCCAACCATATGCTGCCTCCAAGAGACACATCTCAGTTACAAGGACAAATATAGACACAGAGTGAAAGGGTGGAAACTTATACTCCAAGCAAAAGGCATCCAGCAAAAAGCAAGTGAGTTCATACTTATATCAGATGAAACAGACTTTAGGATAAAAAAGGTAACAAGAGACAAAGATGGACATTTTATAATAATAAAGGGGACAATACAACAAGAAGACATAACACTAATCAGTATATAAGCTCCTAATCAGAGAGTGCCAAAATATATAAAGCAACTATTATACTAACAGAACTAAAAGGAGAAAGTGACAAAAACACACTTATAATAGGGGACCTAAATATGCTATTGACAGCTATGGATAGATCATCCAAACAGAAAATCAATATAGAAATATCAGCCTTAAGTGACACATTAGACCAAATGGACATAATTGACATTTACAGAGTCTTTCATCCTAGAACACCAGAGCGTACATTCTTTTCTACTACACATGGAACATTCTCAAAGATAGACTATATATTGGAACACAAAACTAGTCTCAGCAAATTTAAAAAGATTGACATCATACCAAGCATATTCTCTGACCACAATGCTTTGAAATTAGAGGTCAACTGCAAAAAGGAGGTGTGAAAAACCACAAAATGTGCCGAATAGACAACATGCTACTTAAGAATGACTGGATCAACAAAAAATGAAAAGAAAGATCAAAAGATACATAGAAACAAATAAAAATGACAATATATTATTTCAAAATTATTGTGATATGGGTATTGTGAAAGAAGCATTAAGAGGGAAATTTATATGATTATACTCCTATCTCAAGAAACAAGAAAAATCTCAAGTAAACAAGCTAACATTACATTGTACAGAACTAGAAAAAGAACCAATGAAATCGTAAGTCAACAGAAGAAAGGAAATAATGAAAATTGAAGCAGAATTAAATAAAATAAACAACCAAAAAGACAATAGGAAAAATTACTGCAACAATAAGCTGTTTCTTTGAAAAGATTAATTAAATTGACAACTCCCTTGCTAGACTAAGGGAAAAAAGAGAAAAGACAACAATAAACAAAATAAGAAATGAAAGAGAAGTTATGACAGATACCACAGAAATACAAAAGATCATACAAGAATACTATGAAGGACAATATGCCACCAACTTCAATAACCTAGAAGAAATGGACAAGTTCTTAGAAATATATAACTTTCCTAGACTGAATCATGAAGAACTGAAAAATCTACATAGACTGATCAAGTGTAAGGAAATTTTAAAAATCATCCAAGACCTATTCAAAAGAAAAAGTCCAGAACCAGAAGGCTTCACTAGTGAATCCTACAAAACATTCAAAGATGATTTAATATCTTCTTCCTCTAGCTCCTCCAAAAACCTGAGGAAGATGGAATACTTCCTTACTCCTTTTATGAGGCCATCATTACCCTGATACCCAAACTTGGTAAGGATAACACAAGAAAAGAAACTACAGACCAATATCTCTGATGAATACACATCAGAAGGATCTAAAAAATCCTAAACAAAATACTAGCAAATCGAACACAACAATACATTAAAAAGATTATACATCATAATCAAGTGGAATTCATTTCAGAGGCACAAGGATGGTTGACCATATGCAAATCAATCAATGTGCTACACCACATAAACAAAATAAAGGACAAATATCATATTATTATATCAATTGATGCAGAAAAAGCATTTGACAAGATACAACATCCATTTATGATTAAAGCACTTAATAAAATGGATATAGAAGGAAAGTACCTCATCATTATATAGGCCATATATGACAAACCCTCAACTAATATCATAATTAATGGTGAAAAATTGAAGCCCTTTGCTCTATGTTGAGGAACATGACAGGGCTGTCCCCTATCACCTCTGCTTTTCAACATAGTGTTGGAAATTTTAACCAGAGCAATCAGGCAAGAGAAAGCAATAAAAGGTATCCAAATTGGGAATGAAGAAGTTAAATTGGTACTTTTTGCAGATGACATGACTCTTTATATAAAAACTCTAAAGACTCCACCAAAAAACTATTAGAAATAATAAACAAATACAGTAAAGTTACCGGATACAAAATCAAAGTACAAAAACACTTTGCATTCCTACATACTAACAATGAAATTTTTGAAAAAAGACCAACAAAAAATGAAACAATTCCTTTTGCAATTGCAACTAAAACAATAAAATACTAGGAATAAACTTAACAAAGGATGAGAAGGACCTATACAGTGAAAACAACAAGACTTTTTTTAAAAAAATTGAAGAAGTCACAAAAAATGAAAAAATATTCTGTTTTCTTGAATTGGAAGAATCAACAGTTAAAATTGCTATATTACCCAAAGCAATATGTATATTTGATGCACTACCCATCAAAATCCCAATGACATTTTTCAATGGAGCAGAACAAAAAATAATCAGATTTGTATAGAATCACAAAAGTCCTTGAATAGCCAAAGCAATCCTAAGAAAATAGAATAATGATGAAGTTATCATATTCTCTGACTTTAATTTATACTACAGTGATAATAATCAAAAGAGCATGGTATTGGCAGAAAAACAAACATACAGACCAGTGGAATAGAATTGAGAACCCAGAAATAAACCCAAATGTCTATGGGCAGATAATTTCCACAAGGGAGCCAAACACATACAATGGAGAAAAGAAAGCCTCTTCAATAACTGGTGCTGCAAAAATTGGAAAGCCTCGTGTGAATGAAATTAGACTGCTATTTGTCACCATGAACCAAAATTAACTCAAAATAGATCAAAGACCTAAACATAAGACCTGAAGCAATAAACTGCATAGAAGAAAGCTTGGGTTCAGAGAAGATTTTATGAATTTGACCTCAAAGGAAAGGGAAATAAAAGCAAAAGTAAATGAATGGGATTATATCAAACTAAAAAGCTTCTGCACAAAGAAACCATCAACAAAACTATGAGACAACCAGCTGAATATGAGAAGACATTTGCAAACAACATCTCCAATTAGGGGCTAATATTCAAAATATATAGAATTCATACAACTCAACAACAACAAATCCAATAAAAAAATGGTCAGATGACCTGAACAGACATTTCACCCAAGAAGACATACAAACGGCCAACAGAAATATGAAACAATGCTCAACTTCACTAGCTGTTAGGGAAATGCAAATCAAACCTCAATGTGATACCACCTTACACCTGTTAGAATGTCTATTGTCAACAAGACAAGTAATAACAAGTGTTGGAGAGGTTGTGGAGAAAAAGGAACCCTCATAACTGCTGATGGGAATTTAAATTGGTATAGCCACTATGGGAAACACTTATGGAGGTTTCAAAAAATTAAGAATAGAATTACCATATGACCCAGCAATCCCTCTTTTGAGTGTCTACACAAAAAATCTGAAAACATTTATCTGTAAAGATATATGTACATCTATATTCATTGTAACATTATTCATAGTGGCCAAGACATGGAAACAACCAAAGTGTCCTTTGATAGATTGGATAAATGTGTGGTACATATACACAATGGAATATTACTCAGCCATGAGAATAGATGAAATACTGCTATTTATGACAACCTCAATGGATCTTGAGTTTATCATGCCAAGCGAAATAAGTCAGAAAAAGTCAAGAAACATATGACTTCACTCATATGTGGCATGTAAAACTGAAAGAAACAAACAAACAAGACAAACAAAAACTCATAGTCACAGACAACAGTTCAGTGGTTACCAGAGGATAAGGGGGCAAGAGTGGTGGTAGAAAAGGGAAAGGGGATCAAATATATGGTGATGGAAAGAGAACTGACTCTGGGTGTTGAATGTAATATAGAGATGATATTATAGAAGTGTATACTTAAAACCTACATGAGTTTACTAAACAATGTCACTGCAGTAAATTTAATAAAGTTTAAAAATAAAGAACATGGGAATTTGAAGATATTAGATAGTATCTTCTTTGAGTAAACTGTATATATCAATGCTTTTTATAATTTCTAGTTCTGTTTTTCTTTTCTAAAAATTATTACATAACTAGTAATCAAAATTTATAGACTTCATGAAGTTTTAGATTGGTGACAGTGCTGAGACAATTGAGTTTGATCTTTTATGTGATATATGAGAACTTTTATCAGATAATATATTGCGAGAATGCATGATCAATGTATTCAAATATATTTTTGTCAGTAATCTTTAAAAGCTGTATTTGTTAATATATTAGTAGAAGAATTTGTGTAAACCTCTTCATTATGTAGTGAGTTTCAAATTTAGTCTATAGTTTCAAGTGTAATAATAGTTAATCTAATTCTAGTAAATTTTGCCCAAAAGCTAGGAGCAATTAGTAGCAGCTGGTGGCTTTGGGAATCTTGTATGCATGTAAGCTAACTAATTGGATATTTTGGGTATTTGCCTATAGTTTCAGGAGTATTATAGGATTTTCATGTAGTCTGCTCATTATTCTCAGACCCTATGTTGGATACCTGGATCATAATGGAAGAGCAATAAATTTTGGATATTTTTGTAAGTTTCAAGCTTGTTAATACAACTCTTTGATACGTGCATTACTTTCACCTTAATTTGGAGTTCTATTTTGATCAAAGCTTTCTCCACTTTGCTAATCTAGAACGCTTCTGGAGCATTAAAGAAACAAGTTAATCCATGTTTTACTAAAATTTCTGTTTTAGGCATCTTCCTTTCACTTTTACAAACAAATGTCAGGAATCATATTTATGTATGGTTATCAAAGGAAGAAATATATGATCTAGATCACAAAATCTAGCCATGTTAATATTATAAAATACACAAAATCAATGGTTATCAAAGGAAAAAATATGTAACCTGAATGAAACAAATGGATTAATATAATATATGTAATTTCAAAGAGATCATTCTTAGGTCCACAACATACATTTTCTCAAGTGTAGACTACATTATGTCAGGAAAACATGTAATACATATTAAATTTATTTGAGAGACTAACTACAGGAGTAAGCTCTTAGTGATTGAAGAAGTCATATATATATATATATATACCCATATAAATTCATGTTCATGTACCCTTCATCATACATATTGAATATCCATTGGGATATCAATAGCAATGGTTAAATGGAAAATAAAAATAAACTATGGAATATTCAAAAGTGAAACGTTATATATTAATATTAAATCATACTGAAGAGATATTCTACTTAACAGTATGGTAGTAGCACATAAATACAAAAAAAAAGTCAATAGAATAGAACTGAAAATCCAAAAGTAATTCAGGTTCATGAGAAAGTTTATTATATAATAAAGGTGGGATCACACATCAGTAGGCAGAAATAGACTTTTTTTAAAATAGGCTTAGGAAATGGAAAGTCATATGGAAAATAATAGATAAAATTGGATTTACACAAGAAAAGTTCAATATGGACCAATAATCTATGTGTTAATTGTAAAGCCATACAAATACTAGAAGCAACGTAGGATTAGTTGCTCTATAAACTGAGTGTGGGGATAGACTTATTTAGCTTAATTAAAATAAATATAAATAAACAAAAGTTATGCAGAGAAAATGTTTGTAAAGATACCACAAAAAGTATCAATATCCCTAACATAAAAATAATCTTTAATATGGAGGAAAAGCATAAAGTAGAAATCTTAGGGAAAAGGGACTTAAGCAAAAGACATGAAATATCAATTCATTAAAAAAGAAAACTAAAAATGGTCCTATGAAAAGTTATTCAACTTCATTCAGAATAGGAGACTTGCAAATTCAACCTTCAAGCAAGAGAATTTGAAAATACGTTACGCATTATTAAATCACATGCATTTATTCTTTAACTGAGGGATCTGCTTTCTAGCTATTTACCCCAAAGATACACTTTCAATACAAAAATACATATGCATACAGTTACCCATTGCAATGATATTTTTAATGGAAAAATATTGAAAATAACCTAAGTTCCCACGCATAAAAAATCATTTGAAAACACTTTGTTGTAACCATACAATTGAGAACTATGCATCTATAAAACTATTGAGGAAGATCTCCATGAAGTGAAATGGATAGATTTCTAGGATTTATTAACTTAAAAAAAGTACAACTGAATATATATTTATGTTTAGATTTCTATATAAAGTGGTGATTTGTTTTGTTAAAAAGAAGAAAATTGAGAAAATATACAGTAGTTACTTATTTTTGCAAATGCAAACACAAGTAGGGTAAATAGAAAGCTAATGAATTTGATTATTACACGTGGGCTTTGTGAAGATAAGAGAGTGAGATTATGTTTAGCATATCTTTTGTATAGTTTTGATTTGGGGAACCATGTTCTTGTTTTACATATTCAAAAAACTAAACTAAATCAACAAGAACAGGGGAGAAAACTAAAATTGAATACAGCTATATTTAAAATGATTAAAACAACCACACTAAGGAAAAAAATAATAATCCAAGAAACTCCTGAAAAATAGTACTTCCATTATATATCCTCATTCAAAAGTGAAAATAACTGCAAATCAATCTAGAACTCTAATTGGTATGTTTAACTTTTGAATTAGCAATAGTGTAGCCATTCTGGAATTACTTTGTTTTGTAGGATTGCAAATAAGTCAATTCTGAGAGGCTGTTGGGAGTCTGATTTTCCCCGCTGGAGAAATGAGAAACAACACTGAACTGAGAAAGATGAAAACTTTTGCATTGGATTGGAATTAGGAGTATCCCCATATTGGGCTGAACTGATGATGTTTTAATCTTTCTTCTTTGTCCACGTAAAGGGCACAGTAGCAGTAACATTCAAGTAGCAATGATCACCATCAGGACCCAGATCTGTGATTATAAATATTGTTCACCAATAAAATGAACCTGAGTCTCCTTAAAATCTTGGAGAAGTTGGTGATTCCAGTGCTGGAGCAATACCTATACAATATGAGACTTTAAAAACTTTGAACCAGAAGTAAGAAAATGCTGAAAAAAACAAACAAACAAAAAGATGGGATCATGTAAAAGGAACATGGGAATAGTGTAAAAGGGCTACTACTATTCAACTGGGCATGCTTTAAACATCAAAATGAATAATGACAGCAATAGATTATAACCAACTGAATATAAATTACTAACATACTAATTAACTAAATATATATATATATATATATATATATATATATATATATATATAAATGTGCACACATTTTAAGAACAAAAACTGTATTAAAATTGTAATACTCAATAAGTATATACCAATAACGAAAGATGAATACAAGTCACGTTTGACTTCTGCAATTACAAGAGGTGCTCAAAGTGGTTACCATCAGTGTCCAGACATTTCTGATTATGGCGAACATTGTTTGGTAGATTTCTGTGACAAGTGTGTAAACTATTCCAACACCAGAGCAGAAGAAGCAGGACTTGTTGCTGCAGGAGGCCTCCCAGATCTTCCCTTGTGCACATCACACACAGCACCATGTATCTCAAACTTATGACGAATGCGTGCAGTTTTTAGGTGTGTTAGAGGTTCTGTTGCATACTCACACCTTCATTGTCGTTGTACTTTCACAATGTTCTTGAATTTCAAATATTACTTCAAAATGGTCTTGCATTCCTAGAATGATAACCGTGCTTCCACCATTTTCTTTGACTGTCCTGCGTGTTGCCTGGTGATACTAGCGTTCATTTGATTAACGCCATCTTTTGAGTGAACATCATCACTACACATTGTTGCCATAATTAAATTCAACTTCAAAAAGCAATACATAGATAACATCTCTTAAAATGTGTATACATTTTTTGGTACCTCTGGCATGTATGTGTGTGTGTGTGTGTGTGTGTGTGTGTGTATGTATGTGTATATATATGTATATGTATATATACATACGTATACATATATATACATACACACATATATATGATACTAACTAAATATATGTAAAATACTAATTAACTAATTAACTATATACATAATACAACAAAATATATATTTTTATATATATATATATAATGGGTGGATGTATATCGATAGATAAGAGAGAGGGTAAAGCTCTTTTATTAGCAATAAAAGGCTAAATCATAAATATAGAAGGAATAACAGATGTAGAAAATCACCATTTCACAAACATAATAATAATTGATTCAGGTAAGAATCATTAATGGAGACCAAGATTACCAGGTAAACAAAGAATAGTCTAAAAAAATCTTCCCAACATATTACTTACAAAGATAGGAATACTAACTTTACAGTGGAAAAATCTGGTGGACAGCAATGCAACAAAATGCTCAAACTTTACCCAAAATATTGGGCTAAGAATAATAAAGCTATATATATATACACATATATGTGTACATATGTATATGTGTACATATATATGTACACATATATGTGTGTATATATATACATATATATACACATATATACATATACACATATATACGTATATATGTTATCTTGCAAAAAATACATAATCTGAATATAATCTTGAGGAAACATCAGGCAATCCAAATTGATGTTCATTTTGCAAATAATTGGCCAGTACTCTACAAAATATATCAGTCTCATAAAAAAGAAATACTCAAAAACTGGTTCAAGCGTGGCCGGTTAGCTCAGTTGGTTAGAGCCCGGTGCTCTTACCAACAAGGTTGCGGGTTCAAGCCCCACATGAGCCACTATGAGCTGCATCCTCCACAACTAGATTGAAACAACTATATGACCTGGAGATAATGGGTCCTGGAAAAACATACTTAAAATGAATAAAAGTTTAGAAAAACTGGTTCAGATGAAAGGAAACTAAAGAGACAAGACAACAAAATGAAGTTTGTGATGATAGATTAAATCAAGAATGGTGAGAAATTTCTATCAAGGCCATCCATTGTTGAAACAACTAACAAAATTTAAATACAGACTTAGTATTAAATAATAACATCGTGTCATTTAAAATGCCCCTAATTTGACTGCATACGTAAACAAATGTCTTTGGTGTTAAATTTTATGCTAAGCATTTGGGGATGAAAAAACAAAATGTTAACTTGTATAAATCTGAATGCAGAGCATACAAGTGGTGGTTGCATTTTCCTTGCAACCCTCCTGTGAATTTGAAATTATATAAAACTAAGAGTTGAACATTATATCGAAGCTCTTTAATATCGAGCACGTTCACTGTCAGCCATTTAGGAACTCCACATACGGAGGAGGTATACTAGAAGATGTTGGTGAACTCTTCAGTTAATGGAAGAGCCTCAAATCCAATTAGCTCAGAAAATATTGGATTAATGCTAGCCCTGGTAGGCAGCCTTAATGACTATACTCCAGGGCCAAAGCTGGTGTGCATTCTGATAGGTCAGTACCTGTGCCTTACAGGTTGTTAAATATGTTCAGTATCATCTCTGTACGAGCGAAAGCCTTATTTAAAACAAGAAGAAGTCATTTTTTAAAATAGAACTGTCAAGTGTATATATGCAAGTTATGTTCTAAACCCTAAAGTAAAATAATAAGAAGAGTTGAAAACGAGCTAGTTCAAAAATTCAGAAAAGCAGAGCAAGATTTTCTGCCCACTATTGGTGCTGAGGAGCCAAATACGAGCCACCTTACGAGTCTCTTAGATAAAACACTTTTCATTTCTTTAGGAGAGCACCACTTTTAAAAAATAGTTTTTCTTCCAACTGTTTCCTAATATATGCTACAAATAACCTGTTAAACCCCCAAAAAAATGCTAATCATAATCAGATTAATGAAATATAAACTGATACATCTAATAGTTTAACAAAGTTTATACTGTTTTAATTCAGACTTGTTTGCCTCAATATATTTTTACTTGAAAAAAAACAAACTACATGCAATGTCATTTTCATGCTGTATTTTAGATAAAATACTGTCCAAACTATAATAACTTCTGAAATCTGAGTCAATATTAATAAAGTTTTCTTATATTTGAGAAATCTATTTTTATATTAGTGATGCACAGAAGTCATTTTAAAGCAATTACGGTCTAGATTATTTAACAGGAAGCCTAACAAAGTTCATAGTGTGGTCACGAGATGGTTCTTCTGATCAATGAGTTTTGGTTAAGTAAATGAAGCATAAATGTGGACAAGTAAATGAAGATGTAAAGCTCTTTCATCGTATGCAAAGCCAATATATACGGTATATTGAATAAACACTGATGGTTACTACTTAAGAGAAAGTATTTATTTCTCTTAAAAACAAAGTTCCATTTCACGAAATAAAATTATTTTAGGTACGAAGCAAGAAGTTTGGAACATAATAAAATTCAAGGCTGTCATATCAACCACAATTACTGTTGAAATACACAACACAATACAGAAAAGCTATTAGACTATGAGCAGGAAAAACTAATTTTCACATTCTGCTTTCAATACACTTGAACCTTCCACTTGAATGTTGTGCCATCCACTGAGGAGGGTGCTGGACAATTGAGTTGTCTGCCTTTGTGTTTTAAGCAAACTGGACTGCACGAATACCTTTCAACACTAAATTTCAGAGAAAACTAGATAGGCTGGGAGACCAGTGGAAAGACTGCTGGAATTACTGGCATATGATGGGTGGATCTAAATATTGTCTGTTCTAAAGCTCTGGCAATAGGAAAGATTTCCTAGCCAGGATTGGATGTTAGTATCTGATCCATTGAACTCAAGGAAATTTGTGGGATTATGCATTAGATGTCTTCCCAACAGGAACCAATATAAACTGACAATCAAACGCTTCTTCAATAATTTTTATTTCACATCTTTTATTCTTAGAATTTGCATGAATGATTCTCCAATATCAGATTTCCTGAAGCAGATCCACCAATTTATTTATTAAAATTCATTTTCTTGCTTCCCTTACCCACTACGGAATATGAAATATATTGTGGTTGGGTTCTAAAATCTGATAATCTTTAAAATATCTCAGGTGATATATGCACACTAAAATTTGGAAACTATTGCAGCATGCTGGGCTGCCCACAGGGGGGGTTCCTTCCTTTGGAGCTTATTTATGGTAATTCTGAGAAGCTAAATCCTTTTGCAAAAATCATGTATATATACATACCTCTTAGCAAATTGCCACTTTCACTCTGAATATGAAGGAAAAAATTAAAAATAAGGTAATTCAATGTGAATAAAAATCATAAGTTTAAAGAATAAGAATTTGAATGCAAATGAGACAGAAGCAATAAAAAGAGTAAGAACATGTCTATTTACCAGAGTACTTCATTACATTCAAGTTTCTAAGTACAAGACAATGGAAATGAAAGGGTAATTCTAGAACTAATTGTATATGCTAGTAGTAGCTTAAGAGAAATATATCATTTCATGAAATTGTTTACCCTCATGTTGACTTTTTCAACTCTTTTAATTGGCACTTACAGTATGCTAAACTTATTGTAAGGCACAATTAAAGACTCCAGATGTGAATGTGATTTAGCTTGAGAAAAACTGTGAGACACTGATGATCAATGCTAATTTCTTACATTCTACTCAAATCTTGGCAGCAACATGAGTAAATCCCACACAATGTTGTTGCCACACATTAATTATTTTCTCTTACTTTACTTCATTATGCCACACATTTGAAATTAGTAGATTTCTACAGATAAAAACAAATAGAGGACTTTGCCAAATATATGTATGTGGTTTTTCTAAGCCAGAGACATGTATCCTGAATAAAATTCCTGATGTCACTTATCGATTTATAATCTGGGAACAATGCTCCTCATAATATTTGGAGTCCAATTTGTTATTATTGTAAGGTAACCTAAGATAGGTGTTACAAGTGAACAGGAATTTCTATAAATATATTTTCCCCCAAATCAATACATGGATTTTATTGCATCTTCAAAATATCATAAATAAGTCTGAGGAATCACTCAACATCTTCGTATTTCTGTAGCTGAACAACTTAGATCTTATTCATCAGCCTGTTGAACTGTTCCTCTATCAGAAACATAGATACCATCCAAAAATTTTTGGTATCCTATTTTTAACTGTTGTTCCTTGTTAAATCAAAGCAGCTAAATTTGATACAAGTTCAATATCATTTCCTTCAGGAATTAACTCATCTTTCTGGGCTTGAGATACTGAACAAGCAACACCTGACCTCATCCGAAACATGAGGATGTATTTTTCACCCAAGAAATTTCGGATTTCAACAAGAGAGTCATTCTCCTGAACAATGACGTTAATGGGGAAGTGAGCACACACAGACCTCCTCTTGTAATGGACATCCACTGTAACACTCTTGACCATGTTTTGTCCATCACCACAGATAGTGCGAACTGTAGCCAGTTCCTTTATACGAGGTCAGACAATTAAGTTCGTGAACTTGTTGTAATGATGTTACTAACTTTTTTGATATCAGAGGAATTATTCATTATGAATTGGTACCAACTAGACAAACAGTTAACCAAGTTTACTATTTGGAAGTGCTAAAAAGATGGCGTGAAAAAGTTAGAAGACCTGAACTTTTCACCAACAATTCATGGCTCTTATATCACAACAATGCACCAGCTCACACAGCACAATTTTGTGAAGGAGTTTTAGCCAGTAAACAAATAACTGTATTGGAACACCCTCCCTACTCACCTGATCTGGCCCCTAATGCCTTCTTTCTTTACCTGAAGATAAAGGAAATATTGAAAGGAAGACATTTTGATGACATTCAGGACATCAAGGGTAATATGATGACAGCTCTGATGGCCATTCCAGAAAAAGAGTTCCAGAATTGCTTTGAAGGGTGGACTAGGTGCTGGCATCGGTCCATAGCTTCCCAAGGAGAGTACTTTGAAGGTGACCATAGTGATATTCAGCAATGAGGCATGTAGCACTTTTTCTAGGATGAGTTCGCAAACTTAATTGTCAGACCTTCTATTTCTTCACCGTTTGTCACCCTGGAGCCTCTTCTTTTTCTTTCCAAGGAAACTGAGTTCTAAATTGATGTGATTGAAGTCCCTCTGCAGGGAGCCGCTGGGGGCTTCACAACTGTGTGTCCCTCAGACTGATGTCCACATTTTCTGGAAAGTCCACAGTCTTTTTGCTGAGAATGGTCTTCATCCTTGCAGTAGATGCAGGAAAAAGAGCTCTACAAATATTTTCAATATTAGGAATGCTCTTACTTCTTAAAATCAATGATTATATCTCAAATAGTGCTTTATATTATGGGTTCTTACTCTTTATTTTCTGTTACTTGAATATCTTGAGAAACTGATACATTGGATGATAAATCCAGTAAGAGAGATGGTACACAACAGGGAATACATTGACTTAGGCAGATTTGAGTTAACCCTGGCCTTGCCTTTTAATAGCTCTGACATCTTTGGCAACAAACTTTGATATTTTCTTCTATCAGTCAAAACATCAGTGCCTATTTCACAGTGCATTTATAATGGTAAAATGTACAATATACATGAACTGCTGGTCTGAGTTTTCTATGTTGAATAAGTAGCCAATTAAATCCTATGAATGTGATGAAGGTAGTTGATAATAGAATACTAGCAGCATATTGGATTTGAATTCATTTATAAGAAATTAGAGACAAAAAGGGGAAAAATAACTTTGAAAATGATTTAGCCATTTAAGCCTAAGACAAGCTTAAAGAGAAGACAACAAATCAGAGGAAGTATTATAGCAACAAATTCAAGTGAGAATAGACCACTAAGGATCTTTCTTAAGATTTTAAGATTTTGAAATCTCCATTTTCCTGTTTGTTTTTACCATAATGTCTAAATGGCACTAAAAATGTCTTGGGAAAATTATTTTGAAAGGAGTGATGAGACATTAGATGATAAAGAGTTTCTGTTTAATTGTCCAGTGATGAAGTCTATAGATGTCTTGGTCACAAATGAAGACATAGTTAGGTTCCAAAGTTCTGAGGATTCTGGTAACACAGTGGCCGGTAAGACATTGTCGTGTTGAAAACAAGTCATATCATATTCTGTGCGTTACTCCATGGCAAAGCAGAATGAGAGTTACAAAGAGTCTTCAATACCTCTTTGGAAGAATTTTAAATAATGTATTTGAAATGGAGGAGATGGAATCCTGATTTCCAATGAAAGATTAGGGCTACTAAAAATTTTAATTCTTCATATTTAGGGTCCTGTGGAGTTTGAGAAACATCAGATATTTATTAACATTTGCTGGTATGACACATAAACCCCGTGGTCTCTACTCTGTAACACATAGAATTTTATTTCTTGCTCTATATTAAGGTCCGCTTTTCATTGTTGGAGTGGGAGGCTCCACAGAGTCATTCAGGATTACAGGCTGCTGAAGGCTCTGCTATCTTCAACAGGTGATTTCCAAGGTTTCTCTGTCAGAAACCGTTGGCAGTATCTTGTTCAAGTCTCATGTTGCTTACCAGTGCAGAACATGGCAGCATGCCTTCTACTACCAGCATCTGTATCACTGGTTTGAGTAAATTCATTAAAAATGGAAACCCACTCTGCCTACGGACACTTCAGGCTGGTAGGGCTACCCAGTACATCACATTCTCAGTAAAAGCTCTCAGCTGATGAGAGATGGTAGGTAAGTACCTCATTTATCTTTTCCCTGTTTGGGGGATAATGTGAGATGCCTGTGCGACTTGACCACTCATGTTTCACAATGGGCATTACACTCTGGTGGTTTACAACATTAGCCAGCATTTTAACGTGCCCTTCTTGTCTGCCTTCCCTTCCCTTATCCTATGAGCAGGAAGGAAAAAATATGGAAGAATGAATATTCAATTGCTAATATATATTGTTTGGTGGAGAAGGAGGCTTACATAGGTTTAGGGGAATCATAGAAGAAAATGCTTCTAGGCAAAATAATAAGAAAAAACTACCAGACTTAAGCATGCACATGATTATATACAAATCTATGTGAATGAATTATGTAAACTATTACTTAAAGGTAATAAAGTTGATATATAGTACAAGATTATTGACTGCATTAAGCCTACTTCCTTTAGTTGTATATAAAGTTAAACATGTTGTAATCTTATGTTTATATGAGTGTATATACATACACGAGCCCTTATTACAATATGTAAAATCTTGATGGAAAGCATTGTCTTAACACTCTAACATCAGCATTTAATATATCTAAAATATGTGTACTTCATCTTGGAGAGAAGCTTTTTTATAACCAATCCAGAAACAGGGTGCAGACCAGATTAACTCTTCTTCAGACTGTCCTGAGTGATATCCATATGGGCACACGTAGGAGTATGCTGAGAATCCATATTATTTTCAGGTGATAAGTAACAATAGGAATGGAGAAGATTTCAAAATGTGCATGACAGTAATAAAAGATATTTCTAAACATATTTCTTAAGGACAATCATTTATCTAAGGAATAAGTTTGTTGAAATCGGGAATTTTTGGTATCTGCTTCCTATTATGTACTTACAATACCTTAAAATCATATTAAATCAACATCTTATTTTTTTTTAATGTGTGGAAATAATTAGGAGAACAAAATGTGTACATTAGAGTGCTAAATAGAATTATCGTTTTATTATTTTACTACCAA
Organism: Rhinolophus ferrumequinum; assembly: GCF_004115265.2. Taxonomy (NCBI): domain Eukaryota; kingdom Metazoa; phylum Chordata; class Mammalia; order Chiroptera; family Rhinolophidae; genus Rhinolophus; species Rhinolophus ferrumequinum. Next base: position 87,642,817 of record NC_046289.1, on the reverse strand, counting down.
AAGCTAACACATACACATGGCCTATTCTACTATTTATATATTTCACAAAACAAGATGAATATTAATCTCATTGATTTCTACATTATATAGGAATGCTTATTTGAGTGCATGATATAAAATAAATCACTCCTGCCTCTGCATCTATTCATCTTTCATTTTTAAAAGGAAATATGTTTGCCACATTTTCTTTACCATTCATCCATTTTCCCATGCATTTCTTTATACACACACTGTTTTATATAAATTGGGATATTACAATATAAAGATATATAATCAAAAAAGTTACAATTTTGAGATTAATCATTTTTGTGCTGTATGTCTTCTTTACATATTCTTTTTAACTGCTTTCCTTTTTCTCTCTTAAAGTACTTTTTAAATGTATTTTATGTCACATCATACTGTATTCATTACTTTCAATGTCTGTCTTTTTTAATAAACTCCGAATTTCTTGAGGATTCTGATCATATCGTATTCTAAATAGAGTAGAGGAATTAAATATGCCTTCTTGGTTTTGAAATTTGGAATTGACACTTGGAGAAGCTTACACTAAATGGTACTTCATTCATTCACCCATTTATAATATTGTATTTGCACTGACTAAATACTCACCCCTATGCTAAGAGCTAAAACCATAAAATACTATAGCATATTGAAGCATAAACTTTATTCTAAAACCTGAGGGAGTCATTAAATGGTACTGGGTAGTGGAAAGACATATATGATCTGTTTTTATACAGAACATTTGGGACAGTAAGTAATAAGGGTCTGAGAGTAGAAAACTAAAGAGAAATGGAAAGTGGATCATATTGTAATGCTCAAGATGAGAGGACTTGTGGGACCAGTACTGTATATGTTTGATGCAAGTGTTCTGAAGCTCTTCTACTATAACTGATTCACAAAAATGTCCCCCCATAAATGAGACCTTCTAGCATTTGCACATACTGTACTCCCCCTCATTGAATCTGGAAGCACCCTGTTTACTCACCTTGATCAATACAGTGAAGCTAGCGTGACTCTATATAACTTCCAAAGATAACATAGAAAATTTGAAGTGTCCACTTTCACCTTTCAAAATGCTCCCTCTTTAAAACCAACCACCGTACTGTTAGAAGTTCATGCCACATGGAGGGGTCACACTGCAGAAAACTGTGTTGCAGTCGTCAAAAACATCCATGAAGGAGTTTCCATCCAAGAGGCAGCATTAATTGAAAACCACATGAGTTAAATGTCTAACATTCTAGCCAAATAGAGACTTCAGATGCTTGTGGCACTTGATGGCAATGATATGGAATAAAAAAAAAACATCCAGTTGAGCCACAGTCAACAAACTGAATCATTTTATGTATAAACTGTACCATTTTATTTATATATATATATATATATATATATATATATATATATATATATATATATATATATATATATGAGGGGTGCGAAAAAAAGTGTACAAGTGGACACTTTGGTCAATGTTTCTCAAGCAGTAGTTCACCATAATCAGAAATGTCTGGACACTGATGGTAGCCACTTTGAGCACCTCTTGTAATTGCAGAAGTCAAACGTGACTTGTATTCATCTTTTGTTATTAGTATATATTGAGTATTACAATTTTAATACAGTTTTCCTTTCTTAAAATTTGTGTACATTTTTTTTGGCACCCTGTGTATATAGTTGTTGTTTAATCCAGTACTTTTTAGAATGTATTTGTCATGCAGCATAGATAACCTAAATAGACATTGGTACCAGAAGTTTATTGCTGGCTTGACAAAAATCTGAAACATATGGATCAGCTTTGGGACTAGCTGTCAGGTGCTAGTGAGAAGGATCCCAAGGAGAATATTAGTAAAGGCTGAAAGGGAAATGAGGAAATTGTTATTGGAGGCAAGAGGAAAAGGTGTCTTGTGTTATGAATTTTGACAGCAATGTTTCTGCAGAAAATACAGAAAATTAAAAACAAATGTATCCATTGAACTTGTAGAGCTGACTAATAAGAGTTCACACCTTTAAGAGAAAAGCAGTGTCTAAAAGGCCTCTTTACATATTAGGAACGATGTATACTTCATTTGAGTTTGCAATTCAAATCTATTTACCTAATGAGTTGAAAGTATGCCAGTTTTGAGTGAGATGCAGGGAACCAGATGTGTGATAATTCCAGTCTGCTGTGCAGGCTACTGTGCCACCGCTCATGTGGTCCAACAGATTTAGTGATACAAGAAGTTAGGAATAAAGTCCGGAACGTTTGGCAGATCCCTAGGGTGAATCACAGAACAGACTTGCATAATTTCTGAGCAAAACTATGTTCTCCTCTGTAGATAATTATTCCCCTGAGGAGAAACAGCTTCATGTGTGGTTGGGAGCCTTAAAAAGCACTAAACGTTTGACCACCAAATTACCATGAAATTCCAAATTACTATGAAATTCCACATGGCCGTCATTAACTGGATGTTGTCTGACTCATCAAGCCATAAAATTGGGTTGCACAGTAGCTCTCAGTCTTCAAATGGAGGCATTATAATTGAGTAAGGTTCTAGTAATTCTGAAAAACCTAATCACCTGCATGAGAAAGTGCTCGTGTTCCCATGACTTCTACTGCTGCTGTACTTCCTTCCTTTTCTACTGGTACTTATGGTCCACGAGGAGTTCCTTATGCTCACTTTTCAGAGAATAAAAACTCTGGCCTAGTTTACAAAAGATTCTACATAATATTCTGGTGCCACCCAATAATGGACATCTGCAGCACTAGCATCGTACTCAAAGACAACTCTAAAGTATTTTTTAGAGGATATCCTCTTATCAAGCAGTCTACCTCCTTGTTAAGTTGGCCTGGAAGTAGAGATGACCAGAATCTTAGGTCTACATTGACACACAGACAGTGGCTAACAGTTTGCCTTAAGAATCAGGGGTTTGCAAAGAATATGATTGGAACATTGTTGGCAAGGAGGACAGAAAAAAGATATGTAGACAGACATATCTCCCCTCTTTCCCTGAAAATATGACCTAGCCGGACCATCAGTTCTAATGCATCTTTTGGAGCAAAAATTAACATAAGACTAGGTATGATATTATACTACATATACATTATATTATATTAGACCCAGTCTTATGTTATAGTAAAATAAGACCTGGTCTTATATAAGACCCAGTATTATATTATATTATATTATACCAGGTATTATATTATATTATATTATATTATATTATATTATATTATATTATGTTATACTATACTATAAACCCAGTCTTATAGTAAAATAAGACTGGGTCTTATATCAATTTTTGCTCCAAAAGACGCATTAGAGGTGATTGTCCAGTTTTATAGGCAATTGTGCACCATGTCAATGCTTAGAAAAGAACAACAGAAGCAGATAAAAATCTTAATAATCAGGTGGACAAGACAAATAGTTCCTTCACTGTCAGTTAGTCTCTCTCTAAGCCACCCTCTCCCTTGCCTGATGGGCTCAAACATAATGTGGTCATGGGGGCAAGGAGGGAGAGCAGGTATGACTCCCGCAACATGGACTTCACTCACCAAGACTCATCTGGTGACAATCACTGTGAGTGCCAAACCTGCCAGTAGCAGAGGCTAACACTTATCCCACAATATGCCACCATTCCTTGAGAGGACTTTCTGACTGCCTTCGGTCAAAATTCTATAATGGAAGGTGAAGTGATTTGTTCTCACTGGAATAGATATCTACTTTGCATTCTCTGCTTTGAATGCTCTGCCAAAAAAAAAAAAATTCACTTATGTACTTATGGCATGTCTAAATCTCATCAAGTTTATGAAACTGTGATTGCTTCTGTTTTCCCAACATCATTGCTTCTAATCAGGGAACTCATTTTTCATAAAATGAAGTGTGCTAATGAGTTCTTGCTGGTGGAATTCACGGGTCTTATCATTTTCCCCATTACTCTGTTAAATAGTGGAATGACCTTTGCAGAGTTAGCCATGGTGCTGGCTTGATGATAAGACAGTGGGACTGGAAGAGTATCCTCCTTGACGTGGTGTTTGCTAAGAGGCAACATATTGTGCTGTTTCTCCCATACCCTGGAATCACGGGGCTGGTAGTAGTAGATGGATAGGATTGGTAGTACCTTCTCTCATAATTATCCCTAATAAGTTTTTTTCTTCCCAGTCTTGAAACTTTGGGCTCTGCTGGGTGGATTTGAGGTTGTGGTAAGCAGAATACTAAAATTGTTCCCCCCACAATATTCTTGTTCCCTGTTATTCAAGCAAACGTTAAAATACGTATTTGAAGGATTTATTTTGTGACATAATAAAAATCGCATCAGTTGGTCTTACGACGTAAACATTATCTGATTCTACCTAAATCAATAAGGTGTATCTTTAAAAGCTAGCAGCAAAAGAACATGTCAGGGAGATTTGAAGCATGAAAAGTATTCGAGGTAGTGTTTCTGACTCTGAGATGGAGAGACCCACATGATGGGGAAATTCAGGTGGCATCTGGGGGATGGGCTTTGTTCCTGGCCAACAGTTAACTGAAAGGAACGGAATTCTGCCAACAACCTGAAAAGGTTTGGAAGTATATTCTCCCCTAGATCCTCCATATACGAGTCTAGCCTAACTGACACCTTGATTTTTGCCTTGGATGACCCAAAGCAGAGAACCCCAGATGAGCCATGCTATACTTCTCATATACAAAAACTACGTGGTGATAAATGAATGTTTTAAGCTGAGAAGCTTGTAGTAATATGGCACATAGCACTAGAAAACTAACACAGAGGTCTGATTTCCAGGGACCAACTACTTCTATGAGGGTTGCACAATGGTTCCATTAAAATGTAGAGCATGGCTGCCACCAAGCTACTTGATTTACGGCAAGTGAGCCAACAGACAAAAAAAAAAAAAAAAAAAAAAAAAAAAAAATGAGCTTAACTGCACTTCTTGGGGAGATTCATTTGGTTGTTACCACAAAATGGGGGTAATGGGGAAATCTGCCCATTAGTTAGGAGCTCTTCTAGGTACACCTTAATAACTATACCCTATGGAAGAAAAATAGCATATTCTATCTAGCCTCTATGCTACACTGTTCTATGTCCACTTCTACAGGATTGCAAGTTCTGCTAACCAACAATGACATCAGGCCCACTACCAGACACAGAGGCAATAGCTATCACTGGGCTTTTCCCCGAGCTCCTCTTCTCGTTCTCATTCTAGCAGCTACCTGTGCCTGGCGTCCCATGTGCCCTGTCACGCACCAACTTGCCTATTCTCACTAGTGCTTCAGGTTGATGAAGTCTGTTTTTGTACCTTTTCTATAATCCTCCAACAAACTGTTTAGGGTTTTTACTTCTCAAAGCTCCCCACAATTGTGTAAGGCCATATTCCTACTGTAAGTTTCTGTTTTCCATGATAATTATAGTGGCTCAGAGTTCCTGATTTATCCTTGACTGTTCTGACAACTTAATTATTTCCGACAATTCTGCTCTCTTCTCAGACCACAATACATCCATGACTCCTAGGTAAGTGGGAGTGCTGGGCCATCCCTCTTGATTCTTCTGCAGCTATGACTCATCTGCAGACAAGCCATCCAGCCTCACAGCTAGCATTTACAGTTTCTTCTGACCCTTCTTCATCTAGATGAAACACTACATTAGAGAGTGAGCGATGTGGCAGTCTGGCGTGGCCTCCAAGTGGCTACATCATGTCATAGAGAAGTGAGAGAAAATTAACTCCTGTTGGGGTGGACTTTGACCAATGCAGAATAGAACATGGAAGAGAGCCTGGCAAATTAATGTCCTAATCTGAAACACAGGTTTTCCAGGCATTCCATCTAAAGAAAATCCAAATGTATGGACTTGCCAAGACACATGTTTTGTTTCTTTTCAGCTCATTAGGAAGCAGAAGCAATATCCATACTGGATCACTTCACATTGTTTCACAAACCTCCACCCCTCATTTCCTCTTTACCTCATTTTCATTGTCATGGGCTTAACCTTCCAAATAATCATCTTTGCCTTAGCCTCTATTTTTTTTTTTTTCCTAGAGCACCAGACTAAAACTCAATGACCATTTAAGTACGAATACTGTGGCAATGGGAATGGAAATGAATGGGACAAATGTGGACGACATGAAGTATACCTATTCGAAGTTTTAGGCATAGAATAAGGAGGTGCTACAAATTTTGCCAAATTTAGTTGATAAATGTGTTAATCCAAAAAAAGAAAAAATGTAATGAAAAAAAGAGGTCTAAGGGACAGTTTCATATGGAGACTAAAGAGCTGCACGTCTGTTGCAAGTAATAGGCAAAAATTTCCAGGAATGGGATATAGAATGAGAATAATACAATGTGACATTGGACATCTTAGTAATTATTATGGCCGCCTGCTCTCTTTAGCCACTGAGACTAGGGAAGCAGCAACAATGATAGCAAAATGATACTTTTTTAATACAGGCAGCTACAAAAATAAAACGTATAGCTAAGTAAATAGAAACCCAGGGTAAAAAGATGGCAATAAGAATTTTACAGTTTTCCGAGGTTGTATTCCTACTTCTTTAAATTATCTTGTGCATGGGGACCTGACTGTTGTTAATACAATCTTCAGAGCAGTTAACCTCTAGGTAACTTTTGCGGTAACCCCTAGCAACATTCTTGAAACATATCCTATTAGATTGCAAAGCTTCTCAGTTTGTCAAATGGCTCTACTTAATCATTCTGTTATTAGGTGTGTCTATTTTCAATAACATATATATGAATACTAAATGTGTATATTCTGAATTCATTCTAATGTAATTGTAATTATGGACAAGAAACAAGCACTTTAACTCCACTGTAATTTGCCCAATCAGAAAATCTAGCACATTTGTGTGTTTCATGCTAGAAGTAGGCCACTCTCTTATCTACTTATAATGGGAGTCCCCTACTGTCTTTTCTATATCTCTAAGGAAATGGTGATATTCTTAACAAAGAGGATTATATACAAAATACTTTTCTTCTATTCTGCAGTCCTAAACTTTAACTGGATGTACAAACTGGCAAGGGTTGCTGTTTTTGAAAGTAAGATTGGACATCACTAGAATAATTTAACTGTTTCTAAGACATTAAAGAATATGATACAACACATTAAAGACTAAGCATTAGTAATTTCTTCACAAGTACACCCAAATTCACGTCAACCCTTAACTTCAGTTTAGGATTATATATGAGGTTTACCACTGAATAATGGAGAAATAGATAATGACCTAAAAGAAGAAATGTATCACATAGAAAGATAGTCTCTTTTTTAATGATACATGAGGAAATTGCTTTTTAACACAATACATATTTAAACCCAGAGAAGAACAGAATGAAAGGCCTGCAAAATAAAATGACAACTAAAACTAAATCAAAAAATGACACAATGCTATTACTACCACCCACAACAGAAAATGAATGCAAATAATTCATAAACAACTGTATAAAGCTTTATGTTCTTTATCTGAAATACAATGACCAATCTATTTGCTTGTCAATTTTACTCTTTAATTTTCCTGAAATTTGAAAATTAAAAAGCAGTTAACAGCCCTTTTCATAGCATACAATTGTCATACGTGATATACAGAAATCACCTAGAATACATACTAAATTGAGTTTTTAAAAGTAAATCTTCAGTGCCCATTTGTAAGAAGTTATTTTAAGTTTACTATTACTATCATCGCTTCTATGGTTTGGATGTTTTCCTGCTGACTAGTATTTATAGTTGTCCCTATTGACAGTAGACCCCGATATCCACAGGAAATACATTCCCAGACCCCCAGTGGATGCCTGAACCTGTGGATCGTACTGAACCCTGTATATACTATGTTTTTCCCCATACATACATACCTTAAAGGAAGCAATTTAAGGCTGAATCGCCAGCATCACTACTCTTGTGCTTTGGGACCATTAGGTAAAATAAGGGTGACTTGAACACAAGCCTGCAGTACTGTGACAATCCATCTGATAACTGAGAGGGCTATTAAGTGATGAATGGGCATATACAGCGTGCACACGATGCACAAAGGGATGATTCACCTCCCTGGTGGGGCTGAGCAGGCCAGTGGGAGATTTCGTCACTCTACTCCGAAAGGCACTCAATTTAAAACTTATGAACCGTTTTCTTCTGAAACTTTCCATTTGCCAGTCTATTTGCTTGTTGTTTTCACACAGTGGTTGACAACTGAAACCGTGGAAAGCAAAAAGTGAGGATAAGGGGAACCACTGTCAGATTCTTCTATTGTCAAGTTACTCCTTTTCCTCCCTTTCTATACTAATAGGAACCAAGATCTGGGCATGGCGTGTGCTTTTTGCTTGTCACTATCTGCACTCATATGTTATCTTATGTGTTTATCTCAATCTATACTAAATTTGAATGAATTCATAATGATGTATCCAGCCCTAATCCAGTATCACATGATTCATTCTGACCTTCCAACATTGTTATCTATGATTTCCCATGTCATCAGTGAGAAATCTAGCTCCCACTATCATCTATCCATTTACTTAATTTGTTCAATCTCAGAATATGTGTAACATGTGAACCCACACCCCCAAGGGAAATAACTTCACTAACTAGAGTACACGGCTAATGTACAATTTCTTTTGTCCCTAGAGTCTCCACTTATATCCAAAATTACTTGGATATGACACTTTTTTCCCAACCCTATTAAGTGATGTTGTGTCATACATTCTTAATACAGTTAAATTCTTTTGTTATACTCTGAATTCCATCCTGACGTCTCCCAATTCCTTAATTGTGTTTTACCCACATATATTAAGGTTTATTATTTGTGCTGTAAGTTTCTATGGGTTTTAACAAAAGAAGAGTGTTGTGTAATCACCACTACAGTATCGTACGGAATAGTTTGACATCACTAAAAATTATTCTCACTGTGCTCATCTATTCAAACTCTTTCCCTCGCCAAGCACCTGGCAACAACTGATCTGTTTTGCTTTTTCCAGAATGTCATATAAATAGAATCATACAGTACATAATTGTTTCATTTAACAATATTCATTTAAGGTTCATCCATGTTGATGTATTGAATGACAGATAGTACTTTAACTATTATCTTTGAACAGTATTAGTTTATATAGACATACGATCCTCTGCGTATCCATTTGCCTATTAAAGGACATCTTGGTTGATTTGGTTTTTAACAAACAAGAATGAAATTGCTACAAACTTTCACATACAGGTTTTCAAATCAGTTGGGTAAATACCTAGGTGCACAATTTCTGGATCACATGGTAATATCATGTTTAGCTTTCCAAAAAACCACCAAGCTTCCTTTCAGAGTGACTGTACCATTGTTCATCCCCACCAGCAATGAATAAAAATTCCCTATACTTCTTACTCTTGCAAGCAATCACTATCTTCATTTTTAAAAAAAAGTAAATAAATAACATGGCCATTCTAATAGATGTATAATAATATCTCACTGTTGTTTAAATTTTCATTTCCTTAATGACAAATATCATTGAGCAGTTTTTCATATGCTCATTTGACATTGGTATATCTTCATCGGTGGGTTATCTGTTCAAATCTTTTGAACCTTTTTAAATTGGGCTTTTGTTTCTTATTCTTGAAATTTAAGTTATTTGTATATTCTCAATAGAAGCCCTTTATAAGACATGCACCTTAAAAATATTTTCTCTGAGTTTATAATATGTTTGTTATTCTCTTAAGAGTGTCTTTAACAAAACAAGTTTTTAATATTAATATGTACAACTTATCAAAATTTTCTCTCCACTTTGTTTTCCTTCCTTCCTTCTTTTCTTCCTTCCTTCCTTGCCTTTCTTTTCTCTCTCTCTCTCTCTTTCTCTCTCTCTCTCTCTCTCTCTCTCCTTTTGCCATTGTATGCAAAAACCCATCACCAAAGACAAGTTTACACAAATTTTCTCCTATGAGTTATTTTAGAAGTTTCAGAGCTTTACATTTTAATTTAGATCTCTGATCCATTTTGAGTTTTTTTTTTTTTCAGGTTGTAAAGTCTACTTAATTTTTTCCCCTTTGTATCAATTGTTTCAGCACAATGTAGAAAAGATTACCCTTTCTCAGTTGATGGCCCTTGTAAAAAAAATCAGTTCACTATATTTGTATGAGTCTATTTCTTGACTTTCTATTTTATTGATCATTGTGTCTATTATTTTAGCAATACAATACTCTCTTGACTGCAATAACTTTTATGGCATGACTTGAAGTCCAGCAATGTGAGTGATAATAATTTATTCTTTCTTTCAGAATTATTTTGGATATTCTAGATCCTTTGCTTTGCCATATAAATTCTAGAATCCATTTGGTACCATTTACAGAAAGCTTACTGGGATTCAGTGCTCTTTTTTTATTATATGTAGATCAATATTTCTGATCTACATCATTTGCCTCTTTCCTAAAGAACTTCTTTCAACATTTGTTGCTCTGTTTATAATGACTCTGTTCAGTTTTAGATTGTCTGTGAAAATATTTCTCCTTCACTTGTGAAGAATTTTTCATTAGATATAAAATTATAGGTGGCCTTTTTTTTCTTTAACTCTTAAATATTTTGCTCTACTCTTTTCTTACTTGCATGATTTTTTTTTATTATTATTAGTAGTAATTCTTATCTTGGTTCCATTGTACGTAAAGTGATTCTCTTTCCCTCTGACTTCCTTCAACAAGGTTTTCTCCTTGTTTTTTGTTGTGTGTAATTTGACTGTGTTATACCTTGGTGTGTGTGGGGGGGAGGGTCGGGGGTGGAGTGGTGTTTGTGTGTGTGTTTTGTGTTTATGTTTTGTTTTGCTTTGTTTTTATACTCATTTTGCTTTATTTTGTTTGAGCTTCCTAAATATGGTTTTGGTTTCTGTCATTAATTTTTAAAAGATTTCAGCCATTATTTCTTCAAATATCCCTCTGCTCCATTCTGTCTTTCTTCTGTTTTCCAATTATGGGCATATTATTACACTTTTGGATATTATACCAAAGTTTTAGATATTATTTATTTATTTATTTATTTATTTATTTATTTATTTATTTATTTATTTTTCATTCATATTTTACTCTGCATTTCAGCTGGGACTTTTCAATTGACTTATGTTCAAGTTCCCTGATTCTTGCTTTAGCTGATGAGCACACTTAAGGCATTACTCATCTCTGATACCGTGTTATTGATTTCTAACATTTCTTTTTATTCTTTCTTAGGGTTTCCATCTCCCTGATGACATTCATTATCCATCTGTTCTTGCATGTTTTCTGATTTTTCCAATTGAGGCTTTAATATATTAATAATTCTTATTTTAAATTCCTACATCGATTATTCCAACATATATGTCATATCTGAATCTTGATCTGCTTGCTTTGTATCTTCAGTGTATTTTTTCTTACCTCTCGGTATGCTATGGAATTTTTTTATTGAAAGCAAGATATCTCACATAAGGTAATAAATACGAATGTGAATATACCTTTAGTGTGAGGATTTATGATAAGCTGGCTGGGATTTGAGCCATGTTTAACATTTATTGTAACTATACTGTGTTTCCCGGAAAATAAGACCTAGCCAGACCATCAGCTCTATTGCATCTTTTGGAGCAAAAATTAATATAAGACCCAGTCCTATTTTATAATTATTATATATTATATTATATCATATCATATCATATCATATCATATCATATCATATCATATCATATTATAAATCAAACGCAGTCTTATAGTAAAATACGACCGGGTCTTATATTAATTTTTTCTCCAAAAGACGCATTAGAGCTGATGGTCTGGCAAGGTCTTATTTTCCGGGAAACATGGTAGTTACCAGAGGCTTCTGGTATTCTACTTCTACTATTCTTGTTTTTGTCCCCCTTCTAGGTTTCACATTGCTTTATGTATTGCTACTCAGAGAAAGTCTGTGTGATACAGATCTCTCGATGGAATCCACTGTTATTGTACTGGAGGTTTACCGTATGGGGATAGGGTATGGGGGAGAGGACAGTCTATAATTTTAGGATTAGTTCTCAGTCTTTTAGGGGCCTGTGTCTCAAGGGTTTGGCCTCAACAAGTTTCTGTCCCTTCTTCAGGGATGTACCCCATATAATTTTATCGCTACTTCCTTCTCTATACAGAAAACTATCCCCACCTACTTTCTAAAATCCTTGTCCCTTGGTGGCTACGACGTTTTTATTTCCCTCACAGAAGACATGAAGCTTAAAACTGCCTGGAGTTGGGGACAATTCCCTTCCAGCAGATGGGATAAGCTTTCAGAATTACCCTCTGGGAATTCCTTCCTTCTGGAGTCTGGGCATTTGTTAGGGAAAAGAGTCTGGGAGAGTTACAGTGAGGCTATTCTACCCCAACATTGTTCAGGACTGTAAGAGCTTTTCTCTAGATCCTCACCATGAGAATTTTGGGGGATTCCTGGAGAGAACGCTGTGAAAACAGGGGGAACTCTATATGACACAGTCCTCAGGAGGTTCTCTGCATTCAGCCTCCAGCAATTTTTCAAAATTATCATTTAAAGTTTCCTACCAGTTTTAGTGTCCAGTGGTTTCTGCTACAGGCAGGCAACCATAAGGGAGGCACCTCTCTCTCTAGATTTCAAGGGTGTGTTTGGCCTTGTAACCAGTTTTCTGAAGGGTCCAAGAAAAGGCATTGGTTTTCAGTTGTTCAGGTTTTCCTATAAGGATGGGAGTGGTGGCTTCCAATCTCTTCACAAGTCAGCGTGCTTAGTATGCTTTCTTGCTATTATCATTTTTAAATGCCTTTGAATGACCATTACTGGATTATAAAATTTTATCTTCCTAATTGCTACTTCACTGCTGGGAAAATGATGGGTATATCCTTATTCTTATACAGCTATTCTTTTATCTTATATATTAAATACACATGTTTATAATAATTTGCATTAATAGGATGTCAACCAGCATTTATATTTTGACAAAAAATACACCATAATCTTTACCATACTATCACTTCTTTTTTTTTCTCACTTTGGTTGACATCTCATTTTAGTCACAGTTCATTCTTAAATTATTTTTATTGTAGATGAAAAATTATCAACATAAATATGAATATTAATAGTTTTTTGGTATGGCGATCTTTATTTTACATTAGGGTTTCTGGTTTATCTGTTTATTAAGTTGTTTAGCTACTTTATTTTGCTAGGTGTTGTAGGATGATTCTTTCAGATAGTGATTATAAATCGTCAGCTTTGTGTATCATTGCATAATTCATTTTTAAAAATTTCACTTTTACATTAGAATGCTATTTTGGGTGGGCATTGAATTCTAGATTATAAGAGATCTTCCTCAAAATATTAATCTACTGCTTTCTAGCCTAATTTGTTAATTATGAGAAATCTGTATTCAAACTGAATTTCATTGGTAGGTGGAATTATATATTTCTTTTTAATGTTTTGGAAACTTAGGACAATTTTTTTTTCACCTAAATTTTTAAATGTTCAACATATTCTAGATCTGTGCCTTTTTTATTAATTCATCATATGGTAGATCTTTCCATTTGAAAAATTTGTGCTTATTTTTCTGTTTTAGGAAATGGTTCTGCTGGTCTTATTACTTCTTTTTCTTTATTCTCTTTCTTCTACTTTCTGGACAACCACATAAAGTATAGGAAGGGAATTATGAAACTATTTTTTTTCATCTTTCATTTACATGCTCCTCTAGTACTCTAGTGATATTTTATGGTCCTTTATGTATTGAGGATCTGGAAAAATATTGGGCTGACCTTTTTCTTAATTTAATTGTGGTTGGATAGTTGACTTCCTAATTTTTGAAATAGGTTTTATGTCCCTAAACTGGAGAAAAGAAGGGTAGGTAAGTCTCTAGTCTATTCCTATTGTCCATCCTCATTCTTAGTTGCCCAGGCAGCTATGCTCATTTAGGTGTACTGTATGTATATTTCAAACCTGTGAGTTAAAATAATATACAAATGCCTAAATATTGAGGTTAATGTAAATTTTAAAGCTCACATTTCCATTTCTCCCCATATTATTCCATGCTTTTTATTCACTATTTTTAACATGTATATATTAGCATATATTTTAATAAGAGCAGGAGAAAATGTATCAGGTATTGTAACCTTGCCAAGTTATTAAGTTACATCGATATTTTTTTTTTACTAAGAATTATTTACATGAAACATTTTAAATTTTTGTTCTATACAATGGTGATTTATTTCAAAAGCACTATTTTGATCTATGAGATAAAAATGCAAAGATTCTGACAAAAGCGAAGTGTACGGAGAGCACTCTGACAGCCCTTAACAGATTTACACTGTTGGATATACTTAACTGGAAACATTACCTTAGAAAGACAACATTATTTCATGAATGAAAGCTCAAGATCTATATCATTTGGAGAACTGTAACCATTACTCTCAAAACAAACAAACTTTGGATTAAATCTTTTCTGGCATTTTGGCAAAGAAAGCATTGATGTGAAACTGCTGCTAGTAATAGATGACAGTTGTTAAAAGGGAAAAGGTCAAGATGTCAAGAATAAGCAAAATGACATGGCAGTGTTTAGGGACTTCAGAAAGAAAGACTATTAAAGAAATAAACACCTCTGGATCCATTTATCTTGGAAAAATCTTTAAAGAGAATTTTAATGTTTTTATTGAGAAGTTCACTTAATAGGATTCTCACTTTTTTTTTCTAAGTAAATGTCAGATTTCTATATAAAGTTGTTTATTGCTCCTTTCTGAAGTGCAAATAATGTCAAGATTCAATGGATAATCTTTACTGTATCAAGAGGTACCTGGCTACAATTTCTTCATGTCATATGTTACTCTTTCATGAATTTTGACTTCTTTTTTCATTGCCCAATTTTCTTGTTCTGGTCTCTTTATACTGTTTGACTTCCTCTACTTTTTGTTTCTTCTCCTTCATAAACTTAATATGCTTACAGGTATCTCAACTTCTTTCATACATTAGCTCTACTAACAACCAAAGTCTCTTGACATTTTTTTTATTTAAATGAGAAAATCTGATTACATTAGTTTCTCATTACATTACTCCATATCAACTTCTCACATGCCCTTGGCCTCATGTAGGCTACATATTACATACCCTAGAGTAAGGTGTCCTATCTACGTATATACCAGGAATATACCAATCCATCTAGCATAAACACAGATACCTAAGTAGAGGAGCTATGATCAATGTGTCTTTAAAAGTTGTAAATAAAGTCATTATCATGAATAACTTATTTTGTATAATAGTATTTATTTCCAGTTCAGTTACTATTAAGCATTATAAGTAGCATTCAAAATACTAGTGTCAAATATGAGGTCTGACAATTAAGTTCGTGAACTCATCCTAGAAAAAGTGCTACATACCTCATTGGTGAATATCACTAGGGTCACCTTCGAAGTACTCCCCTTGGGAAGCTATGCACTGACGCCAGTGTCTAGTCCACCCTTCAAAGCAATTTTGGAACTCTTTTTCTGAAATGGCCATCAGACTTGCCGTTGTATTACCCATGTCCTAAATGATGTCCTAAATGTCATCAAAATGTTTTCCTTTCAATATTTCCTCTCTCTTCTAGTAAAGAAAGAAGTCATTGGGAGCCAGGTCAGGTGAGTAGGGAGGGTGTTTCAATACAGTGATTTGTTTACTGGCTAAAAACTCCTTCACAGACAGTGCCGTGTGAGCTGGTGCATTGTCGTGATGCAAGAGTCATGAATTGTTGGTGAAAAGTTCACGTCATCTAATTTTTTCACGCAGCATTTTCAGCACTTCCAAATAGAAAACTTGGTCAACTGTTAGTCCAGTTGGTACAGAGTCATAATGAATAGGTTAGCAACATCGTTGCAACAAGTTCGCAAACTTAACTGTCAGAGCTGGTGTGAAATATTAATTGTATGTATGGTTTTGTTCTCTTCTGAATCTTCAAAATTTTGGGAAAAGTTGTTGAACTGTGGCTACCCGTATCACTACTTTGATGATAGTACAATTCAAAAATAGATCACATAGTTCAATAATTTAAGAAGGGAAGCAAATTAGAATAATTTGAGCCAGATATAATTCCTCTTTTAACAAGTTTGGTTTGTTCTATTATCTGATTTATTTAATAAATATGGTGAGTCAGGTAAGCAAATTTTGGTATCAGTTAGACACAAGACCAAATGTCTTAGGCCAGTGCTCAGAACACTAAAAATCTACCAACTTCCAGGAGTACTTGTGAGTTCTATATACCTGTTACTGGCAAGAAACTGAGATAATGAATATAAATTATTTGAAAAAAGATAACATTGTATTTTGCAGACCCAGACACAAACTTTCTCCAAAACTAGTTTGACACATTGTTTATTTACTTTTAACAGCTGTATTGAGGTATAATTCACATAAGATACAATTCATCCATTGAAAGTATAAAATTAAATGGCTTTTAGTACATTTACTCGTAGGTGCACCCATCAGGAGTTGATTTAAAACTTTTCATAACCTCACAAAGAAACGTCATACCTGTAGCTATCATCAATATTGACAAACCCCTAACCACCCTTAATCGATCACTAATCTACTACATATATTTACACAGACATACATATTTCCTTGCTCTGAATATTTACTATGAATGAAGTCATATAAATAGGTGGCCTTTTGTGACTGGCTTCTTTCAATTTGCACTTTTTTTTTTCAATGTTCATCCATGCTTTAGTATGTGTCAGTATTTCATTCCTTTTATGGACAAAAAAAATCTTCCCTGTATTGTTTATGCATTCATCAGTTTAGAGGCATTTGGGTTGTTTTTACCTTCTGCTATTATGAATAATGCTTCTACTTATATTTGTGTGCAAGTTTTTGTTTGATCTGCCAAACCGTTTTCCAAAGCAACTGTCCCATTTTAGATTCCCACCAGCAAAGTATGAGGGTTCTGATATCTCCACATCCTTTCAATGATGTTAATATCAGCTTTTTAAATGATTATATACACACTAGTGGGTGTGACGTGGTATCTTATTGTGGTTTTGATTTGAATTTCCTTGATGATTAATGATGTCAAGCCTCTTTTCATACGCTTATTGAACATTTGTTTATTTCCTTTGGAGAAATATTTGTCAGATTTTTCACCCATTTTTAAGTGGGTTATTGAATGGAGGTTTTATTTCTTAATATAGGCACCTAACAATAAATTTCCCTCTAAGCACTGCTTTAGCTGCAGTCCCAAAATTTGCATTTTCATTTTTATTTATTTCAAATGATTTTGATTTATATTTTGATTTCCTTGACCTATTGGTTATTTAGGAGCATGGGATTTAGTTACAAATATTTGTGAGTTTCCCAATTTTGTTTTTTCCTGCTGTTGATTTCTGATTTTATTCCACCCTAGGCTTCAGGATCTTGTACTCAGTGGAAGCCGCGTGACATGTTCGACTTCTGAGGCGTGTAGTATAGAAATGTTACGGATTTTTGTATGTTAATTTTGTATTCTGAAACTTTATTGAATTCATTGATTAGATGAATTTTTATGGTGGAGTCTTTAGGGTTTTCTATATATAAAATCATGTCATCTGTAAATAGAGAAGATGTTACTTCTTTTCCAATTCTGATAGCTTTACTTTTTCTTGCATGATTACTCTAGCTAGGACTTCTAGTACTCTGCTGAATAGGAGTGATGAGAGTGGATACCCTCGTCTTGTTCCTAATGTGAAAAAAAAAAAAGCTTTCAACTTTACACCATTGACTGTGATGCTATCCATGGACTTGTCATACATGGTGTTTATTATGTTGAGACATGTTCCTTCACGCCTAATTTATTAAGCATTTTTATCATGAGTGACTGTTGAAGTTTGTCAAATACTTTTTCTGCCTCTATTGAGATGATCATATAATTTTTTTCTTTCATTCTGTTAATTTGATGTATCACACTGATTGATTTGAGTATGGTAAATAATCCTTCCATCCCAGAGATAACTCCCACTTGATCATGGTCAATTATCCTTTTAATGTGCTGCTGAATTTGGTTTGCTGGTATTTTATTGAGAATTTTTGCATCTATATTCATTAGGGATATTGGCCAGTAGTTTTCTTTTCTAGCAGTATTCTTGACTGGTTTTGGTATGAGGATAATATTGGCCTCATAAAATGAGTTTGGGGTGTTCCTTCATCTTTGATTTTCTGGACGAGTTTGAGAAGAATCAGTGTTAATTCTTCTTTAAATATTTGATAAAATTCAGTGAAGCATCTGGTCTGGGCTTTTCTTCTTTAGGGGATATTATTATTATTATTATTATTATTATTATTATTATTACTGAGTCAATTTCCTTAGTAGTGATTGGTCTATTTTGATTTTCTATATCTTTCTGATTCAGTCTTGGTAAGTTGTATGTTACAAGAATTTTTCTATTTCTTCTAGGTTGTACAGTTGGTTGGCATATACTTGTTGGTTGGCATATAGTAGGCTCTTATGACTCTTAGTTTCTGTGGAGTCAATTATATTGTCTCCTTTTTCATTTATAATTTTGTGGAATTGGGTTCTTTCTCTTTTCTCTGTTGGTTAGTTTAGCTGTTTGTCAATTTTGTCTGTTTTCAAAGAAGCAATTCTTAAAATCGTTCAATGTAAGGAAAATGTTTATATGTATTTGTGTGTATATCTGTATTTTAGTTGTTCTTATATTAATACTATATATTTTTCATTCCAAAATTTAAAAAAATATATAAGTGCAAAGTGTTGTTTCAGAAATTTAAAATGCCTTAATCCAAGATCAATATATATTCTATTTAGTTTACCAAGTAAAAGGGAATAGAATCAATTCCCTTTCAAAAATTATGAGATCAATGCTTGTTGTATCTTATCAAATCATAGAAGACATGAATTATAACTAAAATCAGTCAACTAAGCAAGAGTTGACAATGATGTAGATTCTCCCAGTGGTCCAGCCAACCTATGGTTGTATATCTTTTCAATTCAAGTTAATCCATTGTGTTTTAGGAAACTCTTGAAATCACTGTCACATCTATTAAAAATCATTTCCCAGGTAACTGAAATAGTGGAAGCAATATTTAACAATGCTTTTTAATAATAGAGCAAAGAATATCTTCTAATGATATGACTCTGCAATAATCTTAGGGCCTAGAACATATATTTATTTTAAATTTCATTGGCTCTTACACAATAAAAGAGCACCATAAAGCTACATTCTAATCTTTCCTGAAGTTATAAAAATTAGTATTGTTTTATAAATTCCATGTATAGGAAAATACATTGAGGAGAGTGAAAGTTTTTCACTAACTACATCATATAGCACAAGTTTAAATATTATGTAAGTCAAGAAAATATCAAGATTACTCTGTAATTAGCCACTATTTTGCATCAGAAATCATTACATAACTCTTTAGCCTTTACCAAACTATGGGTTGTATTAGCAAAACAAGATAAGAGACGATCAAAATATTAGAACCATTAACAAAAATCCAACACTGAATTTGATTCTTTCTTAATAAAAAGAATCTGAGAAATCAATACAAACTAGTTTTTAGACTAATACATAATTTTTACTTTTGTTTTAGTTGTTGCTATATTATATAAAATTGAAGAACATATTACTGTGTGTGTCCTTGTTTTCCCTAAGTTTTTTTAATATTTTGGTCAGTCAATAATATTTAGCAACATTTAAATACTCAATATTTGTGATAAGTATAATTCATTTTATAAGTTATAACATTTTATTTACATCACGCAAGATTAAAGTTAAAATAAAAGCAAATGTTATTTTATAGTTTAATAGCATTTGATCTTATATATGTAGATATGCACATATATGAATAAAATAATCAAAATAAACATTTTTGTAATCTCAAAATGTCAGATATAGTCAAATATATATTTAGTAAAATATTCAAAACCTCACAATTTTGTGTTAAGGACATTTACTTTCCTGTTGCAACTCGAGCTGTTTCCACGGAAACAGCAGCTGGCACATAGAAGCAGAATGTTTATAACTTTGATATTTCAGCTGTGCTTGTCAGGTAGATGACGGAAATGTCATTTTTCAAAGAAGCACCTGCAGCTCTTGGGTTCCAACAGGTTTGCAGAACATAATATTTTAGCTCCTGGAAAAGTTTCAGTGCATAATGTTTCTGTATAAATCATAACTATGCCTGCTTTTAAAAGAGACTTAATTACTCTAGGTCTATTTTAGAAAATGACTTTTTAAATGTATTAACTAATTTGAGGTAACTTAGTATTATAGTGGTCTACAGGTCTCTCAGAGTCACAATAAAGCAAATCATCTCAATGATTTGCCTTAGGTCAATACTGACTGGAGGGAGATTCTGTCCAGAGCCACTTTTACTGACACAGCATCTCTATTTTAGGAGTTCATTCCTCTTTGGATGAAAATTCATGATTCTAGACATTTTCATTCTCAGTGGTAAGTCACACGTGGGCAGTGGGCTGGTTTTTCACACCCTTCTCACCTTTCCCACCGCTCCCTAATCCCAACTAACCAAGAAATATCAAAACTTGCTGGCTTTTGGCACCAATACTCTGTGGTGTTTGACATATTTCTGCCAGAAATAGGCTACAAAGTGTTAATGCTCTGCTGGTTCAAAAATTCAATGAAGTCATCATTTCCTCCAATCACTGTAAGGAGAAAATTTGCCAGTGCCTAAACACTATTGTCATCAATTAGACATCAATAGACATGACAGCCAAGAACTCAAGAGAAGGCTGAGATTACAAAGGGCCACAATGGAAGAATTAGTAAGGATCACCAAGAATAAAGATGTGTCATTAGAGACCAAGGCTAAGATGAACCACACTCTTGCATTGCTAATTACTGTGTACAGATGTGAAAGGTGGACACTGAAGAAGGCTGATCAGAAAAAAAAAAAAATTTGTTTGAAGCACAGTGTTGGAAGAGAGGTCTACAGATACCCTGGACTGCCAGAAAGATGAATAAGTGGGGCCTAGAGACAATTAAGCCTAAATGATTACTGGAGGCAAAAATGAGAAAACTGAAGCTGCCCTAATTTGGGCACATCATGAGAAGGCAGGGTTCTTTGGAAAAGACAACAATGCTAGGAAACATAGAAGGCAGCAGGGAAAGAGGAAGGCCAAACATGGGATGGACTGACTCCAGGAAACAAGCCATCAGCATGAGTCTACGGGAGCTGAGCAGGGCTGTGAGGACAGGACACTGGGGACGTCACTCATTCTTAGTGTTGGTAGGAGTCAGTATGACTCAATAGGATGTGACACATATAAATATCGTCAATAACAAAAAAAGAAAAAGGAAAGTGACAGAGATATCCTGTGGTAAATAAAGAAGTTTCTCAAAGATTTAAGAGTAAATTTTCAATTCAAGAAAATATGGTGGTAAAAGGAAAATAAAATGATATCCTTCTTAAAATATTACATTCTTAGTTTTATATAACGGACCCAAACAAGATGAACTAAAGGAGTCATAGATTAGGATAGCACTTCAGGATGAAAAACATACTCAGAACATATCTATATCTGTCTATCTATCTATCTATCTATCTATCTATCTATCTATCTATGTATATAAATATATAAATATATAATATACAAATATATAAATATATAAATATATATAACATATAATATATAAATATATATAATAAATATATATAAAAATATATATAATAAATAAATATATATATAATATATATAATAAATAATATATATAATATTATAATATTATATATAATATATATAATATACAAATATATATAACATACAAATATATAAATATACAAATATATAAATACATATAAATAAATATATAAATATACATAGATAGATAGATAAACATTACCAAGAAAACAGACAAATCAGCTGACCATAATAAGCTGTGGCTGTTTTCAATGTTTCAATGGGAATTTACTTGCTAAGGGCAAGTGATCAATTTTCACTAATTCAATGGAAATTATTGAGCAACTGCTACACGCAAGACATTATGAAGCTATTGAATAACAGAAAGGAACTAAAAAGAAAGTAGCACTGATTGCTAACAGCCCCAAAAGTCTACATATGAACCTGAACTATATCAACAATCTTCATTAAAAACAGTGTGCCCAATTTATGATGTTCAAATTTCATATTCTGTGTTGTCTTTAAACTACCGTGTGTTCTGTTAAAGAAAAAATTAAAAAGACAAATGTATTCATGCAAAGGTGTTCTGTGGATTAATTAAAAAGTTTTCAAAACTTGTAAAACAAATGAAAGTAATCATAAATACTAAAAATGCATAAACACTATGACCAAGTAATCCCGATTTGGAATTTATGCTGAAAGAAATATTGCAGCATGTCACTTTTTATCAGTGGGGAAAAAAGGAACTAACTGATTGTTGGAGAATTGTATCTAAGTAATGCCATATTTATCTTCTCATAATGTATAGCTAAATAAAATAATTATCACTGTTTCTGCCAAATTGGATTATTTTTAAATTAAAGTTTATTGGGGTGACCGTATCCAAAATATACAAGGAACTCATGCAACCAATTGAAATTTTGTTCATGGCATTTTGTTAATATGTCAAAAAGTTGCAAACACATGCATGTAGTGTATGCTTATTATTATGAAAATAAAATCAAAACAAACAAAAATATATATGTATACATCTATAAATATATACATAATAAAATCATGAGAAATATACTAAAATTAATGTACTAGGTTGGTAATTTTTGGCTAATTAGAGAGAGAGAGGATTGGAGGAACAGGAGCAGGAAGATTGAATTTTTTTGTGTAATTTTTTTGTCTCATTCTTACAACAAACGTTCCTTTTAGCTAAAAAATACGAGGAAATTCATTAGATATAAGACACAAGGAGGCACAGCTTACTGTTTTCATTCCATGAGTATTGCAAGCAAAATAATGTACTAGATTGAAATATATAAAAATGTTCAATATCATGCATTTATTCACCCAATAATTAAATATTTATTGTGTTTTTAACAGTCAGGCACTACTAAGTTGCTTAGAAAACATCAGGGACAAACCAAATAAAGAAACCTGCCCTAATGTACTTTATATTCTAGAGGGGGAAGACAGAGCACGAACAAAAGAACATAATGACATGCAGATTACATAGTATTTTTGAAGGGGGAAATTCCTATCGAACAAACACAGAGTAAAGCAGGGAAAAGGGATCAAGTCTTTACAGTTTTACTTCGTGGTCAGGATTAGGTCTCACTGGGAGGTTACATTTTTGTAGACTTGAAGATGGTAAAGATCTGATCCCAGTTCCCTGGGAGAAAAAAATGTTTCCGGCAAAGGGAAAAACCAATACTGTTCTCATTAAGAAAACACACAATGAAAAATTAATTAAATAATGATTCTACTCCTTGTCCCATCTTCAACCTTTCCTGTGAACTGAGTTTCTGCCTTTATTTAAATGCCAGGTTTCCATAACATCAACATATAACTAAAATAAAGTACAACACTGTCTCATATTTTAATTCATTTGATTTTCACAATTATAGTTTTCTTTAACCCACAATTTGTGCATGATTTTTATGAACCACATTACCAAATAGAACTCAGAGGATATGAAGATTAAAAAGAAGACCCTACTCCGGTGGAACTTGGTATATAACTAAGGAGAAAGCCACATATACTCTTTCTCCAAATCATTGGGAGCAAGTAATATGGTCCTCAGTCGACATTGAGGAAATCAAAGTTCAAAGAAGGAGAAAGAACAATAAGGTCAATAGAGCAGCCTATTCTATTCATACACTGACTCTTAAAGACAGGTTAAAATATTATATACTGTAATTTGGTTATTAATACCAATGGAGACAAAGAATGTCAAAAGATGTGTAAAATAGTCATGGAGATTTTTGAATTTTTTTCTTACAGTTTGAAAATGTGTTGTAGATGTTGCATTAAAACTAATCAAATTTCAGTAAAAAAATCTGTTTCACATAGCCATCATATTAACAGTTGCTAACATCAATTAACATGAGTTCTTTATTGCTGTATTCCATACTTGAATATATATATATATATATATATATATATATGCATATATGTATTCAGTTTAATTATGTTGAATGACCAAACTCTTTTAAAATTCTATTTCACATTGTGTGTTCACCGCCCAGAGTCAGTTTCCCTTTGATCACCATATGTTTGACCCCGTTTACCCTCATCTACCATATATAGATGATGTATTGCAGAATTGTACACTTGAAACCTATGTAATTTTCTAACCATTGTCACCCAAATAAATTTTAATCAGAAAAAAAAGAAAAAAAATTCTATTTCAGTGCTAATCATGCATTTATTTTTCCTGAGTGAGTTGAAAAGGAACAGAGGACAGAATTGACAATATTTACAGCCCTCTTATCAACTAGTTAACTTAAAATATTATTTAAGATTCATATTATTTTTTCTGAAGTGTATTTTGTTTTTGTTATTCTCAATAGAATATAATCAATTTAATGGCACTCATTTAATAATTCAGTTCTGGGCTTGTTAGTTCATGATAAATGATACAATGGATTCCCTGCAAGGGTTTGCCAGATGTGTGGAATTTATGAACTAGAATAGTCTTTTGATGTAATCTAGTCTCAGCACTAGCCCACACAGATCATTCCATGTGTAATTGCTCTGTCAGAAGATGATTCAGTTTCTCTTCGAACACTTCCGATGTTAGAGAGCTCACTTTCTTGAATAATAATCTATTCAATTTGCGAACATTCTGATTGTTTGAAATATCTTCTATGACGTTGAGGCCTAATGGATCTCCCAGAGCATCTTTACATTTAATTTTTTTTAATTACATAAATTTCCAAATTCTAGAGTTACATAATATAAGTTTTCTTCCATGTGAGAACATTCAAATTGTAAGGCAACTGACAATCTTCACAATTCATATTAACTAATCCTACACTTTGCAATAATTATTTATATGAGAGTACTCAGATTCACTCTACTCATCTTAATCAGGCACTAAAGACTTATTAAGATTCATACACATATACTTTATATGCTTTGCACATTTTTTACACATAAAAATGTGTATGTTTACCCAGTATCACAATTAAACTACAGGAATCTTAAGAACAATGAAACTCTCTTGTTTTACTGTGCACTCCTAGATTATGACATATTGGTTAATACAATCTAGGTACTTAATAAATATTTTTTTAAAAGACTACCTTTAAATGCTATTAACAATATATAGAATTAAACATTGTATCCCATCTCTGGCCTACACAGATAACAATAAATTATAACTGCATTGATTGAATCCTGATTTTTATTTTCTAAACTTAACATATTAATTCCCACCTGTATACTTTTTAAACATAGCATCATTTTGTGAGTTTATATTATTTCCATATGAAATTAATTAAATCAATTAAATGCGGTCTCTGTGCAATTAGGTGAGAAATTTTTAATATGAAAATAAACATATTTAATAAAATTAAATTAAGGTTAAAAATAAACATTGGCTGATTTGTTAGTGTATTTATTTTCTAAAATTCTACTCACACATCAATATACATTGATACATTTCTAGGAGAAATTTGACTTTTTCATTTTATGTGTCCTATGGTTGGTTTTGGCTCATTTAAAAAAAATGTTTCAAAAAACATTTTGGATACAGATGCAGGAAATTTGGCACAGCATAAATTAAATAAGATATGAAGTTGAAAAGCTTAAATTTCATCTAATTCTAGTTCTGTCCCTTGAATATAATGGCACTTTAGTCAAAATAAAATCTTTCAAATTATCAGCATATTAATTTATGAATGGTGATAAAGTAATCATATTGAACAGTTGTGATGCTTCAGTGAGATTTTGTGGCTGTACTTCAGAATATAGATATTAGTGTGCAAATAATGATTGTTTAGAAGAATCAATAAGTTTGTCTTAAACATTGTCTTGATTTTTTTTTTCTTTCTAATGTCAAATAAGGGGTCTACAGTTTTCTTAATCTCCTGTGCATGACTTTCCAATATTAATGACTTTATCTTCCTTAATCTCCTTGCTTATCTTCCTGGCCTTTATCATAATGGTTTCATGATGACAACTGATTTGTTCTTGTTGCCTGAGAATATAGTACATCTGAACATGGATATTACTTCATTTAAATCATCTATGTATGTTTTCACTTTGGTTATCAATCATTTAATTTGCTTTGTATAATGTGGTTTTAACATTTAATAATTAAAAATGATTCTCCATATGGCTCTACAAAAGAAGAGCAAATATGTGTAGAAACTACGTTTTTATCCATCTAACACTTACTAACATTAAATTATCTTGGGCAAGCAGTGAGTCTTTGTCTATTTTTTTTTCTTTGAGTACCTAAAATTAAAAAAAAAAAAAAGATCAGTTTATTTTGGAGAATAAACTTTCTGACACTATGGTTACAAGGCTGAGTTTACATCATGTAAATTTTGCTGCATACTAATCTTTTCCTAGTTTAGTAGCATACAACAATAAGCTTTTATTAGCTCAGGAATCTGCCGTAGGGTGAGAATTACTTTTAGTCTGATTAAATTCACTTATGTATCCTCAAATTGTTTCTAGATCATCTGGAATCTGCCTACTTTAGGGGAGCCACAGGTGACATCGTATGTCTCTGGTCCATATAGTCTCTTTCACCCCACAGCCTGGCCAGACATGTTCATGTGCCATCATCAGTGGCAGGAGTCACTTCTATCACCAGTTAAGGGGTCTGCCTGGATTATAGAGGTAGAGAAATAACCTGGTTCAACATTTGAAGATCAATCAATGTAATCCACCATAGCAATAGGCCAAAAAGAAAATTTATTTGATAATATTGATTAAAGCAGAAAAAGCATTTGACAAAATCAAACAATCATTCGTGATAAAAACTCTCAGCAAGTTAGGAATAGAGACCTACCTCAACTTGGTAAAGAACATGAACAAAAAACCCTACAACTAATCATACTTAATGATGAAAGACTAAATAATTTCCCCGTAAAGTCAAGAACAAGGCAAGAATGTATGCTTTCATCACACTTAGTCAACATAGTTGCTAAGATTCTAGCCACTGTAATGAGGCAAAAAATGAAATGGTATCATACAGATTGGAAAGAAGTAAAACGGTTCTTATTTGCAGATTATATGATTGTGTACATACACATAGAATATCCCAAGCAATCCACAAAAATACTCCTAAAACTAGTAAGTTTAGCAAGGTTGCAGGGCATAATATCAACACACAAAATTCAATTTCAATTCTATACGAGGTGTGATCAAAACATATGGTGACTACTGCTGCCGGGTGCCATCCAATGGAAAGGCAGGATCTTCAGTAACGGAAGCAGCGCATCAAAGCTCAGTAACTGTGTGACAAGATTCAACTTGTTCACTGCAGTAAGGTGGGTGTGAGCTACGGTTGAGAGAAGCTGTGTTTTAGAGTGTCCCATAAATCATTCTCCATCACGACACCACTCTGTGTCACACATCACTTCTGGTATAGGGCAATTCCTGTCAAATAAAAACATTATGGTGTGTCCTCATCCATCTTGTTCACCAAAACTGACACCTTGTGACTTCTGGCTCTTATCCAAAGTCAAAATGACCACGAAAGGTAAATGTTTTGAATCGATTGAGGACATTGAGGCAGCCATAACAGCACAGCTAAAGACATTCACTAAAGAGGACTTCAAGAACTGCTTCAGAAAGTGGCAAGAATGATGGGATAAGCGTGTTTGAAGTGAGGGAAAGTACTTTGAGAGTGATTAATGGCAATGTGTCTTTTACTGTATTAATTTTTTTTTTAATTTAAACATTCACCATAGTTTTTTCGCTCATACCTCATATACTAACAATGAACAGGTGGAAAACCAAATTTAACATATTTATAATTACTCCAAGGAAAATGAAATACTTAGGTATAAACTTAACAGAACATTTATGAACATGTGTGCTCCAAATTACAAAACCTTTTGAAAAAACCAAAGAAGACTTAAATAAATGGAGAGACATTCTGTAAGCATGGAATCAACATAATAAAAATGTCAATTCTCTCAAAACAGACTTACAATGTTAATGCAATTCTTATAAAAATTCCAACAAAGGTTTTGTAGACAAGCTAATTCTAAAATATATGAAAAAGCATGGACCATAGAATAGCTAAAACAATAGTAAAAAAAATCACAGTGGGAATAGTCACTCCATCTTCTATCAAATCCTACTATTTAGTACAATCAAGACAGACAATTATTGGTTGAAGTACAGACACATAGATCAAAAAAACAGAATTTAAAACCCAGAAATAAGCCCACACAATATGTCCAACTGATTTTTGCAAAGGTGTAAAAGAAATTCAGTGGAATAGGAAGGCTATATAATCTTGTTGCCTTAGAACAACTGGACATCCACAAACGAATAAAAAAGTGAACGTTAACTTAAGCTTCACATTGTACACACACAAAACAACCTCAAAATGAATCATGGCTTAAATATAAAAATTACAACTATACGTTAAAAAACATTAGGAGAAAATCGTCAAGATCTATAATGAGGCTTTGTATTTTTAGACTTGATACCAAAAGAATGGTTCATAAGGAAAAATTATAAATTACAAACAATCAAATGTAAAACCTTTTGGTCTGAAAAGAAACTGATAGAGAAGGGAAAGACAATCCACAAACTGGAGAAAATATTTACAAACCACATATCTGATAAAGGACTTACACTATTTAGAATATATAAAGAAGTGTCCAAATTGAACAGTATAAAAACAAATTATCCATTTATGGGCAATAATCTTCTTGTTTCGAAAAATGTCCAAATTGGGAGGAAATTAGTGATTTACATCTGGAAAATAAAACCAAGAATTGAAATTTGAATATATTTCCCTTTCAGTTGTAAACGGAGGGGTTGATGATAGATGTTTTGTCAGTTGTTACTATGCTGCCAAGAGGTGATTCTACCTAACTGTTGTTCCTTTCCTCTTAAATTCTACAATAGCTCTGAATTGCCTGTCTGTGGACAGAATTCACTTAAAGACATACTAACTGGCCAGTATGGGGCTTGATGCACTATTATCATTATTCTTCACTAAGTACTTTATATTTTAATTAATTAAAAACCCTAGTTTGATAAGTTATTTCTATATTATGAACAATGGTATACGAATTTATGAAGAGAACTGTTTTTAAGTAATACAATCCAAGTAGCCATCTGTTTAACAATATTAGAAAATGCCATGGTTTGCTTACTGTGAAGAGATCTTTGTGAGGAAACATTAACAGTGAGCTTTTTTGCTTTTGTACCATTTGAACTTGTTGTTTTTTGTTTTTGTTTTTGTTTTTTGTTTGTTTGTTTTTTGTGGAAGCATTTTAGTAAGTACCAAGTACAGAAATGGAAAATATTTAGGAATACAATCTATATATTTACTGATATATCTGGATTTTGCAAATGTACAGATGAATATCTACCATCAAATGAACAATATTATTACAAAAAAACATATGTTATTTTAACTTTATAATGTCTGTAATTACTTACTGAGATAGTGTAATGCAGGAGTGCCCATCCAAAAACACTTATCTTTAATTTAGTAGTCTAATTTTGGAAGAAAAAAAAAAGAAGAAAAGGGGCAATAAATGTATTCACAAATAATTATCAATTAATTAAAAATAGAGTACCATATCTACCAGTTAAAATGCATAGCTACTCAATAATTTTTTAGAATGAAGCAAAATGCAGAAGTAAATTTTTCACTTGATTATGAACTCCAGACAATTATGTAATTTTAATAAACCGCCAAAACAATAAATGTCCTTTTAATAGATGGGATACTAAAAGGAAAGCCTAAATCAATATGCATTAAGGATAAATAATTTTATTTATGAAAATAAGCAATTAACAAAACAATATCTAGAAAATAATGTGAAATCTTTTAAGATTGAGGAAGATATTATTTTCAGTGTTCAATCAATCTGAAAGTTATTTCTAGGTCAAGAAGTTTCTCATAAAAAGACTAAAAAATTTTGGAGTGGAGAATGAGGAGTTAGTGTTTAACCGAAATAGAGTTTCAGTTGGGAAGTTGAAAAACTTCTGGATATATATGGTGGTGATGGTTATGCAACAATGTAGATGTACTTAATCCCACAGAACTATACATTTAAAACTATTAAAATGGTACATTTTATGTTTTGCATATCTTACCACAATTCACGAAAAGTGATAAGCCACACTGAAAGCATGTACCCTCGATAAGATGTGATGATAACGACAAAAAATAAAATAAGTTGGGAACCTTGAGGAAAGAATTAATAATTTACAGACTTCTATCGCCAAGATTAATAAATTATTAATAAATTTATGAATTTCCTTTACTTTAATTACTTTTCTTCTCCAAATTCTTCATCTAATGTTTTATGTTTTTTCTTAATACCTTCTTGTTAGTTTATTTCAAATGTGCATATACTTAATAATTTTACCCTAAAGTTATTCTATAATAAATTATATCATTCTGGGAATAGAAGTATTCAAGAAAATTTTTCCTGAGATTCTTATTAGCACAATTTTTACATCCTAATGAAGCAACGATTTTCCAAATTACCTTTATCTATATTATTATAAACAGTCTTAAGCACTTCTGAATCTCTGCAGCTATATATTTAGAAACCACAGATTGCGCTTATATGTAGAATCTAAAATAGTAGAACCCATAGAAGCAGAGAGGAGAATTGTGGTTACCAGGGGCTGGAGGAGGGAGAAATTGGGGAGATGTTGGTCAAGGGATACAAAGTTTCACTTATGCAAGATGAACAGCTCTTGAGATCTAATGTACATAATTATTACTAATATTAACAATACTTTATTATATATACTTGAAGTTTGCTAAGCAGGTAGATCTTAAGTGTTCTTATCACACTCAAAAAAGTGAAAATAATCTGAGGTGATCGATATAGTTAGCTTGAATGTGGTGATTTGTTCACAAAGTGTATATATAGGAAATCATCAAATTGTACACCTTAAATATTATATATATAAAATTCATAGTTGCCTAACATACCTCAATAAAAAAAATAAAATAAATAAAAACCATAGGTTTAACTAAATGTAAAAAGTAAAGTTGGAGAACTGAGCAAATCATCTTTCTCTAGGAAGCCTGTTTCCACTTTTCTACTTATGTGTTTTAGACATACACGTATGATACACTTAAGTTGTTATACTTAGCGCTAATAATCACAATAAGGCTTTTTAAACTTGTGATATTAATACACTTAAGATCTTAATTTTATTGGCAACTTGAACATAGACTATTTTAGTAAAATAGATGTGTTATTTCTGAGTTAATGGATTCTGTTGTTCTTAATTTTTTTCATTAACTTACTTATTGAATTTGATAATAAACATATCTTAGAATATTTTTCAATGTGATGCTGAAAGTTAAAAGTTTATACATTTTTTTCATTTCTTGAAATTGTGTTTCACTAATTTGAAGTCTGAGATGAAATACTGTTTTCTTTTATGTTGGTTTTTCTCAGTGTATTTGTCTAATTTGTCTAATTTATTTCATTTGCAATACTGATGTGGTAGTTAGATGGGAAATGAAAGAATATGTTTGTTAGAAAAAATAGGTACTATGTTGTATACATAAACACTGATTTTGAGCATTTCACATCTTTATGCATTCCCTCCTCCATTTTAGAGAACTTTTGTTGAAGGTAGTGATGAAAATACGAAGTGTAACTGACATAATGAGGAGTGGCCAATGCTAATTATCTCGGCTGACAGAGAAGCAGTTAACGCAAAGGAGGATACATACAGTAAAGATAAATAGGCATTAACAAGAATATTCATCGATAGCTACAAAACAATTCCCTTTCACGCTTAGAGCAAATCCTAAATTTATATCAAACAATCTGAATTTAAACTAACAACAAAAAAAAAAACCCACAAATAGTCAACCTTTCAATCCTGATCATAAGAAACACTGGATAATTGGAAAACAAAAAGGACAAAAAGGATTGTTTAATCAAATGTTCTTTAGTTGCCACTGAAGCAATACCTAAGTGGGGCTTGCTATTATTCCTGATCAATGAAAATAATCCTTAATCTTTTCCCTTAGAGGAGAAGTCTAGTCTTAGTCACACCGCAGGTGATTAACATTTGCCAAACGAAAACTAAAGGGCAAAGTCTCAAATTCTTAATATACAAACTCTCAGGTCTTACTCTGCGTGTTAGTCAGTCAGCTTCTGATACTGCAAAATACTCATCCACAGGCCTCCATCACTTGCAGTGAATATGTTAGCATCACTCAAACATCCAAAAACCCTATTAGTAGAAATTTCGTCTTATTTTAATTTCCCAAAAAGAAATGGCGTAATTTACAATGTCTAAGTTAGGTTAGATGGTCACTTGCTTGAAAATCTTGTCCTGGGATGAATTTCAATCAAAGAACAAGGTGCGCGTGTGCGTGCGCAGGTCGGTGTCTGTGCACGTGCTGACACATTTAGGTGCTAAAACTACAGTATTCTTTCTCCTTCTATTTTTCTCCTACTAATTGTTGTTCTACAATAATTTAAAATCACCATGAAGATGATTAACTTTAATCTCCGTCAGCAGTATTGCCCAAAATTAAAATGTTGTAAAATATATGTATAGACACGGGTGTGTTAATGTCTACACAAATAGAGTACCTAAAATCTTTTATTATCGACAACTAAATTTTATTTTTTTTCTTGCAATAAGTATTCAGAATTTACATAACGGATTAAGGAAAGGAAAATACTTTGCATTTTTATCTGGATATACCTGCTTTTTATTTGGAATTCAAGCTTTACATCACACATAAAGATTATAAGATTTAAACACATTTTATTTTAATAAAATTCTCTGCACCTCCATAGTTATAGGTTAATACAGTATTTCTATAATTGAGAAAATTTGGCATAGAGGACATGGAGAAATACATGTGCCAATTAGGCAGTGGTGTAATACTTGAAAGTTTATTTCTGTATTAGCAATTTAACCGGGTATACATGATCATTTTCAAATTAAGTAAACATTGCTCAAAATTTAAAATAACTGATTAGTTAAAGTGGTTGTTGGACTCATAATAGTTTAGCTTTTCCTTTCAAATCAACATGTACCTTAAGTCCAGAAATTTAAAAAAGGAAAGAGGATATTATATGAGTTAGTGTGTTTTAACTCAAAATTTTCTAGCATAAAATGTGGCCTTCGAGTCATTCCTAAATTTTCTTTAACTTATTATTCCCAAGTATGAGGAATCACCTTTGTTTATGCAAGTATGAAAAAATGGTATGTAATTGATTAAATAATTTCCCTTGAAGGCCTTATACTCCTTGATAAGAATGGATCTAACTTTTTAAATTGTTTTTGTATTGACTTTAAATAATTAAATTCCCATAGATTAATATAGCACAGGTACATTTATGTATTCCTACAATTTAACACAAGCTAATATCATAATATTTGTTTCACATATTGTGGATATGGTATGAAATTAAGGTCCACCTTGTGTCATTCCTCAGTCCCATATCTTCTCTCATCCACCTTAGATGCATGCACACTCGTAAATTGGTGTATATCTTTCTTGTCCATATTTTCACATGTAAAATAGACTCTTCAATTTTTTTTTAAGAGGAGAAAAGATTTTTATTAAAGTGAAAGTACAGCTCTCTTACGAGAGTGGATACCTGAAACTGGGATGCCCCCTCTTCAATATTTTATAATAGCATTTTTGTGTGTTCAAGTTTACATATATGGTGCCATGCTAGATGAAAATTATACAGTATTATGCCTTTACTTATTATTCTTGAAGTCATTCCATATTGATATGTATAATTGGGAACCTTTATTTCAACTACTAATTTTTGTACTATTATTAAACCATGGGTATAAATTAAGTTATTTATTTCCCTGTTGGTGGACTTCATTTGTGAAAATGTTGCAATGAATAAACCTGTACATATCTTTATGAACATTTATAATAGACTCTAAAAAATATAATTTCCAGTGGAATTGTGAAGACAGAAATTTAGATTTTCTACTTTACTGGGTATTTTTAAACTTGAACAGCCAGAACTTTGCTTATGCTCTAAATTCAGTATGAATGTTTTTTCACTGTTACACAAGTTTTGCAGAGCCTTTGTGGAACCCATGCTTTTCCTTCAACTAGCTGCTGTGTTTTACTATGTTGTATTTTGTTTCTTGTATATACTCCAATTATACTTCCATCATTACTTAGACACATCTTTAGTCATCCAAATCTATCAGGAGTATATGAAGGGAGGTTTAATTCCTCCAGTATGTTCTTTAAAAATGTAGATTGCCATGTTTCAAAGGTCTTCCCTCGTTCTGCAGTTCAGCTTCCTATTAAAGCGTGTTCAACATAGATGCAGCAATTTTAGAAGGAGCATCACACAGTATTTTATGTGCTGAGTATTCCATAACAATAGGAGGACTTTTATTTTACTTGACGGCAATTGTAAACCTTGGCTCAGGTCCCCTATTCAAAAGGAGTTCCTCCAAGGGCTGAACAGACGCACATATGAGTATCTTAAACACTTCAAATACCTTCCTGGTTTTGGCAACTATATCATATTCACTATGTTGTATATTCCAGTTACAAAGTAAGTCATTTCTCTATTCAAACACAGCGTAGATCATGGTCATGCTTATTTTGTAGAAAAACAGAAAAAATTATTTAGTTGTTTCTCAATAATAAATTTTAGTTTGGATTTGTTTTGTTTTGCTTTGTTTTGGGGAGGGGGGTAAATGGAAAGGTACTGCTTAATTGGTCTGGGATCTTTTTGGTGAGATAATGTTCTGGCATTAGACAGTGGTAATCATTGCACGACATTGTGAATTTATTACAAATCCTCAATTGTATATTTTAACTGGTTAAAATGGTACACTTTTAGAAATTATGTAAATTTTATCTCAATGAAACTTTTTTAAAGAGTTAAGTTGTTTGCTGGAACATGAGGAAAACGGAATAGAGGAAGTTATAGTAAGACAGCTAAAAGTAGCCAGACTATAGAGGACCATAGAGATCATATTCATGAATTTAGTCTTCACCTAATTGAAAAGGGATGCCAAAGGATGATTTTAATCCATGAGATGGCTCACCCTGATACCCACTTTTAAACTCTCAGTAGGCTGTTCTGTGGGTACTGAACTATAGCAAGGCAGGAATGTAATTAGTCCAATTAAGAGGCTATTGCAGGTGTCCAGGCAAGAGATGATAGTAGCTTTGACCAAGGTGTTAACAGAAGATATGGTCCCTTTTAGGAAATATTTGTAAGACTTGGGTAAGGCCGATCAATTATTGCCTCAGAGTATTTGGCGTTCAAATCCCTATTAGATCCAGCAGACTAGGATAATTAAATGAGAGCGTGTGGCATTTATTAAGGAAATACAGGATCCACATTGTTCAGACATTATTTACACCTCATCCTGCAACACCTTCATTCAGTACTCTAGCCCTTCTGGTCTTTCTGAGCTGTGTACTCACCTGCCTCAGGCCTGTAGTGGTTAATTTTATGTATCAACTAGGCTAGGCTATGACACCCAGTTGTTTGACCAAACACTAGTATAGCTGTTGCTGTGATGGTATTTTGTAGATGTGATTAACATTTATAATCAGTTAATTTAAAGTAAACGAGTTTACCCTTGAGAATGTGGTGGGCCTCACCCAATCAGTGGAAGATCTTAAGAGCAAAAACTAAGATTTCCCAAAGAAGAAGGAATTCTGCCTCAAGACTGTAATATAGGAATCCTGCCTGACCACCACACTGCTGGCCTGTCCTTTGCATTTTGGACTCAAGACTACAGCATTATCTTTGGCTGAGTTTCTACCCTGTTAACCGACCCTATAGATTTTTAACTTTTTACAACTTGTCAGCTTACACCCACACCTATAACCCCCACCACACACATACAGAGCTTTAAAAATATATTTCTACATTCAAATCTCTTGGAAAAATATATATTTGTATTGTTTTTCTAAAACAAGTCTGTGGCAGATCAAAAAGGATCACAAATTCTTTGTCAGTTTTCGTATTGAGAAGTGTCTATATTCCCACCCTCTTAATTGGACCTTGCCCATGACGTTCTGGGAACAATTAAATGCACTGGAAATGATTCTTCATAATGTCTGAGATTGGGCCTCAAGACTTCTGCAGCTTACCCTTTCGTACTTCGAACATTCCCTCTTAGAAGCTACATGTCAGGTAAGTTGTCTGAGTATCCTGAGACTGGTACAGTGAGTGGAAGATCAAAATAGCCACATTGAGAAAGAGAAACATGTGGAGATAAACTGACATATCAGGCAGGTCCCAATCTTCCAGCCCAACCCTGTCACCAGCTCAGTGCAGTTAAGACAAGATGCCAACCAAAGCCACTTGGATCAGAACTACACAGCTAAAACCTTATCCAAATGCTTGGCATGAAATACTGACACTGACAACACATATGTAGATTATTCTGTACCAGACACTTTGTTTCACTTAACAAAAACACATTCATTTCTATGAAATTAAGCAGTGAGGAGTACAACTAAGCATTCTTGAACTCACAGAGGGACATAAAAATAATAATTTAGAGCAAATATATAGATATATTTGAGTATATTGAAACATTATTCACAACTTTAGGGAAATTCTCACCAATCCAATAGGGCATGAAAAATGAACAGATATGAAACTTAGAAAGAAATATAAAGCACACAGCGCAGAAAATGGTAATTTGCAAGCAAAACTTCCAAAGACAGCTTTGAGAACTGTGAATAGTATTTTGCAAAGTGGTCAAATATTTAACTACTGTGCAAAATTAATGACATTTCTATACGTGAGTAGTAACAAAAGGAAAAAAGCCATAGAAAAATAAAGGTTTAAAAAACACATGGTTATAAAAATAATTACATTAATGATGCACCCAGCAACAAATCTGACAAATATGTACATATCTCTAGAGATAAAAACCACAAAACTTTGTTAAAGGACATAAAATTTAATTTGAAAATGGAAAATTATAGACTTTTTAAAAGAGGATGAATTTATCACTAAAAAGAGGTCATTTCTCCCTAAATTAATCTATGAAATTCAATAAAATTCCACCAATATTTCAACAGCATTTTTCACCAAGGTTGACAATATAAACAATGCTATAAGACTATCCCTGTTAATTTTGAAGAAAACAGCTACTATAGTAACTATGCTAAGCCAGACAACAATATCGTTTTAAATCTTTACTAATTAATATGTTATTGGTAAAGGCATAGACCAATAATAATAGAAGGACCAGAAACAGAATTTGTGGATCAGTCAAGATGTAGACAAGAAAATAGATTCCATTCCAATTATTTAAAACAGAAGCTTTTAACACAGATAATTGATTAAAATGTGTCGTAACATATAGAAGAGAAAAGGGGTGGATGAACTTCTAGACAAAGAGGCAAAAAAGAAGAATGGTGTTGCTCTTGGACTGGATTTCATTATCTATTTGCCTGCTGCTGCATTGTTAGAGATGCCGTTTGAGTCCGTTATGATATCACTGGAAAAATTCCACCTAGACCAGACCCACACCAGAAAAAAGGCTCTCCCTGTGCCTGTGCTACTAGAGTAACTACCAACAACTGCCAGAAGCAAGCATCTTCTGTCTGCCTCCCACCTTCTGATTATTTCCAGTATATTCTAATGTCAGAACCTAAAGTACAACTTCGGGCAAGGGAGATTAAAATCTCATTTTGAAGAATTCCAACCCCAGCAGTATGGGTTAGAGTATAGGACAGGTCGGGACAGAGTGATTACAAGCACATCTCACAATTCAAATAAGTAAGAAAACGGAACATCATCAAGAAAACTCAGTTGAATATCCACATAAAATAAAGTGACATCTCTGCCTCACACTATAGACAAATGTCTCTTTTTTAATTGATTACACATCCTACAGTAAAGGGGAAAGTTTAAAAGTTTTAAAAGACTACAAAAGCACAAATCTTGAAAACTGGGGAAATTTCCTAGATTAAATACAGAGAAGCATCAACAATAAAAGAAAATACTGATATTTGAATACATTAAAATTCTGCTGTACAAAATGTATCATAATATATGAAAATACAAGCCACAACTGGGAAATGACATTTTAAAACAAGAAACTGTCATAGAACTAGTCATAAAAATCTATATAGCTCTTCTACAAGTTAATATTAAAACAACACAACAGTTTAATGTAAAAGTTTGTAAAGAATTTATAAATTAGGAAACCAGAATTTCCCATAAGTATAAAGTACTCAAAGTAGCCAGCAGTCATGGAAGCTAAAATACTGGTATTTACAATTTCACATTTATCGATTTGGTTGAAAATTGAAAGTTTGACCAATTATAGCACACTGAGACACATGTGGAGAAAAGGAAATTCTCATGCATTGACAGTTAAACTTGCTACAAACAATAAAATAAAAGATGGTTACACCTCAAGTGAGATAGAGTTTAAATACATTTTGAAGTATACTTTTCAAGGAGCTATATTTTAATTGGAAAATGAACATTAAATGTTAGTGCTAAGTTTGATACAAAACTGATCAATATCCTAAATTGCAATAAACAATATTTTAGAGTTACTTAATACCAAAATAACACATTTGCATTTTCACCAAAGCAAAATAAACTACAAATGATGTAATAATGCTAAAAAAAAAAAGACTATAAAAACAAAGACAAGAACATGAAAACAATTATTATACCATGAAAGGAGTTTTATGAGATATGACATTTATGTAAGAAATTACTCAGAGACAAAATCAAAAATATTATGCAAAATATTACTGAAAAATTGATATTGTTTATAATAATAACCATATCTAAATTAGAATCTGAAAAGAAATTATACAGAAATTTCAAACAGATGTATTCATTACCAATAAACACCTAGAAATGCCAATCTAATAATGAAAGAAATGAAAAATAAATCACTACAATATCATTTTTAATCTATTAAATTAACAAAGATCTTAAAAAACCATAATGTTTAAATTGTGAGTATATTAAACGTGTTAAATGTGGATCTTTCTAACTTACATCTGATGTGAATGAAAATTGAGGTATAATTTCTAATTTAATGTTGCATTTAAATATCTGTACCAAGAGGAAGTATATGAAAGTGTACAAGGATTTTAATACTAAGATCTTAAAAGAAAGTAATAGAAAACTTTAACAAATAAGAATCAGTTTAAATGCTTTGATCACAGGTGATGCTTCAGTAAATTTTTTGCCATATTATTTAACAATGAAATTGGTTTTTAAGACACTAATGTCAAAGGACAACAATTCTGAAACAAGTTTCTAAAAAGTAGGATATAAAACTTGATATTTTATTCAAAGTTTTGGTATTTTATATCAAAGTTAATATTAATATTCAAAAAAATAAAATTAAGATTAATTAATTTAAAATATGGCTGAGAAGCTATTATAAATATATGTAATACATGTCTGTGTTGGATTGAGGTTTGTTATTATATATTTGATTTTTAATCTATAGTAAATTTCCTATAACAATCATTTTATGCTTTTAATAAACCGCATGTGTACTATTTAATAAAATAATAAAGGAAGGATGATCAGTGAAACACTTTGATGTGGTTTGAGAGCAAAAAAAATGCAACAGAAAAATATAATTCTATCTTGAACTATGAATACCAAATGTTGTCTTCAGAGGCAGCAATAAAATTTTATTGATTTTTTTTCATTTTACAAAATCCATTTTTCCTTCAGTCCTATAGTCATTTCACTACCTCATACAGTATTATCTCTTATATTTGCAATTGTAATACCTTCTTAACCAGCCTCTTGCTTATATATTTTAGTCCTCTGCTGCTGACAGCATTGCCATGAGATAATACTACTAACTAAATAAATCCAGATTATTTTATATTCAAGATCATGGTCTTTAATATCTAGATTCAAATCTACCATATATATAAAATCTTCCTACAGATTGTCTGGCTTTAGCAAAACAGGTTAGTTATTGATCATAGTCACTCATTAAATACATGTTGAGTGATCCATCATCTTATTATTTCATATCTCAAGGCATAAGTTCATTGCATTTCATTGACAAGAAATACATTCATAATATCCCTGCCTTGACCCCTAACCTTATTACACAGTCATTTAAATCTGTTGGTGGAATTTACGACCTCTTTATATACAATTCCATTCAGAACTTGTCCCTTGATTGTCTCAGGGCAAAAAGGACTATCTTTACCCTGAGTCCGTGTTTGCATCCTAGTCATTGCCCTTAATCCACATTTCTTCATGCCCTTCTACTAATACCACATATTTTGGTTGATTTAGAAATGATTTATAACAATAATAATATTAAAAAAAACAACAGTAAATTAATGGGATAGATAGACCACAAGTCAGCATTTCAAGCTGTTGCAATGCCTTCTCTAAGTTCATAGTCATCAAACATCCGAGGTATTCAAGCATCTTTATGGAAATATATCTCTTTGGGGTGTAATATGATATAAGAATGAATACATTTGCTATAAAATGAATGAAAGTATAAATAGAGTGAATTAATGAATGTGTGTTTAGGGAAGAAGGCAAGAGAACACATCATCAGGAAGTGTTAATAATCGGGGTAAATGCAAAGCAAATAGCAGTAAACATGTTTGCAGATTTAGACTATTGTCTCTTTTTGTTTGCTTGTTTTAAGACTCAGTGTGTTGTAAGCCTCTATCATGCATGGTAATTGAGTTTTGATTTTTTTTTTAATCTTGGCATTTTAATACTGTACTTGGAGGTGACAGGACTTGGCACAGGTAAGCAACTTAAAATTTTCTAAGGGGCCAATTTTATTCCACGTGGAGTGTAGAAGACTGGAAATGGGAAACAGTAATTTGGGAAGTTGATTTTTGCATGCATCACCAAAGTCACATAGTGAGTCATAAAACAATGTTTGTTAAACTGAATTAAAATAATAGTTTAAAATTTCTAAATTTCATAAAAGTTTCTTTGAAAGAGCCAAGCCTGTTAGTTTATGAGTTCCAGCATCATTTTGTCACGTTTCTATACGGTTATCAATTATTCATCACCATATGTGAGAAACATGAAAACAGTAACCTCAAAAAGGATTATAATCTAATCCAGATTATAAAGAATACAATATTGTTAATCCATTCACATTAGAAACTGTTATTTTTAAATATTATGCTCATTATTTTCATCATGAATAGCTACCAGAAAGCTTATTAAATTATTCCACAATTTCATTATTACACTGTAATTTTTTAGGGAATACAATAGCTTCGTGTATAAGGTTAGCTAGTAGGGCAATTTGAAGCAGAATAGACACAGAGCCCCATCCTGTAGAGAACCTGGTGCCTGTTGACAGTCGTAAAGAATAAAGAAAAGATTCAGTTTTGTTTTGAATTATTAGATCTGTCTCTCCCTGGATGAGTGATGTTACATTTTTGACAACAAAACAAGTAGTAGTATTTTGCTCTGAACGAATTTCCCATTAAATTCAAGATAATGGTGTAAAGCCAAAATCTACAAGAAGATATTGCCTGGCACATACTGGATGGAAATATTTTCTTTAAGAGAATTCATGGCTCTGGATTAAACCTCACCATTGTAGTTACTTGAATCAGAAAACTACACTTGGCATTTAAACTCTCCCCTTCTCTGCCTAATGGAATTCTACATAATTACCAAACTAAGATTTCCACACTTTCAAAAATATAGGTCAAAGTGAACAAAAAAAGGCACTGTATTTTAATTCATAGATTTGTAAGAATGTAATTATATAATTGGCCTTAGCATCATTAGTACGTCATTTAGTCCATATCCCAGTTATTACCAGCCAGCCAACAAGTGAAGGAATTCATCTGTTTTGACTCATTAAATAAAATAAATGAAACTGAAATAAAATAGGTATTAAATTCTCATTTATAAATTTGAATTAACCCATACAAACTACTTTAATTAAATTACACCCTCATTTCTTGTGCTGTATCGTTTTTCCTCGTTAAAAGAATGACTACATGGAGAACTGTAAGCCTTGTTCACAGAAGTAACAGATCTACCATGTATCATAAATTCACAATGTCCCTTAGTGTTGGATTTGCATTTAGAATTGTGAGCCAAGATGTGAAAAGTCACACATAGGCAGAGAGCTCTCTACAGGGACAGACATCTGAAGAGGTTCCTGTTTATCATCCATTTTTGGCAACTACGTGAACTACTTTATGCTGAAGTGCAGCATAACTACCTTTAATTTTCAATGGGGGTACAGGACATGCACAAGTGATGTATATAACTAAAATCTCTCTTCTACCAAGAAATAAAATATTTTAGAGATAATTCAACCGGTGCATTAAACCGAACACTACACTCATTCCAGCTTTTCATGTCACTAATGTTACCAATTTAACTACCTTTTTCATGCTCACATGTAAATAGCTTCAGAATTATTAGCCATCCTCTGCTTTTAAGTCCATTCCTCCTACATAGAGTTGTAGTAGGACTTTATGTAGTAAGGAATCTTGTTTAGGTCTATTAAACTGTTGAGCATTTTTTCTTAAGAGTGAACTTAATTTAACAACTAAAGAAAAATATAATACAATTTGTAAGCCAACCTGTTCAATGAAAAATAAAAATAATAATTAGACACATTTCAGATTTTATTTAGCCATTAAGCAACTAATATAACTATATCCAAAAAAACAAACAAACAAACAAACTAAAAAACAAAAACAAACAACAAAAACCATGAATGGTAGGGTTGCCAGTCTACTTGGGGATACATTACTTTCAGGAACCAAAAATATATTTAATCAGCAA
Organism: Rhinolophus ferrumequinum; assembly: GCF_004115265.2. NCBI lineage: Eukaryota > Metazoa > Chordata > Mammalia > Chiroptera > Rhinolophidae > Rhinolophus > Rhinolophus ferrumequinum. The sequence goes on along the minus strand of NC_046289.1, from coordinate 87,600,054 downwards.
AATTGCAGTTAGTGGCACTTGTGGTACTTCCTAAGCAAGTTAAAATACGTTCGTCCTCAGAATTTTTCATTTCAAGGCAGATCCTGACTTGAATCATAGGATGCCAAAAGAGTTGAGCAAAAAATCATCTATCACATAATCATTTATATTTAGAATAAAAAATGATAAAAGTTCCACAATGTGGGAATTTTCTATTTAGAATCATTTGGGAAGTAAATTGCTTTTCTTACAATTAGATTAATCTGGGCTGAGAAGATTAAGTTGAGAATAATTTCATAGTAAAAAAAAAAATATTTCAGTCATAGAGTAAGTCATAAAAGACATCTTGTGGGCAAAAATCATATGATCATATAAAATAAAAGAATATATATATATATGAAAGCAATAAAGATTTTGCCTCAAAATATGGGCATTGGCAAAGGAAGTAAAACTTTCCAGACCATCCACTCTTAAAATAGAAAATGTAGTTCTTTTCTTATGAATTATATCCCTGGAGCCGATGTTGAAACTGAAAGGGAGCATTCACACAGTTATGTAATGAGATCCACGGTAGCCTGTATTTTGCAGTGGGCCAATGGAATCATAACAGGAAGTGGAATATCAGTCGGTATGCAATTCAAACCCTGTTAAAGAATAAAATGATGAATTATGGGAGATTCAGGGATATGATATACCTACTAAATGTAATGACAATAATTCATTTAATTCCATTCTCTTTGTACAATCTTGAGACCAAAATAATCATTTTCCCACTTAGAATTTGAAATCAAATTTCAGTAAATCCGAATGTAATAGCAAATCACCTCAAGTAATTCTGGGTGTTACCATGAAGTTGACTTAGATAAAGGATCTCTTGAAAGGAACTTTACTTTAGCTCCTTTCTGAAAAGTCACAGGAACAGTATGAGTAAGGGCTATAGAACGCCACACTGTATGTGAAGTGTCTGCTCTACACCACCGGATCACAGGATAGTGTAACTTACTGAAAGGTATGGCTGCCAGCTTGATTTTTCCAATGAAATATTAATCCTCAGACTACCCTTCCAGTAATTGTAAAGGGCCAAAAGTAAATACACATGTGATGCTAAATAAATACCTCCAATGAAATCCTGGGATATCTACTACACTAAAAATCACTACAGTGGTAGAGTTCATTGAGCATTAAAAATATTTGAAAGAAGTAGCTATGAACTATGTTATTTAGGGATAAAATTATATCCCTCCTAATCCCAGGTAAATAAATTTTCTCCTTATTCCATATAAATAAATTTGATTTGTGTCAAAATTCAATTTTTGTTAAATATGGTCTTTGTTCTCATTACTGGAATGAAATCTAAATAGATGATTAACTTTAGAAACTAAGAATTCCCAAGTATCCTTCAAAAGCCACATGAAATGAGAATAATTAAAACAACTTCATAACACTGAATCAATAAAAATAAGTGGATCCATGTTATTTGTTTTATTTAAAACACTCTGATCTATTTGTGAATATAGGAGGATCGGTTGTATAGATTAATCACCAGTGAAAGCAACATTTAACATGTTGAAAAAGACAATTCAGTAACATGTACACCCTCCAAAACCTAAGAAAACCATATGTCTTGATTTGCTCAGGGCAGTTACAGTTTATGATATTCTGAAGTACTTTCCATCATTCTCAAAAGTGTTCGGGCTTGGACAATGGGTTTTATATAGTCACCTTATTTATAGATTTTAATGGAGGTAACACATTTTTTTCCTGTTCTATTTTTAACAAACATTGGAAATCACTGCTAGATGTAACAAATATGAATCAAGGAAGTGTTATTTTGTCATTAAGTAAAACAAATCAACTCATATGTTTTTATATTGTAGAATTTTGCCTAATTAATGATTTTTGAGGAAAATATGTTCTATTATATACAACTCATTTATTATTTTTTTTCTTTAAATAATTTTGTTTGAAATCCACATAATCCTAATACACAGAATGAGCAGAGTTACGTCAGGGTTAACTTGGATATAGATAGGCAATGGCCCCATAGAATCTGTGTTAGAGGATTGGGAACACCGCTAAACATGTTTCATCCTGAAGTTTTTAAATGAAACTTGCAACTCTCAAGCCCTCATTTGAATTTCAATGTACCCATCTATCCTAAGTTCAGAGTTATTTATTTGAGATTGCTTATGGCAGAAGTTGAGAGTCATATAGCTGTGGATTTTCCTCTTGTCAAATCTGAGGAGATGGCTGTAGCTTGTATTTGCATTTCTCCTCAAGTCTGCCACCACATCTCCACAAGAAATAGAGTTAATGAGTAAGGATTTGGCATATTTCCTATAAACCAATAAGGAAATGACAGTGCCCAATGGAGGATAATTCCGATGTGACTACCTTTCAGACTACATCAGTAGATCTAAAAATAGTTTAAACCTTTCTATTTAAGTATGATAAATTGTTAAGCTCTGATTTGCAATTGAAGTGCAACTCAAGGAAAAGCATGAGGCAGGCAGTACTTAAATTGATCATACACTTGCCATAAAATGCTGAGTCACACAGTGTTCCCCTTAATATTGTCAAAATGGTTGCTGTGTATTTGTACTACAATTATAAATTTTGTCTGCCAGAGATAAGTCAAGTTATCAACTTCTCACATTATGTAAAGGGCTTGCTGGTTCAAGGAATGTTCAATGAAATCTCAGATTGAAATGATAAATAGTCGAAAACAAACAAACAAACAAACACACACACAAAAAAACAAACAAACAAACCACTAATGTCAATTATAGATCAGAAATGAGTCAAAATACAAAAAAGGCAAAAATAAAATTAAGCAAACAGGGCAGTCACATAGCCACATAGAATTAAAGAGATCAGAAGATATTAAGAGAAAGAAATTGCAAATTATGGTAAAAAACAAGATGACTTTAGGCTTCTTGGGCATGTTTACAATAATATTTAAAGGGAAGAGGTTTGGATAATGAATGAGGTAATGTCAGTATTCAGGAAGTTCATTTAATATCAATAGGGGTAAAGTTCATAATTCCTCCATGTATTTACAAGAATTAATGCCTTTTATGCACACAATTAATGACAAGTCATTTCAACTTCTGCTTATTTTGTTTTACTTCTCAATATTTTAAGAACTCTTTAGAATGAGTGAAAAAGAAGGTGCTAATGGAGAAGATATAGAATATGGTAAGTACAAAAGTAAAAATGATGGAAAATTTTGGATAAAGAAAAACTGGAAAAAGAAGGATTTTTGCAGAAAAATGAGCAACATAATTTGGCAAAGTTTTGCTTCACATGTCATGAAGTTATCCAGTTATAAATATTCAAGCTAAATAAAAATAAACACAACAATTCCTGGTGCAAGAAACACTGAAAAATACAGTATGGAATATGCAGCCAAAATGCTATTAAGTTATCTGTCATGTAGCTTTAGAAAAACTTGAGTGTCTAATGAGTGTTTAAAAAGGACCCAAACTGGCAAGCAGTTGGGAATTTGTTCCATAAACTATCAGAAAGAATTCATCAGTCTCTGAATTTGTTTAAAAATATACAAGATAGCAGGAGACCCAAGATGGCGGAGTAGATAAACACTGTGCCTGCATCCTTCCGTGAACACATTAAAATTATAAATAAATTATAGAAAAATCAACATAGATAACCATCTGAAGTCTAGCTGAACAGAAGTTTTATAACTAAGGATATAAAGAAGAAGCCACGTTGAGACTGGTAGGAGGAGTAAGACACCAAACAGGCCCCACACCTACATGTGGTAGTTGAGGAGGGATACCTCAGCTGTGGAGGTTCCCCACAGAGCAGCAAGGAACCCCAGTCCCCGACCTAAAGATCCCCAGCCTGGAGTACTGATGCCAGAAAAGGGAGGCCTGACAACATCTGACTGTGAAAACCAGTAGGGATTCCAACCATCTGGATAGGACAAAAGGCTTTAGGAAACCCAGACGTCCTTTTAAACAGCATGTGCCCAAACTGATTCGCTTGCAGGCACTCAACTTGGGCTCTGGCGGAGGAACAGTAACTTGAGGGATGTCTGAGGCATACGGGGGCAGACTGAGGTGTGTGTCTTTCTATAGAGGGCTGGAGGACAGTCTCATTTTCCCTGTGACGAATCCTCCCATGCAGCCAGCAAGCAGCCACCATCTTTAATGTGTTGATCCTGCCCCCTACGCATATAGCCAAATCTGAATCTGATTGGCAAAGTGAGCTCCTCCTCTCCACCCTGCTGACTCACTGAGGCCCCAACCCACACAACTCCCCCAATGCCAGAAACACTTTCTCCCAAGCAGCCAGCCCCACTCACATTACACTCTTCCTTGGAAAACTATCAAAGTCCGGCAGACCCCAGGTGAGTGAAAGCTGGTCTAGCATGCTCTGAGACTTTTGCTGAATAGCTCCAGGCTCAGCACTAGCACCAAACCTGAATTTACATTAATCTGGTTAGTACAACTCTTCCCACTCTAGTAACTCCCTGAGACCCGACCTCACCCAACTCGTGTACTGCAGGAGCCTTTATCAGTGGCTGAACCTTAAGGGAGCCAGCAGGTAGCAACAGGCCTTGGGGTATCCTGGCTTTTTGTGAAGCTACCAGGCCCAGTACTGATGGCATCCGTTCTCACTTCACAGTGTGTCCTCTCCCTCATGCCTCCAGGTTTAGCACAGAAATTGAACAACCACAGATTGCTTTGCAGCTCCTACTAGGTAGTCCCTGGTTTGTCACAGGCTGTGGGTGACCTGGTCCTGCATCAGAGCCCCTCCCAAGAGGCCCCAGAACCAACATAATTGAAGGTTGGCTTTAGAGCAGAGTACTGCCCAGACAGCCCAAAAGAGGCCCCCACCAAAGGCATCCTCAACAGGTACCGGAGCCTACTAGGTGAATCCCACTGAGTGGAGAAAGCCCACAGCACAGCAGCCCATAAGCTGGGGACATGGCCAAACCCCACAGCCAGTCAGCCTGAGGGTCAAAATCACCCACTGATATGTCAATATCAAGCAAAGGTCAACTATAACAGGAAGGCACACACAACCCACACCAGGGACACTACTGGAACACCCAGAGCAGGTGACCAGGGTGACTGTCCCAGGGCCCAACAGGGCACCCACTACATAAGGCCACCCAACAAAGACTAGAAGACATAGCAGATCTATCTAATACATGAAAACAAACACAGAGAGGCAGCCAAAATGAGGAAACAAAGAAATGCATCCCAAATAAAAGAACAGGAGAAAACTCCAGAAAAATAAATAAACAAAATGGAGGTAAGCAACATTCCAGAGATAGAGTTCAAAACAATGTTCATAAGAATGCTCTGGGAACTTTGTGAGAACATCAACAAAGAGATAGCAAGCATAAAAAAAAAGTACATAGAAAACATAAAAAAGAACCAGTCACAAGTGAAGAATACAATAACTGAAATGAAGAACGCACTAGAAGGAATCATCAGCAGACTAGATTAGCAGAGGATTGAATCAGCGATTTGAAAGACAAAGTGGCAGAAATACCCAATCAGAACAGCAAAAAGTAAAAAGAATCCAAAAAAAAAAAAAAAAAAAACAGAAAGAAAGAAAAATGAGGATACTTTAAGAGAGTTCTGGGACAATATCAAGTATAACAATATTTGCATCGTAGGGGGACCAGAAGGAGAAAAGAGAAAGCAAGGGATTGAGAGTCTATTTGAAGGGAAAAAAAAGAGAAGACAGAAATAATGACTGAAAACTTTCCTAACAGGGCAAAAGGAATATACAGACACGCCCAGGAAGCACAGAGTCCCAAACAGGATGAACCCAAACAGGCCCATACCAAGACACATTATAATTAAAATGGCAAAGGTTAAAGACAAACAGAGAATTCTAAAAGCAGCTAGAGACAAACAACTAGTAACTTATAAGGGAGCCCCCATAATATTGTCAGGTGATATCTCAACAGAAACTTTGTAGGCCAGAGGGATTGGCCTAAAACATTCAATGTGATGAAAAGCAAGGACCTACAACCAAGATTACTGTACCCAGCAAAGCTATCATTTAGAATCTAAGGACAGATAAAGAGCTTCCCAGACAAGAAAAATGGAGTTCACCACCAAACCAGTATTACAAGGAATGTTAGAGGGACTTCTTTAAGATGGGAGGGGTGGGGAAGCAAAATCATGAATAATAAAATGGAAATAGCTACATTATCTATCAACAATTACTTTCAATGTAAATGGATTAAATGCTCCAATCAAAAGACATAGGATGGCTGAATGGATAAGAGTACAAAACCCTTACATATGCTGCCTAAAAGAGACTCACTTCAGATTTAAAGACACACACAGAAGGAAAGCAAAGGGATGTAAAAATTTATTTCATGAAAAAGGAAACAAACAAAACAACAAAAAAATCAGGGGTAGTAATACGAGCATATATGAGTCTGTTTCTGTTTCATTTGTTTACTTTGTTTATATTCCACATATAGGTGAAATCACATTACATTTGTCTTTCTCTGTTTTACTTTTCACTCAGCACAGTACCTTCCAGGTCCATCCATGCTGCCACCGATGGCAAGAACACATTCCTTTCCATTGCCAAGCCATATTCCATAGTGTATAGCTGTATACGAAGATCTGACTACTAAGTTTGCGAACTTGTTGCAATGATGTTGCTAACCTTTTTTGACATCAGAGAGATTATTCATTATGAATTTGTAACAACTGGACAAACAGTTAACCAAGTTTATTATTTGGAAGTGCTGAAAAGGCTGCATGAAAAAGTTAGATGACCTGAACTTTTTGCCAACATTTCATGGCTCTTGCATCACGACAATGCACCAGCTCACATGGCACTGTCTGTGAGGGAGTTTTTAGCCAGTAAACTAATAAGAGCTGTATTGGAACATCCTCCCTATTCATCTGATCTGGCTTTCCATTACTTCTTTCTTTACCTGAAGATAAAGGAAATATTGAAAGGAAGACATTTTGATGACATTCAGAACATCAAGGGTAATACAATGACAGCTCTGATGTCCATTCCAGAAAAAGAGTTCCAAAATTGCTTTGAAGGGTGGACTAGGTGCTGGCATCAGTGCATATCTTCCCAAGGGGAGTACTTCGAAGATGACCACAGTGATATTGAGCAATGAGGTATGTAGCACTTTTTTAGGATGAGTTCGTGAACTTAATTGCGAGACCTCGTAGATACAGAGAATATTTTGATGGTTGCTAGTTGTGAAGAGGTTTGGGGGTATGGGTGTAAAAATGTGAAGGGATTAAAAGTACAAATTGGTTGCTACAAAATACTTATAGGAATGTAAAGTAAAGCATAGGGAATATAGTCAATAATATTGTGATAGCATGGTACAGTTTCAGATGTTTGCTGGACTTATGTTGATCACTTCTTTAGGTCTATAAATATGGAACAATTATGGTGTACTCCTGAAACTTATATAATATCGTATGTTAGCTACATTTTAATAAAATCTTAAAAAAATAAATAAAAGCATACAAATACTGATAAACTGTAAATATCGAAAAGCTGTAAAAATAATTAAAAAGACTAACATAAATTTTATTCTATGTTAAGATGCTTTTGTTTTCAACAATTTAACTATGGTTCCTATGTAGCCTGCTTTGACTTTACTTGCTTGGGCTTTGCTGGACATTTTGGATTTACATGCTAATGTTTTCCAGTAATTTAGGGAAATCTTCAGCCATGATTTTTTGTTGTTGTTGTTTTTGTTTCTTTGTTTTGTTTTGTTTTTGTATGTGTGTCCTATTCTCTTTTTTCTCTTCTGTCAAGATTCTAATTTAACAACATTAAACTGCTTGGCATTATCACACAGGTTACTAAATTTCCTTTGGGGGAAAGAGAAACGTAACTTTGTATGTTGAAGTAATATTAGACTTATAAACATGTCAAAATACTATAGGGATCTGCATACTATTTATCCAGCTTCCTTTTATGGCAACAATTTACAGAACCATAATGCAATTATCACAATCAGGTAATTAAGACTGGTATAATACTATTAACTAAACTACAGACATTACTAGGATTTCACCAGTTATTCCCCCTTAATCCCATTTCTTGTTTTAGAATCCAATCCAGGATCATACATTGTATTTAATTGTTTTGTCTCAATCTCCTCTACTCTGTGACAGTTCCCCATTCTTTCCTTGTCTTTCACAACCTTCTCACTTTTGAAGAGTTCTGGTCTGTTATTTTGTAGATTGCCTCTCAGTTTGGGTTTGTCAGTTGTTTTCTCATGATTATGTGGAGGTTATGCATTTTGGGAAAGAATACAACCTGAATTTTGTTATGTCCTTCTCAGGGCAATATTGGTAGTCTGTATTACATACTTCATCTGGGTTTTCACATTTATTTGCAAATAGTCCTGTGAATAGATATTGATAATTGTTTGTTTTTAAATTTCTACTGATTCAATATTATTCCACCATATTTATTATTTTGAATATTTGTGTTTTCTACCTTTTTAAAAATCAAGTTAGTTAATAATTTGTCAATATTATAATTTTTCAAAAAATTGAATATTAATTTATTAATTAGATCTATTGTTTTTCATTTCATTAACACATTGCTTTCTGTTTAATTTGTTATTTCTTTTTCTCTCTGGCTTATTTTGCTGCTGTCTTTCTAGTTTTATGATCTGAGAACTTTACTCATATTTTTCATTCCTTCATATCGTGTCTTCTAATCACTGCTTTAAAATGTGCGCCATAGACTCCGATATGTACTTTTATTCTCATTATTTTCTTTTAAATATAATTTTAGTTTGTATTTCCCCCTTTAACCCAAGAGATATTTAATAAGAGGTTTTCAAATTTCCAGCTACAAATGTTCAGCTGTTTTTTGGTTCTGTTAGTTACGAAAGTTTTAGTTCATTTAAATCAGAGAGTATTGTTTGAATATTTCTGCATTATAAAACATACTATTTTATTTGAAACCTAACATATGATAAATTCTTGGCCCTGTGCTATATATTTAAGAAGAACATGATTTAGAATTCATCAGGTATAGATAGAGTTCAATACACATTCATAAGATCTACACTCTTTACATTGGTTAGATCCCCTATCTCCTTACTCTTGTGTGTGTGTGTGTGTGTGTGTGTGTGTGTGTGTGTGTGTGTGTGTGTTTTCTGTCTGTATGGAGAGTGGAATCATAAAGCCTCCAGTTATTAGTGTGTTTCTATCTGTTTCTCCTTATACATCCTATGATATTTGCTTCATAAAAGCTGTTGCTGTATTATATAGGGCATAAAATGTCATACGTGTTACATCTCCAGTGTCAATTATGACTTTTAGCATTACAAAGGATCATTCTGTGTTACAGATTTTGACATTGAATTCTTCTTTTTCTAGTGTTAGGATAACTACCACTGCTCTCTTTTTGTTTCCATTATCCTTGAATACTTATGTCCATTAGTCTTTTTTTAGCCTTACTGAATCATTTTGTTAATAGCATCTTTTACGTGCAGAAAATAGTTGAATCTTGATTTGAGCCAAAATGAAAATGGTTTTAAAAACTGAGTTAAGCCCATTCATACTTACTGATAGACCATTATGTCTCAAATCTGACATATTTGTAACTATTTTTATTTGGTTTTATTTCCTATATTTCTTTCTTTACAAGATGTGTGCTTTTGCTCTATGATTTATATTTTTTGTTATTTAAAAAGCTTTATACTTTAGTTCTTTTATTTACATTTATACTTTTACAGTTTACCTGTTTTTAGTTTCCTGGAATTTTTTTCTCATCTTTTTATTTTTTTTTCAATTTAACCTTTTACTATCAGGTTTATAAGGTTTTTATTCAGTACCATTTAACATATACTATTACCTATACATATTACTTATACAGTCTGACATGTGGTTTTGTAAACAGAGGTTTGTTATCTATTGCTGCTTTCACACTGCATTGGGTTGAGTAACTTGTAGCAGAGACTGTATGGTCTATAAAAGCCAAAATTATTAAATATGTGTAACTTTACCAAAATAGTTTGTTACTCTTGCTAGATACAGCAATGACCTTTCTCTATTTTTCTTCTTGCCTCTCCAATTTCCACCATTATCTTAGTTGAATTATTTCTATTTCATCACAATTTATAATATTCAGGTATTAGTCTTCCACCCACAGCCCCCCTTTTGCTTCAATTGTAGATGCATCACTATGAATTTTTAAATGCTTGCAATCAGTTCTTTTGATGAAGTTTTCCCAAGTGCCATGTTGTTGAATGAAGCCAAACGCTTAGTAGATTCTTCAAGAGTGGGTTAGTGAATACAAAATTCCCTGTCTTGTATGTTGGAATTTGTTTTTCTGTAGCTTTGATATTTGAAGGATTACTTGGCTGGATGTACTTACAAAATCCTTGGTTCACTCTTTCAGAGAGACCTTTTTGTTGTATCGTTTTTTTTGTTTGTTTTAAATTCTGATCATTTATTGTCTGGCATTCTATGTTAGTTTTGAAAAGTCTGATGTCAGTCTAATTCCTCAGCTTTAGTAGGATATTTGATCTTGTTGCCTAGATTCTTTGAGAATTGTTTTTCCCTTCTACCTTTGAAATCAAATTGTACTAAGATATATCTTAGTTGATTGCACTGAGTTCATTTTCCCAGCTATCAATGAGTCCTTTTAATATACTTAGTCATACTTATTCTATTTCTAGACACTATTGCATTATAGTTTTGATTATTAGTTCTGATCTATCTTTTTCCTCTTGTTCTTTTCCATCAATTCCAATAATAAATTATTCTTTTTTTGCCTGTGTTTCATTTCCTTTACTTCTTTTTCTAACCCTTTTTACTTTCTTACTTCTTTACGTCATTGTCTTTCTCTTGACTGCTTTACTGTCTTTCTTCATTGCTCTTTATTCAATTTTCATTTGACTCTATTCCCTCTTGGTTACTTTGCTATTTTTTCTTCATTTTCAATTTTTTTTTTTCTTTTTCCACAACTTCATTCCTCAATTCAAACATCTACTTAAAAAAAAATAAAATTCTACCTGTTTTGGATTCTATTTTTGCTTTTGAATTTCTGTTGAAAGTCAAGTATTTATGTCCTTAAATGTTTGTTTAAGTCTATTTAATTCTGTTTAGGATATTAAATTATCATTTTTTTTTTCTGTTTCATGGTTGTTTTTAGGGGAGAATTTTTATTAGTGAATATCTCTGTAATTTTGTTTTTTAACTTTGTACAATAGGTATGTACAGATTTCAATTTCTTTGTTCATTTTTACAGTATTGGAGTACTTTACAATATCCCTAGTTTAACTGTACCTCCTTCTTTCAGTATAGCAAGATCTAGGTACTTAAGTAGACTTTTGTTTGGTTTTTGTTTTGGTAATGGGGGAAAGTTATAACTTCTCTAATTTGTGGTTCTCAATTTATCTTGCAGGACACTGAATCTGCTCTCTTTAACCTCTTTGTCCCTTTACCATGTACTGTCAAAGAGCCTATCTTTCCTTGTTTTTGCCTTTATTTTATTCCCTTGTAGATATGCATTTCAAAGTGTTCCTGTTTAAGCTCTTAAACTTTGTCCTTTTAAACATAAATGTATTATGTCCTTTTGAACCTTGCCTGAAACTTTAAATGGTGGCTGGCACTTTAAATTGTGCATACTTTGACATTCCTTCCCTGTGGTCTGTTTTTTTCTGTATGCCTTGATACAGTTCTAGTAATTTCAGATTTAGAGTGTTTTTAATCTCTTTTGAGGGCATTCTAATATCGGGAGCAGGCTCTTTGCTAACCTCCATTTCTTTCTCCTCCACAGTTATTTGGTATCCCTGTCTTCACCTACTACTATGACTGAAAGAGAACAACATGAGAACCACACACTGCTATTTAATGATATTTCCCTTTTAATGACCATTATTTTACATTTTCTTATCTTCATGATATGTTAAGAATATGATTTTGCATAGAACTTATTTTTCTCTTCTTATGTTTTGGATAATAAGATACTTCGTTTGCTATCATCATCATTCTCAGATACTCAAAAGTCTCTTTTAATTCTTGTAAGATCTTTTTTGTTGTTTTTTAACTCAGTGTTGCACAAGTCTTTAAGCCAATCCACTTAATTTTCATTTTAGATATTTTACTTTTCAGTTTTATAAATTATATTTAAGGCTTTTAAATCATTGTCATTTCCATTTCTATGCTGAAATTCACCACTTAGTCACTCATTATATTTCTCTTTTCCCATATACAATTTAATCTATTAAAAACACTTCTTTTAACGTCCTCTCTACCATTCTTAACACTTGTGTCATACCACAATCTGCTTCTATTGACTATGTCTTCCTTAAGTATGCGTCACATTTTCTGCTCCATTTCGCATCTCATAATTTTCTATTGTATGCCAAATATCGTGGAAAGTGCATTTCAGAGAATCCATATTATGTAGCCTTTTTGAAACAGGTATTGAGTTTTATTCTGGAAGAAAGGTAGATTACTGAAAAATATTGCTAAGCCTCTCTGTTAGCTTTGTTAGGGCAGGTTTATTATTTTTTCATAGTCCTAGACCAGGAAATTTGGTTAAGTGTGAGGCCCTTGCCTCTACACACAACATTTCTAGGTGGTCAGGGAAGTTTCTCCATTCTGGTTGAAATCCCACTATTTATCAGAAGCTGTTCTTTCTTGTGCACCTATTGAGACTCAGTGTGAATGTGAAACTAAGCACTTTTCCTGGTAACTGTGAAAACTTCAAGCTTCAAGCTTCTTCTCTTTTCTGCAGCGCCTTCCTTCTAGAACCCCAGCATTCTAGCAGCCCCAGAACTTCAACCTCACTGTATTTCCTCAACTAAGAGACCATCATGCTACACTTGGACTATAATGAAATATGCTGAATTTTGAAACTCTCAGATGGAAATTCTGAGTGATAAGGATGAACATGTGTCTTTGCAGCATTATTCACGGTAGCCAAAACATGGAAACAACCTAAGTGCCCTTCGATGGTTGATTGGATAAAGAAGATGTGGTACATATATGAGATATGATCAAAACATGGTGAAAGCTGCTGCCGAGTGCCATCTAACAGAAAGGCAGGGATTTCAATACGGGAAGTGGCTCCATGAACCTTAGTAACAGTGTGTGACAAGTTTCAGCTTGTTCAGTGCAGTCAATCAGGTGTGAGCTATGGTTGAGAGAAGGTGTGTTTTAAAGTGTTCCGTAAATCATGAATCGCGAACAACACATTAACGTAAAATGGGCAAACAGTTTCATCCTCCATCATGATGATGCTCTGTGTCACACATCGCTTCTGGTGTGGCAATTTCTGTCAATTGAAAACATTACGGTGTGCCCTCATCCAGCTATTCACCAGCTCTGGCAGCTTGCTACTTCTGGCTATTCCCCAAAGTCAAAATAACCGTGAAAGATAAACGTTTTGAATCCATTCAGGACTTCGAGGCAGCTAGAAGAGTGCAACTAAAGACAGTCACAAAAGAGGGCTTCCAGAACTGCTTCAGAAAGTGGCAAGAACGATGGGATAAGTGTGTTTGAATTGAGGGGGTGCATTTTGAGGGATATTAATGTCAATATGTCTTTTACTGTAATATTTTTAAATGTAAACATCGACTGTATTTTTTTATCACACCATAAATAAACAATGGAACACTGCTCAGCCATAAAAATGATGAAATATTGCATTGTGATAACATGAATGGATGTTGAGAATATCGTGCTAAGTGAAATAAATTAGATGGAAACTGACAAGAACCATATGATTTCACTCATATATGGGATATAAAATAGAAAGCAACAAATGAACAAACAAACAAACAACCTCATAGACACAGACAACGGTGTGGTGGATACCAGAGGGGAACCAGGTATGGGAAGGATGAAGAGGGTAAAGGGGGTAAAAATATATGGTGATGGAAGGAAACTAGACTTTGGGCCATGAGCACACAATACAATACTCAGATGAGATTTTATAAACACCTAAAACTTATATAATATCATTAACCAATGTTACTCCAATAAATTCAATTTTTTAAAAAGTACTGAAAAACATTTCAGCTTGAAGTTAGGAAAGACACTTCAATAACAAAATTAAATGGCATTTCAATGTTGAAACAATTATTAAAAATAAGTAGCTGTCCATTGCACTGTAATAAACCACAAAGTTCCACTCCTAGCAACCAAGGAATTTCTACTGATTAGTAATTAGGCATTAGCTTCCAAAACTCTAAAGAAATTTTATTGGGAAGCTAATAATATCACAAACCACAAAAAGAAGTAGGTAAAAGAAGGATTTCTGAAAGAAAAAAAAATTGTAAGTTCCAGGAGTACAATCTTCCAGGCTGCTGCCCACTTAATCATTCAAATCTCAAGCCAAACAACCATAACATTCCGATATGAGAAGAGCGATTTCTGGTTTTGAAAGGATGGGATATTTACTGTTTGCTTCTCCTAAAAGCTCATTGTAGGAACAATATATTTAAAATTTACTTTGTGTAAAACAAAGTAAGATGGTATTTAAGGATAATATACAGCAGCAAAACCACAGCTCAACAAATACATTAAAGAAGGCTATGGTGGCATTTGGGAGAATTTAGTCCTATGCAAGTTCTGAGGATATCACGTAGAGTGGGCAAAAGAGAGACACAGTGGACTATAAATTACTGACAAAATAATATATTTATGAGTTGCCTACATTATTATTTCACCAGTTTACTCATATACCAACCCATGGACCATAGCATTTGTCAAGTAAACTCTGAGTTTTACCAAACAGAATTAATATCTGTCTTTTGAGAGTGTCCTGTGTTTTACTGAAGATACAACATGAAGATGATAAAAGCTAGAGATAACTTTGGTTAATTATAATGAAAGTATGAGACAAGGGAGAAAAAGTAGTTCTATCCAGAAATAAAGACCATTAAAGTACTCTGCAATCAGGAAATAAGGATGTCTTTTTTTTTTAAATATCAGAACATAAACATAATCTATGACAGCTACCTATACACTTACTGATGATATATTCTTAAATTTGTAAATATGAATTTAGTCTCAGCATATACTCGAGAAAACTATTAGATACAAACAGAAAGAAAATTATGAAAAATAAACAAATTAAAGAGCTAAATTCACAGGTGAAAGAAATAAAATACAAGGAAGCATATATAATTAGAACATAAATTTTAACTACTTGAGAGATTCTAGAATACATTGCCTACAAAAGAAGAATAAGTTGCTATGAAACAGGCACAGAGAACAAAAGATTGAATTGTGAACAAATAATGTTTACATATGTGGTTACGGGATATGTGAAGACAATGTTAAAAAAAGGTTTTGGACTGAGAAGACAATTTAGATATTAATGTTTCAAATGGGTCAAGAACAGGTCTGCTATGCCTCAAAAATCTTAAATTCAAAAGTGTTTACACCACAGTGAAACAGAAAACCTTCTCTCTCTCTCTCTCTCTCTCTCTCTCTCTATATATATATATATATATATATATATATATATATATATATATGTATATATGTGTGTATATATGTATATATATATACACACATATATACATATATATATATAACACGGAGATGCTCATAGTTGGTTTCAGGGTCTGAAATTACTCTTTTTTAAATAAAGGTGGTGTAATTCATTTCGTTGTGAAAGGAAAGAACAATAAAAATAATTATGTAGTTCCATTCATTTAAAAACATATATTGAGCAGAATACCTGAACTTGAGATACACTAGGGGAAAAAAAAAATCTCTGCTTAGTTAGGTAGACTTTAATTACATGCAAAAAATACTGTAAAAGTGCAGCTATTATTTGTATTTATATTGTACATGGTGATATAAAAGCATAATCTAGGAAATATTGACATAATTATAAAAATGAGGAAGTGATCATGGAGCAAAAAATCGAAGAAAGAGTATACATTCATTAGATAAAAGAAGACAGAAGGAACATCACATGTAAAGGCCCTTAAAGTGAGACAGGATGTCTGAGGAACAACCCGGAAGAGGTAGAAGTGGTGAGATCATGTAGAGCCATACACACCATATCAAGATTTTGTCCTTTTGTACTGGCAGCGTTACAGACTTACGGAGGTATTTCAATCAGGTGTGGAGGGTATTGGCAATAGTGGCAGCAGTATGATCACACTTATATTTCTACAGCATCAACCTCGTGCTTTTAGGGGACTATATTAAAGATGGACTTGAATTAGGGTTCCATTGCATTGCTGGATGAGGGTGCAGGAGTTGGGATGAGGATGCTGGAGTATGGCAAAAAAGCCATCCTTTTTTGACATACTCACTAGCTGTACACTAATGAAGAATCAAAGCCTTATATCTGTAAAACTGTTAGTCATATTGTAACTTAGTATGTTACTACAAATCTGCGCACTAACGTAATCAGAAAAGGATAAAATAATGTGCTAATGAAGACAATATCAATTCTTATACTTTGATCATTGTTGAAAACCTGTTCTACTTGAGAAGGATTCTGAAGAATATTCAATTAGATCTCTCTGTGTGATCAAATACAGTCCTTCCTTTCCAGAAAAAAATCTCCGTTTTCTGTAGCTTTAGTAAAAGCTCAGTCCCTGATCTGATGTTGAGAGTCACTAAAATCAAACTATAACTATATAGCCTCTTCCTTTCAATTAGGAAACAGACGTATATTATCAAGTATTATCCTTCAGAGTGGGGGTGATTTGGCTGGTCAAACCTTTTAAACTTTTAAGAAATCCTGAATGTAAACATCATGTTGACAATCCCTATACAAAACTGGAAAAAGCAGAGATGAAAAACCAAAAACATAGCTGGGGGAAAGTATTCCCGGAACGAATTTTGTAACAGATTAGTATTATTTTATTAAACAATCTCAGTTTGATATTTAGAACCATAAAAACATACTAATAATTTGTAAAAGATAAAACAGCTTGATTGATCTCTCTAAATCTCTTTTACCCAGTTTACTGGCTGTATTAGGCATGACAGCAAAAGATCGAGCTATCCCCAAAACTTCAAAGGCTGAGTATGTTATAAAGTAATTCTGCCATAATATTCTTCACTTCTCCTTTATTCAGTGTTCTTAAATAATAGATTTGGGTAAGGTGTGGGTTAAGCTTATGAGGGAAATTTGAATAATATCCCTGAGGACACACGTGCTCATTGTGTATCAGTATATTCCATGTAACACACATAATACCATCTGCAAGCCAGTAACTGCAGTGACAATTTCCCCAAGAAGATGTAGATGCCTGCTGAGTCAGATCTGGTGCTGGCTGGTGGCTGGCCTGTCCTGTGGGGTGGCTGATGAGCCACAGCCATTGCTACTAGTGCCACAGGTAGGGAACATCCCCCTACACTAATGGCCATCCTCCTACCGCTGCGTAGAAGCACAGCTGAAGAAGCTTTTGCTGTTCCTATGGCAGCGGTATAAGTTTCAACTTTTAAAAAAAAATTTTATTTTGTCTTTTATTCATAGTGAGGAAGCTAATTTGAAATCCTTAGGAGAGATTAAGGGGAAGGCTACCCTGTGGCTTGTGTGTCAGCTGCAAACACTGCACTAAATCCAAAAGACCATTTCAGCCTGAGGGAGGCATTACGGCATACGGGCTTCTTCCTCTCGCTGCCTCTTAAGTACCATTAGGCAGCTCTTCCAGGTCCAGGGCTCATGCAGCTTCTAAAGGATGCTGATTAGCAGTATGTTTCTAGACTGGCAGTCTTACCTTCTCTGTGTTCTATAGATACACACTTTTCTTTGCACCTTTATTTGATGTCAAAATTTATTCATAGTTAAACGATGTTTTTGCACACTCCTTGCATACTTCATTTTCAATCAGTTTGATAACTAAAAAAATAATGGTAGCAGAAGGCTCCTGCTGGGGCAAACTATTGTACTGTAATTAGCAAACTTACACGTTATTACAAACACCTCATGTATAATATTAAGCCGTTCAGTGGCTTCATGTGCCTCATTTAATTTTCTAAAGAAGTAAAAGATACGGCAATTTATTTACTTTTAGCCACAAAAACAATTCACTAATTTCTATTTTAATATGTAACTACCTTTTTTTTTCCCAGTGGCAGCTGGACATATCTTTAATATTAAAGTCTCATGTGACAGAACCTGGATTTCTCATTTAAAGAACTGTCTCATAACCAGTTAGGAAGTAAATTATGCTACATCGTTTTACGTAGTAGGAATCTGAAGCTCAGAATGATTAAACACCTTTCCTGCTGGTTACAAAGTGAAGTCAAATGTAGAGCCGGGAAAGTAATACATGAATCTTGGTTTCTTTCCCTATCCATTTTAGGCTGTTCTTTTTTGGTTTTTTTTGGTAAGAGACACTTGCAAATGAATTGGTATTAGAGTATTTATCTATGCTATATTATATTTTCTAGTCACTTCTTAGCTATGTGAGCACTTTTAGATTAAGCGGTTCTATTGCACATTTTGATGCTAACATATTCCCAAACTGCATTTCAAGTAATCTCATAGAACATATGTCCACTTAAAGGCATTCACACATTTCTTTCCCTAAACTGGTCCATTGACAAGAATTAGCAAAACATAGTCTCTTACTGGTTCCTTAAAATGTGATTACTGTTAGTACCAATAAGTCATATTTACTGGTTTATTTGTGCTTTTTGGAAGTAAATTAAAATAGCAACAGAACAAGGGCTGCAGCAACACAGCCTCTTAAAAAGAACGATGTCTAGTAAACTAAGTTTCAAGTCTGAGAAAACTGCTAACCAAGGACAAATTAATGAATACATAGTCCCTAAACTTTCACCAATTTTCACCTGAACTTTTCACCAACTATTCATTGCTCTTACATCATGACAATGCACCAGCTCACACGGCACTGTCTGTGAGGGTGTTTTTAGCCAGTAAACAAATCACTGTATTGGAACACCCTCCCTACTCACCTGATCTGGCCCTCAATGACTTCTTTCTTTACCTGAAGATAAAGGAAATATTGATAGGAAGACATTTTGATAACATTCAGAACATCAAGGGTAATACGACGACAGCTCTGATGGCCATTCCAGAAAAAGAGTTCCAAAATTGCTTTGAAGGGTGGACTTGGTGCTGGCATCGGTGCATAGCTTCCCAAGGGGAGTACTTCGAAGGTGACCGTAGTGATATTCAGCAGTGAGGTACGTAGCACTTTTTCTAAGATGAGTTCACAAACTTAATTGTCCAACCTAAGTTTATTCTCCAGCACTGGAGAACAATTTTATTCAAAAATTTTTGAAAGTAATAATTGGATACATTTCTAAATCTCAAATTTGGTTACTGAACTTTAATATCTTAAACTGTAGATAAGAGTGCTAGCATCTCTTTGAGATCCTGATGTTCTCTGCAGCACTATTCAAAGTATCCAAGATGTGGAAACAATCTAAGTGCCCAGCTATGGATGAATGGATAAAGAAAATGTGATATATGCATATAGTGGGATATTAGTCAGCCTTAAAAAAGAAGGGAACTTTGCAATATGGAACAAAATGGATGGACCTTGAGGACTTCATACTAAGTGAATAACCCAGTTTTAGGTAATCAAAGACTGCATGATCTCATTTAGGTGAGTTATCTAAAATAGCCAAAGTCATAAAGTCAAAGAGTGGAAATGTGATTGCCAGGGGTTGGAGAGGGGAAAATGGGGGAGTTTTAATCAGTGGGCATAAAATCTCAGTTAAGCAAGAAGAAAAAGTTCTAGAGATCTGCTGTACAACATTGCACCTACAGTACACTTACAACTTTGTGAAGAGGGTAAATTGTATGTCAAATGTTCTCACCAAAATAAAATAAAAATGAAAATGAATAAGAAATAAAAAACTATAGATTAAAAAGTAATGACTTGTTCTAAGCAAATCGCTTTGCTTTAGAAATCATGCCAGCTTGCAGCAAATCTTAGGAAAAATCAAATGCAAAATTGCTAAAATTCATATTGAATTTGACTGGGAACATTTTGTAGTATAATATAGTTAATCATCCATAAAGATAATGACCCCAAAATAAACAATCGCAAATGTATGAAGTGAATAATTTTGCCATCAATGTGACAGCTAAGTGATCGAGGAATGGTGTTAGTCTGGTCTCAACAGTCGTTTAGCTTCATTCAACAGGAAATGTCACAGGCAAACATATGGTCTTTTGAAAATTAACCCTCAGGTCCACTCATAGTATGTTCTTCAAATACCCCTTATACTTTCCACAGCCTCACCTTGTGATGTATACTGCACAGGCTTCATGTTCAGGTTAAGTCTAAGCTGCTCAATCGGTACTTTTTAATACCTTCTCCTCTCACTAATTTCTTTCTCTGAATTAATGCACCACATATTGACAAGGTTTTCAGTTTGCTCAATGTGGTAGTTTTGCATGGAAAACACTATTGAGCATCTAGAATGTGATTTAAAAATTCTTGCTGACTCATTTTGTAAAATTTTAGGACCAAAATGTCTGCTAATAACATGCTAATGTTATACTACTAAACATACAAAAAAGATTTAGAAGAGGGACTGAGGTGGAAATAAGTCAATTTCTGTGATATTTTATCTTTCCCTTTTAATTGGCCTCAGGAAAATGTAACAAAGCTTAACTAGTAAAGAAAAGGAGTAACTTACAGAAGTTTATATCACCCTTAACCTCTTT
Organism: Rhinolophus ferrumequinum; assembly: GCF_004115265.2. Classification (NCBI taxonomy): domain Eukaryota; kingdom Metazoa; phylum Chordata; class Mammalia; order Chiroptera; family Rhinolophidae; genus Rhinolophus; species Rhinolophus ferrumequinum. The sequence goes on along the minus strand of NC_046289.1, from coordinate 87,579,438 downwards.
TTTAATAAAGACATTCTAATTTTGCTAATAACACAGTTTTTCCACCTAAAAAACTATATTTCCCTCCTCTGTCATCATCTCCTGTTCCTCCTGTTTCTTTTTGTGAACTTGTAAAAATTTAGTACAATTTGTTGAGCAGAGAACAGTCCTCCCTCTGACAGGGAGTGGTTCCAGGACCCCTAGAGGGTATCAAACTTCAAAGATGACCAAGTCCCTTATATAAAATAACATAGTATTTGCATATAACCTATGTACATCCTCCCGTATACTTTAAATGATCTCTAGATTACTTATAATACCTAATACAATGGAAATGCTATGTAAGTATTTGTTACACTGTTTAGGGAACAATGACAAGGAAAAAAAAAACTATACATGTTCAGTACACATACATCGTAAACCTAACTACATAGCTTACATCGGTATAATGTACCGTGTTTCCTTAAAAATAAGACCTAGCCGGACCATCAGCTCTAATTCATCTTTGGAGCAAAAATTAATATAAGACCCAGTCTTATTTTACTATAATATAAGACCAGGTATAATATGATATGATATGATGTGATGTGATGTGATGTGATGTGATGTGATGTGATGTGATGTGATGTGATATGATATGATATGATATAATACTGGGTCTTACATTAACTTTTGCTCCAAAAGATGTTATTAGAGCTGATGGTCTAGCTAGGTCTTCTTTTCGGGGACACACAGTAATACTTTTTTTCAAATATTTTTGAAATAGTGGTTGAATCCGTGGACACAGAGGACTGACTATATTCAGAAATACTCTTTGAAAGCAAAGAGGGAGGTAACTGGTTTATCTGGCTTTGTATCTCTTTCCAGTTGTCCTTTCCTTTCATCTTTATGAAACACATGGGATTGCTGAAACTCCGTGTAATCACAAGGCCATTTTAAGGGGGAAGACACCCCTGAGAATGACAGAGCAGATAGGAGGAGGCTAGGTCTCACTGATAATATTGTAGAAAAGCTACTGTTAGACTTGGAACACGGAATGCCATCCTTTTAACGTGGCAAAAAAACAAACACCTAAAATATTTAAGTATTTATATTTCTGGTCATTAAAATTATCAGTGAAATGTAATTCCTAATTGTAATTACACCAAGTACAGTTCTTAGAACTAGAAGATATAAAAACATGTTGCAATTTAATATCCCCTTCCCATATATAACTCTGCTCCTATATCCTTGGTACCAGATTCATTGGAAGACTATAGCTGAGAAAACAGAGCAGGGAAGAACTGCACATTTATCTTCAATTAGAACAGTTCTTGGAGCAGTCCACAGAGCTATTCAGGAGTAATTCCCTATCACTTTCCAAAGGATGAGTTCAAAGCAATGAAATAAAATTTCTCAGGCAAGAGAAGGAATAATAATACGAAGCCACATGGCCCTCACGAGACAATAACTCTTGTGACATTCCATAGACAGCTTCTAGGTTCCTGCATGGGACATACCAGTTACAAGAATCATCAGATTCAGGGAAGGCCAAAAATGTGTTCTATCTGGTATTTTATTTCTTAGTCCACATACAAACTGCCAAACGTGGCTAATTTTTTGCAGTAGCTATGGCCTAGTAACACAGTTGATATCTCATTTTCATCAAGTTCCAAGAAAAAAACAAGCTAAAATACTCATGAAGAATGGGAAACAGTTATTTTTCGTGATTTACCCATAAGACATATGGAGAAAATGATAGCCTGATTTAAGCTTGAGGAGATTCTTAAATGGTAGAATAAGGAAGTTACAATTTATTCTGAATACTCTCTGGACCCATAGAAAAAGAAACACATCTTTAAAAGAGAAAAGAAAACTGAATCACTTGACATATACAAAACTGACCTAGTATAGAACTAACTTTCCTGAGTTTAGGGCTCTAGAAAATGAAAAGAATATCATTTTCACATATAGCTTTAAAAGTGTTTGATCTTAAGCCTTTGTCTATTAGAACTGAAATAGGTTATTTATTAACCAAATAGGAGCTCACTTTTTTTAACAAATTTTATTTCATTAATATTTTCTATAGATTGTTGGAAAGACACAGTATTCCATATAGCTACCATTTGTCCCTCTGGATCCATTTTGTAATGGCTAATTTTATGTGTCAACTTTACTGGACTAAAGGATTCCCAGATAACTGGTAACGCTTTATTTCTGGGTTGAGGTGTGTCTGTGTGAGTCTTTCTGGAAACGGTTAGGATTTGCATCAGTAGACTGAGTAAAGGAGATCTGCCCTCACCAGTGTGGGCTGGCATCATCCAATCCATTGAGGGGCTGGATAGAATGAGCAGATGGGGAAGGAAAAATGTGTCCTCTCTGCCTGAGCTGGAACATCCATATCCTTCTGCCCTCAGGAATCAGCATCCTTGGTTCTTGGACCTTTAGATTTGGAAAGGGACCATTACACCACTGACCCCCAATTCTCAGGCCTTTAGACTCAGACTGGTACTAACACCATTGGTTCCCCAGGTTACTGGGCCTTCAGACTTGGATTGAATTACATCACTGGTTTTCCTGGTTCTCCAGTTTACAGACTTGTAGATCATGAGACTTCCTGGCCTTTATAATCACGGGAACCAATTCCTGTAGTAAATCTCCTCTTGTCAATACTGTATCCTATTGGTTCTATTTCTCTGGAGAATTAATCCGGACTAATACACATTCTCTGCCCATCTCTACCCTACTCTTTTCTCCTAAGAGACTGACCTGCAAGGACTGCGGCAAAGAGATTCCTTGTACTCTGGCTTCTGATTTTTTCGCTAGCTAGGGCACTGGGTAGTAGAATGAAGGGAGGGAGGAGAGTGAGGGTAGATTATGCATCTCTTTGGTTTTCTTCCTGATGAGTGGCCATTGTGTAACTGTATCTCTGACTGAAGGTCACTACTTCTCTCAGGGTGTCCCTCTGTATATGATCCTTTCTTGATTTTCAGGAATGACTCCCACCTCTCATTCTTTCCAGCCTTGGGGTGATTACAATTCTACTATTACAAGCACAGCAATACTGAACTATCCTGTGTAGTTTCACTACACTTTGTCTACACCTTGATACAATAGTCCCTTTATTAAAATCTCCCTTTAATTTTCCTTTATTGAGTGTGGCTCTGGTTCCTGCTGAGACACAATAACAGAAACCCTCTTCACAAATACTCTTGTCTATACGACTTTATTTATGATGATGGGGCCATTTAAAAACCATCCTTTCTTAAATGATATAGGAAACAGTCTTGTCCATATTTTACATGAGTTATCCCTTTAATAACAGGAGGTTAAGAAAATAGCTTTTGCCCTAGAGAGTGGAAGCTCATTTACTACCCATTTCCTCCTTCAAATTATAATGATATTAAATTTTAAAAGATTTTTATATGATTTCATCTGGTTTTATGGGGAAAAATATAAACTGTGGAGAAAGCCTAACAATCTACCAGATTTTCATTTACTTCTTACAAATGAGAACACAAATTTAGTGAATAATTAAGTAATGTTTCTCAAGGAATAATAAATGAAATAGAAAGACAAAAGGAATTAAATAATTTCAATATTTAATAGTTTCAGCTGTCAGCTACTCTTTAATGTGTCAAAGTATGTATATGCCATGCAAATTTATAAAGTAGTATAAAATGCAATTCTAGTTTAACATTGGCATTTATTTCATAATTAAAACACATCCATTTTACTATTCCTGCTATGGAATTTTACTTTCTCTTCTATATTCATATAAATTCTCTAGCGTACAGAATTACTGAAGTTGTTCTAATACTAGATTATTATTTATGGCTTTCAATTAACTGCTTAGATTTAAATGATTTTTTTTTCACTTCTCGTGGAAGCAGTACATTTTATGCGTTTAGTCATTTTTTCCTGATAATATATGCTTCTTACTTCAATTTTATTAATTCCTCTAAGGAAAAAATATAGAATCCTCATAATAAAAAGTGGCATTTTAAAAATAATTGCTATGCCTAATATTGATCATTTCTTTTTTAAAAAATTCATGACACAGCTTGAAAATAGTAGATTATGCCCCTTGAAATAATGGATGAAATTATGTAATTTAATTTACTACATTATAACATTTATAATGTATTTGACTGGATTTAAAATCATAATTTTCTGATTTCACACGTTGCATTTACTTAACATAAGTAAAAACGTTTTCTTTTACTTCAATTCTCATCTTATCTGGTTCTAAAAATGATTTCCCATTCACAATCTTGTTTTTGAACCCTTTTCCCCAACTTATTTTCTTTATTCCTCTGATTCTTTTCAATTCAATTGCTATAACCATTCTTTTTGTTAAAAAAAAAAATCTTCAAAGAAACCATCCTTTATATCTATACCCACTGATATTTTCTTTTCTTTATATTTTCATTAGTTTTCCTTTGCGAGTTCTACTTATTGTTCTTTTCTCTAATACAGTATACACTGCTTATTCTATTTCATTTTTCATTTTAAATTTCAATTACACTAAGACTCATAATTTTTCAAATCAACAGAGAATTCAACAAATAAGTAATAGCAGATAGATTACTAGATCTTCATTTATGCAAATATGACCCAAAAGGAAATTGGCTCTACTGTCATATTAAAGCCATTTAATCTTAGTTTTAATAGATACTATGGACTGAATTATGTCTTCCCCCTCCAAAAAAGAAAGGTAATATGTTGAAGCCTTAACTCCCAATGTAACTGTATTTGGTGATACGAATTTTAGGAGATAATTAAGGTTAAATGAAGTTATAAGGGTATGCTCTAACCCAATAGAATTGACAGCCTTGGAAGAGTAGAAAGCGAAATCTCTGCCACGTGAGGATAAAAGAGAACAGTGGTCTCTGCAAATCAGGAAAAGAGCTCTCACCAGGAACCAAATGAGTCTGCACATTGATCTTAAACTTCCAAGTCTCCAGAACTGTGAGAAAATTAATTTCTGTTATTTAAGCCACACAGTCTGTGGTATTTGTCATGGCAGCCCAAACTGACTAATACAATAGATAAGCAAGGAATATAAACAAATTGTGTATTTAAATGTATTTTTAAAGTGAAGAAGAGAAATATGGAGTGTTGGTGAATGCCTATAATTTTAAATTTCTGAAATGTTACGTTAGGATAAGACTTCTCTCTTATGCATGTTTAACAGTGAACTAAAGGCTAAGTTTTATTAAAATGTTATATGAAAGGAACTATTTATAGTTATTAATAGTTGATCTTATCTAAATATGGATCCAATGTAAGTATCACCATTTTCGGTAAAGAGTTATTCCTTAGCCTTTGTTGAATGTCATACTGATTGAAAAGAAATATTGTAAAACAAATATTGAGTTTTGTAATATGTGCCATTATTTATTTAAAAATATATAAATCTGACTACAAATGAATCTATGTATATTTGTTTTCAATAGTAGCTAAATGGTATAGGATTATTTCTTGTATGTTTTAGGAAAGCCATAAACAGCAAACTGAATAAACTGAGTGTTCGCAGACTAAGTTTCCATGAGAAGAATGGTAAATATTAAGTTGTCCCTTTGCCAGAAATTAAGAATGTAAAAGATACCCAGTGTCTTTAGCTTGCATTTTTTTTTTTTTTTTTTTTTTTTTTTTTTGGCTGAGCTAGTGCTAGACTGCCATCTGGAGACTATTTAACCAGGATACATCTTGAATGACATTTTATTAACTTTTACGTGTCTAGGGGTTTGTTTGTATCTTTATTTTTTAATTGTGTGTGTTGTGTGCCTTTCATATTTTGCTGATCATGTTGTTGGTGATTGTTATTTGTCTTTATTGAAAAAGAAACATGGAAATTAAGAAATTTGAACATTGTAAATTTTTGAAGTATTATTCTTAAACTGATATGTAAACAACACCTACTGTTCATTCTGTGATAACATTTAATTCTACAGTCAATGTGATAGACATACATATAATTTACTAGAGAATGTCATTCCATTGAACACAAAAATGGGTCGTGGTTAAATTTGTTTCAATTGTTGAGTAATTTAAGTTTGTATTTTGAAATAAATATAGAAGTTAATTTATCACATATGTGTTATTTTCTAAAGTATACATTTTTATAAATATTTCCCAGGTAGTAATGTTTTAGTTCAGTTATTAATATAAGACCCTAATTAAATTTATGTTTATTTAGTACCATCAAATATAATTTCTGATATCAAGATGCTTACATTTTATTGAAGACATGAATCACTTGCTTTTCAAGGACAAGTATTTGCCTTTTCATTATGAGCATTTTTGTCTGAAATTTGTTTTTAATTATAATCTAGTTACATTGATCTATCTTTTCCTTTATGCTTTGTACATTTAGTGTCTATTTTAACAAATCTTTCACTACACTGACATTTTGGAGACATTATCAATTCCCAAATCAAGAGTAGAAAACTAATTTATTTAAAAATATGTTTTAAAAGGAGTGTTTTCCAGAATCACCAGAAAGTTTGGAGAATCACAAAATTTCCAAAATGTCCCTGGCATTTTCCTTAGGTTCCATCTATATGTTTCTATTTTGCTCAATTTTATGGTAGTAATTCTCTTTGACCTTGGTAGTCAAAATCTGTCACTCAGTCAAACAGCATTTTTTCCTATTTTGGCTATACTATAAGGAAGCAGAGCTGCTGGGTGGTGGTCACCACTTCCAATCCATTTGGATTGTCTTCTGATAGAAGTATTTCACATTTGGATTCTAAAAGCTCCAAGAAGCAGAGCCCAAAGTGACAAAGATGGTTGTCAGAAGTGTTGAAAGTGGGCAAAGTTTTTTTCCCCCTTGTTTCTTATAACACAGTGTATATGTTAGCTCTGGTATAAAAAGCAATATGTATTAGTCATTGATTCAGAGCATTTTTGAAATTATAAGAATAGTACTACAAACTTTCAAGATTTTTTTCTGAAGTGCCACTGTAATGAGCTTTAATATATCATTATAGTCTTCTATAGTCAATGATTTGGGGGACAAGGGACACAGAAAAGCTATGGGCTTTAATCATTTATGTTCAAATGTAATTGGAAAATAATTCCCTTGGGCAGGAGTAATATTATTGTATGTGAAGCAATAATTATGAATAACATCATTCAGAAAACTCAAAAATGGTAGTGCTGATGATTCTAGCATGTTTACAAATAAAGAAAATGTAAATCTAGGCTAAGTTTCTATTTCAATGGGGAAAAAATATCTGATCTCTCCATAATGAAAAGTGTGAAAAGTAACCAACATTCAACCAATGGGTTAGCTAGTTCTCCTAGAATGTGGTACCATATTGGAGTGCAGGATAAAATGTTACTGCTAGTTAAATAAAACATCAGCAGTAGAGTGATTTGGTTCATGTTGGATGATCATTTGCTGTCCCTGGTATATTATTTATTCTCTATTAAGCCCATATATAATATCATGTCAAAACTTTCTCAAAAATGATACATGTACTTACTTGCCTAAAAGAAGTGGAACCTCTACTATAGATGTCTTATTTGTGCTTGTCTCAGGCTCTATCTACCTCTTCATCAGCTGCAGACAGGTCAAACACCATTGATTCTCTAAGTAATAAGGTAATAAGCGTGTACTGTAGCCACACTGACTACAGAGACATTTCTTCTGAGCACCTTTAAGAATTGACAGGCTTTGCTTCAACTGTGCAGTACGTGAGAATAGTTTACATGAATATTACACGCGAACATGAATTCTGGAAAGTGTGGATGGTTGGGGGCCAACTACCAGAGTGGCTAGTTACCTGACTAGCTATCATTGTTGAAAACGTGGTTTTGAGTTGATCCTTGTCCCCAAATAGTATTTGAAGGTCTGACTTCCGTTAGAAATCTACAAATGAGAGATACTATTATGGTATATGAATATAACTGAATATGTGAAACAGAGGGGGGTTTTTATGGCAGTGAAACTATCCTGAATGATATGCATTGGTATATACATGACACTATCCACTTGACAAAATCAGTACAACTTTGCAGCACAAAAAAGTGAAGCTTAATGTATACATATAAATAAAAATCATTTAAAAGATCTGAGGATCCTAGGAGAGAATGAAGATGGTCATGAGAGAAATGCTAGGTTTTTTTGTTTTTTTGTGTTTTTCTTCAGAGAATGAAATAACCTTACTGAAGGAGGTGGGGGGAAGTGTGCTCACCTAAATAAATTTGGAAATGAGTGAAGAGGCAAGGGAACTGGATACAAGCACTGTGTTCTAGTTGATAAAGTGGTTTCCCACAGTGTAAGGAATAAAATTTTGAAACCATTATACTAAAACCGTATATACTGAAATTGAACAATTAATAAATGGATGGCAGATGGTGGAAGCCAGGTTTCTTACCATTGGAGTGACAAGGAATTAAAAAATGCCTAGAATGATTTTTGTGGTAATAAATTAAAGACAGTAATAGGATTGTGCTTTTTAGCTAATTCAATTCCATTTAAGAAGACTTCCTGGTGGTCCAGCATAATCATTTCAATCATATATCATAGGTATAAATGTATTTGCTTGACTACTTAGCTACAAGGAAGGTTTGTATGTGTGTTTAGCTGTAATCTTTGCCATAGCTAAATAAATTTAGGGTTCTCTTACTAAGGAAGACAGCTATAATTTATGATGAGTCTCACCAAATACTCTCTGCCATAGATCCCTTCCTCAAATCATACAACAAATAAATTCTAAATTGCTTAAAGACATATTTGTAATTATAAAAGACACAAAAGAATAAAAATATGAATTACTATTTTCCTAATTTAGAATGGGTTGTATACCTTTTATGTGTAAAATAAGGAATTTTTATAAAACAAAGGCTGATAAATATGACTGCATAAAATTTAAGCTTATTTATGCTCCAAAATACTTAAAATTGATTGTAAACACATATTACAAAATACTTGCAATGTGTATAAAAGATAGAGTATATTCAATATGTTAAAAACCTTGAAAAATTGCTACAGAAAAATATCAATAGAATCTATTAGATAAGACTTGGGAGTTTCTTGAAGCTTGGAAGATCCTATAGCATGATACCTAGCATCACAGCACTCATCAGATTTGTTATGAAATACACAGAATTACCAAATGAATGTTACATTCCTCACTTGCTGATAGTAGTTCCTCTTTTGTTATAATAAGATATTTCCATTCATTCATTTATTTATTCAATAAGAACTTATTCGGTGTCTAATATATGGTTTGGAAATATTGGTGGATTGAGGAATGAAAAGTTAAGGAATTAATCATAATGAAAATGGATTAAGAAATCCTAGTAATATGAAGTTACATTTTTCCCCAATGTTGAGGGGGGAAAAAATCACACATCATCTGACAAATGAGATCTAGGATTACAAATTTTCTCCACCTCTCATGTTATGTTAACATATTGTCATATTATAGTTGATGCTCTTGAATTATTCCATATATCTAATTTCTTTCTCTTATCTGGATTTCTTATCTTTAAAGTTAATATCAATGACCAAGATTAAATTCTGCAAGAAAAAGATTTGTTCAACGTTGTTTCATTTTATTAAAAAAAGTTTTTTTCTTCAGAAACATTTGGTCTTCAGTGAGAAACCCGGAATGACACAATATGATATCTTTTACATTTGTGTAATATTTGGACAAAATGTCATTTTTTTAACATAAGAATAGTATATTAAATTTTCTTTCTATTTAAATAATGACATTTATTACTGCTGTGATAGAAAAATAAGGACTCGATCCACATTACGTAGTAAAACCATGCTTTGAGGATGTTCATACCTTTCACAATGAAAAAATGCAAGGATTTCTCTCACAGCTAAAGTACTTTTCAACCTAATGACAATCTTCAGTTGGAGGGAATACTGACAGGGTACTTTAGATCAGTCATGCACTAGTATAAAGGAAGCCAAGGGCATTACCATGAAGCAAGTAGCAAAAAGCTATTTCATTTTCCCATGTCAGCAGTTAATTTTACTTTGTGAATTAGAAAAAGTAAAAACACTAAATCAAAAAATTATATTAATAAAAATAGCACCAAATAAAAGCCACCAGGGGAAATGAAACAAGATGCTATATTTAAAAATAACTGCATAATACATATGTTAATGTCTGGAATAATAAATAAATGAGGTAAATGTTATATTCATAGAACAAACAATTTACTCTATTTCAATTCACCATTTAAGAATTTTGTTGCCATTAAGTTTCTGTTTCAAATTTACCTATCATCTAAGACTGAAAGTATGCAGTCTTAGATGCTAGGTAAATTGAGTGTTTTGTTCTTTATATCCACTTCTAAGGTATTAAAAAGGAAACTGCTAATGTTAAACTACCATCGGAATATAAATTATCAACACCAAATATGACAGTTTTTATTTAACCCCATTTTGTATAGGTACAGTGGAAATGCAAAATCTAGGGGAAAAAATAATGAAAATAGACTGGTCAGAATTTTAATTTCAGACCAATCCATAATAAAAATTAGAAAAAGAAAAGAAAAATTTACAAAACAAATATAATTTGATAAACTTTCCATATTCAGTAGCCTACCAAGTAGCAAGCTCTAAGCAAACCATTACCTCAAAGGTAAAAAGCAGAAGAAAATGTAAATATCTTTGAGCTTCAGTTGGAGTTAACATCCTGAAAGAAGGCTGCATTTATATTGAAACTTTCTATTTCAATAATCTTAAAGATAATAACCATACTCTATAATTTATTCACCAATTCTAAGAAGCTCCAGTTTTGTTTCTTGTTGTTTCTTTTTTTAAAGGGCATATAACTTTATCATTGGCTATAGAAACATAAAAATGAAAAAAAAATATAAAGCTTTGTCTATATATTCATTTATATTAATATACACATATAAGTTTATTTAAATAATGTATGAACTTCATGAAAAAATAATATTACAGGTTGGTTAATAATGAAAAAATGTATGCCTTGTCCCCCACACTACTTAGTTTGTAAATTAAGAAAATACTTTATTTTTTAAAGAGTATTTTATTGAATTTATATCTCTAAATCATAGGTTTAAATCACTATTCCTTGACTTATCACTTTGAGGCATAGTTTATGAATTCCCTGATACAATATCTGAGGGCTTCACACCATCTCTTGCTTCTACCTTCACACCATTGTTTTAACATGACTTAATTGTTCCATGTCTTTTATCTGAAATTACAAACTGTTAAAGATTAATTTATGTTTCCTTCACCACTTAAAAGTATGTGTGGATTCTTTACTTATTATGTAAGGTTACTATTTTTCTATTGTTTATTTGAAGCCTTTCTTGTCAACTGCGAATTCAGTTATTTCTACTACTTTTACATTATCGAGCTTGCTATCATTTATATTCACTTGTATAGTGTTAGTTAATACTTAATATTTGTTTATGGGTTACTACTAAGTGCTCACAATACATTCAAAGTAAGTTCTTTGTATGTGTGCGTTGCAATGACTTTTCAATATTATTCACTGCACAAACAAGTAATGTGCAATGATTGCTTTTTGTTTTTTCCTCTAATATAGCATTTTGTGTTTCCTGGAGTTTTAAATTCCCATTCTTTTTTAAAAATTAGAATTGACATCTTTATCATCTCTTTAAGTCATCTCATATTGTCAAGAATAATATAAAAATCTCTGGTCTCCCATTTGTTCCCTGATGCCTACATCGTGGTGCCCTAAATATTTCTGTTTCTATCTGAAGCAATTGTTCTTTATGACTGCTAAACATCTTGTGTAGATTTCCCATACTTCCCCCTATCCTGCCTTCTTATTTTGTACCTTCTTTCTTTGGTTTACACTTAGATTTAACAAAAGAGTATCTTTAAGATGCAGGAGGTGAAATCTCTGAGACCTTGCATGTCTAAAAATGTTTCCTTACACTTGATTAATACATTAGCTGGGTAGACTTATTGTCGCATTGTTTGCAAAGTTTCTGAAGGTTATCCTTTTGCAGATTATGTTTTTCACTTTTTGGAACTTTTAATATTTTTATCATTGAACGACTGAAAATTTATAATAATATGTCAATATGCAGATGTTCTTTAACTTGAGGCGCTAGTCATTTGAGTTAATTATAATCTAATACTCTCTTCGTTCAGCTCTAGAAATTGCTTTTGCTTTTCTTGAAAATATCATTCCCCCCCATATTTCTGTTTATTTCTACTTAGAAATTCTATGAGTCAGAAGTTGAACATTTTAGATTGTATTTTCATGTTTCCTATCTTTACTTGTATATATTTATTTCTTTTTCTTTCTGTACTCCTTTTGAAGATGTTTCTCCAGCTTAAACTATATATTTGCCAGAATTTCAGTGCACAAGATATACTTATGTTTTATTATTTATTTTTAATATTCCTTACTCATTACAGATATAATATTTTCATTAATATGATTAAGAATATCTTAGGGTTTCTTTATTTTTATGTTTCAAAGGAGATTTTATTTTATTTATTTTTGACCAATGTATTCCAAGCTTTTCTCAAAACTTTGTGGTTCTATACATAAGAATGAGTCAATAGATATGATTTGCAAACATGTTTTTGTAGGGTTGGCCCAGAGATCTTTACTTTTGGGCAGTGGGGAAAAAAAAAAAAAGCCATTTCCTTGGAAACTCTCAAATGCCAAAATGCTGAGGTTTTTGTAAGAGTCTATTAATATTTGTCTGACTGCAAAGTGTTCTTCTAAGTATCAGGAATATGGGAGTCTGATATTTTATATATTGACTTCCAAATTAATTCTCTATTCTTAATTTCACATCTCAATTCCACATTCCATACTGCATGTACATTTTCTCAAAGTTCTGAATAGTTACGGTGGGGCACATATTCAATTGACTTCTTTCTGACATATAATGCCTATTTTTTAATCTCAAATAAAGACTCCTCAGTTTATATCCAGTTTATTAATCCTTTTAAATGACAGTGTCTGCTGATGATTTTACATTCTTGACATTCTTATGAGCTTATACCACTAAAACATTTTCATTTTATCATGTGTTCTTCAAAGATATCATGCCATTTTAAACACGAAGCTAATTTTTCCCTTTTAAATGAAAGACTTTCCATTTATAAAAGAAAAAAAATCCATAATTATGGAAATAAAGAACTTTATGACCATGCTGTCCACAGTCCAGTATGGACATTCAAAAATGTTGATAAATATTAATGTCTATCCACTCAATATTCCTGGTTATCTATTAGAATGATTTTAATTATTCATACCTCATCAAGTTCTTTGGATCCTATATTTGGGACTATTTTTACTGTCAAGAATACTGCTATTCTCAGCATATCTTAATGGCTGAAAGTATATTTATATTTAAAAAAAGGCAGAGTGTCTGGAAAAATCCAACTGGTCTAAGCAGTCTATTTTATGAAATTTTCTGAGTAACAAGAGAAATTTAAATTACTGAATATTTTTTGCTATGAAGCATGCTTAGTGTTTTACATTCATTATTATACCTTAATTTTTGTGGTGAAACTAAAATTACGAAGTATTACTCTTATTTAAAGATGCACTAATTTAGTCTCAGATTTAAAAAACATGATCTGGGCTACAAAGCAGAGAAAGGTCAAAGCAATAATTAAAACACAAGATAACAGCTTCTGTAATTTCTATCCATAAAAGAATACCACATCATTATATTAAAATGTATTAAATTCGAAGAACAGCATTTAAAAAATATATATCAGTTTCTGAACTGACAAATACAGAATTCTAAAACAGTAGGCAAGAAAATGTATTTTAAAAATGACAAGTTGACATCATAGAAATGTTGGCATGAGGTGAGTCTCTAGAAATCTATCCTGGAATTTACAACAAATTGAACAACTATAATTCCACAAAGGACTCTTTGCGCAGCAGACAAGCAAGACTAGGAGACGAGCAACTGAAATTACTAAAAGTGGGCAAATTGGCAAGCTGGGGAGGAGGGAAACGGGAAGTGCAGAGACACAGGCCACAGTGTGGGCCACAGAACATGGACAGAGCTCAGAGCTCTGAGCTCCCTGCATTCCAGAGCTACTGCAGTCATCGGAAACGAAAGAACTCAGACTGCTAGTGCGTCCCTTATGGACCACAGTTCCGCCTAAGGGATCAGCATATAACACAGCTGAACCGAATGCTCATGCAGAGACCTCGGAGTAAAGACAGGGAAAAAGACTGAAAATGGCTGCTTAAGCCCTCACTGCTCAGGAGAAGGGAAGGCATAGGCACAGAGCCTAGCTGACTCCTCCCAATGCTCCCAGAGCTCACCCCATGGCCACTCTCCCAGTACTAGAAGCAGAATAGGTGCAGTGTCAGATCAAAAGAACAGAATATTTGCAGTTCTGAGAACTGTGGCCCACAGCCATGGACTTGCAGCCCAACTACTTCCAGCAAAGGGGAGGGAGCCTTGGGTGCAGGACTGGCTGTGCTAGTGGTCGGGACCATTGGTCTGAGCCACCTCCCACAACTCACCCCATCTCTGTCCCCACCTATCTGGGAGGATCCCTGCAGGGGTAAACAGAACTGCCCTGAATCTGGAGCAGGAAGAGCTTCAGAACTTCAGAAGCTTTCCACATCCCCCAACGGAGACGGTGCCCTGATACCTAGGCAACCTGCTCACAGAGGAGAAACTCAACTTCCAGGGAATCCTCCTGTTGTATGAGAAGCAAGAACAGTGCAGAGAAAATATAACACTACAGAGTGAGAGAGAATTAAAGGCTCCAGTTGGAAAGAAAATAAAGCATTCTACCAACACATACTGGAAAGCAAAGGAAAGACCTCTTCTTACCAACCTGTTGCAGAACCCGCTCCTGTAGATGCCTAGGAAGAGAAATAATAATTTACTAATTGTCATGAATAACCAAGGTAACAAGGAAGCTCAGAAAGAAAATGTAAAGTGTCCAGAAAATTAATATAAAGACATGGAAATATGTGACTTAAATGACAGAGAATTAAAGATTGCCATTCTGGAAAAAACTCAACAAGATGCAACAAAACACAGATAGTCAGTTTAATGAACTCAGAAACAGAATTAAAGGACAAAATGAACACCAAAAAAACTGCAATTTCAGATAAGAACCAAATAGAATTTCTAGATATTAAGAACTCAATAAAAGAAATGAAGAATGAAATAACCAGCTTAGGTAATAGAACTGACCAGATGGAGGAAAGAATCACTGATATTGAAGATAGAAATCTGGAAATGACACAGATCAAAGAAGAGAGAGAATTGACAGTGAAAAGAAATGAAAGAACTCTACAAGAACTTTCTTACTCCATCAGAAAGAGCAATATAAGAGTAATGAGCATATCAGAAGGAGAAGATAGGGAGAAGGGAACAGAGAGTATATTCAAATAATTAGATGATGAGAACTTCCCAAACTTGTGGAAAGAACTGGATCCTCGAATCCAAGAAGCAAATAGAACACCTAATTACCTCAACCCTAACAGGCTTTCTCCAAGGCACATTATATACAAGCTGTCAAAAATTAATGATAAAGAAAAAATCCTCAAGGCAGCCAGAGAAAAGAAAACTGTAACCTACAAAGGAAAGCCCATTAGATTATCATCAGAGTTTTCAGCAGAAACTCTACAAACCAGGAGAGTATGGAATCAAATATTCAAACTATTGAAAGAGAGAAATTATAAGCTATGAATAATATATCAACCAAAGATATCCTTTAGATATGAAGGAGGAATAAAGGCCTTTCCAGACATACAGAAGCTGAGGGAATTTTCTAAAACACAACCTGCACTACAAGAAATACTAAAGGAGGCTATTCAACCTGAAACAAAAAAGCAAAATCATACAAAACCATGAGTAGTGTTACAAACAGACAGACAGAAGTAGGAAATGGCAACCCCTACACCAAATAAGACACTTAAACATAACATACAGGGTAAAAAAGAAGAAAAAAAGAAAGAAAAAGAGGAAAAAGATAACTTGCTACTGCAATGCAGGAATCAACTCACAGCATAAATAGGGATAATTTGTGACAACAAAAACATAAAACCGGGGAGAATACAAATCTGAACTGGCATAGGAAATGAAGAAAGTAAGCATGCTGAAGAAAATGGAATACTCTAAATATGCAACTTTCTTTCATATAAACTTAATGGTAACCACTCAAAAAAAAAAAAATCCAGAACTGAAATATGTAACATAATAAAAGAAAAAACAGAGGGAAAAATCATAGAATATCACCACACTGAAATAACAGACAACAACAAAAAGGCAAAGAAACAATGGAGACACAGTCTTACCAGAAAACAAAAGATAGAATGATAAGAATATATCATATTCTTATCATATATCAATAATAACAATAAATGTAAATGGACTGAACTCATCAATAAAAAAGCACACAGTAGCAAATTGGATCAAAAAAACTAAATCCAACCATATGCTGCCTCCAAGAGACACATCTCAGCTACAAGGACAAATACAGACTAAAAGTGAAAGGGTGGAAATTGACACTGCAAGCCAATGGTATCCAGAGAAAATCAAGTGTAGCCATAATGACATCAGATGAAACAGACTTAAAAGGTAGCAAGAGACAAAGATGGACATTTTATAATGGTAAAGGGAACTATACAACAAGAAGATATAAAAACCATCAATATTTAAACACCCATTAGGGAACACCGAAATGTACCAAGCAACTACTAACAGAACTAAAAGGAGAAATTGACCAAAACACAATTATTTTAGGGACCTAAATACATTACTGACAGTTATGGATAGCTTATCCAAACAGAAAATAAAGAAAGAAATAGCAGCCCTAAATGACACATTAGATGAAATGGACATAATTGACATTTATAGAGCAATTCATCCTAAAACATCAGACTATACATTCTTTTCAAGGGCACATGGAACATTCTCAAGGATAGACCATATATTGGAACGTAAAACTAGCCTCAGCAAATTTAAGAAGATTAAAATCATGCCAAGCATATTCTCTGATCACAAGGCTTTGAAATTGGATATCAAAAGCAGGAAAAACGGCAAAACAAAAGCAGGAAAAACCACAAATATGTGGAGATTAAACATCAGACTTTTAAAGAACGACCAGGTCAAAGAAGAAATTAAGGAGAGATCAAAAGATATATAGAAACAAATGAGAATGAAAATATCCTACCAAAAGTTCGGGGATGCAGCAAAAGCAGTTTTAAGAGGGGAATTTATATGATTACAGGCCTATCTAAAGAAACAAGAAAAATCCCAGGTAAATAACCTCACGTTACACCTTCAAGAACTAGAAAAAGAACAAATGAAACCCAAGGTCAGCAGAAGAAAGGAAATAATAAAAATCAGAGCAGAACTAAATGAAATAGAGAACAAAAAGACAATAGAAAAAATTAATGCGACAAAGAGCTGGTTCTTTGAAAAGATTAATAAAATTGACAAACCCTTGGTTAAACTCACTAAGATAAAAAGAGAAAAGACACAAACAAAACCATACATGTTCTTAGAAACATATAGCCTTCTTAGGCTGAATCATAAAGGATTGGAAAATCTAAATAGATCAATCACCAGTAAGGAATTGAATCAGTCATCCAAAACCATCCCAAAGGCAAAAGTCTGGGACCAGATGGTTTCACTAGTGACTTCTACCAAACCTTCAAAGAGGATCTAATACCTGTCCTGCTCAAACTCTTCCAACAAATTGAAGAAGAGACAATACTCCCTAATTCATTTTATGAGGCCAACATTACCCTGATACCAAACCCTGGTAAGGACAACACAAAAAAAGAGAACTACAGACCAATATCTCTGACGAATACAGATACAAAAATCTTAAACAAAATTCTAGCAAATCGAATGCAACAATACATTAAAAAGATTATTCATCACGACCAAGTGGGGTTTATCCCAGGGGCAAAAGCATGGTTCAACATACGCAAATTCATCAATGTGATACATCACATAAACAAAATAAAGGACAAAAATCATATGATTATATCAAATTGATGCAGAGAAAGCATTTGACAAGATACAACATCCCTTTATGATTAAAACACTAAATAAAATAGGTATAGAAGGAAATACGTTAACATAATAAAGTCCATACATGACAAACCCTCAGCTAATATCATAATTAATAGTGAAAAACTGAAGCCCTTTGCTTCTGCACAGCAAAAGAAACCATCGACAAAATAAAGAGGCAACCAAAGGAATGGGAGAAGATTTTTGCAATCAACGCCCCTGATAAGGGATTAATATCTAAAATGTATAATGAAATAATACAACTCAACAACAAAAAAACAAACAATCCAATTAAAAAATGGGCAGAGGACCTCAAGAGACATTTCTCCAGAGGACACACAAATGGCCAATAGACATATGAAAAAATGCTCAACATCACTAATCATCAGAGAAACGCAAATAAAAACCACAATGAGATATCACTTCACACCAGTTAGAATGGCTATCATCAACAAGACAAATACCCTTTTTCCTCAAAAATAAGATCTAACTGGACAATCAGCTCGAATGCGTCTTTTGGAGCAAAAATTATATAAGACCTGGTATTATATTATATTATTTTATATTATGTTAAACCCAGTCTTATATTAAAATAAGATCGGGTATTATATTGTATTATATTATATTATATTAATGACCCGGTCTTATATTATATTAAAATATGACCAGGTGTTATATTAATTTTTGCTCCAAAAGATGCATTAGCGCTGATGGTCCAGCTAGGTCTTATTTTCGGGGAAACACTGTAGTAACAAGTGTTGGACAGGCTGTGGAGGAAAAGGAACCCTTATACACTGTTGGTGGGAATGCAGATTGGTGCAGCCGCTATGGAAGGCAATGTGGAGGCTCCTCAAAAGATTAAGAACAGAATAACCATATAACCCAGCAATCCCTCTCCTGGGTATCTACCCAAAAAATCTGAAAACATTTATCCATAAAGACATGTGTGCTCCAATGGTCATTGCAGCTTTATTTACAGTGACCAAGACATGGAAACACCCAAAGTGTCATTCCATAGATTAATGGGTAAAGAAGTTGTGGTATATATACACAATGGAACACTATTCTGCCATAAGAAAAGATGAAATAGTACCATTTGCAACATGAACGGATCTTGAGATTATAATGCTAAGCGAAACCAGTCAGACAGAAAAAGTCGAGAATCTATGATTTCACTGATATGTGGTATATAAAACTGAAAACAACTAAAGAACAAGACAAACAAATGAAGAAACTAAAACTCATAGACACAGATAATAGTTTGGTTACCACAGGGTAAGTGGGGATGAGAGTGAGAGATGAGGGTAAAGGGGATCAAACAGATGGTGATGGAAGGAGAACTGACTCTGGGTGGTGAACACACAATGTGAGATATAGATGATGTATTACAAAGACATTTTAAAATAGTACTTCTTGACAATATTTTCGGGCTGTTAAAATCTCTTAATTCTCAGAGATTTCATCAGATTCGCCACACTTTTTAACTTGACTGACTCTGGGTAGTGAACACACAATGTGATATATAGATGATATATTACAGAAGACGTTTTACACCTGAAATTTATGTAACTTTACTAACAATTGTCACCCCAATAAACTTTAATTAAAAAAAAAGAAAGAAAGGAGGTAATATTTTTTAATGGCAAGTTAGTAAAATATAAGGCATACATAAATATTTTTTATCTTCTCATTCAAAGGAAATATTTACATTTAATTATATTGATTATGAATCTCAGTTGTCAGTCTCTCTATCATCTATTTACTTTCAAACACATAACCATGAACAACATAAATATAAAGCAATCAAAATATTTTATTTAAAAATCAGACCACTACAAAGATACCAAATATGGAGAAATACATGTGCCTGTTATAGCAGAAAAGATACTGTGTGATTTAAAGAAAAATAATAAAAATTTCTAAAAATAATAGAATGCATTCACACACACACACACACATCGTAAAGCCATCAGTTTTTATATAAACTGAAGAAGGCTATTCGACCTGAAACAAAAAAGCTTTTATTCGTTAAAACAAGTAATAGTGACAAACTTTGAAAATATATAATTAAAAGTTTTTACTCTAGCTTGTGCCAAAAACATTCATAGTATTGCTACTTATTCCTGGAACTGCAAATACATGTCTAGCAAAATAACGTAACGGACAGGATAGTAACTTGATGCAGAACACGGTCCTGATGGCATTTTTGATTGCCAAGTGTCGCTGTGGAGAACAAACTTTCTGGCAAGTGGTATGTCATGTGGCAAAAAGAAAGCGCCCACTGAAAAATGCTCATCCTTTTCTGCAGTCATCATGTCCTGAAATTTGAATTTTTCAGGATTTATTTTTTCCTATTTCCACTCAAACTATGCTCTTTTTTGTAATGCAAACCACATTAGCAGACACAGTTTCACACTCTTCATGCTGATAGGGATGCTGAAAATTTTGTTGCTAAGCAACTGGATGCTACACATTGGAACTCCATTTTTTTCTGATGAAAGTGACAGGAGAAAGATAGCGACATCAATAGCTTTCTGGTTTTTTTTTTTTTTTTTTTTTTTAACTTAACAACTGCAGTGAAAAGAGAAGATGAGAGACACACTGAAAGAAAAAGTGAGAGAAGGCTAAAAAAGAGGAGGTCTGGACATAAAGAAAAGTACTATGAAAGGTGTCCTAGGAGAAGATTTTATTTGTATAAATGGATGGAAAAGTTTTAGAAATTAATCCAGAAAAATAAGTGAGAACTTTGTATGTAGAAATTGTTTTTGTAAATTAGATGCTTTACTAAGGGAGAAAACCAAAAATCAAGTACAAAGTTTTGATCCTGACAGTGAATTAGCTCACTGAAACTCCCTAGCCCATCCAAATTCCATCTCTTTTCTCTTATATTATGCTTTCAGGTATGACTTTTATCTCAGAATCAGAAAATATATCTGAAGTGAACATTTTTGGCCTTTGAAATTTACCAGATGGGAAAAAATGAGACTCTGAACGAATAATGAAAAGGTAACAGGGATAGATAGCTTTGAATCTCTCCAAAGAATTGAAAATCTGCACTCTTTTCAGCCTAATGAAGAGAGACCATCTAAGAAATAATGGCTTAGAAAGAAAGAAAGAAAACTCTCTGAATGGTTTTGAAGGCAATTGCATATATACTGAACAGAAAATGCAGGCGTGATAGTGATAAGAGATAGATGGTTCTTTATTTCAATTTGAATGATTATCAAAATCAAGCCAAACTCGTAAAAAACGTTTGGCATAAATACCACTAACAGTAAGATTATAAGATAATAAAAAGCTATAAATTTATCCATTTGAGATATTTCAGCTATGTATTTGCTTCCTGGTTTTATAACTTTCTCTGTGTTAGTTAACGTCTCTGAACTTCAGTTTATGTTTCTGTAAAATGGTAATGGCGCATAATTTTAAGGGTTTGCGTTATAAATGGAATATTATGCCAAACACCAACCACATGCACTGATTTCTTATACCAAGAAGTGCAATATATTCACTAATGCTTGTAGTAGAAAAGAAAATATTGACTGTGAAATGTGCCATTTTTATTAACCTAGACCATCAGTATTTGATGCACATTCTACCACTATTAGATGTGCTGAGCAGCTAAGAAATACCATTTATTCACTGGTTAGCTAAAGTTATAACTTTTAATGAAAAACTTCCACCTATTATTCTTCATTTGGCAAACATGGAAAAAGAAGGCAGAGCTAAAATTTCCATTTATAGAATACTACATTCTCAACTCTGGTTTTAAATGGATTACAAAGGTAGCTTTTATCCACTCTGGTCAGCACTGCCCTGTCTTGAAACAAGAATCGGTCCCCGATGACAAGGTGAAAGAAAACGAGTAACTTAAGGAAGAGAACTAGCACACTGTTGACTCCGTTCTGATTATCTTTGTGTTAGTTAGTTCCTAGCTGGGTTGGTATCGATTGCTCCTTGTACTAGTATGGTACGTACCTGGGACATGGCTCCTACCACTAAAGAGAAGAGGAATAGAATTAGAGAATCTGAGTCTGGAAGCCAGATCCTTTGACTGGAGGCTTGCATGTTACTAAAATTTTAAAAATCCCCAATCTCTTCAAGTCAAGGATTAGAAATATACAGTGAACAGAAAAAGAATAGAAAAGGAGGGGTTGGCACATGGGTAAAACAAGAAATAGCAGGCTGAGAAGTATTTCATGTTTTTTCACAATTATTGATAATAATATAATTCCTTTTTGCTAATAATCGAGAAATATAAGCTATTTCTTATATTTACTAGAAAGAAAGAAAGACATCTAGGGAGTAGACTTTGTTTTCTACAAGCCTTTATTTTTCTGCTCTCTAAATATGGTTTGTTTTGGTTTGTGTGACTCTGCACCCATAGTTTGTGGGGTGTTTCCCCACCTTTCCCCAAGATGCAAAAGCAATTTTTTATGCATCAATTAACATACCCTTCCTTTTCCTAAAGAGAATCACTGTTCTCAACTCATTTAATCCTCATATCACCCCAGAAATAGTTATTTTTATTACTATCGATAGATAAGTAACTGAGAAAGTAATTCCTCCAAAGTCAGTTAGATGGGAGAAAAGAAAGAAAATTCATGCAACCTGCCCCCCTAAAAAGAACAAACAAACATGTTTTTAGATATTCTAAATGTCAAGTTAAGGAGCTGACATAACTAAGATTTTGTGAATATCACAGAATGCTTTTCAAATCTCCAATTGTGTTCATGTTTTGCTTTTATTCATTTTGATATAATAGAGGAAAGTCAGACAATTAAGTTCGCAAACTTTCCACTGTGTGCTTACATGGTGGAAAGTCTGTGAACTTAATTGTCTAACCTTCATATTCAAAGGCTGTGTTTGTTTTTACCAATATCAGAGACTATTTGCTTTTTGTGTAATTCTACTCTTTTATTAATTAATGTAAATATCAATGGCAATGAGTAAAACAGTAGCAAGTGAGAGTGCCTGGCTCTATCACTGGAACATAAATGCACCCTTGATTCCTATTTCCCTCTGGTGTATTTAATCAAGTGCTTCTTCTGTCTAATTTATTTACATCTTTAAGGAATGGAAATTAGAATGAGTTCCTAATTTTGAGAGACTCCCCTGTTTTTAAGGAGCAATAAATTTGAAAGCAAATAACTACAGGAATGTGATATTGAGTCATAACCATTGAGCATAGGAATGCGATGATCAATTGATGTCAACTTGTCTGGGACACAGGATGCCCAAATATTTGGTTAAGCGCTATTCTGAGTCTGTCTCTGAGGGTGTTTCTGGATGAGATTAACATTTGAATTGGTAGACTGAGTAAAGTAGATTGCCCACCTCAATGTGGCTAGGCCTCATCCAATCTGTAGGAAGCCTCAGTGAACAAAAGGCAAGGTAAGGGAGAATTCTTTCTTTGCCTGCCAGCTGTAGCTGGGACAGGTCTTGTCCTACCCTCCGTTGGGACATCAGTGTTCCTGGTTCTCAGGTCTTTGGACTTGAACTAGAACTACACCCCTGGCTTTCCTGAGTCTCCAGCTTATAGACAGAATAGTGTGGGACGTCTCAGCCTCTATAATTGTGTGAGCCAATTCCTTATAATAAAGCTCTTTACTATATATGTCTACTACTATGTTTCCCAGAAAATAAGACTGGGTCTTATATTAATTTTTGCTCCAAGAGACACATTAGGGCTTATGTTCAGGGGATGTCATCCTGAAAAATCATGCTAGGGCTTATTTTCGGGGAAACACGGTATTGATTCAGTTTCTCTGGAAAATCCTAATACAATGGGAAATTAAGAACACAGAAAAAGAGAGGGTCAGGTCTAAACCTTGGAGAATGGTGGAAAATGATGAGAGTGGTCTTTATGGAGGAATTAAAAAATGAATTGAACTCTATAGCTGAATATTTATTGCTAAAATTCCTTTCATGCATGCATGCCTTTTTAACCTTCCTTGTTTCTTTCCTTCCTTCTTTCATTTCTCTGTCCTTTTTCCTTACTTTCCATTACACTTCGAGTTTTTGGTATATCACACTGCAATGGACACACTCGAATGTGACTCCAGTGAGGTATAATTTTATGTATTCCCCTCCCCTGAGTGAAAAATAAAACCTGTGATTTTCATTTAGCCAATAAGTTTTGGTAAAAGTAAAAATATTTTGAAGGTATAATTGAGGTTCCCAAATCAGTTGATTTTTAGATCATAAAAAGGAATACTATCCTGGGTGAGCCTGCCTTAATCAGGTGAAAAATTCTTAAGAGGGACTGAGGCCCTGCCTGAGGTCAGAGAGTTCCTTTTGCTGGCTGGATGTGAAAAAGCCAGCCATTCATGTATTCTAAAAACAACCCGAAGAGCTTGGAAAAGGAGCTTTCCCCTGTAAAACCTCTAATAAGAATACAGCCTGGCTGTATTACATTCATTGATTAATTCATTGATTACAGTCCAATGAAACTCTGTACAGAGGACCCAGTAAGCTGTGCCTGGACTTGTGAACCACAGATACTGTGAGATAAAAAATTGGTGTGTTTGAAGGTGCTAATTTTGTGGTACTCTGTTACATAGTAACAAAAAACTAACACACGCACTTTTAAACAAAGCATACTTTTACCTATGCAATTTAATCCTCAAACAAGTCATTCTTAAATATTCTCTTTTTCACTCCCCCTTTTCTACACAGACAGTCACACACATGCAAACAAAGCAAAAACACACAGAAGCTTTAATTCACATAAGAAACCACAAGAATGGACACTCATTGCAAAAAACAAACCAAAGGACATCAATTTTCATCTAAGCTTCAAGTTCATTTTATATATAACTGTTTGACTTAAAATCTAATTCACATTTTAGCGCTCTTGATCTATATCCTATTTTATAAATAGGGAAGAGTTAAGACACAAAATTCAAAATTCTCATGGATCTTAAAATCAAATCATTTTTCTGAACCCAGCATACATCCCACACAAATAAGAAAATGCACTCTATCATAATTGCTGACTAAACAAATAAAATACATATTTCATTTATTTCAATAAAAACAATCACCACACATCCTCTTAGGAAAAGCAGGAAGAGAGATTAACATACATATTTGTCAGTTCTGCAGAATCCTTTTTTTAAGGGGACATGGCCTCCTCTTCATTCAAGGAGTTCTAGGTCTATGAATTAATTGAGAATTTACGGGAACTGTGACTCTCTATTCTGGTGATTCAAGCCAAAATTCTGTTCACTACGTCTAGAGCTTTTTTGTTTAAAAAGATTGAGTTGGACTTTGGCGGGCTGCCCAACTATTCAGTTCTCAGGACACCATTATCAACTAGCCAAAGCCAAAGATCTCTGAAAGTCAGATTAGTATAAATTCTTCTTTGATTTGTGGAAATAAAAGATGACCAACCAAATGAGGAGGGCAAAGTCTATTTACTGAGAGCTTGCTAGAGCAAGAGAGCCACCCAATATCACTTGTGTTTTGGCAGACTCGAAGTTAGGCAGGGTGGGAAACCTTTATAGGAGAAAAAGGGAAGGTCTCGGGTATGTATGCCCTGACTGGGGACCGTTGGCCTGGGGACGCTGGAGGCAGGCTCACAACATGCAGGGTATCCTATGTGATTGGTAGGAGTACACATTTGACTTTCTCTGGTTGGTCCTAAGTTGGAAGCAGGAACAAAAATAAGGGAAGCTATCAGTTATTAATCAAGTCTCCCAATTTGGGGGCCATGTATCTCTAAAGTTATTGTTTAGTTTCCTGGATTGTTACTAGAGATAGTAATCTACCTTTCTGCAAGTCTGATACAGAGCAGGTTGGCTTCCTGGGCTGTGTATTATAAATAAGGGGTTGGTTTCCTGGATAGATTGCTGCACAACTGCAGGCTGTGGGTCAGAGTTCTATTTTTACATATGATCCAGCCACTGCCCATTTGTATAATCGGTGTCTTTGCTTCACTGTCCATTATGCTAAGTAAGCCCAGAGTTTCCTTGGTGATTAAGTGAGGTCCCTGCTATGCCTGGATTCCATCATCCCCACTGAATTTAGGGATCCCAGTATAATGGTAGAAGACCCCAGTGTAATTCTTGGCCTACAGAGAAAAGCCACCACAGAGATAGACAAGGGCCCTGGGGCTCCCCTGATAAATTTCCCACAGCCCTCATGAAGTGAATCTTCTTTCATGAAGTCAATCTTCTCTGGACTTTCCCAGAGGACATAGTGAGCTGATAAGTTGAGCAGGTCTTGTCTGATAAATCCACTCTAGTATTCTAATCCCTTTAAGCCTTGGACACCTTTTCTGAATTACTTCTGACATTTTAGTTTCTTCTCGGTCAGTCTTGGGTTGACAATGCAGTCAACCAAACAGACAAACTATAAGAGCCATTACCAGCCCCTCAAGCCTTGCCACTGAATTCAGAATCTCTACTTAGGAGGCCACATCAATAAATATGTGGCAATTCAATTTGTATTCCTTATACTCCAATCCAACATCCTTAGCATTCACAGAATGCTGTCACTTTACCTTGGCAGTCATACAATTCTCTTGGTGTATATATCACATCATCTCAGGGGTCACATTTTGTATTTAACTCTTTAAAGCATGCTGGGAATTCAGTCTAGTTATAGCTACAGCAGCAGGAAAATAAAGTGGGGATAGATACTGAGGAGGATAAGCAATCTCCTGGAATGAAACAACCATTGGGAAAGCTATCACAGGCTCTTCAGGAAAGCCAACAATATCCTCTATAAGATGGACATGGAAGGGTTGCTTCTGCTGGCAAAAACAGTTCAGTAGAATTTAAGAGTTCAAGGTTCCCAGTTTCATCAGAATTTGCCCATACGGCTGCATTCCAGTTTTCAATACTTCATCCTTTCCTGAGATATGCCGCATGTTTAGGAATATAATTTGCATTATAATTCAGCAGCCTATAGGATTCTATTTTGGATATTGTTTTCAGACTACCTCAGCCTCATGGCTGCAGAGGATAAGTGTTTCTTTTAGAGCAGACATAGAAGCTTTCAGGTCCCTTATGTGGACCTTGAGTTGAGAACTAACCAAAAACCTTGAGCTTAGTATTTTCTTTCTGCATGGACTCCAGTGCACTTATGAGATGCTAATATGATCATTACGTTTACTAACATTTTCTGTGGCAACGAACACTCTGTTACCAAGCATTTTCCCTTTGGTAGACGCTCGCATGATCTGCAGGTAATAATTTGCCTGGCACAGTAAAGCATGAGCAACCATTGTCTCCTTGACCACTGGGGAACCATTAACGCCATCAAATCTAATCAGATCCATTCCAGATAACCCAAAGTGAATTCAGAGAGCACGTAATTAAGATCTGGTTCTGTCAAAAGCACTATCAGGATCAAATTTTTATGAGTTCAGAGTTCAATAAGAGAAGCCTAATCACTCCGTATGTGTGACGAGAGATGTATTGCTGGGATTTGCCATTGTGCAGTCGTGACGAGTGGTTAAAGAGTCTCTTTACTGTAACTGCCTTTGTGTCTCATACTGGAGGTTGAAGTCCAAAGGTCAGGAAATGAGGATGTAAAGAAGAGAATAGAGATAAGCTTAGTCCCATGAGAATGAGCTGAGACCCATGAGGATGAGCAGGCTGGACTTTACAAGGAAAGATGAAATTCATATTCATCTTACGTCCAACCTTGTTAAATGGGTGTCCTTAACGGGGAGGTTTAAACCTGTCTTTACAGTGCTAACTACCCACCTGGTCCAGGAGGCAGACAAGCTGGAAGAGGTGGATCCATTGCTTGCCCAAAACTTCCCCAATGAGGTAAAGGCAACATGTAAATGACAACATGTGAAGTACAAAAAACACCTTTCCCAAGCTTCCAAGCATAAAAACAAAGTGGCGGTTGCTTTTCTACTGATCTCCAAATCTCATAAAATAATATCCCTTATCACCCAGGCTAACTAGAAAATGCATAAAATAAGCTTATTCGGGGAAGGGAATTTGGGGAAAATGTAATTCAGTTTAACAAGTTGATACATTACAAAGAGAGCATTGTAGAGCAGCCACTTTAGCCATGCACAAATAAGTATGCCTAATAAGTAGTCAATTAATCAAGTTTATAAATCACCACCATGTTTTCCATAACCAGTGCTCACAATTGCTTATCGCAACCCTTCCCTGTAAATTCCTTTAAATATAAAATATTAACATTTTCTGGTGTGTCTTATAGATACCTTCCATCAGTCTAATTATATCAATGTGTGGATAATCTTTCTTTTGTTTGGGGTTCCTTCTAATATTTACCATTGATCTGTTTCACCACTGTGTATTTAGGTATGTAATTAATACTTGTTAACCTTCTAGGATTTAAGTGCATCTTTTCAATCTGGAGATATGTGACTTTCATCAAGTCATTAAAATTGGCTGCCATTATCTCATTTAACATGGCTTCTGCTTCTATCATGTCCTTAGTATATTTTCAGACTGTTCACAAATATACTTCTCTTTTCTATACTTGTTAGAATTGCACATCATAGCCCTCTCGATTTAGGTTTGGATATGTGACTTACTTTGGTCAAGGTACTCTGCCAAAAGTGGCAAGTATCACTTTTCAGGTCTGTCTTTAAGGCCCATTATATGATTTGCTATGTCCCTTGCCCTGTCCGGAAAAGTGGCATTGCTCTGAGTGACAGAAGTTCCATTAGTTTGGGTGGGTACCTGGGATAATTGGTAGTGACCTTCACGAGTGGCCTAAGCTTCCAGATTTCCTGAAGGCAATGTTCTGATTACCATTACCATATCCTGCATTTCCAGTGGTAAAATAAGCTCTTAATTCTTCCTATTAAATAGTTCCCTCTGCTTTCACTTCTGCTTTCCTAATTTAAAGATTGGCTGGTACTTTGACATTTTATAAAATACCAGCCTGGCAACTTTAAAGGTAATGAACTTAAAACCTAACAGTACATGTTTCCCAAATCTGAGACAGAAAGATTTCCTTGAAGATATTTCTCTACCTGCCAGGGAAGTTTAAGGGCTAGAAATTGCCTCAGCCAACGATCAGATGACTGCACCTGGACTCGTTGTGGTCAGAGATGAGAACACAGCAATCACCATTTGTATAGATCTCACTTACATTTTCTCATACCATCTAGATCTGTCCAAGACAGGACTTACTAGTCACATGTAGCTATTGGGCATGAGAAATGTGGCCAGTGCAAAGTAAGCTGTGTTTGAAATATAAAGTAGGCAATGAATTTCAAATTAAGCTGTGTTTGAAATATAAAGTATGCACTGAATTTCAAAACCCTAGGACAAAAAGAAACCAAAAAAGGATGTGAAAGACCTCATTATCATTTTTTTAATATCAAGTACATATTGAAATGATAATTTTGATATAACTGTTCAAATAAAGTATATAATAAACATTAACTCCATCTGTTTCTAGTTTAGATTTTTAAATGTTTATATGAGAAAAAAATTAAATTATATATTTGGCTTTCATTATATGTCTACTGCATAGCATTAGTCTAGAGTTTGAAGGTCAAATACTTCTATTATCTATAAAATGATTTTTAGTGAATTTTTCAGTTAAATAATCACCATACTGAAGTTCTAACAGTTTTTAGTACTCCTTCTTTAATAAAATGCTTAAAAATATTTATGTATTATTGAGTAGAAATTAATATTTATAGATTTCCACAAATTCCACAAGGGTACATTTTTGCTTATTCAGTTTTAACATTGACCAATTTTTATATATATTTTATATACATTTATGTGTTTTGTTTATAGAGTATTTAATGGATATAATATTTGATATTTTATATTAGACATTATACTAGAAATTGCTATCCTTCAAGGTTTTATTAAAAATGGGATTAAAGATACCCAAGGTTGAATTTTATGTCTAGAGTTTTAATATCAGGCTTTCAAGATGTAAATTTCATTCCTTGTCACTCAAATATATCTTTCAATGTGACTTAAAATTTATGACTTTCAAATTTGATCAAATGGTTGAAATTGTTTCTTACCCTCCACTGACCTTATAAATCCATATAAAAAAGTTGGTGATATAAGTAATTGATCCCATTTCAAGCATATTGGCCTATAACTTAAGAGTCAAAGCTCTTCAAATTTGAATTTTGCTAAGAGTAAGTGTTACAAAAAGAGGGAATAATGTAAAAAGTACCTGTTATCTGATAACAAGTTCTGAAGTCAATGAAGATATTTCCCAATCTTTTGATAATATTATATACATGATTTATATTATATTATATTATATTATATTATAGTATTATATGTATGTAGTTAAAATATTCATAGGTTTCAAACTTATTCTAATGTTGGATAGAGATGAACATATAAACAAATAATCTGGGCTACTGATAAGAGTATCTTCTAGAAAACAAAATGGTCACTAAGTTTTATTTTTCTGTGACACTTGGCTTTTTCAAATTAGTTTTACATATTTTCATAAATGATTTTACTTTTAAAAAGCATTACAAAAAGAGATAACTATATAATTAAAAACAAACATTTATGCTTACTATATGACAGGCACTCTTCAAAATAAGTTTTCTTGAATCTAAATTTTTCAGAACTGCAATCTTGTACTCTCTGTCATTTAAGTCACATAGTTCTACAGACATAAGTTTTTAAATCAGTTGAGTCTATAATTAGGTTCTATATTTCTATTTTTTGCTAAGATTTTCTATTTATTCTTTTACTTCAAAAATGTTTGTAACTGCTAATTAAAACAATTTTTATGAATGGTACTTTAAAATTATTTTTAGATAATTCCTCTATATGAGTCATCTAGTGTTATTTTCTGTCAACTGTTTTTTAATTCAAGTTTTGCTTTCTTCTTCAATCTTGATATGATTATTGATTTTCAGTTGTTTTCTGGACTTTTGAGTATTTTGCTATGAGATTCTGTATTTATAACAGTCAATTACCTTACTTAGGTATGGTGTTTATGTCCAGTTGGGATGGATGTTAATCTCCCAGCTATGCTTTGCACCAATCTAGAAAGTGGAACACAGAAATATACTGACTCGTTACATATGGGTGAAATATAAAGTCAGCTCCTCCTTTATCCCACACATACTTTTCTGGTAAAAGGAGGATAGCGACTCACCTCCTTGTAAACTTTGTCTCTGGATGTACTGTGTGTGAGCCCAGTTTCTCTGCTGAGATATGCTGGCACAAGATGTGGGAGAGAGGGAAAGAGAGGGACAACATGCTCTGCCTTATTGTTGCTCATTTGTTTGTGCTTTTTTTTGCACTAAGACAGCTTAGGAGTCTTTGGCACGCAACTAGACAAGTTGAAGTATGTAGTGAGCTATTAGTTCAAAAGATAGATAGGAATACACTGTTACTAAACAAGGCAAAGGCAATCAAAAGTGTGTTGACTTCTAAGAGCAGGTGAGGCCATGAGAAAGGAGAAGCCAAGGATCTTCCTTTATATCAGACGACGAGCTTTCTCTAAAGAAAACCGTAACTACTGGGATGAAGAGCCTTGATATTAATAGGAAATGATTGATTGCATCATGTAACTCAGAAAAACTTATGTAGATAGAGGAATGCTTACATCGCTGACAGGCAATGGAAGATGGATACATTCACTGCAAATCAAGTACTGAACCTTTTTTATATAACCTAGCTAAACCAGGCACTAAAAATGCCAAAAATAGTCTTACCATTCTACCCAGCAATCATACTCCATGGAAGTTACCCAACTGATTTAAAAACTTATGTCTGTGGAACTATGTGACTTAAATGACAGAGGATACAAAATTGCAGCTCTGAAAAAACAAGATTCAAGAAAACTCATACAGGCAGTTTAATGAACTAAGAAATAAAATCAACAAACAAAATGAATATTTACCAAACAGATTGAAATTTTACAAAAGAACCAAATAGACATCCTGGAGCTGAAGAATTCAATAAGAGATATGAAGAATGAAACAGTCAGCTTAGGAAATAGAGCTGAATAGATGAAGGAAGGAATTAGTGACATTGAAAATAGAAATCTAGAAATGATGTAGATTGAAGAGGAGAGAGGACTTGAGAGTAAGATTAAAAAATGAAAGAACTCTATAAGAACTATTTGACTCTATCAGAAAGAGCAATATAAGAATAATGGTTATACCAGAAAGAGAAGAGAAGATGAAGGGCACAGAGAGTCTACTCAAACAAATAGTCAACAAAAACTTCCCAAACCTATAGAAAGAACTGGATCCTTGAATCCAAGAAACAAACAGAACATCTAATTACCTCAATACTAACAGGCCTTCCCCAAGGCACATTATATTGAGGCTGTCAAAAATTAATGACAAAGAAAGAATTCTTGATAGAAAAGATGGCATCCTCCTGTAGTCTTCACTTGAGGTGAGGCAGGTTCCACACAGAAATAATGGCTGCTATTCCTCCCGCCCTCACCACCTCCTGCTAAAGCCACACAAATCACTCTTTCTCTGTATGTCTCTGGTGCCTCTCAAGTTGCCACCCCACTACCAGAGCCCAGAAAAAAAAATCCTGCAAAGCAATCCAGCATATAAAAAAGATAAAGCTGCACTTGTTGCACAATGCTGATATTTCTCCAGAGGGTTTGTGTCGAGTCACACTCCCAGTAGCATGTTAATAGCCATTCTCCACATTCTTGTCAATATTTGTGTTGCACTGGCATATTTGTGGAAAAGCAAGTGACTTTGTGAATAGTCATTTGCATACATGAATAGTAATCACAATTAATTCTATGACCTTAAAAAAGAGCATGCATGCAAAACTATAAAACTCCTAGAAGAAAACATAGAAGAAAACCTAGGTGACTTTGGGTATGGTGATGTCTTTTTAGATGTAACACGAAAGACATGATTCATGAATGAAATAGTTGATAAACTAGACTTCATTAAAATTAAAAACGTTGGCTCTATGAAAGACAATACCAATCGAATTAGAAGACAAGCCGTAGACTAGGAGAAAATACTTGCAAAAGACACATCTGATAAAAGACTGTTATGCAAAATACATACACGCAAACACACACACACAAACACACACACACACACACACACACACACACAAACTGTTCAACTGTTCAACAACAATCAGAAAACAAACAACTCAATTAAAAAATGGGCCAAAGACCTAAACAGACAGCTCACCAGAAAAGATATACAGATGATGGCAAACAAGCATATTAAAAAGGGGCATAATATATTCATCAAGGAAATTCAATTAAAACAACAAAGAGATACCACTACACATGTATGAGAATGACTGAAATCCAGAGTACTGACAACACCAAATGCAGAGGAGGATATGGAGCAACAGGAACTGTCATTTATTGCTGGTGGGAATGCAAAATGATGCAGTGACTTTGGAAGATAGTTTGATAGTTTCTTACAAAACTAAAGTACTCTTATCATATGATCCAGCAATTGTGCTGCTTGGTATTTACCCAAAGGAGTTGAAAACTATGTGCAAAAACCTATACACAGCTATTTTTTTTGGCAGCTTTATTCATAATGAACAAATCTTGGAAGCAATCAAATTGTCTTTCAGTAGGTGAATGGGTAAATAAACTGTGATACATCCAGACAATGAAATATTGTTCAGTAATAAAATGAAATGAACTATCAAGCCATGAAAAGACAAGGAGTAAACTTCAATGCATGTTATTAAGTGAAATAAGCCAATCTGTAAAGGTTACATACTATATGATTGCAACTATGTGACATTTTGGAAAAGGCAAAATTATTGAGACAATAAAAACATTAGAGGTTGCCAGGAGTTTGAGGATGGGGGAGATGAATATGCAGAGCATGAAGGATTTTTACAGCAATGAAAGTACTCTGTGTGATATTATAATGATGGACATATGTCATTATACTTTTGTCCAAACCAATAGAATGTACAAATACAACATCAAGAGTAAAACCTAAGGTAAACTATAGACTTTGGATGATTGTGATGTGTCAAGTAAATCCATCCTTGGTAAAAAAATATATACCATTCTGTTGAGTGATGTTGATAGTAGGGGAGACTATGGATATGAGGGGGCAGGGTAATAAGAAATCACTGTACCTTCCTCTCCATTTTGTGGCAAATCTAAAACTGTTCTAAAAGAATCAGGCCCTTAACACCAAAATTTTACATTATCTTTGTTCTACTTGATCTATGATTAATATGGCTACTGTGAAATTGATATGTGCTGATTCTAAGCGTAAAACACACACTGGTTTTTGCAGTCTTAACAGTCATACAAAAAACTATAAAGTAACTCATTAAATTTTTATGGGGATTATATGTTGAAATGGTATTATTTTGGATATATTGGATTAAATGAAATATATTATTAAACTTTTAAAAAAGGAAAAAACATCTCAAGGAAGCCATGGGAAACGAGATTGTAACTTACAAAGGAAGCCCATTAGATTATCATCAGACTTTTCAGTAGAAACTCTACAAGCAAGGAGGGAGTGAAATAAAATATTCAAATTATTGAAAGAGAGAAATTACCAACCAAAAATAATATATCTAACAAAGTTATCCTTTAGATATGAAGGAGGAATAAAGACCTTTTTACATATACAGAAGCTGAGGGAATTTTCCACCACAAGGCTTGCATTGCAGGAAATACTGAAGAAGGCTATTTGATTGAAACAAAAAGACAAAAGGATATAAAACTATGGGCAAGATTACTAAAAGACAGAAAGAAACAGGAAGTAGCAACCCTTGCACAAAATAGGGCACTATACACTGAAACATAACCTAAAGGATAAAGAATATAAACACATAAAAAAGAGAAAAATAAGTCAATTTGCTATGACTCAGAAATAAACTCACAACATTAATAGGGATAATTTGTTACAACAAAACATAAAAGGGGAGAAAATAAAAGTCTGAATTTGCAAAGGGGAATGGAGATAAGACACATGCTGGAGAATAAGGACTACTATATATATGCAACGTTCTTTTATATAAACTTAATGGTAATCACTCAAAAAACAATCCAGAACTGAGACACATAACATTAAAAAAAAAAAAAAAAAGGAAACAGGGGGCAAAAATCATAGAATACCACCAAACTAAAATAACATACAGAAACAGAGAGGCAAAGAAAAAAGGAGACACCAGGCTACCAGAAAGCAAAAGATAAAATGTCTATAAAAAATCCTCATGTATCAATAATCACCCTAAATGTAAATGGACTGAACTCACCAATAAAAAAACAGAGTAGCAAAATGTATCAAAAAAACAAACTCCATTCATTTATAACCAAAGTGTCCTTTGATAGATGATTGGATAAAGAAGATGTGGTATATATACACAATGGAATACTATTCTGCCATAAGAAAAAATGAAATAGTGCCCTTTGTAACAACATGGATGGATCTTGATATCATTATGCTAAGCGAAATAAGTCAGACAGAAAAAGTCGAGAACAACATGATTTCATTGATATGTGGGATATAAAACTGAAAACAACAAAGGAACGAGATGAAAAAATGAAGAAACAAAAACTCATAGACACAGACGATAGTTTAGTAGTTACCAGAGGATAAGAGAGGACAGGGGTAGTAGATGAGGGTAAAGGGATCAAATATATGGTGATGGAAGGAGAACTGACTATGGGTGGTGAACACACAACATGATATATAGATGATGTATTACAGAATTGTACACTTGAAACCTATGCAACTTTACTTACAATTGTCACCCCAATAAACTTTAATTGAAAAACAAACAAACAAACCAAAAACAAACACATGCTGCCTCCAAGAGACATATGTCAGCTACAAGGACAAATATAGACTCAAAGTGAAAGGGTGAAAAATGATACTCCAAGCAAAAGACATCCAGAGAAAAGTGAGTATAGCCATACTTATATCAGATGGAACAGACTTCGGGACAAAAAGGTAACAAGAGACAAAGATGGACATTCATAAGCATAAAGGGGACAATACTAGAAGAAGACATAACAGTCATCAATATATATGCTTTCAATTAGGGAATACCAAATACATATAAAGCAACTACTAACAGAACTAAAGTGAGAAACTGACAAATCACACTTATAGTAGGTGACCAAAATATGCCATTGGCATCTATGCATAGATCATCCAAATAGAAAATCAATATAGAAATTAGCAGCCTTAAATGACACATTAGAGGAAATGGACATAATTGACATTTACAGAGCATTTCATCCTAGAACACCAGACTATACATTCTTTTCTAGTGCATATGGAACATTCTCGAGGATAGACAACACTTTGGGACACAAAACTAGCCTCAGCAAATTTAAAAAGATTGAAATCATACCAAGCATATTCTCTGACCTCAATGATTTGAAATTAGAAATCAACTGCAAAAAAAGGAAGAGGGAAAAACACAAATATATGCAGATTAAACAATATGCTACTAGAGAATGACAGGGTCAAAAAAATAAATAAAGGGAGAGATCAAAAGATACATAGAAAGAAATAAGAACGAAAATACAGCTTATCAAAATTATTGGGATGCAGCAAAAGCAGTCTGAATTTATATCATTACAGGAAGGGAAATTTACATCATTGTAGGCCTATCTCAAGAAATAAGAAAAATCCCAAATAAATAAGCTAACATTATATCTTAAAGAACCAGGAGGAGAAGAACAAATGAAGCCAAAAGTCAGCAGAAGGAAGGAAATAATAAAAATTAGAGCAGAATTATGTGAAATATAGAACAAAAAGACGGTAGAAAAAATTAATCCAACAAAGATTTCTTTGAAAAGATTAGTAAACTGACAAACCCCTGGCTAGACTCACTAAGGAAAAAAGAGAAAGGACAAAAATAAACAAACTCAGAAATGAAACAGGAGAAGTTATGGCAGATATCACAGACATACAAAGGATCATATGAGAGTACTATGAAGGATTATATGCCACCAAATTCAATAACCCAGAAGAAATGGACAAGTTATTAGAAATACATAACTTTTCTAAACTGAATCACAAAAAACTGGAAAATCTAAACAGACCAATCAACAATAAGGAAATTAAAACAATCATCTAAAACAACCCCAAAAGCAAAAGTCCAGGACCAAATGGCTTCAGTAGTGAATTCTACCAAACATTCAAAGATGATTTAACACCTGTCCTCCTCAAACTCTTCCAAAACATTGAAAAAGAGGCAATACTTCCTTACTCCTTTTATGAGGTCAGCTGTACCCTGATACCAAAACCTGGTAAGGGTAACACAAAAAAAGGAAACTACAGACAAGTACCTCTCATGAATAAGACACAAAAATCCTAAACAAAATACTAGCAAATTGAACACAACAATACATTGAAAAGATTATACATCACAATCAAGTGGGGTGCATTCCAGATGCACAAGTATGGTTCAACATACACAAATCGATCAATGTGAATAGACATAAACAAAACAAAGGATCAAAATCATATGATCATAACAATAGATACAGAAAAAGCATTGACAATATACATCATACATTAAGGATTAAATGCTCATTAGAATGGGTATAGAAAAAAAGTACCTCAACATAATAAAGGCCTTATAGGACAAACTCTCTACTAAAGTTATACTTAATGGTGAAAGCTTTTCCTCTAAAATCAGGAACAAGACGGGCATGCCCCTGTTACCACTAGTAGTATTCAACATAGTATTGGAAGTCATAGCCAGAACAACCAGGCAAGAGAAAGAAATAAAAGACATCCAAACTGTGAATGAAGAAGTGAAACTGTCACTTTTTGCAGAGGACATGATTCTTTACATAGAAAACCTTAAATACTCCATGAAAAATTATTAGAAACAATAAAGAAATACAGTAAGTTGCAGGATACAAAATCAATGTACAAAAATCTACTCCTATATACTAAGAATGAAATTTCAGAATAAAAGAAATGAAAAATACAATTTCTTTTGAAATTGAAACTAAAAGAATAAAATACCTTGAAATAAATATAACAAAAGAAATGAAAGATCTATATACTGAAAACTATAAGACATTATTAAAAGAATTTAAAGAAGACACAAAGAAATGGAAAGATAGTCCATGTTCATGGATTGGAAGAATAAACATAGTTAAAATGGCCATATAATCCAAAGCAATATACAGATTTAATGCAATACCTATCAAAATCCCAGCGGCATTTTTTTAAGAAAATAGAATAAAAAATAACCAGATTTCTATGAAATCACAAAAGACCCCCAAGTAACCAGAGTAATCCTAAGCAAAAAAAATAAGGCTGGAGGTATCACACTAGCTGACTTCAATTTATACTACACAGTAACAATAATCAAAAGAACCAATGGAAGAGAATTGAGATCTCAGAAACAAACCCATATATATATGGCCATATAATTTTCATTACTGAAGTCAAAATCATACAATGGAGAAAAAAAAATCCTGCTCAATAAATGGTGCTGAGTAAATTGGAAAGCAAAAGAATAAAACTAGACTATCTGTCACCATATACCAAAATTAACTCAAAATGGATCAAAGACCCTAATATAAGATATGAACAATAAATTGCATAGAAGAAAGCATAGATACCAAACTTATGGACCTTGGATTTAGAGAGGATTTTATGAATTTGACCTCAAAGACATGGGAAGTAAAAGCAAAAATAAATGAATGGGATTATATCAAATTAAAAAGCTTCTGCACAGCAAAAGAAACCATCAATAAAAAAAAGAGGCAACCAACTGAATGAAAGAAAATATTTGCAAGCAACATCTAATATCCAAAATATATAAAGAACTCATACAACTCAACAACAACAACAAAAAAAAATCCAATTAAAAAATGTGCAGAGGACCTGAATAGACACTTTTCCCAAGAAGACATATAAACAGCCAACAGATACATGAAAAGAATGCTCAACTGTACTAGCTATTAGGGAAATGCAAATCAAAACCACAATGAGATACCAGCTCACACATGTTAGAATGGCTATCATCAATAAGACAAGCAATAACAAGTGTTGGAGAGGTTACCGAGAAAAAACAACCCTCATATACTGTTGGTGGGAAAGTAAATTGGTATAGCCACTATGGAAAACAGGATGGAGGTTCCTCAAAAAGCTAAGAATAGAATTGCCTTATGACTCAGCAATACCTCTCCTGGGTATCTACCCCAAAAATCTGAAAACATTTAACCATCAAGATATTTTCGTGTGTACCCCTGTGTTCATTGCAGCATTATTCATGGTGGCCAAGACATGGAAACAACCATAGTTTCCTTTGATAGAAGATTGGATAAAGAAGATGTGGTACATACATATGATAGAATATTACTCGGCCATAAGAAAAGATGAAATACTGCCATTTGCAACAACATGGATGGCTCTTGAGATCATCATGCTAAGCAAAATAAGTTAAACACAGAAAGCAAAAAACTATATGACTTCACTTATACGTGGGACATAAAACTGAAAGCAATAAACAAAGAAGATAATGAAACAAGTAATCAAACAAATCATAGACACAGACAACAGTTTAGTGGTTACCAGAGGGTAAGGGGGAGGTGGTCAAAGAGGGTAAATGGTTCAAATATATGGTGATAGAAGGAGAAATGACTCTAGGTGATGAATACACAATGCAATACATAGATGATGTATTACAGAATTGTACACTTGAAACCTGTATAATTTTAATCAATGTACCACAATAAATTTAATAAATAAGAGTTTAAAAAAACTTCTGTCTTCATACATATTTACTCCATTTATAATAGTTTTATACATAATCACCCAAAACTGGAAGCCATCAATATTCCTTTTAATAGATGAATGGATAAAGTTATTGTGGTACATCCTTACTATAAAATATCATTTAGCAATAAAAAGGAATGTCATTAAGTCATACAAAAAAATGGGTCATAAATGCAACTGAAGTCAGTCTGAAAAGACTATATTTTTTTATTTTTCCAGTTAACATTCTATAAATAGCAATTGTAGAGACAGTACAGAGATCAGTGACTGCCAGAGTTTACTTTGGTGGAGGGATTGATAGGTGAAGCAGAGAGGATTATTTTTTGGAATGGTATATATATTGTGTATGATACTTTAATGATAGATACATAAAACACTTAATTTGTCAAAACTCATAGGACTTTATAGACCAAAGATTAAACAGTAGTGTGTGCACATTTTAAAAATACTATTGTGGAGGTTGAGGAATACCAGAATGAAATAAATAAAGTGACACAAGAATCTAATTGCTTTATGACTACCTGAAACTACATCACTAAAGTGGGTAGAGAAAAAAACTGTGCTTATCTAAGCATGTTTGGAAATGAACAGAGTCTGTAAGACTAAAGGCAAAAGGAACTGTACATAAAAACTCTACTTTAGTTGATAAAATTTTTCCCATGAAACAATTTAACAAGTCTGTAACCATAATACATGCATACTGGCATTAAACAATAAATGGATGGCATAAGCCAGGAATCTCATGTTGGAGTGGTAGGTTACAGACGAATGAGGATAGAAGGCTAGACTGATTAATGAGGTAATGGATTAGATTGGGAGACATTGGTATGAACTCATGCTTAGATCAATATAGATGCAGGCTATTACGTAACTATTTACGAATATGTATATCTACAGGTGTTAATATACACACATGTATTTTCTTGTTCTGTCAGTTGCAATGACCTAAAAGAAATACATTAAAGTAGCAGCAGGTACTCTTACACACAGACCTTGATTTCTAATAGTATTCTCCAATAAAAAGAACCAAGGCTCCTGGAACATATGGGATATGCTAGGGAATATATATATACATATACATATATATATATACACATATATATGTATATATATATACCTATATATACATATATATATATTTGCCATATATATATATATGCAAATATATATATATTGCAATATATATATATATATTGCAATATATATATTGCATATATATATATATGGCAAATATATATATATGGTATATATAGGTATATATAGGATGAGCATGGAGCATTTTACAGTTCCAGAAGGTAAGACAGTATTTTAATAAAACCATATACAATGATGGGGGTATTTTAGAGGAACACAGGAGCTAACTAAAAGAGTTCCAATTTATTGTATTATATTATAGCAATGTAGTATAACCTAATATATAAAAACACATGTCTATACTGATATAAACACAGATGTCTATGACTGAATAAATAAATAAGTGGAAGGAAAATAGACAAATGACCCATGCAGGATTCCAAATAATTTAACTAGATACCCCACCTCAAACTGTAAAGCATAACTTCACATCCCACACATAGTAACTTCCTTCTAAAAAGTACAGTGTGGCAAGTGTGAAAAAAGAGTATCTAGCAACACCACTACAGCCTTATGACCAAGGTCAACTTTAGCCCATCAGGTCGACCCACCGTGATGGGTCATGTTCTATGAACATGTCCTTGACATGACGTGACTAAAATGGCACTTCTCCTCTGTTGTCTTCTTCCCCCAAACTCATAATCTCAGTATAAATGGGGGAAATACCAGACCTGTCCCAACTGAAGGACATTCTACAAAATGCCTGAGCACTACTCCTCACCACTGTCAAATCACATAAAACAAAGAAAGTCTTAGAAATTGTTATAGACATGAGAAGTAGATATAAAGAGTAAATGTAATGTATTCTGCATTGTATTCTGGATCAAAAAAGAGGCATCGTGATCAGAGTAGAAAATCTGAATAAAATATGGACTTTTAGTTACTAATAATGTATCCATATTGGCTCATTACAAACGTATATGCTAATGTAAGATGTTAACAAAGGGGCAGCTGGGTGTGGGTTATACAGGAACTCCGCACTGTCTTCACAATTTTTGTGTAAACCTAAAACTCTTTTAAAAATAGAGTGTACTAAAAAAATAATAATAACAACACTTCATAGCATTTGTGTGTTGTGAGCCAATTTCAACTAAACAGTGTTCTTGTCACAGAGATTCTATTCTGTCCACATCAAATCCATACCATAACTGAAAGAGCTGAGCCTCTTTCTTTAATAGTAGATTATGCACACAGAATCGGCATAAAATTTTACCTTACTGTAACTATTTACATATTGCTCACTTGTAAAGCAATGTTAAGATTTAGTATTAGTTCTCTCTGTTCTTATCCTCAGTTCTGAAAACACTTTGAAATGAAGCTTTTCAATTACTATTTTGTGTCAATGGTTCACACACAAAAGGATTCCACCATCCATAGCAACTGCTTAGAAATGAATGTCAGGCATTCTTCCCACCCACTTTCAAGGTGATCACTGAATGGCATATTTGTTCTCATTTTATTTTTCAATCAAATTCCCTGTCTCTGGGAGGAAATTGATTTTGACCATGTGGCTGGATGAGCAGAGAATGGAATTTATAAGACTTTGGGGGAAGCTACTGAAATATAAAAGAAGGTGTTTTACAGCAAAACTTCTAGGAGCTTAAATTCTCTAAATAAATTACAAATGCCTTTTTATAGAGAAGCACTTAAATTTTTTTTAAAAAATAACGTCTAGGGTTAGAAGGAAATGTTATTAATAACAATGATAGCACTGATTTCCACAATTTGAGCCACAAAACATATTAATGATAATACTCAATATACAATACTGTTGGAATGATTGCATGAAAAATATATGTGAAAATATTTGGTCAATTATAACATGCTACTGTAATAGATGCTGAGTAAGAGTTTTCCTTTCCCCAGAATTTGCCACTAGAACCTAAAGCTGAGAAGAAAAAACAAAATATAATTTGGAGTCTCCTCTGCTCACCCAAAGGCAGAGCACACGGACTTAACAAATTTCAATAAAAGCAGAGAAGAATACATGAACATGTCTGCAGTGCCAGTTTCACTGTTCTCCAAATTAAGCTTAGACTTAGATAAATAGAATAGGCATTGTTGGAGTCTCGGGGTCATGTTAAGTACACAGTGTTGAGAAGAGCTTTTTCTCTTTCTGCTGCAAGAGAAGGAATGAAAGTTGTTCATTTTTCAAGGGACAAGTTGAACATTTTAAATGTCACTTGTAAAGATCTATAGTTTCTGTACAAACAGGAGAATAGAACCTTGCTCCAGCACTAGAATTTTATTGAGCTCCTGAATCTCTAAGCCAGGGTTTCTTAACCTTGGCACTACTGACATTTTTGACTGGATATTTCTTGTATAGGGGGCTGTCCTGCGCACTGCAGAATATACAGCTTCATCACTGGCATATACCCCCTAGATACCAGTAGAACGACCTTTCCTGTAGTCATGACAATCAGCTATGCCTCTAGACATTGCCAAATGTCTCATGGAAGGAAATATCACCCCAGATCAAGAAACACTGCTCTTTTCCCACCACAGTTGTGTCAATATAGCACAGTGCAAAGTGTGAGGGAGATTTGCAGGATGTAAGTGAACACAGACACAAGTTGTACGCATTTTGACCATGAAGTAGCCTTCAACAAATGGATTTTAAAAGCAAGATACACTGAAATGAGCTTGTTTCTTGGATTAGAAATATTAAATTGTTTCCTGAAGACTTGTTACAGAAAAGTAAACAATTCCCATAGCCTAAAAGGAATACATATGTTGTGGATCCTAGAAAGGAGCACATAAGAATGGATCCTAGGAGGCAGAGCTACCCATCTCCAAAAGTTCTTCAAAAACGGAGGTTGCTAGGCTAAAGCTGA
Organism: Rhinolophus ferrumequinum; assembly: GCF_004115265.2. NCBI lineage: Eukaryota > Metazoa > Chordata > Mammalia > Chiroptera > Rhinolophidae > Rhinolophus > Rhinolophus ferrumequinum. The sequence continues at coordinate 87,535,818 of NC_046289.1, read as the reverse complement.
ATGATTCTCCAAAGCAATCACACACACTAAGTGTGTCCATACCGTTACTGAGAGAAAACGGCTGGCTCCTCTCTTGACCCTAACCTTGGAGTTAGGTTTTTATAACAAATGGTGGGAGAGCAGTTCAGATCATGCTCCTAGTACTTTAAGTCTCACAAACAAATACCTACCTGGTTTAGACAAAGGAGACATGAAAATTTTATTATGCCATTGTAATCCTTATACCAAAACCAGAAGAAATAATATAAGAACATGGAAGTAAAAAGCAATATAATTCATGGATATACACACAAAGATTCTTAATAAAAAAATTAGCAAATAATACCCAGCAGTGTATGTAAGGACGATACAGAATAACCAAGTTGAAAAATAAATTATTTCAACATAAAAATTAATATAATTCATTATATTAACAGATTAAGAAAGGTATATCAGATAAGCAATTCGACACCTGCAGAAAAATATTTAACAAAATACAACATTCATTTTGTAAAATGTTCAACAAACCAGGAATAGAAAAATTTTCCTCAACCTAATAAAGAACATTTATGAAAAACCTACAAGACACATACTGCTGAAATAGTTCATGCACTACCTTTAAAACAGAGATCAATACCAAAATGTATAATCTCATTATTTCTATTCTTCATTGTACTACATATCTTAGAACAATAAGAAAGAAAAGGAAATAAATGTCAAATAGAACTAGAAAGGAAGAAACAAAGCTCTCGTGATTTGCAGATAAATGCTAAGAAATTTACAAAAAGCTGCTAGAACTGGTAAATGAATTTAGTAGTATATAATCAACATATACAAATGAATTTTATTTCAATATACCAGCAATTAACAATTAGAATATGAAATAAATTATTATTTGTAATACCGTCAAAAACTATAAGTTTATAAAAAAATGACAAAATATGTGTGAGGCCTTTACATGAAAACTGTAACACATTCTCAAGAAATACAAAAGAATACAATTTCTCTAAGGAAAGGGAGAAATATACCGTATTCATAGACAGGAAGACTCAGTATTTTTGAAATATCCTTTCTTCTCAAATTTGTCTACAGATTTATTGCAATGCCAATCAAATAGAAATATCCATCTAGAAATTGATAGGATAATTTAAAAACTTATATGAAAAGCCAAAAAACAAAAGTCCCCAAAATCCCTAAAAAGAAACACAAAAGACTTGTCCTGCTTGACTGCAAGTTATACAAAAAAGGTACACTAATCAAGATAGTGTAAATGCAGAGGTAAATGCTGTGCTTACCTCCTTTCATAAACACATCAAAATTAAACTAAACTACAGAACAACCATCATTGAGAATCACCTGAAATCTAGCTGAACCAAAGTCCTCTAAAGACACACAGAATAAGTCACCTCAAGACTGGTAGGAAGGGCAGAGATATGGAACAGGCTGGTCCCACACCCATGTGTGACCATTAAAAATTTGGAGGGATATCTCAGCTGCAGAAGTCCCACTCAGAGGAGTGAGACAGTGGTCTCCATAGCCCAGGGTTCTAGTGCCAAAGAGAGAAGTCCCCATAACTTCTGGCTGTGAAAACCAGTAGAGATTATGGCTGAGTGAGACAGAGTGGCTGGAGTCCCCTGGTGTTCCTCTTAAAGATCCTACACATGGACGTACTCTCAAAGGGTCTCACTCACTCAGAGCTTTAGCACTGGGGCAGCAGCTGGAAAGGTGCCAGGGACATACAAGTGGTCTGGCTGCAGGAACAGGCCTGGAGGGGCAGCTTTCTCCCAGACAGAAGTGCTGGTAGAAGCCATTGTTCCTTTGTTAAGCCCTCCCCACTCCAAGTGAGTATGCTCAGGTGGCTGCCATATCTGAGTTTCCATCAACCTAGTTAACACTCTAAGGCCCACCCTGGATATTACCTGAGACCCCCCACCCCCACAACATGCAGGCCCATCCAAGTCCCTTCCAGTGACTTTTCCATCCAAATGGCCTGTCTTGGCTCATGCTGAAGAGTTTCGTAAAATCTCTGAAACATTCGTAAAACCAAATCAGCAGAATCTGGCTTCAGCCTCTTGCTGAGCAGCCCCCAGCCCAGCACTAACAGCAGCCAGCCTCGGTTTGAGGCTTGGCCTCTTAAAACACCAAATACCCAGCGCAGGCAGTGGCCATCTTCGGATTGCTTTTTGGCTCATAATAGGTGACCCCTGGCAGGGCACAGACTGCAACTAATCTTGGCTTGTGGCAGGGCAACTTCCAGGAGACCATTGGGTGGGCACACCCAGTAGCCAGCTTCATATCAAGTCAGAGCATCACCCAGAATCCTCCTCCAAGGACAACTCACACAAAGAGCAGACTGGGCCGGCACCAAAACCCTGGTACAGTGAATCCTACTCCATTGGGGAAGCCCCCTGCACAACAGCTTCTCTATTGTAGTCATGGCTAGTCCTCACAACCAATCAGCCTGAGGGTCAATACCTTCCATTGATGTGCAAACAGCAAACAAACTCAACTACAACAGTACCGCACCAACAACACGCAAGGAACACACCTGGAGTACTGGCTCAGGTGACCAGGGAGACTGCACCAGTGGGCCCTACAAAACACCTACTACATAAGGCCACTCTATTAAGACCAGGAGACATAACAGCCCTACCTAATACATAGAACAAACACTGGCTGCCAGCCAAAATGGGAAGACAAAGCAACATGTCCCAAATAAAAGAACAGAAGAAAACTCCAGTTGAGAATCAGGAGGGATATCTTGGCTGTGGAGGGAGCCCTGGAGAAGCGAGGGGCCCCACTAGGAGCCCTGGTGCTTAGGAAGAGGAGTCCCCACGACATCTGGCTGTGAATAACGGTGGGGATTCCAACCACCCAGGTGGGATGGAAAGCTACGAGAAACCCTGACACACTTTTAAAGGGCCCGCGCACAGACTCACTCACTCACAGGCACTCACCTTGGGCTCCCACAGAGGAACAGTGACTAGGGGGATGTCAGAGGCATACGGTGGCAGACTGCGGTGTGTGGCTTTCTAGAGAGGGCTGGAGGACAGTCTCATTTTTCTGTAAGGAATCCTCCTCCCTTGCAGCCAGCTAGCAGCCACCATCTTGACTGTGTTGAGCCCGCCCCCTATGCTTATGGCCAAATCTGAATCTGATTGGTCTGGTGATCTCCACCTCTCCACCCTGCTGACTCACTGAGACTCCACTCCACACAACTCCCCCAATGCCAGAGGCACTTTCTCCCCAGCAGCCAGCCCTGCCTGCATTACACTCTTCCTTGGAAAACTATCAAAGTTCAGCAGCCGTCAAGGTAGGCGGCAGCTGGCCTGATGAGACCTTTGCTTAGTAGCTCCAGGCTCAGCACTGACGCCAAACCTGAATTTACATTAACCTGGTGACCACAACTATTCCCACTCTAGTGGCTCCCTGAGACCTTTCCTCACCCAACTCCTGTATTGCAGGAGGCTTTAAAGGTGGCTGAAGCTTAAGGGAGTCAGCAGGTGACAGCAGGCCTTGGGGTGTCTGGCTTTTTGTGGAGCTACCCCAGGACTGGTACTGGTGGCAGCTGTGCTCAGTTAACAGAGTGGCCTCTGCCAGGTGCCTCCAGGTATAGCACAGGCAGCAAAAATCTCTGGATAGCTTTGTAGCTCCTACCAGGTTATTCTGGCCAGTTACAAGCAGTAGGTGACTTGGGCCTACACTGGAGCCCCTCCCAAGGGCCCCCACCACCAACATACTTGGAGGTTGGCTTCAGACCACAGTACAGTATCGCCCAATTGGTCCCACAAGCAGCACACACAAAGGGCAGTCTCAACAGGCACCAGAGCCTGCTGGGATGAATCCTACTCAGTGGGATAAGCCCCCAAGCACAGCAGCCTGTCAACTATAATAGGAAGGAACACACAATCCACACAAGAGACACTCCTGGAGAACCCAGAGCAGGTGACTAGGGAGACTGTACCAGGACCCCACAGGGCACCTACTACATAACGCCACTTGGCCAAGACTGGAAGACATACTAGATCTACCTAATAGTAGAAACAAACACAGAAAAACAGAAAAAATGAGGAAACAAAGAAATACATCACAGTGAAAAAACAGGAGAAAATTCCAGAAAAAGACCTAAATGAAATGGAGGCAAGCTAACTATGAGAGACAGAGTTCAAAACAATGTTTATAAGGATGTTCAAGGAACTTAATAAAAACTTCAACAGAGATATAGCAAGCATAAAGAAGGACATAGAAACCATAAAAACAACCAGTCAAAAGTGAGGAATCCAATAACTGAAATGAAAAATGCATTAGAAGGAACCACAAGCACACTAGATGAAGCAGAGGATCAAATCAGTAATTTGGAAGACAAGGTAGCAGAATACACCCAGTCAGAACAGCAAAAAAGAAAAAAGAATCCAAAAAAATGAGGATAGTTTAAGAGCCCTCCGGGACAACATCAATTGTAACAACATTTATATCATAGGCGTACCAGAAGGAGGAGAACCTATTTGAAGAAATAATGACTGAAAACTTTCCTAACCTGGTGAAGGAAATAGAAATACAAGTCCAGGAAGTGCAGAGTCCCAAACAGGGTGAACCCAAACAGGCCCACACAAAGACACATTATAAATAAAATGGAAAAGGTTAAAGACAAAGAGAGAATCCTAAAAGCAGCAAGAAAGGCAAATAGTAAATTATAAGGGAGCCCCCATAATATTGACAGCTGATTTGCAGGCCACAAGGGATTGGCACAAAATACTCAATGTGATGAGAAGCAGGGACCTACAACCATGACTACTCTACCGAGCAAAACTATCATTTAGAATGTATGGACAGATAAAGAGCTTCCCAAACAAGAAAAAGCTAAAGGAGTTCCTCACCACCAAACCTGTCTTGTCTTACAAGGAATGTTAGAGGGACTTCTTTAAGATGGAAAAAAGATCAAAATTATGAGTAATAAAATGGCAACGGTTACCTATCTGTCAACAATTACTTTCAATGTGAATGGATTAAATGCTTCAATCAAAAGACATAGGAGGGCTGAATGGATAAGAAAACAAGACTCTTCTATATGCTGCCTACAAGAGACTCACTTCAGATTTAAAGACACAGAGATGGAAAGCAAAGGGATGGGAAAAAGTTATTTCATGAAAATGGATAGGGAAAAAAACACAAAAGCTCAGGTAGCAATACTTATATCAGACAAAACAGACTTTAAAACAAAAGTATAACAAGAGACAAAGAAGGCCCAGTAATCCCACTTTGAGTATTTATCCAAATAAATTCAAAACACTACTTCGAGAAGACATGTGCTTCCATATGTCCGTTGTTTACGATGGCCAAGATGTGGAGACAGCCTGAGTGTTCGTCGATGGATCAATGGATACAGAGAAGGTGGTACATACATAAAATGAAATATTGCTCGGCCATAAGGAAATGGATTCTTGCCATTAGTGGCAACATTGATGGACCTGGAAAGTACTGTGCTGGCTGGAGTGTCAGAGAAAGACAGATGCAATGTGATTTCACTTATATATGGTATCTAAAGAACAAAATAAACAACAACAACAACAAAAACAGAAACAAACCCAGATACAGGAAACATTTCGACGGTTGCCAGATGAAAGGGGGTTTGGGAGTATGGGTGAAAAAGGGGAAGGGATAAAGAAATACAAATTGGTTGTTAAAACATAGTTATGGGTATGTAGAATATAGCATAAGGAATATAGTCAATGACATGGCAATAATTATGTATGGTGTCAGATGGGTACTAGATTTATTGGGGTGATAGATGGCAGGGGTTAGGGGACAGGGTGAAAAAGTTGAAGGCATTAAGAAGTACAAATGGTTACATAATAGTCATGGAATGTGAAGTAAAGCATAGGGAATATAGTCAATAATGCTGTAATAACTATGTATAGTGCCAGGTGGGTACTAGACTAGTCAGGGGGGTCACATATAATTTTAAATTATATAAATATCTAAGCACTATGCTGTACACCTGAAGTTAATATAAAATAATATTGAATGTCAACTGTAATTTAAAAAATTTTAAAAATGAGAGAAGGTGAATAAGAGGTCCAAATTTTCAGGTATAAAACAAATAAGTCATGGGTACAGCATAGGGAACATAGTCAATAATACTGTGATAGTATGGTACAGTGTCAGATGGTTGCTGGGCTTATGCTGATCAGATCACTTCATTAGGTATATAAATGTTGAATAGCTATGGTCTACTCTGAAACTAATATAATGTTAAATGTTAGCTATTTTTTAATAAAAATCTTTTAAAAAGATAGTGTGACATCAGTATAAACATATAAATTCATTAAGCAAAATAGAGAATACAGCCACTGATGTATGATTAAATAATCTTCAATAATAAGGCCAAAACAGTTGATTGAGGATGGCAAAATCTATTCCACAAATGGCGCTGAAACAACTGGATATCTATGTCCAAAATAAAAGAACCACAGTCCCTACCTCACACATAAACAAAAGTCAATTGGATTAAGTCATAAACCTAAATGTAAAATCTAAAACAAAGAGAAATGTCTTTAACCCTGGGATAAGTCAAGATTTCTTAGAGGAAATTCAGATGGCATGAAACATAATACAAGGAAAAAATTGTCTTCATAAAAATGAGTAGAAAACATTTACGACACATATATCCAAAAAGGGACTTGTATTCAAAAAACAAAAAAATAATTATTGCATTAGAGAATAAAACATTAAAATATAAAATAAAAATGAGCAAATGATTTGATCAGACATTTCCCAAAAGATATACAAATGGCCAATAAGCACATGAAAAAATGTTTATGAATAATCTAAGGATATGCAAATTAAAATCACATTGTGATAGTGCCATACACCTACTGAAATGGTTAAATGGAAAAGACTGCAAACACCAAATGTTGGCAATGAACTCTCATAATTGCTAGGAGAGTAAAATAACAGCCACTTCAGAAAACTGTTGAGCAATTTATTAGAAAGTTAAATATTTACCCTATGACCTGTCAATTCCAATTATAGGCATTTATCCAAGAAAAAACAAAATTTACATACACGAACTGTGTTGTAAAAAATGTTCATGTTAGCTTTCTTCTGAATAACCCAAATTGGAAACCACTGAGATGCCTGTAACAGGAACATGGATACTTATAAAATGAACTACTAGAAAGCAAAGAAAAAGAACTTCTGATATATGCAATAACATAAGTGAAATATTTTTAACATGAAATATACTGAATGGAACAATGAAGAAATGCAAAAAAAGCTTATATAATTCCAGACATGAAATTCTAGAAAGGGCGAAACATGGCCTGTCTACCTTCTCTATTGGAGGTTTATCTCCCCTATTAACTTGCTTCTGGATCGTATCAAAGCTGTCTCCTGAGTAACTCTGGTCACAACAACATCAACTACTTTTCTAAAGTAACTGTGGAAGACTCAGACACGAGCCCCCAGAACCCTCAAAGAAAGACTTCCTGCTTGGGTCTCAGCCCAGAGTTTTGCTTTTAGCAGCCAGCTTCTGTAATAGCTATTATTTCCTTTATGACTCCCTCCGCTGCAGAGTCTCTCCCCTGAGTGCACACCCTGGCCTCGGTGCCTGCATATGTTGACTGAGAGAAACAGGTGTGTAAATGCTCGTACATCTCATCCACTGTGAGACACTCAGATGGTTCAATATTCACTCCAGAGCTATCCTACCAGGTTGGCGTAGGCTTTTCAGGTCCTACATGGCAGTTCACCTTCTCCCTCTAAGCAATCCTGCTTCCTTCCTCTTCCTTTCATGGTGTTGATCCCCAAGTAAACGTCTCACATCTCAAGATTTGTCTTGGCATCTGCTGCCGAAGAATCCCAAGTCTTTCTAGTGATTGTTAAACTGTTTGATTATGCTGTAATTTCTTGCCCAGATGTAGTGGGATAAATTATGTATATTAAATAAAATAAGCAGTATGGTTTCACACCAATATTCATATTTAACTGTAGAAAATTTTAGAGCAAAATTTATATTATGCTAACCAATACAATTAATTCGTGTTCTTCTAACGCTATTGGTAAATGCTGACATGTAAGTCGCTTTTGCTGTGCTGTTGGCTGTGGTTGGAAAATCAAGACACACAATGGATTTCTCAGAGCAACACTCTCACCAGGAGAGAAATATCTCTGTTATTTATGGATTTTAGAAAAGATGTTCTGTAAAAAAAATACGGTGTGAGTTGACTTACTATCAAATCAGATTCTTTTGTCAAAAGCATTTCTCCCTGGACTGTCTAAAGAAATGTTGAAGAGACAACTTGGAAGCAAATGTAAAAAGAAGAATGTGATTTGTGACCCTGTGATACGATAGCAATACTTTTTTGTGAATGCATGAATATATTTCTTGCCAAAACTTTGGTTTGTCATACCTTTGATGCATGAATAAAACTAAATAAAGGCTGTTTCCACACAGCATGACACCAAAATTTGCCAAACTATAATGGGTACTTTGTGTTTTGTCCAGAATTGGATAGAGTATGTATTTAATAAATATTCAAAAATGCTGAGTATTAAGAAATCACCCTAACATCTGATTTCAAGTGAGAAAAGGGTTTGTTTGTAAAATCTCTCTACAAATATTTACAACTTAAGTTTGTCTTTGACCAGCAGACCTAAAATGTGTTATCCATCAGCACAGAGAATATAAAGAGGTCAATAATTACATATCAACATAAATAGCTACAATTCAGATTCAAATATTTACTGTGTATAATACTAAAATATGGCAATGTATGCTTGGTACAGTATGATAGTGATCTGAAAATTATGCAGTTTTCGAGCTAGCAAAATGTTAGTATTTGTGCTTTTTCCTTTTAATTTAGCTGAAGCTTCTTAAAAGTTCTATTCACAATTATAAACTAAAAGGGGGGGGGGAATCCTTAATTTTTGTTTAATTTTATCACCAAAGGTAATAGCTAAAGGAATTCATTTATTTGGAATCGAACTGTGGAAAATATTAAATTATGTGAAACCTGTGATTAGGGTTTCCGGATGGGAATTCCCGCACTTTCTCATGAATTTTTTTCGTTTTTCCATTCCCAAATCCCGAGAAAAGTTGGTCAGGAAATCAGGAAAATTGGCTCCTTGAAACCAGTGATACCCACAATGGGAAATAAACATACCACTCACAATGTATCTCTTAGACATTTTTCCTAGTGATTTCCGTGTGACAATTCATCTGTGGAGGTATACACATTTAATTCTAGACTTTGTAAAATTGCAAATGAAATGTTTTCATTGCTCCTAAAAACAGGTTTTCACAATATTTAATATTTTATAGTATTCTTTGTCCTGTAACTGTGTTTGTTTTTTTTCTTTTTTTATATTATGGTAACCACCAGAACAACAACAGATGAACCCCTTACCTTTTGGTAAAAAGCAGCAATAATATTAACGTTTTCTTGTATATCCAACAAAGTTTTTCAGTTTGATAATAAAATAAAAGAAAGACAAAGCTTTCATTCTGTGAATAAGACTAGATAAACTTTCCACAGAATGGAGTTCACTGAAATAAAAATTCTGGCAAGATGCAAACCCATCTCATTGGGTCAAGAAGTTATTTCAGGGAGAATTTAAGGTTTTAACTACTTCATGTAAAACGCTTTTGGTTATTGCATTTCAGGTAGGTAGGGAATACATCTAGTCTACATCTTTTGAAAGTACTGTCAATATCCAAATCATCATACTTTAACCGTTTTGTCTGCCTGTTTCAGATTCAGTACCAAAAATAAAGCATGTAATTATAAAATTATTTATTCATTTGAAGGTATATTCCAATTTCTACTCAATCAGATAAATAAGTACACTTTTATACTTTAGTTAATATAATCAATCAATATCTGCTAATAAACTTTAAATAATTGATTAAAATAATTCATTTTATAAATCTAGGACTTATAAAATTATGTTCTCAGAAAACATCACTTGGCAAACATTATGGAGATTTTCTTTTCACAGTTAGCCTTTTAAGGAGTTTTATATGCTGTGAAAATTAAATGAGACATTCTGTGTTATATTGTTTAACACACTTTCCAGTTTCACTAGTTCCTAATAGTTTCATAAAAGTTAATTTAATTCCTTTACCTTTACTCCTGTGATAAATAAGTCATTGCAGACATACCTTAATGTTAGAATTAATATTTAAAAATCTCTTCATGATTCTCGAACTGTTGTTAAAAGTCTAAATATATTTTTATGTTAATATTTTTTATTACCTAGATATTATGGCTTTCTTTTATTATAGGACAACAACAATCAACATCACTTAAGAGGTAAAAACATAATGCATATTTCCTACAATTCCAGACAGATAATCATTTAAAATGTTAAGCAGAAAAAAAAAAAAAAAAGCTATGGGAAAAAGCCAGAAAATATGATCTAAAATCAAGGGGGGGCGGAAAAGAATCCTTATTTTCTTTAGTGCATTTGTGTAAATATTTTGAACAAACGTGTATACTTCTTATCTTGTGTCATAACAGTCACATTCTATTGGAAGCTCTCCCTGCTGAATACATTTTCATAAGTTATCTCACATTTCTAATTCAGTCTGTTTAATAAATCTTATCATCACAATTAAGTTTGAGAGGATGTAATTTCTTTAATTAATAATGAAACTTAATTGTCTTTTTTGAATGTTAAGACAAGCTATTTGTTATTACCCTACAATATATCAATTTTCTGAAAAACAGTGACCAAGATATAGCTCTCCTTTTCCCCTTGGAAATCCTAATAACTATATTCTCTTAAGGACTGAAAAGTCACTCTGTAATTTGCCCAAAATCAAATGAAATTTTCTCACAGCATTATTCTTTACTTAATGTAAATGGTTTTGAATTTATACACCAATGTTAGGATCCAGATGGGGAAATAAATTTTGCTTCTATTCAGAAGAGTTGCTTAATCTATAAAAACACTACAGATACCAATATTTCATGTCTAAAGAGTAGAAGAATTTTCAAAGAACATTTTAGGAGAGTAAATCTTTAAATATTGGTATGCAAAAATTTCCAACAATTACAAGAGAACACATACATTTGTATAAAACCATTTTAGTTATTTAAGAACTCAAAATATCTATTAGAAAATATTTATTACATTTCTTATTTTATGCTATAAAGTGCAGCATATAACTTACTACAAATAGTATTTCCTTGGTTAGATAATACAAAATAAAATCAATTTTAAAACGCTAAAATAGTCAGGATGTTTTTCTCCAATATTGCTGAAAGTGTTTGGGAAGAATAAAGAAAAATAAATTCTATCAAGAAAAGCCTATTAAATACAAATTATTCTCCAAAATATGTGAAGGATAAATTAATCCATCTTTCAACCCACCACTAATATAGGAGTACACATAATCAGACAATGTGAGTTTATCCAAATACAATTTAGCTTCTTGTTTTCTGTATGCTATAATACCATTAACACCGTCTTATTTCTATTAATTGACATAAATATAATTTACATGATTTACAGGTTTTATACATTTTTAGTACAAAAATAATAGCAGAAAACATTTTACAATAGCTAAATATATATTTAGCACAAAAACATTTTACAGACATATATATTGAGGCAGTTCCTGAAACATAAGTACACCAATATATTTTTTTAAATTGTTCGAAAAATGCTAAGTAATAACTCTTTCAAACAATGGAAAAAGGGAAAAATCTACTATTTCTTGGATGACTTTGACTGACAACTAGAAAGTCAATCATTTAAAAATATGTTCAATAATTTGAGAGTTAGAGAAAGAAAATGTTTTACTGAGAATGTGATGAATCATATAAAAGAAGCACAATAAGAGAAAAATCATGCACATTGAAAAGATCAGAGAAATTTTCACAGCAACTTTTGAGACCTACCCTTCTTCTGATATTAAAAACCAAGTCCAAAAGCAACAAACATAAAATAAACTTTCCTCTTTCTTGTACAAAATTCTTTTTTAAAAAATCCAAAAATTCATTTGAGGAAGAGCATTCAATGCACAGAAAAGCTATTCAGGGACAAAATGTTTCTCTATGGGACTTGAATATAAATGAAATAGCTCTCTCTATACATGGTACCAGGAAAGACAAAGGGGAGATTTGGCTGTTGCTTTAAAAAGTTGAGAGAAGAGGAGGAACAGAGCGGAGTTGGAGACATGAAAAAATGGATGGCTCTCACAATGTGTTCCTAAAACTATAGGAAAGTTACCAAAACCCAGACTCTTAAAATAAATTTATTTTTTCTGGAAGTGAGTAATAATGTTGGACTCTGAACAGGGGTTTGTTTTGCTAAAACAGAGCTCATAGCCAATGGAAACCACTTGAAGAGAAACTAACTACATGTATCATGAAAACTCTCAGAAAGCATGGGGAGGATCCTGAATGTCTCAGGCTCTAAGACTTAGTTATGAATTTAATTGTGTCAGATATCTCAAAGCCAACTTCAGGGTTAAAAGGGCCAGTAATTCCTCTGAGATTCTGTTTCTGTGTCTCACATTCTACCAGGATTTTCCCTCCTGTTAGTTAATCTCTGTTTCTTACTACTTAGATATGAAGCCTGTACAAGAAATCAGATTAGGCCCAAAATGGACTTGCCCATGCTAAGCCCTATGTCAGCAAAGCAAAAGTTACCTAAATTTTAATGCTTGGCTCTTCTATAAATAAAAGCTTCTATCAACCAATCAGCACTTGCCTGCTCGGCACAAGTTACCTGACTGGTTCTAAGACTTCCCTTTGCTCCAATATCAGGAAAGTAATCTTGCTTTGACCAATTTGCCTTTTGCTAGTATGACTTCCCTGTCCCTGCTTCCTTCCTATAAAAAAGCCTTTATTTGGTACTGCTCTTCAGAGCCCCTTTCTGTCTGCTAGATTGGATGATGCCTGATTCATAAATCACTGAATAAAGCCAATAACATATTTAAAACGTACTCAGTTGAATTCTGTCCTTTAACAAGCCTATAAGGTCGATAAGTCTAAGAACAAAAACACAAAAACTACCTTAACTTTTTGTCCATATTTTCTCCTTGATTTTGCTGGCAAAATTCCTCAACATTGACTGCAAACAAATTTATTTCACTTTCACTCCTTAACGCACAGCAGTCTTTTCCAATTTTAATCTTTACCGGCTGCTATAAAAAAATGATGAACAAATTCCTCTTTTATAAAATGTAAAGTTTCCTTTTTAGTGTTTACCTTATTTAATATCTTTAATATTTGTTACCACTAAACACTTCCTATTTAAATGATCTATTTTGATATCTCCAACATTATTTACTTCTATTATACCGTTTTCTTTGCTCATTCAAAATGCAATTTGCTATCACTGTTTCTCCCTCTGTGTTCTTAAATGTTTGTCTTAATCAGGGTCCTCATCTCTTCTTTTTCTTTATTCTCTTCCTGGCTACTCCATTCACAAACATAGCTTCAGTTATCATCTTGAAAATGATAATGAAAACAATACTTGGAAAGCCATGTGCAAAAAAATGAAACTAAACTTCTGTCACCATGTACCAAAATTAACTTAAAATGGATCAAAGACCTAAATATAAGACCTGAAACAATAAACTGCATAGAAGGAAACATAGGTCTTAAATTTATGGACCTTGGGTACAAAGAAGATTTTATGAATTTGACCTCAAAGGCAAGGGAAGTAAAAACTAAAATAAATGAATGGGACTATATCAAACTAAAAATTAAGAATAGAATTACCATATGATGCAGCAATCCCTCTCCTGGGTATCTACCCAAAAAATCTGAAAACATTTATCCGTAAAGATATATGTGCTCCAATGTTCATTGCAGCTTTATTTACCATGGCCAGGACATGGAAACAACCAAAGTATCCTTCGATAGATGAATGGATAAAGAAGATGTAGTAAATATACACAATGGAATACTATTCTGCCATAAGAAAAAATAAAATAATGCCATTTGGGACAACATGGATGGATCTTAAGATTATTATGCTAAGCAAAATAAGTCAGTAAAGGTTGAGGATGATATGATTTCACTGATATGTGTTATATAAAACTGAAAAAGCAACAAAGGAACAAGATGAACAAATGAAAAAACAAAAACTTAGAGACACAAACAATAGTTTAGTAGTTACCAGAGGGTAAAGAGGGAGGGGAAGGTAAAAAGGATCAACTATATGGTGATGAAAGGAGAACTGACTCTGGTTGGTGAACATACAATGTGATGTACATATGATGTATTACAGACTTGTGCACTTGAAACCTATGTAACTTTACTAATCATTGTCACCCCAATAAACTTTAATTAAGAAAAAAATAAAAATAAATACTTGCTGACTACGTATTGAAAACCTATCATTTGATAAGAATTTTATATGCATGTTTAGAATTTAATCTTCACAATAACTTTGGGAGGTAGAAACTCTAATTTGCAGATGAAGAAACTGAGACTAGAATAAGGTAATGATGTGAACAAGGTGGTACAGCTAGTAAATTGCAAAAATAAGATCCACAATCAGGCTTCTCTGACACCAAAGTGTCAATCTGACTGTGCATTGGAGCTTCTCCTCTTAACAAGTTTGGCCTCTTGACCAAGTTCAGACCCTCACCTTAACCTTCCCATGTCATGAAACACACAAACATACATATATCTGAGGTTCTTACCTCTCTTTTTGAGAGCTGAAATCATAATTATTTCCCTCTTTGAAGCAAGTAAGTGGAAAGGAATGAAAAGGAAGGAAGGAGAGACATATGGAATGTGTTAGGAATGGATAGTGGTGGAAGGGGATGGGAGAAGTGGGGATACAAGAGTGATATAGTGAAAAAAAGAAAAAAGAAAAAAACTTGGAAAATAGTAATGCTTTGACATGCATTAGCATATTTATTGATTAATGTTCACAAGTCTGTCAGTTTGATTTAATTATCTATGTTCTTATTGATGAGGGCATTGATTTTTAAACCCAATACATGTCAAACTAAACTTATTCATTCCGCTGCCAAAAATGTCCAGTTAATGGCAACCTCATTCATCCAAGTACTCAAAATAGAAAATTCAGAATTGTGTCTGACTCATTGCTTGTCCTATTGCCCATAGACAATGTTGTGCAAATAAAGTTGACAGAGGGAGATTAAAATGATATTATTTACTATTCTTTCTCATTCAAGAAGAAACAAGAAGTGAGTGGAAAGACACACAGAGGAGTGACCCAACTCCCTTTTTCTTAAGGCCTAGAAGTTATAACTGTTCTTTATGTGGAACGAATCAGAGAATCACCCTTCCAACATAAATAAGCCAAGGGTCTCTCACAAGAACTATTATTTTTCAAAAGGCTCTATCAACACAGGGAACGGAACCGTGGAAAAGGTATGTTGAACACAAGAGCTGTTGATGCAAAATCTCAGGGCACACTGAATCATGAAGATTGAGTAAAGTCAATATCAATTTGTCCTTGTGAATTGGTAACATATGGTATGATTCCTAATGTAGTTGACTATGTTTTCTTAAGTTGTAAGACCACATGCTAGAATGACAGATGAAGATTGTATCTGGAAGACAGAAGTTAATTGCTCTTAACCACCAAGTTGATAGAGGAGATATTGGCAGAAAGGAAGTAGACTAGAGAATACCTGTATTCACCGGTAGGAAAAAACTATAACAATAAAAAATAAAATATGAACTCTCCTGATTAGTATTAACCCAGAGGTTTTTAAAGACTGTACCACAAACACTGAATTCATTTAAACAATGTCTTTAACTATTTCAAGACTCTGCAAAATTCACTTTTAGATCTACCTGTTTTGTCTATCACAGTTTAATCATTTTTCACTGTAGGTTGAACTTCCACAGTATTGCTGAGACCTAGGTATTTCTTCGTAGGATTTAAAAGTTATCTTGTAAATCTTAATTCCTATAAATAATTATAGTAAATTTTAACAACTACTTTTAAAAGGTTTGTGAATATTTAGTTTTATTTATAAACTTGCACATCTTTAAGCATTTAAAAACTC